>NC_012872.2:0-4800000 GCF_000003195.3 Sorghum bicolor | reverse complement strand
GTTAAAGCATCTCAAGTTTGACCAAATTTATATGATATAAGATAATAAATTTTATGATACCAACTAAGCATCATTAGATTCTTTATTAATTATATTTTCATAGTATATCTATTTTATGTCATAAATTTTTATAATTCTTTCTATAATTTTGGTCACACATGAAAATCTTTGACTTTCCAAGATTAGCTCTCTATAACATTCTCACGTAATCTTAAAATATATATATAAGAATTTAGCTCCTGATTAAGAGCTATATTTTATTTCTCTTTATTAAAATATATAAAAAAAATTAAAATTAGCTTAAAAGTCGCTCGACGGAGCTACTCTAAGAGCATCTCCAACCATTATGCATTTGAAGTTATGCATTTTAAGCAAATTGCAAACCCCCAAATAAAAATGGCAAGGCTAAAATCGGGTGATCTCCAACCGTTATGCAAAATGTCAAGTCTATCATCTTTTTTTTCCCGGAAATTTTATTTCGCGGCACTCCTTCCCGCGCGGCCAATCGTTCCCGCGCCAAACAGCCCGCCGTCGTCTCCCGTTCACCAATTCCCGCGCCAAACAGCCGCGCAGAACCGATCGTGAGTTGCGCAGTTCGTCGTCTGTTGGCCATAAGTTCGTCGTCGTACAGGTTCGCCCCTTGGCTCCAATACCGATCTCCATCAGGTCCTGTTCCCCATCAGTTTCCGGTCGCCGCCATCAGTTCGTCGTCAAGGCATGTCGCCGCCATCAGTCAAGCCGTTGCAGCTCGCGAGCAGCCGAATTTCGTGAAGCCAACATGCGATCGAGGGTACCGGAGAATGGATCTAGCCGTATTGCACAGCGCATCGCCAAGGTTTGAACTTCGTAGCCGAATATCTTGATCCAATTCATGTGGTCTTTGTTCGATGTACTGAGCTGCGCAGTTGTTATGAGTTGCGGGCTTCAAGATCCTATCGCGCGAAGTGGTGGCGGCGCGAAGGGAAACCGCGGGAAGGGAAGAAAAAAGCCCGCGAGGTGGAACCAAAAATCCCGTGATCTCTATTTGCATAGCCGGACTCCTTTGGCATATATGCCAAGTTTCCCCTCCAAATGCATAGCTATGTAAAATACAAAGTCCAAATACATAACGATTGGAGGGGATTTTTTTTAAGTTTTATGCGTTTTGGTAAATGCCAAGTTTATTTGCATAATGGTTGGAGTTGCTCTAAGCTCGAATGCACACTGCATATACATGAACGCACGTGGACGGTGGGTGGGCGTGAGCATGCGTTATTAATTTATTATAAAATGAAATATATTTAAATAAAGAATAGAAGAGACGAGAGTATAGAAAAGATAAGAAGCGGCGAATGGGACTGATTATTTGGCGCACGCATGCACATGCACATGCACGCGTCTCTGCGGACTGCATGCGGGCGGAGGCGGAGGCGGAAAGCGGAATCGAAAATGGATGGATTTGACGTCCGCAACGCAACCACGACGACCACCAACGACAGAGTTATTGGGCCGGGCCCACTCCGCAGCGAGGACTGTGCCTGGCCCATGAGGCGTGGTGTGTGAGAATTCTGATGGGACGCCTCGCCAATCCCCTCCTTCGCCGTCCGCTCCGCCCATCATATAGCTGATCTCTCTTCATTCCTAGGCAAAACGGCGTACCAGCTGACTATACCTGCAGTCATGCTTCTTCACCCAGGCGTTGGTGAAAAATTTTAGATTTGATTAGCACTTTCATTTATATTTAATAATTATTGTTTAATTATAGACTAACTAGATTTTAAAAATTTGTCTCACAAATTACAAGCAAATTGTACAATTAGTTATTTTTTTTATCTATATTTAATCTTTCATACATGCGTCCAAAGATTTAATGTGGTAAAAAATTTTGAAAAAATTTGGGATTTTAAGGTGAACTAAACAAGGCCTCGTACTCTCTCTAATAAATTTTAACATATTTATTTTAGCTACTTTCTTTTAGCAAATATGGCATTGCATTGTGCTAGCTAGGGGTATATTAATTGTGCTTTTGAAAGCTGTACCTGCACTTGTGCAGGGTTACTATATACATACTCCTATGTGTGCACTTCAAACGGGATGAGCTATAGCAACAACGTCATGTGGAATTACAGTTGCAGGAACCTACTAGCTACTAGCAACACCCTCCTGTTCCCGTTGATGAGTGGATATGTAGTATGTACTACTACTAATCAGTAACCACTACTACTAATCAGTACCACTACAATTGTACCTTCCGGTCGGCCGATCGATGATACTGATAATCATTATATGTGGCCTATCAAGGCCAATAGGCATACCTGCTAGTGTTAGTACAGTTTTCCAATCACAAGCACAATTTACTAATTCTCCTAAGTGAGATGGACATCTCCTAGTATTTTATTATTCAAAATTTAGTATAAACTTTCTCTACTAAATATCTTCTAATAGGATTCTCTAGTGTTTTGACTAGTGGTAGTATTTTACTACTACTTAAAAATACTAGGTGAATTTCACTATTTTGACAGTGAATGTTACTCACCTTCTACAGTTTTTTTTTTTAAAAAAAAAACGGAGAGGAAGGATAGAACGGTACGGTACTACTAGGCCACTGGCCAGCCAAAATGAACAATGCAATTGCTCTATTAATGAACACGCGTCAACAGATGTGTTTGTAAAAATTTGGCTGATACTAATTTATTGTAAGAGAAAAACACACTTTCTTAAATACTGCTGAAGTAGTGCCGAAGAACAATTGTCACACAAGATGTACGCCTGTCGTAGAGTTACAGCCTTATTATTACAGGTACCACCCAATAAGCTACATATATAAGGCAGCCTTAACGACTACACAGAGAGTTTGCTAGCTGGTGCGCTGGCACGTACCACGTACACAAACCGACCGTGCGTGCGTGCGTGCGTGCGTGCGTGTGTGATTGCGGCATTGCAATATATATATTGTCACGTCAAATCGGAGCAACAGCACCACGACGTTTTTAAAGACAGGCACCTACTCCCTTGTCCATGTTGTAGCATCGTCATCAACTGTTGTGCGTGCTTGCAATTGTGTACCCGTCCCTCCTTGAGACTGTGCTCCAAGCGAGTAGTGTGCAGTGCAGTCGTCCAGGCCGGTGTACTGCACCATGCAAATGCGTGCTGCCTGCGTGTACGTACGTATACATGTATATATACGACATGCACGGATGCTGGATCTAGCTTCTTGCTTTTAACACTTGGAGAGAGGTCGACACTACACCATAATGTACATATGCAGTGTGCATGTGTGTGTACACGCATGTTTAATTTTCTCTCTACAGACAGCAGCTAGTAGCTCCAATTCCAACACGATCAAGAGGAGCCCCTGGTGACCCGTGGGATGTTCAGTCTCGATCGTGCAGTGCTGTTTTCATGCATCATGTCCACTAAAATTGCTGCGCGCGTGGGGACCTTTTGTTTCTGTGAGAATTTTTATATATATGAGATCTGCATTGCTGCAAATTAAGATCGAGTGATCGTCGAGTCCTGCATGCACCCATTATTTGCACAGCAGCAGCTGCTGCTGGCTGCTGCTGCGAGCGCGAGATCACCAAACAGTGGATGGAAATGAAGTAACCAGTGCAGCTGCATCGTGCAAATAAAAGGCATATGGGTGCACAGGAGCTGAGAGCTAGGCAAACATGCATGTGCACCGGTGTGTAGTCTCGCTCAACAATTCTTTATTATAAATAAATGTTTATGCTTATTGTTCCAATCGTTTTTGGAAAAAGCAAAGAAACAAGAGCTAACACATCTCCTCCTATATATTGATCAGCAACGCCTTAATTAATTTGCATTATCGATTCTCCTTTTGGATTGTTTTTTACTTAAAATATGGTTTTTTTTCCATATCGATTTTTTTCATGATAGTCGCTTAATCAAATCCTTTGGTACCTACCACTGCATATTTATTTTTCCAGTTTTTTTTATGACACATATTTTGAACTCTACTGTTGTCATAGCAAAGTGACAATTAGGCCTTGTTTAGTTAATCCCAAAACCCAAAAAGTTTTCAAGATTCTTCGTCACATTGAATCTTGTGGCACATGCATGAAGTATTAAATATAAATGAAAATAAAAACTAATAATTACACAGTTTACCTGTAAATCACGAGATGAATCTTTTGATCCTAGTTAGTAGTCCATGATTGGATATTATTTGCCACAAACAAACGAAAGTGCTACAGTTGTGAAATCCAAAAAATTTTCACATCTAAACAAGGCCTTATATGCCATTAACATGGGCTCCATAACAAAATTTTGACCATCACTAGAATAACAGTAGTCTGATATGAGTACTAATTAACGAAGATAGTGCGACCCTGTTATAGAAAAAAGTCTAAGACTTTAGACCATGGCTCCGTGCTACAGAACTAGAGGAGCCACAAATGGTGGTTCCTCTAGCTGTATGTTCATTATTTGCTAGAGAGGAAAGAAAAAACTCCAGTGAACAGTGCTGCAACAGTAACAACACAGCCTTGGTAGTTTGACTCCAACAACTACATACTTGAAGTTCAACGTTATATTCTTTACTAGCTGGATTGGGCGGTAAATCTGCCTCATAAGTCATTAGTCATAATATTATACATTCGATTATGTTGATATATATATAGTTAGCTAGCACACTTGCAATTATAGTTTCATCGATACATATATATGACGCACATGCCTTTTACATTTAAAATCATGTAAAGACGCTGCTTCCAATTAAATAGAATTACATCTAGCTAACGGTCATTATTAAAATTTTTAATGGAAATTAAAATGAAGGACGTACATGAATAATTTATGTGAGTTTGAATTATATCTAGGTACTCAGTTTATTTGCACCAATCTGAACTGGAAACCAAAATTTCTATAAATTTAGATCGTATGCGCTACATTTGCACTTACAAGGGCCTTGTTTACTTCCAAAAAATTTTACAAAATAAGAATAGTAGCACTTTCGTTTGTATTTGATAAATATTATCCAATTATAGACTAACGAGGCTTAAAAGATTCGTCTCGTCAATTCCGACCAAACTGTGCAATTAGTTTTTATTTTCATCTATATTTAATACTTCATGCATACGTCTAAAGATTCGATGTGATGGGGAATCTGAAAAATTTTGCAAAACTTTTAGGGAACTAAACAAGGCCCTAGAGAAAACTAGAAAAAGGCATAAAGTGTTCAATGAAAAATATAGGTTAGTAAGACATTTAATAATGCTTAATTGGTGATACTGTGTGTACACAATTTTCTCTTTATGTTTATATAATAGAATATATATCATATAAGAGTTTAAACCGGCATAACTAGAAGACGATGCAATGCTGTACATGTGCACCTATACTTTTATTAATCCAAAAAAAAATCCTTTGTACGTATATAGTTGTCATAATGGGAAAAAGTGTTCTACATATATACATGGTGCTGGCTATATAGTATGGATGCACATTTGACATATCTCTAAATGGATCGGTAGGAAATGACAACTGATTAGACACCAACGGGCAGTGTAACCCGGGTCCTAATCGTTATCTTCATTCTCCAACCAATAACTTGTGCTATTCTTCTATTAATTAGGATAAATATGGCATAAAGACATGGTGTCTTGTCAGCATAATATTCCATATTAGTTGACAATTAATTAGCACTAATAATGCGTTGATTTTTCTTGCAAGTGAATGTCAAACCTGATCGACTTGAACCCAAATGCATGTGTGTATAACTAGTACCAAGAAAAGGCATGTGTTAAGGATAGCTTACTCGAGGACCAACTTGAAGGACCGTGTGGTCACATGGACCATCCTAGCTACTGTTTCAAATGACATATATATATATATGGCTAGCTTTACATGCTGTTTTACATGTCCAATCAATACACAAAATAAGATGTGTGCATAAGAATGTGACGAATAGTGCGTGATATGACGATGCATGCACACATGTAATTGCTTAGGAAATTTTTTTAAAGTAATTAGGAATCAGACACTAAGTAATAGCTGGTACGGTGGACTGAAAATAGTAGTCCAATCATCACACAGAGGGGAAAAATGTATGGAGATTATTGTGTTCTGTACTTATAATGCACATAATAACCTATAGCTACTTCGAATTGGATCCTATCGTCTATGGCAGAATTATTGACGCATTGCTTTTCAAGCGCTACAACGTCAAAAGCTAACTTTAAAGGTGTGCATGTCTGAAGCCGCAAGTTCTCGCACGCTTCTCATAATGATCCAATCACAAAATACTGTTATTTCAGTCATCCATATCTCCTATAAAAATAAAGTTCACTAGCCTAATCCTCTCTAGCACCTCATTAAACCACGTCATCATCTACTTCTCCTGCTGTCACATATAAGTGCTCACTCATAAATAGTTTCAATAGTGGATACAGTTACCTATACATAACCATGCACGCATACTGCTAGCATTATTCTCTCACGTGACTTCCTCTCTTCCTCTTCAAAAACTAACTACTAATAATTAAACTATATATAGATTACTCAATAGAATATAGATATATTTATATTTATATTCCTCTTTCAGTATATTCCTCCTTCATACCCACGGTAACACACGGGAATCCTCCTAGTTATTTCAATAGCTAGGTCACAAGACAGAATGTGCTATAGCATCTTAAAATACAATTAATCATATTCGCAAAATACAATTTTGATTTTACCATAGACTCTTATTCTAATGTATGCATGATAGATAGAGTATGGTACTATATAAAATGTTTAATGCACATACAGTTCTTTTGCGATTTGAAGGAATTTGATGGTTAATAAATCCTGAAAGGTTTACACTGAAATCTTATGTCAACCCTCATCCATATCTCATTTGGTTCAAGTTTAATTTGTGAAGGAAAATTAAATGATGGACCAAATTACTTCATTTTGCCTCCAAACACCACACATTTGTCCTTATGTTGATTTTACCACCTCTATCATAAAACTTAATATTTTATTAATTTTTTTCCTAAGCCATCAACCTATCTTAATAATTTTGACTAATTAAATTTATAGAGAATATTTTCTTAACATTTATGAAACCAGATAGATATACTATGAAAAAATATATATTCCATGAATCTGATGATACTTATTTGAAAATATAACTACTAATATATTTTAGTGTAAACATGATCAAATTTAAGATAGTTATACTTAGGACAAAATTAAAACATCAAGTTTTTTGTGGAGGAGGTACACAATTCACACATATTTTTTCTCTAAGTTTTCGTGAAGCATTATTTCAGTGAATGTTTGCATGTTTGAGTTGATATTTAATGAATATACTAAAATCAATGGACTATACATTTTTAAATAAATTGAATTAACTTTAGAAAATAGAAGTTATGGAAATTTGGAACCAAAAAAATTATGGCAGCAACAGTATCTCCAATTAAAAGTCAGATGCTGAACATCTATAACTGGAGATTACCTCCATTCTCTAAAAAATAAATGGTATTTGACATATGGGTGAAAGTAAAGCACAAGATCTATATTGGATTTCACACAAAACTCAACCTAGGATGTTTGTAAGATGAGTTGTGAGCTGTTAATTTGGCTGAAAGCCGCAATATGCCTTAAAAGTTGCTAGTTCTGGCTAACTAACTTTGGCTGGAAAAAGGGTGTATGACTGGTGGCCTTGTGGCAAGGTAACTATATATATATCATGCAACAGTTGTGATAAAAAAGAACTAGATATACACTAGCAAAATCTAGTCAAACTTGCCTAATATCAAATCGCATGCTGGCTGGTAAGTGCACAATGCTGCTGAGCCCGGCCAGCCACACCCTGAAAACCCACTCGAGCATGCATGGAGCCAGAGTATGGTTAAACACGGGACCAACAGTGGCATCAACATCAATGCAAGAAGGGTACACAATTCAATATATATGGGCAGAACTAAGAAGGAAGTGCAACTCGATGACATCCAATAAATATATCCACAACCTACACTACAGTACACAATGAACATCTTAGATCTTGCAGCAGATGGAACATTTAAGCATGAAAATTAAAGTAGAGGCGAATCCAATCAGAACCGCAGAATTTAGAAAAAGGCTTAATGCCGATGGAGGAAAATTCTAGGCCTTGTTTAGTTCACCCCAAAAACCAAAATCTTTTCAAGATTCTCCGTCACATCGAATCTTACGCCACATGCATGGAGTATTAAATATAGACGAAAATAAAAACTAATTACACAGTTTAACTGTAAATCACGAGATAAATCTTTTAAGCCTAGTTAATTCATGATTGGATAATGTTTGTCAAATAAAAACGAAAGTGCTACAGTTCCGAAAATTCGGAACTAAACAAGGTCCTAGGCGATGGAATAAATACATGTACAATGCACCAACAGTGATGAGATCCATAAAAAGATCTGGGACCTATAAGAATAGTGCCCGGAATACTGCTTTTCCCATGCCTTTACAGTTTACTAATTAACATGGACGGGAAGAATGTCTGGGAAAGAAATGATGTGATGCTCGATCACCATATAGTATAATTTAAAAAAACTGACTGTGTTCGTTAATCTCCCTAAGCTAGCTCTCCCAGCTGACTACGAAGCATCTCAAGATCATATATCTGGAGCATATATGCAAGCATATATAGGCCACTGGTGCCTATGACATATGATATAAGATGCAGATCAGCTTAGTACTATACTACTACTCATGCATGCATGCATGTAGGATCCTGCTGCTTTGATTGTTGGCTCTTATTTTATTTGGCCTAAAGGTGGTTGTTTTGTTTTCTGATCGCAAAGCCAAATCATGCATGCATGCTATATTTATACGGAGTACTAATGACTGATCGATGGATCCTGCGAAAACGAAGAATTAATCATGAAAAGAAGAGAGATCAAGATCTCGATTCGATTACATTTAGTACTCCAAAGTATGGTTTGCACAACACATGCAAAAAGGGGATGCAGTCGATATATATAATTCATGTCGGCTATATAGCGAAAGGTAGATAGATAGATATATAGTTATATAGATTGCTCCTTAGCTCTTAATCAACCTGAGATGGACCGATTCCCCCTGAAGCTTCCTTCCTTTCCTTCACCAAGCTGAGTACTCCTCCGATCCCACAGCTCATTAAGGCCAAAGGGCTCAAATGCATGCATCCATGTCTCCACATCTTAACAAGGAGCTAGTAAATCACTGCACAATAATACATACAAACATATAGTAACAATTATTAAAGCCGCAATATATATGTATAATTAAAACACACAAACTAGCACCTACAGTATATATACATAGTTACATGCATCATGCATGCATGGGCATGGCTGCCGTGCAGAAAATTACAGCTTACCATTCACGGCGGCGCTTCCTGTTTCCTTCACTTCACATGCTGCTGTCTCCCCCTTCCTTGTGATCCAACCCACCAATGCTCTCTGATCCAGAGGTGGTGGTCGTCGAGGCGCTGATGGCATTCACGGCCCAATTAGCCATGGAAGCGTAAGGCAGGACGGGCGCCACGTCAGCGCCTGGGGGGCTACTAATGACGTTGCTGTGGTTCCGCATGAAGTAGCAGCCGCCCGCTGGCGGTGGCGGTGGTGGCGCCGCTACTACGCCATCCAAGACCCCGAGCCTCCGGCTGCTGCCGTACATGCCGGCGGTGGCATGCGCAGTGGCTGCTGCTGCAGCGAACTGCCCGGGGCTCGTCGTCATTGCCGTGGAGAGCCTGGGCGCGGCGCTGACGCTCACGCTGACGGGGAGCGCGGTGGGGATGCCGGCGGCGACGTCGCCGCAGGCGTAGCGGAGGAGCTCGGCGTGCGCGGCGTCCAGCTCCTTCTGCAGGCGGTGGACCTGGCGCTGGAGCACGGAGATGGCGCCGACGCAGCCGTAGACGGGGTCCTTGACGCGCGCCTCGGCCTCGTAGGCGAGCGAGCTCACGGCGTCCTCCCGCTGGTGCGGCAGCAGCTCGTTGAGCAGCTTGGTCACGTTGCTGGCGCCGAACACCTTGTGCACGTTGGCGAACTTCTGCGGCTCCTCCGGCGGGAAGTAGGGCGCGAACACGCACCCCGGCAGGCACTTGCGCCGCAGGAACTTGCACGCCGCGCACGGCGCCCCGGCACCGGGCGTCGTCGCCCCTGACGCGGCCACAGGGGAGAGGGCCGAGTTGTTGCTGGTGCTCGACGGCGATGCCATTTCCTTCCTGGTCCTGGCCTGCGAATAGAGAAAAAAGGCGTTGGATTATCATCAGTTTTTCCAAAGAAACATGAGCTGTGAATACGCATATCTTTTTCGACACTAATCTTAGGGTTAGGGTTTTCTTGGACTGAGGATTGTTCTGGGAAGGCAGAAAAAATCAGAAGATTAGGGTTTTGGAGTGCGGTAGTGTTCTGATCCAGCTATGCATGTGCAGACTTTGGGAAAAAAATGAGGAAGTTCTGTTCTTCCCTTTTTACTTTGGGTCAAAGAAAGAGGGACAATGAGACTGTACAATTCTTATCTGCAGAAATAGTTTGATAAAGGGACCAGAGAAAATCAACAGCATGATCATGAATACAAATGGAGGATGCATGATCCACTGTGCAAATGCGTGGGTGTGCATGTATGATGATACGGCACAAGAAGCACAAATTTCCAAGAAAAAAAGGCGATCTTTGCGCTCAAATCTCAAGAACCATAGATAATATAATACTCCTAGTACCAAGCAAGAGAAGGCAGAAACCCAGAAGACTGCAAATCAAAGCTTAAAATTTCTCATACATGGGCATGTTGCAGTGAGAGACCTGCTCATATCCTCACCTTTGTAAGGTCACAGGAGACAGATCTGCAGATGACCTGCTGGAGAAGGGCCGAGAATATAGGATTTTTTTCTCTCTCTATCCTTCTCCCTGCTGCTGGCTGCTGCTAGCTAGCTAGCTTGTTTCCTCCATCATACATCGATCCACTGATATCTACTAAACAAGCTGCACAATGGAAATACAGAAGAGGAGGGGAAAAAATAGAGAAAAGTACAGACAAGATATATAAAAGCAATAATTCTTGCTTCAGTTTGTGTGTGGATGGAAGAATTGCTGGAGGATCATATTTTATATGATCAGGTGGTAGAACAGCCTAACTCTTGTCTCTGTCTGCTCTGTCTTGGCTGTGATCGATCTATGGGGGGGGGGGGGGGGGGGGGGGGAGAGAGGAGGGGAGAGCTGGAGGAGAGGGAAACCACCAGCTTCTCTCCTCTCTTCCAGCTGCAGCACTCCCGGCCTCCAACTGCAGCAAGAGGGAAAGGTGAGGTGGTGCATAGATCGACCGCACACTATGAAAAAGGCAGAGAGAGACCAGTATTGAATGAGAGGAAGTGAGAGTGTTGAAGAATATTGTGGAGGTGTATGTTGCGAAGAAAAAAGGGCCCGGCCGTGGGTAGCGAGGGGAGAGAGAGAGAGAGAGAGAGAGAGTAAACAGATAAATAAGGACAAATCGAGATTAATGGCAGTACAAGAAAAAGTGTGAGGGTGACATTGCCACTACTCGCAAGAATATCTATCACAGTGCTGCGCCTCATCTCGTCACTTTTCACGAACAGTTCCCGCTGCCCATGGGGGGACTATGTATGTAAGCTGAAGAAGTGTATATATGTACGTATAAATCATTTCACAATAAAGATAGGCAATTAATAAGTTTCAAAAGTTTGATTATATTAGGACCTCGTCTAAAGCATCATGGATTTGTGGCAAAAGAAAGTAGTAGTACACGTACACATGTATATGTTTTGATGTACAGACCGGTATTGATATGTATGTATTTTCTAGTATCCTCGCAGAAAAAGAAAAAAAAACTGATATACATATATAGTAGTAGGCACCAATTTCATGGCATTCCTAAAAAAAAGGTAGAAAGACATATAGCTAGGCTTCGTCAGTGCGTCCGGTTTAAGAGTAATCATGCCCTTTTTATGCATGAACTGGCTTAGCTTAATTGAGCTTTGCCTAAGCAGCACAATGATAAAGAGGCCGGCGATGTAGACTGGCACACCGTGTGGTGATCAATGGCGCACACAGCCGCACAGGGTGCTTGTGCAATGCGGTTTAACAACCAATTGAACCAGCTTGTCTGCTCCTTCCATCTCATAATTAAAAGAGCCGCAGTATAATTGGCAATCATTAGTGACGAACTGATATCGATCAGTGCAAGTTATCGGCATGCACTGTCATGCCCCATTATTTATATATACCTAGCTAGGGGGGAATTAAATATACATTATATTCTTAATTAGGGTTAGCTACAGATGTTCTCTGCTTATATGATTAATTTTGGGCTCACGCTAGCTACATCAGCATCGTGTAAACACTTTGTACACATGATAACTGTCGCCTCTTGAAAAAAAAGGAAGATGACATTACTTTAGATATAGTGTACAAACTATGTTTTAGGACCTTTGTCACTAATAAATAATTACATATATAACTATTTATATTGTTATTGTGAAAATAACCATATTAAATTTTTATGGACGACTTATCAAAATGGCAATATTTAAATATTCAGGGCATGCATACATTGGTGTCTAAAACAACAATTGATAGATACGTGTCCAGCCAACTATTAATATAAAAAAAGCTTTAGAAAAATACTATGGTTTTTGTGAAATACTTTGGTTTTAGAGTGCCAGGAAGTATTTGGGTGTAACAAATTTTATGGTTTTGCATATTAAGGTATTGCTAAAACTATAGTATTTTGGAGTTTTAAAAACTTTACTTTAGAAATCTTTTTTTTAAACCACGGTTTTCCATATCAGTGGTTCTAAAACTGCAGTTTTTGATATTGTGGTTTCTCAATACCACAACATCCAAACAAGGTCCAAGTTAATTTTCACGCTGGATTCACTGGTTCTAATAATAATGGTACTGTATGTACTGCACCTAACTCAAAAAACAAAATGATAATGGAGGGAGTATGGTGTATATCTAATTAAGTGCATAGCAAAAGTCACGAATCTAGAAAACTAAAATGTTTTATAAATTGGAACGGAGGGAGTATATAGTAGGAAACAAAAAATTATGCACATGACATGCTACGTCAATGTTTCCACCCATACAGTACGTAAGGAAAAAATCTCATGACAGTTATTGCTGATAAAATAGAGAAAATTGTACCGATCGATGTCCTAAGGAATCAACTGATGATGATCCAAACACGGACTGGCCCTTCACACAGTTAACTGATGAAGGTAGATAGCAGGAGGTTAGATCAATCCCTCATTTGTAACCAGTCATGTAACAGATTCTTTGCAAAGCAAGTCGACGAGAACAGGCCCCATAAAATAATTAGAAGTACATGTGGCCTTCAATGATGGCCACTGTTACAGCATGATAGCTTTCACTTAGATTTTGTCATCTTTGTCATTTATAGGTACGTAGCTGAAGCTTATATATAATTAGTATCATCATGGTCTACATACATGCATCTCAACACAACGTAATTACTAGCTAGTTGCAGCAAAGTTTTCAAAACTAAAAAAGTTGCAAAAGGCATCCACAGTCCAGTCTGGCCAACAATCATGCAGATCACTGAGACCAAGTGACAGTACAGTGGGTTCATACCCCAGGCAGCTCTTTGTTTTTTTTAAAAAAAAAGCAAAAAAAAAGTGTCATCTTTCAGCTTAAAAGAAATTAGTATGGTGCATACCGTGTATATAAGATGGATCGTTACTAATTTGATATTACTATTATTTGAAACTGGACAGCTACTAAAATACAGTAACTAACTGCCACTGTAACACAATAGTGTCTCTGGCTGAACCAGAATTACATAGCTGTGAGTCAATTTAAACTTTCCTAAAGGGAAAAGCCAAGTCAATTCTCGAGTAGTCAACAGAGCAAACATGTAAAAGCTCATCAAGAAAGAGCGCGACCTCACGGTCTCCAAGAAGGCAAGAACAGACAAGTATAGCCTCACACACTAAACTCTCTTTACAGTACTAGTACGTGGTAACAGGAAGGCCTAAGACGAGGGTGGCCCCACCATTGCCTAGCTAGGCCGCCATTAGTTTTGTTGAAATCAACATGTACAATGATGCCGCATGACATACATATGCATGGAATGAAAAAGGCCCCAGCCATGCATGCCGTGTAAGTGTGTAACCAAATAAACAAGCAAGATTTGCCATCATCTCCTCTCTTTGGAAGCCATGCATAAAAGGCTGTTATGTGCTAGTGCTATTATATATAATATAATAATACTAGATTGTGCTTTTGCTACGAATAATAAAGATGAAATATCATACTATTCTAGTTCTAGGACTAACAAGTTCTGGCGCCAATGTGGAACACGGACTTCAGCTTATTATACAGCACCCTGCCAAGCTCAGCCCCGGCCATACCTTCATTCACTACTATACCTCCACTACTATGCCCGGCCTACATCGTCGTGGGTTGGCCACTGCCGCACCTGGCTTGTTGCCCCGGACCCTTGGTCCTGCCGGCACGCAAGGGGCATCACTTGACGGCGACGCATGAGAAGGCTATGGCATTATGATTTTAATAAAGTTGATTGTAGCCACATCACAGTTTGTCGTGCTACAGCACAACCGCCCCCTTTGACCCTTCACAAAATCCAGTTATTCGGCCCACCGTGAATTCCTTCTCCAGCCTACCGTGAATTCCCTTCTCCGCCGCTCCTCGCCGTTGTTGGAGTACATCCCCGGTGCTCCGTGGGGTCACAAGTAAGGTGACAGTGGGGCCTTCTCTTCCTTTCTTTCCACCCCAAGCTCGTCAGTACTATCGTCATGTCTTTGCCCACCATGGCACTTCACCTTGCGGTGAATACGACCTCTAGGTCTCATGGCTCCATTGGCAGTCCAAAACTCCTAGGGCTAGATCTACATTGACATGGCTTGTGATAGCTTGGAGTGGGGGAACCGCTGCAGGACAATGGGAGGCGATGAGGTGTCACGACTACATGGCAATGTGGAGGCATTTCGCTCTAAGGTGTGGCAGTTCCTCTTGCATGTTGGTCTAGGGCGGCTGGCACGGGGGGCAACAAGGGTGGCACTTAGGTCAGATGAAGGCCCGATGGCGTAGTTGGTGTGGCTACAATGGCGGGCGATGCAATGGTTGTGTGAAGGTGTTGCTTTGTTGTGCATGTGGTTGTGGTGTAGTCAATGAGCGTTTGGGTGCAAATGTGCATCATGCGGAGTGGTGGCTAGGGGTAGGGCTATAGTAGCCTTACTTTATGGTGAATGTGCGAGGTCTTAGGCAGTGTGGATGAACGATGACATGGTAGCGATAGTGGTGGCACAATGACGTAGAGGCGAATTGCGAAGTTAAGTCATCGAAGTAATGCAAAAATGAAAAGAGGACAACATGGAACCTATATAATTTCTTTCCCACGATCTCAAATAGCCATTGCCACTACCCCTAATCCACATTGTAGCACTAGAGAGTCACTAAGACTCATCTATTCTCTTTTGACTCACCAAGACTCAAGTATCGATAGTGAATACCTCTTCTCTTCTCCATATCGAGGGTTTTGAAACCAAGCACACCAATATGAGCCTCCCGACAAGCAGCTCAAATGAGAAGGTCACCTAGATAGTCCATGCCAGATCCTCTAGATGTTGGGAAAAGTCTTCAACCTTCACTAGATGAAAATCAAGCCAATAACTCAAAATGTGCAATAAGCACACAATCTCAACTAGCAATTTTGCCTTGAATGGCACTCAAACCTTTCACAAACTCCCTCTATACGTGTGTCACACACATGAGTCAAACAGAAGCTCAAAATGAGCTAGTGAGCACACATACATAAGGTGTGAAGAACCTACTAGTTGTTAGCATAAGTCCGTAGACATAGATACCACTGAATGATCCGTCGGGAGCTACATAGGCACACAAGACCATACAATGATCCTATTCAACCATGTTTTACAATGGTTAGAAAGGAATATGCTCCACTCAATGGTCTGTTGTAGTCTACATAGGCACCGCAGGATCATATGACACATGTTAGTCACTCCACTTGACACACAGTCAAGTTAACTCACCACTTGACACGCAGTCAAGTTACTACTCCACATCGAGTGTGTCACCTAGGCACAACGAATCTTACGATGAAGTCTAGTATCATGGCCACTTGACACACAGTCAAAACATAGCTTCAATGGATGATCCACCGAGTGCCACCAAGACATAGTAGATTGTACAGTGACTATCACGCCAAAGTTAAATATGAAGTATGCACGGTGCCACAAGATGACCCGCCGGGCAAGTTTCAATCATGTGGTGCATTTTCGGGTGTATATTTTTTAGCTCTAAATCTGATCTCGTCTAATTCAACTTTTTTGAGATCTTCGGTTTAAAAACCTATCCAATGAGACCACTATTGAGCTGACTTGGAAAATGTACCACATGTGTGTGCATCCAAATGCCCTCAATTTAACTCCCATCAAGCTACAAATGTTGGACCCCCTTAATAGTAAGGCAAAAGATAAAACATAGACCCCTTGAACACCTAGTTTGCACATGAACCCTATAGTATCCTTAATTTTCATTAATATCCTTGTGTCGATACTTAAAATCAACTTCGGGGTCATCAATAACAATCACATGCTTGCAATGTGACCAAACACCGAATTTGACATTAGAACCTAGATACGTTTATTTATGTGTTCCGAAGGACTCTAAAGTAGTAGAACTAAAATAAAGTGAACGTAAGGAAAACATGTCTAAGAATAGAGGCATGCTAATCCTTTTATTTGGGGATGTGGTTTCTTTTCATGTTTTTCCCCTTTTTGCGACACAATAAGTTTAAGGGAAGTTTGATTGAAGAAAGGTTGACAGCTAGCATACCCATCAGCACCAACTAAATCTTTGCGGCCGTAAAGATAATTATTAAGGAAAAAATGGCAACTTACAAAAGGCCAACAGATCTTCCTAAGATCCCCCCATAAGAACACACAAGATCTCGTGTGCAAGCCACTATCCTAGTACACCAACATTAATTCGATCCTGAAATCCACAGACATCAAATCGTTGGACCTAGCTAAGGGAGCGAGGGGGCCGATCGAGAAGAGAGGAGGAGGGTACCGAGCTAAGCTAGGGCTAGCTAGTCCCTACGCTTCGTGTCTGCATATGCATGCATGGCTGCAGCCTTTCCCAGGTTCACGACCTAGCATGCCCTGCCTGTCCTTTTGAGCTGCATCCTCTAGCAACTTGCATCCAAGTGCTAAAAACTCACGCTCGTCAGTCGTCGCCAACAAAATCGCAAATCTTTCAGTGGAAACAGCAGCTAGTAGTTGTCTGTAGCTTGCCAGACCGTAGCCCATGCCATAGCCCATAGGCATGTTTGGGATGACTCGCCTTTTTTTTTTTTGAAAATCTGTGGTTCGGTTTTTTTATGATTCAGTCCCGATCCTTCGAAAAGAAATAGGGTGGAGGACTCCGGCTTTATTTTGAGAAAAAATAATCTTAATTTCTTTTTTTATAAAAAAATGACTCTATCCATATACTTAATAGGTTAAAATGCTCGAATTTCTGACAGTTTGAGCTAATCCTGAATGAAGCTTAATAAGTTGGGACAAGAGTCCCTTCAATATATCTACAAGTAGCTTATTTTTTAAAAGAAAAGAAAATAAAAGAAAAGAGAGTTGTGAAAGTTTGAGCTAATCCTGAAGCTTAATACTAAGTTGAAACAAGACTCCCTTCAATCTACAAGTACATTAGTTTTTATAAAAAAGAAAAAAAGAAAAAGGAAGGTGATATGCATTCATGAAAAAGTACCAACTAGCTAGCCTGTGAACATTTGTGAAAGCTGATGATGCATACATATCTATGGGCTATGCATGGCTGTGTGGGAGGGAAGCTAGGAAATACATTGTGCTGGCTGAGCTGATGGGTCCTTGTGGTACAGATTCAAGGTTACACTTGCACTGTAGGAGGGAACAGTCCCTTTGAATTCTGGTCACTAGGGGCGTGCAGGGGTGGGGCGAGGTGGAGTGGTTGTGCACGGGCGTGCATGGAACCGTACCTTTAGCTAGAGAATCCTGTCTGTCTGGCCAGCCCATGCATGCATGCATGGGGCTACCCCTGGCTATTGTTCAGAGCCATGCACGCATGCGTTCAAACCCTTCTCGATCACAAGACATGTTGCAGGTGGTTTTGTTTTGTTAGTGTGGTGCATTATGCAGATAATAGTTACCAAATATAGCATCACGCGTACTGACCTTCGCCTGCAGAGCTGCACGTTGATTGTCGAAGCATAGTGGGGATGGTTGATTGGAGCAGGCTGCTGCATGCTGATCCTCCGTCCAATGACATGATCATCTGATGCCACCTTGACAAACAGCTTTGGCTGCATCCCGGCCGCTTGCCTTAGTGTGTGGACTGTGGAGCCAGGGCGTACGTACTATTTACGTCAGAGCAGTTTAAGTCCTACCAGAATTCACAAGTCAGTTCAAAGGGTCCAGTAAAACAGCAACATCATCAGAGCTTAAGGGCACTGGGGGGGAAATAATTAAGAATGCAGTTGTTTCTGCTAATATGGAGCCCAAGGAATCTTCAAGTGGCTAAGCAAAAGTGGTTCATGTGACCGTGTAAGATCCCTGTCTCTATCTTTATCCTTACTCATGTTAATTACCATCCTTGAATTTCATTTCGGCAAACAAAATTACACACAAATCATTTACCTCAATGAACTCCTTTAATATGAAAATTATTTTCTGCAACTCATGACCATTAGCACAGTTGTATAAATCCTCCCCCCCCCCCCCCCTCCCCCCCCAAAACAAAAAAAAACTTCACAGCGCCACACAAGGATAAACTATTGAGCCTTTAAGTGATCTATAGCAGCAAGCGGACTCGCAGCCATGTGATTGGTTGCCTCTGGGGCCAGGTGCTATGATTGGTCCATGTAATGTAATACTTGGAGGATAAAATAAAGCGAAGCGAAAGGACATGGCTTTGATAATTAGAATGTTTGGCAGAATCCGTTAATTAGACATACATCAAGAAATATCATACTCGAAAGTAGTGTAACCAAGCAAGGTTTCTGGACACATCCAGTTGGTTCTTTCACTGGAACAGCTTCAGAGAGATGTTTGCAGCAGGTAGCCGCGGGGGGGCTGCAGTTGACAGCATATCTTATCGCAATATATTAAGGGGGATTGATCACGATAGGAGAATCTAGGAGAAAGCATATGAGGTTTAGCCATGCTAATTTGCTAAAGCCCCTTGGGTGACTGGAAGGGCACACTACTATATCAACAACAGCTATGGGACTAGAATACTAGATATTGATTCCGTTAGCTTTCCATCTATATTTCATTCGTCCGTACAAGGGCTGTGGGCAAGATGGAAGCTACCTATGTCAAAAAGTGACATCCAGCCACATCTATCTATGCCTTGGATTTGACATTGTCTATTCGGTTTTTATTTTTACTTTTCAGGACGCGATAGAAATTTTCCAGTTTTCAATTTAGCTCCCAAAGAGAACTGCATAATAGGGTACTTTTTCTTTATGAAGTTTTTTAGTTGTAGGCAGAACGGGGCTAGCTTCCCCATGCAACTTATAAATGAGACACTATCAAGGAAAAGCCAATTGATATATATTTAAAGAAATCTTCTAGACATTCTGCATTTAGTTCCTTTTCTATTTTTAGAAATACCGATAAGTTCTTATGATAAGGTCCCACCCAAAATAAGTCAATGAAAGAAGCTTTAAGGAAGTATGTGGGAATTGAAGAATCAAATACGATGCTTATGGGCTTCTTTGTGAGAGAATGAGAATCATTATTAGTGACAGGCTTTTTGTGTGGAACATTTCTATAATTAATATAATCGGATTGTGACTTAAGCAAAGAATTGATTAGAGCGTGCACCTGAAGATGTATTCACCCGTTAAGAAGATTAAAGCTATTACCCTAACCAACCTTTCGAGTGCAGTTGGTTTCATTTGAAATCTGACCTTCTCTAGAGCAGCTGGATTACCAAAAATGACAATTTTCTTCAACCGAAGGGTAAGCAAGTTCAATTCCGATCCTGACTCTGAACGCAAGACACCCTGTATTGTATTAATGCAACACAATTAGAGAAACATTGTTCTAGAAAGATGCAGAAAACAAGATCTCATTTATGTTTATGGCATAATCCAAGTAAACTGGGAGCCTTTACATCTCAGCTAGTCTGATAAACTCTCTTACTACCTCAAAAGTTTGCTGCAACCAAATTGTAAGGCATCAGTACACTGCTCTTAAATTGTTCAGTGGCAGTATGACATAGTGTACACAACAATATTATTTCATAGGTCATACTTCAATCTTTGAAGAACAGATTTGTTTTAGTGCATAAGGTGAGATAGTTAAACTAATTATATACATGAAAAAAAAAACATTGCTGAATTATCAGCAGGGACATCAACTATTGAAACATGACTGATACTGTACACAAATACACACATATACACACATAAAATACAAAAGAAAACACATTTCCCTTTAATTAGAGCGCCTCAAGATTTGCAAGCTTTAGCTGCTTATCAACAGACAGGTAGTCCTCGACTGCAATGCATGTAGAGCGCAGAATATTGGCTAAAAAAGTCGCAATCTCAGCTTCACTTCTATGAATATGATCATGTCCAGGTTGGCCATGTCCGTGAGCCAATTCTTCAGCCCAAGTATAGATGTTAGTGGTCAACAACCATAGCCTGTCTGCCACAGAGTTCCTGAAATCATCCGAAATGCTGGTGGAGAGAAAGGAAGGCAGGGTGACAGGCAAGTCGCTCAGTACATTTATCGAATTAACAACGAGAAGTGGCATATAGATGCAGCAGCTACCACATAACAAGCCAACAAAACGCAGCACCTGAAATATTAGAACAAGAAATTTTAAGAATGTTTGTTTTTGCAGGGAAGCAACTTTTGAGAATAAGCACCCATCCACACATTCCAACATAGCATGTTCAATAATTACCGTTGAGGGATGAGCTGTAACACAGCCAATGTCTAATGCATCCAGAAGCCACTGCCTTTTGATGCTGTTTTCGGCTGAGTTTAAGGCTGCAGTGATCTCAACAAGGACACTCCACCAGACACCTGAAATAGCAGATTCATTAGCTTTTCAAAATAATATATAGATCGCCTACAACTACCGTAGGATGGGTGAGAAAAGAAAACAGAATTCAATGGAAAATCAAATGCATCCATAAACCACAGCAAAAGGAATGCAGTTACCATCAGCTTTTGTACACAATATTGCCGTCTTTATATTTCCCAGCTCATGTGCTGAACCACAACCAGTTGCACACAATCTTGCTCTGAGGATAATCTTTTTTGCCACATCAACATTTCCTTCATTGACTAAGGCAGTATTGCGAATCTGAAAGGAAAGGTTAACATAGAACTGTGAAACGTACCAAGAAAAACCTACTAAAATAAAATAAACCATTCACGGAGAATGGTTCATAAAGAACGGATCTGTGCTGTTGAGAACCTGCAACATATCATCCAGCCAATTTTTCTGGGCATTGGTAAGACACCTGACAGCAGCAGACCACTCTTTCATGAATTCAGGAAGACCATCACTGTGGAGTGTCAAAAGAGGCAACAAGCACTCAATGCATTTTTTAATGAATGAAGAACCACCAGATTCTTCAGAAACCTCCACCAGGCACATATAAATGCCTTCCCAGAACGACATTCTTAGCATGCTTCTCTGTTCAGATGAGTAATTCAAGTATGAAGAGGTGGGGGAATACAAGTATTCAGTAAAATCCTCATAAAGTTTATCCAATCTTGAATCAGAGAAGAGCTTCATTAGGTGTGACAAATGTTGGAGCAAAATAGACTGAACATTTATATCTAATCTCTGAAATCTGAGAATGTCAGTCAGATCATCCAAAAACTGCAGAAGGGGGCTTATGTGAGCAGCATGAGCTAGAGTAAAATGTAAGCATGCTTCCTTTAGTAACTTAGGATCTTCCTGATTGGTTAACTTATGAGGAATCTGTGCCTCAACTTTGATGCACCGCCGTACAATAGCTCCCCAGTCTGTAGTTGGCAATCGAGGAGCTTTGGAAAGGCATTTTAAAACTGTTCCAACTGTACTTATTGGCACCACATCACCAGACTGTAGATAATAAAATAACAAAAGTCAATAGAAAAAAAATGAAATATGATTTTCTTCTCCAACCCAACAAAATCAAAAGTGATACCAACCGTAGTGAAATTTTTTTTTGTAACTAGTCATAACTTAATAGCCAACAAAATCAAAAGTGATACTGACCGTAGTGAAAAAAATGTAACTAGTCATAACTTAATAGCCACAATAAAACTAATGTCTACAACTGTCTTATGCAGCTATGACTTGCAACATTTTTCAGGATATATACAATATTGACCTTTGCATAAATTAGTATAAATTAGTAGAGATTATTTGCAAGTAAAACATCGGCTTACCCAGTTACCCACTGCAGCAGTAAAAGGCATGCAACCAAAGTATCAAGAATAAGCATGAGAAGATTGATAAAATGCTCAGAAGCACAGCTCGTAGTTTGCTTCGTATTTCAAGTTTGGCATTTATGCCTAGGTCAGAAAATAATGATATATTCATATACTAACTTGGGTTCTTAAGTATACAATTCAGCATGTAAATGTGCATAGCTTAGTTCATCTATGGCAAATGAAAGAGATCTTTTTTAAAAAATATATATGTTCCTTGAAACAAATATGTACATTTGACATACAAAAGCTAAGCTACATATTTTAACAGATGAGAGCATTGTAGTCGTTCTTTTAAGGATTCAGATCAGACCTTTTCAAATTTTAGATCACTCAACCAGAGACTTAAGTTCCAAACTAAGCTTTGTTCAGAAAAACTTGAAGCTTGATCACGATCAACAGAACTTCTATTAGAACCATTGTCCTCATAAAGAATCTGATTCTGATCCTTTGACCACCTGCTTCTGAGAAATGAAATAGCCCATGCAGCATAATCTTGTATGTGCTTATCTTTAGCATCCTTAGCAAGAAGAAATATTTCCTGAATCATTGATGTTGACAGAGTCTCACCAACAGGGCTTGTCAGTAATGAACCTCTCACAAAAGATGACTCCTGCGCATACAACTAAATAGATTATTCTAACAATTTTATAGAACATTAAGTGTTAAGATGTATGGAGGAAGGAGACCTCATGTTTGATTTGAGAAGTCATAGGCTTTGAAAACACCCCAGTAAGATCCCCTGCGCCTGCACCAAAAGCGTTGACTACACCAAACATGCCCCCCAAATGAACAAGGGGAGGAAAAGGGTGGGTATATATATGTCTGAGAGTGTCCAGAAGGCTTTTAACACCATTAAATTCCATAGCATGCACCCCATCATCCAATATAGAAGACAGAAAAGATCCAGCACCAATACAGATTGCCATCAACAAATTCTGAAAGATAATCCCAGATTTATTCAGATTCCGGAGCTCAGAAGCTAAAGAAGTGTAGCGATTGAACAATGCATCCAAGTCGTCATTCAACAGCTCCACTTTTTGGCAAAAAGCGACGACAGATGGAAGAGCAAGACATGAACCCATACATAGTGATACTAAATCTATTTCATCAAATAATGCAGAGTTCGAATCAACATTTGGTATCCATGATATCAATATGTCCTTGACTTCAGTAACTGCTTCATAAGCTCCAAGTCCATACAGAGCAACAACAGAGTTTCCCAGACCAATAACAAGTCCAGCAATAGCCCAAGGATCATCGCTGATGCTATGAATATTTTCTTCCATCCCTCCCATGGAGGATATCCCATATATACTAAGCTTCTTCAGAGAATAGCATGAGGACGGACATAGTTGAATTAATGAAGTAACCAAAGCATGAAGAATATCCTCAACTGATGCACGCTCATTGAGTTGTGTAATAACCTCTACTTCTGAATCAGTAGCATTATGTGCTCTTGTCAAAAGACCATGGCAAGCATAGCCTAATGCCAGTCCACAAGCTCCTTTTACAAGACAGCTTTCAGTTTTTGAGATAACCTAAATGTGCAAAGGTATAAGACATAATGAGAAAGTACACACCACACAAGTTTAAACTTCGAAGTATCCTGAATGTATCATCCAAACAACTATACATTAGTTTGCATATGAATGAGTAGAAGATGAAACTAGTCGCTCATGAATGTATCATCCAAACAACTATACAATATGTAGAAGATGAAAAATTTCATGAATGGGTGTGGCTACACTGTGTAGCGTTCATTGAATAAGGAGAAATTGTATTTGAAATTAAGCTGCCAGCAGCTGTAGCCAATTGCAACATGGACTGGTCCTGCTCCAGCTTCCAGCATCATGAACATTGTTTCGCTGGGATGAGGCATGAAGATAAGATCCTAATGATCCAGTCACCTTGAATTCTGATATGATTCGGTATTACCAATCATTACGCACAGTGACACAGGAGTACACGACAGAGCGAGTAGTTACTACGAGCCTACAACATAGATAGCAGTGGTATCTCCATGATCTCCCATATTTATAATCATGATATGGTGCCACACGGCCTATGAGGTTATTGCAAGTATGTTAAGGCGCTAATGAACATAGAGCAACAAATTGCTAACATCTAGGCTGTTGGAATATAAGTGAATTTCCCACCTCTCCCCATCAGCTTAAGCTTTTGGGTTGAACTGGTCGGTGCATGCAACTCAATATGCTACCAAAGCCAGAGGTCTCGAGTTCGAATTCTAGTTAGCGCAATTAAATAAAAATAATTGATGCTCGCTCCTATTCCACGTCTGAGGACTGAGGGAGCCTCCACGTGAGGGGAAGTGTTGGAATATAAGTGAATTGCCCACCTCTCCCCATCAGCTTAAGCTTTTGGGTTGAACTGGTCGGTGCATGCAACTCAATATAGGCATCTAGCAATCCATAACTTTCTAAGAAAAAAAAAGAAATGAAATTTGAGTGGAGATAACATTTGATACCTCAAGAAACCCATTAATAACCTGAAGTCTGCTCTTTTTGTCCGTAGGATGAAAACAATTGAATATTAGTCCAAGAGAGAGAGCTGCTGACCATTGCTGGTGCTCATGCTCGTATTGAAGCAACCATTTTAAAAGAAAATCTGATGCCGAAGATACTACCAAATGAGCAGTTGGCGGAACAATCTAGAAATAAGATAACATCAAAATAAATCAAAATTAGTAAAACATCCCTCAACCACCGGTAAAATCATAAGAATACATCAGAGCTTATGGGCTAGAGACAAGGAAAAGATACTTGAAATGTGTTCACAGGTGGAAGGAGAGAATTGATAAAACAATAGGCAGAAAAATCAATTATATCATACTTCATAGTTCATACCATAGAATCTGTATATACTTAGGCATTAATAAAATGTGAATAAAGACCCCTTACCAAGCAGAGTGCTCCAATAACAAGAGCTATGTTAGCAGCAACTTGAGGAGTAGATACTGGAACTTGATCACACAGAATCTGCAATCACAAATAGGAAAACATATGGAAATTTAGCGTTAGCATGGTAAGGATTAAGGAAGTTAGTGCAGGGGGCAAGCGTAAAAAGGGAGGATAAAGAAGCACAATCAATGTGCTAAATAAACCAAATCATCATACACAATAATATATTTGTCCCATGTCGCAATAAAAAATACTCTGGTGTCCATAATTCTTTCAGTTCAGCACCTTGAAAATTATATTATTAAAAAGTATCAGTTCTTTTGAAAACTATGAGGCACAGTATGCACCTTGAAACTGTGCTGCTGTAATAAGACAGTTGACACACATCAAACCTAGAAACTGTTGTTTCAATAAGAGTACTATCGCTGAGAGTGGAACAAACAGATACAAAGGAAACAAGGAATACGCTAAAGATATAAATATAAACCTTAAATATATCATTAGCGGCTTTCATTGCTTTGTTCAACTTCGACGACTCTTTAATGTCAAGCAATGCCACAACTGCTTGCATCCAGTTGGAAACAAATGACTTCCATGACTGCAAGGCAAGAAGAGCTACCACTATGTTTCTTGACATATACATAGATTCTGCAATTTCCACAAAAGCTTGCTCGAAAGCAGAATGAACTCTAGGCAAATCCTGCGAATGAGATCAGGAAACACAAATAACATATAACATGAGAAGGATTCAGCTTTTCCAATGAGTGGTGACTAAGATAAAATAGCATCAACTGTCATTAAATATTTCTAACCTTAGTTTTCCCTTTATTAAGTATGTCCTTTGGAGTAAAATTGAGAGTTAAAAGGGCAGCACCAGGTAACTGATGATGAGATAACATCCCTGCAATTCGAAAGCAATAGTCAAGTGGAATCTAAAAGATGAAACTGAAACCATATTGTTTTAAAGACAGAACAGAACAACCTATGCATTTCTCATATACTCCCTCCATCCCAATTTGTAAGACATTCCAAGAATCTTGGAGAGTCAAAGCATTTTCACGTTTGACCAAAATTATAGAGAAAAATACTAAGATTTGTAACGTAAAGTGAGTATACTATGAAAATATAATTAAGAAAGAATCTAATGATACTTAGTGAGTACCATAATAATTATTATTTTATAATATAAATTTGGTCAAACTTAGAAAAGTTTGACTCTCCAAGATTCTTGAAATGACTTACAATTTGGGATGGAGGGAGTAGAATTGTTGGAATATAAGTGAATTGCCCACCTCTCCCCATCAGCTTAAGCTTTTGGGTTGAACTGGTCGGTGCATGCAACTCAATATGGTATCAAAGCCAAAGGTCTCGAGTTCGAATCCTGGTTAGCGCAATTAAATAAAATAATTGCTGCTCGCTCCTATTCCACGTCTGAGGCCTGAGGAAGCCTCCACGTGAGAGGGAGTGTTGGAATATAAGTGAATTGCCCACCTCTCCCCATCAGCTTAAGCTTTTGGGTTGAACTGGTCGGTGCATGCAAAATAAGAACATAGGATAGAAAAGGCTCAAGTATTTGCTCTAACATATGATATGAATGGACAAAATATAATGCATTCAAGTATTACACTCCAGTCATCAACTAAGTGTCCAACTAGATCACTAGCTTACCTTTAAATATGACCTGAGGGAAAACCTCCAGTAGCTTCTCAAATTTATGCACTGCAGCTCTTTTATCGGTAGTCACTCGACGACGATTTCTATGTGAACAGGGTTCATTAGTTAAGAGTGTCACTAAGCATCTGAATTCAGAAGAAAGACAACAAATATACTAACACGTGCTCATATTTGATGATCTCATCTTGAAGGTGCTCCATGGCCTTGAGAACTGCCAGATTATGTTCATTCGTAAAGAACTCATAGTTTAGTTTCCAGAAATCAGGAATAGCATCCTGAATAAGTGAGATCTGTAAAGCACCATTGTTAAAAAACATGAAAATTTGAAATAGGAATTCAACAAAAAAATAGCAGTTAAACACATAACATAGAACAAAGAATCATAGTATAACCTTGTAGTTGGACAAGGAGTGAAAAGCAGTTCCTCTTGCTTTATCCCAGAGAGGTTCGGGATTATTTTTCTTGGATGTTCCAATTCTCCACAATGTTCTTATCAGGTTACTAGATATTCCAGAATATGCCTCAGCATCCATTGCTCCACACCTCAACAGAACACACAAACTGCAAAAAGCAACAAGAAAACATAGGGTGAGAAGCAAATATCAATGCACACCTGAACAGTGTTGGTACCAGTCCACCAGACCAGACACATCTATGTATTCAGTGAAATGTTTGTCAGCGTTGTTACCTGTGAGCAACAGCAGGCTCCACGTAATAATCAAGCACCTGTTTTGATATAACTTTCCACGCTGTGTAGAAATCTACAAGTGAGGATCTAACTTCAGGTGCGAGGTCCAGCAAATATGACTTCTTACACAAAAACTCCCTTACTAATTTTCAGAACGCATGGCTTCTTTTCTTATAACATTGTAATTTATACTTGCAGTAACTTACTAATTTGTTGAACATAAGCTCAGAACTATGTAATTAGGTTACTGGAAAATCAGAAAGTTGAACTTACCGACCACATCTGCTTCACAAAGGTACGAGAGGCTCTCCAGGCCAAGAGCTTGAACCACAGAATCACGACTCTCAATACAAAACTAAAGGTATTTGACTACATGTTAGAAAGCAGACCAATTAATCAATAGAGATCAGAAAAAAATAGAGAGAAAACACTCACAGAGACAGATAATATTAGATCAACACCTCTATCTGGGTTCTGCTTGCAAACATCGCGTATTGATGTGGCAATACTTGCAGAGATCTCTCTGTCAGAGATGAAATTGGAAAAATTCTCAGGATCCACAACTACCTATGTTAGAAGGCAAAGTTAGTAGCAATTTTGTAACAATTTGCCAGGAAAACTAAACGTCAGAAATTATCAACTATCATATTGACGATTTCCACTTTTCAGTAGAGTTACATGAAAACCCTGACTTCAAATATTGTCACAGTGGTTTCACCATCAGTAATAGTCAGTAAACATCACTGGAAGTCATGCTCAAATTTAATCTGGTATACCAACAATAACAACTAAAAATCTGGTATATTTCTATTTAATATAAATAGAATCATACGGTTTTCATTTTTCACTCAAAAAAATCTGGTTCTGGTATATGAAAAAGATCACTTAAATTTAATCTAGGATAACAAAGAGCTATACTGAAAAAATATAAGCCCCGTGAGGACAGACTAGTTCTTAATTATTGATATGATACCAGCCTCCTGCATATACAAGAAAAAAAGAAGACAGACTGGTAAAAGGCCTCAACCACTTAACTCTCTTCATTTTAAAATGCAAGTCTTTAATTGGTATACATTGATTCACAGCATAAGCTCACCAAGGATATCAAAAGTGCAGTCATTGTAACTCGCTTCCCTATTTTAATGATGTGAATGAGATTAGTAGTGCTGTTATAGCATGTCACTCAAAAGGGGTATGCAAGGTCCATGGCCTACATATTGATTTTGGTGCCTCTTGGTCTCTCTACGGTGGGTTACTAATGCCTTTAACGCAAGGTGTCAACTTTCAACTTATGTTGTGGAATGGAGTACATAGCAAACTCTAGTGAGAGACGGCATGATTATCTTCTTAAAAGTACATCATGTTTGAAAACAAATGAACAAATTTTTCAACATAACAGATCATAGATAGTTTTGGAACAAACATTTTAATTGAAAAGCAATGTTTTAACATCCAATTGAAAATGCATTCTTACTTGTAAGTTTGGAAATGCCCAATCAGTTATAGCCCATATCTTGCAGAGTAATCGAACAGCTATAGCATACAGAACCCTGCACACGAAACTCATGTAATATAATAATAGCAATCAAGTAATAAAATATTTGTCCCCTTACTTTATTTACAATAAAAAAAGAAAACATCTGCAGTAATATAAACTGATACTTATTTCGAAATTCTAAATGTGATGATCAGAATTAAATTAATTAATGCAACATCCATAAGCTAAACATTATTCAGCCAAATACTCGCAATTTTTTCATCTTATATGTCGACAGTGAAAGAATAAGCCTTGTGTTCTTGATATCTTGGAGCTCCAATTCTAGGATAAGTGGTAGTGGTTAGAATCTTATGTCATAGCATCTTATCTCTATTTTAACACGTTAGTTGTTAAGTACTTCCTCTATCCCAAATTATAAGACATTTTGTCATTTCTAGATCCATAGCATTTCCTATGTATCTAGACACAACATATATCTAGGTGCATAGAAAAAGCTATGAATTTAGAAAAGCCAAAACGTCTTATAATTTAGAACAGAGGGAGTAGAGTTCTAGTTTTATATATGGAACCAAAGAGCAGCTGAGGTTAGTGAAGGCCGAACTGGCCAACTGTATTAGATTAATTAAGGTGATTACAGGGGGATACACACATATATATAGCAGAGTACATGGGCCTGAGGAGGCCAACAGCCAGCCCAATAGGGGAGGCGCAAGCTAATTCTAACAGTTAGCACTGCCTAAGTAATACAGAAAATCACCCAAACCTGTGTCTTCACCAACAACAGACAGTTCTGTACAAATTTTTTATCTTAATGTAGATAGTAGTTTCTGAATCCTGAAAACTCTCAGGCTCTACAGTAGAGCGCTGCAAAAAAACAAATCTATACCTGTGATTGAAATACAGACGTTATATTTTTCCACACAAAATAATTGTAACCTGCACCGATGTACATTGGCTCTTGTTTGTTCTTAAATTTTCAAAAATTGTCCACTTCATGTGTTTTTTAATTTTGATAATATCTGAATGCTGAACTCTATTTTTTTCTCCAGTACCAAATAAAGGGATAGATTTTATTCGTGTTCAAAGATAAAGGGAGAAATGAAATCAAAGACCAGGCAATCTATAGGAGTATATCTCAGAACAAGGCAACTAAGCCCATTAGGCCAAGCAAATAAGAAAGAACCCAAAAAGAAACTGAAGTTGGGCTCACTTGTGATTAGTGCATTTAACTTACGAATTTGAGTCCCTTTTAAGCATTGGTGCTATCCATTGCAGAGCTAGTGGAAGAACAAAACCATGTATAGCAAGTGACGGCAATGACTCTAGCAAACTGAGCTGCAAATCATATGTGAAACAAATGTCAGATGCTCTAATCTTTTTTGCAATATGTGATGATGTTTGTGTTGCTTTTGCAGCTGAGGCAAAATAGAAATGTAGAATGTTCCAAAAATTTAAACAGCATTAGCACTTGCAGTTAGGTACATATCAGATAATTGGAACCACAATTCATTATGCCCGACCACTTGTAGAACTGGTGATTAATGGAAGCGAGAACAAGCACTATTGCTCATCTTGGAGACAACATGGCTGGGACAACCTACAATGTGAGGAGGCGGTTGTGGGGAAGAGGCTGGGCCTAGTGGAGGTGAGGGCTGCCAACAATGTGGTGCCACCCAGCAGCGCTAGGGCATTGAACCTAGGTACCCTTTCATGTCACCAGAGCCTCCTACATCACAAGTATGTATGCACTAGCAGTTCTCAATGTTCCTACTTCTGGTTCATCGAAATAAGTAATCATGACCCCTTCTACAAACTGATGTCCATATCCTATTTCCTTTACAAACATGGATTTTCAATTTGCAAGGCCACAATATGGATATTGAAAATCTATTTTTTTTAACTAGTGTCCTTCAGTTTAGATTTGATTATTATAAGCTCATACTAGTGTGCTTTGGTTCCTCATTATTTGCATCCAAATATGGAAGAAACATGAACTTACTCACCGAGATTTCCGTTGAAAAATTACCGCTGCTGCATAGAATCTTGCTATAGTAGAGGATAGCTACAAACAGTGGCATACCCAATCTTGGGTCTGATGCACCAAGCATGGCCAAAGATTCTGCTGCAGAAGTGCCAAGTTTTGGATGCATTACCAAAACAGATGCTACAGAGCTTATCAGAGATGATATGGCTACTGCAGGAAATTAGATGGAGCAATAAGTTAGAGGATCATATAAAGATAAATGGATAGGCAGCCTATAGAAAGCACAAGTAAAGACCTCGACCTGAAGATGTCTTTTTTGAGGACGAGACATCTAATGTATGTTTTTCTCTGCGAAGGACGGTCAGATAGGCATTTATTTGATGAGTCCAATAACTTGCTTCCAAGTCACTCTGACCAGAATCAGGTAAAGTCTTGGTAGCTGTGTACTTCATAAAAGTGAAGCCTGATGAAGATGGCTGTGGACAGGAAGCAGAAATTGGATAAACTTATATGAGTACATACTACACAAGAAATACAAAACAGGATGGGTTAACCACATCAACATACGGTATCACACAACATCACCATCTGCAATCATTAGTAAGGCTGCAAAGTATTGGACTGCCATCGCACATGTAATCACTATCATTTAATGTGATGCCAAAAAAACTCAATCCACAACAAATGCAGGAGAAAACAGACACAATGGACTAAGGACAAAAAGATCACCTTAGACCATAGATGATGCAGAAGTTTAGGAAGAAGAAGTGCAGGTTTGCTTATGTGGTAGCTTGTTGAAATATCTTGTTCCTCTGATGAATGAGAAGCCGGCAAGTCTAAAACAAACAAGCTGAACCTTGACAGAACATGATATGCCACTGCTTTAACAGATTTGGATGGTGAAATGGTAAGGTTGATAACTGCCAGAACACAAAGAAGCTCCACACTGACGTGTTGTGTTCGTTCTTTACTGTCAAGCACTGCAGCCATACACATATATGAAACTTTCCAATGATAAAAAAAATATAAGCAAGCATTGTATGCCATGTCAATGGTAACAAAAGTAAGGTTAGATTGACTGTACACACCCTATAAAAGGATGAACTAAACATCACTTGCTCTATGTTCAAATATGCCCTTTGTTTCCAAATGTTAATGGCCATGGTATGTTTCAATGTTTGTCGTAAAAATCTGAAAAATTTACTGCTAACAAGTAAAACAGTAATCTTGCTATTTTTATCTCTGGAGAGATGTTTGTCTAGTTTATCTATCGTATCAGTGTGCACCCACTTTACTTTGAGTTTCATTGATTTTTGTCCAGTCCACAAGAAACACGTACATGAAAACATGAACTCACAAATATATGAACAACATGGTTTGGGTTTTCGTTGAAAATATAGATAGATAGTCCTAAAAATGACGGTTTTATTCAGCCCAAGTGATTTGTATGCTGCAAACCTTCTCCATGGGGACTATTACATGAAAAGCAAAGCAAAATTCTCATCATTTAGAGAAGAGAAAGATGATACCCATTCTGTGCTTCCCAATTCACTTTTCATTCTAAAGAAGGTTACTGATATGAAAAAAAAAACAATAGCTTAACATTGGTAAAATAAGAGAACCAAGTTCCTAGTCCCTCCAACAGTTGGTTGGAAATTTACAGACGAGGAGGGCTTGTGTTTATAAATATCTGGGAACGTACCATTTTCATATTTCCAATCAATCAAAAAGCTCAGAAGTTTCAAGCCAGCTAGCTGTTCGTGTTCAAACTCTAGCCCAGTGAGAGAGTAAGAAAGAGAGCTAAGGACAACAGAAATCTCAGGTAGATAGCATAAGCCAAGGTCCTTTTGCACCGAGAATAGATGTTTTGATAACCCAAAAACTGTTGAATCAATTCCCAGAAACTTTTGATGAACTGAACACTGTGATACGAGTGTTCCCATCAATGTCACACTACTTGCTTGAGCATCATATGTTGGCTGTTAAACAAAGAAAGTCACCAGTATGTTATATAGATGATATGATGCACAGCAATCATATAAGAACTTGAGTTCAAGTAATCGCAAGAAAACAAACATCGATTAGTTGCCCCTCATCAATGAGTAGTAAAACAAGGGAGAAAATCACATGTCAAGTCAACCTAATTAAATAATAAAAACATAGAAGTTCATATGTCAAAACAAATCTACAAGAAAACTGAAAAACTAATGTATACTGTTAATGCATCACAGGAATATTTATATGATGGGTACTTCTAAAGCAAGGAATCTGCTCATAACAATTACAGAATAGTCCACGCACCAAACAAATGATGTAATAACACCATAACATCACACCATACAGTATACACACAGCAATCTACCAAATTTCAGAAAATATTGCATATGATTTTTTTTTTAATTATACGCTGTTGTTTCATACATCATGATAAGTCAAGTGGAGAAGTATACCGATAGGTATGTATGTTGACAGAATGCATCAGGTAACAAACAAAGTAACAAACCCAGCCCAAATGGATCATTAATCGGATTCCACAACAGTATTAAATTTTCATCAAGTGATAAGGATTCAACTAATGGCCATCCTCAATCCATTTAAAAAGTTCTAGATACCAGCAGATATCATCTCTATTAAGAGCATAAACAAATTTTCTGGTCTCAATAAGAAGAATAACCTAGTGTAGAGATCATCCGAACATCTCATTGGCTAATTCGCAGCCATTAGTAACTCCAATCTCTCATTGCAAAAATTAAGAGAAAGGTAGAGAGTGGTACCATTTGAGCATGAGCTAACTTCCTCAATAGCACCACATAAGCATCAACCAAGCACTCCGCAGAACTAAGCCATAGCCGCACTTCCTGGAAAAAAAATAATAAGTAACTAAAGATCACAGATGAAGATAATTTTATTGCGAACAGCATACCACAATGTAACAGATCTCCAGATATGACATATATAATATGCTTCTCAAACCTACAACTGTTTCCCCTACTTTTGTTTCTTGCTACTACAATGTGATCTACGAACTAATCTGGACTAGACACTAACAGTGGAATCATTGATGATGCCATCACTTCCATGATGGAATGCACACCAGAACTGCTATCTGGATTAGTCCAAAACATCACAATACACATTGGCAGGCTCCTATTTGCACAACCGCTGGCAGCATTGCCAGTTACGGCATCACTGAGAGTAAGAACAGACATCATCCTTGAGTATTAGACCGCACGAATACCTGATCATCCCCTCGGCCGAAATGCAGCATGCTGTCTTCGAGCATCTTCAGAACCGGGATCGCGACACCAGCCTTCCCTGCTGCTACGGCTGCTGCAGCCAGTGCGCCGATCAAATCCCTCGCAAATGAGGCGTCCCCTTTCCTCACCACGGAGAACATCACGAACGGCCTCAGAAACCCGACCACCCAATCCACCCCCTCGGCAACTATCCTGGCTGCCTGACGCGTCAGCTCCGCCCCCGCGCCGTCAGCCCCCGACGCGAGCGCCTGGACGAAGGGGTGGTCGTGGGGCGGGAAGCGAGAGCCGGAGCGGAGGGCGCAGGCTGCGACCGCGGAGACTGCCTTGACGAGGCAGGAGGCGAGCCGAGGGGACGGGGAGGCCGCGAGGGGCGCGATGAGGAGCGGGAGAGCGAGGTCCGAGGTAAGGAGGTCGGGGCGGGAGGCGGCGAGACGGGCGAGGGAGGCCGCAGCGTGCGCGGCGACTGCAGGGTGGGGCGAAGCGAGGAGGGCTGAGGCGGCGTCGTGGGCGGCCGCGGGGAGGGGCGCGGGGAGGGAGAGGAGGTGGCGGAAGAAGGCCGCAACCGCATGGCGCTGCAGTGTGGGGTCCGGGACCCGGGTGCGGTCGACGAGGCGGGAGAGCACCGCCGTGTTGGAGGCGGTGGAGGAAGCCATGGCCACGGGCGGTGGCCGGCGACGGCAGTGGCAACTTGGGACTTGGGAGAGGTCGAGAGGAGAAGAGAAGAAGGGGGCTAGCTTTTTGTAGCGCTGGGCCTGTTTGGGAGCCCGTGTCTTTATCCCCTGCTAGGATCCCAGCCCAACATCTCTAGCCTAGTTTGGGGACCTCGGCCCAACACTCTATGGTTAAGGGCTCCTTTGGATTGCAGGAAAAACTCAGGATTCTAGATTCTTAAGGCCTTGTGTGGATGTTGTCGTATTCACTTCAATCCATGTGTGTTGGTGCGGATTGGGGTGGAATCCAGTTCAAGTTCCACTCCAATCCACCTCAACACATATGGATTAATGTGAATACGACTACATCCAAACAAGGCCTAAGGATTAAATATTGTTCACACCTTTGGATCAAAGGAAAGGATGATAGGAAAAACAAAGAAAACTTTCCTATGCCATCCATTCCAGAGGAAAAATAAAGGAAAACTAACATCCACTCTAGCCTCATTTTTTCACTAGGCCCGAGGCAGCACTAGTGATTACTGATTAGTACACCCCGGTAGACCTTGAAACTGGTGCATTTAAAGTACTAATCAGTTTAGAAAGTGACCTACCAAGCCATTAGTTAAATGAATTATGGGTTATGCAGTTTCTAACATTCCTATGCCTATGAATTTCCCATGAGTATCCAAACATCTATCTTTTACAGTATTCCTATAGTTTCAAATCCTCTGTTTTACAATTGAATTCCTATAATATTCCTATCCTTTTCCTATCCCTAAGCTTTTGCTATCCTACATTCCAAAGGGGGCCTAAAAGTGTATATGGGCTTGTTATTAATTTCTTCTATAAAAATATTATATAATTAAATTGATTTAAAATATTTGAGAAGTATTCTCAAATATTCCACAATTCTATATAAATAACTTGTATGTTCCAAACTCAATACAATAATTAAAAAAATTTATAGATGTTTACAGTTTTAAAGGTTTGTCATAAACAGTATGTTTATATTACCGAGGGTGGACCAGTTTCATGCTAAAGAATATTTTGATATGTGGGGTGTTTGAGTTGAGCATGTTTGTTCTACTATTCTGTAAGGGTTATGTAGTTATACTAGCCTTACTGTGATAGCTGAAGAAACATAACAGATTACACGATCTCGAGTTCAACTTGCCGCCTCAGACGACACGCTAGCCAATAGTGTCAACTTATTACACGCTAGCCAACCCAACCCACTCTTGGCCCGCGTACATTGGATTGGGCCAACCCAGGTGAAGACTCAATTGTTGTCTGTTTCTCACCTTCTTCTTCAGTGGTGTTGCCTGATGAAGTAGTAGCCTACGGGCACTCACAATACAGACTCTATCATAGAGTCTAAAGTTATTTATTACCTCGAACAATATGGACTTGGAGTCTAAATAAGACTTGAAGTCTTATTTTTTCTACCTTTTTTTCAATAAATATGCTGCCACATCAGCAAAATACCATAAAAAATATGTAATTAAGTGTCTTGGACTCTGTGATAGAGTCTTGCATTGTGAGTGCCCTACTAGCAGTAGCGCGAGGAGTCGAAGACTGGTCCTCTATCTATTGCTAAGGTCAGTCTCAATGCATAGTTTCATGACACATTTACCAAAACTATAAACTAGGTAACCGAGCCACATAAATTTCATGGGGATGAAATTTCTCTCTCATATGATGAAACTCCTTCATTTAATGACTCTGCCAAGTCAGTAATTTTGCTTATGTGACACTCTATTTAATATGCATGACACTCTCATGAAATATGCATTGAGACTGTTATTTATTACCTCGAACAATATATACTTAGAGTCTTAGAGTCTAAATAAGACTTGGAGTCTTATTTTTTTCTACCTCTTTCTTCAATAAATATGCTGCTACATCAGCAAAATACCATAAATAACATGTGATTAATTGTCTTGGACTCTGTGATAGAGTTTTGCATTATGAGGTCAGTCTCAGTGGTCCGTTTCAATACACTGTTTCCAAAATAAATTCGCTGACAAGGCATCAATGAAACGAATAATGAAATAACCTCCGCAATACACGAGTTTCACCTTGACGTTTTCTAGCTGGGCAAAGCATTTAATTACTGCAAAATGATTGGATCACATGCAAGATGGTGAAACGATTTAGCTCTCAGTGGGGATTTCATCCCGTTTCACCACGTGGAAAACAACGCCCGCGGAGTTTCACCATGGTGAAACTACTTCCTTCTCTCTCCTCTTCGTTTTATACAAAAAGTGCAGTTTTACTGACATGGCGCTCTAATAAATGTGCATGACATCTTGGTAAAACCGCCACTAAGACTAGCCTGCTAAGCCAAGCTGCCATCCACCGACCATACTCGGCTTGACAACCCACTCGGGCGTCTCCGTTTACTAACATATGCAATACCCTATTGTTGACAACCAGTAAAATTTGATTGGCGTGCTTATTGTTCGGAGATGGCTTGACATTCAAGGATTGCCCTACATCCAATTCGGGTGGGTGGGATGATCATGCCCCAGAGAGGGTTCTAGTGTCATCTAATCGAGAGCTAGATAGGAAAATACCTCGGCGTCCCTTTAGGTTACAAAATAAATGGAGGAGGCCCTATTCGTCATTGAGCAATGGGAAGGCCCAAGTCCCTTCAATGTGGTTCGTTAAGGAGCTAACTATGCCTTGAGTCCCCATATGATGAGTTGTTTTGTTGTGTGGGGAGTGTGCCAACGAGCGGCTCATTGGCCTTCAACGTGACATATTTCTTGAGGGAATAGGAGTACTCGTGGTAGTGCATCGGTCTTGTTTTACTTTGCTATGTGGGGAATGTGTGTGGGCGAATGGCTCGTTGCCCTTCGATGTGTGTCGTATTTCTCGAGGCGATGGGGTACTCATGGTAGTGCATCTTTGCTATGCGGGGACTGTATGGGCAAACGGCTCATTGGCCTTCAATGTGTGAGGAGTGTACGGGGTGAGTGGCTTGTTGACCTTTTGATGTGTGGTTACATGTGTTGTATACCTTTGCATCTTGATCCTTATTATCATAAACCCATCAGGGTTATTTAAGTACTCCATAAATCCTTATTATCATAAACCCATCGGGGTTTTAGTACTCTATAAGTGATGCTTTAACACTACCTTGAACCCTTAAATCTGGCCTTGAGATTTTTTTTTTGTCCCTTATGCTTGAGAGTAGTGGATGAGGCTGAGCGAGCGAGCACATGTGGTTTTCCTTCTCTTCCCAAACACATAACTTGGTGGTCTGGAGGCCACTATCCATTTCTACGACAAGGTTGCACCACTTCCACCTCTTGCACACATGAATCGATCTTTAAGGGTTCCCTTTGAAGCGCAGAGATTTCACAGAAATTGCATAAGAATTTTTATAAGAATCATCTCATTTTTCATATGAAAAACAAATAAAATGGAGAAAAAAATCCCACGTCAAAAAGGGGCCTAAGATTTATTTGAATAGTTGGAGAAATTATATGGGGTTAAGCTCATTGTTCCAACAGTACTAGCAGTAGAAATTATGGTCCAAGCCCATTGTTCCTACAGTAGCAGTAGGGACCAAGACATATTCCCTCTGTGGGCACATGACGAACTGGTTAGAACGCCAAGCACTTCGAGCAGAGTATCTTTTTTTTTTTTTTTGCATTGTGAGGTTCCAATAATCTTTTCGTGTCCTTTGATCCAATTTATGTTGATTTTTTTTTGTTACGTCAGTTCAGTCTCACATACACCACTTATTAACAAGAGGAAAAAAAAGAAGAAATGAAACCTTTATAAGAATCTTTGAGACGACGCCTACATCCCGAACAACACAAAACATACAGCAGAAAAAGCGAAACAAAACGTTGCTCCTCCTGCGCGTCTTCCTACTGAAGATCACTGGCTGCCCCTACTCATGCTCCCACGGCCCGGCGTGCCGACGCCGGCCGGGTGGCATCGTATCCTCCTCCGTCTCGCGTCTCCACGCGTCGCCGGCCACCTTTCATTGCAGCGAGGAGAGGCGCTTCACGAAGATGTCGTAGGCGTCGTCCCTGTCGAGCATGCTGACCCGGACGTACCTCGGGTCCGCCCCGAACTGGCTCCCGCTCCGCGTCAGTATCTTGTGGCCGCGCAGGAAGCTCGCGCAGTCCTCCACGTCTTCCCTGTCGCAGCGCAGCCACGCGAACGCTGCAAGCACAAGCACGCCATGGGCGTTCAGCGAACATGCATGGTGACTCGTTGGTGGTTTAGAAACAATGGGGTGCATTAGTTTTTGTACATACCGGGGTTAGTCACTGCAATTTCTTTGGTGAAGTTGCAGAAGCCCGAGGTCTCCTCGGGGAGGCTGAAGATGCCCGAGGCGGCGGCCGCTTCACGCAGCATGGTCCAGCGCTCCACCATCTTGCGACGGCCGTAGTCGAACAGGCGGTGGTCCTCTTTCGCCTCCGGGAGCTCGTAGGCGTCGGAGACCGCCCTGAGCACCTTGGCGGCGCGCAGCTGCGAGTCCTTGGAGACCCCGATCGTGTTGAGCTCGATAAACTTGGTCATCCTCTTCGCGACGTCACGGTCCTTCACCAGCGCCCACCTGCACGCGGAAACGTTTCACCAGAACATCATCAGCCGTTGCCAGTTGCCACTGCTCGTCCAGCAACCTTCCAGAGCCTGTTCACTCGTCTAAAAAGACATGACCGGAAATACTGTTCGCTGATTTGTTACGAGAGAAAAACATTGTTGACCGAGAGAAAAAATACGCGTTATAAGAAAAGGAAACTTACCCGATCCTCGTCCCGGCATGGCCTGTGCTCTTGGACACGGTGAAGAGCATGATGTCGTGGTCAGCGCGTTTGGTGATGGCCGTGTACTGCGGCCAGTAGTAGGCCAAGTCATGGACGGCTATGCCGGAGTCCGAGGACAGGACGGCTTCACGGATGGCGCCGTCGGGGTTGTTCGGCGAGCACACCAGCTCGATGTAGGTGTCGCCATTGAACGTGTTGGCGTCGCCGGCCCAGCGGAAGAGACCCGACTGGAGAAAATCAGTGACGGCAGGGTAGGACTGCACGGTGCACAGCACACAGCACACAGCACACAGATCAGATCAGATCAGGTCAGTGCATTGACTCACTACCGGACAGTTTCGAATTTGTTATGAGAAATTATTACGTACAGTACCAGTATGGTTCGGTTCAGAATTCAGGGTATGGGAAATTTTAAGACTGTCGACTCTGACGCCGACTCCCATGACTGAACACATGATTTAGCACTGGATATGGTGCAGACACATGGTGCTTAACTGAACTGAACTGAAATCATAGAAAATGGAATCCCTCTTCTCCCTCCCAGGTTAGCAGAGATGGATCATGGCACATGAACATTATAACCGGAAAATCGCATATATACATGCTGGATGCCGGCGGTCCGGCATGTGGTGAGCAAGCAATATTCCTGCCGGCGCCGGCTGTGCACATGGAGTGGAGCTCAATTCTGAAGGAGGACAGTCCTCCCTCCCGCCAAACATAACATGCATAATGCTAACCTAACCTAATTACCTAACCGCAAGTACATACTAAGATTCTGATCTGATTCTAGAAGGGGAGCTGCTAATGATGGATCATCATTGTTTAAAGAGACATGTCGGCTACCCACAAATCAGATCGGCAATCACAGCACAGTAATGCCGGTCCGGCCCTATACAGCGGCGACTCGGCGAGAATAGATGGATCGATGGCATCCCCATCAGGGCCAGCGTCAGGAGGAGACATTAGCAGCAGCCCATATGCTTCATCACATGAGCAGATCAAGAGCCCGATGAGAGCAAGTCATCAGGAAGGCCAGCGGCTGGAAGTGGTAGTGTGTCCCGGACAAGGGAGAGGGAACAAAGATGAGTGGCGCCATCAGTGTCCCCCTCTAGTCCTCTACGGCTTTGAATTCTGCTCTATCTCCTCATCATTAAGTGTGGGGTGGTGGGGGGAATGATAAGATAATGACTGGTCTTGCCATCCCAGTCACGCGACAATTCATCAGCACGATGCGTTAATTAATTTAGGCTACCAATGCGAAGCAAACCCACGCGCCACAGCCAGCGACGGAGCGCGAATTGAAGGCGACGGCGATGCGTCTCGCTCTCGCCGCTGGACCATTCCATGGTTTGTTGGGGACTCTGGGTTTGCATTGGGGGAACTTTACTTAACTTACCGAGTAGTAGGGCGCCGTGGACACGACGCTCATGGGCGCGGCGCCGGCGGCGGAGCCCGCGGGAGGCGACAGCGCGTACAGCGCGGCCATGAAGAGCTGCGTGGAGCCGGTGCCGACGAGGACGTGGTACCCGTCGACGGCGGCGTTGCCGACCAGCCGGTGCAGCCGCCGCACCTCGTGGTCCAGGCCCGGCTCCAGGAACCAGCACACGTTGCCGACGTCAGAGAAGTAGCTCATGGTCTGCCACCCCGGGATGACGATCTCGGCGGCGGACCCCGTCCCCCGCCAGAACTCCTCGAACATGGTTGGGTCGCCGCTGCACCCGACAACGCGAATGTCAAAGCCATACGCGCATATAATAGTGGAAATCCGCAGAAGTGGTAAAAAAAACTCCAATACAAATGAAGCATCAATCAACACAAAGATAGGTGCATGAATCGATCGCCAGCAAATCCGCGGTCTCGGGATAGGTTGATTTGATCCGCGCACCGGAGTTCATTCTCCATTGACAGCAGTTCATTCTCCATTGACACCAACATTGCACAGGGACATGCCCCACCTGTGGGGAAGAACACTTCCCCGCAGCCGCTGCCGCAAATTGGGTAGAGTCCCCAGAGTGCTTGTATATTAAAAAAAATAACAGGATGTTTATATAAGGAATGAAGTACTCCCTTCGTTACATATCTAGATATATATTATGTCTGATATATTAAAAGTTTAGTTTTTCTATACATTTAGATACACGTTATGCCTGATGTACACTAAGAATTTAAGATCCATATTGTTACTTTTTTTATTTGGATTTTATTTTTCTGATTGAAACTCTACACTCACACAACACGCGCGCACACATGCATGTAGAAAGAGATTGAGAGACTCCTGACCTCCGGTATGCGGGAAACATGTAGTACTACCGAAAGCTCACGTCGTACGTATAACCTACTGTACTTTTTTTAGAAAAAAAGGTGCAATATTAGAGTTTGAACCTCATAATTAGCGTCTCACTGTACAGTCCTACCACTGAACCAAGGTCTTTCGCTTTTCGTTTGGTTTATCTTTCTTTGTTTGGTGCACTCTTTATTTTGTTTTTAGTTTGCAAAAACATCATTAGTCCAAACCACGTAACAATGAGTACTAATATGAGAAAAGAGCCATTTTACCAAATTAGAAAAATGAACTTTTGATATGCTACCCCATTTAAAATAAGATGGCTCTCAAATCAAATAACATTTTCCCTGCCTTTAAAGAAAGGAGATGGGGGGATGCTACTGCCAGTGAAGCAGAAGCACTGACCTGAGGAACGAACGAGCTGCAGAGCTGGCATGCAAACGCGGCAGCAAGAAACGGATGAAAGATTTGAGTTGAGTACTCACTGGTCAAGGTTGATCACCGAGTCCGGCGTCACCGCCGGCTTCCCCGTCGACGGCGCCCCGGCCTTGGGCATGGACGGGGACGGCTGCTCCTCCTCCTGTCTTCCCCTTCTGTTGCGGTTGACGCCAGCAGCATCTGGATGCATCGGGCAGGCCTGCAGATGCTCCTGGTGGTGGTGGTGCTGCTGCTGCGACGGAGCCGTGCTATTGACGTAGTGCTGGAGGAGGAGACCGACGTTGAGGACGACGGAGACGAAGACGGCGGCCTGCAGGTTCCAGATCGGCGCCCGCTTCCTGGGCTTCCCGGCCTGGGCTTTTCCGCGCGGCCTTTTGGTGGGCCGGAGCGCGGCGAGGTCAGGGCCAGAGCCAGGCCCCCCGCCGTTGGCCTTCGTCGTCTCCTCCTGACGACTCGGCGTGGAGGTGGAGCCGGCCACCGCGCCGCCGTTGGGGGTGAGGAGGCGCGCGGACGGCACCATGGCGCCGCCGCCTTGGAAGCTGCCCTCCACCGCCGTGCCGAGTTGTAATGCCGCCGAAGGCATGCCTGGAGAGAGAGAGGGAACTCGACCGGTGGGCCGCTAGCTAGCTAGCTCCCAGCTTCTTGGGGGGAGCAAGACGATGATGAGGAAGAAAAAAGAGAGAGAAAAAAGGGGGGAAAAGGCCCTTTTTTTGCAAGAAAAAAGGTGGAGGTCCTTCTTGCCAAAGGAGGAGGCTGGCCGCCGATTGGGAGCTCGAGCGGCGGACGACCGCAGGCTGCTGGAACTCTGGAAGCGAGCCGAACGCCGGAGAGCTCCCCTCTTGGAGCTTTGGTTCCCCCTCTGATTTGACTATTTCTTCTTCTGCTGCTGCTGCTGCTTCTTGCTCAATCTCTCTCTCTCTCTCTCTCCTGCTACAGGCCTTCAGGTTGAGGCACAAGTGCAATAGCTGCGAGGCTTTGCTGGAAACCGACGACAGTAACCGAGCTTAACACTGTATTAGCTGAAACAGCAGCGGTGAGCACCGAAAGGAAGAACAGCTAGGAGGGGGAGAGAGACAGTGTGTTAGGAGTGCTGCAACTGCAAACAATGGAGAAGAGCTCCCAAAGCTAAGCTTAGTGGCTGCAGGGACCAGCTAGCTAGGACCTAGGAGGAGAGGAGGGGAAGGTAGCGATGCGGCTTTTTATAGGGCCGAGGTCGACCCACTATGGCCTTGTTTAGTTCCTGAAAAATTTTGCAAAATTTTTCAGATTCTCCGTCACATCGAATCTTTAGACGCATGCATGGAGTATTAAATATAGACAAAAATAAAAACTTATTGTACAGTTTGGTCGAAATTGACGAGACGAATCTTTTAAGCCTAGTTAGTCCATGATTGGACAATATTTGTCAAATACAAACGAAAGTGCTACAGTGTCGATTTCCCAAAAAATTTTGGAACTAAACAAGGCCTATGGTCCATGGATGATGGATCCCCCGGACGCAATATATTCTTTCTGCCCATGGGATAAGGCACTCAAATGCAAGACTCTATCACACAGTCTAAGACAATTAACTACATATTAATTATGTTATTTTGCTGATGTGGCAGCATATTTATTGAAGAAAGAGGTAGAAAAAATAAGACTCAAAGTTTTATTTAGACTCCAAATCCACATTGTTCGAGGTAATAAATAACTTTAGACTCTATGTTAGAGTCTGCATTGTGAGTGCCCTAAAGTTCACCCGCGCTACACCTCCGCTAGTGCTATGCTAGGCACGCACGCACGACCGGTGTCCGAAAGCAGACACAGGCAGCCAAGCACGCTGATCTTCATCAGCTCGATCGCCGCTTCCTGGCCGCTGAGCGCTCATCGGACGGTCCAAACTTGATCGGCCAAAGATCCCGGCCCGTAGTGTTTACACGAGGAGAGCTTGCGTTACTCTCATCGACTCCTCACCGTAGGATCTTATGATTGGCTGATTGCTTTTCTGCGGATACCCGTCTAGGCAGTACTACTAGCTTTGGTATAATTCTAGTTAAAAAGAGGCCATATGGAAGTTACGTCGCGTCGTTTTGCTGCTGATAGCTCTTCTTTGTAGGGCTCATTGAGAGGAACCACAGTTTGTGTAGCTCCTCTAAAATAGTTCTAAAGACTCATATTAAGCCACACCTAGAAGTGTAAGTTGTACGATCGATTTCGTTTAGAGAAGTTTAGACTTGTTAGTATCTAAGTCTGAATATTTGTCTCAGTGCTTTCTATTTTCAACTTCTATGGTGATGCCTCTCATCGCCCTCCACTTGACAAGATCGTGGAGGGGGAAATGGTGTTGGGTTAGCAGAGGTGGTCTAGCCTAGGGAGTTGTAGGGTGGGTGGGGGAGGAGCTCCTGTTGTGACTTTTATAGCTTGTTGTTTGAGGAGGGGCTTGTCACTTGTGTAAGGGTAGTGCTTGACAACTCACATTGCCAATTTCCACATGTCATGGCAAGCGGGTTTTAAATGCTATGGTGGCAAAACCATCTTAGGGGTAATTTGAATGGTATATAGACTTTTTTTTGCTATGTGCTATGAGGTGATACAAACCTTTTTGCTACATCTTACTAACATACGAGTCAGTAAGATCACTTTTTTGTGCATTGTATTAATCTTAGAGTCGGTTTGGCACGACTCTGTCTCCTCTTGTGGAGCAACTTCTCTAAAAGAGTTGATGTCATTATGCAAAACGTTTGACAAAATTCGAGTGTCAATTTTGTAATAAGATTGTGTCAACTTTATGTGGAGGAGCCGAGAGGTGCCATATTTTTACGGCTCCGGCTCCTCTATACAAAATGGCAATCGCTCCACAAAAGGTTGTTTCACATAGAGGAGAAGCCGCTATACAAGCCTCGTCAAACGCCCCCCTAGCGCCACTCACTTTTTGTGTGAGTTTTATTTATGATTGTATTGAGCTATGTTTTTTCTTTTGGCATTGATGAAGTAACTTTTTTTTTCTAAAAAAGTAACGAACTTCATTATGCAACATAACGACCTAAACATATAACCTTTGCGCGCATAACGAACAACAGTCGAAACTTTGCTTCATGCTGATCAAATTTCCCTCAATTATTCTTCGGCTCGCCTCGTCCTATATTAGTATTTTATAAACAACTGATTGCCTTTTTAGGTGAGATCCACTTTCTAGTATTCCCTGCATTATATATAAATATAGAAACCGACCAATTGGCGAATGGGCCCTTTCCGGTATAAAGATAATTATTCAGCAAGTCAAATTAAATAAAAAAAAAAGGAAACCGAGTAGAACATTTTGCATCTCTCTACCTAATACCGGAATAAAGGACAGAAAATAGGCTAAGGCAAGAGCCTCTGCTTTGCAAGTGCAGAGGCCATCATTTGCACGTTCTTTTCTGCTATCTATTTGAAAACCGTGTAGAGAGGGCCACAGGAACAAACGAAGCAAGCCATTCGAGTTAATTCTTTCCATGTTTAGGAGTACACATATACTCCGTATGATAATAATTGTATCAAGGTGCTAGTGCTTTTCTCTCCTTATTTTTTATTCACCACCTTTGGAAAAAGTTTCTGATGCTTTCTCGTGGTGTCTGATTTAATAGATTATTATATTGTGCAACTGCGTGCTATCATTTGTATATGATGAGAAAGGATGGCGAGAGAGTTCAGAAAGGACCGTTCAATCATGAAAAGCATCAATCAGACAATGATACGCCCCCATGATCAGAAAAAACATATTTTAAAACATCCGGTTAGATGCTAGCCGCATTTGTAACACCGAAGTTGCTTGGAATTCCAAATAGGTGTTGCGCGTTGATTACTTCCTTAATCCTTAAGTGTCCGTTCGGATGCTATTATCTAGTAAAATTTAGTTGGCTAAAGTTAAAGATTAAATTTTGGATAATTGAACTTTAGACCATGGAACTGTTTAGATCATGAGTTAAAGTTTAGTTCTAATTTAATAGCAAAAAAGACTTTTGTGCTTAATCTCATGACACATTGCAAGGAGATGGGAGCGGAAGCGGATGACTCGTCGGTGCCGATGACCGGAGCAGAGGCAGAGATGCAATCCGTCATGCGATTATTTTGGGAGAAGGCAGCAACCGAATTTTTGGCCGTCCATGGCGTCCGACGGTTGTATTTTTTTCCTAAAGAATTGGTTTTTTTTTGAGATATGCAATTATCTCTAAATTACATCACTATGTTCAATAAGTTATACTGAAAAATCATTTTAAATATAGTAATAAGACTATGTGAATATAACTGTAAGACCTTGTAAGTGTATCGGTAAAAATGTGGTTATTGGAAAGGGCTAAAACAAACGGTTATTGATTAAATAGCTTTTAAATTTTATAGAGAGGGTGAATATAAATAGATACGTATTATTCCTGACCTCATAGCTTTTTTCTTCTTTCATAGAGCATGTTTGTTAGTATAAATAAAGAACACCTTAACAGTGGGGCACGTCATATATGATGAGATGATATTTAAGAATTGATGTTTCACTTTTAATATTGGAGGTGTTACTTTTGCGTGGTCTATCGGTCTCACCACTGGTGTTGTCAATCATATCTTGACACGTTCTAAATTCTGTACAAAAGTTTATCAAAAAAAATAAGTACAACACGAAATATACTCTGCTACACGGCTATATTATGTATTGAAGTGGTGGTACAGCTGAGCTTATGCACCAAACTAGTGGGAAAAGAGGCGCTGTTCCTCCTTGATAAAAAAAGGTTTATCCAAAGTCTTGACATATTTTGGATTTGTGACACATACGACTTGAATTTCTCCAAAGTATAGTTAGTACTGTTTTTAATTGATTAAGCTAGCCTTCTACGTGAAGACGTCAAAAGGCATGCACATATATCTTCTCCATGCCACCGCGTAGCATTTCCTTCGGACCGGATTAAGAAAGGTTGTCCTCACTTTATCTTTTCTAGAGTATCATTCATATTATATTTTGGAGGTGCCACATGGGTACCGGATAAAGCAAAGATCACATCTACACACACATCTGTTCTAAAATATAGGAGATCAAAATTTATTCTAACTCAAATTATTCTACGTTTGACTATATTCGTAAAGAAGATTATTAATAATATGGTAATATCTACTGCATAAGAGTTAAATTATGAAACTATATTTCATAATGTATTTAATAATGTTAATTTGATGTCATAGATAATATTACTATTTTCTATAAACTTAGTTAAATTTTTGATCAGTTAAAAACTTAATCCGTTATATATTTCAGGACACCCATGAGCAAAAATTTATATGCCCATAAAATAGGGGAACTAAATTCCCTACTATATATCATCAGTGGAGTGACCATGACGGAAAATCTTACCAAATCTTCTTCGTTAGCACTTGACGTCCGTCGATATATCTCATCAGCACTACGACTCTACGAGTAGCGATCTGCTTCTAGGTTGGGAGCTACGTCTACCATGGTGCGTTTGGCATGCAACTACATGAGATTGGGCATAAGAAATAGTGGCGAGAGTTAATGAAGGAATTAACGTGAAATTTTGACTTTTAGTAGAAAAAGGGAGGGGGAGGGGGTTGAAGAGGCAATTCGTGTCCCCTGTTTCTGTCATGGTTTTTAAATGAAAAAATTGTAGAATAAGTGATAATAAAAGGTGGTCTTTCGGTTAAATATATAATTCCCACGTAGACATTATTTGGTGAATCTCTATAAAAAGGGATCGAGAAAGGTTTTAGAGGGATTTGACTTGTAGTGGATTTAATCCCTTTTACTCCCCTTCGATTCCACACTAAACCGAACAAACTACCACCCCTTGCTCATAGAATTGATTGATATTGTAGAAGTTAGGGCACGTTTGGTAAGACTTTTGGTTCAGCTTCACGTTGTTTTTCACCTTCTCCTACCAAACAAGTCCCAACAAAACAGCTTTTTTTGTAAAAGTTATTTTTCAGGTTTTCTCACATGCACATTTTCTCATGTGAAGCTGAAATACTAGTTTCTGAGATATACCAAACAGACCCTCTAAATGAGAATTCTCGTTCACCTTCCCGCTAAAACTTTCACTCCCTCAAAACAAATAACAGATTTCTTATGCAGATAGAAAGCAATCGTCCACATCCACTCCCCTCGCCACCGGCCAAATCGTCACACATCCACTCCCCTCGCTCCCGCATTAGAAAGGCGAAGACTTCGAAAACGGCCGACGGCGCACATCCGCCTCCTCAGCTCCGCCTCTCCCGCACTGCATCCCGCACCGTCTCCCCTCGCATCGCAGCCCCGCCTCTCTCCATCGTTCCTGGCCGTTGGCCTTCTTCTCCGACGCCGGATACACTCGTGAAGAGGGAGGAGGACCCGCAGCGGCGTCCGTCCCAACGCCCCGCACCTACCCTTCAATCCGGTGAGCGACGATGCGCGCGAATCTGCCTCTCCGACACCGGCTACGCTCTTGATGAGGGAGGAGCCGCAACTCGTGGATCCAGGGGCAGCGGTGTCCGTCCCACCGCCCCACACCTCCCACTGCCCTGCACCTCCCGTCCAGTCCTCTAAAGTTCAAGCGGCGTCCGAGTGGAGGAGACGACGTAGGCAGAGCGTCCGAGCAGAGGTGGCGGCGGAGGGGCGTCAGCTAGCCTGCGTCACGAACAAATGCTGCTCAGGTGCCCTGCCCCCGGTGAGCTCCTCCCTCTGCTGCCTCTGTTTTTAACTGTCCAGATCTGCCAACATGTGCTCCTGTGTTGTGCCAGAGGTTGGGATGTGTTTTGCTCAGCGACATACAATTGATTTTTATGGGAGAAGTTCTTATTGGTTGTTCTAAGCTTGAGCCCTGACACTTCTCGTAGTCTAGGTGTTCGAAAAAATGTGTATGAATGGGTCGACCTGCTGCTCTATCCAGTCATTTTGTTTGCAATCATGAGATCCTCAGCGACATACAGTAATCTTTCAAACATTTTACTGGGAATCAAACTTACTATATATGTCAATAATCTTTCAAACATTTTACTTCTCACATATGCTCTTCATAATGACTAGCGCTAGGAGTAAAATGTTCCTGTTGGTTCTAACTTCTCTCTTGTGCCCCCCTTGCATTGTTGAGTCCTGCAGCATTGGTGCTCCTCTTAGTTCTTCATCATACTTTTCTTTGGTTATAGTACTATGAATAATGAGGGTACAAGGCAGGACATGCACATATATTTTCTTTATGGTTTCAAATAGTTTGTCCACATACCACATTCAACGGATGAGTGAGTTCTATTTGCTCTTCATTTTCATCAGTTGCAAAACTATGTCTCAGTGCTTTATGCTACCTATTACTCTGATTCGCATGCCTTTTTTATCAAGCTTCAGATTTTCCTTTTAGAGATTCTAATACCGCAGGTTCCATATATTTAGATAGTACATGAGCTAATAAGAAGTGCTTATTAGTTGTTCTAAGCTACAGCACAGGAAACTTCTCGTAGTCTAGGTGTTTGAAAAAATGTCTATTTTTCGGCAGTTGGGAATATTTTAGGATCTCTTGCACTCTTCATTCATAGGCAGCGTCTTCTTTTTTTGCTCTATAGAATCTTAGAGTTTCCAGATCGCACTGTAAGTAGTGGCAGGATAAAGCTAAGTAGTGGCCACATAGCTGAATCCTGAGGAAACAAAAAGAAAAAAATATAGAAGCTTGTCATCATCTACAAAAGCAAATTGAAACATTTAGTCAAAGTTCTGGGGGTGCTTAACTACCGGTTGTCACAACATTTTAAACAAAGAGAATGCGCCAAGGACAATGAGCACTCATATTGTTATATCAGATGAGTGAAGTTATAATAATTTATAACTAGATATTTTATGACGATGTTTGTATTATTTTAAGCCTGCACAAACTACATCTCAATTGGTATTAAAAATTAGAAGCATAACTGAACAGTAAAATCGTATCCATTCATATGTATGTGCTACCTCTTCTTCAACTGAAGACAGAACTGGGCATATCAGTTGATTGTTTCCTGCTTATATTGTTCTCTGGTTGACTGACTTCAATGTGTAGTCAAGACGTGATGAGTTCAGGAAAGTGATCTCTGCAGTCCAAGATGTTGATGAAATGATGCCTCTTATTTTCCATTAGTGATAAAAACTCCAGAACGAATTTCCAAAACATGAGAGATGGACGCATGCATCTAGGCCACTGTCTTCTTCATGATCTATAGAGTTGAGAGTAATGCTAGATCAGACAACTCAGTAGAATTCTTTACCTTCTTTATTTTGAGAGGCGAGAATTCTTTACCTTCTAATGAGTATAGAGAAACCAGCTGCTAGAAACATCTTATAATACTTTACAGACAATTTATGGGTTCAGATTGAAAATCTATTCGTTTGAACGGAGGTTGCATTTCCTTGTCACATCACATGTATTCAGAGGAAAGGTGTACTTATCTGAACATTTTTTTTATGTATCCAAACATTTTTGTAGTTGTAAGAAAAGAAACATAATTGACGTGATCTATTATGAAATGTTTTATGATAACTACAGACATGATCTAAAATTGCTTACTTTTTAGAGAAAATATTTCAGAAATTTGTTAGTCAATGTTTATAAACTTATGATAGTTTCATTATTTTTTTTCAATTTTGTGAAAGCATGTATGTAGTAATTGAAAAATAATTGACTATAGGACAATCAATCAACCAGGTTATGGATATCATTCATCCCGAGATGACATATGGGTGTGGTCTGATGGTCTCTATGTCAGCTCGTCTAAAAGTAGGGATGCCTAATAAATCAGTCTGTAGGTACAAAGTAACCAAAAACATCCAAATACCTTACTTAGTTATGCCTCTGGAATTAATCTACATGTGGTTTAGCTAGCATAGTGCCACTGGAATTAATCTACATGTTTGCTTATGAGAGAACATAACCTTAGATGTGCAGCATGTGGGAACGCCAAAATACCAACCTTTTGTGTATGTATACTTGTTTCAGTATAACATGTGAGCCTTCTGCTGTGTTACTAAGCTTATGTATATGCAGCAGTGTCTAATTTTATACAGACTTCTAAGCAGTGTCACGGAGGCAGATGCGGCACGGCATACCCATGATGGAGGCAGCAAGGGCAAGACGTCGCGGCTCTTCCTCACGTCTCTGATCGATGCATCAGCGGTGCGCGGCACAATGAGGGCAAGGCAGAGCGGCGCGAGCAGCACGGGGGCACAGTCACGGCTCCTCCACCGGTGGCGCTCGACCCTCTTCCCCTACTAGCGGCACCATCCACCTGCTGGCTAGCGGCAGTGCACAACGAGCTACAGAGCACTGTCACCAACCTTTTCTCCAGTTTGGATTTGAACCAGGCGAGTCCCTTTCTTCTAGGAACTCCAACGAAGGTAACGGGGCTCTATGTTGGAATGCCTCTGTTAGCACTGCATTACATTAAGATCAATAAAAACTTGGAATGGGGCAAAATATTGGTCTCAAAGCTTTAATACTCCCTAATGTTTAAGATTTCAGCATATAGACTTCATTTCCTTATAGTGCAATAGACCTTTTTCTATGTTTATTAAATTTTTCTAAAGTAATTTGATTATGTTAGGAATATTGCCTGGTGGTAGGTTTGCAGAAACTTTGGAGAAAGAACATAAACACTATATCTGAAAGTGAAATATTTTTACTTGAGGCACATTTCATAGCAGCCCTAAGATCTACACTTTGGATGAGCAGAACTAGCACTGATTCTTAGAAAAATGCTTTTCCACGTAAACATAGTATATTGACCTAAATTTATAACATCTGGAGGCTGGTGGAATTTTGATTGGTTTAGTGACAATTGTACTTGAGCATTGATGATATATGAACTACTAACCAGCATGCTGATATGTTCTAGATGAGTTCACAACAACATGTTCAGTCTGAATTTTCTGGAATCATCTTTGCTGATGGCCTTTAGGAAGATGTGTTCTTCCAGATATCTGCAGATTAGTCTGGTTGATATGTTCTCCTTTTTCCAGGTGGAGCAGCAAGTCACCTTGGGGAGCATTCCAGCTGACACAACAACGACAGGGAGCTGACGCTGAGGGACTTCAGGAAGATGACTACCTCTCAAAGTTAACATATATTTACAGATGCACTGAAAGTTCAAAACTGTATGGACAAGTTTCATTGAGTTTGTTGTACTATTTTGCCAAGAAGTTTCATGCTTTCTTATGGGACCTTTGCAGATGTTGTAAGTTTAGTTCTAAATACTCCTGGTGATCTTGCCATTATCCTTACTGCTAGCAACTCAATAAGTTGAGAAGACATGCTCAAATTTTATTTGGTTACTTGGCATGTTTACCTGATGGTTGTAAGTGTAAATTAGCCTTGTATTAATAGCTTTTGTAAGTGTAGATCAAACATAATTAAGAATTGAGTGTCCTTAAAAGCTTGTTTGCTTGTCTTATAAGCCGTGCTTATTCTGTCATCCAACAGTGTTTTTCTCTCATAATAAATCAGCGAACAATATTTTCAGCTATGACTTATTCTGCCAGATAAATTATTGTACTAAATTTGAGAGTATTTTTGTTGTTGCATGTACACCATGGATAAGTGAAAGTGGGCAACTAAAGGTCCCGTAAAGAAATTTGTAGCCTAAATATATTGAGTTCGCATGAAGCTCGCAATATTGAAGCAAGACCACTCTACCCTTTTGCCATGCCATCTAAATCATGGCGCCATTTAGTCCTTTATTATCTAGGTTAATGTATTACATAAACCAAACTTGTTGCAACTCTCTTAGTACTTGGAACCTTTTGTAAGTATTAATTTAATCCGGTTTGAATACTTCCCACACTTGATAAAAATGTTGCATACTTTCCACACTTATAAAAATGTTGCTTGTAGCGTTTCGAACTCCTTCAGCAGATCGTCGCGCCTCTTGGGGCTCAGGGTCACAGTGTTTGTGTTCTCAAATAGTTAGGGCTTGGGGCTCAGGGGCATAGTGTTTTTGTTCCCAAACAGTTGGCATAGCAAAATAGTGGCTGATTCCAGTGATGGTCAAAATAGATCTACTGTGCTTTTAGTCTTCAATTTTTTTTCAAAAGCCACTAAAGTTCTAAATACAGGTTGAGTGCAGCTAAATTTACAAATTGTCTATGAATACACATATAGCCATGGTGGAGCATCTCCCATAATATTTTTAAAAAAGTAATATTGATGACCACCAATACCATTTTTTGTGGGGATGAATTATAGGTGAGCTGTTGAAGATGCTCTAATTGGCAGTCGGAGCAAATCCATACAAAGGCAAGGTTAGGTGACCGAGCCAAAATATCGATACCTTTGTTTTGATTAAACTTAAACATGCGTTGTACTCTTCATCGACAATCTAGAATCACAAGATATAGTCCCATAAAATGTTTTGAAATCTCATATTTTGACATCCCGTTGCAACGCACGGACATTTACCTAATATATATATATATATATATATATATATATATATAGACTCCCATTCTCTCCTTTCAATTTCCTCAACCATGCAAAGCCATGTCCTACCGGATCCAAACTGTTATGTCTAAATCATTGTGGTTGAGATCTTTCTTTTCTGGAAATCAATAGCGGCACCAATGTTATTTTGAAAAGAAAAGGAAAACCAATATATAGCAACATTGCTTGTCTGTCTTCAAAAAGCGTTGCTTTTCAAAGTTTGATGAGCCGGTTCTCAAAAAATTTTGTAAAATTTTTCAGATTTCCCGTCACATCAAATTTTATGGCATATGCATGGATCATTAAATATAGATGAAAGAAATAACTAATTACACAGTTTAACTATAATTTGCGAGACAAATCTTTTAAACCTAGTTAGTCTATGATTAGATAATATTTATTAAATATAAGCGAAAATACTATAAACTCCTACTCATTTTGTAAAAAATTTTGAAATTAAGGCCTTGTTTAGTTTCAAAAAATTTTGCAAAATAGAAATAGTAGCACTTTCGTTTGTATTTGACAAATATTGTCTAATCATGAACTAACTAGGCTCAAAAGATTCGTCTCGTCAATTTCGACCAAACTGTGCAATTAGTTTTTATTTTCGTATATATTTAATACTTCATACATGTGTCTAAAGATTCGATGTGACGAAGAATCTAAAAAATTTTGCAAAACTTTTTAAGAACTAAACAAGTCCTAAAATAAAGCCAAGGCCCAAATGGGCGACGACGCGAAGGGACCACTGTTTTTTTAATGGACGCATGACACGTCGGATGTCACCCATACGGCCGGTCAACGCAAATGCGGCGAACGACACTGCACGGTGGAGTGGCAGCGATGCAGTGCAGCGTTGTCGTGCACATGTTGCCTCCACATGTAGCCGACGTGACCTCTCGTGCGTGGCCGGCGTCCACCGGATCGGATCGGAAGTCGGTGGCCGCGACGCCGGCCGGCGGGGCGGCAACCGGCAAGGCAACAGCACCTCCCCACCTACCTCTGTTGCTATCAGGTCGTATCTCTTTTAGGGCTTGTTTACAGCTATTAAATTTAAGAGTAACTTTAAGATACTTATTTTCTTTCCATAATAATTCAGATACAAAAACTTATATACACAATCTATATTTTATAAACGCATGCACACACACGCCTTACTCTTTATAGACACCTCTCATCTCTCTATGTTATAGCATGGAAAAAGAAATGAGATGGAGGATTCTCAAACCATCAAACATAGGCAACTATCACCCTTGCAAATAAAGCTTTCATGTCTATCTTTTTAAACTAAGGCTTTGTATAGATCCAAAAAACTTTTGAAATTTAACTACTATAGCATTTTCGTTTGTATTTGGTAATTAGTTTCATATTTTCATGAAACTTTGTAGTAACACTATTATATTTTATTCAAATTATACTACTTATATGCAGCATGTCTTCTTTTTTTAAAAACAAATTTTGCGTTCGATCAAATCTTTTAAAAAATAACTATATTTATGATACTAATTAACTACCAAATTGGTGGAGTTCTCCTAGTGTTTTTAATTAGTAATAAAATACTAGAACTAGTCACAACACTAGAGAATCCTCACTAGGAGACATTTACTAGAAAATTTGTACTGAATTTTGAATGCTAAAATACTAGGAGAAACTCACATCACTAGGAGAAATTGAAATTTTTTGGTTGTATAAATATCGTTAGATTAATATAAAATATATTTTATAAATTAGTTAAACTTTAAATTAATTGATTTCTTACGTACGGCCTTGTTTAGTTCCAAAAATTTTTACAAAATAGACATTGTTGTAATTTCGTTTATATTTGATAATTTTTATCCAATCATGGACTAATTAGGTTCAAAAGATTCGTCTCGCAAATTACAGATAAATTGTATAGTTAGTTATTATTTTTATCTATATTTAATGCTTCATGTATGTGTCGCAAAATTCGATGTGATAAAAAATCTGAAAAAATTTTGCAAAATTTTTTGACCTAAACAAGGCCTACAGTAGCACTTTTGTGTAGACGAAGGGAGTCGGTGCCGCGCGAACAACAATAATGATTACTGTGTGTAGATTAGATAGCCACGCGGCCCGTCACCGTCAGTACCAGACCGGACCAGCACACCCAACAGGCCAAGAGATACTGGGGCAGCGCCGTGGCTGGGCCGACTAGTCGCCATCAAGGGAGATTAACCAGTGCAATCGTCCTTCTATCTCTCTCCGCTCTCCAGACAGCGTTCACTTTGGTTGTGTTGTGTCAGCGGTTGAGAGACATGTACTCCTTCCGACCGTTTCTGCACGCTCGATCAAAATCCAACGGTCGAGAAAAAAGCAGGTTACGTGGCCGAATCATGTGCGAGCGTTGCTGGTGTTGATTTCGTCAGGTAAAGATAAGCGTCTTTTTTAACTTTTCAAATTTTTTGTTCCATCTTATTTATTTTTTCTATACAAATAGTAAAATAAATAAATTATTGTTAAAGTATTTTTATTGATAAAGCAACTCATAATAAAATAAATAATATTTATATAAAATTTTTAAATAAGACGAACAGTTAAACAAGAAATTTGATTGTCAAATATGATAATTTCAGTGAGACTAAGGGAGTGATATCTTAGACACTCACTCTATTCAAAATACGAACAGACGCTACTTTCTTCATCCAAAATAATATATAATTCTATGTATCAATTAGACCAATTAGTTTTTAAAGAAACTTATACCTAGAATTAAGTTTTTTAACATTCCATCCCTTCAACCAAACACATAATAGAACCGTTCTATTTCTCCAACCAAACATGCATAAAAAATCATTCTATTCCTAAAATTAGGGATAGCTTATTCCACAACCGAACACATCCTTAATATGTCACACTCTGGACGTGATTGGCGTAGCTTCTTGAGGCTATGCCTCCTCTCACACCTTCTAATAGTAGCATTGTTCACATAAGTTATTTTTCTCTTTCTTGACAAAATAAATATGGAGCTGAGAGAAGTCATGATTTGTGGCTCCTCCGACTTCAATACCAGACCATCACTCATTTTCAATTCCATCCACTCCTCGCTGACATCTCTCTTAACTTGTCAAACTCTAAGTGTTATTGGTACGGCTTCTTACAACTTGACCTCAAGGTCAAGGAGCGTACAAGTTGATTGAAAGTTCTCTCTTTTTAGAGGGCAAAAATGTCATTTGATACTAGGGATTGCCAAACAAATTAAATTGCTGCGACCAGGGGCAAAGTTATATTGTAACTAGGGGGGTTTACAAAAATGGTGATTTTAATTGAAACTCTAGCACATATACATCCTCCGTGATCTAAATTTTTTACATCCAAGAGACAAGTGTATCCCCTTCGATTTATTCTCGCTCCTTCACCAATCCTCGTCATAGTTTATTAGGCAATTTTAATTAGATTATTAGGAAACTTTTTTTTGATTAGATTACAATTGATTTTAGGAGAAGCGGTTCCAAAGAGAATACTCGCCTGGTTTAGTTTCAATTTTTTTTTCCAAAATGGATATTATAGCACTTTTATTTCTATTTGACAAATATTTTTTAATTATGAACTAACTAACTTAAAAGATTAGTCTCACAAATTACAAACAAACTATGTAATTAGTTATTTTTTATTTATATTTAATACTTCATAAATGTACCATAAAATTTGCTGTGAAAGAAATTAAAAAATTTTACAAAATTTGTTTAGAACTAAACAAGCCCCTACTAATCCCGCACCCCGAGAAGGCCAGCTAATGACACCTGTTATAAAACATGTTGCCAGCGGTTAGGACCTTTCCCTCTCCGTCTCTCATGATCAACATAGTAGATGAAAGTAGATGAACAAATAGACACAAGATAGGGAGACTATTCTTTATTTCTCTGAATATTGGTGATTACAATATAGATCTCCCACGTATATATAGTCCTGCCAAGGCATAAGAGTTTTGGTAAGAGCCCACATACAAACGGACTAGGATTAGGATTCCTCTTTCTCTTTTCCTTCTAGGATCAAGTCCATATGTTTTACAACACTCCCCCTTGGGCGATTACCACGATATGCACATGCCTCATTAAAAACTCCATCCGAAAACCCAATGGGAAAAACGGTTCTTGGAGAAAAGAGTACATTGCATTTGTTAATTGTGTTGCACATGTTGTCTCATTAAAAACTTTGTGTGAGAAACCTTCAAGTAAAAACTCACATAGGAAAAAAGAGTACAACATTTAACCTTCGTGGTCATGTATTATTCAGGATATTCTATTCTTCATGAATAGATATTTATCTTCATGATTTATGCATAAACTTCAATGTTTTAGCAAATATGATCTACTTGATCTTTGTAATTCTAGTGGTTTACCTTCAAGGTAGATTTAAGAAAAATATGCTCCCCCTCATAATGCCAAATTTTGAACTTTATTGTTCAAATCACACCGTTCACAAATGTGTGCTTAATCAATGGTATGCAGTACCACAATACTATATCTTTCAAAAAGTTGGCTCATAATTCTTCTATGAATTATATGGGTATAAATAAGAGCAATATGCTTTATGTATAAATGACCACTGATTAGTTGTGCAAAACAAATAAAAATTATCTTCAAGATAATAAATCCTTTCAGGATTATGGGGTAAATAACTTACAATATTCAATATCTTCTAGATAGTGCATCAAACTTATATTTCTTGTTTAGTAGATTATAAATTATATATTCTACAAATCTTTGAGATTTTGATTATACCACTAAACAATAAATCCAGTCTTGCATTTGGTATTTAGGGGATAATTCAATTACCAAAATCACCATTATTTTTATACCTTCTATGGTACGAAAATCACAATATACACTTTCTGAGTGTTTCGATGATACATTCATGGTATTTAGAATTCCTCGATTTATTTTTTCTCGGGTCTACATTCACTTCAGGGACTAATGGTGTTTTTCAAGAATCAACTGAAAAATCCTTCATGGATTAAATCCTTTAAGGATGTTCTCATTTCTATTGAATAATATTTCTCTTCTATGAGAAATATTCTCTACTACATGAGAGTTTATTATGTGATATACATAATGAGATAGTGTTATTCACTACAAAGTCATTCAATGACTATTTCTTCTAGGACATGCTCTTCTTGAGACTTCAATATTCATTCAAGAATATATTATTCCACCTTAGACTTTTTAATACTTAGTATGAGATTTAATTTCCATATGTTGCGTTTTCTGTTCTTTAGAAACTATATGGATTTTCAGGATCCACTTTACTAACTGCATATTTCATATTTATTTATTTCATTTGCCAGAGATATTGAAGAACATTTAATTATTCTTATTAGGAGATTCAACCTCAATTGCTTCCTTCGTTGACCCGATATAATCGCTTCAAGCGACTTTGCCATGGACTTTGTTTTCCGGATCCGGGTTCTCATAAGAGAAACTTTTGCAATTATAGAGGTAGCATTGTCGACAACTATTATTTTCTCCCAATACTCTCACAATGTGAGATTATCGTATCTCTTTGTCATTTTCTAAACAAGAGATAATTTATTGTTCTGCATACCCAACACTATGATGTGCGCGCTTATTGTGTTGGATTTCATCTTCACGATGATCCTCTTGATGAGGTGCCTAACCTTCTTCGTGAGGTGTTCTCTTCATGAGAATGGAGAAGTTTATTCTTATTTTATTTAACAAGTATACACTAAACTAGAATCCATAGGCGTTCCCGTAGATTTTAGCTTCATAGTATACACATTCAGTTTACTACTAGTAAACACAACTTCTGGTTTATAACTTCAAGTTACTCCTCTCATTTTTTTTAAAAAAAATATCTGGCATATGCTCTGCTTCATGCTTCACAAGAGCATTAGTCAAACTATTGTTTGATTTAGTGCGTGATACTATTCCCGCTTCAAGCTTCAAGGAATATTTTCTCTTAAGATCATTTTCCTTCTATGGAAATAATATTTGGCATTCAACATAGGCTTTCTGTCCTCCTAATGCCAATATTAGATCTTTAATAGCATACTTCAAAAGAAATTTCCTATGATGGGCTTAAAATAATTCAAATTCATATATCTCCAACTACAAGTGGAGGCCCATTCATATATGCTATGATAAAATTTTATATGAAATATTCACGCACATATTTAGATATGGGGGTTATTATACATTATATGCAGTGAGCTAGAATTCATAAAGTGCACTTAAGAATGTTCAGCATTCCTACGAAATCAAGGATGTTCTCCTCCTGATTTGCACATATCATAGTTTATAAAACTATTTTATTATCTAGCTTCTTTATTCTTTAGCCTAAAAATTGATCCAAGTAACGTATTATAAAACATGTTGCCAGCGGTTGGGACCTTTCCCTCTCCGTCTCTCATGATCAACATAGTAGATGAAAGTAGATGAACAAATAGACACAAGATAGGGAGACTATTCTTTATTTCTCTGAATATTGGTGATTACAACATAGATCCCCCACGTATATATAGTCCTGCCAAGGCCTAAGAGTTTTGGTAAGAGCCCACATATAAACGGACTAGGATTAGGATTCCTCCTTCTCTTTTCCTTCTAGGATCAAGTCCAATATGTTTTACAACCACCCCAACGGCAAGTCAGCAACGGTCCTGCTGTGTGTAGGAAACCACATGGCGCCAGGCCCCACTTTGTGTGAAATTAGTTTTTTTTGTCTATATTTAATACTCTATGCATGTGCTACAAGATTCGATATGATAAAAATTTTGAAAAGTTTTGGTTTTTGGAGTGAATTGGCTTTGTTTAGTTCCAAAAAGTTTTGCCAAAAATTTTATATTCCCCGTCACATCGAATCTTGCAGCACGTGCATGGAGCATTAAATATAGACGAAAACAAAAACTAATTACACAATTTATCTGTAATTTTTAAGATGAATCTTTTGAGCTTAGTTAGTCCATGATTCAACAATATTTAATAAATACAAATGAAAGTGTTACAGCATCCGAAATTTCAAGATTTTGCCAACTGAATAAGGCCTAAGGCCTTGTTTAGATCAATTTTTTTGGATTTTGATACTGTAGCACTTTTATTTTTATTTGATAAACTTTATCCAATCATGGAGTAACTAGATTTAAAAGATTTGTCTCGCGATTTACAGGCAAACTGCGCAATCAGTTTTATTTTAATCTATATTTAATATTTTATGCATATGCCACAAGATTTGATATGGTGGAAAATTTTAAAAAAATTTTGGTTTTTGAGTAAACTAAACAACGCCTAAACAAGACCTTGCACACACCTCGCTGAGTCGGTCTTGCACACACCTCGCCGAGTCGCTGACGCTACAGAGCTAAGGAGTTACTGCCTCCGAAAATAAACGTAAGGTCTTGTTTACTTTCGAAAATATTTTAGTTTTAGATATTGTAGTATTTTTAAAAAGTTTTTAGTTTTTAAGATGAACTAAATAAGGTCTAATTCGATGTACCTAGGCCTTGTTAAGTTCACCTTAAAAATCAATTTTTTTAAAAAAAATTTCCCGTCACATCAAATCTAAATATTGACGAAAATAAAAACTAATTATATAATTTACTTGTAAATCGCGAGATGAATCTTTTAAGTCTAATTACTTCATAATTGGACAATGTTTCTTAAACAAAAACAAAAGTGCTACAGTTCCAAAAAGTTTTTGGAAATAAACAAGGCGCTAGTGTCCAGATTGCTAGAATTGTTTTTTCTTTTTTTTTTTAAGAAAAAAAGAGAGTACTCCCTCCGTCTCTTTTTAATTGTCGATTGCGCTTTTCGAAAAACAACTGTTGACAATTATATATTAAAAAGTATTAATATTTATAATACATAATTAGTAATATTAGAAAGATATTTAAATTTAGTTTTTTGACCAATTTATTTGGAGATACAAATGTTACACGTATTTTCTGCAAATCGAGTCAAACACACGCATATCAACGGCGATAATTAAAAAATTGATCAGAGCGAGTATGTATGGTCGTGCAGAAGCGCGGCCAGTACTCCTCCGATCATGGAATGGACCACACGCCGCCCGCCCTGGGGCTCCATCACGTACGAGTACAGTACCCACGTCGGTCGATGATCCCATGCGGGACGACGGGAGGTATCCTCACCGCACAGCCCTGCCCTTCGTCCACGCGCTGATCGCGACAGCTCCATCTGCAATCCCTGCCACCCCCGCTTCCGCGCATGGCCGACACATGGACGCACGTGCGCTGGCGCCCTGCCGTCACGTGATGGCGTGATGTCCCCTCAGACTGATTCACTGGGCCGTGCAGGCGTCCGCCACCTGCGCCGCGCAACACCTCTCGAGGACCGCGTGACACTGTCAGTGCCAGCGCCAGAGCGCGAGCGCGAGCGCGACAGGGACCGTCCCGTCCGGCCGCGGTGGATTCTCTGTTGCCGCCACTCGCCGCCCGGCCAGTTGGCGGAGTCAGCGCGGCCGAGAGCTACCCCCCAGTAAATGCGCCTGAGCCTGACCGCTGATGGATTCGCATCGGATTTAAATTTAGACAGCATTGTTTATTATTTTTTAATTTTAATTTGATTTTTTACTGCTACAAAATTTTATATCGAATGAATTTTCCTACTAGCAAAATACCGTTGTCAGATGTCCAAGCTGCCCATGACACATCGCTCATAAGCCGCGCCGGCAGTGTCCGGTATCGTGCACATGCTGCATTTGACATGTCGCCTCCCGTGTAGCTGGCGTGAGTCGTGACCTTTGGAATTCACCGGCGCATCGGATCCATTGGAACGGCGTCACCTACCTCTGTTGCTGTCAGGTGGGTGGATCCGGTACGAGTATATATTCCGGCGGACGAGTCGGCGTCTCCCCCGAAGTGGACTAGTGGCGATTGCCAATTGCAATCAGAGAAGCGTCCAATTCCATTCATGACTGTGATTCCAAAGATTCTCATCGCTTGTCGTGGCGAGTGCTTGGGACCATTTCACTTCGTGTTTTTGAACCTCAATCTATTTTTTAGGCAAATAGATTTAGCTTCATATATAACTCTACTCTATGAATAAAAAGATAGAGTTATGAAAGCACTACTACATAAACTCTAAGTTTTTTTTTATGAACCTGCTCTAAAATACTACTAAGGCATTGTTTAGTTCACCCTAAAAACTAAAATCTTTTCAAGATTCCCCGTCACATCGAATCTTGCGACACATGCATGGAGAACTAAATACAGACGAAAATAAAAATTAATTACACAGTTTACCTGTAAATCGCGAAATAAATCTTTTAAACCTAGTTACTGCATGATTGGACAATGTTTGTCAAATAAAAATAAAAGTGCTACAGTTCCGAAAACCAAAAAATTTTCGCAACTAAACAAGGCCTAACTTGGCTATAAATCTATTAGTGTGCGTCCTCTTAGATCAATCATTGCCACGTGGCTCATCGGACCTGTCCGAACCAATAGCCGCGACTAGCTGCAAAGCGGTGCAGCACACTGGCTGAACCGTGTACTCTCTCCATCCATAAATAAAATAAATGCACATTTTATTTTTAGAGAAGTCAAATATTTTTAAATTTAATTATATATATATATATACACTAATATTTATCACTTGTAATATGTATCGTTAGGTTGAACATGAAATATATTTTTATAACCATCATCATTTGTAGATATAAATTATTATTTAATATATTTCTAGTCAAACTTAGGAAGCGAGATGTCTATTATTTGTGGACAAAGGGAGTAGTCGCCATCAGAGGATCAACCCTGCATCACTTCACGATGAGCCGTCTGCCCAGGCATTGTGCCATGAAGGATTTTTTTGTCAAGGGGAAACAAAATTACATTAGTCACGTGATCCGGCTAAATCGTCGGCTACCAACAAAGTTATAGATTCTGGTACATGATCTTGCCACATCGGAGGATCATCTCTACAGTTCAAGCCAATGGTTGCCAGGGTATCAGCTACAGCATTACAAACTCTGAGTATATGAGAAATAGTACATGCAGAGAACCTATAAAACATTTGAGTTTCAGCATCACTTATATGGTTGCCATCGGAATTCCCATCACTTATCTATCTGTACTTGGGTCCGACAAAGCCTTAGCAACGGTACCTGCATCGGTCTCCGAAATAATACGATCCATTCCTAATGCAGCTGCCTGCTCTAGCCCCTCCAAACAAGCAATCGCTTCAGCATGTTGGGCTGACAAACAATTTCCAAACCAGCTCCTGCCACAACTACCTCACCAAAGTGGTTCCTAGGCCTTGTTTAGTTCCAAAAAGTTTTGCACCGAGTACTAGTTCAACCTGGGATAAAAGCCCCATCGCAATTAATTTTGTGCATATCTTCAGGTGAAGCTCTCCACGTTGACTTATTAGGAAGTATTGAAGGTTGCTTGGCCAAATGAACTGCGTCTCCCCATACATCATTAACAACTTCCTCTGCAGTTTTCATCCTTTCGCCAGAATTTACTTTATTACGTGCAGACCACCAACACCACAAAAACCAAATTATTTTGCATTGGCAATCATTGTCAAATTCCCAAATTTTCTCCAACATCACTTTAGGTGAAGTTTCGCCCATCAGCATGATTCTTTTGTCCAAGTTTAGCAACTGTCAGCCATGGGCTTGCCTCCTTGCATTTTAAAAAAGATATGACCTGAATCTTCACCAAACCTCGAACACACTGGGCATAGAGTGTCTAGATCCACTCCCCTTCGTGCAATGTTAAGTTTCACCTATAGAGAATATGCGCCATACAAACATTTTAACTTTATTTGGAACATCCAATCTCCATATTTTCCTCCAATCAATTCCACTTCCTACAGAACCTGAGGAGGAAGCATCACTACTGTTTTGGTGATCCCTAACCTTTGTGCCTAATAAAGTAAATGCAGATTTGACAGAAAAATTTCCTTTTGGATTTGGATGCTATGCTGGGAAGTCTTCCCTTTGCATAGAGAGTGGTAAGAATAGGATTATATTTGCATCTTCTACCCAAAATGTGTCCCGCACAAGTTGTTCATCTCAATCTTCTATGATTGGGTTGATCAATTCAGAGACTTTATGCAGGATGGTCAAGTACCATGTGACATTAGATAAAGTAAAAAATCGGGCTAATAGTATTTCCAAAGATTATTGAAGACTGAAAGTTTAATATTCAAAATTCCCATGAACTCGTTGCCTCTTATGGATCAAAGTTGTAATTGAGCCATATTCCCCTTGTCTTCTGTTTTGTTTTAACATATATATATAAGCGGTCCTTCTAAGGCAACATGGGCCTTTAGGCCTTAGCCCAGGCGGCCTTTAGGACCAACAGGCCCATGCCGGGGTGCCGGCGATCGTATCGGCGGATTACGATTTTGCCGCTGAGAAAAAGAGGCACGTCGTAGTGGTAGGCCTGTAGGCTGTAGGCGTCCATGGTGCTCATCAGATCGAGGTGTTGTTTACAGTTTGCAGTAGGTCAGTAGGTGTTGCTATTAATTGGGACCTGCGACTGCGAGCCTCTCTTCTTCTTCTTCTTCTTCTTCTTCTTCTTCTTCTTCTTCTTCTTCTTCTTCTTCTTCTTCTTCTAGCGTTCGTCGTTTCTCTTTGAATGCAAGCAAAAGAAACACCTCTGTTCTTCCTCTGGTATCTTGGCCTGATTGAATGTGAAGACAACATGAAGCCGAGAATAATCGATTGGGATCAATAGCTTTGTATTGAGCTAATGTTGTGCTCCGACGTGTTTATACATGGTGAATGCCTGAATGGACGTGAGTAAAGGCGTAGCGTTCAACAAACGTCGTTGGGCGAGATCGTCATTGGAGATCTAATTTTGACAAACTTTAACCAGATGCAATTCTCTGACGATGTAAACACTTGCTTCTTAGCATTGCAGCTCTGGAAAAGATATATTTGGTTCGAAACAGTACGGTGATATGATTCAGTTCAGACCATTATTTTGAAAGTTTTTAAGGATTTTTTTTTTCAAAAAAAAGTTTTTAAGGAATTTCTAAGTTGTTTGCGTTGTTTGAAGCTTTGTGTAACTGCCCACGTACGTACGTATATTGTAACGACCCTATTTCCACTGACTTCAATTTATACAAATGCTTGGTGCTTGAATTAGGAGCCATAGGTGCTATGTCATTTATTTATTGTCACTTGACCAAATGTATTTGTTCATTAAATGATTAACTTCAAAACTGATTTAAGCCTTATGCATCCACCAAAATATCATTTATCTATTGTCACCTGACCAAATGTATTTGTTCATTACATGATTAACTTTAGAATTGATTTAAGCCCTATGCATCCACCAAAATGTAGTGTTTATATAAGTCTTGTGAGTACCATTGTACTTACATTGTCGTCGTTAAGTTGTTTTGTAGAAATATACCTAGAGGATAGAACATGGTAGGATAGTTAAGCTCAACTAATAACACTTTAACTTTGATGCCACCCTAACTTTCTATATGTAGATATCATATACATGGTCCACAAGCTTATAAAATTCAATTTGAGGAGTTAAATCAAGACTTTTAATTAAAAGTTTTAAACCCACTCCCTCTTAGTATGTATGTTCAGGATACATATCAGATACTATTGGGGTTCATTTGCTCAAATTGGATAAGTCAGTTGTTGATAGCTTGGTTTAGATGAATTAGGGTTTGTTTGGATTCTCATGACTAAAATTTAGTTACTAAAACCAATAACTAAACTTTAGCCATCCCTATTTGGTTCTAATGACTAACAGTGACTAAAGACTAGACTATTAAAACAGTTCAACAAAGACCAAACCGCCCCTAATGAATGTATAAGTCAGGGTAAGGGATTGGCAATAATGAGAAAGCAGCCCCTGTCCACTTAGCACTTTAACCTATTTTAGTCACTCTTGAGGTACTAACGAGACTAAACTACTTTCGTTCTTTTTTAGTCAGTTTATTTGGCACCTTAGTAGAGTGACTAAAATTTAGCACCTAAACTTTAGCAGGGGGTTAACCAAATTTAGACGGTTCACATCTATGTTGCTGTTGCTATAGTGTGTCGCTGCGTGCGTGTGTGTGTGACCGGCGTCATCGTCTACAACTGCACTTCAACCAACACTAGCGGCCGGTGGCTCTTTGGCTGGGTTTATATACACAGTCTGCATGTATATTTGATAAGGAAGTCCCATGCAGGGGAACGATCCACTCAGTATGCAGGGGAACGATCCACTCCCACTGCCACTGCAGATTCTGTTTCCACATGGCGGGACGCGAGTGGAGTGGAGGGAGGGAGGTGTTGTCCACGCACGCATTCGTTCGGATCGGATAAGGGGATAGGGTTCGCTCACTCTCGCAACCCAGCGAACGCCACACAGTCCTGAGCCATATCACGCCTGCAGGCCCCATCCATCCACACGCGCGCGCCACGGATTTTCTCCTAAAGATCACAAGGAGACGACCCCTCTCCGCTACCATTTTGCAGGGCAGCAGCAGAGCCGATCCCGTGCGTGTGCGAGTGTGAGTGAGATCGACACCACTAGCTAGGTCGAGACCATGGCTACAGCTTACGCTCCCATGGCGAGCCAGGTGATGAAGAGCAGCCTGCAGCTGCACTCCAAGCCGAGGGGCTTGTCCGGCGCTGCCCTCACCACCACCAGGCGTCCCCGGTTCACCGTCAAGGCCATCCAGCCCGAGAAGGTACCGTCAGTCATCAGTCGATCAGTAGACAAGCTAGCAGCAGATCGAACGCGCGAATTATTGTGTCATCGATCCATTTCGTAAGAATTCTAGCTAGCTAGCTGCTTACTACTCGATTTCGTGTGCATGTATATATGCAGGCGACGTACCAGGTGGTGCAGCCGATCAACGGCGACCCGTTCATCGGCAGCCTGGAGACGCCGGTGACCTCGAGCCCGCTGGTGGCGTGGTACCTCTCCAACCTGCCGGCGTACCGCACGGCCGTGAGCCCGCTGCTGCGGGGCATCGAGGTGGGGCTGGCGCACGGCTACCTCCTCGTGGGGCCGTTCGCGCTCACGGGCCCGCTCCGCAACACGCCCGTGCACGGACAGGCGGGCGCGCTCGGCGCCGCGGGGCTCGTCGCCATCCTCAGCGTCTGCCTCACCATGTACGGCGTCGCGTCCTTCAACGAGGGGGAACCCTCCACGGCGCCCACGCTCACGCTTACGGGGAGGAAGAAGGAGGCCGACAAGCTGCAGACCGCCGACGGATGGTCTAAGTTCACCGGAGGGTTCTTCTTCGGCGGCATCTCCGGCGTGCTCTGGGCTTACTTCCTCCTCTACGTGCTCGACCTCCCCTACTACTTCAAGTAGAAGTTGATTAATAAAGATCCATATATATATATATATAGCTCCGATGCTGCGATGCATGCGATCCTCCTCTCTGCGTCGGCGGCATGCGTGGTTATGTAGGTGATGGGGTCCTTGTTTCACTTCAGCAGTGATGAGCACCGTGTATAAATGTAATTCCTCTGCACATGGATGGATTGGGATGTAACTTGAAACTGTTAATTTTTTTTTTACTTGGATGCATCATGGTGTTTTCAGTCCGTCTGTGTTGTCGACATGCTAACCATGACGACACCTCCCCCGAACGAACGAGGCGCCGCTTATAATGGAGTTCACAAGTTGCCTGGCCACAGAGCCATTCGGAACTACAAATGAACTAGGACCCGATAAAGCTAGGGATGGGACGGTGCTACAAATGAATACCCGCAGTTATTCACTAGTATAATTTAATGAACTAAATGAACAAATTGGAGAAAAAATTGTTTATTTAGTTCATTATAAGTTAGACTAGAGAAGAACCACATATACTCATTTGAAACACCATCCCCATCCTTAGATAAAGCCAATTTGTTTGGGTTTACCGGCTCTGGCTTCCCCATACATTAGCAAAGGGCTGGCCAAAGCCATAATGCTAAATCGTTTTCGTCGATGCCCCAGTTTTCTAATTTTCTAGGATCGATAATATTATAGTTACCCATGCTATTGTTTTGCCTTCTCATTTCTTGATGTTGAGCTAACTCCGGACTGACGAAGAGGTTACGGTTTGGTTGAGAAAAACTCTAAAACTTATCCTCAACAAACAATTATAAAACATCTCAAAACACACGCCAAAAGCAAGGTGCAATGACGAGAGTGCTGCGACCAAGCTTCAGGCCACAGCTCGCCACAACTCTCGCGACCAAGCTTCAGCGACCGTTTGGTTAGTCACCGGACTTGGGCCGTACCGCAATACCGGCGCATTTGGATGGCAGCCGCATCAGGCCACAGCTCGCCACAACTCTCGCGCCCAAGCTTCGGCGACCGTTTGGTTCGTCACCGGACTTCGGTGTGCCGCAATACAGCCACGGCTCGCGAGTTCATTTGCGCGCCACACAGTCTGCCAAAAGTCTGGCAGACAAAGCTTAGGCGTGATCCAAACGCGCCCAACGTGAAAACAAAACAGCATCGCGCTCCCCTTATGGTTGGGGTCCTACCTTTTTACAGCACAATCACTTTCAGAAACAGAAACAGGAACCGAACAGAGAGAGCCCAAAACCACAGTAAAGGCTGCTTATTAACATATCACAAGAAACAACGGTATATGTTTTAGAATATCATCAGCACCACATATACATAAATGAACAACGTATTCAGATTGTAATACTATATCACTGACAGGCACACTGAGCTGTTTCCATTTCAGATGGAGCAACCGTGACCGCCAATCACGATGCACGGCTGTTCGGCCATCAGAGTTCTCCAGGCACAATCAGGTTTACAAGGTTGCACACAGAAAATCGGTTCAGCTGACACTTTCCAAGTTTCCATACTGTACACACTGTGTGGCTCTGTGAAATGACAATACTCCTCAAACTTATCTGCCGTTCATCAGCTTGTCGAGCACCACATTCAGGTCCACGTTCTGCCCATTTTCAGTCAGCCTCCGCACGGTTGCTCTCACCTGCTCTCTTGAGAATCCCATTGTGGCAACCTTCTCCACTACATCATCAAGTGGCACTCTATTACCTGAAGAACCACTGGTGCTGGAGGAGCTGATCGGCACTGCTTGCGGTAGTATCTGAGCCGTGGGGAGCCTGCCACTGCCATAGCTGCCACTTCCCCCAGAGGATTGAGCAAAAGGTGAAGACGGCTTCATTCCAGAATTGCCACGGTGGGAAGGAGATCCACTGTAACCATATGATTCAGAGAAACCACTTCCACCCTGTGGGCCATACCCACCAGAACCGTAGGATGATGGCGGCCCAGGGTTAGCCCGGCCTGCAGGAGGTTCATACATGCTAGGGTTTTGCTGTCCATAGTAAGGAGGAGCAGGTCCACTAGGCGGTTGCATATAAGGTGAAGGAGGGCGTGCATTAGGTGGATAACTCTGAGGCGGTGCATAAGGCATAGTTTCCTCTGGTTGCTGGGGTGCAGGGGGCACATGGGAAGTTGGAGGGTTAACAGTTGCAGGCTGAGGTGGCTGTGCATATTGAGGGAACTGGGATGGGGATTGGTACTGCTGAGGTGCAGGAGGGGCCTGAGGCTGTGGAACTGGCGAAGCTTGATACTGCTGAGATGCAGGAGGAGCCTGAGGCTGTGGAGCTGGCGGAGCTTGATACTGCTGGTGCATGGTTTCAGTCGGCTGAGAAGATGGAGCATAGTAAACATCCCTTGGTAAAGGCGGGACTGAGGGAACCGGTGCAACAGAAGGCACAGATGGTACCTGTGAATGTTGTAAATGACTTGGAAACTGTGATGGTGGTTGGCTTTGGAGCGTTGGAAGTGGAGGTGGTGCATTTGGAGCAGGAAGGGCAGGAAGGGCAGGTGGTTGCGAAGGGGTTAGGACTTGCTGTGGCTGAATGGCTGCTTGTGGAGGAGCCACTGTATGCTGCTGTGAGCCAGCCTGTCCAGACCCACTATTTTCTGATAACTGGGCATCAGCTTTGGTTGTCTGGAGCTTCGCAAGGTGGAGCTGTGTCTCGACAATTTCTTGCTTGTCTCGCATAATCTGCACACCTGCTTGGACCTGCAAGTAATGAAGCGCTTAGTTTGCTGCATTTTTCTTTTACAATAACCATAAATTCATAGGACTAATATACAGGATAATATATATATCCCATGAGTGTCCTTAACCAAGCAATAATACTTAAACAAGAAGAAAAGCGGAGGTACAAAAGGTTTGGATGTTAATGACATCTAACACAAGGAAGCAACCCAATCATCTTATTCGTGTATGACTGGACCCATCTTCTAAGCTAAGCTCCTAAAATCCAAACAAAAACATATGCAGTTATATACTGAGAGAGGGAAACCAGTAAATACGATTAATTTGCATCTAACAAGTTAACTTAAAAAAATGAACTTAAGTAATTACAGCATGAAGAATCTGTTGAACAACAATGACCAACAGTGGGTGAGCACATCCAGGTCTATGTACTGCCAAAAATGAACAAGAGACAGAAGAGCATGAATCAAAGTAGCAAATCAAACATATATGTACTATCTTGCTTAATCCTATGTGCTGCTACAATCAATAAACGATGATAACATTTTGCAGTAATCAACATGAAACGTTGTAAACCCTCCATTTGGATGGAAAACATTATCTATATAATATGGTATGAATAAAACAGTAAATGAAACAGGTCTATAAAATGTGTAGTCACTCAAAAGTGCATAAATGTTCGCTATTGCATTACAGAATCTTTTCCAGTACATATAGAGCAAAGACTAGCAGGCTAAGGAAGGAAGAGTCACGGGTAGCCTACCTCCCTGAGCATGTTCTCAAGGTGCCTGAGTTTTCCATCAGTGCTACCATTATAGTTACCAATTGTTAACTTCAACTCATCAACAGAGTTTTCGAGTTGGTGCGTTCTACCCTCCATCTGTGAAAGCCTTGAGCTTACACCTTCCAGTGCATGCAAAAGGTTATCAGAGTACTTCTTCATGGTTCGATCAATATCTGCGATAGTAACTGTAGGGAAGTTACTCCTGTCTTCCTCATGACTAACTTTCTTCAGCACATGTGGCTCCAATATACCAGCACTCTATCAATCATAAGAAAGATTGTAAGTATATAATAAAGGAGAGGTTATTGATGTCATCATTTTGAAGTTTTGAACCATCAATGACAAACAGTTAAATTGGTCTTTCAAAGAAACACAGTGCGCAGACATGTTTCAATTATATAAATAGATCTTAATTATAAGTCAATAAACCTGGAACGGATGCCTATTTTGCACATACCAATAGATAACTGATACTCGGTAAAGCTAAATCACAGTAATAACTAATTGAGCATTATACAATGCAATCGAACTTGGCTGAGAAAGGGTGAAGAGTATAACTAACTTATGCAAATGAATTTGGCTGAGAAAGAGTGAAAGAGTATAGGTAACTTGTTAGATGGGAGAAACAGGGAACCATGTACAGCTCGGATGTGCTTAGTTTAAACAAGAAACAGTGGGTGAAGCTATCCAACTGTCCATGTACAATTATCTCAAAACACAGTCTATCAATAAAATATGTTTAGTTTCTGGCAGAAACAAACGATATCAGAAGAACCTTTAAATTCCCATATGTGTTAGTAGACCCTTTATCTAACAGACTAGCATTGTCATATTAGTGTGTATCAGAAGATAATCGTTCAAACTACACTTCACAATAGTCTCTGGTGTGGGCTGCATGCAATTAGCTCATCAGTTGACTATGCTCACTCAATTGAAACTGGCTCAGAAAAAATGGTCGGTCTTCTCTGCTCATCCATCCCATTTGGATTACGAACCCATCAACATATGGAATACACAACCAGTAAGTGATTGCAATTTGCAAATCTCAACAAGTGATTACGAGTTAAAAGTTCTCTAACCAAACTAGTCGCCTGATGAAGTGATGACCTACAACGATACAAAGTTTGGAACCCGCGTTCGACTCAGCAAATAGCCACAGAGCACTACGACATCGGGACTAGGGAGATCTAGCGGGAGTATCACCACCGACCAGAAAAGCGGGGGGGCCATACCTTGAGGTTGTATGAGGCGGCGGTGAAGGCGGAGGGTTCCTTGGAGTCGAGCGACCCCCACGAGGCCTGGGGCGCGGGGGCGGCGGCGGCGCCGCCGCCGGTGCGGATGGGCTGGAAGTCGTAGCTGGGTAGCATGTCGTCTGCCGTGCCGTTGACGCTGCTGCTGCTACGCCGGCGACGGAGGCGGTCCTCGCCGTCCTCCTGGGGGATCGGGATCATCAGATCGCTGAGATCCACACCCCCACCGCCCCCCGCGCCGCCGCCGCCGCCGCCGGAGGGGGAGGCGGAGGCGGCCAGGCCGAGGATCTGCTTGTCCATGAACTGCGACGCGTTCATCTCCTCGCCGCGTCGGTTGGTGGAGAGCTGGGTGCGGGTGGAGCTGGAGATGGTGGTGAGGTGGGAGGAGGGGAAGGGTAGCGGAAGAAGAATCCGGATGGGGACAAGGAAGCGAGGCGAGACGGCACGGAACGGCGAGTCGGTTCGCTTTGCTGCGGGCCTCCAGCTCTGCAATCCGCATGTTACTTGGGCCTAGTTTGGGCTGACACCTGGGCTGGATCTGGGCTCATGTTTGCTGGACCATTCTTTACCAGGTCGGGCTTCCCCTTCTCCTGCCTCTATCCATTCTTTTTGTTTTTTGTTTAATTTTTTTTCTTTTGCTATATATAGGTGGTAATGGAGGAGACAGGACTCAGGAGAGTTCTGGCTTCTCCTTTTTCAATGGTTTTTTTCCTTTTTTTTCTTTTGCTATATACTACTAAGGGCACTCACAATGCAGACTCTATCATAGAGTCTAAAGTTATTTATTATCTCGAACAATGTGGACTTGGAATCTAAATAAGACTTGGAGTCTTATTTTTTCTACCTCTTTCTTCAATAAATATGCTGCCACATCAGCAAAATACCATAAATAATATGTAATTAAGTGTCTTGGACTCTGTGATAGAGTCTTGCATTGTGAGTGCCCTAAGGTAATGGAGGAAAGTTCTCGCTTCTCCTTCTTCAATGGAAGAATCATATGTAGAACATTATTACAAGATTGGCTCACACGACACTCTATACTTCCCCCATTAATTAAATGGTGAAGAACAAATCATAATAAAAGAGGAGTTTAATATTATTGACCATTAATTAAATAGCCCATCGAAGAGAAGCAAAACCTTACATAGTAGTAGCTGTGTAGCCTGACCAATATCAACGTTCATCCATTTCCAGCTACTACCAACACTCGAGAATCGTGGATGCCTGAATCGGCTTGTCTAGATGACAGAGAGATTGACATGCTATTCAGATACTGTAAATTCAGCGTATTTTTTGAATTATATGGTGGATATTTGAAATATATGCAAATTATTTCAAGTTTTATTGTGTACCAATTTGCGCTATTTTTTTAGAATTAGATTTTTATCTTCAGTTTGCTCTTTAAAAGGGAAATCAGCCTTTGCCATTGTCGTGCCAGGAACCAGACGGGGTATTCAGGAACTTCCTCATGCTTGTCAATTTGTCATCGTAAAGTTCTGCATAGTACGCATACACTGGCACTAACCTCTGCAGTGGTGTACATTGATGTTCATGCATGCAGGGCTCGATTCAGAAATCAGAAATAATCACAAAATTAGAAGAAAACACTCATTAATTCACACCATAAGAATTCTTACAAAAAAGGGGGCAAAAAAGCAAACAAGCAAAATTAAGCTATTTAGAGCTGTAAAACTTGGTAAGCTCTAAACATTTGATTATTGCGGCCTAAGCAGGGCAATGGTGCAGCAGAAGAGTCATCCGCCTGTCCAGCTCAGTAGACGTACTCGACGCGACACAGCTTCGAGGACGCCCCCGACCACGGCACGTCGACGGTGACCATGCCGTCCTTGTACGCGAACTCGGCCTCCTCGCCGTTCACCTTGCAGAGCCTGGGCCTCGCCGACGAGTACGCCACCAGCTCCCCGGAGCCCTTCACGGACACCTCTGCCGTGACGCCGCCCGCGTCCTTCCTGGCCTCGAACGCCTGCACGGCGCCGGCGGTGTTGAGCATGTTGGCGAGCCCGATGGGCGCGAACTTGATGGCCCGCTCCGGCGAGATGACGCGCACGGGGGCGACGACGAGGAGCTCGTAGGTGAAGGGCTGGAGCGTGAGGTCGACGCCCTCGTCGGGGCGCAGCAGCTGCAGCGTCCTGGCCTCGACCATGTACACGGCGAACTGGGAGACGCCCTTGACGCTGACGCCGGGCCCGGCCTTGTCGCTCTTCCACTCGACGTCGGCCGGCGAGGCGCGCGCCGCCAGGGGCACCGAGAACTCCGAGAAGCACTTGTTCCGCCGCGCCTCGGGGCTCCACCCGCCGCCCTGGCAGTTGAAGGCGCCGACGACGCCGGCGAAGCGGTTCACGTTCCAGATCTTGAGCACGGTACGGCCGTCGTGGAGCGGGTCGGCGAAGAGGCAGTCGCGCGTGGGCAGCGCGTAGCCCTCGCAGCGGAGGACGGTGCCGTCGGGGAGCGCGAGGCGGCGGAGCAGCGCGAAGTCGTGCTGCCCCACCGAGTCGCTGACGTAGATGGGCCCGCCGGAGACGGCGCGGGAGGCGGCGTGGAAGGCGGCGCAGGGGTGCGTGGACTGGAACATGTCCCAGTCCGGGTGGATGAAGTTGCCCATCCACAGCGAGTTGTAGGCGCAGTGCACCATGTGGCAGCCCTGCAGCCAGAAGGTGCCGTTGGGGTCGCCGGAGGGGTCCGTGCACCAGAAGTCGTCGCCGACGCGGCCCAGCGCCACCGCCTCCGTGCCCATCAGCATGAAGTCGTTGCAGTGCTCCATGCTCGCGATCACGCCGTTGCCGCCGAAGTGCCGACGAACCGACGCCGTCAGACCGGCGAAGTAGGACTTGGCGAGCTCAACGCGGCCGCCGTACTCCTCGCACAGCATCTCCAGCAACTGCACCATCAAGCACGCACACACTACCATCGTTAGCAAAGCCTCCGCCTGATTTTACTGAAGATCAACACCGTCAAAAACACTCATTTTCTCTAATGTTACTCCTTGTTTAAGCTCGAATAACATGTCCCATTTGCAACCCAGGCTCACTTACCGATGGCGAACGAAGCTGTCTACTGTCAATCGGATTAACACGCTCGTAAGTTTCAATTCCGATTTCATGCGCAATTAATTAATTAATAGTTAACAATAAGAAACTGTCAATTGTCATTGATTTCAATTTCATGCACAATTATTTAGTAATCAGAAACTGTTTTACGTTTTTGCTCTTTACTAATACTATAAAAACACTGCAGCAAACAATGTAAAAAAACGATAAGAATGGTGTCAATTGGTTTCAATTTCAAGCACAATTAATTAGTAAAACGATTGCATGAAAACGAAACAAGCGATCCTATCTATCACGTCCCGTTCAGAAATTATAGCCCACGATGCGGCTACACAACCACCACAAATGTTGCTCGTGGTATATACAGTACGATACATTTCTGGAATATTTCACCGTAGTAAGTGTCCCAAAATGTTCAGAAAAAACAGTGTACTTAGAGTTTGTTGCGAGTTGCCTAGCAAGTGACTAACAATAAGCTTAAGATTTACTGTGCTTAAGGCTACCCGTGATAACCGGCTATATATAAAATACATGACATGCCCTAATTCAATCTAGTAGTGGCTTAAATAGAGTCAAATAACTAACTGCCGCAATTCAACATCATAAACCAATTACTCGTTGGATCCTGAATTATCCTGAAGAGGTTTATATATAGAGTACAGATTCAGCATCATAATCCATATATATATGGACAGGACCACAGGGGCCACAAAGACGTCCTAGAATTATCCTGAAGAGGTTTATATATAAAAAAAAATAGTACCAGTACTTTATTGTTTGTGTGTCCCACTCGTTGGATCCTGGCCTGCCGGGACGGGCACATCCGGAGACATCTCGAATGCACCCAGTCACGTGCACCAATTAAATTAAATTAAACGGTAAAATCGCACAATCTAGTTGGACAAAACGATGGTTTCCATGCGTAATTTTCAGCTAATAATCTAGTAGTTAACAACTACTCATATTAACAAAAAAAAAAGAATAGGCGAAGAAGACTTACGTGGATGACGTCGACCTTGACGCCGTCGATGCCGGATGCCTGGAGGTGAGAGTGCAAGCCCTCGTAGAGCTCGTGCGCGCGCTTGGGGTCGACGAGGCCGACGCCGTTGTTGACGATCTTGTCGACGGCGAGGTCCTCCATGGTGCGCTGCAGTCCGGGGGAGAGCTTGGGCGCCACCACCTTGGCCGGCGGCAGTCCGGTCGCGCCGGGGCGGAGGCCGCCCCAGTACCCGCACAGCGCGTGCCACACGTACACCTGCTCCACGGTCGGGAACGCCGCCTTCATCTCCCGCACGAACGCGCCCATCCCGCCCTGCTTGTACTCCCGGAACTTGTGGTTCTCCTGGAACTTGATGAGCCGGCACGGCATCTGCTCGCCGGCGGAGGTCCGGTTCATGCCTTCCTCGCCGCTGGCCGGGTCGTCCTCGTCGTGGCAGATGGACTGCCAGCCGTCGTCGATGAGCACCAGCCCCGGCGGGCACCCGCCGTCGGCGAGGCGGCGCACGCCCTCCCACACCCCTTCCGGGTGCACCTTGAGGTAGAAGGCGTCCCACGTGCACCACCCGAACTTGTCCACGATCGGCGGCGGCGTCTTCTCCTCCATGGTCCGGAACGTGCCCAGGTGCGCGCGGACCACCCGGACGGCGTCCGCGACGAGCTCGAACGGGTCGTCGCCGGCGTGAAGGTACAGCGCGCTCCGGAACGCGGCGCCGCGCACGGACGAGGACCCGCTCTCCACGCACAGGTCCACGTAGTCGTCCACCTTCCCGGCCTCCAGGCAGGCTCGGAACGAGCCCTCGATGATGGGGAGCAGCAGCACGTAGGGACGGCCGCTGCCAGGCTCGCCGGCGGCGGCGGAGCGGTCGAGCACCATCATCTGCGTCTCGTTCTCCACGTCACGGCCGTTGTCGCCCACCCAGTGGGTGGTCCACCACACCTTGAAGCGGAAGATGCTCATGAACCGGATGTCACGGAGCCTGCCGACGGGCACCACATGCCGGCTCTTAGCCTCCGCCGCGTCGAAGCCGAGGAAGCTGCCGTTGCCGGCCGGCGCGGGGGCGGCGGGCACGAGCGTCGACGCCGGGGTGAGCCGGATGTTGGCAGGCACGTCCAGCAGGAACGGGTGGCCGTCCACGGCCAGGTCCTTGCCCTTGAGGGTGAACCGTGACGGCTTGAGGCCCTCCACCGGGGCCACCTCGTCGCCGAGAGGGAGGCCAGCAGCAGGCGTCGTCTTGCTGAGGTTGGGAGCCATGGCGATGGCGCTTGTTGGCGACCTAGAGTGCTCTAGAGAATTGCGTTGGTTTATTAGTGTTTGGTTGGTTTGCCTTGTGCTAAAGCTTGGTGCTTTTGCGGAAACCATGGTGGCCTATTGGCACTCCTTTTATAGAGGTTTCGTGTGGGCCCCATCATGCGATCCGTCGTGTGGAATAAAATAAAATGGAATTGTTTGTTGAAGCTCATATATGGAAAATTTTCACCGACCAGATTTTGCGTGTGGAGAAGCTTCGGCCGCTAATTAATCCGCGCCTTTTGTCTTATCGCGAAATTGTAAGCTAAACCTCTGTGTCCGTGTGCAAGTGGCCTTGCTTATTGTGTCCTCAATAGCAGACAGCGTTGCCAATTGCCATGGCATGTGATGACGAGAGATTTTGTTTCCATTCCTCTTGAATCTTGATCCACGCCCACACTAAATGGCAGCTAAGTATCTGCTTTGAGATTTTGTTGCGTAAATTTGGCGAGATTTACATATCACGAAATCCTCTAAGTTTGGATATTAGGCTTGCGGCTCCATATATGTGGATATTATACTAGTAATAGGTGTAAGATTTCCAGTTTATTTATTTAAAGTCAAATCAATCAGCTATTTAACAGTGTTTTTTCCTCACCTACATTATATGGTAAGGGTCGGTTTACACCCGACGAGTACCGACCCCGACAAAAGAAGTTCCTGACCCCAGCAGCCCAATAGCCCAACGCGCCGCAAAAGCCACAAGGAAATCTCATTTCATGAACGTGATTCTAGCTGGCATGTACAGGCAATAGCCCAGACTTATTAGAGCAACTCCAACCATTATGCAAATAGACTTGGCATTTACCAAAATGCATAAAACTCCAAAAAAAACCCCTCCAATCGTTATGCATTTGGACTTTGCATTTTACATAGCTATGCATTTGAAGGGGGAAACTTGGCATATATGCCAAAGGAGTCCAGCTATGCAAATAGAGATCAAGGGATTCTCGGTTTCACCTCGCGGACTTTTTTCTTCCCTTCGCGCGATTTCCCTTCGCGTCGCCACCACTTCGCGCGATAGGAGAAGCATCGCGCGTCCTCCTTCGCAAGCTTCGCGCGCGCGTTTGGACGAAGCAGCGTACAATAGGACGACGCAGCGCGCGATAGGACGAATCTACGACGCCTTGCTCATCAACGCCGGCCAGGTACGCCTTCTTCATCAAACCTTGAAGCCCGCAACTGATAACAACTGCGCAGCTCAGTACATCGAACAAAGACCACATGAATTGGATCAAGATATTCGGCTACGAAGTTCAAACCTTGGCGATGCGCTGTGCAATACGGCTAGATCCATTCTCCGGTACCCTCGATCCCATGTTGGCTTCACGAAATTCTACTGCTCGCGAGCTGCAACGGCTTGACTGATGGCGACGACCGGAAACTGATGGGGAACAGGACCTGATGGAGATCGGTACTGGAGCCAAAGGGCGAACCTGTACGACGACGAACTGATGGCCAACAGACGACGAACTGGTACGGTGAACGGGAACTAACGGAACGGGAGGTCGGTACTACGTTCGGTACTGCGAACGGGAACGACAAACTGCGCAGCTCACGATCGGTACTGCGCGGCTGTTTGGCGCTGGAATTGGTGAACGGGAGACGACGGCGGGCTGTTTGGCGCGGGATCGATTGGCCGCGCGGGAAGGAGTGCCGCGAAACAAAATTTCCGAAAAAAAAAGATGATGAACTTGGCATTTTGCATAACGGTTGGAGATCACCCGATTTTAGCCTTGCCATTTTCATTTGGGGGTTTACAATTTGCCTAAAATGCATAACTTCAAATACATAATGGTTGGAGATGCTCTTAATGATCAAATCTGCTCTACATATATTAACTAATTTGATACCATAAATCTATGTCAATATCAATTTGAATGGTTCACTAAATATGGTTGCAAGTATTGTGAAAATGTGAGTCAGTGTTTGATGATGCTTTCAAATTTTAGAGTTTGATGGACTTGACTAAATCGTTATTTGGATCCGTTAAGTTTTTTATTAGCTTGTGATTAACAAATGTTAAAAATAGGCCGAGCGTCTCTCTCTGCGTGCCCTCTCCACTGGTGATGAAAACGGATCGGATACGGACGGATATCACTGATATCATATTTGTTTTCATATTTTTGGTCGGATTCGGATTCGAATACGGATAATATCAACCATGTCGGATAAGATATAATTGGATGTCGACATCACAAATATACGATTTAAGTATTCAGATACGGATACAGTACCGGATGTTGAATATTGGAACTCGAATACGGACAAAACGTCCCAGCCTATGTGCCCTCTTCCCACCTCCGTCGGTGGAGGAGCCCCCCGAGCCTTGGGGCAATTCTGGCTTTGGTCGTGCTCGGGTTCACATGAAAGTGAAACCAGATGAGACCACTATTTTTAGCTTCATTCTTTATTTTGTCTGAGCATGTTTTAAAGAGTTCCTGACACGCCGTTTCATTCTACCTTGTTCGACAAAAAAGAAAGACTCCAAACAACTTCTAAAGCTAATTTTGGCTTTGTTTAGTTCCAAAAAATTTTGCAAAATAGGAATATTACTACTTTCATTTGTATTTGACAAATATTATCCAATTATATACTAATTAGACTCAAAATATTCGTCTCGTCAATTTCAACCAAACTGTGCAATTAGTTTTTATTTTTATCTATATTTAATACTTCATACATGCGTCTAAGAATTTGATGTGACGGAGAATCTAAAAAATTTTACAAAAAATTTTGAAACTAAACAAAGCCTCTATCTCAAATAAGATGTAGCGATCCAACAATTTATCCTAACTTCATTTTATTTATAATAAACTAGTCAACAATATTTTTTATCATGACTTATCAATTAAACAAACAAAGCGTTTGTCTCCTCGATATAGAAAAGGCGATCCTAGTGTTGGAATGCCATTTTTGTTGCTTTGCGTCTTATGTTATGCAGGGGAAACAGTAGACGTGTCCATATATCCCATAAAAGGAAACGCTAGCACTTCCAAATTCTTTTTATTTCTTTCTTCGAACGGAGAATTAGACCCTGTTTAGTTTCCCACCCAAAATTTTTTCATCAATCTCATCGAATCTTTAAACACATGCATGAAACATTAAATATAGATAAAAAATAAACTAATTACACAATTTAGTTGAAAATCGCGAGACGAATCTTTCAAGCCTAGTTATTCCATGATTAGCCTTAAGTGCTACAGTAATCCACATCTGCTAATGACAGATTAATTATGCTTAATAGATTTGTCTTGCAGTTTCCTGACGAGCTATGTAATTTATTTTTTTATTAGTTTCTAAAACCCCTTTCGACATCATTCCGACATATCTAATGCGACATCCAAAAAATTTTCATCTACAATCTACAATCTAAACAATCTATACAGGCCCTTAGATTTTCACGTCAACTTGCGGCAGCAGCAGCCAGAGACTAGCCTTGTTTAGTTCCGAAAACTGAAAAGTTTTCGGAACTTAAGCACTTTCGTTTTTATTTGATAAACATTATCCAATTATGGAGTAACTAGGTTTAAAAGATTCATCTCGTGATTTATAGATAAACTGTATAATTAATTTTAATTTTCGTATATATTTAATACTTCATGCATGTGGCATAAGATTCGATGTGACGAGAAATCTTGAAAAGATTTTGGTTTTTAGGGTGAACTAAACAAGGCCCGGGCCCATTGGTGCGCAAGCTCGGGCTTCAAGAAATTGTGAGTGGTGGACAGCCGAACCGGTCCCATGCGATGCGACACGTAGAGGCGTAATGTTGCAGGCCACGTGTCGTCTTGGTAGCGCTAAAATCACATGAACTTGCGGCTTCCGATGGACACGGTAACCGGGTGCGTTTCGGGTTTGCTTGATGACGGGGATGTTTGGTTGCTAGGCATAGGTTACCGCAACTAATTTTAGGTAAGTATTGTAAACCATAAAAAGTATGGTTAGCAAATTAGTTGTCACACTTTGTCATGTATAAAGTAATTTTGCCACACTTTTTTAACTCTATGACATGTGGAGCTCAAAAAAGTCATACTTAAACTTAGTTATCAACCAAATACTTACCAACCTAATCAAATTTATTTAAAATAAAATATAATAAAATATGACTTCGAAAAATCGCAGGAATGTAAGCGAACAGGTTAGAACGTGGACCACCAGATCCGCCACAATTCTGGACGGTTCCGCGTGTACAGGCCGTGGGCCAGGCGTGTCCAACAAATTAAAGGCACGGTCGATTCAATCCTTTTTTTTCACCTTCGATTTTTTTTCTTTGGCCTTGTTTAGTTCCAAAATATTTTGCAAAATCGACACTGTAGTTTTTTCGTTTGTATTTGACAAATATTATCCAATTATAGACTAACTAGGCTCGATTCGTCTCGTCAATTTCGACCAAACTGTGCAATTAGTTTTTATTTTTGTCTATATTTAATACTTCATGCATGTGTCTAAAGATTCGATGTGACGGGGAATCTGAAAAATTTTGCAAAATTTTTTGGGAACTAAACAAGGCCTTTGTTTGCTTGAACTTACATGATAAATTTATCAACTATTTATTATATTTTTTTATAATAAATCAGAGAGCAGTACTTTGAATTATGACTTTTTAGACAAACGATCTTCAAATTATAAGATGCGACTTAACATCTTAAAAGACATATTTTGAGTTCTTGAACAATATATTTTCTTATAATATATAATTTGTAGTAATAAAAGTTTGATTATTAAGAAGTATTGCTACATATAAATCCAACGAGAGTGTTTGCTGCAGCACTTGCAAATATTGTTTCTGCTTTTGAACCACATATACTTCCTACGTTCTGAATTATAAGACATTTTACGAATCTTTAAAAGTCAAAAATCTAATGTTTGACCAAAATTACAGAAAAAATTACAAAAACTTATGACATCAAATAAATATACTATAAAAATATATTTAATGAAGAATCTAATGATACTTAGTTGATATAAGAAATATTATTGTTTTATCATATAATTTTGGTCAAACTTGACATGTATTAACTGTCCAAGATTTTGGAATTGTCTTATAATTTAGGATAGAGAGAGTATTATTCAAATATACTATAAAAAAACTTTTGCACCTACAGTCACTGCGGCTTTTGTAACAACTTTTAGGAGAATTTTTTTACATGATTAAACTAATTATTAGTCAATGAAGTTTGAATTTTAAAATACGTGTAGACCTTATATTTTAGGATGGATGTATCTTCGTAAGTAGTGTGCTTGTTGTTTAAAAGACTGCAAATATATACCATAGTTTCGTATTGTGATCACCAGAGTGACCTAGTACTGGAGTACTTCGTCCAAAAAAAATACAACCATAAGATTTGCATCAGTCATTAACTTTGATTATGCTTATTGTCAATAGTATTAATATTATGTCTCTGATTAAATTTACTATAAAGATATATTTACAATTAATTTAATAGTACTTATTTTGTAGCATGATTGTGTTAGCACTTTTTTTATAAAATTGTGGTCAAACTTTAAATCATTTGACTCATTGAAAGTGAGAAGTAAATTCTTCTATAGGGAGTATGTATATAAATAAATAGACCTCCGAGTGATCAAAATAATAATGAGTGTACTCCCTTTGTTTTAAAAAGTAGCTTATCTTGATTTTGATCAAAATCAAATTCCATTGCTGGTTTAGTTAAAATTTTGATGTTATATATGTTAGTACACTATTCTATATAATCTTGTTAAAACGAAGAAAACGCTTGAGATGAAAGCCAAAATGAACAATTTAAAACCGAGGGGTCTAGCTGATAGGGAAATCTATATCTTAATATCCCTACGAGTGATGATCTACCCATCTTCCAAACAACACATATCAAAACAAATTAACCATATGATTTTTGTCATGTGAGTTTGGACGAAGAAAATATCTTCAGTGTTATTCAAGCCATGGTGTTGCGCAAGTAAGTAGTACAAATTTTGGATTTTATATTGTAGATATCAACATGAAGCGAATTAAGGGCCGCTCAGATGGTTGGTTATTTATTGTAAAACCTACCAACCAGGGTTCAAGAACTTTAACTTAAGAGTAAAATCCACCGCCGGTCCTTAAACTTGGTCAGCGGTGTCATCTAGGTCTCTAAACTTTTAAAGTGATATCTGTGAATCCGTAAATTTAGCAGACTGTGTCATCTAGATCCCTGAACTTTCAAAGTAATCACCACATGTCCCTAAACTTGGCTGGTGGTGTCATTCCAGTCCTTGAACTTTCAAGGTCATCACTGCAGGTCTCTAAACTTGGCAAGCGGTATCATCCTTGTCCAAATATGATCTAACATACTCTATAAGCTGTCATGAATCCAAAATATGTCAATAAATCAAGCATTATTTATCTAGTATTTATCATGAAAATATAAATTATATAAAATAATTTATATCAACAAAAAAATAAATTAAAGTGTTAAAATAATTTACACCAACAAATATATTAGGTTTAAACTAAAGTATAAAATATTAAAATTAATTAAATATTTATGTATCATTGATAGTATAACAAAATAATATTAAAAAATCCTATAGTATTAAAAGTTTTCTCCATTAAAAGTTACTTATAATTTTATTAGTATTTTAAAACTTTTAATAATGTTATTATAGAAGTAACCTTTAATAGTAGTATTACCGTATTAAAACTTTAATTGTAGTATTATGGTATTAAAATATTTAATAATAATGTGATAGTATTAATAACAGAGAAAAGTTAACCTTTAATAGTAGTACTATAGTATAAAACTTTTAATAGTAGTATTATGGTATTAAAATATTTAATAATAATGTGATAGTATTAATAACGGAGAAAAGTTACTTCTACAATTATTACTATTTAAAATTTAAAAATAATTCTAAAATTAGAAGTAAATTTTAATAGAGAAAACTTTTAATACTATATATAGGAGTTTTAATATTATTTTATAATACTATCAATGATACATAAATATTTCGTTAATTTTACTATTTTTATACTTTAGTTTAAACCTAATATATTCGTTGATGTAAATTATTTTAACGCTTTAATTTATTTTCTGTTGATATAAATTATTATATATAAATTATATATTTTCATGATAAATATTAGATAAATAATGCTTGATTAATTGACACATTTTGGATTCATGTCAGCTTATAGAGTAGGTTAGATCATATTTGGACAAGGATGATACCGTTTGCCAAGTTTAGAGACCTGCAGTGATCACTTTGAAAGTTCAGGGATTGGAATGACACTACCGGTCAAGTTTAAGGACATGTGGTGATTACCTTGAAAGTTTAGGGATCTAGATGACACGATCTACCAAGTTTACGGACTCATATATATCACTTTAGAAGTTTAGGGACCTAAATGACACCGCCGGCCAAGTTTAAGGACCGGCGGTGGATTTTACTCTTAACTTAACATGAGTGCTCGGAGCAAGCATATATAACTCCTAAATCTACTTTTTAACAACGAGTAGAAGTATTTATAGAGTACTTCCTCCGCTCTGGTTCATATACGAGGCAACTTATATATACGTTAAAATTTAAACTTTATAATCCTTGATTAATATTTTTTAACCATTGTAATTAATGCTTGATAATATTAGAATTTTAGTATATATTCTATTTGACAATTATAAGTTTATAGTTATACACGATACTATAAAGTGTAATGGCCGATGCAGCCACTTCGGGGAGCTTTCCAACGAGACGCATGCATCGTGGCTAGGAGTGGAGCGACCGGCCGGGCATCCACACCGACCGGGCAGCGGGCGTCCGGGCGGACTGGCCGGCCTGCACCCCCAGGTGCAAAGGTAGGTGACCCGTCGCACACTTGACAGTTAAACACAACACGACACACGACCTACTCGACTAAGGCCTTGTTTAGTTAACCTAAAATTCAAAAACTATTTAAGGGCATGTTTGGTTTCCTTGCTAAATTTTAGCTAGCTAAAATTATTTTAGCTACTCTTGATTGACTAATAGAACAAAACTATTTTAGCTTCTTTTAGTCAATATGTTTGGAACTTTAGCTACTAAAGTGACTAAAATTTAACTAGCTAAAATTTACCAAGGAAAACCAAATAAGGCCTAAGATTTTTTGTTACATTAAATTATATAGTACATATATGAAATATTAAATATAGTTAAAAGATAATAATTAATTGCATAATTTATCTATAAATTACGAGATAAATTTTTTAAACCTAATTAACCTATAATTAAATAATAATTATAAAATATAAATGAAAGTGTTACAGTATCAAAATTCAAAAATATTCGGATCTAAACAAGCCTAACACCACACACGGCGGTCTTCTCCGCTAGTAATTAACAGGAAAGATTGCATGGTCGGTCGTCTCCGTGCAAGTCTCACGATACATTGGGAGGCCGGCACGAATGAACGAAAAGGCAACGGTCTTCAGCACACGTAAAATAACCTGTTGCGCGGCGACGGTGGCCCGATATATCGAGGCCTTATTTAGTTCTAAAATTTTTTTGCAAAACTGACACTGTAGCACTTTCGTTTGTATTTGACAAATATTGTTCAATCATGGAATAACTAGGCTCAAAAGATTCGTCTCGTCAATTCCGACCAAACTATGCAATTAATTTTTATTTTCGTCTATATTTAATACTCCATGCATGCGTCTAAAGATTCGATGTGACGGAGAATCTGAAAAATTTTGTAAAATTTTTTGGGAACTAAACAAGGCGCGAGACGAGACGTTTGTGCCAATCAGCACCGTATACGTGCAGGGATTGCCGCAGCTGCACATGTGCATAGGGAGCAGAGATCAGCCGGGACAAGCGTCACCGATCAAATAAAAACAGTGAAAACCAAAAAGTTTTCAAAATTTCCCGTCACATCGAATCTTATAGCACATACATGAAACATTAAATATAGACGAAAACAAAAACTAATTACACAGTTTAGCTGTAAATCATGAGATGAATCTTTTAATTCTAGTTAGTCCATGATTGAATAATATTTGTCACAAACAAACGAAAGTACTACCGTACTTTTGGGAACTAAACAAGACCATGTTTGTCCACAGTCAGTACCCTATCCAGAAACGTGCCACGGATGCCGAGGGTGGCTGGTCCGGATAAGTGGGTCCGCACACGCCGCCGTGGCACGTCGCCGCCCGGCTCGCCGCTGTGGACGGTGCTCTCGCCTACTCCTACGTACTACTACGCGTCTCGTGCTCGTGGGCGGTGCGACGCCGACGCGATGCTGCTGCATGCATGCCTTGTGCGCGAAGGCAGCAGGCATGCGGCGTGGTGGAGCAGCAGGGCCGCGCGGCGAGCCTGACCACGCCACTTGCCACGCCGATCTGTCCCGTCCAGTCCGGGCGCGACAACGACACAACGTACTACGCGCGCGCGCGTGCATGTAACAACGACCGAGAGAGCGCCCTGGTAGGTGGACGGACGGACGGACGGACGGACGCGCCGCTGCTGGCCGGTGCTAGGTGGCGATACAGCCCAACGGATCCGTTGAGCGTGACATACGTATGCATGTGCCACGCACGCGCGCGCACACACACACGCCCATGTTGGTGGCGATTAGGAGTAACCTGCAGCTTCGTCTTTCCTGATGATTAGCTAATGTAACCATGGTCTTGTTTAGTTCTTTCTTTTTTTTAAAAAAAAAAATTTGAACACTGTAGCACTTTCGTTTGTATTTGATAAATATTGTCTAATTATAGATTAATTAGATTTAAAAATTTTATTTCAAATTATAGATAAACTATATAATTAGTTATTATTTTAATCTATATTTAATGTTATATATATGCGTCGTAAGATTTAATGTGGCGAAGGATATAATTTTTTTTTGCAAAATTTGTTGGAAACTATACAAAGCCTAACTTGGACAACTGCCGGTTCACCGGTGTACCGTGGGACAATAAAGAAAAAAATCGAGGATAAGAATTAATTGACCAGCGCGGCGAAGGCTATGCGCCCATATGCCGCTGCCAGCTATACACGTGATGGGTCGACTGGTCATGGTTTATCCGCGAGGGGTCGGTCAGTCTCTTCCAAACTCAAGCGTTGGTTCCTGCGTCGTGCATGTCACCACCAGGCTATCCGTCACTATCCTGAAATTGATGAAAGGGCCCATATGCACGTGAGAGAGACTCGTCGATCCAAACGCATGAAAACCTTCTCCGACGGACCATTTGCTCCGAATTCTCTACACAAACTGCCTCCCATTTTTGCACCGAGCGACCAACTAGTAGGCTGGGCCGTGGGCCGAGAACGTGATCGAAGCCCAGTTGATTATTTTCGTAACCAATGTGTTAACAGCTTCCAAATTACTTGGCGTGATTCGGCCATTTGTCCATTTCTTGGCGTTCCATTTGATCACACCGTGAACTAATGAAGGCGGTTATTTGACACTTATAGGCTACAGACTACTCGATCTCTCTGCTCTGTTTCCTTTTTTAACATCTATGTATCTACTATGTTAATCGAAATTATGTAGTGCCGTATGTTCGTTTTGGATGGGGACCCGTGACCTCTTTTCACGTTTTCATTTTGAAACATATAGGCATTGTTTAGATTATTTTTATTTTATTATTATAGTACTTTCGTTTGTATTTGATAATTATTGTCTAACCATAGACTAATTAGGCTTAAAAAATTCGGTTCACGATTATAGATAGACTATATGATTAGTTATTTTTATCTATGTATATCCACAAAATTTGATGTGATGAGAAATCTTCAAAAGTTGTTGGATAAAGCAACTCCAAGAGAGTTGGTAAAAATGGATGGCTAAATTCAAGATTTAGCTAACCTCTAAAATAGAAAATCATGTAAAAAAATAAAAATCTCCAACAGTCTTTCTATATGGCAAATCATATGGCTAGCGGGACATTCAAGCTATATTTACCATGCGAGAACTCCGGGATAGATGGCTTGCTATTTTAGCAAACCAAATACAATTGCTGTTGGACTCTCTTTTCTCTCCCAAATAGCCAAATATAGAATACATAACATAGATAGCTCTTCTCTTGGAGTTGCTCTAAGGTCATATATATTCCATCGGTCTCGGAAAAGCCTGCCTGTTCCCAGGCTACCACAATCGGCGCTTCTCGTGAACCAAAAACATTGGCGCGCCATCATCCTCTCTTTTATTTTCGTCAGCTTGCTATATGAAAAAAAAAAATCCTCCCTTTCTCACTTTGTTTTCGATGAACGACAAATCTCTCCTCTCAACATGGATGCATATCCCTTCGTTCAAAGTTATTATAAAGCAACACGTATACACTACAACTATGGAATAATAAAGTGAGATTCAATTTGATCCATATATGTCTATTTTAGCAAGTCAAGCCTGTTCGCTTGGAGCTTATTTATTAAATTGGCTAGCTATTTAGTATTTTTCTCTTACATAAATTACTGAACAATATTTTTAGTTATAATTTTTTAACTAAGGAAACAGACTAGCTCCTCGATCACTGACACCGCTTGGGCAAAAATTCAGATGAAATAAAATATACTTTGGGTGTTTTTAGGTTGTTGGTTGACGAACCGCATGAAGCACCAGCGCCTCCGCCGTGAAGTATGCTTCCTTTTCCGGCTCATCATCCACCCCTGCCGTTGTTAACGAGGCCTTATTTAATTTGCGAAAATAATTTTTTTTGAATACTATAACATATTTATAAATATAGTAATTAATATTTAATTATAGACTAGTAATTAATTTTAAAAAAATCATGTCATAAAATATATACAAATTATACTTAATTTATATTTAATATTATATACACGTGTCTAACATTCAATACAATGCTCTAATGTTTCGCACGCTGCCAGCTGCTGACTATTATTTGGTCGCTGTTGCCTCGCTCGCTGACCGATCGAGCCTAGAACACTCGAGACCCCATGGCGCCGGAGGTGGGAGGTTAGAGGCAGCAGACCTCGACCGCTATGCACCGCGTTAATACGAGTGCTTACGTGCATGCTAGTAGTAGCTACCAACAGCAGGACAAATTTCAAATCAAGCCCCGGCCGGTCTCAGACGATCCAGAAGCTCCTAGACATGCATGCAGCTAGCTTGGCGACGGCCCACGGGGACAGCCACACACACACCTCTGCCGCCCTTTTATTTGTTAATGTAATTTCTGACTCGTGTAGAAGCAGAGTCGAATCTACTAGTCAATTAATAATATTCAACAAACAGTATTTCTAGTTATAACTTTTCGAATAAGCAAATAGAAGAACACAAGCTCTCTCTCTCTCTCTCCTTGCGCTGGTTCATTCATCCAAGCTAGCGAAAGAAAATGTATCTACAGATGTGATTATTCTCAATCTACATGATGATTTCTAGAGACTGATGGTTCGATCGTCGTCTCTGTTAAACGGCCCCCGTTAATGTCACAACCGGAACCGGGTAATTTGTTGGACTTTTCTGTAGGACGGTAGTGTTGCGCATGCCAGATGGCATCATTCAGCGTGTACTTTTTCTGTAGTGTTGTGTTTGTGGTGCCCTGTCTGGGTGGGAAATTTGGGATCTCAAACGTCAACAAACCACCAACATGGCGTGCAGGCTAAGGCTAGCTTCCACACAACGCGATTCTTTTCTCCTTTTCCCATTTCCGTTTGATTCCTATACAAGCACACGAAGCATCTGGATTCTTCATGCATCTGGAAACCGAAATCGCGTTCCATCTCCCATGCACATGCAGATGCAGCCTTCGACGACGAGAGGAAGAGGAAGTGGAAGAGTCTGAAAGGATAGCAATGGCGCGGCGGATTGAAAATGATTCACGCACTCACTTCAGAATTCTGATGTGAATCAGCTTCGAGTCAGTTCGCTGGTCTAACAAATCATAACTAAAAATTCATTAATTTATTATAAAAAACACTACTAACTAAGAGAAAAGATACTACAACTTAAGCGAACGGAGCCACTACCGACCTTTTTTCATCGTCTCAACTCTCAAATCATCCGTGTAGAGTCCCTGGGACATATAAAAAAGTGAATAAGTGATACTGATATTTTGGCTGTCCATTTCTTCCTTTGATGATCCCACCACCAATCGGCAATTTACCAAACTATTGTCACGGCCCATGTAGTAGGTAAAGAAAAAAAAGGGAAACATCTCCAGCCATGGTAAATCGATGCTTACACACAGCTAATCTTTGCAGTTGTTTTTTTTTGGAGTGGTCCTTTACAGATCAAAGCCCACAGGTCGACGACCACCTAGGCCTGGAAGACCCATATTTGCGGAGGCCCCCCCTACGATTTTCCGGCCCATTGGACCGCTACGACGGAGGAGAGAGAGAAACGCCCAGAGCTCGCAGGACAGGCCGTACGGTGTCCGGCGAATGGCGGCGATGGGCGGGAGCGGCGGGCCCGGCGACGACGCGGCGGAGGGCGCAGGAGCCGGGTTCGAATGGGATGCCGACTCCCAGCTCTACTACCACGCCAGGTAACTGCTTCGTTTCTCGCTACGTGCTCCAGCGTTCCGCTGATTGGGCGCGCAGACGGTCGGTCGCTTCAGGCGGTTGGGATTTCCCGCGACCCGTTCCGTTAGTGCGTGCGGTTTCAGTTCTCCCCACGCTGCGAGCTGATGCCTGAACATGATCGTTTTGGCAGAAAGCTGGTAGAAACTCGTGGTGACCACACATGAAAAGGAAGCTGCAGATTTAGGTGTCCCGTTGCCGCTTGAGTGCCTACCTGTTATATTTTCTTTTCTGTTCAATTGATTGATGGTTGGTTCTTTCGCGTAGTTGTGATTTTCACTTTAATATATGTCTCTATATGTACCGATTTGGCGTTCAGTTTTCTCAGCTGTGGATATCATATGCTGCTGTTGGCTCGAAAAGCACTAGCTCCTATGGCAGGCAGAGAGTGTTGTCTAGAAAGAACATGGGGATTTTTTTTTTGGTGGCACTATATGTTTGCCTTGTACACCTGTACATGCTTACTGGAGAAATCTGTGAGATTTAGTGGGTGTTGGGTTCTGTGTATCGAGCCGTTTGACAATCATATGGGTTACCATCATAACCTCGTGCATGTCCATTTTGACTGATCAGATGCAATTATCCTTCTCTCTGTTCCTCGAGATATTTAGAGATTCGATGAAATTGATGTAAAGTGATGCTCACTTTGTTCTTACTTGTTTGGCTGTTGAGTCCTTGCAAAATACTGTTCAACTGAACATGTTCAAAAGATTATAATTAAGGAAATAGTAGGCTCTTGGTGCAGCACATTTTTCTTCCAATTAATCCTATTAATTCTGTTTCAATTATGGCCTGTAGCATTGTTCTGTTTCAAAATATGCTTTCGGTATTTACTTGAATTTATCATTTTCAGTACTGCTTTTTACCATGACCCTGTCGCTGGATGGTACTACAGCAGCAGAGATGGCCAATACTACATCTACAAAAATGGAAATTACATGCCACTGACGACAGATCTGGTAATTACAACTTGAGCTAGCTCCTCCAAATTCCTCAGCTTGCTGTTGTCTCAAGTGACTTTTGCAATCTTACATTCGTAAACAGGAAAATGGACCCACAGAAAATTATCCATATGATGAGGCCAACCAAGATATCTTGGAACACTCTTGTATGTGTCTTAACTCAAATTAACTGCATTTTGACGGCATATTCAATCACTGTATCTTGTTTCAGATTCTGGTTAGTGTCTATTTCTTGTAATAGGAACATTTGATCTTTAAATTCAGACACCAGTGACTAACAATAATGAAATTTGAAGGGTCAAAACGTATGATTTTGAGTTTCTCTGATGGGGAAGGCATTGGAAGAATAACACAATTTGTTTAATTGTTTCCATGTTTAACAGCAGGCTTGGAAACAGCTACACCTGACAATGAGAATGAAACACTGGGACCGCCATCAGAATGGTTCTTGCCTAATCAATTAGCTCGCTTATATTTTATTAATAATTAGTAATTTTAGTGTTTGTTCTTGTTTTTAACTTTTTTTTTTGTTTTCCCATAGGATGGAGGAAACACTGATAAACTTGTATTTGTCAGGCTACTCAAACAGTGAAGTCAATGCTGAAAGTTCATTAGGGAACACACATACAAACGGTTAGTATTGATTTTCACTTTACTTTCTTATGTTGAGAGGTGCTGAAGTTTATACAGTCAGCACTAATGAATTCACAATCACCAGAGGAAGACGGAATTGAGACAACTGGGAACAAACTGGATAGCTTGACCTCGCACAGTGCTTCAGTATCTCTGAATGATGCTACATCAGAGCAAACTGAATTTGAAATGGAAACAAAGAATTCCACTGATGTGCATGAATCTTTGGGGGAAGGTGAGGAACCCTTCTATTACTGCCTTAATTTTCTCAGTTCACAACAGCAATAACAACAATCACAGCATCAACAACAAAGCCTTTTAGTCCCAAGTAAGTTGGGTATGTTAATGTTCTTGTTCTGTCATCTGAAAACTGAGTACCGTGAAGCCCATAACACACGTGCAGCACTAACAGATATCAGCATCTTGATTATCTGTTTTTTTTTGTTATTCCATGTTAAATTGTGCCAAATCTGACTAGCATTTGGTTTTATTTAATGTTTCCCCAGAGGAAGAAAAATGGCTTGCTCAGTATGGTCAGGTAGAGAGGTTAAATGATGATCAACCTTTACCTCCAACAATTGATATATGGGATTGGGATGTGGTCCAAGATCATGTTAGCAAAGGTCAGCCGGTGGTTAGGCTTGTGGGGTGCTTATCTAGGGGTTCAAGTAAGCTTCATCCTTCTCTGCCTGCTCGTGGTGGCCTTCTAAGGACTGCTCCTGTGCGTGAAGTTCATCTTGACCTTGTGCGAGTTTCAACAGGTAAGACTGGCTAGGTTCTACAAAGACTGGGCATGTGTCACTATACATGTCGGGAGAAATAGTAGGTTTTACTGCCTAATTTGCAAGTCTTGTTTTGTCGAAACTAATATCAAATGACCTTTTGCTGGCTTGCTGCACATATCATCACTTAGGATAGACCAGTGGGAAATCCCCTTTTCCCCTGAATCTTAGAAAAGCTATACTTTTAAGAGTTCTAATTGTTTTTGTTTCTTACAAGTTTTCACTTTTTCTTATTATCAGGGAAGCTATACAGGCTAAGGAACCCTAGCAGAAAGTACTTAGCCTCTTTATCCACATATGACTCCTCCAACCCAACAAAAGATTGGGGGTTTCCTGATATATATGCAAATCCTGATATTAATTTGAGTAAGCAGTCCACTGCAAAGTGCCAATCTGAAGTTCTTACTGATGAATCTTGTATCGGGGGAAGTGTCTCCGCTGCTAATACCATGGCAAGTTAATCTGAAATGATTTTGCATTACGATTTGCTAAAGTATTGTTAAACTGTTAGCAGATGTTTACTTTCATAATTCATCATTGGACTTTATGCCCCATATGTGTTTGAATTGAAACCCAATTGTGCAATGTATCGTTTGTTGTGTCTCATGATGAACTGATATAATCTAAATCAATAGTGGAAGGTCTAGACGCAAACTCAAGGTGGGTTGGATAGACAGTTACTATTTTTCTCTTCACAAGAAATTTCCCTATGAAATGATACTATTAGGTTTCTCGGCTCTTGTCTTGCAACACTTGTTGATGTCTCATGTGAAGTAACATACAGCTTGCAGCCTGATACAGTTTTGCAATCAATGAGTAGGCAGTATTAGTTTGAAAAGATACACACAAGTACACAACTAGCACCTTAAGGCACTCTGTTGGAGCGCTATATTTGCGCCTTATTGATTCTCATGGCTATCGTTGGGCATATGAGCACAGTCAGATTGGTGGGTTGTAGTTGTGCCTTATTGAGTTATTGATGCTTGTGGCTACAAAGCCCAAATTTCCTTTATAGGGACGCAGTTGATTATAAGTTACCTGACAAGTCTTTGAATTGTTATTGTTTCCATACTATTTGGTATCAGAAGTCAGCAAGTCAATATACTTCTTAACGCTGCACTGAAATGTTCATGAATGATGTTAGATTATTCCATGCTCTTTTCTCAAAACTAAAGTAATGAAGCATTTGTCGATTTGTTCCACTGTATGGCTATTTCTCAGTTCTCACTCATAATTGGTAAAAGATAAAAGTCAGTGTTGGTGTTTTCTATATCAGCTGTAGTTTTGAGATTTATATTATATTTTCAGGAGCCAAAGACAAAAGCTTACAGGGACAGAGCTGCCGAGAGAAGGATCCTACATCGTGGCTTAGGGGTAGGGCCTGGACAGAAGCAGAGTAACACCAACAATTTCGATGAATACGAGGAATCAATCGAGGACATTGATTCAATGGGAACTGTGTCAGTTGATTTGAATTTCCGTTCCAGCGGCTTGCTTTCTGCTAAGAGAATAATGGAGAACATGGGCTGGAAGGAGGCATGTGTTTGCCACTCTGTCTATCATTTATGCTTTGTCTGTATTGGTAAAAGTTTTTTGCATTCTAGAACCCCAGTGAATGATGTGTTTGCCACTCTGTCTATCTGCAAGATAGTGAGGATATTTGTTTTTTTAAATTTCATTCCATGCTAATTTTGCCTGGACACATAGAATCTGTTTGTATTTAAAAAAAAGTCTGTCTAATCTCAATTCATTTGGAGATCTGATAGATACATCAAGTACAAGGGCTACCAAAATAGCCTGCAGTGAGTTTTTATAACTTTGTAACATGATGTTTTCATGCTGCTAATTTATATTTACTACCAGTGGCAATAAGAAATTAGGAACTATTTTTTGTGAACAATTATTCTAATTGACCACTTTTTTCATAAATACATAATCTTTTATCAGGTTATGATCTTCTGAATAGGTGGTGTTCTCATTGATTTTTCGTTCCCTCAATTATTTAGGGAGAGGCCCTTGGAAAAAGCAGAAAGGGTATTGTAGAACCTATACAGCCTACCATCAACAAACATGGTGCCGGCTTGGGATGGAATCAAACCCGCTAAGATGTTCCTTTGAAGATTCCAGTCTGTGTTTTGTATCATCTGGAGGTAAGTTCCAATTGTATCGAATAAATGGGAGGGAACTTCAGTGAACTTGATTCTAATTTTTGCTATTCTTCTCGCACAGTTCTAAAATGTAATCTATGTGTAATAACCCATCAAATTTGGTGTTCTTGATTCAAGTGCAACTATTTCAACGAAAGAATTGAGGTAACTGGCTTGTGTTTGCTGCTTTAACTCTGACATGTTTTAGGGCAACAGTCTATTTGCAGCAAAGTCTTCCTGAGCATCTTTGTTAAAACCCATGGGCATGGAGATATTGGGTTGACAAAAGACCCATCTTATATAACACGGAAATCAGTAAAAAGTTTTTTTTTTGACAACCACCTTGGAGAATCAAGTTAACTCATCTTGATCATAGTGCAGTGTGCATGGGTAAATCATTAGCCCCTTAACTAATTTGCTGCGACAACACATAAGCATGGTAGGCTGCTGCTTTCTTGCCTCCATGCTTGTGAGCTAAGCTTAATCATGGTAATATTTTTTGTGCTGCTAGATAGCTTAGATTAACCCATATTTTTTACAACTTTACAAGGAAACTTTTCTGAACCTGTATATGGAATATAGATCACTGCTAGCAGTGATAACTCTGTTGTCCCTACAAAAAGAAGAAAGGAAGGTGTGCTGTTTTTGTGAGGGTAGAAGAACTTACAATTCAAGCCAGTGTTGTCTGTCCCAAATAGAAATCCTAGTTCCATTGTAAATACTCTACATGTTCTACTCATTGGAATTACTATCTTCTATGGGATTAGAGGTGTTGTTCCTGGTTAATTAAGACTGCTCATTTACCGATGGGAATTTGTAGTAGAGGGTTCATCAAGATCTCTAAGCCTGCAAAATTTTTAGTACATTGGCAGTGTTTTTAACCGCAGCTTCCTTTCGACACAAATTACAAAAAAGATTGGGTAACATTATTAGTTTATTAATGCTAGCTGCTGAGGTGTAGATCTAATCCTTTTGTTAAGCTGCAGAGCAGAGAGCTACTATTAGAAAGAGCTGTATTGTTGATTCTTACTGCATAATAAAGCTGTTCTGTGTGTGTTACTACTTAACCCTAACAAGAGACCAGCTATTGTGATTGCTCGTTCAGAGGTTCTTGCTGCAATTAAAATTTCTGCCAATGATGAGTTGATGACCTTCTGCCATTGCTGCATGCACATATAATTGCATAAGCAGGCATAATTTTACTATGAAGAAAGCTTCCGTGCATTGAGAAATAGGTTGGAGATATCTGTAATTCATTTGTCATTGTCTTTTGTGGTTTGATTTTGAGTTTTTTTTCACCTGTTAAGACTAATGAAAGGCAATATATATTTTCTCTAATTCCCCCACATGAGTTAAATGGAAGTTGGGCCATTGCTGTATGGATGTGCATATCAATTATTCACAATGTATTGAAAAACTTGCTTGCATAACTAAATTATGTCCTTCTAGCTAGCACAAATCATGTGCCTGTACTCGCTCAGTCACATCAATATCAAGCTGTGTATAGAAAAATTAACTAGCACATTACGTTCTGCTGCTTCTGCACAATAGGACAGCTTATGTAAGTTGTGTAACATAGTTGAGGTTACTGAATTGTGGTATGTCATTGTCATCAGGGAAGTATGCAACTGCCCTGGCAGCAACTATCATGGTATTTTATCTTTCTGAGGGCTGGGTTGAAGGCAATCATGCTCACCATGGATTCTCCACGCCTAGCTGCTGCGAAGCTGACATCAAGAACAGGTCACTTCTTGGCAGCCCTTGCCTCTCAGATCTTAAAATGAGTAACATCCATGCCTTCTTGCACGACTGAATACCATTTTGCTGTGCTGCAGGTCCTTCCACCACTCTTGATGATGAAGAGATTTTTTAGGGTCTGGACCATGGCAAGATGGATCAAGTTTTTGCCAGCTTCAGAGTTTATTGCAAATTATTTTTGTCTGGCTTCTTAGGCATGCTCTGGGAGTGGAAGGTGATGCTGCTGTCATCATCCGTTACTGGACAAATTGACCACCCTGGAAGGTGATGTTGCTGTCAGCCATCTCTTGCAGTTTCGTGCTTTGGTATGCCGATGCCGATGCCGATGCCGATGCAGAAAACACAAGTCCTGAAACACAACGCAGCAGATGTCGGCAAGCGACTAGTATGTCTCAGTTAGGTGTGCTATGTTGTAATAAGCCAGAAGAGGACCTCCAAGCAGTAACTTCGAGATGTTATCTTTCTATATAGTTAGTCCTACTCATAAAGGGCTGTAGTAGGAATCAAGTATAGAAGTGTCATGTAATGATGCACAATAGAGTAGTGTCGTGTGTAGACTATGAGCTTATATTTATGATCCACAAATAAATTTATCTTTTGAAGAAAATACATGTCCATTAGAAACTGGATTGACTATCAGCTCATACTAGTCATTCTGCACTTCCTACTGTGTCAAACTGTGAATTAGTATCTTTGCTAACCAAGTCTCTTTGTGCACAGAAGTATAATGAAAAGCAAAGCTCGCCTTTCTCGGGAGTGATTAACTATGCTGGACTTGAGCAAGGAAGGTATTTATACTGCTGCATATGATAAAAGTTGATGAGATCACGAAAAAGGGAGGGAAGAAGTTGGTTAGGAGCTCTATTATATTACTAGTACTACTTTTTGCCTGATTGCTTTTTAGGGCGGAAAGAAATATAAGGGCTCAATTCCACCACCCTCAAAACCTGGAACTACCCTCAAATCCCGATGTGCTTCTCTAGATGAAAACAATATCTTTATTTGTCTACTATGGTAATCGCTGAATACGTGGGTTCAGCTCAAAATTTTGTCCTCTGCAAACTTTATATTTCATATTCGAATTCATAATGAAGCCACTTTTGTGTCATAATAGTTGTTGAGTAGACATACGACCCTAAAACTCAATTCGATTATGTGCAACTTAGTGGTTTTATTTAAGCGTCTCTCTCTATTTGGTTGCGAGCCTCTTAGGCAAGGAACCGACTAGACAACAATCTGGTCCCGACGCATGTGTCCAACATCGGACGCCTGGGATTGCTCTGCCCACCTTTGCTTGAGGAATGAGGAGTGAGGAGGAAGCAAACGGGCGCTGAGCAACTTATGTGGCAAAGATAGGCTGAAATTTAGTGACTCTTGTTGCACTTGCAAACACCATCATAAATTTGTATTTAGAAAGAGATATAAAAAAGGGAAGAACATATCATAACATATAAGAAATTTAAACTTTACTGAGCACTTTACAATGTAGAATCTTTTAGTCAGTTATATAAACAAGGAAATTATTCAAAAGTTTTTGCAAAGTACATGTTTCCATTTTTTAGTCAGTTCTAACAATGGACACCCATAGGTCAAAAACTATATCCGTTTTTTTTGTTTACATTTCTACCACTGTTCATCTTTCTCTGAAACTTGTCAATGAGAGTCCAAGTGATCTTTTTGGGTAATTTCAATGGTCAACCAGTGTTGGTCGGGATGTGATAGCAATAGCTTATGGGGAGAAATGGTGGTGCACGTTTGGAGAGGGCACATCACAAATTCACAATTCACAGGTGCTCCTACCTGTAGAAGTTCTATCCAGCTACTTTGAAACAGTATGCCTGGGATTGATTCCGGTTTCTCAGTAGTTAAGTGCATGACTAAACTTAACTAACAACCACCATCATTTAGAGATGCCAAAGCTTGACTCTGGATCTCATTGCCATGCAGTGATGCAGACCCAGTGCAGTGGTGTCATATCACTGGCACTGTTTGGACAGGAAAGGACACGTCATCACTTGTTTTTCCTTGTGAACAATCCTTCTCCAGTACCAGTAGTGAAACTGTGAAACGACGACAGCTTGCTGCTTGCTCGTGTCGTGTCCTTGCAGGAAAGAAAGAAAGGCTTCCGATTGCTGCGGTCGAGGTGGCGCAAGTTCCAATCGAACAGAGTTAATGGACGTGGAGTTGTCTGTGCCCTGCAAGGGAGAAACCAGTAAAGAACTTGTGATCGAGGCCCTGACGCCCAATCAAAACACCATCCTGATGCAAGCCATTGGGCATTGGCTGCTGTTGCTTGTGTAGCTACTACAAGTGAAAATCTTTGAGAGATGAGAAGAGCCTCTGGAACTGGAATTGTAGTGCCTTCTCTCCTTTTGATGTGTGGTTTTCTGGTCACCATGGATGCCTTGACCTCACCATGCATGAACAGTGAGGCCTTGTTTAGTTCAAAAAAATTTGCAAAATTTTTTCAGATTCCTCGTCACATCGAATCTTTAGACACATGCATGGAGTATTAAATATAGATGAAAATAAAAACTAATTGCACAGTTTGGTCGAAATTGACGAGACGAATCTTTTGAGCCTAGTTAGTCTATGATTGGACAATTTTTGTCAAATACAAACGAAAGTGCTACAGTGTCGATTTTGTAAAATTTTTTTGGAACTAAACAAGGCCTGAGCAACCAAGGAGTTGCTGCATTGCACTTGCACTACACACCAGGTATATAGCTGCCCCACTCTAAGCTCTTTTGTTGCTTGCTCATAATGGATTAGGCCACTACTGATGATGCTTGCTTATGGCTACTCCATGATAAGTTAATTGCCTGGGGGCTGGGGCTAAATCAAATGGACACCTAGCATCAGTACTAGTGAAGTAGCGACAGGATTAGCAGCACTATCTCATCAAGACATCAACCCCCTCACATGGGGCCTTTCCCTGTCCTTGCGAGACTTGTATTCTTCTTGTCTTTTTAGCCCGTGCATGTGCCCCTACCACCCCCCCACCCCCCATGCCTAGATTCTCTCCTTGCTCCCCCGTCTCTCTCACTCCCAGTCCCACTGCTTCAATTTCAATCTCTTGCCGACAGCAATTTAACAAAGCAATCTTTGCTCCTATATCTAATTGTTGTCTTTGCTAGTTCCCTCCCAACATTGCGTTATTTTAAATCCTTTTACTATTCTCGTAGCTTGTGTATCTCTAGATAGTCTTGACATATTGGCTCTTAACTTGCACCTTATTATGGCTATGAGATGCTTGAGAAGCACAACATCCTTTATAGTTTTGTGAAGGATTTGCTAATTCTAGGAGTACTATCCATCTTTAAAAAGTTATTGATTTTCTTATGTACCTGTAGCCCTTTAAGGATTATTAGTGCCACAATTCTGGGGTTACCTCCATTTGCTAAAGGTGCTTCATCATATGCTATTTACAACTTAATGCTCGTCTTATTCAGAGTCCAGATTTTGTACGACTGCATGTGATTGTCTTTTGAACACAAAGTACACGTCAATCGCTATCTTCGTTTTTTTCTGCTTCGGTTGGACTAATAATCCTGAAAGGGATCCAAAGTATCCGGCCTAATCCATATTTTTTTTTACAAACTAATAAATTGGCCAAAAATATAATGAAAATGTTGGATGAGCTGATGCTGTCACGCGGCAAACCACTCAAGTCAAGAGTCCACTGCCTCACGTGATCCATGGATCACTTTTTATCTCCTTTGTTACACTATTACATTTTTTATTTTTTCTAAGAAGAAATCAAGATCCATATCACGATCCCATTCATCAGAAGTAATATCAGTGACTGCAGTTCAACTTGTTTTAAAATAGGCTTAATCACCGTTCTTAATTACGGCTGCCAGAGCTGCATGCCAAAGCTTCAAATCCTAGCATTTGGTCAAAAATGTGCATGTACTATATACTAGTACTACTAGTATGCAGAAAAGTAGAGGTAGGCAGGCAAGAGCCTGATATATAGCCTGGTAGATCTAGATCATAATGCAGTGAAAACTTTGACAGCTAGTACCGTGCATGGGTAAATCATTAGTCCCTTAACTAATTTGTTGTGGCAGAAGATAAACCATGCTACTCTACTGCTATCCTGCTTTCTTTCTCCATTCCTTTCCATCCATCCATGTAAAAACTGACCAGCTTTTCATACCATATTGAGCAGCTTTGAGCCTCCTGCCTCCCTCCCTGCATGCGGATGTATCATTGCTCAACACATTACATTTGATCTGCCAACATACTTGTGAGCTAAGCTTAATCATGATAGTATTTTTTTTTTGCTGTTAGAGAACTTAGATTTACTGGAGGTAGTAACAAGATGGTTTTACAACTTTACCTGTAAAGTTATCTGGACCTGTACTGTATGTGCATCACATAGCAGTCTGTTGTCCCCTGTAAGAGAGAAGAAGATTGAAGTGGTGTTTTCTATGTGGTGAAACAAATGCAGTGCAGTGCCATTGTTGCCTGTCCCAAATAGAAGCCCTAGTTCCGATGTAAATACTCTGCAAGTTCTACTCATTGGAATTACTATCTTCCACGGGATTAGAGGTGCTGTGTCCTGGTTAATTAGGACTGCTCTTTTACCAATGGGAATTTGGAGTTGGGGGTAGATCTAGATCTCTGAGCCTTACGTTGCCAGCGATTTTTTTTAACCGCTGCTAATGGCGGCTTCCTCTCGATTAGCACGAATTACAAGAAAGACAGGGTGACACCATTAGTTTATTACAGCTACTGCTAGGCGGTGGTGGTGGTAACAGCAGCAGTAGATCTCATCTACTCCCTCGGTCTCTGAAAGCTTCAACTCCTAGAATCCGTGTCAGTCAAACTTTTCTAACTTTGACCAACTTTATAGAAAATAGTATCAATATCTATGACATAAAATAAGTATCTTACGAAAATATATTCTATAATAAATTTAATGATATTAATTTGGTACTATAAATCTTAGCATTTTTTTCTATAAATTTGGTCAAAGTTGTAAAAGTTTGACTTAGGACAACTCTAGAAATTGCAGCTTTCAAGGACGGAGGGAGTAACCAAGGACATGTGCCGCCCTCCATCAATGGGTGTGGATCTAATCCCTTTGTTTAACCTGCAGAGCAGAGTTGTAGCAGTAAGAAAATGCTGTGATTGTTAATGGTTATATACTGCATGAAGGAGCTGTTATGCGTGCCGTGTGTTACTACCACTTCACCCCACTCCAGCTGTGATGTGCCCACTTTTACTTTGTTTTCTTTACCCCTTTTCACCTTTCGGTTTCAACTCTTGAGATTCTTGCATTGCTTCAGTTGCCTGCCATCCTGTAGTGCCTGTAATCACAATTTCATATCTGGGGTGGTTTAAACAAAGGTGATTGCAGAAATGTAAGTTGTTTTGGAACTGGGCATACGATTTAAAGGAGGTAGATGAAAGATTGTTGGCTATGATTTTCTTTATTTTGCTTTGTCCCTCTCCATTCCAAATTGTAAGTTATTCTGGCCATTGATATAAGGGCTAAGTTTTTGGTAGCTAAAAATTAGCCATAGTTCATCTAAACAGGAGGGCTAATTGTTTACCCTAGTCTTTAACTAGTTGTGAGGCAATGAGTTAGCTAGCAATTTTAGCTAATTTGGACTAATTTTTAGCCCCCAAGTAGTAACCAGTCCTAGTGATTTAAACATGCTCTTACGGACTATAAAGTCAAAAATGGGCTACAAAACTATGGCCGAAAGACATAAAATTGTAGGGAGATGGAGGGAGAAGTTACTTGCCACGTGTTGGTGGCCATGTTATTGTAAGCGAGCTGTTACGTTCCCAAGATATTCTTTGCCCACTGCCCTGCCTTTGCTGTTGCACTTGCCATGCAGATGCTGCGGGCGGCAGCGCGGCGTGCGTGCCGTGGTGAAAGTCTTTGCGCTGCCAACTGCAAGAATTTGTTTGTTTTCTTCAGCAGAAAGGGTAACAAACCATCAGACCTGTTGCAGTGCAGGCATAATTGGTGAAGCCAAAATTGCACCTTAGGCTGTAGCTTCACAGCCTTTTCATGACCAAGGAGTTGCCTCAACTGAAACCTGACTGGATACAACAGCTTCTTTTCCTGAAGGCCAAAGCTGTTGCGGAATAGCCTCAGCAGGAGGCTCCTCTCGCCTCCTTTTTCATCTCAGGATCTCTCATTTTGAAATCAAATTCGCTGATGACTCCTCTCTGAAATTTGAAACCAAGGCCTTGTTTAGATACAAAAAGTTTTTGGATTTTGATACTGTAGCATTTTCGTTTTTATTTGACAAACATTGTCTAATTATAGAGAGTAACTAGGCTTAAAAGATTCGTCTCATGATTTACAATTAGTTATTCTTTTTATCTATATTTAATACTTCATGCATGTGCCGTAAGATTCGATGTGACGAGAAATCTTGTAAAATTTTGGGTTTTTGGGTGTATCTAAACAAGGCCTAAATAAGGGCCTGTTTAGATTGGCAATGAAAATTTTTTGGGTGTCACATCGAATGTGTCGGAAGGATGTCGGGAGGGTTTTTTAGGAACTAATAAAAAAACAAATTACATAGCTCGTCAGGAAACTTCAAGATAAATTTATTAAGCATAATTAATCTGTCATTAGCATATGTGGGTTACTGTAGCACTTAAGGCTAATCATAGAGTAACTAGGCTTAAAAGATTCGTCTCGCGATTCTCAACTAAACTGTGTAATTAGTTTATTTTTTTATCTAAATTTAATGTTACATGCATGTGTCCAAAGATTCGATGGGATGGATGAAAAAATTTTGGGTGGGAAACTAAACAGGGCCTAAAGCCGCTAATCCTGTATCACCACCATCCAGCACCAGCACAGGCATATATAATACTGTAGCTAATTGACAGTGCATTTACAACTATAGTAGAAGTCCTGGATTGGGCCTTGTTTAGTTCCAAAAAATTTTGCAAAACAGGCACTGTAGCACTTTCGTTTGTATTTGACAAATATTGTCTAATTATAGACTAACTAGGATCAAAAGATTCGTCTCGTCAGTTTCGACCAAACTGTGCAAATATTTTTTATTTTCGTCTATATTTAATACCCCATGCATACGTCTAAAGATTCGATGTGACAGGAAATCTGAAAAAATTTTGCAAAATTTTTTGGAAACTAAACAAAGCCTTGATGTAAACAAGTGCAGGGAGAGGGACAGGGGTGCGGAGCGTCCTGACGGCCTGCCTGCCTGACCCTGACCCAACCGGTGGCCTCGGATCCGGAGATTCTGCAGACACACATGAGTGCCTGCCACTGCCAGTGCCACCCACAACCTCTCTTCTCCTCCCTCAAGACTCAAGTACTACCTTGCAAGGTCAGCAGCTCCAGTTTAAAGCCTAAACCTGAACCTGAACCCGGCTTCTGCTTGCTGCCACCTAATCGGCATATAACAATTTGCATTGCATCCAGGTGTGGCCTATGGCCCTGGCAATGGCATGCCTCAGCCTCTGCCTCTTCTTCTCCCTCTACTAAACCTGTTGTCAGTGAGGCTTGGCTTAAACCTCGCCACCAATCCACCTACTCCGGGCTTTGCAAAGTTGCAGAGCCACTTTCTTGCGCTGCTGCTTCCGGCACAAGCAACGACACAGATTTGCAAGTGACACCAGCTTCAGCTGATCCTACAGCATCACCTCACCCTCACCTCATCCCCTTCCTCGGGTTCGTCGTAGTTTGGTCGCCTGGATGGATATGCTTCGGGAGTGAAAGTGCAGCTCTCAAGTACAGGTCAAGTGTAGCGCTTTCTGACTGGCGACTTGGCAGCTGCAGAGGGGGATTGCCTCCTGGTGTGATGATGAGCAGCAGGAGTCGAACTCGAAGCAGGTGGCGGGGCGCGTGCGCGGCGCCGCCGCCGCCGCTGTTGCTGCTGCTGCTGCTGCGGTGCGCGCTCGTCATGGCGTGCATGGGCGGCGCGCTGGCCGTGGACGCGCAGGGCGCGGCGCTGCTGGCGTGGAAGCGCACGCTGCGCGGAGGCGCGGAGGCGCTCGGGGACTGGAGGGACACCGACGCGTCGCCGTGCCGGTGGACGGGGGTGTCCTGCAACGCGGCGGGCCGGGTCACGGAGCTCAGCCTGCAGTTCGTCGACCTGCACGGCGGCGTTCCCGCCGACCTGCCGTCCTCCGCCGTGGGCGCCACGCTGGCGCGCCTCGTGCTCACGGGCACCAACCTCACGGGCCCCATCCCGCCGCAGCTCGGGGACCTGCCGGCGCTGGCGCACCTCGACCTCAGCAACAATGCGCTCACGGGGTCCATCCCGGCCGCCCTGTGCCGGCCCGGAAGCAGGCTCGAGAGCCTCTACCTCAACTCCAACCGCCTCGAGGGCGCCATCCCGGACGCCATCGGCAACCTCACGGCGCTGCGGGAGCTCATCATCTACGACAACCAGCTCGAGGGAGCCATCCCGGCGTCTATCGGCCAGATGGCCAGCCTCGAGGTGGTCCGCGCCGGCGGCAACAAGAACCTCCAGGGCGCGCTGCCGCCGGAGATCGGAAACTGCTCCAACCTCACCATGCTCGGCCTCGCTGAGACAAGCATCTCCGGCCCGCTCCCGGCGACACTCGGCCAGCTCAAGAGCCTCGACACCATCGCCATCTACACGGCGATGCTCTCCGGGCCGATACCTCCCGAGCTCGGCCAATGCAGCAGCTTGGTCAACATCTACCTGTACGAGAACGCGCTCTCCGGGTCCATCCCGCCGCAGCTCGGCAAGCTCAGCAACCTCAAGAACCTGCTGCTGTGGCAGAACAACCTCGTCGGCGTCATACCGCCGGAGCTCGGGGCGTGCTCGGGGCTCACCGTCCTGGACCTGTCCATGAACGGCCTCACCGGACACATCCCGTCGTCGCTCGGGAACCTGACGTCGCTGCAGGAGCTTCAGCTCAGCGTGAACAAGGTGTCCGGCCCGATCCCCGCCGAGCTCGCGCGCTGCACCAACCTCACCGACCTCGAGCTCGACAACAACCAGATATCCGGTGCCATCCCCGCTGAGATCGGCAAGCTCACGGCGCTGCGCATGCTCTACCTCTGGGCTAACCAGCTCACGGGGAGCATCCCGCCGGAGATCGGCGGCTGCGCGAGCCTCGAGTCGCTCGACCTGTCGCAGAACGCGCTCACCGGGCCCATCCCGCGCTCCCTCTTCCGCCTGCCGCGGCTCTCCAAGCTGCTGCTCATCGACAACACCCTCTCAGGCGAGATACCACCGGAGATTGGCAACTGCACGTCGCTCGTCCGGTTCCGTGCGAGCGGCAACCATCTCGCCGGCGTGATTCCTCCCGAGGTTGGTAAGCTTGGCAGCCTCAGCTTCTTTGACCTGAGCTCGAACAGGTTGTCAGGCGCCATCCCGGCGGAGATCGCCGGGTGCCGGAACCTCACGTTCGTCGACCTCCACGGCAATGCCATCGCCGGCGTTCTGCCTCCGGGGCTGTTCCACGACATGCTTTCGCTGCAGTACCTGGACCTGTCGTACAACTCCATCGGCGGCGCGATCCCGTCGGACATCGGCAAGCTCGGTTCGCTCACCAAGCTCGTCCTTGGCGGGAACAGGCTCACGGGCCAGATACCTCCAGAGATCGGTTCGTGTTCACGGCTCCAGCTCCTGGACCTCGGTGGCAACACGCTGTCCGGCGCGATACCGGCGAGCATCGGCAAGATTCCGGGGCTGGAGATTGCTCTCAACCTGAGCTGCAACGGCTTGTCTGGCGCGATACCCAAGGAGTTCGGTGGCCTCGTGCGGCTTGGCGTGCTCGACGTGTCGCACAACCAGCTCTCCGGTGATCTCCAGCCGCTGTCGGCGCTCCAGAACCTCGTGGCCCTCAACATCTCCTTCAACGACTTCACCGGCCGCGCGCCCGCGACGGCGTTCTTCGCGAAGCTGCCGACGAGCGACGTGGAGGGCAACCCAGGTCTGTGCCTGTCGCGGTGCCCCGGCGACGCCAGCGAGCGCGAGCGCGCGGCGCGGCGCGCCGCCCGCGTCGCCACCGCGGTCCTGGTGTCCGCGCTCGCCGCCCTCCTCGCCGCCGCGGCGTTCCTCCTCGTCGGCCGCCGCAGGCGCTCGTCGTCGTTGTTCGGCGGCGCGCGCTCCGACGAGGACGGCAAGGACGCCGAGATGCTGCCGCCGTGGGACGTGACGCTGTACCAGAAGCTGGAGATCAGCGTGGGCGACGTGGCGCGCAGCCTGACGCCCGCGAACGTCATCGGGCAGGGCTGGTCCGGGTCGGTGTACCGCGCCAGCGTGCCGTCCACGGGCGCGGCCATCGCCGTGAAGAGGTTCCGGTCGTGCGACGAGGCGTCGGCCGAGGCGTTCGCGTGCGAGGTCGGCGTGCTGCCCCGGGTGCGCCACCGCAACATCGTGCGGCTCCTCGGCTGGGCCGCCAACCGCCGGACGCGCCTCCTCTTCTACGACTACCTCCCGAACGGCACACTCGGCGGCCTGCTGCACAGCGGCTGCGGCGGCGGCGGCTCGACCGGCGGCGCCGTGGTGGTGGAGTGGGAGGTGCGGCTCTCGATCGCCGTCGGCGTGGCCGAGGGCCTCGCGTACCTCCACCACGACTGCGTGCCGGCGATCCTCCACCGCGACGTCAAGGCCGACAACATCCTCCTCGGAGAGCGGTACGAGGCGTGCCTCGCCGACTTCGGCCTCGCCAGGGTCGCCGAGGACGGCGCCAACTCGTCGCCCCCGCCGTTCGCCGGGTCGTACGGGTACATCGCTCCCGGTAAGCCGGCCGCCATTCTTCCTCCTTCTCGTACAGTACGTAATGCAATCCCGGTCGTTCGTTACAACTCAGTACGAGAATCTGACGGTTGTGATTTGGTCCCTGGGGGCTCCCCTCCCCGTCCCGCGCAGAGTACGGGTGCATGACCAAGATCACGACGAAGAGCGACGTGTACAGCTTCGGTGTGGTGCTGCTGGAGGCCATCACGGGGCGGCGGCCGGTGGAGGCGGCGTTCGGGGAGGGGCGGAGCGTGGTGCAGTGGGTGCGGGAGCACCTCCACCAGAAGCGCGACCCCGCGGAGGTGATCGACCAGCGGCTGCAGGGGCGGCCGGACACGCAGGTGCAGGAGATGCTGCAGGCGCTCGGGATCGCGCTGCTCTGCGCCAGCGCGCGGCCCGAGGACCGGCCGACCATGAAGGACGTGGCGGCGCTGCTGCGCGGCCTCCGGAACGACAACGACGGCGGCGCCGAGGCGCGCAAGGTCAGCGGCGGCGGCGGCGGCGGGGCGAGGCCGCTGGACTCGGCTAGGTGGGCCGCTGCGGCCTCCTCGCCGGCCCAAGCCCAGTCGCAGTCCACGTCCAGCTCGTTGGCGTACTCAGTGTAATAGCGTCGCCGTCCTAACTCAGAAGAGGATCCGCCCATGGTGGCGCCATCCATTAGCAAAGCTTGGCTCTGACATGGTAACATAACATTGACTGGACGTCGTCGAGCCTATGAACCGTCGGCGTGTAGACGCACCGCCGCTAGCCGGCCGCCAAGGCGGGCTAGAAGGAGCGGTGGACGCTCATCGCAACCACCGCCACCAAGTATGATCATGTCGACCGGATGAGGCGGAGGCAGGGTGGGGAAGAAGACGAAGGCGCCACCATGAATCAATCAATGGATGGATTGAAGCAAGCAATAATTCCTTTTGTACCATACTACGCATAGCTGTAGAACAGTGTATCTTGCACCGAAGTTAATTGAGTTACCCAATGATCATGATTTTGTCCGGAATCATTCGGCGTGTCGCCGCTCGCCGGCCGTGCAAATTGTTCAGGTGTGGGCACGGTGGTATCAACGGCTGGTTCAGGTGAATGTTCCATGACCAGGAGAGGACAGCTGGTAGGGCGTATGGGACGGGAGAGGATGGATGCCCGATCTGATCTTCCTTGTCCTTCCTGTCCTGCACACACACACGACACATGGTAGCTAAAAGCAGCTCCAGCTGAAATTGTAGACCGGAAAGGGACGCGCCAGCGACTGGCCTGCGATCTGAATGAATAATAGTGAAGCGTTGCTCTCATCTTTTTCAATGCAGACGCCTGAAAAAACGGAACCTTTTGTGAAGCCTACTGAATGCCAACAGGGAGACCCTTTTGGGCAGAGAGGAGATTGGTGCAGCTGTCCGGGCCATAGAATGTTCAGCACAATCAGAGCAGGGGATCACCAATGTGCCTGCTACTGCCACTGTCCCCAAATTCCTCACTCTCCAACCACTGCCCGTGCCCGACACACCAACTCCATGCGAAATATGGCTTTGTCATCCATACCATTACCCGTTGAAGCACGTGTGCGTCTCCTAGCTAGATTCATGGCCATGACACATTTGGCTTCGTCTCGCCACCTCAATTCCCATAGTTTTGCGTGGGAGCACAGGTCAGGTCCGACGCTGCAACGTTGTTCTCCCAACGGAGCATTGGGCGCTATTTATTTCCTCATCAACTACATTGTTGACAGTCGCAAAAGCTTGGCTTTTATAGACACCTCACTTGTTGACGGACAAGCTGCCTAACGTAGAATGAAAATGCAAGCGCACCATCTCCCAAGCACTAGCACTAGCACTAGCACAACAACATGCATCTTCGCCAAGGGGCTGCCTACGTCCGTCTTCTAAGAAATCCACTCCAGCCTGAACGTTTCGTTCACTACAGTTACAACTGATGGACTCATCTGCTGGGCATCCGATGGCCAGCAAGAAATACTAGAGATTGATGACTTTTTCGGTTTAGCGCTATATGCATGCATGAGTTACGTACTCATTATTGCCGATTAATCATGCATATGTCTTGGTACACAGCACAGCACAACTGAGCTGCGTCGGGCTCAAGGCAGCAGTCGGCACATCAGGCCGGCGGCTGGCGGACGAAACCGGCGTCGCATTCGTTCTCAGGCTACTATTGCATTGCATGCATGCCAACGTACTACTGCCAAGGCAGGCACTGTGCCGACTGACGATGGAGTTGTCTGGGCCAGAGAATGTCTGGTACGGTGGTGCTGGTGGCGCATGCATTGCCGGCTGCGCGCGTGCGTGCATGATTCACGCATCATGCTAGGATGATGCATGATTGATTGATTCCATGGATGGCTTATTTGGATGCTCATGTCCATGTATCTACTCCAATCCATGTCTACTCTGCTCAGGCAGCAGTTGGCACACATCAGGGCGAACGATCGAAACCGGCCTCAGCTCCACTGACCACTGCTGCAGCATGCATGCCAAAGCCTTGTTTAGTTTGAAATTTTTTTTTCTACAAAATGGACATTGTAGCATTTTTATTTCTATTTGATAAATATTGTCCAATCATAGGCTAAGTAGGCTCAAAAAATTCATCTATCAAATTACAAATAAAATTGTACAATTAGTTATTATTTTTATCTATATTTAATGTTCTATGTATGTGCTGCGAGATTTAATGTGACGAGAAATTTAAAACTTTTTGTAAATTTGTTTGGGAACTAAAGAAGGCCCAATTGCCAAGTGCCAAGGCAGGCACTGTGCCGACTGACGATGGAGTTGTCGACAGCATGTGTGTGGTGCTGGTGGGGCGCATTGCAGGCCCCGTGCGTGCACGATTGACGGATCATGGATGATTCCATTTCCACGTGTACTCAGTCTGTAGAATGAATGAGTGGGAGCGGCGCATGATTCGTACGTACCTTGGTGCTCGGCAGAACAGAATGGACCGCTGGATTGAGATACAATGCTATTTCAGCGATACTTTTTAGCGAACAAACACTCACACGGTCACACCAAATCAGCATAAACATCAATTAATGTGCAATGCACATCATAAAGCCAGCCAGGTGTTGTGCATTGCCGTGCGAATCTTTGTTCCCACTATCCCTGACAAAAGGAAATTTCTCAGCTAGAAGATTTCATCGTTGCGGGAAGCCCCAATGAAAAGGATTAGTCGTGATAGAGATGACACTGACACGTCGGCCGAATGTCGTACCGTGAGTCCGTGACAAACTTGTGCCAAAATTGCAAATGCGATCCACGGAATATAAGTGGGCCGGCCCGTCTCGACTGACTAACTTAATGGGCTCTCACAAACCAGATAGAGGGAAAAAATAAATGCATGGCCGGCCCGGTGGAGTCCACTAAGGCATTGGTTCTGTTCTTGCCGATAAGACAGGAGTGAGAAAAATGAAGAGATGGAGACAAGTTTTAAGGCCAAGAATTTGGTTGACCATAGATGTATGAAGTTCTTGCCGATAGATGCAAAAGGGGGTTATGGAGACAGGACAATTACATCAAATAGCTAAACAAAATATCTGTAAAAATTGAAGTAAAAAGACAAAAATATTGCGATAAAAATCTAATTATCATGCTAATTGCACAGACCACCGTACCGGTTATTCCCTCCGTCCTGTAATACAGTATATTTTGGTATTCAACATTTTTCCTCAAATATAATGCAATCTATAGGACAAAAATCAATTTTACATTAAATACTTTCCATTTATCAACCATTCACCATCAATCACGTTGATGATAGCATCTGATCGTTACTCATTAGGAAATAAAATGAGGATATATGCGTCTTTTGTATTCTCTCAATTTGTCCTAAAATTCCTAGGATGCACTATATTACAGGACAGAAGAGGGAGTAACTCATATCAAAATGATACATTTTTTTATTAATGGGAAATAGAAAAAAGGAAGCATTAGTTAATTAAAGATATGGATGAAAAAAACATATGGATCAATGGTTGATGAGTTTGCTGCAACCATATAGAGACTACAGATTATCTATATACATACTGTGTTAGGAAATGGATAAAAAGGAAAGGAAAAGGCATAGAAATTAATAAGATCATTTGTTTATTACATGCAAGTGTTAAGCACGAACACTAATGCTTAGTAGGTCTTTCTAAGACTCTAGCCGGTTCGAGACGCATGGGTCAATTGACTAGTTGTTAACTAAAACCGGAATGATCCATTGAGTTATTTATGGAAAAGGACGGCTAAAAGAAAAGAAGAGAAATCATTAGCTACTCACTATAAACACTCTTCCTAAGTACGTCTAGACCTTTCTCCCCCCTTCTAGTTGTTTGCTCTTTCCTCCCTCTTCTTGTAGCTGTTTCTTGTTCTTGTTATAGTGGAGTTGTTTCTTCTTAATAAATTTCAGTAGGGGCCTTGCCCCTCCTGTTTACTTAAAAAAACACTCTACACTATAAAATTTTCATAGTGCAGGACCTGTTTGGATTATTACTAGGTCCAGTTACTAGTTTGGGCTAAAATTTAGCTAAAATTAGTTGAAGTTGGCTAACAATTAGTTGAAGAATTGGCTAAAAAAAATCTACAATTAGCCATGGTACCCAAAGAAACGCTTACTCATCAGTCATCACATACATGGTGATCAAAACACTCTATGTGGATTTCTTCATGTATACATATAACTCGAGAAAAAAAATCAGACCAAATGAAAGGAAAGCCTCATCACATACATCAAATCGAAACCTTTTTGCCTCTGCTACCGGCCCGGTCGCGCGCGTGTACGCAGCTGGGCTCAAAACTCATTAGCATGCAGTAACCAACGAGGGACTACTAATAATTAATAGACCTAGCTCTAGCTATAACTAACACCGTTGCTATACGATCCATATATCCGGTTGATGAGAGCGGCGGCGATCCAACTAGATCATCCTCCGGCACGGCCGCACGGTGGTGATCGATCTCTGTATGTATCTGTGCACGTATCTGCTTTCTTCTTCATCGTCAGTTCAGCATGCCATGCATGACGACGACGCATGCATGGTCGCCGGCCATGGATGCATCACGGGCAGTGCACGTTCCTGCCGGGCCCTCCGTAGTAGAAGTAGTTGCCCCAGGCGCGGTTGTACGCGCCCTGGATGTCGTAGCATCCGGGGTGGTCGGCGACGAGGCGGAGCGCGGCGGCGGGGACGAGGCTGTTGTCGCCGTCCACCACCTGCACGTTGCGGAAGTAGGCGGCGCGGTTGAAGCCCTCGCGGGGGAAGTGGCCGCTCCCCATCTGCGTCGGCGTGTGCGACCCCGACGGGCGCGAGTTCACCACCTCGCCGCCGAACTGCACCATGTTGGCGTGCCCGCCCAGGTGCGTGAACAGCAGCGACGGCCAGTACCCCACCAGCGGACCTGACCCCAGCTGCAGCCACCAGTTCCCCCGGTGTGGGTCCTGCACATGTATATATACATATGCATATCACTTCTTGCTTCAACGACTGAAGCCGTGTACTATGTGTGGTGCACATATATATATAATTATATATACCTTCCATATGAGCAGGCTGATGTCGAACTGCCGGCCGTTGTAAACGGAGGTCGGCGAGATGGCAGCTCCAATGGCGATCCGGTTGTTGGTCTGGACGAAGCCGGAGCAGTGCAGGTTGTAGCATCCAGTCTCCTGGTATGCATCCGTCTGCCAGGCAAAGATGATGCAGCATTCATCAGCTGTACTGTTCTCTGGGACTTCCATTTCATGAATATATCAAGTTGCTGATGAGTTCTGAAACTATACAACGCGTTTAATTTACTAGCTAGCTAGTACTTGATAAAATGTGACTGCTGTACATTTGTACATCACTTTAGTAAAAGAAAAACTGCAATAACGCATTTGTTCAGATGAATATAAAATACGTTTAACACGGAATTTGTTTGAACTTCAGTTATTTTCTCTTAAAGCCACAATGTGGACGAGTAGATTAGAAGGAGCGAGAGCAAGGCACCAGAGGTGTTGCAGCATGCATTATCGCTCTTGATGCTTTTCATTGTTTGAGGCCCTTGTTTAGTTCCCGAAAATTTTCAAGATTCTTCATCACATCGAATCTTTGTACACATGCATGAAGTATTATATATAGACGAAAATAAAAACTAATTGCATAGTTTGACTGTAATTTACGAGACAAATCTTTTGAGCCTAGTTACGCTGTAATTGGATAATATTTGTCACATACAAACGAAAGTGCTACAGTAGCAAAACTAAAAAATTTCGCGAACTTAACAAGGCCTGAATGCATGGTAATATATATAATGTATATAGCATTTGTTTAGAGTAGATTTCAGGAAGTTAATTACCGTCCAGTATGTGAAGAACCTCGGGTTGCTATCTCCATACAGTTCAGGGCTCACCTGAGTAAACAATGCAAGCAGGAAGTTAGCACTGTCTCCAGCAGAATCTGTTTGACTGACCCAAGCTAGCATGCTGAGGAGCTCTGGAACTTAACCACCAGCATTGCAGGTCAATGGGCACATATTTCCAATCGAGATCACAGTGATGGAATCTAATTAATGAGCGCCAGTTCTACATCACCTTAATGTACTACCAAGTCAACATACAGCCACATGCATATGCATGATGCAGAGAAAGATCCAACTATCATTCCATACATATAGAGTTTTAAGTTCAAAAACACACACTACTATTGGTGGTTACTAGAAGCAAGGTCAAAATAGTTTATTGCGGGAAGTTCTATATCTACCTCTAGTAGTATCCTCAAGATCCTAAGCTCTAGCACAAGACTAGTTCTCACTCCTCACCAAAATACCATGCTGCTGGTTAGAACCAGAAGAAAGTGGTTTCAGTTTCAGGTTAAGAAGAAAAAAAACTGATGTATGGTGTCTTCCAAGTTCAAAACTTCAAAATTTCTGAGATGATAGCACAAGACTAGGGCCTTGTTTAGTTCCGAAAAGTGAAAAGTTTTCGGTACTGTAGCACTTTCGTTTGTTTGTGACAAATATTATCCAATTATGGACTAACTAGGATCAAAAGATTCGTCTCGTAATTTACAGCTAAACTGTGTAATTAGTTTTTGTTTTTGCTTATATTTAATATTTCATGCATGTGCCACAAGATTCGATGTGACGGAGAATCTTGAAAACTTTTTGCTTTTCAGGGTGAACTAAAAACAAGTCCTAGTTCTCACCAGAAGTATTGGTGCAAGCAAAGAGGACCTGCAAAGTTCATTCACACATATGCATGCCTGGGCCTGGTTGATGATAGGCAGGCACCAGCCACCAGCAGCCACATTTACTGGTGTCACCAACCGGGATGCCTGAAGAGCTACTGCGAGTCAGGTTCCCATTACTCGCAAGACAGATGCAGGGCCTTTTTCATCAGTTTGAGGACTACTGACGCGAGAGCACTGCAGGAACAAGTGCAGGCCTTTATATTTCTCATCACTACTATCTCTGGAGAAGACAATCCGGACGACGCGGCAATGGAGCACCGGCAGCAGCTGGCTAGGCTAGCCACTAAAATTTCTATCTACTTCCAGGTTTAAACGCATCCGGCATGTACTTGTAATAAGAAGGTTAAGTGACGGTGAGTACATATATACGGCAGTAATAAGGGCGGTTGGTTACAGTACCTGCCATCCGGCCTCAATGGTGTTGAGGTCGTTGCCGAAGGAGCCGGAGATGACCCAGATCTGGGAGAGGCTGAACTCCGCCGCCGACGCCACCTTGGCCGACCACACGTTCAGGCTGGCCTTGGCGCCGTAGAACTGGTCCCCCGTCACGTACCCCACCGCGTGCTGCGCCGTCGTCGCCGTCGCCGTGCCGCCGCCCCAGCCATGCGAGCAAGCAAAATGTATAATGGCCATCTATCAGATCGAGCTGATCCATCGAGGTATAGAGTGGTAGTACTACGTGATCAAGGAGTGCGTAGCTAGACGTTGCTCCACACTACTATCGCCATGGCAATTGCTGTTGCCACGGCTGCACAGTGAAGTCTGCAGTCACCACCATGCACAGTACAATCAATGTACTGTGCGGCAGCCAGCCTACTACTGCACCACCGGCTGGCGTGCAGTGCAAGTGCAATGCATGGTCGACAAAAACTGAGGCTGCTGCAGGGATCGAAAGCACCATTTGGTTGCGTAATAAAATCGCGGCAGTTACTCTCCCACTAATACCGGTGTTTTCCCCAACTAATCCCAGCTTTAATGCTCCGGCAGCAGCAGTAGCAGTAGCAGTAGCAGCACTACTTAATTACTGTCCGGACGTGACAAAAGGTCTTCTCAAGACGTGATGTGTTCTGCGGTGCTAATGGCGGGCACGCCGTGGCGAAGGCGAAGGCGAAGGCGGGGGTGACTGACCTCGTGCCCGCTGCTGGTGGAGTCGCGGCGGGCGTTGCTGCTGGCCCGGGCCTTCATCCCGAACCGGCGGGCGGAGCTAGTCCGCAGCACGTCGCGCTTCGTCGTCCGCCGTATCGGCACCGTCCCCGCCGGGCACCGCTTGCCGCCGTCGCTCCACGCCTGCGGGAACACGCCGGCCTCCTCCTCCTCTTCCTCGGCAGCGCCGCTCTTGGGCATGGGCCTCTCCACGGGCTCGTCCTGGCAGCAGCACGTTGTTACACGACTCCGTCGTCCGAGGAAGAAGATGGAACTTGAAACAAATGCAGAAATGGCGCGCGGCGGCTCACCTCGGGCTTCTGGCCTCTGAGCATGGGGTGGTCGAACGCCGGCTGCAGGTGCGCCGGCACGCAGTGGATGACGTCGCCGTCGGGGCTCTGCACACAAGCGCACGCACGCACAAGTCACGACACGACGACGGGCCGAGATCGATCATTCCTGGGCAGCTGGAGTACACGACAGCGAGGTGGATTCGGTTGCTTGGCCGGAGCGGAGCCGGCAGCGCGCACAGCGACAAAGGAGTAGGTAGGAATGGAGTACGAGACGGGAAGCAACAAACTAACCTGGATTGTCATGTTGGAATCCTTGGCCATCCTGGCCATGCGCGCCATGATCCTCCTGTACGCCTCCCGCTCGTCCCCGGCACGGAACACCGCCTGGTGATTCGCCCGCACCGCGGCATGCTTCCTGCCGCCGCCGCCGTGTCCGTGCGTGGCGGAGGCCAGGGCGGCCGGGCACGAGGCGACGACGAGGAGGAGGAAGGGGACAAGGGAGGCAATGATTGGGAGCGTTCGGCCGCGGCTGCAACTAGTAGTAGAAGAAGAAGAAGCAGCAGCAGCCATGGGCCGACCTCGGATGATTATTGCTTTGTAGCACGAGGTGGAGGAGGGGGTGATGGCGTCGCGGTCGCGGTCGGTGCTCGTCGTTCTCCTCGTTGTCTGTATCCCACCTCTTGTTCTTCTTCTTCTTCCTCCTCCTCTGGAGCTGTCGGTTTGCTCGCGCATTGGCGTAGTGCTTGTCCTCTTCCTCTTCTTCTTCCCTCCCCAGGAGCGAGCAGGAGAAGAGAGGCCAGGACGCTCGCTATAAATACAGCCGCGTAGCGTGGGGGAAGGAGCGGAGGTTGAGGTGGAGCTCTCTCCGACTCCGAGGTCAAGACATCTCCGTGCTGTGTGTGTGCGCTATAGTTGGTTGGTAGCTAGGCTGGGGCAAGAAATGCCGAATTGATGACGGTGGATTCGAATGCGGAAATTTGGGTTCTCAACTCTCCACATTCCTCGGCCGGCCTCTGTCAAGAGATAGTAGAAGCAGAAGGGAGAGCTGGGTTACCGTGGGCGACGCCTCACCGTTTCTGTCTCCGCTGCATCGTCATCGCCATCAAGAGGATCGGGGTCGGGGGCTTGGCGGGGCTGGTGAGGAGACAGTGGGGCTGGATAGAGTGTGGCCTCGCGTGTAGTCGCACAACGAGCGAATAAAAATTAAAGAAAGGGACCAGATGAAAGAGAGAAAATGTGTTGTGTTGTGTTGTGCATTGCACCACGGAATGGAGGAGAGAGATAAGGTGGTCGATCGTGCCTTGCCTGCCTTTTCTTTTGCGTTGCTTTGCTTTCGCTGCAGGGAGAGAGAGAGAGAGAGAGAGGAGGCAGGGCGTGGTGGCGGGCATGTGCCAGGGGAGGAGGGAATTTTAAAGGCACCACAGTGGAGTTCGTTCATTCGTTCGATCAATCCATCGACCATCTGTGCGATCATGCTATCCAAACCGCACCCATCCTTGTATTTGCAGAGCTTTGTTGGGCCTCTTGGTTCTTTGACAGGGAATGAAGTTCAGGAAACTTCAGATCACACGTATTCACACATCTGATTTCTGATCTGATCGACCACCTAGCTAGTCCCGGATGAGAGTGAGTGAGTGACCTTGCAGCCTTTGCTCGTCATACGTCACTTGCTGCTTTCCTGCATGCCTAACCAAATCCAAGGACCAAGGGATCGATTCCTCTCTTTCAGTAGCTGTATGTATCAGCCTTTTCGATGGAGCTTTAAGTTTCGGTCAAAGCAACAGTGCCAGCTTGCAAAAGCACATGAATCTTTGCATTTTCCAAATTTAAAACCCCCCTTTGGAGCAAGAACAATAGAAATCATATTCTTTCTATCTTTAAAGAAAAAATGAAGAACATTTGAGCATCCAGTTAATTTATGGAAGTGACAACAATGCTCAAAATAAACTAAAATAACACTATATATCCGTCTCTAAAAAAAAACTAACCATTTTTGCTATTATAAAAAGAGCTTATAAAAAATATACATTTGCATCTAAGTTGCCCTCATTTGTCAGCATTACAAATAAGATAAAACATATCTGCCACTGGTGTTGCATTTTTTTACATTTTACACGTCCATATATGAAGCTTGTTGAGCGTGTTCAGTTCACCACTAGTTGGTGTTATTTGGCAGTCAACTTAACTTACAGTAGTGTTACCTATGTTGCAATCTGTTGAGCTGGTACACACTACTTGTCTCAAGAATGAAGCAGCTTTAGACACATCACATAAGCCACACCTAGTACAATCTGCACATGCTGCCCAATGCAAGTCCATTCTCTTTCGGCATTCTTTGATCTCACTTTTCCCTCCTCTTTTTCTCAACAAAGGCAAGAACAAAGGCAACAAAAGCCATTATATGGCACGTAATGGCATCATAGCTAGCAGCAACCTCCACAGACATTACTACTTCATTCATCAGTCCTTCCCTGGTCCTGTCCTGTTGCTTCACTCCCTGGCTGGCTGGGCTGTCCGGCCTGCTCAAAGTTCCTGCACTGTGCCTCCCCAAGGATCATAACTCCCATGTCTCACTCTCACAACACAACCTAGAAAGAGATCGATCGATCTGCAGTACCATGGCCTACATTTTCTGATATGATGATCCTCCTTGAATGAACGGATCTCAACTCGATCACTGCATCTGAAAACTGCAATGCAAAGAGAGAAAGGCAGTGAAGCAGGCAGCAGGGTCAGGTCCACTGCAACCAGCGAGTGTGTGGAGAGCAAAGCGCCATAGGCAGTCGTCAATTAAGCTTGCCTTGAATTCTTCAGTAGTACTCTCCCCCATTCATGATGCTGCTTGCTAAACTTGCTATTGGGGCCTTGTTCCGTTCCAAAAAAAACTTTGCAAAATGGTCACTGTAACACTCTCGTTTGAATTTAACAAATATTGTCTGATTATGAAAAAACTTTGCAAAATGGTCACTGCAAAATATTGTCTGATTATGAATTTAACAAAAAAACTCTAGATTTTTATCTATATTTAATGTTTCATGCATGCATCGCAAGATTGGATGTGACTGAGAATTTGAAATTTTTTATAAATTTTTTTAAGAACTAAACAAGGCCAGCAAGCATCCTAATCTTTTGGCATCTCTCTTGCACCTACCAAACACACAAGCCACTGCAGTAGTGCATTGCTTTCGTTCATAAAGGCGGTCTGCTTGAGGGCCACACTGAGTGAGGCCACAGCCGCAAGACTGTGAGGGCCACCGGTGTGGTGCCTTTTGCACTGCACACGGCCGGGCCATAGGCCACAGGGTGTGGGCGAAAGAGTAAAAGATATCTCAGTCATCAGTGGGAGGAGGAGGACGGGAGGACCCATGGTGGTCGCTTCTGCCAGCTGTGGGGCTAGTTCTCTCTACTTGCTGCTTCTGATGCTATGCTTGCATTGCGTTTGCAGCGCGGCCGCGGTGTATTGCATTGCGGAGGCGGAGGCGGAGGCGGAGGCGCACCAACCTTGGGGAATCGATCGATCGATTGTTTCGGCTCCAGTGCCATCCTACTGTCCTCCATCCATTCCATGTTCTTTTAAGAGTGACTACACTGCTTTTCAGGCCTCAAATGGATGGATGTACCAGCAGGGAGGGCACTTTGATGGCGTATCGGCATGCTTTGCTCTCGCCTTTTCTGATGGAGGGATGGCATGCGTGTCCCCTCGCCTGCTTGCCATCTACCCAGGTTTAAATCTAACTTGACTGATTAGTGATTACTACTAGTAGTAGTAATCGTTGGTGACTCGGTAGTAGGACTGCCAACTGATCCTTTCGTTCATCTTTTAGCTTCGCTTTTTTGTTTAATTTATTCTCCCTTTGTGGAGTACAGTATCAGTCTATCAGAGTATGTTTGACTGCGGGTGCAAACATTTGCATAATTGAGGGTTGTCAGTGAAGAGGCTGCCAGATCAGATGAGAGGAAGGTGGGTGTGGTGGATACATAGGCGCATAGCACGGCTGGGTGTAGTGTACCAAAGTGGAGAGGCAACTAGCAGGCAGCACATGCAGGCACATTCTCCCTCTGCTGCGAAGATGGGAGCAGGAATATAATACCACTGCTAAACAAAACTCTTGGCCTGTGATGGGGCTGAATACGAAGTGTGTAATATTCTCTGCACAGACTGGTGGTTAACAGGGCTCTGGGACGCCGCTGCAGCTGAATTCTCTGCACTTCCATGGCGGTAAAGTTCAGATTCAATTAACCATGGCGGCAAATTCCCATCTAGTAGTTAATAAACCTCCCTCTTTGCTCCAAAAAAAAAACAAAGGAATGATCCAGTTGACAGGCGATTTAGACATGGCGTGGTGATGAATCGAGCGTAGCACAGCCACAGCGACTGCATTTGTTGGTCCACGACGGCCTGTGTGAGATCTGGGAGTTAAACCGGTGTATCTTATCACAGTCCAGTACGGCTACCTGTGTTTGTGTTTGAGGCCACGTTTAAGTTTTTGGATTTTGACATTATAGCATTTTCGTTTTTATTTGACAAATATTGTCTAATCATGGAGTAACTAGGCTTAAAAGATTTGTCTCGCAATTTACATGCAAAACTGTGCAATTAGTTTTTGTTTTCATCTATATTTAATGCTACATGTATGTGCCGTAAAATCCGATATAACGGGAAATTTTGAAAAGTTTTTGGTTTTCCAGGTGAACTAAACAAGGCCTCAATGGGGCTGAATATTATTACTGTACCACGAAAGGTGAATGCGTGAGAGCGAGCGGCTCCAGGTTCTGCGGTGCAGTGCAGCTCTCCACTGTCCATACTACATGGCTGCCCAGAGGCAGGAGAAAACAGAAGCGAGAAAGAAGCACAGTGAAGGTCGCTACAGTGTCCGGACAGAGGCTCCTCAAACAGTCTTGCAAGCGTGCGTGCGCATCCTCGTCGGGAGGTATCCTAGTACTGAGTACACTGACCAGTCTCTATCTCTGTATCATACACTCAGATACACTACCCATGCATATGATATACGTACGTATGCAGGGGACCAAGTAGATGTACGTATATACAGCTAGGCGCTTGAATGTGACTGTCGGTGGGCAAGGGCAAGCAACCACTAACAACCTCCGTTCCGTTCTTGCGGCTCCTAACTCTCTCAAGATCGCCGTAGCTAGCCATATCGCGGAGATGGACAGGGGAGCGAGAGGCGCCGACCGGGGAACGTGTCACCCGATCGGACGGAGAGAGGGGGTAGGAAACTATCAGCGTCGCAGTTCGCGGAATCGCGTCCGTTGTCCTGACGCTGGTTGGAGCGCTACCCGACCGTGCTGGGGCAGTGGAGGGTGCATGGAAGGCCGGAGGCCATGGCAAACCAGCCGAAGTAGAGCAGGCAGCAGGTGGTCGGGTGAAGCTGCTCCTCCGGCCTCCGGGTCCGGGGAGGACCAGACAGCGCCCCATGGCATGCGGCGGCCGAGCACTGTACATGGCACAAGAAGGGGGCGCATTTCGCTTTTCGCTTTCAGGGCAGACAAACTCAGATCTTGTTTAGTTTACGAAATTTAATTCATTTATATTAGGTAATCATTATTTAACTATGTACTAATTAGAATCAAACTCACAAAAATTCTAGACAAACTATATAACTAATTTTTTAATATATATTTAATATTTCATACATATGTCTAAAGTGTGACAGAAAATTTTTTAAAAAAATTTAGCCTCAGCTGCCACGGTTCTTCTACGTGGAAGGAGTTGATGTGGCATGCATGTACCGCGTCATGCGTGGCAGTCCCAAGTCAGCAGATCGAGCTGCTCCAGTGGCAGTCCACGCGGAGTCCAGCTCGCGGCCACATGTCAGCGCCGGTGACAATGTCCGGTATCATTCGACGGCGCCATGTACCGCATGGCTACTGACTGCTGCAGTGCTGCTGTATGCTCGCTGTACTACGTCTGTACGTGGCACAGTACAGGCCACGTACCCTGGTCCTCTGCACTCTTTTGTTTTGCCACCATAATAGTCACTTTGTTTCATGGCTGCATATAATTGTCTTCCTAGGAAAGTAAAGGGATGTACGTACGTACGTATCACGTACACCGGTACATGCTATGATGGAGCCGGGGCCGTGTACACCGTAGCCACGTCGGTACTGAGAGCATGAGGCGCAGTGGGATCAAGGGGGGGACATCATCATCGCCGTCAGGCGTCAGCCGCCCCTCCCCACCGGCCACCCACATCTTCAGAACGTGTCCTTCCTGTAAAAAGTGACCGACGGTCAAATCCGCAAATCTGAATTATTTTTTTGCAGCAACGTGGGCCAGGGCCACAGCGCTAATCATTTTTCTCTCTTGATCTGTTATTTTCTTCTCTCTATCCGGAGAGATGGCCAAACCTCCTTGATCATAGTAATGCACATTCGACACTGCACATACGCCTTTATCCGGACAAGGTTCTAAATGGAACCAGTGGTGATACAAGCCATGGCATCTACAAGAACCTTTCTTAAACTATCTCAAAATCTGAGCAATAGCATCTTCAAGAGCCATTAGACTTTGAAATTTAAGTTTTTGGCAAAGAAAATTGAGCTTAAAATGAATAACTTGGGCCTCTAAACAACATCAGGTAAAAAGTTTTTCAACTATAAATTTGTAGGGCATATTGAGAACGGCAACTTTGGTATCGACCATGTTACTATCCGAAGTCATTTGAAAATTAAAAATAGGAATAAATTCCAAGCAGAGATGGAGCTTGAGTGCTTGACCAAGAAATCAGGAGGGGGCAATACGTGTAACCATCCTGTAAACAACAATGAACAGTACCCCATTTACTGAGCATCTCTAACAGTTTCCTAAATGAACTTGTTGTTTTTTGTTTACTTGGCAAAACTAGAAAATATCCACTCCAACAATTTGGTAAATAGGTTGTCATCTTTTGACAACTTGTCATCCAGCAGCACCGCACACCCATATTTGTCAACTTGTTATCCAGCAGATTAGTTGATTTAAATTTATCAAGCCCAATTGGCAAATTGTTGGAGACAGAAGAAAATCTCACTTGTCATATGTTTTACCAAACTGTTGGAGATGCTCTCTGCCTGTCTCTAAGAGTCTTCCTTAAACTCTCTCTCTCTAAATTCTTATTTCACTGCTGTTACATTCCTTCGTTTCCAACAAAGCACGTGACCATCGTGACAAGAAGACCAGAACAAAGATTGCTCTCTAATAATTTTGCTGGGTGAAGTTACAAGTGAAAAGGGGAGGAAAAAAGGGAGTAAAATCTGCCCATCCACACTTAATCGTAGAAGTCTTCCTCTGCCAAAGAAACCAGTTTTTTTAGTAAGTATATATATAAATGAGCAGGAGTTTGATTTTGAGAGAGAAAAGGTTCAAAGAGTCATACGAATAGAAGTTCAAATGGAAACTTACGTGCTTCTTCCTCTTGGTTCCAGTCATCATCGTCGTCATCAAACTCGATATTCTACAGGGCAAAAGTCGAGGCATCAGAGTGAGATACATATAACAATTACCTAAGCTACAAAACAGATCCCTTGTCCTACATCACAGAAACCCGTGCAAACAAAATTCAGTTCAGTGGTAAGTACTTGATTATAGTCATCGTCTGAATTTTCCTCCTCCTCTTGTACTTCTTCCTCTTCCTGCTCATCCTCATCCTCACCTTCCTTCTCCACCTTGCTTCCATCCTACAACCAAAGAGAAGTTAATATGGTAGAAGATGGTAGCAGGTAGCCTACAAAAATAGTACAAAAATAAAGGCGCATGCTTCTCATGTTAACATTTTGGCACAAGCTCGATAGTATGGTGATGAGAAACATAGCTCAAACTCCAAACCAGCAATAATACGAGCTAAATTCAAGCATGCTCACCGAGTTAACCTTATATACAAGCCTAAACTAGAATTTCAAAATACAAACACAAGGTGAGGCTCTTGCCTTGTGCTTTTGTTCAAGCTTCTCAAATACTTCAAATGCCTGCTCATCTGTCAAACACAAAAGCACAATCCAAGTAAAATGAGATGAAGTATAGCTAAGTAACATCTAGCACTAGCAAGTGTTCTCTTCAGTTCTTCGTGCTACCCAACAGGGAATAGAGTTGTGAAAATCAGATAACTTCATGAAGTAAACCTGAATCCTTATCCCATCGGAGTTTCTTGTTGCTTGCTTGCCCTCTTCTAGATCCTAAAAGGAACGAAATATCATGGTAATTATGCTGAAAACATAGAGCTGACAATAAATTACACTGACATACAAATGAGTTCAAGAGTCAAGACTACCTTGCACCAGTTCAGCAGGGAAATTTGAAGGAGTCAGTTTGAGATACAACTTAAGACCCTCACGTTTGCTTGTCTTCCGTTTCCTATCAGAAAATCTTTCAATCTCTTTGTCTTCATTCTCTGACAACATATGAAATCATAAGATAATTAAGGTAAAACAAATTATCAATAAAGCTAGAAAAACACCGATTCAAAAAAAAAAGTACGACAAAAAAGAATGCTTAAAGATGATAGAGTAAAAATTAATTAACAGAACAAAGTAAAAGATGCTAGTAATGAACAAAGATGCTTTTATGAGTTTGCAAAATCGTTTCTACAAGTTTCTTATTCTACAATAACATATCCAAAGAGTGGCAGCTAGTACAATAAATAACAAAACTAGCAAAGCAGATGAATTGTTTGGAACAATGGATATATAGAACCAAAAAAATATAGCGTGCTTTCAACTAAGGGCTAAGACTGAATTGATTGATCTATGACCAATTTTCGAGAGTTGTTGTCTACTACATAGGTATAAGCCACGTTTGACAGCTTCATCAATTTATTTGAGGCTCCCTCCAAATTTCTGGACCAACTACTTGAAAGAAACTAAGTTTCTGCCTCCAAATTTACAGGGTCGACTGCCTACCCAACAGGTTTAAAGCAAATCTTGACTTCCGAGCAATCAAGCAGCAGAACCCAAGATAAGGAGCATTACCATTACGAAGAATCAGTAATAAAATGAACAAAAAGAAAAACCGTGATAGGTTCAGACCCAGTACTTTTCTTGGGAGCATCCTCCTCCAGGTAGTAGCAAGAACTCTTCCAGAACTCCTCGAGTTTCAAGGTGGACACAATCAGCGCCTTCTCCTCTTTGCTCGCCTTGGCGCACGTCATCTCTGGCAGGGTGATGTCCTGTTCAAGTGTTCATTTTGCAAGCACGCAGCACATCAGTTCTACTTCTACCGCACCACACAATGCAAGGTCGGAGCGGAGGGTGGGCGGGTGTGTGTGTGGTGGGGGGGGGGGGGGGGGTGGTTGTGGAGCGGAGACTGACCGGGAAGTCCTCGTGCGGCGTGTGCTTGGCCGGGTGGTCGTACCCGAAGCCCCCACCTCTCCCGCGGCCCCCTCTTCCACGGCCTCGGAACGCCATCGGGAGGCAACGCCGCGAGGCAGCAGATGGAGGCCGAAGGGGCGGCGGGGAGCGCGCGAGGCGATAGGGGAGAGGACGGCGACGGCGTCGGCGTCGGCGTCGGCGGTGAGATACGAGGGACTCGCCGCAGCCAGCAGATGAATCGACACGGCCGGCGGCGGCGGCGGCCGAGGCAAGTCTACAAATGGGCCCATAAAGTCCGAGAACTAACTAAGGACGGTTCGGTCCACCGGGCCCTAATCTCTCTCTCTCGACGAGCGAGAACGAGACGGAGTCGGCTAAGCCCAACGCGGCCCAACAACCTCTTGGCCTCCGCCTCCGCGTCCGTTCCGACTCCCCGAAGCGAAGCCGCTCTACTTCCCCTTCCGCTCCGCGCACGAGAGGACGAGACACGGCAACAAGCTACGGGAGAGAGGCCACGCACGATGATGGCGTGTCGGCGGCTGGCGAGGGAGGCCGTCGCGGCCTCGCTGCGACGGGGCTCCGCCACCGCGCCCACCGCCTCCACGCGCGCCTTTTCCGCCGCCGCCGCCGCCGCTGCGTCCTGCTCCTCCCGCGCACCAGTCGCCGCCAGCCCTATTCGCCAGTTCCTCGCGCGCTGTTCGAGCCCCGCTTTCCAGCCTCGCGCTGCCGAGTTCGGGCCTTCGCTCACCGCGAGAGTAGCCCTTGGTCTCCGGCCGCAGTTGTCAGGTGAGTGGAGTAGGTGACCCCTAGTCCCCTACGATCGTGCGCCATGTTTGTCTCACTCACTCGACATTAGTAGTATGCCGTTTATTATCGATCATGAATCGGCGGAAAATTATGTGGTTTACTTGTGCATTCAGCAAATTACTTTACCGATTCAGTATATGCTTGTTTTCCAGTAGTATTATTTTGTCAAGACCCTTCAAGACTTCTAGAGTGTCAGTTCCATGGGCTAACTCTTAATGATTTTGATTTTGTGCTTTATTTTCCATTAGGTCTCAATCTGATAAAAGGATTTGGAACAAGCACCATGCTAGCGATGACGCTTCATCAGGGACAGGTTACTGCTGCCACAAAAGGTGAAATTCTCCCTCTAGACACGTTGAAAATAATTTGAAGTACGGGTTCTCTTTTCACCACCCCACAGAAAACACATAAGATGGTCCCAATGAGTGGTCAATGGCATACAAAGGCTCATGGACTCATAGCAACAACATTTTTCTAACACATGATCGAAGTGCTAGCGCCTAAATGTTATGCAAAATTCAAAATCCACAACATTTGGGAAAATAACTGGTTTCTTAAACATAGTCAAAGACTACTTGTTGCTTAAACTTTGCAATGTTTGGGAAAATAACTGGGCTTATGGACTGGTCCAGTTTAATCAGTCAAGGACTTCAAGCACTAACTCTTAAAATCAGTTTATTCATGTTGACTGGTCCTCTAATCTGGTTTATTTCTATTGTACAGACTTATCCCTAGCTACCTGCTTATAACTAGTTTCCATTCACACCTGTAGAGCCTTTTTTCTGTTGAATATTGATTTTAGTTTTTTTTTCTGGTTGTCCCTAATGAATGGTGTTTATTTTTCTAATTTGGTTTCGCAGAGCAACCATCAAAAGCCATAGCTGGACCAACCACGGGATCTTTGAAAACCGAGCGTGGGCCTTCATTTTGGCCTTTGGTCAGGAAACTTCAGCTGCCAGTTGGATTGATTTTTCTGATTATTTCTGGGTTGCACAGCCCGTTAGGTCTTGCCCTAAATATTTTGCTTCTCATCTACTGCTCGAGACCTAGCCACTATTCAATATATTTGTTTCTTCAGGAGGTTAGTAAAATGTGTATATTATTTTATTATTTTATATTTTTATATGAGTAAATATGTATGCAAGTACTGTTTTGTGTTTCTCAACATGGTATGATGTTTCATATTTCATCATGCCATGCAAGAGTTGACTCAAAGGAGGGCAGTCTGTCTTTTTTTTTTCTTTCTAACTAATATGCCATTAATTATTTCAGCTTCGACATAGGGAGATGGGTCAAAACCATGCTGTGTCCAAGGAGGAGGTGAGTTTTGTGTATATTTTTTATTTCTCTTTTAGGTCTTATTAGGGGTGTAGTGGATGCTTGCAATTTAAATCGGATCTACAGTAGTTCTACGTCAGTATCATCTGATTCAGATTCTGAAATGCTTTCAATATGGTAGTAACTTTCACTCTCATAACCCTTTTTTACAGTTCACATAATCCTGAAACGTCCCATCAGCCCCAAGGATCAAAGAAGGCTGACATTTTTTTTTGTTTCAAACCAATTAATAAAATCACCATATCAGTTTGTCAAGGTCACGATCCGTATGGATGTGCTCCTATCCTATGACCTTTAGAGAAATGGTTTTGAGGGGCGATCCTACCGCTAGGATTCCAAGCTTCTGACGTATGCAAAAAAAACTTATACAAAGGATTAAAAATGATCACATTCCTGAGTCCTGACAGCTTTGGGTCTGTTTTAGATTATTTCTTTTTTTTACGGCAAATGTTTTATATTATTTCTTAGTATCCCAATTAATGGTATGCTAAACTTGTATAAACAAAGTTTGGGCCTTTTGGGGATTCAGTCATTCAGTGTTTTACTCTCATCAAAATTTGTGTTTTGGGTGCTCTTTTTTCCCCCCGGACAAAGTTTTGGGTCCTTTTGCCACACCTCTGTAAGTATTTAAGGTAGTTCCTTACTGTATTTTAGGCATAAGTATAAAAGCTCCAAGAACTCTGTCTCTCATGAAGAATCACAAAGTTATAATGTCTGGGAGATTCTTTATGCTACCTCTGTGTACCTTTTCTTTTCTTTCTTTTTTTCACTTGAACATGAACTGTCACGGCTGCTTCAGGATTAGAGATGTTGAATGATTTCCCCCGAGATTTGAGATCATTTTCCTGTATAGCGATATAGTGATGATTTGATAAGCTGACATAATGTTTTAGTGCAACTACACCGTGGCAAATGATATATCAACGAACACAGACGCAGTAGTTAAACCATTAGACTAAGGCTCATGTGCCTTTTTTCCCCATTGAACGGTATGCTTGCAGTTCTTTCCATGCGTTCCACTGCAGCACACTTGAAAAAGGAGAATTCAAAGTTAAATCTTTTATTAGTTAGAGGTAGTATTTGGTTGAGTTCTGCTTACATTTTAGCGAGTCCATTTTATTGGATATTTGTTTGAATTATGACTTAATAATTGCAAATATGGATTTTATTGAAGCAATTATCTATTATACCAATAGAGTGACACACATCTACATCAATATTCAAATTTCTATTTTCTTTCCTGTCTTAGTATGCTCCTTTATGTGCTTAGCTATTTGAACTAAACATTTTGTATTTTTCTGCAGTACATGCGTACAAGAAATGTTAATACTGAAGATTACAAGTTTTTTTCAATTGGAACCATTGAATTAGCAGACGGGAGGGTGCTACATCTCATTGGAATGCTGGGGAGCTGGTGGATGTACCGTGTGTCATTCAAGTGGAAAGAGCCAGTGTAGAATGTATTTTAGTTCTGAAGAGCAAGTTAACCATCTGGTGCTGAATAGCATATATTTTGAATCATTTCTAAATGACCAGTAGGTACTTAGAGAATTGACTTTTCAGTAGGTGACCTGTATTGTTTTTTTTTAAAAAAAAAAACTGGTGATGTCCAATGATTTTGCGAAAGTATTGTGCAAGAATATAATGGAAGCATCAAGTATGGAACCTGGTGATGGTGACTGGTACTATTTCTTATTGCGCAATGCAGTTCTACTTGGAACACCTATTTCTTGTCATCTAGCACATTGGTGTATGTCCCAAATGTTGCTTCTCTAAGTTTAGCTTCTGTAAACAAGGACGTGATTATAATGAACAAGGCATGGTGCCATCCGTTAGTTTTCTTCCTGCTACTAGCGTGTTGCTATTAATCAGTCACTTGAAACAGAATTATTGAAATAATAATCAATTGTAGTCCTTAGCTCTCATTTCATCAGAATTGGCTGCAACTCATTATAGTTTATTCCTTTTTAAATGGCTTTTGAGATGCTTCCTCTTTTGGTCATGAATCATGATCAGTATTACATCAGAGTTACACTATTGATCACTACTCCGGTACTCTCCTTGCAGGTGATATTTCTTCAGTGAATCGATTTGCTAGAATCTGTAATTGCAGTGATAATTGTATGGAAAAACTGGAATAACATTCTCGTTGTCACTTTGTTGCTTTGCATCGTGAATCTTTACTTTGCTCACTGTTTTCAGTTTCATTCATTCACGGAAGTCAGCATTCTAACATGTTTTCTAGGCAGCTAAAGTGATGATAAGGAATCGCGTAAAGGAAACCAAGGCATAAAGATCATTCATTTGAAATGGGAAAGGAATTTTGGGAAAAGTAAAGAAAGGTAACGTCAGTATTTCTCTCTCTGTCTCTCTCGTTTTGTCTGGTATTTCCAAGTTGCAGTTATCTGTTTATATAAGGACCTGGCCAGCAGCAGTGAATACCATATCTGAAACTTCATTGCCTTATTGTCAGGCATACTGGTTTGGAAATTTGTAGGCTGTTAGCTGCTCCTAATTAGTTGTGAGGGAAATGGCTGGGAGGAACATTGGAGTCGCAGTGGACTTCTCGTCATGCAGCAAAGCAGCTCTGCGATGGGCATCAACAAACCTTGCCAGGAACGGTGATAAGCTCATACTAATCCATGTGAACAATTCCTATCAGAATGAGCAGGGCGCTGTTCATCTCTGGGAGCAGAGTGGTTCCCGTGAGTACTGATGCCTCTTCTTCTCTGCTTCGTTTCAAGTTGATTTGATGTGGCTCACAAAGTCAGGACTTGAATATTTACCTGTTGCCGTTGGCAGTATGAGTTTATCCTAGCTGTACATTCTTTTGTGTTGTAGCACTCATCCCTCTGGCCGAGTTCTCAGATGTCACCAGGACATATGGTGTATCACCGGACAAGGAGACAATTGAGATCCTCACTCAAGTGGCAAATCAAAGAGGGGTATGGGTTTTGGCTCGTTCAATTCACCGCTTTTCAGTACTCAATTCTTTCTGGGAGTTACTATTGGCGTGAGCTGATTGCTTAGCTTTTGAAACTACATAACCGCAGATTGAAGTCTTTGCAAAGATATTCTACGGTGACCCGGCAAAGAAGCTCTATGAAGCAGTTGACCTGGTTTCCCTTAGCTGCATGGTTATCGGGAGCAGAGGACTAAGCACGCTCAAGAGGTAAAACATGCAAAGTTTGTAATTTCTGAACTTTATGATCTTGAACCTCCCTGCACTCAAGATTGTGTTCAAGTTTAACCTTTGCCCTAGCGTGGTATCTCTCTCCTTACCAACAGCTGTTGTTGTTGCCTGAACGCAGGGCTCTGATGGGGAGCGTGAGCACCTATATTGTGAACTACGCGGCATGCCCTGTGACGGTTGTGAAGGAGCACATGTAGGGGCAGTCAGCCCGATGAACACTGCTGTTTACAAGCTTCACTCCAAAAGAACAATACGTATATGTGTGGTAGCCAGATTAAATAAGTGTACTTGACATGCACTGATCAGGTGGATCTTGCTACATAGAAAATAATAAAATCTGAAGATACGGAATCTTGTGCTTGAAATTCACTCAGCTAGGACTGGACAGAACATGACTTGGCACTGTCATCTGAAGATATGTCCTAGGCCTGATGTAATCTTCGAATAATTTTGCTTGTAAAATCAGTTAAAGAAATATACGGCTCTGAGTTTTTTTTTTTAAAAAAAATCTACTCGCTTGAGATGCTGAATTTGCGATTGGAGGATTTGCAAATCGTGTGCAGTTGCTCAACCGCCCGCTGTCTGATCGGACTGACACGATCCTTGGGGCTCAAATAGATGACTACCTCACGGGTGTTCCTTTCTATTGGACAAAACTGAATGTTTGCACAAAACTTGGAGCACTAGTGCACTACAGCAGTCAAGAGTTTGTTTTTCACAGACAAATATATAGCACAAAAGTCAAGAGTCTGTTTTTCAGGGCCAAAAAACTTATTATAAGCCGTACCTTTTCTGCTAACAAATATTTTTTTTTTGACGATAAATTATGGGTTTCAGACTAGCGAACAGGCTAGCACAGAAGTTCAGAGTGCAGTTTGACAGAATGATCTGCTGATTAATGGGTAGTGTCATATAATGAACGAACTCTTTTTTTTTCAAACGAAGTATTGTTGTTGGAGCCTATCACTACTCATATCTAGAGCGAGACTGAATTTCCATATTGCCAGTGCAAAGAACTCGCAACCTGCATCTTTCAAATATTTTGACTGCATATATAGCAATATAATCAGCAAAAAAAATAGATGGGAACAAGCAAAGATGGCTAGCGTGATAGTGTTGGTTATTGTCAAATTTTGAAAGGCTCGCCAATTGAATGTCAAATATCAAAATATCTCTAAACAGAGAAATCAGATCAAGGCCAGTCAAATATCAAAATCTCTCACCAATCTGAACGAGACAAACGCGCACTTCCGCAACGTTGCCATTTCTGAACTACCGCAACCATGCTTAGGTGCAGCGAGGTTGCCGCAACGTGAGCTCGCGCAGCTTGCAACGCTATTTCCATGGCCGTGAACGCCGTCGCGCGGCGCGGCGGCGGTCTGCACGGTCGCACGCCCGCTTCAGCGCTGTTCACGGCCGCCACACATGCGACGCCTCAACACATCTCCCACTACCTGGCGCACCAGCCGCGGGCGACATGGGAGGCGCTCTCCGCCGCCTTCCCTGCCGGCGCGGTGTCCCACGGCCACGTCGATGCCGTTCTCCTCTCCCTCGCCAGGCACCCCCACGCCTCCCCCGAGCCCGTCGCCAAGAATGCCCTCACCTTCTTCCACTGGTCCGCCGCCGCAGCCTCCTCTTCCTCGCACTCGCTCCGGTCCTACTGCCTCCTCGTCCACCTCCTCTCCCGCGCCGCGCTCTTCCGCAACGCCTCCGTCCTCCTCGAGTCAGCCATCTCCAGGCACTCGTCGTCTTCGGCCCCCGCCTCGTGCTTCATCGACACCTTCTTCGCCGCCTACGAGGACAGCGGCACGGCCGCCACGACCCGCGGCTTACACCTCCTGGTTCATGCCTACGCGCGGCTGCGCCTCCCGGCGGAGGCCCTCGAGGCCTGTCGCTACCTCGCGCGGCGCGGCGTGCTGCCCTCACTCTCCGCCTTCAACGCCGCGCTGCACGCGGCGCAGCGCGCTGGGTCGTTCGGTGTCGCATGGGAAGTGTTCGAGCTTATGACGCTGAAGCGACTGTATGCCAACAAGAGCACCGTCGAGCTTGTCATTGGCGTCCTGAGCCGGGAAGGCAAGCTCGCCAGGACCGCGGCGCTCGTGGAGAGGATCCATGGTAAGAAGTGTGCGCCTGGCATTGTGGCGCACGTCGCACTCACGTTGAGGATGATCGAGGAAGAGAGGGTGGAGCAGGTGATATTGCTGCTGAAGAGGATGCTGCAGAGGAACATTCTCCTCGACGACATTGCTCACTCACTGATGGTGCATGCCTACTGCCGCATTGGTGATCTCATGTCAGCACTCGAGCAATGCGATGACATGGTTCGTCGTGGTCGTCGTCTGAATGCATTCGTGTACACTTGCCTCATCAGAGTGCATTGCTGCGAAGGGTGTATGGACAAGGCTGCTCAGTTGCACCAAGAAATGTTATCCATGGGAGCAAAACCGTATGATGCTACGTACAATCATCTCATTGCTGGTTGTTTCAGACAAGGGATGATAAAGGAAGGCCTGGCCTATTTTGACAACATGCATGAGGAAGGTTTTGTGCTGGACATTGGCAGCTGCAATGAGATGTTAGAGGGACTCTGCAATGCAGGAGAGGTTCACAGGGCAAACAATGTGCTGACGGCAATGATGGACAAAGGACTTCTTCCTGATCAGGATACATACTTGAGCCTTATTAATGGATATGGCAAGGTTGGCAATAACCAAGGTATTGTCAACCTCTACCATGAGATGGAGCACAGAGGGCTTGATCCTGGTGTTGAGGTTTTTACGACCTTGATCAAGGGCCTTTGCCAGTGTGGAAATTTGAAGGAAGCTGAAAAGTTTTTTATCATGATGAAGAAGAAAACAGTGGCCCCGACTAGCGACTTGTATGATATGCTTATCAGCGGTTACTGTGAGAAGCGCAATGCTAAGAGGGCACTTTGGTTGTATGATATGATGGTGGCAGAGAATGAGAGGCTTGTCCCCTCTGCTGAAACTTTTATGATGCTGGTCAGGAGAGTCATCAAAGTAAAGAATGTGTGTTCCCCTGATAGCTGACCATATAATTAGATACTGGAGGCTGGAGGAGAACTGACGGGCTTGTAAAGGTTAAAAGGGATAGAAGAAAAAGGTTACTGTTTAATATGTTTTCTCTTCTGATATGGAATGACTTTGGAGCTAAAGTTCAGGGCTTCAGGCTGCACATGCCCTAATTATAGCATTGTTTGGATGGTTTAGATAATATATGTATAGTTGAAAATTGCAATTTGTTTGTAAAGTTACAGCTTTAGGCATCTGCATTTTGTGTGCAGAGTTTGCATTGGTCCATGGGTTTGGATTGGGAGTGGCATAGGAATTCACCAACAAAAGTACTTTTGCCACATATAACTTTGGATAATGATGAAAATTGTGAAATTCATAAAAAATGCATTTCACCTAAAATTAAGGTGAAACAAATTTCGTTTATTTTCTAAGTTTGTGCATTGTGCTCTATAGGGCTCAAATCCATATTGACACTGTAAATAATTTTTTTAACACCACCTAACAGTTGTCTTCCACAGATTTTAAAGCTCCCAAGACACAAATCTGCTACCTGGAAGGCTGGAGCACCACCTTCACTACGATTGCACTATCACGAGCGTATGGGACATAAATGCAGGCCACTGTATGTGGTCTATGTCAAGCACAGATTGGATCTCATCTGTCAGGTCACCAAATATTGTTTAAGGCAGCAGTTTGTTGTGGATAGCTAAAAATAAGATAATGTTGAGAATAATAAAGGATTTTTAGTATTACTTGATCACATGCATGTCTGTCCTATTTGGAATTCTAGATCCCATTTACCAGCTATGATTTGCCTGCATCTATTGCCGCTATCGTCTTCTACGACTTTACTTCACTGCTGGCTTCCAAAGTGTTGAGTTCCTTTTTTATTATGTTCAGTTAGCTGGGGTTGTCAAGTGGAGGGACCCCTCCCTCTCTGTTCTTGCTTTTCGTTTGTGTTAGGGACTTCGTTGGTAATCTATGGATTATTTGTGAATCCTTTGTATCGGTTACTTTGTCGTTCCTTCGGCTCTTCTTCTTAATGAAAAACGCGTGAAGTCGCGATCTTGAAAAAAAAAAACTCATGGACAAGTAGTATTCTTTATCATCTCCTAGACTCGTACAGTTCTCGATGGATTTATTTTGTGATGTTACGGATTTAGGCAGTTGACTTTCGTAAGCTGAGTTTCATGGCTAGCATCCTTTGCCTCCATTTGTTCCAGTAAAGATAGGAGGACGTGTCAACAAGCCTCAGAAAACTCTGATAACTGTTGTAATTTTGTGTTCACGATTAAAATTTTCTCGCAAATTCCCATGTCCATTTCTTCGATTTGTTACATTTGCCACAGCTCTGAACTCCAAAACCCAAACTGGACAGGGCGGGACGGGACACTACCGGAGGCACCGACGCTGAAGTCTTTTCTGTCCAGCTGCGATTCAACCGTATGTCTACGGTGGTGGTGGTGACTGTTCAGGTTTGGCCGTGCTCACTGCAGCGTCAGTTCAGAGGCCCGGACCAGACGCAATCATGCAACTGCACGCTCCATGGCTGACGAGAACCTCTGGACCCTCTCCAGCACAGAATATATGGACTGCAAGTCAGATCGTGTCGACACGCCAACGGTGCAAGATGACTGATCGGCGACATTTCGATTTCAGGTCGTCGAGCCCCGCGCACGTTGGAGTTGGACAGTCGAAGGTAGAATTGTAGAACGTAAAAAAGAAATAAAAAAACACGTATCCTTCTTCTCTTCGAGAAGTCCAATTTTATTTTATTATATCTTACTCTTATAATATACTAATATTAATAGGTATTTTATAATATATATTATTTTATTTTATAATTTAGCAATAATAAAACTTTAAAAAATTGATTGCTTGAAGAGCGAGACGTCAGAACTTTTTTTTTAGGGGAACGGATGGAGTCCTTGGGCAAAAATCGAATCATGCATGGATGCAGAGAGGTTACAGATCGAGCACCTGAAACCCAGTACAAGCAGAACGCACCGACCGATAGGCAAGGCCTTGTCACGTGCATGGTCAGCGGCGTCATGCCTGCCACGTGGAGCCGAGCCTACACGCGTCTCGCAGCTCCGCCACACGTGCTTGCTTTCTCAGCTGACACGGCGCGCTGCTGCCTGCTAGCTTCTCGCCACTCAAATCCCAAATGCAAGTGCACCTCGATCGCGTCAGCTCGTGTCACTCTCACCATCCGTGCCGTGCGTCTCGGCCCGCACCAAGAGCAAAAGCAGAGCAGCCAGCCATGTCGACGACGGCGCACAAGGTGGCGACGCACGCCGCCGCCGCGACGGCCAGGGGAAGGCGGCGGCGGCCGCCGAGCGTGCTGAGGGAGATCGTGTACGGCATGAGCCTGGGCCTCTTTGCGGGGTACCTGTGGAAGCTCCACCACTGGAGCAACCAGCGCCGCACCCGCGAGTTCTACAGCCTGCTCGACCAGGGCAAGATCACCGTCGTCGCCGGCGACGACGACGAGCCGCCCGGCCACTGAGACTGAGCCTACTGCTACCTCACGGCTGCATGATCACGTACTAGTACTATGCCCTGCTGTGTTGTCTCGCGTCATATCTATCGCTTTAGTTTAATTTTAGTAGTGTTCTGATGATCAGGGCTTCAGGGGGGTTTGCTTAATTTGTCTGCTGCTCTGTGATCATCATGTCAACGGTTGACAGTGTCTTGCTTATTGTCCCGCTCACTTTTACTACCTTTTCGTGTTAGCATGTACTACTACTACTACTGCACAATCAGATAATAACGACGACGGTTAGTTTTTATGATCTGTCTTGCACTCTTGCTCTCGAGGGAGATTAAAAAAAATTGCTTCCCTAATTCAAAGTCGGATTATTAGATCTGTGGTCAGTGTTGTACTGCGGCTCTTGTCTCTAGTTGCAGCGATTAGGGATTCCGTCCGTCTGTGCCTTCACATCAGTTGGTTTTCGGCGTGCCGTGCCGGGATGATTCGGCGACACCATCATTGCAGGAGAGGCTGCTAAAATTTTGCAGAATCTCGCCTGTACTCCTTGTCTAATTTCTTTTTGAAGTAGGAGTATCGTTTTTTTTTTTTTTTGAAAGATCCTTGTCTAATTTCTTCACTGGTAGACTGGTACTACTATAACTACAGCCTACAGTAAAGGTCTCCTCTGTTTCTGTTCTTATTATTCTTTTGTTTTTTGTGGGGGAGAAAAAGAAAACTGTGGAAGTGGAATGCATGGAGCACCAAAGGGCGTCTGTTGTACTGTCCGCGTCTGGTCCTGTGGACTCCTCTGTGCGACTGTGCCGGAGTAAACTCTGAATAGTCAAGTCTGCTGTGTAGCTTCCCAGCCTGTGATTGTAGCATGTACAGTACTGTACGTCTAAGCACTCGAGTTGGTTAATTATGGCCTCAAGTGAGTGTCTGAAACTATTCTTTCTTTCTAGCAGATTAGGGTTATGTTCACTTGAGTTTATCTACGTCAGCGTCAGCTATTTAGTAGTGTTTTTCTGTCATAATTAACAAATCAGCGGACAATTCTTTTAGTCATGGCTTTTCAGATAAACTAAATTTAGAGGTGACCAGTTCTAATGTCTTCGTGCGAAATTACGCCCTCTAAAATTATAGCTCCAGTGTTCAGGTAGTGCTGACTGCTGAGCTGCTGTTAACATTTTAATCCATGAGGATTTTACAATTTCCATCGTGTGCTTAGATACACGCAACGGTTGAAGCATACGTACTGGTTATTTGAAGGAAATGCAGGCAAACAGCAAACATGCATTGACAAAAACTCGTATTTCTTCGCAGTCACACCAATTCAATTCAAGTATTCAAATCGTATGTACATTGACAAACTCGAAGCAAGCAAGCGCTGTATGTAGCACGTACGTACGTGTACCACCACGGTAGCTGATGATGGTATCAAGAAATCACGGACCGAGATTTACCGGGAGCAAATTGTCGTCGCCATTTTTGCGTGCCGACCTGAAAAGATTCGATCACGAGCCGAGAACGAAGCGACGGCAGCAGCCAGGCAGCCACCAGCGCGGGCGCCGGCGGCGGCCGTCCGTCCGCCCGCCCGCCGTCATCGCAGGTTGTGGAGCGGGTTGGACCCCGTGGGCGCCAGCCTCTTGTCGTCCTCGAACCAGCTGTCGCGGCCACCGGCGGCGGCGGCGGCCTGCCGGAGCCGCCTCGTGCCGCCGTCGGAGGAGGCGGCGGACCCGGTCCGCCGCCGGTGCGTCGCGTGGCGGCGATACGGCCGGCCCCGGTCGCGCGCCGGTGGCACGGCCGAGACGACGGTGGCGGTGGCTCTGCTGCTCCGCCAGTGCCGCCGCGCGGTCCAGGAGTGGCGAGACGATGCCGCTGTTGCCGGCACGGCGTGGCCGCTGAGGAGGAGCGACGTCGCCCTGAGCGCCAGCGGGATGAGCGACAGGAGCAGCGCGAGCTTGAGGCACCTGGCGGCGCTCATATCTATTCGCTCGCCTGGTCAGCCACCGGCCGCCAGCCCGGCCTGGCAAGAGCGTGGACGACAGACACGGCCGCGGCCGGTGACAGACAGCTGACACGACGCGCGGTGCGCTGCGCTGACACGGGCGGGCGAGGAGATAGATAACGGCAGTAGGCAGGCAGAGAGGGCTGCGAGGGAGAGCCGGAGAGACAGAGAGAGAGAGAGTGGAGGGGGGCAAGGCATGCAGGAATGGAGTGGGCGCGCCGTGTCCGTGTCCGTGTCCGAAGAAGAATGGCGTGTGGTGGTGGCGCTGTAATAATCGGCAATGATGCGACGGGAGCAGCGCAACGGGGAGGAGGAAGGCGACGACGAGAAGAAGAGGAGGAGGAAGGGCGACTCGATTTGACGTGGGCGGCGGACAAAGGCGCAATGAGTGGAGCCGGCCCGGTGGTGAGCCCCCGTCCGTCCGTCGCCTCGCGCTGCCTGCCGGCGGGCGTCGATCGCGTCGGTGCACACGTCCCCGTCCCTGTTTGTTCGCTTGCCTGTCGGCCTTGTCCACCCGCGGCACGCCGTGGTCCGGCGCCCCCCCCGTCCGCGTCCGTGTCTCCGTGCGGCGTGCGGCGATGCCAAGGGGCCGGATGGGGAGTCCACGACAAGGGCATCCATCAATGCATGTGCGCCTGCTTGCTTGACCGCCTCCAGCCGCTGCCGCACACGGCACTCCCGTCGTCATGCCATGCCATGCCATGCCACGACCCGGTCCGTGTCCGGATGATGCCATGTCATGCCATGCCGCGACCCGGGGAATGCCATGTGAGGCGGTGCACGCAGGCAGGACGCGCAGGACATTGTCATATCCGACGGACGTCTCTCGCACGTACTACTAGCCAGTCAGCACGCGACAACACAACAGGTTCCTTCCCAAGGCAAGGCAAGACAAAGGCGCGCGCCCTTTACCTCTCAAACACGGTGGACCTTTTTGGTCGTCTGCCATTATCGGGATCGCTGAAGATCCGCTGCTCAATTTGCATTGCCCGGTCCAGTCCTCCCAAAACTGTCTCCGGCTATCCGCTTGGAGCATTGCAAGCGAGAGGTATCCCTCCCGGATCATCACGACAAGGGAGAGAAATTAAAAAGGCTCGCGAAGAGATGGGAGCTTTCGTTCCTGCCTTTTTGCATGCATGCATGTATCATGTATGCATGCGAGGAGACGCATCGACCAAACAGTTGGTGAGCGAGCGAGTGCGACGACGACGCCATGCATGCATGGCCGGCCCCATGGAGAAGCATCCGGCAACCAGCAGTAGCCAACACTCGCCATCGACCGGTTCCATCGCCATCACGCTTTTTTTAACAACTCGCCGTGGACACACTACACTCTCTAGTCTCTTACTCCTACTGCACTTTGATCACTACTACCTGCAGCTGCCAGCTTGCTTTGCTGTTGCAAGCTGCAACAGCGCTGCTGCACCGACGACTGGCACGCGGGCCGCATCATATCATTCCCTCTCGCTCCATCTACAGAGACGGACAGCCCGTGCTGTGCTACTACATTTATTTTGGCCTTGTTTAGTTCACCCCAAAAATCAAAAAGTTTTCAAAATTCTCTGTCACATCGAATCTTGCGGCACATGCATGAAGCATTAAATTTAGACGAAATTTAAAACTAATTGCACAGTTTATCTGTAAATCACAAGACGAATCTTTTGATACTAGCTAGTCCATAATTGGATAATATTTACCACAAACAAACGAAAGTGCTACAGTAGCGAAATCCAAAAAGATTTCACATCTAAACAAGGCCTTTGTTGATGGAACCGAGGCCTTGAGGCATTGTTTAGTTTAAAAAAAATTTAAGATTTTCTATCACATCGATTTTTTGAGGTATGTATGAAGTATTAAATGTAGACCAAAACAAAAAACTAATTACACAGTTGAACCTAGTTAGTGCGTGATTGGATGATAATTGTTAAATATAAACAAAACTGTTTTAATAGTTAAAGTCAAAATTTTTCTCCACTAAACCAGGCCTGAACGCTGTGCTAGACTGCTATTCATATACTACGGGGGAGTATTTGGTTTTAGACCTAGTAAAGAGAACCAAAACTTACCTCTCTTACAAAACTATTCCTTTGGCCTTGATTAGTTCTTCGGGTAAAAAGTTTTTAGATACTGTAGCATTTTTGTTGGTATTTAGTAACTATTGTCCAACTATGGACTAACTAAGCTCAAAAGATTTATCTCGTAAATTACAAACAAACTGTACAATTAGTTATTTTTATCTATATTTAATACTTCATGCATATGTTGTAAGATTTAATATAATGAAAACTCTAAAAAAATAGATTTCGGGCGTAACTAAATAAGACCCTTATTTAGTTCCGGGGCTCAAGCTTCTCTAAGCGATATAAAATTGTCATAACGTCAATGGTCAAAAGTTGGCCAACCTCCTGCTCAAGAATTCACTCGGCTGAATTTGGCCTGCTGCTTCAAAACTTTTAGATAATTGAAGCTTCGAATGTTAATATCTGCCTAACTATATATCTTATTTGTAACTATTTTTTTTATCATAGCATTCCTTGTGATTTTTATCTGGAAAACAAAATCGCACATGGCCATGTTTCATTGAAGAATAAAACAATGACATATAAACCTGAGCATGTTCGCTTAGCAGAAAAATCATAACTGAAAGTATTGTTCGCTGATTTATTATAAGACAAAAACATTGCTAAATGACTCACATATTCGGCAGATAAGCTCAAGCGAATAGGCTCCTTACATGTTCAAACTCACAACTATACAACAAAATTTAACATGACTCCCAAACATTCTCGATCACTCCAGATTTTGGTATTGGCCGATTTTTTTAGAATTACACAATACAACATAGACACTGACAACACACACATACATATAAACATATGTACGCAAATCCTACCCTATGAGCACCTCCGAAGGTCTGAGCCAACAGATCAGTACGAAGTCATCACAGGCATCTTGCTGTCGACGAGGACAGCTTCATCACAAACCAAACATCATTTTTAGGTCTAACTTTGTCATTGCCCTAATTTGTCCATGACCATGATTTAGTTTGGGACACCTAAGTCATAAAACCAAACATTCCATATATACACATAATGTCCAAGGACGATGAGTTTAGGGTTTAAGGGTTAGGGCTAGATGCACATTCAGCTACTCTTACAAAATCCAACACCTTCTAACCAATGATCAACTCAACTACACCTATGCCTCGATGGATTCTTTTTGGATCGCATTGCTCATGAAGGTAGAGCAGACCCCGTGTTGTTCCTAGTGCTATCCTCTTTCTCCTTGACGCGTCAACATTTAAGCAAAAAATTGGAAAGCTGACACGTTTCACATCAACCATGATGCATCCAAAAATAGGGTAATCATTTAGTGTTAGATATAAGAAACTTATTTTAACAATTATGTGGAAGTGTTAAAACATTACATATTCAATTTTTTCATCTAGCTTTGATAGCCCTTTTACCACTCAAGTTTTTCTTAGTGGACATTTTATTAAGTGTTTTATAGACATTTACCCCCTCTTGTGAAAAAATACACCTTTTGAACTTGTGTAATTTAAAAAGTTGGTCTAGCTTACAACAAAGCACATGGAAGTTAGGAGCGAAAAGAGTGATAAACCTCGCAATTGAGAAATTGAGAAGCAACTCTTCCATTTGGCATGTATGAATAAACAAGTAACCTCTCTCTCTCTAGCTCACCCATTTGGGATATTAGTTGCACCTTAGCATGTAAGGCAGTGAGACTCAAGATAAGATGATGGATGTTTATGGCAGATTTGATAATTCTGAAGTTAGATGGTGATATAGATGTGATTCTTGGGATGGATTGGTTAACCAAACACAAGGATTTGATCTCTTGTTCTCCCCGAGCTATTAACCCAGAGCACCCTGGTGGTTTTGTGCAAATTGATGCTACACATTGAATGTATGATTTAGAGAGAGAGAGAGAGAGAGAGAGAGAGAGAGAGAGATGACTTCATGCTTCGACAGAGAATACATTGCAAGATGTGCTCGAGCTCCGTGAGTATATGGATGTCTTCCTAGACGAGTTGGTAGGAATGCCATCTATCCGAAAATGGGACAAGTTAGAAAAGAGCTAAGGGAAATGAAAGGGAGGTGACATGATAAACACAACAGAATAATATTAACAAAGAACTAGTTTTTTCTCATGTTAATCCCCTTTACACGCTTCCTTTTATTTTGCTGATATCTCCTTAATGGGATACGAGAACATTAGTCAGAGTTGGACACTTCATCAAAATGATGAAGTGAAGGACCAAAAATTAGGGGAAAGTATATGAAAAGATAGTCAAAATGTCAGCAAATTTCTGAATTCAGCCCAAACATTCATTCTCCTATAAGGCTATACCTATCCCTGGCCCAACAAGGCCCATTAGGCATTAGCAGGTCCAGCAGCTTCTCCCAGAGACCCAGAGTCGTTCGGTCTTCCTCCTCTCGTTTCTACTCTCCCAAATTCCCGAAACGCTAGCGGCGGCGGCGGGGTGGCGCAGCGGCGGTGACCGGGCGGCTGGTCGCTGTTTGCTGGGGCGGGGATTGCGGGCGGCCGCTGGGGCAGGGCGTGGAGACGGCCGCTGCTGGCGTGCAGGTCGGGCAGTCGAGTACAGAGCGCTCAGCAAAGGGTGTCCGGCGGTCTGCCATTCCGCCGATTGGAGCAGAGCCAGTGAGCCAGTGCCGATTGGAGCCTCCACAGCCGGCTGGGCGCTGGGCGGCACCGAGAGGCCAAGGCACCGGGAGATTGGTGATTGCAGCAGAGCCAGCCACCACTCCACCTGTTCTGTCCACCAGCACCACTGAATTGAATTTTGTAAGTTATTAATTCGGTCAATCACCCAATTGGCTTCTCATTTCAATGCATTATTGGAGTCAACTTGTGAATGACATTGAACGAGCAGAGCTACAACCAGTGAGAATTACCTAGAGCAAAGCTGCCTGTAATTTATAAGTTTTTTTTAACCATTTTGTCGTTTCATATCCTCTCTATATTTCGGTCTTTAATATGTTGAACAACTGGTACTTCTATGTCAAACAAATTTGAATTATGCTTCTGTGGAAGCATGATCGAATATGTGTCATATATCTAGGCTACCGCCACTGCCGCTGCTCTACACCAGGCGCCGAAGCCTTCGCTGATCTCTTCGCCAGAGAAGAGTGCCCACCAAATATTCCCACTCCCTTCTCTTTCCTGTATGCTGTGCAAAACCAAGTTCCCCAAACTACCTCAAGCTATTTGGCTATTTGATGCCTACTAACTTTTAGTTTTTTTTGTAAAAATTATTGGGACACCCATGTTCTTTACTAGATGAGGCCAGATTAATGAATCCATTATCTAAAAATGTTCTTTACTAGATCTGCTCCTGAAGTTGGCCTCCGTTACCTCCATGTCGAGGCTGCGAGCTCTGTGGCAGGCTTCCTTTAACGCCACAAAGAGAGGTAGCTTCTTACCTCAAGTCAGAACCTTTTTGCTTGCTCGCTATCAAAGTTTGGTTCATTTCCTCGATGTAACACATGTAATGGTGCATGTATATGTGCCGTGCATAATCTTTGGTGCTGTTGAGCCGTTCATTGATAACCATATAATCTGTAGTCAAGGTCATGGATCTTTATCCCGAGCATTGAGGAATTAACTTTCTTTTGTAGGAATGGAAAGCAAAGAGTACAGCATGGCTAGGGTGCAGAATAAGAATGTTCATGTTCCTAGTAACAGATTGAAATATGTTGAGTATTATACATGATATGAAATTTGCAAGCATATCAGATTGTCAGCTAGATATTAATCATGATGAATTATCTTTATGAATAGAATAGAATATAATATAATATGATGCCAGTTTCATTCCATATGTACCAGTCGTAGACTTCAGGCATCTTAGTAGCTGCTACTCATGCATTGCAGATCTGAAATAAATACGTGGTGTGTGGAATTCATGGTGTCTCTGTAGGGAATAGCATGTTTTGCTAATCTGTAAACAAGGAACTTATGGAAATTCTGCCTTTAAGTGTGCTGAATAATCTCTTCTGGAAAATACATAACCTCCTTAACTATCTTGGTCTATATTAATTTTTCTTCCTATATTCTTAATTGGCAGCTCTTGTATGGAGTTCAGATGATCTAATTCCACCAACTGAAAGATATATCTTCAATTTCAACTCAAAAGATGAGCTGAAAAGGTGGCATTTGTACTCAGATTCAGAGTATGGAGGTATTGCCTCACTTTCGAATTATACTTTTATAAATGTTATTAATTGCTACAGTTTATATAAATACTGATCTGATATCATAGTATAATTTGTCCTTTTGCTTCGTGACTGGGAGAGTGGGAGATACTTATGGATGATTGCCTGGTGTTGAAACTTGAAAATGCTCCTTTGGTTTTGCTTTCAGAATATGTTAAGAACATGCTCTTTTGAGTTGCTGATGGTTCACAACGGAAAAAATGTATTGCAGTTCAACCTTGTTCTGGTAGTCCCCAGTATATTACTTCTAGAATCATCCTAGCCAGCCCCCAGACATTTAAGAAGACATTTTCACACAGGTTGAGAGAAGGCCCGAACTCCTGCTCGACCCATATGCAGCGGCACCATAACCCATGTGAGAACGACCATGATCACAACCTGGGCCGAACCTTAGACCTGTGCTTTGGCGTGGTGCTTGGGAGTTGGGACAGATAGGGGAGTTTCTCTAACCCCAGCTTGAAATTCGCTCCCACGGGGAGTTGGACCCAAGACCTGAGGAGTGCTACTAGAGCCACCTAACCAACTCAGCTAGAGGCCTGTTCGCATCCATACTCCATTGATCATCAAATTCTCCCTTTGCTGCCTACATTTTCTCCTTTCTTTGCCATCAGCATGAATTATTGAACTCTATGTAGGGTTTACATATAACACTGTCATAGCTTGCTTTCCAGATAGTGATCCAAATGGGAGTCGACCACACCTTGTGTTTATCAGTACAGGATACTTGATACTGAATAAACTGGTGCACTACTGTATTATCTCCTGCTAGTCTCGAAACCAGTGGATCAGATAGAAGTGACAATATACATTACATGGGTGAACCTTGCCCTTCTGCAGGAGCAGGAAAAACATTAACACTTTAGTTGTGTACTCATACACTTGTGGCTTAGAATAATACGAGTGGACTTTTGGATTCAATAGACTATATTTCCCTACAACTGATAATACCCTACATGTGTATTAAATTCTTATATCTTTTAAGGACATTTTTCAGCTTTGCTGCAAGTACCTAGCTTCTTATTTACATCTATGATAGAATATAATAGGACAAAATTGTTATCCAGGTTTGTCTTCTGCATCCTTGGAAATAACTGATGGCACTTCAGGTGGAGATACTCCATTAACTGGTAAGAATTGTAACTTTTCCAGCTTGTGCCAATCATTTGAAGTTTAGTTCAAATTGAGTACTTTCTGGTACAAGAAAAAACAAATAATATATTTGTAGCTTCTTTCGTTTAGTATAATAAACCTCATTAACCTTGAAATTTGTTTTAGTGGTTTTCTTGGAAAATGTCTGAACTGAATCCAAATTATTAGTGGATGCCAGCTGCTGTATTTTATTTAATAATTGAATTGAAACATGCAGGTGTTTTTTTTAACTTATAATTTTCTTAGACTGGTTTGTAAGGTCACTTTTTTTTTTTGGACATGTGGATTCTGGAAGGTGTGTTTTCTGGTAATCTTTCTTTGGATATGTCCGAGGAATCAACATGGAGGATCAGGCGCTATGGATTCTGTGGGATGCGATCAAAGAAGGTACATTTCCTGTTTAGGGCGACACTGTGGTACCAACCTGGTTACTTCCATAATGTTTATCCGATTTCAGCAATGTTGTGCTATCCTTAGATGCACAAATGTTGTCACCAGTGATGGTAAAATATTTATGTGGTAGCTCTTGAAAAATGGTTGTCAACTACTAACCAGATATAACAAAATAGAAGTTCTTTGAAATGCCAATCCAAGTGCTAAGCATACCCTATCTAGGCTTAAGAGGTGTGAACATCCTAGGGCTTTAGATCAAACTGTTTTGTTCTCTCGAGGTCAGTGAAGTCATATCAAGCGTCTTAGGATTCAATAAATGATGATTACTTAAGACTACCTTCTAACTCTACTAAAATAACAAATATAGGTGCTTAAGCAGAAGTTAATCTGAGTGCTGATTAGAAAAATTCCTTTCTGCTATTTCAGTTTGATGGTTTCATTGACCTTGATGCATATGATACAATAGCAATGAAGATCAAAGGGGATGGAAGATGCTACATATCTACCGTATGTTTTCCCACACAAGAGATGCTTTTGAATATATGATGTCCAGTCATATTGTTCTGCAGAATCTGAAATTTTAAGTACAGATATACACGGAGAATTGGGTGAATTCACCCGGACAACAAGAAGACAACTCATGGCAGGCTTTTGTGTACATATCCCAGGACAGATGGCAAGTCTTGAAGGTAAATTATCACTTGCTATTATTCAAAATTCGAAATATGTGATTTTTTTTATGATGAAGAACCTGTTCCCATTCCATACAGATCCCTCTTGATCGCTATTTACCCACATGGAGAGGAAATGTGATTGAGGCAAAGTTGGAAATGAACCCTGCTCGAATCGTGGGGATGTCTCTCTCTGTAAACGCAGAAGGCGGTGTTCCTGGTGCCAAGACTGGGCCTGGTGATTTTAGGCTTGAGGTTGATTGGATCAAGGCGTTGAGAACACTCTGACCTCCACAAGCCAGTCTTTGCACTGCTTGATTGAGTTTCACATCGGCCTTTTCCTTCTCTTCTGCTTCATCCCGCTCCTGCGCCGCTGAAATTTTTATCAGCCAACCAAAACCACAGGAGTAACCATAGCACTGATTGCCAACTCATGTATGCTCTTTTTGGTGTATGAAATATTTTGTTTTGTACTAGTAGCGGCTTCTGCAGTTCGGCACCAATGAATAATGGATTTTTTTTACCTTTGAGGTTTATGAATAAAAAAGAATGATCGAAGAATGGAGCATTTACTTATGGTGTTCCCTTTAGACAGATGTTACTTTTCTCATAGGATCTGATCGGCCGATCTAATAATGTGCATTCCACCCTGACGATAATGCTAGAGTAGGATTCAATTTAATTAGTATTTGACTGTTCAGAGCACTAACGTTTGGTCATTCAATTGGACACGTTCACTTATGATTTCAGGGAAACAACTTAGAAATGCAAGCTAGAAGCAAGGCTCTGTTGCAGTATCCAGAATTGTCAGCCTGCTTGCATTGCACGCTCTGCTCGAATTCAAATGATCAGTTTAGACCTCTTTGGTCAACTAACACATTTTTCACTGTGGTTTGTTTGGCCGCACTAAAATCACGTGTTGGTTGGGAGGCTTCCAATCAATGCGCAATGGTGTTGACTGAATTGCAGCCAAACAAGCTCTTGATGAGAAATGTGTGCGCGGAAAAAGGTGAATTAGGCGCAGCTAAACAAGCCTGGTTTTAAAACCCGTGACAGTAAGCAATGGAAACTTCTCCGCTGATGAACTGACGCGCCAAACAGATGCAACGGATCCCTGTTACAAGCTGATGAACTGACGCGTCAAACAAATTGACGCATGTCAACTGCACGGCACACACCTTCAGCAAGCAAAAAAACACAAACAGGCACCAACTGCTCTGCACCGCACGGGAACCTTTGATTTCTATCTATACTCATTCATCTCATCTCTTTGCCACCAAGTAGATGCGCAACAAGGATGGGCTCACCTCACACAATGCTGCTGTATGTACAAAATGAATGCCACCACAGCTATAGACAGACAGATCACACCCTACAGTCCACCGGAAAATTTTTCGCCTTCCCTTGTGTTGGGGGGCTCTACACGACTACACCTAACCAACTCCCATGTAATACAACAATAGGCTTTATATGGCAAAACATCTATGCATCTCTGCGGCGACCGATCTGGTCGATTGGATGGTCATCTTGGCCCGGAGAGCTCCATGGCTTCTAGGCCAAGTGAGGATTCATCCGCAGCGAAATCCATGTACTTTGGAGGTAGGATCTCCGATGAGACGGACTTTGGTGTGTCCACGTTCTGCGACGCTTCCCATTTCTCTGCGAGCCCATCACCTTCCAGCATCCTGATTACCTCAGACATTCTGGGTCGGTGAGATGGATGGTATTGTGTGCATAGCAAAGCCACCTGAACCATTTCCTCCAACTCAACCCTATCGTAGTTGCTACCCAAGTCTTTGTCCACCATCATGTTTAGCTGCTTTTCTTGATGAAGTTTCTTAACCTGGAACCAGACAAAGAGAAAATGTTCATGACAATACAAAGGGTTGCTCTTTTTTTTAAAAAAAAAGAAAACTCTCAAGAGATTGAACTGAAGGGCAGAGCAAAACAAGGTATAATAAAGGAAAAAGACCTTTTTCATTTAAAGTTTGAAAGCAAATTTGAAATTGAATAAGTAAACACAAGATTCATGCTTACCCAGTCGAGCACTCCGCCCTTCTGATTCGCTACTCTTCCAAAATCCAACGCCTTCTGACCAGTGATCAACTCAACTAACAGAACCCCAAATCCAAACACATCAGTCTTCTCTGATGACTGGCCAGTTGACAGATACTCTGGTGCTATATGTCCGACAGTCCCACGCACTGCAGTTGTAACATGAGACTCCCTGTGATCCAAGAGTTTTGCCAATCCAAAATCTCCCACAATTGCTTCAAAATATTCATCAAGAAGCACATTGGAGGCTTTTACGTCTCGATGGATTATTTTTGGATCGCATTGCTCATGAAGGTAGAGTAGACCCCGTGCTGTGCCTAGTGCTATCCTCTTTCTCCTTGACCAGTCTAGAGCTGGTTTTCCATTAATATGTTCTGAATAAAATGAAAGAAAGTTAATTTGCATACATAGTGGACAATACACGTGGACGAGGCTCGTATGGTGTTTGTGGTTATCGATTAACCTAATACCACATGCCTTGAGTTGAAGATAGCTAGAGATTGGTTTGGTAGCTTCAGTTCATAGTCCAAAACTGGTCTTGAAAGCAATAATACGCATGGACATATAACACTATTGCAGAGCTCCACAGAGGAACATGAGTAGGGTTTAATTTGATCAACATAATTCAACAGTCAATGGCACCTTATACCTTTAATGGAAGGGCATGGCAAAGACAAGCTACCTGTCTGTTCGAAGAAAAAGTGACAGGGTATTCAGATCATTGTATATATTAGGGTAATACATTTTTAGACTGTAATATCCATATGATACATATAATTTATCACATTACACCGTGCACAAACCACATTTGCTTATTATGATTTCAGCAGTAAATAGAGCACGTGGTGACTATCTGTGATAAGTAGATGCAAGGCCAGCTGCAACACAACAATAGAAATCATGCTAGCTTGCCTGTTTATAGAAAGCATAAGGTGTCCAAAACTTTATTTTGTAATACTCTATGCAGTATGCAGCAACACTAAGCAAATATTGGAAAGCCGACACGTTTCACATCAACTATGATGCATCCAGAAATTGGGTAATTATTTCGTGTTAGATAGAGGGGACTTATTTAACAGTTATGCAAAAGTGTTAAAACATTTACAAATTCAAAATACTCATACAGCTTTGATAGCAATTTTACCACTCAAGTTTTTCTCAGCGGGCATTTTTAAGTGTTTTTTTTAGCCCCCCCCCCCCCCCCCCCCCCCCCCCCCCCGCGTGATGAAAATACATTTTCTCCAGCTTGCAACAGCATATGCACATGGAAGTCATGAGCAAGAAGAGCGACTAACCCCGCAATTGAGAAGCAACACTTCCATTTGGCATGTATGGATAAACAAGTAATCTCTCACTCTCTGTAGTGCAGAATCCAATAAGACGGAGGAGATTCCGATGAACAGCCAAGCTTATGACTTCAACTTCAGTTTGGAATTGAACTTCCCCACCAACGGCATTATAATCCTTCAGCCTTTTCACAGCAACGACAGAGCCATCACGCAAATAACCCTTGTATACTATGCCATATCCACCTTCACCTAAGATGTTCTTTGAGTTAAAATTATTAGTAGATGCGCGGAGCTCCTTGAAAGCATATCGCTTCAGATGACCCAAACAAACTTCTGGATCATATTGATCTGCGCATTGAAGAATGTATCAGGTTCAATTACCATGCTGCTGTAAAGACAGACAATGTAGCATGCTAGAGAAGGACAAACACTGTAGAATGCTAAAAAGATCAAAGCGAGTCTAGAAGGGTAAGATAAAAATACCTCATGATCATTAAAAGGTTAGAAAGAGTACATAAAGTAACTAGGAGATCATGATTGTGAAATAGCCCACACGCCAAAGTCCAAAAGTAACTGGGAGATCATACAAGTAAAAACTAAAAAGCAACATAAGTTTTATGCTGTATACTCCTAATGTCGATGGTAATAAGTTACTAGCACACACAACTAATGTTACAAGGTGCATATATTTAATGTTCAAATTTCTGAGTGATTTTGAAACTCCTCATTAATGCCACATGGCTGCAAACGAAAACTCTCAAGTCTCGAGTGCCATTGGGGAAACAACTCAGCTATTCAGTTTACTGAAACTCTTGTGGTTCAAATTGACTAACAACACTTGCATTCATGTAAATTTACTGTGGGACTGACCAGAAGGTGAAAGCTCTAAGATCTTAAAGTACTAGCGGTTGCTGCGAAAAAGAAGCTAATCTAATGTGACTTACATCTAGATATAGGTGGCTGTTATCATGATCACAGTCACACAGGAACAGAATAAAAAAGAATATTACCATTAACATCAAAAAAGATCTGCTGATTTCGCCTATGACGCCACCAAAGAAGCATACCAACTACAACAGCGGCAAAAGCTACTGAACCAACAGTTGCTCCACATATTGTAGCAATATGATGACTCTTTCCAATGCCTTGTTGTGGCTGAGCTGAGGAAAGGAGACATATGTGAGTGCCACCCAGACAAAAAGGTATTTATTTTCTTCTGTTATGCCTTCCCAAATTTTAACAGTGGAAAGAGATCTTACTTTTCAGATCATCTGGTGGGTAAGAGAGTGGGTCAAGTGACACAGAAGAGCAGTTACCTCCAGATTTATTACCACAAATCATTGGATTTCCAGCTATGCTGTATGAACAAACAATAAAATCAACGCATGACTATGCAAACAGTAATCCTGGCATGTAGTGTTCAGGCAGAAATCATTTCAGCCATGAAAAGGAACAAAATTAAAATTACTTACATAAAGGTTCTTGCGGAAATCTTGGGTAATGGACCACTGAGATTGTTAAACGAAAGATCTCTATAACAGAAGCCAACTCAAGTGAATCAGTACTGGAATAGGGAAAGAGAAAAACAAACAATAAAATGTGATTGCACTATTGCAGAGCATACACGAGTGCAAAACCATCAATGCTGGCAAGTGAATCAGGCAGAACTCCAGACAAGCTATTATTGTTCAACTTCCTGGTTGCAATAAGAGAGCTAGAAATGAGCCAAGACAAAATCACTGTCATCAGCGGGAGTGCTGAAAATCAACATTGAGGTAAGGATCTTACAAATAATTGAGGTTCTTGAGATTTCCAAGCGAACTTGGGATACTCCCCGTGAGTTGGTTATCTGACATGTCAAGAGTCTTAAGCATCCCCAGCTTTCCAATCGTACCCGGAATAGGACCAGAAATCGCATTGTTCTGTAACAGCCTGTCGATCAGCATAACAAAGCACTTGATTCATTCAACCAGATTGGAGCACTCAGAAAACCTTAAGTTTGAATTTTGAAGTGCTATGGGTAAACAATAGGGGGGCGAGTAAACTTACACAGATTGCAGCCTGGTGAGGTTGCCGATGCCGGGTGATAACTTGCCGGACAAGCTCTGGCTAGGCAATCCTCTGCAAACGAAGGAGCGCATGTGAGAAGACCGACCGAAAGCAGCAACTGCTGGTGCTCTTCAGAACGGGCATGAACGAGGGAGCTAACGTACAAGGCGGAGACGTAGCCGTCGGAGGAGCAGGTGACCATCCTCCAGCTGCAGGGGTCGACGGAGTTGATGTCCCAGTTGTCGAGCACGTTGTAGGGGTCCTCCAGCTCCGTCTTGATGGCCATCAGAGCCACCACTGCGTTTCAGCCACAGGCAAGGCAAGGTTCAGCGTCACCAAATTTGTGATGCCAAGAAACAGCTAAAACTCGACAGACATGATGAGTGATGTGGAGGCACCAGCACATCAGGTACATTTCATTTAATGTTCTTGTTCATAGTGGATCTTTTACATCGTCTTTGAAACCAGCGATTGATCGGGGGGAGGAGGGAGGATTTTTCAAGAAATTTCAGCCAAAAAAAAACTGTGTTGCGGCTGTTGCCTGATAGAAAATGCTCGGCATGTGTCTTTTTCCTTCCCAAACAAGAAGTTGGGCATTTTGTTAAGACTTGGGAAATGAGGAGGAGAGCAGGGTAGGTACCTTCGTAGTTGATGCCGGCAGGGGAGAGCGTGGCGTTGGACGGCGGCAGGATCACGGCGAGCAGAGCAGCGACCGCCACCCACCACCACCTCATCCACATCCGGGGCCCCCGCGCCCGCATCGCCGCAACCCCGCAGATTCAATCCAGCACAGAGCCGTAGAAGAGGAGTTGCAGACCAGTCACCACTCCACAGCTCCAAAGCACAATTCCGCCGCCGCAGCAGGGAGGAAGAAGAAGAAGCAGCGGCAGCAGCGCTCGCGAAATCGGCAGCCAAGAAGAAGGCACTCTCTATCGGACGGACCTCGTCCAGTCCAGATACCCAATGATGCCACCGCGGACGCAGCGCGAAAGCGAGGGGGCCGAGGGGGGGTTCACGCGAGCTCCGCAGAGGAAGATGGTGGGGTGTGGACAGTGGGGGCACGCAGGGGGGGAGAGAAACGCCAACGAGCAGGGGCAGGGCAGCAGCCTGTGCTCGCTGTGCCTGCCCCTGCCACTCCTCCCTCCCCTTCCCCACCTATCAATCCAGCACCATGCTCCTGCCGCTGCCGCGGCCGCTGTCCGCTGCTGACGCCGCTGATGCCCACCCACTCCACGCCGCTGCAAACCGCCAAGCGCTTTTCCCCCCGACCCGGCCTGACCTGCCACGGGCGCGCATGCCTAGCAGCTACCTCCTCCCCTCCATCCTTTTCGTCCTTTTATTTGTTCCCCTAGATTTTATGGAAAAGGTGTGTGCATTTTCAGAAAAAGGGAGGAAATCCTCTTGCTGATCTCCTACTACCTCCCAAGAAGAATCTTTTGTGCGGATGGATGAACGAACACATTACATGTCATGCAATTTGATACGAGTACTTTTTTACAGAGAAAGTGTAAAAAAAAATCAACTTGGCTGCGTGGATAGTCATGTTCAGAAAAGACGGCCGCAGATGCTTTGCTTGCTCATCGGAAAGCATAATGTATTACTGCTACATGCAGTGTCGAATTTGCTGGCATTATACTAGCAGTACTAGGAGTGCTACATATCACCGGCAGTTGTGCGTGTTTAGCGAGGATAAACAACTCATCTGCCTGCCTGTTAGCATAAGCTTTTCCAGTGTTCGTTCTGGTTGTCATCATCCAGCACATCCACCCTACCTAACGACACTGCTAATGACAGGAGAGTACAGGACGCATGTTTGTCATGAAACTAGTTAGTCTACGAAACCGAGGACGTACTACTGTCAGCACGACTATCTACGCTTGCTGATACTGTAACGTAATGCTGCCAGCACAGTGGTAATAAAGAACGGAATGATGGGGGGAATATAAGAAAAGCGGGAGAAGAGGTTAAAAGCTTGCGGGGCACTGCCGAGTCACATGCTCGCCTTTTATTTTGTCCCGTCCTTTCTTGTCGCTCTGCTCGTCACCCTCTTCCTCTCTCTCTTTTGATCGTCGGTAGAATCTATATTTTATTTAGATATTTACATTCCGCCGCGACATCCGGTCCCGGCCAGCTTGCTACTGTGTTTTTGAATGGATGGTGTTCAATTGTTCATCATTCACCCACTGAGGCCTTGTTTACTCTACAAAATTTATCAAAATTCCCCGTGAAGCTATAGCTTCACCCACTAAACCATGTAAAATTTGAGGCAAACTCAAACTTAAGGCTACACTACAAACTAAGTCTATTAGAAATGAAGATCCCCATTATCGTTGTCTCCAACGAGCGATATGTCCTCTTTATTATGGTTTTGTTGTGCTCTTTTTCTGGCCTTGTTTAGTTTCAAATTTTTTTAGAAAATTGACGTTGTAGCACTTTCGTTTGTATTTGACAAATATTGTCCAATCATGGACTAACTGGACTCAAAAGATTCGTCTCGTCAATTCCGACCAAACTGTGCAATTAGTTTTTCTTTTCGTCTATATTTAATACTCCATGCATACGTCTAAAGATTCGATGTGACGGAGAATCTGAAAAATTTTGCAAAATTTTCTAGGAACTAAACAAGGCCTAAGAATGGACCAATAATTAATCCATTAGGCAAATTAGTTGTTGAGCCCAATGCCTAAGAGAAACTAACAAACAATATAAGAGAAAAACACTGTTGAACGGCTGACATATTCGGCTGCTATAAACCAAATACAATTTGAACAATCTTCAAAATAAATCTTACAACATGACAATGGAAAAACAAATGTCGTTGTAGTTTCTTTGTTGTTCAAGAATAACTGTGGGGGTATAAATCCCTATACCCTCATGTGGGGGGATAGACCCCTATACCCTTACGGCTAGACTTGGGCCAGGAGGCTTGGCCCATTACGAGACGAGTTTAAGGCTTGATCCGACAGCCTGGAGTCTCGCACAAGGAAGCAAGATGTGGAGATCAAACAGAATTCTAGTCGGTTAGAATAGGAATTGATATCGAACTATCTATGGCAATTGTAACCGACTAGGATTAGTTTCCAGATCTGTAACCCTGCCCTCCGGACTATATAAGGAGGGACAAGGGACCCCCCTAGGACATCGTAATCTCTCAACACAATCCAATACAACCAGACGCAGGACGTAGGTATTACGCCAACTCGGCGGCCGAACCTGGATAAAAAGCTTGTCCGTGTCTTGCGTCACCATCGAGTTCGTAGTTTGCGCACCGTCTACCGATAAACTACTACCGTGGGTATACCCCAAGGTAGACTGCCGACCAGCTTTCGTCGACAGTGGCGCGCCAGGTAGGGGGTGTGCGTGCAACTTTTCCGGCGAACAAGATGGTCACGATCCCAGCTTCCGCGACCGTGCCCGAAGGCCTCACGTTCACCGTCGGCCAAATCACGTGGACGACGCGCAGCGGCGGTTTCGCGACCACGGTTCCGAAAGAGATCCAGATCCAATCTGAGATCACGTCGTCTCCGACCACGCGCGTGACGACACCAAGCTCCCGACCACCGCTCCCGCTCTACAAGGGAAGGGAGATCGACTGCTCGGACCTCCTCCAAGCGCTCGATCGCGCTGACTCCAAGCTATTCGAAGTCTCCCAACTAATAGATGGAGTTCTGCGCCGGCCCGACCAAGCCGCTCGAGCGGATTCTTCGAAATTCCGCCGGCCAACTCGTGTCACCACACACGAACGGCTGGGAACATCCCTGACGATAACCTCAACCCCCTCAGGACGATCCGTCGAGCTCAAAAAGGAAGACTATCCTTGCGGCCTGAACAACTCGGCCTCTGTTTATTCACGGCATGTCCAATCCGTTTTCAGCAAAGCGGGCTGGTCGCCGACAAGGAACAATCGCCACCATGTCAACATGGTGACCATCCGAGAGCTACGGGACGGCCAGGTTTCCAGCACCAACTCAAGCACCGGCTCCGTCCCCACCGAGGTTGTGAACACCGAAGACGAGGACTATGACCTGGATTTTCCTTCACACCCTCCGGGTTTCGACCGATTCCCGATATTCCCCCCCCGGCGAGGGGATATTGTATTCAATGTCAGCGCCGACGAACCAGCCGTTGACGGAGAAACAGACGACCAGAGGCAACTCCGTGAACAGCGTAACGCCGAGCGCGCCCGACGGCGTGCAGACGAGCAACAACAGACGCCGCCAGGCAACCTCAACGATGCCTTCGACATGGTCGGGGACCAGCCGGTCTACAAAACGCCAAGCGCCAACGTGGCTGTCGCCATGGCCAATCTGGATCGGCTTCCTGACACCCCCGAATGCCAGGGAGTCCGGACCAGTATCCGAGCACACCTGATCGCCGCAATGGGACAGACAGCCGCTCTGCTCAAGAGAGTCCAGGACGCCTCTTATACGGAAGCCGCCTCCGACCAGACTCATCGTAGCCGGGCCTCACCCAGCAGGCGTCGCCGCAGCCGCTCCCCCGACAACCGTCGAGGGGACTCACGGCGCGATGATGGTGGTCGGGACGCCGATGGCCGCCGCCAGCAGGACCGCGTACGCGGCCAAGAAGAAGAAGATCAACACAGGGATCTCCGCCACAACATCCCCCCCAAAGATGCCCGGGACCGCATCAACAGGCGCGCCGCAGAAAGAGCAGTCCATGAGAACCTGCGCCGCATCGAGTACGACGCGACCCACGGTCCTCCGGGCCTAAGGCAGTTCTCTTCACACCTCCGCCAAGTCGTGTGGCCCCGCAATTTCAAGCTCGAAAAACTTAAAAAATACGACGGCAAGGAAAATCCAGAGAACTGGATCACTCTCTACGAAATCGCCGTCCGATCAGCGGCAGGAGATGAGCACGTCATGGCTAATTACTTCCCCGTAGTCCTCGACCAGGCTGGTCATCAGTGGCTTCTCGGCTTGCCCGAGGACTCCTTCGACTCTTGGGAGGAGCTACGTCAGGCTTTCATCGACAACTTCATCGCCACATGCGAGCAGCCCGGAAACAAGTATGACCTTGAAAGGATAAGAGACAGGAAGAATGAACCTCTGCGCGATTACATCCGACGATTCTCGGATATGCGTCTCAAAATCCCGAGGATTTCTCATGACGAGGCCATATCAGCCTTTATCAAGGGTTTGCGTTTCCATGAAGCGCTGAGGAACAAGCTATTGCGTAAGCGCCCATCAACGGTAGCAGAGCTCCTCGCCACGGCTAAAAATTACGCCGATGCTGATGACGCAGAAAAACTAATCCGAGACGATGCGAGAGGCACCGACCAGCCCTCCCGGCGAGACGACGGTCGTGGTCGCTACGACAACAGAAATCATCGCCGCTCCGACAACCGCGATCACCGAGAGGGTTGGGATCGGCGGCGCGACAGCCGCGACGACTTCAGAGGAAAGCGCCCTCGCGAGTACGACCACGAAGTAAACACGGTCAAACGTCCCAATGGACGACGGGACTACCAAGACGACTACAACAAAACGTTGAAGGGACCGTGCCAGCTACACCCGAAGTCTAACCATACCATGGAAGAGTGCCGCGTCCTCAAAAGTATCTATACACGGCGGGCCGCCCAAGAAGACACCGCCAAGAAAAGCAGCAAACGCGACGGGCACGACCACGAAGATGAGGATGAGGACCAAGACAGGGACCCCCGACACCAATATGTCAGCCCTACCGACGTGGTTCACTCCATTTTCGGGGGCAAGGTCTCCACTGAGTCCAAGCGAGAAAGAAAACTGTTAAAGAGAGCCTGCCTCAACATAGACAGCACGGACGGGCTGATCGCAGATCCGAAATTTCCCGCCTGGTCCCACAGGGAGATCGCGTTCAGCAGGAAGGACCAGTGGGCCACTATCCCAGAGCCGGGTCGTTTCCCACTGATTCTTGATCCCTGCATCAATAGCATCAGATTCGAGCGCGTGCTCGTGGACGGGGGAAGCTCCATCGACATCCTCTTCCGCAACAGCCTGCCCGCCCTCAAGATATCACCGGCGCAACTAAAACCTTACGACGCCCAATTCTGGGGGGTTTTGCCAGGTCAAAGTTCGGTGCCCCTCGGACAGATAACATTGCCTGTCCAATTCGGCACACCCGATCACTTCCGGACGGAGTTCATCAACTTCGTAGTCGCGGACTTCGACGGGACCTACCACGCCATACTGGGCCGCCCATCACTGACAAAGTTCATGGCAGTCCCGCACTACTCATACCTGGTGCTTAAGATGCCCACGGAGAAGGGCGTCCTGACCGTCAGAGGCAACGTCTATACTGCGTACACCTGTGAAGAAGAAAGTTTCAAGATCACCGAGGCAATTGACCTCTCAATCCGCATGGCGGAAACAGCAACCCAAGCCGCACAGCTGCCCCCCGACCAGCTCCGATTACCCGAGCAAGAGACAGCCAGAAAGAATTCGAAATCCAAGGAGTACAAAGAAGTGCAGCTGGTCGAAGGTAACCCCGAGAAGACAGCCCTCATCGGGGCTAACCTGGATCCAAAATAGGAAGACGCGCTCGTCAGGTTTCTAAAGGACAACGTGAGCGTTTTCGCATGGAAACCCGCAGACATGCCCGGTGTCCCACGAAACCTGATCGAGCACTCCTTAAACGTCTCGAAGACCGCAAGACCAATCAAGCAAAAACTACGACGGTTCGCTCGTGACAAAAAGGAGGCTATTAGGACAGAGATAACACGGCTTCTAGCAGCCGGATTCATAAAAGAGGTGTATCATCCCGATTGGCTCGCCAATCCGGTTCTTGTACGCAAAAAGAATAATGAATGGAGAATGTGCGTTGATTACACCGATCTCAACAAGCACTGTCCTAAAGATCCTTTTGGTCTTCCTCGCATCGACGAGGTGGTCGACTCAACGGCCGGATGCGAACTCCTCTCCTTTCTAGATTGCTACTCTGGTTATCACCAGATCTCGTTAAAGGAAGAAGATCAGATCAAAACATCCTTCATCACACCCTTCGGCGCATATTGTTACACTACCATGTCTTTCGGACTTAAAAACGCCGGGGCCACTTATCAAAGGGCCATCCAGCAATGCCTCCACGACGAGATTCGCGATGACCTCGTCGAGGCCTACGTGGACGACGTGGTCGTAAAAACAAGGGACGCGAGCACCCTGATCGACAACTTAGACCGAACCTTCAAGGCACTCAATAGGTACAAGTGGAAGCTCAACCCCAAGAAATGCATTTTCGGCGTTCCTTCCGGTCTACTGCTCGGCAACGTCGTCAGTCGCGACGGCATACGACCAAACCCTTCAAAAGTCAAAGCCGTACTCGACATGCGACCACCGAAGAACGTCAAGGACATTCAGAAGCTAACCGGATGCATGGCCGCCCTCAGCCGTTTCATTTCAAGGCTGGGAGAAAAAGGCCTCCCTTTCTTCAAACTATTGAAAGCGTCAGAAAAATTCTCCTGGACCGAAGAAGCCAACGCCGCGTTCACTCAGCTTAAGATCTTCCTCACTTCACCGCCTGTCCTCACAGCGCCTCAGCCTAATGAAGACCTGCTCCTTTACATTGCTGCAACCGACAGGGTTGTTTCCACGGCAATAGTGGTCGAGCGAGATGAACCAGGTCACGTCTTCAAGGTCCAGAGACCCGTTTACTTCATAAGCGAAGTTTTAAACGAATCCAAGGCCAGGTACCCACAAATACAGAAGCTTATATACGCCATCCTGATAACGTCAAGAAAACTGAAGCATTACTTCGACGGCCATCGAGTCCTGGTGACAACCAGCTTTCCTCTCGGTGACATCCTGCGCAATAAAGACGCCAATGGCAGAATCGTGAAATGGGCAATGGAGTTATGTCCATTTTCCCTGGAGTTCCAGAGTCGCACCACTGTCAAGTCCCAAGCCCTGGTCGATTTCATTGCCGAATGGACGGATCTCAACGAACCTTCCGTTCCCGATGTCTCAGACCACTGGTCTATGTTCTTCGATGGGTCCTTGAACATCAACGGTGCAGGCGCTGGGATACTGTTCGTATCACCCAACAAGGACAAACTCCGCTACGTCCTTAGGATCCTTTTCCCGGCGTCAAACAACGTCGCCGAATACGAAGCATGCTTACACGGCATACGACTAGCCGTTGAACTGGGGGTCAAGCGCCTCTATGTCTACGGCGACTCTGCCTTGGTCATCAACCAGCTCAACAAGGAGTGGGACGCAACCCACGAGAAGATGGATCTCTACTGCAAAGAAATTCGCAAATGGGAAACTCACTTCTATGGCATAGAGTACATCCACGTGGTCCGGGACAAGAACCAAGCAGCAGATGCGTTGTCAAAGTTAGGCTCATCTCGGGCCCAGATCCCGCGGGGTATTTTTGTCCAGGACATCCATGAGCCAAGCGTAAGCCCTCCCCTGGTCGACAAGCAACCCACCGAGGCAATGCTCATAGATGACGCCACTCCGGCAACCGGTGGGCGTGACTGGCGCACCCCGTTCATCAAATACATATCAGACGGAACAGGCTATCAGGACAAAACAGAGAACGAGCGCCTCATCCGACGGTCAAAGAACTACATCCTGGTCGACGGAAAACTCATGCGGAAAAACGCAAGCTCCGAAGTACTGCTCAAGTGCATACCCCAAGATGATGGTATCAAGCTCTTGGAAGACATACACGCTGGATCCTGCGGCAACCACGCCGCATCTAGAACGCTGGTCGGAAAGGCTTTCCGAGCAGGTTTTTATTGGCCAACCGCGGTCGGCGACGCAGAAAAACTGGTTCGGCATTGCGAAGGATGTCAGTTTTTCGCTAAGAGGACCCACGTACCCGCCCATGAAATTCAGACTATCCCGTCGTCTTGGCCCTTTGCTTGCTGGGGGCTTGACATGATCGGACCATTTAAACCAGCCCCGGGCAACTTCAAGTTTGTCTTCGTGCTAATCGACAAGTTCTCCAAGTGGATCGAATACATGCCCTTGGTCAAGGCAACCTCCGAGAAGGCCGTGGAGTTTCTCAATCAAATCATACACAGATTCGGCATCCCGAACAGCATAATCACCGACCTGGGCACTCAGTTTACTGGCACCACTTTTTGGGATTTCTGCGATGACAGAGGCATAGTCATAAAATATGTGTCAGTAGCACACCCACGTGCTAACGGTCAAGTCGAACGTGCTAATGGAATGATCGTTGATGCCCTAAAGAAGAGGCTGTACACCGAAAACGACAGAGCACCCGGTCGATGGATGAGAGAATTGCCGGCAGTAGTCTGGGGCCTCCGAACCCAGACCAGTCGAAACACAGGGGTGTCTCCCTACTTCATGGTATACGGTGCAGAGGCGGTCCTGCCGGCCGACATACACTTCAGATCTCCTAGAATCGAGCACTACGACGAGGCGACTGCCGACAACGCCAGGGAACTCGAAGTCAATTGCATGGAGGAAAATCGTTTAGTTTCATGTCTCCGAACAGCAAAATATCTCGCGGCAGTCAGGCGATACTACAACAGGAACGTCAAGGACCGTTCCTTTGTGGTCGGCGATCTGGTGCTTCGATGGAAAACGAACCAGGAGGGAATGCACAAGTTATCCACTCCCTGGGAAGGACCCTTCGTGGTGACCAAGGTCACACGACCTACGTCCTACAGATTGGCATACCCAGACGGAACACGAGTGCCTAACTCTTGGCACATCGACAAACTGCGACGATTCTATCCATAACGTTTTAATGGCTTTCTTTTGTAAGTATCTTATAATTTTTGATAATAAGATTCTATATTTCTCGCCTATACCTTGTCGTACGCAGCACCCAGCAAAACTCCTGCAATGGATGCTCTTGGCGACAACCAAGACAAATACGGTGACACGTCACTCAGACATTCTTACAGCGCTCAAAACAACAGTCATGACAAAAAAGAAAACTTTATTACAAACTTTACATACAAAGTTTACAATAAACACCCTGACGGGCAGATACTAGTCTATTCCTACAGACTACTTTATTGGCCTAGCTGCTCGGGCTGATCACCCGCCTGGCCTTGCTGCCCGGACGAAGGGGTCGGGGCCACCGGCGCCTGGCTGGTCGAGACCGCAGGCGTCGACCGCCCATCTCCAGCAACGGACGCGCCCGACAACTCCCTGGCCGACCTATCTGAGCTCGGCTGGTCTGGAGGAGTGGCCGTTCCGCACAGGTTGATGTCGCCGATCACCGTCGACGACAAATCCAGCAGACTACCCCGAAGTTCGTCCGCTTCCTGTGGGCCGACTTCCTTCGGGTACCCCTTCTCCAGCCTGCTCAAGTCAACCAGGGGGTAGTGGGCGCGCACCATGCTGAGGACGTGCGCGCCGGCAAACTCTCCGGCGTCCTTCACAAACTGCTGGAGCCAGTCCCACGCCCGTTGCGCCTTCTCGACTGGGGTCAACTGCGGCGCGCGGGGCTGGCTCTCCGGGAGCTCGGGACTGATCAGGTCCAGGACCGGGGACACTCCCTTCCAGATCTTGCAACAGTTGGCCTTCCAGGAGTCCCGGTCCCTGATCAGCTCATCCAGGTGCTTCTTGGTGTTCACCTTGAGCACTGCAAACGAAATGAAACGTTACCAGACAAGCACAGGGCAGGCAGCAATCAACAAGGCGGCACTCATTACCAGCTAACTCCCGGTCTTTTCGGCCCAACTCCTCTTCCGCTCGCCGCCCGGACTCCTGTGCACTGGCGAGCTGTTGGCCGAGCTGCTCCTTCTCTTGTTGGAGGCTCGCCACCTCCTCCTCCAAGTCTGCGTGAATCGATTAACTGGTCAGCAAAGCAAACTATACAAGTATGTGAAACTGCTCGGAGCGTGTGACTAACCTTCCTGCAGCCGGTACTGGTCGGCCAGGCGACGAGAGAGGTCGAGACGACGCTCCTTTTCGGCGCTCATCTCGACCACCTTCTCTCCGACCTCCGCCCGCAACCGGTCTACCTCCGCGGCAAGGGCCTTGTTCTCGGCCATGACGCCTTCTATCTGGTCAAAGCACCGTTTCCGGTACTTCGCCGTTTTCATAACGTCCTACAAAGCAAGCATATAAGAATGCGCAGAAGACAAGGCAAAAGATCGCGCGGCAGCTCAAAACGCCGCTTACCTTGACTTCGTCGACAAGGCGCTTAGCCGCGCGCTCCACCCTGGCGGCCTCTTCGGACTCGGCGAGCTCCTCATGACCGATAAAGTGATCCCCGCGTTGGCGCCACACATACACGTGTTGGCGGCCATCACGGGGACGACCCTCGATCTCTTCTACCTCGTCGTCGGAGGCCGCCCTGGTTTCCTCCTCCTGGGCTGCGTCACCCCCGGTGGTGGTCCCAGGCGCCACCGTCCCTTGGACCAGACCTGGGGAGCCCGCAGCCGGAGAGGCTCCTGCTCGGGGCGGCAGGGGGACTTCACTCCCCCCGGCAGGAGGAGCGGTCGGAGACTTTCCCTTCTCCGAGGAGTCAGTTGGGGGAGCCTCCCCAGCCCTGGTCGGGCTGCTTGTTGTAGTAGGCGCCGCGCTCGGGAGCCCCTCCGTGCTCCCAGGCGCGACTGCAGCTGTTGGCTGCTCTGTGGTCTGGGGGGCCGCATCCCCAGAACCGCGGGCAGGCTCGCCCGTTCCCTGGCCAGCAGTTTGGCCAGGGTCGACATCCGATGCCGCACTACAGGAACAAAAGTTAAAAAAAAAGAAAAAAAAAAAAAAGAGAGAGGAGTCCAAAATACGTAAGTTGAACACTTACAGGTCTGACCGCCGATGGGTCGCGGTGAACCTCCTCCTCGCCCGGCCGGTCGGCGCCTGTGCCCCCACCTCGGCAACTTGCGGGGCAGCCGCGTCGCTGGCCACTCGATCAGTGGCGACCGGCGCAGCGTCTGGGCGGTCCCGAGGCCGTCGGACCAGCGACGGCGCAGCCTCCTCGTCGTCCTCGTCGTCGTCGACGATCCGCACGAGCCGACGACGCTTCGGCGCTTGGCTGCTCTCCGCCGGTAGGTCTGCCGGCAGCTCCGGCGTTGGCAAGGGATTCGCCGGCAATGGCCTTTTCCCCGCTACCCTCTCCTCGGAGGTCAGGACGGGGCGGGCTCGGTCTTCTTCCGACGGGACCTCTCCCACAGGATCTTCCATCCCCGGTGCCAGTGATGCGTACACTACGCACCGGTCGACATCACCGACCTGCAAAAGCAACAGAGGTGAGCCAACTGCAGACGACATAAGAATGATCAAACGGGCTATGCTACATACCTTTGGTGCTGGTCGTCCTAGTTTGAAGGCTTGCACCCGATCACTGCTACGGGTGAAGCCCCCATCGGCAAAGTTAAACAGCTCGTTCAGCAGCTGTTGTACCTCCGCCTTCTCCAGGATCTCCGACCGCATCCTGGTCGGGTCTGCGCTTCCGGCATATTCATACGCCGAGTGCACCCTCTTCTGGCAGGGCATCACCCGGCGGCAAATGAAGTTGCCGACCACGCTAAACCCGTCCAGGCGCGACCAGTCGATCAGCTTCATCAGCTCCGCCACTTGACCGTCGTACTCCGGGCGGTCGCTCCAGCTCGCCCTCTTCTCGGGAACGTACCCCACGTCGCAGAACGTGGAGCTGCCCGGTTCCTCCCTGACGTAGAACCACCTCCTGTACCATTCGGTCAAAGAGGTGTTCCATGGGCAGTGTAGGTAGCGGTTCTTCATCCCATCACGAAGGTTGAGGTATACTCCACCTGCAACCTTGGAGCCTCCAACTGCTCCCTTCTTCCTCAGACAGAAAAGGTACCGGAAAAGATCAAAGTGCGGCTCTATGCCAACATAGGCCTCGCACAGATGGATGAAGGTGGAAATAAGGAGAATCGAGTTCGGGTGCAGATTGCAAATCCCGATCTCATAGTACAAAAGAAGACCCTGTAGAAAGGGATGAACAGGAACACCAAAGCCTCTCTTGATGAAGTCTTCAAAAACGACGATCTCACCGGCGCGAGGGTCGGGGTAGCTCTCCCCTTCCGGCGCCCTCCAGCCGCCGAGCTCTGCGTCGTGCAGAAGCCCCATGTCGACGAGGTCACCAAGAGACTTTGTGGTGCTGCGAGATTTTTTCCACTCCTTGGCCATCAGTTCGGCCCTCTTCCTGGAATCGCTCTTCGCCATTAGAGGTGCGAGTGCGCGCTGGGCTAGGAAAGTGCAGGAGATTGGAGAAGATGAAAGCGGAAGATTTGACGGCAATTGCAGGAGAAGCGGTACAGGAGGTCCTATTAGGCCCTTATAAACCAGCGACCCCACCTCTCCCACTTCCTGTAATCTCGGGAAGTGGGCAGGCCATGCGGCGGACGCGGCGTTTCGGTTTATAATGATTATAGACAATTAATGCGGCGGAGTTTTCGTACCAATTGATGGTTTCCTTTTTCTCAAACCACGCAAAGAGCGGTTGTACAGTTGCCAGGCACAGCTTTTCATGCATCCGTCTGACATATCGTCAGGAGACCCCGTCATGTCAACTTCAAATTTGAAAGACCTTTTCAAAAGTAAGAAGACACATACGCCAGTGAGTCAGCAATCCGGAACTTCAAAGACTGCACCGACCACCGAGCACTCGATGCTCGGGGACTGGTCGCCCAGTTTATTAGCTCGGAACTTCAAAGACTGCACCGACCACCGAGCACTCGATGCTCGGGGACTGGTCGCCCAGTTTATTAGCTCGGAACTTCAAAGACTGCACCGACCACCGAGCACTCGACGCTCGGGGACTGGTCGCTCAGTTTATTAGCTCGGAACTTCAAATAATGCACCGACCACAGAGCACTCGACGCTCGGGGACTGGTCGCTCAGTCTATCAGCTCACAGCTTTAAAGCATTCACCGACCACCGAGCACTCGATGCTCGGGGACTGGTCGTATAGTATAGTAACATGTAATTCCAGGCAGCACACTAAGTGCCTGGGGACGGGTCTTTTCGATTACAGACGAGCATGACATGCTCGGGGACTGGTAAATTCAATTCTTTAGACCTTGCTACAAGGCTCATACTTCGCCTTCCAGCAAGCTCGGGGACTACATCGGTACGATGCATCTGGCGATGCATCTCGGTTTCAGAATTTCTTTGAGGACTTTTCTTTTGACCCTGGCACCACGTGCCTACGTCACCTACTACCAGGCTCGGGGACTAAGTGGGCACACTTCACCTTGCGGTGAATATGCTTGCTATTTTGAAGACTACACTTTTCGCAAAAGTAAAGTGGGCACACTTCACCAAGAAAGAAATCTTTTTTTAATTTAGAGCACCATGCATTCTTCAAACAACCTGCTTCTTCGATGACAATGTTGATCAACTGTCTTTTGAGTTGGTCAAAATACTGTTGCAACTGTTTGGGCGACTTTCCCGCTTATTGAAGACGTCAAGTCTCACTGATCGAAGAAGCTCAAGGCGGCGTGTTACATCACAATACATGGTGCTCGGGGACTAGCTGTGGGGGGATAGACCCCTATACCCTTACGGCTAGACTTGGGCCAGGAGGCTTGGCCCATTACGAGACGAGTTTAAGGCTTGATCCGACAGCCTGGAGTCTCGCACAAGGAAGCAAGATGTGGAGATCAAACAGAATTCTAGTCGGTTAGAATAGGAATTGATATCGAACTATCTATGGCAATTGTAACCGACTAGGATTAGTTTCCAGATCTGTAACCCTGCCCTCCGGACTATATAAGGAGGGACAAGGGACCCCCCTAGGACATCGTAATCTCTCAACACAATCCAATACAACCAGACGCAGGACGTAGGTATTACGCCAACTCGGCGGCCGAACCTGGATAAAAAGCTTGTCCGTGTCTTGCGTCACCATCGAGTTCGTAGTTTGCGCACCGTCTACCGATAAACTACTACCGTGGGTATACCCCAAGGTAGACTGCCGACCAGCTTTCGTCGACACCTCATGGGCCTATATGGGCCGCACCGTCAGAGGTGGCTCGACCCACAGGATGAAGACGTGCGGCGCACGACTGGTCGGTGTGCACCGCAAGACTACAAGATATTGTACCAAATAGGATACTTTGTTTGTAACTCTGTCCCTTCAAGATATATAAGGAGGGGCAAGGGTCCCCTAGAGGACAAGTCATAGACAACTCATTATTATCTCAACACAAATCAATACAACCAGACGCAGGACGTAGGTATTACGCCCACACGGCGGCCGAACTTGGATAAAAAGCTTGTCCGTGTCTTGCGTCACCATCAAGTTCGTAGCTTGCGCATCGTTTGCCGATAAACTACTGCCTTGGGTATACTCCAAGGTAGACTGCCGACTAGCTTTCGTCGACAATAACAATTGCGCTTTAGAAGATTGTCTTTTGTTGACCAAGCAAGGACTCTAATTTTAAAATGTAACTTCAACTTCTATAAAGATTTGGTTAGAGGCATTGCAATATGGTGGAAATTGGTCATCAAGTTCCTATATGACCCCATTTCAAAGTCGCGTGGGCCATCAAGTTGCACAAACACTATTACATTAACCAACTCATTCTACTTACGTAGCCTATCTTCTACTAGGGCTCAATTAAACGAAATGTTCAAAGGTGTAGACCTAAACACTGTTGAATATGTTCCAAATTCAGTTGCACATTATAAAAGCCAACTTCTGTACGGTACATATATCCAAATTAAGGTTCCACCGAAGATATGATCTTGTAAGCCGCCTCATGGCGTTGTAACCCAACTCTTGATAATAGTGAGGAGTGTTTGCTGGCTGGTGCCCGTGGTTTTTCCCCTTCGCATTGGAGGAGTTTTCCACGTTAAATCTTGTGTCTCCTCATCGTTTATCCACCATCATTCACAACAAACACTTGAGCTAGTTACATTCCTTCTCCTTGCTTTGTTGTATAATAACAAAAAATGTCATTTTTTGAGAGTAAAGTTTTCTAACCACTCGTTCTTGTCAAAAATCAAAAGTAGATAAACCAAGGAATAAGTCTTTGACCTAAAAAGTCCTTTTTTTTTTGTTTTCACCTTGTTAAAAGGAATCTATTCTTTAATATTTTTTATATAAAAAAGGCTACTTAACTTTATCATACGTCTTCTCAAAATAAACCTATTTGGTTTCTTTCTACACAGTTCATGAGTTGTTTCACTAAGGATATGATCATTGCCGCATTCTACATCCGATTTGTCTTGGTTTGATCCGGTCGATCTTTGCATTTCACATATCTACAATATGCATTTGTGCACGTAAAAAAAATATATGCAAAAACATGCACCGACCAGCCTACACATTGCCAGCCGAATAAACTAGGAGGAAGGATGTTTTGGGTGACCGGCTGCATCCGCTCGTGCAGGATTAGAGCTACATCTGGGCTATGGTCATGCGGCCATTCCAGCCATCGGTCCCAAAGTAGGCCCTGCGGATGGAGCGAGAGGGGCCCACATGTCAGTCATACACGATAGTCAAATACTCAAATTGCATCTGTTTATATAGACAACCAAATATCATCTTAATAATAACTTTCTTACATTGGCTTATATATCGACGCAACCTCCGTTCAGCAAACACACACACACACACCGATAGACGAGGAAGGATATGACATACTACAGGACAGTTTTACCACGGTAGAATGTTGGCTCACAATGACAGCAGGCATGGCGAACACGGGCACACGGCCTCAGGCCTTGTTTAGTTGAGAAAAGTGAAAAGTTTTCGGTACTGTAGCACTTTCGTTTGTTTGTGACAAATATTATACCAAAAGATTCTTCTCTTGATTTATAGCTAAACTGTGTAATTAGTTTTTGTTTTCGTCTATATTTAATGTTTCATGTATTGAAAACTTTTTGGTTTTCGGAGTGAACTAAACAAGGCCTCAGTTTCTCTGCTGCATAACAGTAACTGTGCAGCGCGTAACAGTGGCCGTGGAGAGAGTGGTGAGGTGAGGTGCGGAGGGGAGGGCGCTCCAGCTGCGACCCGGGGTCATTGATGGGTGCTCGCTGCGTGCTCTGCCCCTGCGGGCTGCGGCACCGGCCGGCAGTCCGAGGCACCGCGCCCAGGTGCAGTGCAGTGCAGCGGTACGCCACGAGCGGGCTGGCGCGGGCCGCTACCGGTCGGCCGGACCGCCGCCGCAGGGAAAGGTGCCAGGCCGCCAGCCCACTGGGCGCTGCCACTGCCACTTGCAGGCTGCAGCTAGCTGCCGGCTGCCGCTGCCGCTGCCCGCTCGTAGGCGTGTGCGTGTGCGTGTGCGCGTGCCCCGTTAGGCCTTGTTTAGTTCCCAAAATTTTTTAAGATTCCCCGTCACATCGAATCTTACGGCAGATGCATGAAGCATTAAATATAGACGAAAATAAAAACTAATTACGCAGTTTATCTGTAAATCACGAGATGAATCTTTTGATCCTAGTTAGTCTATGATTAGATAATATTTCCCACAAACAAACGAAAGTGCTACAGTGGCGAAATCCAAAATTTTTCCCAAACTAAACAAGGCCTTAACCAAAACCCGCAGTCCTCGGTCGGTTCACACGCCGCGTGCTGCTGCACAATCTGGGTCTGATGGAGGCGGCCGTGCTAGACGATTTCTGCAGGGTCGGTCAGGGATCACCGGCAACGCTGGTCACCACATCGCGTTACATTCCATTCCAAGCAGCACACGGACAAGCAAGCTCGACCGCTTCTCACATGTCAACGGCGAGCGAGGTTGGTTGGTGGCACTGGGCAGTGCGCCGCAGCTAGCTATAGGCACCGCACGGCAAGAGCCAAGAGGCTGGCGCTGCGCCTGCTGCACATGGAGAAGGAGTCGTCGCGGAGAACTGGACGAGATGGAGGTGTCCCCTGCGCCCTGGTGCCCCCCTTGTCCCGTGTGGTGGTGGTGGTGGTGGACTGGTGGTTGCCATTGCCGATTGCCACGCCACGGTTGGTTCGTCGTCTCGCTCGCCGCCTGCCTGGTAGCGAGTGGTAGGTAGTACAAGCGAAAGCTTATGAGCTGGGGCTGGGGACAGTGCAACCGAAGCGAGAGGGACGCCACAGTTATCATGGCAACTAATCATCCCCCATGATTCCGTCCCGGGGAGCTTCCATTAGTCCCGGCCGGTCGCATTCCTCTTCCCCCCGCCCCCACCCACGGGGCCACGCAACGGCGGCACACATGCATTCCATCGATCGACCGATCACGGCGTGCGTCCGTCCTTGTCGTTGGACAACAACGTCACGCTACCAAAATGTGAGCAAGGCTAGGCTAGGCTAGGCCTACGCTACGCGGCGCCTCTTAAGTCTGAAGATCTTGTCGACCTCTGACCTCTCTCCATGCAATTGCAAAAGGTTCCGATCCACCTTCGCCGTCGGATCATCCGACCACCGCAGGGAACTCTACGTCTTGTTTGCTTCAATCCTAGCCGTGTTTTTCTCTCACAATAAATCAGCCAACACTACTTTCTAGACCTTGTTTAGTTCACCTCCGGAAAAAAAAAAAATTTCAAGATTCCTCGTCACATCGAATCTTGCGGCATATGCATAGAGCATTAAATATAGATGAAAACAAAAACTAATTACACAATTTGTCTGTAAATCGCGAGACAAATCTTTTAATCCTAGTTATTCTATAATTGAATAATATTTGTCAAATAAAAAACAAAAAAACTATAATATTAAAATCCAAAAACTTTTTGAATGTAAACAAGGCCCTAGTTGGTACAGCGGCACTGTTGGGGTGTACTCTGGCATTCATCAGCGCGCATCGATTGATCATCGACGAACGAGAGCAGAACCGGCAGATCAGATCGACGGGAAATAACTCCATGTCGCACTGTTCTGGTTCTCCAACAAATATTTGCGCAAACAGCGCGCAGGCCCCCAGCCACCAAGGCCCGTCTGCCGTACCCGTGCGGGCGTGTTGTGCAGTGCAGTGCATTCCACTTGGGCTTGCCTTGTTTAGTTCCAAAATTTTTGGCAAAATGTGAATAGTATCAATTTCGTTTGTATTTGACAAATATTGTCCAATCATGAACTAACTAGGCTCAAAAGATTCATCTCTTCAATTCCGACCAAACTGTGTAATTAGTTTTTATTTTCGTCTATATTTAATACTTCATGCATACCTCTAAAGATTCGATGTGACGGGAAATCTGAAAAATTTTGGAAAATTTTTTGAGAACTAAACAAGGCCAATTACTTCCGAAAAGTGAAAAGTTTTCGGTACTGTAGCACTTTCGTTTGTTTGTGACAAATATTATCTAATCATGAACTAACTGGGACCAAAAGATTCGTCTCGTGATTTATAGCTAAACTGTGTAATTAGTTTTTTTTGTTTATATTTAATGTTTCATGTATGTGGCACAAGATTCGATGTGACGGAGAATCTTAAAAACTTTTTGATTTTCAGAGTGAACTCAACAACAAGGGCTTGTTTGGCCAGCAGCCGTTTTCCAATCTCTCCCATCGGAATCTGACATCTTCACCAGGAACACACGTCTTTTAATTAAGAAACCTTTTTTATATAAAAACCTCTGAATACATCATGTCGATACAAAAACATTGCAGAAAAACTTCCAGCGTTCTCCACCTAACAAGAGACACGCAACCGAGAAAAGATCTAACACTTCACTACCAATTCTTTTACTACCAATTCATAAATTAGACCGCTACGTATATGTCTGAAAAAAAAATCCTTAGTCACGTGTGTCGAATGTTGTGATACCGTCGTAATCATATGGCTTCCACAACACGCGCCAAGTGAATACAATTTATAAGGCCTTGTTTAGTTCCCAAAAAATTTTGTAAATCTTTTTAGATTTCTCATCACATTAAATCTTTAGACGTATGCATAGAATATTAAATACAGACAAAAATAAAAACTAATTGCACAGTTTGGTCGGAATTGACGAGACGAATCTTTTAAGCCTAGTTAGTCCATGATTGGACAATATTTATCAAATACAAACGAAAGTGCTACAATGTCGATTTCCTAAAAACTTTTAGAACTAAACAAGGCCTAAACTAGACTGTCATCTATTTGTCTAGAAAAAAAATATCCTTAACCACATATATCAATTGCTGTGAGACCATCACAACTATATCCCGCATAAAACAGCTTCTTGTTGTGATATCACCACAACTATATCATGCAAATCCGACTTTATGCAATCTAAGGATTTGCTCCATCCGTCGATCCGGAGATTCCCAAATAGGTCAACCTTTTGAACTGCCTGCTGAATCCATGAGCAGGCAAGAGACAACCTGGCGAACTGAAACATCTTAGTAGCCAGAGGAAAAGAAAGCAAAAGCGATTCCCGTAGTAGCGGCGAGCGAAATGGGAGCAGCCTAAACCGTGAAAACGGGGTTGTGGGAGAGCAATACAAGCGTTGTGCTGCTAGGCGAAGCGGTTGAGTGCCGCACCCTAGATGGCTAAAGTCCAGTAGCCGAAAGCATCACTAGCTTACGCTCTGACCCGAGTAGCATGAGGCACGTGGAATCCCGTGTGAATCAGCAAGGACGTAGTATATTTTCATTTACCCTAAGTTAACCTATCTTAAATTTGACTAAAATTTATAGAAAGAACAATAATATTTTAACATTATGTGAGCTCCGTTATAAACATTATGGAATATATTTTTACAACTACCTTTTTGACGTAGTAGAAATTAATATATTTTCCTACCATTTTAGTCAAACATGAGGTAAGTTGACTTAGGACAAATAAAAATAGTTAGAGAGAGAGAGAGAGTATGTCCTATGCAAAAGTTATAAGTTGTTTAATTAAAACAACTATAAACCTAGCTTCTATCTATATCTCCCTTAAAACAGCTCCGAAATATCTCTATTTGCACCATTTTGAAAAGTTGAAAGCTAAAAGTAAAGTCTATGGTGTCAAGTTACACCTGTTTGGTTATAGTTTCACTCTTTTTTTTGCAGTAGAAACTGAATCAATCATAAGAACATGACCAGAGAGTAACCAAGAAAATAACTTGCATAGGAGTAACATTTTTTTTTTCCAAATCGAGCCATATGGACCAACGAGTCGCCGTTGCTCCTAGCAAAATTAATAACAACTTGTATATTCTTATGCGTCATTTGGCACATATTTTCTAACAATTTCAAGAGCTATTTAGATGTATTTTTTGCCTAATGGATTAATAAAATGGACTAATTCTTCAAGTGGAGCTCCTTAAAATCTGTTCTCAAAGCTAGATGAAACTGAAAATACTAGTTCCTCCCAGCTTCCTCTTCTCTACTATAAAAAGTTTACTTACCAAATATTTTTCTAAAACAGTTTCAACTCCAACAATGAAAACGAAGAAAAAAATTACTCTATTAGTGAAGTAAAGCTATACTAAACGTGACTCATTAAAATCTCTCAGCCGACCATTCAACATATGAGATATATCGTGTGGGGTTGCAGTAGCCAGTAGTCCTGTACTCCTGTGGCTACAACAATAATTGTGCGTTGTGACCGAGGCCTTGTTTACTTCCCAAAAAATTTTACAAAATTTTTCACATTTTCCGTCACATCAAATCTTTAGACCCATGTATAAAGTATTAAATATAGACAAAAATAAAAACTAATTGCACAGTTTGGCCGAAATTGACGAGACGAATCTTTTGAGTCTAGTTAGTACATGTTTGGATAATATTTGTCAAATACAAACGAAAGTGATACTATTCCTATTTTGCAAAAAATTTTGGAACTAGGCCCGAATAAAACTAGCAAACCGGCAGTTCTTGGATCTGCGAGGACGGCACCCAGAACCCACCAATTCCGAATCCGGCGAGGCCGTTCCCGTCTGCGTCTACCCGGCGTCGGCACGGCACATGCCAAAGCCAAAACGGACCCAAACTCCGACGAGCCAGCGAGCAAAGCATCTTTGTCGCGTGGCCGGGAGATGGCCGGCCGGCACGCTGACGCTGGCCTCCAGTGCCGGCGATCTGATTATTCTACGCCGCCCCAGTGCCGGCGGCGCGGTTGCCGATGCGGCGGGAATGTGAGCGCCGTACTACTCAACAACAGTGATCCTCCTCGGGCGCGGCGGATCCCGGCCGGCCGGCACGAACGACCGGACGGCCGCGTGATGATACTAGTCCAACAGCTCCCAACCGAGGCCAAGAGGGAGCAGCCGCGCGGGCGCCTCAGGACGGGAGCAACGACAAGCGAACAGCCCCAAGGCGCAAGGCGCCAGCGGCGCTGGCGTGCGTACGAGTGAGCGATCGTGGTCGTGCGAGTGCGATTTGCTGTTCGCCGGCTTGGGAGACCGTGGCCGGGAAGCGCGGCGTCGGCGTGCGCATGCGACGCCGGGATCGGCCGGACGGATGCACGGAGGCGGTCGCGGTCGCGGTCGCCTCGCCTGCCAGTGCCGGCCGGTGCTGCCGCTGCCGCGCCTGTGCTGTGCGCACGTGACTCTCCGGCGTGCCACTATGCGCTTCTGCAGTAGTAGTACAGTACAGACGTGCAGTACCGTACTACTACAAAAAGATGCGAGGTGAGCAGGGGCCCCACCGGTCCCACCGACACGTTCTGGCTTTGGCACATCATGCCTGGACCACGACGGCCCATCTGAGGCTGTAACCGCGGGGTTGCCGGTGGCGTGGGTCCCAGTCCGTCCAGCCGAAACACACTCAGACTCTAAAGGCCCAAGATCATACAGCCCATTGTGTGCTGCTATTTGCAATTCCCTCTCGTTTTTCTTTTTTCCAGCACAAACACTTCGGAGAGGAGCTGCCGAGCTGTTGATGTCTGCTGTCGTGCGAACCAACCAAGGGTACGTTCGGTTCGAACGGAATCCAATACGGGAACCAATCCGGCCTGGATCGGTGTTGTATTTTACATAGCAAAGATCATTAGGAATAGTTCCGGCTAGAAATCAGGCTAAACGAACGGGCCCCAAGGTGGCTGAACCTGAAAAACCACCACCAGAACTCCCACGTGAAGACACGAGCATTTGCAAGATAGTTTAGTTCCATTAGTCACCCAAGAGTAGTTAAAATTTAGCAAGGGGAACCAAACGGAGCTTAGTTTAGGTTCATCATGCCCTGAGCCTGAAGAGAACGAACAAATCTGGAGACTGGAAGTATTGAGTGGAGAGATGCCCTTGATCACTAAGAACTCGTCCAGAATGGACTCGTTTTGGAAACATAATGGAAATAACACCAAGCCCACACCACACCATGGTGCTGATGCTATCTGATCTCGTCCCGCCAAAAGGCAAGGATATAACACGCACAGCATAGATGATGCCACTAAGAAACTTAACGGGCTAGGTAAGTCACCCAGGGAACATGAAAATTGTTGGAAATAATTGGATATATTTAGTGGACTGTACACATATCTCCATTGGGGATAAACATATGGTTGCAATGCCTGGTGACAGCAGCTGGTTGAAATAAGCTGCTGATCTCAAAATTTTTGGAACATGCTCTGTCAATTTACATGCCCACTTTCAGAGAAATCTGTCGACAGGCCGGTGTGATCTATTTCTGAACAATGTGATTTCGGGTGTGCAGACAGTTTGCAGAATCTCCGCTTAATCTTGCTGAAGGTAACGTATAAGGACAACCAACTACGACTACTGTCCTCCTTTTTTCTTTCTTTTTGATAACGAATACTGTCCTCCTTGATTACTTCACATAAGTTTGAGGGAACCAACTTTCCAACAACATATGCTTGAGCCTCAGCACCAGGGTGAATAGAGCGTAGCATGGGAAGTGCAGCACTGCCACCACCAGGTACCTGCCAGGAGTTACAGTTTTTTCTTTCAAGATGATGAAATCGCAGTTTACAGCAATACTGGCATACTTATGATTATGACAGAAAGAGCATGATAGCAAATTTCTTGATGGCTTCAGTGTAAAATGAGTGTGACAACCAAAAGTATTTAGGTACCAAATTGTTATGTCCTTTGTATGTCATCACATCTGTTCATGTGGTAATAAGATTTTCATAGCTATCACTAGCTTGTGGTTCTACTGTCATGTAATGTCTAGTTTCTACTTTTTTTGTCTCACTGATGCATTAGCTACTCATGAAACCATATATTTAGAAAAATAGTCATTTCTTTCATTGAGTTGAGCTTACCATACAGGTGCACCAGGGAATGCCAAGTCTAAAAATGGGTAAGGCCACCTGAACAAAGCAAAACATGTTACACATCCCAATTTCACCTCATTAGGAAGAAAAAAAAAGAGCTAAGCAGGTAGCACTACCAGGTTGACACGTTAGCATGGATGATCCACTGAACATTAACAAAAATGCCTGTCCACAGCAGAAAGTATGCTATCCTAAACCACGGGAAATGCTGCATTTATAGATTAAAATATCAATACAGAGATCAGTTGATCATGATATAGATCAATGTTATAGCATGAGACATTTACCAGTTTGTTTAGAGCAGCATCACCAACTATGAAGACAACATTGATTGAATGTGTCCCAATCAGAATCTGTTGTGCACATATTAAGAACTTTAAGAACTAAATACAGAAAAAAAGAATACAAATAACAAACCTCAACAAATAAATTTCTCTTTTGTAGTATGACTATATATTATTATGAATAGCACGTAATCATGTAACATTTCTATACCTAATATTAAAGAGTGAAAACTTCTCGCCCACAAATTTTAGCCCTTCACTCTTCCAAGTCTGTCTGTCCCTCCACTCCCTCCCTCGAGCATAAGAGACATCTTAGCCAGTTTTACTAAGAGTAGTAGTATGTGATGAAGAGATAAGAATCCTAATTGGCGTCCAACCCATGACCTGAACTCACAACCCATGCTTATAGGAGTTAGAATAGCACACGTCCAATTCTAAGACACATTGGAATAGATGACCCAAGCTGTACCTAACGTTGCAACACACGGGCATGTCTGCTAGTCATTCTTTAAAAGAAATAGGCCACAACTGATGTGCCTACCAAAAGCAGTGCTAAGCACTTGTGTACTGCCACTTCTGCATCCCCTTAACCATGTAGAAATGATACAGAAGTAATAGCAGAAGGCATATTTTATCTCTTTATTCATATAGCAAGAGCTCCAGCCATAAGTTCCAAAAAAAGGAGTCTATAAGGTGACTGAATACAAAGTAACTGATAAAAGGTCACAGACCATTAAGTTATATACTATCATATCAGACTTCCAAAATCCCTAGGTATATATAGTGAATTATGATCTTTAAGGTAAATTTTTAAAGGAAAAAAGTAATGTATATGGAACACTTTTAGTTAATATTGTTCACTGAACAAGTCAGATTGTAGATTATTACAGTTCCTAAAATTGCAGAAAGGGAATACTCACAAAATTCATCTCATACTGATTGTGGGCAAGGAAAGGGTACAAAATAAACCAGAACACCAAATCTGTAATCATCACAGCACCTGCATTTGTCTGGAAAAGAAACACATAATTTGAGTGGAGTACTAGTGTCAGTCATCTTTACTGTTTCTCTGTATTACTTTTATTAATATAAAACAGGTCAACTTTTTGTGGAAATGTGAAGCTACGACATGCTTATGATGATTGATGAGTTACCTGAAACAAGATCTGGAACATATAACCCCAAAATCCTGCTCGACCATTGTTTGCTTTAGTGTAATAAGAAATTTTGATTGTAGGGTCATATGCACTTTCTGCTGTTGGAGCTGTCATATATGTGCCATGATCTGCACCAGATCTTACCAGATCATATGTATCTCCACCGGTACTGTAAACATACTGATAGCATCCATAAATCGAAAGCAATGATCCAAGCTGCAGATGAAGAAGGTATTGAGACATTCACTAGTTAGTACTGGTGAAAAATCATCAGCAAGAATACATAAATGCTACAGTCTTCTTCAGATCATGTAAGCCTTTGTACCAGTGTTGCACGAGTGCAGTGAGATATGATGTCAGTGTCAGTTATTGAGATTCAAGGTTGATATAAAATTAAAGTGACAAATAACCAAAACAAAAAAACAAACCAATGTTCCATTAGCAAACTACATACCCCAAAATACAAGGTGACAAGCAAGAACGTCCACCTGCCAAACGTACAACATCATTTCAGCATAAGTTCTTTTGATTGTGGGCAGTGGAACTACTTCTGGGAATTATGACCAATCAGGATGAAGATGGGCTTACTGTGTGTAGTATAGGAAGATACTCCATCCATCAGTAACGATGTCGACCACAAGCAATGAAGCCAAAACGAAGAAGGCCACAAGGCGAAACGCCAACAGCCAGCCAGGATGGATCCCCTCAATGCACGTCTTCCAGCAATCTTCAAGATAAACAACACCAGGCCCGACCTGTGGCAATGCCTCTTCTCTGTCCTCGCCATTATCACCACTGCTGTCCAGTGAACGGGCCCCCTCATACTTCCAAATCAAGAAGAACGCCAAGGCCATGCAGGAGTAGACCCAGAGCGCACACAGCAAGAACCTCCAGTTGAGCCAGTACTCCGGTTGGGTAGTGTCCACGGCCATGGCTGAGGATTGGAATGCTTAACTAATCGTCCCTGCCATCATATATCAGCAAGACATTATATAAGTTTGCTGTCCTCGTCGTTCTCATTAAATCTGATACTATACTTGCGCCAGTCCACTTATAAGAATAAAAAGAATCACTTTTCTCCTTGCCTTGCCGGCAAAGAGAGAGATCAACGCATACATGTATCCTAATCTTAATTGCCAAATACCGCAAATAGGAGTAGATAAAAGCACAGGCAAAAGAACAGGCCGAAGAAAGCGAGGGCCACCAACACACTATTCAGAGATTCATAACCTGGCCGACCTGGGTACCCCACGCAAAAGGTGAAGATGCAACCTTTCCACTTCTTCCATTGACGCGCACACACGAAACAAACGAACAACGAAGCGGGGGCATCATGAAACCTATGGTCTGAGAAAAGAAGATGAAGTGGGGGAACTAAGATGAGTATACCAGCGATTGATTCGTCGACAGGGTCGCGCACGGGAGGATCGGTCGGACTTCGGACACACCGGCGGATCGGACAGAGTGGTTAACGGAGAAACCGATAACCACCAGTCCACCACTCCCCTTGCCCGGTCGCCTTGTCCTTGTCCAAGCTCCGTCCGGTTCCTTCCACCTTGTTCGTGTGATGCGCCTTCCTCCGCCTACTGAACTGTTGCAGCCTCTAGATTGAGATCGAGGGAGGAGACATCAGACATGTGCGCATCAGTGTATCCGCATAAAAAAAAAGGACGCGGGATCAGAAAATGATAGCCAAAATCTAGAGCGTATATTAGTGAATTACAATATATGGATGGGCAGCAGATCCCTGCCAGTTCCACGCAAGAATCTCCAACTCCCAGTCAAAGTGCCGGTGGGTGGACTTGTGCCGGCGCCCGGCGGAGACCTCGGGAAGCCTCTCGCGTCTGGCGCCTCCTCTCCCACCTGTCACTGTCACACACACATACAGTCTCTCATACAGAGCAGCAGCAGCAGCAGCCACAGCCACAGGCGGTGAAGGGCGAGAAGTGGACGAACCAACCAAGAAAGAAACAAAACCGCGACGATGAGAACCAACCAACCACGCGGGGCAGGTGATCTGGAGACGCTTGCTTGGAGGCATGGAGCCCAAGTATTTCCGATCGACCGCTTGCTTGGAATGGAATGGGTGGACCATTGGATGGGTAGAGGACACAACACAATCATTTGCTTGTGTCGATTTGCCTTTGCAACCGCAAGGAATCAAAATGATTTTTTTTTCTCTCACGTTGCCACAAGTAAGTACGTACTACTACACCTGAACGTTCTAGGATTCTGGCACGTGCGTCACTGAAGACGAGCAATGAAGCAAACAATCAGTAACCATTGTCCATATGAATGGAATGAAATGCAGATGTTACCTAATTATACTCCCTCCGTCCATTAACCTCTGTATTTCAGAATGAAAACTACCAATGAAGTGAAGAACGTTGTCTGGAACGTCAAATAAAAATGACAGGAGGTAGTATATAATTTAACTAATTATTGATCAAAACTTGTAGAAGTTATCATTTAACAAATTAAGGGCCTATTTGGATACCAGGCTAAAAATTAGCCCATCTTGTTAATTGTGGTCTGATAAGGGCTAATGGACTCTAACCACAAATTAGCCCACATTAGCTCTTATTACCATCTTATTTGGACATTCTAATTGGTATAATAAATTCTCTTGGATCCAAACACCCATAGAGGCAGTTAGGCAAAATGATGATAATTTTGAATGCTAGATGGATAAGACAGATGTCTACCTGACTCACTGTTTAAATTATACTCTTACAATGAAATACTAGGATCCATATACTACTCATTCCTCAAATTAAACATAGAAGTTAAATTTATATCTCCTCCATTCTAAATTATAGTTTACTTTGGTTTTGTTGTTAAACTTCTTTAACTTTAACCATTTTTAAATATATATTAACATCTATGAGTTCAAATAACACATTGTCAAGACATATTTCATATAGACTTAATAATAAGTTAAATGCATGAGTGGTCCCTGAATTTGTCAAAGGGTGCCACTAAGGTCAATGATTGAAAACGTATTTCCAGGTCCTTAAGCTTGTTAAGTGGACCAATGTGCTGAAAGTATCTTGATGTTGCTTAGAGAAGGGGTGAATATGTATGATTTAAGTGCAATAAAGCGGTTAGTAACAAGCACGGCACCACCAGACTTGGTCGTTGAACTGCTATGTCACGCACTTCCGTGCAATGCTGCAGCATTGCTGCACTACATAGAGAGCTCAACAAAAGCTACCCGCCTAGAAATCAAACTCAAACTTGCATCTACAAACACGCACAACCAAGTAGATTGAATGGAACACAAATAACACAATTCCTAACACAAGAGAGAAGACATGTGATTTATCTCATGGTTCAGCTCACCACCAAGAATTGCCTATGTCCACGTTATATAAAAAATTCACAAACATCACCAAGTTAGGTTGTATGAAAAATCATACTTCACAAACATCACAAATAGACAAGCAATATTTTGAATTAGGACTTAGGAGTATGAAAAATCCTTTGTAATCTTTTGCATGTATGTAAATATGAAACCAGCTTTGAAGTTGTAGAGCGGTTGTACCTTTCTCTTTATGTTTATATCCGCACAATTTGTATTATGGAACAATCTTTTAGTGTTAGGTACATCTACAAAAATGAAATTAGTAAGTTGGTCATATCGAATCTTTTCAAAATTCAAAAACTTTTCAAAATTCCTCAAATTTCGAAAACTTTTCAAAATTCTTCGTCACATCGAATCTTGGAGCACATGCGTGAACCATTAGATATAGACGAAAACAAAAACTAATTGCATAGTTTGCCTGTAAATCATGAGATGAATCTTTTGAACCTAGTTAGTTCATGATTGGATAATATTAGTTAAATAAAAACGAAAATATTATAGTACCGAAATCCGAAAATCTTTTCGGAAGTAAACAAGGCCTAAAACTTCCGTTCCTATACAAATAGGACGAGACACAACAGTATGTGGTCAGAGTGGATAAGGCCTTGTTTAGTTCAGCAAAAATTTTGGATTTAGCTACTGCTGCACTTTTATTTTTATTTGATAATTATTATCCAATTATGGATTAACTAGGCTCAAAATATTCGTCTTGTAAATTATATGTAAAATGTACAATTAGTCATCTTTTTTTTATCTATATTTAATACTCTATGCATGTACCGCAAGATTTAATGTGATGGAGAATCTCGAAAAATTTTAGATACTAAACAAGGCCTAAAGATGATCGGGACTCCAGCGTGGCTAGTTGACGTAGAGCAACCGTTCCATCCTTAACCTTTTGCGTGGCTAGGTGAGGCATGGATCTCTTTTCGCTCTCTCTGACAGTTCTAGGCTCTCTAGACTCCTCTCGTGATCCACAAACACTCTCATACCGTCACTTTGTAACCCTTATTGCAAATTTTGGCCCTTGAGCTCAGAAATACAATCGGACACCACTCACTGTACGTAGAGCATGTTGTTTGAACCAGTATAACCTCTGAGTCCTTGGGTCTGAGTCCTTGTGTGCCAAGCCATTCGAGCTATATGCACGGCCACAACCGCTTTCTTGATAATAACATATATTGCTTTACATGTCTAGAATCTTTTTTTAAGATATCAATGTAACATTGATGGCTAAAGGAGACCAGCAAGATGATAGAACAAGATCCTGGGAAAGTCCCCAACCATAGTTACTCTTATAGTTAGAGTAGCTATCATCTATGTTAAGAAGTTACACATGGACATTTTGGTATGTCTAGATGCTACTCTAGAAATTTGGGTCAAATAATCCTAAGAGTATTGGCATACCAAAATACATTGCAATTTCCAGAAGCCTTTGGCATTGCTTGTATCCTGACTGCTGCCTTCAAAGATTATAATACTATTTTTGCAGGGAAGTCTAGCTTTGCAACTTCTTGACATGTCTGTTATGTCTCTTTATTGATGACATAGGGGTACTCAGCAGGTGCAAACCATATACCAAACAAAATGCACAAGTGCGAAAATAGCAAAAGGAGTGATGAATAGGCACTAGAAGGGTAAATGTTCCAGCAGAACTCCACAGCGAGAAATAGAATGATCCTGAAATTGAGGGGAAGTGCAATAAGATTGCAAACCAAATAAATGAATACTTGAACCAGTGCGCTGTTTAGAGACATCATCTTAGTTTCAGAAAAAGGGGAAGAAGAATGCACTTAATGTTAATAAAAAAGGAAGTAGACACTTCTATCAACATAAATCATGTTTGGTTAGTTCACAAGCTGCAAGTGTGTAACATAAATACATTAAGGGACAGTATGTTACCTCAAAGGTGTCTGAAAACGTGTTTTCCACAATAGAAAAGGCAAGGAATAGAAGTACCTGCACAGAAGAACGAGCAAACTTGGATTATAGCATTCACAAACAACAATCACAAACAACAAGCCAAATCTATTGAGGACTAATCATAACATTAATGATGCTGAGGAGAGCCTGTGCTTACCAGGAATAGAATTGGTAGTGTAATGATCGGGCATACACAATGCCAATGAAGTTGCCAATAAACATAACAGTTACAATATCTGGATTCAAGTTGTACATATCTAGTTAGTTCAGCAGCAAAGCATAGATCGGAATGATATGATTAGTTTGAGAATTGTGGTTTAACACACGTTCTATGCTGAGAATGGATGATCTGGGCCGGCTGGAAACAAGCTGTTTGATTGATTTGGCATCTTTAAATCTGGAATGCAAGAAACCGAATAGACCTCCTTCATGCCTGTCAGTGAATGTAGAAGAATATTATGCGCTAGCATAACCATTATAAAATACCCTAGCATCTCCTCAGACATACGGATACAGTTTTAATTTATAAACATGCAATGATGAAAATATTCTTAGAAAGAATAGGAATAGGATATACTAGAGAAAGAAAAGCATTGAGTGAAGATTGGACTATTGAAATGACTGTACATCATTGCTTGGCCCTATTTGGTTGGAGGCGGTAAACTTTACCGCCTATCACATCGAATGTTTGAACACATGCATGAACTATTAAATATAGACTATTTACAAAACTAAAAACACAACTAGAGAATAATTTGCGAGACGATTTTTTTAAGCCTAGTTAGTCTATGATTGGACACTAATTGCCAAATAAAACGAAAATGTTACAGTACCTGTTAAACTTTAACACCCCAACCAAACACCCTCTAACTCATTACACCTAACATGATTGGTGAGTACTCACTTTAACCACTTGTAGTGTGCAAATATCAGAAGGGTGGTGAGGTGAAGAATCAACAACGCAATAGCAAGCTCTTTCGATATAAACACCTTCTCTGGGACGAATTTAAAGTTCACAGACCTGAAAAATATAAAACAATTAACACTGTGCATAATTACAGTCACGTCTAGGGTGTGATACATATGTCATGATGTTGCTGCTGAAGTGGTTCAAAATTCATGAAATACACACCAGAAATGGATAAACACACGGCCAAGATTGAATGCTCTTGAGATGTACTCAACTGGATGTGAGAGCAAGAATGGCATACCCAACAAAACCTACAGATGGGAAATGTAAATCATTAGTATAAACTGTGTGATACCTTGTATCCATCTACATCTAACCCCAGACAAACTAGACAAGCTCACGTTTACCTCAGGCCATGATATGTGCATTTAACAGAAAATTTATATCATAAAACAAGGTACAATTTCTTCAATACAACGCTGCAGAGTTTTGCTGCATGTTAAAGAGAAAAAATAACAGAAGATACAACAAGTTGTGAATTTAAGCTCTGTGGCATGCTATTGGAACTTGGAAGATATCACTATGGAGTTTAAGGATAAAGGGATTACAAAAGACCTTGCAGCATTCAGTTTGAAATAGAAGAAACTGCCAAGCATAGTCAAACCGATATAATATGTGGTACAAGAAGACCATTTTAACACATTGAAAATAGTGGAATAGGATGAGTGTTTTTAATTAATAAAAAGAAACAATGTACCTGTACAACAGCAGCTCCCAACAAGGCAAAGAAGACTCCTTTGATGCTCATGGCCTGTACAAACAACTTAGTAAGGGTAACAGTTCGAAGGATAAAAAGATATAAGCATGGTGCTGTTGAAATGTGTACCTTGACCATCAGTAGAAGCAAAGAAGGAGCGAAAAGAAGGACATTCATCTTAACTGAGACAGCTCCACTGAAAAAAGAAATGGTAAATGAATATGAGCAGCTACTTTCTACGTATCTCTTTCAGTTTAAAACAAAGCAAAGGTCATATTAAAACAAAGCAGAAGATAAATGCAATATACTGCCATACTGTCATGCTCACCTGAAAACTATTAGACCAAGGTACCACTTGTGATATATGATCAGTACCATAGCAGCGTGAAGCAATGTCATGGCGAAGCAATCATTGAAAAGGCGGAGAACAAATATGGAGTGAACCCTCTTGGACAAACAAAGCAAACCTAAAGCCCACCATGGAAGCTGTCATCGTTATTGAGAGATAGGGAGGAATCAGAAACAACAGACAATGTCATGGAAACTTGGCCACACAGATGTTTTACAGGCTTAATTGAAGAAACTTTGGGTCATCATAACAGCCTACCAGACTACCAGTTACTGAATTATCCTTGCGGTGTTGCAGAAGTGAAGAAAAGATTGTTTTAGACAAGAATAGCCAACACTACAGATATTACCATAGATAAACTAAACACTGATTGTTTCTAGATGAGTCGTCATGACATTATATCAATCAGTTTGTCAAAATTATCTTTGCTGAGCTAAACAAAGGTTAAGGAAAAGACAGTTTTAGATGTGAATCCCTGAACTAAAGCAGAACCAGAGGTTAGAAAAGAGTGATCAATTGCACAACTATACCACTTCGGTCTTGACGTAAAGCAGAAGAACGAGGCTCAAGTTGACAATGTATAATACGCCGAACAAAATCTGCAGACAAGTACCCCAAGAACTCATCAGTCTTAAGCACAGCCAGGCATCTTCTGACCATAATGAGAGTGTCAGAACAAACGAGTTGTTGCTGGTAAGCATATTTGGTTGTGCGGTTACCTGAGCAGGGAAGACATGGCCTCCGGTAAGGAACTTAATGGCGGAGTAGATGTAGAGGAAGCCGGCCGGGTAGACCAATGGCCCTGTGTCTCCCTCGATCTTGGTGTAGTCCCTCTCCCCCTCCAGAAAAACGTCCACCTAGCGCAGCAGCAAACACACACACACACACACACACACACCCCAGAAGCAGCCACCAAGATCACACCACCATCCCAAATTCGAAGCTCTTGAACCAAAACAGAGGTGAAACAAAACAAAAATCGGCGATCTGCGCTAGTACCTGAGACATGTAGGCGTCCCAGTCGATCTTGGTATCTGCAAGTAGAAGCAACAGACCCGCTTAGCTGCGGTAACGCGGACACAAGGAGGAGAGCTGAGCAATAATGAGGCTACGCGCTCGGAGCTACAGACACGGGACGAAGGCGATGATGAGGGCGACGAGCGCAGCGTCGGCGAGCACCAGGAACGCGGCGAAGTAGAGCGCCCTCCGGTGATCCGCCGACCTGGCTGGCATCTCCGCCGCCTCCGTGCTCGCGGCGCGCCTCTTCTCCGCCCGCGCCATCCTCGGCGGCGCGCTACCACCGGGCGGCAGATCCAGTCAGTCCAGGAGCAACTCCACCGGCCGGCGATGACCCCAACCCACCCACCCCGTTCGTTGTTCCCAACTGCCGAAAGCGTGCGCCCCGGTTAGTTAGGCGGGCCGAAATGGCATGTGGGCCTTTACCACCACGGCCACTAGTCTGAGTCATGGGCCTCCATGCTGCTCGAAGCGTGAGACCAGTTGCTTTGGGCTCCGAGGCCTGCCTTCGGGCCCGTCGTCGTCGTCGTCGTCGTCCCCTTCGGCGGGGCGGTCGCCGTCTGAGGGGCGCGCGTCATCCTCCACTGCACGGGCACCGGCCACGACAGCGTTCTCGGTCGATTCCACCCGCGCCGCGCTCGCTTTGGCATTCTTTATATTCCCATCCCATGGCTCACCGGGGCTTCGTCCTCTTTATCGCCGGCCCCGTTCGCGGAAAGCAAGAGATCCACCCACTATCGCAGCGAAAGCGCCGCCGGGTTCATTCCAGATCACAACATTACCGACGAGGCGACCTCTGATCACACGAGAGGGCATCCATGAATGTCTCCGGCAGCTCGCGCGATGCACGTCTGTTACCCCGCGTCGCCTTCTTATCATCATGGAGATGCGTCCTCTCTTTCAGAACCCCCCCCCCCCCCCCCCCCCCCCCCACTTCTATCTTCTTTATCTTTAGAGGAATGATGAAAATGATGTCCCCTAACGGACCTTATTTATTCCCATGTAGCGACTTCTTTTTATTGACGACTGACGATGCTGGTAGCTGCAAACCTGACTACCTGAGGCCAGAAAAAGGGTGCGCGCTCTATTATTCTTTGCACAATAAATATGCTGTATAAGTCGTCCTACTAAATTCTGGCTGAAGAACTTGTGGCAGTACGTTGCATCATTGAGACGGCCAGCAGGCATGAAAATGGCGTCCACGCACTATAATGTGCCTGATCTCGACCGTTTATCTCCGCGCATCAACATCAAGCGTGTATTCCCGAGCTCACCTCACCGGTGACGCCACTTTCTGGATCGGAGCAAAATGGAACATGTGGCCGATCCAACAGGGTCAAGCAGCCGCCGCCGACATCGACACGACCAACTGTCCAACTGCGAAGGCCGGACGAAGAAAGCCGCCACGCATCCAAGTCCCAATTGTGCTCTGCGACTCTGCCGCTGCCCCTGCCAACCTGCCACTGCGGTCTCGCGTCGTCTCACTAGTGGCTCACTACTCGTAGTCGTCGTACAGGGACGAACGAGTACGGGATCACGGGAAGATTCACCCGGGGCATCACCTTTTTTTTTTCGTTTTCCGTAGCGCACGCGACGGGACGGGACGGGACCACGAGTGGTATTTTAAGCGCGGGCGGGGGCGGCGACCGTTTCGCGACAAGGCCGCGGCAAAGATGATGATGCAGCGGGGCGCGGCGGCCGCCGGGACGACCTCTGTCTCCGGAGCCTCCTCTTGGACTCGGGCCGCCACGCGCGGCCTCGCCTCGCGCCACGTCGGCGTCGCCTCCTCGTCCTCCTCCTTCTTCGGGCCCCGCGGCGCCACCGCCGCGGCCCAGCGGTTGCCGCTCCTCCGCGTCCGCGGCGGCGACGGCCGGCTCAGGCCTCTGTCGCTGCTGTCCGATAGCGGTGGCAAGAATGGGGAGGTCGCCAAGGCGGTGGCTGCGGCGGCGGCGGCATCGGTGCCGGCGGACGATGCTAGTGCCGCCGCGGTGACGGGAGACCGCGGCGGCATTGCGGCCACCGCGCAGCTGGGCGCCATGATCGTCGCGTGGTACCTGCTCAACATCTACTTCAACATCTACAACAAGCAGGTCTGTCTGTCCGTCCCGTTCACCGCAGCATCGATCTCGAGAGTGATCTCAAGATCCCCTCCCCCTCTTCTTCCCGCTTGATCGATCAATACCAACCGGGCCCGTCTCCGTCCCCCCATTGCAGGTGCTCGGCGCGCTGCCGTTGCCGTTGCCGTACACCATCACCGCCTTCCAGCTCGCGTTCGGCTCCCTGCTCATCTTCCTCATGTGGGCCACCAGGCTCCACCCGGTGCCCAGGCTCTCCGCTGCGCAGGTGAGGCCATTCTCGCCGCGACGGCTGCAATCTCGTTTCCCCCCTTCCCTTGGTGGTTTGCTGATTCGTAGTACAACTTTTGCGGCTGCAGCTGGGCAAGATCGCGCCGCTGGCCGTGGGGCACATGCTGGGCACGGTGTTCACCAACATGAGCCTGGGCAAGGTCGCCGTCTCCTTCACGCACACCATCAAGGCCTCCGAGCCTTTCTTCACCGTCGTCCTCTCCGCCCTCTTCCTCGGCGAGGTTCGCCACCGTCCTACTCGCACCTCCTGATTCCTGAAAAGGCAAAACGAATTCTCGCCGATTCCGCCGTGAATGGAATGGAATCAACAAGAAACAAGAAGAAAACTGGAATCTGTGATCAGTTCTCATTCGATGTTTGGTATGCAGGTCCCTTCCCTGCCGGTGCTGGGCTCGCTCGTGCCGATCGTTGGCGGCGTCGCCTTGGCTTCATTCACCGAAGTTTCTTTCAACTGGTCAGTGCTGTGCCCGCTACCTATTGCCTACTATTGGAAAATCTTTGGATCGTACTGTAGTACCAAGCGATTCTTGGCCTTTTTGCTGTTGGGACTCAAATGATTGGAGGAATCTTGACAGTTGACTCTGTAATTTTGTCTGGGAATCAGGACCGGGTTTTGGAGCGCCATGGCGTCCAATCTGACCAACCAATCGAGGAACGTCCTCAGCAAGAAACTCCTTGCCGGTGACAAGGTGAGTTTTCCTTCATCTCAGATTAATAATACCGACGGTCGGTGAACTGTAATAACAGTAAAAATTGTCCAATCTGATGCAGGATGTTATGGATGACATAAATCTCTTCTCGGTGATCACTGTACTGTCGTTTCTGCTGTCTTGCCCTCTGATGTTCTTCGCCGAAGGCATCAAGTTCACCCCAGGATACCTCCAGAGCACGGTAAGCGTTTCAAAAATCAGACAAGACAAGATATATACTTCAATAATCAGCTGTGTCATCGCTCTACAAACAACGAACTTACCATAATCTTGTTTTGGCATCATGTAGGGCCTGAACCTCCAAGAGCTCTGCGTGAGAGCAGCACTCGCAGGTCTGTGCTTCCATGGCTATCAGAAGGTGAGGAGATAACCAAAGGTCTTCGTCCCCATGGGATCTTTACCTCTTTCTCGCCTCCAAGAAGAAAACTTGTGCTTGACGCATGGTCTTCCCTTGCAATTGCAGCTCTCGTACTTGATCTTGTCGCGAGTGTCACCGGTGACACACTCCGTCGCCAACTGCGTAAAGCGTGTGGTTGTGATCGTCTCCTCCGTTCTGTTCTTCAGCACCCCTATTTCGCCTGTCAATGCACTAGGTAACTTTGATCGATTCCCCCCAAAAGAATTCATTACTGCCGCTGCAGCAGAATCACTTCTAACCAACTCACTGCTGTCTGATTTTTGTTGTTCTTCCTACAGGAACTGGTGCTGCATTAGCAGGTGTTTTCCTTTACTCTAGGTTGACGAGAACCAAGAAGCCAAAGGATGCATAAGCAGGGATGAAAAAGATTACAGTAGTTCATGAGAAATTACAGGTTTTTGAGGTATAGAGATTTGATCAAGATTAGAATCTCAATGACGATACGAACAAGCATTGTTTCTACCCAGTTGTACACTTGTACCACAGGGAACAGGCAACAGCTATTTGCAGAGTTACAAGAACCATGAACGAATATATTCTCAAGTTTCACGAGACATGGACGTGGTGTTCTCTAGCCATATTATATGATTATTAGGATTAGTCCAAACCACGGCAAACAGCTGTCTACGTCATTGTGTGGCAGTCCACGCGACACAAATCAGCAAGACGCTGACGCATGGGCAGAAGCAGTATGATACATATACAAGTGCAACTTGTTGAGATTCCGAGGTCCAAACCGAGCAGCCTCTGTAGCGGCTACAAAACTCGCATGAGCAGAGTCACATACGTGTAGGATGATCCTTCAACACATGTAATAACGTGCGCTCAATTCAATATAAAACCATGCGGGCAGCATTTACAAACAGTCTTCGACATAGATTGTACATAACATTAAAATATCAGTTGTCCATGGTTTTGTCCAAAATTCATCCCAATGCGCTTGTTTACCCAGGGTTGGGTCATAGCATTAGGTATACTTAGCAAAGTCAAGTTTTAACGCTTTACAACCTACGACCACAGGCATATGGTACGGAATCAGGCGACTCCCAGGCGTCAAATCAAAATAGCAGGTGACCATTAGGGATCAGACCATCACCCATATCCTAAGTTAGTGATGTTCCAGGAAATTCTTGGATTTAAGCAGGATAAGAAAAGGAAATAATATAACTTGTTAGGGTACCATCTTCTACAGTTCTACTTGGTTTCGTCACCATCGCGAAAATTGGATTGCACCTAGTGGATGCAATCACCAGTTGGAAACTCCCACGGGCTTGCCAGGAGGACTTCTGCTCCTTGCACGGAATCCATCATTGCTTGTTTTGCTCTGGTCCCTTCCACGTGATCCATAGAACCTGCCAATTGAACGGAGGATACAGACAGATGAGATTCTTCTTCATGGATGCTGTCACATTATATAAATAGGAATAATAAATAGGAATAGTACCACATTATGTACACACGTGAGATGTTAGTCCCATGTACCCTATACAATCAAGCCCATGAGGCCCAATGCGATATATCCAATATTCCACCAATTATATATTCTCCTTCATGGTATCATTCGCCTTGATTTAGATTCTAACCCTAGCCGCCGCAGCTTCCACACCACGTGCCCCCAGGGGAAGGTTGATCTCTGCTGGGGGCAGCGTCCTGATTAGGCGTCTGATCCTATTGATCCGGCTGCCATCGTCGTTGTCGCGCAGCAGATCGGGATCTCCCCTACGTCGTTGTCGGACTGTCGCTGTCGCCATCAACACCTGATCTTCGTCGCATGGACAGATGGATCTCGCCCCATCCCATGCCGTCGGGATGACAGTCAAGCCCAGCCACACGCCCTGACCTTGCGTTGCCATGGAGGCAGACAGATCCGACGTGTCGTTGTTGTCAGGCGAATGTGCCCATCTCGACCACGTCGATCCCCGTCGTCACCTTCGACCCTACACGTCTGTGACCCGCCGTGCGCCTTGCACTGACCAATCGGGTCACACCGCTGCCGCCATGTCGTCTCGCTGGGTACACCCGATCTCTTGTTGTTGTATCTTTTTGGTTTGCCCAATCACTAATCGAGATTGAGTCGCCCACTGGCCGTCGGCCTCGCATGCTGGCATTGGCATCGACTTCATCGACATTGTCTCCGAGTATTATGCGCTGAGCAACAAGGTTGTTCCTGTGTCACCTTATCGGGCTGCAGCACCGTCGCCCGTGTGTCCGCATCTACATCGCCATCATTGTGCATCTACCACTGTGCTACGCAATCCCTGTTGCGCCATCCGTCTGACAAGGTCTTCGTCCAGTTGATTGGGTCTTTGACTCTTTGTCATCAAGCTGCTGCTACACGCATCGTCGCTGAGACCTGCTCGCCGACGCGTCTTCTCCCACATTGCTTCTTCTTCGTCCAGCACAACCACACGGTTGGGGCCCTCTCCCTTGTACACCCGTATTGGCAACACCGATGCATGCTTTCGTCCCTAACGTGTTGTTGGATCTGGCAAATCTAGCTACGCCTCGGTGCTCAGGCGGCTTTGACTGCATCGACTTCGGCATCGACCCTCGTCTACCTCAATTCCATCGTCGCCTTTCTTCTCGTCTACGATGGCCCTGGCTACGTCAACTTCGACATCTCCCCCTCCCACGATGACTGCTTCGATGCGTCTCCGTCATCACCATGGTGCCCCTTGTGCACCTAGCTCCATCGACATGGCAACCCAACCACAACTACGTCAACCTCGGCCATCTTCAGCATAGCTTCTTCGACCACAGCTATTGTGCCCTCACGCTCGGCTACCTCAACAACGGCACAAAGGGCTACCGCCTAGCATGAAGACTCATCGGCTTCTTCTCTAGCCACAGCTACCGGGTGCATCAACTATTATGACTACGAGGGGATGTTAGCTTTGTCAATTTCTCCAGACTCTGCAGTGCTCCCGCTGTGACTGCAGGGAGGAGTTAGAGTAAATAGGAATAGTACCACATTGTGTACATGTGAGGTGTTAGTCCTATGTACCCTATATAATCAACCCATGAGGTCCAATGCAATATATCCAATATTCCACCAATTATATATTCTCCTTCAATAAACTTAAGAAACAAAAAGTGATAATAGTTGTTGAAGATAAACGGAATAGGACAAAAGATGCACCAATTTAATTATGTTTTCATGCTAAAAAGTTCCATTAGATCAGTGCTTCAACAAGACGGACAGCACCAAATGACAGCACAAGTTCAGAGATTATATAAACTTCACAATTTCAAATGACACTGCATAATTCCAAATATGGTAAAAATATTGGCTCAAAGACTAATAAAGTACCTTTCATGAAAACTGAGACCATCCCCAGACTGATTGTTGCTGGAGCTGTATCAAAGATAGCAATTAATCATGTAACAGGGAAACATCAGCTAAATAATCATCTGAATAGGAAAAATTATACACACCTGGGTGGAAAGCTCGCATTGTCACCTGTCTGATTGTTGCGGCTGCTGTTATCATAGCTGTAATGTGATGGTTCATTATAATGTATAGATGGGCCAAAGACAATGTATGTATAATAGAAATTTTCACCATACCTGCCATGAAAGCTCGTAGTATCACCAAACTGATTGCCACTGGAGCTGTTATGGAAGCTGCTAATTCATGACTCGTTAGGGTTGTGCATGGCTAAAAGGAAGCATTCAAACTGCAACTGATACACACCTCGAGTGAAAGCTTGAACCACCCCCAGCCTGGTTGCCGAAGCTGCTGTTATTGAAGCTATCAGTTGATCTTTTAGCACCATATCCTTGACCACCATAAGAGTCATCAGAAGATGCCCACCGACGTGATCTTCCACCATATCCTCCACGAAGAGCCATTTCTTTTAATTGTTGTGGCACAGATTGGTTTGCACCCTCCAAAATCTTGACAAGATCTGAAGCGTACTTCGAATCCTGGTCACCGAAGAATGTGTAGGCAGAACCTGTCGCACCAGCCCTACCAGTCCTCCCAATTCTATGGACGTAGTCCTCCACACCAGTTGGGAAATCATAATTAACCACGACCCTGTGAGGAGATTTTGGAAGGATTGTCAGTGGGTTACATTCAAAAATTTATGTCGAATACAAAATGTGTGTATTCACCATTTTATTATCAGCGTTACAATGACTATGGCACAGTTGCTCAAATGATTAGAAGGTAAAGCTCTCAAAAATTGAGAAGCAACGAAGACACAGCCCTACCTGATGTCCTTTATGTCCAAGCCTCGAGCGGCCACATCAGTGGCTACAAGTACTGGACACCTGCCGCTTCGAAAGTCATTCAACACAGAATCCCTCTCAGACTGTGATTTATCACCATGAATAGCAGAAGCACCATACTGCCGTGATAGGTTTCTAGCCAACTGATCACACATCCTCTTAGTGGAGCAAAATATTATGATTTTTGATCCAGGATCTTGTGACCGCAAGATTTGATCAAGTCGTCTTGATTTCTCCATATGTGGGATGACTTCCACATGCTGCAGTGTGCAACAAACCACCTCAAAGTACAGAAACAAAGTATCTGGTTTGAAAAAAAAAGAAAACAACATTTTGACTCACCTGAGTAATTGACTTATTTGCAACCAGCTGATCAGTGTTTCCAATGTTAACTTGAACTGGGTTATTCAGTAAATCCGACGCTATTCTTCTAACCTCTTTTGGCCATGTGGCAGTGTACATAAGAGTTTGCCGTCTAGGTGGTATTTGTTTCACAATTTTTCTTATTTGTGGCTCAAATCCCATATCAAGCATACGGTCAGCTTCATCAAGGACAAGATAAGACACTTGGCGCAGGCTCACTTTATTCATTTCCAAAATGTCATTCAATCTCCCAGGAGTTGCGACAACAACGTCGGCACCACGCTCCAACTCTCTTAGCTGAGGGCCTTTTGGAGCACCTCCATATAAGCACTTCAAACAATAAAAATTAGATTAACATCTCTTATACAACATATATTAAACATAAATGGAGCTTTCATATGCTCGCATATGAATTCATTAGAATTAACCAATATGGTTAGAGGCGCTAACTTAGTTAATTCATTTAAAAATACAACACATGTTCTAGACCTAAGCAGAGAAAAGCATTAGTAATGATAATAACAGATATAAGAAAATATAAAGCAACATACAGTAGAAGATATTCTTGAAGATCTTCCGAACTTGATTGCTTCGTCTTGAATTTGTGTTGCCAATTCCCTGGTTGGAGACAGAACTAATACTGTTGGACCTTCCCTTGAATTATGCTGCAGGCGCTTCAGAAGAATAAACCCTGGGAGGAGATAGCCCAATGTTTTTCCTGAACCTGTCTTCGCCACAGCTACTATATCACGACCCTTTATAGCAATTGGCCATGACTGAGCTTGGATAGGAGTTGGTGCTGAGAAACCTGCTTGCAGAACCTGCAAAAGGTTGATACCCTTCAGAGATGAGTGTTATCTAAATACCATATCTGTGTAAGGATAAAAATCATAATATAGTCTATAGCAAAGAGAAAAGGCTTCTCGTGATGTGCAATTTTTAGTTACACAGAAGCCAAGCCAAACATCATGCAGTTGGAGACTGAACAAAATAGTGAGCTGTTTCAAACCACAGGAGGCTGCACAAGACAACAAACAGGTCGAACCACGACTTGGATTGTTGACTTGAAGAGCCTGCTGCAAAGAAAACTTGGTTTAATCATGCGTACATACAATGGATGCACAATGGCCACCTGGTCCCATCAGAAAGGAATCCAAAAAAGCACATTAATATTGCTACACATTGTGTAGACCTACCTCCCTTAGAATCTCTGATGGGAAGCCTGTGGACTGAAATGTCATGAATGGCGCAGGTGCCTCATTGCCCTGTTAATAAAAGAAAATGAATGGAAAATCTAAGTAACATCTAAATAAAAACAAGAGTGATTGATGGTACTCCCTCTATTCCAAATTATAAGACATTTTGGCTTTTCTAGATACACTGCTTTAACTGTGTATCCAGACATAGTGTATATCTAAATGCATAGCAAATGCTAGGTATCTAGAAAAGCCAAAACATCTTATAATTTGGGATGGAGGGAGTAAACAGAAAAAAAGGAATGGATTAGTTGATCACATACAACAATGGTAATCTCATGCTTAGCACGATATGCTTCTGTCGACATTTGGCTTCCATTGGCAGCCTGAGAAACCTGATTAGTGGATGGAGCACTTTGTGAAAGGTTCACTCCAGATGCAGAGCGTGGCTGAAACAAGGTAGCATGCTATGAGTGGACAAAGAAAAGTAAATCGCTTATGATTTGCTCTCTTATGATCATATGTTGACTCTTTGATGCACTATTACTACTACAGTACTATCGTATCTTCCTTGATATTTTGAAACAGCAATGTCCAATGAATAACAATACCATGCATTGCATGTACATGTAACTAGATACATTGTGCATGCAGCTTAAGCAGGTTGCTAAAGAAAAGTATCTCTCTTGACAAATAGTTCGTTAGCCAAGAAAGGTCATCACTATCAACTGAACTCGACCAAGTAGGTATTTCCACCTCTGAAATCGACCAGCAGGCAGAGTATATCCTAGCCTCCAACTATACTTCTACTGGCAACCTTGACCTAAATCACACCGTGCAATCGAATGCAGGGCAAATGATGACATGTAGCACGCGATCGATATAGTGAAGTAACGAGAGAAAAACAGGTCACCTCCGAGTGATCATTCCTTGCCCTGTTATCGGAGGGAGGCACATACTGCTGGCGGCTCACCGCAGCTTCCGAGCGCTGCTGAAGCACCAAATACAGACTACTATGAGAATGTAGCAAACATTTGTTCTCTAGAAGGAAAAAAAAGACCATCTCGCAGACCTCAACCTCGCACAAAGCCACATTTTCGGAATACGCGTTGTTACCTCGGAAGGTGCGCTGCTTCTCGGCTTCTCATCGTGCCTGGAGTAGCCAGGCGGCTGCGACGGGGAGGAAGGCACGGCCGCGACGGGGCGCTCGTACTGCGTAACCTTGGTCTCCGGGTTCCAGAAGTAGAGGTACCCCGTGTTGCCGTCGATGAGCCCCCTCCACGGTTTCGGGAGCGTCGGATCCGGCGGCGCGTAGCGCGGGCCCTTGGACGCCGGCGCGGACGCCGACGACTCCATCCGCAACCCTTCTCGTGTACCCTGCCACACACGCAGCCCACCCACCACGGATCAATCAGATCAAAAACGACACAAGCGGGACGAGATGCAATGCGCGCGCGAGGAGGGAGCGGGATCGAGTCGCTGAGGGGGGGAAGCGGGCGAACCCTACCGATTGGCGCGGCGGAATGCGCGTGGCGACGTCGGCGGCTGCGGCCGGAGTAGAGGAGGGGGGGCGGAGGCGATTGGGGTTTTCTCGTCACCGAACCCTCGCTCTATCTCCGGTACAGCTACAGCCGGGTCAAGTATGCGTCGACGAATAAAAAGGGGAAAAGGGGAGCGGAGGCGCCGAGGACAAGTCGCACAGTGTTGTGTGTGTGTGTGAGAATGCGCAGTGGGGCGGGGGGGGTGGGTGGCCAGTGGGGGGCTACAGCTGGTGGTGGGACCGGCCGAACGCAGAGGGCCGCGCCCGCGCGTCGTTGCCGGGGGCCCAACGCCGATGGCCCTTTTGCTGGTTTCGGCCCAGACTACTTCTCGCCGTGCCCCTTTCGGCCTTTCCTTTTCTTGGCATACCCCAACGCTTTGGCAGTTTGGCCTTTGGCTTTGGGGTCGGGCGCACGCTGTCTACGTGGACACGCTGCCAGACCTGGCATTCACTCACCGTAGTTGATTCGATGAATGAGTCTGCTGCTCAATCCTTTGGTACGAGAAGTCATGGCTAAAAATATTATTTGCTGATTTATTATAAAAAAACATTGTTAAATGATTGATAGATTTAATAGATAATTTCAAATGAACAAGCCAAGGAATTGAGGAGTTCGATTTGAGGAGAGTAGATGCTGATCTAGTCCTGTTTCGTTGGAGCCTCTCAATCGCGACAGAGTAGGGTATTGTGCTCACAATATTCAAAGGTTGTGCACACATTAACCATTTTTTTTCCTTATGGCAAGAGAGATCATTCATCAAAATGACAAGTCACAGCCACTTCACATTACAGAACGAACGAATTTTAACAGTCCGGAACTGGATCAGTCAAAGGTTGCATTCACCACGAACTGGACACTTACATGACTCCTCGCTCCTTAGAATAATCCAACCATCTCGAACCAACACGCAACTGCCATCGTGTTAACTGTTAAAGCCTTCTTAATCAAATACAAATCGCACTTTTTGTCACAACTCAACCTCTCACAACTTTCTTTGACAAATTCAACAAAGCCACTATCAGTATCAGGACTTCTCTAGCATTACAAGCTCGGTATTCTGCAAGTACAACAGGCCTCCATTGACAAAAACAAGTATGACAGGCCACCTCATCTCAAGCCTACACACCCTATGTCATTCTTTTTTCCCCTCTCTTGAGGAACAACTATGTGTTATCCCAGATATGTTATCCCATGAAATCATTTGCGCTAGTCATACAGCCCCTCCTGCTCCCAGATGTCCACAAGGAAATCGACCATCTCCTGCAATGTCATGACCCATGTTTAAGAGTGCATGCCTTGCAAGAAATGCTAGACTGAAATGTGTTAGATCTTACATGAAGAGGAATGGGTTGAGGAAATGGCTTATTTGATCCAAGCAGACTCTCATATGCTGCATTCCAACTGCATATATAAATATAGATTTTTTAGCACAATTACACAAACCTCCACAATCAATAAAGATAGCATTCCTTAAAGCTTCTTGAGGTGGCACAAACGAAATACATCATCAGAAGCAAAATAAGACATTATTGGCTTCAGCATATTATGGGGAATGGAATAAAAACCTAGTACCTATTTGAGAGAAAACAAATTGCACACAAATAAGACTGACTATCCACTTTCTGATTCAACTAACATCATAGCTCTTCTTAAAAAAAAACTAACATCATAGCTGGTTCTCTGCATCTTTCTTGTAAAAGGAGCAGCTGCCATCAAATTTGATTCAAAGGTACTCTATTTGTTGCTTATGAAAGTTTCCTAGATAATATGCTGTAGAACTTACAAGTCACATAAGAAATAACCATTTAACGGTATGTATGTCCAAGCTCAATATAACCTTATCAAATATTATTTTACAATCGCTTAATCACTTCCCTACAATTAAAGTAGGTGTAGAAAATGGTCCCAATGACGCTAGTGAGGATGATGAACAAGTATTATGGAATCGGAGTGCACAAAGGAACACATTGGGCTTGAGCAACATATAGTGCGCAACATGAATGAAGTGATAAACTATACTAACAGCGCACAATTGGAAGAATCAGTAGAAACTCCAACAAGACCAATACAACTAATATCACCTGGATAAAAACAGGTCTATCGCAATGATTTCAAACTTCAGGAGAACAAAAATATGCGTCTAAAACTAGATTATAAAAGGATACTAGCTCTGTTTCCATAAGAATGCAGACAAAATGGTTACTGAAAGCTAAAATGATGGTAGGCAAGCATGGTATTCTGAGGTTTAATATGAAAAGCTGGTGATCCCAGCATAACCCTTTGCTTTCAATATGAAGAAGGGACAAAGTGCATTTGGTCAAAGAAAATGTACTTCATAGAATATATACTTGTCTGACAGAAACGTGATATGGGTAAATTTTTTGGGTTGCGGTCTTCATTTCATTCGCTCATACCTCAATACTGGTTCGCGAACCTGCTTCACCTTCGGCCGTAGACTTCTAATTTCAGTCCACTCCTGCCTAGTCTGTTCCCACAGGATGAGTCCTGCAAAAAAAAAATGAACTTCAGACAACCATACTAAGGTTGTTCTCAATAGGTACACCAATTTCACATGGTATCCAGCACAAACATCAGAATAACAATCAGGCAATAGTTTGCCTAATCAAAAGTCAAAACTTCTTCACCCATTCTTTCAGGAAAAGACAAATGATTAGAAGATATGGCATTCACCAAAGGACATTGGCACCTTAGCTGGTTGAAGCTGTCAAACTCGGGTGGATGGAGAGGTCAAGTAACCTCCCCACGACCAGGGCACTGCCTTTTCTTCTGCCTACTAAAGTTTCTTATATACCAATCTAGTTGCAAAATGTACCATATGTTGTGAAAGATGACAGAACAAAACTGTGGTTTCAAATATTCGATAAATTTCTGATTAAAACCACAGAAAATTAAGACATGGTAGCATAGTAATGCATCGATCTCGGTACTGGCAATAGTTAAACCCTGACATAGCTCAACATGAATATTGAGATTTATGCCAAGCGATGGTACTTTTAAGAACAATTTATCAAGCGATGAAAATAAATTTCCCATTGAAACCACAGAAAACTAAGCCCAACATTCTTTTTTCTCAGCTCAGAGAAACTAGGACAAAGTCAAGGTTAAGATTGTAGTAAAGGAGGCATTATGTCGATCCAGTGAAAATGCCCTAGCTTAGCAGAACTGAAAACATGATTCAGAGTGACCTACCATTATTACCAAGTCCAGGAAGGTTATGACTGCTACCAGTTCCATGCTGATCAAAGGCCCAGTTAGATGTACTCATTGGAGAAACACCCCTGAGATCTGCTGGTTCAACCTCGATGGTGGTTGTGCTCCAATATGGCTCTCCAATGGTTATTTGGTCATGGGTGATTAGGTTTCTGGACAGTTCACCCAGTTGTTTTACAGTCTTATCGCAGCAACCAAAACAGCCTCTGCTCTGTTCGGAAGGAGTTTGATCATGTAGACAATTAGCATAAGTAGATTAAAAAAAAAGGCAAGTAAAGATACCCAAATATGAAACTGAAACAGATGGCAAACATGCCACAATCTAGAGGCAGACAAGGTCACCAGCGACTTTAGTCAGTGGGTGAAAGACCGAGAGCACGAGAACATCCTAACATCTAATCCCAAACAGACACCTAGGCTAAAGGCTGCAGACAGCTAGTGGGTAGTCGCTAAATCTGGTAACGCCACTACCTTGCGAGGGGTAACGTCTTGAAAAACGATATGAATTGAGTTCCAGCACCTATGTCGAACTCATATACAGATGCGCAGCGGAATCAATCACCAACCTAGATGGATGAACCATGGCGCGGACGCCGACCGGAACGCACAGCCGTCTCGCAACGGCGGGATTCCATATTTCCATCTGTGTCACACACTCTACAGGCTACGTCAATCTGCCAGCATCCGCAAGCAGCTGGTTCACTCGCGGTCGCGGCAGCGCAAACCCCTCCTACGGTTGGTTCGGTCCCAGGCGGCGCAGATCGCACTTGATTGACCAGATGCGGAAAGCTAAGGCGAGCGATGGAAGGGAAGGGGGGGAGAGGACCGTGAGCGAAGCGGACCCACCCGGAGCAGAGGAAGAGGCAGGCGGAGGAGAGGAGCCGCGGGATGGCGCCCCAGTCCCAGCCCTCGCCCAGGTCGACGTCCCCGTCGCCGACCCTCGACGCCGATCCGCCGCCGGCGCCACGGTCGCGCGTGGTCGCCATGCCTCACGCGCGCACACACACACCCCGCGCCGCACACGCACAACTCGCCGGATTGATTGACTCGGTCGGTCTGCTTGGTTCCGTGGTCCGCGACGCGCATCGCCTCGCCTGGGCCCTGGGCGCGGCGGCCAGCGGGAGTGGGTAGGCACCGACCCGATCGGACTGGGGCCCAATAGCGAGCGCGAGCGGGTCGCGTCACGCTCGTACCGTCGCACGTGATTTTTTATTTTTATTTTTCGGATAAGGCCTTGTTTAGATCCAAAAATATTTTGGATTTTGACACTGTAGCACTTTCGTTTTTATTTGACAAACATTATCCAATCATGAAGCAACTAGGCTTAAAAGATTCGTCTCGTGATTTACATGTAAAATGTGTAATTAGTTATCTTTTTTATTTATATTTAATGTTCCATGCATGTACCGCAAAATTCGATATGATGGAGAATCTTATAAAGTTTTGGGTTTTTGGGTGTATCTGGGCCTTGTTTAGTTCCCAAAAAATTTTGCAAAATTTTTCAGATTCCCCGTCACATCGAATCTTTAGACACATGCATGAAGTATTAAATATAGATAAAAAATAAAAACTAATTGTACAGTTTGGTCGAAATTGACGAAACGAATCTTTTAAACCTAGTTAGTCTATGATTGGATAATATTTATCAAATACAAACGAAAAAGCTACAGTGTCGATTTTGCAAAATATTTTGGAACTAAACAAGGCCCTACACAAGGCCTAAGGTAAGAGGACTGGAGGAGGAGCGGACGTTGCACGCCGATGCGTCTTCACCGCTAGTCGCTAGAGCTTGCTTCATGTTCTGCCTGTCTCTATTCATATTCGTTGTGGGCGTGTGTGCGCGCGCATGTGCAGTCTGATTTCGAGATTTGCTAGTTATTCAGCAATATTTTTATAATAAATTAATGATTAGTAAATTTAATCATAACTTTTAAGCCAAGTAAACAAATTCTATGTTTGTAGCCTTCTAGCATGGTGTTGTTTTAGTCTTCTCTAAATAGCTGTATTATTTTTCCGAACTAGATTGGAAATAACTCTTCACTTTGATCCAATCCAACCTGAAAAAAATATGCTCCATAGAGACTACACAAAAATAGATTCTCTCGATCATGGTCGCAAGGTGCAAACACGGTATCGGTCATTCGTCGATCAGGCAACGACAAGGCATGTCATGTGAATCACTAGCTTGTGACTTTGGTCCCAATACTTGTAACTCAACACACATCAATTTTAAAGATGTGGGCTCTGCCTCGCCCGGCCCCAAAGGAATAAGCTTCGCCTCGCCCAGCCCCAAGGGAGTGAGTTCCACCTCATCCAACCCCGAGGGTGTGATCTCCGCCTCGCCCGACCCCAAGGACGCGCCCCCGCCTTGCTCGACCTGGAAAAGGTGGACCCCCCTTTTTCGGTCTCATGAAGGAAGTTTCTACCTCGCACAATGGTATTATGCATAAGGACCCTCAGACGACGGTGAACGACCCTCGGATGAAGGCAGACGCATGTCATAAAGCTTATGTCGCCTTCAACCACCTTGAACCTAATCCTCTAACATCTCCAACGCTGGGAAAGTGGAGCACACGCCCTCGTGTGGCTTATGTCCACATCGAGCAACACCGAGATGTCGTATGTCATCAAAGATAGGTATAGAACGACAATGTGTTGCCAACCTCTGTACTTCTCCTACCAAAACACTCTATAGTACAGGTATGGTCCTCACCTGGGAAGCCGGTTGACCATAATGTTAATCGGGAAAGTACAGAGCTCCCTGTTTGTCCTACGCCAGCCATCGCATGGCAACAGTGGCCAACGAGGGGATGGCACGACACCATTCCAGCCATCCAACAGAGTCTACAGGGTTGGCGGAACCCGCACGTCGAGGAGGAGATGAGACGACCCCCTGGAGTTTTTTTTATCTTTTCATCTTTTAGCTTTTTCTTCTCTCTTTTTTTACTTGTTCGCACCAAGTATGTAACATGTTTTCCCCCTACCTATGAAAAGGGGAGGCACGATGCCTTAGGCATCGAGTCATCAAACAAATAAACCTGCAAGCATCTTAGCTTACATATTTACACACCACAAAAGACTTAGGAGTCCTCTCCCTCTCTTGACTGTTTGTAACCCCTACTGCAAACAAACCGTGTAAAGGTAACACGAGCAGCTCGTGACTGGACGTAGGGACATTTTGCCCAAACTAGTATACATCCTTGTGTCCTCTTTGTACATCATCCAAGTCTAGACGTGCAGATTATAAATTTACTAGTCGGTTGCGGTTCAAAACACCAACAACATGTGTGCCACCGCCACTCGTAGATGCCATTATGCTACAGACTCACGATAGGCGATGACCAGATGTCTCGGCGACATAGCTATGAGCGTCAATGTCATGTGTGGTTGTGTCCAATGTATCTGCAACCAATAATCTATTTTGTAATATTTGTTGGTGCTTTGTGCGCGCACATCTGTGAAGAACAATCATATTGTGCATTTGTAGCTTTTTCTTGTGAATATTTCCTAGAGGTTTACATCGTATCCGCAAGGAAGTACTGGATAGCCTGGTCTAAATCCTATACTAAACTCGCTAAGGCTAAGGTAAATGTATGTGTTGATTTCAGTCAATTATGGAAGACCTAGATCTCTTTTTATTATGGCACACTTAACAATGCTTCATTCATTCTAAATTATGAGATGTTTTAACTTTTTTAGATACATAGTTTTTCCATGTATTTGAATACACACTACATCTAAATACATAGTAAACATAACGTACATAGAAATTAAAGTCAAATCATCTTATAATTTTGAACAAATAGAGTATAAGATAATTATTATAGCTACTAGCTCTACAACAACTTCTATAACGGTGTTTACTTTTAGCACATTATGAATACCCCATATGACGACCTCATAAGATCTTGAAGTGTGTATAAGACCGACTCTTCATGAAGATATAGGTTTCCTCTGCACTATTAAAATATAAAATAACATTATTTAAACCTAGTTTATAAGTTATAAGTCATCACTAGAGGTGCCTTTATGTGTTATACTTTTCCTTACATGTAGTTCTTAGTTAATAACTTGTGTCACATGATCGTATGATATACATGGTTCAGACATTGTTAGATTATTGATAACTTTGTCAATTTCAAGATTGATCGAAAAAGATTGTATTGCGTGTTGCCTCATCTCCAACAAACATTGGACCCACACCCATCAACAAACAGAATACCAAGATACCCCTCGTAAACCAGTATAAATACTGCGGCCTTCCCATCTTCCATTCTTCCTCCTCCGATCACAATTACGACCCCGTCAAAAAAAAAAAAAATCGCACACGATTACCATCCTCCCGTCATGGCCTTCTCAGGGTGCATGACTTGCATCGACATGCAAATCTCCCCCGCGATGGCCAAACAGCATGTCGGGTTCGGACCAGACCACACAGCAGGGGGCCCATTCCCAACTCAACCCGCGGCGGCGTCCTGGCCTGGGGTCGACGCCGGCGCCGCGGCGGCGGAGTGCGTCGACCATCAGCGGCGTTTCCGGCGGAGGATATCGAACCGAGAGTCCGCGCGGCGGTCCCGCGCGCGGAAGCAGCGCTACCTCTACGAGCTCCGGGACAGCGCCGCGGTCCTGGAGCGCGGGAACCGCGACCTGGCGGCGCGCGCGGAGGCCGCGCGCGGTAGGCTGGCCCTCGCCTTGCTCGCCAACGCCGCGTTGCGCGCCGAGGCCGCCGCGCTGTCCCGTCGGCTCGCGGCCGCCCGCCGCGATCTCGTCCTCCTCGGCCGTCTGTACGCCGGGGCCGTTGCTGCCGGCGGCGTCGACGGCGAGTGCTGCCTCGGGTCCACGGACACTGAGCAGATGGTTGCCTCGTTGATCGCGTAGCCGTACGAGCTGCCAGCCGACGCAGAGCAACGACGAGGACAGAGCACCTGAATGCAGTGAAGAAGTTGATCCTGAAATCATGTAGATATATTATTGTTGGATACTCCTATTAATTAATTAATTATTAATCCAGGCATGCATGTTGAACGGTCCACGTCGCACGTGCGACGATCGATATGTACGTAATTGTTTTTTTTTCTTTTCTTTTTGAAGTAAAGATGCACGTAGTTGTTTGTATTGTACAGAATGCACTGTCACAAAAGGTGTTGTGGTTCGCGGCACCAAAATCACGGATTTCATTACATCCACGATCCAACGTTTTCTCATGGACTAGCTATTTCCTCAAAATTAAAAAAAAAGTTTTCTTATGACCAGCTCTGCATTGTATTGTACGCCGTGTTTCCATTAGGTCTTGGCTAACCTAAAATCAAACAAATGTATTAATCCCATCGTATAGAAAAACAGAACATATGTGGAAGGGGGCAGGTGGAGCAAGATTGTATAAAGAGATTTTATCGATAGGACCAGCGTCATGGCACCGATTCTAACTCCGCCCGTGTACATGGATGTCTTCATTATTTGAGGATAGCGTTTTAAAGTTTTGTTTAGTTTTTAAAAAATTTCAAGATTCTTTGTCACATCGAATCTTACGGTACATGTATGAAACATTAAATATAAATGAAAACAAAAACTAACTACACAGTTTAGCTATAAATCGCGAAATGAATCTTTTAAACTTAGTTAGTCTATGATTGAATAATATTTGTCAAATAAAAACGAAAGTGCTACAATATCTAAAAACCAAAATTTTGAAAACTGAACAAGGCCTAAATGTTGTGGGTATGTGCATTCGCTCTCCATATGTCAATCCGCAACTTTGCCCATGGAGCGGCTCAAATCAAAGGCATTTGGATGGTTTTGATGAGAAAACACCTTCAACAGCTGCAGTTGAAGCGATACTGAACGACCCCTAAATTTTGCATGCGATGCGCGTGAATGGCACCAAGACTTAGCTGCCTTGTCTATTTTTGGACTATAAAAAATAGCTACGCCTTCTATTTAGGGACCACTAATGGTTCACTGCCCCATATTAATCATCATGTTCTCATTTTATGCAGGTTGTATGTTTCCTCATTATTAGTTTCCCATCATTCTTGTGCTGCACAATTCTTAAAAAAAAGTTCATTTGGAGGTGGTAATATAGTTAATTCTCATTTGTGTGTGTTCCATTGTGAGAAGATTATCCACAAGGTCCAGAAAAATAACAATAAATATTCATACGTTCAAATTATAAGATGTTTTGATTTTTCTAGATACATTACTATCATGCCGTCCTAACACTACATGGTGGCTATACGCCCTAGCTTTCATGTCTGCGTGAAGCCCATAGGGCCTGTAGAAGATGATCTGATAAAAGAGAGAAGCTACCATTAGAACGTACATCACACCTTTTATCAGGGCTGAGAGTTAGGAATAATGAGGCCACAATTTAATAGGTCATAACAGCCTGCATTGTGAACTTGAAATCTCTGAACTTTCACCTCAAACCACTACCCACGTTGGTCTGCGTTAGCCCTCTTCTTACTTAGGTATCTAGACACGTATCGTTTATCAGGGCTGAGAGTTACGAATTATATATCTAAATGCATAGCTAACTATACGTATCTCGAAAAGACGAAACATCACTCTCCCTAGCAACGCTCCATTGAACCGAAGCAACGCAGATCTTAGTTACCAGTGCGCTAGTGGCGTCGTGTTCGTCGCATCGCATGTACCCACCCACACGTCTATGTGATGTGTGCTGATTAAAGTAAGCGCAGACAGAGATGATGCCGAGGTTAACCTGGGCAAAGAAGTGTACAATAGTGGGGCGCCCATCATCATCAAAGCTGTGATTATGCTTTGGGCGTCGACATTGTTTCTCAGGTAAGATTACTGGCCGTTGATTCCGTGGTGTCCCCTGCACTGCACGGTCGCCGTCCGTCCCGTCGCCAACCCGAAAGCAGAGCTGGGGCCGTAGCGTGCGTGCGATACGCCTTCGGATTCGGCAACGCGCGCTGTTCAAATTCGGCAACGAGCTTTCCACAGTGGCCCACTGGCCCTTGAGCTTACCTTTGGTGGGCTCTACGGTGTACCAGGCTGAAACCCTTTGCCCCGGTTACGAGTTGCTATTGGCTTGTACAAGCTTCGCGCCGCAACAATTGGGAAGGCCTGATGTGGACTGGCCCAAAGTAGCCGCACGTCCAGCCTCGTAGGCCCATTTGCTTTTTTTTCCCCCTCGCTAATTTCCATCCGTTGCTCTTGCTCCCCGATCGAGTCGTTAAAGCAAATCGACCGACTATGCTTTCATTCTCCAAATCTCCATCAGTCACCACTCACCAACTGACCAACTCACCATGCATTCCACACCCTCTTCCTCTAGATAGCTATAGCATAGCAACTTTCGATTAATGAACATCCTCGGCAAAAAGAAAAAGGTTAATGAACATATACCAGATTTATGGTTTTATGAAAGTAAGGTAAAATCTACACAAATGATCATCAAGTTTCTAATTGATTCAAGAGGTTTTTTAAGTGAAGGCTTTAGAAGTTTGAGTTTTTGACTCAAATCTGTTCCAAAGCGCAAGCATATATGCAAATAAACCCGAGGCAGTGCGGAACTAACCACTTGTTGGTTACTTTTTTGAAACGAACCGGCAGGAGAGCTGCCTGCTGTAATAAAAAGAATGTTGGTTACTTTGACCGAAACGACAAATTTATTACTTTCGCCATTTACCGCTGTTTTTGTGCCTTCGCTGCGATGATCAATGCCTGTGCTGTGCCTCTTGCGGTTCCTGTGACAGGCACTAGCTGGCGTCATCATGCAAGCGAAACTCCACTCCTTGAATTTCCTTTTCGGCGGACAGCTCTTTACTTCTTGATTTCGATGTTGTGATAGACAAGTGCTACAACTAGTTGTGGTAGCACATGCTCCTGCTACCTCGGTCATAAAAGAATGTAACTATATTGCTTATATATGATACTAAATAAGTACCTTTAGCTTTGTATTGAATATATACGTATATCTATTTAGAGTCTTCAAGGTTGATACCACTTTTTATAAATTAGTAAGTTTAAGTTAGTTTCACTTTGAATTAAGTCTAGAGTTGTATCCTTTTTTTTTATAGAGGTAACATACACTAGTACAGAAATGGTTAATTTTTTTTATCTATACTAGAGATTTTTTTCACTAGTGGTTCATAAAAATCATGCGCTAGTACAACTGAAACTATGGACGCATGGCTATAAATTAACAGTGATGATACATCTCTACTAGCAGATTTCCTAAGGTTACAAGTTTATGCCAATCGCTATTATAAATTTGATTTACAATGGCGGTTGTCTGCCAGTGCCAGTTTAAGTCTAGGGTTTGTACTGACACTAACCTTAAAGAAACATAAGTGTAAAAACCATGTAAAAGCTGCTGTATTAGTGATATCATATAGTAGTATTTTCGGTCCACGGTCCATGACCTAAAAGCTCGTTAGATGTAGATAGACAGCTGGGCAAGTGGCCAAGGCCTAAGCTTTGCCGACACCGGTGACCAAGTGCTTCACTCTTTCAGACTTTCCTCAAAAGAAAACGAAGTGTTTCACTCTTTTGCGACACTGTTTGGCTCATCTGTCGAATATCTGGGGATTCTACTCCATGCACCAATTGCTCTATTGGGCGTTTTTAGTTTTGGACTCTTGTGTACCACTCCTGCATGATTGCTTTCTATATTAGCCTTCTCATCTCTTCACCTTCTGGTTTCTTTTATGCACCTTCTCATGCAAGTTGCCGTTCCTTGATCGCGAACTCTTCTAACTTTCTCCTGCACTAATGTTCTGCCTCTTTCAGTATCACCAGTGTTCTGTTGAGTGGAAAATGACCTCCTTGAGAAGCTTAATTATAACTGTGATTATAGTTCATTTATCATTTATGGTTAGTTGAAGTTACTGTTCCAATTTCTTCTTCTCCTAGGTAAATATAAATGTCCACCTGAATTTCTCTGATCTTCCTCCAGGAGAACCCTGAGCTCCTGCGGGAGAAGGCTCCTCCTCCTCAGCCTTCTTGCTTAGGGGTACTTTGGACTCTTGACGTGCCTTTCCTCCAGCAATGTTTGGCTCTTTCTGCCTCTCCAGATCACCTGTCTGTTAGCAATTCTTATGGAGCTCGGTTTCAAATAAATCACACATTGCTCTTTGGGCCTCCAATCTGGCCATGATTGTGCTGGTTGCAGCCTTGTTCAGCCTAAGCTGTTCCTTAATCCTTGTTCACAGCACACCCTGCATTTAGCGTAAATAGATGCTTAGTGTCTTTAAACAGAACACATGAACATGTTCTTTTAGTTGGAATCATGCTTACTGCATGGTGTGTAGCGTCTCTTATCACAGACATGAAGAAGCCTCATATTGTATGGTTGTCCTATGGCGCCGGACCAGAATGGTGTAGGTAAGATGATAACGGTTAGGAGCAAATTTAAGTACCCATATTATGTCCTTTCAGTAAAACTGAAAGGCTTTGACACTGGATGGGCCAGTGTGGAAAAAAAAGAGACATGTATGAAATACAAGTAGTGCAAGATTTGGATACAGGAGATAATTTAGGTAAAATGAAAAATCGTTTTGAAAAGTGGTGGCTGGAGAAGGCTTCTTTTAGTGATGGAGTTCTTTGTCGAATGCTCCTTGCTCAGAGTCTAGAATCATACATAAATGGCAGTTTGGGATCAGAACCTTAGGAGAATAGTTAGATGGTGGGCGGAGAATGAGATAGCGGCCATGAATAAGTAGCAAAAGAATGAGCTAATAGAACAGTATAGGAAGCTATATGTTATGGGGGAGAGTAGTGGCTTAACTGAGACAAAGAAAAGTAACATGGACCAAACAGCCTCTAGGCTAGTAAGGTCATAGACTCTAGAGGAGATTAAGGCCAGACAAGGATTCAGGGATATGAACATCTTAGAGGGTGATACGAATACTGCTCATTTCAAGCTATAGCAAAAGAAGCAGAAAGAAGATAGATTTTTTTTGGAGGGTCCTAGTGGTCAGGTGCATGATCAAACTTGTATGTTGAGATTAGCCATAAATCTCCTTGCTGTAAACAAGACTGAAAAATTAAAGCTGTCATTTTCGGTTGTTATGCTGAGGGTGCACCTGACTGATGGCAGATTGGGAGTGGAAGACATGGCATGGGATCTGTTGAGCAACAGGAGATTTTCACCACGTTTAAAGGTCTTTATAGATAGATGCGAGATTATCCATATTGTTGTAGTAGCAACACATTGACATTTAGCAGCACACACTTGAACAAGCAATCGTGTTTAAGTCCTGAACTCTGAAGTCACCTCTTACAAACAGCACCGCAACGTAGCAAGCTACACGAGCTATACCAGACAAGGGGACAACACAATCTGGATCCAGTACTTAGTAGTAATAAACAACTCTAACTCCTATCGTCCCATCATGCACAATGCACTTATTATCACTCAATAAAAACTATAATAACAACACTGCTATCTGAACCTTCAGTGTCTCGAACACAAACACAGGGACACCAAAGTTGAGGCCAGACAGGAGAGGAGCCACGGCGCTACCTGCAGTCTGCACTCTATGTGGTGAGGATGGGTGGAAGGTAATCCGACTTGTTGCCGAGGACACGGGCACGGGTGTCAGGGAAGTTCTCCATCCCCGGAAGCTCAGTAACGGTGCCGTCGGCAGTGACACCGATTGGGTACATGAGGAGGTGGCCTGGGAGATCCTGCTCCAGGTCGTCGCTCGAGTATAGATCCCAATACTTCTCGGCGATCCTGTTCACCTTCTGCACACACTCCACACTCTCAGGGCGCTGGAAGACATCATCCAGCATTCCCAGGTGCTCGTACCACAGAGACATCCGGAAGCCGTGGATCTGGCCACGGGCAGGCTGCCTGGTCGCCAGGTGGTACGGCTGGTATGCGCCCATGGCGATTTCAGAGTCCCTGGCACCGTCCATGGACCTCTGGTTGATGTTGGCAGACCCAATGATGATGTACTCATCGTCCACTGAAATCAAACAAAAAAATGTTACCATCTCCATCAACAAATGGACGCCTTTCAAGCCAAGCAAGAGAGGGAATTCAAGCAGGATTCAGCCGTTCAACATTTTGCTACAAATAGTAACTGTATACCTTGAATTATTTTTACTCATTTGAAAAGAGTGTTAAATCCTTTTAAAAGGTAGAATTATATGAGCACAAGACAGTTCTTCCCCATAATATTTGTTGCTTTATATTGATGCCTTTCCTGTCCAGTATAGTTACGCTTTTAACTAAAAAAACATGTTGCTCCAAACATATGCACATCAGAAGTTGCGTTAAAAAAATGCACATCAGAAGTAAGTTTCACAACATCAACCATGCTTCTAAATCTTGAAAAACAAAAGATGTGTGGCCTATTAAAAAAACTACTGGCATTTATAGTGTAATGCATGGATAAATAGATGTTACTATCATGAACAGAAAATCTAACACCTCTAAAGCCAAGAAAAGAAAACAATTTAAGCAGTGCCCAATGCTTTGCTATCAAGAGAAACTAACTATACCCTTTGGTTTCAATCCAAAAGAGCAAGAAATCTTTGAAGCAGGATTATAGTAGCACAGGACAATTTCTTCCTGATATACTTTATGCTTTAAGTTGATTCTGCTGCTCTCTAAAATAATTATACTTCTAACTTAAAGTGATCCCTTGCTTCCAATACACAGTTAAAGCAGAAATGCATGCTTTGTAGCTAAAGGAAACATGTTCTAGATGTGAACATATAAAACATATATTCCATATATATCAGTAAACTTAACTGCGCTAAAAAATTCAGTAAACTTAAAAGTGAAATATAGTGCAATACGAGGGCAAAGTAGAACTGATTCATTACCTATCATCATTTTGGTATGAACATAGATCATAAACCTCCTAGCCTCTTGAGCCCGGATGTAATCAGTGTCAGGTTCTGGGTGTTCCTCAGGTTCATATTCTCCCTCCTGCTTCACCTCGCGGTTACCTAAGCAGAAGAAAGTGAGATATTCCTTGGGATTTGCTTCAATTCCCTTGGCTTGGAGAGCTTGTGTGATGTCAGTGTACATCATATCCATTGTTCTCCTTTGCCAGTCAAGGATTGCCTGAACAGAAGCACTTTCTGGAACACCCTCAGGCCACATTGGCACCACAACATAAACAGTAAACCGTTCCCCAGCTTCAATCTTGCTGACAATCTTCAATGAGAGCTCCTTCGGAATCAAGTGAAGAGCACCAATTTCTTCCGGCTTGATGCCTTCGGCCTTCCAGCCATATGAACTTCCAAGGAAGTACTGATTCTCAATGTAGATGAAGTTCTTCGCCCTTCGGATGGCATTTATGTATGCATCCTGGATACTCCGATCGATGATTTGATCCTTTCCACTCACAAGGCCAGCTCTTGCAGCTTCCTCAGGAGTCTCAGGGAACCCAAAAGCAGCACCACCATCAATGGATCTGAAGAGCTGAACATTCCATGTTTCTCTGTCCTCCGGGAACATCACAGGAGAAGGGGGAATAATGATGTCAGAAAGATCCCTGAGACGTACAAGGAGGTCCTTGCCACCCTGCTTCCTCCATCTCTGCTCAAAGTTGTAAAGAACATCCCAAGCAATAGGCCCTTCCAGCCGTGAATGGATATCATGCCATGGCTCTCTTGGACCACCTTTCTTGATTGATCCACCCTCAAAGTTTGGCTGGTGGAAGTCATCATGATGGACACTGTCAAGTGTCCTAAACAAGGAGTGGTACTGAGTATCATACCTTCCATCACAAAGGTCAATGCCACCAATGAAGCTGACTATCCTTCTTTGCTGGGAGCCCTCGTTTGGCAGCTCATGGTCAACTACTACTATCTTCTGATGGTGTGTGAACATAGTTGATATCTGCAGATCCTGAACAAAGCTGCCAGAATCATCAGGGTTGCGAGGGCACAGAACACAGTTGACTTCTGTGTCATGGAAGTAATTTGCAGTCTCCTCATCATGGGTAGCCATCAAGCCATCCTTCTTAAGCAAACCAACTGAAGTCCTATCATCCCACACTAGCATATTGACCCGGACACCTTCACTGGCCTTCCTCTTGAGCAACTCCCCAAGAGTAACGTCACCACCAGGTTTCGGTCTGTTGGTGTCCCTAACCAAGGTGATCTCGGTGTACACGGACCAGCCAGTGATGTAAATCAAATGCTGGGCCTTGCTTATGGCATCAAAGATATCCTCCCAGCACCTGTGTGGCTCATAGTTCTTGCCATCAGCAAGCGGGATCTTAGGAACGAAATTGTCGGGGACATGAGCGTCCTGGTACAGAGTAACCTTGCAGCCCTGCCTCTGCGAGAAGAAGGTGTAAGGAACACCAGGGTACTTGGTGCTCCGAACACCCCTCGCCCAATTGCGGTCCTTGAAAACATCAAAGTACTGAAGCTTCACATGGATCTTGCTGTCTCCAATAGGCTCGCGGTTCTCATCACAGATTTCAAGCCACTTGTCGATCTCCTCTCCGTCCAGGAGGTCCGTGACAGGCAAGTAGGCCCTCCCGATGAGAGACGCCCCAATGGGGTTGTCGATCTTGACGGTGAAGATGACGTCGGCGGCCATGTGCGCGCAGTAGATGTGGAAGGACTCGTACCAACGAGGATTGATGGGCTCGTTGGAGATCATACGTGTACGCCCGACGCGGGCCTTCTCCAAATCAATGGTAGCATATATCTTGGTGCTGCCCTTGCCGACACCCACGGTATCCTCGATCCCTTCCACAAGCTGTCGAAACGAAACGAACAGGTCGTGTTAGCAGAAGAGACGAATCTGGTAGGCATACTTTTAGAAACGAGATTACGGCAGACTGATCGAAGGGGACTAGTGCTTGAGCGCTCTCTTGAGCAAAATTAAAACAGTAGCATGGCTGTTGATGATGAAGCAATCAACAGTAGAGAGACTAGTATTCTGGAGGCAGGCAGTGCCATCATTCATGAACCATTCGCTGCCTCTCTACTAACCACATCACTCATCATCACGAGTTTGCGCGGCTGTTGGACGCCAGCATGCCCAAGTCGGGTCGGGCGTGGTGGAATGGAAGAGATCGTTGGGAGACAGGAAGGGAGGGAGAAAGGGGTCCCGAGATTGAGGAGAGGAGTACCTTGCGGATGAACTTGGGGGCACCGCCGCTGGCGCGGTGCGGGTTGGAGAGCGACTCGGCCTCGAAGATGGTGGCGTGGAGCGTGCCGTGGAGCAGGATCTGAGCCATGGCTCCCTCGTCTCCTCCTCCTCCTCGCCGCTGTCAGCCTAGCAGCAGCGTCCTGCGGAAGCGGAACAATCGCACGCCCGCGGAAAAGCGGAAGAGCATGAGCAACAAACAGGACAGTACACTACATACACTAGGGACAAGTAAAAGATGCCGCGCGGCAGATCGAGGCCACGCAACCGCGAAACGAACGGAAGGTCAGCGGCGCCAGCCAACCGGCAACCGCGCAACGGCTGCCTGCCCCTACCTTTTTCCCGGCCGAGGAGAGCAGCAGATGCAGAGCAACGGCCAGCAGGGGGGAAGGGTGGGGAGCGAAGCGGGGCGGATCTGAGCGAGGCCGCAGCAGTAGCAGAGCCTTTTTTTTTTGCTTAAGCACCACTGGTTAGAGGATAGCGAGAGGGTTAATGGAGGGCATTAGCCATTAGATTACCGGTTCCAGTCGGGCAGCGAGAGCGAGGTCGCCGTGATTGACGATGATGATGGTGATGGCGACTGGCGAGAGACGCGTGGGTAGAAAAGGCAGCGAAGGCGTGAGAGGAGAGGGGGAAGCCCGATCCGATCGGATCAGGCGGGGGCGAGATTATATAAAAATGGCGCCGGAAGCCGGATCTCGGCTGGATCGACGGAGTGGTGCTGCCGCACCGTCACCGCGTCACGCACGCGGCAACGGGACGGGAGGAGAAGATCTGAGCTGAGCTGAGCTGAGCTGGCGTAGAATGGGACCCTGGGTGGGGCATTTGTAATTTGTTTTCTTTGCGCTTCCGGTGGCCCGTGTGTGTGCTGAAGAATGGTGCACGTCGCGGGGGACGGGCGGCGACGGGGGCTCCCTCACCCCCACGCAACGCACGCGTCGTCTCCGCTGTTCCACGGATCTCCTCGTCTCGAGTATAACTAAACTAAACTAAAATAATAAAAGAAAATAAAACGAGAGAAGACGAGAAGTGGCCTAGAAGTGGACGTGGTGGGTACAGGATACTCAAGGCGGCCTGCCCAGTGGGCAGTGACTACCGCCCATTTAACCCGCGGCAAAACCGTCGTCATCAATCAATCGTAACAGAAAACCGCGGTATGTCGCCGTCCTCCGGAATCCGGATGCGACGTGCCGACTTCCTACGAGCGCAACCCGTGGTTAATCAATTCGCATCCTTGCATTTTTCGTAAAAAAGACAAGCCAAAGCTTTCGTATTTAGTTTGTAAAAAAAAAAACCTTTTTGTTTGGTTGACAGCGTTCTCCTGGTCGCTTCGCTGGTATATAGGCAGGTAGTCCGAGTTGGGTTCGATAGCCACCGAGGCACCACCTACGGTCCCACCTCACGACGCAACCGGCCCAAGTACGCTACCCTGGGCTTGACCTCCTCGATTCTAGAACCAGAAAGGAATCGATGAATCCGCTTCGGTCCCGGCCTCGAGAAGGCGAAGACGGTGGCGGCTCTGGGCGGTGGGTTCTCTGACCGACCAGTGTTGATTTTGCACTCTGCCGACGTCCCTGACGCAGTCGCACACATGGATCGCGTCGCGCTTCTCGGCCCCGCCACGTGCGTGCCGGGGGAGCTTGCCGCGCCAGCGGGCGGGGCTCCTCGGCAGTCGGCATTCCACCTCACCAGAGCTCGCTCCAATCACGCACCCAGGGTGATGGTGAGGCCAGACGACGTCCCTGGCCGCCCCGGCCACCTCACCCACCGTCACTTTCGCCACGGTTCACGGCTTCACGCTACAGCGTGTTTAGCTGATGCATGACACATGTCTCGCTGAACTAGGGCCCGGTGCTACGCGAGTTCAACGCTTGACTCTAGTCTGACAACGGACTAGCTATCTACTCCTACTCCTGTGACTGTAGAGAGCGAGCATCAGCGAAATGTCATCGTATGATTGCTGTGTTCGGGGGACGGGGCCCGGACCTGTTTCATGTCATCCTTCAAATGAGTTTCAGTCGGCGTCGGCCCAACTGTTGTTGATCTTCTCTGTGGATAAAAGTTGAGCTGGACCAGAGACGGGGGTGCTGGAGCCAGAGCCAGAGCCAGGAGCCCAGGACTATGCATAAAGAAAAAGAAAAGGAGACGGACAAATTGACGATAGGCGTTACTTTTGGTTGCATGAAGAACAATCTCACATCACGTGTATTATCCCCCCCAAAAGTTATATTCCTACGAGCTTTAGAAAGAACAGAGAGACTATTATATCCTAAGGTCTTGTATGAATGTGGTCAAATTTGCACCAATTAAAATGTGCTGTGGTGGATTATAGTAAAAGTTAACAAATGTGGATTGAAGTGGATCCGATAGCATTCAAATAAGAACTAAGTCGTAAAAAAATCCTGGAGATTTAGTTACAAAGTCTCTTCTTATCTCTATTTCTCAGATGCGCCTGAGACGATGTGTACTGAGCATATTTCCATGTTAGCGGCGTCCAACAGCAGATTAAACATTTGAGCAGTGTCCCTGAGCAAAATTTATATATAAAAAAACTATTTTACTAATGACTAGATTAAGCATGTTTGATACAAGGGCTAATTATTAGCTAGCTAAAAATTAGCTCAAGTGTGTCTAAACAGGAGGGCTAAGAGGTGATTTATTTTTACTCATTTTTTAAATTAGTTATTAGCCAACCATAACTAATTTTGTCTAATTTTTAGCTGCCACTAGTACCTAGCTATGTGTATCAAACATGCCTTTTGTTTGAGCTTATTTCTTCGATCAAGACACCATGTTCTCGCTTCCTCAACTTCTGCGGCCAAGGTTTCAGGCAAATTATGAGTTGTGTTCCTTTCAAAGTTTCCAAACAACCAGAATAATTAATCGAATGACCCTTGCAAGCGCTCTGAACCTTTTCCTACGGTACTCCGCCACCAGTTGGACACTTGGGACAGCCAGCTGAAAATGCGCCCAATATATCCTTTGGGCCGGGAAGCAGCCTTCGGTCCAAAGCGCCAACAAATGGATTGTAGCCTCATCCATGTTATGGCAATTGGCAACGACATAAAGTTGATTGGGCCACACTCTTGTAGCCAATAATTAGTCCACTATCTTTAGGCCTTGTTTAGTTTTAAATTTTTTTAGTTTTGGTTATTGTAGCATTTTTATTTTTATTTAGTAAATTATGGACTAACTAGGCTCAAAAGATTCATCTCACGATTTATAGGTAAACTGTGCAATTAGTTTTTGTTTCCGTCTATATTTAATACTCCATGCATATGCTGCAAGATTCAATTTGACGGGGAATCTTGAAAATTTTTTGGTTTTGGGGGTGAACTAAACAAGGTGACTAATAGATATCTTGCCAAATTTCTGCCATAGCTGGACGATCTCATCATATAATGCCACTGCAGTCATAGCCGAGAAGCCTCCATCATGCATCATTTGAACTACTTCCATGCAATCGGATTGGATCTCAACACACTTACATCCAATTTGTTGGGCCAATAGGAGACCATCCCTAAGAGCCGCAACTTCCGTCGACGGTGCAATGAGGGATAAATCTATGTGATGCAGCGACAAAAGCGCCCCCAATGTCTCTGGTAATAGCACCAGAGCTTCCTGATCATTTTGTTTCATCAAATGCCCAATCAACGTTGATCATCAAATACCCTCAGAGGGTTTTCTCCAGCCTTGATTAATTACAGCCTCCTTTTTCGATGTGACAAAATAATTTGTTGTAACCGCTGCAATGGACAAAGCCGACCTTGGTGGATTTTGGATTTGTTCCCCATGAACTAGTTGTCTCATTTGCCACCAAATATACTAGCACCCAGTGAGAATAAGCTCAGCCTGACCTAGCTTCAGCTCTCTTTTTTCGCCTCTGTTCCTAATAATCTCATGAATGAGGGCTGAACCCGATCTATCAATCATCAATAGTTTTTCAATATGCTGCCAGATACCCAAGGAAACTCCAAATCTCTCTTGATCGGCTACAAGAAGACAAGACATGTCTTATATCTTCCGCCTCCGTCTGGCACACTGGCAATTCACAATATTCGTGATATGCTTATTCGCTAGGGTCACATGGCATGGAATACAACCATGAAATGCTCGCCATGCAAAAATTTTAACTTAATAACTAGTTTGAGAATAAGAAATACACACACCATTGATTATGTCTACCAACTACCTCATACAAGAAACCTCTCGCTAATTTATGAGCATCCATATTAGATATCCGAGGATAAACTCAACTAAAGCAAAACTATCTCCTCATGCGCCACCGCTAGAAACACGAGATGACAATTGTGGTGGAGGCCCAGTAGTCCACGCATGCCAAGCCCACTCGCCAGGAATATTTCCAGCAGGGAGTCCAGCAGCTACAGTCCATTCCACTAAAAAAAAAGCAGCTACGGTTCCCATGTTTTCCACGGCTTGTAATAGCAGAAATTTCCCAGTTTTATGTTACTGTTCCTGCCCTTACGAATTTGAAACACTCTCTGCAGAATCCACAGATCCTCTTCTCCAAGGCTACGATGGAACACTGTAACACTGTAACAAATCGCATATTGACTTGCTAACACCGCATACGTATTTATGTGAAAATTGTAGTTTTAGTTCATTGCAATTTCTATAGGTATAATTTGTAATTTTTGAATTAAAAAATATAAAAAAACGTTAGATAAAATCACAGACCCAACAAAATCTAATATATGTTGCACAAAGACAATTAGTAATTTATAAATATTTTTATAGTCAAACAAATGCAAAATTTTGATATATGTTAACACAACTAATAAATTAGAAACAAATCACAAGAATACAAATACAATTTTAACAAATCAGACGATTGATAGATAGGATTTGTCATCATTAGATAAAAATACAAGTCCGTTAGACAAAACTACAAATACAATTATAATAACAATTTTTAATATAGGAGAAGTGGACTTTTTTTTTTTTGAGATTAAGGAGAAGTGGACTTTTTTTTTTTGAGATTAAGGAGAAGTGGACTTTAAAAACGTGCGGCTGTGCTAACCTGTTCAGATTCACACGGTCAGCACGTCGCCTGACGTAAGCCTAAATTTCAGGCACGTGACCTTTAACAAAAGTGAAAAACTAATCTGAAATATTGCAATGAATTCTCCCAAATTTAGTGCTGCTTCAGCGAAAGAAATTGGCACATGCAGCTGACAATGCAGTTAGTTCTCGCACGATTTGACGATAAGAGAGGGAGCCATAAAATATGCAGGTCTCCATACATACATACATATATACATACTACCTGGAAACCACATCTTCCAGTAGTGCATGATCCACTAGCTACTCCACTACGATCATGGAATGGCTCTAGTGATTGGAGGATAGAGGGCAGAACAAGCTCAGTGACACTATATAACGAGCAATCAGATCACAGTGCTGCGTGCCACACCACAATTAGAGCTGTTAACGATAACTAAGGACTGGTCAGACATACTCAGACCATGGCAGCACCAGAAATGGCAGCTCTTCTCCTGCTTTCGTTCACTGTTATACTGCTGAGAAGTTCCTCTGTTCGTAGTCAAGGACTGCAGATCGGGTTCTACGACTCCTACTGTCCTGACGCCGAGGATATCGTGAGGTCGACTGTCGAGCAGTACTACGACAGGGATGCCACCATCGCCCCAGGCTTGCTCAGGCTACACTTCCATGACTGCTTTGTTCAGGCTAGTTATACATCTCTTCTTTAAGCTACCACTTTGTGTTTCATCATCCTGTGGTGATGCAAATACACTGTCACTCTTACTCAAGTCTCAAGCTGCATATATAAACTAGCCTGAACAAATTTACAGGCTGCATAGTTTGAGTTGAGTATGACAGTTGTTTTGCTGGCTTTTGCATTGCAGGGGTGCGACGCATCAGTCTTGATCTCTGGATCATCTTCAGAAAGGAGTGCACCACAGAATTTTGGGCTCAGGGGGTTTGAGGTGATAGATGACGCCAAGTCCCAGCTAGAAGCCGTGTGCCCTGGGGTGGTGTCATGCGCTGATATCCTTGCTCTCGCCGCGCGTGACGCTGTTGATCTGGTGAGAGTCAGTCCATGTTAACTCAGCGAGAGCAGAGTCTTTTACATTCTGATTGAGGTCATGTCATGTTTGTTTTAACTGTTTTATTACTGAGAACTGATGATGAATTTACTGTTCTTCTGTCTTTTCTTGGGGTAAACAAATCCGTAAATGTAATGTAAAAGACTGGTGGGCCAAGCTGGTCAGTGCCGCTGGGGAGAAGAGACGGGAGACTCTCGTCAGCTTCTGGCGCCAACGCCTTGCCATCGCCTGCCGATCCTGTATCCGTTCAGAGGAAGAAGTTCGCGGACCAGGGACTGACAGACCACGACCTCGTCACATTGGTAGGCGCTCACACGATCGGGCAGACCGATTGCCAGTTCTTCAGCTACCGGCTGTACAACTTCACGGCGACGGGCAACGCGGACCCGACCATCAGCCAGGCGTCGCTGGCGCAGCTCCGGGCGCTGTGCCCACCGCCCAGCGGCGGCGACCCGGCCGGGCGGCGGGTGGCGCTGGACCAGGGTAGCCCTGGCGCGTTCGACGTGAGCTTCTTCAAGAACGTCCGCGACGGCGGCGCGGTCCTGGAGTCGGACCAGCGGCTGTGGAGCGACGCCGCCACGCAGGGCGTGGTGCAGAAGTACGCCGGCAATGTTCGGGGACTCTTCGGCCTCAGGTTCGGGTACGAGCTCCCCAAGGCCATGGTGAGGATGAGCAGCATCGGGGTGAAGACCGGCGGGCAGGGCGAGATCAGGAGGAGGTGCTCCAGGGTCAACTGATCAGCGAGCGAGAGGCTCCTCCTTTGGTTGGTCAATGGAGCCGACAGCAATGTGTAATGTAATGAGTGGAAAAAGAAAATGACATATTAGATCGAACATATTTTGTATGTCATGAAACTCTTAAACATCAAAGGGCATTTGGTCTAGTGGTATGATTCTCGCTTAGGGTGCGAGAGGTCCCGAGTTCAATTCTCGGAATGCCCCTTAATTTTTATATTTCGTTTTGTTTTTTGTTCTTATAAATTTTTAAGCTCCCACCGTCCCACAAGACTCTCGAATTTTCATTTTGTTTTTTCGTGTTATTATAATCTATATATACCACGAGAATCTCGTGGAGACTCTGGCACTGGCCTGCCCAATGTGGCAGCGTCATCGTCCTGTAATGGCACTGGCGTACTGCCACTGATGCACGATGAAGAAAACGACTCTGAAACTCGTGGATCATGGAGAACCACTTGTGCAAATTGGCATGGCAAGGCATCACAAATAATCAATGCAGTTGGTGGTCTTGACACGGACTGGTGGGCCAGCTAAATAAGTTTTTACTACTACTCCGGCAGATCAGATCAGGGCCTTGTTTAGTTCCGAAAAGTGAAAAGTTTTCGATACTGTAGCACTTTCGTTTGTTTGTGACAAATATTATCCAATCATGGACTAACTAGAATTAAAAGATTCGTCTCGTGATTTACAGCTAAACTGTGTAATTAGTTTTTGTTTTCGTCTATATTTAATGTTTCATGCATGTGCCACAAAATTTGATGTAACAGGAAATCTTGAAAATTTTTTGGTTTTCAGAGTGAACTAAACAAGGCCCAAAAAAGAGCATGAGATCGGGTGACATGGCATCTCCACGCTGCTCACCTTGAGGCTTGAGCTGCTGCTCACTTGGAGAGTTGAAAATCTGGAGCAAGAGCAAGTAGTGAGCAACCAACCACCATCTTTCTCTCCGTCTCCCTCTCCGCTTGCCCAGTCCGGCCTCGCTCGCAATTCGGTCAACTGCCCATGGCCTCCAGCACCGTACCACCGCAGCGCGTCGCCTTGCTGGCGCTCGCCGTCCTCTACCTCTCCCTCCCCGCCTCGTCCCATCCGCTCCCGCGGGAAGCAGCTACGGCGGCGGCAGGCGAGGCGTCCGAGCCCGACGATGCCGCCGCCGCCGTGGCGCGGCGCGCGTGCACGTACACGGTGCAGATCAAGACGAGCTGCTCGTCCCCGCGGAGCTCCGCGGACGCGGTGAGCCTCGCGTTCGGTGACGCGTACCGCAACGAGGTATACGCGGCGCGGCTGACGCCGCGGTACGGCTTCGAGCGCTGCGCCACGGACACGTTCCGGGTGTCCGGCCCCTGCGGCTACGGCGTCTGCTACCTCTACCTCCGCCGGTCGGGCCGCGCCGGGTGGACGCCCGAGTGGGTCAGGGTGTACGAGCCCGCGACGTCGGCCACGCCCTCCACCTTCTACTACGGCGACCCGCTCCCCGACGGCGTCTGGTACGGCTTCGACCGCTGCGTCGCCGCCGGCGCCGGAGCCGGAGCGGGCACCTCGTCCGAGCCTGGTGCCGCGGCGCAGGCGCTGTGACGGACGGACGCCGCCGGCCGGGTTCACGGGTTTATTTGCCCTCTCCATGCGGTGGCGGTGGGCGCGGGAGCACAGCGGCGCCACTCGTGGCGGTGTGAATTGTGATGGCGATGATTGCTGGGGCACCACGGCGCGTTTGTTTGTGATAATTATTCATTTGCGTCGTTGCTACTAGTAGTTTCCTTTTTTTCGTTTATTTGTTATTGTTATACAAAAAAAAGTACCGAACTCCTGATGTGATTGTAAGAGTCCTGAACTCCTGATCGGATTTTCTATATAGCACTTATATATATAGCAACAAATAAAACCAATCTAATCTGCATTTTCGTTCACCTCTCATTAGGGCAGCATCATCATAACCAAGTGATTTGTTACTATGTGATGTGATGTGATGAGGGTGTTGGAGTATTTTTATAAGGGAAAGTGTTGGAGTATCTATCACATTGGGTCCATGACACTGTTGCCAATCCAACAACGATTTCACATGGTAAGCTCGGTCTAATTAGCCTAATTAGTTGCCTTCTTTTGTTGGATACCAGAGTATTAAACACATTCCTTGTAAATGCAATCGTAGTTGTGCTATATACTCTGATGAATTGGAATAGGCTCTCACCATTGCGTGCATTCCTTCACTTCTTGCGTCAGTGGCACCTCAACTTAACCATGGCGAGTGTCGTTCTGCCATAGTCTATCAGCTCGATGTTTTTATTTATTTATTTATGATTTTTTTTCTTTCGTTCTTTCCTCCTGATAGATCCTCGCCTTGAAAAGGACTGCAGTAAGGCATGCCTTCATCATGTTGCTTGTACTTGTATGGGCCATTCGTTCGGCACAGTGCCACCAACAGAAATACAACGTCGTCAGGTTCCATGCGGCTGCGGATGGCAAGACAGATGATTCACAGGTAGCAGCAGCACAACGCCAAAATTTTTTTTTTGAAGGTCGCAATAACGCCAAAATTTGCATTGCTTCTTGTATTTCTGATTTCCTTCTCTATCTTTGCTGCCAAAAGGCTTTCTTGGCGACATGGCAAGCGGCGTGCAGCGATCAGGCCAGGCCAATCATGGTCATCCCAGGAAGAAGGACGTTCTTGTTGAGTGAGGTCACATTTCAGGGCCCGTGCAAGTCACCAATCACCATACAGGTAACAACCATCCCAATTAAGATTGCCACCCTGCCGGATCTAGGATTTTATGTGATGGTATGCCGCATAAAAAAAATTTCATTTGCAATTTAGTGAGCCATATACCAATTCGGTAAATATGTTTAAATTTGCAACATAGTTGATTATACATACACTAATAAAAAGCATAATAAGTCCTGAATTTGAATATCATGTTAGGAACTTCTACAAAATGTAATATAAATATTTCCAACGTGGTACTACTTATCTGCTCATAGGTAAGTTTTTTTATAGCACTATTATCTATCATCGTCCACTTCAAGCAAATTCTCTGATCCAACGATCTCGCTGGTCTCTTGATACGCAAAAATAATAACTAAAAACGATATTTAGTTCAAGTACGCAAGTTTTTTTAGGAAAAAGAAAATTAAATACTTGGCCTTGGCGTCAGGTGTAAGTCTTTTTCTTTTAGAAAAAGAAGATGATCTGTTTGGTCCCCTTGCTAAATTTTAGCTACCTAAACTTTAGTTATTTTAGTAGTTAAACTTCCAAACACAGTGATTTAAAAGAGCTAAAATAGTTTAGTCCTACTAGTCACTCAAGAGTAGCTAAAATAATTTTAGCTTGATAAAATTTAGCAAGGATAACTAAACAAGACCTAAATCTTTTGGTCTTGGCGTCAGGCCATTTGCATGCAGACGTATGTCGATTTTGTTTGAAGTTTCGACAAGACAGCATTACAACGATTCGGTGATTGAGCGGCTAGGGTAAGCGGTGCTGCCCTTTGAATCCTGACTCGCAAATTCGCGAGGCATGCGAAACAACACAGTGCTGGCCTGCTGGATCAGTGGCGTCGTTTTTTCTTTGCATTTACATATATATTTTCTAGCGTATTGGTCTGGTCCACAGTGCTGGTCTGCTGGATCAGGCTGCATCCATATGTTTTGCAAACAGCAAACAAGAAGCACAGCAGCTAGCTTAACTTGTAATCTGCAGCTGGACGGCAATATTGTAGCACCAAACCACATTTGGACTACTGAACAAACCAACCTCCTGACCATCCATGGCGTCGACAACTTGACCTTGGATGGGAAGGGCGAGATCGATGGCCGGGGTGCCATCTGGTGGGATTGCTATAACAACAAGGTAGGCTTCTGCTTCATCATATAAGACTTGCATTTTTTTTTCTCTGATCCTTAAGTATAATATGATTTGTTCCTCATTTTCACAGAGATGCCACACCCGGCCTATTGTAAGTAGACACAATTTTACCCTTTAATTCAGTCTCAAACTAGCTAGTCAGGCAGACAAATGTAAGTGTGGTACTCATGTTGTGTTCATGTGAATCAGTTGCTGGCCTTCTCCTTGTGCAATGATCTATGGGTCAGAAATATACGGCTGAAGAATAGTGCAGACAAGCACATGACCTTGTTCCAGTGCAACCAGGCGCTCATTGACGGTGTCTCCATCACTGCGCCAGCTGATAGCCCTAATACAGACGGCATTACTGTGGCATCATCGAACAGCACCACCATCTCCAACTGTTCTATCCAAAGCGGTAAAGAAACACTTTCTTTGTGTACAAGTACACCATTGCAATATATGTAACTGAACTGATAATAAACACTCAAACAAATGAATAATGTGCGACATTTGGAAAACGCAGGTGATGACTGTGTATCAATCCTATCACACACAAAAAATATTACCGTTACTCACAGCACATGCGGGCCTGGTCATGGTATCAGGTAAGAATGCGTATACACTAGTAGAGCATCTACTAATTACTGAACATCTTATTCTCTAGTAATATATGTACTGAGCTCAACTTCTGATCTTATGTAGTGTGGGAAGCCTCGGAAAATCAGAGAGAGCGAAGGTGGAACAAATTGTAATAACTAATTGCAGCTTTGTTGGAACTATGAATGGTGTAAGGATAAAATCCTGGCAGGTAATTAAGACTCAATGTTAATAAACTTGTAATGAGGCTGCATTGCATACACTCTGTGGATACGCCCGCTGCAAACCATAGGCCATGCCAAAGCTATGCCCTCTAATGTATGAAGCTATGCATGCAGGGAGGGAAGGGATATGCAAAAGGATTCCTTTTTGCGAGCCTCAACATGACAGAAGTTCAGTATCCTATTGTCATCGACCAGTTCTACTGCCCGCAAGGAAATTGTCCTACAAAGGTGAGTCATACTAAAAACATTGCCATGCTTATCACTCAGATTTGTTGTCTAAAAGACTAAAACAAAGGTTGAAATGTATCTGCACTTTACTGTCTTTGTAGCCTGGAGGCGTGGCAATAAGTGATGCAAAATTTATTGACATCCAAGGGACATCATCCGAGCAAGAAGCCATCAAATTATTATGCAGCCAAAGTGTTCATTGTCATGGCATCTATCTCAGTAACGTTAACCTTTCTTGGGTGAACCATACTACCCCAACAAATGCTACTATTCTGAATGCACATGGAACAACTGAGGGCATGGTGATACCAACAATACAGTTTTCAGAGAGTTTGTAGCTAGTATGCTCTTCATTTCCATCACTTACAAGGATTATAGGAATTTTTTTTGGTGTGTTTAGATGACTAAAACTACGCAACCATAGATGTTCATGTTACATCGTGTATGCAAATTATTGATATCTAATCATATAAGCTAAGTATGGAGATCTCAGGGCAGCAGTTACAGTATCTCACATGCTTCTGTTTCGGAGCGGCCAAACATGGCGTACCTGTTGTTTGCGACATTATCGTAGGCGAAGTCCCTCAAGAACCTAGTTATTGCAACAGAATCAGTAGGAAGGAATCACATTTTTGTTGTAGAATTGATTAATTTGTAGCGCGAAACATAAAATGCACAAATTAAGCTGAACAGCAGAGGAGGGAGCTTACAGAGGGATAAAGTTGAGGAAGATGGCGAGCTGCGGGAAGGGCAGGTTGAGGTACTCCATTATCCTCAGCACTGCTTCAGACTTGATGAATGACCTGCAAAAATCACGATAAGATTAACATTTCATCATCATACATAAACTAGCAATCAGTAGGAATCTACAACTCTTGGAGGAAGCTTATGGTTGGCCACCTGTCTTTCTCGACGAGAACAACACTGGAGATGTCGTCAGGGGACCTCCCTGACCTCTGCAGGAGCTTCCTCCCGGACTCGCTCTGCAGCGGTATGTACCTGATGCTCCTGTTCGTTGGAATCGCAAACACATCACAAGAACCTATCAGCGACTGAATTGCTGTTGCCGTGACTGAGAAAGTGAGAATTGAGCAGGGCGAGTATACCTGTTGGGGTCGTGCTCCCGCACGAACCGGACGCCCCCGTTGCAGAGGTTGCAGACGCCTGCATACAGAGAGCACGGCAGTTGGCAGATTAGGAGATTTCCGAAGACGCGAGGGGGAAGGGAGCAAGGTCTTGGGTGGGTACCGTCGAAGAGCATGATGGGCCTGGTGTCGGAAGGCTGGAAGAACTCGGCGTCCGTGGCCGCCTTGATGGACCCGCCGCCGGCAGCTGCGGCCACCTGCAACCTCGGCCACCGCGCTCTTCGTGCGGCTTGGGGCTGCTGCGGCAGGTGGCCGTGCCGTCGGTGGAGCTGGAGCTGCAGCTGCAGGGTGGGTGACGTATAGTAGCAGGAGGAGCACTGCCCGGCGACTGCCATCGTCCTCGCCTCCACTCGGCTGCGAAGCGCCGAGGTTCAGAAAAATGCGCTAGCCTACAGGGCTACAGGTGTCTAGACTCCCGGAGAGGGGAGGGGGTGAAGTGAACTGGTGGTGATCACGAGCACCACACGAACTGGGGCGCATTGGGCTTCGACGTGGCGCACACAAGTCCCAAGCAGCTCAAAATTGGCGCAGAAAAGATCCGTGGAACATGAGAATTTGAGCAGTTCCGTCTGGAATTCTTTGGGGTCCTAAATTGACCTTTTTCTTTTTGGCATCACACGAGGGATTTAGACAAATGATCCCAATATATGCATAAATCTTCAGTCTTTGCAGAATGAAGATATTTTGTAAGGAGAACGTTGGACTGGGAAAACATACATAGCCAAAGAAACAAATGAACTAGATGTCCAAAATGTTAACAAACAACCAACATCCATCCATCAATCCATGAATTTGCAGACACTGCCATGGTGATGTAGTTGAGCAAGAACGCATGCCATCTCTCATGAGTCATGCACACGGTATTAAATTAAACAACATTAACAGAGCACAACAAAAGTCGCTTGTCGTCGGTACTGTTTTCAAGCCTGCTCTTCACCATCTTCCACTTCTCCCCTCTCTTCCGCAGCAGCGGCCATCAACTCATCAAATTTATCACTCTTTCCCAAGATTATCTCAATCTGACAGAGTTGAGGTTTATGTCAGTTCAACTCTCAGGAAAAGAAGAATTACATATGGTTGAAGATAGAATGACCAAATTGACAAACACAACAAACAACTCTCAATAGTAAGTACTGAATTAAGGGTATAGTCTTCTCTGACCTTGGCCTTTTGGAATGGACGCCCTCTTGATTCGTCGTTTATTTCAACAGTAGATGTCCTAATCTCTATGTAGGTGAAGACACAGAAGGAAGATTCAGAATGGCAAATATATGAATCATGTGAGCCCTAATATAGATGAGGCATAATCTGTGTACAAGACAAGGAGGGCCAAGGTCTCACTCTTTTCAACAGCAAATCCATTGTTCTTCAGAATTTCTGCCACGGTCACAACTGTCGCTATGGCTGGAAACAGAATAATCAACTTGGTTAGTGCCTTAGTGGTGCCTCAAACAGTACATTGATGCAGAAATTTTGAAATGGAAAGCTTGTCTATGTTTTAAAGAAGAAAAAGAAGCATTGATGCAGCAAATAAATCACATATAGAGATGCCAACTGAGGCTTAAGTTATGTATCCAGTCCAATAAGAAAAATATCAAAATACAATGACTAAGAGCATCTCCAAGTGTACCCTGTACCCCTATCCAAACTCCTAAACTTAAATTTAAGGATAACCATTCAACAGCCACCCTAAATCAACTCCTATGTTTAGTTGCATCCTAAATAACCTATCCTACCCTCAAATATAGGGTAGTCAGCCTCCCTGTGTTTGGGTTTTCACACCGTTTTTACCCAGACAAGGCTCCTACCCGCCAAATCCCAGCATCCTCTATTGTAGAAAATCGTCACTGTGTAGCCCTCTCACATAAGCCACCAAGCGCAGCCCGCCCTGCACATGCCTTCCATCCAGCACTGCCTGTCCGCCCTACACCACTTCTGTTCTGCTGGCTGTTCCTTCCCGCATCTAGATGATCGCATCCAGTGATCGATGCTAGAGGGAAGCAAGATTAATGAAAATCGTAGGTCCATATTGCTTATGTGGCGTGTTGAAAATTTAGGGGGTTTAGATATAGGGGAACTGCTATTGAAGTGAAAGATTTAGAAGGGAAAAATGTTTAGTCTACACGAGAAAATAGGGGTCCAAATTTATGATCACTCTTGGAGCTGATCTAACAACACGACCAGCAGGAATCTACTTAAAATGCAAGCGAACTTTCCGTAATAAGACTGGTTAGGTTTTGCAACAGATGGTTATGTTTTCTTTTTCTGCATCTCTAATGAACACTTCGAATACACACAACATTGTTCTCAAGGTGATAAGGCGAGGCATGGTGATAGACCACCTTCTAATCGCCTAAGCAATGCCTAGGCATTCACAAGGCGACATGTACCAATCTGAGAAACAGCAAGAGAGCAGCATGGAGGAAGAAAAGGAAAAGAAAAAAGAGAAGGGGCAGGAGACGTGAGGAGCTGGCCCAGCCCACTAGCCACCCTATATAACCATCCCCTGACTTGCCTATAGGGTTGCTCTCCCTCCCTGATTCATTCACCGCCGCCACTCGTCTTCTCTCAGCATCGCCGCTCGTTTCCCATCTCCGTTTGCTGCCTGCATCTCCTCCGCTCCTCCTCCCCACTGCTTCTTGGGCACTCGTGAGCTGCGCGCTCTCCGATCAACTGAGCTTCCGCTCAGGTCTAGGTCTATCGTGCCTCAGTTGACAAGAGCAAGTTGCTGGCTGACCACCGGCACCGGAGCTATCAGGAATGACAGCAGCGGCAGCTGCTGGGTCTTGTTGGTTGGTTTCCGTTCCTTTCCTCCCCCTTGCTCCCCGTCTTTTGCTGACTTTTAGTTAGGCAACAGGGATGCCCGTCAATTTTTAAGTGCCTATACGCCTAGGCGATGCCTTGAAAACCATGGTTATCAAGCAAACAACGATATCGCCAGACACAGGCAATTTTTAAGTGGAGGTGTCTGTCTGCTTGTGATCAGCCAGAGCATGATGGCCATCTAATAACAGTGCATCGCATATCACTTCTGACTCAAACTTGGCAAGGTTTTCTTTTTCATACAACAAATTTGGCAAGTTGCATGACTGAATTCTAAGCTGTCCTCTGCATGTTACAAGGCAAATGCCAGCTGGGAATACTAAGGGCCAGTCTGGTAGAGCTCCAGGTCCTCCTATACTCGTTTCAGATTTAGCTCCTCTTGTGGTGTAGCTTCTCTGGTAGAGCCAAAGCACTTTGTCAAAAATATTTGACAAAACGGCTTCAGAAAGTATTTTTGGCTCCAGCTCCTTAGTGGATTCAGAAGAGAAGCTTTTTTTTTACCCCGTTTGGTAGGGTTTGAGAAGCCAGAGCCCTTTTATAAGCCCTAGAAAAGGGACCCTAACTGCCACATAAGTTAGGGTTTTAGCAATAACTAACACAGATCCAACATTTAGAAACATAGAGAAAACAACCACACGCCCATTTTGCATCTTGCACATCATATTATGTCGGCATATACTTAATAATAGACCAAATTCGCGGAGAAGAGGCATTACATGAATGACAAGCGACCATGCCTAAATTTAACTCCACATCTAATTTAATCTAATACATAAATAAACAAATAAATCAGAAATAAGGGCGAAGGATTGTTACAGGGACGCACCCATTCCAAGAGCGGATAGCTCAACATCGCCGTGCTGTTGCATATACCTCTGCACGGAGGCGAAGCAACCAAATCAGTCAGGAACCAGAAGCGGGTGGGTAGGAATGTCACGGAAGGAGGCGGCGCGTAGGGGGAGAAAGGGGCAACCGTACCTTGGCGAGGTTGACGTAAAAGAAGAGGGGCTTCTTGGTGTTAGACACCTGGATGCGGTTGCTGCTGCCGCCGCCGCCCCTCCTCTGCCCCTCTCCGCCTGAGGCCGCCGCCGCATCTCCGGCGACGGCGAGGTTCTTCACGCCCTCGGTGATCTCCTCCACCACCATCGTCGGTAGCTATCTAGCACGCCGCGCCGCGCCGCAACCGGATCGACGGGGTTTGGTCGATGGTTCCTGAGGTTTCCGCTTCCGGTGGCGCACCTCCCTTCCTCTCGCGTCTTCTCGGCGTTGCGGCGGGTGCTGCTAGTACTGGTAGGGAAACCAGGGGCGCGGAGAGGCAGAGGCAGAGGCCCGGCCCGACGCCCCCGCGCGTGCGCCGTGGGCTTGAGTGCTTGACGGACCCGGCGATGGGACGTCTCGGCCCAAACTCCTTGCCGACGATTCAAGCAGCCCAAGCGGAAGCAGAAACGCAGAGGATAGCAGCCCACGTGCCGGGCAACGGCCCATCTGTATTTTCATGCTACTTTTCCACCCCCGCGATGGCCCAACAAGGCCCAGCGGCCTGCCACCATGTAGCACAAGGGTGTGATCTATAACTCTTATAAAACTAAACCCCACTAGATAAATTCTCTCTTCATGCAAGGTGTCCATATCATTCCCACTAAGTGACCCACTAAATATTCTATCTCTTCATGCAAGGTGTCCATATCATTCCCCACTAAGTCAATGTCATCCCATAGTGATTACAAAAAATGACCACGTCATCTATATCATGTGAAATACTTTAAATCTTTAATCTACTAACATACAAGTTGTGTACACACTATTTGTTTCATACCAATTAATTCCTCTATAATATAACTAAATATTAGTTTTTGTTCTATCTCTACTATAATTGAAATCTTCTTCAAGTCACCGCCCTTCTTCAAGATCAACGGCCCAGAACACACCAACTAGGAATCCAACGTCTGAGATTAAAATGTTAGAAGCCGCTTCCAACTCTACTGAGTCCTCCCTACTAACGAGTCCTGCTCCTCCCCGCACCACCCAGGTTCGATTCCTACTCCAATTGAATTTCTGGCAGCGGCAACTCATGGCGCAGCAAGGGCAGCGCAGCGCGACCGCGTAGAGTGGGGGGATGCGCTCGCGGCCGCGCAGCGCACCTTCTGCCTGCCGCTCGCGGGGCGCGTCTTCGCTGCCTCGGCGATCGGGAACGCGGCCGTGGCCCCCGTTGCGGTCCACGCCTCGCTCGCCCTGACTGTCGCCGGCGCGCGCGGCGATACGCGGCGGCAGGTCCTCCAGGTCTGCCTGCCGCTCGCGGGGCGCGTCTTCGCTGCCTCGGCGACCGGGAACGCGGCCGTGGCCCCCGTTGCGGTCCACGCCTCGCTCGCCCTGACTGTCGTCGGCGCGCGCGGCGATACGCGGCGGCAGGTCCTCCAGGTGCTGGGCGTCGTGGCGCATCCGCCGGCGGCGGCGTCGGCAGTGCACGGCGCAGGGGGCAGCAGGTACTCGGGGGCTCGTTGCGTGGGTCGGCGGGGCGCATCCGGCGCGGCGCAGGGGCGGCTGCGGCTCCCAGCCGCGGGGCTCGGCGCGCGTGGGGCGGCGGCGGCGGCGCCCTCCGCCCCTCCCCAATCGAGGATTTAATTTGGAGCAAAGAAGAGATTGATCCCGTCGCACAACCGTGTCTCTTCCCTCTCACGCACGTGGCAAGGAAGACAGCGGGACGCAAAGGATCCATGCCGGGCCGCCGCTAGGGGCTCGTTGCCGCTCACGCTCGAAGCCGGGACGGAGAGCGTGGCATGGGGGCGCCATTCTCGCCGTCGCCGTCGCGACTGCCATCCCCACCATCGTGGCCCCTTCCTGCTGTGCTGCCGTGCTGTGGGCGGGGCTCCGATTTGGCCCTCGCCTAGCTGGAGGAGCCGGAGAACCTGAACGGCGCCGAGAGCAGCCACCACTAGCACCAGCGGGCGAGAATGAAGGATTGAAGGTCGGTGTGCGGCGTGCTCCGTGCGGAGCACCAGTGCGGGGATGTGGGCGAGGGCAAGGCCGGCGTGCAGCTGTGGCTCGACCCTTCCTCTCCTCTCTGTAGACCACCATGGTGGGGTTTCCACTGTCCGGCTGGCGACCGTGCCCAGCCTAGGATCCCATCCGGCGGTGGTGGAGAGCAGGCGATGAGCACCTACCAGGTATATGCATATATGCCCATCCCTTCTCCTGCATCCCTGCAAAACCGAGAGCACCCATACCCTAAGTGTTAGGATCTGATCTGATTAGAAGTGTATAGCACATATCCCGTAACATAAGCGTATTGATTTGGCTCCCTTGATGCTAGGTAAGATCTGCATCACTTGATAAATATCAGTAGTATAATGAATCACATGATCTATTTATATTGTGAGTTCACTTTTACAGTGCTGAGTGCTGGACACTCTTCAGGTTGAAAACCAGTACATGCTAACTGCAGAAGGATCCTCAAGTGCTTAGATACTGGTGTTTGATACAGGATGATCAATATAACAAATGAACAAATCATTTCCTTTTGCAAAAATAATACTGCATTGGCACTGATAGTAGCAAAGAGATAGGATGCAGTGTCATATCTAGAATCAAATTTGGTAGGTGCGTTCTGCAAAATTACAGGATATCTTTTGGTTTTAGGTTCAACAGGGAGAGAAACACACTATATATCGCATTAAGTTAATCCATGTTGTAATCAACAATATAAGCTTGATTATGTAAGTTTATATATCTCCTTTGGGTGAATTTTCAATCTATTTTACGCGTTTGGTTGTTAATTTGCATCGCCTACAATGCCACCGTAGCGTTAGCACGGGCAATATACTAGTTAGCTTAGTAATTTTTTACTAGATCTAATACAATAACATATATGTAAGTCAAATTCATATGTATGCGTATATAATAAACTGAATATCATATAGTAATATTATGTATATAATGATTTATTTTTAAGAAAAACTCATAGCAACACGCGGAAAATTCACCTAGTTCTAAAAAAAAGAAAAAGAAAAAAAAGTAGCACACGAGCGCACTGCAACTACGCAAGTCTACTGTGCTCCTCAAGCGCCTCCGACGGCGGTGGCAAAACAACGGACTCTATAGCAGTGGCAGGATACGGTGGCACGAGGCGGCGACAGTAAAATCATATATTTGTGGTTCGTAGAACAAATTTTACTATATTGCTTACCAAATCGCTGAATAAATTTCATTGGTTTGCTTGTGAAAATTTTAGTGTTACATACCTGTAAATTTCTAGGTTCGTTCTATTGGATCTTTTATTGTCAAAAAATATGGATTACTTTCACAATTTTGAATACCCATGTTTGAAAATCTAGGCCCATCTGGCTTGGTTGGCACAAGTATCGAGACCCTCACCCCCGTAAGGGCACCTCCAGTATGGAGATCGAACCGAACTGACACACTTGGATTCGGTGGATAGAAGTTCGACCGCTCTAGTGCTAAGGCCTTGTTTAGTTCGCGAAATAAAAAGTTTTCGGCCACTGTAGCACTTTCGTTTGTTTGTGGCAAATATTATCCAATTATGGATTAACTAAGATGAAAAGATTCATCTCGTGATTTACAGTCAAACTGTGTAATTAGTTTTTGTTTTCGTCTATATTTAATGCTTTATATATGTGCCGTAAGATTCGATGTGATGGGAAATCTTGAAAACTTTTTGGTTTTGGAGGTGAACTAAATAAGGCCTAAATCGATGAGTCTGACATGCATGACAATAAACAAACCCAAAAGTAGTTCTCTTCTAATCTCCAGGATGCGTCCGTAGCTTGCATGTACGTGCAGCCGCTTATTTTATTCCTTTTGATCTGAACCGTCTGGAGTAGTCGATTTGAAGACTGACAATTATGGTTCGCACATTGGAGTGTCGATGGTTCACCCACGGTTCGCTTTTTCAACACACTGGAGGTGCTCTAAGGTCAGTCAATTTGGCTCTCTCCAGAAAAAACTTTCCACACAAGCCCCATGTTATTATAGATATATAAAGCACCGAAGTAAGCAAAAAGCTTGCTCTAGCTCGCTCTCTCTTGCTTGGTAAAACCACACAATGATGAGTAGAGAAACCAAAGAAAGCAGCCTCAAGATTGATGACAGTGAAGACTGAAGGCATGCCTTGTCTGTGTCCGCAACGGCGATATCGTCCGTTTCGTCTCAAAGGCCAAAAGCGAGGGATGACAGGGAGGCGTGTGTGCACCAACGTGGCATTCCGTCAAATGGATTGGTATTGCCTTGGCGGGCCGTGCATCATCATCAATCGTCATCATCTGGGTCTGGTGGCTAGCTAGCTGGACGTGCATCACTAGTGCATGCATGCGAGGGCTCCATGTATACCTTGAGTGCACCACTACTACATGCGTGTTCTGTATTATTGTGCCATATGTAAAAATATGTGGGTGTTTAGTTTTCTTTTTTCCTAAACAAATTTGGGTTTGGGTCTATCATTATTTTGTAAAATAAAACTAAACACTATGCAAAAACTTTGGCAAAAATGTAGTTATTCTCTGTTTTGGATTTTGGCCTCAAGAAACCCAAAAAAACTCAAAAAGAGCCTCAAAAGGCTCTCATGAAGGCAATAAATTCTATATTTTTTTATAGAACTAAACATGACCCTGAAAATTTTAGCATTTTGCATTTTATCACTCCAAAGTAGTTAGCATTTTGCATTTTGGATTCTATAGGGAACTAAACACCCCATAAATATACTTATAAAAATTCCAAAAGTAAGTGATCTATGGTGTTCATTCATATGCATATCCCAAGCTTCTTCCATGATTATTACGCCAATGTATATAAATGTATATACTCTGTCATCATTCCAAGTCAAATTGAAAGTAGCATCACTGCGGTGTGCTGCTTGTCCTATAGGCGGTCTGATAGCAGCTTAACTGGGATATGGACTAGTACGTAGTACACTAATAAGTGCTCCCCACTTGTGACATGCTCATCTGATCTGTTGGCCATTATGGGTAAGTAAGTACACATGTTATGAGATGCTCCAAAGACAATGTATATAAGGGTCTGTTTGGTACAGCTCACAACAGCTTCATGAGCTGTTGTGAGCTGTTTTTTATGCCAAACACTTATTTCCAAAACAGCTTCATGGGTGAAGCTGTTTTTCCTCTCCTCTCACAAAGACATAAGTTGGATGAAGCTGGAAAAAGGTAGCTCATTGCAGCTTCTCCCTCATTTCCCTCTCTCAACTATGCATGAAGTAGTTGGTGAAGCTATTTTGCCAAACACTTTTTTCAAAACAGCTCAGCTTCATCTAGAAAGTCACTCATGAAGCTATTTTCTAAAAAAAACAGCTTTACTAGTGAAGTTGAGCTGTGCCAAACAAACCCTAAATATGACATGCTACCATGTGTTGACATGGACGACACGTCATATGGAGGCAACATGTTAGATTCATCTCCCTTTCTCACGCAGTTACCTATGACCCACCATGTTGGCTCCCCAACTTTTTCTTCCTCCTGCCTCTGTGCCTCATGCTCTCCTTCCTCTTCATGCCCCCCTGCCTTGCCCTATAGTATCAACAATGGCCATAGCAGGCCCTCATCATCATCTCCAGCCTGCCGAAGGGAGAGAAGAAGGCCAGGATCCATTTAAACTCGAATGATGCCTAGAGTCAAGTTCAGGGATCCGAAACTGAAAATGACATCTTTTGAACTGGGGACCTATATAACATGTAGAGCTAATAAATTTAAGGACTCCAAATTAGCATTTCTTGAGTTGGAGGCTTGGATGAGGACAACACACCCGTGGATTTTACCCTAAATTACAATAAATTGTGCACCACACAGGTTAAGTATAAAGACCCGGACAATAAATCTTTAGATTAATGAGTCATCATAAACATACATGGCCGATGAACACGTAATCACTGAATAAATAGTCGTAGCTCTAGTGAGACGCACGAGAGACACCAAATTAAACCTTACAGATTGATCTCTGATAAGCGGTGATATACTGTTACTTTTTCTTTTGCTATTATATATAAGCTGACTTTGTCATCCTTGTATATGTGGGACGTCTTTGTAGCTCTCGAGAGATAGTAAAATAAAAATTAAAGGGTTCGTGCTACTATATAGTTCTCGGTGTTGACATGGGCCCTGGATATATATGTATGGCCACACTTTTAAATTGTGTGATAGGGACATCAACTTGGATAGATATACGTTTGAAAATGCACTGTGTGTTGGCATTTGTATATGCACACATTGCTTGATCGATCAACTGAGATGATCATGATCCCACTTAGAAGACATCACTATGCGTACCTTTCATCAGTATATATCACGTTGCAAATAAAATATAATAAAGGCGGAATGATGATGTGTACTACTATATATACACGTTCCCTTGGCCGCGTATGTATGTTGACAATTTGACATTATTCTATTTTCACACGGACCAGACCCATGTGATGATGACGCTCTGCGTCGCGCGCCCAGCGTGGTGGTAAACACCGATGCATGCATGCCGACCAAGCTTTGTTCCCTCAAACTCACGCAGAAGAGACTCTCTATATTTTTCTAAAACTTTTATTATCTCTCTTAATTAATATGGTGTCATATCAACATATTTAATATTTAGAAAACTCTAATAAAAACTCTATTAAAACTGATCTTATTATCACATTTCCTAAATCTCGTGGGTCGCATGCATGCGCGCGGACACTGCTTTGACCGGCATATATATCGGCGGCATCCTTTGTTGTGCTTAATTAGGTGGCAAATAAAGTGCATGTGAGTACATATAAGGAGAAGAAATACTATCGTGGTATCAGCGTGGCGCAGCAGAAGCAGCAAACGACAACCTCTTACTCCTTTTTTAAGAGTGAATGAAGACGATCATTTACGCGTGGAAATAAAAACTTGCGGACGAAGAAGGGAATACGATCGATGGAATAATCCAACAAATTGACTTGCGAAGTTAAATCTACAACACTCACAATCACGTGTAGTTAATTCTGTAAGTTGATCGCCGCGCTGTACGTGTGTGTATACACTGTATATATGTGCATCTCTAATTCCAGCTCTAATGCAAATGGTGCCAATATAATGATCACAATTCACATCGTTGCTTATTAGTTTGGGCCTAGCAAATAAAGGGTGGGCAGTCTTCATTTCTTGGCCATCACATGATGGTGACATGGTGGCCTCTGTTTGAACTGCAACTGCAAGAGGGCATAGGATATCTCTGTATACGTACGAAATGGTCGATGTTACTGTCAATTCAAAATTTCTTTTTTTTTGGCAAAAATGTCGATCCGAAATATCTTTTCTGAGCTAACATATAGTATATATATACACCTAAAATATATCTCTGGCGTAACTATTACGCTACAGATCTAGCTAGCACGGGCACACAACATATATATACGTACAGCACATGGTCTATATACTAAATTTTGTGGCCATTGCAATATATATGCAACTGGCGACATCATGCGTGATCGACGACCGGTACGGTGGCCGTGGTATATAAATCGCTGCATATATATATTGGTTGGTATAATAGTTTGCTAGTCTAGTTTGGTACTCCTGTATACAATTGGTTTTATATATGTCATGACATATCGGACATGCATTCCATCAACCTACTCTCTCCATCCCAAATTGTAAGTCATTTCAAGAATCTTGGAGAGTCAAACTTTTCTAAATTTGACCAAATTTATATAATAAAATAATTATTATTATGATAACAACTAAGTATTATTAGATTTTTGCTTAATTATATTTTCATAATATATTCACTTTACGTTACAAATCTTAGTATTTTTCTCTATAAATTTGGTCAAACATGAAAATGTTTTGACTTTCCAAGATTCTTAGAATGACTTATAATTTGGGATGGAGGGAGTATATTATTAATCAAGAAGTCAGTGCCACAATCAGCTGCCTGAGTATATACGTACATACATGCAAAGGTAGAGAGAGAGGAAGCATGCGCAGGGCTAGGACACGCGATTGAGGATGGGGGCTGCCCTGTTGGGCCAACAGAAATAGGGTCCGAGGGAGAAATATGGGTGCCCAGCCAAATATGGGGTCTGGAGTATGGGTCCTACTGGAGTAATATTTTTAACCTGGACACCCATATTTAGCTATTGGAGCTTGAGTAGGGGCCCTGCTGAAGTTGCTTAGTGGCCGCGTTCAGCCGTTGCTTTTCATATATGCTCCATATTTTTATGAAGCTATATATAGCCTCCTAGATGAAAAGACAGGTTTTTATTTACTTGGTGGTCCAAGATCAAGATGCATTTGCATGGTGCATAGATCTATGCTATGGGTAGAAATATCAATCATTAATATCCCATATAAAGGAAATATAGATATATCTAATTAAACTTTTAATTGTAGCTGACACATACATATGTATGCATTATACCACATTCCAAAATTAGCGCCAGACATGGGTCGGTAAAAGTATCAAAATAATACTGTTGGACTATCGGTCAGTATAGGTTTTTAACATATGTGGATGAATACTGTTGTCTATATCTATCTAAATATTTTGGACAAGTTTTGGTGAAAATATTAAAAGCTATACTCCCTTTGATATAGTTTATAAGGCATAATAATATGATATGATACGGTCTCCTAATAAGTCATGATCGATCGATCTGACAATTTATGTGTTTCATATTATTTCTTTATGAGTATAAACTTATGATTATTGGTACTATATCTGATTAAAATTTAACGGTATCAAGTTTGTATTACAATAGTTACAAATTATTGGCCAAATTATCTGTCAAAGATTATAAACTTGTACGCAAAATGCCTTACAGACGAGACTGAGAGAGTATAAACATTAATACCTACTAAATCATTTAATTTGCAAACATGTAAGCCGTATATGTAGGTTAATTTGTATTCACAGCTATTGCCAATCTCTTAAATTTAGCGGTTTTAAGAATATATTTAGGAGAAAATAGTGGCCAAAGATATGCTTAAAAAACATCCAAAGTTAAAGAAATACCTTTTATGACAGTGGAACGTTAAACCCCCTTTGTCCCAAATGATAGTTCACTTTGACTTTAAAGTCAGACCTGATTGACTTTGATCAAGCTCATAAAAAATATACCAACTTCTACACATGGAATTAATTTCATTAAGAGTGCATTTGGTAGAGATCCAGATTTTAGTAGAAACTTTTCAAATTCAGATTTTCTGAAGAAATGTTTTAGATGGTGAATCAAAATCACTTCGCGGGATCGTTTGGCTGGTAGGCTGAAAAATCTTATTCCAAAATAAGTTGTCTTTCATAAAGAAAATCATATAAATACAAACGTGCTTACAAAACTTTTTCTAGATGAAGACTAACTTAATACAAACTATTTTAGGGCTCGTTCGTTTGCCCTGTATTGAGCTCCTGGAATGATTCCAGCTGGAATTGCTTTATAGTTTTTATAATCTGGAATTGTTCGACGTAGCCTTAGTTTATTCCATTGAAAATGATTCACCAGGAATCTGTGCGAAGCCTTCTCCGTTTCGAGAGTTTCCAGAGCAAAGGAGAATCGTTTCATCAGAAACCTGTTTGACGCCCTTTAGCTGCAACTAGAAATGCCGTATCCAGGGTATGGCCGGGATTTGCTGTTGAGTTTTTTAGCTTGATCTTATCGCCTTGCGTTGTTGGATCCCGAACATATGAGCAGCTCTTTTGATGCGCAAACATATGTATCATGCCGGAAACTTTAGTGAGACACATTAGTAGTCTACAAAAAGGTTCCACCAAGTTCCTTGTACCTAGCTAGTGCGTGCTTGTATGCATGCGATGCATCCATATGATTTTGTGATCCTTCTGCGTGCAAAACGGAGTGGCTACATGGCAAATGCAATGTAAGCATAGCGTGGTAACTCGACTGACGATATACGTACATGTCTATATGGGTTTCAACTGGAAGTAGCTAGGCACCGTCCAAGTACAGATTAGTTATCTGTAACCCGGATCCAGGAACCTAGTAGTGGATTATTAGCGATCTGCGCTGTATCTCCCAGATTACTGCACACAGGTAATTTTACGTACAAGCAAATGTTTATACTCCTATACATGATATAACCTCAGGAACCTATGCTATGTCGGACTCACATGCGACCTCTGGCATACTTCCTCCATACTGATAAAAAATAACATTTAGGACAACATTTAGCATATCAAAGAGTGGTTAATTAGTGTAAAGTTTTTTTCTATCTGTTCTTATCAAATATAATTGCGGATGCATGCTATACGAGAACATTCATTAGTTCAAACGGTTTGGTTCGAAGCCCGCAATTTATGCATGGTTTGCATGAAGCTTTTTTTTTACTAGTGGCGCATTTTTGCGGGAGAGATGAGAATCTAGGCGCGCACGTGGAGTAACTGTATGCGGATATCGATGAGGCAAGGACAAAAAGAAGTCTAGAGGGGCTGTAGTGCTACAACGACGTTTTATTCACAATCTACGGAAGAAGCCAGGCTGAAGGCGGTTTTTTTACCCTAAAGGCACATGCCCTCACTCTCCTACTTATTGGTTTCGTTTTAAGAAATGTGCAAACACACATCTCAAAGTAGTTTTACATTAAGATGTGTGTTTGTACACTTCTCAAAGCGAATCGAATAGGTGGAATAGTAAGAGGACATGCCCGGAGGGAGTATTCGCCGACGGTTCTAGACTTTTGGACCTCGATCCATCAGCTAGGTGCCTGGTGCCTCGGCCCGCGTACGTCAACTGATCGATCGATCTCGGCCGGGGTCAGTACAGTACTCTCGGAGTCATTTGCATGCAGGTGCCTGGTGCGCGTAGACGCCGTCATCGTCGGTCGATCTGCTACCTCCAGCCTCCTCGAGAGAAACGTGCAGTGCAGTGGTTTCAGCTGGTTGTGTCACGGGGCACACGTGCGAACGCCGCCGGGACCGGCCGGGCCGGGAACGTAGTACGAACGATCGACGAACACGTCGGTGGCGCGCGACAGATACGAGTGGTGAATACTACGCCTGAATGGTGATGGATGGAGACGAAGTACGGAACGGATGGAGGCAGCCGCGTCGTCGTCGGATCGGAGCACGCGGCGCGGCCGGCGGGCCCGGGGATGGATCATGGATGGATGGATGGATGGGGCCTGCAGCCTGCATCAGGGGTCGAGACCCCTGGTATGCAGGAGTGGCGTCCGTCTGTTTTGATTCTTTTTTCTCTTTTTCGCGAATGATTCTCACAATTATATATATTTTTGGTAGCTTGATTTTAGAATCTGAATTTGGAGCTTGGTGTCATTGTCGCTGGCGCCAAACAAAAGACGTTAATGGCAATGGTGCCAAGCCCACAAACCACGTGCACAACTGTGTACTCTTGGCGGCATCAGTGGTGGCGTCAAATTTAGCGCCAAACGGTGTTACTACTGACACCAAACAATGTTAGCTTGACGCCGATGATAGTAGCCTAAGCTCTGGATCTAGATTCTGAAATCATACTAACAAGATTATAATTGTGAGAATCTTAAAAAAAAACACACACACACAGAAAACGAAAAAGACGGGAATGGCGCTCGTCCACATGGATGTGGCGACGGGGAGAGGTCGTACTCATGGATGCGCGTGACATCCAATGGACGGGCTCGGCGACCGCGTGAAGTGGATGCCATCGATTGGCGGGCCGGCCGTGGGCGTGAATGCCTGCCCGCCGTGGTGTGTATCACACCTTCAACGACACCGCATCGGAGCTGGCCGCGGACCCCCGCGCGCACTGCAGCTGCAGCAACCGGCCGGCACTTTTGCCATTGCTCCTCCATCCATCTATCTATCGTGCTCTATCTCTATACCTGGGTGTTGCTGTCGGCGCCCCCACACACGGAGCACGCTCTATATAAGAGCCGCCCGGCGCCGCGTCAACCTCCACAGTAGTGCACACTCCATATAGACCACACAACACAGCATATATAGCTAGCTAGCTCGATCTAGCTAGCTGCATCCTCTCCCCAGCAGCGTCGTAGTCGTACGACGGCCCCGGCCCTTGATTAATTTCCTTGCATTCACCTCGAGACCCAGGCTCTCCAGCCCACACCGACACCGTCCCCGGCCGGCCGTCGCGCGCGTCTCCGTCGTCGGTGCCTCGCCGGCCATCTCCATCGTCTCGATCGGCCTCTTCATTCAGCAAGGCAGCTAGAGAGCTTCTGACGCGTCCCCGCGCGCTCCGCCGTCGTCCCTTCGTTCCTGCATTGTGCGGCAGAAACCGCGCGCCGGCGGACCAACAAGCAAGTTAAGCCGCAACAACGACAGCGCCCATCGGATTTGCCGGAACAAAGACGATGGTGAACACCATGGGCGTGGAGCCGGTGCAGCGCGGCGCCGGGCTGCCGCTGGCGGCGCTGAACCACATCTCCGTGGTGTGCCGGTGCCTCGAGAGCTCCCTCCGCTTCTACCGCGACGTCCTCGGCTTCGTCCCCATCCGTCGCCCGGGCTCCTTCGACTTCCACGGCGCATGGTAGGTTGCATTGCCATTATTGGAGTTCTTCTTCTCGATTCGGATTGCTTTGATAAGCTAAGGTCGTAGCTAACAATGTACTGCATGGCCTGCGTGATCAACAATGTATATATTCATTACTGCTACTGCACTACGTACTACAGGCTGTTCAACTACGGCATAGGCGTCCATCTCCTGCAAGCCGAGGACCCGGCGAGCATGCCCCCCAAGAAGACGGAGATCAATCCCAAGGACAACCACATCTCCTTCCAGGTATGCAATGCTTGCCTCCCACTACGTCGTCAAGATCCAGATCGCTAGCTGTTCTGCAATATATATAGTTCCTACCCACGCGTTTGATCGACCAGCGTTTGTATAAATATACATACAAAAATATTCCTTGAGATACACAGTAAGACAAATTTGGAGAAGGGAGGAAAAAAATGAACAGAGATATACGCCTCGATCGGTGTCACAGTTGACACTAGGGAATCGACCGAATTAATTAACTAAGTAGATTAACCTGCATGTTCGTGCCCCTGCTTTATTTTTCTGCTGCGAGATCCACGACTGATCCTCATCTTCTGTAGAATATAGTTATATATAATTAATCTGTTCCTCGAACTCGGATATATATATATATATATATATATATATATATATATATATATATATATATATATATATATATATATATATATACACACCTGGTCCCTTCTCTTGTTGGAAAAATGGTCACAACAACTTCAATTAATTTGACAGCATCCCATTCCTCTAGCACGTCTGATGTAGATACCAATTAGATACGAAGTTCATCCTAAGATGGTGACTGAACTCGCGCAGCATGGAATTAATACAGACAAGCCAATAAAAAGTGCTGGTTGTAAGGCTTCAGTACGTAGCTAGCTAGCTATTACTTAGCCACAGTTGCTCCATTTCTGGCCCCCATTTTGACCTCACAATTTGCTGAAGTGGGCTCGATCTGATCTACATCTTAACTTAATTAAGAAATAGATGCTAGCTGCTGGTGGGTTACATGCATGATCAGTAATGATTAATAACATAATAAAAATAGGACTAGTACGTAGATCGAATTGAATATCGATGAAGAATTCCTTATGCTATCTGGGTAGGATCATTGCATGTGCACACGGATCATGCCAATTCCTTTCCAAAAACTCAACTCAGGCTGCATGAATAGCCGAATAGATATTATTTGTATATGTGCACCAAGCCGCCATGCAAGCTATTGCTTGCATGCATTTAAATGTTGCGCAAGTGAAGAAGAAAACCTTCACGCTCATCAGCTGTTTTGATAGGGACTGATGCGTTGTCTATTTGTCTGGATCTATCTCTTGACATATACATATGTGTACTACTATGTGCTATATATCTTAAACTTGCATATATAATTACCATCAGTAATTTACTTATTAACACATTCCTATGTGGTGACGGGATTTTGATGTCTCCAGCTTTTCTTGGAAAAATGGGACATACGAACATGGCCGTGCATGTGCACCTCTTAGTGAGATAGCACTAGTAATATATAATCTTATTAAATTGCTTTGGTCAAACATTTGGAAGGAAAAAAAACTATATTGAATCGATCACACTATGTGTACTCTTTAACTAGACACATCCAAGAATGATAGCATAAGGATGGGCTTCGGCACATATGCACGTGCATGCATACATATATGTCCAACTCTCCTGCATGCTCTGGTCCTCAAGCATAGTAGACAATCCACTAGGCGACGATTTGGAAAGTTGGAGAAAGTGATAACAATAGATTTTTCCTAGAAAATTGACAGTATATTTTTTTATTTGTGTTACACATAGAGTTAATTTGTCTTCACACCCACACACCCTCAGACAGCGTGGATGCTGCGCTGGCGGGATCATATACGTATCTCACTCACATGCAGATCTGGCAAGACCAACGAACGTACGTATCTGCATGCATATGCATGCACGACTAGCCATAGGCCGTTGCACTATAATAACGACAATATAAAGTTAAAATCATGCAGTATGCATGCTGCTAGCATACATGCATGAGTGCTTCTTACCAACCATGCATATGAACAAAGTCATCTGTCACGGAAAGGTGAACTGATAGTGCTTGTGCTGTTGCATTTGCATGCATGCAGTGCGAGAGCATGGAGGCGGTGCAGCGGCGGCTCAAGGAGCTGGGCATCCGGTACGTGCAGCGGCGCGTGGAGGAGGGCGGCATCTACGTGGACCAGCTCTTCTTCCACGACCCCGACGGCTTCATGGTCGAGGTCTGCACCTGCGACAACCTCCCCATCGTGCCCCTCGTCCCCGAGGGCCACGCCATCCTCGGCCTGCAGCAGCCTGCTGCAGCGCCAGCCTGCAAGCGGCCACCAGCAGCCGCCCTCAGGCAGCAAGCGCCGGCGCCGCTTCCTGTTCCCGTGGCCGTCCCAACCCCGGTGCCAGCTGAACAGTGCATTCCGGCGAAGGCCGGCGGCGGAAGCTGCGTCGGCGAGGTCGAGGCGAGCATCCCCGCTTGCGCGATGAGATCTTGCCCGGAGCACGCGTGCGTGTAGCGGCGCGCGTAGGTACGTCTGATTGATAGCCGAGAGACCAAGCAGATCGACCGGAACGCTGCCGGCATTTTGAAGATCCATTGGAGAATTTCGTTGCCTTCTTGTTTCCTTCAATTAGTCGTCGACTCCACCATGTCGACGAAGCTGTACATGTGTGTTTTTGGGTGTGTCTTGTCCGTTCGTTAATTAGTTTATTTTGTTCGATTCGATTGTTGGAGTGCCCTGACGCGAACTGTTGTAGCTGCAGCTGCTTAGCTAGTGGGTTAGTCGCCATCTGGTTGTGCCAAACTGCCAATTGCTTTGCACTGCTAAGCGCGAACTGGTGAGGAGATCGATCCACCGATCGCTCTACAGATACGGCACCTACCAACACTTCTGCAAATGCCAGCCGTGCCAAGTGCCAACATGATGTAATCTCTTTATATATAAGATATTTATCCATATAAAATGATAGTTGTGCCACTTTTTCTTTGAAACATCTGGCAAATTTTAATGAAGGAGTGACAGTTTAAAACACAATTTAATTTGTAGGGACAGAGCTAGCTTGATTAAAGGGGACGAAAGGAACTAAGGAAACCTCAAATTGACAAGCACATCCACACCAAACACAAACAAATTGTAGTTCAGCTTGTTGGAATGGTCTCGCATTGACGCTTTCCTCCTGTGCCACGCACCAAGGCCCAGCTAGCTTCTGGATGGGTTTAACTGGTTTTATGAGCACATTTAATTATTAAATTAATTAATCCCAGGGTTCATGTTTAATGTGAAGAGTTATGTGTTGTAATCCTGCAATAAAGAGAGGATTGACAGAATCAGAAGATCTTTCCTTTGGAAGGGTGCAGAAATAGTAATGGTGGGCATTGTCTAGTTGGTTGCATTGGCCAAAGGTCACTAGACCAAAAATACTAGCAGGCCCGGGCATTCTTGACTTAGAGGGCTTTGACCACGCAATATATATGCCTCATCTCTGGCTTTGGTATATATATGCCTGGATGGATTCTGATAGACCTTGGGTTGGTACCTAACCCCCATGCGGTTCGATGGACAAAGCGCTCATCTGAGCTTCAACCGTGGTAAAAATTGGGCGGGGTGACAAATTAAAGCATCCTTTTGGCACTCAACATGGCTAATTAAACGGTCTGGCACCGATTGACATTATAGCATCTAACCTGTCATACTCAGAGGAAAAATCAGAAAAGTGAACGATGATCTACTCAATCACAATTGGACATTGACAGATGGAGACTGTGCAACAAATGGCGGAGTCCGTGTGCCTTTGGGACCTTGTCCATCTTGTTCAACTCAATGATCAAGAAGATCAAATATAGTGAGGTGGACAGCAAACTTCATCTACAATTCAAAATCTGCATACCTGACACAATTCAAAGGATTATTTTGTTCCATTAAGGCAAACTCAATCTAGAGAGCACATGCAAAAAGGAACTTAAAATTCTTTGCATGGTTTGCTAGTTGAAGCAAGAGTACTGATGGACAAACTTACTGTGATAAATTGGCCTTGCAATCCCATTTGCCCGTTGAGAGTGACCAAGAATAAATATGGATGTAAGAGTGGTCGCAAAAGTTTCTTCAAAGACACAGGATGCAACGAAACAGAGAACGACAACATCAACAACAACAATCATCATGTACTAAACTATGAACATTTGGAAACAACGCAATAAGAGAACCTTTGACAGATCGATATGATCGGCACTCCAAGTCTTGGGCCTAAACAAAGAAGAAATAGGACTCGTGACAAGAGCTACGGGTTTCCTATAGTAACCCCAAGGATCCTCAGTTATTGATTGTGTGCCCTTTCTTATTCTTATATGTAATATCAGACTGTGAAACTCCGTCTTGCTCTTCTTCTTATATGATATAGCTGCTCGATCTCCTACTAATTTTTTCCATAAAAGATGGATTGGTGGTAAATTATAGATAGTAGGGGTCTTCCTAACATACGCTCTCTTTTATATTATTGTGTATATATTGATGATGACTATTGAGGAGCATGCATGAAGAAGCCTATATAGCAACGGTGCTGCAGTTCGAGACCGAAGAATGGTGGTTATATGCAGTATGCGGCACATGTTTTTCTTAGGTTAGCAGGATCATTAAGCTCTACAACTATTACACAATAGCGTAGATGAACTAATGCTGCTGCTGTTAGCATGGGGTGCCTCTCTCCCTTTATCTTTTTTGCTGCACACTAGGGGGCTTCCCTTTGGTTAATCACGGTGGCTCTGCATGGTCACGCCCTTTCCTCTACTCAAGGAAAAGGACGGACCGAGCTCGAGCGCATGGTCTTTGGAGGTAGCCATGCACAGTAATCACCGATTTAGCAACACATTAATTAGCCAATCACTGTTGCAGCACACACACTTTGGCTGGCCATGCACAGTCAATCACTATTGCAGTTGCAGCAGACCTAGTCAAACCGTGCTTATGATCAATCCGACCGTTTTGTCTTACTACATCTCGTATACGTTCGATCGTGTAGCACACGAGGGATTCTTCTCATCCCTCGAATTACATACACAATCCAATCGGTTGTCCGGTTCTTAAACAAAATTTCATTGTCCAATTCAAGTTCGTTACGAAATTGAACTTATAGATTCAAGTTGGTTCGAAGTTGAACATATTTTATTTTGGATCGATAAAGGTCGACTAGCGAGGAAGAAGAGCGACAATATCATATCGATCGATGGCTAGCAAGAAGAGAACTCGCTATATGTGGTAAGTACCGATGCCCGATGGGCTTCATTCAGCACGAGGCAGTGGCTCATATCGAACGAAGAAGCCCCGCAGATGGAAGACAACCTTGGTTCCGACTCCTTAGGATGGCTCGCTACAGCCGTTTTAGTGAAACCATAATAAATTATGGCTTTGCTAAAATGGTTCTGGTTCCTCTAATTTTTACTCAAAAATAGTTTCTAAAAAAACCCAAAGCTAAAGCCGATGTACTACTACCCATCCTTCCACAGCCACAAACAACCGCTCAAGTGTGTGTGGGTCGTGCCTAATCTTCACGTCGATAGATAAAAAAGTTTTAAATTACAAACGGGTAGTAGAACACACATGTAACCGAGCGTGCTTGAGGCTTTGTTTGGATGTAGTCACATCAATCCACATGTGTTGAGGTGGATTTGAATGAAACTCAAACTAAATTTCACCCCAATCCACACCAACACACATGGATTGAAGTGAATCCGACAACATCCAACAAGGCGTGAATTATGGTTTTGTACTCGTTTCTTCCCCAAACCATACTATTTTCATTGACTACACAATCCGAAATATGAAATGTCGAGGAAGAATGTGCTCATGACAGCCTTGTTATAAAGTTTCCATGACACTCCATCAATCCGTGCCGTTGAATAGACTATTAATTATAATCAGAGATGAAAATGGTACAGATATTTTCCAACCGTATTCAAGATCGAATTCGTTTAGACCTTATTTTGATGTTGTCGGATTCACTTCAATCCATGTGTGTTGGTGTGAGTTAGAGTGGAATTTAGTTCAAGTTCCACACTAATCCACCTCAGCACATGTGGATTGATGTGAATCCGACTACATCCAAACAAAGCCTTAGAAGAGTTCAGATCTATCCGTATTCAAGTCCGAATATTCAACATCCGATACCGTATCCGTATCCAAATACTTAAATAGTATATTTAGGATGCCGACATCTAATCCTATCTTATCCGACATGGTTAACATTATCCGTATTTGAATCCGAATCCGACCAAAAATATGAAAACAAATATAGTATTGGTAATATCCGTCCCGATCCGTTTTCATCCCTAATTATAATAGTGATATATGGCATGAATATTAGAAATACATATATAAATTTCAACAGATAACAATCCCTAAATTACAATGTCATTAACCAAACAGCAAAATAGGTACTTGAAGTCCTACATATAGATAACATCACAACAGTCCACAGCCCACGGTGAGCATATAGTCACGACATTCATGAAGAAACAGACACTAATTACTGCTACTTAGCTACGAATAAGTAACACGACATAAGTTGACAAGTTTTGTACTGCCCACCCCCAAATGCAGCACAGTCAACTAAGGAGCTAAGCATAACTTAGACGACAAATGCCTTGCCTAACCTCCTCTGGTATTTACAAGGGGTAGAATTGATGGGGCCAGAGCCATAATATTATCCAGCAGGCAGTTCAGATCAAATCAGCAGTTTACACCGCACTGCCCCCGGGAAATAGCTTTCTGAGTAGGTGATATGAAGGGATCGATCTTCACCCACAGCAGCGAGAATATGGAAGCAAGGAGGATGGACCAAACGATGACGATGGTCGGTGTACGGTTCTGTTTCCCCATGAGACCCTTCAGGAAAGGGTAGAGGTGGAGGATCACCCAGATTGCAAAGAACAGCTTTCCGAAGAGTGGACCCCATGATTGGTAGCCACTGTTGATAGCATATGATACTCCAGCCACTATACCAACCAGGTTTATCACAAGCACAGTGGTCGGGGGAATCAGAAGACTTGTCCACTTGAACACATATAGCTCAGCAAAATCACCATCATCATCGGTTGCCTTTGATGTGACCGTGAAGTTTGTGTCGATCCCTGCCAGCACTTTTAAGAGACCTTGGAACACAGCAAAGAGATGCGCAGAGGTACCACCAATGACCCAAAACTGTTCATTTCTCCACCAGTCCTCAATGCCAACACCACTCCATCGAAGCTCCAAAATACCAGTGGCGAAGATGGAAGCAAAAAGCAGGATGAAGAATGCCCCAGCATAATTGCTAATCTACAAAATTACAGGAGAAATGAATGTAATCTAGTTGGGATGGAAGTAAAGGAGAAATAGATGTAATCTAGCAGGGACACATGTCCAAAAACATATGTAAGAAATTTCAGTGTTTACCAATACTGTGAATTATACTTAGATGCCTACTTCCTCTGCCCCAAAATAAGTGTCATTCTCGCTTTTCGAGAAGTCAAACGCTTTTAACTTTAACCAAGCACATATAAGAAATTATAATATTTATAGTACATAATTAATTAGTATCATTAGATAGATCATTGAATCTATTTTTATAATAAACTTATTTGAAGATACAAATGTTGTTAATATTTTCTACAAACCTAGTCAAACTTAAGAAAGTTCGACCGACACGAATACCATAGTGACACTTATTTTGGGACGAATGGAGTAGACTGGAAAATTGCGACAGAAATTTTTTCTTATTAATTTACAAATTACAATGCACTGCTATATATTGATTACAGATTACATTTTAAATAACTATCACGCAGAGAATGCAAGATAATTATGTGTAACATGCAAGAAAACAAAAGTTTAAGCCTGTGAATACGAAGTCCTCAACCATGAAAAAAACCGTAAATAACGGTAGCTTGAGAAAGCGATGTGCATCCCTCAATAACTCTCTCAAAATAACACCCACAAGCAAACATAACCAAGAACACAGCGTTATATACAATGGGGCTTTAAATGAATCTGGGGAACTTACCTCAGGAATAATAAATTTGTTGGTGAGTAAACAGATAGCAGGAAGGACACAGTAGGCTATTAGTGGGATAGATGTAATTGGATAAACAATGGTGTTGATGTATGCCAGTCTCTCCAGAAGCTTTAGCCTTCCATTGTAACCATACCAGATAGGACAGTGTCTGCTAAGTAGAATTTCAACTGAACCAAGAGCCCAGCGTAGCACTTGGTTGAGACGATCAGAAAGGTTAATTGGAGCAGAACCCTTGAAGCAAGGCCGAAGTGGCATGCAGTAGATGGATATCCAACCCCTTGCATGCATCTTGAAACCAGTTAAAATATCTTCAGTAACAGATCCATATATCCATCCGATCTAAAAGAATACAAGATCAAAGGGAAAATATCATTCATGGTCATAAAAATTTTGGTAAGCACTGGTATGCAAACGACATGGTTGTTCGACTCTTTATATTCTATCAATCACATTCACATGAATCAATATCCAAGCTAATGACCTGTACAGCTTCCTCAGTTGGACATAGGTTGGATGTGTGGGCCAAATGTATACCCATTATCATTAGTGTTTTAGTTAATAGATCAACTGGAAAAAAACAAAGAACTATTTGAAGGGCAGTAAAGGAACTCTGCTTTACTCACTGACCTCTTTCCCCCATTCTGTCTTGTCCTCATATCCACAACTAATGACATGTATAGCTTCCTTTAGCAGGGAAGCTGGGTTTGTTGAAGGGGGTATGCCACCTTGAGTCATAAAGGTGGATGCAATAAAAATTGGGGACTGGCCAAAGCGTTTCTCCAAGCTCTTCTGGGACATGAGCAGTGACCTTTCATCCTCGTAACCTGGTGGGATTTCACAATTCACATTAGTACAAGCAAACATATTTTAGCACGAAAATAACTTCAGTATCAGAACTAGATTTGCATTTGATAAGCAAGAGTGCAAGAAATGTCTAGCAGCATGAACAGACCTTCAAATCCCTCTTCTATATCTTCCATGTTGAAGATGGGAGCCGAAGATTCTGTTCTCTTCATATCACGGTTTTTGGAATCAATATAGCTCTTGTCCTTCCTTTTTCTGCCGCCACAGCAACTTTTAATGATAATGTTAGGCTCCAAATCAGCTTCTGTCAATACAGGATCATAACCATACAAGGCCTGCCTATTGAAACAGCATCCTGTTCCCACATAAACAGGTCCTTGAATGCCATCTAAACCCTTCATATTAATCTGCACAGAGAAAACCATGTAAGAAACATGAAATACTTGCAGTTTGGTCAACAAAAGAGCTGCCATACTTACATCAAAGAAGACAATGTTCCGGTTTGCATAACGATCATGTGAGTCTATGCCATCAAATCTTTGTGGAAACTGAACGTAGCAAGTTTTCCTTCCTAGTGCTGGATCCATCATAAAACACATAGCCTCTCTAAGAGCTTTGCTGCTGTTGAAGTAGTGATCACAATCCACATTAAGAAGATAAGCACCATTTGTCAGGACAGCTGATACGCGTATCTGTTCATTAGTAAAGAGGAAGATCATAAAGCAATGGACAAACCAAATTGACATTCGTAGAGCTGAATGGAAATATACCAAAGCATTCATGGCACCAGCCTTCTTGTGGTGCTGGAAGCCTGGCCTCTTTTCACGAGAAACATAAACAAGCCGTGGCAACTCATTTCCATCAGTGTCAAGCCCACCACTATGGCCCAAGAATACCTAAGATAAAAAAAGAAGAAGAGTGGAATACATGAGGACAAGATCTATAACAAAATAAAGATCCGACAGAATGTCCATCTTAGAGATATTAAGAAAAATATACCTGGATCATTCCTGGATGATCTCTTGGGTTATTCCCAGGCCAAGGAGTGCCATCAGCCATGGTCCAGCCCTCCTCAGGTATTTTTTGCGCTTTTGCTACAAGGGCATTGATCCGTACTTTGAACTCTTCATACTCCCTCTGTCAGAAAACACCTCATGTGATCAAAGTCACCCATTTGTAGAACAAGTAATCTGACTATTTGCTACCTTATCTTACCTTCATAGCTCGCCTTTCTTTCACAAAAGAAGGTTGTATTTTGTCCTTTAGGTAATCTATCTTTTGAGCAAAGTAAAACTCTGGAGCCCTAGGTTCAATGTTGTGTTTCTTGCAAAAGGGAACCCATTTCCTTGCAAACTCTGCAGTTTCAGATAGCGCTTCAAAAGTCAACATAGCTGAACCGTCATCAGAAACATAGCATGATACTTTGTCAACGGGGTAATCCACAGCAAGAATGGACAGGACAGTGTTGGCAGTAATTAGAGGTGGCTCCTTGAGTGGATCCACTGTACTGACAAAGACATCAATTGGAGCCAACTGAGATGGCTCACCCTCCCTATCATATCTGCAAAGTCGAACAAGAAATCTCAGCATGAAACGTAAGAAGACTAGATAACAAGTGATGCATTGACAACATCCTGTAGAAAAACATCAAGAAGTGCAACTTGCCTCAATGCAAGTCTATCGAGGTAAGTTTCCCGGTTGATAGGATACCACTTTGGGAACTGATCTAGAAGCCAAGACAAGGCAAACCAAACTTCACAAATAACAGATACAAGCCACAATCCATAAGCATCAGTCACTGGATGAGTTATACGATACTGAAAGAAGAAACATAGGATGATAAGCCGGAGAACAATCACGATTCGATAAAGGTTAAGCTCGTTTGGAGATATAGGCACTATGCGACTTAGAGGTAGCCGTGCATCGTCAGCCCTGCAGAAGAGCAATAAATGTAAGCAAATCAACAGCATTAGCTGAAACAGGACAACAGTAAGCATTCCACCATTAAAAACCAGAAGTGGCAAGAATATCATCATATTTCTAGTCAGCTCTGAAAGCTATAAGCTAGATAGGCATAAGTTAGTAATGCATAGAAAAACTAGGCGTATAGCAAAATTATCAGCTACATTAAAACTGATGCAGGATTCATTTTGTGGAGTTGAATGGAAAGAGTTATTCTCTGACATTATGGCCAAATATTCCTTGGCTTGATGTAGTCAGCAACTCAGCATGGACAACTAAAATTGTAAAATAAGAACCCAGGTGCAATGTGAATGTTTTATATACACATTACACATGATGACAGCCTGATTCAAAGAAGAAAAGACAGAACAGACATAAGTTAAGTCGTAAGGACCATACATTTGCAGATCTTCACCATTTGAGCCAGTCCCTTCAATATCCCCTTTCCCTTCTGCTGGATATTTATGAGTCACCTGTATCATATTTTTGTCCTGTCTAACTTTCCAGCTCTCGACTCTTTCTTTCCAGTCAACACTTCCAACTCCATAAGAATTCAAATCCTTTGAGGGGTCCACAATCCTCACAGGTACTGACATCATGGAAACAAATGATTGCATTCTAGTAAATCTGCAGGGGAAACTGATTACCAACACAACTATATATAGCACAGTAGCACACCTGGAATGCTTGGATCAACATAACTTGGTGTTGGGCTGCGAATAGAATGCCGGTCAGGAGATGCATCAGGGATATCTCCGGACATCTGAAAACAGTTGACAATGTTTAAGGGCACAACAGAGCAAAATATTCTTATGGAAGCAGTATTCGTCGAGCGTAATTATTGTTATACACTGGATGTTTGAGTGCAAAACTCTTGCAGAGGCTGGAATAAAATTACTTTATCTAAAAAAATATTGTCATACAATCATCTGGTAACAGGTAAGGGCACCCAACCACCCATTTCTTGTATACGGACTCAATCATCTAAAATCAGGAAGCAACCAAGAACACTGGACTGGACTACAACTCCACCAGTGAGCCAGTGACTCAGTTGGCTCCATTCAAGCTTCACACTACGAAGAACAGTATTCGACAGTGCAAATTAATTCTAATAAGGTTACAGGACCAAAAGTTCAGTAAGGGTCTGCCTGTCATCATATAGTGGCCTTATGTATGTTATACCTGCTGCCCAGTTGTCAGACGTGGAATTCTGTGATGGGGTTCATGTCGAGAAGATGAAGAGAGATCAACATCTTCCCTATGTCCCTGCAGCTGCCACTGAGGACCTTGGACATTGCCTTGTGTATAGTTGAATTCGTTGTCCAAATCATCAACTCCATCCTCCTCCTCATCTCCACGAACCCGAGGGCTTCCTAAATTTGAACATGGAGATGTTAAAGACCACAGGGTGATGATGTGCATGACTCATTTTCCTTTAGAAAATTAAAACAGATGTGTTTGCAATATCAAGTAACAGATTTCAACAAGCAGTTCGAACTTGTGAAGCAATGAGTAAGATCAGTATGGTCCCATAAGGAACAGACCTTTGTGCCTCTTGTATCTAGTCTTGCATTGAGGGCAGCACTGATTCCCCTCCTTACGCTCATACTCATAGCACGGACGACACACCGGGAAGGCACATTCGTTGCATGCAACAAAGACATCGCCTGTTGCTGAGAGCCCGACAGTGTCACCGCAGATTTGACATATTTGTTCATTCACATTCTTCAACTGCTTAGCCTGCACCAACAACGTTGATGTAGGTGAGATTGTGACAGCAACAACCCCACATCAGAGGTATTATATAAAAATATCATAAAATCAAACAACAAACAACAAACTCCCCTCGTGGCCCGCCGAGTTAAAAGAAATGGGTACATTAATTAAGACCAAGCCTTGACGCATTAGTAGGTTAGATTATTAGTATCAACAGACTGGAGGATTCGAACTGTTCCTACAAAGTTCAGATGATAAACCCAGACGAGTTGAACAATCCATCCCAATCAAATCCCCTCTGCATTTCTCAACACCACCATCGTGGGCAGGTGGCGAGGGGAACAGTGAAACCAATCGACTCGCCACTCGACCAGCACCGCAGCACGCCGCACCGAAAACCCCCCAGGCAGACGCAACCAAAACCTAGGCATCCGACACAACGGCCGCACGGGCCGGCCGCCAATCGGACGCGGAGCCGACGCAATCCGCCCGTCGGCGCACGGCCGCCCGGCAAATCGACGGGGTCCCCCGCGCAAATCGAAACGCGACGGGACAAAGCGGAGCGAGAGCGCGAGGAGAGCACGGAAGAGCGGAGGAGGGGAAAGGAACGCACCGCGGCGCCGTCGCCATCGTGCCGGATAGTGACGACCCCGCCGCGGGAGCCAGCCACCATCCCCCGGTTCGCCTCCATCGTCGTCGACGCCAATGCCGCGCCGCCGCCGTTATTATCCGCCTCCGCTCCCTCGCAGCCCCGCTCGCGTCTCTTACGCAGCACGCGTCCCGACGCGAGTGCGCATTAGCTGGTGGTGAGTGTCCCGACTGCTAGTGCTCTCGCTATCGTGTCGCGTCCCCCACACGCGTCGCTTTCTGCCGCGTCCCGTGGGCTAGCGCGGTGAGCTGTGACGCGCTCTGCGCCGTCGGATGGGAGGTGGGGTGGGTGTGGGCTGTCGGATTGGGTACGGGGCTGACGGTGAGTCAACGTCGTCGCGTGGCCGCCGTCAGCCCGGCACCGTCCAACAGACTGTTGTTTCTCGCCGTGTGCAACGGCCTGTAGCCAGCGGAGGTACAGCCGCACTCGCAGCACCGTTACGGTAGGTTGAGCTGTCGCCTCCTCGGATCGTGGACCGTTACTTGGGCCTTGTTCAGGCTTAGTTCACCCCGAAAATCAAAAAGTTTTCAAGATTCCTCGTCACATCGAATCTTTGGACACATGTATGAAGCATTAAATATAGACAAAAATAAAAACTAATTTCACAGTTTACCTGTAAATCGCGAGACGAATATTTTGATCCAAGTTAGTCCATAATTGGACAATATTTGCCACAAACAAACGAAAGTGCTACAGTAGCGAAATCCAAAATCTTTTCGCATCTAAACAAGGCCTCAGTTCCACCAAAAATTTAAAAAAATTAAGATTGTTCGTCAACAGCTATTGTAGCACTTTCATTTGTATTTGACAATTATTGCTCAATTATAGAGTAACTAGGCTTAAAAGATTCGTCTCTCAAATTACAATTAATTATACAATTAGTTATTTTTTATCTATATTTAATGCTTCATGCATGCATCTAAAGATATGTGGACATGGGTACACCCAATAATTTTGAAGAAAAATTACAAATACTATGCATTTATATGTATTATGCATATAAGTATACCAAACTCGATATATTTGATCCATGAGTAAAAAGATCAAATTTCTTGCCTCCTCCCCTTCACCATCCAGCTAGGCCAGCCTAGTGCCTCCTAGCCCAAGAAGCAAACACACGGAGAGAACCCATCTAACCAGGAGCGATGCTCTCTACTCGTTGGTGACGGCACCTCGCTCATTTGTGCTTGCTTAGAGTCTTAGACTCACCTTTCTCAATTGACCAAAACAAATTGTTCCCCACCTACGTCGTGCGGCCGCCTAGGTTTGATTTGGCCGGAATTGGGGCACAATCGGCATTAGTGGGTGGCATGGTAGCCGCACATAGAGCCCCCCATCCTCTCTGCCACCACCATAGGCGGAGCTCCCTGCCCGGCCTGACCGACAACCCCTATCGCTGCTAGCTCCCCAAAACCACCCGTAGGCCATCCTCATCGCCTGACCTACCTGCCTTCCCTAGGCCGACCATTTTATACCTTGCCGAAGTTGGAGAAGATAAGGGGGGAGTTTGCTAGAACCCTAGAAAGTAGATCTAGGAGGAGAAGGAGGCCTACCTGGAGCAAATCCATCGCCACCGCAGCCAGATCTAGCAGATCCTTCGCTGCCATCGTATCTACCATGGTCGCGCGGGGAGGGAGATGGTGGGGCGGTGGCACGGGCATAGGAGGAGGCCGCCGATGAGTTGCTCGCAAGAAAGAGAGGGAGGGAGGGAGAAGTGTGCGGGTGTTGGGCGGGTGTGATGTGCGAGGAGCGGGTGGGTGTGTGGGCTGAAGCCGCGTATCCTACGCGTTTTCTTATTAGTATTTTTCATAAAATTTTAGTGGTGAATTTTATGTGTGGTCTTAAACTTGCCCCATGGTGGCAAAAAATACACATTTATAGCATTCTAAACTTGCTAATGGTATAGTATGAGACTCAAATCATCAGTAATTGCACAAAACCACCTAAGCAGCATGCTAGAGTTTACAATGTCATTGTCTAGGCACGTGACATCCATGAGTAAATCTCATTGTTGCTTACAATCTCCAATTCCTGTTACTCTCAAAATGTATTTATGACATTCTAGATTCTCTATTTGTACCACCAAACATCTAAATCTCTAGAACTTGCGTTGAATTACCTTTGTGTGCCACGCTACTTCCACGATAACATGACTCATCTCGAGCTGGCAGATCCGTCTCGTGTCTTCTCTCTTTCCCACTCTATTTTGTATCTCTCATCCCTATTCTCCATAGGAGATACCTTCTCTTTTTTCACCCATAGTCCTTTCACCTTTGGAAGTCCAATGAAGCGTCCCATGGAAGTCCAATAGAGTGTTGTGTGGTAGAATGTTGTGTGCACTAAGATCTAAAACGTCATCAAGGTATACATGTACCAATAATGATGACTTTAATGTCACCATCCTTTCTAGATCTAGCATGTCTTCGATGAGTCTAACCAGCTCGCAAAAGGGAAGGAGGAAACCAAAGGAAAAGAGATGGGAGGATAGGTAAAAAGAGAGTAAGAGAAGAAATATGGAGCTAACAATAAACCCCATATATCGGGGTTGTGTTTATCACAAGATTAGCATGCCACAACCTATCAAGTTTAGGATGTCAGAAGTACATTTTGAGAGTATGAGACTTAGATAATAACATGGGACAAGTTCGAGAATTATTGATGTTACTCATCCCTAATCGGCCACGTTGAAATATATCGTTTGATCAGCAAGGGGGAGGTCATTGATCACCAAGGGAAGGTAGACAATTGCAGTATGACCTCAAGAATTCATAGCTACCTTTTAAGTACATGTTTGTAGATCTATATCTATGAGAGTGATTTTTTCTTTGTTCTGTCTCTCACTTCTCTTCTGTTCATGAGGTTCATCACTTTATTTTTTCTCATTTTGAGTTTAGGACTATAAAACTGATGTTGGTTGTCTCTCACTTCTTCTTTTGTCCCTGAGGTCGATCACTCTATTTTTCTTTTGTTTTGAACTTGGAGTTGTAAAACTTTTGTTTGTTGTCTCTCACTTCTCTTTTGTCCCTATGGCCCACCACTCTATTTTTTCACTTTAAGTTTGGAGTTGTAAAACTTTTATTGGTGCCACATTACTCGTGTCATGTCCTGGCTATGTTAACTCACTGGCGTCACAACATGTGTCTTCCACCTTTCTTAAACTCACAATAGGTGCTCGAAGTATTTAAGTTGAGTCAATCTTCTATCAATTTCATATAAAAATAACCCTTAGATTGTAGTGGCATTTATTATGGGCCTTGGGACAAACCAAACTAGACAAAAATACCTAACTTATGGCTAGTTTGGATCTTATAGTTTAAAGTTTAGTTGGCTAAAGTTAAGGGACTAACTTTAGACCACTTTAATTCACTTATATGGTCTAACAAATTAATAATTTTTTATGAGGTTTGCTAAACTTTAGATAACATTTTAACCCACATATTTAGAGCCTTAAGAGCTAAAATAGTTTAATATTTAATGGCTAGACTTTAGACGTAGGATCCGCTATATTGTTTTAACTTTATCGGATGTTTTCGAAGAGACTAACGTAGGATCCAAATATATCAATATTATTATACTATGTAATAATTTGTCTCCCGTTGTAAGGTATGGACATATTTGTTACCGCAAGAAATAGAAGGATCCAAATGCACCGTGCGTGATATTTACTTGAGGTTCGATCTTCTATTTTTCTTGCCGACGCCCTTGACTCCTTGAGTAGTAATATTTACTATTATCGTTGTTTTAAATTGTAAGTTATTCTGTTTTTTTCAGGTGATAGGCAATTTTATTACATCTCTAGATATAATATATCTAGTTATATAACTTATTTAGAAAAATTAAAATAACTTATAATTTAGAATAGTAGAGAAAGTAAAGTGTGCCTTGGTTATATATTAGCTTTAAATTGGGCCATATTTTGCACTGGGCCTAAATTCGTAGAGGCGGGCTTGAGTTGAATTACGTCAATGGACAGTCAACACCCACATAGTTGGTTTTTAGTACAAATTCTAAAGATTCGGACATACGCGTTTGGTCGTTTAGCAAAATTAGAAAGCTTAGAATTGAAAGTGAACAATTTGAGTGTACATGACATGGATGTCCATTTGGAACTAATCCAAGAATCACTCATGGAAATTAGTCTTTTATATTTTTAACTACATTCTTTAGAAACAAACCTGTCCTTTTTGGCTTTTGGCGGACTATTTTGCCACTCAATGACCTTTGATTTATATTTTGTCTAAATCATGAGTATCAGATGGGATTTGGATTGTTTTTATTATCGAAGTAGTAGTATATATGTAAGAAAAAACTCAGTGCAAATGATCAAGGGCAAAACAATTAAATACCCGAATACATTTGTAGATGCAACATCTATATTCTAAATTACTCCCTCTATCCAAAGATATTTTATTTGTAACAATTCCAAGGTAGATTATTGTTGCATCCTTCCCTTGAAATAAAGGATAAAAAAGCGTTAAAAAAAGTATCTAAAGCATTTTGGTTATTACTACCTCGTTGTTGATTGCTTGTCTTCCCTAAAACATGTTGGTAATTTATTATTGATCAATTAGGGATTAATCCTAGAAAGATACCTTTTACCTTTCTCGGTGATAAGCAACTGTCCACTTAATTAGTGGGAAGTACTAATATATGTGAGAGATATGTAAATAGTTTGTATACTGAAATAAAACCGTAGTGCAAATTAATATTATAAGAAATATAGATTAATATTGTAGTCCAGCGATAAGTTTGTAGTATATACTGAGATAAAACCTGTAGTAAAGATTAGTATTATAAGAGATATAGATTGATAATTGGTAGGCCAGCGACAAGGGATAAAACTTGACAAGAGACTAGAGATAAGATACATACAGTGATATAAAGATAATAGTAACGTGACCCACTTGGGAGCTGGATACGGACAGTTCATCCGGCCTTTATGTATGCGATCAGGGGACGGGGGAAATGTAGGCGAATGAACCGATACACAGGACCATTTTGCTTAACAAAAGTTGATAAAGTGCACGTGCGCAGTGCCAGATGAAAGGCGAGTTGATCGCTAGTCCTCGTTTGGTCTTCGACACATGCAATCTACATGGAGCCGAGCGTGATGCCCCATTTTCCTTCGTCTTTCTGAATAAAGTACTGCCATTTTTCCACCGGTTCCTTGGCCCCCAATTCTCTTTGCCGTCACTGTCGAGTCGACTAGACAGAATCGACATGGGCTACGAGCTGAGCGAGTAATAATAATAGTATATAGTGGCAGCAATAAAGAAGCCACAAACACACGGCAAGCGTAAAGGTAGCTAACTAGGCATGTTTCGTTTAAGCTCTTATTTAATTTGTTAGGTTGTTCATCGTAGGACTTGTTAGGGCACTCACAATGCAGACTCTATCATAGAGTCTAAAGTTATTTATTACCTCGAACAATGTGGACTTCGAGTCTAAATAAGACTTGGAGTCTTATTTTTTCTATCTCTTTCTTCAATAAATATGCTGCCACATCAACAAAATACCATAAATAATATGTAGTTAATTGTCTTGGACTCTGTGATAGAGTCTTGCATTGTGAGTGCCCTTAGTCATCATCGACTTAGAACGAGTGTTCGGACTTTTCCAGATCTATTTTAGGATAAACAGTGTTATTCTTTCATCTTTGTTAGGTTTCTTGTAGACTTGTCTTTCTAGATTAGTCATCGACCCATGGGTGTTTGGATCTTTTTAAATTTAACGGTGATACTCTTTTCACGATGGATGACATATTCTTTATTAATTGTTAATTATTAATTATCAGGGTTGTTCATTGTATGACTTGTTAGGCCAGTCTCAGTGGGGGTTTCACCAGGATGTCATGCACATTTATTAGAGCGTCATGTCAGCAAAACTGCACTTTTTGCATGAAACGAAGAGGAGAGAGAAGAAAGTAGTTTCACCATGGTGAAACTCCGCTGGCGTTGTTTCCCACGCGGTGAAACAGGATGAAATCCCCACTGAGGACTAAATCGTTTCACCATCTTGCATGTGATCCAATCATTTTACAGTAATTAAATGATTTGCCCAGCCTAGAAAACATCAATGTGAAACTCATGTATTGTGGATGTTGTTTCATTGTTTGTTTCATTGATGCTCTGTCAGCAGATTTGTTTTGTAAACAGTGCATTGGAACAGGCCATTGAGACTGGCCTTAGTGATCGACTTAGAACGAGTGTTCAGCCTTTTCCAAATATATTTTAGGACAGTAATGTGCTATTATTTTTGACTTTGTTAGTTTTTTATAGGATTTGTATTTTCAGATTAGTCATCGACTTGGCATGTATGTTTTGTTTTTTAATTTATTTTAAGATTAATAGTGATATTTTTCTTCCACCAACTATTCAGTGCACCTAGCATCAACACTTACCATCACTCAACACACACTAAACAGGTGGCACCGCCACTCCAGACGGGACAAGGCGACTATGCCACAACGTGTTCCTCTTGACTGTCACGTACTGGTCGACTAATAAGGGGTGTTTAGTTTCCCATAGAATTCAAAATACAAAATGCCAATTATTTTAAAGTGATGAAATGCAAAATATCAAAATTTTCAGGGTCATATTTAGTTCCATCCAAAATGCAGAATTTATTGTTGTCATGAAGCCTTTTGAGGCTCATTTTGGGTATTTTTTGGCCTCTTGAGGCCAAAATCCAAAATGGAGAATAACTACCTTTTTGCCAAAAAATTTACATGGTATTTAATTTCATTTTGCAAAATAATAGACCAAAACCCTTTTTTTTAAAAAAAAAGAACTAAACACCCCCTAAGTCCTTCTCGCTGCTAGTTAATTTTACTTTTTGTTCACTACTGACAAGCCTTTCCAATTCTCTTTCTCATCTAACGTCTCAATTAGGATAATATGTGTGTTTTTGTCTAGTGGCTTGGTGAATAATTTTTTAGCCTTAAACACCAATTATAGTTCTTAATATTATAAATTATAAGCCATAATATAATGGAACCTAAATATATTTTTATTTGTCAAAATATAGGGGGGCATCGTTCTGTATTTTGCTCTAGGGCCACAAAATCTTTGTGTACATCATCTCAAAAACAGGAGACGTTATATCACAAGCAAAGAGAACTGCTCCAATACTCCTCTTTTCTAAAAATAACATACATCTCAAAGCAACCTAACCGAGCAATTAATTTTTTCTTAATTATTATCCTCCTGGGTACCACGTGGGCCTGTTCCATACAAGCCTAGCCCGTACCCAGTCATGACCCAGAGTCGAAGTCATCTCTTCCGGATGACGTTTCAGTTCGACGGATGACAACCGGTGCGGATTACACCGTCAGTCTAGAGGTTGCGTTGACCGTGATCTATTCATTGACGCCTAGCAGAACACCGGTGGCGTTACATTAGAGTATTGTTTAGTTCCAAAAATTTTTACAAAATAGAAATAGTAGCACTTTCATTTTTATTTAACGAATATTATCTAATTATAGACTAACTAGACAGTAATTTATGTAATTAATTATTTTTTATCTATATTTAGTGCTTCATGCATGTGCCGTAAAATTAGATGTGATAGGAAATCAGAAAAATTTTGTAAAATATTTTGGGAACTAAACAAGGCCTTTGGATTTCTCTGTCATACTCATGCGAACTACTCCCTCCGTCCACGAAAGAATCAATTTCTAGAGTTGTCCTAAGTCAAAACTTTTAAACTTTGACCAAATTTCTAAAAAAAATACTAAGATTTATGGTATCAAATTAGTATCATTAGATTCATCATATAATATATTTTTATATGATGTGTATTTTATATCATAGATGTTGTTACTCTTTTCTATAAAGTTAGTCAAACTTTAAAAAGTTTGACTGACACGGATTCTAGGAATTGACTCTTTCGTGGACGGAGGGAGTACTGTCCTCACTCGTAAGACGATGGTCCATGGCCACCAGGGCCTTGTTTAATTTCCACCTAAATCCAAAAAGTTTTCAAGATTCTCCATCGCATCGAATTTTGCAGCACATGCATGAAGCACTAAATATAGACAAAAACAAAACTAATTACACAGTCTGCCTGTAAATCCCGAGACGAATTTTTTGACCTTAGTTAGTCTATAATTGAACAATATTTGTCACAAACAAACGAAAATACTACGATAGCAAAATCCAAAAAGTTTTCACATTTAAACAAAGCCCAGAACCTTTTAAGGGAGTTTCATATGCCTATTCAAATTTATTGGCTAACAGAAAAAATACGGGAAACAAATAGGCTCACACTGCCTGGGCGTCCCTTCGCTTCCACGTCCGCCGTGCTTTCCAGGAGACTAGGGCCGTGTTTAGTTGGTGAATAAAAAAATTTCACGACACTGTAGCATTTTTGTTTATTTGTGATAATTATTGTCCAACCATAGACTAACTAGGCTCAAAAGATTCGTCTCGTAAATTTCAACCAAACTATGCAATTAGTTTTTATTTTTGTCTATATTTATTACTCTATGCATGCGTCTAAAGATTCGATGTGATGGAGAATCTTGAAAATTTTTTGATTTTGGAGTGGAAGTAAACAAGGCCCACGTCTAGGGGGCAGGTTCTGCCTCACCGATCCCATGCGAGGTAGGACCGATGGAGATGGATCTCTGCCGTGTTGCTTCGGTTTAGGGCGGGGCACGGGCTTATTTAGGCCTTGTTTACTTTCAAAAAATTTTGCAAAATAGGAATAGTAGCACTTTTATTTGTATTTGATAAATATTGTTCAATTATGGACTAACTAGGCTCAAAAGATTCGTTTCGTCAATTCCGACCAAACTGTGCAATTAGTTTTAATTTTCATCTATATTTAATGCTCCATGCATACGTCTAAAGATTCGATGTGACGGAAAATCTGAAAAATTTTGCAAAATTTTTGGGGAACTTTGGCCTTGTTTAGTTCCAAAAATTTTTGCAAAATCGACACTGTAGCACTTTCGTTTGTATTTGACAAAAATTGTCCAATTATGGACTAACTAGACTCAAAAGATTCGTCTCATCAATTTCGACCAAACTGTGCAATTAGTTTTTATCTTTATCTATATTTAATACTCCATGCATGCGTCTAAAGATTCGATGTGACGGAGAATCTGAAAAATTTTGTAAAATTGTTTGGGAACTAAACAAGGCCATTTATTGGAGCAGTTCTCCACAAGCAAAGCGCTTGAAATTTGCTTATGCCGATCCATGAATCCATTCTACACCTGCCATCATAGTGGAGCTTTCCTATCACCTTTAGACCTTCTACACCAGCAGTAGCTAGGTAGACTTTTCCTTTTTTTTTTGATTTGGCAGAGATGGAGAGAGTCTATAGGTTAAAGATGACTTGAGCCACATCTAGCTAATTTAAGCGTCTCATGAATGGAAGGAGTGTGTTAAATGAGCTACAAAGTACAAACATATAAGACTTTTTTTTTTGAGAATACAAACATATAAGATTTGGCTGTGTGCGACAGGCGGAGAGGTCGGAACTTTTCCATTTTTCTAAAAAACCTAGTGTTTGTGTGGATGGTTGTGTCCAAGAAAACGTTACCAAAATATAGTATGCCCCCATATATAGAATTTGACTGGCATATGGCTCTAAGCTAAGTTTTGGCTTGCTCTAGGAAATTTGGACCAAGCAAAGAAGGGAAGATGATGCACGAGCGAGCATTTTGCTGGCCTCGTTTTTGCTTGGCCAGCTGCATAGGGAAAACAATGAAGTGACAATAGCCCAATGGTTGCATATACTGGCCAACAAATTCAGATGATAATATCTATAAAGTTATATATCCTAATTGCAAACTGTTAGCATCATGATATTTCTCATGATTTTGTCAAACAAAGGGGGACCCATATATATTAGATATACTACTTTGACCAGAAATATATACGACGGCATGCATATATATATATAGATCACATGTATCATAGTAGCTACGTACAAATATGATAAAGTTTGGCACGGTATCAATAATCCATACACAATTTTTCTCAGCAGCACTGGTTTGGCGACAATCCAAACAATAAACTTCAAAAAAAGAAAAACAATATAAACACTACTTTGTTGGTCATATCTTGGCTTCCCTGATTTGATGTCACTGCCAAATCATTATATATATAGCTTGCGGTTGCGTAGGGCCAATACCCAATAGATTGATGACCAACAGATTTTGTCAGTCAGTGGTTCGCTCATCAACAGTTCGATCTGCCACCAAATTAATATGTTAATTAATTAACTAAAACAAAGAGCCCGTGCATTTCATTCATCAGTGGCTTTCATCATTTCTGTGCTCGATCGCGATCCGCGGGATCGTAAGTTGTTAAGAGCATCTCCAAGAGCCTTTCTAAATCTCACTCTAAATCATCATTTGGAGAGTCATTTACATAAAAATCGTTTTCTATATTTTTTTACTTTCCAACATTTTTGCTAAATCTCATGCGCACTCTAGAGAGTCATTCTCGTCTTCTATATTTGGCTAGCGAAAACCAAGAATAGACAATGACTATGTTTGAATGACCATTTAGAGAAGCTATTGGAGGATAGTTTTTCACCAAAATTGCTATTCCTAAATGAGAATATACAAAGTCTCTTGCAGATGCTCTAAGGAAAGCAAAAGATATACCAGTTAATTTAACCTCGTGCGCCAACTAGCTTATAAAGAGTATTATATTAATTCTAATTCTCTGGTTGTACTTTGTGCAGGGCCATTATTATTTTCTATGTAGATTTTACCCCTACCAAAGAATTAGCTTGGCGACAATCCAAACACTACTTTAGTGGTCATATCTTTGGCTTTGGCTTTACCCTAATTTGGTCGCCACTAAAGGGTGTGTTATGGGGATCCATTTTTTTGGGGAAACGTTTGAAATGTAAATTCTCTCAAGATATTAATCACTTCATGAAATTGCTTGTCTGATAGGCTAGATTATATTCTCGTTGAAAAAACATATTTTCATAACAAAAATCATATAAATGAAACTATTCTTTAAAAAAATGAGAACTTTTTGTGGATGAAGAACAACTTAATCAACCTATTTTGACCTATTTCACTTAAAAATAATTAATTAAAAATTAAAAATACAGAAGTGTGCAAAAGAATAAATTAAAATCGATCACGTGAAAGTGAAACCAGACAGCTGTTTCTCCAGGCATAAAAATAAAAAACGTTTCTAATGATTCTCGAGCGCTGATTTGTGCTTGCCAAACGGGCCTAAATAGTAAATAATTTGGCCTGGTTCGTCATTTATGTTTGAGATCAAACGTGTCTCTAAACTTCTCGCCGGTCACCAGTATTACTAATCAAGACCCTCGATCGCCATTCGCCGAAATAAACGATCGAAAGTAGACTGACGGGTGACGGCCAACAGATTTTGTCATTAACTCTGCGGTGGTTCGATAGTCACCGGTTTAATCTGCTAACAAATTAATACAGTATGTACATACATTAATTAATTTCGTTCAGCAGCATGTTGCGTTTGACGTTTCCTATGCGCGCCATCCACATGATCGTACTAGGTCGCCTCGCCAACGGAAGCAAAAGACACATCTGCTAACCTCGCTGTGTGTGGGCTTAAATTGTTAATTCCCCGTTTGCTTTACTTTGTGTGGGCTTAAAATTAAATAACCATCTCGTGCGCAAGTATATGCATCTGTTCATTCGCTTAGTTAAGTTTTCGTACCTGTCGTCGTCTGGAACATAACTCAAACAATTTCGTCGCTATCGATCAGAATCAAAGAGCGTGCTTGGAACTTTCGTCAGGTTGCCTCACCCAGATGGCGTAGGCCCCAAGATCCTTGCCAACCCGATCGAGAGAACCGACTTGGCTCTCTCATGGCAGCAAGGGAAATCTTGCTGACGTGGGAATTGAGATAGGTTTGTTAGAAATCTAATCACACTAATTTCTAGCTCGGTGAGGAGGTACAATATTTGGAAAGGGATCTAATAAACATGCCCAAAGTATATAGTAGCACCATTAGTACAATAGTATGATATGGTTTAGGATAATATATCGTAGGTGTATGGACGAGGAAACCATCATGAAAGTGAGCGCTTGCTCTTCGCGAATGGAGGTTCTGTCATGGTACCACGGTATAAGCGGGCCTAGATGACACTAAACGGAGCAAAACAATAATGCCACATTAACCATCATCGGTCTTGAACAATAGCATCCGCGTTGACAACCTTTCCCGCCATCGATCACCTCAAAACACGTATGGCAGGGCGAGATAAGCCGTGTCCAAAGAATCAAGTAGTCACAGCTCAACCGAATTCTTGCTCGAACTCCATAGTGCATAGAGGTCAGTGGTAGACCCACGTGATGTCAAGGACGGCTTGTTTGGTTCCGTGGCCAAATCTAGCTCAAAGGGTGTGGGAGGGCTCCCTGATCTGGCTTTTGTAAAACAGATATCAATCTCATTTCTTGTGAGCCTGGCTCATGTGTGCACTTTGAGAAAAAACGAGCATAATGAATGGTTAACTAATTAGATGTTCTTTAAATCCTAGCGCAACAGAGCAAAGCATCCAAACAAGTATGACTTGTATGGCCACAGTCTGGATCTCTAAACTCTAAATGTAGTACTCCCTTCATCTCAAATTGTAACATGTTTGACTTTTTTTACTATAAGTTTGACAATCGTCTTATTCAAAGATTTTATATAAACATAGTCAAATTTAAGTTATTTTTATTTTTTTATTAATAAACCAATCCATGAAATAATATTTTGTATAAATTTTTAAATAAGACGAGTGGTTAAACTTGATGTAAAAAATCAAATATTTTATAATTTAGGATGAATTGAGTACATGCAAATCAAACATGTCCTTGCAGAAGATGAAACCGGGAGGTGTTGAACACGAGGCGGCAAATGTTAAGATCGTTTTATTTGTGTCAGGGAAACACAGATGTAATACATAGGAGTAGGTTTCACTGCTGTAAACTATAGAAACCAACTAAATGTCATATTGCATACTATAATATATTATCCTACCTCTACCTGCTTACTTTACCCAGCCATCATTGAAACATGCACGCACGCACCACATTCCACGTAGCTTAGAATCCAGACATCCAGAGCATGCAAAAAGGTAATAACGGTAGCACAAAAGGTTCACTTGCTCTCGACGATGCGCCGGCCGTTTTATATTCGGCCTGTTTAATAAATGTCGCTAGCCATTTTCATTTTGAATCACCTCGTCACGACGAATCTGATTCCGTTTTCACGCAAAAAATACTCCTATATGCCTCCTGCGGTTACGTGCTCATAGTGGTACGTAGGAACTAGGATTTTAAGTGAGTAGTCTATAGATTCCCAACCAAAGCAAAAGCGTCCAATATTTAATTTACAGTATCAGGTAATCGCCACTATGTAGTAGTTAAAAAAATTAAATGAAAATTCTTAAGGCGTCCGCAATGTACTAGCTACATCTTTAGCTTATTAGAGGTCAGTATTAAAGGCTATTTATATATTTTTTATGTTTTATTGAATCCACACGCACTCTTAGACTACGTATAGATAAATTATTTGTTCGTCGCTAGACTACTGTTTTCAAATTTTTCTCTATCGACATTATATTATAGACTAGTCAACTAGCTAAATACTCGCTCTGTCCCTGAAAGCTTCAACTTCTAGAGTTGTTCTAAGTCAAATTTTTAAAACTTTGACTAAATTTTGAGAAAAAAATACTAAGATTTATAGTACCAAATTAATATCATTAGATTTATCATATAATATATTTTTATAAGATACTTATTTTATGTCATAAATATTGATGCTTTTTTCTATAAAGTTGGTCAAACATAAAAAAGTTTGACTGACACGGATTCTAGGAGTTGAAGCTTTCAAGGACAGAGGGAGTAGCTAGCTAGGGCCTTGTTTAGTTCCGAAAAAATTTCAAATTTTGATATTGTAGCATTTTCGTTTTTATTTGACAAATATTATCCAATCATGGACTAACTAGGGCTAAAAGATTCATCTTGTGATTTACAGATAAACTGTGCAATTAGTTTTTATTTTCGTCTATATCTAATACTTTATGCATGTGCTCCAAGATTCTATGTGACAAGGAATCTTAAAAAGTTTTTGATTTTTAGGGTAAACTAAACTAGACCTAGGGATGCCCTTAATAACGAAAGTGAGCTAGACCAATAGCCACCCTAGATATGTGCCAGAAAGCTAGGCGTCTAGCCTATCCCAAAGAATATTTGATTAAGCCTTTTAAAAGCTGTATTAGTATGTGTATCTTTGATTCTATGAAAATATATTTTATAATTAATATAGTAGTACATATTTCTAGTAAATACATATTAATATTTTTTTATTTAAATCTCGTTAAATTTGACGTGACTTAGAGCCTATTTGACACCGTAGACTAAACTTCAGTTACTTAATCTTCAGTTTTAGGTATCCAAACAAGTGAACTAAAAGTAAACTAATTTTTAATCTTTATCTCAACTAGCAGTTAGTTAATTAATTGGCTAACATAGACTATATAAGAGTATTTGTAAAAAAACTACTTTTTTATCCATGTATTCAAATTACATGGGTTAAAATTTTCCCACCTAAACTTTAGTCAACTATATTTTTGTCTATCTAAACTTAAACTTTAGTTCTAAATATCCAAATAAGCCTTAACATAAATTGTTATAGAATTGCACCTTTTTCGGAGTATCTCTCAATCCTTACTAGCCGATGGATAATTGGTCGTGCCAGATATTTTCTGATTTTCAGAGTTCCGCTGCATCGGCTTTCGGCAGCCAGCTGCCAGCCGATCCAGAGGAAAATGCATGGCACCTATACGGAATCCTACAAGATTATCATTTTTGGACCGAAAAGCGCAAACCGAGCAATATTGCCCTCCGGCCTCCACTACTACTATGTACTCAAAACTAGCCAGAGAAAGAAAATGCTGACACGGAGGTCACTAACACTCAAAACTAGCCATAGAAGCAAAGTTGCAATATATGCGACCATTCTAAATATAGCTTTGCTATTAATTGGCCTGTTGCCTCCTTTTTTGAATTCAAGTCAGTTTCGCCCAGCGACTGGTTTTATCTTTTGACGTGTGCAGCGCCCCAATTTTGATGGTGAGATCTTCGATCGTCATCAAAGTTTTCAAGCTCCCGTATGCATATATTATGTCATCTATTATTACTCGTCCTGTCATGCACTAATCTAAAGCAAAGCTACCAAAATCATGGTAACTTGTGTCTTGGTGAACAGTGCCCTAACAAATGTAGATATGGTAATTGACTAATTGTGTGTTAACCCACAAGTCCAGGACTAGGTGACACTTTTTTTTTGCTTAAGTTCAAAGATTCAAAGGCAGTACTAAACAAATGTAGATATGGTAATTGTGTGTGTTAACCCACGCTGTGGCGGAGGCAGGAACATTTTCGAGGTGTGGTGTATTTATAAAGGTCGAACATGTATAATATAACTATCAATTATATAAGGACACACTAGAACATTATCTAAATATGTATATTACTATGTGATCAGCAAATATAACAGAAATCCAAAAGTAAAGCCACAGTCGCTGTCATCGCCATGGCGAACTGGCCACATCCAACTCCTGCCGCTATACGCCGGCCACTACATTGAGTTATCGGCTTCTCACGCCGGTGCCACCGTCCACCGTCCATGGTCTATGAACCACCATGACACCATATTGTTCGATTTGATCAGAATACGAAGAAGAGTTGGGCATTTGATCAGGGTATGTATAATTGTATATATATTTCAAATATAGTGCATATATTCAATATTTTTTAGGTATGGCGGCCGCCAAGGCTTGCCACATATCTGCCTCCGCCACTGAACCCACGAGTCCAAGACTAGGTGACACTATTCCTTTTTTTTGCGTAATTTCAAAGATTCAAGTGCAGTATTATACTACTTCTCAAGGGCAGTACTACTATACTACTCCTCACCTTATCTTCTTTCTCGCCTGGCACTCACCTTCTTCTTCCTCCCGTGCTTCTCCGCCGCCTCCTCATCCTCACCCCATCTAGCTCCGATGACGCTGTCCTCAACCCACTCCATATCTAGCGTGAGGGTCTCCACCTTCATCATCTCCGATCGCCCTGTTGCGGATGGTAGGATCTCGTTGGCACTCTGACGAGATCTTACCACCAGCAGTGACCTCTTTCTTCCCCTCCCCCGCCCCATCTCGCATGCGGCCATGACGACCTCCAATGAACTAACGCGAACTCCGCCCAGGTGCTCCTGTATCGACATGTAAATAATTGAAATAAATCAGCAAATAATACTCTTTTATTGCTGATTTCAGTGTATATCCATTCACATGAGCTATGATCCATCCACTTGGGAACAAACGAACGAATTCATCCAAAGTCACGTTACAGTGTTTCTCCGATTTTGCTTGAGGAATCCACGGCGCAGCTTCTCTCGCTCGGCCAATGCGCTCCTTTATTTTTGGAGAAGCGCGCAAAAGATCTCACCGGCCGGGAGACTGACGAACAGCGACAAATCCGCAAATCCTCGAGATTAACCACCTTCCCATCCAGGAGTAATAGTCTTCTTCTTCTAAACAAACAAAACGCATCGTCCTGCGTCAATTCACTAGGAAATCATAACCGAGAGATCCCGTAATCCTCTCTTACCGCACTCCTTTAACCCTTCTCTCCGCCGTAAAAAGTTTAGCAGTGCAACCGCGCCACGTCGCCACGCCGTAAAAAAGTTACTCTTACTGCCCCCCACCGCCGTCGCCGTCCGGCAGCGAAACACGGCACCGCGCCGTTCGATTCTTCCCCGCGGGTGCCGGGTGGGGTGGTTTGGGTGCGGGGCGACTGGGGAGGGAGGGGGACGGTTCCTTGGACTCCAAGGAGCCCAGAGGCGCGCGCGGCAGCCGTCTTTGACCGCCACCGTGGGGCGTCGCCGTGCGTGGGGAGGGGCCCGGGGCAGCTGACGCCCGCGGCGACGTCTCACTTATATAAACCCACTGCCCCGCCCTCCGCCTCACTCATTCGAGCCACTCGTCGCCAGATGCCCGTGTCCACTGCCGCGACGCCTTACGCGGCGCCCGCGATGGCGGCGACGCCGGCGGGCGAAGGCCCCCTCTTCTACTTCTTCTTCCCCTTGGAGCCGCTCGTCCTCCACGGCGTGGACGCTGCGGTCCACGTCCTCCTCGCGCTTGCCGTCGCGGGGCGGTTTCTGTTCCGCCACTGCGGCCTCTCCGTCGCCAAGGACGGGGAGGAGGCGCGTGGAGGCGGCCCCCGCGGTGGAGGCCGGTTCCGGTGCCACGGTGTCGCGGCCTGTGCCACGTGGGCCCTGGCGGCGGCCGAGGTCCTGCTCGCGGCCTACTCGTGCTACCTGGGCGCCACCTCCGGCTCCGGGTTGTCGCGTGACGCGGTGGTGGGTCTCGTGGACGCGGCCGCGCGCGCGGTGGCGTGGCTGCTGCTCGCCGCGTACCTGCAGTTCGACTTCGGGCGGCGGCGCGAGGAGCGGTTCCCGGCGTCGCTCAGGCTCTGGTGGGCGTTCTTCCTCCTGCTCTCCCTCGTGACCGTGGCTGACCACGTGGCGACGAGCCTCGATGGGTTCCTGGTGCCCGCGCTCTCGTGGGTGTTCGACGCCGTCTCGGTTGCTGCTGCCGTGGTCCTGCTCTGCGCTGGGTTCGTAGGCAGGAGGGAGGGAGGCGGCTCTGCTGCCGAGGAGCCTCTGCTCAACGGTGCTCATGAGACGGCGGACGGTAACGGCCGCAGCGATGCCGAGGCGTCCAAGTTCACCGGCGCTGGCTTCTTCAGCGTGCTCACCTTCTCGTGGATGGGGCCTCTTCTCGCCGTCGGCCACAAGAAGACCCTCGGCCTGGACGACGTCCCTGAGCTCGACCCCGGGGACAGTGTCTCCAGCTTGCTCCCGACGTTCAAGGCCAACCTCGAGGCGCTGGCCGGCGGCGTCTCCGGCTCCGGCCGGAAGGCCGTCACGGCGTTGAAGCTCACTAAGGCCCTGTTGCGCACCGTGTGGTGGCACGTCGCGGTGACCGCGTTCTACGCGCTGGTCTACAACGTCTCCACCTACGTCGGCCCGTACCTCATCGACTCCCTGGTGCAGTACCTCAACGGCGACGAGAGGTACGCGAGCAAGGGGCAGCTCCTTGTCCTCGCGTTCATTGTCGCCAAGGTATTCGAGTGCCTGTCGCAGCGCCACTGGTTCTTCCGGCTGCAGCAGGCGGGGATACGCGCGCGTTCCACGCTTGTTGCCGTCGTGTACCAGAAGGGCCTCGCGCTGTCAAGTCAGTCCAGGCAGAGCCGCACGAGCGGCGAGATGATCAACATCATCAGCGTCGACGCCGACCGCGTCGGGATCTTCTCATGGTACATGCACGACCTCTGGCTGGTACCGTTGCAAGTCGGCATGGCGCTGTTCATTCTGTACTCCACCCTCGGGCTCGCTTCCCTCGCCGCACTTGGCGCCACCGTGGTCGTCATGCTTGCCAATGTGCCTCCTGGGCAAATGCAGGAGAAGTTCCAGCAGAAGCTCATGGACTGCAAGGATGTCAGGATGAAGGCAACGTCCGAGATCCTGCGCAACATGCGGATTCTGAAGCTGCAGGGGTGGGAGATGAAGTTCTTGTCCAAGATCATTGAGCTGAGGAAGACAGAGACAAATTGGCTGAAGAAATACCTCTACACAACGACTTTGGTTACCTTTGTGTTCTGGGGGGCCCCGACTTTCGTTGCTGTGGTGACCTTTGGGGCGTGCATGCTCATGGGGATTCCATTGGAGTCAGGGAAAGTGCTTTCTGCTTTGGCCACGTTCCGCGTGCTGCAGGAGCCAATATACAACCTTCCTGACACGATTTCGATGGTGATCCAGACCAAGGTGTCTCTTGACAGGATAGCATCCTTCCTATGTCTTGAGGAATTGCCGACTGATTCTGTACAGAGGCTGCCAAATGGTAGTTCAGATGTTGCAATTGAGGTCACCAACGGGTGCTTCTCCTGGGATGCCTCACCGGAATTGCCAACGCTGAAGGACCTGAACTTCCAAGCTCAGCGAGGCATGCGTGTTGCAGTTTGTGGGACAGTGGGCTCTGGTAAATCGAGCTTGCTATCTTGCATTCTTGGTGAGATCCCAAAGTTATCAGGAGAGGTTAAGATTTGCGGGATGACGGCTTATGTCAGCCAGTCAGCATGGATACAGAGTGGCAAAATTCAGGAGAACATATTGTTTGGCAAGGAGATGGACAAGGACAAATATGAAAGAGTCCTTGAGTCGTGTTCACTGAAGAAAGACTTAGAGATATTGCCATTCGGTGACCAAACTGTCATTGGAGAGCGAGGGATCAACCTGAGTGGTGGACAGAAACAAAGGATTCAGATAGCCCGTGCTTTGTATCAGGAAGCAGACATCTATTTGTTCGATGACCCATTCAGTGCTGTTGATGCTCATACAGGATCCCACCTTTTCAAGGTACACAATTTGTTATGCTTAAGCTTAACCTTTTATGTTTAGTGGAAGTTTCAAACACACTGCTAACGTTGGTGCATGCTCTTTTTTTTGCAGGAATGCTTGCTCGGGGCTTTGTCTTCAAAAACAGTAGTTTATGTTACTCATCAGATTGAATTCCTACCAGCAGCTGACCTTATTTTGGTGAGAATTTCATTGGTAAAACTTCCATCCATTATTTGTTGCAATAAAATGGATGCCTCTCCTTACTAGGACTATGTTGTAGGTGATGAAAGATGGCAAAATAGCACAAGCAGGAAAATACAATGAAATACTTGGTTCAGGAGAAGAGTTCATGGAGCTAGTTGGTGCACACAGGGATGCACTCGCAGAATTGGACACAATCGATGCTGCAAACAGAAGCAGCGAGGGATCCCCTTCCAGTGGCACAGCAAAATTGATCAGATCTCTATCATCAGCTGAGAAGAAAGATAAACAGGACGAAGGGAACAATCAGAGTGGACAGCTGGTGCAGGAAGAAGAAAGAGAGAAAGGCAGGGTTGGGTTTTGGGTCTACTGGAAGTATCTCACCTTAGCTTATAAGGGTGCACTTGTACCGTTAGTGTTGCTTGCACAGCTACTTTTCCAAGTCCTACAAATTGGGAGCAATTACTGGATGGCTTGGGCTGCTCCCGTTTCAAAGGACGTTGAGCCTCCAGTGAGCATGTCAACACTGATATATGTCTATATTGCATTGGCTGTTGGAAGCTCGTTCTGCGTCCTCCTAAGAGCGTTGTTTCTTGTAACAGCCTCATACAAGACAGCGACTCTATTATTCGACAAGATGCACATGTCCATATTTAGAGCTCCTATGTCTTTCTTTGATTCCACTCCGAGTGGGCGCATCTTGAACAGAGTAAGTCATCTTCATGTGAATAAATTTCGCAAGTTCTACTTATTTTCTTGGACTATGCTAACAGATTCTTCAAACTTTTCAGGCTTCCACTGATCAAAGCGAAGTGGACACCAACATTGCACCCCAGATGGGCTCTGTTGCATTTGCTGTCATACAACTTGTTGGAATCATTGCAGTGATGTCTCAGGTTGCATGGCAGGTGTTTGTTGTTTTCATTCCTGTAGTTGCTACCTGTTTCTGGTATCAGGTATGATTGGCTACCTTTATCCCCTTCATCACAGATCTAGTCATAGGTATCTAATCAGACCTGCCTTGTTTTGCAGCGATACTACATTGATACAGCCAGGGAGCTGCAAAGGCTAGTAGGTGTTTGCAAAGCTCCAATCATACAGCATTTTGCAGAATCAATAACAGGATCAACTACCATCAGAAGTTTTGGCAAGGAAAATCAGTTTGTATCAGCAAATAGCCATCTAATGGATGCCTACTCCAGACCGAAGTTCTACAATGCTGGAGCGATGGAATGGCTTTGCTTTCGCCTGGATGTGCTGTCATCTCTTACATTTGCATTCTCTTTGATATTCTTGATCAATCTGCCCCCGGGTTTCATCGATCCAGGTATCACATCAGTTTCAAACAGTTTTTGTTGTTCCACTCAATTGTTTGTTAATAAAAATGGTCTGTGTTGAAGTGACCTTGTAACAAACATTGCATCCTACTTTCAGGGATTGCTGGTCTTGCAGTCACATATGGGCTTAACCTGAACATGCTGCAAGCATGGGTTGTCTGGAGCATGTGCAATTTGGAGAACAAGATTATATCAGTAGAGAGAATCCTGCAATATATAAGCATTCCTGCAGAGCCCCCTCTTTCCATGTCAGAAGATAAGCTAGCTCTGGCTCATAACTGGCCATCCGAAGGAGAAATTCAACTCCACGATCTCCATGTAAATCCTCTTTTTTCTGCATTACAATGTTGTTCTGAAGAAGCTGCATGCATAATTCATCATTGTTATTGAACTGACATAAATCAAGTCTGGCAAAAAGACAGCGAAAGAACTATTTTAGGTGGAATGCGCCCTTAACCTGTAGTTTGATGCAGGTGAAATACGCCCCGCAGCTGCCATTTGTTCTGAAGGGACTTACAGTCACCTTCCCTGGAGGCCTGAAGACTGGTATTGTTGGAAGAACAGGAAGCGGAAAATCAACCCTTATACAGGCTCTTTTCCGTATCGTGGACCCAACTATTGGCCAAATACTAATAGATGGCGTCGACATTTGCACCATTGGTCTGCACGATCTGAGGTCTAGACTGAGCATCATTCCACAAGAGCCAACCATGTTCGAGGGTACCGTAAGAAGTAACCTTGACCCTCTTGGGGAGTACACAGACAGTCAAATCTGGGAGGTAATTTCACCTTTTACATGCCCAAGGCTTGCCATTTGTTACACTCTCACATAAACAATTTTTAGCTAAGTTGCAGCATCCATCTTTTTTCTCTTGATTCCAGGCCTTGGATTGCTGCCAGTTAGGTGACGAGGTCAGGAGGAAGGAGCACAAGCTTGACTCACCAGGTCCAACACTGTAGTTCTTTTCTTCCACACCATTCACATTCCTAGCACTAGCTTCCAACCAAACAAATGCAGAAGGTGCGCATGGATGATATTCTGAAGTCCTCTCAATCTGTTGGGTTGCAGTGATAGAGAACGGCGAGAACTGGAGCGTGGGTCAGCGTCAGCTTGTATGCCTAGGTAGGGTAATCCTGAAGCGGAGCAAGATCCTCGTCCTGGACGAAGCCACCGCTTCAGTAGACACCGCGACAGACAACCTGATCCAGAAGACTCTTCGGCAGCAATTCTCGGAGGCGACGGTCATCACAATCGCCCACAGGATCACGTCGGTCCTCGACAGCGACATGGTCCTCCTCCTTGACAACGGTTAGCGCCCTCCGCAAACCACCCGCCTAATTTCTTTCTGTTCTTTTTTTTTTTTTGTAAACTTTGTTGTTACTTGTTCTGACGCCGTGATGCTGCTTTGCAGGTGTGGCCGTGGAGCGCGACACGCCGGCCAAGCTGCTGGAGGACAAGTCGTCGCTCTTCTCCAAGCTCGTCGCGGAATACACGATGAGGTCGACGCACACGTAGCCGCAGCAGCTGAAAAAGTTCTTCGTCGTGCTGCTTTCTTTGCTCCACGTACGCCGTTTGAGGCTGCCACCTGGGCTGGGGCAAGGCTGACTAGTCGACCATGCCGGCAGATTTTTATGGGTCGCCGGTGAGGCAGGCTGACTTGTCCGATGATGCCGAAAAAAGTGATACTGATCGCGCGCTTTGTTGCTGATATAGAGCTAGCGGTAATCTGATCGTTGTAACGTTGAGGAGTTGATGTTCAGGAAATGAGTTAAGGAATTAAGGTGATTTATTAGAAAGTTGATGGAAAGTAGTAGTGTTCATTCTGAGCATACTAAAGCCTCAAGAAGACTCTACTACGTCTGAATTAATAAAATAGTGAAGTGCTTGCACGTTAACGAACAAAACGGAGCAGCATTCGACAGGAGCTGTTGATCTCATGCTGATTTTATTCTTTTTAATTTTTTACGATGAGAGCCTGTGAATGAAGAGAGCAAGTCGTGCAGGAGTGCGGAGAGGCCGCGTTGCTTTCGACAAAGTCCCGATCCCTCTGAAACAATTGAGATGCAAAACGGTGTCCCCTTCAGCAGATACTTCAGCCAACCACCGTATGGGCGCATGGCATGTGCATCCATGCCCAAAAAGCTTGCGCCAAAATGTTGCAAGCCACGCCGGAAACGTAGAGACCACAAACTTTATGCTCAAAGCCTCAAACCGTCAGAGGTTAAGCAACGAGAAAAAGGACGCTGAATTCACACAAATAATCAAGTATGCATGCTGTTATATCTTTAGTTTTTTTTTTAAAAAAATATGCATGATGTTTGCATCGGCCTCACCAGTTCCTAAATTCTCAACTCAAGTATGTATGACGTGTGATTGTTATCACGTTTTCCCTGCGCAACAGTTTAGGCCTTGTTGACAGATAATCTAGAACATTTTGCAAAATATCTCGAAAAGTAATCAAGGCCTTATATGCTCTTTCTCGGTGGCCCTTTTTCTCCGAGAAGTGAAAGCAACAGGCTCTGGCACGGTGGTAATCTTGAATTGTGAATTGCCAAATCGCAAGGCTGAATTACAGGTACAATACAAGAAGAAAATTACACGGCGTTCTGACACCCTACCAAGAAAACTACCAGTAGTGGTGAGTAGTCCTACCAACGGTCGGAGAGACGGGATTGCTACGTAAACAACAGTTAAAACAGTCCATCAGCGAGGGTAGACCAACACAAGTACAGTAGAAAAGAAGAAGGAAAAAAAAAAAGAGAAGAAGACGTCATCAGCAACAGCAACACGCCAACAATGGTCAGATCAGGCGAGCACGGACCAGCTCCCTCTCTCATTCTCATCAGCTCTTGGCGAAGTGGTGCTTCTTGCCGCCGTCTCCGCCCTTGCCACCGCCGCCGCCGCTGCTCCTCTTGCTCGCGTGCGCCGTCGTGTTCTTCAGAATCTGCGCGGCGGGAGCACCAGGAGGGGATCAGTCAGTCAGAACGAGAGGAATGCTTCGGAGTTCAGATCGAACCCCCGGGGGAGGCAGCGAAGCAAATGAATGGGGGATGGATGGATGGATGCGAGGCGGGCACCTGGCGGAGCGTGTTGTTCTCGTTCTGGAGCGTGGACACCCGCTGCTCGAGCTCGGCATTGCGGACCTCCAGGTCCTTGGCCTTGGCCTCCAGCTCCGTCAGGTACGCCTTCTTCCGCTCCCGCGCCTGCTGCGCGGACACGCGGTTCCGCAGCAGGCGCTTCAGCCGGTTCTGCTCCTTGTCCCCCGCGGTGCGGCCGCGCTTCTTCCCGGCCGCCGCCGGAGGCTGCGCCCCCGCGGCAGCCGCCAGCTGCCCGCCCTGCTTGCCGCCGTCCTCCTTGGGGCGCTCGTCTGCGCCCGCGCCCGACGAGGCCGACGCCGACGCGCCGCCCATCTCCGGCACCCGCCGTATCTCCTCGTCGCTCTCCGCACCTGCAGTGGCATGCGCGCAGCGGCAACTTCAGCTGCGGAGTTTAGCTGACGAAACCGGGGGAAAAAAAGATGATGCAGGAAATCTGAGAGGGTGGTGCATGGGTTGGGTTGGGTTGGGTTGGGCGCGGCACCTACCTCCTTCCCTGAGGTTGTTGGGGGCGGAGCTGGAGGAGCGCTCGCTGCTGGAGGGGAGCGAGCTCGTGGTGCTTGTCTTCGCCTGCTGCTTCTCGTGCTCCTGCTCCTGCGCCGCCATCTTCCTCCTCTCGACCTCTCCTCCCACCACTCCAAGAACAGATCAGGATCTCCTCCTTCCTCCCGCCTCCCACCACTCCTTCCCCGACTCCTGCTTCGACTCCGCCTCCTCCCCGAGAGGAAAAAAAAAAGAAAAAGAAAAATCAAATCTTTGCGCACGCCAGAAGGGACAGGAGACAAGGGGGGAAGGAAGAAAAGCAGATGCAGATCGGACGAGAGAGAGAGGACGAGAGGGAGGGGGAGGAGAGAGAAAAGAGTCTGTGTGCGGGACGGGAACGGAAGAGGTGGGCGGGGAGAGGAAATGGAGGTCGGTGGGGTTGGGAGGTTTTGGATGAGACGCCATCCCCGCCGTGCACGGCACCCACCATCCTACGGCCGGGGCAGGGGAAGCGTGGCGTGGCGCGGCACCATACACGCCTCCACCGCATCTGACGGCGACCTCTTGAACGCGTAGCTGCGTGTCCATCCCTCCGATCAAGCTCCACTTGTGACTTGTCACTTCCAATCACGCGCCTCGGCTATTGGCTGGCACAAAACCTTCCTATAATCGTGTTATTAGAGCAACTTGACAAGTGCCCTGCTCAATCAAGAAACACAGCTCCACCTTCAGTACCACCCCTACTAGGTTTGAATGTTATTGAATTCAACTCAATCTATATGGGTTTGGGTGAATTAGAGTGGACTTAAATCTATACGGGTCAGAGTGGAATTTAGTTTAAGTTCTACCCCTAATTCATCCCAACACATGTATTGATAATAATCCAATTACATCTAAATAAGGCCTAAAAATATATCTATATGGACCACCTGACCTGACCCAAAAGTATATTGTGTTAGATTCAGGTTATGGCCTTGTTTAGTTCCCAAAATTTTTTGCAAAATTTTTCAGATTCCCCATCACATCGAATCTTTAGACGCATGCATGGAGTATTAACTGTAGACGAAAATAAAAACTAATTGCACAGTTTGGTCGGAATTGACGAGACGAATCTTTTGAGCCTAGTTAGTCCATGATTGGACAATATTTGTCAAATACAAACGAAAGTGCTACACTGTCGATTTTGCAAAAATTTTTGAAACTAAACAAGGCCTATGATTTTCAATCCTAACCTAAAGTAGGAGAATTCTAAAAAAAATTATCTAAGAAATAGCTTGATCACTTGATCCAACCCGCTATTGATTGGCTCAGGTTCGGGATAAAGATTTTGACAAGACATTTTCCATAGCAAGCTAAGGCAATGATGACCAAGGTATTGGTTGTTCTTCAGCTGTTCGGGTTGTTTCCATATGTAATCATTGATGTTTCATGAGCAAGTTTTGGTGATGGGTTGTTCAGTTTCTCTTGGTACGTCAATTGCTTTTTCACAGAGTAGTGCTAATGAAGTTTTTCCCCCAAGTTTCCTTCCATAAAAAGTGGTGTTAGTCGTGTTTCTTGTTCTATTATCGAAGTTGTCGAGAGAAAGGTGACATATCCTTCCTAGCTGTCTGATTTTGAGTCTACTTTTTCTCATAAACTGAATCAATTTTATTCTAGTAATAATAGTAGCCAAAAATAAAAGCTTCCACCATCATTTCTCTCACTATATAAACTATACTTCCTCAGTTCCAATTTATCTAAAAAATAGCTTGATCAGTTGATATATTCATCTTGCTACGCATTTAAATATAGTAATATGTCTAGATACATAGTGAAATAGATGAACTAAACAGTCAAAGCGACTTATAATTTAGAATATAGGAATTACTAAATAGTATATTTTACTCATAAAAGAGTAAAAAAATGTGTAACACCACCGTTGTGACCACGTCTACCAGGTACCAGTGCCACGTTTCCTGGAAGGGGCCGGGGTACGAAGCATGTGAAAGTGGAACCCCAGCACCACTCCCATGTATTGTACGGTATCAATTTGAGCGAAGAGTTAACGCATGTTCCTTTGAGCCAAACAACAATTTGGTTATGTGCTCATGAGTTACATACTAAAGTCAGTTCGTTGGAAGATCCATGTCATAATTATGTGAAAGCAACTTATTCTCGAGAAGTGTGTGGACCTTCACTTTCCCGTTTCAATTATGTGACAGGTGCAAACCAATGTCAGTTTATGCACAACTTCTCAATGCCATCTCAGCATTCCATCCCATGAAAAGACATTTTAGCACATATCTATATGTTGCAGTACTGCAGCAAACATGCACAATGAAAAGAAATATGTAAATGGGACACTTCATCATCATTGTAACGAAAAAGCAACTTTAGAAGTGCTTCAAAACCAAACTACGGCCTTGTTTAGTTCCGAAAAAATTTCAGATTTCAGTACTGTGACAAATATTATCTAATTATGGACTAACTAGAATCAAAAGATTTGTCTCACGATTTCTAGCTAACCTGTGTAATTAGTTTTTGCTTTCGTCTATATTTAATGTTTCATGTATGTGCCGTAAGATTCGATATGACGGGAAATCTTGAAAACTTTTTGTTTTTCGGGATAAACTAAACAAGGCCTAGATACAAAGAAAAGAAAAACATATGGATTTGTGGATATCCAGTTGGGCCTTTCAAGCAATTAGCTCGCTGACAGTGACCACATTGAGTAGCAGAAAACTCGAGAAGATGCAGGAAGGTCAACAAGCTGGCTGCATAATCTGATAATCCTAAAGAGGATAGTGACAGGGACCTTACAAAGTAAAGTCAATATACTAATTGTATGTAATCTTATAGTAATATACTAATAACCCTATTTGGTCAATATGCAAAAATATTGCTCTTAAATAAAGTGGAACACGAAATTAAATACTATTTTAGGACTTAAATGACCAAAAGAATGTGTGTAGTGCAGTAGTGGTCTAACCGGGTCACTAGGTTTTTCTTGAATCAACTTCAGACCAAAAGGCTGTCCCAACTCCCAGGGCCACTCAAACTTGAACTCAGCATTCGGCATACCCTTATTGCCAGGTAGTATTACTCTCAAAGTTGACATATTTGGACCTCATATGAAAAATGAGAAAGAGGTGGGAAAATAAGGAGATAAAAACTTTAGATTCTAGAATGAGATTTTAAAATCCAACAATATACCAAAATCTACTAGTAAAAGATTTTTACTATGCAAAGGCAATAATCAATGTGAGAACATATAAGAACTAAACACCCCTCATATTTTGATCCAGAATTCAGATTCTATATTCAGTTCTCTATTCACTATCTAGAATCTAGATTCTCAAATGAGACCCAAACATGCCTTCAAATATCACTAGTACTATGCAAAACCTCATGAAAAATTTGCGCTGGTATAGGTCGTTATTAAGTACTAATTTCTGAATTTTCCAAAAGGAGATCAGAAATAAACTCGTTTGGTCATCGGAAAAAGAAAGGCCACAAAAATTGCATACTGTCCCGCCCATCGCTCCGGCAAGGCGGCAACCATGCCAACTCCAACAAGTGGAAACCACTAACGAATAGCTTTAACTAGTGGAAATTCCATTCTTCCTCCTCAGTCGTGTGCCCATACTCTTCTGCTAGTTCTTCTCAAGTCTGCATGCATCATACAAGCCACAGCTGCAGGCTTCCTCTAGTTTACACCAATATAAATAGGAGTACTATAGAAAGAGAGAAATGCAGAACAACAGTCCGACAAACAAAACAAAAAAACTTTACTGCAACCAACATTTGTTCAATTTCAATGTACAAACAATGCAATTATACCAGGTACTTGTGCTGCTTGCAAGCAATAATTGGAGGCAATAACCTCCCGTCCTCTTTTGCGTAGAAATCCTACGACTCATTGTTTAAGCAATAATTTGACGAACAGCCAAACTACCAAGTAGAACATCCAAGTGTCCAACGAGTTCTAATCTACCTATTAGTATTCGCATTTCTCATGATGATCTATGTGAGGTTTTTCAGCTTAGACTCTTCCCACCAAATGGACTGGGTAAGATCATGAAATGGATTTGTTCTGACGGAAAAGATACGATACTGCAGCATATCAGGCAGATAAGATGGCTTCTTTTTAACACATGTTGAGTGACCATCAATACTCTGGCTGGTCTTGGTTGATCCCAAGCGGCATGGTTGTGTACAATTCAGAACGAGCTTGGAGTCAAAGTGTCAAACAAGAGCACCATATTCATGTAGAAGCACACAAACAAGAGCACCATGTTCATGTACTCGTAATTACATATATGCTGTATGCTAGTAACAGATGCGCAAACTCTATTATGGCCAGTACATGATGGAAGAGGCAGTCATTCCAAGAATACAACTACAAGAAACACACAAGTAACACAGGAAAAAACACAGCAACACAGGAAGAAGAAACACACAAGCTTTGTCCAAACTACAACTATACATCTCATCTAGCATCCATACACGAGTAACATAAAACCTTTGCAGGCTCAAGGAAAACTGACGGTCCCTGTTCCCAGCTCCCCATACACAGCACAGTAGTAGACCAGCCTAGCTAGTACCTTCTGGGCTTAGATGGTTGTGACTGTGAAGCTCCTGCCTTCCTGAAAATTCCACAGAAGATGCAGCCAGGAACCTTGGGCGAAGGCGGGTCCAGAGCTGGGGCTACACGCCGAGTACGGTAGCCCTGGCTGCTGCTGTCGTCGTTGCGCCTGCGCTGCAGCTGCAGCCCAACGGAGCCAACGCTACGGGAGTGCCTCAGCTCCTTGGACTCCATGGCTGCGTCCTCTGGCCCATTCTGGTTGCCGTCCTGGTCCTGCTGTGACATGAGCCTCTCGTCCCAGACCAAGCCTGATGACCCAGACCTCCTGAATGTCTGTGACGATCTCTGCAGCCCTGCCATGCTCCTCCCTTCTCACTCTTCGGTTTGTGAAAGAACAGAGAGTTTTTGTATGGCGTGGCGTGCAATGAGGACTTGAGTGAGGAAGAGAATGGTTTGGACCTAGTAGCTAAATAAGAGACGTATCCACATCCACGGATTGGCGAAAATTCGGCAAATTGCGGAGACAAGGGGTCCGATGATGGCGACGGCCAAATATGCCTAAGCATTAAGAATGTAAGTGAGGTTTGTCTGCACTCTGTAATGAGTTAAACTAAGACAAACCATCGACTACATATGGCCTAATCTATGGTTGTGCTACGCCAGACAAGATGAGCCCAGTGCGTCAACCAAGGCAACTACTGCTATAGCCCGTAATCAGGCAATAATGCCATTCTCAATTCCTCGTCCGTGGCAGTATAGCGTTACTGCAGCATATCCACGTTACCAGCTCTGAACACTGGCACAGTAAACCTCTGACCACTCCGATCGATCAACATGACAACAGCAAGTGAGGTCGAAGGCCAGGACGCCGACCGGTCACTGAAAGAACCGTGTGGTAACCAGTTCCTCCCACGATTACGACATCCACCATACGGCAACGAGTTCCTAGATGCCACAGCACAATCGCACCAGCAGCACAGACCGCAGAACTTGAGCGCGACCACACGCAGCATCCAAGCTCCTTACTGCTGCTGATGTGCTAATGATTGCCACAAATGGCTGGGTTCCAACATCCAACATGCTAGAATTCACTGCAACTGTCCACTAGAAATCGGTAGCTTTATCTCAAGTGCCAGCATACTCGATTTTTCGTAAACATCGCAGCGTGGCATCTGCAGATCACTGCAGCCATCAGCTCAGCGATAACTCAGAACCTAGAACTAGAATTCTCTGACGAACATTATTACAAAAGGAAACAAGTCAAAACTGTTTCCAGTTCAGAGCCAGACGCTGCAACAATAACAAAAAGTTCAGGTGTGTTTTATTGACTGCTGCCGGGCAGCAAGTATGTGTATGTCAGCAGAATCTACTGTCTTCTCAGAATTTGTATACCATCTCTGCCGTGTATCCTAAATCTTTCAGAATGCCAGAGACCTGCACAATACATATAGACCAGAAATGGATTAACGAATCAGTAACATGGTTACAGAAAGGGCAATTGAAGCATAAACGGAACGCATGCTCCAGTGGAATGTAAATCTAGTTTGTTGTCTTAGTTATAACATAAACTTCCTCAGTAGGTGCCGCCCATACTGTATTTCACTTAAACAAAAAAAAATATCCAAGTGTTAACATTTCAAGTTAGTTGGGAAGAAAAAAGGTGTATCACTATATCAGTATGTTTTTCAGTTGTCCTACCACTGGCTTTCTTCAAGCATGTCTCATAAACTACAACCAGCAATAAAAATAAACCAAAAACAAATCCACAATACCTCGCCCTGTGATCTATCCTTGGCCTTGTCTCCAGATATGTGATTCATCATTCCTGGTGGACCACAAACCTGAATAAACAAAAATCACGAAACAGATGCAATTAACAATCCAAGAAATGAAGATGATGTTGAAGATCATAAGCAACCTTAAGGGCAGCTCCAAGAATTCCCCTATCCAATCTTTAAGGGTCAAAATTAAGGTTTATGCAACAAAAATCACCCTCCAACAGCCCCTCTATTCAACATCCTATATTTAGTGGTATCCTAAGTCACCCTCTCTCTCCCTCAAATACGGGGTCACATGTTATCCACCCTATATGTTATTTGAGATAGAGAAACTGTTGGAGGAAAAATTTAGGAGGGATTTTTTGTTAGGATGCACCTATATGGTTCCATAGGGGAATTAAGTTTACATAAACAAAATTAATCAAAATGACTTCATTAAGAACACAAATATTCATAAGAAGAAACTCCTCAGCAGATGTCATGAATTCATGAAGCACTCACAAGAATCAGAGAGTCCTCCGCAGGGCCTGGCAAACCTTTCAAAACCATGTCCTTTGATACAAAACCAACACCACCCCTCCAGTCAGTTGACGGTTTATCAACTGTATAAAATACCTGTATTTTTTCAAGGACAACGTTACACACACAAAAGAAAATTATCCATGTCCTGATGGACTACTCACTGCAATACCAACCTTGAAGTTAGGATAGCTATTGGCAAGTCTATCCAGTTCTCTTTTGAGCAAGATATCATCTGGTGACACGTTGGCATAAATTAAGGAGACCTAGATATGAATAAACAGAATAAGAACATAAATTAGAATACATATGGGTAGAATATAGTCCACCCTTAAAACTGCTGTTGCTGCTAAAGAAGATTGCGTGAAAATAAAGACATCAATCTGCTCTGGTTTCTTGCAGAATGCCTACTGAGGCATGTGGCTATGTGAACATTGAAACAATGCTTTCTCAGAAAGACGCTAAAGCGTGGCTAAAATGCATGAAAAGAACCAATTTTGAAGAAATTTCAGAGTTTGTGGTGCTAGCTTACCTGAGTGTTGTCATCAGGGTTTTTGAGGATAGCCCTGACAACCTGCAGCATTGGGGTTATACCAGTACCACCAGCAATCTGGAACCAAAGGCATGCACATTATTCAACAGCTATAGTATGCTTACAGGGTTACCCTGTAATCAAACCTATGAGTTAAAAAGAATTGAAACAAATACATATATCCTAGTGGGGATGAATTCAAAAGGTCAAGAACTAGGTAAAAGTTGAGGCTTATCTTACCATCCCAATTTGTTTTTTCATGTTTGGGCTGTATCTGAGCTTTTCAATGGGCCTAGTAAAATCATAAAAAGCTTGAGTGACAAAAGGCAGCAGCATACATAAAAACCAATACAATTTTCATGTCATAATACCCTTTGACTTCCAGAACATCTCCTGGCTTCAAACTTGCAAAATACTGACTCATTTTCCCATCAGGATAAACCTGTACAGAGTACAATTAGCAAAAAGAAAAAAAAAACAAATTATGCACGCGAACAGAAATCAAATGGGAGAGCATTATTCTATTAGTCCTGATTCCATTTCCATGACAAACTTAAATTGGAACTCTAGTGATTTATAAGACAATTACAAGTTCTGGAATTTTCATAGTGACTTTTTAACATACCTTGATCAATAGGTCAAAATATCCTTTAGAATCTGGATCAGAGATAGGTGTGTACCTGAAGGAAACATGATATGATCAGAGAAAATTACAAGTATTGCCATACTGGAGATCAGCTTCCATTTATGCTTCTTTCTTATTTGTGCTAATGCTTTTACATCAAATAATTAAGTTCCAAGAGGGCGTTCAGGTATATGGCACTTTACACTATGCATTTGATTCATTTAGCATAGAACTTACGGTCGAATCACAAATTTTCTTCTTCCCTCAACTTCCTCACCGATAGGTGCCCTGCAATGAATTCATCTCAGGTAGTCAACACAGAGGATAGGAAGCATACCGACTGCTAAAATGTGTGCAAATGGACTACAAACCAATCCAGCCTCTACTCTCTAGATAAGACTACCAAATTGCTAAAAGGATTCACTGAACAACAGACAGCAGAGAACATCAGCCTTTTGATTTGAGAATTGAAACAGCCATTTCACTTTGCACAACTCTTATTCGTAAGAATACTGGCTTCAAATAGGATAATAGGAAGCATGCATGTGTATAGAATTTGGAAGAAGAACTGAAGAAGCAATATATATAAGCACAATTTATTCAAATTCGACACCAAAAGATCCTCCCAGTAAAGGCATGACACCTTGCATTGGCAGTGATAAGGGCTTCCCCTAAAAAATACATGACACCTTGCAGTTGAAGAAGATACCTTGTGATGAGGCACGAGGCAACATCAAGTCCCAGCTTAGTTGATGGATCAAATGAAAACCTACAAGACAAAAATACTTGCATAAGCCTCACATTGAAGCAAATAAACTCTATAAAACTTAAATAAAGGAGAAGACGCTAGCATGGTACATACGAGAATCATGATGAAAACAAAATCAGCACTTATACAATGTACCGCACAAGATTAAGATAAGGCCACACAGTAAAAGCGTAGCCACATATTCCATCAAACAACAAGATAAAGAAGCATTCCTGGAGTCATGAAATTAAGCAAGAATTTCTTCAATAGTTACCTGAATAACTGCGAGTTGTGGCTAACCGTTGCCTTGTCTTGTAGCTTGAACTCTAACCACTTATCAGGGTTAAGTGCTGAAAACAAGACAATGTTCCATCAAGAAATAAGTAAACAACAGAAACAACCATATAATGTAAGCATAAGAAAGAAAAGTTCATCAGTATGCTGACAATATCTAAATTTTGTAATCTTAGTGGTGGTTTATACATGATAAAAGTAAGAAAAAAAGCAGAGATTAACCATATCTGTGTAAATTTATTCATTGTAGTATGTAACATGAAAGAACACCACCCCTTAAAACGATATGTAGAGTGCAACAATTTCACTATACAGCAACATGAATACTAAAATGCTTGATCTCTTCAACTAATGTAAACTCTAGGATTTGGATTGCCTCCAGTAACACATGTGACCGTGGATCATCATTCATAACAGCAATCGTCACTCTCGAATAGTGAAATTCCTCTAAAATTATGTGTTCCATATTCCAAACAATGTGGAAGTGGAATCCAGCCGCAAACATCATTTTCAGCTACAAAACCACGCAACAAAACCAAAAAGGTTTCATAGGCAGACACACATAAATATGATCAATCCCCACATCGACGAAACCCAGATCGATTAAATTCGGAGAGAAAAGGGGGTTGCAGCTCACCAACTTTCTCAGCGGCTTCGCCCTTCTCCTCCAGGTACGCCTGCAATCATCCGGCACCGTTAGCCAAGCCAAAAACGCATCACATCTCATTCCGAAATCAGCAGTGGCTAGGAACGGAGGAAACAAAAACCGGGAGATGAAATGGGGGGAGCAGCAGGCAGTTCTCAGTTTCGTACAACGGTGGGGGAAGACGAGGCGTAGAAGAGCGCGGCTCCACCGCAGGCGGCGGCGGCGGCGGCCCCCAGCGGCACACGGCCGCGGTGGGTCCCGGCAAGCCTACGCAGCAGCAGCGCCGCCATGGCGACTGGCGGAGGAGGTGAGAGGTCTCGTCGAGTGATCGATCCGATCTGACGGGAGCGGACGAACCAGCAGGGGTTTTCCCACACTCCAGCGTCCGCTTTGGTGGTGGTTTTACAGATGGCCGAAGTGATACAATACAAGGGAAACTCAGGACCACACTATCTAGAAGAACATCTCGGTGAGACGGTGATCCTCCAACCTGCATCGGCTACAGTGTGATAATTTGAAAATGGGTAGGGATGTAAACGTCAATAGTAACATATGCTGATTCCTAAGCTGCCTATTATAAAACATCAAATGATAGTATTTGTAATAAACAGAATTTCAAAGGAGTATCTTGATAATATTGCTACATATTGAACCCGTCGAACTGTTTTGAGATTCGTAGGGGTATAAACCCTAATAAGACCACCTCTAGCACATTTCCCCCTCCTTCCTAGCAAAATATCAAAGGATGTATTTGTAATTAAAATGACATTAATGGATTGTTCTAAATTATTAGATGTTGAAACAGTCAGATTGTTTTGAGATTCGTGCCAATGTAAACTCTAATAAAACCACCTCTGGCGCCTTTCCTCTCTCCCTCCTAACATAACCGCGTCGCCGCCGCAACTCTTTCTTTGATACACCCCCACACCCACCCACCACCATAGCCACCGCCGTAAGCTCCCCCTATGAGCCCGCTCTTCCTACTATGGTCATCGTCTTTGCCTTTCCGATGTGTGTCGTCACATGATGTTTTATTCGCTACACTTAGTAAGTATCACTATTATCTCTTTCATTGTTGTGTATCTACTAGTCACTTGCTTCCCTAACGCCAACCTTCCAACTATAGGGAACCACTTTCCCCAACTCAAGCATCGCTGCCACAGTTTATTGCTGTGGATCAACCTTACTCATTGCTTGATTCTCCATCGCCATCCATCTGATTAAGGTAACCACTTCCCCCATTTAAACTACTATAGAAAAGTTTTTGCGATGTGTTGCCCTTTAATTATTCGAGGTGGGCGGGCTGAGTGGCCGCCTCCGTTAATCGGTGGCAGGTCCGCCTGCCAAGCACCTGTCTCGGTTAAAGATTAACGGAGGCAGGCAGATTTAGCTTTCCGTCTCTGCTAATGCTCAAACAGAGGCGGTCGCTAAATAACTGCCTCCTATAAACTCGTCTCTATAAATATATCGAGGCCCAGCCAAAAGCCCACACAATACTAACTATTGGGCTTATATAAATAGCAGGAGTTAGGGTTTTCTTGACTTATCTCTCATAGACCATCCATCACCGCCCCGCGCGGCGCCCCCCTCCTTTCCCTGTGTGCCCTTCTCCTGTACGCGGCGGCACCCCTCCTTGTCTCGTGTGCGGTGATGCCTCTTCCTCTCCCTTGTGCACGGTGGGCCTCCCCTAAGCTGGCAGTGGCACTCCTCCTCCAATCCGAGCAGGATGCAGCGGTGGTGCCACTCCTCCAACCCAAGCAGGCTGCGGTGATGATGTCACCCCTCCACCGAGCATGGCGATGCCGCTCAACCCCCAAGCAGCAGATCTGGCTTGACGGCACCTCTTCCCATCCCTGACGGCGGATCCGGTGAGTGGTGCTTCTTCCCAACCCCTGATGATGGTGGATCTGGTTCTAGAGGGGCAGATCTGATGGTGGTGTGATCAGATCTGGTGGCGAAGGCACGGGGCTTGGTCCTTCTCTAGCGGTGGGTAGATCTGGCTAGTGGGTTAGGAACGAGCTCGCCGGCGGTTAATAGGTTAACCAAGGCAAGCAAAGCAACTGCCTTCGTTAATTGATTTAGCCCGCCTCCAGTAAGTTTTCTATAGTAGTGCTAAGCGACATCTTCTAGCCAGTGTTCCAAAAGGCGCTATTAGGTGCTCGCCAGGCATGCTTATGTGCTAGGCGGAGGGCACCGCCTCTCCTAAGGGGCTAGGCAGAGGATATGCGGCGTGCCCCTAGATCCATAGCTTTGTTGCTTGAGGGAGTGATGACGAGTGGCATTGGAGGCAACGAGCAGGCCAGGAGGAGGCTAGCGGTGAGCAGAAGGCAGAGGTAGTGGTTGAGGAGTACGACTAGGAGGAGGCAAAAGCAGTGGGCGATGAGTGCGAGCGTGCGACTAGAACTTGGAAGAGGCGGATGGATAAGATTGGGAGTGATAAGGTGCGCTAGACTCTTTGATGGGCTTTTCCCCCCAATCTAAGCCTATTGTTCTGGTTTATTCCTTAAAACGCGTAGGCTCGCTTAGGCTCTAGGTAGAGGGTCAACGCCTAGCTAGCGCCTAATGTAACCTTGCGACTAGCATATCCAGCGTTACCTAAAAACACAACTTCTTCTCACATATTTCACTTTGATTAATTTTAGGTTTGATGCTATGCTATGTTCAATATTTGAGGTCTAACTAACAAAAAAAAAGTCGGATGGCCTAAGATATTTGGATCAAGAACCACAACCAAAGGCGCCAGAAAAAGGTACGTGTTATACTTGAATTTAATTCTTAGTTTTGTTGCATGTAGTTACTAGAATATTTTTTCTCAAAAAAACCCTTTTATTATTTGTCTAACAATCACTAGTTATGGCCGGATTTTTGTTGAGATTTTGATTTGGGATCACATCTAGATTTGACAAGTATCTGTTATGGTGCACAATTAGATGTCTAGCTAACAAAGATGGATTGCCAGAAATCGTACTGAAATTTCTCTATTAAAAAGTTAGGGCTCCGTTTGAAACGCTAGAATATAAATCGTACAGTGAATTTACAGAAGTTTAATTTCACAATAGTTAAAACACGGGATTCTGAAAAAGAAATCACAAGTTTCAAATGAGGCATGATAAAAGCAATCATCACATTTTGTCAGGTTTACGTCCGGCCCAAAAAACCTGACAATTTTTTTGCTAGCTTGAGCACGATATTTTGTGTCTAAAGTTTGTTTGCATGTCTAAAAAGTTATAGTATTGTTTGCTGATTTATTGTAAAAGTCGGTAGAGCTCATTACTTGCCCGCACCACCAAACAGACATATCGAGTTGGGTGTTGGACCTGACCCAATGATTGTTGCGGGTCAAAAATCATGACTCTGATCCACCTTATGCATGCACCGGCCTACTTTCACAGACCAGACCGGACATCGAACCGGTAAAGCCATCGGTTCACTGGTCCAATCGTTAAGAACCGGTTGAACCGTCGGTTCGATAGTTTTGAACCGGATGAATTGAACCGCTCACAAAAACTTTGAACCGGTGTGTGTGTGTGTATATATATATATATATATATATATATATATATATATATCATTGTTCTAATTTTTTATCATTGTTCTTATTTATATATGTGGTTAAGTATATATAATAGATAACTAGCAACATATAATTAGCAACATGTACTTAACCACATATATAAATGAGAACAATGATAAAAAATACAAGTATATAACTTGCTTCTCACTTATCTATTCACAAGTACACAACACAGACTCCAAGGTAATGGTTCTCTAGAGTTGTTTACCCAATATATAAAATGTGTGGAAAAACATAAACTTGGAGCACTTACAAATTGGTGCAAAAAGACTTCAATAGTAATTTAAATATTCAGCATTGCAAAGTAATCTTGAGTGATAAAACAAAGGGCGCCACTTCGAAGAGCTTGTTGAGATAATCGGAATAGATATATTATTTGTCTAATTTTGAGTTCATTTAGAAAAGTTATGAAATTCTGAAATTTATAAAGAAAAATGCTGACATCAGCTCAGCTCCAGGCTCTAGCAAAAAAAAAAGTAACAGCAGCTGCTGCTGCAAGCCACCATGCATGGGACACTTCCAATCGTGAGCAGGCAGGCGGGCGGACCAATGACAGGGGCAGTAGTCCACCAGCTAGCAGCCTAGCACCACGCCACACAACACACAACTACCGCACCATATGCCCTCTTACAAACCGGAGCGGTTCAAATAAAACCGGCCGGTTCAACGGTTCTGTAAAAAAACCGGCCGGTTAATCGGTTCAATTGCACAGACGATCTTTTAAGTGAACCAGATCGGTAGAGACTCTGGTTCAGTCTTTTACCGGTCCGACCGCCAGTCCGGTCCGGTCCTAATAACTAGGTGCACCGGTTGAGTCAGGTCGGATCAGTTTTTTCCGGAGGCCAATGGTGAGGTCTGCTCCAAAGGGTGTAAAAGCGTCTGCATAACACAATAGTGGACCCATAAAGCTCATACCACAAAATGACCACATTATCCATGAATCAGATAACCCTGCTCACATGTAACTCTGAATCAAGAACTGCATTATTCCACAATGCCTGACTATTAAACATCCAGACAAAGGTGTATTGTTTGGTTGAGTTCCAAACTACATTTGCTGATAATCTAGCACCATGTAACTTTGTTGAGCCATTCTCTGCCTACAACAATCATGTTTCTACCTAGGAAAATCTTGAAACACTCAGCACACACGGCAGCTCTTACGACAACTCCCATAGTAGTCTGGAGTTCCTATCATAAATATCGGATTCCTGTCACATTCCCCACCAGCAGCCCAACTGACACATCTATCGTCTTCATCTGTGCACTCATCCTCGGACACTAATGAAGATTTTGGAGTATCAATCTTTCTCAAATGGATATGTTTTATGGCCAGCCATTCCTCACCTTCGAGGACAGAACACATCTCATATTGGCTATCCTTGTCTATTACTCCATCAGGCTTTAAATTGAATAGCAAAATTGCATTCCCCCTGACAGGTTGTACAGCATAACCAGCACATTCAGAAGGCGCCGCTAGCTCAACTTTGGTGCCCTTAAGCTATAAACATTGTTTGGTATAAGAACTTTCTTCCATATATCAATTGAAATATTAAAAAAAAAGAAATCATGCATAGAGTAAAAGCACATAATATTCTGGAAAGGGGTCGTCACAAGTAGGTGCAATGGCAAAACAATATTACCTCAGATCTGGGGAAGGCAGTTTCACCACCTCTCTTGACATCAGAAAGATACATCAAAACTGTCACAAGCCTATCATGGCCACTGCTTGATTGAGATTCATAGTTGTTATAGTCACTTTTGTTCACCTCATACTTCAAAATCTGCATACTCTCTCCAAAATCTGACGAACAATAAAATTTCAATATCCCAGAACAAAGAATACAGGTTTACACAGAATTACAAAAGAGTAGATCATATCATGTAAACCAAGTGGTACCTTTTGGAAGAAAGCTCCATACTGATATCCTATCTTCAATTGTTGAAACAATTGTGTCCTTCATAAGGATGATAAGATATATAATAAGATTAAAACAATCAATTTAAAAGCAGAACAGTCCATGAGAAAAAGATAGTAAATTCAGACTTTCAGTTATGTTGATATGTTAACATCTATGATATACTACTGCAGACTGTAAATAATCATGAAGAAATACACATTTATTTAATGGGTTGCCAACCAGAAAGGGGCAGAATTTCAGTTTCATTTGATTGGTGTCTGGTAATGTGCACATTTGTTAATTATCATCATAGCTCATAGATGATAATTTAATCACAGACAAAATACTCCTACTAAATTGTTGAATAAAGAGATTCAATGTCTCTATGCATGAACTTTTCTACAAAATCCTAAAAGAACCACTCATCAGAATATCATGAAATGAAGGTATAGGCTCACTTTGCTATGAGCCATGAACACTTCGATGCTTGCACCCTGGGAATTATTTCCAGCACTGCCACCAACAACTAATGATGATTGCTTCTTACCATGTGCCTGCAACAATGAAAATATTATCTTCAATCACAAAGACAATGAGAACATATTGTCAGTGATAAGCAGAATGGAATACCATAGATATCAAGTGGTCGCACTCCATGTCAGAAAGAAAACCTTCATACAAGAAGACCCTGAATTAAGGTAAGAAACAAGGTACTCCTCCAAGTAAAAAAAAAAAGCAGAAGTAAAAAACATATCAGGGCCATATGATTTTCAAGGCAGAGAGATTTCCAGGCACAACATTATAAGTATCCAAAGATAAGATATTTCATGAACCTTGCAGTCAGGATAATAGATGCACTGTATAAACATGGAAACTGAATAAGCTGTTGGTTTATCAAACTATAGAGGGCAGTGATGAAATATACCTTGGATGCCAAGACAGTCGCATCGATTTTGAAGAATCAAAACCAAAATGTAACGTTGCAGAGGAGCCATCTGTAGAGTTCTCTAAATTTCGTCCTGTCATACTCAAATCGAATCTGCAAAAGAGAAGTAAATGAATTACACCAAAAATCTTCGGGAAACTTTAAAAAATTAGAGAAGTATGTTTTACTGCATCCTTATTAGCTCAGGTTCCTGTAATCTCCTGTTATCTTCTCTGTTATTTCAATTCTACATTAGTTCTTTCTACCCCAGTACTCTTGATTTCCAAGCTATCCTCCTCTCACATTTACAGCATATATTAGCTTTCTATCCCATTTCTTCCCAATTTCTCTTCACTTTTATTGTACTTTTAATTGAATTGCTTGGCTGTCTGCAGTTGATTTCGAACTGCCTTTCATGTTACACGGGTCATTTCTTACACCAATTTAATCATCTGATGTGGTCACCTCATTCATATCCTTGATTAGATGAAAAACAACAATATATAGACTACCCTTCAAAGAACATGCAGTTAATTGGTTTGAGCAGGCATAATAATTACTTAATTAGCAACATTTCCCACATCAACAACCGTTGCATAAATGAAGGGGAACCCAATTACATATCTTTCCTAGAAAACAAATCAACAAGCCCACCCCAACTGGTTTCTGAAACAACAGCTGTGCAGATCCAACAAATCCTTCAGAACAAGAGGCAAGAGAAAGGAACTTACTTGCGGGAAGAAGCCGAAATGTAGGGCGGCGCAGACGCTAGACATGCTGCAGCAAGCACCAGTAATGCTCCAATCCCAGACCCCATGATCTCCTCTTCCCTTCCCCCCTGCTGGCTGCAGCTCTGCAACCTTCTGCCCCTTGTCCTTGGGATCCAATTTCACTCCCCTGCAAATTGACAGATCCACAATTCTCTCCGTTCCTCTCCCAGTCTCCCCCTCTCTCTCTGACTCGCACAACACCACGCACTCACGCAGCAAGAAATGGTGTGGGAGCCCAATGGGCCGCGTCAAAACCATGGAACCATTTGGCCCAAAGGCAAACAGAGGCAACAGAGGACGACGGACAGCTAGGAGCGAAAGCAACAGCACAGCACTTAAAATTATTCCAGTCTTATGAAAGTAGAAATGATGGCAGGAATGCACAGAGGTCTGATCAGACGGATTACATGCACGGATTCAGCAGGAAACGAAATACAACCACAACATTTTCAAATCAGTTCAAATCAAAATAGCAGATCGCTCAGTTCTTTTAATTATTCTGGACGATGTTGTCACGCTTAAAGGCAGGAAGGTAGACATGGCAGCTTCGACGCATGGTGCGCACTCATTCCTGCCCCGGCCAGTCGCCGTAGATGCCGCTCGTCTTCTTGCGGCTCAGGAGCTCCAGTCGGGTGACCTTGCGACGACGGCCCTCCCCGGCCGCGTCGGCAGGAATGGACGGGACCGCCCTTGTGGAAGACGGTGCAAAGCTGCTGGTGGTGCTGCTGCTACGGTGCGCGGAGGCCGCGGACCCCGGCGAGGAGTACGCCTTTACATACGGCGACGCGTTCCTCAGCGCGTGCTCCACAGACCTTGGCCCCCCAGGGAAGGGCATGTCTGCGCCAGAACACAGAGACGAGGTAGATCAGGGCACGATCCGCGAGATCCGGGAGCGATCGGCCGCCATGCACACGTATAGGGAGGCGTGGAGCGAGCGCGCACGTACCTGCTGCCACGGAAGCGTGGGCGAAGGCGCACCTATCCCCCCGGTGGCAGGCCCCCGTGTCCCTGAATTCGAAGCACACCCTAAGGTAGCCGCCGCTGACTTGCGAGCCGTCGGCGGCGGCACCACCAGGCGACGACGACCGCGGCCGCAGCGGCGACCTGCGCCGGATGAGCGCGGTCGGCACGGGCAGCGGCGGGCGCAGCTCGTCGAAGCCGTGCGCGAAGGTGCACCCGTCCTCGTACGCGCACTTGCCAGCCTCGAACTTCTCGCACAGCCTAGTCTTGTAGTACACCTTCTCCGGCGGCTGCCTGAGGTCCAGCCCCAAAACCCCCGGGTCCGCCCCCGCCGCCTCCGCGTCCTGCTGCTCCCGCTCCATCTCACGCTTCCGCCGCAGGTAGTGGGGCTCCTGCTGCAGGAACCTCGGCGCCGCCGACCCCGCGGGCAGCACGATCACCCCGTTCGGCGCCTCCCAGTTGCCAGCACCAGCACCAGCACCAGCACCAGCGGCGGCGGCGTTGCCCTCGCTCTCCATGGCTTCGATCGATCCGCTCGATACCAAACCCTAGGCCTAGCGCTGGTAGTGTGATCCGAGCAGCCGCCGGACGGACAAAAGGCCGTCGATTTATGCTGAGACACGAGGAGCCGACGGCCCGGGGGTGCCCGTGCCGTGCCGAGTCGATGCAGGCAGTGATGATTTGGGGGCCGGCGCTTCCCCGTGGCAGTCGGAATCGGGTCACAAGACCGGGATTTTCTGCTGGCTGGCTCCAGATTGGACGCGATCGATCCGCCGGATCGAGCATTTGGGTTTGTTTGGGGTTCGTTCCGGCTCGATTGAACACGGTGCGAGGCACGCCGGAAACGGAAACGCCTCGTCGGTTTCCGTGCCTTTCGTGCCCGACGCGTGGGGAAGGTGGCAGGTGGGGGTGTATTGCCGTTTTTGCGTTGGGGGCGTCGGCGAGCCGCTGGGCCTGGGCTTCAGCCGGAGCCGGCCCGGAACTTAACCAAGGGGTACATGGGCCATGCGTGGTCGTTGGGTACTTGGGTCCAGTAGGTTGGCCTTCCTGGCCCACAAGGCTATACCCTTGCTGCACACTATGCCGGGTCAGTAGATGTAGACTCGGCCCAATTCTGGCTTCTGAGTCACGATGCCCTTTCAGGCCTAGTTAGATGCTACTTTATAACAGTGGGCCTTCTCGGACCCTTAGGGTCATGCAATTTCACTACCACATCAAATGTTTTATTACTTGCTCAAAAAAATCAAATGTTTTATTCATGATCAAATACGTACAATATTGGGCAACTCTAAGAGCTTAGCTAAACTTAATAGCCAATTTGTATTATTTAGCCATTTTGTAAAATAGAAAACTGCTTAAGAAAAGAAGAAGTTCACAACAACCTTGCTATTTTACAAAATCAGATAGCCATTGTCAGTGGTTGGCTATATATGGCCACCGAAAATCAAGAGATAGCCAACTTTCTATTTTACAAAATCAGATAACACATCTATTTGGAGCCTATTTTTTACTCTGTAAATTCTAAAATAGCCTTCACAACAAAAATTGCCAAACTGTTGGAGTTGCTCTTAGGGTTGTTTCATCGTACCCTCCCTTTCCATAATTTCAGGTTTATTCGGAGGTAAGGTGTCAGGCAACATCATTGGAGCAGCTTTTCTATCTGTTGGGACCTAGCAGTCTCTTGGAGACGTTTGATCTAGAATATATCGAATGCTAAACCTAAAGATGCATGATGGCAAGACAAAAGAAGATCGAACAACAAATCCCAAGGCATTGGTATGTTAGTTTCTATATATCTTATATAAAGTGCACTTACATAACTGTACATAAATGTGTAGGAAAACCAATTACGCATAGAAAACATGGAAGTTGCAAAAGAGACTTACTATATTTGGAGATTGATGGCCATTAATCTTAGCAGTAAACTTCACATATACATCGTTAGATAAGCTATCCAAGGCCCCTACATCTTTGATCCCGTTAAGAACATGTACATCTACTATTACCCCTTGATAGGTGCTAAGGGTATCTATCTAGCATTGCTTCTTCTTAGTGGTATATATGAGTACCTTTGAATTCAAAATGAGGATTTAAAGAGTGAGTTTAAGAAAGACTCACTCTTACATCACTTAGCTCAAGTTCTCACTCATTTCTCTCTCCCATGGTTTATCCTTATGGCCAATGGATATAGATGCTCTAATGGCCAATTAGCTGCCACAAAAAGTAATTGCATCTATACATGCCCGAATAAGCAGCCTAGCACAACCTAGCTAGAGCCTCACAAGGCACGACCAAATTAAACCATGCCTATCATGGCATGATAGAGGAGCTAGCTCATGTCATGCTAGCCCATAGGTTAAGTTGGCGACCAATCATAGCACGAGCAACTAATATGTTGTGATGGCCTAAGATAGACTTATGGCACCCATCTTCATCTTTCTGATTGCAACTTGCAAATCGATAGGGACGGGAGACAAAACTGCCACTGATGAGAAAGCGATAAGAAGCCTGAAAGCGATTCTTACACAAGATACGATGACAGGAAGGGAGTTCGATCAGGAATGGAACCGGAGAATATGAAATTGGCTCTCGACCTAGGCCTTGCTTTGTTTACCTGTCCTATCATATCGAATATGGTTTCCTAGCCTAGCCCATCATGGTGTATGCTACCAAAAGAGAGAATAGGTCTAAGGGTAGCATCTACTTGTTCATCGCTTGCCTCACCTTGAAAGAGGCATGGCTTCTCTCTTCACTCACTCGCCTGTTCGCCTGCTTCAATAGCATGGAAGAAGGTGTTCTAAGAGCATAGTTTCACATATACATGGGGTTTTTTCTATTCTCTTGATCAATAATTCACTTATAGAAAGTAGAAAGACTCTTATTTCGAAGATCCATATCTAATCCCACTTTGTTCATAGCGACCACGCTTCTCATGCGTGCTCTACTCTTCACTCTTGCTCACTTCTCTTCTTCAACAAGGATTTGTTGTTCCTATGTGTTTTTCAAGGTAAAAGGAGCCGGCCGAATCAAATGGGGTTGTTGTGCCCTTCCTAATGGTTTCATAGCTTTTGCACGTATCGTAGGATTCATACATCTATGAAATATAGTCCTCTATGGCTATTCTTGAATCATGGGAAAAGGTATGCATATACTTAAATTGAATTGATCATCCTAGACAAGCACTAGGTAATCTAATCGTCACTGTGTTGGATGCCTCGATCTCATCGAGCGCCATGTTATCCAGCCATTGTCACTGTTGTGTCTTCTAACTACCACGAACAAGACAGAAAGAGGGGAGAAACATGACAATGGAGGCCAAGAGGGGAGGGGAGATTGACTAGCGATAGAGTGTAGGGGAGCACAATAGGGAACACAGCTACAGTCGGAGGGTGAGTTAGGTGAGCATAGATGTGTTAGCTAGCTAGGATTTAGGAGTTAGGAGGATAGTTTGTATGGGTCTAGCTAGAATGAGCCATTTCTAGGCTCCCTATAAAAGGCCACTGATGAGGTGACCATGTGCTCATGCAAGCACTATCTAGACCAAGGGCATGGTCCAAACATAGCATGATCACAACATGGGCCTATCATGATGACATGATGATGGGCCATGCTTGGGCCGTACCCCACATCATCATTGGACCTAGCTCATATAGCCATCTAGAACTACATCATTACCCAAGGAAAAGGAGTCACCATTTTTAACAACCATCATAATGCTAAAACTTTTTCCTTATCTTTCAAAACTAGTAGTATAATTAAATAAATTAGACTACTACTCTTGTGAGCCATGTACGGGTTCCTTGTTATTGGGTTCCTTGTTACTATGTGCCAACAAGTAGACGTGTTGAAAGTTCAAACCATGCGCCAACAAGTAGACATGTTCAAAGTTCAAACCATGATATCATCAATTCAAGTTGTGATCCCCACACACTTTTCTTCATGAATAGATGTGTTTATCTCCCATTCATGGATCCTTTCAATCAGAAATACTTCATGAATGGTTAACAAAAACAAAGCACTGCTAATGTAAACAATCCAAAACTATCCAAATACCTATAACACACCATGTCCAAAATTTGCTTATGGCCTAACTCCTCATCTGGAATAGGCACGTATACGCATAGCACCTCCCTTAAACTTTTATCTTGAGTCCTCACTTTGTGTAAAAGGGTTAATCCGGAGATGGTTTCGGTCTGTGCAAACATACCTCTTTGGACTTAAGCTCCAGTGCATACTCTGGTGCACCTACAAAAATAAGTTAGGGATACAATTATAGTGATGATAAGGTTCACATGTCGATTTTAGCTTTGAGTACCACTATCTACTCTATAGTCATTCTATGTTTAGTGAAAGTGATATTTTTGAAAAATGTTGTATTCTGTTTGTGTGTGTCACACATTTTTAGCTTGTAACTATTGGGAATAGATAAAGTTTGTTGGTTACTAATGCAACACATGTATCTCCCTTATTTCCTAATTGTGTAAATCCATGCCTCACTAGAATGGACTTTTGTCCAAATCTAATGAAAAGATTCTTATGTTCACTTCAAAAAATAGACCATTTGATCTTGATGACGTGATCATTAGGCAATTTGATCATTGGCGTGTTTTGTCGAGGTAGACGTCCTGGAACATAGGTGGCCTAGGTCGATCGCTAGGGCCATGTAGCCTCTCGGTGAAGAAGGCGTCCTCCTATGGGATCAAGGGCCACCAGAATGTCAACACCTACACCGATAGCACGAGCTTGTATCTGATAGCTTGGATGTCAACCATGAGGTTCATTCGCTAGACGGTGGGGTCATGATTGTGACCCTAGATGTTAAGGTATGCTCCCGCTACCTAGGTATTGACAATGCGCCCCATTCGCTAATCGGTGGGGCCATAATGGTGACCCTAGATCGGCGGGCTACTCCGGCGTCGGTGGTAGGTCTCCGTTGCTAGTTGATGGGGAACAAATGCTGACACTGGGAGGCTGGTTGAGTCTAGAGGACCTCCTAGTGGTGACCTCAAAGCGAGTCAATGGGGTTGAGGAGAGAGGTGGGCAGGCATGAACAAGGATACGTGCCATTGTGACTGCGTGGATGTATCTACACGTGGGGGTCATTTTTCCATGTGCCTGAAGATTGGGAGGTGAAACTAGGAGTCATTAAAGATGTGTTTTTTCAATCTCTCAAAAAATAAATGGATCATGAGAGGCTTTTGGGGACTCTTGGAGATGCTCTTGGTCATGGATATATCATTTTATATCATACTAGACAATGCTTACTATGCCGACTCTTGAGTGTAGAGAGCTAATTGCACAAGCTATTGTCCAAAGAGAATATAGAAGGTATTGACCACAAGGAACTCTTAGAAAAGGTTTAAGGATACATTCAAAGTGATAAGAGGGTTCACATGTTGATTTTAACTTTGAGTACTATTATCTATTCTATAGTCATTCTATGTTTAGCAAAAGTTATATTTTTGCAAAACATACATATTCTATTTGTGTGTGGCACACCTTTTTGTATCTTGTAGCTATGAGGAAATGGATAGAGTTGTTTGCTACTAACACAATAGCACATGTATCTTCCCCATTTCTTAACTGTATAAATCTATGACTCACTATATTGAACTTTTGTCCATATCTAGTGAAAAAATTTATATGCTCGCTGTGATAAATATACCATTTGATCTTGATGATGTAATCATTAGGCGGTTCAACTTTGTGTTCTATCATCAGGTCCAATGACCTGCAAAACATAGACAACCTGGGTCGATCGCTAGGGCCATGCAACCTCTCAGTGAAGAAGGCATCCTCCTCTCTGATCTGGCACCACCATAACATCAGCACACATGCCAATGGCACTGGCTATGGCAGATGCTTCTCGGGCTGCTCTAGTTTTGGTGTCACCTTTGGCTGCTTAGATGTTATGATGAGGCTTGTTCATGTGCCTGTTGGGTCATGATTGTGACCCTAGATGTTATGGTATGCTTTGGTTGCCTGGGTGCTGACAACGTGCCCCATTCATTGGCCGGCGGGGCCATGAGCCCATGATGATAACCTTAGATTGTATGGCCTACAATGTTGATGGCAAGTCTATATTGTTGGTCGATGGGTCATAGATTATATTGTGACACCAAGTGGCGAGTAGTTTGGATGACCTCCTCATGGTGACCTCAAAATGAGCAGATGGAGTTGAGAAGAGAGGCAAGGTGGGAACAAACAAGGATATGTGCGATCATGACTGCGCAGACGTATCCATGTATGGGGGCCATTTTTTCCAAGTGCCAAAAGATTGGGAAGTGAAATCGAGCACTGTTGGACATGTGCTTTTTCAATCTTTTCAAAGCAATAAGAAGGTTCACATGTTAATTTTAACTTTTAGTACTATTACATGTTCCATGGTCATTCTATGTTTAGCGAAAGTGATATTTTTGCAAAATGTGTGTATTATGTGTGTGTGGCACATTTTTTATCTTGTAGCTATACAGAATGGATAGACTTTTGCTGGCTACTAACGCAATAGCACATGTATCTTCCCTGTATTCTAATTGTGTAAATCCATGACTCAATAGAATGCACTTTTGTCCAAATCTAGTGAAAAGATTCTTGTCTTCGGCATGACAAATAGACCATTTGATCTTGATGACGCAATCATTAGGTGGTTCAATCATAGGAGTGTTTCATCATCAGGGTAGACATCCTAGAACACAAGCATCCTAGGTTGGCCCACTGGGACCATGCAACCTCTTGGTGAAGAAGGCATCGCCCTTTGTGGTCAGGGGAAACCAGAACATCGGCACTCACACCAGTAGAACTGGCTATGGGAATGTGTGTCAGGCTACTCTGGCTTCGGCACCAGCAACGTTGCTTTTTGCTATTGGGATGTTGACAATGAGGCTCACTCGCTGGCTAGCAGGTCCGTGAATGTCACCCTGGATCGTACAGGCTGCTTCGGTGTCGGTGGTGTTGCTTGTCAATGGGGCATGGATGGTGAAAGTGGGTGGTGAGTAGAGTCTAGAGGACCTCCTGATGGTGACCTCGAAGCAAGTCAACAAGGTGGAGGAGAGAGGTGGGGCTGGCACAAACAAGGATACGCGTGACCATGACTGAGTGGATGTATCCGCACACGTGGGGGTTATTTTTTTGTGTGCCAAAAGATTATGAGGGTGAAACTAGGAGTTGTTGTTGAAGTAATATTTTTGCAACATGTGTGTATTATGTTTGTGTCTGACACACTTTTTTATATCGGGTAGCTATAGGGAATACGTAGACTTTTGTTGGCTACTAACGCAATAGCACATGAATCTTCCCCATTTCCTAATTGTGTAAGTCCATAACTCACTAGAATAGACATTTGTCCAAGTCTAGTGAAATGATTCTTGTCCTCGCCATGACAAATACACCATTTGATCTTGATGGCGCAATTTTTAGGTGGTTTAATCATAGGTGTGTTTCATTGTCGGGGCAGATGTCCTAGAACACGGGCATCCTAGGTGGGCCGCTAGGTCCATGTAGCCTCTCTCGTGAAGAAGGTTACCTCCTCTACGGATGGGGACCAACGGAACATCGACACTCACACCAATGGCATCACCTATGGCACACACGTCTCAGGCTGCTCTGGTTTCAGCATTGGTATCATCGACTCTGGCTGCATGGATATGATGAGGGACGTTCACTAGCTAGTGAGTCCATGATTGTGACCCAACATGTTACTGTATGCCCCAACTTTCTAGGTGCTGACAACGTGCCCTATTTGTTGGCCATCGAGGCCATGATGGTGATCTTGCGTCATACGGACTGCCCCACCGTCGGTGTCAAGTGTTTTTGTTGCTAGTTGATGGGGGTGTGGATGGTGACACCGAGTAGCGGTTAGAGTTCTAAGGACCTCTTGATGGTGACCTCGAAGCGAGTCAATGGGGTTGAAGAGAGAGGTGGGGTGGGTGCGAACAAGGTAGGTTTTATTTTCCCAAGTGCCAAAAGATTTGGAGACCAAGAGTTTTTTAATCTTTTCAAAGTGATAAGAAGGTTTAGAAGTTGATTTTAACTTTAGTACTATTACCTATTTTATGTTCATTCTATATTTAATGAAAGTGATATTTTGGCAAAATGTGTGTATTCTGTTTGTGTGTGGCACACTTTTTTTCTTGTAGCTATAGGGAATAGATAGACTTTTGTTGGCTACTAACGTAATAGCACATGTATCTTCCATGTTTCCTAATTGTGTAAATCCATGAGTCACTAGAATGGACTTTTATCCAAATCTAATGAAAATATTCCTGTCCTCGGCATGATAAATAGACCATTTGATCTTGTGACACAATCATACAGTGTTTTAAATATTATTCTGCTTGATCATTATTTTGATGGCATTACACTAGCTCTAGATTAGAACATCTCCAAGAGTTCTCAAGAATTTCTTCCAAAAACAAAGGAGTTTTCCAAGTTGTAAAAAATAATTGGGAGAACTAAATAACACCATGCATCACCAATAGTTTCTAATAATTCATTCCTAAAATAATTAATTAGTTAACGTTAGATGATGAACGGCTTCGCTCTACGGAGGGGGTTGGCTTGTTCCATCGTCGGGTTACATGTCCTAGAACACGAGTAGCCTAGGCCAGCCGCTAGGGCCGTGCAGTTTCTTGGTGAAGAAGGTGTCCTCCTCTACGGTTAGGGACCACCAGAATGTCCACACCTCCACTAATAGCACCAGTTGTGGAACACATGTCTTAGGCTGCTCTAGTTTTGGCAATTTGTTGGGTAGTGGGGCTATGATGGTGACCTGGCCTAGATGTCACGCTTTTGCTCTAGCTTTGCTAGGTGCTGATGACGTGCACCCTTAGCTAGCCGATAGGGCCATGATGGTGACCCTAGATCGTACGGGATGCTTCAGTATAAATGGCGGGTCTCTATTGCTGGTCGACAGGGTGCACATAGTGACACCCAAGGCGGGTAGAGTCCGGAGGACCTCCTAGTGTTGACCTCAAAGCAAGTTGGTGGATTCGAGGAGAGAGATGGGATGGGCATGAACTAGCATACACGCGACCGTGACTGCACGGATTTATCTACACGGGGGGTCATTTTTTCCAAGTGCCAATAGATTGGGAGGTGAAATTGTGAGTTGTTTCATATCAAATTGGTAGTTGTTGGAGAAGTTTTTTAATCTTTTCAAAAATCAAAGGATTGGGAGAGGCCAAAGCTAAGAGCATCTCCACCTATTGATATTACCTCCGTCTCATAACTAGCCAAGAATTTGCTAGGTTTGGATAGCAACATCTAGGGCTTATAGTTGGGTGACCAAAGGTACTCTTGAAGTTGTCACGAGAGCATGAGGTGCGGTCATACAAAGGAAGTCCTATGTTTGTAGCTCCTCCGCACGCCTAAGATGAGGATACCATTCTAGCAACACACCCACACACGCTTCCCTTCCATGCCAGCACCTCTCTCTCTCTCACACACACACACCACACACACACACACGCGCGCACACACACAGACACACACACGCACGCGTGCGCGCGCACACACACACACACACACACACACACTGGCGCTTGACGCTCCCTGTGAGCTCCTACCCACGCCCCACCCCAAATCCAGCAACCTCCCAACTCTAGCGAGCGGATCCGATGTAGGCATGGAGTCTTCAGGCGAACCTGCGAGGTATATTCTTCTCCTTCTAGATCTAAAAGTTAGGGTTTCGATGAGCTCTCCCTCTCATCTTCCTAGGCTTCAAAAGGGAAAGTTTGGGGCGAGGAAGGTCAACCAGGTAGTAGGGATGCTGGAGGGTAGTTTAGTGGCCCTAGCGGCGATGGAGGCAGCCAGGCTAGGTTAGGTATGAGCATCGCGGCCATTTGCTAGAGTTGGAGAAGAAAGCGGTAGTAGGAGGGAGAAGAAGGAGGTCGCGGAGCTCCGCCAAGAACCTATCACGCCCGTGGCAGGGCGGTGGCCTATAAATAGTACGTCCCTCCAAGCAATAATGTAAATGACGATGAATAATGATCCTTCTATTATAGCATCTAGCTTTGCTATTCACTCTTCGCATAACTTTTGCTCTCGCTTCGCCATTCCTGAGTTCTTGGCAATTCAATGGCTTCCTTATGTTTGAAGTCTTCGGTCTAGAACAACATTGGTGCCCACCTATGGTTGTTGCTCAAACTTTCCTTGGGGCCTTCCTACTACCGCTTTCTTCTCCAACTCCAGTGAATGGCCACAACGCCGTAGCCCTGACTTGTCCCGGCCGCCCCACCGCCGCCAGGGCCCCCTAAACCGCCCTCCACCATCCCCACTACCTAGCTGACCTTCCTCCCCCAAACTTTTACCTTTGAAGCCCACTAGAGTTGTGGAAGATAAGAGGGAGAGCTCATCGAAACCCTAACTTTTAGATCTAGAAGGAGGAGGAGGAGGAGGACATACCTCGCGGAATCTGCATGAAGCCTCCATGCCGATGTAGGATTCACTCACCAGAGATAGGGAGGTCGCCGGATTGGGGGTGGGGCATGGGGAGGAGCTCGCACATGGAGCCTGTGTGTGTATGTGTGTGCATGCGTGCATGTGTGTGTGTCTGTGTGTGTGTGAGTGAGTGAGAGAGAGAGAGGTGTAGGCTGGAGATGTGAAGCGTGCGGGTGTGTCGCTAGGATAGTATCCTCATCTCAGGCAACTGAGATGTAGGAAATGTGAATAATATAACTTCCGGCTCTAAAAATTACACAACTCATATTTGGTAACCTTGTGTAAGGCTTTTGGTTAATTATATGTTGACATACTTCTTACGTCTTGTAATATAGTATATTCTAGCTTTCAATATTTATCCTCAAATATAATACATTCAAGAGGATAAAAATTAATTTTGCGTTAAATACTTTTCATTTATCAACTAATCATTGTCAATCACGTTGATGATAAAGCAGGAAATAAAATGAGAGTACATATGTCTTTTGTGTTCTCTCTTAATTTATCCTAAAATTCTTAGAACACAATGTATTACACGACAGAGAGAGTACAGTATAATCTTCTAAAGAACGCCACAGTGATGGAGGAAGGAGACCCTTTTTGTTGCCTCAAGCCCTGAACGAAACTGAAATTCAGGTGATTCAGTAGATTGATTAGTAGATCGACTTTAAGGGTCTTCATCTTTTTTATAGGACTTGTTGATTGGAACCGCAGATCGATCATCTGTTCTTTTGCATGTAAAAGTACATCGAGTTTATTAAAGTATTGGCTAAAAATTTGTGGTAAAAAGTATTATTTGCTGATTTGTTGTGAGAGAAAAATATTGTTGAATTGTAGGTAGATTTAGTTGATAAGCTTAAACAAATAGGATGATTTTTTTTGTTTACATGACTTTCTCTGTTACATAATTATATGCGTGTTTCAGAGACATGGCATAATAAACACTTGCCCCTAAACAGATTGTCTTGCCCTCTATAGGATGCATGACTGAAGGAGCAAGGGGAACGCAGATAGTGATAGAAGTACGGAAACTAGTTACTAGCTCCGGCCGGGTTAGTTGTTCATTTGATCATTAATTTTCTACTTTTTTCCCCTTTGAAATCCAAATTTAACGCAATGAGTTTTTGCCTTTTTGGTGCACCCATCAGGCCATCACCCAAACGCATGCACAAAGTTTCCATTCCAGGCGTAGCAGCAGTGCTGGCGAGTGGCGCGATCGGGGAAAAAAAAAGATGAGGCCAGTAGTTTCACTTCCGCCATCAAGCGTTTGGAAATTGGAAGAGATAAACCCAGTCAGGCTACCTGTCTAGTCTATTGGCAAAGCGTAGGCTTGTTTAGTTCCTCCCCTATCTCATAAGATATTTAAGCACATGTATACATTTTAAAAAACTAATTATACAAACTATAATTATTTTGTGAGAAGAATTTTTAAACCTAATTAGAAACTAATTTGACAATAAATTAATTAGAACTGTGGTGTGCGTGCGGTGACTGACATGGGCATGCAGTGGAGTGGACCAACAGTGCCTTCCACAGTTCCACTTCCACATCGTCAGGGCTGTGGCTATCATGCAGGCCAGCCTCATCATGACATGACCCCCCATGGTTGCCCTCATCATTCTCCCGTACGTCCTCGACATGCATCTCGATCGCAAGAGGCGGCCAGCCCGGGGCTCTGAGATGGTGCATGCGTGCACATCATCGCGGTACTATTGCTATGCTACCAACGACGCTAACTGATGAGGGAGTAGAAAATACAAGAGCTGACAAAGATCTGGCTGCATGCGCGCACGATGGCCGGCCGGGCATGCATTGCATGGCATTTGGCATGTGTATATCTCCTCATCATTGTCGCCCGATACGCATCCATGTCGTTGTTTGATACGTACCAACCGAGAACAATCATCTATATATCGCTGCACGTATACCGATCGTTTGTTCTTTCGCTCTCCAGCTAGCTGGGCTCCCCGCCCTCCCCTGATCGACTGATGACTGTCGAAAAAATATGCAAGATACGTGTCGTTTTACTTGCACAGACGATCTTTACCGGTTTAACAAATGGTCGATCGGATGGAGATAGACCCACGTCACGTCGATGTCTGATGCATGCAATGTATGTGTGATGCGTGCATGCAGCGCGTCCTTTTAAAAAAAAACACACAAATAAATAATGAGAATTATCTGTTTCAAAAGTCCAACAACAGGAAGCTAGCCAGAAGGCTGTTTCAAAAAAGACTCCAAACTAATTTAATTTAATGCCATATTTTCCAAAGACAAACCCACTTCAGCATCATCAGCCCCTGCATATCCATCTTTAGCAGCTGCAAGTATTCTGCCATCCAAATGCAACCTGGTTTTCTTCTTCATCCTCCCCTGCTCGAAGGGACCATCCATTGCCAAGGATAAGACAAATTATTTTAGCCAGGCTCTGAGCATGTGGCATGTTAGATAAACCCAAGTCCTCGCAAAGGGGAAAAAACGGATTCTCTGATAGATGGGATGCTCCTTGAGTTGTTGTGATATGTCCAAGATAAAAGTCTCCAAGGAAGGAAAAGAACCCATAGAAAAATAATCAAAGCTCCGAGAAAAGGTCGATCCATTAAGAGTGATACTCAAACAATCAAGGTAGAGAAATTTATTAGATACTAATGGTGTCTTGGCCATCTCATTGTTTGGATGTTTTGGCGTAGTGCTAGATGCAAGTTCAGCACCACTGACACAAACAGAGCCAACAGTTAATGTGTAGCTTCTTCACTTGCAATGCTTTTCCAAGTGATACTTGTACATGGTGATCGCTTTCAAAGTGAAAACTGGACAGATTTGGAGCTTTGCTTTCTATTACTTTCAGTTTGCAGCAACTAATTACTGACAGATAGTTTAGCCGCTGAAGGGAAGGTATCTTAGCATAAACTAACTTGAAACAATTATCGAGGCACAAAAATTCCAAAGCTAAAGAATTGGAAAGAAAGCACCCTAACTCGTCCCCTTCAATATGCACAAAAAACAGATGTACTCTCGCTAGACTTCTCAAGCAACCAAATCCAATTGTTGGACGAAAAGCACAATGAGCAAGATTAAAACGACGAATGGAGTCTCCATTCCCATGGGATAAAATGGAGCACGGGAACATGTACTTCTTAGCCGTGAATTGTTCATCCAGACAAATGGTGACCTCTTCAATGCCTGGTGTTACAGCCTTCTCAAGCCAACTGTCAAGACGACGCTGGTGCCTTGCACTGTTTGGACCACCAAAAAGCGTAAGTGTCTTCACGCCGGTGCCCAGGTGGTTCTTCATAATGTGATCAACTCTGTTGGCAAAATCTCTTATAGTTTCAGCCCTGGTACCACCAGCCTTCAAGTCCAATGTTTGCTTACTGAAAGTAAGGTTGGGGAAGCTCCTCCACGAATATAGAAAGGCACGACACACGCAAGCGGCTCGGGCAGCATCTCGCAATGGCATTACGAATGTATATGACGCCAGATGTCCTCTGGAAGGTATGGCCATGGATACCCTTCTGTTTCACCAATCTGACAACTACCACCTTGCTGGCCAGGTGAGCCCTTATGTTTGTCCTGTGAAGCAATCAATCCATTGCCGGCTTGAATTTTGCACCGGCGCCGCCGGTGCCGATCCATGGACATAAGCCGCCTGAGTAACAGCCTCATGGGCGACGAGAAAGGAGAAACAAGGGATGCGAAAACAACAGGTTCGAGATACGTTTGGGAGGCACAAAACGACCTGGGAGTCGATTGGATCTGAGGATTGATTGGAGGGGTCGATTGGATCTGGGGTCGATTTTATCCCTGCCTTTACTGCCTCTGTTTGGCCGCAATCCTACCCAAACTCTTTTTTTTTTCTTGATTGACAAGGAATCCTACCCAAACTCGAGTACTCCTAGTCCTATTTGCTTAACGGAGGGCAGGGGAGGACATCGCGTCCTTGCCCGCGCGTCTGCGTGCACCGGCCGGAAAGATGCACGAGAGAGATGGCCTTGGACTCGATCGGATAGTAATGGTCGAACGAAGGCGGCCGGCCGGGCACACCGCACACGCCGCCGGCCGGATAGATAGTTTTCACGGACCCGGCCCTGTATACTCGGGAGCGACGGCCGGCCGCGACAGCTCTCCTAATACCCCTGGCACGTACTGCGGCAGCAGGCAGCCTGATCGGCGTGCGTGCGTTGCGTCCGTCCTTGCAGTCACGGCCTCGCTCTCGGCTCCTCGTCGTTTCGCGGCCGTCCGGTCCGCGGCGGCAGGATACGACGAGCGAACCGAACGTGCCCGCACACCGCTCCAGCGGGCAGCTAGCGCAGGTTGCCTGCTATATATCATCAACGCGCTGTAGTCGCGTACTACTCCTTCGTAGCGCCTGGGACATTGACGGATGAGCGGCCGACCAGCAGCGCGCACCACGTCCTGTCGTCCGAGTCCGATGGCCCCCACATGTCAACGAGAGCGCCGCAGACACGGCTTGGCAGCTAGCAAGGCAAGCTGGCCGGAGAACGAAGTCTCGGCCACTGCCACTGCCACTGCGTGCGCGCGGCTAGCGGCGGATACGAGCCGGCAAGGCTGCATCGACCGGGGCCTCGGGGGTGGGGTGGTGGTGGACTGGTGGCTGGGGTCCTGGCCTGGCCTCCTGGGACCTGGGTGCGTGCCGAGTGCGCCCGCGCGACCAGGTGGTGGTGGGGGCTCGCCCGGGCGCACGGGGAAACGGGACAAAACGCGCGTGCGCGGGGGCGCCATGAGAGCCGACCGGCACGGCGTCTGGGGACCCTCCGCCCGTGGCTGCCGCCGCTCCATGCCGCCCCCCGGACATCCACATCCGCCGCGCTCCGTGATTTCAGCTCGCTTCGCTTCAATCTCTACTACCCAGCCGGCAGCGTGCCTGCCACTGCTGGTCTGGATGCTGGATCGGAACCACACGCTTTCCACTGTAAGTAATGTCCATGGCACGGCCAAGGGAAGGTCTCTCTTTTAACAGGATCGATCCATCATGTTGCATGGGAGAGAAACTAGTAAAAACGAGAAGCTGCAAAAATCTTTATTGGCCAGATCGATACGCAACCACGATCCCTACAGCGAGCCTGATTGGTCCATGCATGCTCCGATCTTCAAGAGCGTGCGTACGTATACGTACGTACGTCGTGCTGCTCTATGTACACTTTCATCACCAACACATGCTGCCGTACTTCAAACGATCGAGATCGACGCCACGCAATCGACGACCTAGAAGTACTCGAAGCGCTCGTCGGACCGGGGGTTGTAGTTGTACGGCTCCTGCCGCTCCTTCCTGCTCATCATCAGCACCTTCTTCTGCGCCGGCGCCGGCGCCGGCACCACCGGCGGCTTGGGCACCTCGGGGGGACGGACTGACCTGACGAGCGCCCAGTTCACGCCCTTGAAGAAGTCGTGCCTCTTCACCTCCGCCGACCCCGTGCAGCTGCCCAGCCGCTTCTTGGGGTTCTTGGCCAGGAGCTGGGTCATCAGGTCCTGCGCGCGCAGGTGCTCGTCCCACTCCCTGCCGCTGGCCACCGCGACACGCGGGAAGGCCAGCGGCTGCTTGATGATGTTGACCAGCGTCTTCTCGTTGTTCTCGCCCTTGAACGGCGTCCGCCCGTACATCATCTCGTACATGAACACCCCCAGCGTCCACCAGTCGACGGCGCTGCCGTGGCCCTGCCCGGAGATCACCTCCGGCGCCAGGTACTCGTGCGTGCCCACGAACGACTTGGACCGCGCGGAGACAGGCTCCACTACCAGCTCCGGATTGCTGTCACCGGGCTCCGACGTCCTGTCGCCGGCGGCGCTGTCCGCCTCGCCGCCGTTGTCGCCGGGCTTTGGCGCGCCCTCCTTTGCTTTGCACTTGTGCACGCCGTTGAACAGGCACGACAGCACCGGCTGGATCGGCGGCACGCAGGACGGCTTCCCGGCGTCTGTTCTCCCGCCACCTGCAGCACTGACATTGTGGGGGAGGCTGTTGTGACGGAGCAGCCTCGGGACGACGTCGCACTTGAGGGAGAGGTCGAAGTCCGAGAGCATGATGTGGCCGTCGCCGCGCACGAGGACATTCTCCGGCTTGAGGTCCCTGTACACCACCCCCATCATGTGCAGGTACTCCAGGGCTAGCACCGTCTCGGCCACATAGAACCTGCCATCATTCGAATTGCCAACGATATCAGTTCACTGTCAGACAAATAAAGATACATAATCTGCTGTACTTCCACGCAAACCAACGTTTTTTTTGTTAACAAAGTTAACGTACTTCTCTTCTTTTCGCACAGAGATAATCACGCCTTTAATATAAATTGCATTCGACAATGATTCGGAGAGGATAAACATCGCCTGCTAGCTTGAGCATACAGTGGATCTATCGGCATACATGTCGCTATACATGCAGCGCAAATCATTAGCTTAGTTAAAGCCCTAGTGGTTCCAACAGATCTGCTTGGAAAGATTGACACGGCAAGACAAAAAGAGCCTGCTGAAAGCTATAGCACCGATGCACATGAAAAGAGGATCACTAGCTTAAAGCGTCATGCTTTTACAAAAGTGACACTGAAATAAACAAAGCTTGACCCTGAAACAGAACTTTGCTTACCAAGCCCCAGTTTCAGATGTGATGAGAACAAAAATGCTCATGCAGTCATGTGAAGTTCGGAAAATATACAGTACCTCGCCGAGGAGATGCTGAACCGCCTGCCGGGCTGCCGCTGCCGGGCAACATGCAAGTCCCCGCCGGGGCAGAACTCCATCACGAGGCAGGCGTAGTGCGACGCCTCGAAGTCGGCATACAATGTCGGCAGGAAGGGGTGGTCGAGCGTGCGAAGGATCTCACGCTCCACCTCCGCTCGCCGCAGCTTCTTGCGGAACGCCAGCGCGTCTTTGTCCACCACCTTCATGGCATACAGGCACCCGGTCGACCACGGCTCACGCAGCTGGCAGAGGTAGACGTTCCCCAGGTCGCCGCTGCCCAGACGCCGCACCAGGCGGAAGTGCTCCAGGCCGACGCGGCCTGAGGTAGCACGGACGCGCCTGATGGCCTCCCACTCGGCCTGGTTCGCCTTGTGAGGCTTGTGGCGGCATGACGCGGCTGGTGTATCCCAGCCTCGGCCGAAGGAGCGCACCGAGACCGAGCTTGAGCTGCCAATGTCACTGATCCAGCTCCTGCGGGAGCCTGGCGCCGTGAGCGAGGACCGGCTGCTGTCGTAGTCGGACTCCTCTTTGATGGTAGCCATTGAGGCTCCAAGACAGGAAGGCAACGCAGCGAGCGAGAGACCAAAGAGAAGCTAGGCTCTCTACCTCCCAGCTCCCTGTGTTACTATATATGCAGCTGTGAACTGTGGTTACCATGAGCTAATGTGTGGTCGTGTGGATGGCAAGTTTAAAAAATGTTTAAAGTCGCATAAGCCAGCTTTATGCTGTAGAGTATCTATTGTTATGTATATAACTATTCCCCAGGATCTAACAGGGTTTGATTCACCTTTTTCTCCACTTGCATGGATGATTACAGGCAAGAATCATTGCATCATTGGACCCCCAAGGCTAGTTGGAAACTACCTGGCTCAGTGTCCTCAACGCTCAAGCTGCTAGCTGCACTGCACAAAAGTAAACCCAAGCAGTAAGTATAGATGGGTAAAATGCGTATTGAAAGAAAAAAAACATGGAGAACTGGAATCATGCAATGAACTTTGCAACAGTTCCAGTGCAAGCATGGTGGTGGCATTGCTTTATGACTGCACGGGGTCACATGAAGAACCAACAGCAAGCAGGATGCTTTGGGATTAAAGAAGAGAAGATAACTGCTAAAGCTTTTGCAGTTGAAAGTTACACATGCATCACCCGTGAAGCAGCAATTACACAGCCACCTCCACCTCACAGCTGCTGAAACTATATAAAAGATGCTTACCCTTTCCTTCCTCTGCTGTCCTCCCACTCCTTCCTCTTTTCTTCCTCTTTTGGTACATGTCTTTAAGGGTTCATGTGATTCCATTTAGTGGCCACGTCAACCACTCAACCTTTCCATCTATTTCTCCCATGCCATGTTGCCTAGGCTGGTCACTTCTCCCGTTCTGCGTGTGAAGCAGGAAGGCTACAATAGCATTAAGACATGTCTTGTTTGTGCCAACAACTGTCCACGTTGAACCATGGCTAGTTTTGATTCTTGCGGCAGGCCATATTTGCAAGCTGCAGGGTGGTATTGAGCAGGTATAAAACTTATAGGCAGCCCATCTCCAAAATTTTCAAGGCGCTGTAATTCAGCGCATCTACAGCTGTAAGAAACAAAAGACAATTAGATGAAAACAAAGAATACAGCCATCATCGTACTACAAAAAGGCTCCATTGTCATGTCCAACAGTAGCAGTGAGAAATAGCAAAATTCAGTCTCACCAGGCATATCATGGAGCAAACATTGCTGCCCAATCGCCTCAGGTTTTCTGTCTTTTAGAACCTTTTTGCTTCTGCAAGAACCAACACAACAGCCATACGTCATATATACCCACGTATCAGTCAATGTATTGTACAATCCTGCTTTTTTCTCTCACAGGTCACAACCAACATGGCAGAGACAATGCAGCATGAAGAAGTTACTGGGACATCTCCAATTGGGATTGTGGGAACACAGAGAACACCGTATCTTGATAGCAGATCTGCCTGCCAACACAATGTCTGGTCGGTTTGGACAGACCCTTTTCGCAGTTTGCTAGTGCTATCTGACAATAGTTACAACTGTCTTTCACCAAAAAATAGATACTTGCAATTAGCAACTGAGTAATATCATGTAATGTGCATCGGACATTAATGCACCATAAGATTGTACATCCCTTCTGTAGATTCTGGAACTCAACTGGCTAAAACACAGATACATACCAGAACAAACTCAACCGGTATAGAAAAAACCACCATGTTCACAACTGACAATGTGGTAACAAAGAACTGACCAAATGAGGGAAAGAAACTAAAATTAAAATGGTCAAGAAAATTATATATGGAAACGCAACCTCCATCCATAAAAAAAAAACTCAACGTGAGGGGGTAAGACAGCCCCTGGGATTGAATTAAGATACTATTGATCTCACAAGTTAAGCATATACATCATCCTATTCAACAGTGTTTATGTATATGAAAGAAAAGAATGCAAGTAATGCGATTACACTTACATATACAACTGAATAAACTTGTCAGCTACTCAATCATTTCCAAATTATAAGATGTTTTGACTTTTCTAGATACATGGCTTTTATGTTTAGATACATAGTAAAACAATGTATTGAGAAAAGCCAAAATGTCTTATAAGTTGGAATGGATGGAGTACTATTCAACTAAACATGGATAACTAAGCATGGATTAAGAGAAGTTCTACAGTATTGTTCGTCAGTGGATCACTCTCTAGAGCCACAGCCACTTTTTTACTTTAGAGGACGATTCCATCGGCAAACACAAGAGAAAAGGTCTCCTACTGTAAAGCACAACCATTGGAATCATTGCCAAACAAGTCCAATTCAAAAAGTATCCTGACCAGGGCAAAAAAGTTTTGTTTCCCGCAATCATACCAACACTGTAGGTTACCAGATATCCTTGCCATTGCCTGCAGAAGAGCTCCAGTAATGCGTGGCCACCAGGCAGGTCCACACTCCACAAGCAAAAGGTAACAAGACAATAATAGAAGGAAGAAGGGAATATTCATCGGAGGAGTTGTCTAATCAACAGGAGCGTGATATAGCTTAAACCTCACTGAGCATGATACTGAACCGTGGCTTGTGTACTACCACCCAACTTTATTAGTAATCCATGAGTCAATGTACGGTTGGACCTGGTCCCATAATAAGGACAATTGTTTACTTAAAAGGATTAACAGTAAAAAAAGGTTAAATAAACTAATGTGGACAGCTTGAAGAAATGGTCCCGGGCCAACAGTGTCTAGAATTTGTTTTTAGTGAGGCAAGAATGCGTCTGCAGAAAAAGACTTAACAGTAAGAATCATTCTGTCATGGGCCAAAACTGCAACCCATAAACAACTCCTTTATCAGCACGTTTCCTGACTATCTCTGAGTCAGTGGTCCACACTACACAGTAGAAAGAAGTAGAAATAGAAAGTATGCATTTGATAACAAGAAGGTACGGACAGTTGCTTGGTCTAACTAAAATAAATATGAGGCTACCATATGGAAATATCATTAATGTATATACACAATAATACACAGTATTAGAATTGTGAATAACTGAAAGATTTGAACACTGCTAATAGTTCTTAAGAAGATGTGAAGGAAAAAGGTAGCAATAAGTTCCAGAAACAAAAGAGTAACGTAGGATCTTAAGAATCACAAATGTGTTTATGATTCTTCATATATGAAAAAGTATATCAAATAAATGCAGAATATGTTAAAAACAATAGGGGGATGCAAGGGTTTCAGATTGGCAGTTGGACTACTGGGAAATTTGAAATGCCAACTTACTTGTCCATCCATAGCTATTCAAATTGGTGAGCTTGATTTCCTCCCAAGAAATTACAACACTTAACATGAGGGCTTGTTTAGAGAGATTTTCTCAACACTCCCTCTTTTAAAGTACCAGAAACTGTGGACTATGCGCCCTTTTCAAGGTATATGGAACGACTTAGTGATCTTGCTTCTGGTTCTCTAGGTTGCTAAGCTGACCCATAAATGGTTCTGTGGTAGCAGTTTCAAACAATTTTGCAATTCCTAACAGAGATTTTTCCTGCAATCATGGTTGGGTACAATGTGTACTCCTAGAGTTTGGGGAATACAAGGTACTTCATTACCCAGCACTCCAGCAGCATACAATGCGCATTCGAATCATTAGCCACATTCTGCAACCTTTGCCTTTTCCGTGGCCAATCTACACGTCACGTGTCTAAGAATAACCAGCAGTGCCGGAAGTGCAAATTTGATTATTAACAAACCAACGACCACTATGACATTCATGCTGTAACTTAAGAAGTGATCTACTGTACTAGTAGCTGCAAGCCTCCAAACAATCGAGCACACTATTTCGCTGCACTGCACAGTTCATGTAACAACTCAAGAGCAGCCTAGTGCTTACCTACATAATTAGATCACCGCTCCTAGTGGCGCTGCGCCGGATTCCAATCGTCTACCTCCGCTACACCAAATCACATTCTCAGCGCCCTGATTACAAGGGAAGGCGATGCCCGCGCCCAGCAACGCCGCATTACTCCATCCCAACCAGTTCCAAGTGGGGGCGGGGGGTTGAACAAGCAAAGAGCACGCACCTCCCGGCCTCCCGGGGGCCGGGCATCTTGGAGGTAGCCAGGCAGGAAGCCCACAGGAAACGCCCGCTGCGAGATCTGAATTCTGATAGCCGATGCGCGCAGCCACCGCCCACCGCCGGACCGCCGGCGCTGCCTTTACGAACTGGTGATCGGATTATTTCTCATCAGCGAGTTGGGCCGCTGTCGGATTCTCTTCCAAAAGTTAAGTGCCCGTCTCCGAATTCAACAAATTGGGCTTCTAAGAAACACCCCCTCTAAAGAGAAGAGATGAAAGGCCACACTGGGCCGTGCCCATGGTAAGCCCGCTACAGAGGAGAATGACTAGTCCCATTGGCCTCCTCCGCTGCAGGTTCTCGCCGACTCCCCTTCTTCTCCGACCTTCGCCGCTCGCCCGCGGCGGCGCCTCCTCCCCTCCCACTCCTCGTCGTCGATCTCGTCTCGGTGAGTCTCCTCTTAGTCCCACACATCTTTGCTGCACTGCACCCGTGTCTCCTCCTCGCACCCGACCACGCCACGGCCTCCTCCTCCTCCTCAACTTATGTCGTCGAGTCGTCTGACGGCGAGAGAATCCGCGCCATCACTGCTGTGGTGGGGTGGGATTCCTTATCGATGGACATGGACCAAATTATCTGTCGATAACTCTTTCTACTGGCCAGACATTGTCTAGGGTTTGGGGCCTGCTGCCTGCACAAGCTGTTCCGTTCTTACCTCCCGTGTACCGCGAGCTCGTTATTTCTGAGTGGGGTTTAGTTGTTGAATTTTCGGTTCAATTGCTGGATCCCTTGTTTAATCGCGGTGTTGGTTTTTTCCGCTGCAGGGTACCATGGCGAGATTACTCTCCACCGCCCTCGCGAAGGGACTTATGAGATCGTCCCGCGCATGGACACCAGCTGTAGGACTCTTGTACCCATTCCGTGAAATTAACGGTTTTATGTCATCGTTGTCTATCACGAAATGCTAATACCATGATGAGATTGTTTGGCGGAGTTGATGTGATCTTAGTTTCACACCCATTTCCTTCTGGGTCACTAGCGTGCATCAGGGGTTTGGAATTGGATTCACACGAGTTTTAAGCACTGTGCAGGGGTATGGAATTGAATTCACATGATTTTTGTGCAGTCATCTCTATTCCGAGTTTCTACTGTGCGGTTGAGTAATATACTCTGTAAAATTTTCAGATTTTCAGCGAGTTGGCTTAATTCCGAGATTCTAATGAGCAATTAAGCAACTGTGTATCTGTAGTTTTTGGAATTGTAGTGCACCTAATACATGCAACCAGTTTCCAACGTCTAATTGGTTCCCCTTGCTAAATTTTAGTTAGCTAAACTTTAATCACTTTAGTAGCTAAAGTTCCAAACACATTGATTAAAAGGAGCTAAAATAATTTAGTTTCATTAGTCACCCAAGAGTAGCTAAAATAATTTTAGCTAGCTAAAATTTAGCAAGGGGAACCAAACAGGCCCATGTTGCCTCACCAGTAAGCTGGAATCTGTTTCCATTAGTGCTGCCATGGTCTCCATGAGGCAAATCCATCCTATGTTCCATCTAATTAGAATACTAATGGGATGTGGTCACAGCCTTTTTTTTGGTTTGGCATTAGGTGTAATGTCAGAATCTTAACTTTGGGTAGCAACTTTCTAGTTTTCTACACCTGTATTTCAAAAAAAAATGGTCAACCCATTCTGTGTGCTTTGTTTGCTGCACATATGAATCATCAGGAACTCGTATCCATATTGTGACTTAGTATAAGTGTTAAGCTGCTTTTGTGCCCTAGCTGATAAAGAGGTAAAGAAGCACCCAACCCCTTCATGTCCTTTGTATGCTGCATATATAATCATCAGGGAACTCTAATATAATATGTGTGTGAAGCCACCTTCTGTGCCCTAGTTGATAATGAATAATCAGGGAATTTGTAAGGTGTACATTTTTCTCTCTCTTGCCTGAATGTGACGTATGTATGTGTTCATCACTTCGCCCACTTTAAGATTGAGCATACTGGGTGTATGCTGTATTTTTTTTTCTGTTTGTGTTTACCTCCTAATTTTCTTCCTGTGTCTCTTCTTTGCATGATAACTGGAATTGCAGGCTGTGTCACGACCAGCTATCCAGCAGTTTATGAACTACTCATCAGGTCTTGGCGGTGCTCCTAATACAAATGGGGACTCAATGGCAACACGAGTAGCTGCTGATCACGATACACATCAAGATTTTCAGCCAACAAGTAAAAGTTCAGACATGTCTTTCAGTGACATTGTTGCTCAGGTTTGCATTGTGCTTATTAATAATCTTTCAGAACAATTCTGATTAAAGCATTTAACTTTGACACAAGTACCTAATCGGTCAAAATCTGAAGTTTAATTTCCCACAATAAACACCTTGGCAGGATGTCAAGGAGCACCCTGTCGTCATCTATATGAAGGGTTATCCTGATGCTCCTAGGTGTGGATTCAGTGCATTAGCAGTGAAGGTCCTCCAGCAATATGGTAAGTTGGCTATAAATGCGGATTGTTTCAAATGCAAATTGATAATCAGTTTGCTCTGCAAGTTCTGAAGGCTAATCTTGTCTGTTGCAGGTGTCCCCATCAGTGCTAGAGATATTCTTTCAGATCTCAAGCTCAAAGAAAGTGTTAAAGCATACAGGTAGGTATCTTCATATACTATTGTGTGTTGTTAGATAATATGTGGTAACAGCTTGTCTTGAAATGGTAAGAGATCTGGCCTGGGATGGATTATCTCAGTGTTGGTGAGGGAAGAGGACCTATTTGGGAGGGCTTCTCTTGGCTCTCCTTTACCCAGAGGAGGGAGAGCTATGATATTTTTTCGAGCTTCACCAGCTCCCAGGACATTTCTGGGAGAGAGATAAATGGCTTCTTGCTACAGTACAAGATTACCTATAAGCTAGAGCCATTTTGGGAGAAGCCTCCAAAATGGGGACATAGTGTTTTTTAGGTCAACCTAAAGAGCCGAGAGGACAGGCAACTTAATGATTTCTGAAAAAATAAGGGGATAGAGAACTGAACTGATCATTTGTTGAAGTTGATTACTAAAAAATTTTCAGAAGGAGCAAAATGAGTTCAGATACCAAGCCCATATTGGCATTTGGTTTGGTCGAGAATATCATGAAAATCTATATTCAGTACTAGTGACTAGTGATTATAGTCTGCCCTGTATAACGATGTTATCTTCCTGTTCTTTAGTTGAATTGCATTATACTATGATATATGAATCTGAGACAGATTATATATGATGCATCATTTTGCTGCTGCTTATGCCAGATTCAGCTAATGCTTACACTTTATAAGTTTAAATGTTTACTTTCTTTTATTTGTGCAGTAACTGGCCTACGTTTCCACAAATATTTATCAAAGGAGAGTTTGTTGGGGGCTCTGATATCATACTCACCATGCACCAGGCAAGTGAGCTCATCACCGCTGGTTTTAATTTTTTTTAATCTAGTTACTGTATGATCCAGATAGCATTAAACTAATACTGAATTATTCTTGCACTTTCTTCAGAAGGGTGAACTGAAGGAACTGCTTGGTGATATTGCACAAAAAGGCGAACAAAGTGGTTCGTCATGAAAGTGGTATTTATGGTGCAAACTTCTCGGACTGGATGTTCTTTCTCAGAAGGTTTTTGGTGATCTTGCGTTGTCATCCTGTGGCCTCGGATTTGAATATGTTCCGTGTTTTCTTCTGTTCTTGCCAGTTGTGATGGAAGATCCACTGAAGGCTCAACTGCAGGACAGCAGGAGTAACCAAAGTTCTTGTTCTTGATAAATAATAAATGCTAATGCTCGACGCTGTTCTTTTTATGCATTAAGTTGTTTTTAAACTGAATCGGTGCTGTTGAAACATGTAATTAGTACGTGACATGCTCATACGCTCTATGTTTCGTACTTTTTTACAGTAACTATTTTTGCTTTGTCCTACCCGAACATATGTACTGCTTTGTTCCACTAGAGTCCAGAGCTCATCTGCACGCGAGATATAGCACACTTTGTACTCGTTTGTGCCTGTGTTTACAGTCATCTATGCAACCATAACGGCCCGGGAGTAGCGACAATATTATACAATAGACAAACAAAATGATTCGAGTCCAGGCAGACCATACACGGTGCATTGGTGCAAGTGCCCATTGCAGGACATCTCCATGGCACACGGAGAAAGCATAACATCACCAATCCCTGCATTGGTGCAACCATTGCAGGACATCTCCATATACACGGAGAAAGCAAAACATCACAACCCCAAATCGGAAAACAGAATATTTGAACAAACATTATCCGTGCCACAACCAAATCGACGTAGACCAAAATATGGAAATTATAAGCGTACAGCATTCGCAGACAAGCCTGCGTGAGAAAAACTAGAACATGGCCGTATACCCAAGCCCAAATTTGCTATTAAACCATTTACCTCCCTGGAACAGACACCGGGTATTATTTGGACACCGCCATTGCGAGCTTTCTCGCAACATTTTCTGATCAAGATGACTTAGTGCCGAGCGCCAAATTTGCTGTGAGCCATTTGCAAACTTCATCCATCTCCTCTGGAACAGTGTAGTGCCCAAGACTGCAAGGAGAGTGATCATCATGAGAAAAGAAATATAGAAAACTGCAACTTAAGTGAAGTGTAGCTGAATTGGGGAGATATAAAACCTATTGTATGACTTGAATAGCACATTGGAGAAGCCATTTGCCTTCAAGGCATCAGCAGATCTCTCCCCGTGCTTGTAGAGAACTACATCATCAGCTGCATAAAATGTTGAAATGGAACATAAATTACTGAAGGTGGCAATTTGTCCTTTATTTATGGATCATCAGAAAGAACATTTTAAGACATTTCAAAAGAAGAAAGTAAGGAAGGACTGACTTTGTACTAGTAGTGTTTTCCTTATGCATCATGAAATCAAATTTATATCATTTCAAAGACATGAACTAAATATTGTGCTCCTGTTAGCTCTAACATACAAAGAGAAGAAAGCGACACAAGTTTTCTGATGGGCACAACTACAAGTATAAACAACTAAACAAGGCAGCACTCTTTGAATTTCAAGCATGCTGCATAAAATCAACCCAAACATTTCAAAGGACCATTAAATCTGCTACAAGGAAAAAAATGTATGGCCATTCCTGCTTTGCACAGTTGCATTTGCACTAGAGAGGCTACTACCGTCAGCAGAAATATGACAGCTTGTTTTCTAATGGATCATGGATGGTGGTCTAGGCTAGCCAGATCAAGATATAGTAGTTTGCATTGCAATATGATATGGTTCACACATACGGCTAGTGTTGATATGAAGTGTTACAAGCAAGATTGACTCATTAGCTAGCCCCCCTTTCTACCGAGTGGATAACAATGCATGTCATATTTAAAACTTGGTTTATCATGATATATTATGCCTTTACGATGATCGTGTACAAACTCCATGTCTCCAGGTTGAACGTTAGAACTTAGAACCCTCCCGACACACAAACATGCTTATATCAAGCCAAGCATAGAACTATGATAGAAATTTGTCATGTCAAGATACACAACAGGTATGCACCTTTTCCATGACAGAGCAAAAGAGGTATTGATGAAGCCTTTTGTGCAGCCTCTGGTGAGGCTTCAATTCTGTTCTTCAAGGTCCTGGATGACCAGAAATCATGTACATCAACAAAACCCAAGCATTTTCACTAAAACATATACCACACAATATCATAGGAATAGGACAAACCTGGCACATGGAAGCCAGCCACTAAGTCCAACGGCAAGACTTAGGTTCACAGGGTATGGATTCCCATTCCCATATTTTCCATGAGCAAAGCATGTTGCAGAGTACAGAGCAGTAGCAGCACCCATACTAAAGCCACCAACACCAAGTTTGACTGCAATTATTAATGGAGATTGGAGCACCAAAGATTACCAAGATAGTTCAATGTTCATGGAAAAGATCTAGAAGGGTTTTTTAGTCACCAAATTAACATGTTAGAATAGCCTGTTTCTGAGAGCACACACATGCTCTTTAGAAGAAAAAAAAACGAAGTTTCGCAAAGCGTATAGAACATATTTAAGAAGCACACCCTATACTGGAAAAGAAGGTACCAAAAAAAACAACAAAAGCAATACGAGCAATCTTGCTAAAGGCCTGTTCGTTTGTTCAGGAATGCACCAGGAATTGTTCCAACTGCTCAAATCTTGTATAAATCTGACAAGCAATCCAGGTTGGAATCATTCCAGGGTAGGATTTGCTACTACCGAACGAGCCCTAAGATGGGCAGAAGAAAACAAACAAACAACCAAGTAATCCCATCGAACAAGAAAGGTAGGGGCGATGGGAACCATACTGTCAGCAGGTTCAGTCGACAACAAATTCGCAACATGTGCTGCTGAGGCATCCATGCCCTCAATGTCATCAGGAGCATCCTCAGAAAGATCAGCAACATCAAACCCTGCAAATCCAGAAATGGCACAGCAGTAAACATGTATTACGTATAAGACAGACATCAATATGAAAGGATTTGATAACATTCTTAAGCAGGGAGAAACATGTAGATAACAAAAAAAAACCTACATGCTGTGGAGGGGAACCCGCCAAACACTGACACAGGCCTTGAAGGTGCAGTGGGGCATATCCATTTTATCTGAGCAGAGCAAAGTTACAGACAAAAAAAATACCATACTGGATTTCAGCAAAAGGTGCAAGGTTAAACCACCACAGGAAATTAAAACATTGCATATTTGAATCTATAACCTAACTTACATTAGGAAGGGGAAGAGTTTCCAGTAGTTGAGACCAGCTGCAATGTAAGTCAAACACATCATTGGTGACAGTAGCTTCAAATTGTATAATACTTTCTTTCTTTTTTGCGAGTATTCAAATTGTATAATACAGAACTGTTCTTCGAGAAAGCAACAATCCAGCATCTTTATGTGCAAATACACAGCATGCTAGATGTTCATAACAGTCAAGAAATAACAATGGTGTAATTTTGTAGACGACAGGGCAGGTCAGAGCAGGTGTTATTCCAATGAACAATGGTGCAATAACTCTCTCATCGGTCGAGCATTCACCATTCCAAGCACGCAAGAAGCTGATGCTGATAAACTTATGTTCCAAACAATACGACATGAAGCATGAGATTTTCTGCGCTACCGCTATCTACAGTTAGTTCATAACATCTGGAGAAGGGTATACCGAGCTTATGGACATGGTTCATTACTTCATCATCTATTTAATCTAAGCACACCAAACTCCACAAGCACACCATTCAAAAGTACAGGTGAATTGAGCAGGTGGATTCCATACCTGGCTCCATTGTCCCCAAGGCCGTGGAGCCAGACAATGGTGGCCTTGTGCGTGCCCTTGGGCCTCACCACATGCGTTCTCCCGTACTCAAACGGCCTCTTCGCACCTGCATCCAATCCATATTCATTCCAATAACCCCCCAACGCCGTAAAGGTAAAACAGAAACCGCTCAGGCGCAGCAATCAGCAATGGAAGCAAAGCGTACCGGATGCGACGGAGCTGCTGCCGCCGAAGCTCATCCCGCGAACAATCGCCGCGCCTCCACACCCCCTCCTCGCTACAAGGCCCGCCAACGCTGCAATCCCAGCAACAACAACAACGACGACGACGACTCAGCAGCCGACCAGCGGCCCAGCGGGAGCAGATAAAGGGCGACGCGGTGCGCGCGTGCGTACGAGGGAGCAGCGGCGGGGCTTGGGGATCGGGGAAAAGGCGGATTTGGGCGGCGGAAAAGGGGTGCGCCTTTTTGGGTGGCGCTGGTGGGTGCGGGAATCTGCAGGAGACCGCAGGCAGGCAGGCGCCACCCCACCTCCACCTCTCTCTGTGCGGAGCGCTCCGCCTCTGCGCCACGCCACATGAGCTGCGCGTGGTGGTGATGGCGGTGGGGTGGCAGGCAGGCAAGCAGCCAGACAGCCAGGCACGCGCCAAAGATGGAACAGTAACAGGCAGCACGGATTCGGAAAAGCGGTCGCCCAGTTGAGTTGAGGGAGGAGAGAGAGAGGGGGAGGGAGGGAGGGAGGAGAGAGAGGTTGGGATTCGCAAACCTGCCGGCGACGAGGTGGTTTTGCAGGGGACCGGAGGAGGAGGAGGAGGAGGTCGTCGTCGCGGAGCGCCGGCCGAGGCGAGGAGGCGACAGGGGAGCTCGTTCCAGTGGCCGTCCGGATCCTTCTGCTCGTGGGGGTTGGTCCGTCGGTTACTCCAGTTCTGTTGTGACCACTGACTTGCTGTGCGGTGGGTTGTTCGCTTCGGGACTGGGCTATTTGGACTTCGGGGGCCTGGGCTCCAGGCCCTGGTACGTTTGGGCACCGTGTGCTACGTCCTTGTAAAAAAAATGTTTTTTTTTTCGCCTGAGATGCTGATGGTTCATATGTGCCGGTACTTTTTTTCGGAACGTCTACGATTACTGTCTTTTAAAACTGTCTTGTTACACACGGATCTATTTGTTGTTAGTTCATGGCAACACATGGGCAGTTGTTAATAATGCTAGGCCGCTAAGGAAGCGGTCAAGCTCGTCCCCGTGACTATAGGATGTTGATATAGAATTGCATTGACATTGTCTATGGTTAGTTGTAGTGCCTTGTTAAATAAAAGGGAATGTCATGTTGCAACAAAGAGTTTAACATTATACCGTGCATGGATGATGAGTTCTATGACCACAGCTCATCTTTGTCCATGTCCTATTTGTCCTACTTTCATGCACAAATCAAGTTCCAGTTGTCAAAAAAAAACCCACACTCTTCTCTGCAAATAATGACCGGCTGGCCACGGGAAAGCTAAGTGCTAGATAAGAGCTTGCCTAGCGAACCATATAGAGTGTGTTTGGTTCATTTCTTAAATAAGTCTGGCTAGCTAAATTAAGTCTGGCTAGTCCAAGCCTGTCCCTAGCTAGCCAATCCTTACTTGTTTGATTGCCTGCACTATACCAACCTGGCTAGCCTTAGAGTATGTTCGGTTGCCTGATTTATTGAGATAGAGTTACCTCTTCTCTCAATCAGTAGGATTATCCTCTTTCAGACATTTCCTCGAGCAGGATGAGCATGGAGGTCACCGTCGTTTGCTGGGCCAACAGCGAAGAAGGCGCGCGTCAACCACATCCCATGCCGCGGCGGCGGAGGCGCCAACACCAAGAGGCAGCAGCAGCCGCCGGTCCCATCGTCCTCGGCGCCTCAGCCATGAGACAGTCGGAGTCCTCGGCACCGGTGACACGGAAGCGCGGGGCCGCCTAAGCAAAAGGTGTGCATCGCCGCGCAGCGGTTCGGCACCAGCAAGGCCACGCCGTGCAGCGATAAAGGTGGGAGCGCCAGCGTGGGTGAAGGGCGGGAGGTGACAATCCGCGTGGCGACGTTCAATGCGGCCATGTTCTCCATGGCACCCGCGGTGTCCGGCGAGGCGGCGCCGGCAGCGGCAACGGCAGCGGGGGCGGGGGCGAGCGTCGGGCTCCCCGGCAGCCCGCGGCGGCTCGCCCAAGAGCATCCTCAAGGCGCAGGCGGCGGCGAACCTAGTGCGGTCGCCGAGCAAGGCGCGCGTGTCCATCAACCTCCACGACAACGAGATCACCCTGAAGCGGACCCGGATGTGGCGCGGCGGCGGAGGCGCCAACACAAAGAGGCAACAGTAGTCACCCGTCCCATCGTCCTCGGTGTCGCGGCCAGGGACGGTCAGAGTCCTCGGCACCGGTGACGGTCGCGGCGGGCGCCATGGGATGTGAGTGAGGAGAAAGCGAAGTTGGGAGGGAGTTTAGGGGCGACAGCGCCACCTCCGGCTCGAACTCCGCCTGCGTCGTGTGCGGCGGCGGGGAGGGACAGGATGGTGAGGCCGGGGGCGGAGTTGGGGCGGTGAGAAGATACACGAAGAAGGCCGAGCGTAGCTTGGCTCTAGAAGAAACACCAACCTGGTGATTCAATCTGGGCCTCACTAGGGGGACACTTTTGGCTTCCTAGAGCCTCGCTAAGTAGGCTGGCCGGCCAATCAAACAATCCAATGTTGGTCCAGCTAAACCAAAAGCCAGCCTAAAAAAATCAACCAAACACACCCGTAATGCCATCTAGGAGTGGTCTCAAACAAATTTTTTTCTTTTTTTTTAAGAAAAGCATGAGTAGTATTGGCTCGAAAGTACTAATAAGCTGGCAACTCGCCACAGGTGTGGCGAACAAATTTTGCAAAAATCATATAAGGCCTTGTTTAGTTCACCCCGAAATTAAAAAAACTTTTCAAAATTTTCCGTTATATCAAATCTTGTGGCACATGCATGAAGCATTAAATATAGAAAAAACAAAAACTAATTGCACAATTTATCTGTAATTTACGAGACGAATATTTTGAGCCTAGTTAGTTTATGATTGGACAATATTTGTCACAAACAAATAAAAATACTACAGTAGCAAAATTCGAAATTTTTTCGGAACTAAACATAGGTTTCACAGGAATCAATTCAATTTTATAGAGAAAACGCGTGTGTATGGTAATTTTTTCCGCATTCCAATCATGCCAGCTTTATTAAGCAGACCAGTACTAACCTGTACCTTGCACTCTGATTGGACAATGTGTTTTGTTCAAGTTACTATTCTCTCGAATACATCTACATGTACCTTGTACGAACTTGGGGTGTGGATAAAACGGTTGGAAAACCTCTCAACTGTTTTCTACTTTTACATTTGTATACGAAAATAAAAGCAAAAATGGTAAAGTCTAACATGAAAACGAACATAAACTTACAGAATATCGAGAATTTTGAAAATGAACTAATTCGAGCAGAATTATATCGAGCACGGTTGGTATACGAAAAATCAATACAGAATATTGACACGTAGGACCAAATGCATAACAATAAACAAGTCCTACAAGTTATCTTAAAAAGTATCTCCATTCGACACCATGTAAGAGTAAGAAATATATGATTTTTCTAAGACAACAAGCACTTTTATGTGATTAATAAACCGCTAAAACTTTGTCTAAAAACTAGAAAGTTGTAGATCTCGTCGAGGACTACATTTATATAAAAATAATCTTTATCCAAGATTGTATGAAAAAGATACAATTTTCTAAGATTAGACTTCTAGTGGACCAAATATGGTTTGAACCAAATTTTGAAACTGAATTTTGAATTCAGGATATTCCAAATTAAAAGTAGAAAAGTAGAAAACGGTCAGAAAAATATAAAAATCGTTTTCGTTCTAATTTTCCGAATTTCAAACCATGAAAATATTAATTTGATTTGATTAATAGAAAACGATACGATTCGGTACGTGTTATTTCCATACTGTTTTCATCCTTAGTTCTTGCTCATCATGATCATGCAAGCAGTTATCATGTACGGCTTGGAGCCTTAGACCGTGTACAAGCACGATAAAAACAATGCCTATCATTCCCCCATGTCAAAAAAATGCCTATCATTCCCAGCTGCCAACTACCCCCTCTGTATGGTAAAAAAATATCTTCATTTCAAAATATATGTTTTTTATTTTTTCTAGATACGTAGTTTTTACTGCACATTTAAATGTGAATTGTGTATTATCTTGATACATAGTTATTTAAAGTAATAGGTCAAAAAACCATACCGTCTTATAACATTGTACTTCCTTCATTAAGTTATTTTAATGTTTTTTGAGAGTCAAAACATTTTAAATTTGTCCAAAATTATTAAAAAAAATTATAACCTCAAATATGTATACTATGAAAATATAGTTAATAAATAATCTAATGATATTTATTTGGTACCATAAATATTATTATTTTATTATGTAATGGTCAAAGTTGAGATGCTTTGGCTCTTTCAAAAGTGTTTTTGAATGACTTTATAATTTGGGGTGGAGAGAGTACCAAACAAAACTATCTTGAGTTTGGCTAACTATATATAAAAAATATCAATATTTATGGTATTAAATAAGTATAGTTAGATTTGTCGTTAGATATATATTTTCATAATATAGCATAAACATTAGTATTTTTATCTCTACATAGTAAAGTTTTAGTTATTTTAACAAAGAATGTTTCTAGGCTAGAATTATATATCTTTAGGATGCACGCATTACTAACCATTGTTTTCATGAAGTACTGCTAATCACAAAAGACGCATATGCATAGTGCATGCAGCATGCACGTTGGTACACACTACACACACAACAGTGTGTACGACTCCCTCCCTCAAAAAAAATTTCATTTTCGACTTGTATTTGCTCATCCGTCTTATTCAAACTTTTATATAAATATAATCTATCTTGTTATGATTTCTTTTATTATTAAATATATTTTAATATTTATTTATTTTATAATTTATGAAAGAATTTTGAATAAAACCAACAGTCAAATGAAGCCAAAAACGTCAAAATTTTTTTAGGACGGTACCCTTCTTCTTCGTATATGTCAGCAGTCCCGCAGATCACCAGCTCATCGATGGCTAATGGCTGCCGGCGAAAAGAAAGGGATCCGATTAGCATCACGACGCGGAGCTGACGTGGCCAAGGACAAAGGTTAGTGATGCCCGCGAGGCGCCGGGGACAGACGGCAGAGAGCACAGGCGGCGTGGGCGTGGCATGCCAAAGCGAGGACAAGTTTGGGTGAGCCCGTGAGCCGGCAGCAGCAGCACTCCCCGAACTACGCACGCGGCGGCGCCCAGACCCCAGAGGAAATGGCCCGGCTGTGCTTTGCTTTGCTCTGCTGCCACCGTTGGCCTCCATGAACAGGCCACTGCACGTCCCATGTGAGCAACTCGGCGTGGCGCGGAAGCACAGCAGCCGTCGTTGCCGGTGCCGGGCTCCGCTTATCCTGCTGTGGACCTGTGCTCATGCCATCCCGAAGAATCATCACTGCGTCGACTATCTAGGACTCTGTTCTGACAGAATTTTCATCAGACCTCTCGCTTCCGAACTTTTTAGGGTCCACAAAAAAAAATCCACGTTTAAGTAAACCCCCCCCGCCCCCAAAGGGGGGAACGAACTATAGGGTTGATTTTTTGTTTTACCAATCACGTTTAAGTCCCTCTCTGGAACACAGGAACGCAAAAACATAGGAATAGTAAAAGCATAAGGGCGTTCGCAATAGTATTCAAATCGCTAACTATTTGATCTCTTGATCTCTAGGAAGAATGTTATTGGCTCTCAATTACCATTTATAAATAGCTAGCTTAGGAAGTCGGTAGTCATAGGAAGTCGCTAGCTATTGTGGAGAGTATTATGAGAGAGTTATTTTTAGAAGATCATGCTAGATTAGCTATTAGAAAGCCGCTAGCTATTTGATCTCTCTCCTCGATAGCCAATGGAAGTGCTACTTTTTATTATTTTTAAACATCATCACGCTAACTATTTGTAAAGTGCTATTGAGAGCCAATAAAATTATTACTAACTAGCTATTTGATAATTATTGCGGATGGCCTAAGAATTCCACACGATTGCTACTGCAAAACATATGAAGGTTTACAGCATTGGTCTTTGGATGGGTATAGGAAATTAACTGGAATAGAAGACCCCCGATGCATTGATTTTAGTAGTGTGTGTTTGGTTGGAGGGTTAAAGTTTAATATATACCGTAGTATTTTTATTTTATTTGATAATTAGTATCTAATCATAGACTAAATAGACTTAAAAGATTCGTCTCGCAAATTACTCTTTAACTATATTTCATTGGACATATATAACTTAGTTATAGATAAAGCATAGATTTAACAAGAATAAAGATACAACTATAACTAAGTTATACGTGATCCAATGGGTACGAAACTTTTTACTATAGTTCAAGCATACAATAATGAGCTCACTATAAAAATTTCACCACAATTTAACCATAGAAACTACATATATGAATTATTCTAATTAATTATAAAAATATAGATCTAAAGCTATAGCAAAAACTCTGTACTAAAGCGTACCATATTATATGTTCACAGTATAGATCTACTAATGTGGAGTCCAACAAGATTAGATTTTACATTTTATGATTTTTCTATGATTTCTTATGATTTTTTAAAGATTCAACAGAAATAAATAAAAAAGAGAAAGACAAAACCACTCTCCAAAACTACTCGACAGGTTATTTGATCGGTTTTGAAAGTTTAAGAGATAGAATATTCAGTTTTATAGTTTGAAAGGTGAAGTAGTAATATAGTTTGGGAGATCACGTAAATTTTTTTCTAATTTCAGACTGTCGCCAAGTCGATGACATACATGTGAGACATAAAAAAATGCCAAAAGTGCGAAGTCCATTTTGTGAAGGCGAAAAAATATCCGAGTCTCTCTAATTTGCTCTAGATGAGCCCATTCGGCCATTCGGTGTTATGCGGTGGCGTATGGGTTGGCTGAGATGTTTTGGGACACGGGCCTATCAGCCCGTGCGTATATAGTGGATCAACTTACATGGGCTGTTCTTCTGGGCTTTAACTGGTGACATTTTAAGACCAATTTACATGGGCTTGTATTTAAGGAAAAGGATACAGACAGCCTGAAAGGCCACAAGGCCCTATCAAGTTATCATGGCCCCAGCACGGTAGCCCGCTTCTTTTTATTGGAAAATAATCCTCGTGATGGCTAACTTTGTGCATATCACTAGCAAATATACATGTGCATTGCAATGGAAGAAAAATATCAAATGGACATAAAAAATGATGATATAATATTACATAACTATTTATATTTTTTTAATAAAATTTAAAGTCCATGGTTTATTTTATTGATAACCATGACATCTATGGTATTAGATAGTAATATTTACATATTTATTTAATAAAAAAATAGAAATTAGTCAAACCTTATTTTACTCTAATATTATCTCTTAATATACCTTAGTATTATATTAAAACATGAGAAGTTTGTTGCTAGCTTTATTTTTTTATTTATAGGATTCCTATGAAATATGATATATCAGTTAAATGTATATAGATTATGAATACATGGGCGTATGAAGTGTCCATATGACATAACAACACATCGTGTCAAGGTAGTGAAAGCATCTTTTTTTATTTTTACATAGTTAAATTGATTGTAAACTATTTAGCAAGCATAAATCTATGTAAATTAGTAAATCAGTGAGATATGCAGGAATGATGCTAAAACTTTTACCACAAATCAAGCATCACATTAAATAGGCTACCATAAAATTTTCATAATAATTAGAGCAAGATAATTATAATTTCAATTTTACACTAAAAAGAATAGGGAAGCATCTCCAGCAAAAAAATATACTAAAATTTATGATTTTTTTGTTTAATACATGAATCTACATATGTGGAGCTGAAAAAAATTGTTTTGTAATTTTTAGTTTTTTTCTATAAATTACTATGCATTTATCAATTTTCAGTCGATTTAAAGAATAAAAGAAAACATAAACTAATAGGATAAACACTTTGCATCTAGGCCCCTGTATTTTCGTTATTCTCAACATACTCTGATGTGTATTGTCAATAATCAAGAGATTTTGCATTGGAAACTCTAGAAAAGCTTATATTCTTTTTTTCCTCTTCCCAACGTTGATCGGCCGATTCAGATCCGACGCTGGCGGACATAAATAAGGTGGGTAGACTGAAATTTTGCCTCTTTATAAATAGCTATAGATATAGATGTTTGCTCTTTTAATTCAACATAACCAAAGTTTGTGGGCTGTTTTTTTGTCAAATACCTATTCCAAAATAGCTTTATGGATGAAGTTATTTTTCTTTTTTCTTTCACAAACATATGAGTGAGGATAGAGCGGAAAAAAATAGCTTATTCTAGCTCTCTCTCTCACACACACATTTCTCTCTCCCGTGTTGGTGATGCTATTTTGTTAAACAAATTTTCTAAAATTACAACACACATTATATGAAAATATAATGTGTCTATTGGTACTAGACATCGAGTATGGATTCTCTTGGTCGATCTATAGTTTTAATAAAGCGAAACATTATTATTCAAATAATAATAAGCATGACTATGAGCAATAAAAACAATATAAACATCTATAAGTGGGAGCCCAGTAACCAAAAGTATATCACCAATACACACATTTAGAAAATATTGATATTAATTTCATACATCTTTTAATTTAAAAATGAGTTATGTAGGATTATTTAGAAAATAAACTAGTTTATTATATTTGAAAAAAAATACAATATTGCAGTTGAAACCCGTTAGATGGCTAAACTTGTCCAATATTAACAGTTAACATTTTTCTTACTTTAGAGTTACATGACAAAAAAACACTCGAACAACAGTAGGATGTCAAAATTAGTCTTAAAACCCATGGCCATTAATTGTCCTATTGGATCTTTGTGCCTATACTGCCACTTTGACCTTCTCCTCCAAACATTGGTATACTACTATGACAACATAGCTAAATCTGGTCGGACTTGCCCCATTGTTTTCTTATATATAAATTTTAGTCTATGAGTTTGGTTTTCTTGTGGCAGAAGTTCTTAAGTGGCATATTTTCTACTGCATAGCATCATTTTCACTTTTTATGTACTATATATTTTCTATTACATTATATAAATTAAAACATGTGCGAGCGACCATCAAATAAAACATTCCATAGTGCTAACATAGTAACATGTGTGTGTGTGTGTCCGTCTAGCTATTTGGTATAGTACTATGTAGGGCAAATAAGAGTAAAGTTCACAATCGGTCTCTAAATTTGTATTATTGTGTCATTTCGGTTTTTAAACTCGTAAATCGACCATTTAAGTCCTTAAACTTGTTCATCTATATCATCTCAGTTTCTAAACTTGTTCAGCTGTGTCATTCTGGTGCTCAAACTTAGAAATCACTCGTTTAGATCCTCAAATTTGTTCACTTGTGTCATCTCGGTCCCTAAACTTGGTTTTAAAGCTCATTTGGGTCAAAACAAAGTGATCTAAAAACTCTACATCAAAAAATAATTCTTAACCTTTTCATAGAACTCGGATAAAGACAAACTTTATATCAAAGTTGGAGCCGTCAACACGATCTACTTTCTAGTTGAAAAGTTTTTTATTTGAAGTCGTTTAGTGTCACAAAATTTAATTTTAAATTTTAAATTTTAATTTTAAAACTTTTTAACTACAAAGTTATAGATTGCGTTGATGACTACAATTTTGATATAAAGTTTATTTTTATTTGAGTTCATTTGAAATAGTTATGAGTTATTTTTCGATATAGAGTTTTTATATCCGTCTTGTTTTGATCCATATGAGACTTAAAAACAAGTTTAGGGGTCGGGATGACACAATTAAACAAGTTTGAGGACCTATATGAGAGATTTACAAGTTTAGGGACCAATATGACACAACCAAACAAGTTTAAGTATTTAAACGGTCGTTTTGCAAGTTTAGAGACAAGGATGACACACTCAAACAAATTTAGAGACCGATGATGGACTTTACTCGACAAATAAACAAGCTAAGCTCCAACAACTGAGCGAGCTTGCCACCTCAAAAGCTCGGGCTCAATAGAAACTCTGAGCTTTCAACGAGGCTCAAGATTAGCTCCGTCAAAGATTAACTAGGCCTGAGCCTGAGCTCAACTCAACAAGGCTCGTTTATAGTTAAGTGTAAAATACTTCACATGCCAATAAATAATAAGGCACTAGAACAATTCTACAAACTGATTACATAAAAGCAACATAAATTAAACCTTTTATATGTACCAGTTATATAATAGCCAAATTGTAACATAACGTAAGAGAAAAATTAATGAGATTTAACTCAAATATGACAATGGGATAGGAGTGTTACACGGATACTCACAATAGGATAGGAGTGTTACACGGATACTCCAAGGGAGGTGGCGTATCCGTATCCGATACTCGTTGGATACGCGGATACGGATACTCGGATACACCATTTTAGTGGATTTTTCTTTTGAGAAAGTGTGTATCCGCGTATCCGATATGTACTGTATCGGATACTCGTACCCGTACTCGTGTAACGTAGGTAGGACTATTCGAGCTTGGCTCATTCAAACTCTCGAGCTCAGCTTGAAATCAAGCTCAAGTTAAGCTAGTCTCTATCCCGTCCTATCAGGTTCGAGCATTTTGTGCAGCCCCAATACCCCATAGCTGTGTACTGTGTCAATCATTATAATGGCCTGACAATTTACAAGCCATGTATCTCATCCTGTTAATTTTCATCTACGTCACGTGAGTTGGTAGAAATAGAATGAATAAACTGACCAGTGACCTTCCTACATACGCCGATCGAGTTCTCATCCTTTATTAGTAATGGAATAATAAAGCATTATTTTTTTATAAATTACAAACACAATTACGGTAGCAGAAGTTTTGGATAGCGTAAATATTTCACGTCCGTTTTATCACACACACAATCGGTTTGGCTGTTGCAACAAAAACCAGCGGCTTCCAAGAGCCTCTCGTACCGACCGACCCCGCGGCGCCAGTGACCCAGGTGTCCTGCCCTCCTCCCACCCAGCCTCCATTCAATTCAAATCCTCCCGAACCGAGGGCAAAAAAACAGCAGGCGATGGCGACACCGCGAAACGCAACGCCGCCGCGAATGATTGGGAGTGGGAGGGATCGCGTGAGCGCGGCGCGTACGGGGGGAGTGTACGCGACGCGACGTGGTGCCATGCGGGAGCCGGGAGGTAAGATGATGACAAGCGGAAGCGGGCCGCGACAAGATCCACGATCCTAGGAGGCGCCGGTACATGATCGCCCCCCCTTTCCCTGCCTGGATTTTTGTTCGCTTCGCATCCCCGCCCCGCGCCCTTGTCTCTACCTGCTTGGATCTCGCCAGATTCCTGCCCCAATCATATGGCGGGGGTCGCCCCCGTCGGCCCGCCCTCCCTAGGGCGGCTGTATCTTCTTCCTTCCTGACTGTTGCTGCGCCCTGCAGCGGCGCGAGGTGCAGCCGCCGAGATAAAGGGGAGTGGGGTTACCGATTTCTGCGAAAGTTAGGGCCAATTTTGCGCCGAACTGAGCCGATTGTGCCCCGGTCGAAGGATGCACTGTAGTGTAGGATCTACGGGCATGATGCTTTCGGCCTTTTGCGGAGGCAGCCATTGCTCGTTCCGCCAATGTATACTGCTTACTTTTCCTGATCACGCGGACAAACCGAATGCGACTTACCAGTTACATATCCATATCCTGTCCATCGTGGCGCTTGCGGGGCCATACATTTCATTTGATTTTGCCGTGCAGATAATTTGTAGTGTTACTATTAGATTTTGGGAGTAGTAAATAATAACAATGTAGTAAGTTGTCTTAAAAGGGTATGGTAACATTAATTCATTCCGAAACTCTCTGATCACTACATTGCCTCCAGTGATTTGTTCAGCATTACTAGCTTGCAAGCATTCATGTATCCGAGTGCTGCCTTTATCTGCAAAACTACAGGCCCCTAACTGTAAGCAAACACATGTGCACTGACAAAAGGAGTCAGAATCACAAATTTGAGGGGCCCCGGGTTTGTTCCCTAAACTTGCTTAATAGGATTATCAGACTGAAGCATTGGGGGTGACATGCAATGGAAACAGAAAATCCATTTAGTTGATTTGGCTTAAATATCAAACTGCTCACTCTGTTAGAACCCTCATTAGTGGAATATGACTGGAGCTGATAGGCATGCCTTTAAGATTCATATGTATTGACTGTACCTTATTATTATTATTATCATGGCACCCTCTGTAGAATAGTTCGATGATGCTTGGCTGCTGTTTCTGTGGTTACCGTTTGCTATTCCTGAGATTATAAAATGATGAGTTCAGTTCTGTAGTTCTTAAATTAGTTACACATGGTCGCAGAAGGCGAAGCATTCAAGTCAGGTGTATTTGATTAACTTATTTGGCGTACCATTAGCTCACATAGTAAGGTCGAAAAAATCTCCTAAAAAATAAGGTAATGAGTGACATGCAGAAGATCTCAAGGAAAATAACTATGGCAGGTGATATTGAACTAGTAGATTAGAGGACGGGAAGCCTAAGTTCTCGGATCCTGCACGATTAAGAATGATTTTTATGACAGTAGATTGATGGGGAGGAAAATAATATTTATGTTGCACCTGTGATTTTGAGTGCGTGGAAGTGTGTTATGTTGCTAGGAGAAAGAATCAGGTGTTAAGTGGTGGGGATTGAAATATTAAAAATGTTTTATGGGATGACAAGGGGAATGGTGACAGGACTGCATCCTTCTTATCAGAAGATAGGCATGGGACTGGAAAGGCAGAAGTGAAAGACTGTGATATGCCTGGAGATTAAACTGCTCTCAAATAACCTGTACATGAACTGATGATTTCTCTCTGTTACCAGTTAAATGCCTTTGTCTAATTCTGGTACTAGTATTCATGTAGAATCTACATACCTTGTCCATGTGAAGTCGATAACTCAAGAGATAATTCCAGATCACATAGCCTAGTAGTAAAAGATTTCACTGTTAAGTACACTTATCTGTCTTTATGGAAATTGAATATGCTAATTTTACTACATTCTGAACTTGACAACATGAATAATCAATACATTAACAGTATTTGACAAATACCAACTTTCCATGCATCGAGCAGCTGGCTACTTTCTTTCTTCTTCTTCTTCTTTTTTTCAAAAATGCTGAGATTACTGTATTACTGGACTGCATCAATCACACTTTTGCTTTTATGTGGCCAGCATGGCAACTCCTTGACTCAGCTCAAGTTGATCCTTCAGCTGCAGAGGGCAAATCAGTTAGTTTCTATGAGGAAGTGAGTTTTACAGTGCAATACTGAGATAGGGCTGTACAAAATAGGGTATTGGCTGTGCTGCAGCCAGAGCTATAACCCCTTAAATCACAACTGCATTTGAAATTTGGGATAAAGCGGATGTAAGCAGGGATGAAAGCAGAGCAGTCATCACAGGTTCAGATCCAGTAAACATACTCATTACTGAATTTGAATACCAAAAAATGCTGGGCTAGCATGGGCCTGAAGTATGTTCTGCCATCAGCCATGCTTACAGCGATAATATGGTCCTCACTCCCGATATCATGCACGGTTGTTGTGCAATAGGCATTCATTGACAGCTTTGTGTTTAGCTGTTCTTATGTAATTGCAGTGACTTACCAATTATTTGCCTTAGGCAAACAGTGGCATATTGATGAGTTGGTGTCAGGCTTCAGATAGATATATCTGCTTCATTTACCTTCTGCATACTCATGTATGATATATCTGGACTGTTCTTGCTCTTAAATGACTTCTTTATTCCATGAGCCTATCCATGCCAGACTACAGGAAGTACAGTTCATGTTATAAGTTCAAGGTGGTAATACCTTTGTGCTGGTTGAACCTGCCACAATAAGGAGGATTGGAGAAATGGCCAGTGCAGTAAGCTAGTAACTAAGTTGGCCACATTTCTATTGGCCTAAAGTCCCAGACTACCAGCCCACCGTTCCCTGTTACACACGTGGTATTGCACTTTTAGAAAAGAGGAGCAGAATAATGTGAATGACATGTGATGGCTTGGATTTATGGATGAAATGGCATCGTCAAGGTGCCTGCTCTTGCATCTGACACAACAGGTATGAATCACATATTCCAATGTTGGTATTTTTCTTTGTGGCCTGTAACTAGTTATACGTTAATTAATTTGGTAATATATAGGTTAGTCAACCTTTTGGTTCTTCAAAAGAATATTTATGTGATTTTTGATAAACATTGTTTGTATTATAAATTATTGGTAAATTTTGTGCCTTTGTCCTTTTTGTGTCATTGACCACATATGTCAAGTTTGAATGTCAGGCAGGATCTTTGCTTAAAAGTTACTCCCTCGGTCCACAAAAGAATGCAATTCAATAAATATCATTATATTAGTTATAGAATTTTTTATAATAAATTTATTTAGAGACATAAATATTAATACTATTTACTATAAACTTGGTTAAACTTGAGTCAATTTGACTGGCACGCATCCCATAATTGCATTGTTTTGCAGACAGAGGGACTAGGGATAAACATTAACAAATAAATAAATGCACACATTAGATTGGCATGGTAATCATTAGCATGGTGCTCTGGTGTGAAACCTTCATAGATGAAATTTTTAAGCGAGTTCAATAAAAAAAATGATATCACTGTAGTTTGTGTTTAGCTGATGCTTAAGAAAATTTTTGAATCTTTTATTTTCAGAAAGATAATGTTCAGTCTATTAGATATTTATATTAGTATCTTGAGAAAAATATACGCCAACATTAATTATAATAACACAGTCTGTCGATTATGATCTATAGTATGCTTATGTACATAAATATGACTGGACCATTTGCCCTAAAAAAACACTGGTAGTCACTTATGTTCATTTTAAGAGAACTTCAAAATGACCCTACAGGATAAGGTGTGATTTAAGTGAGTTTTATGTTCTATTAAAACTAGTTACTTAAAGCTTTGTAAAACATGTCTCCCCAGTTTTCTCCAGATCTTGTTCAGTTGGCTTAAGTGGTAAAGGGTGTTAGCTTTCAACTATATTTTTTGTTTTGTTAGTCATTTGTCTTGTGGTATCTGCACCATTTTTTTTGCTTTTTTATTTATTTTGGAGATAGATATAGTGTTAATATGACAAACATGATTTATTTATATAGTAGGTGTGTATTTGCTAAATAGTTCCATATGTCCCCCCCCCCCTCCCAAACACACACGCACACAAAAAAACCAAAAAAGGAAAAAAAAAGAAAAAGGAAACTGGGTGTCTTCATGTGATTTAGCACTAACAGGCTACATATATGAAATATTTGATGTTGTACTTTTTTTGTTCAAATTCATCTGTCCTCTGGCAAATGCTGATTAAAGATAAGCACCTTTTAGCATCTTTCAAGTGAATAAGAATCCACTGAGTTAGCTATTAGCATTAATCATGCCTTTTTCTTTCTCTTCCCGTCCCTATCCAGTGATCGTCCGATTCATTGTAGGATACGAAACAAGTTCTTTGGATAATTATTCGGAGTTCTCATGATTAGCACCTTAGTAGCTATTTAAGTGGATACTAACTATTAACCTGTATTTCCTCATTATCAAATCATAAAGACTGGTACAAACGTGTGGATAGAACATTACATTACACATTACAATGTGCGAGATATGTAACGCTAGCAGGTATCCATTTACTTTTCTTGAATTCTGGGATATCCAAATATACAGTATGTTTTATTTGTGCGTTCCTTTCCAGATTGGACCATGTTGTTGTGTCAAACCCCACTAGAAGTTATGGTAGTGAAAAACTTGTACCGATCTTGCTTTGCTCCCTGTACTGTGCATGTCAGTGGATGCAGTTAACAAGAGCATTGAATTCATTTATCAATTAACATAAAGGTAGAGGAGCAACTGACTTGCTTTGAGGGCCATAAAAGCTGAAAGGACTCCAATCATCATGAAGCAGCTTAGCGCGCTGCTGCTGTCTACTACTCCCCCAGCATATTAGCACAATTCAAGGATGACAAGGGCTACAAGAATTTGGTATGAACTTACTTTGCCAACTTAATCAAATTAGGCCGGAAACAAAAGTGCTACTTGATGAAGAATTAGAGTAGCACAATTGCCAAGGATCTTAGGGAATGTACTGGGGTCCTGTAATGGTAGTATAACTATATTGAGTTGGCGTCTTTGAGGGTAAGTCTATGAGCTGGATTCACAGGGGTGTGCATTCCAACTCCAAGCATGCTCTGCTCATCATATTTTTAGAGTTGGGAGAAGGTTTGGTTGGCGTGTCCCTGTGATTTGTTTGCTGTGGCTGTATCGGAATTGAGGGGTAGCTTGGGGGCTGTTTGTCTTTGTTAAAATACGCCGTTCCACACCCCGATCACAGCTGTGCAGACGATGGTCGGACGGCTGTCGGAGGTACAGTTTGTTAACAGACGGGAAGCTTTCTGTAGGATCTGCTGTGCCATGTGACGGTAGACCCTCTGGATCCTGTAATTTGGTCTATGCCGAAAGGTACGGCTGAAGGAGACTTTTATATGTATTCTCTGTCACTTGTTCACTGCTTTCTTCATTATCAGGTCTGTTTGGTGGTAGAACCGTTTTTGCAATACGCAATGGTGGACCGTTTGAAAAAAAATACCAATGGTGGACCAGCTTGTGCTCTGTTATGTTTCCATACCAGGCCTCAATTTGATTCGAACCTTTGTGGCTCATTGGTTATTGTTTGCTGTGGCCTTTAGTTTTCTATTTTTGTGTCAATCAGTTTCTCCAGGATAGCTACACCCTGTAGGTGCTTCAGAGAAACGACTAAAAAACATAACTTACCTTTGCAACTAGCTGACAAGATATTTCTCTGATGTCTTCTCAAATCTCATAAAGAATCGAGCGTGATGTATTGCCTAGGCATTTGTTAACAACAGTTGTATTTGCTTTTGAAAAAGAAAAGTAAACAGATCAGCTTATTTTACAAACAACATGGAAATAAAACTAATGTCGTTTTTAGTATTACCATTGTTATATTATCATTTTGAGAGTTTAGCTTGAATGTTTTGGGCTTTTTGCTGTGATGCTGGGTCTTCCTGTATCACTTAATGAATTAACATGCATATTTGATACATTGTATCTCATATTATTTTTAGTAATATACTAATTACACAAGTACATAACGGTCTTTATAGTAGATGAGTGGCTGCACTGGATGGATTAACAAGCGACCCCTCCATGATTGTACGAAAATGTACTATGTCAATTTGTTTTCAGTTGGTCTGACTTAAAAAAGGTAACGAGGTGCCATTTTTGTACTAGTAGCCCCTATTTGTAATGACAGTTTTGCTTCACCACTTGGACGTTATGTATGAGTACACTTCATAGCCTTTTTTGTCCAACTTGTAGTTCATTTAATTTAATTTAATTTAATATAGTGGTAGTACACATGCATGTATTCTGATTAAGTCATTATTTTGCATGGTAATGTAAAAATGCCAGTATAGAAGTGCTATCTGTTTTCATCACATGGAGTTTGCTTTGATTCAGCTACTTTGCATTAGCTGGCGAATTCAGTACTATAATATAATATGCAACTATTGAAGGGTTGAGTTATTCAAGTTTTATGATCCTGCGATCTCTTTTTGCAGGATAAATAATGTGGCACGAAGACTGAATACCTTTATTGATTGTTGTAAGAAAGAAGGTTCCTAGAGATTCACATAGTTGACTAGCAGATGAGAGGTGGAGATTATTGGTGAGATGTATAAGCAGCTGTGGGTTGCCCCTAGTAGGGGAACCTGATTGCACAAATCAACAAATAAAAGGTACTACAGTAGAGAAAGGACAAGAGGCGATTCCCTGGTATTAAGAGATCCACTTGTGCCGTTCCCCTTACTTTCCCTCTCTTTGCTGCTCGCAATATCCATTTTTGAATTCATATCATCCTGCAACATGCATCCATCCATCCTAAAGTCCTAAGCCAGTATTCTCATCATTTGCTACTGGAAAGTCCTCTTTGCATGCTTCAATCACTTGAATGATGAGCCCGAAAAAGGAAGTAAGCCCCTGTTATGATCATTGCATGCAGAAATCTAATGTTGCACACTAGTGTATGCTTTTGCAGCATGTCATGAATATGTATCATATAGTAGGATCATTCAGAAATGTCAATGCGGTCCCATGCAGTCAGATGTTTTTACACCATGCTGTGCAACGGTCCTAGCCCTCCTAGTGCGGCTAAAACATACACTCTTCCTGAAAACTCGTCCATAAGTTGCTTAATTGTTTACAATTCACGCCTTTTCATGCTGCCATAGTGATGGTAAAGGTGTTTCTAGGCCCTCTAATTTTGATAACAAAGCATGCTTCGCATGTCGGCTAGGGGTAATAGAGGACACTATGCTCTCAGTTCTGTGATATATAATAGTTAGCCCTGACCCTATTCATGAAAACAATCAAGAGGGTTTAACCCATTGCATGTTTATTCTAATCACAAAGGTAATTATGCAGCGTGTTGGGGTCACATGCTCTTTAGCATGCCAATTGCCTCATTTCTTTATGGCGCGTTGCTAGAATAGGAAGAAAAATGTCATCTCACTAGCATGGAGGGCAAGGAAGGATGCCCTCTGGCACATGCCTTCCGTTATGGGGACCAGAAACACATGGGAGCTACAAATCTAGAACTTCCCTTCGAGAGGAACAAGGGTGTGGACCCCTTTGGAGATCTCTAACATTACCCTGGCCCAAATTCCGAATTAAATGACATTGATTAATAGGTATAGAACATCAAAGCGACAGTTCAAAGTAACATGTAACTTTCAGTTGTGTGTTCTGGAGTCTGGTGGCTGCTTTACCGGCTAGGTGCAAGACTTCAGTGATACTGTAGTAAATACTCCAAATCATTATAATTCCAAATTCTGATAGTTTGTTTCACCGTCTCATGTTTCAGTATTTCTAGTTTGTTTCACCGTCTCATGTTTCAGTATTTCTGCAAGGAAAAAGGTGGGTAGAAATGAAGCGACAGCACTAAAGGAGTTAGGCAATATCTTGTGGGTAAGGATGCGCAACGCAATGAGGTGTTGGATGTTGTGCAGCCATGAGTTTTCCCCTTGCCCAATTGGCCTTGGGAAGAAGAGAAAGGCATTTGATGGAGGCAGCTACCTCAGGTGGGAAGAAGAGCCTGCGCTCCACCTGGCCAGTGCAGTACTGCAGTGGCTGGCTGCTGCATGTATGCTCTGTCAATGCCTTTGCCTTTTTTCACGAAAGAGGTAAAAAGGAGCTCTGCATGCTGGCAACTATACCTACACTACTACGTATCGGCATCATGCTCAGGAACAGTCCATTGGGGTAGAGAGTGTAAAAATCGTTGTGCAAATGCACACTGACACCCCGCCGATCAATGATTGGAGTAGTAGGCATATGGTAGGTGCTTTGGGTTTTCATTACCTCTGGACGGCGGCTTTCTTGTGCTATGGGAGTACACTGTGGTTTCCGCAGCTTGTGCCCCTGATTCTTTGAAGTTTTATTAACACAAAGCAGCAGCACGAGTCCAACAAACCACAGTCCACATATCAGTCTACTGAGCAGCATCAGTCTTGGCTATATATCTCTAAATTCTGGAGGCCTACTAAGACATTCTACTGGCAAGGCAAGACAACGATGGCTGTATGGAAACCTGCAGATTGTTTAATCCCGTCAGAACTGGTAAGCAGTTGAGTAATAGAGCCGAGTTCTTGTGTTGCATGAAACGAATCTGAGCTGTACTTGGCATGAAGCATGATCCAGATCCAAAACTAAATTTGAATCATTTTTTGCAGATCCCAAGAGCAGCGCGCCTGCCTGTCGCAAGTAGTACTGCTCCCCCACAACCAGTGGAGTGGAGTGGCCAATCCAGCAGCATTTGCAGCTACAGGTGGGCAATCCCATTTCACGCATGCAATGCGGTGTGGCAGCGCTGCTGTGCCGGTGCCGGTGCCGGCCAGCGCAGTCTGACAGGGGAGAGGAGATGAACAGTTGCGGAAGGCCCGAGCGCCACCACCACCACCATCACGACAGGGCCAGGCCCCCCACCACTCCTCGCCGCGGTCCGATGCAGCAGCACCTTTATGGGGAGGAGGCGAGCCTCATCGGCCGCTACAGTTCTGGTCCTCTGGTCGGCCCGCGGCCGGTGACAGCTTGGCCGGCGGGGCACCGTGCCGTAGTACTCGTACGTTGCCTTTGGGCGCAAACACATTTGATGCCCTCGCAGGCAGAGAGGTGGCAAGGCAATGAATGAATTGAAGCTGCTGCTGATGGGGGTGGTGGCGCTGCTGGCACATCACAGCACACCCTGATGATTTCCTACGCCGTCCGTCGCTGTGATCAGATCAGCCTGGTTGGTTATCTATCCACAGTGGCTCCACTTTCTTGGCTGCCGCCGTCTGTCTATGGCACTGGCACACCGTTTGTTCCCTCTGCAAGGCACTCTTAAATGGCCAGCACCCAGCAGGGCACCCATCTCTTCCTTTAATGGCTTCTGGCTGCATCGCAAAGAGGACCACAGAGGAGGGAGACAGACGAGAGAACAATGACAGGGAAGTAAACAGACGCACTGTGGCGCCACGATCCTAACATCATGCATGCATCTCCATGAACGCCTGCATTCCCCTTTCCTGGCGCTCTCTTTTCCCTGCTCACCTTTTCCTCCCATGTATCATCATAAAAAAAAAATCAAAGAACGAACGGAACACGACATGTGTACAATTTGCAATCCTTCATACACCAACCACACCCGGCAAAACCTCATCCAAAGATGGAAGGAAGGAAAATCATCAACCCAAAAGACTGAAAAATTGGGAGGCACTGGTCAAGCCTTCTAATCTGCTCTACTAATCTAAGCTGCAGCTGGCATCTTCAGCATCAGCAGGATATATATTTGTTAGTACTTAGTACAGTACGGTGGTGCTTCTTCTAGTCACTTGTCCCTGGTGGACTGGTGGTAGTCTTAGCTTTGCTCCTATGGTCTCTGCTCTTCAAGGCAAAGCAGCACATCCTGAGCCTGCGGAGGGGGTTATTGGTCATTATGCCAGGCGCAATTGTCACTGACAAGGTTAGTATAATCTCCATCATCTCTTCACATATCCCGATTGTCGCGATCGGACGGCTCACATGATCGCGGCCGGAAGATCACGGGCGCCCCGTATTGCGGGTGGAGGAGCATCAGTACCGTCGGCGCATGGAGGTAGCTGGGCGACAGCCGGAAGTCGAACCGCTGGAGGATGATGGCCACCGTGAGCTTGGACTCGAGGAGCGCCAGGTTCTGGCCAATGCACATCCGCGCGCCCAGGCCGAACGGGATGAACGCCGTGGGGTGCGCGGCGGCCTGCGCCACGCCCTTGGCGAACCGCGCCGGGTTGAACTGCGTGGCGTCCGCGCCCCACAGCCGCGCGTCGTGGTGCACGGCCATGATCGGGATCAGCAGCTCCGTGTCGCGCGGGATCAGGCACCCGCCGAGCTCCACGTCGGTCTTGGCTCGGCGCACCGTCGCCACAGCCGGCGGGTACAGCCGCAGCGTCTCGTTCAGGATCATCCCGAGCTGCCAGCAGCATAGCATGCGTCAGCTCATCCGGCCGTTGTTTTAGTCTGGTGAAGTGGTGGTTTGTCAAAGGGGGACAGGGAGCTTACTGTCTTGAGCTTGGCGAGCTGCTCGCGGGAGGGGATGTCACGCGCCCCGCAGACTTGGAGTACCTCCTGTCGGGCGAGCTCCTGCCACTCGGGGTGCATGGCGAGCAAGACTGTGGTCCATGTCAGGAGGTTCGACGTGGTCTGCTTGCCGGCGAAGAAGAACGTCTTGCACTCCTCCACTATGTCGTTGACGGTGATGGGGCTCACCTTGCCGCCGTTGCTGCTCGCGCTGATCATGAGGCCGAGGAGGTCCTTGGCACAGCCGCTGAGCTTCTCGTCGTCCGCAGCTTCCTGCCGCCGGCCGATGAGCGTCACCAGGTTCTTTCTGATCTCCTTGTCCAGCTTCCACGAGCTCGTGTTCTTCTTGGTCGGCAGGAACCTGTAGACAGATATGCACGCATCAAACCATGTCATGTCATTCCTCTGCCTGATTAGTTATTAGTTATAGTGCAAAACACTGAAATATGACGTCACACTGATTGATTGATTTATATTACTATTATATTACCTGTATCCAGGGATGAAGACCTTGCGAAATGCCTCGGAGGCGAAGGCCATGAGCTGAGTCTGGAGCTTGAAGACGGCCTTGCCGTCCTCGTAGCTCCGGCCGAACGCCGTGCGGGTGATGGCGTCCTCCGTCACCACCTGGAACCACTCGGACACGTCGATCTCGACCTCGCCGGACGCCGCGGCGGCCATGTCGTGCCACTTGTCCACCATGTCGACCACTGTCTGCCCGACGAACGGCAGCAGCAGCTGCGTCGCGCACCACAATTCAGCACGGACAACGACAAGAACACAAAGGCTGTTGCATCGCATCGCATCGCAGCAGTGAAAGGCTGACTGACCTTGAGGTTCTCCATGTGGAACGCCGGCGTGAGCACCTTGCGGCGGTGCGCCCACTTGTCGCCGCGCAGGCTGACGAGCCCCTCGCCCTCGAGCTGGCGCACCATCGGGTGCGACTCGTAGCGGTCGAAGTGGTCGGCGCGGGACAGGAGGATCTCCCGGATGAGGTCCGGGTCGGCGACGGCGAGCCTCGGCGTCGGGCCGAACCATATCAGGAACGTGGAACCTGGAGGAAGGCACGGGGCGTGAGCGTGACAAGCCGACGAGGCAGCCAATGATTGGGGGGGCGGGGGCGGGGGGGCAGGGCAGGGAGGCCATGTTCCGCCACATCAGCAGCATCCCCGCCAGCTGCCAAGGGGGCAGGGACAGGACATGGCAGGGCGAGGTGCCGGCGATGCAGACGCAGGCACAACATGCGTACGTACGCGCGGAGCAGGTACGTTACGATACCCGGCCCCCTGTGCTGTGCTGTGCTGTGCCGCGCCCGCCGCATTACACTGTACACACGCACTGCCGCACTAGACACTGTAGCCAGCCAGCACCCAGCAGGCAGGCAGGCAGGGATCACAAGACGACACGAGGAGAATGGTGGAGCAGGTGGTGGCCGCAGCGGGAGCGGCGTGGCGTGGCGACGGTTGGGCCAGGGACAAGTCGCGGCGGGTGCGCCCGGAGGCGGCGGGCGCAGGGCTAAGCTGGAGTTGAATGCGATGGAGACGGGAATGCGGTGGTGGCGGGCGGGGCGCGGTGGTGGCGGGGGAGCAGAAAGGGAGACGTGTAGGCTCATGTCGAGGGCCGCGGCAAGTAGGAAATAGACCCTGGCCACCTAACCGGGCTGCAGCCGGGGGACAGCGAAAACGAGAGACAACTACGGCAAACCGCTCCGACAGACCCAGGAGGCTCGCCTCGACATGCCACTAAATGCATGTCACCCAAAGGCGGCAGCAAGCAACATCCTGGGATTGAACCAGACGCATGGCGCAACCGCAACTTGATCATGTTGGTGCTTGTGGTCTCTGCCTTGCTTTGCTCATCATGTTGATTGAGATTGGCTCCCTCCCCTCTTGCCGATTGGGCTCGGTCAATCCGTACCACCACCGTAACCGAACAGAGGAGGAAGCAGCAGGCGCCAGAGAGAGAGAGACCGGGGAAACAGAGCCTGGAGAAACTCTGCCTGGTGTGGAGAGACAGGGGAAGGGAATGGACTCGTTGGTCGGATAAGCACGAACAGAAACATGGACGTTGGCGTACCGTAGATTTTCTTCCAGTGGTGGTAGAAGGCGAGGACGCGCGGGAGGACGTTGTGGGAGCGGTAGGGGCGCGGCATTGGCTTGGCGGAGGCGGCCACCATGAGCGCCACCATCTCGCGGACGCAGCCGACGAAGAAGCGGTAGCGGGGGCCCCTGATCCCCTGCCGCGCGAAGTGCCGCTCCACCCGCCGCGGCCGCCACCACAGCACCTCCATCAGCTTCACCACCACGTACGCCACCGCGCCTGCCGCCGCCAGCGCCGTCCACCCCCACCCCATGCGTCCGCTCCGTCCTCCGTGCAGGGAGCAGAGACACAGAGAGAGAGAGAGGGAGTTTGTTATGCTTGGCCTCGGCGAAGCCAAAAGAGCGCAAGAGCAGGAGCGCGCGTGAGGTGGCAAGGGGAGAGGTGAGGGGGGGAGACGTGGTGAGGAGAGGAAGCGAGTCGGGTGGATTTATATAGCAGCCGGGCCGGCCGCGGGGGCGGACTCGTTGCCGACCGGACGCGGACGGACCAGCGGCGCAGGAGGCTCGCAGTGGTGGTGGTGGTGGTGGTATGTGTGTCATGTGTAGGATTAGTTAGCTGTAGCGTGGCAGGATTTGGTTAAGTGTAGGCCGTCGTGCCCTGCTGTGCTGTAGCAGTACGTAGAGATTCAGCGGAGGGGCAAGGGCAGCATGGTAAATGGCACGGCAGGAACAGGATGTGGGGAGCGCGGGCGAGGGATCCGCGGAGCGAGGCGCCGCTGGGGCCGCCGTCGCGGGGATTAATGGAGGGGTCAACCCGAATTGGCAACTTTGTTTTCTTTTGCTCTGGGGCCTTGTGGCTGGCGACTCCTCCGCCTACTCTCTGCGCGGCGGGCCCCGCAGCGTACTGTACCTGTAACCCTCTGCCTCTCAGCCGCCGCCTCCAGTAGTCCAGTCCAGTCATCTTCCTCACGTCCAGTCTTGGGCCCTGTTTAGTTTTCTGACTAAATTTTTTTCATCCATCATATCGAATCTTTAGACACATGTATAGAACATTAAATGTACATAAAAAAATAAACTAATTACACAGTTTGGTTGAAAATCGCGAGATGAATCTTTTAAGTCTACTTACTCCATGATTAGCCTTAAGTGCTACAGTAACCTACATATACTAATGACAGATTAATTATACTTAATAGATTTGTCTTGCAGTTTTCTGACAAGCTATATAATTTGTTTTTTATTAGTTTCTAAAAAGACATCCTTCTGACACATCCGACGTAACACCAAAAAAAAATTTCATCTCTAATCTAAACAGTGCGGCCCTCCGCGCCAGCATATACTCTGCTCTCAAGTCTGCACTCTGGCAGTATCATGCAGTCAGTGTTGTAACTCCGTATGCATCAGCATTGTATACTAGTAGTACAGTACAGTATCAATACATAGTACTAGTACTTCAGCTTTTATCTTCTTCTCTGCTTTGACAGTTGCGGGCTTTGTGTGTGTCAGCCGATGCAGGCCATGCAGATGCAGTAGTAGAGATAGAGTAACGGTGAGTGGCACTTTTTTTTACTGCGGCATTTGTTTGGCTGGGTGTGCTTTGTTGGTTGACAAGATTGATGAGAGATCTCTCGTGGTTATATATATGTGGACGGATGCATCTCTTCTTGCTGCTTTCACTTTCACCATGGTGGTTCTTCTGCCTTTCGGGGGTGGAGGCGGAGGAAAAGGTGGTGGTACTAGCCGCGTGGCATGTGGGGCTCCGATCCGGCGATCCTGGCTGCTCGGGGTGGCTGCTTGCAGAAGAGACAAGGCCGCCTAAAATCTTTGCTTTTTGGTGTAGTAGGATCATTTGATTTCAGCAGGGGGCGGGGCGGAGGCGGAGGCGGAGGGAGACGAAAGGTGATTGATTGCAGGGGAATTGGAGCTACGCCTATGCATGCTGCAGCCTTCAGCAAAGAAACGTCAGGCTTGTTGTAGCCTCATTTGATATGCCTGGAGGGACTGGTGTAGTACTACTGTACTAACTAACATGCATTCTTTTTTCCCTATCCATCTAGTCTACTCGCTCTAGCGAGCGAGGTTCATACGGCCGTGCTGAAGATAAGCACATCATCAGTTGGTGATAAAAACCTACAGTAGGGGGTCAGTCAGGTTCATGAACCCTTGCTGCAATGCAACGAACTCTACCTGTGTGTATTTCCTCCTTTTGCTTTCCCATGTGGACTGTTGCAACTTGGAACAGACTCTCCTTTTCAGAGCCAATCTTGGCTCTTGCCCAATGGAGTGGAGAGTGGACGACTCTTGCAATGTGTTCTGGTTGGCTTTGTTTGTTACACATTATTAAGCCCCCGGAATTGGAGGCGGCCTTATCTGCTAGTACTCCGTAGTGCCTTACCCCCTTCTTCTTCTTTTTTTTGTTAAAGTGACGTTCGCTACATTGAATGTACGCATGTCATGTTCTGTTGTAACGTGCCAACAGAAGTGTGTTCAATGGGTTTTTTTTATCTTCCTTCCCTTCCAAACAGAAGAAATCCTATTCTCCGCTTCTTTGTATGGAAGTAAGGTGAGCTTGCAGAAACCCATGTGGCGTATATATTCTTTGTGGAAGTCAAGTGCAGAAACGGGGAGCTAGCTTCGTCTTGCTTGATCTGCACACAAGTTAGTACTGCAACCTTTTACCACTCCACATACTATGAGACATGGATGTGAGTGCGACCCATGCCAAAGTTGACGTCCATGCATGCATATGGCACCAAGCAGGGAGCAAAGTTGCAGGGTGCTGGAGAGATCTGAGACCAGCTGCCTGCCTCCGTGCCTCGTCGCTAATAACTCGCAACAATTTTCTGCCCCCAGGTGATGGTACAGCAAGCTGATGTTTCCATTATACTGTCCAAGTGTGAAGTGTGAAGTGTCCATTTGATGATGATTTCTTCCTCCCCAGTGAAGAACAGTGTCCATCCGATGACTGAAGCCCGATCGAAGCGTGTGTACGTACCGGCGGACCACCATGCACCAGTGTGTGCCACAACATGCATGTACATGTTGCCCTAGAGCGGTAGAGCCGCGTCTCCAACCCTAAGCTAGCTAGCGGAGGGTGGTGCATGCTAGCTAGCTTTGCACCAGCGACGACATGACGTTGGCACGCACAGCACACAACTGGCAGGCGGCGGGCATCGCAATCGCTGTGGCTGTAGTACACCACTGGAGCGTGAGAGGACGTACACGGGTCATGGTCACGGAACGGATCGGTCGGAGCCCGCCTCCCCACTGCTCACCTGGCGTGTTTGCTGCTCGCCTGCTTGGGCCATTTCTGTTTACCTGCTACAACTATGTGGCGGCAGATAATGCTCCGTTCGGTTAGCCGATATGACACGAAGATATTCACTGATTTATTTTATATATATATATATATATATATATATCACACACGACATGAATAATGCATTACACCGTGACACCATCAATGTCTGCTCCTTCTCAAAAGGTTGTGTGTGTGTACCATACTATTGCTAGCTAGGTACAGTAGAGTAGTATTATGTGAGCCACTGAGCCCGGCCATAGGTGATGGAGCTTATCTTTCTGATGCACCAGGTTGGTAGCTACCACTCCTACGTTTAGTAGTACTGTACTACGAGTAGCACCGATGATCTGAATGAACAAGATCCATGGTTGATGGATCGGTCACTGTTGCAGCATGAAAACGCTGTGCCGGCCGGTGAGGAAAGTGCCAAAGTTTCCTTCTGGGTGCTGTGTGCGTGATCGGTGTGAGTGTGAGGTAGCTAATGAATGAGCTTAGGCCACTGCTTCCATGCTGTTGCTGCGTGTGGCTATGGCCCTTGCTGTGCTGGGTTCATCTGATGAGCTAGCTAGGCTATCTAGCTAGCTAGGCAGACGCAGAGGCAGCTAGCTGGGGGCCGGGCCGGCCGGCTGGGTGGAAAGGACTTGACGTGCAATTTGGGGGAGCCGGTCTAGGTCCAGTCCAGGTGGGGTTTATAATGCCTAGTTTACCTGACGCTCCCAATGACCTATCACACGCTATACATACTGCAGCCAGATTGGGTAAATAGAACGTGACAGCATGCATGCAGCCGAGAGTGGCAGGGGCGCGCGCGCGCACTACTGCGATGACGTCATGCACCGGCCTAGTATGCTGTAGTAAGTCATTAGGCATTGTTTAGTTCACCTCGAAATCCAAAAAGTTCCAAGATTCTGCGTCATATCGAATCTTACGGCACATGCATAAAGCACTAAATATATATAAAAACAAAAATTAATTACACAATTTGTCTGTAAATCGCGAGATAAATCTTTTGATCCTAGTTAGTTCATAATTGGACAATATTTGTCAAATAAAAACGAAAGTGCTACAATAGCGAAATCCGAAATTTTTTTGGAACTAAACAAGGCCTAAATATAAGCTACATCTAGATCATTAGTAGTGTGCATATAGGGATATAATCTAATTAAATCAACTTACTTTCTCGATTCTAAATTATAAAACGTTTTAACCTTTTTATATACACATTGTACTATTACTATATTGTCGAACATAATGTATATCTAAGTACATATCAAAAGCTATAAATTTAGAAAAAGAATTAAGTCGTCTTTAACTTGTAATGGAACGAGTATAATTTAGAACAGTAGTATGCACACAGGATGGCATTGCCATCTACTCATGTACGTATGTATCCTTTGTGTGCGCGGCGCGGTGGGCTGCTGTGCATGATTGAGCTTTGTTTACTGGCGCATGCATGCATGAGCGCGTGAAAAACGATCGAATGGGTGCTCGATAGATCACAGTTGGTGACACGTTGGAATGGGCAGGCAGCAGGCACGGATGAAGACACCTTCAACTGTATGGATCAGTTCAGCTTTGATCCGTCATGATCACGTCCTATCAGTACCCGGCCGGCCGGCCCGCCCGGAAATCATTTGATTCCCGTCGCTTTTCTTGCTGAATTATAACCAAAGTGTCAGGTGGTGAATCAACATCTCCACGCGTCCCTTGCCGCTACACAGGTTGGGACGCGAGAGACACCAAATTGATAGTTCAGAGTCGTCACGGTTTCAGTTCATTTGAACGTCTACGATGTCCATGCATCCAACCAAGGATCAAAAACTAGTCGAAATCTTTTCTTCCGCCCAACAGTTTCTCTATTTATTTTTTTCGTTTTCATCTTCCATCTCGTCTCGGACGCCTGGTGTTTGCAACTTGCTTCCTCCTTTTTAATAAAATATACATGAAATTGTGTTCTAGGAAAAAAGAAAAAGAAAAAGAAATGAAGTTGGTCTAAATCAGTGAGTCAAAAAATACATCATGAGTCATATTAAACTTTCCACTTATCCTTATGGTCTATAGACTCTCAATGTGATTATCTGGATTCTCCAACTTTCGAACTTATTTGAATCGACCACTTGGAAGTTGAAAATAATAATTTTAAGAGTTTATGGAACCAAATGAGCACAAAAAGATTAGAGACCCACATGCGTTCCACTCTAAATAAATGGGTTCTAGGTCGACCCAAAAACCTAGAAAAGGCAAATACTTTGCATCCACACTCAAACAAAACAATGTGGTTGAATTTAGGAATAACAAGGCTATGTTTAGTATTGCTCCTTGTATCGCTCCTAAAGTAGATTCAACGCTTTATCATGCAAATGTTACCATTCAAAAACAGCTCCACGTCGGAGCTCCATGATTTCACATTGACTAGAGTAGCGAGTAGAGGGAGCTGGAAAAAAGTAGCTTCGAGGTTTTTACCCTCCACACTTACATGTAGCCACAAATCCTAAAATGCCCCTCCTTGTGCATGGGCGAGTAGTGGCCCAGAGAGAGAGAGAGAGAGAGAGACGAGATTCGTGAGATCGTCGTGAGAGAGGTGAGAAAAGGAGACAAAGAGATAAATAGGGGAGAAAAAAAGAAATTGTTAAAGGAGAAATAAGTAAAGGAAAAAAAAAGCAAAAAGGAAAGGGAAAATGGTATTAGAACGACATTTCATGCATTATCCAGTGTAACCTTGTGCCTCTTTCGTTCCCACATTCTATCTAATAAATTGCGCAGGCTCGGACATTAATAATTGTCGATCGAAAGAAGAGCCAGCAAGCAACAAGAACAAACAGTAGCTGAAGACGAACAGTGTGTGTGAGAGAGTGAAGGGCGGCCTTGTTTACTTCCCAAAAATTTTGCAATTTTTTTCAGATTCTCTGTCACATCGAATCTTTAGACGCATGCATGGAGTATTAAATATAGGCGAAAATAAAAACTAATTGCACAGTTTGGTCGAAATTGACGAGACGAATATTTTGACCATAGTTAGTTCATGATTGGATAATATTTGTCAAATATAAACGAAAGTATCACTATTCATATTTTAAAAAAAAATTAGAAGTAAACAAGGCCCAAGTGCGTGGCTGCTGTCGATGAGCTTCATCTTGACGGTGCAATGCCAGTAGCGATGCAACACAGAGAAAAATGGCTCCAAATGCAAGCTGGAAAAGGAAGAAGCTTCTCACCGCGTCTGATCTGACGGATGGGATGGGACGGCCACACGGATTGGACGGCTGCGGATCGACCGATCGTACCTGCTATGTCCGTATATTCCTGCCACCACCGGCGGCCCTTTGCTTTGGTCACCTCGATCGCTCACAAATCGAGGCGACAGCTGCACTGCGTCTCCAATTTTTCACTGTAAAAAAATAGTAACGGATCGAAGAGCATCTCTGTCTCTGCATGCAGCCTCCTGAACGATTCTAACCGATCCGTGCTACGAAGAGGCATCGTGGCCACGGGATCATCGTCAGCTCCCCCCCTTCTTTCTGTCACGTGTCTCTTCTCTTCTTTTGTTTCTGCATGCATGTGTCCTCAACTCATCTCGTCTTTCTCTAGATTTTGAGTAGACTTTGCTGTAGATTCGCAGGCAAGACACTTTTGTCTGGATGCGCCCGCCAATGCAGGCGATCAAGCCAAAAAAATCAGATAAATTCATATAAATTTTCAGTTATTGCTCACGATGAAGTTCTAGGAAAAATAGCACACATAATGACATAAGTGGATAGAACTATTCACAATGGTCTTCTAGCCATATAGGTTCGTAAGTTTAACTATATTTGTAAAAAAATACGATGAATATTTATATCTCTAAATAAATTTATTATTAAAATAGATTCAATGACCTATCTACTGATATTATTATGTACCATAAATGTTAAATTTTATATAAAATTAGTTAAAGTTATTTTCGGGAAGCGACAACTTGTGATGAAGTGAGCTAAATGAGTCTGATCAGGTAGGCTTAATTGACGGCTCCATCCATCAGACCAAGGACTTGTTTGTTCCTGTAAACGTAGCTAATAGTTATCTAGACGAACCAAATATGGCCTAAGGATCGAATCACATGAGAAAGAGCAAGAGAGAGCTGAACTATTAGGACAAACCATATATGCTTTAGTTAGCCCCTGGTATAGGAAAACGTTGCGAATAATGTTTTGGAAGCGATACATTTTAAGTTGCTCCAACTCAACACAAGTGACCTCATTTACGACTAATTACTTTTAAAGTGGTACCTTACTTTTCTTTTCACACCGTGGCACCTATTATAAATTCTCAAATTTAAGATGAGTTGTCCATGAGGACAGAGCCAGGATAGGTGTTCCAGCACCTTAGGCATTAAATATTTAAACAATTTAGCACCCATTTGCCCACAACATAAGGGCGTCCACACAGTGGTGCGCTATTGATTTCGATAGCTGCCACAACCCACAAGATTAAATTACTCCCTCTATCAAATGTTGTGATTGACGGCCAGAGCAAAACAAGCAGCACACACCTATATATCCCGTGTTCGTTTTAACCAGCTCCATGCTAGCGCCGAAGAAATCGGTAGTGCTCCATTTTTTTCTCGCTTTCTACATACCACATCAGTCCAAACCTCATACCAAGCCAACTCAGCTAGTGATTTCAAAGGCCGTTCGGGACGCCCTAAGCACCAAGCACCCTGTGTTTGGGCCAATGATGCCTGTAGCCTATCTTTTTATTATGTGTTTCGTTTGGGAGATGGGATAGGTCGATCCGACTCGTGGTCTAGGCACTAACAAGTATAAGTCTGCGTGACTGACCAAGTTTGGATGGTGATGCAAGTGAGACACAGAGGGTTTATACTGGTTCGGGCCAAGAACGCCCTACGTCCAGTGTGGCTGTGGATTCTGTATAACCTTACACCCAAAGGTGCTTGCAGTAGGGGGTACAAGCTGGTTGTGAGAGAGGGCTAAGTCCCAGGTCTCAGCTTGGAGTGGACAGAGTGCGGGCTGCTGCTCTGTGAAAAGAATGTTGCGTGTGTGAACCTTCTGAACTCTCTCTCTTAGTTGTGAACCACGGCTCCCCTTTTATAGCCTCAAGGGAAGGCCAGGTATTTACATGAGTAGATGTCTTTTATTGAATGGTGAAACCACAGTCCCGACCCTGTTGAGGCTGGTCCATCTCGTCCTTGAGGGATGGTTGACGGCATGGCTGTTCCTGTAGAGGGTTATCGAGCCCTGTAGGGGTCGCGGGGGTCGGATCGCCAGCACTGCTGCACATCCCGTCATCAGTGGGAAAAGACTCCAAACAGTGGTGCTGATTTTACCTCTCCCATTCCCTTTTTACTGTGCGACAGTACGCTACAGTGAAAGAGGTAAGGATGTACAGTGATAGAGGTAAGGCCACAGTGACCAGGGTGGTTGGAATAGTTATCGCCTTGCCCTGCCGCGGTATGGAAGCCGTCGCGTCTGTCATGTCGTGGGTACGAGCGCCGAGCGGTGAAAGTCTTGCTGCCCAGACGGAGTGGGGTCCGGCGCCCGAGCCTGGACGGGGTCGAGCGAGTCGGAAACTGCGTCCGAGGCCCTGAGGGGCCGGGCGAGTCGGAACTTGCGTCCGAGGCCCTGAGGGGTCGGGCGAGTCGGAACTTGCGTCCGATGCCCTGAGGGGTCGGGCGAGTCGGAACTTGCGTCCGAGGCCCTGAGGGGTCGGGCGAGTCGGAACTTGCGTCCGAGGCCCTGAGGGTTGTGGTTAGTATGTTTTTTTTACGTTTTTTATTGCTCTGATTTGGGTATCCCTTATTATGGTACCCAATAGTAGCCCCCGAGCCTCTGAAGGGGTGAGGTCACCTCTTTAGAGGTTCTTTCCCCAGGGACTGTAGTTGACTAGGAACCTTTTATTTTTCTCCGGGGGGTGCGCGCGAGCGCACCCGCCGGGTGTAGCCCCCGAGCCTTTTGGAGGAATGATGTTATTCCTTCAAAGGCTTTCACCCTATGACAACTATAGTCTGGAGTGTTTTTAAGGGATAGGTTGCGTGTTCTTTACACGTAGTGCCTGTTCCCATGGTGCGAGGAAGCCCCCGAGCCCTTTCCCCGCAAGGGTCGATCAGGTTCTTTCTCGTCTTGTAATTACGTCCCTCATTCTTCCTTTCGCTCGGAGGAGGAGTGGGTCGTGCCGTACTACCCTCGAAGGGCGAGTGACGACGTTTCCTGGGAGCTGCATGCGGGTAGATCCGAGTGGATGTCCGAGTCCCGTTCGATAGGGGTCGGCTAGTGGCCTTATGGGCACATCTCAAAAAGTACCCGAGGGCAGTCACGGTGGATGTCGGAACCGTTCGTTAGGTTCCGAGGGCTCGATGCCTCCCTCGATGGGATCCCACTCACGTGACACCCGCATGGGTCTCGGATATGACTGTAAAGATGCGCCGACTCCCTGTTGGGCTCGGACCTTGGCCTCTATTGTGCTCATCTTCAGTCATCCCTCGCTCAGTTATCCTGAGGCGACTGTTCGAACCTGTGTCGCAGGTCAATCTCGCAACCTCTGGAACGTAGGTGGCCATGGCCTGGGGATTTTGGGCCTCGAAAGGCTTTTTTTTTTCAAATTCGTTTTGTAGCGTCGGGGTCGGGCGAGACGGCATTTGTGCCCGACGGGAAACCGTCTTGCAGTTTTTGCTCGGGGTCGTGATGGGGTCGGGCGAGACGGAATCTTGCGCCCGACGGAGTCCTCCCTGCGACGCTTGGTCCGCGGGGGGTCGGGCGCCGCGTCCCCTGGAAGGAACCGCCCTGACATAACTTTTCAGGGCGCTTCTTTTGAGGCGCGTCTCGCCCCGGCCGGATGGGACGTTTCGCCTGCGAAATTAATGCGCGCGTGTGGCGGGCGCGGGAATCGGAGGGAGTTGGCGCTTCGAGTTTTTCACCTGAGTGGGCGACGGTTGCTCTCTCCCTCTCTCTCGCTTGGCCTTCCTCGCAGGGGCGTGGTCGTGGCTCGCCCCTCCTATAAAAGCGGCCGTTGGGGGCTTGATTTCTTTTCTCTCGCTCCTGCGCCACAAAGCCCCTGCCTCCCACTCTTTCTTCGGCCATCTCTTCCATCTCCACCGCGCAGACTCTCCTCTTCCTTCTGAAGCCATGGCCGACGTCGAGGTGTGGCCGCCCAGCAATGTGACCAAGTCCGCGCTGGAGGCGCGCGTGAAGGCCGGGATCCTTCGTCCCCTCAAGGACGTCGGGTTCCCGGAGTGGATCGTTCCCTCGGCGAACGACAGGGAGCCAAACCCGCCGCCGGGCTTTGTGGTCTGCTTCCTGTCGTTCTTAGACCGAGGGTTCGGGGTTCCGGCCGGCCGTCTGATCAGGGCCATCCTCGACTACGACGAGGTGGAGCTGCACAACCTGAATCCCAACTCGGTGATGCAGGCCGCTGTCTTCGCCACAGTTTGTGAGGGGTTCCTGGGGGTTCCTGTCAATTGGAACCTCTGGCTTCACCTCTTCAAGGCGGACATGTCGGCCGGTACGTGGGGAAGGAGAAGATCCCCCTGCGAGCCGGCGGCTGCACGCTGCAGCTTCGTTAGCAGCGGTCCGGATTGTACATCTGGAGTTCGATGCCGTCGTCAAACCGGGGGTGGTAGAGCGCATGGTTCTACCTCCGGAATGACGGCGGTCTCCTGCCGAAGTACACTGGGAGGATGGTGACAGAGGCCCCCCAGAAGTGGGTGTGGGGCGCTCCGGCCGAGGAGCAGAAGAGGCTCGCCCCGCTTTTTGTGGGGCTTCAGAAGCTGCGGGAGGCCTGAGTCACTGCGGCCACGGTGGCGGTAGCGTTCCATAAGAGGAGCCTGCTTCCGCTGGCGCAGCGCCGGGTACCCATGTTCGGGATGACCCGGGACGTCCCTTGGGAAGGGACGAGGATGTTAGCCGAGCCGATATCGGCTTCGGACATCGCCGCCCGGGTCGAGAAGACGACGCACCCGGAGATGAAGAATTCCCGGGTGGTGCCGATGCACCCTGAAAAGGGCTACATTTCCCTGGTAAGTATGGATTTTTTGCGCCTTCTTCTCGTTTTCTTCTTGCCTTTTCCTTGACTCCTGATCGTTCGCAGAGGATGGGGGTTGTCAAGGATTCCCCACCCCGTGTCCCAGAGGACAAGGAAATTCGGGCCAAGAAACGGGCCCGGAACGAGGAGCAGAAGAAGGAGGACAAGAAGGCCAAAGCAGCGCGAAAAGCGCAGCGGCGGGAGATCTCCGCCAAAAATCATCGTGAAGCCGAGAAGGCGGGCGTCGCCCCGCCTTCGTCTCCCGAGACTTCGGTCTCGGAGATAGAGGGCGGGGGCGGCGACGTCGACTGGCTCGATGAGCTGATGGAGGAGGACGACGCAGTCCCTGCTGCCGGGGGGATCGAGGCCCCAGAGGGGTCAATGGCCCGAGGTGGGTCGGAGGCCCCCGAGGGAACCCAGGCGCCGGAGGGCGGGCAGCCCGTCCCCCACATCGTTGTGGAAGACGAGGACAGCGCCCCACGCCAGGATCCAGCCCCCGTGAGCCCCCAAGAGGGGGAGAAGGCGTCGGGGGCAGAGCTCGAGGAGCCCCCTCACCCAGTAGTGCCGGAGGGTCGGGCCGAGCCCTCCCCAACGTCCGGGGCGGGAGCCAGTGCCCCCGTGGAGGTGTCGCAGGCCGAGGCCATTATGGCGCCTCCTGCGCCGTCGGTAGGCGAGGCAGGGGTCCAACCGACGGTCCCTAGCACCGCGGGAGACCCCCAAGGAGCGCCGAGCTCCCGTAAGAAGTCTGCTCCTCGGGCGAGGTAGGGATAGGATTCCTGATCCTTCTGCTGATTTTTTGTTTTTCTCTTTCTTCTAACTTGATATTGTCCCTCCAGCCCTAAGCAAAAGGCGCCTTCGGTGGCGCTGGCCCCCCTGAAAGCTGTGAAGAGGGGGGCTCAGTCAACCCCTGGGTCGGCTAGGCCCGTGTCGCCGCCACCTCCGGGCTACGAGGAGGCAGGGCGTCACCAGGGGCAAGACACGGGGGCGCCGAAGCCCCAAGGACTGGAGGGGACGGCCCTTGCCCCCGAGGCTGTGCCTCCTTCGGGAGATGCTGATCTGGGGGGCGCGGGCCGACCTGCGCATACCGAGGGAGGCCGAGCCATCGTGGGGTCCAGCGCGGCGCCCGAGGCCCCCGCGGCGGGAGGGGAGGAAGGTGCCGGATGGGGCAAGAGCCCCGTAATCTGGCCCAACCTTGACGATGCCGAGGGGGGAGCCAGATTCGTTCTGGATGACCCGTCAGAGAATTACCTCTGGCAGGGTCTGGACGCGTGTGGGCGCGCTGGTGTCGAGGCCCTTAACCGAGCTTCTCAGCTCGTGGGCCGTGATATGTTCAATCTAGCTCAGGTAAGATTTTCACTCGTGTTGTGAAGTAATTTTGTCCTTGCTTTGCGATATTAACTCCCCGTGTGACTTTCGATCTTATAGGCGCTCAAGGCCACCTCCCTGGAGAAGTCAGTATTTCTCCGTCGCGAAAGGGATGCCAGGGCGTCCTTCGAGAACGAGAGGGCTGCCAGGGAGGCGGCAGAGGTAGAGCTCGCGAAGGAGTGCGAGATTTCTGCCGAGCTTCGGCAGAAGTGCTCGGCACTGGCCACCGAGGCTCGGGAGGCCCGGGATAAGGTCGCCCCCCTGGAGGAGAGGATTGGGGTCCTCACCCAAGAGTCTGAGGCGCAGAAGGCGGCGGCTGAGGGGTACAAGGGTGAGGTCGCTCGGCTTGAAGCTTTGCTCGCTGAAAAAGACCTTGCCTTGAACCAAGCCCAGACCGACCTGTCCGGGGCCCTGAGCGAGGTGGCCCGCTGGCATCAGAGCTCGGCGGAGCACGAGAGGCGTGCCGAGGGTAAGACTTGCGCCCTTTACCCCGGACTCCTTTATACTTTTTGAGTTTGCTTTTCTTGACTTTTTGCTTCAACCAGAATTGGAGAGGAAGGTGGTCGAGACGTCCTCTGCTGCCGAGGCCCTACAAAGGTCCCTTGACGCCGAGGCTTCAGACCGCTCGGCTCTTGAAGCCGTGGTTACCTCAGCGTGTAAGGGGCTCGGGGTATCGGCGTCGGGGTCGTCGTTGCGCAGTCGGGTCGAAGCCCTTTACTCCCGGGCCGGGGAGAGGATGAGGGAGGCACTCCACGCCGGGGTGAAGAAAGCCCTGGCGGTGGTGAGCTCTCACTATGCCGGCATTGATTTGCCGACAGTCTGTGAGGGCTAGTTCTCCCGGATGATGAGACTGAGGCCCAGGAGGAGGTGCAGAGGCTTGAGGACGCCGTGGCTGCCCCTGGAGATGCCTTGGCCACCTTCTTCGATGACGAGGCGGAGCTTCCCCCCCTCGGGGCTCAAGGACCTAAGTGGACAGGGCAGTAGGATTCTTAGTTTATTTTTCTTTTTGTGGGTGTTGAGGCCGGTGGGCCGTGCAACATATATATACAATGTCTAATGTTGAAAGCAGATATTTTTTTAATGGCTCTTTAAGCTGTTTTCTTTTTCCTTATACCGATCCGACCTCGGCAGCGTGAGGTCGGGTAAGTTCCTTGCGGTAACCAGAAACCCCAAGCCGAAGTCCTCTTCCTTTTTCCCTTAGTGGTTTTTTAGAAGTCCGATTCCGTCCCGCGGATCTAAGGTGAGTAGGAGCGGTCCCTTGCTCGTGAGCGCTGACCTTTCCTAGTGCTCATGCCTTAAGATTTTCGGGGCGAGTTTCCGGTTTCCCGAAAACTTTCTAAGAGAAAAGGGGGAAAGGACCATGGGTCAGAGTTCTTTTAACTTGCGCGAGAGAAGGAAAAAGGTTTAGAGCTGACACGGGGGGTTCCCCCCTAAGTAGCCCCCGAGGGAGGCTGGGACACTGCTGGGCAGGTCCGAGGCTCCCTGACAAAAAAGGGCCATATAACTTAAACTTTCATTTATTCCTCCATGATGATGAACGAACGAAAATTTTTACAAAAGTTCTAGGGGTAAAAGCGACGTAGCTGTTCTATCTTCCATGCGTTTCTGAAGACCTCCCCTGCTTCATTGGCGAGCTTGTAAGTGCCGGGTCGGAGAACCTCGGCGATGACGAAAGGTCCTTCCCAGGGGGGTGTGAGCTTGTGACGACCCTTGTTGTCTTGTCTGAGCCTTAGCACCAAGTCGCCGACTTGTAAGGCTCGGCCTCGGATTCGTCATGCGTGGTATCAGCGGAGGGCCTGCTGGTATTTGGCAGAGTGTAAGAGGGCTACATCCCTGGCTTCATCCAGCTGGTCCAGCGTGTCTTCTTGGAATGTTTTGCCGCAATTTTCGTCGTAGGCTTGTACCCTCGGAGACCCGTACTCCAGATCAGTAGGGAGGACAGCTTCCGACCCGTAGACCATGAAGAACGGGGTGAAGCCTGTGGCTCGCCTTCGGGAGGTTCTCAGACTCCAGACGACGGCCGGTAGCTCTTTGAGCCACCTTTTTCCAAACTTGTTCAGTCGGTTGAAAATCCTGGGCTTCAAACCCTGGAGGATCATGCCATTGGCACGCTCCACTTGACCGTTGGTCTTGGGGTGAGCCACTGCCGCCCAGTCCACACGTATGTGGTGTCTGTCGCAGAACTGCAAGAACTTTCGTCCGGTGAACTGTGTGCCGTTGTCGGTGATTATGGAGTTCGGTACCCCAAATCGATGGATGATGTCCGTGAAAAACAACATTGCTTGCTCGGCCTTGATCCTTGTAATGGGTCGGACTTCGATCCACTTGGAGAACTTGTCGATGGTGACAAGTAAGTGTGTGAAGCCCTCGGGCGCTTTCTGCAGAGGCCCGACCAGGTCGAGGCCCCAGACAGCGAAAGGCCAGGTGATGGGGATCGTTTGCAGGGCCTGAGCGGGTAGATGTATCTGCCGGCATAAAATTGACATCCCTTACAGGCCCTGACGATCTCTGTGGCGTCGGCTACGGCGGTGGGCCAGTAGAAACCTTGTCGGAAGGCATTTCCTACCAACGTCCGAGGCGCGGCGTGATGGCCACAAGCCCCCGAGTGAATGTCCTGTAGGAGCTTGACCCCCTCTTGACGTGGGACGCACCGCATGAGGACGCCCGAGGGGCTTCGCTTGTACATCTCCCCATCAAGGAGGATAAAGGTCTTGGCACGACGAGCCACGCGCCTTGCTTCGGCCTGGTCGAGGGGCAAAGTGCCGTCGACCAGGCGTTGAAGCAAAGGGTAGCGCCAATCAGGCGAGTCGTCAGATGCAGGTGGCTCTGGCTCGAAGTCCATGGCCTCCTGTTCTTGAGCGACAACGTCTCTGGGGTCGGCACTCTGTTCGCTGGGGGGTTCGTCCGACCCCCCGTCGTCCTTGTAGTCGACGGAAGGTCTGTAGAGGTCGCTGACGAAAACATCCGGGGGGACCGTGGCCCGCTCGGATGCCATCTTGGCGAGCGCGTCGGCGGCCTCATTATACTTCCTTAACACGTGGTTAAGTTCGAGGCCGTCGAACTTTTCTTCCAGGCGTCGAACCGCTTTGCAGTACGCGTCCATCTTGGTGTCATGGCAGCTGGACTCTTTCATGACTTGATCGATGATGAGTCTAGAATCGCCTCGGATGTCGAGCCGTTTGATCCCAAGCTCGATCGCGATGTGGAGACCGTTAACAAGGGCCTCGTACTCTGCTGCATTATTCGAAACAGGGAAATGGAGTCGGATCGCGTATCGCATCCTTACCCCGAGGGGCGAGATGAAGACGAGGCCTGCGCCGGCCCCAGTTTTCATCAAAGACCCGTCGAAGTACATGGTCCAACATTCGTGCTGGATTTGTGGGGGTGGGAGCTGAGTCCCAGTCCATTCCGCCACAAAGTCGGCCAAGACCTGGGACTTTATGGCCTTGCGAGGCTCATAAGTGACCCCATCGCCCATGAGCTTTATGGCCCATTTGGCAATCCTCCCGTTGGCCTCTCGGTTCTGAATCACTTCTCCCAAAGGGAAAGATGAGACCACTGAGACTTGGTGAGATTCAAAGTAATGTCGGAGCTTGCGCCGAGCCAACACTACAGCGTAGAGTAATTTTTGGATCTGTGGGTATCGGGTCTTTGTGTCGGAGAGTACCTCACTGATGAAGTATACCGGCCTTTGGACCGGCAGGGCGTACCCCTCTTCCTTCCTCTCGACCACGATAGCTGCGCTGGCCACCTGATCAGTGGCTGCGACGTAGAGAAGTAGTGGTTCCCCCTCGGCGGGGGGCACCAGGATGGGAGGGTTGGTGAGCAAAGCCTTGAGCTTGTCAAAGGCTTCCTGGGCCTCGGGGGTCTAGGAAAAGTGCTTAGATTTCCTAAGTAACCTATACAGAGGCAGCCCTTTTTCCCCGAGGCGAGAAATGAAACGACTTAGGGAGGCTAGACATCCCATTACCCTCTGTACTCCCTTTAGGTTACGAATGGGGCCCATATTCGCGATGGCCGAGACCTTTTCTGGGTTGGCCTCGATTCCCCGCTCAGACACAATAAACCCAAGGAGCATGCCTCGGGGGACCCCGAAAATGCACTTTTCGGGGTTGAGTCTGATCCCTTTCGCCCTAAGGCATCGGAATGTTTCTTCTAGGTCGGCAACCAGGCCGCTTGCTTTCGTGGACTTGATGACAATGTCGTCTACGTAAGCCTCCACTGTTTTGCCTATAAGGTTCCCAAAAACCTGGAGCATACATCGTTGATATGTAGCCCCCGCGTTCTTGAGGCCGAAAGGCATGGTTACGTAGCAATACATTCCGAAAGGGGTGATGAATGAAGTCGCGAGCTGGTCGGATTCTTTCATCTTGATTTGGTGGTAGCCGGAGTAAGCATCAAGAAAAGACAAAATTTCACATCCCGCGGTGGAGTCAACTATCTGATCAATACGAGGCAATGGAAAGGGATTCTTTGGACATGCTTTATTTAAACTAGTATAGTCTACACACATCCTCCACTTTCCATTTTTCTTTTTAACCAACACGGGGTTGGCTAACCACTCGGGATGGAATACCTCCTTGATGAATCCGGCCGCCAGTAGCTTGTGGATCTCTTCCCCGATGGCCCGACGCTTCTCCTCGTCGAATCGGCGCAGGCGTTGCTTCACGGGCTTGGAGCCGGCTCGGATGTCCAAGGAGTGCTCGGCGACTTCCCTCGGTATTCCAGGCATGTCCGAGGGACTCCACGCAAATATGTCGGTGTTTGCGCGGAGAAAGTCGACGAGCACCACTTCCTATTTGGGGTCGAGGCTGGAGCTGATCCTCAACGCCTTGCCCTCTGAGGCTCCGGGGTCGAGGAAGACTAGCTTAGTTTCCTCCGCCGGTTCGAAGCTCCCGGTGTGACGTTTGGGGTCGAAGACGTCCTGGTCGCAGTCGCCGAGGCCGGTAAGAATGGCCAGAGATTCTGCCAGAGCCTCGGCCTGCTCGACGCACTCGACGTCGCACTGGTAGGCGTGCTGACTGGTCGTGCTGACGGTGATGATGCCCTTTGGCCCTGACATCTTGAGTTTGAGGTAGGTGTAGTTAGGGATGGCCATGAACTTAGCGTAGCATGGTCGTCCCAGGATGGCGTGGTAGGTCCCTGGGAACCCAACTACATCGAAAGTGAGGACCTCTCGTCTGAAGTTGTCGGGGTCCCGAAGCAGACGGGCAGATCGATCTGTCCGAGGGGGTGGGCACGATGTCCCGGCACCACTCCATGGAATGGCGCAGTGTCGTTCCTCAGCCGGGACTTGCTGATCCCCATGAGGGCCAGAGTCTCGGCGTAGAGTATGTTGAGGCCGCTGCCTCCATCCATCAGCACCTTAGTGAGACGGGTCTCGGCGATGATGGGGTCGACGATCAACGGATAGCTCCCTGGATTGGGAATCCGATCCGGGTGATCCTGCCTGTCGAACGTGATCGCGCTCTCAGACCATTTGAGGTACGAGGGCGCGGCTGTGCTGATTGCGCAGACTTATCGGAGTTCGCGTTTCCTTTGACTCGCAGTGAGGCGAGCCGCGCGTCCCCCAAAGATCAGAAGGTAGTTCTTGATCTTGGGGAAAACCTCCCCCTCGGGGTCGTCGTCCTTGGGAGGCTCTTCGTCACTCTCCTTGGCGATGATGTCGGTATAGTACCGACGGAGGACGGTGCACTCCTCAAGGGTGTGTTTGGTTGGCCCCCTGTGATAGGGGCACGACTTCTTCAACATTTCGTCGAAGAGGCCGGGGCCAGCGGGAGCCCTCTTGGGGTTCTTGCGATCAGCCGCGGCGACTAGGTGGTCGTCCGACTGACCCTGCTTCCCCTTGCGACCCATCTTCTTCTTCTTGGGGTCGCGTGATCCTGAGGCTTCGGTGGCCTCGGCCTTCTGCTTCCCTTTGGCTGCGCCGTCGGAAAAAATGGCGCCGACCGCCTCTTCGCCTGAGGCAAAGTTGGTGGCGATGTCGAGCAGCTGGCTAGTGCCCGTGGGGGTCTTGCGTCCGAGTTCGTGCACCAACTCCTTGCAGGTGGTACCGGAAATGAAGGCTCCGATCACGTCGGAGTCCGTGATGTTGGGGAGCTCGGTGCACTGTTTGGAGAATCGCCTGATGAAGTCTCGGAGGGACTCATCAGGCTTCTGCCGGCAGCTCCTGAGGTCCCAGGAGTTCCCAGGGCGCACGTATGTGCCCTGGAAGTTCCCGACAAAGATTCTGACCAGGTCAGCCCAGTCATGGATCATGCGCTCAGGGAGGTGCTCGAGCCATGGCCTGGCCGTATCGGCCAGGTGGAGGGGGAGGTTGCGGATGATGAGAAGGTCGTCATCCGCGCCACCCAGCTGGCATGCTAGGCGGTAATCCGCCAGCCAGAGCTCAGGGTTCGTTTCCCCTGAGTACTTGGTGAGGTTGGCGGGCTGTCGGAATCGCGCCGGGAACTTGGCCCTGCGTATGGCTTCGCTGAAGACGCGGGGACCCGGAGGCTCTGGTGACGTGCTGCGATCGTGATCGGGGTCGTACCTCCCACCTCGGCGGGGTCGGTAACGCCGGGACTCGGCTTCGTCCCTGTCGCGTCGCCAGGCCTCGAGGGTGGCCCGCACGTCCGCGCCTGCTCCGACGCGCTCGTGTACCGACGGGGCCTTGTCGCCCCTTTGGGGGTCAGGGAGCGGCGGACCCTGCACCGTTGGTGCCTTGTTCGGGGGGGAGGTCGGTCCCCACGACGTCTTGTGCTATGGGATTGTGAGGCAGAACTCTCCGCGTTCTGCACCACAGCCTGCTCCAGGAGGCCACGTAACCCCTGGCGCACTCTTCTTCCCTCAGGGGTCGATGGTTCGGGCATCGCCCTGAGGAGGAGCGCAGCGGCTACCACGTTTTGGCTGGCCGTGCTGATGACTGGGGCGTCACCCCCCTGGTCCTCGATGATACGGCGGTTGACGTCACCGGCGCGGCGTCTAGCCTCGCCCCCATCCCCGCGGCCTGATGGCTCTCGGACCAGGGCCTCGCGGAGTTGGCGGAGGCGTGTGCGCTCTTCTTCGAGCCTGGCCTCCAGCTCATCGAGCTGTGCGATGTCAGGACGGTGTCCCCCAGCGGGGGCAGATGCTACCCCACGGGCTCCGGGGTTGGTTCCGGGAGTTGGATTGGGGGGTGGAGTTGCGTCCTCCTGTCTAGAGGGCCCTGCGTCCCCCTGGGCGTCATGCGGCGTGCCTCCGACTTCTAAGTTGAAGCACTCTCGTGACGGATTGTAGCTTCCGTCGTCGGAGTCGGAGTAGCCGAGACAATAGTTGCTGGCCTCCAAGAAGCGTATGAAAGTCTCCGGGTCACCACGCCCGGAGAAATCAGCGTCAGCCCACTCGTCGTCGCCCGAGGTTAGGTCCTCTGGGTATGATGAGACGGGCAGTGTGGAGACGAGGTCCAGTGTAGACCTCAAATGGTGCCCTGGAAGTTCCGCGTACGCACTTAATGAAGTGCTCACGAAAGAGGCGTAGGTGGCGGCGGCATTCCTGAGCCCAAAAGGTAACTCAGGAGGTGCCGCTGCTGCTCCTTCATCCGTAGGTGGAGGAGGACGGGATGTTGAGGCCCCTTTGTCCCCCTTGCGGGGGACGGGTGCGGTCCTTGCCTTCCCCTTCGTCCGGGGCGGATCGGGAGGCCGCGATGATCCTCTGTTGGTCCTGAGACCGGGGCTTGATGCCCTGCGAGCCCTTCCTCTAGCGCCTGTCGGGCCGGAGGATCGGGCGACCTGGTGAGGAATATGCGGGGGAAAAGCCGGACGGGTCCTAGCCTCAGAGGTAGGGTCGGAGATCCTAGATCTCTCACGCCCCCTCCGTGAGCCCCCCGCATGGTGTCCCGAACGTCTCCCACGCACTGACTGTGGTGGGATCGGCTCGGGGCTAGGCTCGACGTCGTCACGTGGCGGGAGGAGGACCATGTCGTAGCCGGAACCGAGCGACATGAACTCCAAACTCCCAAACACCATGATGGTGCCGCGACGGAGCGGGCGAAATCCGTCTGCCATCCAAACCTTCCTAGTAGGAACAGGTGAATGTCACGCAGAAGGCCCCTACCTGGCGCGCCAACTGTCGGCGTCTAGACTCATGGTCTAGGCACTAACAAGTATAAGTTTGCGTGACTGACCAAGCTTGGATGGTGATGCAAGTGAGACACAGAGGGTTTATACTGGTTCGGGCCAAGAACGCCCTACGTCCAGTGTGGCTGTGGATTCTGTATAACCTTGCACCCAAAGGTGCTTGCAGTAGGGGGTACAAGCTGGTTGCGAGAGAGGGCTAAGTCTCAGGTCTCAGCTTGGAGTGGACAGAGTGCGGGCTGCTGCTCTGTGAAAAGAATGTTGCGTGTGTGAACCTTCTGAACTCTCTCTCTTAGTTGTGAACCCCGGCTCCCCTTTTATAGCCTCAAGGGAAGGCCAGGTATTTACATGAGTAGATGTCTTTTATTGAATGGTGAAACCACAGTTCCGACCCTGTTGAGGCTGGTCCATCTCGTCCTTGAGGGATGGTTGACGGCATGGCTGTTCCTGTAGAGGGTTACCGAGCCCTGTAGGGGTCGCGGGGGTCGGATCGCCAGCACTGCTGCACATCTCGTCATCAGTGGGAAAAGACTCCAAACAGTGGTGCTGATTTTACCTCTCCCATTTCCTTTTTACTGTGCGACAGTACGCTACAGTGAAAGAGGTAAGGATGTACAGTGACAGAGGTAAGGCCACAGTGACCAGGGTGGTTGGAATAGTTATCGCCTTGCCCTGCCGCGGTATGGAAGCCGTCGCGTCTGTCATGTCGTGGGTACGGGCGCCGAGCGGTGAAAGTCTTGCTGCCCAGACGGAGTGGTGTCCGGCGCCCGAGCCTGGACGGGGTCGAGCGAGTCGGAAACTGCGTCCGAGGCCCTGAGGGGTCGGGCGAGTCGGAACTTGCGTCCGATGCCCTGAGGGGTCGGGCGAGTCGGAACTTGCGTCCGATGCCCTGAGGGGTCGGGCGAGTCGGAACTTGCGTCCGATGCCCTGAGGGGTCGGGCGAGTCGGAACTTGCGTCCGAGGCCCTGAGGGGTCGGCCGAGTCGGAACTTGCGTCCGAGGCCCTGAGGGTTGTGGTTAGTATGTTTTTTTTTGCGTTTTTTATTGCTCTGATTTGGGTATCCCTTATTATGGTACCCAACAGCACTGTAGTATTTTAGTTTTATTTGACAATTAGTGTCCAATGATGGACTAATTAGGATTAAAAGATTTATCGCACAAACTATCACTAACTGTGCTTTTAGTTTCATAAATAATTTATATTTAATATTTCATACATGTGTTAAAATATTCGATATGATAAACGATAAAGTTTACCATATCTAACCAAACATAGAGCCTAAGCTTGTTCCGTTTCAAGTTGCCACGAGACACAAATAGAGCGGGGAAGGAAGCGCGCAAACCTTGGTGATGGCAGAGGGGTGATCGTTGATCACTGGTACGGTGGCGAGGACGGAGGACGGGGCGCTGTTTTAGGCATTGTTTATATCTAAATTTTTTTTTGGATTTTGACAATATAGTTATTTTGTTTTTATTTGATAAGCATTGTCTAATAATGAAGTAACTAGGTTTAAAAGATTCGTCTCACGATTTACGGACAAACTGTTTTTATTTTTATTAATATTTAATGCTCTATATATGTGTCACAAGATTCGATGTGACGAAAAATCTTAGACAAGGCCTTACGTGTCCGCAAAGGAAAATGATAATGATTCGGAAATCCAAAACATATGCATCCTCAATCATTTCCTTGGACTTGTCTGCACGATAAATACAAACAGTGCGCTGGATGGCGCGCCACGTAGGACCGGACCTGCCCGACGGCCGGGCCGGTTCGCGCGATGGGACCTGTGACGATTCGACCGGTCGAATAGCCCCTCTCGTCCATACATGCATGGTAGTCGGTAGATGCAGATGGAGCACGTGGTGGCAGTGCGTGACGTGCTACGCTCCGGCATCACACAAAGCCAGCCGGCAGCCGTGATCGAATTCAACGCCACTGCTTCGATCGATCGGATGCTGCATGCATGCATGTTTACATACTGTGCCGGAATGCCTCACACACGCGTTTCTTTACGCGTACAATGTAGAGACCGGTCGAGCAAAAAAAAAAGATGCCAGGGTTTGGACTTTGGAACCCTGCAAATGATGAGGCGAATGCATGCATGCATGGTACGTAATACGTCGGGGCACATGGGGGCCGGGAGCGCGAGCGAGCGGGCGGCGCGCCGGCCGCTCGGGTCCAGCCGTACGACGTCCTGGCCGGCCGGATCGCTGCGCGCATGCATGGCGCAGTGCAGGCGATGCGATGCGACGAGTGCGAAACGCTACGCCGGGATGAGCGAGCCGGCCGCCGGCGGCGGGGACGTCGTGGCCGGTGGGTGGCGACGTGGCCGGTGCCGGTGCCGGTGCCGGCCAGGCCAGGCCGCCCGGCCAGCACGGCGACATGAGGTGAAGCTTCTGTTGTCTGGTTGGGGCCAGGGCCCCGCGTGGGCCACCAGGCTCAGGGGCGCGGAACGGGACAGGTCGAGCGGCATCTCTGCATCTGCATGAGCGAGCCATCTTTCGTGGAGCAGGTCTGCCGGACTCGCCTTACCCGGGAAGAAACAATACTGTAGCTAGGGCATGTTTAGCTAGGGCATGTTTCGTGGACTTTGTTTCTTTCTTAAAAAATGTATTCGTTATCTGCATAAATTGATTTAATATATAATCCCTTCAAATCATTTCCAGGACAGAGCAACTGTTTATGTGTGTATATATATGAATGAAGTACTTATATATATGATCATTTATAATATGCACAGCACAGGCTATATTATTTATACGCATGTCCATGTATATATCGATCACCTGGCCGGGGCCTACTACTAGCGCGCGACATGATCCTGTTCGGACCCATGCAGGTAGATCACTGTGCTGTGGTTTTGGCCCGTTGCGCAAGCAAAGCCTGACGACCGATCGAGAAAATAACCGGGTCCTGCCGGCCCTGCATGGCTGCATGCATGCGTTGCTCCAGGCGTCCCGCGTCCACACCACACAGCCCACAGCCACACACACACAAACGCATCGCTTGATCGATCAGTGCGTTGCGTTCGTTGCATCTATACCTAATCGAATTAAGCAGCGCGTCTGACAGCAACTGATCATCGATCGATCCGTCACTGATTGCACTGCCAGTAGTGCCAGATGTCTCGTTTAATTTGTGCCTAATCACTAATGATGGCGCCGAGAGATCGATAATGCATGCATGGAACCCGTCCGTCTGGCTAGCTAGTATAGTAGCCTGTCAGATAGCTAGCTTTGGCTGCCTTGCGGGTCGGTTGCAGTGCAGCAGGCCATGCATCCCGTCCCGTTCTCTGTACCTTCTCTGTACCTGTCTGCTTGCCAGCGCCGTTCGTTCGTTGTTGCCAAATTAAAGCGAGCTAGCTAGCACACACCTCACCAATAATGCATGCATGCATGGAGCGATCGATCGACACCAATCCATCCATCCATGCATCGATCCATACCATCCATCCAGCATCGTCGTCCCATACTCCCATCAGCATCGTCAGGCGGCCGGCCATGCATCCAGAAACAAATACAGTAGAGAGAGCTAGAGATCAGACATGGATCGATGGTCAAGGGCAAAATAAACTTTACCATGGATCGATGCGTGGATGGATGGATATATGGAGGGCTGGAGGCAGATCCATCCATGGTTGCTGGGCGGGCTTATCTAGTTAGCCTTTAATTAATTTCCATCCCTTAATCTGGTGTCGTAATGCAACCAAGACATGCAGGGCCTTGTGTGCCTCCGTCCTCTGGCCCTACGTACGTACGATCATCCTCAGGGTCTTGCGCGTGAACACGACAAACCTGCTGGCCTCACCTGGCAACCCCTCATTCATATGTTTATATTAATAATATGTTCAGGTTTTTGTCGTTTTTGTTTCGAGAAGAAAGAGGGCAAGTTCTGGTTGTCGTCTTGTCCGATCCCTGCATTATGCATATATATGTCTTAAGTTATATATAGAGATAATAAACATACTGCTAGTAATGTCTGACAAGTAATTGGAATGCAGTGCTAACCCATTTTATCTCCGGAGACATGTTAGGGAAAAAAACTGTAAGGGGTAAAGTCTAATTTTAACCTTTAACTTGCACGACCGCCTGGTTTTCAACTGTATATGTATATATATAATATATGAAACTAGGTACTGAACGCCCTCTAACTGCTAGACGAACCGGGCATATTTGGTCCTATTGCATTGGCTACTTTCAAATGCAGGTTTTCTATTTGCTACCAACAATAAAAAACTAGTTTAATCCTTAAAATTCTATTACTAATAAGAAAACAAACATGAAACTACATTACTACCAAATTTACTTCTATTGGTTGGTGCTCTATTTTGGAGTTATTTAGATCCCATCTGTTCTAAATAAATAATGAGCATGACTACGAGCCTACCATGAGCATGACCAATGAAACATAAAGGTTTAAAATAAGTTAGTTATGAATTGTTAGTGATTAAACTACATTTTTATTAATTTGAGAAAATATAAAACTACCAAAGAAACCATGCATCATCCGAAGCAAAATTGTTTGATTTCAACAATTCAAGGTCATCTGACATCCAGTTTTAAGTTTCATCCGGGGTAACGTGTGCTGTTTTAAGTGAGCTTGGCTATTTGTGAAAGAATACTATCAAAGTCATTATAATATGAGTTAGATTAAGAACAATTTAATGCTCAAGTAGGATCCATTGGTCTGCTTGTCAATTCCACACTTTCGGTGCTTGGCGTCTAGATGATCTTATTATGATTTGATGTATTCATGCATTGGAGCTACTAGGTTTAACTTACTTTCTCTTACTAATCAATGACACATCCAGATTTTGTCAGAATCCGGAGGCTGATTTCTGCTGATGGATGCACATCACAAGCGGTGGTAGTCAAACGCGCGCCTTTGACACGCGCGCGAGACGTACGGCCGGCTTCTTCGTTTGAATAATACGCTTGCCCTTTTCAACACACCGTTTATTTTGAATAATACTCCTACTACATAAAGCAGGGACCCGGTGTTCCTGTAAAGACTTGGCAGGTTCTGCTCCACTTCACATCGTCATGCAATGTACTTTGAATAATACTCCTACTAGCTGCATGCACAAATGATAAGTAATAGCTAAGTAATATATACATTGTATACATGCAATGTACTTGCATGCCATGCATGCATGATTCAAAACAAAAGGGCCGGGCCGGGCCTACGATGTAGTATAACTAAGTTTATGACTTATAGGCACCCAATCAAATTTAAAAGGCCTAAGGCCTAATAATATATATGAACCTTTTAAACAACTCAGCAGATCGATCAGATTGAAGCTATATATATAAAAAAGCAGGTCGATCAGGATCAGTACTAAGTTACTGATGATCTGACCGGCCGAGGAAAATATAGCTAACACATTGGCAAATCGATGGACGCACACATACAGGAGAAAAGCAATCAGCTCACTTAAAACAGCACACGTTGCTACCACGGCCCATCTAGCAGCTACACGCCTACTACTACTACTGGTGCATGCATGCTACTACTAGCTAGCATTAACAAGCTACGACAACATAGAAGGCCCTCTAGCACGCAGAGATCAATCATATATATAGTCGACTCTAAATTGCATGTCTTATCTATCTAATCTGGTGTCGAATGCATATGCTTTATTTCAGTGATCTAGCTATCAGTGCAATGCATGTACACTGCATGCCACAAGTGCATGCATGCATGCTTGCTTTGCATGTTGCATCGTCATTGGTTTACGATGGATCGATCGGGTTAGTGTTCTTTGCTAGGGTTTGGATGCAACACCGAGCCCTACCACTGATGATTGCCTAGACGATTGATTAAAGTAAGTGATCTTGTTTAGTAGCGCTGATTAGCTAGCTAGCCAGGCGCCCAGGCCAAATAATGCCTGACGATGACTAGTAAAAGTTCACAATTTCATTTCGTACACTGATGTCGTCGTGCTGCATCTGCAACGAACTGCATGCATTGTCACGGTCGAGCTGTCGTCATCACGTACGTACATGATAACACGACGCGCCGGCCTTTCCCGGTATTTCCGGTGCTTGCGTACGTACTTTTCAAGTGCGTCCCCTTTTCAAATTTCATTTTCGAACTATATACTGTACGATAGATAAAATATATCTTCGTTGAAGCGCAACGGTCTGTGACGGGACAAGAGCAGTATGGCGTAGTACTACCGAGGTGAGGCCCACTAAAAAATTATTAAGATTCTCGGTTCATATCAAATATATATGAAGCATTATATATAAACTAAAAAAATACTAATTATATAATTTATTACATATAATTTGCGAGATGATTATGTTGAAAATGATTCTTTTAAGTCTAGTTGGTTTATGATTTAACAATAATTAGTCAATACAAACAAAAGTGTTACGGTAGCTAAAACTAAATTTTTTCTACACGGCCTGGATGCCGGGACTACTGTCGTATCTCAGTATTTTAGAAAGGATATATATATATAGAAGATAATTTTTTTTACTCTGTACTTTTATATGTATATCTCTAGAGAATATATATATGGCTTGTCGACGGTTAGTTTGGCTGTTCCCATCGGGGTTGTGTGTGTGTCGGATTGGGCAGAATGAGGTAGTGGTATAGGTCTAGCTCTCTCTCTCTCTCTCTCGCTAGCTAGGCCTGCACAGTGCATCCAAGTCGCCAGTTGTCATGCACATATGATAGTCTACGTGTAGGTAGGCTAGGGTTCGCCGTGGCATCCTTTTCGAGCGGCCGTGATCGAACAACGCACCAGCAGCAGCAGGACAGTCTATCGTGCAACTCCTGCACACAGGGACAGGGCGTCAGGGCCACAAACAATTCCCGGCCCGGACGGCACGAACGAGCAGTGCGTGCATGGCCCAGTAGCAGGAGGGGCCCGGCCCGGGACTGCTCACGGACAAGCCGCTCGCACCGGCCGGTCCAATGGACCAATATACTGTATGGTGATAGACTGATAGTGTGCATGGCATGTAGCTAGTGGTCATGTTGTCGTTTAGACGTTTGTTGATCAATTATACATATTAATATAATACTGCTATTTGGACATTCATGCTCTTGTTAGCCTTCCTTCTTCACGTGTCCCAAAAGTCACCACATATACTTATATGATATACATAGTAATAATAGACATTATTCATGTCCCACTGTGTTAATAAATTTGTTTGTTTCAATCACTTGGACCAAGCAAGGCATGTAAATTATTAGAGCTAGCTAGCAGACAGCACCAATCTTTTCCCATGGTATATTTATGTATGAAACCATTGTTTATAAAAAAAAAGAAGAAGATGCATATATAGATACAATATATACAATTAAACCGTCGATCGATCGGTACGGTGTCCTTTTTTCTAAAAAAAAGAGACGCAGTATATAATGTTGCTATCATCACAACGAATGAAAATTGTTCGCTCCACACAAATACGAACATCATGCATATATAATGCATGCATGCATGCAGTAGTACCGACGACGTCTAAAAAACACGAGCTCGAGTATATATGTATATGCCTGTCAGCCTCTGTGAGCTGCTGTGGCGTACTACTAGAGAATGAGGCATTGGTCGATGCTCAAAATGGCCAAAAACCTCGGCCTTTTTGCGGCCCGGGGTTAAAGACCCCTTTAACACCGGTTCGTACCACGAACCGGTGCTAAAGGGTCCTGTCCAACGGCTACTGACAGGTGCTGTCGGGGCAGAGACCCTTTAGCACCGGTTCGTGTTACCAACCGGTGCTAAAGGGTCCCCTTTAGCACCGGTCAGCGCCACGGGCCGAGGCAAAGCCTTTAGCACCGGTTTTCTTTATGAACCGGTTCTAAGGGTCCGGTTTATAGGCCGGATCACTCCTCCTCTCTGCCCATTTGAAACCGAGAGCACCATTCACCATTGTTGTTCTTGGAGCTTCTTCTTCCTCATTTGTTCTTCGTCTCCGACGTCCATTGTTGATTTTTTTCGACTCCGTCATCGTTTCTTCGTGTTTGGAGGTGACTAACTTTTGTCTTTCTTGTCTTTTTCATGTTGTTTTTGGCTTGTGATGTTCCCATTATTTTTAGCTCAAATCCACGTTGTTATTTAGAATCATTTCACATGAATTAGTATCCATATATATATATATATCATATTTCATGGTTGACCTAGTATTAATGTAGTTTGCAAGAATCAATTATAGTATATTTTTATGATCTTAGAAAGTAGGATAGTTCAAATTAATTGGTTTGTTAATATCACTTGATTTATTTTTATTACTACATATAATGTCCATTGTATCATACATGTTTAAATGTGGAATTTATAATTGTTTAAAAATTGAGTATGGATAGTAGATGGCAACCGTGACCGGGTCTTCGGTCTCTCAACGGGTTCAAAAGCGATACCGACCGGAACTCCCTCTCATTACTTGTGGCAAGTGTGGGCAGAAGATTTTGATGGAGTACAAAGTGTCGAAAGAGGGAGTAAACAAGGGTCGTATATTCTACAAGTGTCCAGATCGTAATGTGAGTTATTTCCAGACATTTGCTTATATATGTGCATATTTTTTTAAATGATATTAATTAAACTTTTGATTCTCTCTTTTAATTTCAGTGGGACGGTACCGGTGGATGTACAGGTTGGTACTGGGAGGAAGAATACATTGAACACATTAAGAAATCTTTTGCACAGGTGGTTGAGGCCGAAGGTGGTGAGGCAGTGAGCCGACGAAAGGAGTTCAATGATGTTGATCAAGCGAATGATCTATCTATTATAGTTGGGATCGGACGCGAACTAATTATGTTGCTTAAGTGCATTTTAGTTTTGTTTTTTTAGTGCTAGTTGCGATTGTATTTGTTGTAGCCAAGCTTTCCTAAATTAATCGACTATGTATCTTAGACATGTTGTGCAATAAGATGAGAAACTATATCTGTGCATGGTTTTCATAATATATATGTTATATTTAATGCAGATGGTAACACGTAATTGGATGTATAATGCCGATCGGCGCTCCGAAGAGTTCATTAATGGCGTGCACTATTTCTTAAGTGTGGCCGAGTCAAATAAGAGGGACGGTTTCATGTGCTGTCCATGTGCCGTGTGCAAGAATTTGACGGAATATTCTAACTCAAGAACTCTTCATTCACACTTATTAAAGTCTGGTTTCGTACCAAACTATATTTGTTGGACCAAACATGGAGAAAGCGGGATTATAATGGATGAAGGTGAAGAAGAAGAAGAAGAATTGGACCATGCCAATATTATTGCTCAGTACGGTGGCTTCAATGATGTTGCAATGGGGGGAGATAATGAAGAAGAGGTGGCGGCAGAAGATGATCGGGGCGATGATGCTTTTGGTGATGCCATCCGTGATGCACAAAGAGAATGTGAAAGTGATAAAGAGAAAGCCAAGTTCGAGCGCATGCTAGAGGACCACAGGAAATCGCTATATCCCACCGCTGAAGAGGGGCAAAAAAAGCTGGGTACCACACTAGAATTGCTGCAATGGAAGGCAAAGAATGGTACATCTGACAAGGCATTTGGGCAGTTATTGAAGATCATAAAAAAGATGCTTCCGAAAGGCAATGAATTGCCCACCACTACGTATGAAGCAAAACAGGTTGTCTGCCCTTTGGGATTAGAAATCCAGAAGATACACGCATGTCCTAATGACTGCATCCTCTACCGTGGGGAGGAATACGAGAATTTGGATGCATGTCCAGTATGTAAGGCATCACGGTATAAGATTAGACGAGATGATCCTGGCGATGTTGAGGGTGAAGAACGTCATAGGAAGAAAATTCCAGCCAAGGTTATGTGGTATGCTCCTATAATACCACGATTAAAACGTCTGTTTAGAAATAAGGACAATGCAAAGTTGTTGCGGTGGCATAAAGAAGACCGTAAGATAGACAATATACTGAGACACCCTGCCGATGGATCCCAGTGGAGAGCGATAGACAGAGAATTCCCAGATTTTGCAAATGATGCTAGAAACTTGCGGTTCGCCTTAAGTACAGATGGTATGAATCCTTTCGGTGAGCAGAGCAGTAGTCACAGCACTTGGCCAGTTACTCTATGTATCTACAACCTTCCTCCATGGCGATGCATGAAGCGGAAGTTTATTATGATGCCGGTGCTTATCCAAGGACCGAAGCAACCTGGCAATGACATAGATGTCTACCTTAGGCCATTAGTTGAGGAACTTCAACTTTTATGGAGCAAATCAGGAGTTCGCGTGTGGGATGAGTACAAACAAGAGCACTTTGACCTGCGAGCATTGCTGTTTGTAACAATCAATGATTGGCCAGCTCTGAGTAATCTTTCAGGCCAGTCAAACAAGGGATATAATGCATGCACACATTGTTATGAAGTATGGGATGACAACCGTGGACCTTAACAATAGTGGGTTCAAAGACGAACCATTCGTCCTTGCTGCAGACGTGAGTCAGGTGTTCTATGTCAAAGATATGTCTACGAAACCAAAGAGAGGAAAAAATGATGACCACTCAATCATCAATGAGCCAAAGCGCCACATTGTCCTTTCTGGGAAAAGAAACATTGTCGGAATTGAGGACAAGTCAGACATGTCAGGCGATTACGAAAGGGATGATCGAATTCCGCCCTTCATAGTCAACAAAGACCCAAGCATTCTGTTAAACAATGAGGATACTCCATGGTTACGGTAGGATCATAACCAAGGGTCATACGTCAAGAAGAAGTTCACTGTTGTGTCGGCTTGACTTTGTATGAAACTATATTTGAGAATTGTGAATTTTGATGTGTGTAACAAACTTTGTATTCATGACTTTGTATTCATGACTTTTCCAATTGTTAGAGATCATCAAATGCAAAATTTGTCATGACTATATGTGTCAATTGTGGATTTTCAACTACACCTTCCCAAAACTTTGTCAAATGCAAAAATGGTCTATATATGAAATGTATATTTTGATGAGTGGAACAATATTGGTATTCATGACTTTTCCATTCGAGACCATGTAGGGTCCCGAAACCGCTGCGTGGCTATGAGTTCTATGAAAATTCAAAATTCAGTGGTTCAAACTTTTCCAAATGAAAAGTTGACCATTAGACAAAATGTAGAACTTGATGAGTGTAGCAAACTTTGTATTCATGACTTTTCCATTTGGGACAATCTAGGGTTCGGTCAAAGGGTGTGTTTGTAAAAACCAATGCTTTGACTTTGGTCAAACTTGGTCAAATAGCCCATTTGATGACTTGAAATGAAAAAAGTTTGAATACAAAGTTGTTAGAGATCATCAAAATCTATATTTTATATATTGTCCATTTTTCCATTTGGATAATTTTGAGCCAATCCTAATTACATTTCTATAAAATCCAAGACGGGTTTTGGTCAAACTTGGTCAAATGACAAACTAAATTACTTCAAATGAAAATATTTTGAATACCAAGTTGTTAGATATCTTCAAGATCTAAACTTTTTATATACACAACTTTTCCATTTGAGAAAATCTAAGTTAACAATACCCACCAATTCTTGAATCTCACACAAACTATATGAAACTATATGTGTCAATTGTGGATTTTCAACTACACCTTCCCAAAACTTTGTCAAATGCAAAAATGGTCTATATATGAAATGTAGATTTTGATGAGTGGAACAATATTGGTATTCATGACTTTTCCACTCGAGACCATGTAGGGTTCCGAAACCGCTGCGTGGCTATGAGTTCTATGAAAATTCAAAATTCAGTGGTTCAAACTTTTCCAAATGAAAAGTTGACCATTAGACAAAATGTAGAACTTGATGAGTGTAGCAAACTTTGTATTCATGACTTTTCCATTTGGGACAATCTAGGGTTCGGTCAAAGGGTGTGTTTATCAAGATATATATTTTTATATGATTTTTTATTTGATGAAAATTATACCCAACTAGCATTCCTAGTAATAAATAACAAAAATAAAAAGTTTTACGTCAATATGATGTGAAAATAAATTTCTAGTTCATTGGATATTGTTTTTGTAAATTTATTGGAATAATATATTTTTGCATTAACAAAATACTAAACATTTCTTACAAAATCATTGCAAATTATAAAAATACAATAAGATATTTAAGTTTAAAAATTTTCATGTGTACATTAAAACAAATTACAATATATGTCACTATTTAAAAAACATTATGCAAAATATTTAATTGACTATACAATTTATAATATAAACTGTATATATAAAACAATTGAAAAACCCTAAACTAAAAAAATGGGCCTTTAGCACCGGCCCATAGTGGGAACCGGTGCTAAAGGGTCCTGAAAATTTCAGGAGCCCGCCCTAGCGCGCGCTGGACCCTTTAGCACCGGTCCGTGGCTGGAACCGGTGCTAAAGGGACCCTTTAGCACCGGCTGGTAACACGAGCCGGTGCTAAAGGGTGACCCTTTAACACCGGCGCGTAACACCAGCCGGTGTTAAAGGCCCTTTAGCACCGGTTCCATCCACGGACCGGTGCTAAAGGGTCCGCCTCTATTTAAGTCATGGACGTCCTGGATCTGAGCAGTTCGTCTTCGTCTTCGTCGAGTTCATCGTATCCAGCGCCGCCGCCCGTTCATCTGCCCGCGCGCGACCTCGCCGATCTCCAGCGCCGCCGTCTCCAGCGCCGCCGCGGCCAGCTCCGGCCACCAGCGCCACCGCCGCGACCACCATCTCCACCAGCGCCGCCATCTACGCCTCGATCTCCACGCCCGGCCCCGCGCGCGTCCACTGCACACATATGTATAATCCAAAACCATATATATACATATATATATATAATAAATACTCCACTGCAGTTTATATATATAAAATAAATAAATGTTATGAATTATATGTCAATCACTTTGCAATTTTAGTGATTTCTATATATTTGTACACAAAAATAATAATTAATGAATGCTAGCTAGTATATATATTAAGTATATATATATACACACTAAAAAATAATGCATGATGTTAGTATTTTATTCTAGTAATAGTTTTTAGTACATTAGTATAAGTGTAGTGTTGACCTGTTATAAATTATATTATGCTAGTATATATTTGTAATATATTAATATTATTCTTGTATTATTTTGTAGTATTATTTTTTTAGTATATTATTTGTAGTATTATTTTTTAGTATATATTTGTAGTATATTATTCTTGTATTATTCTTGTATTATTATTTTATTCTTGTTTTATTCTTGTATTATTTTAGTGTATTACTAGGCTTAAGATTCTAGTATTATTTTTTAGAGCACTCCAACACTTTCATTATTTTTGTAGTATTCTTGTAATATATATTCTTGTAGTATTTTTAGTATATATTTGAAGTATATTATTCTTGTATTATTCTTGTATCATATTTTATTTTCTAGTGTGTTGTATATATTATTGTTTGTACTATTATTCTTGTATTATTCTTGTATTATATTTTATTTTGTAGTGTTTTGTATATATTATTGTTTGTACTATTATTCTAGTATTATTCTTTTAGTATATTATTCTAGTGTATTACTAGGCTTAAGATTCTAGTATTATTTTTTAGAGCACTCCAACACTTTCATTATTTTTGTAGTATTCTTGTAATATATATATTCTTGTAGTATTTTTAGTATATATTTGTAGTATATTATTCTTGCTTTATTTTTTGTATATATGTAATATTTTTTTGTATGTATGTATATTATTTTTTGTACATATACACACACATATATATAGTTTGTATGTATGAATTATAATTGTTTGTATGTATGTATGTATGTATTATTTTTTTAATATATTATTCTAGTATATATATAGTATGTATGTATGTTCTATTTTTTTTATATATGTATTATTTTTTGTATGTATGTATATTATTTTTTGTACATATACACACACATATATATGTAATATTTTTTGTATGTATGTATTATTCTAGTATTGTTTTTTATTCTAATGTATTACTTGGCTTAAAAGATTCTAGTATTATTTTTAGATCACTCCAACACTTTCATTTGTAGTAGTATTAGTGTATTTCTTATCTTATATAGAATATATATATATATATGTATGGTTGCAGACATAGAAATGGCTGACCGTCCTCATGATGATCCTGATTATATGGAAGCTGCCATTCAAAATATAATCGACGACGGTAGTCAGTACTTCGTTGATTACCACGACATCATGCAAGGCAATCCTACTGAGCAACAAGAGGGCAATGCCCCTGAGCAACAAGAGGGCAATGCCCCTGAGCAACAACTTGTCGTGCAACAAGAAGAAAATACTGGCGAGGTATGTAAATGTAAACATATATAAATAATGCATCTCTTACATTAGGTTTTAGACTTATTACTTGGTTATTAATTTAGTATTTTTTTTCTATATGTACGTGTAGCCTTTTGGATCGACCTCTACGGGGAGAAGCGTACCTCCACGAGGGCCAAAGAAACCGTTGGAGGGCCGCTATGTAATCTCTGAGTTTGAGATAGCTACAGGCAGACCACTTGGTGAGCATGCAAATAAATATGTTAGTCACTGTGGATATCTTGTGAGAGATCAAATACCGATCAGTTGTCGTGAATGGAGAGAGAAGCGAGGTGCTCCTGAGATCAGTTTTGTCTCTGATCGTGACAAGGAGTTAGTTTGGAAAGCCGTCACAGACGTTTTCACCTTCGACACCAACGATGAAGAGTTGAAGGTGCGAATTTATGACTGGACTATGAAGAAGATGGCAGTACTCTTCCAGAATTGGAAGAAGTCTTTGTACAATAAATATGTCAAGAAAAACGAGACTCCAGATTTCAACCTCAAGCAATATGTAAAGCTGAGGGCCTTCTGGGATGACTTTGTGCAGTACAAAACATCAGAAGAGGGCGAGGAACGAGCCAATAGAAACAAAGAGAATGCCAGTAAAAAGGCATACCACCATCATATGGGATCAGGTGGTTATAAGAGTGCTGTTCCCAAGTGGGACCGAATGGAACAGGAGATGCTTGCTAGGGGGGTCACACCCGAGACAATAGCAAAGAATTGGAGCGAGCGCTCCAAGCATTGGTTCTACGGTCATGGGGGAAGCGTGGACCCAGACACCGGGGCTCTAGTTTGGGGCCAAGAAATCTCTAGAGCAGCAGAGAGACTAGTCCGTGCACGAGAGGCGGTTCAGTCTGGTGAGTTCAGGCCTAACAGGGAGAAGGATGAACTCACCTATGCGCTTGAAAATCCTGAGCACGGTGGGCGTACGAGAGGCTATGGGGCAGTTCCGTGGATGCAATCATTCCAAGCCAATCAAGATACCTACAGAAGCCGCCAGAGAAAGAAGGATGAGGAGGCAGAGCGGATCCGCCGCCTGGAATCTTTTGTTCTGCAGTCACAAGAGCGCGAGAAAGCTCGTGAAGAATGGATGCAGGCAGAGATTCAAAGGCAAGTGCAAGCAGCACTTAGTCAAATGACGAAAGGGCAAGGTACATCACAGCCTGAGGTCAATGTTAGCCCCCCAGGCCAGTTGAAAAGCAGCTGCGCATCCACGAAAGTACCAACCATTCAGGATGACACGAAGCTACACTTCCCCGTGGATGATGTCACAGAGGCTTTTACTACCTGTGAGCTGCATGTACCAGATGGGAATGCCACCAAAAAGGTGGCTATCGCTGTTGTCAACCCTATCGACCGAACGGGCACTCCAAGAATCCATAATCGACCAGTACCTGGTGGATATGCTAGCGTCTCGGTTGATAGGGTTGAGAAAGGTTGTGGCAATGTGCCACTAGACATAGAAGGGGGAGATGGAGAGAAGACCTTAGGTGAAGCTGAGAAGACATTTATTTGTTGGCGCAAGCGCTTCATAATTATTCCTCAGCATAGGTTTGTGTGTGATTTTACTTCTTATATTATTTATTATGTATTGAAATTTAAAAAAAGTTTACTCACAAAACTTGTAATTGTTTTCTTTGCAGGGACTCCTCCAACCTAAGTCCAATTCTCTCCCCAGCGCATCATAGTGCTGCGGGCGGTGACAATGCTGGATCTCCTCCAACACCTGCGGCGGCCACACCGACCCCGCCACCGCCTCCACCACGGTCTCCACCTCCTCCACCGAGGTCTCCAACTCCTCCACCGCGTTCTCCAACTCCTCCACCGCGTTCTCCAACGCCAAAAAGATCGGCCCCACCCCCTCCACCGCCTGCACCGCCCTCTCCAAAGAGTGCACGGTCGGTCCCCTCGCCTCCAAAGCGAGGTAGTAAGAAGCGGTCCGCCCAAGAAGGACCGAAGTCATCGGTCCCACCTCCAAAGAAGGCTGCCTCAGCAAAGAGAGCTAAGACGCCAGGAAAATTACCTTACGAAAAGAGTGAAGAGGAGGTAATTGCTACATCTAAAGCTGAGGTCCAACAATTTTTTGATAAAATAAAGGAGGATAGGAAAAAACGGCTTAACCCAGAAAAGCCGTACTTTTATGTGAAGCCATCGGAACTGAGGCAGAAGGTGGCGGACCATCAAAAGAAGCAACGCGAAGCTCAGAAAAAGCCAGCACTTTCGGACTATGAGCGGTCTCTGGTCAAGTCTTCACAGCCTACTAAGAAGAGAGTAGGAAAGGGGGTCCCACAGCTCGGAGAAGTATCAAAACCGGTGCCCCCTTTGATTGTGCCAAATCAATACGGCTCAAATGAAGACTTGATGCCAAAGAAATCCTTAGCGTTGTCTGAGCTAGACTCGCTTGAGCGTTACTTTGGACAGAGCGGTTTAAATATGGAAGAAATTGCCGCCATTCTTGGATGCCAAACATTTGAAAAAGCCGAGGTAGTTGATCAATGGAGGGCAAGATATGAACCGGGCAGGAGTCTATTCGACCCTAAGCGTTTACACGAGCTCGGCACACAAATGTTTGCAATAAACAAATGGTGCATTGAGGCGTCTAAAAGGGGAGATAATTGGATTTCTGTTCGTATTAGACAACATCACTACTTCCGTGGAGATGACCTCATATACGTGCAGTTCGAAGAATTGCACCAATTATGCCACCTCGACGCTCTTGACAAATCTCTTGTCAGCTGCTTTTGTCTGTAAGTATTTTTTTCTTTTTATTATACTTCTAACTTCTTTAATTACATGTATATAATCCTTACACACTTAGGATTTGTATGTATATATGCAGGCACCAAATGAGAGAGCTCAGAATGAAAAATGACAATAGTATTGGGTTCGTTGACCCTTATATTGTTTTCAAGGCTCCGCAGGCAGTGTGGACAGCAGATCATGAGACAGAAGTCTGCACCAATCTTATGAGGTTCTTTGTGAACCAAAAAGAAAAACAAAAAATACTCTTCCCCTTCAACTTCGAGTGAGTTATATAGTTATTAAGTGTATGCATATTTTATTTTACATTAGAGGACTGACTATATATATATGTGTGTGTAAACAGCTTTCACTGGATACTCATGGTCGTTGAAATTCCCAAGAACCGGTTGATAATCTTTGACTCAATGAGAAAACCACAAGAAAATTATCAACAAATGGTAAACATTATTCAAAGGTACGTAATGTCGATCTCAGCTACAAAAATATCATAATATGACTCTGTAATTATTAGTTCACGATATACAATGGCTGTGTATAGGGTTTGGAAAAGATTCATTGACCGTGAACATCTCAATGGATGTAAAGCGCCGCTTAACATAATACATCCACAAGTAAGTTCTACTAGCTAACAAACTTTCGCTAACTTTTAGCCTTCTTATTGTCGTGGTCGTGAATATTTTTATATATATATATCGTACAGTGGTGTTTAAGACAAGAAGGGGGGAACAATCTATGTGCATATTACGTGTGCAAATTCATGATGGCACAAGTCAATCAAACACCCACAGAGACGCTCAGAGTACGTTACATGTCTCTTTCATTATCTCCTGAATTATATTGAATAACTTAGATAACTAATACCTTTTTTATTTATTTCAAATTAAAGACGGAATGGCTGAGGGAAAAGGTCCTACAACAAGACCGAATCAAAGCTATCCAAGAGTCGATAGCAGGATTTCTCCGCGACCAAGTGATCAATCCAAATGGCGAGTTTCACTTCAACGGCAACGAAACTCTTATTCCAAACAACGATTATCATTTGTATCGTTTGTAGACATTGGGAGAAAAAACTCTATGTATATATGTGTTACGAATTTTGTACATATAAAACTATATATATATTAGCACTTTTTACATATCTATTTAATTTTTGATGTGGTCTATTCATTTTATTATAGGCAAAGCTTAATTATTAAGCTAAGCCTATAATTTTCATTTATATATGCTTAATATGCGTGTAATATAAATATATTATTGTATCAGCAAAACATGTATTGAAAAACCTATTATTATATATTATATATAAACAATAAACAGAACCGAAGAAGTGAACCAAAAAAAAGAAAAAGAAACCCTTTAACACCGGTTGGTAACAGTGTTACCGGGTCCTGCAACGTGGCAGCTCTGGCAGGACCCTACCAACCGGTGTTAAAGGGGGGGCCTTTAGCCCCGGTTGCCCGAACCGGGACTAAAGGGTGGGCCTTTAGTCCCGGACGGGCAGCACCGGCTCGAGAACCGGAGCAACAGGCACTTCCCGACCGGTGCTAATGCCCGATCATGCAGCAGTGCGTCGTGATCAGAGCGCGTAGGCCATGTCCGTCTCTTCCGGTCTCCCGGCCGTCCAAAGCGCCGCGGTGTGTGCGTGATGCATCCAAACAAGAGGTGTAGAATAGGCCAATGCAAGCTACTCGACCGACAGCACCTAACTCATCATGCACTAAACTAGCACTAACTCATCGTGCGTGGCCCTTATATCGATCGACCTATATATATTTATATCTAAGACGACATTGCACTAAACTAGCAGTTAGCTATATATATAGGCCTATAGCTAGCTAGCTAGCTAGCTAGGGTGGGTTATAGGCAGGCGGTGCATCAAGTGTGCTCGGCATGCAGCCAGCAGGCAGCTGCTAATGACAGGCGAATGAAGAGCTAGCCAATCATGCAGGCAAACGTAATCCGAAGGCCACGCACGGTGTCGCTGACACTTGAGAGCTCTCAATTCCGGCCCTTGGTACAACAACGAGAGAGAATGCAGCGACTTGTTGGGTGCCGGCGCGAAACTGCCAAAGCGGAGCCGAGTCGGAAGGCCCGAAAACCCGGTCCCGGTGCTGAGTCTTTTCGTGCTTGTTTCCGGCGGGTTCAGATATCAGTCGTCGATGACGCCGGAAGGACAGAGATAGATATAGCCAGATTGGAGGACGAAATGGTCCATGGCAGCGGCAGGCGGCAGCTTGGATTGGATCGGCATCAGGCCTCAGGTGCGCGGCCGCTTGCGCTAATGCGCTGCGTGGCCTTGACGGTGACCGACGTGCGGGCGTGAGCCGTGAGCGCGCACCGGCCGGCGACCGCGCGACTGAGCTCTCGTTATTATCGTGGCGGCGGGCCGGTCGGCGACCGTGAATCGAGCGGCGGTGGCCTAGTTTAGGCCTGCGAGGCCCATGGACAAAAATGGCTGGGCTAGACATATCCTTGTCCAGTTGTCCCTATGGAAGCACGTTGTTATAATACCCGTGCTAACGCAACGGTTTTATTTTGGAAATGTACATAATATAAGAGATAGGTGAGACTCTGATTATAAAATAGACGGTGTCATCAGAAACCATCTAGAAAAACATTGAAATAATATAACATAAATACCATATAAGACAACCGCAATGGTTTAGGATCTTGGTACAAGAAAATTCACTTGAAGCTACAGAGTGCAAGCAATAATCCATTGCAAATGATAAAATATTCATTTAGAACATTACTTACTACCTTGTCACCATTGCAGGACATCTTTATACACTATATTCTTGGTGTACTTTCCTGATGGATCTAATTCCTTTTTTGGTTTAGCCAAAACTCTTGTTGTTTGCCTCGACACACCCCTCGACAAGGCAACATAGAGCTGCCCATGTGAGAACACTGGCTCTGGAAGATAGATCCCAACATGTGGGATGGTTTGCCCCTGAGCTTTATTTATTGTCATCGCAAAGCTCAAACGAATTGGAAATTGCTTCCTTTTCAACTTGAAAGCAAGTGAAATATCATCTGATGGAGACATAGGGATTCTAGGTATGAACACCCTTTTGCCAGCATGTTGCCCACCAACTATTTCTGCATCAATTGCATTGTCTTGGAATGTTCTAACCATTAGTCTTGTTCCATTGCACAAGCCATTGTTCGGATCAAGATTGCGGAGAAGGATCACAGGGCAGTTGGTTTTTATTTTGAGCTCATGCGGGGGGAGACCATTTGGAGTGATGGAGTTCAAGAAGTCAATAGGGTAATTATTTCTTGAGTCATCATCGACAGAGTCGAAGTTATGATAAACTTTTTCCTCACCTGGAAACTTATTAATCATACTTGCATTTAGCTGATCCACATGTTCATTTGTGGTAGATAGGATGGCACGTGTGCTCATATAAGTTGATGATCTTGCGTTTCTCTCAAGTGATGGAAAGACTTCTTGAATGAGTTTGTTTACTGATTCTTCATTGTCAGTATAAGCAATTAAAATATCATCTGGAAGGCGTACATATTCATCTCCTATTGTCTCTTCAGTTCCATTTCCAATTCTAAGGAGGTAATCTGCAAACCATGGGTCAGACTGAGCCCTCATGTTACGTGACAATCGTATCTTCCTTATACTTTCCCACAAATAAGATCGTTGCAATGTAGCATCTGTTACCTGTGCTCTTGTTCCACGTGGTACCACAGGTAGCACCTGTCTAAAATCCCCACCAAATACCATAACCTTTCCCCCAAATGGCAAACAAGAATTCATAATATCTTGGAGGGACCTATCAAGACACTCAACTGCTAGTCGCTTTGTCATCGCTACATCATCCAAGATAACCAAGGATGCCATGCGTAGTAACTCTGCAGTGCCACTTTGCTTTGTGAAGGTACATGTGCTGTTGTCAGCAAGCTTAATTGGGATTTTGAACCTTGAGTGTGTTGTGCGTCCTCCAGGCAATATCGACGCCGCAATACCCGAAGTTGCAGTTGCAATGGCAATTAAACCCTCTGAACGCACTCTACCAAGAAGTGCCTTATATAGGAATGTCTTTCCTGTTCCTCCTGGACCATCCACGAAAAACACTTGGCTCTTCTTATTCAGTACACAATTTAATATTTCATCAAATCCTTGGCGCTGTTCCTTGTTAAGAGATGTATATATATCCAAATGTTCTTGGTCGACAGGCACAACCAGTTCCTCCCTAACCTCTTTCATAATATCATTATTAAAATCATCTGCTTGACACAAGAAAATGATAATGAAATTAGTAAACAATTCAAATAGTTGTTGTATTGACATCCAAATAAACTATTAGAATTTTGTATTTTACCACACAATATTTTTTTAGAATAATTTTACTGCTGAAAATATTACCCGTATCATTTAGTTCAGGAAGATCAAAACTCCGTATATCCTTTCCCATTGACTGTAGTAAATCCCGAATGTCTCTGAGAACCATTTGTTCTATTGCTGCTATGTTAGGATTATTTCGGCTATAATCTTCAGAGAAAGATTCCTTGTGCTTGTCCCACAATCCACGTATGTTGGTGGCCTCACAAAACACAAGAATAGTCGCAAATAATCGTCGCAGAGCTGGTGGCATTTGAAAAGTTGTTGCCTCACTCAAGCAGTCATCAATAGTTTGATCCCTTTCTATGAGTCCTCTCTTCTCATATGTTTCTCTAAATGTAGGGTACATGATTCCAGCAACTGTTCGTAAATTTTCAAATGAGGTTGCACCTCGTACATGATTTAGAAGTACTCTTAAGAAATATCTTTCTCCTTCACCCGGGTGTACATACACAATACGTCCCACCTGCCCCCTCTGCTTTCTTCTCTGCCATGTCTTCTTACCACTCATCCACCGATAGTGCTCCGGGATCTCTCTATACAAAAATTTTCTTGCATAACTATCAGCACGGTTCAACGTGAAGTATTCTGTGAGTGTCGTCATAGTTGCTGATGGCTTTTTTAGAACATCATTGAGATTGGCTGTCTCTTCAATAATAATAGACTGCATATTGGGTAGATGACACTGGAGCTGCAAGACAGATGGACAAACTCCAAAAAGGTGGAAGCCAAAAATCCTATGTACAGCTTCCGGGGGAGATATGTATCTAGCATTCCTATACTGATGGATCTCATTGATTACTCCAGCAGGATCAATAGAGTATGATGCACAATCGTGGCCTTTGTGTACATACTTAAACAAGTACTTACATGCTTTGATGCTTGAGCAAGCTTCAACATTTATGTGGCAATTGTATGTCATAAGCAAACCTGGATTGTATGGTACCACCCACCTATTGTCTAACTCAGCACCTCTTACTTTCACACGACGTCCATCATCCCTCCTCCTATACAAAGGATAGGAATCTTTGCCTTGTTGTGTTGCTGCACAAAACTGTCTAGGATAGCGAAAGAGACATTCTCCATTAACCATACAAGCACACTTTCTATTCAAGACCCCACAAGGACCATGCAACATATGCTTGATGACCAGGCTATGCAACACAGGGTATTTATCCTTGTCTGGTAGCTCTGCAGAAATGACTTTGTCATAAGCATCTGGGGTTGTTAAGTTACTGCCTCTCTTCATAATTAGTAGGATGTGTTCATGTGGAAGCCCCCCTCTTTTGGAATTCAGTGACATGGACATATGCTGCCACCTCTCCAAAATACCTTTTCTTGATCAATAAATCCATCAAGGACCGCAGCTTGGCCCTATATACTCTTGAAACGAGCTCTGGCCTATCTTGTGGTTGTTGGCTAGGCTCAAGATTCTGAGTAATCTCGTCCCAGTATGGATTGCAAGTCATGGTGATGAAATAATCTGGTTTTCCAAAACGTTGCACTATAGCCATTGCATTAAGAAATTTTTGCATCATGTCACGGTCACCACCTGGGAAACTACGGGGTAGCACTACTCTCTTCCCAACCTCTGAAGCCCTTGTCTCTCCAGCAGAAATTACATCAACCAAACCCTACGTAAAATAGAAATTATAGAGCATGTAAGATTTATTTAGTTTTGAATTGTAAAATATTGCATAACTCACCTGATATAGTTCTGCTCGTATGAGTTTCTGGTTATCAGGGTTAGAATACCAATCTAGCCTCATAGACTCGATCTTTACGTACATATCAACTACCCATTGCTGGAAAAGTCGTCTTCCAAATAGCAATATGTTAAAAATCCCCTCTCTAACTTGCATCAAATAACAATAGTACTCTCTTGCTATCACAAATCTTCCAGATTGTCGTTCCTCCACCATGGTACTCATGTTTTCACCTTGTTGTATGTCCGCATCATCCTCACCTTGCTCTATGTCACACCAAAAATTATATATATATTAGTATGTACCCATGTGTGTTGTTAAGGCATTGGAAATTAAATCATGTTCGGTACCTGTTGGATGTAATGCTTCTGTTGGATCAACCAAGTTGTGTTCTTCTCTATCAATCACTGTATCATTGTACGGCATAAATTTATTCCAGCCAGTTTCCCCCTTAGGGTTTAATAATGGGTATGCCAATAGATCATAGCATCCATGGTATGCTTTGATATAGCGCGGGCGATCACCTCTAGCATAGACAAGCACACTCCTATCAAAACATCTTTGGGGATCATTGCCATCTGACCAGATAGCTGCGACCTGTGACGCCGTGGGTGCATTGTACCTTATTTTCAGCAAAGTAATATATATATTATTATAGTATACATATAGTACAAATAAATCAAATATTTGTGTAGAATATAAATATTTAGAAATACACACACAATTCTTAAACATGCGTACCTTCGTTGGTCTGGTGTGATATTAGTATTGAGTTCAATTACATAGTCATCAAGATTCGGAATAGCTCTGATTCTGTTAAAGGTTTGTACATATGGGTTGCCTTCCATTATTCGCAGCACATTTCTAATAAGATTGATATCTAGGTCTGGCGATCTCTTCTTCCTGTGTGCTAAACTATCATCCTCAGTATCATAAAAGTAGAGTTGCAAGTGGCGAGCTCCTTTAGAACCTAGGACCAAATGGTCTAGGCGATGATACAAGGCCCCATGCACACGGAATGTATATATACCAGTCCCTGCCGCTGTGGCAACTCGTCGATCCAAGGTTACTCCAAGGCTCGTGAAAGAGAAGTGAGAGTTGAAGTACCGGATATTTTGTTTGAAATATTTCGCATCATTATCTACCTGACTTGTGAATAACCTTTTAAGCTCATTAGGCACTTGTGGAACATGTACTTTTATCTTTCCTTTCCTGCAACAGAATCCAGGTGATTCATATTGAAATCTCATTGCTCCACAGTACAAGCAGTTAGGCACCTTTCTCAAAACATGGTGCTTATTAGGCAAATTTTGGTAGACATAATCATAAGGATCATCACTATTATTCAGATCAACACCATTGCCACTGACACGATAGGACTCAAAGGCACCATCTGCTATAAAAGTAAGCATTGGCTGTCATTACACAACATTAATAATATTATATTAATTAGGAATTGGTCAAAGGTGCCATGGAAGAAAAAGTTACCTTCACCAAGGTACTTTCTGGCTTCATCGTCAGCAAGAAGGTCATCAATATCTAAGACATGAGGTGCCTCTAGATGCTCATCATCATCATCATCATCAGATTCATTGGTTGTAGGTTCGAACACGACACTATCAAATTCTATATCACTCTGCTCAATAGATTTTGGCTGAGCAGGCTGTTTACCGGCTGACTGTGATCTCATATTTCTACTGTATTTCCTTTTTTTTTGCAACATAATTTCTTTGTTGTTGTCATCCATATTGTTGTACCTCTCTCTTTGTGCGAGGGCCTTTTTCATATTTGAGTTGCCAACTGATCAATAATAGTTGTAAAACATTAGTACGGTGAGGTGAGCTGAGTTGTACATGTGCTGTACACATAAAAAATGAAAAAAATAGCAGGATGGCACCTGGAGTTGCCCCACTTGCATCAAATAGAGTGTGGTCTGATAGGTTGTTGGAAACACAAGAATTATCATAGGTTGGTTGTGTTGCTCGTACATAATTTTGATTTCTATGTAGCCAATCCGTGTTTTCATCAGGAAAGTTATTTTCCTTGTCTTGAGTGCTTGATGCTTGGAGAAAACTTGAACACGCTAATCATAGAGTAAAGTTTGAGATAGACAAATACACCTAATTAATGTTGGTAAAGAGTAGCAATTGCAGACAGTACCATGATTAGCTCCTCCTAAGGTATTATTATTATTTGTTAATGTTACTATCCTATTGAATAATCGTTCTTCCCGTCGTCTTTTATTCCTTTCTTGTCTTATTTCTTCAGATTCCTCAGCCTTTCTCCTTGCTCGGTATTCTCGTTGTTTTCTATTCCTTTCTTGCCTCTTTCGCTCGGCCTCATCTAGAGGTGCTGCAAGTGTTTATATATAATGACAACAAAACCACGACAGTTGTGCGATTTGATTTATGAATAGCCAAATACCTGTGTTGTCATTTGTTATTTCACCTAACACAGTGCGTTCTAATTTCTGAGATGCCATCTCTTCCTGTTTTTTCAAACCTGCAAGCAAATGATTTCGCAATAGATTCCTCAAAAAAATGATTTCGCAATATACTCTGCAAGCAAATGATTTCGCAATATACTAATATAAGGAATCAACAGTGGCGTATCTAATTTAACCAGGTAGCAAATGGCAAACTTACCGATGGTGGTGCCTTGAGGGAGATTAAATCTGCAAGCTAATGATTTGGCCTGGCTATGTACCTGTAGCACCTGAAAATCCAATGTGTTGTCATTTGTTATTTCACCTAACACAGTGCGTTCTAATTTCTGAGATGCCATCTCTTCCTGTTTTTTCAAACCTGCAAGCAAATGATTTCGCAATAGATTCCTCAAAAAAATGATTTCGCAATATACTCTGCAAGCAAATGATTTCGCAATATACTAATATAAGGAATCAACAGTGGCGTATCTAATTTAACCACGTAGCAAATGGCAAACTTACCGATAGTGGTGCCTTGAGGGAGATTAAATCTGCAAGCTAATGATTTGGCCTGGCTATGTACCTGTAGCACCTGAAAATCCAATTTTTGCCATATGTCATGATGATTGGAACAAACATTTTTGGAAAGGTTAGAACAATTTGTGAACGTGAGGGAAAACAACTCAACTAACTTACACCATCTCTTGCAGACTACTGAACTTACTGAAAAGGTACGGGAAGAAGAAAAGAAACTAAAACAGAGCACGGCGGTAGCCAAGAAAAGCATCAACAATTGTCTGAAGAAGCTTACAAATGCAGTTGGTCGTGATGCCGCTGCTGCTGTGCGTGCGTGTCCACGCCACTTCGCTGTCGTCCAGGATTCAGAAGGCAATGAACGCCTCGCAGTTGGTCGTGCCGCCGCCGCCGTGCGTGTGTACTGCTAACCCACGACCGGCGGTAGCCAAGAAAAGCATCAACAATTGTCTGAAGAAGCTTACAAATGCAGTTGGTCGTGATGCCGCTGCTGCTGTGCGTGCGTGTCCACGCCACTTCGCTGTCGTCCAGGATTCAGAAGGCAATGAACGCCTCGCAGTTGGCCGTGCCGCCGCCGCCGCCGTGCGTGTGTACTGCTAACCCACGACCACTACTCGGAGTCTCGGACTGATCTGTTGCCGGAGTGCCGGACTGCAATCAGTCGTCCTCTGTGGCCGCCCGTCACTGCCCTCGTCGTCGTCCCTGGGCAGTGGCGATCTGCGTCCCCGCTCTTAGTGCCATGGCCCTCGCGGTCACCGTGTGCCGTGTCCCTGGTGGTCGCCGCTTCCTGTGCCGCCGGCCTGGGAGTCAAATGATCGTGGACGGGGGCAACCGAATTAAACGTGAGAACGATCTGCATGCGCGTTGGAGGTCTGCGGGAGGGCAGACACATTGAACATGAGCCGTTAGATTTGGATGAGTAATGAGAGAGAATGCCTAAGAGATGATCTGGTACATTCGTTTTGATAGTGTTTTATTTTTTGGGTACATTTGCAGGTGTAGATGTAGCATACATCATGACTATGGAGTCAATATTTGCCGTGTGGCTGTAGATTTATTAAAACTGGTGTATTATAGGGGTAGAGATAGAGATTACGAAAGGAGATGTCATTTTAACCCTCGTCAACTTTTTGACAGTCTGATTTCTGACACACAATTATCAAACCATATTTTAACCTTGCTTACCTTTACAATCGCCTACATTTATAACCCTCCTCGACTTTGGATGATGGTTTCGTGCACCACGCCAACGACGCTATGTCACCTACGAGAGGGTAAATCGGACTTTGTTGATAATACAAAGGGAAAGGGTACACTGGACTATATTTTTTGATAAAATTATCAAATATTTTGCTATAAGTCTATGCAATTAAAAATCCTAAAATCTAGCCTAGTTTTAGAAAACCATAGCAAATTTGCTTTAGCAAAAAAATATCTAACTAGATTTAAACTTTTCATAAAACCACGTTCTATCTTAAAGTGTATAGATTGAAATTATTTGAATGTTATTTGTGCTATTTTTTTATATTTATTTTCTAGTAGATGCTCTTGTTATTTTATTATAGTTAGTCGATGTTGACCAACTAAATTACGTAGAACCTACTACTGCATAAAAATGTGATTGAACTCACTACAGGATCACGAATACAAGATAAAACTATGAAGTACCAAAAAATAAAAAAGGTAAATAGTAACAACTATCTGGAGAATTACACTCAACAAACAATACATAAAGGAAAAGGGGAGCAAATATAGAAGGAAAAAGTCCACATAGTTTAGAACAATAAAAATAAAAAGTATAATATGAATACTACTTTAATAACCCAAAATACACATATAACATATTATGGTACCATATGAACATCCCATGGAACAACTCATGAGTATTGTAGGAAAATTACAAAATACATCATCAATGGAATCTGAATAGTTTGAGGAAAATATCCAGAATAAATCACAAAACATCTAAAAAAACATTGAAAACAATCCAAAATACATGGCAGGACATCTCATGGAATAGAGGAAATAAAAAAGCAAATAAATTTGTAAAAGTAGAGGAAATATGTAGTAGAATTCAATGGATAAAAAGGAAGAGAGATAAAAAAAAATAATAGAAAACAACGTAGTAAACAGAAATTAAAAAGAAGGAACAGGAAAAGAAGAAGAAATAGGAAAAAGGAAAAGGAAAAGAATGCGCACAATGGGAGGGTCTAACACATGAGCCGAGATGGTCCTTCGTGGTTGCAAGGTGGTCTAACGTCTACTACTCTTGTAGCCAGAATGGGCCAAATCATTGTTCGACCGATAATCAATTGCTGGGCTAAATTCAGACAGAAAAATGGAAGAGAAGGTAGTGCGCTTCCAGGTCGGACATGAAGATTTCTTACGGGAAATAAGCCCCAAGTTAAATGGGCTATTCCAGTCTCTTTTCGGAACCATCGAGAGCATTTTGGCCCATGAATCGCCCGTTCTGGTATTTGCAATTCCTTTTTGCCCACAGTATCTGAATTCTAAAGCCCTTCTAGTATACGTCTGAACTCCTGAATACCTGAATCTCTCGCTTTCAGTCTGCACCCGCAAGTCGTTGTTGCCATTTATTCCTACTCGGGCGCTTTCAGTTCCAGTTCCAAGCAACATGATGCCTGGCAGGAACGCAACAGACCCACGGCGGCTAGGCAGGCTGGATCCGTTGCCGGCACACCGTTTCCCCCACGTCATCGCAACACCGCCAGCGCCTTCGAGAAGAAGATGGCGAATTGGTCCTGCAGAGTTGCAGATAAAGAAGACCATGCTGCCGTGCTGCGGATAGGATAAGCAACCGGACCAGGCAACCGACTACCGACCGACCTGACCCGCGGCCGCGGCTGACGTTCTGGATAAATCCAACCGACGCGGCGCCATGGTCCAACCAAGCACGTCATGTTGTTGCCGGCAATGGAAGGATTTCAGCTTGGAGGCTGAACGCTTTTTGTACGGTGATGATAAACTGAAGTTTGCGCTATACCTGGCCATTTGGCACTAGCACTATGGGCCGGCCCAAGCACGGCCCTAAAAAGCACGGCCCAAGCACGGCCCAGGCACGGCCTCATAGTGCTAGTGCCAGGCACGGCCCGACCTCAGTGCCGTGCCTGGGCCTCCAAGTCGGCCCATGGGCCTGGCCCAGGCACGGCACGGTTTTGGGCCAGGCACGATGCAGGCACGACTCCTGGCCGTCGGATGCAATGTGACCTCCTCTCCACCGTTGGATCTAGGTTAGGGTTTCACCGAGTATATATTCTCCCCTCCCCCGACTCTGCCTCTCTCACTCCCACACGGACAGTCCGACACCGCGCCGCTTCGCTCTCCACTCGCGTTCGCCTCGCTCTCCACTCCAGTGGACACTGACGGAGACGGTCGGCGCCTCCTCGCTCCAGAGCTCCTCGCCAGTCGCCGGCGGCCTCCATCCTCTTGCCTTCCTCCCTTCTTCTCCCCTTCCGGTGGCCTCTTGACCCACCCATGGCCGGCACTAGCACACGGCACGGCTCTGTATGCTCCTGATCTCGCAAGTCGGAACACCGACTCGTCTTCTCTTTGTCTCCCTCATCCACTTCTTCCTCACCTTCGTCCACCTCGACGTAGGTCTGGTGCTCCGGATCCGGGTAAGTTTTCTCTCTTCTCTCGCTCTAATGTTTCTGATTTGATTCTCTTCTCTCGCTCTAATGTTTTTGATTTGTAGATCTAGCACTGATTCGAGTCCGTCGAGGAACCAGCGACAGAGTTCGGTGCGTCAATGTTGTCGCCGGCGATTCTGGTGCTCCGGTTGCGAAGGTAAGCGTCAACCCTAACCCTAACCCTAATCCTTACCTAACCCTAACCCTAACTGTGTCCTCCATCTGCTTCTTCTTTGTAGCCGTTGAGGGACTAGAGCGCCGCCGACGACCGATGGCCGACTCTGAGGAAGTGTGTGGAGAGGTGGACGCAAATGAGGAGAGGCGGATGTGTGGACTGGCAGGAGATGACGACGAGGATGACCTGCGCGAAGACGCAGAGGCCCTGTTCGGTCGTAGCTTTCAAGCTCCCGTGGTGGTCGGCGACGGCGATGATCAGGCTGCAAACCCTGACCCAGAGGCAGAGGGGGGGAGAACAATAGCGTCAAGCGCAAACGTCCCTGTACCTCTGTTGTCTGGGAGGACTACAAGAAACTTTTCAAAGTCGTCAATGGTAAGAAGGTCAGGTATGCTGCTAAGTGTATTCACTGTAACAAGGAGTACTCTGCTCTCTCTACTGGTGGCACTGGTCACCTAGCTCGGCATAGAGAGAAATGTGTGAAGAGGCGTGAAAAATGCCGTATGTCTCAGTCTCAAATCTCTTTTAACCCTGATGGTTCTATGCGTAATTGGGAGTACTGTCCTATCCGTGCTCGTACTGCACTTGTTAAATTGCTTGCTAGACTTGATGTGCCTATCTGTATGGGTGAATCTGATATTTTTGAAGAATACATTAGAGATGCTCACAACCCTAAATTTGTACCTGTTTCTAGACAAACTACAACTAGGGATATTCAGAAGTACTTTGGTGATAATAAGGCTAAGCTTGTTACTTTGTTGAGTTCATCTACTGTTAACTCTGTTTCTATCACATCTGATATTTGGTCTGGTAATGCTAAGCAAGATTATCTTTCTGTTGTTGCTCACTATATTAACTCTGACTGGCAAATGGAAAAAAGAGTACTAGGTCTTAGGCTAATTGATTGTTCCCACAGTGGACAAAACATAGCTGAGCGTGTTGCAATTGTTCTTGCTGAATATGGTTTAACCGAAAAGGTGTTTTCTGTTACTTTGGACAATGCATCATCTAATGTTAAAGCAATGCAAAAGCTTAGGCCTGTACTGTCTAAATACCTTGGTATTGAAGTTCCTCCTGAGAATCCTGATAACTCTGATGAGACAGAGGATCTAGTTAACTCTATGTTCCTACATCAGCGTTGTGCATGTCATATCATTAATCTGATTGTTAAAGAAGCCCTTACAGATCTTAAGCCTTTGATTGAATTGTTTAGACATGCTATATCTTGGATGAACTCATCTAATCAGAGGATTGCTGGTTATAGTAGTTTCTGTACTGCTACAAATGTTAGGCCTAGAATGTTTCAGTTGGACATGGATGTGAGATGGAATTCAACTTATCTGATGCTTAAGCATTTGTTTCCCCATAAAGAGACATTCACTACTTTTATGATAGCTAACTATCCTAGGTCTGAAACTGGCCAGCTATTTGTGACTGATGAGCATTGGTTAATGGCTGAAAAGGTTTTACAATTTCTTGAGTTATTTTATGATTCAACTGTTGCTTTATCTGGTGTGTACTATCCTACTGCTCCACTCATGCTTCATTATCTTGTTAAGATTGCTATACACTTCAAGAATTATGCTAATGATGTTCATATTGGATCTGTAGTTCAACCTATGGTAGACAAATATAACAAGTATTGGAGGAAGATACCTTTGCTTTACTCTTTTGCATTTATATTGGATCCTAGAGCTAAAATGAAAGGTTTTACTAGAGTTCTTAGGAGGTTAAAGAATCTAACTAATACAGATTACAGTGTTTACTTGGTTACCACTAGAGCTCGTCTTACTGATGTTTATAACAAGTATGAAGAAAAATATGGTGCTGTTAGGCTGAGGAGGACTGCCCCTATTAACCTGTCTGGTAAGAAAAGGTCTGCTTGGGATGAAATATATGATGATGATGATTGTGGGGGTTCTGCAAGTGGTATGATGCATCCTTTATCTACTCTAACCATGTCTAGAGATACTTCTGCAACTGCACTGCTGCAGGCTGCAAGTTCATCAGCTTCTAATGCCTCTGAACTGGTTTCCTATTTGGACTGTGACACTGTGACCCAGCTAGATGATGAGTTTAACATACTTAACTGGTGGCATCAGCACAAGCTTACTTATCCTATTCTTTCTATCATGGCAAAAGATATTCTTAATGTTCCTGTGTCTACCATCTCTTCAGAATCTACCTTTAGTATGACTGGCAGGATCATCGAGGAGCGGCGGAGGAAGCTAAAGCCTGAGATGGTGGAGATGTTGACCTGCATCAAGGACTGGGAGGCAGCAGAAGCAAAATTGCAACACCAGATGGAGGACAAGGAACTTGAAGAAGCATTTGAGAACCTTTATCTTGATTAAGTATCATTGTCATTGATGTAATGTGGGGCTGTAATATTTTGTGAACTTGGACATGGCTAGACTTGATGAATGAATGAACTTGTAGTGGAGCTCGGCTGTACTCTTTTCCTGCCTAGGGTTTCTCACAAGGGTGAGTTTTACCTAGGTGGGTTTTTAATGAGGCAGCCATTGCACTAAAGCTCCCATTTTGTTAATTGTCTTGTTTGTTTTGTGTTGATTTCTATATTTTTTTTTGAGGATTCTTTATGTTAAAACTTGAAGTCTTGATTAGTTTTTGATTCTGTACATTTCCAAGTTTTTTGATAGTATAGTGCCAGTGCTGGCACGGCACTGATGTGCCAACATAGTGCCGGCACGGCACTGGCACGTTTAAGCCTGTATAGGGCCGTGCCTGGGCTGCTGATGCAGCACGGCGGCACTAACAGGCACGGCACGACATGTCACCGTGCCACTGTAGTGCCGTGCCTGATAGTGCCGTGCTTAATAGTGCTAGTGCTAGTGTCGTGCTGGGCGGCCCGTTTGGCCATATATAGTTTGCGCCGCCTGATGCAGAGGGTTCAAAATTACAGCCGAATTTCGGTAATTTCCGAGGTGGCTGAATTTTATGTCAATACCGGAATTGAAAACCCTCATGCAGGACGACAGGGAATTGAATGAGCACTACGTTCTACTTATGCAGCCAATTTGGTTGCTTTCTGCTGCATACTGCTCTGCCGTCTTATTTACGGTGCAACAAAGCGGCAATCCATTGTTTAGGAGTACATGATCATGGTTCAGAGTAGTTTAACGCGGACGTCGGTTTCAGGGATGGAATGGACGGACATAAGTGAAGGTTTGACAGTAGGGGGGCGTGCTGCGTTGCCGTGCCTGATTGGTGCCTGTGTGCTGCGACGTGACTAGGAGAACAAACACACACTCGGACGAAAATCTTGCGACGCTTGACGGGGACAGGAATACAGGATTCAGCTGACTCAGTGCGTGCCGAAAGGGACGGCCATTGGGATTGGGGGTTTATTTGGGAAAGCTCTGATTGACGCTTCATGACGATGTAGATTGTCAAGGAAATTCAGTTCCAAGTTAGTATATCTGTCTATAGCTACGAGAGACTTGTGCAACAGATCCACCGGTGAGCATCTCATCAACATCTCAGCGTAACTGAAAGTGCAGAGGCAATTTGCAGAGAATTGAAAGGAAGAGGGGTTGTAGTAAGAGGGAAACATATTAACAAAATCAAACCGAAAACATCATAGGCTTGTGTTTGTCTCCATAACATTTCGGTGCAAGATCAACTAATGGTACACAGCAGCTACCCTAAGATTAGGATCAGCTCGTCTGCACCGGGACAGACTGGGAGGCTCGTCGTCGTCGCAGCAGATCGAGGGACAGGGAGGGGCACCATCCTAATACTAGTCCCCTCCCCCATGCTTGCAACACCGTCGCCACGCTATTCATTTTTTTTTATTCTAAAAACCAAATCCAAGAAGGACGGACGGACGGAAGCTGGACAACATCCAAGCATATACTATGTATGTACACACGGGCACGGCGCTTGGCCGGTGGCAAGGTAGCTAGTGCTTATTGTCGGGCGCGGCGGAGGCGAGGCGGGACGCGATGGCGGAGTGGTACATGGCGTCGTGGAAGCTCTCCGTCTCCATCATCTGCATCCGCAGCCGGCGCGCCTTGTCCTCCGTCAGCACGCCGAACCGCCTGGCCGACGCCGACGCCCTCTGCCGCGTCTGCTCCGGCTCCTCCTCGGACGCGGCCGGGCGCGCGTCGATGTAGTCCGGCTGGCCGGACCACCCCAGCAGCGGCGCCCACCACTTGGCGGCGCCAGAGCCTCCGCCGTCGGCGCGCGCCCTCGCCCCGCCGGCGGCCGCCGAGGCGGCGCAGGCGCAGGGCCGGACCGCCGAAGCCGGCGCCGGCGGGCGGACGGAGAAGATCGTCCCTGATGACACCGCCATCTGCACTTCTGGAAGTCTGCAACGGAGGAGAAAGGGATTTGAGGCTGATTGTTTTCGGTTTGTGTGACCTGCGGGGCGGATGTGGATTGGGGGGTGGGAAAGGTGGTGGTGGTGGGGTTATAAAGCGCGCGACGAGAACGGAGGGAGGGAGACGAACGAGTGGATAAGGTTTCGTCGAGGCGAGGCAACAGGCAAAGGGAAGAGGGGCCGCGGCGTGCGTCGCGCGGAGCGCTTTTTCGCAAGCGCGGGCCGTCGCTTTTACGGCGGGGGTGCGTGCTTGTTACAGCGGGCTGCGGGGATGCAGCTGGGCCTTTTCTTTGCTTTTGGGGCAACTTCCCTGGGACGGTGGCTCGCTCGGCGGCTCCTCTGCCGTCGGGTTCGGGTGGGGGTCCGTTTCCATCGGGTGGGTTTGCCAGCCTATACCGTTTCCCGTGGGCGCGGGCAGGGGTGGTGAGGCGCCGATTGGGGGCCGGCAGTTTTTCATGGGTTTTGAGCTTGTTTTCCTTCATCAGGGAGAGGAGAACACGGCACTGTGTTCCTGAAGTAGAGAAGGTTTTTCAGACGGTCGAAGTGTAATGTGCTTGGTCTTGGAAGCATTTAGGACACTCTATCATAGAGTCTAAATCAATTAATTACATATTATTTATGGGATTTTGCTGATGTGGCAGCATATTTATTGAAGAAAAAGGTAGAAAAAATAAGACTCCAAGTCTTATTTAGACTCTAAGTCCACATTGTTCGAGGTAATAAATAACTTTAGACTGTTAGGTTGATCTCAGGCCCAGCCCAACGGCTGGGGCCTCTTACCCCCTGGATCGCGCCCTGATCGGGGGCGCCCAACCGATCCATGGTTGGTGGGCCCCCGACGCGCTGCGCTATATAAACAGGAGTGGGGGCCGCAGGCACGTTTGACGAAGTTCACCGTGCACAAAACCCTACTCGACAAACCCTAGGACATCCGATCGGCTTGCGCAGTGGCGTCGGGAAGCACCACTGCGCCTCTCTCCTACCCCGCCGTCGTCGGTCAGTGCCGGTGGAGGCCCGAAGGACGACGGGATCTACTCCGCCACCGCGTCAGCACTCTCGACATGGACGCCACCGGATCCGCTCTCGCCGGGAACGCTGATGGTCGAAACCCTAACCTATCTGTTTCTCTGTTTCTAGTGGTAGATTAATCATATGCATGTGCCACTGTTTACTGCTATATGTTATTTGTACCCCGACTCGATTCACTGCTAGTAGATCCTGTTTATTATCAATGGTATCGGCCGATCTAGTAGTAGATCGGGGCTCGGGGACTACCCAGCGAGCACAGCAAGTAAGAGGGGATTCGTTTCCAAATCCTAAACCTAACTCAGTCAAAACCGAGACCTCCCTAACCCTAACGCCCAGATCCAAACGCGAAAGAATGAGAATAGGCAAGGGAACCAACGAACCCTAACCCTACAAGCAAGAGCAAGAATGGGGAAACCGTCCACCTACCCGTGACGCGGTCACCCACCGGCCGCGAGAGGCACCGCACACGAAGCCGCTCGACGGCGGCGCGCTCCGCCATGAGCGAGCGCGCGCGCCGGCGAGAGGGCTCGTGGCGGCGCCGTTAGCCCCTCCGGCCCGGCCTGGCCACTGCCGCCCCGAGTGTTGTGCGCTGGAGAAGCGCCGGCGTCGGCCCTGTGCCCGCGCGCAGAAGAGAAGCAAGGAAGAGCGCCGGCGGCGGCTCTGTCCCTGTGCTGGAGAGGGAACGAAGAAGAAAGAAATTAGGGTTTGGGAGAGTAAGTGGCGGCCAGCAGTTTTTATCCCAGCGAATTTTTCGTTGCACCGTTGGATTGAGATCAACGGCCAGGATGGCACTGGGCCTTTTTCGGCCCAGGCGGGATGGCGATTTCCCGGCCCAGGCCCAGGTTGCGGCCTGGGCGCGGGGGGCGCCTGTGCGCGGGTCGGCCATGGGCCGTTTTCACCTAACTGGGCCGCAAAAATCCAGTCAGCGAAGAGAGAAAAAAAAAAGGCAGGCCTGGGCGCTGCGCGCTGCTCCGCGCGCCGAGCTGGGCCGCAAGCGACCGTGGGCCGAATCGTTGGCCGCGGCCTGTTTAAGCACAGAAATTTCTTTTTTCATATTCCATTTTATTTTCAGAAGCATTTAAATAATGTTTTGCTCAGTTTTAAATTCTATTTAATTTGCACCAACGTGTATATTATCTAGAAAAGCACAGTCAGCAAATTATGCTTCTGAAAATAGCAAGAAAATTAATGTTTTCCGCTGCGCAAGTTATTCTCCTATTAAATTGAACCAACGGGATATTTAATTTGAGAAACGAGTTTTTAAAGCCCAGTATTTTTGTGATATTGTTATTTTTTGACCAACGTTAATAATAGCAATATTGCAAATTTCGAGTTCTAATTTTATGCATATATTCTATTCTGCCCAACGGTGATTAGAATTTATGTAGAGAGTTAACTTTTTGTATATCTTGATTTTGACCAACGTTAAATTAAGATATGCAATTATTTTTTCCTAGATTTAATGTTAATGTTCTCACTATTTTCTCATATTTAATTTCAGACCAAGCACTCAATGCGATGCACTTCATCAGTGCAATCCCAAAGCTGACGGGGCAGAACTATGTTCTGTGGCGCGAGGAACTTGATGCTGCTCTAGCACTTGCTGAGATAGATTTGGCTCTTCAGGAGCCAAAGCCCACTGAGCCAGAGGAGCCCGAAAGGGCTCAGAATGAGACCGATGAAGCTTTTGCTAATCGGAAGCGAGACTTTGCTCCCATCAGAGCAAAGTATGATCTTGAGAAGTACAAGTGGGAAAAGTCAAACCGCAAGTGCAAGATTGTCATCAAGAAAACTATCACAGAGGGCCTAAGAGGTGCCATCCCAGAATGTGACACAGCAAAAGAATATCTTGAGAAAGTGAAGAATCAGTTCACTGGTTCCACCAAAGCTCATGCTTCCACCCTGATCCAGAAACTCACTAACATGAGGTTCACAGGGGGGAGTGTGAGAGAGCACATTCTGAGCATGAGCACCATGGCAGCCAAGTTAGAGAAGCTAAAGATGCCCCTCGCTGATGGTTTCCTCATTCACCTAGCTCTAAACTCACTTCCTAAAGAGTATGAGACATTTGTTGTTAACTACAACACACAGCCAGAGGAGTGGGATTTAGAGAAGGTGATTGCTATGTGTGTGCAAGAGGAAGAAAGGCTCAAGAATGCAAATGGTGGTTCTGTGAACTTTGTGAAAGGAAAGAACAAGAAGCCATTCTACAACAAGAAAGCTCCAGATGCCTCCACCTCCCAGAACAAGGGAGGAAGCACTTCACAGCCTAAAGCACACCCAAAGCAAGACAACCAGCACAGGCAGGAGGACCCGGATCGCTGTAGATGGTGTAATGAGACAGGGCATTGGAAGCATGACTGCCCTAAGTTCATGAAACATTGCCTAGTGAAAGGTGAGGACATTATAACTTTTGTTGATGAATCCTTATATCTAAGTTATGCTAGATCCACATGGTGGATTGACTCAGGTGCAACTGTTCATGTTGCAAACTCTTTGCAGGGATTCAGTGGAGGGAGAACCCTTCAAAGAGGAGAAAGACAGATTAAGGTGGCCACTGGTGTTGAAGCTGAAGTTCAAGCTATAGGAAATTTATCTCTAGATTTAGCTAGTGGCTTCACCCTTGAGTTGCATGATGTTCTTTATGTTCCCTCTTTAGCTAGAAATTTAATTTCAGTTTCATGTTTGTCAGACTATGGTTTTGATTGCCATTTCAGCAAGAATGATTGTAAGCTACAGTTAAATAATAAATGTGTGGGTCTTGCCTTCCGACAAGACAAACTTTATTTATTATCTTTGTCTGAGAATGTGAATGCTGAATGTAATAATGCTGAGAATGCAATACCCGCAGATGCTAGCAAGAAAAGAAAGAGAATTGATTCCTCATCGAAATTATGGCACTGTCGTTTAGGCCATATTTCGAGGGGGAGAATAGAACGCTTAGTCAAAGAATCAATCCTCCCACCATTAGAACTCTCAGAGTTAGAGCAATGCGTTGATTGCATTAAAGGCAAGTTAGTAAAGAACATAAAGAAAGGCGCTAAGCGAAGCATGGGAGTACTAGAATTGATCCACACAGACATCTGTGGACCTTTTCCAGTGACATCTGTGGATGGTTTTGATTCCTTCATCACATTCACAGATGACTACTCTCGTTTTGGATACATCTATCCAATCAAAGAACGCTCAGAAGCTTTAGATAAATTTAAGATATTCAAGGCTGAGGTTGAAAACCAACTAGACAGAAAAATCAAAGTAGTAAGATCTGACCGTGGGGGGGAGTACTACGGTCGACATACCCCTTATGGACAAGTTCCTGGACCCTTTGCAAGGTTCTTACAGGAAAATGGCATAGTAGCCCAGTATTCAATGCCAGGGGACCCACAGCAGAATGGAGTAGCAGAAAGGCGTAACCGTACTCTAATGGATATGGTGCGCAGCATGATGAGCTATTCCACTCTGCCACTGAGTTTGTGGATGGAGGCCTTAAAAACCGCCATTCATATTCTCAACAGAGTTCCAAGCAAGTCAGTACTTAAAACCCCGTATGAGTTGTGGACCGGCAGGAAACCCTCAGTCAACCATCTGCGTGTCTGGGGGAGCCCCGCTGAAGCAAAAGTGTTTAACCCAAACATAGGAAAGCTAGACCCCAAAACAGTAAGTTGTCATTTCATTGGCTATCCAGAAAAGTCGAAAGGTTATCGTTTCTACTGCCCTGGTAGACATACCAAGTTTGTGGAAACGAGACACGCTAGTTTTCTAGAAGATCAGATGATCAGGGGGAGCAAGGCAGCGCGAGAAATTAACCTTGAAGAGAAGCGGGTGTTCGTGCCCATTCCCATGGTGCAAGAACCCTACTTTACGCTGCCTGTTGTTGTTGGATCTACACCAGTAGTGACAACACCTGCTGCTTTTTCGCCTATGGCCAATTTGGAACCTGTCCCTCAGGAGCCGAATGAACCCATAGTCGAAGAACAACAGCCCCAACAAGAGCAATCTCAAGAAGAAATGCCAGTAGCAGAAACTTCTGGCAGACCTCAAAGAGCAAGAAAGTCTCCTATTCCAGATGACTATATAGTCTATGAATGCGAAGAAGTTCAGATGGAGGATGAACCCACTTCATTTGAAGAAGCCATGAGGAGCACCGAAGCATCTAAGTGGCAAGAAGCCATGGAAGATGAATTAAAGTCTATGAGTACCAATAAAGTTTGGGACCTAGAGAACATTCCTGAAGGAGCCAAAACAGTAGGCTGCAAATGGGTCTACAAGGTGAAACGTGACTCCAAAGGGAACATAGAAAGGTACAAAGCAAGACTGGTAGCCAAGGGTTTTACTCAGCGAGAAGGGATAGATTATAATGAAACATTCTCTCCCGTCTCGAGCAAGGACTCTTTTAGAATCATAATGGCCCTAGTGGCACATTTTGATCTAGAATTGCATCAAATGGATGTGAAGACAGCTTTTCTCAATGGGGATCTAGAAGAAAGAGTATACATGGCACAACCGAAAGGTTTTGTTGTGACAGGCAAAGAAAGAATGGGCTGTCGCCTGAAGAAATCCATTTATGGATTAAAGCAAGCATCCAGGCAGTGGTATTTAAAGTTTGATAAGACAATCAGAAAGTTTGGGTTTACAGAGAACGTTGAGGACAATTGCGTATATGCAAAGTTTAAGAATGGGAAATACATTTTCCTAGTACTGTATGTAGATGACATTCTACTAGCCAGTAGTGATGTTACTCTACTGCAGGAAACCAAGAGATTTTTGTCCTCAAATTTCGATATGAAAGATTTAGGTGAAGCTTCTTTTGTCTTGGGCATAAAGATTCACCGAGATAGAAGTCGAGGGGTATTGGGATTGTCCCAAGAGGCATATATAGAGAAAATATTGAAGAAATTCAATATGCATAAGTGTAGACCTTCACCTGCTCCTATTGTAAAAGGTGACAAGTATGGGGAACATCAATGTCCCAAGAGCAAGTTCGAGCGCGATCGCATGCAAGCCGTTCCATACGCTTCAGCTGTCGGAAGCTTACAGTATGCTCAAGTGTGCACACGCCCAGACCTGGCTTTTGTAACCGGGTTACTTGGTAGATATCAAAGTAATCCAGGTATGGAACACTGGAATCTAGTAAAGAAAGTCTTAAGGTACTTGCAAGGCACGAAAGGGCTCATGTTAACCTATAGAAGATCTGATGACCTACAAATAGTAGGGTATTCAGACTCTGATTACGCGGGAGATGATAGAAAGTCTACCTCAGGGTATGTATTCACTCTCGCGCAAGGAGCCATATCATGGAAGAGCTCAAAACAAACAATAGTCACTGCATCGTCCACAATGTATGCTGAGTTTATTGCTTGTTATGAGGCATCAGGACAGGTGAATTGGCTTAAGAAATTTATACCCAGTTTAAAGGTGGTCGACAGCATCGATAAACCACTAAAGTTGTATTGTGACAACGAGCCAGCAGTGTTGTATGCTCACAACAATAAGTCAAGCAATGCAGCCAAGCACATTGACATAAAATATTATGTTGTCAAGGATAAAATCCGGGATCACGTCATAAGTCTTGAACATATAAGCACAGAAAAGATGCTAGCGGATCCGCTTACCAAAGGCTTACCGCCCAACGTGTTTAGAGAACATGTAGCCGGCATGGGTTTAAGGGAAAGCCTGTGATTCCTGGATAGTAAGGGGCCCAAGGCGAGAATTCATCTCTAAATAGAAAAGTGTTTGTGGCTGTCTAATCTAGCAGTGATAACTGTCAAGATGAAGCATGCTCAATACACTGTTTTGTGATGGGGTGAGTTGACAAAGCGAGATAACACAGTTGAGATCAAGGGGGAGAATGTTAGGTTGATCTCAGGCCCAGCCCAACGGCTGGGGCCTCTTACCCCCTGGATCGCGCCCTGATCGGGGGCGCCCAACCGATCCATGGTTGGTGGGCCCCCGACGCGCTGCGCTATATAAACAGGAGTGGGGGCCGCAGGCACGTTTGACGAAGTTCACCGTGCACAAAACCCTACTCGACAAACCCTAGGACATCCGATCGGCTTGCGCAGTGGCGTCGGGAAGCACCACTGCGCCTCTCTCCTACCCCGCCGTCGTCGGTCAGTGCCGGTGGAGGCCCGAAGGACGACGGGATCTACTCCGCCACCGCGTCAGCACTCTCGACATGGACGCCACCGGATCCGCTCTCGCCGGGAACGCTGATGGTCGAAACCCTAACCTATCTGTTTCTCTGTTTCTAGTGGTAGATTAATCATATGCATGTGCCACTGTTTACTGCTATATGTTATTTGTACCCCGACTCGATTCACTGCTAGTAGATCCTGTTTATTATCATAGACTTTATGATAAAGTCTGCATTGTGAGTGCCCTTAGGGATGGGTTGAACCTATCTCATGGTTGGTTTAGGAGGTTGTGTTTATTAGTTATATGTTTGTATAGAAGTGGATGAGGGGGCTCACGTAGTCACGTGACAGCCTCTCAATGTCTTCTACCTCCAGCTCACTGAGGCCATGCCACGCCCTCACTTGCCTAGGTGTGAGCCTCCTCCTTTGATTTTGGCTAGTGGTGAGGGAATCGACAGGTGTTGTTTCTAGAAAAGAAAATTGCACCTCACGCTCGTCCCAAATTTCTCAAGTGACTAACAACAGAAGAGAGCGAAAGACCTTTAGCGAAAAGCCTTGTTGACCGGCCATCTTTGTCCACCAATCCTTTACCGTGCTGCACGATGAAACAGTACTTTCTGACTTCCAAGCTTTTTCATCGGCGCAAAATATGGGCCGTAAACAGTCCGTTCCAGCTCGTGCAAATATATACTCTACACATCTTTCCGATTTTGTTGCTACGTCGGACGGTGACCGGGGGTGGACGTGGACGGTGGACGGATACTTTGGGGGAGCCAGCCACTGGTCCACCCGCGTGGCCTGCCTCGCTGGCGCGTTGGTGCCCGTCCCGCCTTCACGGCGAGAGGGACCTCCGTGTCTGCTAGCCGCCGCGGCGTTCCCTCCACCGACCACCGCTGGCCGGGGCGCCCGACGGCGAGCCTCGGAAGCGTGACGCACATGCACACCCGGTAGCAAATCGAATGTGTGCCGCGGAGCGCGGAGTGCGACGCACCGGCGCGTACGCGCGGACGTGTGCCTCGCGGCGCGTCTCGGTGCGGCGACGGCGACGCGGCCACGCCCACGTGAACGTTTCGCGCGGCGTGCACGGCGTCCGGTGCGGGGTGGGTGGCCCTGTTCATACGAACCTCCCGTGCCTCTGCCGTGCCGTGTCATCGCGAAATTGCTCGGCATTTGTCTTCGTCCGTGAGATAGGCTTTTTTTCAGTACGTGCAATGCCTGAATATCATCTTAGCCGCGGTGGCTTTGTAATAAAGCTGGGGTAGATCTCTGATCTAAAAAAAAACTTAGCCGCGGCATATACCCAAAAGACTTCATTCTCCGGGGAAAAACCGGGCATTATGATTTACGCACAGCACAAAAGCAGACCAGCAGTGACGTCTCTTTCCGGGATAATAACTAGCGAGTTGCCTGGAAAGCAACGACGACGCTTTCAGACTTGGAGATGATCTGGAGTGCTGATCCAGGAGAGAGGAGTTGCTGCCCGGGTCACCAATAATTTGGCCGCCAGGCAGCCAGCGTTCCTAGTCAAAATCTGAACCTGGATTAAAGGAGTTCCTTTATTGAATAATGAATGAATAGTGTGTTACAGTGACGTGGAGATAAGCCATGAAACCTGCCTGTGTGTATCATCAGGAAGAGGATTAAATGCAAACTTGGTTATGCAACATCTCAATCATGGGTGGTGCAATGAGATTGTTTTTTAGACCTTGTGTGTGCGTAATGATTTGTCACTTTCGCTTTCGCTGAATAGTAGCACAAGATTAGGCGCCACGAGTCAAGATGTCAACGGGGAACCGATCCCCGATTCCCCGCGGAGAATTCCCCTATTAGGTGATGGGTTTGGGGCAAAATTTTCCCCCACGGGGAGCTAATTGGGGTCAAATCTGTCTCCGTCGGGTTTCACGGGGGCGGGTTTGGTGTGCATCCCCCCGTCCCCGACTCCCGTGGAGACCCGAAATTAACGAAGGCCCATTAGCCCACGGCCCATTGTTATTGATGCACTGATGGTGAATGTATGAAACTATGCATTATGGTCTGAGACAACAACTCTATGTGATTGTTTACTGTTATGAACTATGTAGTATTAAAATTGTGAACAACAAATGACTGTTATTTGCATGTGAATTTATGTTGAATTATGGAATATGCGGTGCTGTTTATACAAGTGAAGCGGGGACGGGGATGGGGCAGAAGTTCCCCCCGTGAGGTTTCACGGAGACAAGGATGGGGCGGATTTTGTCTCCACAGGAACGGGTCTGAGGTAGTAACCTTCGACGGGGAATTCTCCGTTGACATTTTGAGCCACCACAGAGGCAGCCACCCGTTGCAAAGGCCCAGAGCGAGCGGGCCTCTTCGCGGTTTACAATTGTACAGGCAGCAGGCTGGTCAATTGCAAAAGGAAGGAAAGGCCAGCTCCGTCAAGGACGGGAAATGGCCTATTTCGCTGGCAAAGGCCCAGATGCTCTGGATGAGCCCTAGAGCACGGGACTGGAGCAGCTCAACCGACCGCCGCCCCGGCCGAGCCCACAGGCAAGGGTGGTGGTGGGCAACTGGTGGCCGGCGTCGCGGAATGAAAGGAAATGGGGCCGGTGGCGGTTGGCCGACGCTGCTGGTAGCCTGGTACAGCCAGCTCCCTTCAGAAGCTGGTCGCGCCACGCGCCATGGCCAATGTCACCGTTGCGTTGCTGCGGCTGGGCACCTGCTGGCTGGGAGACACCATCATACTTTGCTCAGGCCTTGTTTAGATCCAAAAACTTTTTGGATTTGGACATTATAGCACTTTCATTTGTATTTATTAATTATTGTCCAATTATAGATTAACTATACTCAAAAAATTTATCTCGTAAATTACTGTTAAACTATGCAATTAGTTATTTTTATCTATATTTAATGTTCTATGGATGTGCCACAAGATTCGACGTGACGGAATCTTGAAAAGTTTTTGGTTTTTGGACGCAACTAAACAAGGCCTCAATCAAACAATTCAATGTCAAACGGCTACCGGTAGGCGCACAAGGTTACTTGCGCTCCAACGGAAATTCGGAATGTCATACGAGAGCAGCTTTACTGACGCGATTGCAGTCCAAGAGAGCAAGCTAAATGTAAACTCAACAAATATGAGACTCTGCATTGATGATCATGTACTGAAGGACTTGGTTACTACAGTCTATTCAACAAATATGAGACTCTGCATTGATAATTATTCTACCTCGTTCCCTTTCGGCCCTTCCCCTTCCTGTCGCTCCTATGTAGTCTACGCTATAAACACCAGTTCTTACAAATTACACCTTCCCCACAGATGCGTTTGGGTCAAAAACCCAAGTACAACACTAGCAGTAGTAGTAGCAGTACATTACATAGCAACAGTATTCACATCAACGGAATGCAGCTTGAGGATCATCCCTCTACAGAAAAAAAAAACACTTTATGTCTTCACAGGCTTGGCTGAACCGCATTTGTAGCAACCTGCAGGGTGGAGCTGAAGCTGTTAAACTCAAAATCGACGGTATAGTAGCCTGGATAAACCCCCTCTCTCTCCAAGAAAAGAAAAAGGTGTGAAAAGTGCTAACTCAAAGTAACCTGTGAAAATCTTCCTATGTTAGGCACAAAGCAGCCACTGACATGCGTGGTGCGTACTTGACTACTTGTTCTCCCAAAGAAAAGAAAAGAGCGCAAAAAATTCAACCCGTTGGCTCCTATTTGAAGCCAGCAAAAAAAAATGTCAGAGAGTCAATCGATGAGCCATCACTACATCACATCTAATCCTTTGAAAACTAACTGCAGTGCCATATGTGTGCTCATTGTTACCTGAATTGGTCTTTCTTCACGCAGGCTTGAAGTTCTGTGTTTTACCTCTCCCCGATTGGTTGTGAGTTCATCCAATATCTCTGCATCAGGACGGCTAGGACAGCTTGCTACCTCAGATACTTCATCTTCCTGTGCAAGGAACAACCAATGTTCTATTAACAATTGGGTCAAGCAAACAAAACACCGAAAAATGGATTCCAATCGAAGGCAAGATGAATGTATACCAGATTGTGTTCAAGGGCGATCCCATCAAGTTCTTCATACTCAGCTGCATCGAGTTCCCTCAAGACGATGGGATCAAAAAATTTGGGGAGGAGATACTGCCTGATGAGAATCATTAGAAAGAAAGGCACTGGGAACAGGATCCCGGCTATCGGTATCCATGTTATTCCAAAGCATATTAGGAGGTAAACCAACTGAAAGATCGTGAAGATGGTTATTGTTTTGGGAACCACTGACTCCACAAAAGATGCATGGGGACCTTCAAGAACCCTGCAAATGTTACAGCCACGGTGTAATTGATGATTAATCGAAAAGGAAAAGAAATACAGGCTCTGCATTATGCCCATGTTTGTTCAATTGAAGTGAACTGATGCAGAACAAAGATATTACTTGTAGAGTCGGCTTTCTGCAACGAACAAAAGCTGTATCCTCTCCCAGAACTGATTCCCTGGTAGACTGTCAATGGCCATGTAGGCAAAGTAACCCCAGAGAACCGATGTTGGTATCATCCTGATAACTGGCATAGCTCCAACACAACCACCAACCAATATGGATTGCAGCAGATTACTCAATCTCTGTTCATTCACTCGAACCGGCAAGTGGGCTTCTATATGTTTCCGAGGGTCAAATTCTCTAGCCAATTTCCCTTCTTCATTGCCTTCTTGCAGAACAGCATCCTTAAAGTTCTTCAACTCCTTGTCAACAGAACCAGTCTGAAAGACCACATTTTGACCGTTAGCATTATTTTACTCTTAACTTGTCCATAAAGAATAACGTGAACAGCATTTATGTGGTACTCTACTGCATAAGATTTAAAAAAACTTTGGTGTTTTCATGTAAGACTCACATTCTGTTCGCTATCCATTTCGATGAAAATTTCTTCCATCTTGCCATATATTTCCAAAGTGGTAGCACTTCTCCCTATGCTATCCTTGGCAGTATCAACCATCTTTTTGCTTAGCAACTGAAATTAAGAGATGGAAATGTATGAGGAAAGCTGATTACATTAACCAACCACATAAATCAGTTTGAATTTCACCAACCTGCCTCTTAAGGACAGCAAGACTTTTTGTGTGCATGGGAGACTGAGGAAGGACTCCATTAGATGGAGGGATGCCAAGCAAACCGCACAGCAGGACCTGACATTCATATACCATGAGAAAAAGGGACTAAAGAGCCATAACATTTGAACTAAAAATGCGGACCAGGGCCTGTATCATTTCTATACTATATATTGGGAAAAAAATAGATTGTCATACTTAGTCTAATGAATTTGATTGAGATACCAAGAAACTGAGGTTAAATTTACAACTAAATGGAAAACCTAAATAAATAATTTGTATGATAGAGATTTATATGCCACATACCATGATTCCAAGGACCAAAATGTCATAGTGGTAGGCAGAAGGCTTCTTCAAATTATACTCCTTTTGCTGTGCCAACTGTGAAGCTACGCTATGATCAAAGAAGTAAAGTCCTGCAACCATCAAAGCAGGCAGAATGGCTGCAAGTATATACGCTGGAGGGACGGAAAACAAATCCTGACAGTAAACAGAAGAGAGAGCATTCAGAATCATGTCATGCAGCCATGCAGGAAATCTCTATGAAAGTTTGCACTTCTACAACCAATAAAATTGCATCTCAGGATAATAAGCAATCGACTTATTACCCTTGCTATGGTCCAGTGTCCCTGTGAACTTGACTCCCAGGGAAGTGGAGAGAAAAGCCTCCTGGGGACTCCTGAAGGCAGCTTGCCTGGCAGTGTATACGACAATGCTGTCCACACAATCACCATAAGTGGGACGCCGTAATCAGCTATAAAGCTTCTAAGCCGCCCTGTAAATTGCAAATCAAAGTGTGGTCAGGTGCACGGATAGCGCCAAATAAGAAATAAACTATCAATAATACCCAGGAGTCAGCATCACAGGTCCCTTTGAGAATTAAGAGGGACATTGAGCAAAGGAGAAGGGCTTTAAAAAGGGGGGCCTAGCAAGCCGGTGTTTGTGCTGCATCCGGGCTGTGCTTCTGCATGTTTGCCACTTCTTTTTTTTCCTTTGCTTTCAAAATTGTTTGGACTAAAACCAGTACATAAACTCCCTTTTATTCTACCTTAATTGAGAAGATTTGAACTTGAACCTCGACAGTAAAGTGTACGGCCACACCTCCCACCCAACAAATTGAGCTAGGCTCACTTCCATAGAAAAATTAGAATTGTCCATACAAATAAACAGGACAAGCCCAAACACAAGTAAAGTCGAGCATGGTCTACAGTAGTCCAAAACCAGGTCTGACATTCAGGCCCGATCCGATCAGCAATCCAGTTCAAATGATTTATTCCATCCGTACACTTTTTTATTTTGTAAAAAGGCCTTTCATTTGCAAATAATTAGTTGTTTGCATGTGTCTGTAGAAAGGTTGTGCCCATGGATTTAGATTCGGAAGTGTTTTAATATAACATTGTGATACATACCATAAGAGAGACTAAAGACCAAAACCTACTTTTGAAAGATTATTCATATACCAAAAACACAAAGTACAACAAAGGGCTGATGAACTATTGTGTTAGTAGGATTCAGGGTTGGGCTGTCTCTCTTCTATCTATATCAATGAAATATGCATGAGCTCATGCCCGTTAGTTAAAAAAAGGTTGGACTGTCTATGGAGTCTGGATTAATTGAATGGATTTATATTGCACAGCAAGCTACATTCAGCTTTAGGTATAACATTACAGATCTAAAATAAAAGGGTAGGAAGAGTGACCAACTTATGCCATATAGCCATGACCTTGCCCGCCTGGTCCTCAATGCAGTATACAGCAAGCCAATTGAAAATATGACACCAAGTAGGCCATTGACATACAGCCACTGGAATTGGTATATTGGTGAACTGCTGTCAGCATCTTCGGGCACACTAAATTCGCTAATCATTCCCTGCATTAGACAACCCGTTTTAAACATTTCTGCCATGTAAGAAATAAATCGGATTTACTAGTATCATAGTACCTTGATAGCTTCTTGCAAGAACAGAACAGTGATTAACATGCCAAAAAGTTCTCCTGCAACCCTTGTAAATCTGCTAATAACGTTGGAAGCATTGAACATTGCCAAAAGAAACAACATGATGGCAGTCCAGATGCAGACCCTACAGACAGAGGAAATATCAAGTCCAGTTTATCTGAAAGCTAACACGGGTTCAAATGCGTTCTATTTCAGTCATTACCATCCAGCCCACGCCAAATATAGCTTCTCACCCAGAGCTTGTTGATTCTTGGCAAAGTTGTAGAGATAAGTGTACATGATAATAGTTGGTTCAGCAACTCCAACAATCAGTAAAGGCTGCCCTCCAAGAATTGAATGTATGATGCCACATATCGCAGTCGATGCCAATGTTTCAACTGTTGTGAGTATACCATCTGTAACGAAAGTATATTGTTTTGTTACTGCTTTTGTGATATACAGGCCTAACTAGCATAGTAGCACAAGGCAAGGCCTTACTTGTTGCTGTGCTCAGTTGTGCTCCGAAGGCAATGACAGGAAGAGCAGAGGCAAAGAAGATATACATGGTAGGTGCCAATATCCTGATGATCCATTTGCCAGCAATACAAATAAGCTATGCAATTAACAGGAATAGTGAACATAATTGCTAGTAATGACCCAGCACAAATACGTTACACAAAACTGACCTAAAGCCAGAGTGGACTCCTGCAACCCAATCATGCTTGTACCAAGTGGCCCTTCCTTTGATATCAGTGACAACTCCCTTGAAGGGATGCCTTAGCAGATCCATAATCTGAGGAAGGAATTAATAAAGTGGAGTCATAAGCATAAATAGAAAATGATGAAATCACGCTTAACATCGCGTCATCAGACGGCTGATCTACAAACAAAGCAGGCTCTTTTTTAGGGGAAGGGAAGATCAGAGCCAAATCACTAGATAGATTAGAGAAAGTTCATGTACCAAAATGGCCTAGCTGTCCATGAAAAAATAAAAGTCAATCTGGAAAAACTTTGATACCAGAAGTTCAAGCCGTCATATGCGTGTTGTGCTGACTTGTATAATGTATGTAACGTGAGGGTTCTGAATTTCTTCGTGCAACAACTTTTCAATAACCATTCTAACAATTTAATTCAGCAGGTTATATCTAACTAGACCAAAACTTGTGCAAAATCCTCGGATGAACTACTAGAAGAGCAATAAAAATTGTCCCAGCTGATAGTTGCAGCTCATGGTCTGGTCCAAGAGGCCCACCGTATCAATTTTTTAAAAATTGTTCCACGGGTGGGGCCCGGTCCTAACCCAATTTTCCACGACGACTTTCAAGGAGAACAACTCACTAGCTAGTTACAACGTCCAGAACAGATCAAACGAAGCAGTAATAAAAAGACTTTTAAAAGAAAAAGGACGCCACGCACGGGTAGCGCAGCTACGTACTGCGACGAATTTTCAGTGGAAGAGCTAGGAAACCCAGTGGAAAAACAAGAGCACGAGATTCAGATGCTGGAGCCATTTCAAACCCACATGAACAGAAACCGGAGTTACGAAGGAACATGCGGAACGTTTCTCCCCCACAGTTAAGTTACGACAGCTAACGCACCCCAGTACTGCGCGGAGACGATCGGAGAGACAGCCATGAAAACCTCAACAAATTCCCCCGAAAAATCTCCGGATGGCCGGAGAAAAACCACACACACCGCTTGGTTCTAAAAACACACACGCACATACACATAGCGCAAGTACGAGTCATGCATGGACGCATGCACACACACACAGCTCCAAAAAAAACAGAGAGAGAAGGCGACGCCAGAATAATCTGACGACACCATGAACAACTCCGAATCTGCAGACGTCCACGCGACGACACGAGACAAACTAACAATCCATCATCCTGCGACGAGCTAACGCGCACATCGACCAAGCAATCGGACCGAACCCATCCGATCGGGGACGGGGAGTAGATCGAAGCCGTACCAGTTTCGGAGCGGCGGCGGAGGCGAGTTCACGCGGCGGCGGAGGTGAGTTGGCGGGAAAAGTTGACGCGGCGGCGCGTTTGGATCGGCAATGCCCGCGTCCTCCTGTCCTCGGGGACGGCGCGGAGCCCTAGGCGGGTGGAGTGGGGGGGCGGCGTGGTGGGCTTGTCGAGGCCGGGTGCCCCGGAATGCCGGTATTTATAAGCGGAGGCGTGAAATTGGGAGGAGAAGACGGGACATGGGAGTCGAGAAGGAAGCGCGGCGCGGCGAGGGAGGGAGGAGGGAGATGGACGCGCTCTCTCAATAAATCCTGCTGTCTCGTCTCGTCTCGTCTCACTGACGAGTGGGGCTGGGCCGCTGGGGGCGACTCTTGTCCGCCTTCGCTGGCTGACGAGTGGAGCCGCAAGTGACACTTGGAAAGGCCCCGCCGCTGGCGATCCGCGAGGGGGTCCACACGGCACGTGGCGTGGAGGGGTGGGGGGATGCCGTGGGAGGAGCCGGCCCCGGCCCGCCGTGAGCAGCAGCAGCAGGCCGCACCGCATGTCCGCATCGGGCAATTCGGCATGGCGCTTTTGCGACTGCGAGCAGTGAGCGACTGCATGCACATGCACGATACGTAGCTGTAGGCCTGTACCCTGTGCCAGCTCCAGGAACAGAAGCACACGATATGATACGCATGGTGTTGGAGGGGAAGGGGACATGGACAGCATCCAGAATCCGGACCAAACGCGCCCCCTCAAGACGACGATGAAATAAACACACAAGAAATGCTCAACGTTTTCTTTTTTTTTTTTGTGTGCGCGCGCGATGCGGTCCGTGTAAGGCCTTTTTAGTTCATGAAAATGAAAATTGACTACTATAGTATTTTCATTTGTATTTGATAATTATTATTTAAACATAGATTTTAAAAAATTTGTGTCGCAAAATATAAATAAACTGTATAATTAATTATTTTTTATTTTTATTTAATACTCTATATATATGTTACAAGATTTGATGTAATAGGAAATATTGAAAAGTTTTTTGATATTAGGGTGAAATAAGGCCTAAGCCGCTAGCGGCAACGCGTTTCAAGCTAGTCTACTGGACGCCGTATACGCGACGCGCGCCATATCAGCCGCACCTTTCGACCGCTACATAGCAGGCTAGCAATAGCATCGTCTATCGTATCCGGGAGATGGGTGCAGGCCGAGGTCGGAGTGCCCACGTCGTCGGCACTCGCGCCAGTGACGTCGGTGTCACTTGAACAAAAACTGCCTCTGCCAAGGGATGCCGTAGCTCTAGCTCCACTACCACCACCACCAGTACACCTTGCCGTTGCCGCACACATGTCCACAAGGTGATCGTCCCTTCGCGGCCAAGTGTGAATTTGCCTTTAGGGCAGTACTTGAAGGGTCACATGCATGGCCCATCATCACTCGTTTCTTGTGATCCCAGGTTAATTAGAGTTGGAGAAATAAATATCAGTGATAATTTTTAGAAGAAGAAAAAAAAAGGTATACATGATGATGCAGCTTGCAGATTCCAAGATATATGGGAACAATATATACGTTCTGAAACCTTCTTTTTATATGACTCAAAAAAATGCCACTACTCCAACACTTTTTTTTTAAAAAAAAAAGACAAAAGCTTTGTCGTCATTTTTATTAGACGAAGAAATAAAGAAAAAAAAGGCTAACACCAAAATTTTTAATGAAAACTCGATCTGAAAATCATACAACTAGGAAGCCTGCTCCACTCATCTAGCACAAGTATGGTACAATGACCAGACAACCGTTAAAATCACGCCACTGCTTGCTCCAACTTGGTTGAAAAGATCTAACTAATAACTCAACTTTTGATCAAAAAAACAATCCAACTATCACCTCAACTTGGTCTGAAAGAACCAACATGCAAGCACTAGCACAACACACACTCGATCTTAAGAGTGAGTGGATCAACATGTTTAGTACAGTAATATTTCAGTAGTGTATTTCCGTTTTGCCCAAAGCTAATTAAACTGTTCTACTGATCTTGACTATCAATTTTCTAAAAATCCGGATAGTTACGTTTAACATCATAAGATTTATTATATTTTTAGATTTACCATGATACTTTCACAATATTAAATAATTCTCCTGTTGTGAAATTATATGAATTTGTAAAATTGATGGATCCACCTATATAGTTTAACATTATCTCTCGCAGAAAATTAGCTATTACTGTCAATTACAGTACTTTTCAGGCTCCGGCCATAAAAATAATGCCATCAGTGTGAGCTAGCACTAGCCGACATTATTTCTACTCTTGGAGACGCATTATATAAGTGTTGCCCACTCACAAATCTCACTCTGAACTGCTCGATCGGCAAGCAACAATCGATCGTGTTGGTGCTGAAAATAACAATGCACATTTTCGTGCATCCATATATGCACGCGTATAATAAGAAAAAGGATAGCGATGGGGAATATGCGGTGTGGGTGGTGTACTGGTGTTCAGAACTACTGAAGCCAGTAGCACGTTGCATTGCAAGTTGGCACTGTCAGGCTATATATGTTGCCAATTAGGGCAAGTTTAGCACATGACACCAGACCAGTAACCATAACAGCCCACGCACGCGCGCATCCACTCAAGTTGAGTGCATGTATGTACGTTCCTTGTGCTCTCTGGGAGCCACGGATTACATTTTTTCTATGGAGCATGCAGGCTGGGGACGTACGGATAGTTGAGAAGGACATATATAATATTTTGCTATTGAATAAATTTAAGTTTTCAACCACGAGAGAGGACCATGTTTGTAACTATCTTCAGATCGTAGGTTGTTTTAGTTTTTGTAGGCACACGCTAGGTACACACACAGATGAGCCCGGGCAATTCTCATTAAGCAAAAATATTTAATTATAAATTACAGAATTCTATATAAATATAAAGAAAATTCATTTTACATCTTAGCGAGGAGTCCGGCCGGCCGCCTAGGGTAGCCGGGCGGTGGCTCCGCCAGTGACACACACATACACAATAAATAAATAAGAATTGTGTATCTAGAAAAACAAAAACAACTTATAAATTGGAATAATGGAGTATATTTTACAGTATATATTTAGAGTCGTATGTGTTAATTAATATTTTCTATAATTTCTCAGTCAGACTTAAAATAATTTAACTTTGATCAGATTTAGAATTAATTGTATGATTCGAGATCACACGAAGGTGTTAATTTATACCCTAATTTATTTGCATAGCCTGTACAAGACAACTAAGATGCTCAGCGGGATTGGCTGGAAGCAGGGATTAAAAAACTTGAGCAGTTTGTTCTGACCTAGCTAGCTAGCCGGACGACATTTGGTGGTGAGGACAGGGCGGGGCAGGGATTTCATCCCACATGCGACAGAGCGCTGGGAGTGTCGCCGCTCCCGCTCGCCTTTTCGCCTCGGCGGGCAGGAGATGGACGAGCTGCTGGTGACCTCCTCCCAGGAGCCGCCTACTTCGGGGCGCTTTGACCCAATGACGCTGGAGGCCACCGTCCCGCCACCGACACAGAGCCCTCATCTCTGTTTCTACCCCGACAACTCCGGCGAGGCCCCCCTGTCCCCGGAGTATGTCCCGACCTCGCTGCTGGGGGCGGGAAGCGTGCAAGAAGTGAAGGAGATGCGTGACATTGAGATTGCTGATCTTGTACACAGGATGGAGATCGACACTGAAGGGGGACATGAGATGGATGAGGAAGGTGTGGATGGAGCTGCTGCTGCTGCTGACGGCCGGGGCCTGTTTAAAGAGCTCCCCAGCCCTCTGCTGCCTACACCGACACCTACTGCCCTCCAGGAGCCACCCCACGGGGGTCGATCCAGGAAGACGATGACATCAACTCGCTGCAGCCTCCGTCTTGCGGCCAAGCCATCACCGGTACCTGTAGCACAGCGCGCCCAGTTTAAGCTGATGAAGGAGCTGGACTTCGTCAGCAGGCAGGCTGTAGCACCAGACGCTGCGGTGACGGCGTATGCTGACGACCTGCCTGACCAGGCAATCACGGCCATCAGGGCCACGACGAGGATGGCAAACAAGAAGTTGGTCAAGGTCTTGGCTGCTATGGTTGAGCAGGTTGCAGGGGCAGCAATGGAGGTTTTGTGAGAGTCTGGATGGTTGCTTTGTTCCTTCGATGCAGGTCTAGTTTGCAATGGTAGCGAAGATAGTGCCAGCAACAACCGGTCCTAAACCGGTGAAGTTAGGGTCGTCATGTCAGTTTTTTCCCTGTTCTGTGTTTGTGAGCTGTGAGCTTGTGAGCTGTGTGTTTGTGAGCTGTAAGCCAGAAGATGGTGGTAACTTAGATCGGTTCAGGTCCCATGATGTAAGCGAGGGAGACCGTCATGTACCTTGTGATGTCTGTTGCAGTAGATCAATGAAATCAAGGTTGCTGGCCACTGACTTGTCTCTGCTGTTAACTGTTTTCTTCCAATGGATAACAACAGTCTGAAAATTTTTAACTGGAATGTACAGGGTCTAAACAGTGTGGTGAGAAGGGAGGCTGTTAAACTGATGATACAGCAGGCCAATCCAACAATTATATGCTTGCAAGAAACAAAATTAAGCAGTGTTGATTGCCGCCTTGCAATGGAATTCTTGGGGCCTAGATTCAATAATCATTTGGCTTTCATCCCTGCGGATGAAACAAGGGGTGGTGTGCTGATAGCCTGGGATCAAGATTTCATTGTTGGACAACCCATGGACACAAAACTTTACTGTCTATCAGTGAAGATGACTCTTAAGTTGCAAAACAATTCCTTCATAATTACCTCGGTGTATGGACCAGCCTCCAACAACAGTGCTGACAAAGATGTTTTCCTGGCTGAACTGATTGACTCCCAACCGGCTTCTAACGCCCCTTGGCTGTGCCTAGGGGATTTCAACCTGATCCTGGAAGCACGTGATAAAAACAACAATAACCTGAACCGATCTTAGATGAGGAAATTTAGGCAAGCCCTTGATGCCAGTGAACTGATGGAAATAAACTTGCAAAATAGACGATACACCTGGAGTAACGGACAGCGCGACCCAACCCTAGTACACCTTGATAGAGTTTTCTGCAATAAGGAATGGGATGACATCTTCTCAGGATACTGTTTGCATGCCCTGTCCAGTTCACTCTCAGATCACTCCCCCATTTTCCTCTGCAAGCAAGTACAGCCACACCAAATGGCAACTTTCAAATTTGAATCCTTTTGGACACGAGTGCCGGGGTTCACTGAAGTGGTACAGGAAGCCTGGTCAAAACCAACTAGAGGCTCCTCCCCGATTATGATTCTCCACAATAAACTGGAAAAGACTCGCAATGCTAGAGGACTTGAGGTGGGGGCAAAGATTGTGCATGCTAGAGGACTTCGACAAGGTGACCCCCTATCTCCATACCTCTTCATTTTAGCGATCGATGCCTTGCAAATGATACTAGACTTGGCTACCTCCAATGGCACCTTATCCCCATTAAGGGGCAGGAATGCAAGACTTCGCCTCTCCCTCTATGCCGATGATGCTGTGATCTTCACTAACCCCATACAATCGGAGGTCCAGGCGCTTTTTACAATATTGGGTAATTTTGGGGAGGCAACGGGCCTAAAACTAAATCTGGAAAAATGCACAGTAGCACCAATTCGATGTTCGAATATAAATCTGGAACAAGTGTTGAGCTCTTTTGCTGGGAAGAAAGTTGATTTTCCTATGACCTACTTGAGCCTGCCTCTGACCTTGGGAAGACTAAAGATGGTGCACTTGCAAGGAATTGTTGACAAATCAAGATCCAAACTGTTGGGGTGGCAGGGCAAGCTCCTAAACCCAGCTGGCTGGAGGGAACTAGTTAGATCGGTACTGAGCTCTATACCAATATACTTACTAACAGCTATGAAGCCACCAAAACAGCTGCTAAAAGACCTGGACAAAATGAGGCGACGCTTCCTTTGGGCAGGGGACGAAGAACTTACGGGAGGGAAATGCAAAGTAGCCTGGGCACTAGTGGCAAGACCAACTGTTTTTGGCGGACTGGGCATTCTGGATTTGAGGAAGTTCAGCAGGGCACTCAGGCTGAGGTGGCTTTGGTTCTCTTGGACAGCGCCAGATCGGCCTTGGAGAGGAACCAAGCTTCCTGTTGACAATGGAGACATTGCTCTGTTTGCAGCTGCTACAAAAGTGACAATAGGAAATGGGAGACTAGCTTCATTCTGGAACTCAAGCTGGTTAAATGGTCAGGCGCCTGCAGCCACTTACCCCCTTCTGTTCAACCACAGCACAGCAAGAGGAAAAACAGATCAGTTAGAGAAGCCTTAAATGGAGGAGCTTGGATTAGGGATATTGCCTATAACCTGAATCATGAACTCCTAGATGACTTCTTCAAACTCTGGCGAGCAATACAAGCGGAGGCGATTACCCTCGACGAAGCAAGAGAGGATCAGATAGTTTGGGCACTGGAAAGCTCAGGTGTATATACAACGCAGTCTGCATACATGATTCAATTCGAAGGTCAAATCCTTTCAAACTATCCCAAACTAATCTGGAAGGTGTGGGCACCCCCTAAATGCAAATTTTTCGTCTGGCTTCTACTGCAAGATAGGCTCTGGACTTCGCAACGCCTCCAGTTAAGAGCCTGGCCAAATAATTACTTCTGTGCCCTATGTGAGCGGAATTTAGAAACAGCACACCATCTCTTCTTCGAATGCCCTTTTGCACGTAGTGTTTGGGCCTTGATTGCCAATTGGAGCGGATGTCACAACCTAAATCCGCAGTCTTGGTATAATGTGTGTGATCTGGAGCTTTGCTTCCTGGAAATAGTGGATGCAGGAAGCAAACTGGGTCACTCTCTAGCTGTTCTTACACTCTGGATGTTATGGAAACAAAGGAATGACTTCGTCTTCAGAGGCACCAGGAAGGATGAGCGACAGACCTTTTTTGAAATCAAGGACGAATGCTACCTCTGGTCCATCTCCGGCGGTCATATTTTAAAGCCCCTGTTTGTTGCTAATAACACTTTTATGTAATAAACTCTTGTCTTGTTTTTTTTCTGTTTTTCTTTTTCTCCTTTCTGTTCCCCCCACAGCCTAGACTGTAGGTGGTCGCGCTTCTCGCGCATGTAAACGTTGCTGCAGTTCTCTTCTTATGATAAATCAAAGCCGGGTTTTTCCGGATCTTTCAAAAAAAAAAAGACATTTGGTGGTGAGTGTACAATGCGAATGGTGTGCAAAGCTACTCCTCTAGCTAGCCGACGGTAGCAAGAAATCAACAACGCAGGGTCGTCAGGGAGTGAGGACAGCAGATGAAACAACGGATAAAATACGAATCCTGGATGCATGGCTCCGGGTTTAGCCACTAGATCCTTCTTAAAATTAACAAATGCGCCGGGCTAGACACGGCTAGTGAGAAATGCCGAAATGGGTCAACTGCACGCATGCAGTACGTGCCTGCCCGTATCCGTATGACGTGAGCATCCGGATCCACCTGATCATTTTTTTTTGTGTGGCTGTCTGCCCAATGGCCGTCTAATCTGCAAACTGATCGAAGTTGTTAATATGCAAGCACATTGACTTCTGACAAAAGACGACAAATCACTCAGAGGAACCAATCAAATTAATTAGTATCAGGTGGTCGGCATCTAATCAGGACGTCGTTTCGGATCATTGCACTAGCATAGTAGGGCAACTTATCAAACTATTGTGTGGCCTCTACAGCGTCGTTCAACGTGTATACTTAGAGCAACTCCAGCCCAGCATGCAAATTGGGTTTCTATTTTTTTTTATTTGTATGCTGAACTGCATACAATAAGGGCCTGAAATTTACTCCAACTCCAGCCCAAATCCATTACGGCCCCACCCGCACGTCGCCCGCGCCCCGCCCGCGCGTACAGAGAGATTGCGACGCGCGTACCTGTGCTCGTCCTCGGTCCACAGCACCCTGCGCGGCGCTCCTCTCCGCTGCCTCCCCCGCTGCCGCGGCCGGCGTGTCCCCCTCCGGCGGCGGTCGGCGGTTCTGGAACCAGACTTCCATCTGTCGTTGCCGGAGGTTGAGCTGCTTCGCCAGCGCCGTCTTCTGCTTCTGCACGCCGGCTGCCGGCGACAAAGGTGGGAGGGCCGCTGGCATGGAGGGCGAGGAGGAGGCGGTGGGAGGGTGGCGCGGTGGCCGCGGCTGCGTCGGGGCGCGGTGGCGTCGGGGCGTCGGGGGAGAGGGCGCAGTGGCGTCGGGGCGTCGGGGGAGAGGGTGGCCGCGTCGGGGTCCTATTGGCCTGAAACTATAATTTGAGAGTCCTCCTAAAATAAGAGCCCAGATAGAAGGCCTACTGAAGTTGTTTTTTTCACTCAAACTCTCAAAATTTAGAATGGAGACCTGTTTAGGAGGCCCACTGGAGTTCTCTTGTATTTTCTGTCGCCATCGATCACCAATAGTTCAGCAGCAGTGTGCAGCAGCAACATATAAAATAGTTGCATGCATTTGGTCAAGAACTGAAGGTGGATCCAAAAAAAAGACATGTCCTGCAAACTAGTATAAGCAGCATGCTAGAATGATATATACTCCATACCTTCAGAAGTTAGGCACCATGTTCAAACAGTCGTACGTGTCGCGTCTGTATACGTTTCCTTGCGTGTCGTTAAGGCGCGGCCGTTTCCTGTTGTTCATCAATCAAATTCATAAATACTTGTTGGCTCGTTCATCAAAATATTCGTTGGCTTGTTTATTTATTTACACATTTTACGGTGAATGGCAGGTCTGTTTCTTCTCCTTTTTTTCCCCCTTTCATTCACTTGTTTTGAAAGAGAGTTTGTTTTTCCTTTTATTGGAAAAGTTGGCAACGCCTTTTCAAGCCCTCAGGAAGACGGAGAATGTATGACACGGTGTAGTATCGATCATTGTCGAAGGGAGGACAAGATCGGCATATTGCCCTTTCAAGCCCGCAGCATGATGGAGAACGACACGGTGTAGTATATATAGTATCGTTGTCGGAGAGGAAAACGATGGAGAACGACGAGAGCCGGGGAAGGCGATCGAGGCCGATCGATTCGATGGCTCGGTGAACAGACAGACAGGCCAGGCCAGGCACGCACAAGGCTGCCGCCGGTGACAGGTCGATCGCCGGAGCGAACGTGTCTAGATGAGGCCCCATGCCCCCGGTCTGGCCGCTCGGGACCGAGACGACGTCCAGGCGTTCGTTATCGCAGTCCAAGTCACCAACACTAGTGCAGAGCAATATAATGATAACGGGTGTAACAGTGGAAGGAGAGACGACAGAGACGAGACACGAGAGCTAGCCGACGGGAGCCCGCTGGCGGCCACCGGAGCCGCGACAGTGGGCCGGGCGTCCGCCGGCGGCCGGGTCGGCGTCATGTGGTGGATCGTCTATACCTTTCTGGTGACAGGGAACGGGAAATGTTGTTCTCACCCTCGGCTCTCGATCGCGTACGTCGCGCGCGCGCGCGCCACGAGCTAGCGTGCCTGCATGTGACACGTGCGGTCATGTACTCCTCTGTCCTGTTGCACCTGACCCTGGCTGTTCGTGCATGTACAGTACAGGCAGGGCAGGACGGGACATAAAAATCTCGTTATTACAGAAAAGAACGACCGTATCAAATTTGAAAATAGCTAGAGCAATTGTACCAGTGCATGACAGGTCTGCAGAACGTATAGGCCGGTCCCGTATACGGGTACACACAGAGCAAGACTGAATCGTCCACGAAAGTACGGTATTCTCTGTTGCTGTTAGCAAAATGGGAAAGTTCATTTTTCCAAAGATCCGTTTTCATCGATAAGGGAGAGATGATTACAGGCACAAGCTGCGCCAGCTCTCTCTATTTTGCTCGGTGTTCAGTTCCCTAGGGCCTGTGGCTGCACATTATGGAGCCAAATGGGAAAGTAAAATCAGTGTTAGGATATTAGGATGAAAAACTAGCCAAACAAGCTTTAACAGAATTTCGCTTTCTTCGACAGATGGGTAGTGGAAAAGACCATGTAAAACTTTATGATTTCCTACGGTGCCGTTAAGACAAGTTTTACCAAACACTTCCTCTATTTTAATGTAAAGGTGCGTAAACCTTTTGCGTAACGAAGAAAAAGAAAAGAAAAACTGCAAGACCAACACTTTTTTCTACAGTGTAGATATATTAGTAGATTTCAGAGAGAAACACTAATATTGCAGGGTCAGACATTCAGACGGTTGTACGTACCAACTAGCTAATGAGCTACCCATGGCCGCATAACCAATCAGAGTCCGACTCGGACATTAGTCAAGGAGATGGACGGACCGATGTTAAAAAAGTGATCCCACGTATAAGTACTTAGATCATGGATAAAAAGATATCAAAGAAATAGTGTAATCCTCTACAATACATATTTTAATATTAAAAAACGAAAATTTCTTTCTTCCATCTTTTACTCTCTCCTGTGACTTTGGAACTCCTGCTTCCAAATACTTTTCCATAACCTCAAAAGTCAAAACTATGTTTCTGAACTTCTTTTTAGCTAATTGTTAGTGTTGTTCACATTTCCCTTCACCTCCGGCTCTATCCCTCAATTAAAGTAAATGCAAGAATTATATAGAGAAAATAAAAGATCGTATACAAAAGTTCAGCTGTCAAGATAAAACTGGCCTCCCTTTTGGTCAAGGTATGCAACGGAATCAAACTCAAAGACGAACTAGAACATGTGACACGAGTTCAGATGACTGCATGATAAGTTTTTTCTTCAACGTACGGGTAAGTTTTGCTAGTTCTATAAAAGAGAAATATTTTGATCGATCTGCTTATGATGTGCTCAATGTGAAAAGTGATCCCATACATCATTGATATTAGTTACTGTAATACCCGATTTTAAAGACAAAATCAGATATGCACCATATATAAGTTTTAGAAGTCAAATCTCACATATAGCTACAAATAAGGGGTAATATCAAAAGACAATGCATAAATTATAAAACGTACTTAGTATAAAAGATATAACCTTTAATAACAAACAACGGATAGACAACTCCAAACTTCGGGTATTAACTTCTCTCTACAGGATCCAACTGACTGGTCGATCACAAGCCTAACACTCCTCCTGATGTATGGGGGAAATAGCAAGAGTGAGTCCATGTCGAACTCCACAAGTATAGCAACTAGATTGTATAGCTCCCACAATCTCATGATCAATGTGACATAAATAATGTAAAGCATTAAATAACAAATAATGAGCATATTTAACACACAGGAATCATCATCGTCGCAGCAAGAATCCCCAAGGCCGCTCCTGACCGTGAGCTCGGCTAGTATACTAGTTTTTAACCCTCTGCAGAGGTTGCACATCTTTACCCATGAGTCATGATTTACCCTTTCGCCCGAGGTAGCTAATCTCTTAACCCCCTTCCAAGGGAGGTCGGCAGGGATCACTATGAAGTCTTTCAAAGGTTCGTCTAACAAGTTAGGGCCGCTTGGTTTCATTAGTCAGTCCATGTGATTCACCCGCAGGAATCCACGGTCTGCTATTCCCCAATTGCGCCACAACGGGTAACCGCTAACGAGCTAGAAGAGTTACTCATACTTAACTAAAGCCAGAGCCATTATAGCCCTCATAGTTGCACTGTTGTTCCGGTTATCACTTACAGATAAATCATCAAGTGGCTAAAAAGTCATTTTTATCATTTATTACTTAACATTAATCTAGTCACAGGATCATGGTCACAGAAATAAAATCCAAATTACTATACTTGCCTTAATCCAAATGCTCTTGCTGATCTCACTGGTCTTACTAGTTGTCCAAGGCTCTGATCTTGATCACTGGAGCACTGTTGATCACCACGAATTGCTCACCGTCTAACGATCATCGATCACACAAACAATCGAAGAAAACATACACGAAGCAAACAAGACTACAATTAGAACAGTACATCAATCATATGAAAACAGTATGAAAGTTTGTAAAACGATTCTACGCATCGCTACGATCTCACAGACGTAAAGATCACGAAAATCGGAGTTAAAACGTAGAAGATATGATTTTTCTAAGATTTTATATAGAAAAACAATTAATTAAATAGTACCACGAATTTAAAAAGTTTCAAAACAGTGAGATAATATTTTTAACATGTAGAGCTCGTAAATACGAACCTAACGCAATTTGAATGGACCAATTCGGATTTAAAATGAACGTTTTATGGCCTATAGAAACTCAGTGGCAATTTAGTAATTACTGAAAACGTATTCTGAGCTAAGCTGTGATGGTTTACGCTTTCAAAACAAGAAAATGCATTCCACGTATACGCTTTGGACCGCGGGTTCAAAAAGGAAAAATCCCAGGGGCTCTTTAATAAAATAGCCAGCCGAAGAGGTATCAGCCGCTGTGATCCATTGGATTAGAAATTGATGGCCCAGATTAGATGAAAGAGAGAGGGAGGAGGAAGTCAGCCGCCGGCGGTGCTCCTCACGGCGGCGCGCCATGGCCAGGAGCTCAGAGGTCGCCGGAGTTCGTTGATTTCGCAAATCCGGGCACTAGAAAGCAAAAGGAAAACACCGGGAGAAAGAGGGGGACTTCGCGTACTCACCCAGTTGCTTTTGGGGCGCGGAGGAGCTCGGGAAGGATCCGACGATGGAGAATGCCGGCTGGTGGCTCCCTGCACGAATTCGGCGGCCATTAGAGAGGTACAGGGACCGGTAGAGCGTCCAGGGGAAAGCTTGTGAGCTTTGTTACCACACTGCGGTGCTCGGAAGCTGCTCAAAGAGGCAACCGGAGCGATGGGACGAGGACTATGACGATGGCGGGTCGAACTCCGGTGCTGCGAGATCCAAGCTTCGACATAGGTGGCGGCTAGGGCATCCCAGACCCTCCTGGATGGGAAAAGTGACATCGGGGAAGGTCACGGTTCTTATAAGATGATCGATTTGGCTCTAGGGCAAGAAATCCCGGAGAAAACGGGATTGGATTCGCTCCCGACCGTGTCCGACTAACTCACGGCGAGAGGAAGGAGATGAAACCGGCTGACGGGCGGGGTCCACTGGTCAGAGAGGGAAGGTGGGAGGGGGCGCGCGTCTGGGCTGGGGAAATTGGGCCGCGGCGCTGCTGGCTTGCTGCGCGCGCTGGGTTGGGCCGAGGCCGAGGGAAGGGAGGGGCCAGGCCTTCGGGCCAAACATGGAGAGGGGGGAGGTTTTTTCTCCTGTTTCTTTTGTTTGTTTCCTTTTTGTTTCTTTTTTTTATTTCAAAGTCTTTTCAAAGCAGTTTCAAAACAATTCAAAAATATTTTGACTTTGCTCAAAATCACACAATAAAATGAAAATAAATGCTCCAACATGAATGCACAAACAAGTTGCTAAATCCTATAATGAATTTTATTTTAATGAAAAATATTATTTTTTTCCTATATTTCATGAGCATAAAAGTCATAAATAAATCATTTTAACTCTATTCTACAAGGTAACAATTTTTAGGGTGTTACAAATCTACCCTCCTTAAAATGAATCTCGTCCTCAAGATTCGAAAAAGACACGAATTCCAAAAGGGAGACAAGAACAAGATCTTGATATCTATTTCAACTTCACAACTTGATATCTATTTCAACTTCACAACTTGTATTCCAAAAGCAACACTCATGTCTCGGGATCACAACTTGTGAACAAAACTTCCATAAAATGTCTATTATTCATAGCTGATTAAAATCCATCTTGACTACCAACTTTTTGACTTATACAACATAAAGACATGATAACTTAGCATGGGTATGCCTCCTCATGTAGGAGTGGACCATCTTGATACTCAATTCTTTTCCCTGATGGTGCGGTTAAGAAAAGTTTCCACTGGGTAGCATAGATCACTGCCTTGTGTGCACATAACCATCCATTGCCAAGAACCAAAGGAATATTGAGTGACTCTAGCACAATAGGGTTCACTGTGAAGTTCTCCTTGCTTATGACCAGATTAATATTCGAGCAAACCTGGTCTGCCTGTATTTCTCCCTTTGGAGTTTGAACTAACAAAGGCTTCCTTGTTGGACACTTCACCCGCTCAATTCTTTTTACCAAGTTGGCAGAAATGAAAGAATGGGAAGCACTTCGGTCAAACAGAGCAAAAACCAACACTGAGTCCACTTGAACATAACCACCCACCACTTTGGTGACTTCTTGAATGTTATTCATATCCACATTGTTCAGTCTTCCATTGATATAATTTTGTTGTACTTTATTTCCGTGAGCAGGCTTCTTACGGGCTTTCCTTTTTCGCTTCTGTCGTTGTAGATTTTGATTTGATTCAATGTCATCTTGCTCTTTCGCATTATTACTTTGATAACACTCAGCTTTGTCATACTCATAGCATCTTTCTTCAAAGGCAAGATGATCATATTCTTCCCACCTATCCATGAGAGGTATCATATTGTGCTCCGGATTCATGGGACACTACACTCCCTGTCATCAAGTGACCAACGTCAGTAACACGGCAAGGATAGATGATCATAACCATAGAATATCTTAGAAGACAATTATCACTCCAAGCTAGTCTTAAAATGCATCACTCGTGATATCAAGGTTCTACTCCCCTTAAAATTAGATTGATTGGGGGACACTAGGGACTAGTTCTCCTATCCTTTTTGGACGCTACACATCATATAGTCTTTTAAATTCGCTATACTGAGTCTCTTGTTCCAACATTATCCAATTCTTGTCCATGTAACCCCTTTATTTAGGCTACCCCCCTTAATAAAGATCATCTAGGGGGCACAGGAAAGATAGCTTGCATGTTTTCCAGGCAGGTTAACTAACATTGAGAACCTCTGACGTCCCAAAGAACTTAGATGTAAGGGGAGAACAAACAAGTATCTTGAATTTTTCTCATGATATGAAAACACCCACGTAGTAAAACATATATAACTCTTATTCTGTTAATCCAACAGAGTTATAGCTTATACCGTTAGAAAACTTATGAAATTCTCTACCACTTTCATGTAGAAGACCTCCTTAGATTCTGTCTTTAAGCTTAGGCAAAACAACCATAATATCCTTCCTGATAATATCTCAGCAAAGGTGCAGTAACTTCCAGAAATTATATCTCGAGCTACTTAATTCATCTGGAGATGATCTTTATATTGTTGGAAAGCTTATGAAATCCACTACATCTTTCGTATACAACATTTTTCCCAGATTCTGAAGTTAATTTGGCTGAAATTAGAAAAATGCCAGATCTGTCTAAATTTTGAAACAGAACATAAACATCCAATTGTAAATATCATATCTCAGGTTCTACTTATCCAAATAAGTTCCAACTTATACCGTTGGAAAGAATAGAAAATTATCTATAACTTTTCTATAGAATACTTTTCCAAATTCTATAGTTATATATGTCTAAAACAGTAAGCAACTGAAACTGATACAGATTCTTGACAGCGCAGCTGCATCAACTTGTGATTTTCATAACTCCAATTCCAAAATAGATATGGGGGTCATTCTTGAGGTCAAAGAAAGATCTTGGAGTCTAGTTGTTCCCAGAAAAAGTTTATAAATGTTTCACGATCAGAACTTGAGGTATACCTATATTATTGCTAAGTGCTCCAGAAGTCAGCAAGGGACAAAAACAGGATATAACCAAACCCAACTACTTATTTCATTAATCCTTATGCCTTAGGTCTATAAACTAATGAAATTGTGGAGAAATCCCACAAGATCATTGCAATCATTACAAAGATCCAAATCAAGCATAAGCATAATAACAAACCAACTAAGCACACTTCACTCAACTTGCGATACTATCGTTCTCTTCATAGAAGGGCAAAGATCCTAAAATTCTCTTTCAACTACGTAAGCAGGTGGTAAGAGAAGATTCTAAAAGCTTATTAAATCAAGGAGCGAAGATGAGAACAAGTATACTTTTAAAATAAACAACAAGGTGGAGAGGAATAGCAGGGTTAGAGATATAGTATGAATGAAAATACCAAGGTTTATAGAGCAAGGATTTTATGATAATTCCAAAACCTTAAGACGACCAATTTCTAACTAGGCTTGCGTCCTACAGCCAACATTGCTCTGATACCACTTTGTAATACCTGAAATTTGGAGTTGTCTATCCGCTGTTTGCTATTAAAGGTTATATCTTTTATACTAAGTACGTTATATAATTTATGCATTGTCTTTTGATATTACCCCTTATTTGTAGCTATATGTGAGATTTGACTTCTAAAACTTATATATGGTTCATATCTGATTTTGTCCTTAAAATCGGGGGTATTATAGTTACTCTCCGTGCATGAGATAGAAATACAGTCGCAGCCTCTACCGCCCGTTCAGGTTCCTCGTGCCGGCCTCTCCCCTTCTTCTCTAGTTTATTTTGGCTTAGTCCAAATAAATCTTTCAATTGAATCAGATGATTTTTTATCTGGAACTTGCTACTTGCTACCTGTGAGGACTGAGGAGTGTGTTATTGTTAGTGAAAGACGCAAGGGCAGCAGTGCGCTGGTACGTGCATGTGCATATGACTAATTAATGCCATGTTTACATCCAAAAACGGATTATAAGAGTCTGATAAAAAAATTTTATTCCATACAAAATGGACTAGATTGTAAAACAAATTTTTTTTGATGTAAAACTGGAGGGGTGAGCACCCCTACAGTGCTTTATTGATAAAACAAAACTTACATTAAAAAATATTTTGAAAGACCACATAATTCAAAAGAACCAGATACTCCAAACGTCGTGGTTGAAGTTTTGAACTGGAACATGTTTCTTCGTCATTTTATTTGTTGCGTATTGGAGTCTGGTTGGAGAAGAATACGTGCCGGGATTGGTGTAAAAATTGAGTTCTCGTTGCGAAGTCGCGCAAGCAAGGAGCGAGAGAGGTGGGCAAGCGATTTTCGATGGCACGCTGCGTTCATGCAGTGCGGAGTTGCCCTCAGTGCTTCCTCTTGTGGATAAAAAATGAGTGGGATGAACGGTCCTTGTGATCAATTATAGACGCTCATCTATATCTGTCACACTTGTTTATGCGCCTGTATCAGACACATGAGAAAAGATATATTATTTTTCTAATTATTCCTCTTAAACTTAGGGTCTGTTTCGATTCTCTCCTCTAAACTTTAGAGCTAAAGCTCCAAACATGTGATCTAAAATTAACTTGAAACTTTAGAGGTGGGGATCCAAAGTGGTCTAATGTTTTGAGAGCTCTAAACTTTAGAGGTGGGGATCCAAACATGTAGGATATACACATATGGAAAGAAGCGGACCTAACTCAACTAGTTGGGTGGGAGGTGTGGTCATGCATCTAACCACTCAAGTTGAAGTCCCGTCTTGGCTTAAACTCGGATGCATATTTTTATCTTTTTAATGAAATCAACTAGTTTTTTCTAGGTTGGATCCTGTTTTTCGATGCATGTGTCTAGATACATATCATGAATCCACTTTAGGTCTTGTTTGGATGTGGCTGGATTCACATCAATCACATATGTTGAGGTGGATTAGATTAGAGATCCACGTGCGCTGGGTAGACTGGAGTGAAAGTTTAACTAAATTTCATCCTCATCCACGTGACCAACACATGTGGATTAAGGTTAATTCAATAGCATCAAAACAAGACCTTTAAAATATATTTTTAAAGTCCTAATGCTTTAATCTATGAGGTTTGTTTGTATTTTTCAATATAACTCTACACATATCGCTTATGTATTTCAAAAATAAATTAATTTATTAATAGTTCTTGACGTTTTCATTTTCCAAAGCTAGCTTGACTATCCTAAACGGCGTATTTTTATGACCGGAGGGGGTGTTTAATTAGCTCTTCCTTTTTTACCCCTCCACACACATGTTTTGCTTGTAAATTTCTCCAAACAAGTTTGGTCTGTTCTTGCCTATATTGGAAAAATTGGCAACGCCTTTCAAGTCCTTGGCAGGATGCAGGAGGGCATGGTGTATTGTCATTGTCAGAGGGGGAACGATGGAGAACGACAATAGCCGGGGACCTGATTTCTTTGTTTCCGTGGACACACAAGTACGACGCTGCAGGTGATACTTGATAGAGAGCGCCCGAGAGGCCTCAGCGTTTGGCCGCTCGGCGCTAGGGACCCAGGTCCGGGCGTTCGTTATCGCGATCCAGCAAGTCACGAATTCGACTCGAGTGGCAGTCGTCGAGGCGGCGTGCAGGTGCAGGTGCAGCCGCAGCCGTGCACTGGCTGTCTGGCTCAGCTCACGGTTCGTCCAGCCGCAAGCAGCCATGGAGGGGGAGAGGGACGAGAGCCGACCGGCCACATCGCCGGAACTGTAGCTTGCTGGTGACTGAGTGAGAACGGAAAATGTGTGCTGGGCTCACCTCCTCTCGGCCCTCGGCTCTCGCCGTCGAGCGGCGCCGTGCATGTACAGAACGGGCCGGGGCATGATATGGTTGCTACAAAGAGAAAGCCCGTACCAATTTGAATAGCTAGCTAGAGCAATAGTACCGTACCAGTGCATGACAGGTCCGGCCGGTCCAGTACAGGGGGCACACAAGAAGACTGCAACGTCCAACGCAACTGCATGCGTAGCGCGACGTGGTAGTAGTCTTCTCCGTACACGTGGCTGATAGCCAAACCAGCTAGTGGGATTGTCGTACCTGAATTTCTACATCATCGAAGTTCGGAACGGCGACGAAAACGATACCTGCCAGCAATTGCCGTTTTTTTCGGAGGGCTGCCTAACGGCACTCGTAAGACTCTATCACAGAGTCCAACACAATTAATTACATACTATTTATGGTATTTTATTGATGTGACAGCATATTTATTGAAGAAAGAGGTAAAAAAAATAAGACTCCAAGTCTTATTTAGACTCTAAGTCCACATTGTTCGAGGTAATAAATAACTTTAGACTCTACGATAGAGTCTGCATTGTGATTGCCCTAAGGCACTCATACAGTCTAAAAAATTAATTATATATTATTTATGGTATTTTACTGATGTGGCAGCATATTTATTAAAGAAAGAGGTAGAAAAAAAATAAGACTTCAAGTCTTATTTAGACTCTAAGTCTATATTGTTCGAGGTAATAAATAACTTTAGACACTATCTAAATCATTATTTAGAAAGCTATTTAAATCAAAATCATTATCTATCTTTTCATACTGTAACATTTTTTTCTATATCTTCCATAGTTTTTCTATATATCTTGCATGAAGTATTTACTCCAGAGAGATAATCCTGTTCTTGATCTTTAAAAGCATCTCCAAGAGTGGCAATTTGGAGATGGAAAGATATGGAAAGAATAAAAAGTAAGAAAGCATCCTGATGCAAATGTGCAAGAGAGAACAAAAATATAAAAATGGTTGAGGTGATTTAGAAACAGTTCAAAAATCCTGATGCAAAATTCTATATTTTAGGAGTGAGGTAGAAACCACCAAAATATACTCCAACTTTTTTAGCAACATCTAAAATTCATTCATTACCAATTATTTTTCTTGTAACTACTAGAGATCTCGTAGCAAAAAATGTAGAAAATAGAATGACAATATTTAGAATTCTAATGAAAAAAGTGATTGGTTTTTTTGGGAGCGGGGGGGGGGGGGGAGCATGAGAGTAGTAAATTTCATGAGAAAAAGCGAAAGTTGCAGGGGAACACACTGAGAATCGATGTTCCTACGACCTACTCATTTCGTCACATAAAAATAGTAGCTATGTGACTTGTACTGGTCAAATTTTTTAAACTTGACTAGATTTATGGAAAATATTAACAAGGTTATATAAATGTATTTCTAAATAAGTTTATTTTATATATATATATATTCGTATATCAATCAATGATACTAATTATGTAGCATAAAATATTAATACTTTGTTATATATATTTGATCAAATATAAAGATAGTTAAATTATTGAAAGTGAGAATGGCTCTTTTTATATGGCAGAGAGAGTAGTGTTTGGGCTTGCTTGGCATAGCTCAACTTCACTAGTAAAACTGTTTTTTAAAATAATTTTATGAGCAACTTTATAGGTGAAGCTGAGCTCTTTCAGAAAAAGTGTTTGGTAAAATAGCTTCACCAACTACTTCATCCATAGATGAGAGAGAGAGAGAAATGAGGAAGAGAGCTATAATAAGCTATTTTTTCAGCTTCATCTTAACTCGTGTCTGAGAGGAGAAGAAAAATAGCTTTACCCGTGAAGCTGTTTAAAAATAAGTGTTTGGCAAAAAAACAAGTCAGAACAACTCATGAAACTATTGTGAGTTGTACCAAACAGATCATTTGTCATTTATGTAGCCATGGCCTTGGCGTGAAAGTGATCCTACATACTATGGGCTAGTTTGGTTCCTACTCTAACAAAGTTAGCTGCACTAGTACAGAAGTGCTCAAAGCCAGCGGTGAATTATAATTTTTACAGGCGGATTTAATTAAAGAACGCATGTGGAAAGAAATTGGCTTATCTGACTACAAAACTGCCTGTGAAAATCTATTTTTACAGGCGGTTTTCCTAACAAAACCGTCTGTAGAAATCATGTATTTCTACCGGCGGATTTCTTAAGGCCCTGTTTAGTTTCCCACCCAAAATTTTTTCATCCATCCCATCGAATCTTTAGACACATGCATGAAACATTAAATATACATAAAAAATAAACTAATTACACAGTTTGGTTGGAAATCGCGAGACGAATCTTTTAAGCCTAGTTACTCTATGATTAGCCTTAAGTGCTACAGTAACCCACATGTGCTAATGATAGATTAATTATGCTTAATAGATTTGTCTTGCAGTTTCCTGACGAGCTATGTAATTTATTTTTTTATTAGCTTCTAAAAAGTACCTCCCGACATCATTCCGACACATTCGATGTGACACCCAGAAAATTTTTATCAGCGATCTAAACAGGGCCTAAGAAACCGCCTGTAGAAATCATATTTCTACATGCCGTTTCTTAAGAAATCCGCCTGTAGAAATACATTTGAACTTGAATTTTTTGAGCTTTTTAAATGACCTCGTTTGAAAAAACTGTTAAAATGAAAGATGTAGATCTTGAAAAGTTATAAAACTTTGTAGTTGATAATTTTTTCATTTGAAATCATCTTGTCATTGAAAATTACGTTTGAATTTCTCAAATTTGAAATTCAAATTCTGTAAATGACCTCGGATGAAGGAACTACCAATATAAAAGTTGTACATCTTAAAAAGCTGTAAAACTTTGTAGTTGACGACTTTTCCATTTGAATCCGTTTAGGGCTTCAAATAATCAATTTATGCTTGGTTTATGATAGTATGTGAGGAACTAAACTCTAATATAAACATAACTGAGTGATAGGTGGAGTGGTAGAGGAGAGTACGCGCGAGGGTGAGGTCTCAGGTTCGAATCCCACCGACCACGAGCACGCGAGTTTACACGAAAAAAATGCGCGACTTGGCTGTATTAAAATCTTTTATTTCCTATTTAAAAAAAAACTGATCTCCTCTTCTCTCTCCTCCATCTTATTATTCAGCCGGCTTACAACCTAGCTACTATAATACTTGCTCTTAGGCACCAAACCAAACAAGCCCTACATACATCTCACATGTCAACGAGATATTTTTGTCATCCGCATAAAAGGGAGATATGTTGATCCATCTGCTTAGGGCACTCACAATGCAGACTCTATCATAGAGTCTAAAGTTATTTATTACCTCGAACATTGTGGACTTGGAGTCTAAATAAAACTTGGAGTCTTATTTTTTTCTAGTCCCTCCGTCCACGAAAGAGTCAATTTCTAGAGTTGTCCTAAGTCAAACTTTTTAAACTTTGACCAAATTTCTAGAAAAAAATGCTAGGATTTATAGTATCAAATTAGTATTATTAGATTCATCATAGAATATATTTTCATATAATGTGTATTTTATATTATAGATGTTGTTACTCTTTTCTATAAAGTTAGTCAAACTTTAAAAAGTTTGACTGGCACGGATCCTAGGAATTGATTCTTTCAGGGACGGAGGGAGTACCTCTTTCTTCAATAAATATGCTGCCACATCAGCAAAATACCATAAATAATATGTAATTAAGTATCTTGAACTCTGTGATAGAGTCTTGCATTGTGAGTGACCTCAGGACATGCGGCGCGTGCAATGTGAAAAGTGATCCCACGTGGCATGTTCAAGAAAACCGATGGGCGCTAGTTGTACGAACGCGATATAATGCTCAGCTGCATAACCAATCAGAGGAGAGCGTTTCGTTCAAGAGAATCGTCGTATGTACTATAGATGAGCTAGTGCAGTACTCAGCTAGTCATGGCCGCGCGAACATAACATCCGCATAGGATAGGAGGAACGGGCTGACGTGAAAAGTGATCCCACGTACTACAACTACTCCGTACATGCATCTCATAGAGGTCAAGGAGATACGGTATTTTTGTCATCTATAAAAGAGAGATACGTATGTTGATCAATCTGTTTAGAGCGTGCGGCGTGTGCAATAATGTGAAAAGTTATCCCACGTATACCAGTACTACCGTACTAGTAGCTAGGTAATGCATCACTGACGGCTGAGAGATATTTTGATCACCCGTAAACAAAAATATATTATATTTCGATCAATCTGCTTAGAGCATGTCCGCACGAATACTAGTAACGCATCGCTGAGAGATCAGTGAGATATTTTTATCGCCGTTCCTGACGTACTACCGTGTCACCTCGGCATATTTTTGATAAACAAAACACAGGTACTCCACGCGATGAAAGAAGCCTGCAGGCAGTGTAGGCTTGTCTGCAACAGGGAGGCGCTCGCTCTCACGCGCCAGTCTTCCGAAAATTAATCCACCTAGCAAAACCGTTTTTTTTATTTGGTTAATTCAATATCGATACACGAAGATACTTGCATGTCATGTTTTTCTTCTCTGGAGTAGAATTGGTCTCTGCAATGACATATTGCATTGACATATATGCTTTGATGCTTGAGTCTCCCTTCCATCTTATCTCTTCTGTTTCAAGCATCGATTGGACACGTGATTACGATTTATGTACCAAAAAGTAAGTGTTTTTTTTTTCTATAGACATCACAAAGTGATGGGACATGTAGGAAAGATCTTGTATTTTTTTAGAGTTTTAGGGCATTGTCCCTGTCTTAACATTGCAAATTCAATAAGCATTTGTTACACAGCATTCAGGTGGGACATACCCGTCCAAAAAAGCTTACAAAAATATCATTAAGAATCATCTCAAAACCTATCACCATACTCAGTCCACCTACTTATTAACTCTCAAGAACTCATTCTCAACGTCGCCACCCAAGAGACTAAACCAGGTCCTCTGATCCCCTTCATTCCCAGAATTCTCCACTGAGTTAGTTAGGTTCTTCTATGCTTTTTCTGGAACTCCAGGGTTCTCCCAATTAAGCGCTTGTTGAAACAGAAGCTTACCTCTTGTTATCCACCAGATTCGTCCACTGATTATTTTTGGTCATAAAGCAAATCTCCCTTCAGCTTTGTTAGTGTCATTGCAAACTCCTGTCTCTTTTCTCGGGGTACCAGAATGACCCAAGTGTGAAGCATAGCAGCAATTTTCAAGAGCAAAATCCTCATGTGTCCATCCACGGGGATCCCTGAAAACAAATATCATTTCTCACCCCCACAGGGCTACAATAGAAAAGGAGTTGCAAACTACTCCCTCCATCCCAAATTGTAAGTCATTCCAAGAATATTGGAGAGTCAAAGCATTTTCATGTTTGACCAAACTTATAGAGAAAAATACTAAGATTTGTAATAATTAAGGAAGAATCTAATGATACTTAGTTGATAATAATAATTTTATCATATAAATTTGGTCAAACTTAGAAAAGTTTGACTCTCCAAGATTCTTAAAATGACTTACAGTTTGGGATGAAGAGAGTATAAACTTATTGTTACTAAGACACATCTGACCAATAGACAGAAAATCGACTCCCATATATAGATCTATCACACACCTCAGACATGCATAACCACATCTGTTTGTCAACAGCACACTCGAAGAAAAGATGAAATACTACAGATTCAGTCTTTGTACAAAAAGGACAGAACATATCTTCTAGTTTTTTTCCCCTAATGCTCAAATTATCTCTGGTCAGAGTTTTGTTTTTGGATAGTAAGCAACGGAAAAATTGAACTCTGGCCGGGTGGAACCTTAATGCCAAACTGCAGGTACATGTACAGGAAGAATCCCCCTAAAGTTTATCTTATATAAGATCTTGTATACCTACGTGTAATGTAACTTTTAGTTGATACCATTACTACTCTTTTTTAGCTTACATAGGTTTTTTTTTTCAAACAAGTTTACATAGGCCTTTACAGAGGCTATGGATAATGAAAGACGTAAGGGTGCGTAGGTGTGTGTGTATATCTGACTAAGGTCACGTTTGGAACTAAGCGGGCGGGCTATAAGGATCTGGTAAAAAAAAAAACTCTATCCCAACTTAAGACGTGGATTTTGAAATCACATATTCTTAGAGAACCTAAATAACACAAGCAGATACCAGATTTTCAATAATAGCGTGCCGCGGTCCATCACCAAGGAAGGCAAAGTGTGTTCTCGACACGTCGCCGTAAATAGTGCCATACTCTGCACTTTGCCGTTCTTGGAAGGGTAGGTCCACCTGACGCGTTTTGCTTCAAGACTTGAAGACAGCAAGACCACCTCCGTCTTCCGCATGCCGTGTTGGGCGCGTGTGTTGCCTTGCATTGTGTCCAAGAACCATTGCGGCGTAGGAAGCCCATGGAAGGTGACGGTGATCTTGGGTCCACGTATAAACGGCTATAGTTTCGTACTCACGCATGCCATTGCCATGTGATCTGCCCAGACTTTCAGAAGAACAAAACATGCATGAGCGGATCCGTTTTTCCAGAGCTTGCTGACACTGATAGAGATATTCTGGTTCATCTCAGCATCGTGTGATGTGAACCACGTTGGGCAATGCCAGCTTGAAGTTCCTTTTTCTCGTGTAGCCAACCTTCGTCACGTCGACTCACAATCTCACATGCATGCAGCATGCCCCCGACGGCTGACGCGGAGTCTCTCAAACAGTCAAACTGACTGTCTGTGACTCTGTGGCCTTTGCGAATGGTCGACGTGGAGTAATGGGGGTCGCCTGGTGGGCTTGATTTGGTGCCGTGGTTACTTATCTTATTGGGCTGTAAATAGTACATCCACTTTGGGCTTGATGTAGTAAATCAGTTGGGGCCCTGCTCAGTACGTCCTTTCCCATTTGCTCACCTTGTGTTCTAAACAGATTCTAAAAAAAACCCTTCGTGTTCTAAACAAAGATTAATGCAGGCGAGCGAGAACGTGGAGCAGCGGCCAGCGGGCGAACCCGACAGCCCCGGCGGCCTTGATCTTCACAGCATTTGGGCCGGACAGCAAGTGGCTGCCTAGCCGCTCGGTCCGCTGGGCCGGTGGGCAGCATCAGTGCGTCTAGCCTCTGGCAGCGCGCACGGTACGGCCGGGGCGCTTGACTTTGCCTTTTTAGTACCAAACCGATTGCTGAAGCTAATGGCAACAGGGGCGAAGCTATTTAGGAGGGCTCGGGGCCACTCGTGGAAAGCACGCAGCTGCGCAGTAAGCACAAAGCGAACTATTCTTTCGCCTTTTACTAAAGAATACCAATCATAAGTTTATTTCTTTGTGCCCAACAAATTGCTTCAGAGATTGAGTTGATTTAGCCCATCTAGTCATACGTTTATTTTTGCAGAATTTCTAAATATCTGTCCTCTTCGTGCGAGGAGGAGCCCAACAAATCAATCAGAAGTTTTGTTTATAACGCAAATTAATTATATGGTGTTGTCTTATTTGGCCCCAATAAATTGCTTTAGAGATTTGAGTTGATTTAGCCCATCAAGTTGCTTTAGAGATTGAGTTGATACAGATTGGGCTGAGTAGCCCAACAGGTTGCTTTAGAGATTTCGTTGAGGAGCCCAACAAGTTGCTTTGAGAGGCCAGGCGCCCAACAAAAGTTATTTCAGAGATAGAGGAGCCAAGTTATTTCGGAGATAGAGGAGCCCAACAATTTGCTGAAGTTTCAAAAAAAAAAAAAACCTTTTCAGAAAAATGTACGTAACGTTCAACTGGTATGTTTGTTATTGTCAGGCGGATAGAGAATCTGGCCATCTTTCAACCTATTCGTGTTAATCTAGATCTAGCCCTCGCGCTCGTGTATATTACTAATTTGTTATTAAAACTCTCAACAACCAAGTGGAGATCAAATAGTGTATGGATATCATGTTAGAAAACATAGAAAGAGAAAGCAACGATAACTAATTTTGAATAGCTTCTACATTAAATTTACCCCCGAATTTGTAACCTATACTATGTCATAAGGTTCTAGTTTGTCCACTAGCATTGGTACACTATTAGATTACTGAAGACTTAAGTAACATGGTGCATTTGCTGCAAACAATTCATCGTCTAAAATGCTGACCACACCGACATCGTGGCAACTTGTTCTTCTCATCCTTCTTGTTCGCAAGCTCTAGTGTAGAATCGAAGGCAAGCCCTCACCCTCGTTATGGCTCTTCTTAATTACTGCCGTCTGCCGAGCACCACGACGTGGTCCATCATGTCGGTCAAGTCGGCGTACGACGACCCGCCTTCCTCCATGGCTGCCTTCGCCTTGGCGGCGAGCTCCTTGGCCCTCGCTCTCCTCTCCGTCCCCTTGGGCCCCTCGTCCATGAGCTCGGCCACCGCCTTCTCCACGCCGGCGCTCGTGACCTGCACCCCCTCGGCCTCCTTGGGTAAGAACATGGCGGGCACCTTGACACTGGACCTGACGCCGACGTCGAGGACGTCGACGAGCAGCCGCTCGCTGCTGAACTGGTCGGAAAAGTTGGGCCACGTCAGCACCGGCACGCCGTGGGCGATGGCTTCCAGCGCGGCGTTCCACCCGCAATGTGTCAAGAAGCCGCCCACCGCCGGGTGCGAGAGGATGGTCACCTGCGGCGCCCAGCCGCGGACCAGGAGCCCCCTGTCCTTGACGCGGTCCTCGAACCCCTCGGCGAGCCACGCCTGCACGTCGGCGTTCGAACTGGCCTCCTTGATGGCCCAGACGAACGGCCGCTCCGACGCCTCGAGGCCACGGCCGAGCTCGACGACCTGCTTCGCCGGCAGGTGCGCGAGGCTGCCGAAGCTGATGTAGAGCACGGACGACGGCGGCCGGGCGTCTAGCCACGACACGAAAATCCCTGCGTCGACGTCCGGGCGGTTGCCCCTGCTGGCCCTGGCGTGCGCGTCCAAGCCGCCGACGGAGGCGCACATCGGCCCGATGGTCCACGTCTTCCGTCCCAGCGCCGCCGCGTAGCGGTCGATGAAGACACCCTCGATGTCGCGGAAGGTGTTGAGGAGCAGGCCGTCGGCGGTGGCCTCGGCCTCGGCGATGTTGCGCTGGAAGCCCTCCACGCCGGGCCACTGGAAGAAGCCGCGGAACGTGGCCTTGTTCGCGACGGCGGGCACCGGGAAGTCGGGAATCTCGAAGGTCTCCAGCTCGTCGGCGACGCGGTCGTGGACGCCGTGCTTGGACAGGCTGTGCATGGCGAGGAGGAAGTAGGTGGACGGGCAGTGCAGCACCAGGCGCGGGATGCCGTGGCGTGCGCACACCTCGGCCGTCCACGGGTTGCACGAGTCGGCGATGAGGCAGTCCGGGCGCCGGGGCAGCGACCGCACGTACTCCTCCAGCGGCGCGTCCATGCTCCACGCGGCCTGGAAGAAGGGCAGGAAGTGCTCCCTCTCCGTGAGCTGGTCCATGTTCTCCAGACCCTCCGGCAGCCCGTGGCCCGGGCCGGGGAACGCGATCTCCGCGAGCTCGACGTCGAGGCCCGCCCGCCGCGCGCTGTCGACGACGGCCCGGTTGCGCGCGGCGTTGACGGGCGTGGTCACCACGGTGACTCGCGCGCCCCGGCCGGCGAGGAGGCGGGCCAGGTCCACCATCGGGATGATGTGGCCCTGTGCCACCAGCGGCACGAGCAAGAAGTGAAGCCCCGCCATTGCTGCTGCCCACCTATCCACTGCTCGCCTCTGTGCTTTCTCGCTAGCTGCAATGGTTGCAGCTTATAGACTCGATCGTCATCTCGACACGATCAACCGATGCGGAGGCTACGATCGAGTCCAAGCTCGAGGTTGACGACGTGAAGGGTGCCAAACACGTACGCCTGACGCGCACACCGTGGTAGATCTAGAGAGTAGTAGATACAAGGAACCGGACGACGTCGACTGGCCCAGAGGGGTCGAAGCGATAAGGAGGGTGAGGCCGGGAAGAACCGAACGTGACAGGTGGGCATAGCATTGTGTTTGGAGTCTCGTGATTGGTCTCTGAACTGACGAGTGGCGACAAGGGCCGTTTGCGCGGCGGCTGTGGACGAAGATATGACAAATATGGCGGGCGAGCCAAGATGTGTTGTACGTATACAAGGAAACTGCAGTCCAAGTCTGCTAAGATCGAGCGCGGCTTCCGTTTTCGACGTCATCCGTGTCCAGTGATCGGAAAATGTGGCCTCGCGGCTGCCGAGTCTAGTGCAAGGCCGTGTGGGTCGCATTACAGGAAGCGATGGACGAATATGGTGCACATCTTTCTGCCAAATCAAAAGAAGAAAAGAGAGAAAGCAGAATGCTGCGCATCTTCTGGTTGGTTGATGAATTTTCTCCTGTAGATTTAGTGGACACTAGGTGTTTAGTTTTCAAACGATCAATTTCAACGCCTTCCCCCTTTTGTTTCTTCTTGGTGCTAAGATCTACGTTTCTTTTCATAAATGGAAAAAGTATTCGGCTTTCCATCTTCATTAAAGAGGAATTAGACCAACCTCTATTACGTTTGCAGATAAATCATCTTCGAGGAGATTTTATTTATTTTTCTTAAAGGTCCCTCATATTAATTTACTGCACCCTTCCCTTCCCCCTCTTTTCCATCAATCTAGGCTTGAGTTTCTATAGTTGGATGGGTGCAATACAAGTATACAACACTACTCCAGTTAATGAAGGGTGGTATGGTCTTTTCTCTATCATACTAGTCAATTCTATATAAACTTGTTAGGAATCTAAATCAACTCTGGTTAATAAAAGGTGGTACGGTCATTTCTCTGTTATACTAATCTATTCTAAACTTGTTAGAAATCTAAATTTGAAGAACGCAAAGAGGTTCAAAGCTGTTGTTACAAATGGACGCACCGTTTCCTAAAAAAGCACAATAGGTTTCCCACTACAACATCCATTGTTACCTCTGTCAACTCTAACAGTTTGACTAAAATTAATAGATAATGTTCATTGTTTAGCCATTTGTAAATAGAAAACTCCTTAAAAAAACAAATGGCATACACCAGTCAGATAGTGAGCGTAGCCAGCTTTTTATATTTTATAAAGTTAGATAACATATCTGTTGAAACCTATTTTTTACTATACAATTTTTAAAATAGCATTCACAACAATAAGAACCACGTTGTTAGAGTTGCTCTTAGCTTACAGTGTTGCCACACTGTTAACAACAAAATGTGTTCGGGAAGTTCAAATTTAACGTCCATTGAATCCTATCAGCCCCTTGGTCACCACCGAGGCATTGAATCAAATGGAGGTAGATTTATATACAGTTTACTCGCCTACTTGTGTTTATTATGGTCCAAGATGCTAATCATATGGTGCTATGCAGCTTAGGACTCTACTGACAATGTGGCGCCGGCTCCTAAGTTCTCCTTGTTCTTACTCCCAAGCTCTGGCGCAGAAGGCAGAGTGCTCACGCTCGTGTCCTCGTCGTGGCTCTTCTTCATGCTTAGCTCCGCGACGTGGCGCAACATGTCGTCCAAGTCGGCGTACGACGACCCACCTTCCTCCATGGCTGCCTTCGCCTTTGCGGCGAGCTCCTTCGCCCTTGCCCTCCTCGCCGTCCCGTCGGGACCCACGTCCATGAGCTCGGCCACCGCCTTCTCCACGTCGGCGCTCGTCACCTGCACCCCCTCGGCCTCCTCCGGTAGGTTCATGGGCGGCAGCTTGACGCCGGACCTGACGCCGACGTCGAGGACCTCGACGAGCAGCCGCTCGCTGCAGAACTGGTCGGCGAAGTAGGGCCATGTCAGCACCGGCACGCCGTGGGCGATGGCTTCCAGCGTGGCGTTCCACCCGCAGTGGGACAAGAAGCCGCCCACCGCCTGGTGCGAGAGGATGGTCACCTGCGGCGCCCACCCGCGGACGAGGAGGCCCCTGTCCGCGACGCGCTCCTCGAAACCCTCGGCGAGCCACGCCTGCACGTCGGCGTTGGACTTGGCCTCCTTGATAGCCCACACGAACGGCCGCTCCGACGCCTCGAGGCCCCGGCCAAGCTCGATGATCTGCTTCGGCGACAGCTGCGCGAGGCTGCCGAAGCTGATGTAGAGCACGGACGACGGCGGCCGGGCGTCAAGCCAGGACAGGACGACGCCGACGTCGACGTCCGCGCGTTTGCCCCGGCCGGCCATTGCGTCCGCGTCCAAACCGCCGGAGGCGCACGTCGGCCCGACGGCCCACGTCTTCCTGCCGAGCGCCGCCTCGTAGTGGTCGACGAAGACGCCCTCGAGGTCGCGGAACGTGTTGATCAGCAGGCCGTCGGCGGTGGCCTCGGCCTCGACGATGTCGCGCTCGTAGTTCTCCATTCCTGGCCACTGGAAGAAGCCGCGGAACGTGGCCCTGTTCCCGACGGCGCGCACGGGGAAGTCCGGCACCTCGAACGTCTCCAGCTCGTCGGCGACGCGGTCGTACACGCCGTGCTTGGACAGGCTGTGCGTGGCGAGGAGGTAGTAGGCGGACGGGCAGTGCATCACCAGGCGAGGGATGCCGTGGCGGGCGCACACCGCTGCCGTCCACGGGTTGCACCAGTCGGCGATGAGGCAGTCGGGACGCCGGGGCAGCGACCGCACGTACTCGTCCAGCGGCTCGTCCATCTTCCACAAGGCCTGGAAGAAGGGCATGAAGTGGTCTTTCTCCACAACCATGTCGACGTTCTCCATCCCGTCCGGCAGCCCGAGGCCCGGGCCGGGGAACGCGACCTCCGCGAGCTCGACGTCGAGCCCCGCCCGCCGCGCGCTGTCGACGACGGCCCGGTTGCGCGCGGCGTTGACGGGCGTGGTGACCACGCTGACGCGCGCGCCGCGGCCGGCGAGGAGGCGCGCCAGGTCCACCATCGGGATGATGTGGCCCTGCGCCACCAGCGGGACGAGCACGAAGTGAAGCTCCGCCATTGGCTGCCTCTGTGACTGTCCAACTCCTAGTCCTAGCCTCTGTTTTCTCGGTAGCTTAGCTTAGATGGCTGCGCGCCTGCACCTTATAAAACAAGGAGGGTTAATCACCGGTTCACCGCGACACAACCGATGCCGGAGGTTTGCATGCCCAAGCTCGAGGTTGACGACGTGACGCGTACACGCACCGACGCACGCCAGACGTCGACGAGGGAGATCTAGACAGAGGTGGCCGAGACGGGACGACGCGATAAGGACCGTGAGGCCGGGAGACGAACAGTAGTACAGGACAGACCAGTGTACCATCCGTGTTCGAATTTTGTGTGGAGGAGAATCGGAGAATTCAAGCCACGTTTACGTTGAATATAATGGGGCCATTAGCCCATATTTATATTTGATGATTAATTCAAGGGTCCATAATTAATGCTATTATGAAAATAGTTTAGTATCATATTGATGATTGACCTTGTGTTAACTCAACTTAAATAGGTGGCCTTTGTTACCCCATATAGAGAAGTTGAGGGAGGGTGAAGGGGTGCCACACGCGCACGCCGCCGCCGCCGAGCCATGTCTTGTCTAGGTCGAGACGAGCGAGCGTGACGTGGCACACGAGGACCAGACCAGACATGACGTGGCGCATGCGTAGTGAATAAGGAAAGGAAGGAAAAACGGGATCTGACCGTTGTGTAATTAATGGCAATTAATTGCTAATTGATTGACTCGGTTTAGGGCAATTAAATGAGATTAATGGTCATCAATCAGATGTTTCCTCCTGAGGCCTATATATACCATACGCACCCACTCCTTCCATACCTGCGAGAACACACTCAGTCTCTCAGTCTTCTCTCTTCCTGTCGAGTTGCTCTCTGTCCATTCCCGTCCCGAACCTCTGCGCGCACAGAGATCGGGAGAGCAGGCCTCCGGAACCCGACGCCTTGCATCGAGACACCTGCTCGGGTGTTGCGGGCAATCAGGTTTTTGGGGAGCGTCTTCCACGACTGCTCACCGGCGAGATCGTCTTCTTCCACTCCGACGGGTCTTCTTCCTGGTGGACGTTCGCGCGGATCGAGATCGACTACTTCGTCTTCTTCCTGGTAGAAGTTCGCGGGACTGCACTGCGAACATCTTCCTGCACCGACTGTGGTCCGCTACTTCGAGCAACGCACTATGTCGACTAGTGCGAATGGAGCCGCCGGTGCCTTCGGCACTGGTCCCTCCTCTGGGTACAATCTTAAACGATTGTTTTTCGTTTCAGTATGTCTGCTGTTGTTGCAGTAGTATTTGCAATGTTTGTCTCTAGTCTGAGTAGTGATAAAATTGCACACGTGCACATATATGCCACCACAATATTATGCGTAATTTTCTGGATTAAATTAAACAGTACAATGTCTAAATTTCTAACAATCCAAAAACCTGATATTAGGCATTTTTCTGTTAGTGGTTTTGCTGCTGCGTTAAAACCGGATGCGTTCGATGGTTCAAACTATAAGCGGTGGCGCGCGAGAATGATATTGTGGTTGACTGCTATGAGTTGCTATGACGTCGCGAAGGGAAAGCCTGAACAGTTTACTCCTGAGGAGGAGAAAACGTTCATGGCTGCTGATAACCTCTTCAGAGGCGCCGTCATAAGTGCGCTCGATAAAAAGTATGTCGACAACTATATTATTTGCACCACTGCTAAAGAATTATGGGATGCGCTTGAGGCCAAGTTCGGGGTTTCTGATGCTGGTAGCGAGTTGTACCTCATGAAACAATTGTTTGATTACAAGATGGTGGATAGCCGTTCTGTGATTGAACAAGCACATGAGATACAAGCACTAGCTAAGGAACTAGAACAATTTCCTTGTGTGTTGCCTGAAAAGTTTGTGGCCGGCGGTATAATCGCTAAGCTGCCACCTTCTTGAAAGGATTTTGCTACTTCTCTAAAACATCAGAGGAAAGAGTTTGGTCTCGCTGAACTCATGGGAACTCTTGATGTTGAGGAGAAGGCGAGAGCAAAAGATACACATGGGAAAGGCGTTGAGTCTTCTAGTGCCAATGTGGTGCAGAAGAAAAAGCAATTCGCATTCCGTAATAAGAAAAAGAACAAGCAAGAGAACAAGCAAGGAGCAAACCCGAAGCCAAAACAAACTGCAACTTTTAAGAAGAAAAAGGCAGAAGGAGGCTGCTTTGTTTGCGGTAGCGATGAACACTGGGCGAGTGGTTGTCCAGACCGCAAATTTAAACGAGAAGAGAAAAAGTCAGTAAACATGGTCATTGGCGAGGCTGAAGGAGGAACATCTGGGTATGGTAATTATTTACCTACTGTTCTTTCAGTCTGTCATTCACCTGAGTGGTGGATGGATACTGGGGCTAATGTTCATGTGTGTGCTGACATCTCTTTGTTTTCTTCTTATCAGACCGGCAACACTAGAGCCTTACTGATGGGGAACGGATCTCATGCGCGTGTTGTTGGTGTTGGTACGGTCATTCTGAAGTTCACTTCGGAAAAGACGGTGCTGATGAAGAACGTGCAGCATGTCCCCTCCATCAAAAAGAATCTAGTTAGCGGCTCACAGCTTTGTAGAGATGGCTACAAAATAGTCTTTGAGGCCAATAAAGTTATACTTTCAAAGTTTGGAACTTTTATTGGTAAAGGTTATGATTGCGGAGGCTTGTTCCGCTTATCCATGCATGATGTGTGTAATAAAATCGTGAACCATACTGTGATTTCGAATGAGTCGAATATTTGGCATTCGCGATTTTGTCATGTTAATTATGGTTGTTTAACGCGGCTAGCAAATATGAATTTAATCCCGAAATTTAATTTAGTCAAAGGTTCTAAGTGCCATGTATGCGTGCAATCCAAGCAACCTCGCAAGCCTCACAAGGCTGCGGAGGCGAGGAACTTGGCACCATTTGAATTAATCCATTCCGATCTATGCGAGATGAATGGTGAGTTGACTAAAGGTGGTAAACGATACTTCATCACTTTTATAGACGATTGTACTAGATTTTGTCATGTGTACTTGCTTAAAACAAAGGATGAAGCATTACAATATTTTAAAGCCTATAAAGCTGAAGTCGAAAATCAACTTGAGAGGAAAATTAAACGCTTAAGGTCCGATCGTGGTGGAGAATATTTTTCAAGTGATTTTTCTGACTTCTGCGTAGAACATGGAATTATTCATGAGAGGACACCGCCATACTCACCACAGTCCAATGGGATTGCCGAAAGAAAGAACCGTACTCTAACTGAGATGGTTAACGCCATGTTAGAGACTTTGGGTCTATCTATGGAATGGTGGGGTGAGGCGATATTGACAGCGAGTCATGTCCTGAATAGAGTTCCTACAAAGAATAAAGAAATCACACCATTTGAGGAATGGGAAAAGAAAAGAGTAAATGTCTCTTATTTGCGTACTTGGGGTTGTTTGGCTAAAGTGAATGTGCCAATAAACAAGAAACGCAAACTCGAACCTAAGACAGTTGACTGTATTTTCCTTGGTTATGCTACTCACAGCATAGGGTATAGGTTCTTAATCATAAACTCTGGAGTACCAGATATGCATGTTGGTACTATAATGGAATCTAGAGATGCAACATTCTTTGAAAGTGAGTTTCCTATGAAAAGTACACCTAATATTTCTAGTCATGAGTCTATAAACTCCCATGAGCAATTTATTCCGATAGAACAATCTGAGGAACCCCATGTTCACTATCCTGAGGAGGATGATAATGTAGTCACTCGAATGAGCAAAAGACAAAGAAAAGTGAAGTCTTTTGGAGATGACTATATTGTGTACCTCGTGGATGATACCCCAACAACCATTAAAGAGGCATTTTCCTCTCCTGATGCTGACTTGTGGAAGGAAGCAATAAGGAATGAGATGGATTCTATAATGTCTAATGGAACTTGGGAAGTGGTTGAACGACCTTATGGGTGCAAACCTATAGGGTGCAAATGGGTGTTTAAGAAAAAGCTTAGGCCTGATGGTACAATTGAGAGGTACAAGGCTAGGCTTGTGGCTAAGGGTTATACCCAAAGAGAAGGGGAAGATTTCTTTGATACTTATTCACCTGTTGCCCGTTTGACCACAATTCGAGTGTTATTGTCTTTGGCTGCCTCTCATGGTCTTCTCATTCATCAGATGGATGTGAAGACAGCTTTCCTAAATGGAGAGTTAGAGAAAGAGATCTATATGGATCAGCCTGATGGATTTGTAACAAGTGGTGAAAAGGGCAAGGTGTGTAAGTTATTAAAATCCCTTTATGGCCTAAAACAAGCTCCAAAACAATGGCATGAGAAGTTTGACAGAACCTTAACTTCTGCCGGCTTTGCTGTTAATGAAGCTGACAGATGTGTGTACTATCGGTTTGGTGGGGGTGAAGGTGTGATCCTTTGTCTGTACGTGGATGACATACTGATCTTTGGGACAAGCCTTGTTGTGATCAAGGAAGTTAAAGACTTTTTGTCTAATAACTTTGAGATGAAAGATTTGGAAGAAGCTGATGTTATTCTAAACATTAAGCTTTCAAGAGAAGGCAATGGTGGGATAACACTTGTGCAGTCCCACTATGTGGAAAAGATTTTAAGTCGCTTTGGGTACAGTGACTGTCAATCTGCTCCTACGCCTTATGATCCTAGTGTGCTATTGAGGAAAAATCGAAGAATAGCAAGGGATCAACTAAGATTCTCCCAAATTATAGGCTCATTGATGTACCTTGCTAGTGCCACGAGGCCTGATATCTCGTTTGCAGTGAGCAAACTTAGCCGGTTTGTGTCAAATCCGGGAGATATTCATTGGCAAGCTCTTGAGAGAGTGATGCGCTATTTGAAAGGTACTGTGAGCTATGGCATTCACTATACCGGATACCCGAAGGTATTAGAGGGTTATTGTGATGCAAACTGGATATCTGATGCTGATGTGTTAAAGGCCACAAGTGGATATGTGTTTCTGCTTGGAGGTGGCGCTGTTTCATGGAAGTCTTGCAAGCAGACTATCTTAACGAAGTCAACCATGGAAGCAGAACTCACAGCATTAGACACTGCCGGTGCTGAGGCTGAGTGGCTTCGTGAACTCCTGATGGATCTACCGGTGGTTGAAAAACCTGTGCCGGCTATTTCCATGAACTGTGACAATCAAACAGTGATCACTAAAGTCAACAGTTCTAAGGACAACATGAAGTCTACTAGGCATGTCAAACGGCGTTTGAAGACTGTCAGAAAGTTGAGAAACTCCGGAGTTATAGCATTGGACTATGTTCATACGTCCAAGAATCTGGCAGATCAATACACAAAGGGACTATCACGTAATGTGATAGATAGTGCATCGAGTGAGATGGGTTTGAGACCCACGTGAGGTCTACCATGGTGGCAACCTGTTCTATGTGATCGGAGATCCCGTGAAGTAGAATGGTGAAACAAGCCAGAAGTAGATTGTGAGGAAAGACCCTTTACTTAACTCATCTCAATTGCACTTCTTTCCTAAGTCTGTAAGGAAGGGTGGCTATATACCTTAATGTATTCCAAAGCGGCTTGTGAAGCGATAGATGTTGTCCTACAGAACATCTTTAAGGAATACACCTATATGAGTTTGACTGCTAGTCACAGTCTATGAGATTTTTGGGTGATCTCTAGATACTCATGAATGGGCCAGAAGTATGACTTATATGCTTCAACCAGAGGGGATGTTCATGCAACCCGGTATCAGTTATGAGTGTAGACGAAACTTATATCACACAAAACTTGCAATTCAAGGCATAGTCCATTGTTCAAGTTGTGGCTAAGTGTAGTCTGTACTCTAGGTGGAAGTTCAACTTAACAGTCTCCACCGAAACGACTGGTATATGAAACGACATGGAAACTCGAGAGCTTTTCTTATGTGCCCTAGAAATAGGTGGGGATTGTTGAATATAATGGGCCATTAGCCCATATTTATATTTGATGATTAATTCAAGGGCCCATAATTAATGCTATTATGAAAATGGTTTAGTACCATATTGATGATTGACCTTGTGTTAACTCAACTTAAATAGGTGGCCTTTGTTAGCCCCTATAGAGAAGTTGAGGGAGGGTGAAGGGGTGCCACACACGCGCGCCGCCGCCGCCGAGCCGAGCCGAGGCGTGTCTTGTCTTGTCTTGTCTAGACGAGCGAGTGTGACATGGCACACGAGGACCAGACCAGACGTGACGTGGCGCATGCGTGGTGAATAAGGAAAGGGAGGAAAAACGGGATCTGACCGTTGTGTAATTAATGGCAATTAATTGCTAATTGATTGAGTCGGTTTATGGCAATTAAATGAGATTAATGGTCATCAATCAGATGTTTCCTCCTGAGGCCTATATATACCATACGCACCCACTCCTTCCATACCTGCGAGAACACACTCAGTCTCTCAGTCTTTTCTCTTCCTGTCGAGTTGCTCTCTGTCCATTCCCGTCCCGAACCTCTGCGCGCACAGAGATCGGGAGAGCAGGCCTCCGGAACCCGACGCCTTGCATCGAGACACCTGCTCGGGTGTTGCGGGCAATCAGGTTTTTGGGGAGCGTCTTCCGCGACTGCTCACCGGCGAGATCGTCTTCTTCCACTCCGGCGGGTCTTCTTCCTGGTGGACGTTCGCGCGGATCGAGATCGACTACTTCGTCTTCTTCCTGGTGGACGTTCGCGGGACTGCACTGCGAACATCTTTCTGCACCGACTGTGGTCCGCTACTTCGAGCAACGCACTATGTCGACTAGTGCGAATGGAGCCGCCGGTGCCTTCGGCACTGGTCCCTCCTCTAGGTACAATCTTAAACGAAGTATGTCTGCTGTTGTTGCAGTAGTATTTGCAATGTATGTCTCTAATCTGAGTAGTGATAAAATTGCACACGTGTACATATATGCCACCACAATATTATGCGTAATTTTCTGGATTAAATCAAACAGTAAAATGTCTAAATTTCTAACCGTTTATACACCGTGGCAGGTGTTACACGCTAGCCACTACTGTACCGTTAAGTAAAGATTACAGCGATCCTATGGTTACTGCTACAGGCTAGAAAATAATCATGCTGTTAAGGAGAGCAAATCGTAATATGATTAGAACCATGGTTAATGCTAGGATCCTTCCACCTTGCCTGGTATCAATAAAGAGGAGATGGATTTACTCAAAATAAAGAGGAGATGGTGTGAAAGGACGCATGTGGATGTGGTGTACTACAGCGGGTGCCTGTGGCGGTCAAAAGCTGTTCTAGAAAGGGAGAGGTTCTAGAAGGGTGACGCGCTGACGTCTGCGCGGAGCGAAGCTCCGTTGTCGCCGTCTTTCGGATCTCACTGATTGGGGACGACTCTTCTCTATTGTCTGGTCTGGCGGCTGTCCAATGCAGTCCACGGATCCGCATGGGATGTCTGGTCTGGTGACCACTGGCCACTGGTCGCTGGATGAATACAGTGCACATCTCCTTTGGAAGGTTCAAAGGAAGAATGGCAAACTGCGCATCTCGTGTACGTGTAGTCGTGTACAGATTCTCCACGTAAGCCTTCGCTCGTCTAAAAGTCATGGGCCGAGCGAATGGACTAGTTGGCGCCCACTGGTATGCTTTAGTAACTCGTATATTTCCTATATTCCAAATTATAAGATATTTCAAAAATTAAGTCAAAGAATTTCAAATTCGACTAAAATTATAAAAAAACTTACGAAAATTTATGACGTCAAATAAATATATTATAATAATATAATTAATGAGAAATCTAATGATACTTAGTTGATATTATAAATATTATTATTTTATTATATAAATTTTGTCAAGTTTGAGATACTTTGACTCTCAAAGATTCTTAGAATAAAATATAATTTACTCGAAAACACCCAAGAACTTGGTGATTTGCGAATTGTCTGCGTTTTCTAGCCAAATTGGTCAACATAGTTACAATAAGACCACCAAAATTGCCAATTGTCTGCGTTTTCTAGCCAAATTGCTCAACACAGCTCTTTTCTTAAAAGGAAAAAGGCAAAAATAATAGGTTACAGGAGTACCTTGTTTGCATCTGGTCCGAATATGGCCTTATTTAGTTCCAATTTTTTTTACAAAATAGTCAGTGTAGCACTTTCGTTTGTATTTGATAAATATTGTCTAATCATGGATTGACTAGGCTCAAAAGATTCATCTCACAAATTACAGCTAAACTGTGTAATTAGTTATTTTTTATCTATATTTAATGCTTTATGCATGTGTCGCAAGATTCGATGTGACGGAGAATGTGAAAGATTTTGCAAATTTCTTTAGGAAAAACAAGGCCTACCTTACGGACCTGGCTGTTTCCAAATTGTTTATCCTTGTGTCGAATAAGGGCCTTTTAGCACAGCGGCTCTTGCCATGGAGCTGTACCAAACAGATTTTAAAAAAAAATGTTTCTTTATAAGGAGTCTCAAAGAGACATGGCTGTTTTTAAATTGTGGAGTAAAATACTGTTCTTCATCCCGGTTCCTCCTTATAGATATGAATCAAATTATTATAAATCTATCATCAGAGCCGTTTTTGCCAACCGTTAACTCCACAAAAGAAGCAGAAGCAGAAGCCCTTTTAGAAGATGGCAGAGTCTTGCCAAACTGGATCTACGCCTAACATAATCACTTTCCACCCGTCGACATCAAAGACGTAATAGAACATTAAAATGATCCCAGCATAGGTAATATATGAGACATTTTAAGATTGTATGGTATAAAATAACACGCGTGATTCATATATAAAATTAGCTATTGCAGAGATGGCGTGTGTTGTTGAAGGATGGGGACAGGAAAATTTTGGACAACAAGTCTTGGCTGATGAAAAGCTGGCTAGAGGATTTCTGGAAGCAAACTAAAAATATGGATGTGGGGGCGTTCTATAGCTGAAGCTGCGTGGATGCTTATCTTGTTGTACTCTGTTTTTAATCCTTTGTAGGGTCTTGTTTAGATGCGAAAAGATTTTGGATTTCGCTACTGTAGCACTTTTGTTTGTTTGTGGCAAATATTGTCCAATTATGGACTAACTAGCCAGCCAGCCGATGCGCAGATCTCCTGCGTATTCAAGAAAAAAAACTAGGATCAAAAGATTCGTCTCGCGATTTACAGGTAAACTGTGCAATTAGTTTTTATTTTCGTCTATATTTAATGCTTCATGCATGTGTCGAAAGATTTGATGTGACGGAGAATCTTGAAAACTTTTTGGTTTTCGGGGTAAACTAAACAAGACCTAGGTGTCTGGGTACTTTGTTACAGCTTTGTGCCGTGTACTTGTAAGCTGGCAATCCAAGCGTTGTGTGTGTGGATCTTTTTGTAAACGCTGTTGCTTTCATAAAAAACAGGATTTTACCCTGTCAATTAAAATAATACATGTGATATATCTACATGAAAAATGGTGATCAAAGAAGAGAAAGTGAACATATAAGAGATAACAAAAAGAGGATCCAAAGTAACAGACCAGACAGCAAAGAGGAATTTTGAAACAGCATGCATCGCAGCCTCAGCTTGTGAGACAGGAAACTAGAAAAGTAGATTCAGCATAAATAACCCGAGATATTTTTGAAACTAAGGCCTTGTTTAGTTCGCAAAAACTTTTGTTTTTGGCTACTGTAGCATTTCGGCTTTATTTGACAAACATTATCTAATCATAGAGTAACTAGACTCAAAAGATTCATCTCACAAATTACAAGTAAACTGTGCAATTAGTTTTTATTTTCGTCTATATTTAATGCTCCATGCATGCGACCAAAGATTCGATGTGACGGAGAATCTTAAAATTTTTTGCGAACTAAACAAGGCCTAATTGATCTTTTTTTCTTCTTTAGAAACAGCGAGTATATCACCCTGAGAGGATATCCTGGAATCTTATACGTATACTCAGTGATATGGCAGCTGACGATGACTAATCAGAGCAGGTATTTCTGGACTGGAAGTACGCGTGCGCATGCAAGATTGACAAGTGCATCTTTCCAAAATGAAGGGGCCCAGGGATCCAGTTTACTTTTCCAAATAGATGAGGCCCGCCTGGGAAGAATTGGCACTCAGACTTAGAAGCTCTATCCAATATTGTAACCACGACTCTGGCAACAAAGCTGTGGCAAATTGCTTTTTTTTTTACAGCAATCATAAATTTCTATTCATTAGCAGCAACGCGCAGTAAGTATAAGTACATTGTACAAGTTTACAGAATGTAGAGCTTCAGAAATAAAACAATGGTCTAAGCCATGCTGATGAGAACACCCAAACTGAAGACCTATAAATTGAGAACTGAGAGCTTGACGTGCTAAGGAATCTGCTCTGGAGTTGAAGTTCCTGCTAATCTTTAGGAGTTTTGAAGAATTAGCCCTATATAGATTACTGAAGATCTGAGTGAAAGACTTTATTCTCCAGTTAGGAGGATTGGAGAGACCAGAGAGTTGATGAAGCGCACCAACTACTCACACTCAGATAGGAATGAGCACTCTGTGATGTTGAGCTTGCTGACGATCAAAGCAGCTAGAGCTAGGGCTGCTGATTCTGCCATGAGCATATAAGTGCACATCTGTAGTCGAGCTTGGATGTTGATGTATTGGATTAGAGTAGCCTGCAAGTTTAGGATGAAAATGTCTAACCCTGCCTGCCGTGGATTAGTATTGATGTTATCAGACAGCAATGAAGCATCGAAGTAGCATGTAGAGCCTTGCAACGTTGATGGTTTAGTAGTAGCAATCGACGACATAACATGACGTATGTACATGCGTCACCAAACCAGCCCACAAGGAACAGACACTACATATATTTACCTCAGCTGCTATCTCCACATGGCTTCAAACAGCATACAACGTAACCTCACCTCTCCTAGAATAACCAGTGTATGCTTCTCCACTTCACCAGCCACAGCCATGGCCTCTGCCACCCAAGCACTCGCCCATAACCTGAACGCCTCTGAGAGGACACACTTTGTGCTTGTTCCAATGATGGCACAGGGCCACACCATCCCCATGACTGACATGGCATACCTGCTAGCCAAGCATGGCGCGCAGGTCAGCTTCATCACCACACCACTGAACGCCTCCAGGATCACAGGGTTCATCGATCACGTGGCGGCAGCAGGCCTCGCGATCCAGTTCGTCAAGCTCCACTTCCCCGCCGTTGAGTTTGGCCTGCCTGAAGGATGCGAGAACGCCGACATGCTCAAATCCAGAGATCTGTTCAAGAACTTCTTGGATGCCTGCGCAGCGCTTCGGGAGCCACTCGTTGCATACCTCAGCCAGCAACGCCAATCTCCAAGCTGCTTCATATCAGACATGATGCACTGGTGGACAGGTGACATCGCAAGGGAGTTTGGTATCCCAAGACTGACGTTTAATGGCTTCTGCGGCTTCGCGTACCTTGCGTAGTTCAAAGTTCATATTTTTTTTCTGCTTATAACCGTCATACAATGAGGATATTTTTTTTTAATTATCGATTTAGCTACTTCAAAGTTCTGAAGCAGAAGTAGAATATAAGCAGAAATAACCAAAGCGTTTGGTGGGACTCTCGTTTTTTTGCACTGAAAATCTGATTATAAGTGGAAATAAACATGGCCAAAAGCAATTACGTACGTGAAAAATAAAGGAAAGCATTCATCTAAGCACTACTAAGAAATGTTTTTTATGAGTGTAATGAAAAGAAAAAAAATAATCAGAGTACTACTAATTAATCAGCAACAATATTTTAGTTTACACTCCAACCAATAATGGCAGAAATTCAACAATAACATGCTGACTAAGAACTGGCAGTAACAGGAAACAAGTTTGGAGCATAATGTGATTAAATAGAATATAATTATGTTTTGCAGGTACATCGTTGTCCACGACAACTTACTGGAACATGTTGAAGATGAGAATGAGCTCATTAGTTTCCCAGGATTCCCTACGCTGCTTGAGTTGACAAAGGCAAAATGCCCTGGAAGACTACCTGCTCCTGGTCTAGATCAAATCCGTAAGAACATGTATGAGGAGGAGATGAGATCCACTGGTGTTGTCATAAACAGCTTCCAAGAGCTGGAGGCTTTGTACATCGAGTCCCTTGAGCAGACTACTGGGAAAAAGGTTTGGACAGTAGGACCAATGTGTCTGTGCAATCAGGGCAGCAACACTTTGGCTGCAAGAGGACACAAGGCCTCAATGGATGAGGCACATTGCTTGCAGTGGCTTGATTCCATGAATTCAGGCTCGGTGATCTTTGTAAGCTTCGGCAGTATGGCCTGTACTGCACCTCAGCAGCTTGTTGAGCTGGGGCTAGGTCTGGAATCTTCCAACAAGCCGTTCATCTGGGTGATCAAAGCAGGAGATAAGTCTCCAGAAGTTGAGGAATGGCTCGCGGATGGCTTCGAAGAACGAGTAAAGGACAGAGGCTTGATCATAAGGGGCTGGGCGCCACAGGTAATGATCCTGTGGCACAAATCTATTGGAGGTTTCATGACACACTGTGGGTGGAACTCAATATTAGAGGGCATCTGTGCAGGCGTGCCCTTGATCACATGGCCACACTTTGCAGAGCAGTTTGTGAACGAAAGGTTGGTGGTGGATGTGCTGAAAACTGGGGTGGAGGTTGGAGTGAAAGCAGTGACACCATGGGGGCATGAACAAAAGGAGGCTAGAGTGACAAGGGATGCTGTGGAGACAGCTGTGTCCAAGTTGATGGATGAGGGGGAGGCTGCAGAGGAGATAAGGATGAGAGCAAAAGAATTTGGTGCTAAGGCAAGGAAGGCTTTGCAAGTGGGAGGTTCTTCGTATAATAGTATAAATCTATTGATACATGAAATGGGAAACCTGGGCAAAGGCATCTAGCTATTAGAGAAGGGATTAGGCTCCCCCCTCTCCTGGACGAAAACTATAATGCATGACAGTACTAAAGCTTAATCACTACTCCATAAGAGTTATCTTGAAATTAACCTGTAACCTGAATCAGGCAGACTATCAAGAGATAAGATCTGTTGTAAAACATACGGACTTAATCCTAGAAGAAAAGGAGAAGGAGGAATCATAATCCTAGTTTGTTTGTATGTGCGCTCTTACCAAAATTCTTAGACCTAGGTAGGACTATATATGCGTGGGAACTCTATGTTGTAATCATCAATATTCAGAGGAATAAAGAATAATTTTCCTATCTTGTGTCTATTGTTCTCTACTTTCAATCCACTATGTTGATCATTTGAGACGGAGAGGGAAAGGTCTCAACCGCTAACAACATGTTTTATAAGAAGATCTACTCTAAGTTACCTCACAATCAGTTCCAACGTGTTGCTTAGCTTCCTCTTTTACAGATGCTAACCCCATGTTGATGACCCACCCCTGCAGGCATGGGCACAATGGCTGGCCGCCTCCTCCACCTTCCATGGGAGGAGCAGCAAACGTCGTCTATGGGCAGGGGCAGGGGCAGGTGGGCACATTCAGTTAGGCAATTCCTCATGTCACTAAAATACATAAATAAAGATTGACTATCTCCTAGCTCTTATAGTTTTTCAAGATTTATAGAAAAAGTGTGAATGAAGCATGAACTCAAATATACTCTGTGCAAAGAAGATCAACGTTTCAGGTTCATTACAGTCTCAAATAGAAACCAGGTAGACAGGATCAAACATATGAGAGCCACAAATCTGAGAAGTAAAATATACCTTGTTTTATGAAGGCCCAGACTGTAGAACTCTTCAAGACATGATCAATCAACCAAATAAAGCTTTGCCAAAAAAAAATGTTTCACACCAGAGAAACAATTGTACAGCAAGTATTTCTCCAACAGAAAACTCTGCAAAGCCAAATCCAAAAGTTTGATATTAATGGCATTTAATTAACTCCACCACTATAGGACATTTCAACATCCAAGAATCAGAATCAGAATCTTCTCAAAAGAATACTCTAACAAACAAAGATAGAACATATTTCTTATGACATGTAGCACAATATGTAATAAAATACCTTTCTCTGAATAAATGCTGTGCATGCTGAACCATCAGCAATGTCAAGGTTTACATCAATGTGCGAGAAGATTAGCTCAAACAGAACATAGGGTTCACTGGATCAACAATACTATCATGCCTCTGTTCACTTCGTGAACTGCAGTCAGTGCTCAAAACTACATTTGTAGTGAGAACTCATGCTTGCCATCAGGTGATCACTCAGAGCTCAAAGCTTAGGCTACAGATATTCAGCTGTAAGAAGGCAAACTGCGCATCTCGTGTACTCACTGTGTCTCAAAAAAAAAGTGTCGTTTTAGGTTTTCGTGCCATAAGTTTGACTCGATTTATAAAAAATACATGCAATATTTGTATCTTTAAATAAATTTGTTAAAAAACTAAACTTAAAGATCTTTCCAATGATACTAATTATGTACTATAAAATATTGATATTTTTTATAATATATTTAGTTAAAGTTATTTCTTGAGAAACGAAAACGATACTTATTTTAGGATAAAGTGAGTAGTCGTGAACAGATTCTCCTCGTAACCACGTGTTGAGCCCGGCCATGACTGAAAGTACTTTTATTGGAGGAGAGAAACACTACTGAATGATTGATAGATTGACTAATAGATTCGGCAGATAAGTAACTGATAGATTGACTAATAGATTCGGCAGATAAGCTCAAACGAACAAGTTTTTATCCTACCCTATTTCATGATTTAAGTCCTCTGAAAATTTCGTTTTAAACATGAATTGATTCCTCAAAGTTTCCTGTTTTTTGAAGGACGGGCTAATCATTGGAAAAAGGAGGCTCCAGATCTCCACACTGTGCAACAGAGTGTCAGCACCAAGAAACAAATGAATCTCCCTGCGTTTTTTTCTTTTCTTTCCTTTCCTTTTTTTTCTTTTGAAAAACGCCTGCAGTTTTTCTTGGGCAGTTGGGCAGCTGCATGTTTGCGATGGCCACGGCACTCTACCCTGCCACTGCCAGCACGATGGTGTCATTTCGGCCTGGCTGTGCTGGCTGTGCCGTCAAAACTATCAACATCCACATGCATCAGACCGACGAATCGGTCGGCGCAGCCTCTGCCCGAATCTACCAGCCCACATTCAGCGGCCACATTCAGCAGTATTTGTCTTATAATAAATCAATAAATAATACTTTTAGACTTTGTTTAGTTCTCAAAATTACTAAATTTTTTTAAAATTTTCCGTCACATCAAATCTTATGGCATATATACGAAGCATTAAATATAGACGAAAACAAAATCTAATTACACAGTTTGCCTATAATTTGCGAGACGAATCTTTTAAGTCTGGTTAGTTCATGATTGAACAATATTTATCAAATACAAACAAAAATGTTACAATACCCGAAACCAAAAAATTTTACCAACTGAACAAGGCCTTAGAGCATCTCTAAGAGTTTGGCAAATGACTTCACATTCATAATTTTTTTAGCAAAACGAGGAAAAACAATCTCCAACAGTTTGGCATTTTAATTTTCCATCTTTTCTAACTTGACATATCTCTCTGTCTAGCGCGCGGGCTCTATGCTTGGCATCGGTCTTTCTCCTCATGCTTAGTGGGGCTCTTCGTTCGCTTAGCGGAACTCTTCATTTTGTTAGTGGGTTTTTGGATTTTTGGAAACAAAATTTGCCAATATGTTGAAGATTAAATCTTTTTTTCTCCCCATATTATTTTCGAATTTGGCAAACAATAAAATTTGAGAAACAAATTTTGCCAAACGGTTGGAGATGCTCTTAGTCATGACTTTTCTGTCGCGCGAATAGGCTCACAGCTAATCACGGACTCGTTGGCGGCCACTGGTACGCTTTAATAACTCATATACTTCCTCCGTTCTAAATTACAAGATATTCTAAAAATCTTGCAAAGTCAAAGAATTTTAAGTTTGACCAAAATCATAAAAATATATGACGATATAAGATATCAGATAAATATACTATAAAAATATAATTAATAAAGAATCTAATGATACTTTAGTTGATATAAATATTATTATTTTATCATATAAATTTGGTTAAATTTAAGATAGTTTGACTCTCCAAGATTCTTGAAATGACTTATACTTTGGGATGAAACTTTGGGTTGAAAGGAGTGCTATACAGTATAAAACACTACTCGAAAACACCCCAAAACTTAGTGGTTTGCCAACTGTCTTCGTTTGCTAGCCAAATTGGTCAACATTGTTACACTAAGACCACCAAAATTGACAAGGAATTCGACACAGCTCTTTTCTTAAAAGGAAAAAAAAGGGCAAAATAATAGGTTACGGGGGTACCTTGTTTGCATCTGGTCCGACTATCTTACGAACCTCTACTGCTTGGCTGTTTCCAAATTGTTCATCTTTGTGTCGAATAAGGGCCTTTTGGCACAGCGGCTCTTGCCATGGAGCTGTACCAAACATACTTTAAAAAATGTTTTTTTATAAGGAGTCTCAAAGAGATAGGACTGTTTTTAAATTGTGGAGTAAAACACTGTTCATCCCGGTTTTCCTCCTTATAATTCTGAATCAAATTATTACAAATTTATCATTAGAGCCGTTTTTCCAACCGTTTTTCTAAAACAGTTTTAACTCCACAAAAGAAGCAGAAGCCCTTTTAGAAGAAGCCAGAGTCTTGCCAAACTGGATCTACGCCTAACATAATCACTTTCCACCCATCGACGTCAAAGACGTAATAGAACATTAAAATGATCCCAGCATAGCTAATATATGATACCTTTTAAGATTGTATGATATAAAATAATACGTGTGATTAATCATATATAAAATTCTCAATCTATTGCAGAGATGGTGTTGTTGAAGGATGGCGAAAGGAAAATTTTGGACAGAAGTCTTGGCTGATGAAAAGCTGGCTGGAAGATTTCTGGAAGCAAACTTCTTGTTGTACTCTGTTTTTATCCTTTGTTTTGTTACTGATTTGCTTTGTGCCGTGTACTTGTAAGCTGGCAATCCAAGCGTTCTGTGTGTGGATCTTTTGTAAACGCTGTTGCTTTCTTAAAAAGCAGGGTTTTACCCCGTCCATTAAAATAATACGTGTGATATACCTACATGAAAAATGGTGATCAAAGAAGAGAAGGTGAACATATAAGAGAGTAACAAAAAAAAAAGATACAGAGTAACAGACCAGACAGCAAAGAGGAATTTTGAAACAGCATACATCGCAGCCTCAGCTTGTGAGACAGGAAATTGGAAAAGTAAGATTCAGCATAAATAAACCGAGATATATTTGAAACTAATTGTTCTTTTTTTCTTCTTGAGAAACAGCAAGTATATCACCCTGAGACGGCAGTGATATGGCTGCTGACGAGTCAGAGCAGGTATTTCTTGACTGGAAGTACTGCGTGCGCATGCAAGATTGCCAAGTGCATCTTTCCAAAATGAAGGGGCCCAGGGATCCAGTTTTCCAAAGGCCCGCCTGGGAAGAATTGGCACTCAGTCTTCCTTTATGCAGACAATAATACAGGCAACGCCAGCATCACCAGAAAGATGAGGCAATTTGCAATTTGTTAAGGCCTTGTTTAGTTCCAAAAATTTTTAGAAAATCGACACTGTAGTATTTTCGTTTGTATTTAACAAATATTGTCCAATCATAGATTAACTAGACTCAAAAGATTTATCTCCACAATTTCGACCAAACTGTGTAATTAGTTTTTATTTTTATCTATATTTAATACTCCATGCATACGTCTAAAGATTCAATGTGGTGGAGAATCTGAAAAATTTTGCAAATTTTTTCGAACTAAACGGCCTAAGCTGCCGGCCTCTTATCTCCTTGACAACATAACATGACGTATGTACATGCGTCACCAAACCAGCCCACATCGCTTTCATAGCACAAGGAACAGACACTACATATATACCTCAGCTGCTATCTCCACATCGCTTCAAACAGCATACGACCTCACCTCTCCTAGAATAACCAGTGTATGCTTCTCCACTTCACCAGCCACAGCCATGGCCTCTGCCACCCAAGCACTCGCCCATAACCTGAACGCCTCTGAGAGGACACACTTTGTGCTTGTTCCAATGATGGCACAGGGCCACACCATCCCCATGACTGACATGGCATACCTGCTAGCCAAGCATGGCGCGCAGGTCAGCTTCATCACCACACCACTGAACGCCTCCAGGATCACAGGGTTCATCGATCACGTGGCGGCAGCAGGCCTCGCGATCCAGTTCGTCAAGCTCCACTTCCCCGCCGTTGAGTTTGGCCTGCCTGAAGGATGCGAGAACGCCGACATGCTCAAATCCAGAGATCTGTTCAAGAACTTCTTGGATGCCTGCGCAGCGCTTCGGGAGCCACTCGTTGCATACCTCAGCCAGCAACGCCAATCTCCAAGCTGCATCATATCAGACATGATGCACTGGTGGACAGGTGACATCGCAAGGGAGTTTGGTATCCCAAGACTGACGTTTAATGGCTTCTGCGGCTTCGCGTACCTTGCCAGGTATTTCGTGTCAATATAAAGCATATTTTATCACTAAAAATGTAATTGGTCCAAAAACTGGAGGAAAAAGTAGCATATGTTCCTTCAGAAAAGAAAGGCCATATTTATTTCTGCTTATAACCGTCATACAATGGGGATATTTTTTTTTTATTCTCGATTTAGCTACTTCAAAGTTCTGAAGCAGAAGTAGAATATAAGCAGAAATAACCAAAGCGTTTGGTGGGACTCTCGCTTTTTTGCACTGAAAATCTGATTATAAGTGGAAATAAACATGGCCAAAGGCAATTACGTACGTGAAAAATAAAGGAAAGCATTCATCTGAGCACTACTAAGAAATGTTTTTTATGAGTGTAATGAAAAGAAAAAATAATCAGAGTACTACTAATTAATCAGCAACAATATTTTAGTTTTTAGTTTACACTCCAACCAATAATGACAGAAATTCAACAATAACATGCTGACTAAGAACTGGCAGTAACAGGAAACAAGTTTGCAGCATAATGTGATTAAATACAATATAATTATGTTTTGCAGGTACATCATTGTCCGCGACAACTTACTGGAACATGTTGAAGATGAGAATGAGCTCATTAGTTTCCCAGGATTCCCTACGCTGCTTGAGTTGACAAAGGCAAAATGCCCTGGAAGTCTATCTGTTCCTGGTATAGATCAAATCCGTAAGAACATGTATGAGGAGGAGATGAGATCCACTGGTGTTGTCATAAACAGCTTCCAAGAGCTGGAGGCTTTGTACATTGAGTCCTTTGAGCAGACTACAGGGAAAAAGGTTTGGACAGTGGGACCAATGTGTCTGTGCAATCAGGACAGCAACACTTTGGCTGCAAGAGGAAACAAGGCCTCAATGGATGAGGCACATTGCTTGCAATGGCTTGATTCCAAGAATTCAGGCTCGGTGATCTTTGTAAGCTTCGGCAGTATGGCCTGTACTGCACCTCAGCAGCTTGTTGAGCTGGGACTAGGTCTGGAATCTTCCAACAAGCCGTTCATCTGGGTGATCAAAGCAGGAGATAAGTTTCCAGAAGTTGAGGAATGGCTCGCGGATGGGTTCGAAGAACGAGTAAAGGACAGAGGCTTGATCATAAGGGGCTGGGCGCCACAGGTAATGATCCTGTGGCACAAATCTATTGGAGGTTTCATGACACACTGTGGGTGGAACTCAACATTAGAGGGCATCTGTGCAGGCGTGCCCTTGATCACATGGCCACACTTTGCAGAGCAGTTTGTGAACGAAAGGTTGGTGGTGGATGTGCTGAAAACTGGGGTGGAGGTTGGAGTGAAAGCAGTGACACAATGGGGGCATGAACAAAAGGAGGCTACAGTGTCAATGGATGCTGTGGAGACAGCTGTGTCCAAGTTGATGGATGAGGGGGAGGCTGCAGAGGAGATGAGGATGAGAGCAAAAGAATTTGGTGCTAAGGCAAGGAAGGCTTTGGAAGAGGGAGGTTCTTCGTATAATAGTATAAATCTATTGATACATGAAATGGGAAACCTGGGCAAAGGCATCTAGCTAATACAGAGAAGGGATTAAGCTCCCCCCTCTCCTGGACGAAAACTATAATGCATGACAGTACTAAAGCTTAATCACTACTCCATAAGAGTTATCTTGAAATTAACCTGTAACCTGAATCAGGCAGACTCTAAGTTACCGCACAATCAGTTCCAACGTGTTGCTTAGCTTCCTCTTTTACAGATGCTAACCCATGTTGATGACCCACCCCTGCAGGCATGGGCACAATGGCTGGCCGCCTCCTCCACCTTCCATGGGAGGAGCAGAAAACATCGTCTATGGGCTGGGGCGAGAGGGGGCAGGGGCAGGGGCAGGGGCTGGTGGGCACATTTAGTTAGGCAATTCCTCATGTCACTAAAATACATAAATAAAGACTGACTATCTCTTAACTCTTATAGTTTATCAAGATTTATAGAAAAAGTGTGAATGAAGCATGAACTCAAAAATACTCTGTGCAATGAAGATCAACGTTTAATATACCTTGTTTTATGAAGGCCCAGACTGTAGAACTCCTCAAGACATGATCAATCAACCAAATAAAGCTTTGCCAAAAAAAAAAATGTTTCACACCAGAGAAACAATTGTACAGCAAGTATTTCTCCAACAGAAAACTCTGCGAAGCCAAATCCAAAAGTTAGATATTAATGGCATTTAATTAACTCCACCACTATAGGACATTTCAATATCCAAGAATTTGAATCAGAATCTCCTCAAAAGAATACTCTAACAAACAAAGATAGAACATATTTCTTATGACATGTAGCAGGATATGTAATAAAATACCTTTCTCTGAATAAATGCTGTGCATGCTGAACCATCAGCAATGTCAAGGTTTACATCAATGTGCGAGAAGATTAGCTCAAACAGAACATAGGGTTCACTGGATCAACAATACTATCATGCTTCTATTCACTTCGTGAACTGCAGTCAGTGCTCAAAACTACATTTGTAGCGAGAACTCATGCTTGCCATCAGGTGATCACTCAAAGCTCAAAGCTGAGGCTACAGATATTCAGCTGTCTTGTGTGGCTGATGCATAAGAAGTTACCAATAGTCTTTACAAGAACAGAATCCATGTCTAAAATGATGGAAGCGTGTTCTGTCCCTCACAACAACCTCCCTTCCATACAACCTTGAAATCAATTTAATTGCGTTATGGCAGTCCAAACACATCCTCAAGTTCTTCACTATTCTTATCACAGTATTAGGTTTTGAACTGAGTAATGCAAAAGCAATTGCCAGCTTCTCGCTGTGCCAGTAAAGAACCTTCTTCTTTTCTTTTTCTGCAACTTCAACAAAGACCTCAGTTACATCAGGAAAATACCCAACGTTATTTAAATCACTGATTATGCTCTCCAACTTAGAGTAGATTTCTTTGCTCATAGGATGAGACTGATCACCGGCTACAAATTCATGAATAATACCGTCCATTTCGATCAGACTGCAACCAGGTTCTTTCTTTATTCCTTTCTCCATTATTGCATGCCTAAGCCGCCGAACATCTTCCCATCTGTTACACTTTGCATAAATGTTTGACAGAAGGATGTACACCATGCTGTTCTCTGGATCCAGCTCAAGGAGGCGCTCTGCTACCAATTCACCTATCTCTGAATTGCCATGAACTCTACAAGCTGCCAGCAGGGTCCCCCAAATAGTGGAGTTGGGTGTCATTGGCATTTGATCTATTGTATCCAAAGCTTCTGTAATTTTCCCAGCTCTGCCAAGGAGATCAATTATGCATCCATAATGCACCACATTTGGGGCAATATTATAGGCCTCTATCATGCTGAGAAAGAACTCCCGTCCTTTGTCAACCAAGCCAGCATGGGTGCAGGCTGTGAGAACACCAATGAATGTCACCTCATCTGGAGTTTCTGAAACCCTGATCATTCTGTGGAACATTTCAATAGCCTCTTCCTCATAACCATTCACCGCGAGACCAAGTATGATAGCTGTCCAAGTAAACTTATCTCTGTGGTGCATGCCTTTAAAAACATCCAACGCACGCTCAATGCTTCCGCACTTGGAATACATGTCTATGAGCGCATTACCGACGAAAGCATCCATCTTAATCCCTTGCCTGCTCATGTAAACCCTCACCCATTCTCCCATCTCCAGAGCACCTAGCTGCGCGCAGGCTGTGATCACGCTCACCATGGTGAACTCATCCGCACTCACATTGCTATACTGCATCTCACGGAACATCTCCAATGCCTCCCTGAACCGGGCAGCCCACACATACCCATCAATCATCGCGGTCCACGAGACCGTATCTCTCTCAGGCATACGATCAAACAGGTCTCTCGCTTCATCAACCTGGCCTAACCTCGCGAGCCCAGAAAGCAAAGACGTCCAGGACACCACACTCCTCACCTGCATGCCGTCGAACACCTTCCAAGCCGAGCCCATGTCAGCACACTCCGCGTACATATCGACCAGCGCGTTCTCCACCCTGAGGTCCGGCAGCACCCCGCTCCCCACGACACGCCCGTGCACCTGCATCCCGAGCAGCACGTCTCTCGTCCCCTTGCCGCAAGCAGACAGCACCGAGACGTAGGTGACCGGCGTGGGCGCGGCGCCGGCTCTGGCCATGTCCACGAACGAGCCGCACGACTCCCCGAACCGCCCGCCCCTGTTGTGGCCCGAGATCAGCGCGTTCCACGCGACGGGCGTGTCGCACTCGCCCACCAGCGCGCGCGCAGCCGCGCCGTCGCCCCCGGCCGTGTACGCGGCGACCAGCGAGCTCGCCACGTGCGCGTTGCGGCCCATCCCGAGCCTGACCACGTGCGCGTGGACGGCGCGCGCCGGCGCAGCGGAGCCGGAGCCGCCCGCCGCGCGCGCCACCGCCTTGAGCAGGGCCGGGAACGTGTAGGCGTCTGGCCTACCCCCGCGCGCCAGCATGCGCGCGTACCCGGCGACCGCATCCTCGGGCGCCGCGGCCGGGCTCCGGCGCGGAATTCCGTCGAGCAAGCGGTGGGCGAGGGCGCGGGGCGGCCCCAGCGGCATACACGAGTGAATGACCGCAGGGTGATTGATGATGATGATGATGATGGGTTCACCGCGCGGCGGGGGACCTCCGGGGAGAGCGGTGGTGGTGGCCTGGTGGTTGGGGACGGCGCCGCGGTGGCGCGGGCCTGCGCGAGTAAACGGGACCGGGGGAGAACGCGACGACGGGACAAGGAGGAAGCGGGCGAACGGGTGGGTGGGCGTGGGCCTGTGGGACTGGGAGAGGAGACGGCCAAGGCCCGCAAGGACCACGACGAGGGGAGACGGGCCGCCACCGGCAGCAGGAGGTGTCTACGGATCGCGGGCCGCGGGTTGGTCGCGGCCTACGCGGGCGGGGCAACGGAGGACCCTCCTTTTTCAGATGCTTCTCTGCTCTCGGCTACTCGGCTAGACGGTAGTTGAGAAAAGCTTCGTTTTCGTACTTCGTTCGTAGGTGAAACTGAAAGAGATGCACCGATCTCACCATCACTGGTCAGGTCAAAAAGACCAGTGGTTCAGACGCACACAGTGACAGGAGTAGCACACAAACGCAAGCGGGAGGGGCATGCAATGCAACAAACTTTTTGGTGGCAAGCACGATTGCGTGGTGCCAATATGCAGGTATACACGAAAAGGACCCGGTTGGCGGCGGCGCATACCAACGCTGCCCGAGTGGCGACGCAGGCACTCATACCCGTACGGACGCGCCATACCATATACGGGCATATATACGGCCTTTGGCTCTGTACAGGAGATGCGCTCGCGTAGCGTATAGTAGTCTAGTAGACAGCTACGACCGTTGTACGCGAGGGAACATGCGCATTAAAGACGCGTTTTGTCGCGTGCGCATACTCCTAGCTAGCTTCTCTCGTCGCCGTCGCGTTCGGCGTTCTCGTTCGCGTCGCGCGCATCGGCGCATGGCAATGGCAATATGGCATGGCATGTCACGGCACGGCACGGCACGGCTGACAGTTGCGCCTTGCATCTGGTTTGTCCCCCTTGGCTCTCGCTATGGTGTGGTGCCACGGCATGCCGACCGCATGCCAGTGCACCACTGACGCGCCCCGCGCGCATCAGTGGATCAGGCATTCAAGGCTCAGGCGATCCACGAATGCAAGTTGCAAGCCCATGCTGCGCATGCATGATTAGATGTTTCTTCTCTTCGGGATTCCATGTCGTCTACGATTGTGACTGTAGATAGCTACGGTACTAGTATGGCGACGTAGAGCGCGAGCACGAGGACAGTGACACATCTCTGGGCTCTGGCTCCGTCGGGCCGGGGACATGAGGTGATAGCCGTTTTTGTAACACCTTCACGTGAGTCACCACCCCCACTATGAATCTACATACTCGATGGGTAATCAGTTAATCACCTTGCTGGCTTGCTACGAACAGTAAATATGTACAGCCAACGCGATGTACGTTGGAACATAATGTACGTGGTCATATGATTGGAAATATAGACGAAATTTATTCTAAAATATGTATTTACAATGATTGAATAAAAACACTTAAACCATTTTTATTAAATCTAGCTACAGCTCTGAAAACGGGATCTATATAGTTTTGCGAAACCTTTGACTTTGTTAAATCCATGGTTTCGTGGGAACGGCCTCGCTGACCGAGTGGACATTGCAGATTCAGCATCTTGCCCCAACGGTGGCCAGAGTTTGAGTCCCAACAAACTCACTTTTTATTCGTGGCTTCAGTCATAGTAATCAAAGGGGAAAAAAACTCTTTCATCTACCCTACATCCAAAGCATATGTTCATAGCCAGCTCATCTCACAGAGCTTATGGTGCCGTTGTGTATGGGTTGGTCAAAGATTCAGGGGTTTTCTCAATCTACATAAAAGTCTTCTTCTTAATCCTAAGGCCTTGTTTAGTTCACACCAAAAACCAAAAAGTTTTCAAGATTCTCTGTCACATCGAATCTTTCGATACATGCATGAAGCATTAAATATAGACGAAAACAAAAACTAATTGCACAGTTTAACTGTAAATCGCGAGACGAATCTTTTGATCCTATTTAGTCCATGATTAGATAATATTTGCCACAAACAAACGAAAGTGCTACAGTAGCGAAATTCAAAATCTTTTCGCATCTAAACAAGGCCTAAATATTCTAGGGTTGTCTAGCCACTGCGGATTGAGTTTTTTTATATGTAAATTGTAAAATATATAGGTTTGTGGTATTTTTTTGAGGAAGTCAGAAGGGGGTTCCCCCTACTGTAATTTATTAAAAACGAAATATAAATGTTTGTGGTAATTTTGGCAAAGCATGTAGCTATTTAATTTGTGAAATTCACACTCTATGGCCCTCAAAAATAACTGAGAAAGTACACATTCTGCTCAATAAGACCTTGCAGGGTTGCGGGCATTTAAACCCCGTGGCTTATAGTGAGTTTAAACCAGCTAAGCCTGCACCGTTGTATTCTGATGAGTACAGATGTGTATGGATCAAGAACATGTATGTACGACTACGTGGTCCACTTGGACCTTGGCCCCCAGGTGCGGTCTGCGGATGAAACAGTAAAGGTGCCCCGTATATGTGCACAGTAGATTCAACTGCATGTCTCTCTATGTACGAGGTGCACACTCCAGGCACACGCTAGCTGCGCTACACAGACGAACTGATGCACATGCTCGTGCTGCTCTCGTTTCTTCAAAATCAGTCGATCCGTTTGTGTAGGTTTGTCCGGAGAACAGTAGATGTGGTGTTCATATATATACACTACAGTCTACAGCTACATTGTACGTACGTTTCACTTTCATCCACCAAATACTGGAATTACACATGTCAATGATACATACAAACACAGGCGTGTTTGGCGATTTATGCATACGTTTTTGTATGCGTTAGAATGGTATGATGACTATACCATCCGCAGCCATATGCCTGTGTACCCACTCCGGTCCAAGTATGTCACCGTCTCGCGCACTGCAGCACAGCTTTTGTGCTTTGTCCTTGGTCCATATGCACACACACACTCTCTCGACACTCAAGTGACCAAGCATGCAGCTGCTCACACGTTGCTAGCTTAGCTAGCTCCGTTGCTCGCCATCGCCAACTACTAATACTACACACTCGCGCACGCACATACAGCAGCAGCAGCAGAGAGCCTCGAACTCTCGAAGAGCTTTGTGCGCGCGCGCGCGCCCCGCCACCTCCACCAGCAGCAGCCATGAAGTCGTCGTCTCAGAGTCAGAGCCCGAAGACCCCATCGCCCCGCGGCGGCATGGGCAGCGCCGAGCACGCGCGCTCGGCGTCGGAGCCATGGCTGCTGGCCGCGGCGGCGGCGAGCGCCAGCGACGACTCGTGCGTCAACGACGTGGACAACTTCGCGCGCACCGTGGCGGCCGTCAAGTCCAAGGCCGCGTCGTGCGCGCGCCCGGACATGCTGGCGTCCGTGCTGTCGCACTACGCCGCCAAGTGGCTCCCGGACGTGGCGCCGCCCCTCACGTCGTCGTCCCCGGCGTCGTCCGTGTCCGGGCGCTTCCTGCCCCCGGAGAGCCCCACGGCCACGTGGCTCAAGAAGCGGCTCCTGCTGGAGTCCCTCGTCGCCGCGCTCCCGCCGGACCCGCTGGTGGCGGGGGCCGGCGGCGGCAGCTGTTGCACCGCCGCGGCCGTCGCAACCGACGACGGCATCACGTGCGACTTCCTGCTGAAGCTGCTCCGCGCGGGGAGCATGGTGGGCGCGGACGCGGCGCTGCTGCGGGACCTGGAGGCCCGCGCGGCGCGGCGGCTGGACCAGGCCACGCTGGGCGCCGTGATGATACCGGCGTTCGGGCACGCCGGCCGCGAGCACGCTAACTCGGCGCTGCTCCTCGACGTGCCCCTCGTGCTCCGCCTCGTGCGCGGGTTCCTCAAGGAGGGCGCAGCAGCAGGCGCCACCAGCAAGGCCAGCATCAGCGGCGCCGCCATCATCGGCGGCGGCGGCGCGGCGGCCGCCAGGGTGGCCAGGCTCGTGGACGCGTACCTGGCCGAGGCCGCGCTGGAGGCCGGCCTCCGCCCCGCCGAGTTCGAGGAGCTCGCGCGCGCCGTGCCCGCCCACGCGCGCCCCGCCGACGACGCGCTCTACCGCGCCGTCGACACCTACCTCAAGGTGCGCATGCGCTCCCTCCACACTCTGGCTCCTTCACTTCCCGTGTTCCTGGTTCCTCCTTGTCCTTGACTGCACTCCATGACTCTCGGTGGCACACCATGCGCGCGTGCGGCGTAACACGCGTGCGTGCCCATTCCTGCTCGCCGAAAAGGCCACGGCCACAAACAACATAGCCGCGTCTGCGTGTCAGTGGTAACATTTCTTTAGACGAGGAAAAAAAAAATCCTCCGTTCAGGCCTCTGCATCACTCGATGCACATGCAGCCACCGTGAAAGTATTAGTGCACACTTAACCTTACGTGTATTCTTGCATAGCAATCCCATACAGTATCTTGCAGAGACCGTTGGTTTCAGTTTCGCTCGGCAACGCCTTTTCGCGCACGGCAAAAAGGCTGGGGTGGTGATGTCTTGTGTTCTTGGAGTTGATGGGCAGTGGGGTTGCCTTGGTTGCAGACAATCCCAGGACGGGTTCGAATCTGTGCTGGAGATTGTAAAAAGCAGGAGTACTGTAAAAAGCGATAGGAATCACCGAATCAGGCATGCATATACTGGGGGGCGACTCTGGTCTTTGGGCGCCTGAAAACCTGCGAGGCATGTACATGCCCATGTGTTTGTGTGTTTGACTGTACTGTGATTTGCATAATTGCATTGGACGTTGGACCATGCAATGCTAGTAGTATTGTAGTACTATCAGTGTCCATTTTTATTATTGCTCGAGGCATCTTCTGTCCGGCCGTAAATCCAATTATTCTGCAATCATAAGTTAGGTCCTGGGCGTAGTGTACCATCAGAGCAAAATCATAACAAAGTCATGCTAAAAAAATTATAACAAAGCCTGCAACACACAACTATGCGTATTAATCTATGATTCTACAGGGAGACAGGGAAGGCAACAAACCACACACTAGTTATTTTATTTATCCATGCGTTTGTTTGTGCCTGGCCTGTGAACTGAATGATAGCATTTGCCATTTGGTGTTGCTTGCTTGCACGGTTTGCCAATGCACAAGATTAAAGATCCCTCCCTCCCTTTTGTCGCTAAAACCCTTGCTGCTAGCATCTGTCTGTTGCATTGCATAGGGTGAGTGTGTCAAAAAAAGGCTGAAACGTCTTATCTACTGGTGTCACTCACTGTAGCGTCCAAAATCACCACTAATCGCCGAAGCTTCACGCTTTGCTGTATTGACGCTGTTAGTAGTATCTGTTTAGCGAAGGACAAACGTTTGGAGAGAGATGTCAGATGTCACGTGAGCTCCACCGGTTAAGCAGCAGAGAGACAGAGAGACCTGTCAACTGTCATTACACATGGGAATAGGCGCTTGACTGCTTGTGGATATCAAGGCCTTGTTTAGTTAAAAAAAGCAAAAAGTTTTCAAGATTCCCCGTCACATCGAATCTTGCGGAACATGCATGAAGTATTAAATATAGACGAAAGCAAAAGCTAATTACACAGTTTAGCTGGAAATCGCGAGACGAATCTTTTGATACTAGTTAGTCCATAATTGGATAATATTTGTCACAAACAAACGAAAGTACTACAGTACCGAAATCCGAAATCTTTTCGGAACTAAACAAGGCCCAAAAACCTTCTTGTCCCTTCGGGCTTTGGTGCCCTGTGCGCTAAACTACTCGGCCACATTTCCTTTTGTCCTGCTAGCTGCTATGACCAACCACCAGCAGGGTTACTGTACACCTGCGTTTTTCACAGGAAACTAGATGTGCTTGATAGTTGATAGTACTAATAATATCATGTTCAGATAGATCCATGTGAAAATGTGTGGACGGAGTTCCCAAGCAAGCAGCGGCGCCTGCAACCTGTTCAGGGATCTTGCAGGCGTGAACAGAAATTCTCTAGATGCTCAGAGTCCCATTGCGAGCTGCTGGATGTGCCTGGGACCTGGGTGCAGCCTAGAACAGTAGCAGGATTTTTTCTTTCGATTTCATGGGCAGTATCAGAACACTAGCAGGATCCGTTCCTATGCATTCTGCCGCTCAGACACTACTGTCATCGGGAATATAATGCTGACAACGCTGACATATTCGCATGTCAAATCGATGATACACTAGCCATGAAAAGTCACGTAAAGATTCAGGAATCAGGATCGCTACTTTATGCGGTGCACATTGTTGATTTGCATTTGCTAGGATCAAGATTGCATTAAGATAACCCAAAAGTGCCGTGACATGCTTCAAAGAAATGGCCACTGAAACCTTTCCTTCGCATGGCTCCATTTCTGTCAGGCGCATCCGAACACCGCCAAGGAGGAGCGGAAGTCACTGTGCCGGCTGATCGACGCGCGCAAGCTAACGGCGGAGGCCGCGGCGCACGCCGTCCAGAACGAGCGCATGCCGGTGCGCTCCGTGATGCAGGTGCTCTTCTCGGAGCACGGCAAGCTCAACCGCCTAGCCGAGCTGAGCAACTCCTTCAGCAGCCAGCGGAGCCCCAACCCGGCGCTGGAGCTCCCCGGCCGCTGCCCCTCCAAGCGCGAGGTCCTCGCGCAGCACCAGGAGGTGCGCCGCCTCCGCGAGGACGTCGTCAGGCTCCAGGTTTCTTCGTCGAGTCCGCACGAGGTTCGATTCAGTGCTCCGATCGGCTGCACTGACACTGAAACGTACGTTGCAGGTGCAGTGCAACGCGCTGCAGGCCCAGGTGGACAGGCTGAGCTCCGAGAGGCGGCGACGCGGGGGCGGCGGCGGTGGCGGCTTCTTCAAGTGGAGCGCGTTCTGGTTCGGCGGTGGCATGGGCGCCGATGTTGCGAGGGTGGACAACTCGGAGAGCGACATGGAACGCCGGACGCCGCCCAAGGGGAAGAAGAGCAGCACCGCCACGGCGACGCCAAACGCAAAGTGGCGCAAGTCAACGTCCTGAGATGGGGATGTTGAACTTGAAAGGATGGTGATCAACGGCTGTTAATTGTGTTTTCTGCTTTTGCTTGGGGTTATAGTTGTAATTCCTTTGAGTTTGGATGGCCTATTATATTACTGTCATCTTGAGTTTCTGTTCACGGTGAAATTATCTGACTGAACTCTATAACGCAGCCTGAAAGCACCAACTGCTGGACAGGCAGAAGCTACAAAACAGATAACATGGAAAATGTAAAATCGGTGTTCTAAAATCTCAGACTTCTACAGCTCAGGAACAGGAATAGATTTATCTTTTCTAACAAAGTAACGAATAAAAAATTGTTGTACACACACTAATCTGATCACGTCAGGGTGACCATAAAAAAATATCACACAAGTAACAGGCAAAGCATCAGACGGAAGTCTGCGAGCTTTGCCCATTCTCACTTATTCAGTTACCGAGACTATAACAAATGGCATCGATTTTGAACACACTGAAAAGAAGAATAAATAGGTTCAGATGTATGGTGCAATGACCTATTTGTGTACTGCTTTCTTGATTGCCTGCTTGCATCTGCTGAGGAACTTGCTGCTGCTTGTGGACACTGAATCCTCATAGCCATATCTGCAGTCATCGTCGCCAGCCACCTTAGGCTTCCTGCCCATGCATTCCACGCCTCTTCTCATTCCCAGGATCTTAGAGGGTGATGATGGCAGTGACCGGAAACCCCTGGTGCTGTCAGACCTAGGGAACCAAATCTTCTTTTCCTCTCTCTCTTTAATTCCAAAGCTGTTCCTGCCTCTTTCCGCTCCTTGGTCAGAAACAATCTCGTCCTCGACCTCAACGATCTCATCAGAACATTCAGTTACCCCATTCCTGCAGCTCTCTTCGTCAATTCTGCTCTGCATTTGCTGCTCATCTGAAGCATTCTCCTCGTCATTATCATGTTCATCTGAAGAATGGTATACAGCATGATCTTCTTGTTGGTTATCCATGAGCATATGGAGCCACTTATCCACATTTCCTTTGCCAACATGGTTCATGTTTTCATCATCTTCCGGTCTGCTAAAACCTAGGTGATGAAGTGCTTCACTCTTTTGCAGTAGCATTGACTGATCTGTACCGTATCTGGAAGTTCCATACATGCCGATTGCTCTATAGGGTGGACTTGGAAGTGATGAGGTCCTCGGTATTGAAACTGTCTCACTGACATGATATTTTTCAGTTTCAGACTCGTAGCACTTCTGCAGGGTCGCTTTAGCCTTGTCATTTCTTGATCTTAAAGGTGTACCAGTTCCCCTCGATCTCATGGTCTCTTTTGTCTCCCGTCTCCTGCTATGTTGACGTTCTTTGATCGCCAACTCTTCTAGCTTCTCCCGCACCAGGGTTCTTCCTCTTTCAGTATCAACAGTGTTCTGTTCAATGGAAAGAGACCTCCTCGGGAAGTTTATCACCTTCGATGGTTCATTTCTGGCATTGCTGAATGCTTGAGTACGAGTTGAAGTTCCTTCTCCAATTTCTTCTTCACCTAGGGAAATGTATGCATCTGAATACCTCTGATCTTCCTCAAGGAAAACCCTCAGTTCCTGCTTGAGAGGGCTACTCCTCAATCTTCTTGCTGAAAGATACTTTACACTCTCACTGAGCCTTTCCTCGAGCAACCCATCATCAACACGATACCTCTTCCTTTCTGGCTTTATCTGCCTCTCCAAATCATCTCTATGTTGGTACTTCTTACGGAGCTCGGTTTCAGATGAGTCACACATTGCTCTTTGGGCCTCCAATCTGGCCATGAGAGTGCTGGTTGCAGCTTGGTTCAGCCTAAGTTGTTCCTTGTACACAACGGACCTGCATTTCATATATTGACAGATAATTAACATCACTAAACTTCTGAATACCACATGTTAATGCTCTTTTAATTAAGCAATCATGCTTACTGGTGCATGGCATCTCTGATCATCTTCTCCAGCACTGCCTTGTAGTTGGACTGAGCCTCTGCCAAGCGACGACACTTCTCAACTCGCCGCCTCCTCTTGATTAGTAGGGCCTCCAAGCCCTGGATGGCCACCCGTTCCTCTTCGTTCATCTGCTTCAGCTCATTGGCCTCGTTCTCCAATTCTGTAAGTTCGGCCTGCTTCTTCTTGGCCTCTTCTCGTTGCCTCAGTGAGTCCCTGGCCATTGCTATGGACAAGTAAGGATTGCTAATGTAGCCGTCAGCATCTGGGTTATTGTTCTCCTTAGTGGAATTAGGCCCCTGTCCTGCGAGGTTGACATTCTCATCCCTGTCGCCTGTAAATTTCTTAGCAGCTACACAGATAACCATCAATTAGGACTCCACAGATCATATGAACACAGGCATACCAAAATCAAAGGCATGAAAGAAATTTATACCAATCAAAGGGTAACTAGGCCTGAGTGGTCGGTTCGCATCAAGAGATTTGAGCACCGAGTTGTCAGAACCCCTAGAGGAAACAATTGCAGCAGGGGCGAGTCCTACTTTCGTTTTCATCTCAGAGAAGTGCTGCGGGAACGCGTGCGCCTCCACCACCTGCAGCGAGTTCAGCTCCTCGCTGGCACCATGGGTGAACAAGAACGCGAATGCTCTGTTTCTGCATGATGAAGAAGATCCAGCAGTTACAGTAAGGCAAGGTTCCTACAGCAGCAAGCGGCCGAACGCTGGGCACGCGGCGGCAGCAAGCGTACCTGAAGTCGGAGTTCTTGGAGGCGAAGATGGACAGGAACTGGTTGACAGAGACGCCGAGCTGCAGATCCCACCACGGCATGAGGAACTCTAACTTGTTCTGCTTCTTCCTGCACACCTGCCACTGCACTATCCGCAGGTTGCTCGGCACTGTCTTCCCTCCCCCTACAAACATCCACAGTCACCGATCAAGCGATCAGTAAGAGTGTTCGAGGCTGGAAAAAAAAAACAAAAACTCATCAGACCGCAGCGATTCCTTACTGGCGCAGGGGAACCAGTGGTCGATGTCCCAGGCGAGGGGCGAGGCGGAGTCGGCGTGCAGGTAGAGCACGTTCCCGTACGCGTCCACCCGGAAGAGCGCCGGATCGAACCCGGCGTTCCTGCATTCAATCGCCGAAGAAATCAATCAGCCGAGCTCACGAAGGGCGTGAGATCGCGAAGCGGAAATCAAACCGTGACGCACGCACCCGAGGTGGTCGAGCTGCTTCCAGAGGAGGTTGGCGAAGCCGCGGGGGTTGGCGGTGGGCGGCGCCTCCGCGTCGGTCACCGGGAACATCTCGTTCAGGTCCTTGGCCCGCAGCGCCTGTACCCATCGAAACCACTCGTTTAGATCAGCTCAGCTCGTGTCCTCTGCGCTCTCGGGTCACGCAGGGCGGCGGTGAGGCGAGGGATCGGATCAGGCGACCGCTGAACACACACGACACACACGTACCTCGTGCGGCTGGAGGATGTAGGGGAGGAAGGCGTGCGGCGGGCCGTGGCTGTAGGGCAGGCCGACCGCCCCTCCGCCGCCTCGGCAGAGCTTGGCGTAGGCCTTGGGGTAGCCCAGCGCGTCGTCCACCGCCTTCTCCTCTTCAGTGAATGCCGCCGCCATCTTTGCGTCGCCGCCGGCGGCTGCACCGCTGCCCGTGCGTGATGGACGCGCGTACGGAGCAGGGGCAGGTGAGTATCGGGATTAGGAGAGAGAGAGAGAGAGAGCAGAGAGGGCGTGGGAGTGCGGAGCAATTTAGCAGCTGGATTTGCAAGCAAGCCGGCGGGCGGGGTGGGACGAGGACGAGGAGCGTATCGTCTCGCGCAACGGTCGGAGGGATAGGGACGGGGACGCTGGGACGGGGAGATGGGAGAGAGCCGTTGGGGGTGTTCAAATTCGTCAGGCGAGAGCACGTGGGACGGCGTGGCACCGTGGCCTCGGGGCGCTTGGGAGGCTGGCCTGTGGGGTCACGCGATCTGGCCCGGAATGATTTGGAAGACCGTTGGAGCGATCAGTGCAGGTGCACAGTGAGCTGCTGTACCGCGCGGGAGTTGTTGGAACGGAGCACGGACAGATCGGAGGACTAGGATGTAGGAGGCGGAGATCTTTTTTTGATTTTATGGCGCCGGTCTGACTTTTGTCGGGTTTAATGACTTTTTGTGGCACCGGTCTAGGAAGGCCATAGGATGATAGGAGATATCCGGCTGTCGAGTGAAATAAACCTAAAACTTTACAAGATTTCCCCTTACATCAAATCTTGTGACACATGCACGAAGTATTAAATATAGATAAAAATAAAAACTAATTACACAGTTTGTCTGTAAATCGCGAAACGAATCTTTTAAGCCTAGTTACTCCATGATTGGACAATGTTTGTCAAATAAAAACGAAAATGCTACAATGTCAAAATCCAAAAAGTTTTTGCATCTAAACAAGCCCTTTTAATAATGTTTTTGATGCAATCTACCAGTCATTTAATAATGTTTTTCTTTCACAACAAATCAATAAAGGAAAAAGTCTACATAACCCCCAAACTATCTAGGGTGACCTACTTCATCCCCTGAACTATGAAACCAGATATTCTACCCCCTGAACTTTCAAAACCGGTCAAATAACCCACTCGAGTGGTTTTGTCTTTTTCTTTTTTATTTATTTTTGCTGAATCTTTAAAAAATCATAAAAAAATCATAAAATGGAAATTTTAATTTTTTTGGACTCCTGATGAGTTGATCTACACAGTGAATATATAATATGGTATACTTTAGTATAAAATTTTTGCTGTAGCTTTAAATCTATGTTTTTCTGTAATTAATTTGAATAATTCATATATGCAGTTGTTGTGGTCCAATTGTGGTAAAAGTTTTATGGTGGGCTCATTATTGTATGCTTGAACTATGATAAAAATTTCATACTCATTGGATCATGTATAACTTAGTTATAAATAAAGCATAGATTTAACAAGAATAAAGCTAAATAAATTGATAACTAAGTTATACGTGATCCACTGGGTATAAAAATTTTACCATAGTTCAAGCGTACAATAATGAGCCCACCATAAAAATTTTACCACAATTGGATCATAGGAACTGCATATATAAATTATTCGATTTAATTACAGAAAAATATAGATTTAAGGCTACAACAAAAACTTTATACTAAAGTATACCATATTATATATTCACTGTATAGATCTACTCATTAGAAGTCCAACAAAATTGAAATTTTTATTTTATGATTTTTCTATGATTTATTATGATTTTTTAAAAATTTAGCGGAAATAAATAAAAAAGAAAATGACAAAACCACCATCCAAAACCACTCTATGGGGTTAACTGGTTTTGAAAGTTCAGAGAGTAGAATATCTTATTTTATAGTTCGGGAGGTGAAGTAGTCTACTCTTGATAGTTTAGAGGGTTATGTAGACTTTTTCCAATCAATAAATACTACTTTTAACTATGTCTTTTCACACAAGCGAACAAGCTCAGAGGATATGGGCGCCGGCCTGGCTATTGGGTTACTTCCGCACACATCCTCGTCAACATCCCTTCAGCCTTCAACGTTTGCTTTACATCATGGCATGCAGACAATCATAACATATTTACATGCCATCAAAAGGAGACTTTCAATTAAAGGCATCCCACATCCACATCTATACCAAGGACAACGAAGAGAGGTCGTAAGACCAAGGATTGATATATTGACACTCAAACTCAAGGTTGTTGCTTATTTGTAAAGTCGCATCTGCATCCTGCTATGATATTATGGTATAAACCAAACACGCTCAGTTCTTGTGCTGCATTCGACCGCTCTCTGCACCGGCATAAGGATCAATGATAACATTAATCACTGCTGGTTTCCTGGCGCGGAACGATTCTGAAAGGGCAGATTTGAGCTCGTCTGGTGTCTCCACAAGATAGCCTTTCCCTCCGAAAGCTTCCATCATTTTATGGTAGCCTGCTGCTGGAACGAAAGAAGTTGGGGCAGGGTCATCTTTGTAGGGTCCGGTTATCTCATCAGGGCTTCTTCGGTCACCGCCGTAGACACCGTTGTTGTTGAAAACAATTACAACGACAGGCAGCTGGTACCTCACCAACGTCTGTAAAGCGAAAGGCACAAAAGCAAATAGTTAGGTACCTCGATCTGGCACGATGTGGCTAAATGAAATGATAAACATATGGTACAACAATGCAAGTTTAGAGAAAGATAGTTTAAGGGACCCAGATACTAGAAAAGCAAGAAAATCAAGGAAAATAAAAACATGTAATCCATGTTGATAGGGAAATAACTAGAAGTTACAAGAAATGAAAATGACATAGCAAAAATTAACTAGTAAAGTTGGCCTAATTAAACAGAGGATCAGTACTTCCTAGTCAATCAGGCATAGACTTTCAAACAATCTATGGAGTTTTACTACTTATCCTTATCCCACATATCAACCACAGTGAAATCCTAAATCTGGGCTAATTAGATGGCTAGTTATGGCATAACTGTGTGCAGCTAAGTCCATCAAGGGTTAATAAGCAAGCAAATGATCAGATTTCAATACAGTACTTTACACACTTCCATCAAGTTGTTTGATCCAAACATCTGCAGTTCGTCCTAATATAAGAATTGAGACTAACAAGGAACACCTGCCTCCTAGTATAAGAATTGAGACTAACAAGTAACACCAACAATTCAGAGTTGCATCACCAATAACCCTTATAATGAGTAAAAGGATAAAATAATAAGTAAGGGTATAGACACATTCCAGTTCATTGAACAGATAGCAGATAAAGTTAAAAGATGCCCCAGGGCAAGGAATGGTTTTGGCTAGCATTCATCAGATCATATGGAAAAATAATGTGCAGTAATCTAAAAAAACAACAACAATGCAGATGGATAACCGTCACATAAAACAATGAAATTTTAGTCTCGCTGGAAAATGTATAATCTATGAGTAATGGTCTCCTCTGTGATTCCATATTGAAATGCTCATGTTGTGAACCACCAATGAGATTACAGGTGTACAAATACTACAAAATTAAATATTCATATACGGTGAACTGTATGGAGCTGGGAGATGTATGAGAAAGCAATGAAGTATCCATATTGGCGTATTTATATTGCAGAATGTACACTATAAGAATATATCCTGACGAGGCTGAACCACTAGGAAAATTCGATTGCTCCTGGATCAGCCAAAACAAATGACTTGAATACTAATGTAGTAATAGTATGAGGACATCAATCGAACAGTAATTCGTTTATGTTGATAAAAGCATTTGCTACCTTGAATACTTGTAGTAATAGTGTGAACCAGCACAATTGCAACAGATGACTCATACACAGTCCTTGGGTAATTATCCAGGGATCATGCAATCTATGCACATCCGTTAGATTAATTTTCTATTTGACATGTTACTATGTGTCATATTAACATCTAGAACATGGCAGCAGCAGCATAAGTATGTTAGTATTATTGACATCAACATAACACAACCCTGGCCTTTTTTTTCCAACCTGAAGTTAATTTCAGCTCACAGCAACATGACAATAGCAACAACAACAAAAAAAGCAGAAGAAAATAACATGTTTACAAAACTAAACCAAATAATAAGTACTGAGATTTAAGTAATTAGTCAAAGTGAAGCTGGCATGTTTGCATTCGTACCTCAACCTCCATTGCACTGAATCCAAATCCAGAGTCGCCCTCAACAGCAACCACAAGTCTTTCGGGTTCAGCTACTGCAGCTGCAATACAGTACCCCAACCCGACGCCCATCGTGCCCCATGTCCCTGCATCCAGTCTTGTCCTTGGTTCATTTTGCACAAGCACAGCCCTGCCAACATCCATGGTGTTTGCCCCTTCTGACACCACTACCGGAGCAGGACTCCCCTCAGCAAGGATCGCATCCCGGATGATCCGCAATGGTGTCATGAAATTGAACGGCACAACATCCTTCGCTAGCTGCGCCTCCATCTTAAGAACATTGTCCTTGGCCTTCTTGGTGATCGCTTCAACCCATGGGTGCGACCTTGCCAAGCAGAAGGGATTGTCCTTGATCTCCCGGTTGATCAGCTCAATTACTCTCTTCGCATCCCCAACAATCCCCACATGTGGCTTCCGGAGCTCAATCTCCTCCTCGGAGACGTCCACAAGGATGAACTTGACATCCTTGGACCACTTGGGTGGCTCGCCAAAGTGAAGCAACCAATTAAGCCTTGCACCGACAACCAGAGCCACATCGCACTGCCCGATGGCCAGTGAGCGTGCCGCCGTGGCGGAGAGTGGATGCGAGTCAGGCACGACCCCCTTCCCCATCGGCGTCGGGAGGAAGGGGATGCCCGTGGTGTCCACCAGCTTCCGGATCGCCTCCTCCGCGCGCGCGTACGCCGCACCCTTCCCAAACACAACCAGAGGCCGCTCCGCACGCCGGAGCAGGTCCGCAGCTTTCTCGATTCCCTCGTTTAGGGACTTGTGCTTCGACGGGGAAGGATCGGACGCGGCCGAATCGGCTGCTGCTGCTGCTGCTATGAGAGCCGCGGCCTCGGATTCAGGGAGGGTTTGGTGGAGGACGTCGGACGGGATATCGAGGTAGCACCCGCCGGGACGGCCGGAGACGGCGGCAGCGAGGGCCTGGAAGACGAGGCGCGGGATGTCGGCGATGGTTCTGGCCTTGACGGCGAGCTTGGCGAAGGGCTTGGTGGCGGCGATCTGGTCGAGCTCCTGGAAGTCGCCCCTGCCGGCGTCGGCCTGGTCGCAGGATCCGGAGACCATGAGAAGCGGCCAGGCGTTGGCGGTGGCGTGGGAGAGGCCCGCGAGGCCGTGGACGCATCCTGGGCCAGAGACGGTGAGGAGGACGCCCGGGGACCCCGTGAGGAAGCCGTAGGCGGCGGCGGCGTACCCCGCGGACTGCTCGTTGCGGAAGGCGAGGAAGCGGACCCCGGCCGCGGCGGCGCGGGACGCGAGGGAGGTGACGGGTATGCCCACCACCCCGAACATGTGCCGCGTGCCCGCCGCGGCCAGCGCGCGCCCCGCGAGCGCGCTGCCGTCCACCGTCGCGGCGGCCGCGGAATCAGAGGCCATCCTTTGCTCTGATGCTCCTGTTGGGGTGCGGTTCGGTGGTTGGTGAGTTGAGCTGGTGCGCTTCTCGACTTCTGGTGTTTGTTGCTTCGGGAGTGCGGTGGCCCGACCACGGAGTGCGGGATGGTTATAAGGGCGTCGGTGGCACGAGCACGGAGGAAGGAGGCGTGCGGCGGCGGGCCGGCGGCGGGGCAGATGACACCTGCCCACGGGCAGAGGTGTATGTGGGGGTGAAGCCCTGCCGAAGCGACGGAATAGTCTTCGTTTTGCCTTTGCTCGACGCAACAGCGCACCGAACACGAACAGGCGCAGGCGCAGCGGGCATGCCAGAGAACAGACCGAAAAGCCCAGGGCCAGAGAACACTGTTTGTTTGGCCACATTTTGTTTCTCCAGTCAACGGGTCAACGTCTCAATATTCACGGGTACACCGTCTTTTTTTTTTCCACACCGATCACCATTACTAATACAACCATTCAAATACTATTTGCAGAGTACTTAGAATTTAATTTAATTGTTAAAATTACTTAGGGGTGTTTAGTTCCAAAGAATGCTAAATGTCAACTATTTTGAAACGATGGAATGCAAAATGCTAAAATTTCATGATCATGCTAAAATTTCATGACCATTGTCCCCCTGAGAGCCTCTTGAGGCTCTTTTTGGATTTCGTTGGCCTCTTGGGGCGAAAATATAAAATAGAGAATAACCATCTTTTACCAAAAAAATTTACATGGTGTTTAGTTCTATTATGCAAAATGATGGATCAAAATCTTTTTTTTAGAAAATAGGGAACTAAACACCCCGTTTAATGAAAATGTCATCAATACATTGAACGGTTAAAATGTTGTACTAACTATTTGATCTTGTTTAGAATTTGTGTGTAAATGTGGTATTTGAAATTCGGAGTATTCCCTCTGCAGATGTGCATCAATAACAACTCGAGCATCTCTAACCATTTGGTAAAATTTATTTAATCTTGTTGTTTGCTCTCCCAAAAATATATAGAAAGAAAAAAAATAATCTCCAACAATTTGGCAAATTTTATTTTTAAAAATCAAAAAACCTGTTAACAAAACGAAAAGTCATGCTAAACGAACGAAGAACTCCGCTAAGCACGAGAAGAAAGACCAATGCCAAGCATAGAGCCTGCACGCATATTTACAGATATGCCAAGTTGGAAAAGATGGAAAATTGGAATGTCAAACTGTTGGAGAAAATTTTTCTTGATTTTACTAAAAATATTATGGATAGAAAATTATTTGCTAAATTGTTGGAGATACTAGCATGGGGATTGCAGTTGGCCGTCGCGTCTGTCAACACAGAACACACATAAGCTACAAAGGGCATCGTTCGTTGCCGGCTCGTCACAGCATCTCACTATCAATCATTAACCTGTGGTGATGGTAAATGCAAGCTATGCAACCTTTGGCAATTAGGCGATTACCAACTGTGACATGGCAGTAGCTAGTTTCAATTGCACGAAGTACTCCGTTTGGCTAATAAGCTCTGACAGGCTAATTTGTTGTGAGAGAAAAACACTGCTGAATGACTGATGCAGAGAGCACACATAAGCTACATAGGGCATCGTTCATTGCCGGCTCATCATAGCATCGCACTATCAATCATTAACCTGAGGTGATGGTGAACGCAAGCTATGCAGCCTTTGGCAATTAGGCGATTACCAAACTATGACATGGCAGTAGCTAGTTTCAATTGCTCGAAGTATTTTATTTGGCTAATAAGTTATAGAAAGCTAGTTTATTGTGAGAGAAAAATATTGTTGAATGTAGAAAGTGCTTGTGCGACAGCGAGGAAGGGGCTTGCGCAAGAGAGGAAGAGAGGAGAAATGGATGGGGAACGAAATGAGGAAGGCGATGAGGATAAAAACGGTGGGACCCATCACTTGCTAGGCTGTGTGCAGTAGGGTGTGTACCGAGTCGCATGAACCTGCGCGGCCAGAAAGAAGCTTTTGCCCATTAATAAAAAATGTGATTTTTTTTTGTTTTAGAAGCATTTGTTTGTTTAGAAACGTTTTAGAAGCTTTTTTAGGAACGTTTTAGAAGCAACTGTGACTATTTCTCTACTCGCCCGAGCTATCATCTTTTACCGCATAAAGAAGTTACAGGTGGCGGGTATAGATGGCCTAACGGGCCACACGGCACGAGCACGGAACGGCACGTCGCGGCACGGGCACGATTTGGCACGCGTGCCTGCCGTGCCGTGCTTGACGTGCTACCGTGGCAGCCTCCCAGCACGAGCACGACATGGCTGAACTTGGAGCGTGTCGTGCCGTGCCGCTCGGCACGGCAGCACGCCAGTACCGTGCTGGTCCGAGCACGTTGCAGTTCAAAATCACAAACAAATGAGATAACATAACCAAATTCCAAGCATAATTCAGAAAAGAAAAAGAACACAGAGAACAGAAGAGATAACCAAGGGAGCTTGTGCAATGGCTGCCTCATTAAAAACCTGTCTAGGTAAAACTCACCCTTGTGAGAAACTCTAGACAGGGAAAAAGAGTGCAGCCAAGCTCCAGTTGCATTGTTCAATGTTTACATCACAGGTTCCAGTTGCATTGTTCAAGTCCTAATTACTATTACAGACCATTACATGAATAACTAGTTCGCAAAATTTTTCAAGATTCCCCGTCACATCGAATCTTGCGGCACATGCATGGAGCATTAAATATACATGAAAACAAAAACTATTTGCACAGTTCATCTGTAAACCGCGAGATGAATCTTTTGAGCCTACTTACTCTATAATTGGACAATGTTTATCAAATAAAAACGAAAGTGCTACAGTGCCGTTTTTCACAAGTTTTTGCGAACTGAACAAGGCCTAATCAAGATAAAGTTCTTCAAAAGCCTCCACCAACTCCTTGTCCTCCACCATATGTTGTAGCCTTGACTCCGCAGCTTTCCAATCCTTGATGCATGTGAGTGCCTCCACAGCCTCTAGTTTCAGTCTCCGCCGTCGTTCTTCAATGATCCTGCCAGTGGTGCTGAAAGTAGCTTTTGAAGAAATAGTTGAAACAGGCACACTAAAAATATCTTTAGCAAGAGTAGAAAGAACTGGATAAGTTAGTTTATGCTGATGCCACCAGTGCAAGATATTAAAATCATCATCTAACTGGCTGACTGTGTCACAGTCCAGGTAGGCAGTAAGTTCAGAGCCACTGTTAGTGGGAGCAGATGTTGCATGTAGCAATGTAGTAGCAGGTATACCCCTGGACATATCAAGATTAGGAGGTAGAACATCATCATCATATATTTCATCCCAAGTTGTTCTTTTCTTACCAGATAGGGTTGGAGGGACAATCCTTTTCTCCCTAACACTGCCATACAGATCATCATACTTATGATATAGTTTGAAAAGAAGAGTTCTAGTTTCCAACAACTTATTAGAATAATCAGCATCAGTAATCAATTGCAACTTTCTAAGCACTTTGTTAAAACCTTTAATTTTAGCTCTTGGATCCAAAATAAATGCAATACAGTAAAGTGCAGGTATTTGTTTCCAATATTTATTGTACTTATCAATCATAGGTTGCACAACAGCTCTAATATGTTCATCATTTTGGTACTTATGCAGGTGTATAGCAATCCTGACAATATGATGAACCATAAGTGGGGCAGTAGGATAGTACACACCAGACAAAGCAACAGTTGAATCATAAAACAGTTCAAGGAATACCAGAATTTTACTTGCCATAGCCCAATGATCATGAGTTAAAAGAAAGGGAGCACCTCTAGCTCTAGGATAGTTAGACTCAATGAAAGTATGAAAGATTTCCTGGTGGGGTAGCACATGTTGAAGCATCAGATATGTGCTGTTCCACCTAACATCCATGTCCAGTCCAAACAACCTAGGTCTCACACCAGATGCCATGTAATAACTCTTATAAGAAGCAATTCTTAGGTTAGAAGAGTTAATAAATGATATTGCAGTTCTGAATGCATCAAGCATAGGATTAGCAAGAGCAAGAGCCTCCTTCACTATCAAGTTTTTGATATGACAAGCACAGCGTTGATGCAAAAACAGATCTGCACCCAAATACTGCTTAAGTACAGGTTTCAGTGTATCCATGGCTTTGTTATTGGCAGATGCATTGTCTAAAGTGACAGAAAAAACCTTATTCAATATACCATAATCATTAAGCACATTAGTCACACGTTCAGCAATGTTATCAGCATTATGTGACACATCAATAAGCCTTAACCCAAGCACCCTCTTTTCAAGTTGCCAATCAGCATTAATGTAATGAGCAACAATACTGAGATAATCTTGTTTAGCATTTCCAGACCAGATATCAGAAGTAATAGCAACAGAAGTAATTGCATTGTTCTTGAAAGCATCAATCAGGTTATCACGCTTACTATTGAAGTACTTAAAAAGATCTCTAGTTGTTGTTTGCCTAGAAACAGTTTTATATCTAGGGTTATGAGCCTTTGTGATGTACTCTTCCCAGGCCTCAGATTGCCCAATACTGAGGGGAAGGTCTAGTCTAGCAAGCAAGCGAACAAGCTCCACACGAGCAACATCATCACAATAATTCCAATTACGAACAGTACCATCTCTAGTAAAAGTAATGTGGGACTGAGCCAAGCGATCTTTCTCACGCTTTTTAGGACAATTTTCCTGATGACGGAGGAGATGCCCAGTACCAAACCTAGAAATAGCACTAAACTCCTTCTTGCAGTGATTACACATAGCACCATACCTGAAATCCTTACCATTGACCTTTTTTGTGAGTTTCGTGAAGTCATCCCAGCATGCAGAGGTAGAGTTGCGAACAGGTGCCCGCCTACCGTCGCCGTCACCGTTTGCATCTGGCTGGGGGAGACCGTCACCGGCAGCATCTTGCTGGGGCTCGCCGGCACCGAAAAAGCCGGAGTTGCCGTCACCAGCAGAGGCAGAGGTAAGGTTGGCGTGGCTCTCGGCAACAGCACTACCAAAGAGCTCCTCGGCGTCCCCAAGGATGTCGTCCTCGTCATCTCCTGCCATCCCGCAGAGGCGCAACTCCTCATTCCCGGTCATGGTGCGACCAATCTCCTCGTCGGACGACATGTCGCCGTCCCAGGCCTCCGGTTCCTCGACGGCTTCAAATCAAGAACAGAGGAGAGGGTTAGAGCACTAGATCTATGGATCTAGGGTTACGAAGAATAAGAGACGAAGGCATGAAGCTCACCTTTACGACCGGAGCACCAGAGATGCCAGCGACAGCGGCGACGTCGTCGACGTATAGATCCGAATCTGGGATGCTTCAACGTGACCGCATGGCGACGACCACGGAGCTCCCCAGACAGATCTCGGCGACGAGGATGGAGATGAGGAGGAGCAGGGAGGACGAGGCTACATCGAGGGTCAAGAAGAAGGAAGAAGCGTGAAGACGGACACCACTCCGTCAAACTCCGTGTGGCTGTGACGAATGCCGGGCGCCGGCCACCGGGAAGACGAGGGCTAGGGTTTCGCCCTTCACGGCTCAGCAGCGCAGAGAGGAGAGACGAGAGAGAGCGACTGAGCGAGCGGCGGGGAGAGGAATGAAATGAGCACAGTGGACGCTAGGGTTTCGCCCCCCCCCCTCCTTATATAGTCGGCCGCGTAACAGGATGGAATGGACGGTGGAGATCGCTTGAGGGAAGGGATCCAACGGCTCCCGTGCCTGGAGCGGGCTGATGGAGCGGGCCGACGCCGTGCCGGCCGTTGGACCGGGCCGTGCCCGTGCCGTGCTGTCGTGTGCGGCTTCCAGCACGGGCACGGGCACGGGAGCGTGCCGTGCCAGCACGGGCACGAGGCAGGCCGTGTCGGGCCGTTTTCGGGCCGTGCTTTATCGGACCGTGCTCGGGCCGGCCCGTTTAGATCAGCCCGTTTGGCTATCTATTGTGGCGGGTGGTAACTGGTACATTTTAGGTCTTGTTTAGATGCGAAAAGATTTTGGATTTCGCTACTGTAGTACTTTCGTTTGTTTGTGGCAAATGTTGTCCAATCATAGACTAACTAAGATCAAAAGATTCGTCTCGCAATTTATAGTTAAACTGTGCAATTAGTTTTTATTTTCGTCTATATTTAATACTTCATATATGTGCCGAAAGATTCAATATGACAGAAAAACTTGAAATTTTTTGTTTTTATTGTAAACTAAACAAGGCCTTAGGCTCACGAACACCACCGCCACAGCAGTTACCAGACGATGAAGCCAGGTCCAACCGTCGAAGCATTATCTTGTTCAGTCGTCTTCAACCTGGAGCCTGTTCCGGCAGCCGGCAGACTCTAGCGTCCGGTGATGGGGAAAAAAGTCTGTGTGGGGACTGGGGAGGGAAGGGATCCTCGCTAGCGGCGAGGTCTGGCTCCGGCGACCGCCAGTCCGCCTCTGTGCAGCACCAAGTACTAGCCGCGGGCGATGGGCAGTATCCCTTTTCATGTCCCACTGGTGGAATGAGGGAAGTGAATTTTCTAGGAAGAACGGACAGGCCAAGAGGTAAGCCCTCGTTAAGAGCATCTCTAAGGGACTTTGCAAATGAATTTTGTATTTGGTGTTGTTTGCAAAGTCCCAAACTTATTTGCAAAGTCTAAAAATAATCCAACTCTAAGGAACTTTGTATTTAGACTTGGCAAACCCAAAGTGTGGACCCCACCCCCGAATTTTTTTCACTGATCGCGTCCGCGCGTTTTTTTCCCTTCGCGCCATTTTGACGTACGTCGTGCGTCTCAGTCGCCGCCCAGGCCAGCCCAGGTCTTCGCGCCAGTCGCCGCCCAGCCCAGGCCGCGTTCATCGTTCGTCGCCGTTGTCGTTCGCGTCAGTTTGGCTCCGTCCACCTCCGTCCTCCTCTGAGGGAAAGTCCCCGCGAGGGAAGGTCCACCTCCGATCCTAGGCACGCACGGCAGCTGGAGGGACGGCGGGCACGCGCGGTAGGGAGGGCGGGCGCGCGCGGCAGGGAGGGCGGACGGGAAATCGCGCAGGGCGGGGGGACAGAGTCCGACGTGGAAGGCCGAAATTGTAGATGCAAAGTGGTGGAAAGGTTTGCATATATGCAAAGCCTCAACCTCCATTTGTAAAGTTAACCAAATTGCAAACCTTATTTGCAAAACCATTGGAGGGGTATTTTCTACTCTTTTTTGCAAATATGACAATGCAAAGTTTGTTTGCAAAGCCTTTGAAGATGCTCTAAGTTCGCGAAATGAAAACTTTTAAATGTCATATTAAATATGTAGGAAAGGTGTCGGAAGATATTTTTGAATATTAATAAAAAATTACATAGTTAGTTAGAAACTACGAGACGAATTTGTTAAATTTAATTAATTTGTCATTAATTACTATAGCAATTATGCTAATTATGAACCAATATTAGCTTTAAAAAATTTGTCTCACAGTTTATAATCCAACTGTATAATTATTATTTTTCGTCTATATTTAATACTCCATGTATAATTGAAAAGTTTTAAGATGGAAAACTATACATGGCCTAATTGTTGCACGAAAAAATACTTGAGACGCTTTGACTCTCCAAGGTTCTTAAAATCACTTATAAATTGGGATGGAGGGAGTACATATTTATATGTATTAAAATATGCATCTACATTTTCATTGATTTTTATATATTTGACTATTGAATAATTATTAATATATATGTTAGTTTTTGGATTTTTTTTTGAGACCGTTATTTTTTTGGATGTGTCTTTATCTACAAGGTTATATAGTCGTATCTCAAGTCCCTATTTTGTTGTACCATAAAGCTATTGGTAAGAAAATATACATGGTTATCTTCAAAATCAGTTAGATATCCTAATGTGAATCCAAAATCTAGATACACATTTTGCATTCATATCCGGTAATATTCATATTGGGGATCCAATAAATTTGTGGTAAATGGTGCCATTTGAATTTGATTTAGGGGGTGTTTAGTTCTCCGTAGAATCCAAAATGCAAAATGCCAAAAATTTTAGGGTCATGTTTAGTTCTATTTAAAATGCAGAATTTATTGTCCTCACGAAACCTCTTGAGGCTCATTATAGGTTTTTTTTAGCCTATTGATGCCAAAATCCAAAATGGAGAATAACTACTTTTTGCCAAAAAAATTTTGCATAGTGTTTAATTCCATTTTGCAAAATGATGGACCAAAACCCAATTTTTTTAGGAAAAAATGGGAACTAAACACCCCCTTGATGTGAGTCCGATCTAAATGTATCTCTAGCTATAATAAGAGCGACGCTAGGCCAGATCCTCTCTCACTTATAGTTGGCCATGAGGCCCGACCCTGTTGGCTCGGCACGAATCTCGGCATTTTGGCCTAGCACAAAGCACGACTCGGTTTGGTGCTCTACGTGCTCGGGCTGCCAAGGCCTAGGGGAGCAGGCCGTGCCTGGCCGCACTCCTGGCCTGTAGCTGTGGGGTATAAACCCTATACCCTTACGGCTAGACTTGGGCCAGGAGGCTTGGCCCATTATGAGACAAGCTCGAGGCTTGATCCGACAGCTTGGAGTTTCGTGCAAGGAAACAAGACGTGAAGATCAAGCAGGATTCTAGTCGGTTAGAATAGGAATTGATATCGAACTATCTATGACAATTGTAACCGACTAGGATTAGTTTCCAGATCTGTAACCCTGCCCTCCGGACTATATAAGGAGAGGCAAGGGACCCTCCTAGGACATCATATTCTCTCAACACAATCCAATACAATCAGACGCAGGACGTAGGTATTACGCCAACTCGGCGGCCGAACCTGGATAAAAAGCTTGTCTGTGTCTTGCGTCACCATCGAGTTTGTAGTTCGCGCACCGTCTACCGATAAACTACTACCGTGGGTATACCCCAAGGTAGACTGCCGACCAGCTTTCGTCGACAGTAGCACGGCATGGGCACGACCCGAAAATAGGTGGAGGCATGGTGTCAGCCCGCTGCTAGCCTTGGTCTGCTAAAGGGCCAAGCTCTCACTCTCCCTAAACCCTATCTATTTCCCCATCTCCCAGACTCCCTGCCGACCTCCCTTCCACGACGCGGCAATCGCACACCGCGAGGAGACGCTGCTCACGAACTCGGGTGTTTGCTGCCTCCCCCGTGGCCTGTGTGGTTGTGCTGTTGTCCGACGTCCGCAGGCATCGAGCGTGGCGGCGCACGTCGGACACCTACACACCACCACACTACAGACCACGAACAGCCCGCCACGGCCTCCACCATGCCTCGAGCTCACTGTTTGCTGCGGATCTGATGCCACTGACGCGATTGCGGGTCCGCGGCCCCTCGACCTCGCTCCTCCGATCAACATCAAGGTGGCGTCGCCGGCTCCTTGCGGCGGCACCTCGGCAGCGAGCGCACACAGCCTTGACTGGCCGACTCCCTGAGCTAAGTGGCAGCAGGGTGTGCTCTCTCATGCTCGGGCCGCCCAGCATGCGGGGCAGGCCGTGTTTTCGGGCTGACACGGCGGCCCAGCAGGCCGTGCCCGAGGCACGAAGCACGAAAGGGCACGACCCGTGAGGCACGACGGTCCGTGGCGGCCCGACCCTCACCGGGCCGTGCTGGCCCGATGGCATGTCGTGTCAGGCCGGGCCGGCCCGTTGGCTATCTATATTCTCACCTGCCTTAAGCTCTATTTGGGAGGACTCTTCTAGTTGTGGCTCTGTGCTATAGTAATTAAAGAAGCTTGAGCTAGCGGAACCATGAATTGTGGTTTTACTCAGACTCCTGATTTGAAAAAGAGAGAAAAATAACTTCATGTTGCAATGCTCGCTACATTTATTTTAGATGTAGAGTTGGAGCTACGATTTGTCGTGCTAAACACTGGACTGTTTGGATATCCTCAACTAAACCTTAGTCACGTAAACTTTAGTTCATAGGTATCTATACATGTGAACTAAAAGTGGACTAAACTTTTCTACTCCAAATAGTCATTAGTTCATAGTTGCCAAATGTGAACTAAAGTGGACTAAAAGATATCCATGAGTCTATGTCTGGAGTCCCTCTTTTAGTTTACTTTTAATCGATGTATCCAAACATCACTTGGCTAATTGATCTATACAAAAAACATTTGCAGACCATCCAAACATGGCCTTATCCCCTCTCCTCTAGTCTTGGCATTCCTCGGAGTGCACATGGTTTTCAAGTTGTAACAACCCCTCCCTCCTCCGTACGAAAAGATGCTCTCGAGAAAAAGGCGGTGTCGATCCACTCACACAAGCAATCAACACTCCTGAACGGGGGTGACGCACGGGCTATAAAACCCCCTCCCTCTGTCCCTCTCCACCCGCAGTTCCTCTCGTCCCTCTGCCCACAAGGTGAGCATCTGCCTTCCTCATACTAATTTCTGTTTCTTCTGTTTCTCGGCTCTCTCTCCATCCGCTGTTCTTCCTTTTTCTCTCAAAAGATTTTAACAGCAGCCTTTCTCGTGGGTCCTTCCTCTGATTGAGATTGTCGAGATGAAGTTTTGTGTTTGATCTCGTCCTTATTTGTTCTGTTCAGGCGTATGGTCCATCTCCAAATTATTTCTTGTTCGATTATTGTTTTACAATCTCCTCTATGGTTCTTCACTGATTTTTTTTTCACTCCTCTCTCTCCTGCTCTCTAGTTTAGTAGGTTCTTCGTTTCTAACCTCTTTTCATTCTCAATGTATTACTAGTATCATGTTTCTTCGGTTCTTACTGTCTCGTATAGTATTTTCTTCATCTGGTCTCTTATCTTTTTAGGATGGGGAAGAACAAGCCTTCGCATGGACGTGGCCAGCGCAACCGCATCAGGCCGACGACCGCGACGGTCTCCTCTACGAACGGTGCCAAGGTGTTGCTGCAGGGCATCCAGAGGATGAGCCACAACAACCTCGGTACTCGGCTTCTCGACGCCAGCGACCTCTCCACAGAGAACATCGCCCTCAACGGCCAGTTGGCGGAGGCTGCGGTCCAAGCAGTCGGGGTCCAGGTCGGGGCCGAGGCCGGTGCTGGGGAGGCAGGTGGCGGAGCGACGGCGGCGGCGGGAGTACTGCAGGAGTAGTTCATCATGCTTATCTTAGTATAGTCTACGTACTAGTATTTCTTCTGTTATGGTGAAACCGTGTTTCTTAACTTTCATCAGCGAAGTAGCGAAGTATCGCATATCTGAATCTAGACTTGGAAATATGTGGTTTGTTATCTGAATCTATCTAGACTTTGAAATATGTGTTTCCTGGTGTTGTGATGGTGTTTTGAGATGCATGATGATCAGAGTAATAAAAGAGATTATGTTGTGCTAGCATCATACGTATGATCTGATCATATATGGCAATATTGGCACACCGCACACATCTATTTTGTTTGTGAATCTGCATATTGCTGACTTCTGTGGAAGAAGGGTCATGGCACTGAGTCTGACTGAAACTTTTTAACCTTTTTTAAAGCAGTACTTGTACTTAGCCTTACGGATGTATGCAAGCCATCATGAAAGGTCTTGTTCAAGCCGAATCGGTTCATGAAAATAAGTCGAGCTATTTTGTCTCCCCTTCCCCCCCCCCCCCCCCCCCCCCACCATTGGCTCCTAACACAGATCATGCACGGCGGCTTCCAGTCACACTCGCACCAAGCCGTCGAACTTCGTGCTTGCCCGTGCTTCGTACTGAACGTATAATTTGTCATCTATAGACGATTTGGAGATCTCGAAGATTTATCGTTGAACGCCTGCGAAATGTTCTAATTTGTTTTGGATTCAAACTCTATAACACTAGGTGAATTCCCTGCGCGTTGCTACGGGATTTTCTTAAAAATAAATTATGATATACGTAACATTACTATATGATATTCACTATATTTTATATATATATATATATATGAATTTGACTTGTATGTATTTTATTATATTAGATTTAGTAAAAAATTGCTAAGCTAATAGAAGAAAAACTAATATTTGGTTACATTATAGATAAATTAATGATGAAACAAATAGTGTATATACATGACTTGTATGTTAATAGATTAAATATTTAAAGTATGTCATATGATATAGATAACATGGTCATTTTTTGTAATTAATATGGGATGACATGGACTTAGTGGATAATATGTGGACACCTTGCATGAAGAGAAAGAACATTTAGTGGATCACTTAGTAGGGAATGATGTGGACACCTTGCATGAAGAGAGAATTTATCTAGTGTGGTTTAGCTTTATAAAAGTATATGTTTATCTAATGTGTCTTAGCGTCACTCTGTACCATTACTAGACGTGAGTTATTCTAATGGGTTTTTCATTGGTATGACTATAATTTTGCAAGTTTAGAGAAATACTATTAATAATCGTCTATTTTGAAACATGCTATTATAATTCTTTTGAGCTTGAATCGTGCCATTTTTATGTGGGAACGGCTCTAATACTCCTCTTTTTTTTGGCAAAGCATACCTGAGCTTTATTAATCGAAGATGTATAGTTACATCTCGTAGTATAAACTCATTCATGAAACTAGGGGCTCATCGTTCCAAATACAATATTTATTAGATTGCCTAACTCGCCTTGCTAACTCATGCGCTACACAATTAGCATTTCTACTGCAGTGTTCAATCGAGATTTCTTGAAAACTGCTCCAATACTTCTCTTTCTAAAAAAATAGCACGTATCTCAAAGCAGCCATTCTAATTAATTATTTTTTCCTAATTATTATTTTTCATAGGACCTGGATGGGCCTGGCCCATTCGGGAACCCGTGTCCATCACTTGACTACACCCTAATCCAAAGCCGAACACATCTTGCATATCCCCTTTCTTCTCGGCATTTCGTTTTGTTTCCTCATCGACGAAGACGGGTGCGCCTCATGGCATCGTTGCACATCGTCGGGAGAAAAACAACTCGGATGTTCGTGCACCAAGCCAGATTTCTTTTCATGCTATCTTCCAATTAACGCGAGTGCTCGTGTGCCAATGTAGATTTCTCGGAGGAGTCGTTCAGTTAGAATACATATACATACGGGTTCTAGATAGCCAGCCTGCTAGTCGGGCTGTGGACGGGCTGGGTCGGACGAGTAGGGCCCATCGAAGCCTAAAAGAAAAAATAATAAAGAAAATATTAAGTTGCATTGGCTGCTTTGAGATTAGTGCTATTTTTGAAAAGAGGAGTAATGGAGCAGTTCCCTTTTTACATATTCGACAGGGTTGCTTTGGGCCATGCGTAGGTGATTAAAGACCATTGTATTCTCATATCTCCTAAAAATACCCATATTATTTCTCTATTCCTCCACTCCCTGACGTGTGAGCCCTACACTTCAGCTTCTCCTTTGACCTCCGGTCGGCGCTAAATGCAGTTTACAAACAGATTGAGAACTCCAAAGGAGCTGTACAGTGGCACACCAAACAAACAGGGCTTGATCGTGCTCCAAGTACGTGGAACTATTGTTGCACATGATGAGTGGTGGAAAAAAAGGTAAAAAAAGATCTTTGTGCTTACTAATTGGCACATATTATATTTATACGGTACATAAAGCTATTTTCAATTTTCTTTTGTACAGAATCATTCCGAATGGAAGAAGAACCTGTATGCGAAATTTTCAGTTCATATATACGTAGCAAAATTGCTCATATGCACATTTTTTCTAGCATCAATAGCGAAAAGACAAGCCAAATGCATGGCGGCAACAAATACCACGGCCAACATCAACTCAAAAGTGACGCCAATCTTATAAAGGTAAAATAAGGATTTGCCATTTTAACCAACTAGAACAATCATAATAATCTAAGATTCAAACACTCTTGATTGTTATATAAGAATAATCCTAATTATAATAATCACATGCATAATCCTAATTATAATAATCTACTAGTGATCCGAACAGGGCCTAAATAATAAGTGCCTCTCAAGTTAAAAAGTTAAATCAAACTAGATAAGAATCTCTCGCTTTAACCAACCACAATCAACCTCAATAATCTAGAGATCCAAATTCTCTTGTTCTTGTATATTATAATAATCCAGTTGTCATCCAACCAGACCCTAAGTTTAGTGGCGTAGAATTGGAAATTTTGTCTGCATAGTTTTGTAGTTGATCATCACATAAACACAATTATGCAACTTAAAACAAAAACAAGCACTAGGTAGGCCAAGTATAACATTGTGCTGGCTCTCATGAACCTCATCTTTGTCTCCACAAGGGTAGACACTTGGTCCATCGTTGGTCTATTGCGCAAAGCAGCGGCCGCTGCAATAGCAGCCCTCTTCTCACACCGACGCCTCCACTTGCGAAGGGCTTCCCGTCGAGCCTGAGCGCTAGGCGGAACATGCAAGGGGCTAAGGATCCAGAACCCAAACCCGACCGAGTCGGGCTTAGGCCGAAAGTGGAATAGGCCACGCTCGACACGGCGTGCCTTGTACCTTTGGAGGGCCTCTGCGATGGCATCCATGTGCACCTTGATGGGGGGCAGGTGTTCCCTGTATGCGTCCCACTTGTATATTTCTGGGATTTTAGAGTAAATTTTCTTGATGATCTGCAGTTGCGTGCGAAGGATCAACTCGCGGCCCAACGGGGTGGCCCTCACCATCTCACTACCTCCACGGTGAGACCTTATGCCCAACACATCGTGACGACAGAACCTAAATCTCTTGTGGATCTTGCGTCCTCTCATCGTCTTATTAGTTTTCTGATGAGGTGTTGTGGACCTACAACATAAATGCAACTATTAATTAGTAGATTACCAACATATATAAGATGTTGGATGTTGTTGAAATCTTGATGAAGACATGAAATAGCTAGGTTTTGTTTTCTAATACGTTAAGAATGCTTGTGATTGGGTCGATGAAACCCTAGATTTTATTATTAGCAAGAAGGTCACAGAAAATCTAACTGTCATTTCATAATTAATAAAGTTGTCATGACAACTTTTCCTACAAAATAATTGGATGAAGTTCCTCAATATTTTCGTTGGGACTATATTCTAACATAAATGGTTCTATAGAGAAAAGAGCAACAACTACACACAATTATCACCGTTCTATCTAAATCTTAAATCACTTTAGTATTATCTTAAAAGCTCGTTTAGCAGCTCGAAGTGGTCCTAATTCTAGGCTTCTATAGCCTTGCACAAAAAAAGGGCTTATAGACACAAAAATATCCAAATGCGTAAGGAGCAAAATGTTTCAATCACTTGCGTCAATTCTCCATTTTTTGACCCAAATTTTTTTGTCCCATCATATCAAATGTTTAAACATATGCATGAAGTATTAAATATAGATTAAAAAATAACTAGTTACACAGTTTACATGTATTTTACGAAACAAAGCTTTTAAACCTAATTAGTCCATAATGTGCTACAATATCCAAAAGCTTTTCTTTTTCGCGGCCCGTTCAATCACTCATTTTTGTTAATACTTCTTGTTGCAATAAACTAAAATGGATTGTATTTGAGTTGTTCGTCAACCAACCACGGAAAAAAATTGTACCTTTACTGAAGCGAATTCATATTTCTACTTTTTATTTAGGAAAAAAATGTGTGGACCACAATCCAACATGCCATACGGTTGTAAAAAGTGATTCAGATTCACCATACAAAATTTTACAAAAAGAATCTAGTCTAGATTTAAAATGTTTCTGTAATAATCTACAACCCAACAAACCTACTGTAAAGTCAAATAATTTTCCAACTTTAACAATATTTTTTTAAAAAAAAAGATACATAATAGCATCTACAAGTTTAAATAGTTGTAATATACAGAAACATTTCATAGGAAAATAATGAAACTAATTTAATATCATAGATACTGGTGTATTTTCTCCTATAAAGTTTAAATCTGATTTGTAACTAAACTAAAGTTTGGAACCGATGGGATTAGTGAAAAAAACAACGCTGGGAATTGTTTGCAATGCGCGTGAGCATGAGCATGTACAAGTACATATACGTGTCCTACACGGTAGCGGAACCTATTTATTCAGATTAAAGTGTTTTGAGTTGACGCGGGTGCTCATATATATGTATATATATATATATATATAATGTATGAACGTCTATATATACCTACTGTTTTTTCATCGGAAAAAGAAAAAGAAAAGAGCAAAGTACGCCGGCAACAAACTCGAGAGGAAGACGATGCAAACCTGATGCTGGAGCAGGAGCAGAGCAGCACTTCTCCGTCGGTTTAGAATACAGTAGTTCGTGGCGTTGATGTGACCTTTTATGACATACAGTATACTGTAGGAGTACGTGTTTTTATTTGCAGGCACGCGAAGTCCGGCCCGAGCGTGGGTAGAAGTAGAACCGGACTCGAATACAACAACGTAACAGGGTTAAAGCAACACGCAGAAACGCTACTCCTCAGCGGCTCCTCTCTCGTTGACAGCCTGGCGAACAGCGCGGGCCGGGCTGACACACAAGCAGGCCTCAAACTGACTGATTGGGAGGTTGGGGGCCCAAAGCCTTGTCAAATGCCAATGCCGGCTTCCTCCACCTCCTGGAACCAAAAAAAAAAAAAAAAATCGGTGTATCCTGGGCGTACCCTGCCTTCTGTGCGCCACCAACGTCGATGGACGACGCGTGTCACCGTGCGGACACAGTGGGCGATTCCTCCTCGCACGGGCACGGCTCCGCAACATCTGGATGCCTTCGTAGGCACAGGTTTTCTAAGCACCACGTGGCAGCCATCCGAGGCTGGGGCGCATGGGACGCCCTAGGGTGCACTGAATTTTTCTTCTGGCTGAGGTACGAAAACAAAATGCGCATGGGCCTTCACTTTTACCCCTGCCTGCGTCGGCCTGGTATTTTAAACAGACCTTTAAAGCCCAGCCGAAGTGACCTCGACGCACCGCACAGCGGGCACACGGGAACAGACCCCACGCCAGGGCCGGGTGCGCTTTGTTCGGCCACATTTTGCTTCTCCGGTCAAAACGGGGCAACGTCTCAAATATTCACGGGTACACTACTGTCTTTTCTTTTTAACGTCTATCACATTTACAACCATTCAAATACGACTTGAGCAGAGTACTTGAGGTTTAATTTAATAATTAAAATTTCTTAATGAAAATATCATCAATACATTGAACGGTTCGTACTACTATAGAACTATTGGATCTCCTTTAGAATTTGTGTGTAGATGTGGTATTTGAAATATTCCCTTTGGTCATCAACCTCATCCATAACCTAGAAATGCAAACTCTCTTGTTAGTATAACCCATAACCCAGATTACAATAATCCAACCGTGACTCAAACAGACCTTAAGTTCAATGGCATAGTACTGGGAGTTTTGTCTAATTAGTTTTTCATAGAGTTGGTCATCACATAAACACAATTATGCAACTTAAATAGAAACAAACACAAGGTAGGCCATGTATAGCATTGTGCTGGCTCTCATGAACATTATCTTCATCTCCGCGAGGGAAGACACTTGGTCCATTGGTGGCCTATTGCGCAAAGTGATGGCCGTTGCAACAGCCGCCCTCTTCTTGCGCCGGCACCTCCACTTGCGAAGGCCTTCCTATCGAGCTTGAGAGCCACCCCGAACACGCCAAGGGCAAATGATCCAGATCCCCGAGCGAGTTGGGCTTAGGCCAAAAGTGGAATAGGCCACGCTCAACGCGGCGTGCCTTGTACATCTCGTGGGTCTTGGTGATGGCAGGTAGGTTTTGCTTGTATGTGTCCCATTAATATATTCCTGGGGTTTGGGAGTATATGTTGTTGATGATTCGGAGTTTCATGCGGATCAACAACTCAAGGCCCAACAGGGTGAGCCTCACCATGTCACTACCTCCACGGTAAGTCCTTGTGCCAAACACATCGCAGCGATAGAAGATAGAACCTAAACTTCTTTTGGATCTTGCGTCCTCTCATCGTCTTTCTAAAGATGATGAGGTCCTGCGGACCTACAACAGAAATGTTGATGAAGACATTAAATATGTAGGTTTTGTTTCATAATACGTTAATACTTGTGTTTTGGTCGACGAAACCCTAGATTTTATTATTAGCAAAGAAGATCATGGCAAATGAAACAAGCATTTCATGGTTAATAAAGTTGTCATGACGATTTCTCCTTCGGAGGAATTGGGTGAAGTTCCTCAATAATTTCCTTGGGAATATGACTATATTCTAACATAGATTCTCCATTTTTGTGGCTAGGCATGTCGAACGGTCGTGGAGTCTTACGCCTCCCCTCTAGACTAGCAATCACTTTCTTTAGTAATACTTCTTGTTGCAATAAACTAAAATGGATTATATTGAGTTATTCGTCAACCATAAAAAGATTTGAATCTTTATGAAGCATATTTATATTTCTGCATTTTTTATTTAAGAAAAAAATGTGTGGACAAAAATCCAACTTGATGCCAAACTGTTGTAAAAGGTGATCCAGATTCACCATACAAAATTTTACAAAACCACTGTAAAGTCAATTTTTTCAACTTTAGCAATATTTTTAAAAAATATATAGCATCTACAACCTACAGGTTTAAATAATTGCACAATATAGAAACATTTCATAGGAAAATGATGAAACTAATTTAATATCAAAGATATTGGTGTATTTTCTCATGTAAAGTTAGTTAGAACAAGAAATGGTTGATTTATAGCTAAGCTCAGTGGCGAATCTAGAAAAAATTGTGACCGGGGTCGGCACAACTCATGATAAAAATTTATAGTAATCTAACACTATGATACATGCAAAAATATAGGCATTATTGTTTATAACAATGACATACTGCAAACATCATGTATAGGAGCAAAATTAATAATATTGTAATAAGATATACAATAGTGGTTACCTTTTATAATTTCACTCGACGGGTACGATCATCCATATTCTGGAAACGAACTATGATATCATCATTTGGAATTGCATTAAGAAATTCTTGTTCCACAAAGCAAACGACACAGTCATTCATAAATCCATCCCCAATACGGTTTCGTAGATCTGTCTTCACAATTTTCACTACTGAAAAACATCTTTCCACTGATGCTGTGGCGATAGGAAGAACTAGCACAAGTTTGAGGAGTCGATATACCAAAGGAAAAGCCAGATGTTTTTTTGTATCCACCATTAATCTACCAAGTTCAGAAATAGTATCCAGTTGGGCAAATCTTGCATCGGCTCGCACATTATCAATGTAAATATGAAGCTCAAGACTAAGATCGTCCAGCTCATTTGAATCAAAATCACTAGGATATGCCTTTGCCAACTCCATCAAACTCTCAAATTTGAAAGCATCAAAAGAATTCTTAGGATTGAAAGCAGCAACATGAGTAAGCAATTCAGAATTTACCTCATTAAAACGATCATTAAATTCTGTAAGCTGCAGATCAATAATTGGGTTCAAGCAATCATATTTGTAGTGTTCATAGTTGGTGCGGCCGGTCCTTTGCCTTGGTTTGTGTCGGTCAACGTACTCTTGCTCCATGTCTAACTTTGGGATATTGTGTTCTTCGCAAAAGAACATTACATCCTCTAATAGAGAATCCCAACCATCATCCCTTATTGTATTCATATTGGGCTTTTGCCTTTGCGGCCTGCTGGCCTTGGCACTGGCCTACGAAGTTGTTGGGGTCAATATTTATTTTTACTGGGGTCCAATATGGTGAGAATACAGAGGGTATCGCTGGTTCTACGAAAATCATCGGGGTCGGCGGACCCCGACGCTTTACTGTAGATCCGCCCCCTAAGCTAAAGTTTGGAACCGATAAGTTAGTGAAAAAACAACGCAGGAAATTATCATGCAATGCACGTGAGCATGAGCATGTATACATCCTACACAGACCTTTTTTTAGTTTTGTTTTTTACTATGTTTTTGGTGTAACGACGCCAGCAAGGCATAAGTATTTCAAAATTGTTTGTTGGAGTATATATAAATATGTACTCCATCTGTTTGAAATTATAAGTTATTTTATTTTTTTTGTTTCATCCAATTTACTATATATAGATATATTATTATATCTAAATACATAGCAAAGTGTATATATTAAAAAAAACAAATCCATTTATAATTTAGAACAAAAGAGTATTGTTTCTTAAAAAGAAAAAGAGTAAGGTACACCGAAAACAAACACGAGAGGAGGACAAATGGACAATGCAAACCTGAAGCTAGAGCAGGAGCAACAACAGTTCTCCATCGGTACATCGTGGCGTCGATGTGATATTCTATGACATACTCCATATCTGTTAGATATGATCGAATCCGAAGAAATGGTAATGTTTTATTTACAGGCATGGGGAGTCCGGTCCGATTGTGGGTAGAACCAGACTCATCCAACACTACAACAGGGCTAAAGTGACAAACAGAAACTCTAGACCCGGCCACCTCCTCAACGGGCCCTCTCTCGTTGGCACGGCCGGGCCGAGACATAAGCAGGCCTCAAACTGTGCGAGTTCCTTGCCAAAAAAATGAGGGCCTTGCCAACGCCAGCTTGCTCCTCCTCGTGGAGAGGTACGAAAAGAAAAGGTGCGTGGGCCTTCACTTTTTACCTCTACATTTTTTGTTTAATTTTAAGCAGTTATATACTTCTGCATATTAAAGAAAAATATAGATCCTGTTTCATAAATAAGAACGAGGTTAATGCATGATTGACCACGCAATTAGCATATCTTTCTCCTCGCGTGCCCACCCCCAGCCCCGCTCACGCCTTCCTCCCCCGCTGCCTCTAGCCAGCGGGTGCCTCGCAGTTAGTCGCGTCGTCCATCTCCTACCCTCGCCCACTTCGTCGTCCTCGCCCCCGCCATTGCACGCAAATGCCCGTGACAATCTTCTCCCCCTCCCTCTCCCGCGGCCATGGCCATGGGCGTCCCTAGCCTGACCTGGCCCGGCCCCCTCCTATGTCGTCAAAAACCTAACGTCGTCCTCCCCATCATCCCCACGACTTAGCCAGCCAGCCTTCTCGAGCCCCTTCTAAGCCTATCGAAGTTGGGGGAAAAGAGACGGAGAGAGAGAGAGAGAGAGAGAGAGAGAGAGAGAGAGAGGAAGATGACGCACCAGTAGAACGATTTGGAGATGGAGAGCACGCATGATCATTGGGGAGCACCCGAGCAGTAGCTAGGAAGGGGGAGGTTAAGAGGAGAAATGGATGGGAATGAAAAGAGGAAAACGTTGGGGATAAAAAACAGTGGGGACCATCACATATTAGGCGGCGTGCAGTGGAGTGTGTGCAGAGTCGCAAGAGCCCCCGTGGCTAGAAAGAATCTTTTGCCCAGAAATAAAAAATGTGACCATTTTTCTTTTTTGTTTTAGAAGTGACTTTTTTTTAGAAACGTTTTAGAAGCAACTGTGACTATTTTCCTTTTTTTCTGTGACTATATTCCTGAGCTATCTTCTTTTTCCTTTTAGGAAAAACCTGAGCTATCATTTATTAACGCATAAAGAAGTTATAGGTGGCCGGTGGCCCATTTTAGGCCCAGGAACACCACTGCCACAACCGTTACCAGCCCATGAAGCCAGGTCCAACCGTCAAAGCGTCATCTTGTTCAGTCGTCTTCAACCTGGAGCCGATTTCGGCACGGCAGCCAACAGGCGCTAGCGTCCGGTGAGGAAAAAAAAAATAGTCTGTGTGTGGGGAGGGAAGGGATTCTCGCCTGCGGTGAGGTCTGGCTCTGGCGGCCGCCAGTCCGCCTCTGTGCAGCACCAAGTACTAGCCGCCACCTCCACCCCCACCCAACCGCAGCAGGCCACCATACTAGTAGACCATGCATGCCTGACTGACCCTGATCCAAGCAGTGGTATGCAGTCGTCGTAGCTCCCCAAGTGGAGATTGGCAGTATCCCTTTCCAAGATTTGGATCAAACCCTCGGTTCCGCTGGCTACGCTAGTAGCCGGAGCGAAGCCTTTTGCAGGGCACTTTACTTGACCACCCAACCCCAATGGCCAAAGCCCCTTTGAAAGCAGCAGCTTGTGCTTGTGCTTGTGTCTGCATGGACGGACGGGCCGGGGCGAGGACGGACCGGACGGATTCCTTCCTCCAAGATGCCCCTTTTCTTTTCCGTCGCTTTTCCCCCCTCGTCGTCTTTGATACCCGTAAGCACCTTCCCTTGGCCCCGCCTTAAACCTCTTTAAAGCCCAAGAGCATAGATCCCCTCTCCAAAATCGCTCACGCACGCGCGCGCCCTACTAACCTTATCCCCCATGTGTTATGCTTATCGCCTATACACACCATGCTCTCGTGTTCTTGGTTGCAATTTGCATCGCTCTCGATCTCCCTCTCGCTCTCGCAAGAACGTGGCAACTGCATTCATCAGGTCAGGTCAGGAGCTAGCCATTGGATTGGAGTAGAGTGCGCTAGCTTCTCTGCTGCCAGAAGTCCAGAACCAGATGTTGGCTGCCTGCATAAGACAAGAATTTGCAGCAAAGCTGGGGAGGGAGAAAGTGCCGAGCTGCATAAGTCAATGTACTGCAGTATACTCACTCAGCTCGTGAAGGAAAACTGCAGGTGCAGCAGGAGTGTTCAGGTGGAAAGGATTTCAGTCAGAGTTCAGCAAATGGCTCTGACGACTCGCCTACTACCAGCAGACTACTCTTGTTCCTATCACTGTGACTGTGAGGGCGTAAAGCGAGCTAACGAAAGACCTGCCAAGCTAGGCCACTACAGTACCCGCCATGCTAAAATAGACAGCTCGTGGAAGTAAACTGCAGGGGAATTTTGCAGCAAACAAGAACCGGCCGAGAAAAAAAGTTTGAGAGAGATTAAAGGTTTTCTCTTTCTCTGGAGAATATATGAGGTGACTAGACATGGCACTGCTCTTAGCCTTTGCTATGGTTCTTCTGACTAGACATGTCGCTTATTATTAGCTTATTATTATGCCTTTTTTTCTGAAATCTGAAAAGAAAAAACTTCTCACGGTTCTTCTGTGCCCCGCTTTGCATAATTGCATCTGCTGACTCCTGTTACCTGCATGCACGCAGACTTGCAGTAGATTGTTCACGGCTCCTTGCGGTACGGAGGAATCGATCCGTTTCATTTCATGCAGTCCAGTCCAGTCTGCAATGGCAACGCATCAGGCAGCACAGTGGAAAACAATGCAGCTACCAGGAGCAGCGTCTAGCTCATCATATCTATCCAGAACGAGTGAACGACGAGTGGCTTTTTCAGTTCAGAAACAAACAGGGAATCGTGTCACTGCGGTAGCCATTTCAGGGCTGAGAGAATGGAGATGGAATCACTAATCTCCGTGTGGCCGTGTCGGTGAAAAAGATGAGCTGGTAATGAAAGGATTACACGCAAAAAGAATTAACTGTCAGGGAGGGAGAGAGTCGCTGGAGCTTTAGTTCGACACAGGTGGCCTACTTCTGGAAGGAGACGAAGACGAGCCGTGATGTACTGATGTTAGTATTAGAGAAACTTAAAGGTTTGTGTACGCAGAGGGAGAAAAAGGAAAGCCGGATGGGACCACTTTAGGAATGTTACACTGTTAATGAATCATTATGGTCTTCCTGAAAGTCGCGAAATTTCAAATGGCTGCAGGCTGCCTCGTTCTGTCGGTTGGGTTAGAAAAACAGAGCGATATGCCAAAGCCACGAAAGTATTCAGTTTCTTTTAATTTTTAAAAAATGTTCTTCAAGTACTGCAAGTGCAACATGTTAATTACTAAAAAGACCAGGAACATTTGATGGCACAAGAACAGGACAAACTTTCAGCAACAGACAGACATAAACTCTGGTACTGGAGAAGGTACAGCAGGTCTTTGATCTCCCTGAAACTGAACTTTATAGACAGAAGATGGTTGTGGATTTCATCTCTCATGCTCTGAACTGAGCCTCAGAGAAAACATGACTCGATGCATGCATAGACCTTGTTTAGATACACCCAAAAACCCAAAACTTTACAAGATTCTCTTTCACATCAAATCTTGTGGCACATGCATGGAACACTAAATATAGATAAAAAAGATAACTAATTGCACAGTTTAACTGTAAATCACGAGACGAATCTTTTAAGACTAGTTGCTTCATGATTGGATAATGTTTGTCAAATAAAAACAAAAGTGCTACAGTGTCAAAATCCAAAAAGTTTTTGCATCTAAACAAGGCCATAGCATAGCAGTCTCAGAGTAACAGCAGCTCAACACCACCGGAGAGCTCGATCGAATCTCTGGCTGCACCTAATTTCATGGCCATCCAGCTCCATTTCTTTAAGCCAACCACCATCCAATCCAGTGGGCAGTGGGAGGGCACAAGAATGTCAATCGAGCTGGCGGATAGGAGGAACATATACCGGGCAAATCCGGATCGCGGCGAGGAGGAGATATAGATATGGTTTTCTGTGTGAATTCCCTCCCGTTCCGTCCTCGGGATCCATCCGTCCACTAGACGAAAGGTTGGATGCAAGGATGGTCCTTCACTCCAGGAACCTTAACGCAGGGAGGGGAGACAATTAGCATCCCATTAGATTCCTGATGAGCTCTGGCCATTCTTTTTTCACGCCTCTCTCCCTGCGTCCTAATCCCTGCTGCTTTTTTCTCCCTTCTGCTCTCGCATTGGCTTCAGAGAATCATCCCCCCACACCCCACCACTCTGCGTGCAAATCATGGCGAGCTATTAGCCCATGACACCCTGATTATTCTCTATCTCTCGCTTGCCATCACATCGAATAAGTGGACAGGCCCACAGACCACACTGTTTGTTTTCCTCGTGGATTTCCTCTTGTTTTTTTCATTGCAGAAGCCAAGCCTCTGCGTTGTCCTTCAGTTCTTCATGGGTTTCAGTAGAGGAATGCAGTGAACACAGGTCTGGTTTAGTTCGCAAAAATTTTTAGATTTCGCTACTGTAGCACTTTCGTTTGTTTGTGACAAATATTGTCTAATCATAGACTAAGTAGGGTCAAAAGATTTGTCTCGCGATTTACAGACAAACTATGCAATTAGTTTTATTTTCGTTTATATTTAATGTTTTATGCATATGTCACAAGATTCGATGTGACGGGGAATTTTGAAAAAATTTGGGAACTCAACAATGCCACGGTGTGCATTCCCCTGAAGTCTGAAGATGAAAAAGGAGGAGGAAATTGTATATATATTGTCTGAAAAGGGCTGAAAAAACACCATTCAGGATCAGAGCAGTCCTAGCTTGTTTGTAGTAGCAAGGCATGTGTTGGCTTTGGCTCGATGATCGAAACGGAGTGAAGGCAACAAAGCCCTTGTTTAGTTCCAAAAAATTTTGCAAAATTTTTCAGATTCTCCGTCACATTAAATCTTTAGACACATGTATAAAGTATTAAATATAAACAAAAATAAAAACTAATTGCACAGTTTGGTCGGAATTGACGAGACAAATCTTTTGAGCCTACTTAGTCCATGATTGGACAATATTTGTCAAATACAAACGAAAGAGCTACAGTGTCCATTTTGTAAAATATTTTGAAACTAAACAAGGCCAAAGTAGAGATAGGGGGAGGGGGCAAGGAATATTCGTGCGCCACGTGGCATCAGACAAAAAGGATATTCACAGGACGATTTGGGCAGGCCACCACTGACTCGTGTCACGAGGAGAAAAGTACGTAAAGCCCCCTGCACCTCTGCCAGTCCACCAACGGTCAGAGGCCATGTACATCTTCTCCTTGACCACGGATAAATCATAACATAAAGGGACAACTCTTCAATCTACCCCCTCCGTTCTATTAAAAATATCATTTTAACTTTCAGATTTCTTATTTAACTATTTTTTGGTCATCTAACCATTGTCTAAGTTTTTTTAGCCAAACAACTCTAGGATAGAAACTTTTAGCATGCCAAACTATCAGTACCGGACAAATTTGGTCAAAGATGACTTTTATTTTTCTAAAAATTATAAAAAAATTGGTTCCTTTTTTCTAAAAAAATCACAACTACATCATTGTAAATTAGCAAGGAAATATGAATCTAGTATTTAATTATTCTATATAATTTGTCAGATGCTTCTAGATTTGAAGTTATTTGTATCATTTATAATTATTCCTATAATTTTATCCCTCGTAGTCATGAATGTTATTTATTTCAATCATCATTATGTGCTATAATAAACCAAATATTGACTAAGACAACTCATACTTAAAATAGAGGACCAAATATGTTGGTTAAATTAACCAAATTATTTCTTTGTGGGGCTAGCAACATCATATATCATACTAGTTGCAATGGTTGAATATTATCTGTATGTGGTGGAGCATGGCACTTTGTGGGGTTGGTGTCATCATCTGCTTAGGCCTTGTTTAGTTCCCAGAAAATTTTTGCAAAATTTTTCACATTTCCTGTCACATCGAATGTTTAGACGCATGCATGGAGTATTAAATATAGACGAAAATAAAAACTAATTGCACAGTTTGGTCGGAATTGACGAGACGAATCTTTTGAGCCTACTTAGTCCATGATTGGACAATATTTGTCAAATAAAAACGAAAGTGCTATAGTGTCGATTTCACAAAAAAATTCGAAACTAAACAAGGCCTTACTCTAGTCGGCTATGGATTCTATTGGTTAACTAGGGTATAATCTAGTGTAGAATGATGATTTAAATAAAGAACAAACATGACCATGAGCAACCACTAGAAATAGTAATAAGCAAGTATCAATAACTTCAAGTAGAGCACCATAGATAGATTATATTCCATGAATATTTTGGTGTTGGCTTCATGTTAATTTTTTATGATTTCAAATTAATTACTTATGGATTTTAAAAAATGAACTAGAAAATATTGAACAACCTTTGAAGCTCCCAAGATGGCCAAAATTTGTCTAGTATTACTGGTTTAGTAGTGAAAGCAATGGTTCTAGAGTTATATGGCCAAAAATGAACTCAAACAATAGTTAGATGGCCAAAAGTGGGATTCTCCTTTTGACTTACGAGAAACTAGTCTGTTCGCTGGTCTGAAAAGTCATGACTAAAAATATTGTTCGCTAATTTATTATGAGAGTAAAATATTGTTGACCGACAGAAAAAGTACGGCTTATAAGACATTGCAGATGTAGTAGACTCTATAGTCATCATTGCCGATATAATCATTATATTGGATCTATTTTGGACTATAAAACTTACTCAGCTTTGCATTTTAAAAAGACGCATAAAATGTGTAATAGTCTAATGATGCGTCTAAATTATCCAATGCTACAATTATGAAAGATAATTTAAAGTAAACCCTTAAATTTCCATGTAATTTATTTATCGTGTCATTGCAAAATAAAATATAAAGTGACCCCTAAACGGACTTTTAAATTACCCGCCTTTATCACTATGAAAAATAACCACTTTAATTTGCATCTAAATTAACCAACTCTATGGTTATAAAAATTAACTAAAACGTTTTTGAAATCTGCATCTAAATTATCAATGTAAACTATATATTACAGAAAATAAATAAATAACCATGCATCATATATGTTTTAAAATTCAATATAGACATATATTGTATGTGGACCAAGCTAAGTATACATGCATACTTTAGTGATATATGTACGTACATGCACATGTAGAGCATCAAAGTACGTACGTAGTATCAAACTGATTGTTCGCGTAGGGAGGGGAGAGAAAGGAGAGAATCCAGAGGAAAGGTAGGGATTGGAGTCTTGTACCTGAAGACTGCCCCAAAGAAAGCGACGAACCCAAATTATTGCACAGAGAATTCGATGCACCAATACACACATACACACCTTTCTCCCTAGTCTTCTCTCTCTACCCCCGGTATAGAAACACCCATATGTACATGCATTCTCTCTCTTCTCTGTAGTTTCCTCTCCGTCTGTGTGTAGTCAGTGGCGGATCTAGAAACACCTGAAGAGAGGCTAAAAATAGTGTAAGGTATTTTAGAGCGCATCAGGAAGAGTTAAATCTATATTTTCATCGATTATCTTGGGCTAGATAAAGGAACTATAAAACGGATTTCTAGCCGCCCGGGGCCTGGATCCACCCTGTGTGTAGTAGTGTATAGAGACTTAGAGAGAGAATCTTCTTAGCTTCCTTACCACTTACTAAAAAGCCAATACTAACAGCAGTAGGGGAGATTCTCAGTCTCTCTCTCTCTCTCTCTCTCTCTCTCTCTCTCTCGCACACCATGTTTTCCTTTGTGTCCTCCTTTGTGCGTGCTTGATATCCCCCAAAGCCTAAGATATTCCTTGCTTGAGCCATGCTAATATATTCCTTGTGAATGCAAAGTGAGCCGGTACTTCTTGTTCTTGCACACAGGGATAGGATGGAGTAAGGAGACATAGGCATGCATACATGTGTGTTATTCCCACAGCTAGCCAAGAAGAGCTTGTGTGTGAAGGGATGCACCGCCCTTTTCAAAGCAAAGATGGAGGAATCCTTTCATATCTTTGGAGGCTTGAATTATGTGTGGTATATGCTGCTTTACTGCTTTACCATCTCCTTTGATTAATCCTGCAGGAATCATCCATTAGAACCCCCAAAAAACAAAAGTTGACAACGTTTGAGCATCTATGATATATATACTTAACTATTGCCGGTTTTATAGCATAGTTACATTTCTACATTTCTTTTGGTTTTTGTAATGCAAGTTGGGGGATGGAGGAGGAGGTGATGTGATTCTCTGGTAGGTATATCTGGTGATTATCCCAGTGTTTTGAGATCAAAATTAGGTAAAAGGTAAATATTCTCCAAGACACCTAGTTGGTTCTCCCTTAGACTGCAAGGTTCTCTTTGGACTACTTTGGGCTCATCTTTAATTCCTTTGAATCAAACGCACACAGCTTGCTAAGCTTTCTCCCATTTGTGGACACAATGCAAGCACGGGTAGATTCTGCTGGTTGTAAAAACCTTTGCAAAGTTAACTTACCACAAAATGAGCATCCATGTAAAGATTTGCATTGGCGGTCTAGGATAAGAATGCATACATGTGCAACAAGAAGATGTGGCCATGTAAAAGTTCCAATTTTTCATGCATGCATGCTCAGATGAATGCACGTAGAACTTTGAATGGCAGAGACGTGCTGAGTTTGATTTGAATGGAGTTGCCTACAAGAAGTACACACACTGCCACACAGGTGACCATCAGGGGACACTAGCTAGAGATGAGAGATGAGAGAGAGAGAGAGAGAGAGAGAGAGAGAGAGAGAGAGAGAGAGAGAGAGAGAGAGAGAGAGAGAGAGACCACATGGCCCCATGCATCCCCATCTGTATGGTCGTTGTGTTGTGCTGCGAGGACAACGGACGGGGATAAGTTTTTTGATTCCCTTGTATGTACAGGATGCATGAAACCTCCTGCATATGCAGAAGCTTTTGCATGCAGATGCCTTTGATCTTTGCAAGAAGTTACCATGCCTTTGCTTTTTCCCTCCTCCAGTCCTCTCCCTCCCCCTGTATGCTGCTCCTGCTGCGGCTACTCCTAGCTCACACACATGGCTTTTCCTTTCGTCCACCTCTAAATCCACCTTTATTCTCCCTCCCATCCCAGAACTCACCCTTAAAAAGAAGCCGATTCCCCCTCTGATCCCTCATCAAACACACACTCTCACATCCACATTCTTCCCTACACCCCTCTCTCTAACACACAGTAGTACACTTGATCATACTATCTGAGAGTAATATACTATAGAAGATTTGCTTGTAGCAGCTACAGCCAATACTGTAAGCTCCAACACAGACAAATATAGTTGCACTATCTAGCTAGTGATTCTAGTACAACCTCCGAAGCTTGGCTGCGCAGTATGGCTTCTTCGCCGTCCGACCTAACCCTAGACTACAAGCCCAACGGCAACGCCGCCGCCTACGCAGTGACGATCCCGAAGCCGCAGCAGGAGCCGCTCGTCGACGGCCACCATCACCACCACCATCTGACGACGGCGGAGCAGGCGACGCAGAAGCTCCGGGAGTTCCTCGCCCGCCTGGAGGAGGAGTGGCTCAAGATCGACGCCTTTAAGCGCGAGCTCCCCCTCTGCATGCAGCTCCTCAACCACGGTGCGTAGCGTAAGCGTAACGTCGTCGTCGTCGTCGTCGTCGTGTGCGCATGCATCGATCGATCGATCGATGCATGGCCGTGTCGTCGTGCATGGCAATGTGTGTGTTAATTGGTGGGCGCATGCTTGCATGCAGCCATGGAGTCGTACAGGCAGCAGCTGGAGGCGTACCAGATGGGGAGCCTGCAGGGCGCGCCGGCGAGGCCCCTGGTGCTCGAGGAGTTCATGCCGCTCAAGAACATCGGGATCGACGCCGCCGCCGCCGACAAGATGGGGAACCCGCCGTCGGAGAAGGCGAGCTGGATGGAGTCGGCGCAGCTCTGGAACGGGCCCGCCGCGGCCACGGCGGCCGACATGGCGGCGAAAGGGCCGCAGACGCCCAAGGAGAGCTCGGAGCACCCGCTCCCGATCGACACGCTCTGCGCGCACGACGCCGCTGCGGCCGGGCAGCGCAACGGCGGCGGTGCGTTCCTCCCGTTCGCCAAGGACAAGACCGCGTCCGCCGCGGAAGGCGCGGCGCTGCCGGAGCTCGCCCTCGCGCCCGCGGACAAAGACGCGGGTGACGCCGAGAGGAAGCCGTACCTCGACGCCAGCAGCAACAACGGCGTCCTGGGCGCGCGGAGAGACGTAGTACAGAACGGCGTCAAGCCGGGGACGAACGCCCCGGAAGGGCAGCAGGCAGCCGCGACGCCGCCGCCGCAGACGCACCGCAAGGCGCGGCGGTGCTGGTCGCCGGAGCTGCACCGCCGCTTCGTCAATGCCCTCCAGATCCTCGGCGGCGCTCAAGGTACAAACACATGTAATACTAACTGCTTCACAAAATGCCAAACGCATGCGTGCGTGAGCTCAAGACAAATAAAACTTGTTTCTTGTTTGCAAAAGTGGCGACCCCGAAGCAGATCCGCGAGCTGATGAAGGTGGATGGATTGACCAATGATGAGGTGAAAAGCCATCTCCAGGTAATTATAATCTCCATATGCAACGATGCAGTAATAGTAGAATATCCAGCAATTCATCATTGGTCCTTATGAATTTATGATTCGATGGCGTTGGAGTAGAGAAACGGATGATTGATTCATAATTTCTTTTCCCGTCGTCTGTGGCCGTGCAGAAGTACAGGCTGCACACACGGCGGCCGATGCCGGCGCCGCCCGCGCCGGCGACCGCGGCGCCACAGCTAGTGGTCCTCGGCGGCATCTGGGTCCCGCCGGAGTACGCGACGCAGGCGGCGGGCCAGGCCATCTACGGCGCGCACCCGGCGACGCAGCCGCACTACACGGCGGCGGTGGCGGCGCAGGAGTACTACCCGTCCCCCGCCGCGGTGCACCACCTGCAGCACCACCCGGCGGCCGCCGCAGCCGCCATGGTGCACCGTGCGGCCGCGGCACCGCAGCAGGCCGCGTACAAGGCGGCGGCGGCGGCAATGGCGGGCTCGCCGCCGGGATCGGAGGGGCGGGGCAGCGCCGGAGGAGGCAGTGTCGGCGGCGGCGGAGGCGGCAGGGAGAGGTCGGAGAGCATCGAGGAGGAAGGCGAGGGCGAGGAGCGGGAAGAGGATGACGACGACGACGACGACGACATGGCGGCCGCCAAGGCCGACGGCGAGGAGGCCGCCGCCGGTGCCGGAGCCGGCGTCAAGTACTAATTAATAATCAACAAATTAATTAGCGTGCGCTGCTACTCTATCACCATTAGCTAGCTTGTTAATCGCCATTTGGCTCCGGGGTTGTAATGCAGCGCATGTGCTGTAGCATCGTCGGGAAAGTGAATTTTTGTTCGCGCCCGCGCGGAGAACGGAAGCCGATCGGCCTGAGCTCGCTCCACTCAGACATGTGGTGGAGTGGAGATGGTGGGCGGTGGGGAGAGTGTCCGAGATTGTCTCATTCGTGATGTGATGTGATACATGGGAGCGAGGGCCTATCCTTTGCTTTTAGGGCTTGGCGTATTTGGTCTCTGTGTTTTTATGCCTTTTGTTTTTGTTTTGAACTAGTACTAGTAGTGGTACATATACTGTATTTGCGGTGGATCAGTATTGTAAACTTGGTTGGATCTTCTTGGATCTAGAGATAATTGCATTGGGGAATGTGGACTCAAGTTTAATGTGTGATTATTTTGTGGTCATTATGCTTTTGTATCCTATCATGATATATACTAGTATAAGCACTTTGAGGTCCTCTGAAATCTGAATAATGCAGATATTGCCGTAGGAGTGTTCAGTTTTAGTTGTCTTTCCTCTTTTAATGATCACTGATGGTTATTACTCCTTTAATCCTGGAAAGAAAACATAATTCTATAACAGTTTCAAGTCAAACCATTTAAATTAATTTCGTCGATTTTATATTAAATTTTTTTGATATTTGTGGTATCCAATACGTGTTATTATACTCATCATGGAATATATTTTCGTTTATACCTTTCTGTATTATAAATATTGATACTTTTTAAAATATAAATTTGGTTAAAATTTTATATAGTTTGATTAAGATCAGAACTAAAATTGTATCGTTTCTAGGATGGGGTAGTGTTCTTGATTAAATTTGAGGAGTAATGTTTCCTGATTCTTAATTTAAGTTTGGATGAGTGAAGAAGAAGACAATACTTTTATTAGAAAATTTAAAAGTTGCGGGGTATACGAAACCTTGCAATTGCAGAAAGCGAGCCTGCCCAGGTCCGCATGGACCTTGTAAACTTGGGCCCATATGAAGATCCAGCCTATCTCAGTCGTTATAATGGGCTACCAAATCCACCAAAACTGGCCCAATATGGGCCGAGCAGCAGTACTAATAGCAAAGTGGGTTTACGAAATCTGGGTTATCCTGACAGGACAGAGGCAAAACCTGTATGCTCCTCGTTCACGTGGAGGACACATGCCGCCGTCCTCGCCGGCGTGACATGCCATGGACTGCCGCGCAACGGCCGCGATGCCCGGCGCGGCGGCCGCGGGCGCCACCTGCGCAGCCTCGTCAACTCTCTCGATCTCTCATTCTCTCGCTGTCTCTGGCCCCGGATGTTGCGCGCCAATACCCAAACTGCCCCTCCCCACTCTTCTCCAATCTCACACACGGCTTCTTCTGTTAATCTGTTCTATAGGCCGGGGCGTTCTTGGCAGTGTGCACGCTTGCACTCTGTTTCTGGGTCACTTCCCTCGGAAGTCAAAACTGAATTCTATATGCGCAGCCTCCAAGAACCGCCGATTCTGAGAGGCCCAAGGGATTAGCAGGTCGATAAACAATGCGGCGCAGGCATCCAAGGGATGGGTATAAGATTGGACTCCGAGTGATCCAATCTGGTTCAGAATTGTTCTAGATCTGACACATTCTGCTCAGAAACCTAATGCACTGTAGCAGGGCAGAGGATCTTGTGCCGTCCTGCTCTCTTCGGTGCCACTTCTTGGACGCGGAAGGGGATTCCGGGATTGAACGAAGATATTTCCACGTTGAGGTCAGCGACAAAGCTTACTCCACGATCTTTTTTTGCTGTAGCTTTGCAATTTTTCGCATATGTTGATGTCGAAGTAGCCAAGAAGTGTGCACGTTTTACTGTCGCTTTGGTACTCTCTGTCTCTCTGCCGTAGCAAGAATTTCGTGTAAACACTTTGCAAATAAACGCAGTCTGTTGTTCCTGTGTTTTCCAAATGCAGGTTGTCAAATCTCTGAAGTGCGGAGTAGCAGACAGCTTCATCAAAATCTGAGATACGTATCAGTTTGATCTCCCGCAACAATGATGTCGGCAAAACCGCACTTCGTAGGCGCGTTCTTGCTGCCGTTCATTGCCACCATCGCCGCCGCGTTTGATCCCTTCAACCAACACTTGCCGCAAATGGATCCAAAGATGGCGATGGGAGGTGGCCAGCCTCCCTTCATCCCCCACGAGTACGTCCGCTCGGCCGACGTCAAGCGGCAATGCCGGTCGGTGCTCTCCTCCGCCACCGAGCTCACGTTCGACGCCAACCGCGCCAACGCGCTCATGCCGGAGCTGACGTTCGTCAAGGGTGACTGGAAGCAGGACGACGGCGGCGTGCCGCTGATGCCGTTCGACGGCACCGACGTGTCGGGCGACATCGCGGCGCCGGACCCGCTGCGGCTGGCCTCGTTCATGCTCACGCACGTCGACGTGGGGCGCCGAGGGAAGACGGCCCTCAACGTCAGCGGCGTGCTCGGCGTCGCCGTCTCCCGCAACGGCACCGGCCCGGTGATGGGGCCCTACGTGTCGCCCGAGCTCAAGGTGTGGCCCGGGAGCACCGAGCTTAAGATCCTCTTCGAGGGCGTGTACACCGAGAACGGCGACGGCGAGAGCGTGCTCTGCATGGTCGGCAACGCCCTGCTCCCGAGGCGCGGGAGCGACGCCGGCAACCCGTGGGACTGGGCCAAGAACACCGGCCGCGACAGCTTCCAGCCGCCGGTCACCAAGGACGAAAACTTACTGCTCGTGCTCCGGTACCCGACGACGCTGACGCTGGCGACGCGCGCCGTGCGCGGCGAGCTGACCAGCACGAACGCCAAGTCGGACGTCGCGTACTTCGACGCCGTCCACCTGCTGTCGCAGCTGGGCGCCTACTCCAACTACAAGTTCGGGTCCGAGAAGCTCGTGGACAACGCGTGCAGCACACACCCTTACCGCGACGACATCCTCGGCGGCGACCGGGGCCTGTACAGGGGCAACTCCTTCTGCGGCATCCTCGACCGGTTCACGTCGGAGGACGTGCTCGCCGTCGTCCCGAACTGGCGGTGCAACTCCACGGACGCGGTCTGCCGAAGGCTCGGCCCGTTCGAGACGGACAAGGCGATCGACGCGACGGACGGTGCCTTCACGGACGTGAGCATCGTGATGCAGGACGTCCGGTGCGAGCCGAGGAACGCCCCGAGCGGCGAGAGCTCGGCGAGGGTGTCGGCCGTGTTCCGCGCCGTGCCCCCGTGGGAGCACAAGTACTCGGCGGGCAAGCGGAGCGGGCTCAGCGGCATGACGCTCTCGGCCGAGGGAGTGTGGCGCGCGTCCACGGGGCAGCTCTGCATGGTGGGCTGCCTCGGCGTCGGCGCCAAGGCGTGCCACTCCCGCGTGTGCCTGTACGTGCAGACCACCTTCACGGCCACCCGCCGCAGCCTGACGGTGGGGCAGATCACCCGCGTCGACGGCAGCGGCGGCGTCGCCCACTTCCCGCTCACGATCAAACGCACGGTGCACCCGACGGAGCTCTGGAGCCGGTTCGGCGTCTCCGGCGGCGCGCCGATGAGCATGGCGTACAAGTACACGAAGGTGGGGCAGGCCAGCGAGTTCCTCAGGCGCAGTGAGCCGTTCGAATTCGGCGCCGCCCTCGCCAAGTCGCTCCTGAGCTACCCGAAGAAAGACGCCAGCCTCACCGACGAGGCGATGAGCCTGTCCAACCTCGCTGGCGACCTCACCCTCCACGTCCCGGCCGTGCCCGATCCGTTCCCTCGTGAACGGTTCGAGCGGCCGTTCTTTCAGCTGGAGGTGCTCTCGCTCGGATCACTCGTCGGCCGTACCTCTCTGTCGGCGTCGGCTGCGGAGTTCCCCGGAATGCCCGGTGAGCTCGGAGGGGGCAAAGCATCTTCTTGGACGTTGTCGCAGCCGGAGTCCTCGTCGACGACGTCGTCGTCGCAGCCAGCAGTGTCATCTCTTCTTAACGTGTCCGCGGAGCTCTCGCTAACCGGGAATGCTTACGCGAACGTGTCGAGCATGTTCTTGGAAGGCGTGTACAATCCGGTGAACGGCCGGATGTACCTGATCGGTTGCCGAAGCATTCAAGCGACTCGGCAAGTCTTTTCGACGCTGAAAGATGTCGAGGATGGAATGGACTGCTCGATCGAGATGAGGGTGGATTACCCGCCGACGACGGCGCGGTGGCTGATCAACCCCACGGTGAAGGTGCAAATCGCCAGCACGCGCGACTCCGGCGACCCGCTGCACTTCAACACGACGAAGCTCCAGACGCTGCCGATCATGTACCGGGAGCAGCGGCAGGACATCCTGTCCCGGCGCAGCGTCGAGGGGATCCTCCGCATCGCGACGCTGGCGGCGGCCATCGCCGTGGAGCTGAGCCAGCTGATGTACATCAAGGCGAACACCGACGTGATGCCGTACGTGTCGCTGGTGATGCTGGGCGTGCAGGCGATCGGGTACAGCGTGCCGCTGATCACCGGCGCCGAGGCCCTGTTCGCCCGCATCGCCGCGGGCTCCGACGACGGCGCCGTGCCGCCGTCGTACGAGGTGGACAAGAGCAGCCTGTACTGGACCATTGACTGCATCGTCAAGATCCTCATCCTCGCCGCGTTCCTGCTGACGCTCCGGCTGGCGCAGAAGGTGTGGCGGTCGCGTATCCGGCTCCTGACGCGGTCGCCGCTGGAGCCCGGCCGCGTGCCGAGCGACCGGAAGGTGCTCGTCTACAGCCTCGGCGCGCACCTGATGGGCTTCGCGGTGGTCCTGGCGGCGCACTACGTGAACGTGTACAGCCGGCCGGTGCGGGACGACGGGTCGTACATGGACGCGCGCGGGAAGACGCACGCGCTGCGGGAGTGGGCGGTGACGCTGGAGGAGTACATCGGCATGGCGCAGGACTTCTTCCTCCTCCCGCAGGTGATCGGAAACGTGGTGTGGCGGATCAACTGCAGGCCGCTGAAGAAGAGCTACTACGCCGGCGTGACGGCGGTGCGGCTGCTGCCGCACCTGTACGACTACATCAAGGCGCCGGCCATCAACCCCTACTTCGCCGAGGAGTACGAGTTCGTGAACACGAGCCTGGACTTCTACTCCCGGTTCGGCGACGTGGCGATCCCGCTGGTGGCCGTGGCGCTGGCGGCCGCCGTGTACGTGCAGCAGCGGTGGAACTACAAGATCATCAGCAAGACCGTGAAGACGCAGCAGAAGAAGCTGCAGCACCTCGGGTCCAGGGTGTACGAGCGCCTGCCGTCCATGTCGTCGGGGAACTTCGAGGCCGAGCTCGTCTCCGGCGTCAACGAGGGCGTCGGAGTACGGCGGGACACCAGCTTGAGCTGAACCATCGTCCGTTGATCAGCTAGCTAGCTCGTTTGCTTTACCTTTTTTTTTTGTGTGTGTGTGTGATGCTCTTTGTTTTGTTTTTCTTATGTTTTCCCCTTGTCTTAACAACAGAAAATGTGTGTACTAATACTAGTAGCTCAATAAAATCTCTCTTTTAATACTTGAAATTTTATTTGTTTATGTAGAAAGCTTTGGCCCACTGGCTATGCAGTAAACCTATAGTCATGCTCATAAGAACAGCATGCCAAATCGGCATGGCATGTCTTATAGATTGTGAAGGACGCTGAGGTGATTTACAACGTCCTTCCAATATTCTTTGACAGTACAGCACGCTGGCTGCTGGCTCACTAGTTAGTTAGAGACCTGAGCAGGGGATGACAAATTTGGCACCGTGGTAGCTAGCTACATGTAGGCGAATGAAAGGGTGAGCTCAAGTGACATTTTCACTTCCTCCTCCTGCTGCTGCTGCTGTTGCTGCTGCAGCAACTGCTCTTGCTGCTGCAGCAACTGCTGCTGCTGCTGCTGGGTCGCCGCCTCCGTCGTTCCACTGACGGAGGGAGACTTCTGATGATCAGAGCTGCAGCTTGGGCCCGCCGCGCCATCGTCGACACCCTGCAAATTCAAATGCAAATGCAAACATCAGATCAGTGATTCAGTAGTGGTCGCGAATGCCTCCATGAAACTGGAACCTGAACTGGACGCCGTCAAGACCGACGACGTCAAGGGGCAGGAAGCCGTGGAGTGCTAGGAGTAGGAATCCAACAACGAAAACGAGAAGCAGCAGCTGATTCCCTTCTCTGTCCTGGAAACACCCGTTCGGGAGCTCTGCCATCCATGACAAGCTGTCCCCGACTCCCGTGCAAGGACGCCATGGACATCTTCTGGGACACCACGGCGGCCACATACTGCTTTGCGCACAGGGAGGAGCTTTGCGCACAGGAGGAGTCCACCGCCGCATTCTGCTTTGCGCACAGGGAGGAGCTCGCCTAGGTCCTGACCTCTAAGCTAAACGCCGCCGCCGCCATGTCCGAATCCTGCGCGGACGGACGCAGTGGTGCCGAGAACGACGCGACGCAATGCATGGGGGAAGGGGAACCAAGGGAATGCAATGCATGGGGAAGGGGAACGAAGGAAATGAGGACGGGAGGCACTGACCTGATGACGCGTGACATTGCCGTCGTCGTCGACGTGGTAGCCGGCCTCGGCGCAGAGAGCTCGCAGGACGTCGTTCTGGTCGGCGTGCTTGGGCAGCGCGTACCCGGCGTGGGCGCGCAGGCCGGCGTAGATCCTGGCGGCCACCTGACGCCGCCGCCGCTCGCGCTGCCGGTTGTTCTCCCGCTCCCGGGGCGTCGGGTGCCGCAGCGACGTCGTCAGCCCGCCGCCCCGGCCGCGGCGCCGCACCGTCCACGGCCCCTGCGTCGAGCGGATGCAGCCCTTCCGCTGGGCCACTACTGGCGCCACTGCCTTTGCCGCCGCCGCCTCGCCCTCCTCTCTCCCAGCTCCGGCCTGCCGCTCCATGGTCTCCGCCATCTCGGCCGATCGATCACACACACTGACACTATCGCACCAGTCGCAGCACGCTTGCTCTCGCCCGGCCCGCTCACTCAACTGACGACTGTTGATCGGTGTCTCCATCTCACTCACACGAGTATTTATAGGCAGAGGAGGATCATGCATGTGTGCTTGTGGACTGAAAAGCTGCTGCTTCTTTCACATTGCGAAAAACCAAGTGCTCCTAGTTCATGAAGGAATGCTCTTTGTTGCTATGTGCATGTAAGTTTCTTGGCATCTCTCTCTCACTCACAATGTGTGTGTGGGTGTGGGTGAGTGTCTGAGTGAGAGAACAGGAGAAGGAATAATGTAGTTGGGGAGCATGTAACATCTGTGCTGAGCACTCGGGCTGTTCGTTCCTGTACTCTACAAGAGGATGCCGGAGATGCTGCAGGCTATTGCCGGAAGAAGAAGGAATATTTTCGCCGCAGTACATACGGCCAATGCCCAATGGTTTCAAGTCCATTTCTGCAACCTACCTGCCTTTTCAGAGTAGTGCCTACAGATCAAAAGCCTACCCAACAGTTGGAGAAAGTTCCTACAGGACAATGTTATATGCATGGCAACGCATCAAATTGTTCATGCATGCATTCGTGGCCCCTATGCAAGCGGCTCTACCTTTCGGCGATGGTGTAGCCAAGCAGATCAGACCATAAATTGTTTTTTTCGTTTCTCTGGTGAGGAGATTAAAAAAACCTGAAGCAGTTGCTGATGGTTTTGCAATTTCTGTATTTTCCTTGTTGTTCAGTGTCCGTGCATATATATGTTCCGAATGACTCTGTTTTCCTGTTAGTTTTTACTCCCTTCGACTTTGTAAAATTTGATGGTCAAAACTCAAAAGGGGGGCAAGGGTCAAGGAGCATTACATTGTGATGAGTCATGAGTTATCTTCCTTAGAATCTCAAAATTCTCGTGTACATGCGTTTGGGGTCAAGGTTCAGGTGTGCCACGCTGCTCCTCCAACCACTGGTCCTTTTTGACTAATGACTATGGTGTTCATGCTCATCGGTTGTGTATGTGCAATTGTTAATATACCACATGTTAACCACGCCGTGCTAGCTTCAGAGCTCAGAGATGCGTGCAGCTGCATTTTTACTGAAGGAAGAGAAGCCCGTAAAGAATTTTTGGCAGCTGCGTATGTACAGGTAAGTACAAACAAATGAGCAAATCTAAAAGCGAATTGAAAGTAAGTTACCATGGCATGCTTGAGAATTCAGAGATGCGGCTGCATTTTTACTGGGAACCAAAACTTTCTGATGAGCTTCCTGTATTAGGACACGATTTACTGTTTGGACAGGCAGTAAGTTTTGTGATACCGCTGTGCATGCATGCAAAGTTCACTGGAAATATACTTTTCTTCATGTCATGTTAGATCATAGCATATATATGCTGAAATACCATGGGCATCTTTATCCAGCTGGCATTTGAAGAAAACAATAAAACATCCCCTGAACACGCCAAAGTTGTTTTACCCTTAACTGCTGAGAACCTCTTAAATGCATAAATAATGCATGTGATCTTAGGCCTCTCTCTACCAACTAATTAAGCTTGCTCAGAGCCTTCTAATGAAAATATTAATGTTTGCACTTTACATGTTCAAACCAGTGTCTCTAATGCAATGCAAGAGATTGCATATAAATAGTACTAGAACGAAACCACCGTTTGTTCACCCAAAAAATCACATAATTTCATATCAGAATTCAGAACTATCCGACTGTGAGTAGCAACTAAACGAGGAGGTGGTGACAAAAAGGTCCAGCACCCAAGGAAGAAAAGATGGTGAAAAGTGAAGCAAAAAAGGAACAGAAGAGACTAGAAGAGCTAATAATGGTGCGCTATCATGTTCATCTCTAACATTCAGTTCAGAGACACACACAAGCAACCCTGATCATTGTCAAAAAAGAAAAGCAACCCTGATTCCTGGGATGAGACACGGGAATACTGACCCTCTGCCGTGAGTGGAATTGTGAACAGCATGTTCGCTGCGGAATCGGCTCACAGCAAATCAGCGAACTGCTAAGCGAAGAGACTCTGCGCACACACGATAGACAAGGATCGGCTCCTCCCGTTCTCTGCAGGAGTCCTCCTCATGGATGTTCCATCCGTCATATCGGTGAACAAGAATAATCTGCAAGCAGTCCGACGCAAAGGCGGGCTACTGGCTGCTGTGGAGTTGTGTGGTGCCACTGTGCCAGTGTCGCCGACTCGCCGGCCAATCTTTCCGGGCTGTGATGATTGCATGCGCGCAGGATATGTGCTGTGCGGCAGTGGCAAAGAACTGACGCCCAAAGCACAGGGCCTTTCCGGCGCTCTGCTGCTCTCACTTGGAATGGCGCGAAAGGCACCAACCTTGGTGTCGTCTTCCACCGGGAAAAGAGGCCGGCGGCGGGCGCGTCGTGCGTCGGCTGCGCTGCGCTAGCTGCAGGATTTGAAATGACTCCGCCGCTTCTGCTCTTGGAGACAGACACTGCATTGCCCCAGCGGCGCTGCCGTGCACGTGGCGGAAGACATGGAGCTTCGTTGCCGATGACGCAGCTCAGTTGTCATCAAACTGTACAAGCAAGAGGGCGTCCATTGATCAGCCCGGTTAGTTGAGGTAACAAATTAAAGAGTGTCGTCAAGCTCTCTGTTCCTCTCGGTCAGCTCGAACGAAACAGTCGCCTCGTGCTTGCCGGCGGCGAGACCACGTTCCGACACCCGTGGCTTTGGCCTGGCCTGTGGACTGTGGTGTGTGCCTGATCGAGCAACTGAGCGTGGAGGAGGTGGTATGTGTCCGAGGCCGCCGTGATGATCCAGCGAGCCCGTGGATGCCGATGGATCACCATCCCTTGAATGCAACGACAACTGAATGTTTCTGTTCCCCCATCCCGATACAAAATCCGGTGCTTGGCGCATGAACACATCGATCTCCGGGCCTGCACTGTTTCACCTTCAAGAAATTCACCCAGCACTGTTTCGAACAAGAAACCCAGCTAGCCTTCTTTGTTTCTTCCCCATGATTCTTTCTCCTTCAGCTGGAGGGAGCGGCCCAAATCCACTTCTACGGTCGTTCAGCGTATTCATTCCAAGCGAACGATAACGACGAACGATAGAGCTTAACTCTCTCCCCTGCGTTGACGTCATCGCGATGATGTCAGGTTGAAAAAAGCAAAACATTTATTTCAAAATATTATAACTTCTGAATAGTGTATCTATTTTTATTTTCGTTTGCATCATTGTGTTCTATGCGACGAGACGAACAAAACTAGACCCCACTTACATATGTTTCGAAGAATTTTATTTTATTAGTATCATAGAATAATATATAATTTATAGGCTATAACTTATACGAATAACTTATAACATATAACTTAACATATTTCTACTAATATATTGTGATACTAATTTGTATATTTAAGTTTTGAATATAACTTATACATCTAACTTTACATCTAAGTCATTCATCAAGTTGTATAACTTATAAGTTTTAAATATAACTTATATGAGTTGTGTTTCATAATTTTTGTGTTTCTAAAGTTTATTCATTTGTATGTTAATGACTTTTGTGTTTGCAATTTTGGCACAAGTTAGTTAATTCGTTCCTTTGTGTTTAATAACTTTTATACATAAAAGGTGTTTTATACCTCTTAAGATTTTAAGTTTTTTTTGCATAAGTTATATTTTATAACTTTCATGGCATAAGTTATACGATGTAAGTTAATATACATAAATTGGTAGTAGGAAAAATAAATCTTTGAAACATGTGCAAGTGGGGTCTAGTTTTGTTCGTCTCGTCGCGTAGAACACATTAGTGCAGACGAAATTAAAAAAGATACACCGTTCAAAAGTTATAGTATTTTGAAATAAATATTTCTCTTTTTCAATGACGTCAGCCATCTTTAAAAAGCGCGCATGAATGTGGAGATGTTGTGCGGAGGAAGCGTTGTGCATGCACGGTGAGCTTTGCTGACCGATTGCCAAAAAGAGAAAGGAGTGGGATTTTTTTTCCAAATAAGATGAAACTGATGGTTTGCTTTGTTATGGATGAACGAGCGGCAGGCACCTTGGCTACGTAGAATGGCAATGGCCCAGCCCAGCTTTTTCCTGATATAGACTGGGTCGTGCGGTCCACTGGGCCGAATGCGGAAACAAATGGGCTACGTGCTGGCTTTCGCGGCAGGCCTATCTTCACGGGCTGTTGCTGGTCCGCGCTGCCCGTGACCCGCGACACGTTAGGGTGTCTCCAACACTCATTTGGAACTCAAACCTAAAATGGGTCTCCAGCCCAGTACCTATAGCCTCTAACAGAGTATCTATACAGAAGACCCATTTTGGGTATCAGGAGAGTTATAACCCAAATTTGGGTATCCTTTCTTCTCGAGACCCATTTGCAGAGAGTCTTGTCTTTTAGGTCATGTTGTTGAAGAAGACTAAAAATAGGTATAGAACCTTTTACCTGTATCCAAAGGACAAATAGGTTTTGTATTTTGGATGACTATTGTTGGAGATAGTCTTACAGAGTTGTCGTTGCATTCGCTCTCATCTGCACAGTCCGTTTGTTTGTTTTGTTTTGTTTTGGCTGCACAGTCCGTTTGATTAGGGCCTTGTTTACTTCCACCCAAAAACCCAAAAATTTTCAAGATTCTCCGTCACATCGAATCTTTAGACGCATGCATGGAGTATTAAATATAAACGAAAATAAAAACTAATTGCACAGTTTGGTCGAAATTGACGAGACGAATCTTTTGAGCCTAGTTAGTCTATGGTTGAACAATAATTACCACAAACAAACAAAAGTGCTACAGTGTCACAAAATTTTTCACTTCGGACACTAAACAAGGCCTAGAAAGAAACTCGTGGCGTCGTATTGTTTCGGGCTCGTCGTCTCTGGTGAGCAAGCACATGGTTCATGGCTGCATCCCCATCCATCCTGCATGACAAAAAAGGTAAGGTCCGTGGAGCGACCCATCGTGCTCATGCTTGTGCAGTCGTGTTCCACCGAACCGAACCAAAGCAAACGCCACATCCTAAACGCTGACACGTCGGATCCGTACACTAATGACACTCGCAATGCAGACTCTAACATAGAGTCTAAAGTTATTTATTATCTCGAACAATGTAGATTTGTAGTCTAAATAAGACTTGAAGTCTTATTTTTTCTACCTCTTTTTTCAATAAATATACTGCCACATCAGTAAAATACTATAAATAATATGTAATTAATTGTCTTGAACTCTATGATAGAGTCTTGCATTAGGAGTGCTCTAATGATCTATCGGATTGGCAGCAGGCCCCAGATGATATCCCAGGGCCACGCCACGTGCACATGCTTCTTCCTCTTCATCACTGGGCTGTGGCCCGTGCTGTGCTCTAGCGCAGGCAACGCGGACCCTGGCCAGTGAACGGAGTACTCCGTACTTACCAAGCAGCTTTGCGATTAATGTTGTTGTACTAGTGCTCCTTTCTTCCTTTGTCCCGAGCGGCTGGGCAGCCTGCCACGATGCAGTCATTCCGGTGTGTTTTTCATATGACATAAAAAAAGATGATAAAAATTCTATAGGAACAGGAAAAGTTTTATAGAGATAAAAACTCTTATACACTGTTTTTAAAATATAGATACATCGAGAGCGGAGCCACAACACCTACTTCCTCTGTCTCTTTTTAATTGTCGCTGTTGGTGTGTGTGCCACAAGTTTGACTCGATTTGTAGAAAATACGTGCAACACTTATATCTCTAAATAAATTTGTTAAAAACTAGATTCAAAGATCTTTCTAATGATACTAATTATGTATTATAAATATTAATACTTTTTAATATATAATTACCGGTAGTTGTTTTTCGGAAAACGCAAGCGACAATTAAAAAGGGACGGAGTGATTACGTTGATAAGGCCAATCTCAATGAACACTGTCATTATACGGTTTCAAATACCAATGTATTATCAAGATTGAAATGAAACCATCTATGAAATAACCCCAGTAATGAAGTATTACACTTTGTTGTTTCTAAAGCTAAGCAAAGCATTTAATTGCTGCAAAATGATTGGATCACATGCAAGATATTGAAATGATTTGGCCCTCAGGGGATTTCATCACATTTTCCCGCGTGGGAAACAACGCCCGTGGGGTTTCACCATGGTCAAACTACTTCTTTATCTCTCATCTTCGTTTCATGCAAAAAAATACAGTTTTGCTGATATAACGCTATAACAAATGTGCATGACATCCTAGTGAAACCCTCACTAAGACTGGCCTAAGGCTAGTCTCAATGTATGTTTCATAAAAGTGTCATGCACATTAAATAGAGTGTCATATAAGTAAAATTGCTGACTTGGCAGGGTTATTAAATAAAGAAGTTTTATCATATAAGAGACGAGTTTCATCCCTATGAAACTCATGTGGCTCGGGTCTTGTTTAGTTTCAAAATATTTTGGGTAAAATGCAAAAATTGCTATTTTGCATTTTGGAAGTAAACATGCCCAAAATATTTTGGTTCTAGACTTTTTGTAAAATTAAATAGGGACATTGGCCTTGTTTAGTTTCGATTTTTTTTACAAAATGGATACTGTAGCATTTTCGTTTGTATTTGACAAATATTGTCCAATAATAGAATAATTAGGCTCAAAAGATTCGTCTCACAAATTACATATATAAACTATGCAATTAGTTATTTTTTTATCTATATTTAATGCTTTATACATGTGCCGTAAGATTTGATGTGACAGAAATCTGAAAAATTTTGCAATTTTTTTTAGAAGTAAACACCAAAACCAAAAAATTTTGGTGTTAGAATTTTGATGAGCTGCTCAAAGTTTTGGGTTTTTGGATTTTTTTGCAAAATACTTGAGGAACTAAACAAGGCCTCGGTTACCTAGTTTAGAGTCTTGGTAACCGTGTCATGAAACTATACATTAAGAATGACCTAAAGTTATCCTCGGTGGGAGTTTCATGACACAGTTTCCAATACATTCATATTTTGCAAACAGTGCATAAGAGTTTTATGGAGATGAAACTCTCTCTACTTCTAAAAAAACTCTTATAATCTCTGTCTTTATTAATATAGCGTCACATCAATATATTTAATATACATGAAACTCTAATAAAACCTCTACTAACACTATTGCCTTGTTTAGTTCTCAAAAAATTTTGCAAAATTTTTCAAATTTCCCATCACATCAAATCTTTAGACGCATGCATAAAGTATTAAATATAGACGAAAATAAAAACTAATTGCACAGTTTGGTCGGAATTGACGAGACGAATCTTTTGAGTCTAGATAGTTTATGATTAGATAATATTTGTTAAATACAAATAAAAATAATACTATTTTTATTTTGTAAAATTTTTTCAAACTAAACGAGTTAACCTGGGCCTTGTTTAGTTCTAAAAATTTTTTGGATTTCGGCACTGTAGCACTTTCGTTTGTTTGCGACAAATATTATTTAATTATAGACTAACTAGGATCAAAAGTTTCGTCTCTTGATTTACATCTAAACTGTATAATTAGTTTTTGTTTTCGTTTATATTTAATGCTTCATGCAAGTGTTACAAAATTCGATGTGACGGAAAATCTTGAAAACTTTTTGGTTTTCGGGTTGAACTAAACAAGGCCCTGGCCTCAAACCTGACAGACTGGGCCCTGTTGCAGTCTGACCGTGACGTCCTGGTCCTGGCCCCTGCGCCAGCGCCAGCGCCAGCGCCCGCCTGACGCCAGTACTACTGCTTTGGGCCTGTTTAGTTCGAAAATTTTTTGCAAAATCGACACTATAGCATTTTCGTTGTATTTGATAAAAAATATCCAATTATGGACTAACTAGGCTCAAAAGATTCGTCTCGTCAATTTTGATCAAACTGTGCAATTAGTTTTTATTTTTATCTATATTTAATACTCCATGCATGCGTCTAAATATTTGATGTGACGGGAAATCTGAAAAATTTTGTAAAATTTTTTTGAACTCAAAGCCTTGGTTGACCATTCGCCCCCGTCCCTGTGCCGTGCATGGCGGGCGTGGGCCCACCTTATGGGTGCAAACAGTGAAAAATGTGTGGAGACTCAAAAATAAAAAAAAGTTAAAATTCTACGTCATATCGAATATTACAGCACATACATGGAACATTAAATATAAATAAAAACAAAAACTAATTATATAGTTTAATTTGCGAGATGAATTTTATGAGTCTAGTTACTCTATAATTGGACAATGTTTGTCAAATACAAACGAAAGTGCTACAGTAGCGTTTTCCAAAAAAATTGTCAACTAAACAAGGCCTTATTCGAATTTGATAAAAACTTACTCCCTCCGTTTCGAAAAAATATCATTTAAAAAGGTGAAAATGTCATTCAATATGATTATTAGTTATGTTAATTTGAGTGAAATGACTAATTCTTTATATAAGTGATGAATTGTTTTAGTATGACTGATTCGATTAATATAACCAATGATATATACTATAATTTTTATAGTTGGTATTCAATATTGAAAAAGTTAAAAGTATTTAAACGTTATGTCTATGGATAATTCGTAGTGTCTTATAACATGCGCAATTAATATGATTATTGATTTATAATTTGTATAGCTAGATAATTAGTAGTTTATATAATTACTAGGCAATTGGTATGAGTAATAATGTATTTTATGACTATTTATCTACATGTAAATATGTATAGGGTTTAGTACTATATACTTATTACACGTGATATGCCATTATAGATATGATTTACTTCTCATCATTGGATTGATATATAAATAGACAATAAAGTTAAATGTATATTTATTATACTGAGAATATGTTTTATAACAGTATGCGAGTATATATTCCAAAAATATAGTAACGAATGAACGGTGATATTCATATGTTATTGGACGATGACATGGCCTTGTGTTAAATATAAACTAAAAAATAATTAATTATATAGATTACAATTAATTTGTGAGATGAATTATTTAAGTTGAATTAGTTTATGATTGAACCATGGGATCAGTAAAGCTGAAACAGTAGTACCCTCGCGGCTGTTTCGCGGTCGCAGGTGGGAACGCAACCCCGTCGTCGTTGCTAGGAGGGACTGCTGCGGTGCGGTGCTGCCTGCTGCGGGTCTACTGCGCTTGGCGCCAGACCAGAGTGACCGCAAAGGACAAGCCCGCCCGATCCATGGCAAGAGGGGGGGCAGTACTGTAGTTGCACAGGTCTACTGCTCGTACCGTAGCCTCGTAGGGAGTAGGGGGCCGCAAGTGCTCCTTTTGCTGGCACAGGTACCCACGCCACGCAGCGCAGCGCAGCGCAGCGCAATCAGTTTCTTGTTCTCCTGCCGATCGCGATGGACATGGCATGGCACGGATAACTCTTTCGCGAATAAACCCTTTGCTGTGCTTGTAATAGTGCTCACGTACAGTGGCGGAGGCACGCGGTATGCCAGATATGCAACCGGCAAGTAGTAGCATATATAATAGTATAGATGTTGTATATTTGTAAAAAAAAAACATGCCTGGATTGAATCTTTGCTCTTTATCATGTAGATTTCAATTACTCCAAAACGAAGGGATCCAAATAGCCCCCCGGTAAAATTGAATCTTTGCTTCTCATCTTTGGTAGATATTGAGGCCTCGTTTAGATGCACCCAGAAGCCCAAAACTTTATAAAATTCTCCATCACATCGAATTTTGCGGCACACGCATGGAGTATTAAATATATATAAAAATCTATATCTATACCTACTAATAAATTGTGAAAATTTCAATCCGCCTTTTTTTTTCTGCCAACCAATCTGTCCGGCTGCGTCCCGTCTATCTCTTGTCCGGCCCGTGGCAAGCTGAAAAAATAAATAAAAATTTTTCTATAGTTCTTTCTGTACATAGCTACAAAACTGTTCGCCATATGCAAATGCGTCCGTAGCGCGCGCCATTGCCCGCAGGCGCCACGTGCTCGCCGCGGACCGGCACAAAGCTGCTGCCGCACCAATGGCCGCCCGTCCAGTCCTCCATCACCACTGACAGCTGCTGCGCTCGCCCATGTGCCTCGCCTTGTCCCAAGGCCGTGCGCTATCATCACCCCGCACAAGTGGACGCTATAGCCGTGCCCAAGCCACTGCAAGCCCGTGGCCTCTGTGCCATCGTCAGGGAGAGAAGGGTACACGTGCTTCAATTTGTATAATAATAATAATAATAATAATAATAATAATAATAATAATAATAATAATAATAATAATAATAATAATAATAATCGTGAAAATTTCAATCTACCTTATATATCCTGTCCGTCACTTTACGTCTCCGAGAGAGAGAAGGCGATTGGAGCGAGACGGATCAGAGCGCGCAGCAATGGCGGGCTGGTGCGAGGAGGCGGTGGCGCTGCTGCAACTCCCAGCGGTGGCAGAGATGGCCGTCAACGTGTTGCTCTACACGGTGCTGATTTGGGATGTCGTCATGATCGGCCTCGTCGTCGGCTGGTCCTGGCGCCCGCGCTGGACGGGGCTGTTCTTCCTCTACACCCGCTTCCGCATCCTTTGGGTCTGGGTGCCGCCCGGACTCGAGGCCCGGAGGCTCTGACTTGCCTGCACCGTGCTCTCCGCCTGCTCCGTCGTGCCCAGGATCCTATTCTCCGCTTCCGACGCTGCAGAGGCAAGCACCAGGACAAGGCCTCCCTCGACTTCCGTGAAGTCCCTTTGTTTTTAGATCCTAGCTATACTAACAAAGATCGTCATGGTCATATCACTCTTGATAAGTTAATGCATGATCAGTGCCTAAAACTTACAAATCATGGGATATCTGCATGCTTCCTTGGATCAGGGCAACCTGATAGCCTTGTTGAGGGATTCATGCAGGAGGTGATATCAAGCCTCGGTCTAGAGCTTGTGGGCAATGATGAGTCCAATGAGTCTGGTCGTGATGTTCCTAATGGGTTGATTCAGTTTAATGAACGATACAAGATCTTAAATGTATCTTTTATGATTACTGAAAATAGAGTTCCTGATATGACCAAACTGATTCAGAAACTAGATATTATGGAACACCCGTTAGCCATTTATGTTGTAATCAGTAATTCATAATGGTCCATTCTTAAATTAATCTGGAATGAAACATTCCTTACTAGATGGTCATGTATATGCAAATTTCAGCATTGATATGCATATTGTTTTGCAAAGTGTGCACGTGCTTGGCTATATATTTTGGTCAAGTTAGATAAGGGAGGTGATTTGGGGTTGCCTTTGATTAGGCATTCAACAACACTGAGAAATAATAATTACTTAGGTTTTTTAGCACTTTTTGTTGATTCAAGAATAAAACCTATTATGTACTCTAATGGCTGACGTACCAAAGATAATTGTATAAGCAAGAATCATCGGATATTTTGCGAAGCATCTTAAAGTGGAGTAAAAAGATATTTAAGCCTGATTAATTTTATGTCTTTGGTTGTAATAATTAGCATGAGCATAGATCAATAATTTGTATATCCTCCGTTGCAACGCACGGGCATTTTTACTAGTTATAACTAATTGCACAGTTTACCTGTAAATCACGAAACGAATCTTTTAAGCCTAGTTACTATATGATTGGACAATGTTTGTTAAATAAAAACGAAAATGCTACAGTGTCAAAATCCCAAAACTTTTTGTATCTAAACAAGGCCTGAGTGGGATATTTTGGATGACTATCGAGTGAGATATTTTTTCGAATTGATTTTTTTGAATAAGGGGTCTCCCCATTTCATGATTGCCATGAACGGAAATACAACACAATTTTTTTCTTCAAATTGATGAAGACGATATAATCGAAACATTCATGTCCCTTCGAACGCGTCAAATAAAACAGTAAAATAGCAACTTAAGTCTCCGGTACCTTTTTATGCCTTATTAGAACCGTCAGTATAATTTTTGAACTATTTATATTGTATTTGTAGATGGTTCCAATTTAATTTGATAATTATTACCGAATTGCTAGATAGATTTATCGAACTGGATACAAATTCTTTTGAACGGCATACCCTGATCTCAAATCCTAGATCCGCCACTGCTCACGTACTCAGGCCTTGTTTAGTTGGGAAAAATTTTGCGACACAGTAGTATTTTCGTTTGTTTGTGTTAAATATTGTCTAACCATAGACTTACTAGTCTTAAAAGATTCATCTTGTCAATTTCGACCAAACTATGTAATTAATTTTTATTTTTATCTATATTTAATACTCTATGCATGCGTCTAAAGATTCGATAAGAGAGGGTCGCTGATTTTTCATTTTTGTATGGGATGGTCCCATTTATATATTTGATTGAACAGCGTAAAAGTATTCTATTACTATATAAGGGCACTCTCAATGTAAAAATAACCATAGTTTCTATAGACATTAATTAAGAGAGAGCAAAAATTATAGAAACTCGGTCTAACTTAGAAACCATGTCTACGCGAAATTTAAGATATGAAGTGATATGATTGGTTGAGAATGGAGAGAGAATGAATATGATTAGATAACAAATTATTGTATAGAAACTATCCATTAGAGCATAACTTCTATACATAGTGTCTATAGAAATTAATAGATATAGAAACTATATGTAGTTTCTAGCATTGGGAGTGCCTTAAGAGTATAAAAAAATAGGACGAGACTAGCATCCTATTCTTCAGCACTACTTTACCATTTTTAGTAAATAAATAATTATTTCTCTCCTAATAAATCAGCATATGTATATATATCAGTATAAATTAAATTTCAGCTAAATAAGAGGGTGTTTGGTTGGGGTTGTTAAAGTTTAACAGGCATTGTAGCAGTTTTGTCTTATTTGACAATTATTATCCAATCATAGACTAATTAGGCTTAAAAATTCGTCTCTCAAATTACTCTTCAACTGTGTTTTTAATTTTGTAAATACTCTATATTTAGTACTCTATACATGTGTCTAAATATTCAATATGACAGACAGTAAACTTTAATGAGCTAAACCAAAAGAGGACTAAATATGGTCTAAATAATTTGTTAGCTTTAGGGCACTCACAATGCAATACTTTATCATAGAGTCTAAGACAATTAATTACATATTATTTATGATATTTTGTTGATGTGGCAGCATATTTATTGAAGAAAGAGATAGAAAAAAGACTACAAGTCTTATTTAAACTTCCACATTATTTGAGGTAATAAATAACTTTAAACTCTGTTATAGAGTCTGCATTGTAAGTGCCCTATCTCTCTCCCCCCTCTCGATGTGATGGGTGGCGTTGGCTGTGGCCCGTTTTGGTGGCTCCACTTCACAAAATATATATAAAAAAGAGCACGGTAATATTTTCATTTGTATTTGACAAATAGGATCATGTTGGTAGCCTTAGGCCTTGTTTAGTTTCAAAATTTTTGCAAAATGAGTACAGTAACATTTTCGTTTGTATTTGATAAAAATTATCTAATCATAAATTAATCAGGCTCAAAAAGTTTGTCTCACAAATTATAGGCAAACTGTATAATTAGTTATTATTTTTATCTATATTTAATACTTCATGCATGTGCCACAAGATTCGATGTGATGGAGAATCTGTAAAATTTTTTGGAAAGTAAACAAGACCTTAGGGCACTCACAATACAGACTCTATCATAGAGTCTAAAGTTATTTATTATCTCGAACAATGTGGACTTAGAGTCTAAATAAGACTTGGAGTCTTATTTTTTCTATCTCTTTCTTCAATAAATATGCTGTCACATCAGCAAAATACTATAAATAATATGTAATTATTTATCTTGAACTCTGTGATAGAGTCTTGCATTGTGAGTGCTCTTAGTATCTGTCTCCCTCTGGCCTTGTTTAGTTGTGATTTTTTTGATTTTCGGTACGGTAGCACTTTTGTTTTTATTTAGTAATTATTGTGCAATCATAGATTAACTAGGCTCAAAAGATTCATCTCGTGATTTACAGGCAAACTGTGTAATTAGTTTTTGTTTACGTCTATATTTAGTACTTTATACATGTGCTACAAATTTGACGTGACAGACAATTTTAAAAAAAATTGATTTTGGGGTGAACTAAACAAAACCTTCTGGAGCCATCAACCGAGCTCCACCTCGCTCTCGTTTTAAAAAACAGTTTTTTATTCACATTTTATTTTAATTTAAAAGTTTACTTGATTTAGACTTTAATTCAAGGCTGGCTTGACTAGGAAACCGTCTTTGAATCGAACCGTGGACAACAAATGAACCGAGATTAGGCAGACAATATTTTTGTGCAAGTTTGGGTGCTATAACATTCACCAAAATTCTCCGGTGGATCATCGAGGAAATTACCAGAGTTTGTCACTAGGCAACAACTAGTTTTTCACACGGTCAAATTCCATCGTTGGAGAACTTCACTCTCAAAAAGCTAATCAAGTTGGTAACGACTAGTTTTGTGTGTGGGGAGGGTTATTAGTATGTGGCGTGCTGGGGTATTTCACCTCTTAGACCCCTTGCATGATACCTGCACACATTAGAGCTCAGCTTAAGCTTCTAGTCACATTTGCTTAGTTGAGATTACATTTGGTGAGCTTGTGTGTAAAATAGTGTATTGCTTTGAAAGTGTGTATCTATACTTAGTGCTAGAAAATCGTTATTGTTTGTTATTGATTTCTTGCTATTTTTTGGTTGCCGCCACCGAGCATGCATCTTCAAGAGACTTTGTATATTCTTCCTAAATGTTAGGAATAGCAATTTTGGTGAAAAACTACCCTCCAACAACTTCTCTAAGGGCTCGTTTGACACGGCTTCTCCAGCGGCTTCAGGAGTCGTTTGGAGGCATTTTGTGTCAAACAGGGTAAAATAGAATGGCTCCACCAATAAAGCCCCTAAAAACGTGCTCTCACAGAGCTTTGGGGTATGAAGGAGCCAAAAATAGTGGCTTCTTTCGGCTTCATCTCATCCTATGTGGCGTTGTGTGAGAGCACATTTTAAGGAAAGAGTTGTTCTGCCAAACGGTTTACCAAAATGGCTCCAGCTCCACTGATAGAGCTGTTCGTGGAGCTGAAGCCCTAAAAAACAGCTTCACTGGTGAAGTGGAGCCGTGCCAAACGGGGCCTAAATAGTCATCAAAATACAGCCATTGTCTATTCTGAGTTTTTCGCTATCCAAATATAAAAGACGAGAATGACTCTCTAGAGTACGCATGAGATCTAGCAAAACTGTTGGAAAATAAAAAAATTAGAAAGTGATTTTTATACAAATGACTCTCTAAATAATGATTTAGAGAGTGAGATTTAGAAAGACTCCCGGAGATACTCTTAGATGGCTTGGAGGCAACGACATCAGTGAGAACGACTTGATAATTATGGGAGAGCTCCAATAGACAAGATTGTAACGTGTTTTGTGCTCGTCCTCGTGGAAGGTCATGAAAGAACATATCTAGTGAAATCGAGGCTTTGTTGGAATGCTTTGTTGATTAACCGGCTCATAAGCGAGAGCCACATGCTTTCATGGACTCGCCTCTACCACGAGGAGCTTCTTTATTGACTAGAGTGAATGAGCTTATTAACCCAGTGACAGGTGAATGAGACTAACAACTTGTCAATGATTTATTTTGGCCACAAGATACAGAGGAAATACTCCGAATTCCAATTGATGAGCATATGGAGGATTGGCTAGCATGGCATTTTGATGCTACATGACTATTTTCAATAAAATCAGCCTATAAACTTGTTGTATCAACTAGAGATGCTGACAGAGGTGACGATGCATCATCATCAAAGAATGAAGTAGGTGAAGAGGGTCATTTTAATTGGATTAAAATATGGCAGCTTAAAGTCCCCAATAAAATTAAGATGTTCATATAGAGACTAGCCCATAACAGTCTAGCAGTAAAGATTAATTTGGCAAGACGTGGGGTACTACTTGATACTATCTGCCCAATGTGCAAAAGACTAGATGAGGATTGTGGACACCTGTTCTTCAAATGTAAGTATGTAAAGAAGTGTTGGCGCCTGATGAATCTGGAGGGTGCTAGAGTAGAGTTAATGAAATGTCAGTCAGGGAAGGAAACTATACAGAAATTATGGGAACTGGATAAGACCATACATCTACATGTCATTGTCTTATTATGGAGATGGTGGTCAGCTAGGAACAAAGTTAATGATGGAGGAAGAATGCAGAGTGAGGCAGAAATTCAAAGTTCGGTCACCTTTTTCTTGATGGAATTTGAAAAATTGAATGTCGATGGAAAGAAAATCCACCCCATGATCACTCACTCATGGAAACCTCCTCCTGATGGTTTATATAAGATCAACATTGATGGATCATATAATCTTCATAGCAGGTTTGGAGGAAGGCTTTGTGATAAGAGATACAAATGGAGACGTATGCTGGGCAGGGGCTGGTAATATCACCCGGGCAGCATCTGCTTTGCAAGCCGAAGCAATTGCGGCATTTAAGGCAATTCAACAGGCTGTTCATCTTGGGATGAGACACATTATTCTAGAGATGGATGCCTCAGTACTGGCTTCAACTCTTACCTCAACAAAATTTGACAGAAGCGGTGTGGGGTGTTTAGTACGTAAGATTCAAGATCTCATGCAAATTGAGTTTTCGTCTTGTAATGTTGATAACTGCAATAGACTTTGTAATAAGGTTGTTGATTGCTTAGCAACCTATGGAGCATGTTTGTTGGCCTCTGGGCTCTGATGTGTATTGTTGCCAAGCCCCACAGTTTGTAACAGAACTTATTAATGGCGATTTGCCTGGATGTCATACCTAATACAGTTGTGTTTCCTTATAAAAAAACTTGTCTCCTTTGATTTAGGCCATGTTTAGTTCCCAGAAAATTTTACAAATTTTTTCAGATTCTCCGTCACATCGAATTTTTGGACACATGTATGGAGTATTAAATATAGACGAAAATAAAAACTAATTGCACAGTTTGGTCGGAATTGACGAGACGAATCTTTTGAGTCTACTTAATTTATGATTAGACAATATTTGTCAAATACAAACGAAAGTGCTACAGTGTCGATTTTCCAAAACCTTGTTTAGTTGCAAACTTTTTTGCAAAATAAGCACTGTAGCATTTTGTTTGTATTGAAAAAATATTATTCAATTATGGACTAACTAAGCTTAAAAGATTTATCTCGTAAATTACAGATAAACTGTGTAATTAGTTATTATTTTTATTTATATTTAATGCTCCATATATGTGCTGCAAGATTCGATGTGACGAGAATCTAAGAGTTTTTGTAATTTTTTTAAGAACTAAACAAGTCCTTACTTTCCTACATTTGTTGTTCCCTTTTCGTGTCGCTTGTGCAGAGTACTCCTTTGTACCATTGATGAATAGGCGCTGTTTAATTTTCACCTAAAAACTTTTTGTCCCATTACGAATATTCAGACACATGCTTGAGCACTAAATATATATTAAAAATAACTAATTATATAATTTATATATATTTTACGAGATGATTCTTTTAAACTTAATTAGTTCATAATTATGCACTAATTACTATAATTACAAAATGTGCTACAGGACCCAAAACCTTTTTTCGCCAGCTAAATAAGACCTAAAATGTAATCCTGATCACATAGGATGTTTAGATACATATATAGAGTATTAAATATAGACTAAAAAATAACTAATTACATAGACTGCGACTAATTTACGAGATGATTTTTAAGCCTAATTAGTCTATATTTTAATAGTATAATATTATAGTAAACATGTGCTAATAGTGGATTAATTAAGCTTAATTAATTTGTCTCGCGGAGTACTGACGAAAACTATACTTTGTTTATTATTATTATTATTATTATTATTATTATTATTATTATTATTATTATTATTATTATTATTATTATTATTATTATTATTATTATTATTATTATTATTATTATTATTATTATTATTATTATTATACCCCATGTAACATCCGCCCCTAAGCTAATAGCTTGTTCGTTTGAGTTTATCTACCGAATCTACTAGCTATTCAACAATGTTTTTCCTTCCATAATAAATTAGCGAACAATATTTTTAGCCATTGCTTATCAGGCAAGCCAAATAGGCTGTAAAACGGCAAGCTTTTTGGGACGTGTTTAGTTCCTAAAGGCAAAAATTTCGCGACACTGTAACACTTTCGTTTGTTTGTGTTAATTATTATTAAATCATGGACTAACTAGGCTCAAAAGATCCGTCTCGTAAATTCCGACCAAACTGTGTAATTAGTTTTTATTTTCGTCTATATTTAATACTCTATGCATGCGTCTAAAAATTCGATGTGACGGAGAATCTTGAAAAATTTTGGGTTTAGGGTTGAAGTAAACTAGGCCTTGGTATAAATTTTGTTAAGGCCTTGTTTAGTTTTCAAAATTTTTCAAGATTCAATGTCACATCAAATTTTATGGCATATGCATGAATCATTAAATATGAATAAAAAATAACTAATTGAATAGTTTATCTATAATTTACGAGACGAATTTTTTAAGCCTAGTTAGTTTATGATTGGACAATAATTGATAAATAAAAACGAAAGTGCTACTATAGCGAAATCTGAATTTTTTCACGAGCCTAAGTTTGACAAACTGGACCACTTCTTATCTAGGCATAAACATTCTCGAATCTCATGGTATATTGACTCCGTCACTCTTTATTCTCCACCCTTTGGAACACAAAAGTTTCTTAAAAAATATATAATTTTATAGGACTGTATAATTTCATATTTATTTTTATAAAAAAACAAAACATGGAAAATTCATGTTCTAAAGCGGTGACACTCTATAGCTACCTTGGCGCCGCGAGCCATCGTCTATATCTTAGTGACGGTGGCGCTTCTGTTATCATCTGTCACAATTGTCATCTCCAGCAATGAGGCGCTCTCTAACGCATGACAACATGAGACCGTTCATGATGATAGATTAAACTGAAATAATTTTTTTCTTAAGGCCTTGTTTAGTTCCTGAAAAATTTTGTAAAATTTTTCAGATTCCCCGTCACATCAAATCTTTAGACGCATGTATGGAGTATTAAATATAGATGAAAATAAAAATTAATTACACAGTTTGGTCGGAATTGACGAGATGAATCTTTTAAGCCTAGTTAGTCTATGATTGGACAATATTTGTCAAATACAAACGAAAGTGCTACAGTGTCCATTTCCCAAAAAATTTTGGAACTAAACAACGCCTAAGATAATACTACTTATTAGCCTTTGGATTAATAATCACTAGTGAGCTAACTACTAGTTAACTAATTACTAGTCCTAACTCATCACTGGTCCTAGTTTATTTTAAATAGGGCGGCATTAATTTAGTAGCTGTTTCCTGCTAACAGCTATTGACTCCAGAACCGATCCCGATCAACGATGGGAAAGCCATGGGAAAGCAAAATAGGCAGTGGCAAAATCGAAATTATAGTACAGGGAGCGGAACGAGAAAATCACCGAGAACTGAAGGACTAAACAGTAGAAATGAACAGCAGAATTGGCCTTTTGGTGTTTTCTGGCGTCTTGAGCTTTAAAACCTCCTCTTCCTCCTCACCTGTTCATCCATTTCTTTTCCCCGTTCTTCTCCGTACCCCAATCACCGCCTTATTTCGTTCTACTACTCACCAGCCTGCTCTTCTGCAACCAAAGATTTCATTTCCGGCGTTTTTGTTTGCAAAGCGGCATCGACATTGGATTTGGGGCAGAATGTGAGCTGTCAAAGTCATCTTTTATCTTATTTGAGCTGTACTTTTTCCCTTCCTTTCCCCTAGTCCCTGAGGAGGTGTTCCCTTCTTGATTTCTTGCCTTTAGTGTGGCTTCGAGGAGTTTGCAGCAGCCATGGCGCAGAATGTGTGGGAGGCAGACAAGATGTGAGTTTGCCTTTTCTTCTCAATCTGTACCCTAGTTGATCTCCTTGATCGGACTGCTTTGATCAGTGAACAAGCTGTTTTTTTCTTCCCACCTTCACTCTTTGGTATGCTTTGGGTCGTTTTTCACGGCCCTTGAAATCCCTCACCCCGCTTTCAGCATTTTTCTTGATGGTTTTCTTTTACAGTTAGGTTTCTTGATCGTTATTCCTTTTTTTCTGATTCTTTAATGGTTATTGCCTGGTAGCACTTGTGATAAGCTTCAGATGCTTAATAATTACTTTATTTTCTTGGAATTTCCGCTTTTCCACACTGCATTTTTTGCCTGTTTCGCAGAAGCTATGCTTTTTTTTTTCGATTCTTTTTCGCTCTTTTCTTCATCCGGTAAGCTTCGTTTTGTGCTTGACGGTGCTGACTTATTACGCTACTTGTTTATTTGTCTGTCTTCTCGTCCGGGTTTTCTCTGCTTCTCCATTAGAGGCAGTAGTCGCGCAGTTTTCCTGCTATCTTGACTACCTATCTGCCTATTTCTTAAGACGTTTTTTTTGGCTGGTTCTGTCTGACTCTTGTGTGCATACTAATAGCGCAGTTTTCCTGCTATCTTGACTAACGCTTGCTATGCTCGTTGTTTGAGAAGCAGGTTGGATTCCTACATTTATGATTACCTGCTGAAGAGGAACCTGCAGAACACGGCGAAGGCGTTCCTAGCCGAAAGCAATGTGCCTTCCGCTCCTGTTTGTGAGTGCTGTGGTCAGATTATAAAAATTTCTAGATGTGCTTCCATTTTAGTTTCGTAGTTTCTATCTTTCGGCATAAAGGGCCAAACTTGATTTCTTGAAGCATTAGTTTGAAGCCAAGCACTGAAGTATTGGTCCAATCACTGAAGTTTGGATCCATTAGCACTAAAAAGTAGCAGCTAAAATTAGTACTAGTGGATTCAAACAGACCTGCTGGAGGGCTGCTAACTACTAGTTCCATAGCAGGTTTGAGTTGCTAATAGGTGTAATAGTTCATATGCACCTTCAATTCACTATCCAATCACCTATTAGCAGGGGATCCAAAAGCCCTCTCCTAAAAATTAGCTAGCTAAAGATTATCAACTATTAGCTATTAGCTACCTAATTTTTAGTACTAATGGATCCAAACAGGCCCCCCTTTCCCAAATAAAATTGGGGCAGGCATTTGTATTTTGACTGACACTTTTTTTGGTTAGGTTTGTGTGTGTTGGGGCGATGTAGTATAATTCCTTGTATTTGATAGTATTACCTCTTTTTTTACATTGCAACAGCGATCGATGCACCAGGGGGTTTTCTCTTCGAATGGTGGTCGGTTTTCTGGGACATCTTCATTGCAAGGACGAATGAGAAGCATTCTGATTCTGCTGCTTCTTACCTTGAGGTTCTTTCCTTGAGACAGTAACTAGTGGTTATTATAGAACATGCATTATTACTTGCCTCATCTGGGCTTGCTTGTACTTCACAGGCTAGTATCGAAATGTTGAAATTGTGTTCATCACACGTGTCCCTCTTGTATGCACATTTATATGGTGAATACACATTTCTAGGGCCGATTACATCCATATCAATTGGACAAGCAAAACCCAAGAAAGTTCCACACTGATGCTGAGAAAAAGGATAACAAATTAATTAATGTACCTAGGCAATAGTGCTTGGTTGCTTCCACATTATTCATAAGATTTTTCCATATTGCAAAATAGAAGACAACTGTGTAACTGTCAAGTAAAGCTACGAATTTGCTTTTTAAAAAAGTTTTGGAGCCTATGTATATCATTTCTCTACTTGGTAGTTAGTTTGTACTGCCTGGCTTTTCAGCTGGTTTTGCTAAAATGTAGCCTATGAGTTTAGTTTATGGTGCTTGGCAGTTGCTTCTAACCTAAAGCACCTGCTCTTAAGGTCGATTGCCACAGATCCTTAGTTTCTGCTTGGCAATCTAGTCCCCTTGGTTGTGTTCTCCTATAGTCAGTGGTGTGTGTTTCTAGGTAATTGGGTGTGTGATCCGATGGGGCTCTTTTGCCTTGCTCTTGTAGCATTTTTTCTCTCTCCTGTGTCATTTGAGAAAAAAAAACTGGTTTTGCTAAATTTTGAGTAGAAAATTGTGGATAATACTCAAATATTATGCACCTTTTCCAATTCCCACTGTTGGCATGGATAGATGGTACTTGTGCCAACTTCCAGCTATTGGTCTTATACAGCTGTTATTTACTTTGCAGCTGATTGGAAAACAATAATCAAGGTCCCAAGAGCCCGATGGTCTAGTTCCCTGCATGTGGCTACTAGCTCATACTAGTTTATTTTCTAGTGACTATGATCTAGTGGGATGATTATCTGTGGCTACTTGTCATTGCTAGAGATCTGCTGTGATCATCACACAGTACTTCCTCCAATCATAGATATAAATCCATCTAGGTTTGTCCTAAGTCAAGCTTTTAACTTTGACTATAAATATCTAAATTATATAGATTAACAAGACAAGCTTGATATTACTACTTTACTAGACTCATTATAGAAACTACTTTTGTAATTCATAACTCTTTTCATTTGAAACAATATGTTTTCAAAGATATTGCTGGTCAACATTACAGAAGTTTGACTTGGGAGAATTTATGACTTAGGTCAAAGTTATAGATATCTGTGATCGGAAGAAGTAACTATGACTTTTTTTTCCCGGTTGCATTGTGTTATACTCTTGTGCTCCTTTGTATGATGGCATATAAATTTATGCCCACACAGTCGATTAAAGCACGGGAGCAGCAGCAACAATCACAGCACCAGATCCAGATGCAACAACTCTTGCTACAGAGGCATGCACAACAGCATCCGCAAGAGCAGCAGCAGCAACGGCGGCAGCAGAAGCAACAGCAGTGCAGGGAAAACACTGATTTTACAACTACTGCCCAGAATGGTACTCCTGCTGCTGATCCACCAGTGCGACAAAATGATACAACTGCAAGTGCTTTATCTTCAAAGATATATGAGGATAGGATGAAAATTACTGTTCAGAGGGACGTTTCAGAAGAGGCTCTAATGAAGGTATTTTTCTCAATTATATTATCCACGGCTGCTTCAATACTTGCTAATTTGTACACTGATATAAAATGGTCTGTTTTATTTACAATGCAGCAAAGGCTCACTGAAAGCATTGGCCCATTACTGGAATCAAACCCAACTTCAATGCTAAAGTCACCTGCAAGATCATCTCTAGCTTCAGGGTACTGTCTACTCAATTTTATTCTGTAGCATTTACATGTGAGGACATATCTAGTGCAAACCTTTGTGAAATTTGATTTGACTTTCTTCCAACTGTTATTAGGCAAATCTTCCATAGATCGGCTGGTGGCGTGTCCGGTTCATTACAGCAAGCTCAGGTCAGGAGCCAGTCACTTCTGGGATCAACACAGGTTGATAGTTTATTTATATCCTTCTATTGTTAATATCCATAATTATAGTTCATATTCAGATATTATATCCTTCTACTGTTAATATCCATAATTGATGGGGGAAGTTTGTATCAGGATTTGAAGGCAGAAACAAATGTAGCTTTGAACCTGAGAGCTGCAGGTGCAGATGGATCACTATTTGGAGCACCAGGTGTTTGACATCGAACTCTCTTGTTATTTGATGCTTCTGTTTAGTAGTCACTTGTTTTTTCACAACTACAGCCCTTCTGAATGTAGAATTCAAAATAAAATATAACCTTGGGATATTCTTTAGTCTGCATGTCTAATGGAGATTCTAAGGGCTGCATTGTTTTTCTTTTCTCGAACAACACAAGGGCTGCACTGTTATGTTTGTAACATACTTTTCCATCTTTGTTTTCATGCTTGGCAGGCTCTAATCAGGCGGGGAACAATTTGACCTTGAAAGGGTGGCCTCTCACAGTTAGTTCTTCACATTTTCTAGGCTTCCAGTCACTAGCATTCTAAGTTATAATTGGAAGCAAGTTTGCCTGTTACACATTCTTGTGCTCTTATGACACGTGCCCTTTTGATCATAACTATTCAGGGTTTAGAACATATTCGGTCTGGGCTTTTCCAGCACAAATCTTATATGCACCAAGCCCAACCATTACAACACCAGCTCCAGTTTCTCACTCCTCAGCAGCAGCAGCAAATTCTGCTTCAAGTTCAAGCACAACAAAATGTCACTTCACCTGGAGACATGGATAACAGACGACTTCGGATGCTTTTTAGCAGCCGAAACTTGGTTCCTGGGAGAGATGGTCAATCAAATGCATTCACTGAAATTGTTCCCAGTGTTGGCCAGTCATTGCAAAACATGTGCTTACCTACACAGCGTGCTGAGACAGATATGCTGATGAAGGTAGGTTTCTATTAGTTGTACCTAACTATGCATGCATAGTCACTCATATTTATGCGGATGCATCATGTGTCAGTATGTTACATTTGTTAAAATCTTTTGGAACAAGAAAGTTTTTTTAGATTGATTGCTGAATCAACATTAAGTTTCTTGAAAAGAATCGAGTTAGTAGTCTAGGTCTCTAGGACACATTACACCAGCTCTAAATTTTTCAAGGATAAATTCAGTATCAGCTAGGAAAAACAAAAAGCGATACACTTTGATGGTAAGTTTTGACCTTTTCCTTGAGATGATGATAACTTAGGACCTTTCCGTGTTACTCCCTCCATTCCAAATTGTAAGATGTTTTTTTCCTAGGTAGATAACTTTTGCTATACACTATGTCTAAATACATTAATAGTAATGTATCTAGAAATGCGAAAGCGTGTTACAATTTGAAACGGAGGGAGTAACACCTATGAATGCCAAGGATTTTTCTTTGTCATATGTTATGGCACAAATCAAATCTAAGCATTTAAAATATCTCTTTAAGTTAGGGCTTACATTATTAAATGTTTTATCTTTTTTCTCTTGATTCTGTTCTCACTATTAAGATTTTCAAGTCTCCAAAAAGATGCACGTTTCATCTGATGACTCCTTTTTTATGTATATCAATGTCCAGATAGAATACTAACATATTCTAATTGGGTGATCATTACTAAACAGTAATTGAGTTCAATTGAAATTTTCTTGATCGTGACATTGTTATGGACTTCCACGAATACAAACTATAATATCCCATTCCCAAGAACATAACCAGATTTCTCATTTTTTTTCCCTAACAGTTGTATAATGCATTGCATTGGCTGTTGTCAAAACCAAAGTATAATGACCATTTGAGAGCTTTCTGCAGTATCCAATTTCTTGTTGCAAATTAAATGTTTAATCATGAATATAGCGGGTTATTGATAATGATAATTTTTTATTAACTAATTGTATATGCAGTGTCAAAATGAGATGTACTGATATTTTTATGATCACTTGGTGATCTAGTTGCTAGTGTATATGTTTACAGATGTATCCCAAAGCCGCAATTGGGGAAATAAATCCTTCATATTTTCAGTTAAGCCTTACTACATCTTCTGTCTTGTATAGAAGATAGCAGCTCTGCAGCAACAACAACAGAGTAACAATCCGCAACAGCTACTCCAACATCCATTACTGAGTCAGCAACAACAAAGCTCAAATTATCTTGCAGGCGAGCAGGAAAAAATGGGTGCTGGAATTGTAACGGTGGCTTTTGCTGGAAATGAACAGGTCTCTCCACGCCTCCCTCCCTCCCTCCCTTCCTCAGATCACAGTCTTATTCATCTGTTCCTTTCTTAATTTTATAGTTTCTGTCAGAACCATAAGAATCCATATTTTCCTATGGTCTGTCTCACAGATTTCTAAGAATCAAAATGGGCGAAAGCGCAAACATCCTATCTCCTCGTCTGGCCCAGCTAATAGCTCTGGTACTACAAATACTGCTGGCGCTTCCCCCAGTTCAACACCCTCAACTCCTTCCGCACATTCTCCAGGAGAGACCATATCAACACCACTGCAGCACCAAAATGCAAGCTCATGTACGGCTTTAGTTGCTCACGGTTCTGAGGGCCTGGTGCTGCCAATAGGATCACCAGCCAACCAACTTGTAAGTTGCTCTATGCTAGTACACTCTTTGGTGAGGTAGCTGCACATACATTTATATGGAAGCCTGGGAAGTCTGTTGTTTTGTTGAATTTTACTTATTTGTTTATTTATGATATTTCTTAACTCTAGGTTGATATGGATCGCTATGTGGAGGATGGCTCCATGGAAGATAATTTAGAACCATTCTTGTCACATAACGGCACAAATCCAAGAGCTGCTGGCAGCCATTGCATCAGTTCTGGAAAAGGTTTGTAGCATATCCTATCTGACTATCTGTTTAGTTATACATCAACCTAACAATCAGTTGTGTAAGTTTTTGTAACAAAAACTGTCGGCACTAGACCTACACAGAAATACCCCATTCTTAAAAATTGACGCAAACCCTTTGAGGACATCCTAGTGATTCGGGATATTTTTTTTTTGTCACAAATGGCTAGTAGTATATGCTTTTATTTTCTCTTACATGCATTCAGGATATATCCTTCGAGAGGTTTCTTCAGCCCAAGCAAGCACAAGCAGTGTTCTTTGTTGTCATTTCTCATCAGATGGAAAATTAATTGCTACTGGAGGTCATGATAAGAAGGTAAAATGACGTGTTGTTGTGCTTGCTAAGCTATTTAGTGGACTTGATAGCCGTGGAACTTGTTCAAAATCATCATTAGTATTGTAGTAATATGTAATTGCTAATTACCTTCTGTATCTCCCAATGCAGGTTTTCCTGTGGAATGCTGACAATCTGAAACAAAAATCAATGCTAGAGGAGCATTCTCTGCTCATAACTGATGTGCGCTTCAGCCCAAGCACTCCACACCTTGCCACCTCTTCATTTGACAAAACTGTGAGGGTTTGGGATGCCGCTAATGTAAGTGTTATTATCAGTCCAGGTTTTCCTGCCCTTTTCCCCCCACGCGATCATGTGCTTATGTCAGGCGATGTGTGTTTCACCACGCTGCATTGCACAACTGTCAATTAACACATACTAATACATGTCATTGTATTTATTTTCTTTCTTGCTCTAGGTTCTTTTACTCTGCAGTTCATGATTCACAGATGTGATAATTTTCTCTTGATGATCACATTCTCTGTCATGTAATATGCAGTTATGTTTTTTTTGGCGAGAAATGCAGTTACGTTATATTAATACACCTGCCAGTAACATTCAATGATATGTTGCATTGCTCATTTTTATTTTGAAATCTAAGGGTGCTTCACATTGCCCTTTTCCACTGAAACTATGTGCATTTGATTATGGTGTGAAGCCACAAAGAAATGTGTATTTGATTATGATGTGAAGCCACAAAGAAAGCAGTTAGCAACCCCTGTTCATGATTGTATTTTGTGAAGGCCCATAGCATCTGTTGCTTAATATGAAATGGAGTTAATAGGTGATGTGGATGCCTGCCCTTGTTTTCTTCAAAGCTGTAATTGCAGCAAAGTATGTTCGCGTTTTACTGCTTTTCAGTTTTCTATATCTAGTTAATTCCATGGAATTGATTTTTGCAGCATGATTATTCAATTCGTACATTCACTGGGCACTCAGCATCTGTTATGTCACTTGATTTCCACCCAAACAAGGATGACCTCATTTGTTCTTGTGATGGGGACAATGAGATACGATTCTGGAGCATCAAGCATGGAAATGTTGTCCGAATTTTCAAGGTTTCTCAGCTTGACTTAGTTTTTTTGCTGACCTGTAATTTTCTTCTTGTTGCTAACACACAAAAGAGTTGTCCACCTGAGCAGCAAGCATTGATAATATATGTATACCATTGTGAGTAGCATGCTGTAAAACAGTAAAAGAGTAAGCTATGGCCAGGCATAATCGGCAACTTGTCTCAAATGTGACAATACTATCTCCTGTGTTTTTCTATTTTTTTCCTTGAACATGTAGAGAGCTGCACAACAATTGTAGTAAGAGGATTTTTCTGTATGCTATACCTTTTGTAGGGAGGTTCGACCCAGCTGAGATTCCAGCCTCGTTATGGAGGATATCTTGCAACAGTTTCAGATAATGTAGTCTCTATCCTGGATGTGGAGACACAAACTTGTGTGAGGAGATTTGAGGTTCGTAAGTGACTGAGGTGCACCCTAGGACAGTTTGCTAACTTGAGTATGTTTGCAAGTCACACCTTGCTAGCTGTGCGCTGCTACTTGATGCAGAGGCTGGAACCTTATTGGAATAATCCTTTATCTAAAAAAAATCTTGCTAACTGTAGTCAGCATTCATTTATATAATCACTATAAGTCCCCTGTTATTGAGAAGTGATCACTTGAAGCAACCCTGATAATCTGATTTCTTGGAAATTGCAGAGCCACACTAAGGGTGTTGATTCCGTGTGCTGGGATCCCACTGGCGAATATGTGGTGTCTGCCAGTGAAGACACAGTGAAGGTGTGGTCTCTGAACGATGAGAGCTTTGTGAATGAGCTTAGCTGCGGCGGGAGAAAGTTCACTTCATGTACTTTCCATCCTACATATCCATCCTTGCTTATCATTGGCTGTTACCAGGCAAGTTACTTTCCCTTGCATGTCTTTACTCACTCACAGTTCATCCAAAACCGGGTCGCATGGACCTAGGGTGCCTGTTGTCAAATGGTCGTTTTCAACTTCATACACTAACTTTCAACTATTCAAATATAAATTTTAGTTGCTGCTTTTTTTTTAGAAAAGGGAATATATTAATATATCCCAGCTTCTGCATCGATCAATGCATATGGCTAGGGTAACACAGACCAGGGAATCTCAAACACAAAGTTTTGAGGCATGATGATAACAAACAATTTTTCTAGGAATCACAAACTAGAATGCAAGCCTATTGGTAAAACGCCAGCCGTGTCTTGCAAACACTTTACAATAGCATAGAAAAATGCCCATATTCTAACAGAAGTGGTACTGTATAAAGTGTCACAAATATCAATATGTCACGCAGCTGTTGTAGTTGGACAACTCTATGAACATTTGCTGCCATGAAGTGTCTTTTTTTTTTTTGCCATGAAGTGTCTCTGATACATACGAGTGAATAATAGTTTAGCACAATTCCATGACCACTGCAACTGCTATTTTTCTGCACCCTTCATTCATCTCTGAGATATCTTACTCGTGGTCCTGTGCTGAATGGTGCAGTCTCTGGAGCTGTGGGACATGTCAGAGAACCGGAGCATGACCATTGCAGCGCACGACAGCCTCGTCTCAGCTTTGGCCTCGTCAAGCTCCGGCCTGGTTGCTTCCACAAGCCATGACAAGTATGTCAAGCTGTGGAGATGAGCTTGCCTTCAGTCGCTGCGCGCCCTGGCCTGGCGTTAACTACGGTTGGACGCCGAACCCTTTTGCTTTTGGCACCATTAGCTGCTCAGCTGTGCATGCTGCTGGTGTGTTGCAGTAGCACTCAGGATGGTGACTATATATATATATATATTGCTCTACTGCCTGACTGAACATGTGGCCGTGGAAGTAGCATGCAGTAAACCCTCAAGAAGTGGTTTAGCACTAGCTTTTGTATAGGAAGTTAGAACGCGGGTTATATTAAGGCCCTGTTTAGTTCCACACCCAAAAATTTTTCATCCATCTCATTGAATCTTTGGACACATGCATTGAACATTAAATGTAGATAAAAAAATAAACTAATTACACAGTTTAGTTGAGAATCGCGAGACGAATCTTTTAAGCCTAGTTACTCCATGATTAGCCTTAAGTGCTACAGTAACCTACATATGCTAATGACAGATTAATTATGCTTAATAAATTTGTCTTGCAGTTTTCTGACGAGCTATGTAATTTGTTTTTTTATTAGTTTCTAAAAACACCTCCCGACATTCTTCCGATACATCCGATGTGACACCTAAAAAATTTTCGTTCCCCATCTAAACAGGCCCTAAGTATCGAATATCTGTAATGTCTGTCACTATCTGGACTTCTGAAATCTGCAAGCCTGCAACTCGGCTTCGGAAAGGGATCATCTGTGCTTTGTGTCGTGTGTGATGTAGTGTTGCATCTAAAGCAGATGCTTCTTTTTTTCTTTTATGCCTCAACTCTTTAAGTACATGCTTATACCACCACCATACACACTGACTCTCGCATCTTAAGCTAGATCTACATCTATATGAAGAGGCTGCACATGGCTAAGAGATATCCAAAGTTATTCAAGGCTTCATGATCGTTGTGGTGCATCAAACTGCAAGCCTTGTTCGTTTGGCAGAAAGTACCTGATTTATTGTAAAAGAAAAACAATAAGTGAACCGGCCGTCCGAGCTTTGGTCGTTTCCCAAAGCAGATGCTTCAAGGCTAGAAATGCAGATTGGTAGTCCCAACTTCCAAGGAAGGAATCCTTGCCCGTGATGCCTAGTGCAACGAGATTCCCGTATCCAATTCGCACGTACTTAGAAAATGTAGAGCTGCGATATCGATTCTTCGACGCCAATGCCAGGAAGAACTGCTATAGTTCCGGTGATGCGAGTTCTATGGCCTTGTTTGCTATACCTGCGTCGAATCATCTTCTTCGTCTGCAGATTTGTTCGAGGTAAGATCACTACGCCTGGGTAAGCTTTCAAGAGGAATGCTTACGAGTGGAATTTGGATGGTAGAATTTGTTAGTGGCAATGGCACGTGGTGAAGAAACAGCAAATGTTTGCATCCCTAAGTTCTTTGATAGCTCTCTCGGATGTTGTATATATATTATTATTACACCTAGAATCTATCTATATACTTGTTCTTGCGAAGCGTTTCTCGTTTTCACGTGGTTTACTTGAAATCTGCTGGTACGGTGACGGTGTCATGGAGATGGAGATGTATACCGTATACGTGTGTGTAAGGGTGTGTACATGTATACTGACATTTTTTCCCCAAAAAATGAACTCCCCGTGAGCAATCTTTTTTAAATATTTCGTAGGATTTCCTTTTTGAGATTTAATTTCGTAGGATCTGCGTTCTTTCCTGCTGCCGAGGCACACGTACCAATTGCTCGAAAGAGCCCTCAAATTGAGTGCAAATTGCATAATTTGAAATGAAGAAAAACTATTCTTGCACGAACACGCGAGAACTACAATGTTTCACAAAGGTTTCGAATATTTCGTTGAAAACAGCTCGCTCTGGTTTTGGGTTCAGGAGGCCGGCCGAGCGTTTGGGTTTAGCTTTCCTCTTAATAATAAAACTCGCTTCCCCCGTCTAATCACCCATTCTTCCAATCTTCCTCTCTCTTCGTCTCGCCGTCTCCACCCCCCAAAACCCTAGACGCCACCCTCTACCGCCGCCGCTCGCCGCCATCCGCGGCCATGGATCTCCTGCGTTCTCATCTCCACAAGGTCCGGATCCCGGAGCCCACCAACCGCATCCACAAGGACGAGTGCTGCGTCTCCTTCGACACCCCGGTAACAGCCATGCCCCCACCCTGTCCTGTTCCTCAACTCCAAGTCGATTCGTTAGGGTTAGGGTTTGAGGCAGCTTGGATGTGTGTGCTTGCGTGTGCGCAGAGGTCAGAGGGAGGCCTGTATGTGGACATGAGCTCGTTCCTGGGCTTCGGGAGGGAGTACGTGGAGTGGAACTTCGAGAAGACGGGGAACCCCGTGTACCTCCACATCGTGCAGCGCCGGAAGCCGGAGCCCGACGAGGCGGATCGCCCGCTTAAGAAGCCCACCCTCCTCGCTATAGGTATGTGTTCTTAGCTTGATTGAAGCCACCAGTTCAGGCAGTAATAAATATTTAATGCTCTGCCTAGCTTGGGTGAAGCCAGCAGTTCATCAGATAGTAAATATTGTTATGTAAATGGGTATGCTGTACTTATGATGATCACGTGGCACAATGATGCTTGGCTAGCTGAAAAAAAGGCTGATGCTGATTTGTTGTGAGAGATAAACACTTTTCGATAGCTGAAAAGTAATGCTGATAAGTTCAAGCATTGAACTATGGTGGACAGAAAGGGGTGCATTGTATCTGGATTCATATGAAATTGTGTCAATTGTGTAGCAGTGTCACCATAATACTACAGGAATACTACTAGAATATATTTGCCTTCTGTGTTTTGTTGTTGAAGCTGTTTTAGTAAGCAAGGTTGGGGTATGGCACTATGCTTAACTACTAAAAAAAAAAGACTGGTGGGCTTTCGAATTTACAGTACTTTTGGCCTTATGGGGTTCGTTCCTAATTTGGTTGTATCATTTATTTATTATTAGCATATGTACACTATAATGTCCTCCATATCTGAATCTGAAATTTCATAATTGAACTGGATAGTCTACAGTGCGTTCATGTGTTTCCTGGCTTACAAATATTAGGATGTGGATCTATTAACACCAGCGTTAAATCTATGTATTGAATGACAGTTTAGGTTTCTATTAATGAATTTTCCCACAATTGATAGGTGTGGAAGGAGGTTTTGGTGATCAAGAACCAGAATATGATGATACTTTTGAAATTGTCATCTTACCTGATTTTGTCTCTCTTCCATTTCCATCAGTTGATTTGCCAGAGAAGGTAGTCTTTACCCTTGATGCAAATAGCAAAAGGCCAAAGCAGTTGTATGTACTTTAATTTAGGATGTGTATTTTGCAGGTTAGGCTTGCGGTTGATAAAGTTTTACTTGCTGAAAGTGCTGATAGGAAAGAACAATTGGCTGCTTGGGTTGCTGACAAGAAGAACATTAGTGCATATGCTATGGACCTGCAACAGCTAGACAATGGTGTTGTTGTGCCTCCTACTGGATGGAAGTGTAGCAAATGCGATAAAACTGAGAACCTCTGGATGAATTTAACTGATGGTATGATCCTTTGTGGGAGGAAGCTTTGGGATGGGAGTGGTGGGAATAATCATGCCATTGAACACTATGAACAGACTAAATACCCTCTTGCGGTAAAGCTTGGGACAATTACTGCTGATCTGGAAGCAGCAGGTAATTGTACAACTGAACTTTTACAATTTATTTTCTTGTTTTTTTGGTTCGAAAATTCCAGGACTTGAAATTCTTTCTCCATTCTATGTATCAAACCTGTATTGTGATTTTTTATTGAAAAAACACAAAAAACCACTACCCAATTCTATTTATTTACTGAATTATTCATATAGATATAGTTATGAGTCACTGGTTGGTTGTGCTGTTTATCACTTTAAGGTTGGATAATGGAATACAACTAAATGGCTGCTTAGTATTTGCAAGTTACTAGTTTCAGTTACAAAGCTTAATATGTGGAAACAGACACTTAGCCTTTTGTTTTCTTATTATACCAATTACCAATTAGTACGTTTTGAATTTCTTCGTGGATCATGTAAAAATGATATTGATAGATTCAACACAATTATATTGATTGTTATATTTAAATAGCTTAATAAATGCAGTATCATAAACTAATGCCCAAAGTTGCCTTCAGGGGCATGGAAACTGAAAAAAGAATTTATCTGAAGGGAAGTAGTTTTGCAAACACCACCAATCTCTAAAAAACAGCACATGTTTATCTTTCTCTCTTTATTAAACACCTTAATTTATTTCACTGATATATGCAATTCGCTGTGGTTGCTTGTTAAAATACCTGTTGATGCCATATTTTCTGTGACAGCTCAGATGTTTTCTCATACCCTGAAGATGATAGCGTTGAAGATCCACTATTAGCTCAGCACTTATCACATTTCGGTATCGATTTTTCTTCACTTCAAAAGGTGAGTTATTATATCAATTTTATGTCATTTATGATTTATCTGTGATAGTTTTCTAGATTAATCGAACTTGACATGGACTAAAAGGCTTATTATAATTTAGCTCTGTTTTATGGAGCCTTTTGTTCAGATCTGAATAATCATAGTGACAAATATGTAAAGTACTTTGTCATTGTAGGATCCAGGCTTAGATCACATTGAGTATGCATTGTAGGATGCTCGCCAACTTCTTGACTGCTTTCTTGAACCCTTGAAAATTTTCATTATCAGTACATCAGTAGACGCTATTGCTCTAGGAGTTATTGTAAACAGTGGGTAAGATATCATTCATTGTAATATTCGCCAGGCAGATATATGTTACAGCTGGCGATGCATAATACAGTATTTTTCTTGTTCAACATATACATAGAGGCAATTTTATGCTTGACCGCATGGTTTATAAATTTGTTCTTGCAGACTGAGATGACTACTGCTGAGAGAGAACTTGATGCCAACACTAATTATGACTGGAATAGAATACAAGAAAGTGGAAAAGATGCTGAACTTTTGTTTGGACCTGGCTATACAGGTCTTGCGAATCTTGGGAATAGGTAGCATGATTTGACTTAATGAAATACCCTTCTTTTCTGACAATTCCTTGTTACAAATAATTTAGCGCTCCTGTTTCTTCCTCTTTTACAGTTGCTATATGGCTTCTATAATGCAAGTCATGTTTTCAACCCATCCTTTCATATCAAGGTTGCTTTTACTATTCACATTTGTTTTTGATACATTGTTACATTTATATATATTTTTTCTTTTATTTAACTTTTTTTTTCATTTCAGATACTTTGAGAAACAGAGTTTGAAAGCTGCATTTGCAACTGCTCCAGCTGATCCAACAGTAGACCTAAACATGCAAATGTAAGTTTATAGCCTTGCTGAAGTATCGACCTATGCATCTGTGTTGTTGATGTGTGTGTGTGATAAATGTTTATGTTTATTTAGTTTAGGTTGTCTACATTTTTTTTCTAGTTTTTTATTGCTGAAGATATGCCTAAAAAGACAATATTAATCTAGTATTTGATCATTTGTTCCTTATGCTGAAAGTGTCATAAAATGGCTATTTAATTGCATTACATGCGCAACAGCATTACAAATGAAATGATCACCTCTAAAATCAAATTTCATTGAGCCAACCTTTTTTTCTCTGCCATCACAATGGACAACACAGCCTTGTCATCTGGACAGGATGCTAGTTAAGAGCCTTGTCACAAGTGTTAAACGATGTTAAAATCAATCATATAGCACTCAACAGGAAAATGTAATTCGTTCCACCTTCCATTCAAGCTATAATTAGCAGTTATATTTTCTATGCACGAGGTGGTCAGAATTTATTTGCTCTTATGCTTGTTTTTTTTATAGGACAAAACTAGGACATGGTTTGCTCTCTGGTAAATATTCTGCACCAGCAAAGGAGGTATAATGGATTTCATTTCATATTGATTTGTTGTTGTGGCTTCCAATTGTCAGTTCCTTTGCTATCCTTGTGTTCTCAGCATGTCACTAGTGCTGGTTTGGTGGTTCAGTCTTGCGTAGACTTCTTTTGACATGTCTCTTGGTCTGCTCAATTGTACAAATGCTATTGCGGGCCTAAATAATTTTTTTTATTATTGGCTTTTTATCTCCTCCAACTGATAGTGAAACACCATGTACTCTTGCTGCACCTCTAGTTTATTGAGATTACAAGCCCTATCTAGTCTGGTTCTTTGACATACTTTTGTTTCTGATTGTTTTTCTATTTTGTGCGTGCAATTTGATAGGGGCAGGAAGGGATACGTCCTCGCATGTTTAAGTCAGTTATTGCCGCGAACCATCCTGAATTTTCTAGCATGAGACAACAGGTAATGTTCTTTTCAACTTATAACAACTGTTTTTGTGCTGATTAAGGAACATTTTTTCCCTATTTTATATCAATAACTATATTATTTTGTTTGAAATAAGTGTCTTAACATTATTTGGTTTGAAATGTGTTCATACAGGATGCCCTCGACTTCTTCCTCCACCTTATTGACAGAGTTGAGAAGGCAAACCCTGGGAACCATGAGCTAAATCCTTGTTCCGGTTTCAAGTTCATTGTTGAAGAGAGGGTCCAGTGCCCTTCTGGGAAAGTTTCCTACAACAAACGGTCTGACTATATTCTTTCTTTGAGCATACCACTGCATGAGGCAACAAATAAAGGTAGCTTTTAAAATCTTGACTCGCTTCTAATTAAACAAATGTATTTTAGATCCTTGACATTTGTTGGGTGTGCAGAGCAGCTAGAAGCTTTTAATGAGAAGAAAGCTGCAATGGACTTGGATGGAAAAGAAGTGTAAGGCGTTCAATCATTTATAGTTCATCTGGTACCTAGTGAGTGTTGGCTTATGGATTACTGTGTTTCCATAACAGGTCTAATGAGGATATTGTCAGGCCTAGAGTCCCATTGGAGGCTTGCTTAGCGAGTTTTTCAGGGCCAGAGGAAATCCCGGATTTTTATAGCACTGCATTAAATTCGAAGACTACCGCCACTAAGTATGTACAATTTGAGGTCCTCAATTTTAAAGGATAGCATGACATAAGGTTCTCGTATCAAAGAGCAATGCTTTGTTGCTATTTGACCAATGTCCTAGTTTTGTTTCCAATGAATTAATAAATATTTGGATATTAGTGATAACCTTATGTATCAATGATCATCAGTGGCACTAAAGCTCATTTATACATGAAAAATCATTGGAGACCAGTTTAACTAGGGCAAAATGCAGTGTATTTGTGTAATACTTTAGCAACTAAGCATAACACCTCAGACCAATGAAGGTACCATGAATTAATTTCATGATCTGCACACCTATGCTTGACTTACCTGATCAGTCCTAGTATTTTCATTTATTTTAATGCTTGACTTCCCTGAAGATAGCATAAATTGTGGAAAACCTCCTGGCATTTTAATTGATCCCTTTGTTGATTGAGTTTTCTTGATCAAAGAGCATATTTTATTTCTACACTGGTGGTATGCACATGCACTGATGACAACACGTTATTTATTTGTATGGACTACTAGGTGTTTGATATGTTTGTGTTATTTATATGTGAATTGATGCTGAAGAACTATGTGATAGCTGTTTGTTATCGTGTTAGCATGGATCGGGTTTCAATTAAAGGAAGAGATGTTTCATGCAGGACTGCTGGTTTCAACACCTTTCCTGATTACCTTGTGTTGCACATGCGCAAGTTTGTAATGGAAGCAGGATGGGTGCCAAAGAAACTCGGTAATACCCCCATCACCATTTATTTGAGCATAAATGCTGCATATTGCAATAAAGGTATTCAAATGATCAAATCCATTAGAGACTGCTTTGGAAGAGAGCTTCTGGCACAGCACATGTCCAGTGTCAAACATGACATTTTTCAGGCTGGTCTTAGCAAGTAATCCAGCTTAGCCTTACCTACAACTCAGTTCAATAGACCTGGTCCTAAATTTGATTAAAAAAATCAGCTTGTATCAACAATATCATCTACAAATAATGATATTAGTTAGCAATATCTTGCTAGTATTTCAGCTCTGGCCTATCATTTCCTGTTCTGTGTCTGAGAGTAAGCATTAATACTGATTCATAGTTGTGCTTACTTACTACATAATGATTTTCGTTGTCTGGGTAGTTTTTTCTTTTAAATTAGGATCACTTGGTCTTGACAGTTTATTTCTTTGCAGATGTTTATATAGATGTGCCAGATACGATTGATATCACACATATGCGCAGCAAAGGTGTACAGCCTGGGGAAGAGCTACTACCTGAAGGAGGTCAGACTGTCGTTCATTAGTTTTTTTTCCCTAAATTTTTCTCTTCAGCTTTTATGACTTTCAATGTACACTTTAGGTTCTGGTGACAACAGTGCTGAGCCTGCTCACCCTGTTGCCAGTGAGGATATTGTGTCCCAACTTGCAAGCATGGGCTTCAACTACCTTCATTGTCAGAAAGCTGCTATTAACACATCAAACACAGGAGTTGAGGAGGCGATGAATTGGCTCCTCTCTCACATGGATGATCCAGGTTGGTTTGCAACAGCAGTTTTGTAGTTAATCATGCTTCTCATAATGAAATAATAATCAACTTGCAACTTTCAATTCCAAGTCAAAATTTTGAGAGAAGAAACTGTTTTCCATTAAATTATTTTGTGATGCAGATATAAATGACCCAATATCAAAAGATTCACGTGCTTCTGAGCCGTCTGTTGATGAAGCAAGTGTTCAAACTCTCATTTCCTTTGGATTTCAGGAAGATGTTGCCATAAAGGCCCTGAAAGCTTCTGTAAGATTCTCTTTTATGATTTGTTGTTCTGAGTAAATATTTTAAGATTCTTAACCTTCAGAGAGTTAGTGATTTCCTATCTGTTCCCATTCTTGTCTCCTGATTCCAACATTATCAATCATCCTTGCAATGTTCTTATCTCTTTTCTGGTGTGACTCTTGTTTTGATGTGTATTAGGGCGGTAATATTGAGAAAGCAACCGACTGGATTTTCAGCCACCCCGAAGCATCGAGCTCAGCATCTGCTGATTCTTCCACTAGCAATGCAAATGCTGATGACGCATACATTCCAGATGGAAGTGGCAGTAAGTTTCACTAACCCTTTTGTTTTGTTAGCCCGTGCAGTGGCACAATAATCATCTTGAATTTTTAAAGGTTCACTTTAATGTCGGAATTTAATCTATATGCCTGCCTTGCTGATAGCTAATTAGGCACCATGTTATCACAAAAGTAGATGCAAAAACCTAAATTAGCTAAATTTTCAAGAAAACAGTTTGTTTTGTAACATTCTTTGAAAAAACATTGGAAAGGATATGAACTTAGATAAAATAAGGTCCTATCTTGATCAGCATAGTGGTCAGATTCTGAACTTGCCCCTTAAAACCTAACTGAAAGGGTCTATCTAGATCATCATAGTCGTTTTCTTGTTTGGTTTGAGATTTGTTTACCTTAACAATGCTTTCTGACATGTACAGGATACAAGCTGATGGCGTTTGTGAGCCATATGGGCACCTCTACCCACTGCGGGCACTACGTAGCTCATGTCCTCAAAGACGGGAGGTGGACAATCTTCAACGACAGCAAGGTCGCAGCATCAGTTGACCTGCCCAAGGAAATGGGCTACCTCTATTTCTTTCAGAGGATTAGCAACTAGGCACATCACACAGGCAAATACCGTCATGACTGAATTCATAGTTCATGCACACAGTGAAAAGGATGGTGGGCTGTTAGGATGCTGTCATGCTGATTTTAAAGCGACTGTTTGCTCACATCCTGCCATGCTTGTTACCAACTGATCAACTGGGATATTTGCTTTTTCTTTGAGACATCGAGTGGCAACTTACTGTTACATCTGTGCTTCGTTATTGCTGATTTGCATTGGTGGTTGTCATTGGTTTCTGCCTCGGTCCATACTTTTCTTCTGACAGCTATAGATTGAAATAGGTGCCGTCCACCACTACCTCATTTTCACGATGGCAACTTCATCGGTAATTCGCTACGCTTTTCTACCTAATATTAGTTGTACACTAATTGCTGTCTTGGAAAATCGTCATTTAAAGGATTAATCACATAGAGAGATCGATTCACAGCTAGTCTGCTAGCGTACTCGGCATAAAACATCGTCATTTAAAATTAATCACCTGGGGAGAGAATTGACAGCTAATCTGCTAGCGTACTCCATATCAATTTTGAAGGGTCTTCAATGTCCATTTTTAAAGGGGCTGTAACATCCTTTGTTATACAATAAATAAATAAGTAAATACTCACATCATTGCTCCACTATATTACTCCCTTTGTTAAAAATTATAAGATATTTTGTTATATATATATATAAATATTATTTGTTTCCTATACATGTATGTCGTATATTTCCCCTAGGTTGGTAAAAGAAGTCGTGTTTGATAGTGAAATGGTCTCTAAAAAATAACTTTGACTTTTTTTTAGACGTATTTATTGAAAATTGTTATATATATCCAAAAAATATCTTTGACATTTGTTTAGAAGTTTTTATGAAAAGTGTTATATGTATATGTTTATGAAATTATTTTTCAACACAAATCTATTTATGTGGTTTTATATTTTTAAACTCAATAACTTAAATGATATTCATGATTTATATTCTCAATGTTTAATCCAAATTTTGTCCAAAACGACTTATTTTACCAACCCGAGGGAGTAAACCGGACAATGGTTTGGGTTAAAACCGGGTTTTTTTGTTTGGTTTTACTTTTGGCCGTATTGGTTTGGATTGAAACAGGCTGAAAAGGCTGTTGGGCCAGTTTTGTTTGAGCCCTATTAAAGTGGGCTGAAAAATAATAGAGTTTACAATGATTTTTTATTCTATCTATTTATTTTTTGCTTTTATTCATGGTTAAATATAAACAATAGCATGAGTTGCCGGTGAAATGGTGGGTTGGAAAATGTATTTTAATGAGTTTAGCGCATATTTTGGTGTGGATGATTGAAGTCATGGTCTAATTTGGTTTGGATTTGACTTTCACATATATATATGTTTTGGATTGGTGTGAGTTTGGTTTGGATCTCAGCCCACTGTCAAGTTTACGAGGGAGTATATAAATATGTACATAATAAATTATACGTATCTAGAAAAGCTAAAATGCCTTATAGTTTGGAATGGAGTATATAACGACGACAATCACATATTCTTAGAATCTGTGCTATTCAAATATCTTATGAAAATATGTTTTATAATAAATCTAATGGTATTAATTTGATATTATAAATCTTAGTGTTTTTTTCTAAAAATTTAGTCAAAATTTAAAAAATTTGACTTAATAGAACTCTAGAAATTAAAGCTTTCACGGACGAAGGGAGTATTATTTCTTCATACCAACGAAATGAAATTGCTGATCACTAAAATAGGGGCGCTCCGGTTGCCCGAGGCACCCGTGCGGATTTCTCAACTCGAAACAAATTCGGAAACATTCTCTTTTTTTTTTTAAAAAAAAAAGAAGAAAATCCGCAGACTTTCTGTTCTTTCCCGTATGCTCGCTGCCAGCGTGAGAATTCGAAACGAACTCAGTCTATTCCCGTCGTATAAATCTACGGCCGGCGCGTGATTAACAACACCTGCACGCGCAAGATCTAGGACGGCCATGGCTGTCACGGGGCAGCCTGGCGCGATGGCGCGGTTGCGGCAGTGGGTGCTGGCCAACTTCGCCTCGTCGTGGTTCCTCCTGGCGCCGCTGCTGGCGGCGTACGCGCCGCGGCGGCTGTTCCTGACCTACTTCAACGTCTTCCTCCGGCGCCACGCACGCCGCGTCCTCACCGTCGTCGATCCCTACGTGAACCTCGACATCTCGGAGAAGCCAGCCGCCTACCCGTGGTCCTTGAGGAAACAGCCCGCGGGCGCGCGCGACAGCACCTTCGAGGAGGTGAAGGCGTACCTGAGCGCCGCGTGCTCGCAGGACGCCAGCGAGCTCCGCGCCGAGGGCGCCGAGGAGGGCGACGGCCTCGTCATCAGCATGCGCGACGGCCAGGACGTGTCCGACGAGTTCCGGGGCGCCACGTTCATGTGGTCGTCCGTGACGGACGAGGCGTCGTCGCAGGGGGTCGAGGGGCCGCAGAACAGCAGCCGCCGGCGCGAGGTGCAGCGCCTCACGTTCCACAAACGCCACCGCCGGCTCGTGATCGACGAGTACCTGCCGCACGTCCGCCGGCGAGGCCGCGAGGTCCTCTTCGGCAACCGCCGCCGCAGGCTGTACAGCAACAACAGGATCTCGGAGTACTCGTGCTACGACGACGACAACGCGTGGAGCTTCGTCAACTTCGACCACCCGACGACGTTCGAGACGCTGGCCATGGACCCGGCCAAGAAGAAGAAGATCATGGACGACCTCGACGCGTTCCGGAACAACAGGGACTTCTACCGGCGCACCGGCAAGCCATGGAAGCGGGGGTACCTGCTCTACGGCCCGCCGGGCACGGGCAAGTCCACCATGATCGCGGCCATCGCCAACCACCTCAACTACGACATCTACAACGTCGAGCTCACCATCGTGAACAACAACGACGACCTCCGCAAGCTCCTCATCCAGACAACCAGTATGTCCGTCATCGTCATCGAGGACATCGACTGCTCCCTGGACCTGACGGGCGACCGGAGGTCCAGGAAGAAGAATCGATCCCGTAGAGAGAGCAATGTGACGCTGTCCGGCCTGCTTAACTTCATCGACGGGCTGTGGTCAGCTTGCGGCGGCGAGCGGATCGTCGTCTTCACGACCAACCACGTGGACTGGCTCGACCCGGCGCTCATCCGGCGGGGCCGGATGGACATGCACATCGAGATGTCCTACTGCGGCTTCGAGGCGTTCAAGACCCTGGCCAAGAACTACCTCGGCATCGACGCGCACCCGCTGTTCGGCGCCGTCGAGGAGCTGCTCAGGGAGGTGGACATCACGCCAGCCGACGTCGCCGAGTGCCTCATGACAGCCAAGAACGCCGGCTCCGAAGAGGATGCCAGTCTTGAGTACCTGATCGAGGCGCTGAAGTGGAAAAGGGAAGATGCCAAGGCTTCGGCCGAGGCAAACGCGGACGCGGCCAAAACGGACAACGATGAAGCCGTCAAAGAAGACGATGAGCAAAATTTAGAAGATTCAGGAGAAAAGGATGAAGATTCGGAGTCCTCGGAAGAATCTGATGACGAGTAGTCATACATACGTATACACCAACAAACAATTGACTAAAGTTTTTTTTTTTTTTTTGATAGAGTTGCAGTTATCTGAAGATGGTTGCTCTGTCAGAACTTTAGATAGTGTCTTTAAACAATCGTTTATAGTTTTTCGAGCAACACACTTGTGTTTGTTTCATTCATCACCAGTCCAGGTAGCTTGATCGCGATCAACCAAGCTGGTTATAGTACAGACCCCGGGAGGGATCAAGATTCAAGCCACACACAACCTAGAGCTTTACTCGCCGTGATCCATCTGGACATCTGGTGCCTTCTCTTTGTAAGGAGAAAACTTTGTTCACCACTTGCTTTGTAGAGATTTATAAGGGTGCCTTGGGCACCATGAAACGTTTCGGATTTCTTTGCAAAATGATCAGAATGACAACATGAAATGTTTTGGATTTTCGAGAAACGATTAGAACTGTTCTTATTTTTGTACTGCAAAGAGAAACAGTAACCTTAGTTTCACCTGATTCAAAGAATCCAGAAAGATTCTGTAAATTGATTCTGATTTATCGATTAAAACATTTCCACAAAGATCTGAATCTGAACGTACCGGACTATCTAAAAAACCAAGTCTAGAGAAAAATACTTTAACAGCTACTATGTCAAATAAATATAGCATCAAAATATATTGCGTGGGGTTGTATAATGAATCATGTTATGTTGTAGATCTTTGTGAATTTTTCCTATGATTTTGTTCAAAGAAATAAGAGTTTAGGACAAAGCTAAAGCGACCTACAATTTTGAACGGAGAAAGCAATGACATACCATGCGAGTTAGTCGCCTCACAATTTTTCACAATGTCTACAATTGGCTGTGGACAATCTTTGTCGGCCAAGGCAGGTCTCCTTTTGGCTCCTACTCAAGTACAAATTAAGCATAAATATTTTAAGAAAAAAAAAACATATGCACCTAGACTATTATAATTGTGTTCTATGCCTCCTAAACACAGAAGAAACTTGTCAGCACCTTTTTCTCGGATGCCCATTTGCAAAGCAATGTTGGCAAATAATACAATTGACGTCCAACTGAATGCAGACTTAGATCACAGATTACTTGAAGAATAGATTACACTCCCAATTCTTCATGGCTGCTGTCACTCTTATCTGCTGGGCCGTATGGACAGCAAGGAATGACTTAATCTTCAAAGGAATCCAACCTTTAGTAAGCAATGCCAAAACGCTTTTCCAGAAAAAAGTGCTCTTGCTTCTGCATAGAGCGAAGACAGGTCTGAACAGTTAGAAGAATGGATACAAAACCTTTTTTTTTCATTCAATATATATACTGGACTAAAATTCATAAAACTTTGGTTGCGTGAGGCGGCGCGGCACAATTCAGGCCCTGTTTAGTTCCAATTTTTTTTTTACAAAATGGATACTTTAGCACTTTCGTTTATATTTGACAAATATTGTCTAATAAAAAGATATTGGACTAACTAGGCTCAAAAGATTTGTTTCGTAAATTATAGATAAACTATGTAATTAGTTATTTTTTATCTATATTTAATACTCAATGCATATGCCGCAAGATTCGATATGACGTGGAATCTAAAAAAATTTTGCAAAAATTTTTTAATCTAAACAAGGCCTCATGTGGGCCAGCAATGGCAGCCCTGCTGTTTGTTTTTTGACCCGGTGGGCCAGAAAGCAAAACAAGATGTGAGGCCCACCAAAAGCCGCGCAGTCGATGCCGACCACGGGCCAGGCCGCATGGCCGCGCACAAGAACACCACAACCCCCATCATCCATCGCTGGCCGATCGACTTGATCTGACGCTGACGCTGACGCTGACGCTTGACCCGGGTCCTCTCTGGCCCGGCCATCCGTTTGTCGTCTCAGCTGCTGCGCGACACGGGGGCGCGCGCACTCGCACATGCCCCTCCGGCTCCGCTCCGGCCGCAAGCGAGCGTCCCGTCGCGTCGCCTGTGGTTGCTTGGTCGACTGCTCGTCTCGTCGTTCTGCCGCGGACACGCCCACACGGCGTGGCTCGGTCGGTCTCGGCCTGTCCCGTCCCCGTGTCCCGTCGTCCGCGCGGGGCAGGGCAGGGCAAGCCGCCTGTCCGCCCGGTGCCCGCCTCGCTCCCGTGCCGATGCGCGTCGTCAATACGTGTCGATCGCACACCGGCATGCCGCTGTCTCTGTCTGGACATGCGCTGCGCCCGGCCGATCGACCCGGCTTGCCTTTGGCTCTCGCCAGCCCGGCCCACCCCAACAAATGTTTTTTTTTTCTAAAAAAATGTTTCTCCGAGCAAAACGTGTACGTGCCCTGTCTAGTACACTACTCCGTAGACGAGAATGAGGGGCGCGGCCGGGGAAGGACCGGTACGCGCTTTCCGGCAGCATTAACGAGCACCGGGCCGGGGCTGGAGAGTCGGCGCAGCCAAAGCACGTGGTGGTGGTCGGCGGCGGCAGGCCGGTTGCTCTCTGCTGCCTACCTTACCCAGTAGAGCGTTCGATCGATGCAGCAGGTCGGCACCGTTGGTAGTAGTAGTAGCAGTGTGCCAGTGTAGGCAGCACGTGCTGGAATTCGGAGTCGCGTCACGCCGGCTATACGTGGATCAATGCCAATCGCCAACCAGCGGCGCTCGTTAGGCCGGAGCCGGCAGGGACGGGCTGGTGCATTTGCTCTCGGCACCGGTCCCTTCAATGCTCGCTTGTGATCCATCCATCACGCCGCCCGGAAAAAAAAAATAGTCAGCATGCATGTTTGGCGCGCGCCAATGGCCAAGAAACAAACACGTACACGCGGGCGCTGCCCCGGCCGGGCCGCTGACCCATGGATGCATGCAGCTGGGAAACCTGAAACGTGGTGAACGCGACTACGCGAGGATGCAGAGCGATGAATGGTGATAGCTACCGCTTGGACTTTGGAACAAAATGGATATGTTTCGCCGTCACGTTCCCCGTCGTCGTGGCCGTACGTGGGACGGCTGGTTCTCAAGTCGTAGTCGGCAGGGCCAGGCGGCCAAGCCCCGGGCCGGCCCGGCGTGGTGTGTGTTGGTTGGTCGCAGCCCTCGCAGGAGCAGGGAGGGGGAGGGGAGGGGGATGACCCCGGTGCGGGTTGGCGCTTGGATCCCTTTTCAGGCAAGCGAGTCCCCGCCGCTGCACCGAGGCAGTTTCAGGGCTCTCATCAGCTTTTGACATGGCACGCACACTGCACACTGCCATGGGGCACGCCAGCAGCAGCAGAAACCAATCAGCTAGACAACTCGATCTGCACACAAAACGTTGCGATCGATCCGCGGGCTGCTGCTGTCACCCACCGTGTCCATTGGCACGAGAGAGCGACAGACAGAGGACCCGTCCTTTCCTTTGGGACGCCGCAGGAACTTGGGACCAGGACAATTTCTCATGTACTGTACATATATGGTGCCTGGTTACACTACGTGGACGCTGGATCCGTTGTCGACGTGCAAGCGACATGGGGTATACAGGTTGTGGGATGTGGGATCAGCCACCATGCACTATTATAGTATATTACTACGAGCAAGCGACATGGATTATACACACGTACCAACAGCATGTGCTCAGTCCATGGGGGCAGCGCCGGGCTACGTGTACCGTGCTGGGATCATGGCTTTTGTGCAACGGAGTGTAGGTCTCCGGCCGGCCGGTTGCATCAACGGTTGAGCGTTGAGGACGTAGTTGGAGTAGGTTCCTGAAACTAAGGCGGGCCTAGGTTGTGGACCTGTATATGCTTGCTGAGATGTGAAAGGAACAGACTCATCATTTCACAGCCAAATCTGTTCACACTAACAACAGCATTTTTTTTTTTGCGAGCAACAACAGCAATTAAAGGGTGGACTTCGAAGCAAAAAAACTAAAAAAAAAGGCAATTAAAGGGTGATGCCCAGCAGGTTTAATAGATGGATGGTGACGCCTCCGATCCACCTTTTCCTTTTTATTTTCCTGCTTGTTTATGAACAATCGTCTTGCATTTTATTGAGGACTTGTTCGTTTAGTCAGATTTCTGTCCAGGATTCATTCCACCTCATTAAATTAAGGCTACATAAACTAGCCTAGCAATTATTCCCTCTGTCTCTGAAAGAGTTCATTTCTAGCTTGAGAATTTATCCTACTTCGTGTGTGTTTTTCCTTTCCCGAAGTATTTCCTCTCTCTCTCCTCTCCCGTATTCCTAGGCCTTGTTTAGTTCCGAAAAGTGAAAACTTTTCGGTACTGTAGCACTTTCGTTTGTTTGTGACAAATATTATCCAATTATGGACTAACTAGGATCAAAAGATTCGTCTCGTGATTTACAGCTAAACTGTGTAATTAGTTTTTGTTTTCGTCTATATTTAATGTTTCATGCATGTGCCACAAGATTCGATGTGATGGAAAATCTTGAAAACTTTTTGGTTTTCAGAGTGAACTAAACAATGCCCTAGTAGAAAAATGTTTTAGCGTCATTCTGTTAGTTTTGATGTGTGACTGTTCAGCTGGAGGAGTGAACGGCTGCAGTAAATGAAAAGACAACACATAACCCATCAAACATTGTTTACTGTGTTGCATAATGGTGGAAGTGAATTAACTGAGGGTACTATGGGTATTTGGCAGCTCTACTAATCTGTCTGAAACTTACTAGAAATTGACTTTTTGGTGGACGGAGGAAGTATATTCCTAGTGGAATTCTTCCAAGGCCTTGCTTAGATGCGAAAAGATTTTGGATTTCGCTACTGTAGCATTTTAGTTTGTTTATGACAAATATTGTTCAATCATAGATTAACTAGAATCAAAAGATTCATCTCGTGATTTACAGTTAAACTGTATAATTAGTTTTTATTTTTGTTTATATTTAATGCTTCATGTATATGACGAAAGATTCGATGTGACAGAGAATCTTGAAAACTTTTTGGTTTTTATGGTGAACTAAACAAGACATTCCATAACAAACGAACGGTGCCTTTGTTGGAAATAGTCCCGGGCGTTGCATGCATGGCGTTTTTGTTTTTCTAGTGACAATGAGAGTAGTTATTATCCATTAGAACCATCGTACATATTCCACACTCAGCTGGGCGCTGCAGCAGAACTGCAGCATCTGCTAATCTGCTCTTTTCCTTAAAGCCCACTGCTACCAGTACCAGAGAGCAGCAGCAGTGCAAGTGTGACCGCCGAGTTTTCTCCCCTGCTTTCCCGCCATGCGGCATGTTCGATGTTCCAACGTACCACCAGCAGCCGCAGGTCAGCCAGCAGATCGACGGTGGCCCTCGCTCGCTAACCACTTACACTGTTGCCGCTGTTCACATCTGAATCCGGACACGAGCTACGCAAAGCTCGATCCGATCTGCATGCCTGGACGACAGCCGTTCCCAGCCAGCCAGCCAGACAGGCACTCAGCCAGGCAGCCGCCATGCCTGTCAGTCCGCGACGCGGCGCCGGTCGGCACAGGACGAGGACGAGGACGAGGACGAGGCGGCTACAGTGGCCCTGGCGCGCGCGCGACCGATCCATGCATTTCCTGCGGGTGCGGGGTGCGGGCTGCGGCGGTGGAGAAAGTGGCAAAGCTCCCACGTTGTTTGGCTCTCGTTTCTTGCGGCTGCATGCGGGCCGGGCTTGCGGCGGCTGCCCCTACCAACCATACCGGATCATTGCAGTAGCAGGGATGGGGACGACGGACCGAGGGTGGCGAGCACTTTGATCCCGTGGCCCCTCTCATCTGTTCGAGCTCGAGCTGGCCCTGAGCAGTGAGCACCATGAAATGGAGCGCGTACAGCTGCTGCAGTGCGGCGAGAGGCCAGCAAGCACTGCTGTTCCCTAGGCGAACGTGATCAAATCTTTTCATCACATCTCTCTCTGTCTCTCTCGATCGTCTTGGAGAATCTCACAAGGCTGGACCAGGCTGGATCCGGCAATAATAATACTAATAATGTAGGAGTATATGTATAATTCAGCATTCAGTCATTCATGTGTAGCTAGCAGTAGTACGTAGCAGACTAGCAGTAGAGTAAAGTAAATTAAGTAGCCTCTTCTGATTGTCATCTGGAAAACAAAGAAATGATTGGTCGTCGGCGCCAACTTGTGAATGCGGCGCGGTCATGGTCGTGGTCCTCGTGCGACGCGACGCGACGCGACGCGCGCGCCCGGGCCGGGGGCAGCCGTTTCTCTTTCTTGTTACCGCTGCCACCGAACGGGAGCTTGGCCAGCCAACGCCAGAGCGGCCAAACCGGAGGAGTTTTATGATCGTCGTCCGGCCAGTAAATTCGCTGCGCCGGCCATGAAGAACTGAAGCGCGCGCGCAGGGCCGCAGGCAGGCAGGCAGGCAGGCAGCATCCCGTTCCTGACTTTTCAAAAGAAGCAACGGGGAGGAGGGGCATCAATGGAGGGATCCCTTCCCTCCTCCTCGGCAGTCGGCATATGGCATCAATGTGCGTCGTCGTCATCGTCGTCGCGCCCTCGCCTTGATTACCTAGTTCAGAGCTTCAGAATCCCGCCTAGCTGGACCCCTGAAAGGCTGAAACCTTGTTGATATATACCAATTGCTCCCTCTTTCCCCTGCTTGGGGGAAAAAAGGGGAATCGATCCATGGACCGCCATTCATCGGTCAGCTGGCACGGCAGGCATGGTTGCGCGCGCTCCCCGCCATTGCTGCTTGCTCTGCTCTCTGCTCGCCCGCGCAGTTGCATTGCGCGCCTGGCAGCGGTAGTAACTTGTGTCTGGACGAATTCAGCAACCAGCAGCGGGGATTGGGATGTGTATTTGCGGGCAGAAAGGTTAAAATTAAATGAAACGAAATGAATCCACCACCAGGCTGCGCTCTGCCTGCCGTGGCGCAGCTGCGCGCCCGCACCCCGCGGCACTGGGAACACCCCCCCCCCCCCCCCCCCCCCGGTACCGTACAAGTGGCGCCGCGACAGCCACGGCCCACGAAGGCGACGGCACGGCACGGTGCCGGGTGCCCCATGGCAGGCATCCCGTTATTAGGCATTAGGCAGCAGGAGCGGCTGCGCACGCGACGCGCAGGCCGAACCGGCTGGACGGAGGGACGGACGGCGTCGCTTTCCTTCATGTTGCGCGGTGTCGGAGGTGAAAGCCACCCAGTCCCCTGGCCACGCGCGCGCACGCCCCGCTTCATTCGGGTTCCTTGGTCGGGTCGGTCGGTCAGGCTCAGGCCGGCAGGCATCCGGATAACTACCAGACGGAGATCAGATCGGACGAGACGGAGACCTTTCCCGGGGGCCTTTTTCGCGGCGTAATTGCGGTGGTTTTGACGGGGCGGAACCGATCCCGATCGATCGGCAGCTGGGTGGCTCGTCCCGTTCCACACGTCCTGCCGCCCGCCGAGTGCCGAACCGGGCGGGTCCTCCTCCGGTGTCCGATCCTCTCCTCTCCTCTCCTCCCGTAACGAACGAACCCATCACGATGGCGCGGGGGCGGGCAAGCGGGCAGGCACGACGGATCCCGTGCATTATTGTGCCGCGCCTGTCCCCGCACCCGGGCCTGATCGCGTCGCAACTCGCAACGGGCCGCGGGAGGAGTGGCGCCTGCGGCCCCACCGTGCCGGGGAGGGGGCTCCGGCGAGCGACGACCGGTGGGTCTGGGCCCGGCAGGCGCCAGACAGGGGAGGGGCCGCCGCCAACTCCCATCCTTATCAGCTCCTACAGCGTCCGTCCCACTCCCACGATCGGTCGCCCTAGCTAGTCCAGTCCAGGGCTTCCAGTTCCGGTGGTCGTTGGTGAACCCAAAACGATTTTTTTTCCCCTTCCACTCCACGGGATGAAGAGGATTGGGTTCATCATCAGTGATCAGTCAGTCAGAGTGGCAACAATGCAAGCTGCTACGCATGGAACGAGCTCGATCGTAACGAACAATTTATCGGTCCCGGCCGGTCCGGCGGAGAGCATGCATGATCGATCGAACTGTTCATTGATCCGTGCAAACAATACTGTACTCCGTCGCAGATTGCTCTGAGGTCTGTCGTCTGACCCTGCAAAGGCCTTTACACCACCACCTGTGCTGTGTTGAATGGCTACTCGTCTGAGTGCTGACAGCGAGGAGGAATTGAGAGAATGACAGGGGGAATTCTGTACCGCGTCCGTCCAGCCGTCTAGGTGATGATGAACAATTAATTGCTCTCCATTTAACTCGCCCGGTTGCCCCGTACTGTGTACTCCTACACAAAACTTTGGCTCACCCGCCTGTTCTATCGCTCTCCTCTTGACTCTTGTTTTGACGGATTCCACCCTTGGATTTATCGCTCCTCGCATATACTGTAATACAACCAAAAGAGCTAGCAAACATCCAGGATGTATTGTTCTAACTTCATGCGAAGGTTACTCGAGCTTTTCGTCAACTTTAACATTTGTTGGGCCCCATTTGGTTACTGGGCTAAACCGCATTCCATTAAAAATTTAGACACATATATGAAATATTAAATATAGACTAAAAAATAACTAAATGCACAAATTGAGACTAATTTACGAGACAATTTTTAAACCTAATTAGTGTATGATTTGACAATGTGATGCTATAGTAAATATTTGCTAATGATAGATTAATTAGGTTTCATAAATTTGTTTTGTGGCTTACTGACGGAATCTGTAATTTATTTTTTTATTAATATCTAAACAGCCCATAAGTGACCCTATGTAACATCCAATATGACATCTACTCAGTACCTACGTTCAAACGATGCTTAAAGATCTAATGGTGGTTGGACACGTGGGTCTCACACCTGCCAACATACACCCGTGGGTTTGAGCAGGTTCAGGCCTAAGAGAGCAGAGCTGGTAATATCGTGGTTGTATGTAAAATTAAGGTTAATTTATCAGCTCATTCATATAGTAGTTATCTCATATATGATCCATTTATTTATCTTATAAATTTTCTTAGTTTTTGTGCATAAACTAGATATAAACCTATAGTACGCTTCTTCTTCTCTCTTCTTCATCTTAGGATATAGCTCATCTATATAGCCCCTTATTATGCTTGCTCTAAGAATGCAGGTTTTGGGTGAAGGTGCTAAATCATACCCAAGGGTGCCTATCAGGGCATGAAATACATGTACATTATGTAAACAAGCAGCCACGTCTAGCTCCCTACACTATTCTCGGTACACGGTACATAGGTGTTAGATCTGTAGCCCATTTCAAGAAAACTTGTACATAATTTTTTGATACCTTTAATATAAATATACAAAATATTTGTTTGTTTAAACATATCCTTGTTAATGTTGTCATAATAATGTATTACTTGTGCCACTAATACACCTGGTCGTATATTAGTAAAATATTGCGGGTCTTGTTGCGGGTGGATATTTACTCTAACAACACATCACTGATCTGTTACCATTCCTTCTCATACATGTAAAAGGGAGGGTAGGTGTATTTGAAAATTTATGTCTTTTGTACTTTTTTAAGTTTTTTTCTCTAAAGCACAATTTAGATTGACAAAGCCCCTGCCCTAAAAGAGTAATATTTTTTTCCTTGGATAAGTTTGATCCCAAGATCTTTCAGTGGCGCGACTCTAAAACCCAATCCTAAGCCAGGCGATTATCACATTCGCAAATATATACTCTTTTATTGAAGTCAAGTGATATGCTGAAGACCTTTTCTAATTCAAATCTATTATATATGCACAGTAGTGTTAAAAGCCTCACATTTGCCAAGAAAACCTAGAAATTATGAGATTAGTCGAAAAAAGAAAAGAATATGTATAGTTGGATTTTTATGATCAGCTAATAGTACCTGATTCAACTTATTCGTTACCCGAATTTCTAATTAACTGAACTACTCGACCCGAAAAAAATTCATGTAACCCGACACCTATACTATTTGCACGGACAACCTTGCTAGTTCTTTTATATCTGCGAGAAGAATAAGTTGAGATTCAACTCTGAGAGAACCAGTTGGAGATAGATGGTATCCGATTTGGCATGGCCTATGAAGGAGGACACGAATATGATGCGGTGGTAGTACTGACCATGCACCGGGTACTGTCTGGGTCTGACGCTGTTCCGCAAGTTGCATTGCAGCCTCTGAATGTTAGTTGGGGCTAAGGGGTGCGTGGGTCTCTGGTGCCATGGCGTCTTCCCCTTGGTTTGCATCACGCAGCAGCAGAAGAATGGGATGTGGCCAGGCCAGGCAGGATTCAAAAGGTAAAAGCGGATCCCCACCCCCACATCTCACGCACTGCAGATCTCCTCAGGATCCCCCAGTTCTTCGTTCCTTCAGGGATGCAGTGCCGGCACGGGGGCACCACACAAAAGGGGCTCACTTGGCCGCTTGCAAATGCAAATGAAACCCCAGCAGGTGTACTGGTGGGTTCCTCTTGTGACTCTGCTCCACCCTACACGCATTGCACGTTATTACTTCTCGAGTTGTCGTATACCAGAAATCCCGTTTGAAATCACTGAGGCCTGGTTTGGATGTAGTCGGATTCGCATCAATCCACATGTGTGGGATGGGTTGGAGTGGAACTTGAACTAAATTCCACCCGAATCCACTCCAACACATGTGGATTGAGGTGAATCCGACAACATCCAAACAAGGCCTGACTGAATTTCCAGAAACATCTTCATTTCGTTTCATTTTAGATACATACCACTGTTAATTACAAGTAATATGCTATTACTAGTACGTAGGATGAAAATTTACTGGAGCAGGTAAAGATTAATTCTCGCAGTAACTTGTTTGAAGCAGCATGGTTTGTTCCATTCCATGCATGAGCATGATGCAACTTTGTTGGAAGCAAGCAGGCAAGGTAACAAAGCACGCATGCAGTACGTAGTAGCGCAGACTGCAGAAGACATATGAGCCCGTGTCTCTTCCTCTTTGGCTATCGCTCTGAGGACCGTGTACGTCGGTACGAGCCAGATGTGTCCTCTACAGTCCTAGCTACAGCTACACTGCACATCATCCATGACCTAGAACTAGAAGAGATACTATACATTTACTGTATATACATAAATATTTATTTATATTTACGTGTGTCCTCTGCAGCCCTCTTGGCATTGCATCACCCATCGTCTCATTTGATGAATTGAGTACGCCATATATTCGTTTTTTTTCTCTCTCAGAAAGACCGAAAGAAACAACAGTACAGGATCAGGGTATAGACCTATCATTGACCAGCCTGGCTACTGGCTACTGGCTAGGTACCATTACCTGCTTTACGCCAGATGCCAAACCACATGCATTATATTAATAATCCAGAATTCCAGATTAGTTAATCGATCCACTAACAATCGTCAGTAACGACAAACTCGATTGGAAGCAGCAGCCGGCCGCCCGGCCTGCTGTAAACTAGACTAGAAGAACCAGCTACGTACAGCGTGTCCTTTTCCTCATCGTCGTCTTCGTCTTCTTCTTCCTCCGTCATCCATCGATCTCTTAATTCTTCTACCATATACATCAATCCAGCAGAGCAGGTTGGAGCAGAGCAGCTGCGGAACGGAATGAAGCCTGCTAGCTGCATGCGCAAGCAAGCACGAAGCGCACGCATGCATTCATAGTTTCAGGGTTGCTTGATTAGTCTGTCTACTCCATCGACGAGTATATATGCATCATCATCATCAGTCTCGACCGATCCGGCGATCGATCGGCTACGACGAGACGAGTAGCTGCTGATGGACGACAGGTTCGGCGGCGGCGCCAGCACCGGCGTCATCGTCGAGGTCGGCGGCGGCGGCGGCGGCGGCGAGGGCGACCATCTTGAGCGCGGATGCGCCGGTGGTGAAGGCCTTCTTGCGGACGCCCATGTACTCGGGCCACGTGACGGCGCGGTACGCGGGGGTGCGGCCGGGCGGCACGGCCTCCCTTAGCGGCGCCACCTTGGCGTGCGGCGGCGGGCCGAGGAAGTAGCCGAGAGATATCCTGTCGAGGTCCCGGTTCACGACGGCGCGGTGGTACACGCTGTGGAACCGGCCGTTGGTGAGGATGTGGAAGAGGTCGCCCACGTTGACGACGAAGGCGCCCGGTACCGCCGGCACCGCCACCCACCGGTCCGGGGCGTGGCGGAAGAGCTGCAGCCCCGGGACGAGGCTCTGCAGCACGAAGGTGAAGAAGCCCGAGTCGGTGTGCGCGATCAGCCCCAGCGCGCGGCGCGGGTCCGGGCACCGAGGGTACCAGTTGAGGTGCATGGTGGCGGTCATCGTCTCGGCGATCCTCCGCTCCGCCTCCACGCCGCCGACCTGCTCGTCGGTGAGCCCCAGCGCCATGAGGAACAGCTCCAGCAGCTTGTCCGCGAGGGCACGCATGTGCTTGTGGAACTCCTCCATCACATCACTGTAGAAATATGCACTAGTGTAATTAAGCAAGACGCGCAGTGACAAGTAGCTTATTAGCTAGTATACTCCTCGTCAGCCAGCATGCTAAAAAGGTCTAGGCGTGTGCTTGCATGCATGCATGGCCTTAGACGGTGACGACACGTCGATCGATGATGTATCGTATCGGACTATGGGTTGTGCGTGCGTGCGTGCGTGTGACATGTTGTACCTGCAGTACCTGTACGTGCATCATGCATATGCATGGCAAAGGCGAGAATCAAAGGTAAGCAAAGCAAAGCAGCTACTAGTAGCTAGGCGCGAGCGCGCACGTGTGTGGGTACGGTGTGTGGCGGCGCGCGGCCGGCGGGTGCACGTACCAGAAGCTGGTGTAGTCGTCGCCGGCCTTAGGCCAGAGCTTGCGGAGGTCGGCGCGGAGGTTGGCCGGCGAGAAGGTGTATCCCTCCGACCACATGCACTTGGAGAAGAAGGAGGAGATGGGCGGGGAGCCGTAGCCGCAGGCGTCGCCAGGCCCGCGCACGGCGCGCATCTTGTCGTCCGCTGGCAGCGCGAACATGGTGGCGATCCGGTCCTCGACGCGCGCCAGCAGCTCCGCGGGGACGCCGTGCCCCGTGAGCAGGAACGCGCCCCATTGCTCGGCGGCGCGCGCCACTTGGGCCACCACCGCGGCTCTCGGCTCGTCCGCCGCCCCCGCGAGGTCCACCACGGGGACGGCGTCTGGCCCCGGCGCGCCGCCGTCCACGACGGGGTGGTCGTGCAGCCCCGGCCAGGCGTGCGTCTCCGGCACCCGCCGCGCCGCACGGAAGTCGAAGTAGCGCGGGTTCGCGAGGTGCGACGGCGTCGGCATGACGCTGGCCGATTGGTAGTATAGTAATTATGGATCCCCGGCGGAGGCGGCCGGTCAATAGATGTTTCGTGTGCTGCGCTGCGTGCTAGCTGCCTAGAGAGGGGAGGGAGGGAGGAAGAAGCTGTAGCACCAAGTGTAAATCTAGGACCTTGCACTAGTGGTATGGCATGAGAGAAGCTGGAGAAGTGTAGAAGCAGAGAAGTACATGGCGTGGTATTTATAGGGGAGAAGTTTTGGAGCGTAGTGGATCCGTCCGGCCGGTCCGACCCATCAGGAGAGAGAAGAACACAAAAACAAAGAGCTGGATGACTAGCTAGAGAGAGACGATGATGCACTTGAGACAGAGAGAGAGAGAGGATGATGCGCAATTGAAGTGAGATGAAATTCATTGATGAGGCGATGGCCTTTTTGGAAATTCAGTGGATGAGAGGAGGAAATGTGGTGAAAGAGACGGTGAGGGGGTTAGACCTTTTAGATCTTTTTTTTTTTGGATTTTGACACTGTAGCATTTTCGTTTTTATTTGACAAACATTATCTAATCATGAAGCAACTAGTCTTAAAAGTTTTATCTCATGATTTACAGATAAACCGTGCAATTAATTATTTTTTATCTATATTTACTGTTTCATGTATGTGCCGTAAATTTGATGTGATATAAAATCTTGTAAAATTTTAGATTTTTAGGTGTATGCCTTAATTTGGAGCGATGTGGAGCACGAAAGGCCACCCAGCTGCTGCTGCCGCGACACAAGTGACAAATCTAGCTCGTACGTACTGCTCCTCCGGCCTCTCTCTCTCTCTCTCTCCTTGCATTGGGCTGTGAGGAGGAGGGAGGCCAGGCCAGCTAGTGGCGCGGCACTGGCACCCCAATTAATACGCACACATGGAAAGCGAACACGATTATTGCCATCCATCATCAGCTTAATTAAGGACCAGTTTCGAGGGTGTTGTCGTATCTTGCACCACGGAATCTTTCACGTACGTAACATGCTCCGCTCTCGGCTCTCGATCGCCACAGATCCAGCTTCACCACCATTTCTAACGACATTTGGCTTTACCGCAATATATATTATAGCAATAATAGGAGAACGTACCCTCGTTTTTTTTTTCTAGGTTTTCCTCTCGTCCTGTTCTCTCAAAATAGGGGGGAAAAAGGCGCACACTGGTTTAGTCTACCATTAGAATTTTAGGAGTACTTAAAAAGTTGTTATATATGCATGACGCATGGCGTGTGCGTGTCTTTAGAGAGATGTACGGCGAATCTATGTGTACACAGGCAAAGTCGCTATTGAGTTACATCTGTCGATCAGTTCAACCAAAAAATCTCAAGGTAATGGAAAAAGGTGAACAATACATTAAATATTTATAAATGTCAAAACGTAGTAAAAGGGGTACATATTTTGAAAACAAAAGGTAATAAACAAGCTGCCATTAGCAGGGAAAGTAGGAGTATAGTGCAATTGACGGAGAGCACAGAGGAGACGGAAACAAAAGGCGGCACCGCTGCAACTCCGCCACGTGTAAGGATCTGGTTGGCTCGAGATGGTTCGCCAAAAACAAACAGAACCGAATAGGCCAAAGAGCTGCTCCGCTGCTGCTTCCGGCGAGTGGCGATCACCGAATAGGTAAGGATCCCGAGGCCGGCGGGCGGCGGCGGCGGCGAGCCGCGGACAAACGGGCCTGTCTGCAATTGGCGGTGCGCAGCGCCAGCGGGGCTGTGGTTCGAGAGCACTACCTGCTTGCCGACGCCGATCGAGTGCGCCCGCGCGACGGACGGCGCGACGGCGCATAGCTAGCCCACCGGCATTGACTGCCGGATGGTTTCAAGTAGAAACATGACACGTTCCTGTGATTGTTTTTTGTCCTCACTCCAATATTCTACGGAAGGTAGGAAAAAAACTCAGGGTAACAGTGCCGCGACACGTTGTCAAAGAAACACAGCAAAGGTCTTGTTTAAATGTAGTCGGATTCATCATGTGTTGAGCTAGATTAGAGTAAAATTTAAATTAAATTTCACCTCAATCCACACCAACACATAAAGATTAAAATGAATGTGACAACATTCAAATAAGACCTAAAATATTCTTGTAGTAGCTAGTACAAAACTATGAATCGGCGGCCTCGTCGTCACCCGTGGACCTAGGCCCGGCGACATGCCGCCCGGGCTCATCGGCACCAATTCTTATGTATAAAATCATTGTTTTGCCTATATATAATTAAGAGATTATGCATAATCTCGTAGTTAACCATTAGACTCGCCCGGGCTCACAGAAAGTTTTGGGTCTGCTACTACTTAGTCGTGGAGACCTCTCTCGGCTATGTATATCGGCTGGCTGGTATGTATACTAATAACTGGATTTAGCATCAACACTTTTATTTATTTTTTAATTCAGTTAAGCTTTAAAAAGACTATAAATTTATTTTTATTTTTAATCAAACATGAAGTACAGCGTTGTTGTCTTTAAACTACATACCATTCAAGTGCGTCATACGTTTCAATAAGACAAAATATCAATGAGCAAACTAAGAGAGGAGCCCACTTTACATATACAAAATATCTATGAGCAAACTAAAATATCAGTGACGATGAACTCTTTAAGTCTTCAATAACATGCTCGGGAGGAATACTAGCTAAGATATTTACACGCCTGTCTGAAGAAAATAGCTAGCTTGAAAGGCTGCACATCCCAAAATGTGCCAATTGTTAGGTAGATTTCCACCTCCTTTTCTCGGTCGTCTCAAAAGGATTACTGTTTAGTACCCACTCATTGCTGGTTGCTTGTTGGTAGTAGTATAGATTCATGGACACCTACATATGCATGGGAAAGATTGTGCACCGTCCTCCTCTATTACTTGAAAAAAAAACTATATATCTTTTTCTAAGAAGAAAAATGCATGTCAAGTGTGAGCCACTCTCTTTAATATATATATATATATATATATATATATATATATATATATATATATATATATATATAGAGAGAGAGAGAGAGATAGAATTCAGTTCTATAGAGACACACACACACATATTTTTTTGCTTCAGCCTTTTGTCTTAGGGGATGTTTGATTGAGGGTGTTAAAGTTTAACAAATACTGTAACATTTTTGTTTTATTTGGCAATTGGACACATGGATTAATTAGGCTCAAAAGATTCGTCTCGTAAATTATTCTACAACTATGTTTTTAGTTTCGTAAATAGTCTATATTTAGTACTCCATGCATGTGTCCAAACATTCGATGTGACAATAGTTTCTGCTATTTTCACTAAAGATGAATGCATGCTCCTCACCTGGACACCTAGCAGCAGCTATCAGCTTCAATTTCTCAAGGAGAGAAAGACAAATTGTCACTAAGCTACGTGTGACGCTTGCTGTTTTATATTGTTTTTCTTCTACTAGATGAATTGAAACGGTCATACAAAACAAAAGAAAATTCTAAAATTCTTGAAAGGACAAGTTAGTCACCGTGAATGTCCAATGAGCAAACCGAAATTGCCCTGGACGGTTGTCCCTGCTCTTGTCTTAACATGAAACGGGATCAGCTACAGCATGTAACTAGGCCCGTGGAGTGGTAATATATGCCTCTTGAATGATTGGATTGTCATCTTCTTCCTTCCTCTATTTCTATTTTATCTCATGGCATGTATGGATGATTTTCTTTTAGTTATTGAAATGGTATATATGTATGGCTTGGACCTTGTGGAGTGGTAAAGCAGTTGGGTTTTTAGTAGGCCGAGTATGAGACAATCTTGTGCTTGCGTGGAGTGTGTTGATGAGGTCCTAGTCCAACCGATCATTGTCCATTGTTGAGTTAGTTGTCTAGGTTTGTTTCCTTAGCTTGGTAGTGCTTTTGTTGTTGCTTATCACACTGGTTGTTGTTAACTTATTGAACATTCCATCCTAGAATGCACGATCTTCTTTTTAATATAATCGACAATTGATCTGATTTGTTTTTAAAAAAATCCTCGCTATCCCCCTTTAGATGGTTACCAAACTCACTAGGCAAGAGCCAATAGAACAACATCAAGTTAAAGAGATGACTATAAATGAAAGCAAGGGGCATTTAAGAAATTCATAACAACATCTTCATAAGATCTTAGGCTAGTCACAATAGGATGACTAGGATGGTTTCTATAGCATTAGGATGCAATGTAGGCAAAATGGGAATCAAGGCAAATTTAGACATGTTTAATTTATTGGGGGTTCACCGATCCGATAAAAATATGCAAATCCTTCCTTAAAACACCATAGCTTAAGAAAATCTATGCCATATAATGATGTTAACCTTGATGACCCGATGATGTTATTGGCTAGATTTGTATCTGATGATGACTTGATATTAGATTAGTGAGATAGAGAGAAATGGCATTAGAGTAAACTATGTCGACACGAGAAGAAAGTAAAGGAGAATGTGGATAGAGGGAGGATGTGATTGAGAAAAGAGGAGATTCTTGGAGAATTATTTTGATGAAACCATTTATTAAACAAATACTTTCTATGTGTAGTAATGTCTATGTGACATGGCAACTGTAGAAACCTCTAGTGATATTTGGATTGGGATTGCCTTCATATAACACGTAGATGGTTGTCATCAATGCCTTTGACTTAGTTTTCTTTTCAAATTACTCATTACAACATAGACACTACAACGTACTCACCACTTATGAGCATCTTCGAAGACTAGGCCAACAAAATTTCGAGATTGATAAAGTCATCACAAACGCTTCTTCGGCTTAGTTGGAGTGGCTTCTAAAATTCTGTCATGCCAACTAGACGGTATGCTTCATACTCACACTCTATTAGACCATTTTAGCTTTGTTTAAGTCATTCTATAATTTTGATTTATGTCATACCTAAAATGACTTAATAGTTTGGAATCGACTACCCTAAGGGAACATTGTCGATATCTTTGGTAGGGTGGTGGAATTATGAGTACACGACCAACAAGCCGGATCAATTGCTAGGCATTTTTTAATTAAAAATTAAAAACATAGAATAATTTTGTGAATTCATTGTTGATACATTGGGAAAGACTAAAAATCACCTCCATCTATATCTATATTTATATATCTTATAGTCTGGAACCCAACTAGCTATTTTATCTTGATATTCAAATGGCTCACCTTAGCAGTCCACTGACACATGCATTTAAATGTTACCATTGATATGTCACACAAGTAATTTAGAATAATTTCATTATAATTTATCTGTAGTTTCCACAATAACACACAGGATATGCTTCTAGCTTTTTTTACAAAGCTAATCTTCACTATATGTTTTATCTAAAAAAACATGCAAGTCATTCATATCATCTTCCACCCAAGTCATCTCATTAATTTCTAACAACTTAATGCAAGCTATCTATGTCATCTTCACTTAATTTCATTCTAATTTCTTCACCACAACAAATAACATGTGGCTTATTTGTTACTCCCTTCGTCCCAAAAAAGTGACATTTTTTACTTTCGTCTTATTCAAAAATTTTATGTAAATTATAAAATAAATAAATCATTACTAAAGTATCTCTAATGATAAAGTAAGTCTTAACAAAATATATAATATTCATATAAAAATTTAAATAAGACATAAATAAAATGTTTGAAATTCTAAAACGATATTCTTTATGGACATATATCTAAGGACACCGCACAATCTGTACGTGGGAGTACCTAGTTCGTTGATGGTACTAGTTGACAAGTCAATTGCGTTCCACACGCGTGGACACATACTACATGCTATACATACCGTTGTACTGACACAATAATGCTAACCAACTGCATGTCGACAGCGAATGTATCACCAGACAATAGTACAGCAGCTAATAATAGAAAATGTACAGTGTAGTGTGGTTCTTTTGGGGCATCCCTTGTCCATGGCCTGAGTGATCGAGCTAGCACCTAGCAGAGGCATCCTATGGACTCCCTAGCCTTGGGCCGATCGACCTCTACGTTTTGGAGCCATTCAGCTGAAAAGAGAAGGAATCTTTACATGTTGGAATCTGAAAAAAGAAAGACAAGAACAAGATAGACCAATTGGCTCACTATTCCTCTTGCTCCTTCCAACAAAGAAAAGGCCACATTTTCATTTTCACCTTTCATAGTGAAAAAGATGCCTCTTTGACCCCCAATAGAACACCTAGTAATACTATTCAGTAATAATACCACAAAAACTATAGTAGTGGAAAGGGTTTCCCGGCCATCCCTATTAGAAAAGAAAAGTTTGTGAATCTTACTATAGTGTAAATGGAGGGCGAAATCGCTACCGAATCAAATATTAGAATAAACCTTTGATTTTATTTGTCTCCTGGTCGGTACCAACATCTATCTCATTTTGTTTCTGAGGTTTGTCATCCTATTTGTAATATTATGAAAATTAAGCATTTGTTTTAGGAAAACAGCAGTCATATAGGTTTTCATGTACCCAAACTAGAACATCGTGGTTTGACTGCAACAGTACGCTAGTTAAGAAAAGTCCATTTGTGTATAATAGAGTGAAGTTGATCTTGACGAATATTCCCACAGCAGAAACAAATGCAAATGAGAAAAAAATGGAGGCATTACTTTGGCACGGAATGAAAACCAAGGTTGTAAAGTGACACTGAGACACGCATTAATGTTTGTCGCGTACGAACGCACACGGCGACAAGAAAAGATTTGCGCTTTGTCTCATTACACGTCCTCACATTAGCGCAGCTAATGGCTTTTGTTTTGTGTTCGTCGTTTAAGCACGTAGTCTAACCTAACAGCTAGCATATGAATATATTAGTGACATCTCATCAGGCTACTAATTAATTAGGGATGGAAAAGCTTGTTCTTAGCATGATGCCGCTGCAGATATATCCTAACTAATCAGGGAATAAGCTAGTATGCTGCCACCAACTAATTAAGGACACTTGTCTCAACAAATTAGGGGTATAATTCGTTTTACTTTTTTGAAAATGATTTAGTTATATTCAGTAATAATGATCAATCAAGACCAAAATTGATATAGAACTACTTGGTTGGTGATTAATCTACATCGATCAGCTGGATACGATCGAGGCTAGGATGCGCGGGCAGTACGTGCAAGTTGATTAACGCAACTTCTCGATCGAAGGTGTTGCATCAGCTAGCGCGCACCAGTAGGCAGTAGTAGCACACTCTTCTTTGTCAATGAAATGGACATATATATAATCTCTCGCTCATGCCAATTCATAGCAATATAACAGAAGTACTCCCTCCATCCCAAATTGTAAGTCATTTCAAAAATCTTGGAGAGTCAAAGCATTTTCACGTTTGACCAAAATTATAGAGAAAAATACTAAGATTTATAACGTAAAGTGAATATACTATGAAAATATAATTAAGAAAGAATCTAATGATACTTAGTTAGTACCATAATAATTATTATTTTATAATATAAATTTGGTCAAATTTAGAAAAGTTTGACTCTTCAAGATTCTTGAAATGACTTACAATTTAGGATGGAGAGAGTACAACAGAATGTAGAGGTCATTTGAGAGTACTGTAGCAAAAATTAAACTCCTCAACTCAAACAAAGCTAAGGTACGTACGTACACTAGGAGGTCATTTGAAAGTACTGTAGCAAATTAAAGTCCTCAACTCAGACTAGTTCTAACTGATCCAAACAGTCTTTCATGACAGTTGCGTGTTGGTTTTAGGCTACCTCTCTGGATCGGAAGAAAAATCAACTTGTTGGTGTAGTGCGAGATGATGTCGATGGTTTTCCGCATAGGCCGGCATAGGCACATATAACGCATGGATGGTGCGTGTGCCTGGCGCGGCGTATCTAATTTCTCTCCCCCGGCCCGGCCGGTGCATGCCCATGTCCATATGTTTCTTCCAACCAGCAGATCGGATGATGCAGATCAGATCGTCGATGTGACCTGACCCTGTCGGGCGGTTTGTTAGAATTTTCCCGTGCTGGGTATTGCGGTCAACGACCATGCGCTTAGCTTTTCCTTCTTTTGGTTAAACATACTTGTAAACACCTACTCCTAGGGACGGGACATATATATAGGGATCAGAGATAGAGACGACGATGGTACGTGATGATGAGCTACTGGGCTAGCTAGTAGCTGACATCACAAGACGACAACTAAGCTAAGTTGTGTAATACACGTCGGCCACTAGTAGCTCATCTCGATCGATCACTCACTCTCGATCGTGTCGTCGTCGTCGTTCATGCATCTATGATCTGTATATAATATCTCGACAGATAACCGATCAAAGCACCACCTTTTATTTGCCCTTCGGTCGAATCACGTCACTCGATCGATTTCTATCTAGCTATTCTAGTATGCACATGCAGTGTTGTTCTCTCTGAGTGCAATCGATCGATCTGCTATATATACATCATGCATGCAATGCTGTATGCTGCACTGCATGGCTTGTTTACCATTACATCGACCACAGCCACTACAGACTTATCGTTAGCTGTTGGCGCGCGTGATCGGCCGGGCGCTGGGACGGCATGCATGGTGCATGCACACACACGGGCACACGATCGTTCGACACACCACCGCGCTATAAGCTAAGCTAGGCAGCATGTACGTATACGGTACGTACATGCAGGCCCGGCCCCCTTTAATTAATTAGGGTAAATTGTAAGCTATAGCGTCAGCTCGGTGACGATGTGTGTGTGGCTAGCTATATATATAGGCGAGAGTACTGCAAACGTACAGGATCGAGCACCATGCACGTAGCTAGGATATATAGGGTCGGTCTCTGCCTACCTTTTATGTGTGTCTGGGATTCGATCTCATCATATCCCCTCGTCCGTCGTCGACCGTCGGATCGTCGGGGCCTCGATCGATCTTGCATTGTCACCGTGCGCTCCCGCGCGCTAGGCTCCAATGCGGCCGGATAGATAAGGGGTGACTAGATGAATCACTGAAAGGTCACTAGCTAGCTATATACACGTACGGCCGGGCCGGCCACTGCGCGCGTGAACATACATACCATGCAATGACAAAACTCTCCAATCCCTACCGAATGCATGCATATCAGCGTTGTTTGTATATAGCTAGCGAGTCTTTTTTGCACAAGGCACTACTTCCGTGTCCTATATATGCACATACAACATGGTTAGATGATACTCCCTCCTGTCCTGAAATATAAGATATTGATGTATTTAAAATTTATCCTAAATTATAAAGTATTATAGGTAAATTAACTCTCCAAAACATCAACCACATGTGTAACTACCGTAAGTATCGATCACTAGACTTATAATATAGTAAGCACAAGATCAGTCTATAGTTCAGTGAAAGCTACATGTGTCATTTGGCTTATCTAATAATTTTTTATCGAAGTCAGCAGGAGAAACTCAGCCTATTTTTAAATTTCTAAAACTTGTTTAAATTTACTTCCACTGAGAGTCGAATCCAGGCCTACTGGATGCTACTCAGGTGCTCTAACCACCCTTTCGCTTATCTAATAATTTGTCCTAGAATTTCTAGGATACTTTATATTTCAAGACAGATGGAGTAGATTTAGTGGTATAGCGGTTCCATATAAGTAGTTGTTGTAAGTATAGAAGGCGTCGATTTCTATCTATATTAATTGGCAGAGAGCTTATGTATCTCTATTATAATTGAAATCTTCTCCATGCAAATCCCACATGCAATATCAACGACTCACAGCACATGTCCTACATATTTAACGGCCCAGATTAGAAGTATAATCACGATCTTACACACCATCAGTCTTGCGTCAAATCAAACCTCCGTCAGCCGCGTCGTGGGATCGATTCTTCCGATCGCACAAATAAAAGAAAACCGCCTCGTCGGTGGCGAGAATGCCAGCGAGGCCCGCCGCGGCTGGCGAGAATGCCCCGGACCGCCTCATCAGTGACGTCAACGTGGTTGAGGGAGAGCGAGCGGAGGCCAGCAAGGCCCGTCGTAGGGAGAGGGACGACGTGGAGGCTGAGCCCGCCGAGCGCCACCCGCTCCAGCGAGTTCCTGGCCTGGAACAGGTCGCCGGGGAGCTCAAGCTCCAGAAACACCGTCAGGTGCAGGACGTCCACCTCGACCTCCCTGGCGCCCTCCTCACGGCGGCTGCGATCCACCCGATGACGTCCCACCCAAACGAGCCATCGCTCGGCCCTGCTGCCCCTGACGACGGCGGGGACGCCAGTGCCACACGGAGCACGTCGAGCGGCGCGCTGTGCTCGGCGTGGAGCCGGAGGCGGTGGCTCACCGTGGCCACGGCCCGCGCCGGCGGCTGGCCGCGGGCGAAGTCTTGGTCCATGAGGTCGAGCACCCGGAAGGTGGCGAGCGCGTGGAGCCACTGGGCCCCCCATCGCCGGGAGAGCGCGCTGGCACAACAACCACGTCCGAAAGTAGACTATCTGCAGTCATTGGTAAATATCCGATACATGACATAAATTTTATTTATACGAGATGTCACTCTATTTTAATATTTACTGCAACAAATATAATGCAGGTAATCAGCATTTAAATATATTTACTGTGTACGGAGTACAATACCATACCCAATTTCTTTAGGTCTTAGAAAGATTAAAAATATTTTAAATGAGGATCGAGAGATGGATCATGAATGCTTAAATATGGCTATTCGGATAGCTGTGTGCAACCAAGACATGATGCTAAAGAAACAAAAATATCACTTCATGGACCTCAGATTTGTTGTAAGTTGTTGAAATAAAAAATTATAATTTATTAAATACTTACAATATTTAGTTGTATAGTTACTTAAGATGTTTGATTTTTTTGCAAAATCATCAAAAAAATAACTAGGTTCAGACGAGATCAGCGATGTTGTGGTAAGATTGATAAGGTATATTATGAAAAATTAAGAAAAGTACTTGAGTGTTGGCTAAACATGGAGTACAAAATTAAAGATTGTAGCCATGTAATTTAGGTTATGTGTACTACTTTACAAAATTAATTCATTCTATTTACCACTAATAGTTTTTATGTTTGTTTTTAGATTCTACTACCATATTTTAAGGATGGAACATACATTTTATTTATATTGGATATGCAAAACAAAACCGTGCATATTATAGATGAGGCATGTTTGGAGGGTTATAATCAAAAAATAGCATATATACCTACATTACACACTATTGCTAGAAGACTCGGTCTCGCCATGGGAGACAAATGTAAAGTGGACCGGCAATATTTATAAATGGAAGCGAGAATATCCACTTGTAACAAAGGTTACAGATAATAATAGGTAACCACTTGTAGTACATTTCACATTTGTCAGTAAAATGGTTATTTCATTCATTGTGCACATCAATAACAACGGCTCTTGTCCAGGAAATTCGGAGGCTTTCTTGTATATAACTTCATAAAATTGTGGGACGGCGAAAATTTGCCACAAATCAACCGTGTTACCATATATAGCCTATAACAATACATATCTTACACTACAAAAATAATAATAACTAATTATCATTTGCCATGCACAACACTCAACTTCGCTGAGGATGGAATTTTTGGTGGACATTTTGACGAGCAAAGCAACCGAATGTTTCGACAACATCTTTGAAGATGTCCAATACATGATTAAAGAGTTAGACAAAATGTAACATAGATGCTCATAATACGACAAATAGCTCTATTATGCCTTGTTACATGAAAAAATATTTTTGAACTATAATTTTTGTTTTTAAAAGCATTCCAAAATTAAGCCGTAATGTTAGCACGGGCATTATACTAGTATAATAAACTGCCTTTTTGCTAGAGAACACTTGAAATGCTAGATAATTTCCCATGTTCCTGGATGGGCTAATCAAAGTTACTTGGCAAACTCATCACAAAGCTGATTGGATTTTTTGTGGTGGAACTTGTCCACTCAGGTTTTAAGTCCCTGACTTGATACGAGTGCTCGTATTTTTCTGGATTTATTCTAGGATTTAATGGCGTTATGCTTTCAGTGGTAGACGACGTGCCCATCGACACCGAAGCGCCTATGGTGACTTCATCAATCTCGAGATTTGCTGTTCCAACTCGGTTTTTTGGAGGTGCTCATAGGGGCAGAGTATGTGTGCGTGCGTTCATAGGGGTGATGAGTGTGTGCTCGTGTATGTAAGCGTCTACATCTGAAACTGGGTCTCAAAAAAGTTACTTGTACTATTCCATCAACATGTGTTTTAGTATGGTTCGTAAATCTTATGTTAATTACATAAGTATTAAAACCTTAGTAGACAAGTATATTACACACAACTAATCAATTATCTTTATTCTCTATATCTATTTCCTAACAATACTCATTTACATCTCTATAATCTCTATCTAGTTGTAATAAATTTAGCAATTACTATAATGTGTTTTAATATTTGTGTTTGTAAGGAATGTGTACCCATGATCGTGTCATGCATATATTTTAGTTTTTGTGAGATGACAACATAAGTAGAACTAACATGTGTGCTAAAGCTTTGTTAGGTAGGTTTTTATAAGGTGTAAGACATGTCACAATAGGTCCTAGGGATGAAAGAAAACAAGTGATGCAAAGACCAACAAGGAAATAGAGTAAAGAGGATTTAGTGGTGCAGGATGGATGGTTTGACAATAGTGAAATAATACACGTTAGACAATTGGTTTTGAAGTGTAATGCGCACTTAGTGTTGTGTGCAACTCAATGTGTGAGATGGTCTAACCAAAAGAGATAGAGTCAGACGATTGAAGAGAGAAACACCTGAAATGACCTAGATGGCTAGAGGGAGGACGAATAGCCTACACAATATTTCTCTAAAAAACACACAAACACTAGTGTAACATGGTTAGTAAAATAACAAGCCCTGATAGCCACTAATAGTACTAGCTCTAATTCACTCAAGTAAGTCCGGTCCCTACACAATTCTAGTAGCAATTGATTTCTACTCTAAAACACTTCACCACGCAAGAGCTACTTGCTAACTAGCTACACTAGAGAGCTAAAAAGATAAGCAACTCACACTAGCTACTTAACTACAACTAAAACTACTCTAGAGAGCTACTACTAAACTAGTGAGCTACTCAAGCAACTACAACACACAAGCAAATAATATGAATGAAATAAGCAAGTGTAGTGGTCTATATCGAATCGGCCAAGATATGAACACAAGATTTATCCTCAAGATTCGGTTGCTTGCCGAAAACCGTCCTTGTTGAGATTTATCCTCAACGTTGACTAAAATATATTGGCTCAGCTTTATTGAAAGCTTAAGAAAACGGTTTCCCTGTTCTTACCACTGATCGTGTTCATTGAGGTGTACCGTGTACACTTATCTATATCTAAATCTAATGAGGGCATTATATCGTATATAATATTGTACGTTGCAGGACGTGTTCAGATAGCATCCTTTCGGTGAGTGCCTTGCTTGTTGGATTAGTTTCTCCATGTTTATTGTCACAAATGCATGCATGCTTCAATCATGTTAACGAGGGACATTTATGTTGTGACAGCAAACCATATATATGTCAGCATAATTAGTGAATCGATAGATCGAGTATCTAGCTAGCAGTCCTAGCAAAAAGATGGATAGAACATACATTGCCTCACCATGTGGGCATTCTATGTCTCCAACACATTTTTGTCTACTAGAGACATTGTCAGCAGGCCAGGGCCGGCCAAATATGACCGGCTAAATTGGATTTAGGAACCCTGCCGCCTTCCATGTGGATGCCACATGATGTGGGGGAACTTACCTAAAAATTACAGAACATGCATAAACCTATGTGATAGGCTGATAGCATTAGTCATGGATGCTCCAAGAAGAAAACTCAATGCAATGGAAGTATTTGTACGTGTTGCAGTCGTCGCACATATATACAATTATACATATATAAATATATATACATGCAGATATGGTGTAAACACTAGGGACACATTTAGACAAAGTTTGTGAGGCCGTTGGGTGGTGAGGGGTAATGCGATGTCCTTGGTGAGGTTGCCAGGGTGCTGGTTGGTAGATGCAAAGAGAATAGGGAAAGGATGGAGTGTAGTGTCTCCTAGCTGACAGGACAAGGAGCACTGAGAGCTCAGTGGAAAAGCACGCATATGAATATTGGTATGCAAAAATTAGGTATCACATAATTAGTTATTTCAGCAGTTTAATATTTTTTTCTGCAAGGAACTAGTACAGAGGCATACTGTACAGGCGGCTGGAAACCTATTTCTACTGGCGTTTTTCAGCACCGCCTGCACTGAAGACTAGTAGAAATGGGTCAATTCTACATGCGGTAACTAAGAACCGTTTGTAGAAATGAATTTCTACAGGCGGTTCAGTTATGTGAACCGCATGTAGAATTTTTTTTTACAGAAAATACAAAATCGACTTTTAAAAATAGGAAAAAAAGATTTTAATTATAGAAAAGGCCCATTGGCTATTCGTCCGCACGTAAAATCGCGTGCTTCGCGGCCGGCGGGATTCGAACCTGAGACCTTGCCCTTGCGCGTAGCCTCCTTTACCACTAGTCCACCTATCACTCACTTGTATCTATATTAGAGTTTAGTTCCCCACATATTATCCCAAACCGAGCATATATTGATTATTTGAGGCCCTAAACGGATTCCAATGGAAAAGTTGTCAACTACAAAGTATTATAACTTTTTAAGATCTTCAACTTTTATATTGGAAGTTTTTCCATCCGAGGTCATTTACAAAATTTGAATTTCAAATTTAAGAAATTCAAACGTAGTTTTCGACGACAAGATGATGTCAAATGAAAAAATTATCAACTACAAAGTTTCATAACTTTTCGAGATCTACAACTTTCTTTTTGACAGTTTTTTCAAAGAAGGTCATTTGAAAAACTCAAAAAATTTAATTTTAAATTATTTTTACAAGCAGCCTGTAGAAATACATGATTTTTACAGGTGGTTTTGTTAGGAAAACCGCCTGTAGAAATATGATTTTTAGTGGCGGTTTCTTAGGACAACCGCCTGTAGAAATGCATGATTTCTACAGACGGTTCAGTTAGGGCCTTGTTTAGTTCCCCAAAAGTTTTGCAAAATTTTTCAGATTCCCCGTCACATCGAATCTTTAGACGTATGCATGAAGTATTAAATATAAATGGAAATAAAAACTAATTGCACAGTTTGGTCGGAATTGACAAGACGAATCTTTTGAGCCTAGTTAGTTTATAATTGGATAATATTTGTCAAATACAAATGAAAGTGTTACTATTCATATTTTGCAAATTTTTTTGAACTAAACAAGGCCTAGGAAAACCGCCTGTAAAAATGCATCTTCACGGACGGTTCGTAGTTCTGACACCGCCCTTTTTACACCACAGGCGTGTGATAACTACAACCCCTGTAGTATAAAAAGGAGGCAATGTAATCTTTCGCATAGGAAAAAAAGATATATGCGTAGGTATAGATCCCTTTTCTTTGCAAAAATGAGGGGCCGGCTTTATTGTTTCTCAAGCACAATCAATCATGACTGCACAATAGGTTGAAAAAAATGTCGGGCGATCTTTGTGAAATCAGGCAGTTAGGATAGCATTATTAAAAACGGTGCTAGTTACCATACAGTGGAACCTTGAGGATATCTAAAAAAATTATTCCCTAGCCTACTCTCTCCACCGTCCACATTATTAAGTCATCTCAAAATTTTCCATACTATGTCCAAAAATACTAAAAAAATATCTTCTACATCCCAAATAGCCGACATTAATTCATTCATCAATTAAGCACCTTATTCAATTGATATTTGCCACTGTTTTGTTACCGGTAATATGATTATGGGCTATATATATGTTTTCTTTGGCAAACGTGCTTATTGTGCGTGTTTCATCAAGAGGAGAAGAAGGTTAAAATGTTGCCAAGTACAAAGGCTACTTCAGAAAGTGAGCCGCGAACCAAAGACAGCTAAGCACTTATCACAACAATTACAGCTACGTGCTACAAACATATGGAGCCATGTGTCGCATCCAGAGCTCGATGGTAACACAAGAGAGTACAAGACATGTGTATATAAGTTCAAGCTCTCGATCGTACGTAACACAAGAGTACAAGACATGTGTATATAAGAGTACAAGACATGCCTAAGGGATGTCGGTGGATGTTGCTCGATGAGGCCCGATGTGGGGATGCTACCTTATATAGTGCGAGAGACATTGTTGCATGTTGGTTTTCGTTACTGCTAAGATATGTTTTTGTTACAATAACAACTTCAATGTCTAGATGCATATCTAACTAGGGTCCTCTCTTGTAGTATAAATGGCAGATCACGCCAAGTCTTCTTATCCTAATATATCGCCTATTTGCTTATATGAAAAATTATGGTTAAAAATATTGTTTGGTAATTTATTAGGAGAGAAATATACTGTTGGTTGATAAAAAAGTACAGCTTATAAGACAAGCGAACGGAATTAAGTTATGAGGGAAATAGGTCAAGGGAAATTAAGTTAAGGTCCATATCTCGATAAAAAATTAAACAAAGAACTTATTTTTGAGCAAATACTTTTAACCAAATTAAGTTACTACCTTAGGACTTAGGAGGGAACAACTTCTTAGGCTAATTTGGAAACTCAAATCCTCTTGGGATCTCTGACTTTTCTAGGTGAGAAATTCATGGGAAAATAATTTGAATAATTATTTAGTTCTTCATGAAGGGTTTTTCATTCCTGAGTGTGCCTCTTTGCTTCCAAATTAGCCCAGTGGTAGGGTGCAACTCCACCCACCAGGATTCTATTTAGGCAGCCCACAAATTACTGTGCACACGCAAGTATTTTTCAATAATTATTCTAAAAAGGTAATTTCAATAATTAATTTAATTTGTAGGTGTTTGATAACAGGCGCACTCATGGTTAGCTCTGTCTGATGCAAAAGAAGAGTCCCTACCTGGGAATGATTTGATGATTGCATAACATAACTTGACACTGTTTTGTTTTGACAAAAGGCTGTATAGTGGTCATGATGGCACTGCGTCTACAGAAATATTATGAGGGAAATAGGTCAAGGGAAACAAAGCCTCTCCCGGCCGTCACAATCAAGTCCATTAAACCCAAGGAGGCAAAATGACATGCTCAGTTTGCCGGTGTCACATCTGATACTAGCTAGTGCCCACTGATTCAGTCATATAAGCCAAACCATGCTTAATGTTGTATACACTGCCCCCATCACTCTTATCGTAGGTTCTTCGTCAAGCAGGAGGGCCCACAAGCACAAATTTGGGCAACCTTTCACGCCCTTTTGTGCTAACCCATGAAGTGGACAAAGGAACATGATTCAATGGCCAAATCTTAGCTAAAATACGGTGTGAATTAGTCGCTAAGCAGACAAGGATAAAAGTGGATTCGATAATATATCTTGTTGGAGCTATGTACATACAATCACTAAGTGATAAACTGTAAATATATAGTGTCGGGCAATAACTTACTTGACTCATGACGGATCGGCGTCCGCCACCGGCGCTCGTCACAAATGAGGGCCCGTTCGGTTAAGGCAAAACGCCAAGAATTATTCCATCTACTGAAAGCTTATACAAATTAAATAAACATTTTGGCTGGAAACTCTTCTTGACAGTCATTCCTGATAAAAACGAATGGGGCCTAAGTAAAATTGACAGTTTTATTTATCACTACTAGAGAACAAACTTTTGAACCTAACTTTTAGTCCCGCTTTAAATTGAGCCTGTGACTAATAGAGATTTAGTTCCGGTTGGAACCACCGACCAGGATTAGAATCTCCTGCCCGACAGATAAGCAGGCTTTTGCAGCAGGGACCTTTAGTCTCGGTTGTTAATACCAACTAGATTAAAAACCACCCTTTAGTCCAGGTTGATAACACCAATTGGGACTAAAGGGTGACCTTTTAATCCTGTTTAAAGTCACCAACCCGAATTAAAAGTCTCCAACCCGGGACTAAAGGTCCCCCACGGGTAAATTCAAAGGGAGAGCGTCCAAGACATTGTAAGAAAGATACGTGCGAGATAAGAAGTCTTAGGTTCGAATTTCGCACGCGCAAGAGGGAGGTCTACAGGATTTAAATTATTTTTTAGTTCCCAAGATGAGTTTTAATTCTAGTTGCATGACTCGGGACTAAAAGCTTAGACCTTTAGTCTCGGATTCCCAATTCCAGTTGGAAAAACCGGGACTAAAGATGTTTCTCAATTAGAATTACAATCCAATGTGTCTACTCGTGTATTCTTGAATTCCTAAAGAATGACGTAACTATTCTTACGAATTAATAAAGCTCATCGAAGGACATTCCCTCAAAAAAGGAATAGTAACGAGCTGCAACTAAAGCCCGTCACTAAGCAACATCACTTGTGACCTGACAAGTGCTATAGCCATATTGCTGATGACGTATAAAAAGTGACGTAGGGGCTCCAAAAGCCTCTCCAGTTTGGTAAAAATAAATAAAAAGTGACACATGACACACCACCCATTTGTCAACACCCATTTTCAGTCAAAATTAATGGATTTTGTTAAGCCCAGCCCGACACTTTTTATTTATCAACAGTGACGCATTTGACTCGTTGCTTCAAGACAACAACTAACAGTTTCGCTACTTTTATATAAAGGTCTCTTTTATATAATAACGATATAAAAAATAAAAAAACCCAAGTTAATGACTCGTAGGCATATCCTGCTTGGTATGTAAAACGGATTCACACCGACTCGACCACGTAACAAGTTGTCTTCCAACTTAACTTGTGTAAACGCTGGCATTTGCCAAAAAAAAAAGGAAAAAATAGTGCCTTACGGCGGGAATGTTCATGCACTTATCCACAAGATGAAACGAGTCAAGTACCACCTTCAAACAAAGGCCACAGTCGACGAAAGTGCCTCCCAATCACTTCATATATCCTTGGCCGTCCCTTCTTCGCCTAATCAATTATTATAGGTTTGCATAGTAATTACCGGAGGTTTCTCCTCAAGTAGTAATTTTAACTATTACTCCCTTCGTCCACGAAAGAGCTAATTTCTAGAGTTGTCCTAAGTCAAACTTTTTAAACTTTGACCAAATTTCTAGAAAAAAATGCTAAAATTTATGATATCAAATTAGTATCATTAGATTCATCATAGAATATATTTTTATATAATGTGTATTTTATATTATAGATGTTGTTATTCTTTTCTATAAAGTTAGTCAAACTTTAAAAAGTTTGACCGGCACGGATCCTAGGAATTGATTCTTTCGTGGACGGAGGGAGTATGATAAATTTTAGCACTCTCTCTGTTCTAAATTACAAGTCTTTTTTTTTACTTTTTTGATATATTATTCATTTTGATATAGTATATTTAGATGTAACATATGCGTGTCTACATACACATTCAGCCATTTGAGCGCGATCTTTGTGAATCTTAGGGGGTGTTTGGGACTACTTCACAAATTTTGCTCCACAAACAACACCATGAAGCAACTCCATAAAAAACTGGAGTTTGTGGAGTACCTCTTTAGTTGCTCTCACAACTCCACCTTTTTTTCTCGAACTGAGTGCGTGGAGCTGAAACCGTTTAACTAAAAAACGTGGAGCGAAGCTGAAAAACTTGGAGCAGAGCAGTCCCAAACACACCCTTTAAAGCCGATGCAGTTAACGCGGTTAGGAATAAATACCGGATAAACTTGAGATTTTGCATTGGCTGCATGCGTGGATGCTAGAAAAAATCTCCTAATCACTCAACTCGAGATTTTGCATCTGCTAATCATGTGGAATAGTATACGACGTGGCTAGTTCACAGCTTCACGAAACAAATATCTCATGTTTTTATATATCTAGAGCTAGAACTAGAAAAGCAATCAAGAGATAGATTTAAGGGAAACAAAACACATGAGGAAGATTGATAAACATGTTATTTCAATGCTGGTTTTGGAATTTTTTGTCACCCTTCAAATCATTAAAATTCGTAAAATTCCAGCATTTTAAAGACTCAAGAAATGTGTTTTTCTAATTTTTTTTAGATCTAAGCAAAACAAGTTTTGTAGAAGAATATGCAACATAAACAATAAAATATGAGTAAGAATTATATATACACAATAAAGCAGATGCACTAAAGTAATGTGAAATTTTGGATTTTTTTCATCACCTCTGAAATTCATAATTTTTTGGCAAAAATTAGACAGTTTGTCTGTAAATCGCGAGACGAATCTTTTGACCCTAGTTAGTCTATGATTGGACAATATTTATCACAAACAAACGAAAGTGCTATAGTAACGAAATCTACTTTTTTTTCACATCTAAACAAGGCCTAAGAATGAATCAATTGTCAACTGAGGAATCCACCCCTAACCACATTAACTACTTTTTGCTTTAATGCCACTAGGATAGACCACTCGAAACATCGACGCCAGCAACGTCGTCGCGCTCAACCTGAGTTAGCCCCCATTTCGAGGGGCTTTACAGTGCTCCGACTCCGGCTCCAAACCTAACTGTTAAGAACTGTAGGGCTTTATTTAGTTCACCCCGAAATCTAAAAAGTTTTCAAGATTTTCCGTCACATCAAATCTTGCGGCACATGCATGAAGCATTAAATATAGACAAAAATAAAAACTAATTACACAGTTTGTCTGTAAATCGCGAGACGAATCTTTTGATCTTAGTTAGTTTATAATTGGACAATATTTGCCACAAACAAACGAAAGTGCTACGGTAGCGAAATCCGAAATTTTTTCGAAACTAAACAAGGCCTAGATCACTGTAGCACCCAAATAGAAACAGCTCCAGCTCCGTTTAAAAGATCTGGGAAACATGTGAAGCCGCCATGGGTGACTCCTCCAGGCTCCGCTACAATACACGAGCACTCATAAATATCCACGGTATAAGCTGGATCCTCTTCAAGATCATTTCCGTAGTGTAGACAGTAGTAGAGCGTCCTATGTTGTACCGTGGAATCTTTCATTTGAAAATAGCAATGCGTGCGCACGTATGTAGTACGTACGACGTTCTCATGCTCATTGCTTCCAAAAGATTTCAGATTTCGGTATTGTAGTATTTTCGTTTTTATTTGATAAATATTATTTAATTATGGACTAATTAGGCTCAAAAGATTCATCTCGTGATTTACAGACAAACTGTGCATTTAGTTTTTTTTTCGTCTATATCTAATGATTCATGCATGTGTCCTAAAATTCGATGTGATGAAAAATCTTGAAAAGTTTTTGGTTTTTGGAGTGAACTGTACAGGTTGAATCTTTTCCCGAGGATGAAATCCAAACAGTCGTACTACTTCCGTGGCAGGCCGGCGCAGAGATTGTGCTGCTCTGTCATTCTCACCTTGGCAGCACGTACGTAAGAAAAGCAAAGAAAAAAAATATTGGAATCACTGTGAAGTTTTTTTTTTTGTTTGCAGGAAAGAAACATAGGAACTGTGTTCAATTGCTGAGGAAAAAAAAGCAAGGGAAAGAAACATAAACCCCAACCATATTCGTTTCTAATAGAATTAGTTCCTGGTGTTTTCCATGCAATTCGTTGAAATATCTATTCATACAAAATACATGTGATTTTCATTTGTCTGTTTTTGCATGTGCATACCTATCATACTGTTTCCGAAGCTTTTTTTATTTTTATTTGTTGTTTTCTTAATCCTCCGTTTCAATTGGGCCTAATTAATTACTGGTTGTTTAGTATACGATGTTTTTTTTATGAAACTGGAGAGGCCGCGGCCCCTACAGGTGATTTTATTAAGAAAAGTTTACAAATACAAAAGTAAGAGCATCTCCGAGGGTTTTGCATTTGAGTAATTTGCTAAAAAGCTCCAAAAGAGGTATCCAACGATTTTTGTATTTGGAGTTTGCAATTTGGGCAACTTGGCAAATGAGGGAGCAAACTTGGCAAAAATGCCAAGCTATGGACGACTTTGCAAATCCGATCGCGCGAGCAAAGTCACGCGCGAGAAAAGCGCGCGCGTCTGGGGACCTTCTATTTTTATCCTTTGCCAAGTCCAAATGTCAATTCGCTTGTAGATGACATATTTTTATCCTTTGTATATTGTTATGGGAGTTTGCAAATAGCAACAAATGCCAAATCAATTTGCCAAAGCCTTTAGAAGAATAGGAACAAAAGCCTAAGTCTAACTAGGGAACGAAGAAGGAAACAAAAAAGACCAACAGCAGTAGCCAAATTAGTTTACGATGTTATCAGATCGACAGGATCACTCTTTGGCGTTAGCATCGTCGTGGACGTCGTCATATAATAAATCTGGTCGTTTCTCTTGGAGCATCCGCCGTCACCTAGTACTGGAGTATGTTAGTGTTAACTACTCTATCCTACTTGCTCGATCTGTTAATTTCCGGAATTCCGGTGGTGGCCGTATTTTGGCCGCATCTCCGATCCGATCCCTTCCAGCGGCCGGGTGCGTGAGATCAGCATATCAATCTTTGTCGGCGTCTGCAAGCCCCAGCTGCCTGCATCCCATCCGCATGGCGTCGAAATCTAGCTAGGCTAGCGACCAGACCCAGTTGGCTCATGATTAGCCCTACCATTAGTTTATCACCAGCTCCAGCCTCCAGCTATGCTCGCACATGTTGGCTTGCAGCAGGTGAGGTAGCCCAGCGGCGGCGGTATCCGTCACCGTGTCAGCTACATACCTGCTGCCGCCTGCAACCGTCATCACTTGCTCGTGCCGCTGCCGTAGTACAGGAGATGGATGGATCTGATGGTCGATGGGTGTATCAACTTGCACGAATAATCCGGTCCATGCCGCCGGTGATCCCCAACCACCCAAAACAACGGCGAAATCCTGCCGGCACCGGCTCGCGCCTGCCTGATCAGAGAGAAACGGCGAGAGGTCGATTAAGCTAGTAGCCGCGTACGTCCACGTACGCACGTCGGACCCGATCGACCTCGATCCATGGACCGATCGATCGACCAATCCAGCTAGCAGGGCCGTGCCGACAAAATCTAAGACTCTATTCTAAACTTTAAAATAGGCCCTATTTAAAAAAATAAAATACTAATAATATATATATCCAAGCTAAAATGTATTACTTATTTAAAAAATGTATAGCCTATGTTGCATATCCAGTACTATAGGTGTACACGAACTAATGAACCTTTAGTATTTAATAATAACTAAGTACCAAAAGAAATAATTCTACCAATAACTATACTACACTCTCCGTTCTAAACTATAAGATGTTTTTTAGTTTTTTAAAAGTATATTATTTTTATTATGTACATAGATCTGTATATCTAAGTGCTTAGCCAAACTATATATCTAGACTAGAAAAAAAAGAGTATTTTAAATGAAGGGAGTACAAGACGTACAGTTACAGGAAATAATTTCAAGGATATAGTATACTAATGCAAGAGTACGAGACATTTACACACGGAAGACATCTCAAAATTCACATACATCAGCTCATCGGTGGTTCAACACTACCACAAATCAATGGACTTTGAGATTCCCTTGCCTAGCGAATCACCGAGTTTGAGCAGGTCTCTATGGAGTCAGATGAATGGAGACGTGCGGAGATGAACTGTGGAACAAGAAGCTACGGCACGAGTGACCCAGACTCGAGCTTGCATTTGCTTGTCATGGACTCAGTACATGCAGATACGTTAATTGCTCCAAGACTTAAGACTATTGGGTATTAGACCTCACCTGATAGGCTGTTATTTTTGAGGCCCCTACAAATCTGAGGCCCTGTTTGGTCGCACGGGTTGTGCGCCCCCATGCACGAGCTAGCTAGCTGTCCATGCTTGACCACTGATTGGCTCACTAGCAGAGGAGATCGATCGAATGAGAATGATCGATCAGTGGGCGTTGTTGCGTGCTCGACACGGACGTACGCGCGCGCAGGCTGGCGGCGATCACATCAACGGCCCATCGGCAGTGATCTTATCTAGCTAGCTGCCGGAGGCGTGGCGTGGGCGGTGGGATATGGATCCAACGCTCGATCACTCTCTCACCACATGCAACTCGATCGGCAAAATCCAGCGAGGAAGGAAGAGGCCGCAGACGACGGCGGGGCGGGCCAGACCGTCCGGCCACCCACGCGAGCCATGGGTCAAGCCAACGGGCACGCCAACGCCGACGCCGCCCGCCGTCCGTCCGTCCGTCCGTCCGTCCGTCGTCGAGACATGACATGCATGATGATGCACGCACAGGCAAAGAGACAAACGCCTGGCCTTTGGCTTATTGTTCGTTGGCTCTGCAGCTGCAACCAGCCTGCCTGCCTGACACCCCGTAGCCCCGTAGGTAACACATTAACGTGCGGCGGATGCAGACAAACTACAGACGCCGCCAGGCCGGACGGACGGGTCGCATGCACTCACGGCGTAACCATGGCATTCACTTTTCACTAGGGCCTTGTTTAGTTCCGAAAAGTGAAAACTTTTCGGAACTGTAGCATTTTCGTTTGTTTGTGACAAATATTATCCAATCATGTACTAACTAGGATCAAAAGATTTGTCTCGTGATTTCCAGCTAAACTGTGTAATTAGTTTTTGTTTTTGTCTATATTTAATATTTCATGCATGTGCCACAAGATTCGATGTGACAGGGAATCTTGAAAACTTTTTGGTTTTCAGGGTGAACTAAACAAGGCCTAGCTTGTGCTATGGTAGCATCATAGCATGTACAGTACTGCCTGCGAATGCAGGCAGGCAAGCAGTAACAACAGGTACACGCACATAAAGCTTGGCCTCCTCGACCTGTTCCACGTACCTGCAGAGAGAGAGAGAGAGCGATGCTCGTCCTTTTGCATAAGCGGGTCGATCACTCCACTCACCTCGTCACCTCGACCTCGACTGCAGATGGCAGAGGCAGGAGAGGACACTCCCAAGACACTGCTCGCTTGGAAGGCGTCTGCCGGGTACGCATCCAAAAGAGAGAGTATCACGCGGGACGAAGGCTGCATGCCAAAGCCGCAAAGCGGTCAAAAAGTCCCGCAGGTGTCGACCGCCCATAGGCGCAGCGGCGGCCGCTCGTGGGCACCGGAGGAAAAGGCGCGGTCAAAAAAGACCTGCATGAAGCGACGCCACCGTATAACGATGGAGGGGAGGCCAAATGCAGCAAGTACTACATGAAAAGCTGGCTATACAGTTTTTACTTTTTTCTCACTCTCGCTCCCGTGACCGACCGGAAGATTATTTACCGGCGAAATGTTTTCTGGGCGGGCAAATTAACTGTGACAATACGACGCGGTGGTAAAATCCACTCATAATTCATTGTGCTGCACGTGCACGGATCGGAGTATGGATGGACATAGGCTGGGCTGCGATGCATTGCTTTGCTTCGTTGGGTGGTCTGTCGGTGGCGGGTGAACCTCTTCCCTCTCTTATCGCCGCTGGAAGTTGAGGTACTTGATGGCCAGGGCGAAGACGACGGCGAAGAGGACGCAGAAGCCGGCCACCATGGCCGCAACGGTGCAGAGGAAGTCGTGGCGGAACCCGAAGTGCTCCTCCAGGAACGCCACCACGGTGGTCGAGGTGACGCCGTCGGCCAGCAGCAGGGGCTGGTCCAGGTCGCCGAACTGAGAGGTCAGGAGCCCGTAGAGCGTCCAAGACACCGGGTTGGCCCAGTAGTACCACCTCCACCACACTGGGATGCGCTGCGTACAGAAAACAGACGGTAAATCTGTCAGTGCTGCCGCAACGAAGAGCACCCTCCAGCTGAAGCTGAAGTGCAAATAACATTGGTATAACATGTAGCGTCAACACTATTATTGCCCCTGACACGCAGGAGCAAAGGGGGTTCTCAGACAAATAGTTCCCAGAGAGTAAACCAACGTGAGTGGATTGGAACCCGGTCATCTTAATCTTGTAACGGTGTCTTGATCGAACATTTTTTACAAACTTGTTACTTTATTTATATATGCCGGGAAAAAACTCTATCATGCTAGCTCCCCCCCCCCCCCCCCCCAAAAAAAAACATGTGCTGTCTACATGAACTACCCATTCAAGGCTTTTTAGAAGTAGAAATTTTAGGATACTATCTATAAGTAAAAGAAAAACAAACTTGGACCAAAAATATTACTTATTTTTTTTTCTTGAGAGAGAGAGAGAGAGAGAACCTTTCTTCAAAATCATTTGGCAAGTGCGGTGTGGTGTGGAGTTGTTGTGGAAAAGGACAATAGCCTTTACCGGACTACTATTGGGCCCATAAGAGATAGGACTCATGCATTCTGCAGCTAGAGCCCAACCCGACAAAAAATATGGGCCCACCTAGGGCAGTCAGACTGGAACTCTGGATTAAAGCATCCTCCCTCCAGTCACCCAAATGAAAATAAAAAAAATGCATTTCAACTCTGAAATGCAAGCAACAAAAGATATTTGTGTCGTAAATCTAGAACGTCTTTTGTCATAACTTTCAACTTTTTGGATGAGATGTCACATGAAAAATTCACAATTATTGGTAGGCTATATGGTTTAGAAATCAGCTACAGGACGTTAGGTGCAAATTATGGGGGTGCTAGTTTCTCCCATACCTTTCTTGGGATCATGAATCCAGAGAAGAGATTCCACAGCGTGTAGAATGGAGCAGCAATAATAGGAGCAACCGTATGATTTGGAGTGATCGCTGTGGTCATCATGCCATAGAAAGTGAAGTACAGCAGCGTGAAGTACATGAAGAACAGGTACCACAGGAACTTGGCTGCTGTCCACTCAAATGATCCCAAACTGTAGAAGATTGTACCGTATATGAGTGACTGCACAAGGATGTAAGGGAACTCCACAGTGACCTGCCAAAGAGTAATTGTTAGTTGGAGCCCATTGTTAGCGCAATATTATGAACAAATAATGATTTCTAGGGGGGGTAACACTCTGACAGGAATTACCAGAGAAAATGCAAAAGGCAACGCTGAATACATCCCAGCAGCTCGCTCTCTATATGATACAAATCTTTCAATGGAGATCACAGGCTGAACAGAAGTAGCGTTGGTGATTCCTATGAACAGCACCGCTGCATACATGGCACCCATGGCATTAAATATATCATGTTGGGTCTCCCTGACAATTACACATCAACAAAAAATGTGCTCGGTTCAGCTCACCAGAAAGGGAACCATGTGTAAGTATTCAGATAAATTGCTATCAGGAAAATCAATCAGGGAGCATACCTTCTAGAACCGAATTTCCAGCAAATGGTCCCAAACATCAAGGAAATAATAACTGTGTAGAAGAATCTAACTGCGGTGTACTGAGGGTTCCTCCAGTACGATAAGTTTTGCTTCCACAAGCAAGCAATATACTGAGAACAAAATGGTTGAGCATACTTTGTGGCGAAAGTAAGTTCTTTCGATTCGCTGCTCGGTCTGCTCAGGGCCTCAACAATTTCTCTGGTCTGCCTGAAATAAAATAGCATAAACAAATGGTGAGGAAAAGGTGAAAATAAAAACCTAAGAGTATTTTACAAGGGTATATTTATTTACTGAAATAATTTTGATTGCCGATAGTATTCAGCGAAATCCACTCCAAGAATCTGTTCCATCTGAGTGCTTGTAACTTCCAACATCCATGCAGCTGGATTATAGCCATCCCTTATTTTAGGCACTCCCGGAATTGCCTATTCCCAAATATGAGAGTGTAAGGACGGAGGCTTTGTGTAAGTTTGTATCAGTGAGAAAACACATACTGCAAAACATACCTCAAAAAAGTCAACCAGATTACGCGATTTGGCACCTAAGGGCCCTGCATATATAAGCTGCCCTCCACGCTTCATGAATAAAAGCTGAGCAGCATATGCAAGTAAGTTAGCAGAGGAAAACTTTGTAATTATTATACGTAGTAACATCAGGGGGGGAAATAGTAGGTTCAGTAATTTAGACCAATGGAACTTCCACCAATCAGGGTTCAGACTAAAAAAATTCTCGTCACGATGGTTGTTAAAGTAGATATAATATCATACTGTTTCACGTTAAAAAATATCATACTGTTCTTCGTAGTGAAACTGGAAGTCTAAACATATCTGTGTTGAAATATCCACTAATTAGTTTTTTATAAGTAATCAGTAGAGATTTCATCACAGACATGTAAGGTCTTTGGAATGTTTGTCAGTATTAAATGACTCGTGTTTATGGAATTGATAGCTATATAATGACTTCTTAGTTACTCCTTTTACCTCGTCAAATGATTCAAATATGTCAATACTTGGTTGATGGATTGTGCAAACAATAGTCCGTCCTGTATTAACAATATTACGCACTGTCCTCATTACAATGGCTGCAGATCTAGCATCCAATCCTGATGTAGGCTCATCCATGAACACAATAGAAGGATTTGCAACAAGCTCCACTGCGATTGTCAACCTTTTACGTTGTTCTGTCGACAAACCATTCACCCCAGGCAGACCAACAAGAGCACCACTTAAGGGATTCAACTCAACAAGTTCCATCACCTCTTCAACAAAAGCCTATGAAAGGGAACACAAAGGATAAGGAGGACAAAAGGCGCATGTGATGTATAACCAATCAAGGCTTACCCTTTGAGTGTCTGCATCAACATGAGAAGGCAACCGGAGGCATGCTGAGTATAACAAAGACTCGATCACAGTCAAGCAAGGTGAATGGACATCATTCTGTTCACAATATCCGGATATCCTAGTGAAAGTCTCTTGGTTCTTAGGATAGCCGGATATAGTGATGCTTCCTTCAATGAGACCTCCAGTCTTCCGGCCAGCTAAAACATCCATGAGGGTGGTTTTGCCAGCTCCACTGACTCCAACAAGAGCTGTTAGTATCCCTGGCCTAAATGCTCCAGTGACATCAACAAGCAGCTGCAGGCGGTCTTCTGCTATACCTTGTGTTTTTAATTCCTGCTAGCAGAACTGGATTATGAATGAATAGATACATATCTTTTTTAGTTCTGAGAAACCTCATTGCAAATGATCCAGCTCTGACGTACCACTGGTACATCAACATAGTAGTTGATATTCCTGAAGCACATAGAAAGGGGTTGAAAAGGTAACACCATCCCCTTCTGTTCCTTGAGATTACCTGCAAGTGGAACGCAGTCAATATTCATGAATGGGGAATTGTTTTTGTCATGTTGGTGTTATGAAAAAACAATTCATTCTTCTAGAATTACCGCTTAGTGACTTTGAATGCAGATATGATCTTAGCTCTAGGGCTACCCTGTCATTCTTCCTCCTAGAATCCCTGTGCCGGACTTCATCTTTGGACACAACAGCTTGCAGATTACCGATAGCTGAGGGAGAAAAAAACTGAATGAGACTGAGAGGACTATATTTTAAGGGTCAATTTGCTTTGGCCATAAAAGGTAAGCATACTTACGGTTGAGAAGTGTCAAGAACATTGTGAACAAGATGTTCAAAATAATAGCATAACCAAACAATGCTCCAACACCGATCCAAAACCAGTATTTTTCCTTGAATAATCCATATCCAGTGAGTATCGCTTCGCCCATTGTGATGGTCTGGTTTGCAAATTGCTGAAAAACAGCAAGCATGTATAAATAGAAAAATAAAATAGGTTTACAAAAATAAACTAATACTTATATCTTAAGTCATTTTGGTATTATAGCCTTAGAACATATGTATCAAGGTTTTTGGTTGTGTACAACCAAACTACAAAACATAACAGGTATATGCCACATGTGCATTTGCTGAAATGAGAGAGGATTTAAAGTCAAGTATTACCTTGTTCCAAGAGTGCCCATGGAATTCGTTGACAGAAATAGCATTTTGTGCATACATCATAGGAGATATCCAATAACCCCAAATCCACCATACTGGTATGCTTTCTGTTAGTTATCGAGGGAACATTAGGTACATATAATCTCGAATTGTTATCAATAAGAAAACAGAGAGGCTCAACCTTTGGTTATGATGAATCCTCCGAGGATCATAACGACCAACAAAGCAAATGATCCAAAGGTGTTAGCGACTATCATGTTGCGGCCCAAAGAGGCCATGACCCGGAAAAGAGCCAAAGATGTTTGGTGCAGAAAGAAAAGCAACAAAAATTGTCCCAAAAATCTGCAGATGAGAAAGGATCGACTTTCAAATGTCAAATAACTCTGACACTCTGGTCAGAAGAAAAATGGAAAAAAGATAGTGTCAACTACCTTGTAAATTGGGGATCATAACCAACCACATAATATGTTACAAGCACCCACATTCCTGACTCGTAAAGTGAGGTTGGAATGCTCAAGAGCCAAGAAGGAAGTGTATATGCCCATGGTGGGTAGAAGTGCAGGTCCCTGTGCTTGTAAAGAACAGGAAGCTTTGTGACCAACATCGAGACTTCAGTGAAGCCATTGAACAGAATCATAACTATTGCAAAGTAAAGGGCACCAAGATAAATGATTCCATCATCAACTGAATCATGGTGCATTGTCGATCTGAAAAACACCGTCATTGTGATAAGGGCAACAAGAAGAAGCTGCCAAAAAGAGACCATGTTAAAACGTCTTTGATTGGAATTGACAACAAAAATTAAAATGTGCCATTAATCTCAAACTCACAACATCTGATGGAAGCACGAAGATGTAAGAATATGTGTTTATCAATCTAGTCATAAGCTATTATTCAATATTTAAGAATGAGGATAACTTTTTTGCATTAATTTGTTTGATGAGTGACAACTTCACATTATTATTTCATGGTATTGAGATTTTTTTTTAGAAAGGACGGCAAAAGCTTTGCCGCGGATTTTATTAGACGATAAAAAGAAAAAACAAAGCCTGTACAGAGAAAAAACAGCCTGGAGATTTACCAGGCGAAAAGACTACCCCTCCACAACTACAAAGAAACCAAAAACAACTCCCTGAAAAAAACAAAGAAATAACAGCGGTACACAGTCGCTGCTAGAACTCCTAATCCAATTGAAACCACCGGTATGGTATTGAGAATTCTGAGGTAAAATATCAGAATAGGTTAGTGAGGGCAATGTGGTTTTTGGTTTTTACTCTGAGCAAGTTTTAGCTCTTATGTTAATGCATAAGCTTTTTGTATCGACCGTTCAACAGCATTGTTACCTAGTGCATGTATTATACAGCAAATCATAATTGATAATACCTGAATGAATTTGAAGACATATATGAATGAGTTCCTTTTCATGAGCAGACGCTGCCACTGATAGTTGGACTTGAGAAGCTCGAGCCTTTTGACACCGTAACTTGATGTACAAAGAGCTGCAGGATGATTGCGATGTCTGTTGTATGGCACAGTTAATTCCTGATGCAATCTCTTACCAATAATAAATGTTTTAAAGGCTTCAGCAAATTTCGATACAGAAACAAACTGGTATGGATAATCATAGTGGCACCAATACTGCTGCTGATCTTTCTTGGACAAAACCTGCAATGGAAGCAACGTGAATCCACAAGAAATTTCCGTTGATATAGAATTAAAAAGTGCAGAGGTGCGTACTTCTTGCAAAAAATCAGCCACATTTTTTCTTTCTGGACACCTGAATCCCATAGCAGCAAAAAAATCAACAGCATATTCACGTGGACCTTGGTATACGATTTGACCTTCAGCTATAAGAATGACATCATCAAATAGCTCATATGTTTCCGGAGCTGGCTGCAGCAAGGATACGATCGTAGTGCCGTCAAGGGCATGTGTGGAATGCCTTAGGTATTTGATAATCTGATATGTAGTTGCACTGTCAAGGCCTGTCGATATCTCATCCATGAACAGCACACGGGCAGAACCAACTAGCAATTCACCTGCAAGTACCACAATATTAGCACAACTTGCACACTGAAAAGAGCATGCAACATTGCAAATTGCAATAGCCCATCTTCAGATGACAGCACTAGCATACATAAATGGTAGTAATATGCAGTAACCTGTTGTCAGGCGTTTCTTTTGCCCTCCGGAGATCCCTTTGATCATTTCATCTCCAACAATAGTATCAGCACAGATGTCCAGCCCTAAAATCTTGGCTAGATCAAAATTAGCAATTCAGAAGTCTTGGCACAGTAATGTAATCAAGAGGTTACAAAAAAAAAGTGCCAAAAGCTTTTGAAAATAATAAGAAAAATAAGATTTAGAAAAGAGTGTGTCCACTAACAGCTGTAGAATAACATCATAAAGAATTTGTAAATTAATGAGGTCAGCATAAAAAAATAATATGGCAAACATAAAAGAAACATTGTTTTGATAATGTCCAGAGCACATAGACAAATAGCTGAAAGAGATGCATCCCATGCCATACCTTCATTATATACTCTGCCACGAGGCTTGTCTGCTTACCCTCAAGAGCCAACGCCTGAAAAGTTGAGAACAATATTTACGACATAATAATTTAATAATTTAATAATCATTCTGCCTAGATGTAATCTACCTTCATGAACACATCTAGGTCCTCATCAGGTTTTATCCCCGCATTCTTTTCTCTCCTCAGCAGTTCAACAAGCATGTCTGCAGGTTGGTTGATGTCAAAGACCAAACAATCAAGGAACAGCAAAACTTGACTAATTCGCGGTGCAGTGACCTACCATACTTTATTCCAACACCCTGACAGCGCCCGGCAAACTCCAGAGTTTCCCTGACCGTCATCTCTGAAGCATGCCAGTCTTGCTGACTGACATAAGCTGATGTTCGCTGAGGCACGAATTCGTTCAAATGGTGGCCGTTGTAAGTAATGTTCCCGGACATCTACAACAAATTTGGGTGCTTCCTGTCAGTAACAAGATGTGGGGCCTGAAAAGCTAATTTTGCTGATGAGAATCCATTGTCAGGAAATAGAAGATGCCAGTCGGGCCAGTCCGGCAGTCTGGCCTCGTGATAGACAAAGAACGGGTTGGGTTAACCCAGATACAAAGAGTCAACCATCACTTTTGAGGAACAAGCATTCGAAGAAAGAAAAGTGATTGATGCGATGTTACAAACCTTTAGTCCAGGACCTAGCCGTCCAGCAAGAGCAAGAAGCAAGGTGGTCTTCCCGGAACTTGGAGGGCCCAAAAGCAGTGTCATTCTGCAGCACGAGCCAATGCATGTGCACATTGAAGCAGAGCTTAATTTTGTGTTCCATAAATAAAAAACAATGATATGCAATATTCCTGGAATTCTTGATGGGGGAGACAGATTCTCCACACGCACCTCGATGGGCGAATTACCCCACTGATGTTGTCCAAAATTGGCAGTTTAACTCTTCCCCCTCGATAGATCCTCAGATGCCTCAGAAACGCCTATTAAAGAGAACAAGGCATGTCAATATTAAATTCTACAAGAGTTACACTGATGCAGTAATTCTTCCACTGACGTAGAAAACTTGTTTAATCGTCACTTTCACATGGAGAACTAGTTTCGAACAACCGATATAATGAAGAACGTAAATTGACGAAAATTTTGCAGTTAAGAGCTATGGGCCAACCTCTGTCATGTTGCATATGAAGTTCGGAATGGTCGGTAGCGCCCTGCTCCCAACATGCACGTAGGCGTCCACTGTCAGATCCTCGTACCTCACTTCGATCTTGGGGAACTCTATGTGCACTCTGCAGGAGTGAGGAGACCGGAAAAACAACAGAGTTTCAGAGCCCAAAAGCAAGATCAGCACAACATGTGATGCCGCGATACAACTTTTAGTATGTGCTTCCGAAGGAGGCAAATTATTTGACAGAAGCGACCAGCGGTCACGTATGCAGCTCGTCAATCGTCATACGAGTAGCACGACTAGCGCTGCTGCCAACAGGCGATCTGGTGAACACTTCGCGCCTGGGACCGCTGGTGCTCTGCCTACTGCTTCCGCATCCGCACGCGGAGGCCAATCATGGCCTGCGCATCAGTGGGCCATGCCCTGGAAACTTCTGATTCTGAACAGCCCATTCAGAGAAGAAAAATCTTCGAGGCCACAAGTAGCACCTGCCAGGCAGCGGCCCAATGCCCCAATTCCCAAACCCCGTGGATGGGCTGTTGGGCCCATATGTCAGGCAACGCGCGATTGGGTCCTTTTGGCCGTACCACAGGAACGTAGCGAGCGCTTCTAGAAGCTTCTGCGCAAGCTCGTCAGCGCGCCGCCCGCGCGTGCGGAGGCGGCGAACTGGGGCGTTCGTAGTACACCGCCAGACGGAGAGAGAGACGACGAGGACGAGACATAATTTTTTAACTGGGACACAACGACACTGGACATAATTTGACGGGCGAGCAAATTAAATGCAGGAGTGTACTACTCACGCGTCGAAGCGGCTGCGTATGCGACGGAAGAAGTGCTCGGCGTCGCCAGAGTCGGCGAGGAGGCGGTCGACGAGCGCGGTGCGGTCGCCGGAGGAGAGCCCGGCGACGTCGACCTCGCAGAGCACGTCGTCCCCCTCGACGACCGCGGCCCCGTCGGGAGCCGGGGACCTGAGCAGGCCCCGTCGCGCGCGGGTGACGGTGGGGAGCCGCTGCAACGCCGCCCACCGCAGCGCCTCCCGCTCGTCCTCCGCCTCCCGCCACGACCCCGAGCGCGAGAACGCCGCCTCCGCCGCCCACATGTCGCCCCCGATCGGTCTCCCCCGCCCCGCCAAACCCTAGCTAGTTGCCGCTGCGCACGCCCTTCCGCCGGGTGGGTGGCGCAGCAGTGCGGGGATTTAAGGAGGGCGTACTGGCAGGCGGTGGTAATGGCGGACTGGGGTGGATCCACCGACTCGCTCGCATTTATGGTGCGCGCGGCCATGGCCGCCTTCTCTCTCTCTCCCATTCGATCAGTCGCCCCCGGACTTTCTCTCTCTGCTTTGCCCCTCTAATCCTCGGGGGTTTTAGCGTAGCGGAGAGGATCACAGGAAAGGGAGGGAAATGGGGAGGAAGAAGTCCACTTTACGTCCCTCAACTTTTCCAAAAGTCTGATTTTCATCCCTGAACTTCAAAACCGGGTAAAATATATCCCTCAATTTTTGAAACCATGCATATTACGTCCCTGACATGGCTATGAGCGGTTTTGAAGACAGTTTTGTCTTTTTTATTTTTATTTATTTTGGCTGAATATTTGTAAAATTATAGTAAATCACATAAAATTCATAAAATAGTAAATCTGATTTTGTTGGACTCCAGATAAGTAGATCTACATAGTGAACATATAATATAGTATGCTTTAGTACAAAATTTTTATTGTAGCTTTAGATCTGTGTTTTTCTATAATTAATTAGAATAATTCATAGCTATAGTTTGTGTGGTCTAATTGTGGTGATTTTTTATGTTAGACTAATTATTATATGTTTAAACTATGGTAAAAATTTCATACTCATTAGATCATGTATAACTTAGTTATAGATTTATTATAATTTAACAAGCATAAACCTAAATAAATCTATAACTAAGTAATACGTGATTCAATGAGTATAAAATTTTTACTATAACTCAAACATAGAATAATTAGCTCACCATATAAATTTCATCACAATTGGACCATAGAAAATGTAGCTATAATTAGTCTAATTAATTACAGAAAAACATAGATCTAATGATGCATCAAAAAAAATTGTACTAGAACATACTATATTATATATTCAATGTGTAGATCTACTGATCTAAAGTCCAACAAAATTGAGTTTTTAATTTTATGATTTTTATATGATTTATTGTGATTTTTCAAAATATTCAGCCAAAATAAATAAAAAGAAAAAGGTAAAACCGCTTTCAAAACCAGGTAAGGATGTAATGTGCACAGTTTAAAAGTTGAGGGATGTATTTTGTCCGGTTTTAAAGTTCAGGGACGAAAATCAGACTTTCGCGAAAGTTGAGGGACGTAAAGTAGACTTTTTTCGAATGGGGAGGCCGTGCACCGGCTTTCCAGTTCAGACTCCAGTGAGACTCCCCGGGTTTGGTTCTTCTGGGCTTTTTCGGGGCCCATTTAATACATACTCCAGAAGAACCTCTCCACTTTGCACCGGCTTTCCCTTGCTCAAAAAAAAAAAAAAACTTTGCACCGGCTTTCCAGTTCAGACTCCAGTGAGTACTGCCATAAGGGGGTATTTGGTAATTTTTACCGTCCGTCACACGAATATTTGGACACAAGTATGGATTACTAAATATAGACTATTTACGAAACTAAAAACATAGATAGAAAGTAATTTATGAGACGAATCTTTTGAGCCTAATTAGTCTATGATTAGACAATAATTTTCAAATAAGACGAAAATGCTACCGTACCTGTTAAACTTTACCAACCCCAACCAAACATCCCATAAGTCGCTTAGGACAACGACATGGTCTCTAAAGCCTAATTTTAACACTTTATTTTTATAAAAAAAATTAGCAAAAAGTGGTATATGTATATTTTTATAAAAATAATTTTTAAGACAAATCTATTTATATAATTTTTATATTTTCAAACTTAACAACTTAAAAGTTATTTATGATTTATATTTTCAATATTTGATCCAAATCTTTTTGGAAATGACTTTCTTTGTGGATATAAAGAAAGTACTACGGAGTAGCCTTTCATTTACTTCCTATTTACTGTTGCTCAAAAAAAGTTACTTCCTTTTTACTGTTTATTACCGGACACGGTAATTGTTCTGTGTCAAGGTGCCGTTTGGTCGAGGGAGCTAAACGTTAATTTTCATCGTATTGAATATTTAGATATATATAGAGAGAGTATTAAATATATTAAAAATATAGCTAGAGAATAACACGCCATGTTTGGTTTTTTGTATCGGTAAGCTTTAACTTTCGTCACATTGAATGTCTAGATACATAGAGTACTAAATATGGACTATTTATGAAACTAAAAACGTACGGGTAGAGAGTAATTTGCGAGACAAATCTTTTGAGCCTAATTAGTGTATGATTGGACACTAATTACAAAATAAAACGAAAGAGCCACAGTACCTATTAAACTTTAATACCTCTAACCAAACATCCCCTAATTTGCGAGATGAATCCTTTAAACCTAACTAGTCCATGATTGGACATTGCTAAATAAAACGAATTTTGAGAAACTAATTTTTTTTACAAAATTCAATAACAAATAGACAAAAACTAGAAACCAAAAGCCAAAAGTCAAGCATTTAGAAACAGGGTCAAGAATGTGTTGATTCCCTATTTGAAAGAGTAATTTACTTTTAGTGAGTTATCAGAAAGTTACCAGGGTCAAGTGACCCCGACAAATACACGTGGATTCGCTGTCTGCCAGAAAGCTAGCCTTTGAGAAGAAAAAAAAAACAAAAGCTACTATAACTCAAACAAACATGCACTTAGGAGAGAAGCTATAGAGTAACCTATAATTTGGAACAAATTGAAAAGGCACATTGGCATTGAAATGCTTTTACCATTTCACATTGAGATCTTGACAATTTTTCTTTATGAAATTCTAGCGTTCCAATGATGATGTCTGAGCTGTTTTCGCCGTGCGTGGCTGCAAGCGTTTGCATGGCATGGCACCACAGCGAGCGAGAGCAAGGAAGGGCGAAGGACAAGGACGGTAGTACGTGGACATGTTTACAGTTGCACGGCAAGCACGAGCTGGTTGCCAGCGCCAACAGGTTGGCACCATGTATGCATGGCCCGTCGCACGTGAAGAAGCACCCCGGCCGTGCAATTTTATTTCCAGCTCCCTGTGGCTGTGATGTGATTAAAAAACAGTGCTGCCCTGTTGCAACTCCATGCCTAATACTCCCTCCATCCTAAATTGTAAGTCGTTTGACTTTTTTTACCCTAAATTTGACCACTCGTCTTATTTAAAAAATTTGTACAAATATAGTCAAATTTAAGTCATTCTTGAAGAACTTTTATTAATAAACCAATACACAACAAAAAAAGTGATATTTTGTACAAAACTTTGAATAAGACGAATGGTCAAACTTGATATTAAAAAAGTCAAACGACTTACAATTTGGGATGGATTGAGTACTTTCTAGGTCTACAAAAGAATACTATTCTCACATCTTGAGAAGATAAAAAATCTGAACTTTGACTAAGATTATATGAAAAAGTAGTAACACTAATAAGACAAAAATAAGTATATCTTTATATTAGTTATAGAATATATTTTTATAATAAATTTATTTAGAGACATAAATGCTTGTACTATTTACTATATACTTCCTCTATACCTATAAAGACAGTTCTTTAGAACAACGACACGGTCTCTAAAGACTAACTTTGACTTCTTGTTTTCACAAAAACATTGTATCAAAAAGCGGTGTGTATATATTTTTATAATAGTATTATGGTTTTCACATTTCCAAATTCAATAACTTAAAAGTTATTTATGATTTATATTTCAAATATCTAACCCGAAAAATACCCAAAAATAACTTTTTTTTACAGATACAAGAGGGAATATTTGGTAAAACTTAAGCTACTTTGACCAATACAATTTTTATAATTATGGCCTTGTTTAGTTCCCAAAAAATTTTGCAGAGTTTTTCAGATTCCCCGTCACATCGAATCTTTAGACACATGCATGGAGTATAAAATATAGACGAAAATAAAAACTAATTGCACAGTTTGGTCGGAATTGACGAGACGAATCTTTTGAGCCTAGTTAGTCCATGATTGGATAATATTTGTCAAATACAAACGAAATTGCTACCGTGTCGATTTTGCAAAAATTTTTAGAACTAAACAAGGCCTATGTTCTTTTGCGGCGAAGGTAGTACCTAACTGCAGGCTAGCTGTGCACTGCAGTGTCTGTGCCTAGTGGTTGTTGGTCGCAGTACTTTGGCTCCAGTCTATCAGCACGCGGCAGTACGTACGGAGTACTCCTTCAATCTTCAAGCTGGAGTACCGTGGTGAGCAAACCAAACCGGAGACTTTTTGCTGATGACCAAATTAGGTCTTGTTTAGTTCTAAAAACTTTTTTTTTCAGAACTGTACCACTTTTATTTTTATTTGACAAACATTATTCAATTATGGAGTAACTAGGCTTAAAAGATTCATCTCGCAATTTACAGGTAAATTATGTAATTAGTTTTTATTTTCGTTTCTATTTAGTGCTCGATGTATGTGCCGTAAGATTCGATGTGATGAAAAATCTTGAAAATTTTTTGATTTTTGAGGTGAACTAAACAAGGCCCTTCAGTGGTTCACGACGACAGTGGCAGGTAGAAGGATGGCATCGTACTGCTCCGATGAACGATGATCGAGCATAGGCTAGGGGCAGGCATGCACTGTCGCCACGGTTGAGGAAGATTGAAACTGAAAGGAAGAAGAAGAAAAGAAATTGGAGGCAAGCGCCAGCCGGGCTTGGCTGGGGTTGGAGACAGCACAGGGGCCACCGATACAGCTGCTTCGCTTGTCTTGGGCCATGGCCCATGGCCGGTGGCCTGGCGCCACAGCTCGCCGCAATAACTGCGGGGGGTGTGCCTTCTCTTCGTTGAATTGCTGGGCGCGGCATTCATGGGCCAATAATATATGGCCTCCTGCCAACCGCAATTGCGAGCTGCAGTAATTACCCCCCACGTCGTCGTGGACTCGTCAAGCTCCGTTTGGAACGCAGGGCAGGAGTCTCGCAGGGATCCTCACACGAAACAACCCCCAAGAGTCCAATTGCCTGCCTGTAACTCGGATCTCGCATTGCCGTCGCAGCAGTAGCCAGTAGGGCGTGTCTTCTGGCTTGTATTGTCGTCTCTGCCATGTAGTAGTAGTACTACTGTACTAGGAACTAGGAAGCCACACGTTACACTCTCTCTCAGATCTACAGTGGATCTGGCGGTCGGCCTGTGCGCGTGCAAGCGCTAGACAGCACAGCACATGCAGGCATGCGAGCCGGGGCACGAGTATGTACTGTACAGTCTTGGGTGCTGTTACGCTTGATTGTTACTCCTACCTCGCTGCACAGATCCGGAATGACATGCATGTCCATGGGGTTCTTTGATTGCGAAGTCAGTGGAGTTGAGGACACACAGCGCATGGCTGATTGTACTGTTCGCTTGGCTGCTGTTCGCTGATGTGTTACGAGAGAAAAATACCGTTAAATGACGGTAGATTCGACGGATAATTTCAAACAAACGAGCTCGGCCCAAATGCACAATTATCCGATCCATTCATCCCCTGAAAGTGAAAGCCCACAATTGACAAGTTCTCTGATCATCTGATGTGAGCAGAGCAGACCACCGGATCTGAAGCCTGAAGGCCTCGGTCGGGCCGATCGTCCTCGTCCGTCTGATCTTGTGTTGCCGTCCTGATTCTAGGCTTCTAGCGACAGGCAAAGTTTTCTTCGGCAGCTGGACCGCCAGCTGCAACTGCAGGCCTCAAGCCCTCAACCTCAACCTCCGTCGCTCGCTCCAGCAGGGACGCCCAACAACCTCTGAAGAAAAAACTGCGGCATTGATCTCGTATCCTCTTTACCACGGGGCGGGACGGAGCGGCCGCTAGCTGGTGCTGCGAGCGAGATTGGCAGTTATGGATGGCGCTTGGCGCCCAAACACCAAAGGTAGCAGCAGCGCGTGCGTCATGAGAGATCTCGGGACCGATATGATCAACGACGACCGCGACCGGTGGCTGCTGCATCCACATGGCCTTTGGGCTTTGGCCACCCCGCGCGCCCACTGCCGCTGAGATTGAGAAAGAGAGATCGAGAGGAAGCTAGGAGTTTGCGCTGTGAACGTGAGGTACTGTAACGACTAACGAGTATAAGCAAGCGACAGTCCTTCCTTGGCGGGCGACAGTCAGTGCAACGCCGTGCTTTCCTGTTAGCTGGATCGTTTCTGTGCTGGTTGCTGATGATGCTGATGCTGATTTATTGTAAGCTTTCCTGGTAGGCTTTGTTTAGTTCGCAAAAATTTTGGTGTTCGGTTAGTGTAGCACTTTCGTTTTTATTTGATACATATTGTCCAATCACGGAGTAACTAGGCTCAAAAGATTTATCTCACAAATTACAGGTAAACTATGCAATTATTTTTTATTTTTATATATATTTAATGTTTTATACATGCGACCAAAGATTCGATACGACGGAAAATCTTAAAAAATTTTGCGAACTAAACAAGGCCTTAGCTGGATCGTTTCTGTGCTTGTTGCTGGTGATGCTGACGCTGGAAAAACACTATTGTGTGTCCCAAAAAAGTATGGCTAATTCTTGGCTTAGGCCCTGTTTAGATTGGAGATGAAAAATTTTTGCATGATACATCGGATGTGTCGGAAGGATGTTGGGAGGAGTTTTTAGAAACTAATAAAAAACAAATTACATAGTTTGTCAGAAAACGGGAGGACAAATATATTAAGCATAATTAATTTATCATTAGCACATGTGGGTTACTGTAGCACTTAAGGCTAATCATGGACTAACTAGGCTTAAAAGATTCGTCTCGCGATTTTCAACCAAACTGTGTAATTAGTTTATTTTTTTATCTACATTTAATGTTTCATGATGTGTCTAAAGATCGATGGGATGGATGAAATTTTTTTGGGTGGGAAACTAAACAGGGCCTTATGGTGCTTGTGCTTGTGCTGGTGCTGGTGAAGCCACTGTTCGTTGGATTTTGGTCCGTTTACGGGATGAGATGGGTGACAATGGCAACATCGAGGAAGTACAACTCCCGGGCCAGCGGTCGGCACTGGGCAACAATTGACAATAATTGGGATGGATGGGTGGCAAACTGGCAACATTTAACAGGTGAAGATTGAAATTACGACGGTGTCACTAGTAGGAGTAGCTGTGTTTCTACCGATTAATGCCAAATTAACGACAAGTGACCCTGTGTTTCTACCGATTGCGAGTTGGTTGGGTTATCGTAGCGGGGCGCTTGACCTTGATGTATCCTCACGACAAGCCACGACAAGCCCTTGTTTAGTTTAAAAAAATTTGCAATTTTTTCAGATTCTCCATCACATCGAATCTTGTGACACATACATAAAGCATTAAATATAGATAAAATAAATAACTAATTACACAGTTTACATGTAATTTGCGAGATAAATTTTTTAAACCAAGTTAGTCCATAATTAAACAATATTTATCAAATATAAACAAAAATGCTACGGTATTCGTTTTGCAATTTTTTTTAAACTAAACAAGCCCTGTGCTCTGGCCACTCATAAACTTTGCCCAGAAATCGGAGCAAACGTCCTGTGCGTTATGACAATGGCATGACACCCGACCAAGAAAGCCCCAACTTGATGGCAATATATATAAGCATCCTGCTCTATGATTCTGGGACTTAAATAGTACTTAGAGCAAGTTTAATAATACAGCCCACTTGCTGACGGTAAGGTTCCTTACAGTCTTCTCCCAGCCCACCTATATAATAGTTAGTTATTCACTATTAATACATGACCCACTTATCTCACTCACAAAGTTTCTTGGTTATTGTGTCTAAGTTAGCTGTAAGCTTACAGCCTGCTTCTTCTCTCTTCTCCCTTCTCTCATCTACATCAGCATTTAGCCAGGTTACAGTCCACCATAATACTTGCTCTTACTCTTAGTATTGAATTGAAGACAGCGCTGGTGCTTCACCAGCTTTCTCCTGCAGCCATTTATACTCCTCGATCCTCAGCCTCAACAGAACGGACCGGCCGGCATCACACTGACCACATGAAAACAACGGAGCGTCCCGTCGTCCCTGCCTCCAAAATGAACACCGTTTTCTTGATGATCGGTTCGTCCGCTTTACCAACTCGTAGCAAAAGTCTTTTTCAGTAGCGTAACGGCCTGCAGATACTAGTATCATGTTGCCTTCATTCGTCATCAGCATTTCCTCTGGGTTTTTCCTTTGCTTCCTTGTCATTTCCTCTCGAGGCTGCGTCTCTTTCAGCGCGCGGATGCAGGGCAGGCGCAGCAGCAAGAGTCGTTATCCTGCGCAAGCTGCCACATTTGGACGACTACTGAACATTGATGCGCCGCTTCTGCACTGCCGGTGCTGGCGAATTGAAGCCAGGATCATGGGATAGGGGCCCAAAGGATCAACATGGCAGTTTTTAGCCATGAGAGGAAATGAAATGATTTTGTAACTTCACTTATAGTAACACATATGAAATTCAAACTAATATTTTTTGTGAGTTCAGTTATAAATTCAGAATTAATTTTCAGAGAAGAAGCAATTTTAAAAGATAAGGATTACATAAATTGACACAATTTCCTCAAAACTATTCTTCCAACCGTAATTTGATGTCTGTAACTTTTCTATAAATAAACTTTATTGGTCTTGATGACTTTTATATTTTTCCTTGAAGACGTGTTTATTAAAATAGGAGAAGAGTTTTTGGCTTACAGCACCGTAGGTACGGAAAAAGTTTAAATGCAGATTATATTTGGCATACATTTTCCTTTGGATTTAGACTATTAGGTCATTAAAAAAAACCATTGGTTCTATTTTCTGGTAATTTCTAGTACATCTATACCATTAGATTATCTTAAAATCCAACTGCATTTTTTATTAATCCCGTAATTTCTATGTGCAAACTTGAGGAGTCCTTTTTAACACTGCTTTATAGATATAGTAGATCTATCTTACTTGCAGACACTTGAATTATGAATTATCCAGGCAGATGCTGACGTTATTTGGACATTAGTATTCATTCTCAAGCTAAGCCAAGCAAATTACTAACAGGCAGCTCTGTACGTCAAGAGCAGCTCACAATTCTTGCTTATACTTTTGACTGTGTACAATTGCTGCCATCAGTAATATAGATAACTGAATGTCAAACAGAAACAAGTACTCACTGATGATATATGTACTATTTATATTTTATAACATAGGTTACTCTGCAGACCGGATACCTTTTATTTATTCTGTCCCCGGCTCTCGTCCGAACAATGTATTCTTGAAAATAGTCTTCTCTCGAATTAATCCCGGTATAGAATTATACCATTGGAAAATTGGAGTTCTGTAAAACTTCAATGCTACGTTTTTACTTACACCAAGGGACCAGTTACTGTACCATTCCATCAGTCACCAGCTCCTGCAAGCCGCGCCTTAGCCTCTCAGCAGCGAGCCTGGTGTCTTCTTCTTTGAGCCCTCCGAAGGAGACGCGGATGTATCCGGGGCCTCCACTGGCGCTGCCAGGGATCACAGCGACACCGTGCTTGTTTGCAAGCCACCTGACAACTTCAAAATCGTTGGAGCAGTTGTCCGGCAGTTTGGCCCAGAGGTAGATGGCGCCCTCCCCGCCCTTCACATTGTCCTCACCGAGCGGGGACAGCGCCTCCACGAGCAGTGCTCGGTTTTTCACCAAGTCTTTCACCCTTTCTTTGATCCACTCGGGGCCAGCCTCCAGTGAGTAGAGCGCCAGGCGCTGCCCGATGATGGAGGCACAGATAGGTATGTTGTCTTGCACTTTGAGGAGCTGATCGTGGAAGCCATCAGCTTCATTTGGAAATGCAATCTGCAGCAGACAGTCCATGTATGACTTACTGTTACAGTGACAATTAACAGCAGCAGCAGCCAAAAAGTGGAGTAAAGCATAATAAAATGATAAACGAAGAGTATGATGCACTCACGTATCCTACACGCCACCCCATCATTCCATAAGCCTTTGAGAATGAGAAGAGGTTGACAATATGAGTATCTTCTAAGCAATAGTGCTCCATTCCATCATACATAAAGTATCTGCAAAAAGACACAGGAAAACTGACCTAAGCATCAAATCTTACAAAGCTCAAATGCTAAAGACCATAACTAAATTCCAATAAGGAGCAGAATTCGTTTGCAGGGAGTAAAAGGAATAAGCCACTTTCTGTGTTCCACTCGACATGTTTGGACTCCATTCTTTATGCTACCACTTCAAATATGGTTGGCTAATCGCAGCTCCACGACAAAAACTTGTATGTTTCTTTAAGCTTAGAGGGAAAAGGTCCTTTATTAATTACTATTAGTTCCTCAACATGGACCTGAACACCTGACTCTTTCAGGCAAACATAAACCCTGGCCTGTATAAAGTATAAAGCAGTAAGTGTGATTGGAGGGCTTATTTTTAACATCACCAAGTTTAGAGCCTAAAACGTATTTATAAAGGCTTGGCAGCTGGAATGAATTTGAATAAGAGAACTTATCCTAAACCAAAAAAACAAACACAGGATAACTGTATTCGACATATTCTCACACAACATATCTGTGCAGGACGACTACTTTCTGAATCTCCTATGGGCACAATATTCTGATTTTCCCTTCCTTGTGGAAACTGCAAAGATACTAGAAATCCTATATGCCATCAGAGTGTCTTTCATCTGGACACAGATTCAAGAGGAGGCAGAAGAGCTCTAATGGCTTATATGATCTGTCCCTTTGACTACAACCATAATTCCCCGGCTCTTCTAAGTTCTCTCTAACAGATACCACAAAAGATTATATAATTGCTTGTGAAAATGATCACTTTACAGTATTGACTTACTCATAGGTATTGTCAACCACAAGCCATGCACCAGCATTTTTGCACAGATCTGAAATTCTCTGGAATGACAATGCAATATTAGGAAATATTGGATAGTGATTCCAAACACAAGTGTTAGTGGAGAGAGATGACCTCAAGCATAGGCCTGGGAACAAAAGCTCCAGAGGGGTTCCCCGGATTCACAACAGTAACAAGTTTAGGGATAGGGTCATTTTCTTTCAGAACCTTCTCCAACCAATCTGCAGTTTTAGACATAATTGTAATGTATGCTTCCAAAATGAAATATTATCAACTACGTCCAATGCATAATTTCTTATACTAGATGCGTTGTATTTTACAAAAGCATATCTTCTCATCAGCTAAAAGATAATGTAGACTTATAACGGAAATTGAACATGTGCCAATGAAGCAGATGCTCCTGAACCAGCACTAAGTACAACAAATTTCTTACAACAGACTATTGATATAAGACATCTCACCAATTTCTCCAATGAAACAGAAAGAAGAAGAGAATCATCTTACCAACATCAGGATGAAGTGTCTTGGGATCGCAACCACCAATTAATATGTCAGTAACACCTGTCATCTGGAATGACATGTAGGCATTGAAATAATATGGTGCAAACATGACAACAGAATCACCAGCATCACAAAGAGTGAGGACCAAGTTCACAAAAGCCTGAAAAAATCAATGTAACAAAAGACCAGATTGTAAGACAAGTTCAAGGTCTAGCAGTGAAAAAGGAAAGGAAGAGTGTGCCCCTAAAGAAGTAATAAACATAAGTAAATTGGGAAACGTAAGGCCCAGTTTGAAAACTTTACAAGGCAAAATAGGAAAGTAAGTTTTTACCTGATTTGCACCAGCAGTGACCATGACTGATGACTTGGTAAGCTTATTCTCTCTGCGTAGCTGCCAAAAATACAGTAGACATCAGGAAAGATATACAAGATGCTTGCAATGCAGTACTAATTTTAACACATTGGTGGTCCAAACAGCAATAAAAATCTTAGCCCAGTAGGTGACAAAACGGTGGAACAAATTCTAAAGATAACTGTGCGATGTGGAGCATTTAGGCTAACGGTTAGAGCACCTAAATCATCTCAGGATTTCATCTCAACTGTTAGACAAACAACATGGCAGAGAGACTTTGCAACTCTTAGCACCACCATGAATTTCTCTTCTGAATTTCCAGAGGAGTCACAAACTCACAATAATGAATATTGTTCCCATTTCTCAGTTGATGAATAGAGAGTTTTATGACACACTCTGCCAATATTCAGAAAATTAGATGCTTCCCAGGAATGTAACTCTGGGAACAAAAAGATTTTTTGGAACCTTTGTTTTGACAAAGTAATTTCTGAACCATTGCATCGGTCACTTGAGATTGCTGATGCGACTGTGAGTTAAGATCAAATATCTCTATTAAAATTTGGTTACGGTGTAGTGGTTTAGAAGCAGGATCCCTAGTTCCCAATGACAAAGGCATGGCAATGTGGTAATACTCAAGAGCATGGCCTGCTTTAGTCAGTGTATGGGCAAAATATATTATATATTCTATGATAAAAAGAAGTTACCTTTTCGAGAAGTGCTTCTCGAAGCTCAGGAAGTCCATCATCAGAACCATACTTACTGACTGTTGGTTCCCTGACGATTTTTTCGATCTTATCCAGAGCTGACTCAGGAGGTTGCCAGTAAACAACTCCCTGCATTCAGGATTTACAAAAAGTGAAGAACAGAAACGAATTTCTCAGAAATAAATATCATATGGTCGGGTCATGCTAATAGGACACTAAAAGACACGCATGTCACTAGTTAGATTACATACGAATGTCCCACTTCGGCAACATAAGAACTATTCAGGAATAGCAAGTAAAAACAGTATGATTTGTTACACGAAACGTAGCAAATGAACTGTACCGAACTACAGTAGTACATTTCAACTTGAACAATTGACAGAAACCATTTGGGAGCGAATTGCTATAAGATGATCGACTCCCATTAATCCGTTCTGCTTTCGTTTGACTTTCCGTTTCGTGCTTGTTCCATTAACCTTAAATAACATCACAAAGCAGGAAACCATTGCACAGCCAAATCGAGAAAATTATGGTCATATACCTGCGCAAGCGACATGACATCCGTGGCCCCTCGAAGCAGTTCTTGTATCTGAAAAAGGGACGTCTTATTAGAAAGAACTCACCAAGGAAGCCCAAGAAACTCCAGAGTCAAGATGCGATTTCGACGAGGTAGGAGAAATTCGTCACCTTCACCATGACCGGCGCGTCCGTCTCCACCGCCCTCTTCGCCAGCTTAGCGAAGCTACCCATGTCTCCGTCCCCTCCTGCTCTCTCTCCCCTGCAGGGTGCAGGCTGCAGCCCTCCTCCAAGAGGAAGCAAGAACTGGAAATTTCGGGGAACAGGCGGAGTCAGAGATCCAAGGATATACCAACCAAAAGAACAGCAGCGAGTCCAAAGTCATGTGGAAGAAGATGGGGGTTAAAGAATTGGGAACTTCCAGAGGCAACAACCTCTGGGGTCACCCGCTGATCCCGAGCTCGCTCACCAACTCCTCCCCCTCTAGGCCTCTCTCTCGTCCCAAGTCTGCTGCCCCGACAAGGCAGCGTCTCTATAACAAAGACACATGAAGACAGGGAAAAACTGAAAAGATTCTAGGGCGGTTTCTTACTCTTTTTTCTCTCTCTTTGCCTTGTCACTCTTTTAATCTTGTCTGTCTGTCTCTTTCTCTGATCTTTTGGCTTACGTTCCGGGAGTGGAGGGTGGCGCCGTGGGTGGATAAGAATTCAGGCTCAGCTGCGTCTGCGTGCGTTTCAGGGGAAGGAAGAGGGGTCAAAAAAGGAGGGAGCTTTTTTCGGGTAAAAAGAGACAAAAAGATTGGATTTTTTAATAAATGCAAAAGTAATGTGTCATCAGTGAGTCTCGCAGAGAAATCGCCAAAATGTCGCGGCCAATTGATGGTGAAAAGATTCTTTAGAATCAGCGTCTGTGGACAGTAAACACATGCGTGTGATAGGCAACTATCGAAATATTTTTTGCATGAGCTGCCACAAGATCCAATGGGCCAGTGAAGACAAGTTTCGTCAGTACGCTTCTGCTCGTTAGGACAAAACTTGTCCAGAACGACTACGGCCTTGTTTAGTTTACCCTGAAAACCAAAAAGTTTTCAAGATTTCCCGTCACATCGAATCTTGTGTCACATGCATGAAACATTAAATATAAACGAAAACAAAAACTAATTACACAGTTTAGCTGTAAATCACAAGACGAATCTTTTGATCCTAGTTAGTCCATGATCAAACAAACGAAAATGCTACAGTTCCAAAAAGTTTTCACTTTTCGGAACTAAACAAGGCCTACGAGAGAGAAGCACAAATGTGATCAGTGAAAAAAAAATGCGATCAGAATCTGAGTCTCTCCTGCTGAAAAAAGAAGTCGTTTAGTGTTTCAAATTTGAGAAGGTAAAAAATAAGAAATGTCCCTCTGCACTAGATAATCTCGAAATCTCAGATCTTCAAATCTGGCGAAATCTGTTTAGCGCAGCTCAGTTTTACTAGTAATTTTTTTTTTAAAGAATTTCACAAGTACTAACTTTCTAATTTTAGAGTTTAGAAAATTTCGAGACACTTCCGAGAGGAATCTATCATCAATCTACGTGGATGCAAATAGGAGGGCTCGGAGACCGTGGACAACTGACAAGACGGAAAGAGATCTGACAAATAATGCTCGGACGGACCTGTTCGGATAGCCAGAGAAGACAGGAGAGCCTCCCAGGATTTGGATCGCGACCCAATGCAGAAGCACGAGGCCGGACTGCCGGTGCGCCCGGGCAGCTCGCGTCGGGTTCGGGTCGCGCCGCTTGCCGCTCCGCGGTCGTACACGCTGCGGTTCGGCTGGATCCGATGCCCCTCCGGGGGCGAGGAGGTTTTTGTCGACCGGCGCCCACGGGCACGCGGTCCTTTCCTTGCTGCTGCTGCTGCGTCGCGGCGCGCATGAATTGCGTTGTCGCGGAGGCGCCGTGAACCATGACGGGACCGGTCGCGTTTGAGCAAGCGCCATGGGCATCAGGGCATGGATGGAATCGGCATCGGCTCCGTTGGACAAGCAGGTCGTGCTGCCGATTGTCGTTCACGGCCCGGCCGGGTCGGTCACAGCCCAAAAAAAATAACCCTTGTAAAATGGTTTTTTGTTAATATACACAGGAAGAGGAACCCGCGAATTCAGTGACCCAAGTGACAGAGTCAAATCGCTGGTCACCATAGTACCAATTGTTACAAAATCAAAACTAGTAGTTTGGTAAGTACGTTCAAGCACAGCCATTTCATATGCTACATAATTAAATTACACTCCCTTGGAACAACACGGCAATATATTTGGTAAGTTAGGACTATTTATTGGTTTGACTAAAAATTTAACTTAAATTAGCTGAGGTTGGCTAAGGGCACTCACAATACAGACTCTATCATAGAGTCTAAAGTTATTTATTACCTCGAACAATGTGGACTTAGAATCTAAATAAGACTTGGAGTCTTATTTTTTCTACCTCTTTCTTTAATAAATATGCTGTCACATCAGCAAAATGCCATAAATAATATGTAATTAAGTGTTTTGGACTCTGTGATAAAGTCTTACATTATGAGTGCCCTAAAAAGTTAGCCTCACCTAAATACGCTAGAGCTAATTATTAAATATGAAGACATAATTAAATACGATGCAGACGAGTGTGTACACGATGGCTCCAACTCGAGCCTCAGTGCGATGGCTCATCTAGAGCTTTGATGAGAAGATTAAATATGAAAACATAATTAGAGATTTTATTTCAACAAATACTAGAAAATATGATGCGTTTTCACCATAACATCAGTTTAATATTATTTCAAGAACGGATATAGTACTTACTGTACAAAATTATAATCCACCTGAAATATGCATTCTGTGATGAACTTTTTTTAGTTGTGTGGCCCTGAAAAAGAAATTGTTCTTCCTTGTATGACTTTTTTTTTGTAACTTACATGTATGGTTCTAAAACAAAATTTCATTGCTTCTATGGCATTCTGTCCATTTTTGCCACTTGATGGTGTTAAGTCAAGAGTAATAAGACCAATTTACCCCCACCAATAAATACAAAGTGTTATTTGTTTGTTATATATTTAGAATAATATTAAACAAATAAATTCACACATTAATAGTTTCAGTCTCACATAAATAAGGTCACACAAAAATGAGAATTCAAACATACATTGATCTCACATGCAACGAGCGAATTCAATAGGCATATCACAAATAAAAAACTAGGCCTTCTTTCGGTTCACGTGCTCATGGTAGGGCTGTTAGAATTTCATGTCTTGCTTCTTGTACGGTTGTACCCATCGATGGGCTGTCAAGTGGCACCTTCAGAATGTCTACGCCTTTTTTTCTTTGGAAGGCCTAGCTTCTTCTTGATCGGTGTCCACTTCCTTTTAACTTGAGCAGGTCGATTTTTGCATGAAGCAATAGAAAATGCTTCAGACTGATTTGACCCACTTCTTAACCTGCAAATGTTATACATTGACAATGGTTTAGATAAGAGAAAAAATGGATGAATGTAACTGAGATTTAGAATGAGAAGACATACAGTTTTGAACGTCCAAAGTTGGAGTTAGTGCGGTTTCCCATTTTCTTACTTAAAACCTCCAGGCTGTGGCTGTCATGGCAGTCAAATAATTTAGTTTTTAAAGCAAGATGTAGTGATAGAGAGATTCCAGCAATATTTAAATTACCTTTTAGAGGCTTCAGGTGTACAATCATCACTTTTCCTCTTTTTAGTAGACTAGGTAGTGTGCCCGTGCGTTGCTACGGGATAGCTAACAATTTATACTAAAAATACACGGATCACACGATAAAATAACAATACCGTAAAAGTTAAATGTTAAAGTGTTATTTAATCTAAAAAACAAGGTGGTGTCGCAGGCTCACGAACTGCACTTTATAGACCTTTTTCGTGATGCGGCTAAGATATTGTTTTACATCGGCATTTCTTTCATGTGCTAATAAATTCACAAATGAGTTCCGCTGCATCTCTATGCTATCCTATACGCAGGTTCAACTACATATGTAAACATTCGTGCTTGTCACATGTGTAATATTGTGTGCCTTGAAAATTATATCGTAAAACCTAAAAACAAAGTATGTTATACTTACTGTATAAATATGTGTGGCTTTAAAAGTATTCCACGCGGAGGCTACCTGGAGAGGCCCGCGGCACTTAGTTCCCATCACGGTTGCGCCATTCCACGCCTCCCCAGCTAGCTCTATATGACACTGTGAAACCCCCCCCACACAAATGGATCAAAACCCGCGTCAAATCATAGCCATGGAAGAAGAGGTCTTTGAATTTCACAATATATTTTTGAACAGGTTAGAGGGTTCCACCATCTACGAAACAAATACACATAGCAGGCATTCTCATACATGAATGCTTAATATTTTAACTGAAGTAAATTTGCATTGTGCAACTCAGACTTCTGAGTTTTTTACCTTGAAATAGATAGCAGTTAGCACCTATGCATTTTATCTGAAACTTGTTGTGGATGAGAGCTGAATGGAAAGGATGCCCGTGCATTGTCAAATAATATTTGTAAATGTAATGTACACATGCTCAAGTAAATACAAATATTCATGTGCATTATGATTTCAAATAATATTTCTCAAGCTCTCCGTCATAGATAATAAACTGTATACAATAGGTAGATAAATTGTGTACCATCTACTACTCACAGAACTTATTTTTCCCATAGGTCACCCAAATTACACAACTTGATTCACTCACTAACTCTAGGCATTAAAATGGATTACATTTCTCTGGTCATAGTGCTGAAGTTTGTAAAATGTTCGACTAATCTGACCATCATAGCATTGAAAACCATTTATACTGCAAGTCATCTCTCCCACCAATTTGCATTGGCTTCACCACCACACCATCAGGAATGCACTATCAGTTACGGTCACAACACCTGAGATTGATAGTCATAAGAAGTTTGCAGTTAGATAGGTAGGCTTTGAAATGATGTGTCTATTATTTTCAAGCATGTGTCCATTCTCATGCTGCTTAAGCTGCTGGAGTACGGAAGAGCGAGTGCTTGACCCCCATAAAGGATTTGTTAAAAGGATAAAATATTAGCAATATTAACCACTGTTAGAAACTTGGAGATCTCAGGAGAACCTAACTTGGGTAACTAAAACAGCTACACAAATGTCAAATTTGTAAAAGAAAAAGGTATATGAAATAAATTAAAAGATGAGTCAAAATCTTTGAAAACTGTATATATGGAACTATTCCAAATGGAAAAAGGTTTGCACATGACTTTTTCTATTTTTCTTATAATTATCTCTATCTTAACAGTAATGAGAAAAATCCAGCCCCTTATATTTTCAAAAAAAAAAAAGAACACAACTTCACATTATCAAAAGGATATAATTAACCTTGGCAGGCTGCTACACATTATTAAATGGTACGTGAGAATAACATTCTCGAAGAAGGATGTAGGATTGAATCAGTCTCTGATGGAATACTCCAAAATGCACTACAAGTACAATTTTCTATATTTTATACCTTGAAGCTACCGTATGACTCCTGCAAAATATAGCGCTTGTCTAGCATGACCTGCACAATCTCTACAAGAAGCGTCAGGAAATTGTCGCAAGCCACTGGTGACCTGCACATACTTTAGGATTTATACTGACTCATGGAAAATAAAAAATGGATTAGTGATACTGATGCACAAACAAGATGTATTGAGATTTATGTACAACAATTTTATTTACTATGGAAGATTATTTTCATTTTTTTCTAAAATAATGGATCATTGAGAAACATTAGCTATGTCACGAAATAGCCAGCACATTTTTAGTACTCCAAAAAAATTTCACTATTACGCCATCGCTAAAAGTACATCTTCGTAGTCTTTGCTCCAAACTATTCCAATAGCTCCATGGTTGTGGTTACATACTGCATTAGAATAAATATTGTCAGTGATTAGTATATAGTCAATTCTAAATAAAAATATTTAGATGGCATGTAGATGATGATAGTAAATTATTTTAAAATTCATAGTCCTCAATCCACATCACCGCAAGGCCTGAACACGATAGTTTCTTCTCTTTTTTCGGAGTTGGAAATCTAAAAGAACATCGAGAGGTTATTCACTACTCTCTTCTTCATGGTAGCAAAGAGCCTTGGACTGGGTAGGCATTTAATCCTTTTATTTTTCTCATGAAAATCTGAGATGATTAAACAAAGTTTGAGACAATGATTAATGGTAGTCAAGCAATGTGTGCAACTAAAATATTGCAGCCATGTTCAGAACTCCATGTTACTAAATAGTAGCATATTGCATTTCAAATTGGTTTAAGTTGGAGAAAATAAATATGGATCATGATGGTGGCAAGACAAGGAATAAACCCCTAGAACAGTAGGCTGGCCACACTCCCCTGCGTGTGTCAAACAATAAACAGTAGGCCCTTGAGGATTATAAATAGTAGGGAGGGAGGGATAACCTGGACAGGCGGCACAGCGACGAGGAAGTAGAGGCGGCGAGGACTATCGATCGTTGCTGCTCAATTGTACAATGGGTGTGGGGTGCGTCACGATAGTCGATCTGTTGCAGGCTCCGGGACTGCAAGTGGTGAGATCAGCGATGTTGCAGAGAGATGGCAACACAAGCACTGTGGTGAGTAGTCATCAGCAGCAACATCCAAAGTGCAGGATGCTAAATTCCCAAAATTAGAGGATAAGTAGTAAATCTTTACAATGAGAGATAATTTCCTATTAAGTTTTTTTTTAAAAGTGGCTTGCTATTAACATGAATATAAAACTGATTCAGTAAGCAAGGCTAGGAGTCTATTAACTCGAATTTGCACAGGACAAAAAGGTGGAGGCACAAAAATCATGTAGCATTTCACTATGATTAGTAAACAGAACAAATGAAGCTGATGTACATCGATTTAAACACGAGCAGTCCTTACATTCCATAGTGTGTCACTAAGCTTCTCAATCGATCTATCAAGCAGATCATACTGTGACAAAGTTCTTTAAGAAGATACCAACTCAACTGTGAAACAAAATTTTGGCTCTTGTAAGTATTGCATTAAGAGCTCATGGTGCTGATATCCAAGAAATTAAATAATATCAGGAAGCACTGAACCTCGACTCATTGTGTCCAAAATTTTCTAATAAGCAAGCAATAACATCGTAACACATAGATGAATTGTATTTCATGCCTCAAAATTTAATAAACAAATTTAATAAGCAAGCAATAACCAGACCTCTCTGTCCAAGCATTTAATAAACAAATTTCATACTGAAACATGCAACCATGCAAAGAGCAAAAGCCTTGTATGCGACATACGAAAGAAACTATCGGAAGCATAGCATTTAATTAACATAAGTAATCTGAGATACTTAATATATGTCGCACAAGCAAGGATCTAATCTTTAGTTAGTCTATAAAGTTAATTCACTATCGCACGCTGCAGTGAATTTGACAAATGTGAATACATGCTGCACCTGCATCATGAGAATGAATTGCACAAGGATTGCCTCCACGCTCAGGTACCTAAACTCCATGAACCTACATGACCTGTTACAACAGCTAGCTAGCGATTAAACAAGGATTAAAATATGTCTGAGAGCAATCAATAATATAAACCCAATAACACACCAATAAGAGACCCATCAAACTGCTCCTGGTAAACTGAATTGCAGAACAGAAACTTCACCTGGCATCAGGGCATGAATCAGCAAGCCCCGCCTAGCAGGTGAGGGCAACGCTCGTTGATGGAGGCGAACCGGCAGCCAGGAGGCGAAGGACGCATGGCGGGTTGAGGAGGCAAAGAACACGACGTGGGTGCGTAGAGGTACCGCGCCGCAACTGCAGCATTTGGCCTTCGTTCCGTGGATCTAGTGCGAGTTCGCTAGAGCTGCATCTTCCTCCATCCTTTGCACACCCGCTCACTAGTCATCGTAATCGCTCACCTGCACAATGGATCCAGGTGCTGCTACTGGAGCCGGTTGGGCCGCGTGCAATCCCATCGCATCCTCGGGTGGACAGCCAACATGCGCCCCTCCAGGCGGCCACGCCCTTCGACGACCAACTGCTGCCACGCTCGTCCCTATCCCGACGGCGCTCTCGTCCAGGTAGGGGATCCCACCACGGCCGAGAACAGCGCTTGGCGGCGGCCCCGACGCTACTCTCGTCGCGATTGTGGTCTCGACGGAGCTCTCGTCCAGGTACGGAATCTCGCCACAGCCGAGAGCGGCGGCGCTTGCGGATCACGGCGCTCGAAAAAGGAGGAGGGGAGAAGAGCGCTTGGCGGCGGCGCTCGGAAAAGGGGAAGGGGAGAAAGAGCACTTGGCGGCGGCCCTTGCGGATCACGGCGCTCGCGCCGACAAAAGGGGAAAACGATTGGTTGTTTCCTAATAAGCGCGGATGCGGACGCACGGCCAGCCCAACAGGACGAAAGCAATGTCGCACCAAAAAAATGTCCATCTTTTACTCTTTTTAGTTGTATAGGAGATTGTGTTTCCTAGTTTTGACTACGGTGACAAATTTGGTACTTAGAATCCAACCATGAGAGAAACGAAGAAAGACCAAACCTTGGGGAAAAAGATATGAATGCTGCTAGTGCATCTTCCTCCAAAGGCACAATGGAGCTTTGTGTAGAAGGGCAACAACCTCGTGAAGCAGCACGGCGGCGCAGAGGTCAGTGGTCGGTGTTGGTGCACCTTCAGATGTGGCTCCGGAGGATTCCGGAGCGGCAACGGCCACACGCTCCTTGGCAGTGCACGGTAGGGCTTCGCTGGTGCGCTGAGCATTGGCGCCGTGGTCCTTGGCGGCAGTCGTGACCTCCCCCTTGGTCTGAAGGACGCGCGCCAGGGCAGCATAGGCGCTGAGCGGCGGCAGCAGCCTCGTTGGCCTTCTCTTGGGCGATGCGCAGGGAGACCTCGTCGGTTTGGATGTTGGTGAGGCTAGCAGCCACAGAGGAGGCGTCATTCTCATCCCTAGACTTTTTTTTGACCGAATCAGTAGGGGAGTCCCCTACCTATATTTTTTTGGTTTTCAATTGAATGAAAGAATGGTCTGTACAAACAGAAAAGTACAAAGCATCAAGGCCCTAATGAAAAAGGAAGTATATCAAATAAAATTGTCTCTCCACGTATTAAGTAAAAGCTTCCTGGCAGGTTTGGCCTAGACTTGGGGGTAGAAAGAGGAGTCGCCGGCATGGCGGCGCTGCACGGCATGGGACCGGTGTGTGGGCGGGCGCAGCACGGCGAAGTGCCGGGGCGCGACCAGGTAGGGCAGCGGAAGAAAGGAGCTAGGCATTCGATACCATGTAAGTCAATATGGCACAGGGAATAATAGATTGATTGATAGAGTACAGGGAGGTACAATATATAGGCAATGATCAAGTAGGGTTTATAGAATACACCCAATCAACGGAGATCCTTGCCTAATCTATAATCATCTACCATAATCCCTAAAGGCAGCCCAGTGACACAGGCATAGGTGCCAAGGCCCATTGGTCAGCCCATAGGGGCCTATTCTAACACTTTATATCTATTTTTTTATAGTGAAGGCCTATCAGAAATCAGAATGGCACTTAACATGATGAGCTTAATTGTTGTATAACAAGTACTACCTTTTTGTTCTGTAAATTTCATGATCCTGTACAAAGGTCGTATATTTGACAAAAATAAGTTCAACTGGTACATAATACAGTTTCTTGGATACCATAAACCGGTATGCATACGCAGAATCATCTTGCGTCTAACTCTAACAAAAAAAAGTAGAGTCACCATAACAATTGAAAGACTATGTACTTAAACTATTGCGTTGAATACAGATGATGAAATGAAATAAATAATATTTTTTCATCTATCATCAGTTAGCCTATAGTGCTTTGTTAAAACCAAATTTACTTCCAGGTCTCACCAACAGGATATTTTTTATAAGTCTCAAAACTCTACCTGCTATTTCGATCTTCTATTTTTTAAAATAGATACTTTGATTTTTATGCATTTTACCATTAGCATTTGCAAGATCTGTAACACACAATAAAGAGACAATGGGCAAACATAAGTGCTACTACAAATAAGACTAATAAGAGCAAACAGCCAAACAACACAAGAGGCCAACCCAATGAGCAATCACAGTTCTTGCAGCAACTAGATAACAAATTCTCACCAGGATATGCACGTAGTGCCTCCAGTGCAACAGCCTGGCTTGCAGGATCTGCGCCAAACATTATAACAATGTCCTCCAAGTCTCCAAGAAGTTCATCTTCCTTATAAAATTCTGCAAGAGATTTGTCTGATTCAAAGTTTGTCACAAGTTCCATGCCATCATTGGATGAATCCCAAAGAGTAGAGCCAACAATCTGTTTAACTTTCCCCTGAAAATTTTAAAACAATTCTCAAAACACAACAATTCGTTTACTGCCACATGTGTCTGAACTCTGAACTTAAATGACTACTGATTGCCACAATAAAGTAATTTTAGCACGATTAATCCACAGCCTAACTACGCCACAGGAAAGAAAAAAATATACACAGCCGGGGCAGCAATTTACAATCATGTAGAAGTATAGAGCTGGCCACAGAATTTTATTTTATTTTATTTCACACACATAAGTACAATATCAGAACAAAGCAAAGGAATACACAACAGCACGTCCTCCTGCCGAATGCACGACCAATTTATCTCAAGCCACAGACAACGGCAAAGCCAAAAGGAATACATAGTTTCACACACATAAGTACCTACATGATGCGCCGCATTTCGCCGGGCGGACCGAAACCCACGGCCCCGCCCAGACACGCCGCGGCGCCCGCCGCGGAGACGGTACCCTCGCGGCGCAATTCGACGCCATCCTCTGCCAATGTGGTAGGAAGCGAATGGACATGAGCAGCAAAGCAAATTAGGAGCGCGAGCACGTATGAGCCTCGAAGCCACCGATAGTATGCGGACAGGAGGATGTACGGATGAAAGACCACTCTTACCACCACCGGTGCCGCGGCCGGCCAGCGGTATAGAGCAAGAGCAGCGGACCGGCTGTGGCGGCGGCGGCGACGACGCTTCAGTTTTTTTTTTGTTATGATGCAGTGGGCTTCAATGGCATTTTTCCGGTTCCGAGTGGTGTGATGCTGTGATTGCGATGAGGTGTTCAACGGTCACGATGCACCAGATGATGGATCGGACGACTGAAACGTGTTTCACGGCTTTATTATTCTCGTGTCGCAGGGAAGAGAAGTAGGGAGAAGCATCAGCACTAGCCCATTCAGAATCAGAACAGCCTTGGTCGCCTCACAACTCGACTCGCCGCCGGCCGCCGCCGAGGGGAGAGGAGCAAGATGTTCTTCCACATCGTGCTGGAGCGGAACATGCAGCTGCACCCGCGGCACTTCGGGCCGCACCTCCGCGACAAGCTCGTCTCCAAGCTCATCAAGGACGTCGAGGGCACCTGCAGGTAGGGTTTGCCATCCCGCTCCTGAACCTGGCTAGGGCTAAGAGGAGGACGGCTTGGGCGGCGCTGAGATGGCACGCGGGTTGCCGGGTTTCGCTCGATCTTGCCTTGCAGCGGGCGGCACGGGTTCGTGGTGGCGATCACGGGTGTGGAGGACATCGGCAAGGGGCTCATCCGAGAAGGCACGGGATACGTCACCTTCCCCGTCAAGTACCAGTGCGTCGTCTTCAGACCCTTCAAGGGCGAGATCCTCGAGGCTGTCGTCACCATGGTGAACAAGGTGGGTGCCTACTTGCCTCCCCGCTCCGGCTTGTGCTTGCTTCGTTCGAATTGGTGTGCTGGTTAGCTGGGTGGTGATGATCTTGGTGTCGGAGGATGTGACTGCAAGGATTGGTTTGGTGTTTAAACTTTGGGTATTATTGACTCTGCAGATGGGCTTCTTTGCGGAGGCTGGGCCGGTGCAGATCTTTGTGTCCAACCACGTGAGTGATTTTGCCATGCTTGGAGCTGCTTCATAGTCGAAAGTGTCAAATGCTTAAAGAAGTTTGGGAATTCTTTCTGAATATTCTAGGAATTATGCTCTGCTTATTCACTCCTTTAGTCCTTTATCGTTTTGGTAAATATACATTGCTGCTTTTTGTCACAGGATACCAGCATAGACATCTTGTTTAAACTTTAATTAACTAGTGTCAGTCAATACTGTTTTGTTGAGTAATGTTTTTTTTTTCCTCTGCTATTCAATTGCAATGCAGTTGATTCCAGACGATATGGAGTTCCAATCGGGAGATGTGCCAAACTACACAACTTCTGATGGATCGGTATGCCTCTTCTCTATATATAAGTAGCAGTGATGAGTCTTCTCATCATCTGTAACTACTGCAGAAGTTTCTTCCTTCTTAAAATGCAATGACATTTAGGACAAATTAATTAGTTAAATTGAACTAAAAACATCATCTACTTAAAAACCGAGGGAGTAAACTTTAAGCTCATCAAGATGGCACTAAGCATAGACTATATTTCTGATGTATATTCATTGGATTATTGCTTCTCATATGCTTTGCTAATTATTTACTCTTGAGGATTTTGGTGATATCTTGAAATAAGTTTTTTTTATGTTTTTTTTTACGATTTGCTAAATCTGCATGTTACGTCAATGTGTGGTTGCATTAATAATTACAGAGATACAGACTTACAGAGATATTTCGAAAAAGAAAGAGAGAGTAGGTGTGGGTATTGGGTATCATGGTGATTCCCAAACTCACAACTGTTCCTGTTCCTTTCAAAGCTTCTTGATGTTGGTCATTTTGCTGTGCTCATCGGTAGTTGCTTGCTTGTTTACTCAGGTGAAAATTCAAAAAGAGAGTGAGGTGCGGCTGAAGATTATTGGTACTCGTGTTGATGCTACAGAAATTGTAAGCTTATTTCTATCTAACTTTGAATGCAACCACATCACCATTTTTTTTTGATTGACAACAATGTGTGAACGCACATAACATTTTGCAGTCCCTTCTCTAATATTATTTCTAAGATTGTATGAACAACAAAGAACTTATGTTTAGTAAATAATAACTTTGATTAATGCAAGATTAGTCAGCCAAGAATGCCGGCATGCTTATTGTGCTGTTCTTTTGCCACATATAAAAACGTGATGTCTGTGTCCTGTATCTTAGAACTGAGCAGGCCTTAGATACTCTAGTCTCGTACTCTCGTTTAGCACTAGCCTAGAAGATTTTTGTATGTACTACATCTTCTTGTGCCAAGAACTTATTGTTCATCCCTCGCTAAAAGCATATTAGATAGCTGAAGAAAAGGGACATTTTCATTACAAAACTTCTTGTGCATTTTGAATTCATACTTAGTGCCTTGTTATAAGTTCAATGTTATACTTGTACAATGTTCTAATGGTCCAATCCCTGCTGTTGCAGTTTTGCATTGGCACAATAAAGGATGACTTCCTGGGTGTTATCAGCGATCCTGGTGCAGCAGTGTAAATGGTCTAAGAAACGAGATTGTACTCCGATGTTCACAGACTACATGTGTAATTCGTGGTTGTACGGACTACAGAACCTGTTGAGAATGGTGCGCCTAGGACCTTGTTTAGCTTAACTGTAGTATATAAGCAACTCCAGCAATAGCCCCCAAATCAGGGCCATACTTTTTATCTGGGGCTGCCCTGCTTTTGATTGCTTGGTTTTCTAGATTCGGCTCCAACCTGTCTTTTTCCGATTTTCTCAATCTCCTATTTCCAGTTTCCCTGCTCTCGCCCGCCACCGCGTGCCCTCAGCCTCAGTGTCCTCTCCCTACTGCCTGCCTTCAACGAGCCCTCAAACCAGCATACATACCCTCGACCATAAAACTAAGGTGGATCCTGCTAAAGTTGCTCTAAACTACTCTCACTATTGAAACATATATGATTGTTCTAATGATTCGAACTCACAGTTATCATGAAGATCACTTTCCTGAGACATTTGTACCTCTGAATATTTTATCGTAGCATCGGTCAAATACATATAATTGATAGTAGAATAACTCATGCACTCGAAATTGGAGCAAATAATTGATAGAACAACTCATGCACTCGAAATTGGAGTAAAATTGACTATGTTACTTTAAGTGGATTTTATTTCTACTCTTTTTTTTTTTGCACATTCCTAGTTTATCTTTCTATTCCAAATTGTAAGTTGTAGCTATCCTAACTCAAAATTTTCTAGCTTTCATCAAGTTTATAGAAAAATGTATATACATATACACCATTAAAATATATTTCATCGTGGATACAATGAATCTTATTTGATGTTGTAAATGTTTGTACAATTTCCTATTGATTTGGTTAAAGCTAAAGAAGTTTGACTTATGATAAACCTACAACAAAACTTGGGGACACACTGCCAAGGCAATTCCCTTTCAACAAGGATACATATTGCCGAGGCAATTTCCTTTCAACAATATTCACTCACATTTTCCCTAACTAGGATCAACTCAACAAACATCATCAAACAGTTCCACGTGTGCACTTAGCTTTCTGTGATTATCTGCCTTGCAAAGAATCCAAGTCATGCTGTTCCTACAAATGATGGAAAATAGAAAAACTCGTTCAGAAACAAAAGAAGTGGACATTTCATCTTTAGATAGATGCACATTAACTAAACTCACCTGCTCGGAACGCCATGTTAGTGTGATCCTTTGCACCAGTTTCCAATGGAGGATCGTGTAACATATACATTTTGAACTCTAGCTCATTTCCATAACATTCTTGTTACCACCAAAAAAAAATCAAACAGGTGGATATCCATGAATACCTTTTTGTTACCATCAAACCAACTGGTCAGAAAAGGAAGCCAAGCTCACTACAGCAAATAAGCAAAGCAATGAAAAGAGATCCGCAATTCCAAATGATGATTCTGAAAGAAAGTAGATCTTGTGATTGCTTGGATTGCCACGAAATCCTCGAGCTACCATTGCCTGGACAAACAAGAGCATAATAAGACATAATTCAAAAGTAAATATCTGGAGCAATCAAATGAGCATAATTTTTGGCACAGCTGTAGTTTTAATATATGCTCTGAACAAAGTCAAGTGCCTCAAAAAGTAAAAATGCTAAGCATCAGAGCAATATAATCAAGTTTCACACTTTCTGTGAGCTCCCGATATCATTGGAAGAGCACTTTTCTTTTCACTAAGACTTCATATCCTTTTTGTGTTGTTTCCTCTACCACAATGTGCTGACTTCAGGTCAATAAGGTGAGATGGCATGAGGTCTAGACACAAGTCTTGACATGTCCCAACAGCATAATACAGTCGTGTGATCCCTAACTAGCTTGGCCAGGGTCCGGTTAAACTTAGAGAAAATATTTAGCGCGTGCTTCATGTAAATAGTTGGTTCTACTTTGAGATGGGCCAAACAGTCACGTAGCTGAATGCTAGGAAATGCAGGGATGATTTATGATGCATCAGGAACCAATATCAGCAAGGGTAAACAAACATGTAAAGTCAATTGCTTGTTGTTCCATGGTTCTAGTGCAATTTTTTAAAACAGTATCATCCTACTATCACTTATGAAGTATATTTTGACCCAGGACAAGGAATTTTGGTTTCAAAGTCATTTCTATTGCACAGCAGCTCAAAATACATACCTAACTCAAAACCATGGGCCACGTTCAGCAAATTACCTTTTTTAGGAATTGCACGATGCATTTACTGTAACTCAAGTCAGTGACAACAAAAAGAGAAAAGGAAAGAAAAACTAACCTTGGATATTTGCTCTGCGTGATCAAATATATTTTTGAATATCCGCCGGACATAGTTGAAGAAAACTAGAGTTGCACACAAGATATTTCAGTTAATATTTCCATACAACAATTAATGGCAGTCCTAGGCTCCTAGTCATATAAAAATCTCACGCATGGGATGAGTGCAACATAACTAGAAGAATTGCAACATAAAAGGTACTCCTGAAATTAGGCATACTCAACTATGCTTTTCAGGAGTCACTTTTAAAGTTGTAAAAATACAGTTCTGGCCACTATTAACTTAGTTTTTAAAAACTATGTATGTATTTTGAGATGGCCGATATTGCCTTTAATTTTAGCAATGCATGACATCTCACTCTTCCCCCAATCTTATCACCAGAATAGATCACTTGGAGAAATTTATCGATGCTAAATTACATTGTCCAAGGGTGACTTTGGACAGTTTAGGTTAACTTCAGGTGCATTGATAAGAATGAACAGCATGTTTAACCAATGAGAAATTAGTTTTTGATTCCTGCTCCTCACAAGCAGCTAGCAGGTCTCGCAGTGTTTGTGAACAAGTTCTGTTAAAGCTATTGGTTACAAAAGCAGGAAGTATTTTCCCAGTATGTAGAAGGTACTTACTATCTATAGTTTCCATAGCTGTCAGCTTTTTCCAATTTATCCGGCGTGCTACAATCGCTAGAGCTGAGTTGCGAACCTAGTTGGATATGCGAACAATATCATACTCCAAAGTAAGATCTCCAATAGCAGAGCATATTTCTAGACAGAAAGAAAAGGTACTTTGGTGGTTACCATAAATACTTGCCTCATCAAATACTAAATTGATGAACCTCAATGACAGTAGTAGTGTAAGTATTATCTCAGGTACTGGCACACCAATATGCTTCAGTGGAATCATAAACCACCACAGAGCAGAGGCAAGCTGCTCGGGAGTGGTTGTTGTCAAGCAGAGACTTGCACTTTGGAATATCTGCATACAAACAACAAATTTGCGAGTGCATATCATATAGTTTCAGATGCAAACCAAGTCACTCTTAATATCCAAAAGGAATGTCAAATAGCGTGCTCTCCATCAGGTGTGGTTTGTTGGATGTAAACAGAAGGCACAAAAAATGTGTAAGATAAGGAAGGATTAAGCCAAAGAGTGTGTGCCTAAAATACTTAAGTGAAGGACGTACTGCAAAGGAGAGGCTTGCTGAAGTACTTGCTACAGATAGGCCTTTCCTTGTAAATTGCAGTGGTCCCAGTTTCAAGATTGTGTAAGAATACCCACTTGTGGAGCAAGGAATGTTCGGTATGCCTACAACAGAAGGTGGAGGCGTTCTCGTCTGGACTAATGAAGGCGCACCATCAGCACCAAATCCCAGCATGATGAATAAGAATCCTGAAAGGAGAGCAACCCTTCCAAGTTGATCCTACAGAGTAAACGTGATTTTGTTTACAGGTACAAACAAGCACATCCGATAAGAACAGTTTGAATATACGAGGGAACAGAAACCGTGGAGCAAACATTAGATGAATCCTAGAAGGAAAATTAACAGCTACATTAGAACGAATGGGCAGCCAAGGGTGAAGTTAAAGCCAGACATTACAGCTTTGCTGCATCAGACTCAAGGTACTAGCACATCGTACCAAACACCATAAGCTGCAACTACATATGTCAAATTGAGATCAATCCACCATGTATCAGCATCAAAAAGAAACTCAAAACAAAAAGAAGACAATTGAAACCACAATTCGCTAGCTAAGGACAAATTAAATTCTCTGTAAATTATTTTTGATACAACATAAAATCATACCTTCCAAACATGTTTTGGTAAAATCCACATTGAAAGAAGGGCCAGGAATACTACCAAACCAAACCGCATATAAATATTTGATCTGGCTGGTAGGACAACAAGGGCCAACAGCCACACCTACAGAAAGAAGTATATGAATTGTTTAATTGTAACAGGTCAACAACCGCAATGTTATTCAGTTCATCTTTAAACTTTGGTCAAATTTATGTTAATACAGAAAAGGGGCTGAAAAACTGAAAACTGGTACGGTAAGTTGGTAGCATGATGTGGCGATATCAGAGATAGCAAAAGCTAAAAAAAACACTGATTCAACCCATCAGGATACAAGGAACAACCTAATAGATTCATGGAAAAAGTAAATTACTACCCCCACACAGAAAAGTTGTCCAGATAACCCCTAAACTGAATTTTTGTTCAATTTACCCCTCCGGATCTTTTATTTGATCCAATCTACCCCTTAATAAGATTTTCCTTTTTTGTTTCTCCACATAGAAGTTGAGTTATAAGTTCCAATTTTGTAAGGTCATAGCAAATATCATAACTTATGTTAGACAGATACATTATGAATTTTTCATCGTTATTTTTCATATAATTCTGAATCCGTATGGTTAATTTACTATAAAATGCTTCAGCTATCAAAAATAAATATGAAAAATTCATAATGTATTTTTCTAACATAAGTTGTGATGTTCTCTACCAACCTACAAATTTGAACTTAAAAATCAACTTACGTTTATGTGGAGAAACAAAAATGACAAATCTTATTAGGGGTAGATTGGATCATCTAAAACATTTGGAGAGGTAAACTGAACACAAAATTAGTTTACGGGGTATCCAGACAACTTCCCCGTGTGGGAAGTAAATTTGACTTTGACTTTTTCCAAGATTTTTCAGGTTATTTGAGGTATAGATTACGAGGTACTTTATCTAGTGGCCTAATAAACCAATTTTACAAGGGATGTGAGATATGAAGGGACACATGTCCTTGAAGCATTGACAATTGTACCCTAATGGGCAAAGCATTCAGTTCCTCCCATGGGTGGCGGGCAAGCTGTTTTCTCATTAGAGTTAATTAGTCGCTTTCTTAGGGGTCAAGTAAGTCTTGCTTGTAAGTCAAGTAAACCTCTCTATATAAAGAGAGGAGATGTATCAATCTAATCAAGCAAGAGATTAGAAGGAAATCCCTTCTCTCTTGCCGGCCGTGGGCAGAGCCCCGCGGCCAGTGTTCCTAGCGCCCAAAACCCTAGCCTCCTCTCTTGCTCTCACAGCCGCCTCCCTGTGAACAGTACCGCGGGTACTGTATCGCGGGTGCTGTTCATGCCTTCAGCCGCCGCTCCCTCGACCCCAATCAATCTCCCTCAACCCTAGCAGCCACATAACATCTGTTCGATTCGATGTGGACCTCGCTGCCGCTGACCGCAGGGGCATCCTCATCCGCCGGTTCCGTCATGTCGAATGTAGAACTGACGACGGCGGTTCTCAACCTCGGCAAGATGGTGGCCGGGATTCAGTCCTACCTCGTCAGTTTGGGCATGCAGCCAACGGCTCCGGTTTCCATCCATCAGCCATGGATGTCGCCCTCTCCTTCGCCGATCCCATCATATGCTATGGCATCAACGATGGGGCTGGTGTACACGATGGCGAGCACCCCGACGGTAACGACGACGGTCGCTCCAGTGCCCACCACCGGCGCTGTTGTTGTTCCCGGTGTGCCAAGCCTCCAGCACCCATTCACCAATGGGATCATCTATAGGCGCGCCGGCGTCCAACAGATCCAAGATGAGGGTGAGAAGTCACAACAAATTGAGCAGCCAACGGACAAGCTGCTTAGCTGCGAGGTTGTCGGCGGTTGTGCGGCTGCAGGCTGCTGCGCGCGGTCTCCTTGCACGTCGGCGGGTGCGGGAGATGCGCGAACTGCAACTGATTCAACCCGACACCCCTTCACATCCCTCCAAGTTGCACTTCGCCACATGGATGAGTTCAATCCCGTCCGTTGCGCCAGGGATCTTCTGCATTCAGTTCCTCCCATGGGTGGCGGGCAAGCTGTTTTCTCCGCAGGCGGCGAACTCAACCTCTGCGTCGGTGGCGGTTTTGAAGGCGCTCCCCTCCCTGTCTATCTTGTCATTGGCGGGAGCGCTTTGCCTAGCGTCGCTGTTTTTCGTCGTCGGCCGCCACGAGGGCGCCTCCGCTGGTCGTTGTTGCGGCCAATTCCTGATGGCCGTCCATGTGCTTCCCTTTTGTCCAGATGGCGCCCATGGGATCCAGGTGGACGCACACGTACATGTTCATCACGCGGAGGGTGCCCGACATATCTTTAGGAGTCATCAATAAAGATTTGCATTCCGTTTCGGGTCAGAATAATAAAATAAGCCGAGATGTAAAAGGCTTGTTTGTAGGTGTTACGTTTGTGTCTTGCGGAGTCATTATTAGTGTCGTCGTTAAGTTGCAGCTCGAGGACGAGCTGCATGTCCAGGTGGGGTGTAGTGTTAGAAGAGTCAAGGTCCTATTGGGCCTTAGCCCATTAGGGTTAATTAGTCGCTTTCTTAGGGGTCAAGAGAGGAGATGTATCAATCTAATCAAGCAAGAGATTAGAAGAAAATCCCTTCTCTCTTGCCGGCCGTGGGCAAAGCCCCACGGCTGGCGTTCCTAGCGCCCAAAACCCTAGCCTCCTCTCTCGCTCTCACAGCCGCCTCCCTGTGAAAAGTACCCGCGCTACAGTAGCCGCGGGTACTGTCCACGCCTTCAGCCGCCGCTCCCTCAATCCCAATCAATCTCCCTCGATCCCAGCAGCCACATAACATTTCCCCCTTTTTTTTCTTCTTATTATAATGATATGTAGCTCTCCTGCGTGTTCGAGAGAAAAAAAATATGGGATTTGCTAAATCACAGATTATTGCATATATTTTATACTAAAATTGCAGTTTTAGTTTGTTGCAAATTATGTAGACACAATCTGCAATTTTTGGTTCCCAGAATAAAAAAACCTGTTAGATAAAACCACAAACCTGACAAAAAATCTGATATGTGTTGGCACAAAGACAATTTAATAATTTACAATTATTTCTACAGTCAGACAAGAACAAAAATTTGATATGTTATTTATGATACAAAGACAAATAACAAATCATAAAAATGATAATTTACTAGCACTAATTGATAGTACAAAAGTGTTGCCTGAAATCATCTTAAAATTCAGGCACATGAAATATAGAAGTGAAAAAATATTGCAAAAAAAAATCTTACAATACTACTAGTCTAGCCTACACTTACAACATAATTCAGCACACACGTCATGCCCCATTGAGCTAGTACCATGTTGTTAAATGTTAAATGAGGCGAAGTATATTATCTATAGTTAATTTCTAGAGGGGATAAAAAAAGGAAAATAAAAACGAAAGGGATAAACAAAATAGGAAAAATAAAAACTGATCTAGTATTTCTCTCTTAATACAAAGATACACAGCTCTCCTGCATGTACCAGAGAAAAAAAAAACTGATCTAGTACCATGTTGTTGTTGGTTGGGATGAAGTATACTATCTACAGTTAATTTCCGGATGGGATAATAAAATAGGAAAATAAAAACTAAGAGGATAACAAAAGAAAAATAAAAACTAAAATGGAACTCGCAAGGAATTGAACTAGCACCCCCTCCTAGCTAAGGGACCAAGGTGCATCATACCACTGGGTTACCAACTATGCAACTGTGCAGACGTGCATATTCTCTAGCTGACCATGAGTCCTATAACTATCTATGCTGCTTTGCTATTTTCATGAAAACAGCTTGTGTTTAATTAATGTGTGATTATTAATTGATTCTCTACCTTTGAGTAGCAATGCTGGCAGGATGTAATCATATTTGTTCTGTTAAAGTAGTTGCGCCCTTCTAATATATCTGTTGTGATTAACTTACATGAATTCAAACAACACTCCAAAAATAACATAAGCAAATGTTATTTCTCCAGCTGTTGTGGTTTCAGAAACTTTTATGTTTTAAGCTAACAAAAACATTCCACGGAATTAATATTGGGAGATGTACGAGACTCCGAAGAGGTTGTGCTTTTGATAATGCTTTATTATTTCGGGAGTATCAAAAAAATATTAAGTAACATCTTAGCCAGCAATAGTTCCTTACTGAAAATTATAAATGTTTTGAGAAAAAAATCACATTGTTATTAGTAAATTTTCTAGCGAAAAGCCACTGCAAGCAGGGTTGGGCCCACAGGATATGCCAGGACATTCCCTCTGGCAGCTCAGCAGTCAGCACTCAGTCATCATGGTAGTATAATAAATGAACAAATTTGCATATATACTCAAATTTCACTGATTTGCATCCCCAGTCGCCCAATCACTGATTAGTACAACAACGCGGGGCTGGCACATGGATTGACATATTTGCATTCTATTTATCGTTTCACACTCGCGGCGACATTCCCACAAACACCACCCATGCACCCTCCCTGCCCACACCCCTACAGGATAATAAGTCTATCCACTACGCATGCTGGAGAGAAAGCGGGGACACTACATACCAGCTTGACGCGCGGGTCGACGGAATGAAGGAAGGTGCGCGGGCTGTCGACGAACTGGCAGATGGGCGTGGCCGCGGCGCCTGAGATGAGCCTGAGCACCTGCTCGGGGCCCGCTACCGACCCGGCGCCTGCCGCGGCGCGCGGGATCCACTCCACCCACTTTGCCGCGGCCGACGCCGCGGCGCCGTCCCCGCCCGAGGGCGAGGGAGACGCTGGCGCGTGGGCAGACGCGGAGCAGAGGAGCAGGGCTACGCGCCCCCTCCTCCGCGCACCGGGTTTCACCGGTATGGGGAACCAGCTGGGCGCGGCCTTTGCTGCGGACAGAGGGAGGGCAAACGAGTGGAGAGGGCGGAGGTGGACGGCGGCAGCCATGGGATGGAACGTGCGTGGCGCCGGCAGCCTGAACCTCGCCGGAAGTACCTCACTAGTCCTTGCCTGGAGGACGTCAAAAACAAGGAACCCGTAAGAGCAAGGCTAAGGCTTTGTTTAGTTTTTTTTAAAAAAAAAATTAAGATTCTTTATCACATAAAATCTTTAAACATATGTATAAAATATTAAATACAAATAAAATAAAAATTAATTATATAATTTGTCTGTAATTTATAAAATAATTTTTTTAAACTTAGTTAGTTTATAGTTAAACAATAATTATCAAATCTAAACGAAAATGCTATAGTATTCAAAACCAAAAGATTTTGCCGACTAAACAAGGTCTAAGATCTTAGTTCCAAAAAAATTATAAAATAGATATTATAACACTTTTGTTGCATTTGACTAATATTATCCAATCATAAACTAACTAGATTCAAAAAATTTGTTCAATACGGATAAACTATATAATTAGTTATTTTTTATCTATATTTAATACTCCATGCATGTGCCGAAAGATTCGATGTGACAGAGAATCTAAATTTTTTTGTAAAACTTTTCAAGATTCTTCATCACATCAAATCTTACGGCACATACATTGGACCATTAAATATAGATAAAATAAATAACTAATTGTATAATTTATCTATAATTTACAAGACGAATCTTTTAGGCCTTGTTAGTTTATGATTGGACAATAATTGACACATATAAACAAAAGTGCTATAGTAGCTCAAAAATCTTTCACAAGGGATCTGAAACCTTTTTTGGATTTGGACACTATAGTTCTTTCGTTTATATTTGGCAATTATTATGCAAATATGGACTAATTAAGTTCAAAAGATTTGTATCGTAAATTACTGGCAAATTGTGTAATTAGTTATTTATATTTATATTTAATGTTTCATGTAGGTGCTATAAGATTCAATGTGATGGGTATCTTGAAAAGTTTTTGGATTGTGGGTGAAACTAAATAAGGCCTAATCCGTCGTTGACCTTAAGGTTTTTTTGCAGCCTTCTTGCAGCCCATCTATATAGTAGTTAGCTTATCATTATTAATATATGATCCACTTGTCTCTCTCACAAACTTTATTAGTTGCTGTGAACTTAGGCTCGCTTATAATCTCTCTCCTCTCCTGCCTCCTTCACCTTAGCATTTAGTCGGCTTAAATATTTTTTATTATAACTTTTATTATACACTCATGAACGATAATATGGTCATTTGGTAGGTATACTAATATGTAAACTTGCTAGGAGCTACAACTTTGGGAGTATTATATAATATACATAGGGTATGTTTGTTCTTTGTGGAATGTAAAATATAAAATGTCAATTATTTTAGAATGATGAAATGTGAAATGTTAAAATAAGGTTGTGTTTATAGTTTCATAAAAACGCAAAACTTATTATTCTCATTATGACCTCTTGAGACTTTTTTTACATTTTTTTCTCTGAGGTCAAAATTCAAAATAGAATAACTGCGCCTTGTTTATTTAACTAATAAGCCATGACAGAAGATATTGTTGGCTGACAGATTCGACTGATAAACTCAAATGAATAGACTCATGGTGTTTAGTTTCATCATTATGTAAAATGATGAACCAAAACCAGAATTTGTTGAATAAAAAGAGAACATCCCCTTAATTAGAGGTTACAGTAGCCGTCAGTGGGGTTTCATGATCCGAATGACATATTTTGAAAACAATTTAAAAGAGTTTATTTTCGTGAAACTCTCTCCATTTCCATAAAACTATTATCACTTCTCTCTTCATTAATACAGTATCACATTAGCATAAATAATGTGCATAAAATTCTTGTGACCATTTAGACCTTGTTTAGTTCACCCAAAAACTAAAAACTTTTCAAGATTTCCTGTTCTATTGAATCTCATGACATATACATAGAGCACCAAATATAGATAAAAACAAAAACTAAGTTTGCCTATAAATCATGAGACAAAATTTTAAACATAATTACTTTATGATTGGACAATGTTTATCAAATAAAAACGAAAATGCTACCATGTCAAAATCCAAAAACTTGTTCAGTCCGTGAAATTTTTTGGCTTTGGCTACTGTAGCACTTTCGTTTGTATGTGATAATTATTGACCAATTACGGAGTAACTAGGCTTAAAAGATTCATCTTGCAAATTATAGGTAAACCGTGCAATTAGTTTTTGCTTACGTTTATAATTAATTCTTTATGCATGTGTACAAAGATTCGATGTGACGGAAAATCTTTTCAAGATTCTTTATCACATCAAATCTTTATACACATGCATAGAGCATTAAATATAGACGAAAACAAAAACTAATTGTACAGTTTGTCTATAATTTACGGAGACAAATTTTTTAAACCTAATTACTGTAATTAAATAATATTTATCACATGCAAACGAAAGTACTACAGTAGTAAAAACAAAAAAAAATTCACAAAATGAACAAGGTGGATCTAAACAAAACCTAAAACTAGCCTCGGAGCTAGGCACCCTGCTCGCCGCCACCGTGACCGCCCCTTGCTCGCGCCTCGCGCGGCGCCCCCGCCGCCGCTCGCGCCTCGCCCACGCCCGTGCGGGCGTGCGGCCGCGCCGGTCCGCCGCTGCCTCGGCGCCTCCACCTCCCGTGCGGCGTCGCGCCGCCGCCGCTGGCCTGCCGGGTGTGCCGTGCGCCCGTGCGGTTGGGTGTTTGCGTGAGGCCGTGAGGGGTTGAGGAGGTCTGGGTGTACTATGTTGGATTGGTGGGCCTGAACTGGTGGGCTGGATGGGCGCTTGTGTGCCCGGGCGTCTATTTGTACCTGAAGTCTGACCTGACCTTGCTGCCGGAGAACACCCTGACTGCGATGGCGGCGGCGGCGGCGGAAGCTCCGAGCGCATCGGCCTCTTCCGCGGAGAACAGGCTCCTGCAGTCCCTCGCAGACCGCGGATGGCGCTTCCATGACCCCACCGACGAGGCCATCCAGGCCCTGCTCCTCGCTTCCCCCACTCCCTCGTCGGAGGCCGTGGAGTCCGAGCTCGTCGACATGGACTTGAGGTTGTTCGGCGTCAAGTACCTTCCCGACCGGGCCACCGCCGCCGCCACGTCGAAGCGGCTTTCATACCTCCACGGTCCCGTCGTCTTGCAGGTACGGTAAATAAAAATTCTAAAATCACAATGTCCCAAGGTTCTGCACCAGCTAATATTTGTGTCCGAATTCCGAAACCGAGGAAATGCTTTACTTATTATATAGGGTATTATTCAACTTGTGGATCGATTTGGGTGGACATTGCATTTGTGATCTACAGGTACTACGGGCAGTGATGGTACTAATCCTAGCCGATAAGAGGGGAAAAGGGCATTGTCAATGCAGTCTCTGAACCGAACCTATATGAAACCTAACTGTATGTTTTAGACGATGGAACAGATGATGATCGTGTCTGTTCTGCACTCGTGAATCGAACGTGCATTCGAATGCTACTATAGAAGACAATCCCTCTTTTTTTGTCTGAGATGTGTTTGGTTGTTTTAATCCTGTACTTATCTTTACTGTTTCTATAAACTGTTGTTTTGATACAGGTAGTCTCTGTAAGGGATATATATCGCAGCATCATTGATGCCTCCTTTAAGAACCCACAGCAGCGTCGTCTTCTGCGCTTTGGTCTGACTGATGGGATATGTGAAGCAGTAGCCATAGAGTTTTCTCCTATCCCATTCATCACTGAAGAGATAGCTCCAGGTGCCAAGGTCAGTTAACCATGTTCTGCTTCTGCTTCTAATTCTTGTTGTAGAGAATCGCAGTTTCTGCACATTCAGTGTAGGTATTGCCCTTACTTCTGGTTCAGTTCTGACTTCTGAGTATCAATGACATAGGAGCTAGAAACCACCGAGCATGTTGGAAATGAGTAAGTGAATATTACTGTTCAGGTGGCTCTTTGTGTGACACTATTCCAACCGTCAGCATGAAACCAAACTTTGAAAAAGATAAGTAGGCAAACTAATATTTCTATATAAGGATAGTGTAAAGAAACCTATTTGTGACGATGTATATGGTTATGTGGCATTAAGTTAGGGTTGGGAGATAGCATTTTCTGTTCCCATTGGTTGTCTGCCACTCTGCCCCATTGTCTATCTGAATTTCCTTACAGTCTTTTTTTAATAAATATGAAGGTCTAATTTTGATTAAAATGATAAACTATGGTTCTCTGTGATTTACACTTGCTCAAATATACAGTAGTTGAACTTCTGTAGTTTATTGAATATTAGCATTGACATGCATGTTACCTCTTTCCTTGTCCCTGTATAGATTCGCCTTGAGAATAAGATTCCAATCAATAATGGCATATTGTGCTTAAGCGCGAAAAATGTGAGTGTCATTGGGGGGACTGTCCAATCATTGTATGAAGAATGGCAGATGAACCAGAAGTACTCTGGCTTATCTCGTCCATCCTTGAGGTTGTCTCAAAGTGATGATGGAGTTGGGCCTCCACCATTTGAGAAGTTAGACATTGAGGCACGTCCCTGCAGGGCAACCAAAGTTCAAGCATATCCTGGTAACCATCATCTCTTGTTTTTTGTTTCCACTCATGCTGTTGACTAAAGAGCTGTGGAAGTATGAGTTTCTTACCTTAAGTAAATACAGCAACAATAAAGCCTTTTAGTCTCAACTCCCAAGCAGTTTGGGGTACGCCATAGGCTACAGATGAAACCCAACATGAGGCACCAGCAAAAACGGAAAACTTCTGTAAAATCATCATTCAGTAAAATACAGCATCAGAAGTCAACAGAAATTTGCATTTGGTTCAGGCGGTGAAATCCGCATGGATGGCACTTTAGGATTATTTCCTCATGAAAAGGTGTTATACTGTATAGTGTTATACTCCTCGCTAGAAATATATTAATTTTGTTGAGATTTAATAGGAAGTCACTGTTAAGTCCTGTAAATCTGAACAAACACCGTTTGGCAGATAATGGACTGGTTCCTTGTCATTTTTGACAAACATGGAGCTCTGCATCTCTTTAGTTGGAAATCTGGTCCTTAGGTTTCTCACATGCTTGCAACATATGCACTTGTCCTTTATACCTACATTATTCTCATCTCTTACGCGCTATTATTGCGTGCTTGCAAAACTTTTAGACTTTGGTGATTTCTTTGTAACTTGCGGTCTGTCTTCCTTTCATAAAGCTAGGAAGTTGGCAGATACTCATGACCATGCCCCAGTTAATTCTGGTGGCAAACCAATGAATGAGGATTCGAACGATGTGAACAAAGACACTATTGAAAGCAAGGCTGAATCTAAGGAAATTACTCAAGATAGCAGACAAAAAGAAGGTCAGACTCCAGAACCTTATCTTTGATATCAATTCAATCATCATAATTAGTCAGGGGGCAGTTGGAACTAAGACTTATTTCCTTGCAATGTGCAGTCAGTGAAGCTGTTCCTGTCCAAAACCAAGCTGCTGCTCAGAAGCTACTGCAGAAAATGTCACAGGCTATGCCTGAAGACAGGCGTGGTCGGGGTCATAGATTCAAGGGCAAAGGTAAGGAAGAAGATGCTCAGGTTTTTACCCTTGATGAATGGGAGAAGAGGAAAGCCATTGGTTTGAAGCCCGCAGCAGAAAGCTATGTGCATGACACTAGCCGAGATGAGGAGTTGGCAAGGCAACTGCAGGAACAACTAGATCTAGAAGATATGCATGTTAGTCCGATTCTCTGTTGCAATGATGCATGAATGCATCCCTTTCCAGATTTTTTTTTTGCAACATCAGTGTGGAATGTTGATTTTTGTATCAATGTGATATTTTTCAGGGTGGGGCAGATGTTTTCAGTGGTGGGGCGGAGAGTTCAGATGCTGAACGTTTACGGATGAGCATGTTCAGCTTCAGTGGCCCTGATGAAGCAGGTGGTGGTAGAAGAGATTTTCGAGGCAGGGGCCGGGGCAGGGGAAGGGGCCGAGGACGAGGAAGGGGCAGAGGAAGATTTTAGTCCAGCGATACAGTTGGAGGTTTAGGTTTATAGGTTTGTTGTGTGTTCAGTGTAGTGCACTGGTTGTAGGGGTAAAAGTGGTACGATGATGACCTTCTCAAATCATGTGCCCATTTTCACTAGCCTAAGCCTAATGGATAAGGCTGATGCTAGTAGTTAGATTAAGGAACAATTTGTAGACTTCCTGTTTTTTTGTTCTATTCTTAGATGCAGGTGTACATCGTACATGGTTTGCACAAACGAATTGAAGTCTGAAATTTTCATGACTTCTATCTTCTGTTTACTTGTGCTGTTCATCCATTTGAAACATGTTGATGTATACTGTATACAATATTTTGTTGCCTCTTATTAATTCTGAGATTTTGTTTGTAAAAATGCAAGCCAATGCATTGTGGGCCCAGCTGTTACAGGAAGATGGATAGGAATGACAATGTGCTGAATAAAAAGCAAGGTGTGCCTTGCGGGAGTTGCCAAACGATAATAACGAGTTAACGACTTTTCACATTTCAGAGGGCCCGTTCGGTAGCTCCACGGCCCACGCGAGAAGCCGAGTAGCGCTACCAAACGGAGATTTCGCAGCCGCCGTTTGCTTCCGGTGCCGCGCCCCGCCGTTCTCGGTTGCTCGCCGCTCCCGCTGCTCTTCCCTGCCCGCCGCCCCCGGTCCCCGCGACGCCCCTCTGCACTGTCTGTCCCGCTGCTCCACGGCGCGGACAGACCACCTCGCCTCTTCCGACATCCGCGGGGAACTCCAAAAGATCTCCATATCAGGTCGCCGCAATGGATCACGGAGGCGGCGGCAGCATCTGGATCCGTGCGGCAGTGGCGGTGGCGGCGGGAGCCGCCATCGCGGCTCGCGCCGTCCGCCGCAAATCTGTCGACTCCAGTGCCGTGTTCGTCGGAGTCCCCGCTATGGTGGCTCATACCATCGCCGGGTACAGGTTAGAGAGCCACCTCTTTTCAAATATTCCTTTCCGGCGGAAGGGCTCGCCCGTGAGTTCATGATAAGGTCTTGAGTTTGAGTTTGGGACGTGCAGGTTCGCTGGGCTGCTACTGGTGTTCTTCTTCACGTCGTCGCGGGTGACGAGGGTCGGCGAGGCGAGGAAGCGTGCTCTCGATCCCGAGTTTAAGGAGGGTGGGCAGCGTAACTGGTGAGCGAGATCGCCCCCACTGTTGCTCTTATCGCTATGAGGAGACCCAGTTTATAACTAGGAGTAATACGGACTGCTTGTTCTCAGTTTTGGGGTATGGTGTGGCAATTCTTTGGAAGTCGTGAAACTGTGTCTAAATTCCCTTGGTTTTGTATGTTGGATGATTGATGTTATAGGTCGAGGAACGGGAGTTTCTGTGCATTGGAGGTTTATTAAATTTTTTTTATTGTCTACAGCGTTAGCTCTCTAGAGACTTCAGATGATTTCAGTTTCGGTTATTTATTAGTAGAATAATAATGAGTTGATTCGGTGGAATAGAGTTTGTCCCTGAGTAGAAATTTTCTGCGAGCTCAGAGAATCTAGTGAGACTTTTGTTTTGACTACGTTGTGTAATGATCCTATTGTTTTGTGTCTGAGGAGAAACCAAGGGCTTCATATGCATTGATAAAATGACTAGATGCACTAACCTTTTATAAGTGAAAGATGATGTCCCTTAATTTGAATTCAATTGCCTTTCTTCTGTTAAGGATGCGTCATGTCCACTGTCTAACAATAGAAGGTGTTTTGCATACCTTTCTGTATGCTTGTGTAAATTAATATTTTTGCCTTGGTGCATGTCTACTATCTTCAGCTCAGGAGCTATGTCATTGATTATTACATTATATGTTCATTCCTACTCATAGGGTTGCTAGAATACAAAAAATAATAAAGAGTGGCCAGTTTCTATTTTGATGTAACATTATCCTCCACCCATATTTATGCTTTTTTTCAGATTTAGTGAGTCAGTTTTCCCAAAACAAAAGCTCTTGATCTGGATGTCACTGTCGATTGTGGGGCTACGTCTCCCAGCGTGACACTGATGTCGCAATGCGCGCCATGAGTCCCAGGATGTGGGCACATCCAACTATATATAGGAGTTTGTTTCTTAGAGATAGGGAGAGGGAAACTATATATATGGAACTTGTAATTGATTATCAATCAAGAAGTTAAACCCAAATTCAGTTTTACTATCCCGAGCCTTGTTTGCTGGTAGACTTAGCCCCACATCACATTGGATGTAAATGAGGTGCAACCATTGTGCCTGTATTTGTATGCTTTTTAATTTTGAAAATATTGACAGTTGACATCATTACTTAGCTGGATATGTTTGGATTTCAGAAAGTTCCCTTCTGAATCTCTCTAATGCAGGTGCACCCGCTCTTATTGGCAGGAAGCAAGTTTTGTCAAATAGCGGCATTGCAAGTATCTTGGTTGTTTTGATAGCATCAGTTACTGGAGGAACAGATAGGTGTTTGGATTCAAAAGAGTCAACTCTTGTAACTGCTCTTATTGGTGGTGTTATTGGACATTATGCTTGCTGCAATGGTGATACATGGTCTTCTGAGCTCGGCATTCTTAGTAAAGCTGAGCCACGAATTATCACAACATTTAAGGTAATGTTAAGGCTTTTTTTCCTGATTTCACATATCATTAGCAAACATATAATTTAATCTTTCACTGTTTCCTTTCAATTTTATCAGAGAGTGCGGAAGGGTACGAATGGTGGTGTAACCATAGATGGGCTTCTCGCAGCAGCAGCAGCTGGATTCTCGATTGGGCTTGCATTTGTGCTGATAGGATTATTCACCACTCAGTGTGCTTCTGATGTATTCTGGAGCCAACTGCTAGTTATACCTTTGGCTACAGCTGCTGGCCTATGTGGAAGCCTGATCGATTCATTCTTGGGCGCAACAGTCCAGTATAGTGGGTTCTGCAGTGTTCGCAACAAGGTATCGCAACCTAAACTATTTGAAATCTACCGATGTCTGCATATCCTTATCTCATGTGTCTCTGATTTTAAAAACTGATTCTGTGTTGTGTCATGTTTGTTTTGCTTAGGTGGTGGGAGTAGACGGTCCAACAGTCACGAGGATTTCAGGGAGGAACATACTGGATAACAACGGGGTCAATGTAGTCTCTGTGTTCTTGACAACTGTTCTTACTGCGGTGGCTTGCACATACATTTTCTGATGTTAGCTATGGCGAGTATTGGTGCTATGGTAGGTCCACATTAGATGGCAGAGGGAAACCAGAGTGATGAATTAGAACAGCAAATTGTGTAGCAGTGCCATTGATCATTTTCATACACTTAGCCGTAGTAAAATTGTTCTTTTATTATCAAGTATTTTCAACACTAGAGATCTGTGAAATAGAGAAATTTCACCTCTTAAAGATGTCTCAGAAATCAGAATCGTTGCTCTATGCCTAGATCACATGTTCTCCCTAATTACAGGAGACGTGATTCATGCGATGCTTTCTCTGTGAGCATATTTACCCTTACAAAGAACATATTTATTCTCATCATCTCTGTGGCCATCAATTTATGAAATATTTTATGTACTTTTCCGTAAGATAAAGAAAAAATGATTGAAAACTCCATAAGGTAAAGATGGCTGGAACCTGATGGCCCCATCTAATTAAGGGGAAAAAAACTATTCAAACATGTAAATAATCACAAAGGGTGCATTATGGGAATAATACTGATACATGTGAGCACTGAAGATCAGAAAAATAACACAGTATATCTCTACACACCCACCTTCACTTTTGAACCTTAAAGCACATCTGGCACATCACATGTGTGCAACAAGTCAACAGCAATCAACAAACACAAAACACGGCAACAAGACAACAACAATCAACAAACACAGATCTTAGTTCCATTCCAAGTTCAACAGGGTTCCATCCTGAACTAGCTGTTCCCCTCGCTGTGAGGAATGAGCTTGTCAGGAACAACTGATTATTAGCCGCAGCAGCAGAGGCATTCGGGGCAGCACTCGCAGGTCTCGTGGCAGCAGAAGCAGCAGCACGCGGTGAAGAGGCTGCCAGAGATGAGGGGTGGATGATGAGCAAGAGCAAGCAAGAGGTCCGAGGAGAGTGACAGGAGAAGGATTCAGTCACCATGCGTAGAGGCAGCCTCTGTCGTGGTGGCGCTTCTGGATGTGCCCGTAGTAGCCTAGTAGGACATCTCCTTCCTCGCCGGAGGGTTATACATCTTCTACCTCTGTTCTACTTCAACAGGAGGAGACGAAGAGTTCACGAGGTAATATAGCCAGGTGCAAGAAGCTTCCGTTGAACATGCATGACTGTATATGTATGTGCCTGCAGCTCTGCTGTCTCTTTTAGGGAGCTCAGCTCAGCTCATGGTGGTCACGTGTCACTCTCAGACAGCTACTTCCTCGGGTAAGCAAGTATCATTGCTACAGCACCTGATTGACCCCCTTGGGTCAATAATATCGTATCCGAAAGGATCATGCTGTACTAGTAGTAGTTAATCTTGTTTGGCAGCGTATGACAGGCACACGTTAACGGATGTCTGGAGTAGCGCAATAAACAAGTGTTTATTATAAGAGATGCGGTGGCATTCAAACATCAGATGAGAATTCACCCAGTATTCAGACAATATATCATATAAAGAGGTATATACAGGACATGAATTCATTTCTTACTTACTTTTCCAGTTGTATATACGTATGAACCTATCCATATTAACAATGTATATTTTGAAGGCTCTCCAGTCCCCACAGCTGGGTCCAAATAATTCTCAGAATATTAGGTAAGATCATGCAAACATCCTACTTATAATAATACAAAATAGCAATCAGCAAGTAGATAACATAAGCACAACATCCTGAAAGAGATGGTTCGTGTGTCAGCCAGCCTCAGCTGTTCTTGTTTCCTTCCCACCATACTCCATATTTTTCCACATAAATAAAAGAATAAAAAATAAGCATAAGCTATTTGCCACGAAAAATACAAAAAGGAAAGCTGCAAACTTGTTACTTGTCATCCTCCCACAGTCCCACGATGCATACTGTCCAGACTCCAGATATACAGAGCAGAGAGCACTCTGGTAGAATCAGACAAGATTTCAGGCAAGAAGAAAACACATGCCCATTTCAAGAATACGCCATGCAAAATTCAAAATGTCCCTTTGTCCTCAAACCATCAACTATTAATTACATACTTTGACAGGGGGTTATGCATACAGAAGGTAACAAAATGCCTTTGTGCATCCCCGGTGAAGCAAGCAACTTCATCTAGCTTAGCTACCAAGGTGGTGAAAACGGAGCACGTTTTGTTGCAATCTCATTCTCATGTCACGGTTGGGGCTACAAGACGAGCCGACGAAGGGGGCGCAGGAAAGCTTGCGTCTGCGGCGATCACAGGTTGGTGATGCCCACGAGCAGCGCTCCGCTCCAGCTGCTCCCACATGAGCCTCCGCCGCTCCTCAGTCGCGGCTCGCTTCTCCTCTTCCTCTTGGAAGTTGTTTTGGCAGGCTAGAAGCAGCCTCTCATCCATTTCACGGAACATTTTCCGCACGTTCATTGTTACATTGAGGACTGATTGGTTCCAGTGCCAGCGGGTGTTCCGCTCCAGAGCTGGATATATAATCGGTAGGATCACTTGACGGTTTTGGGAGATCATATCGAATAGGTGCTCGTTGTTCCATAGGAACAAGGCTCTCTCTGCAACCTGCGAAAAGAATGCCAAAAAAAATCAGTGTGTGAGTTTATGGAACAATGCTATATGCATGTATTGTAGAACATGCAAGTGAAGTGACATGATCAAAAACAGTCCAAATGCAAGTGTCAGGCTGTTCACAACCCTACATTTATTGATCTTATTTAATTGACGAAGACAGATGAATACAATATGCTGTACATACAAGGAAATAGGAGTCGATGTGTCCCATCCACATTAGTGCACAAAATCAATACAGTACAATTGAAAATCACAATTCTACCTAGCTGATTGTCAAGCCCCACAAAGTGCAAATGTCTGCATCTTTGATTTATTGAGGAAAATAGAGTATTTACAAGAGCAGCAGATTTTGGCAACTGCCACATACTCCGTATTAACACCCCAAAGATTCCTATCATCTGCCTTTAACCTGTGGATTTATTTGTGACCTAAGACTTCTAGAGCATTTCCAATTCTTTGGAAAAACAAATGGCCAAAAGCCACGCAAAGGAAACTGGCCACCAACTAAACTTAAGCCAAGTGTGTGGTCTCACTTTGGCCAACAAGAAAAGATTTTAACCACTGATGAAATTCTTATCATTAATTAGTAAGCACTATGTCATAAAGGCACAGGGGACCATGTAAAGGGACACTAATAAATCAGAAAAGCAAGTCGAAAAAGAAAGGGGTCAAACAGACTCTTCAATTAAGATAAGCGAAAGATTCATCTGGCAAACAACATTGCAACTATTACTTTGATTAAAAAAAAGCTTAAAGCTGTGCTTCTAACCTTTATTAGAGAAACTAATTATTACAAAAGCATATATTCCTGTTAGTATTTCTTACCATGGCAATTGTTATGAGCACAAGGCCAGAACAAAATATAAAGAGAGAATCTCACCTGAAAATGAGAGCTATTCAGGCAACTAGCAATCTTTCGGAACAAGGGAGTCATGCACTTCTGAAATTCAGCCATGTCAGTCAACTCCAGCACCTCCTCCAACTCCCCCAAAAACATAATTTCCTTCTGACTATTTGTAACTGGCCAATACTTTAGCAGGCCTCTGATCACAGTCCCAGCAAGCTTTGGTTCCTTCTCAATAAATTGTGTGATGCAATATGTCAGCTGTGGCAGATACACTCCCACTGATTTCGGCTTATGAAGTGGTATCAATGCTTTCCATAAGAACAACTTATGTTCCTCCTTCAATGGCTTGGCAAACCCACTTATTACACTGCCAAAGACCTCCAACAGCTCGGCGATCCCATTGTGATGATCTGTCTCGAACACAAACCTATAGAAGATATTGCTCACAGCCTTACGGATGAATGGTCGATTTCCCATGAACTTGCCATATATCCGATGTAATATTGTCTTCAAGCAGTCCCTTTCTCTTGGGTCATCCGAATCAAACAGATCGAGCAGCTTGGAGACGAAAGGGCTATCCACATACTTCCTAGCCACCTTAGCATCGACGAGCGGCGAAGTCACAAACCTAAGGAGAAACTCATAAACGACTTGCAAGTGGTACCAGGACGGATCGAAGAACGGCTCGTCCTCCTCGGTCTCCGAAGTCGAGGTGCCAGACCGGACTTTGGGCGGGAAGACCCTGAACAGGTTAGCGGCGAACATGCGCACGCACGCTGCTATCATTGTCTCCGTGAGGGGCTCCTCAGCAGCGCCAATGCAGTCGACCAGGGACATGAGCATCTGCCGCTTCCGCTCCTTCTCCGGCGAGTCCTTGCCCCGGTCGGAGAAGTCGTACACCGCGCAGCAAATGTTAACCTTCTGGACAAAGGCGTCCTCCCTAGACCTCACCTCGGCTCCGGCCCCGGCTCCGGCTCCCGCCGCGGGAGACGGAGGCGAGACGTTGGGCTTCGGCGTGGCCCCATTCTCCCGCGGCGAGGCCCCATTCTCCCGCGGCGATGGTAGGTGCGGCGGCAGCTTCGCAGGCGGCGAGCCCGTGCCCCCGCCGCCAGAGCTGGATTTCATCGCCTTCCACGACAGCTTTCCAATAAATTGCTTCCACATGTCGGCGAGATCCGGCAGCACCAACAACACATCAAATCTCCCCAATTAAACGACCATTCCGACAGGCCCGGCCTCCTGTCGGCAGCACGGACACGGGGCGCGCGCGAATCCCCGGGCCTTAAAAGAGCGCGCTTGGCAACGTCGACGAGCGGCCGATCCTCCTGCGGCGACAGCAAGAGATCGCAAGGCGCGCCGCACCCGCCGGTACAGATCAACCACCGCCCTCCGGTGAACGCAGCGAGATGAGAGGGAATGCCACGCCGCGCCCAATAAAACCGGGCCGGGAGCGCGACGGCGGGGAGGAGGCCTGGCAGGGATCCGGCAATGGCGGGCTCAGCGCCAGATCCGGGGGCGGGAGGCGGCCATGGATGGGATCTCGGGAGGAGGGGAAAGGGCGTGGAGAGGTGGGGAAATTTTGGCGTTTTGAGGAGGGGTGGTGGTGGGCTGGTGGCAGGGGAGGGGAGGGGAGGGGAGGGCAGCCGGGCGGAGAGGGGGAGGAGGCGCGAGGACACTCTCCGAGTAGAGCGAGCGAGCTGCAGTGGTGCGCTGCAACTGCAAGGACGATGGATCGCCCGCTCGTCGCGGTTCGACCATCGGATCGGGCGTTTCGAGCTTCGTCAGCCGTCGGATCTCGGCCTTTTTTTATGGCTGGTTTCCTCCTCCTTCCGCTCTGGAAAGGCGTACGGGTATGAACTGCATGATGGTGATTGGATAATGGGAAATCAGTTGTAACGGCTGGGAAATATCATTCGGTTGTTTCTTTTTTTAGCGACGGCACATGTTCAATTGCTAATTTCATAGTGACCGGCCACCATTTTTATCATTTTGTTTCTTCTTTTTCTATTAACACTTAGGTCTTGTTCAGTTGGCAATTTTTTTGGATTATAATACTGTAGCACTTTCATTTGTATTTGACAAATATTGTCCAATCATGGACTAACTAGGCTCAAAAGATTCATCTCACATATTACAGGTAAACTATGTAATTAGTTTTTATTTTCATCTATATTTAATACTTCATGCATGTGCCACAAGATTCGATGTAACGGGAAATCTAAAATTTTTAGCAAAACTTTTTGGAAACTAAACAAAGCCTTAGGGCAGCTTCAATAGAGACACTTCAAACAAGCTCAAGTCAGCATTTTACCTACATAAGATAGAGAGAGAAGAAGAAGAAAAAAGAAGAAGAGCCAACTCTTGTCGCCACGCTAGGCTCCGACAGGTTGAGAGGTACTTCCTCCATCCTAAATTGTAAGCCATCTTAAAAATATTGGAGAGTCAAAACATCTCAACTTTGACCAAAATTATAGAGATAATTACAAAAATTTATAACATCAAATAGGTATAATATGAAAATATAATTAATGAACAATGTAATGATACTAAGTTGACACTATAAATATTATTATCTTACAATGTAAATTTGGTCAAATTTAAGATGATTTGACTCTTCAAAATTCTTGGAATGACTTATAATTTGGGATGGAGTAGTATACCGCAGCGGCTAGATAAGAGCAAGTCCAAAATTCATGAGGTTTTGTATGTATTTTTCAACACAATTTACATATACATCTTACAGAACTACATACTTTAGAAGGTATATCGATCAGTGGTTTTAAAAGTTTGGCCAACTCTTGTCTTAAAGGATACTATATGTTTTTTTTACCAAATGGACATGCATATACAAACAGAAGGCTTGTTTTTCAAAAGTAATCAGAAGGCTTCTCTAAAAGTACGTGTTCTATAGTTGAGAAACTGATGATGCACTCTTCATTCTTCTAAGGCGAATGATGGCTTCGTTTGACATCCCAACGCCTAATCATTTCATTTGATTGTGAGACTCTGGTTTGAGTAGGCATTAAGTCGTCCTCTGAACTTTTGTTCTCCCCAAGGCCGTAACACATCGTGCTCAACTGCTCATGAAAGCCATGCTACAATAGGTGAAGCTCGATCTGCTCGTGATTTCATCTCAACTGAAGCGCCTAGCTGAGCAATACACTCATTTATTAGCTTCCCAAGCTCCAGGTGTGTCATCACTCTTTCTCGAAATAAATCTTTCACAAGGGAAAAAGACAAAGACATTGACATGGCAGCAGGCGACAGCCCTAGATATAGGATGGATAACCAGACATGGATAAGGCGCTCGTTTTCGCTCTGAAAAGGGGAGAGCCAGCTGAGCCAAAACACTCCACCCCAACCTCCACCTCATTCAGCGAGCGATGACGAGACCACGTCAATCACAAGCCTGGCCGAGACTCGCCAGCCGCCGTCGCCGTCACTCTCTCACCCCATGTTCCGCGCATGGCGCAGCCGAGACCAATCTGGAGGCACTAGCCCAGAACACTCTGCTGGTGGCTCTCGTCCGATTGCAATCCACCGTATCAGCAGAAAAATAAAAGGGAGAGAAGGACCTTTCATTTGATCATGTTATCAGGTTTCCGTTGAGAACGTACATTGCTTTTTTTTAGATAAAGATATAACATCCGGTCTCTACATCCGAGGATGTACACAGCCCAGTATTATAGAGTTTTATTTGAGAAAAACAAAGAGAGACAAAGTCCTATACATGGACTAGGACGCTAGTTTAAACAATATAAATGTTTCCATCCTTTATTGGATAGCTCTAAAGCAATTACTTCTAATTTCTTGCTTATCTTCGAGAGCACGTCCTTGGCTGTCTCAACAAGCTGCAGCTGAGCCCAAAAGCGTAACCAGTACGCTCTCCTGAAAATTACCTGCATAATAGAGTTAGTTTTCATTTTATTAAAAACATAATCATTGCGGCATCTCTAGATAGCCCAAAGCAAAGCAGCCACCCCAACCCAAATCAGATCTCTAATCTTTTTATTTTGATTAGATAGCCAAGTACCAAACATGTGGCTGATTGATCTAGGTTGGGTCAAGCTAGTAGCAAAGAAGATAAGCCTCCAAATCATTTTGGTGAAGGGACAGTCTAGGAATAAATGTTGAATAGTTTCATTCCCATTACAGCAAATGCACTTCTGACTCCCTTTCCAATTTTTCCTAGCAAGGTTGTCTTTGGTTAGGACGACACCCCTTTGCAGGAACCAGAGAAAAATTTTAATTTTTAGAGGTACCTTTATCTTCCAGATCTTCCTATGCCGAAAGGGTGTATGTGTATCTATAAGATTGAGATACAAGGAACGGACAGAGAATAACCCAGATCTGGTTAAACTCCATCTGAAATAATCTGAACCATCCACCAATTCGACATGGGATATCTTTGCCACTAGACTAAGCCAATCTGTAAGTTTATTATCCACCAAGGCCCTCCTAAAAGATATGTTCAGAGGGTTCGTACTCATCACTTTTGAGACTGTGGCGTGAGGATCTCTCACTATATTGTATAAAGATGGATAAGTAGCTTTTAGAGACTTAGCCCCTACCCATGTATCTTCCCAAAACCTAGCTGCGGTTCCATCTTTAATATGAAAAGAACCTTTTGCCAACACCTCATCTTTGATACGCATGAGGCCTCTCCAAAAATGGGAGTCATTGGGCTTAGCTGTCGCCTGGGATAGGCTTTTGGAGTTTAGGTATTTATTCCTTAAAAGCGTTTGCCATATACCTTCTGTATTCAATAGATTAACCAGCCATTTGGCTAGGAGGCACTTGTTTTGCAATTTTAAATTTAGGATACCTAATCCTCCTTGATCCTTAGGGCGGCACAGGATGTCCCATTTGGCAAGGCGATATCTATGTTTATCAGAAGATCCTTGCCAAAAGAACCTTGATCTATAATGATCTAGGTTCTTTAAGACTCCCTTGGGAATCTCAAAGAAGGACATCATGAACATCGGCAGGCTACTTAGGACTGAATTAAGCAGTACTAGTCTTCCCCCATAAGACAGGTACTTCGCTTTCCAGCAAGAGAGTTTCTGTTTGAAACGATCTTCTACTTTTCTCCATTCAGAATTAAGGAGTTGTCTATGATGCATAGGGATCCCAAGATATCGGAAGGGATATTCACCAGTATTGCATCCAAAGAGACTAGTATAAAAGGATTCCATCTCTTTAGCAGCTCCATAGCAGAAGACTTCGCTCTTGTGGAAATTGATCTTCAGCCCTGATAGCTGTTCAAAAGCACAAAGCAACAGTTTCAAATTTTGTGCTTGTTCGAGGTTGTGGTCAATAAAGATAATGGTGTCATCTGCATACTATAATATGGACAGACCATCATCTATAAGGTGGGGTATAACACTTCTTATCTGACCGTCGGCTTTTGCTCTGTTAATAAGGAGAGCTAGCATATCTACGACGATGTTGAATAAGATTGGTGACATTGGATCTCCCTGTCTGAGTCCACGTTTGGTCTGGAAGTAGGGTCCTATGTCATCATTAACTTTGATTCCCACACTCCCACCTGTGACCATAGTTTCTACCCATCGACACCATTTGGGGGAGAAACCTTTCATACGTAGCGTTTGTTGTAAAAAAGACCACTTCACTTTGTCGTATGCCTTTTCAAAATCAATTTTGAAAATGACACCGTCTCTCTTTTTAGTGTGAAGCTCATGGATGGTTTCGTGTAAGATGACGACCCCCTCCATTATATTCCTGCCTGGCATAAAGGCAGTTTGTGTTGGTCTCACTACAGTTTTGGCTACCATATTAAGCCTATTTGTGCCCACTTTAGTGAAAATTTTAAAGCTCACATTAAGAACACAAATTGGCCTGTATTGCTGAATTTTTATGGCATTATTAACTTTTGGGATTAAGGTAATAATACCAAAATTCAGACTATATAGGTCAAGAGTCTCCCTATGCAGCTTAGTGAATAAGGGAAGGAGATCATCCTTTATCACTTTCCAAAACACCTGATAGAATTCCACTGGAAAACCATCTGGTCCTGGAGCTTTATTATGCTCCATTTGGAAGACCGCATCCCTCACTTCAGATTCAGTGAAAGGGCTAATGAGGATGTCATTTTCCTCCGGAGATACCTGTGGAATATCCAGGATTTGGTCTTCCCTAAGGGAAATCTCTACACTCTCCGGCTGTCCAAAGAGTTCATTATAGTAAGTCGTAATATGTCTTTTGAGATTATAATGTCCTATCACAGCACCTTGATCATTCTCAAGTTTATAGATATGCTGCTTGCGATGTTTCCTGTTGGCCACTAAATGAAAGAACCGAGTGTTAGCATCCCCTTCCAATAGGGTTTTAACTTTGGCTCTCTGGTACCATTTCAGTTCCTCCTCTCTCAGAAGGTTAACCAAACGCTCTTTTAGATAATGCTTCAAATTGATCTCTTGATCACATAAAGGAGATATCTCAGCTTTTTTATCAATTTTCTCTAAAAGAGCTAACAAAGTCTTTTTTTTCTTTTCGATATGACCCTGCTGTGTGTTTTGCCCATCCCCTTAGATATTGGCGGAGTCTACGAATTTTAAACTGCCATCGTTCAAGGGGAGTTGACCCAGAGCATGGAGATTGCCAAATATTTGCAACCATATCATAAAATCCATCTCTTATCAACCATCCTCTCTCAAATTTGAAAGGACTATTGTGGGCCTGGTGGGTCGAAGCACCTGTATTAAAAACTAGGGGGGTATGGTCTGAAATATTACCATCCCTTGGTTCTACTGTGGTTAAAGGAAACATGATCTCCATTTCTGTGGTAACTAGGACTCTATCCAACTTTTCAAAAGTTGGATTATCCCCTGGGCCAGTCCATGTGTATTGGCGGTCAGTCATAGTAATCTTCTTAAGATCTAGAGATTCAATAATAGCATTAAAAAAATCTGGCCATTTAGGGTCAAAGTCCCCAGTACTTTTATCTTCAGGGCATCGCATAATATTAAAATCCCCTCCTATGATATATGGTAGGGATTCTTTAGAGCACGTGTTAGCCATTTCAACTAGGAAATCACGCTTATGCTGGAGTTGTGCTGGTCCATAGACCGAATATAGCACAAACTTAAAGTCATTTGATTTGACTCTAAGGGTGAATTTTACATAGTAGTCTCCCTCCACAATAGCTCCAATGTCAAAGACATTTATGTCCACACCTAGCAAGATACCCTCCGACCTACCGTGGGGTGCCATAGTGTACCAAAGGAAGTCATGTCCTCCACAAAGATTTTTAAGAACATGATCTGAGAATAAGTCCCGCCCTGTTTCGGAAAGCGCAATAAAATTAATATGCTCTTTCTTAACTAGTTCAGCCAAATACCTATGCTTAGCCAAGTCTCCCAGACCTCTGCTATTCCAGAAGACACCCTTTATTTTATGATAATTTTGGAAGGGGTTTTTGGTTTTTTAGGAAGTTTGCCTTTCAAAGTATTTTTGGCATTATTGTATTTTTTCTTCCTTGGGAGTGGAGAGAGATCGATTAATTGATCACTCTCGTCCTCCAGCAAATTCCCATTTAAATTACCACAGGCGTGGCTGAGAATTGCATCAATTTGGCTTTCTCGCTCATCATCACTCTCAAAATTGGAGAGTCTGGATTTGATAGAGCATTTTTTTTCATTAGCACATAAAACCAATCTATCTACCTCTAAGTTTTTAAAACACAGAATGTCTGAGGTATCTAGGTTGATGCCTATCCTACCAAGGTTTGAAATAACTTTAGGATCTGGAAAGCTAGCGAAAGAGTTACGTGGAAATTCGAAGTTCTTTTTCGCTGCCATCCGTTCAACCTTGTGCAAATCATCCTGAAGATTACCTATGAATTCAAGGTTCTTCTTTGCCGTCAGTCGTTCGGACTTCTGTAGGGTATGGACGTCGGCCATCGCCGCAATCCTGGAGCTCCGTCGCAACTCTTTAATAGGAGGAGCAGCCGCTGGGGGTTTGAAAACCCCCGCTGTCGGTGAAGCCTTGGCCAGCTGCGAAGGAGATGCAGGGGACCTAGGTAGCGACGCAGCAGCAGCCGTCGGTGAGCAGGTCGCGGGCGTTAGGGGGGCCGTGTCCGACATTCCCCCCTCCTCCAGCGTAGCAGGCAGCGAAGGAGATGAGGAAGCAGCGAGCGGCTTGCCATCCTCCTGTTGCGAAGCAACCAGCAAGGGGGAAGAGGGCGCATCCCCCTCCTTGACGGCCCCCTTTGGCTTGGTTGCTGCAGGCGTCGGGTCCATGGGTGGGGAAGCTTTGCCCTCTGTCGTCTCGGCGGCAGGGGGGAGGATGGCGGTCGAAGCACCCACCTCTCCATCAGACGGTGTTGTGGCCATGGTGCCACTTGGAGCAGTGGGCGAGGGGGCACTGAACAGGATCACGCCCCCCCAGCTCATCGGTGGCGGTGTCCCCAGAGGTCGGTGAAGTAGAAGGCGAGGGGGTAGATGATGAAGCACCCCTTCTCCCTTCTGCAGTCGCAGGGCCATCCCACACCTCAGCAGGGCGCGGAGTCGGCTGAGGCGAGGTAGGCGCTGCGTGCTCCCCGGTCGGTGGGGAGGCTGGGGGCTCCTCAGGCGGGGTCGGTGCAGCGTGCTCCCCAGTCGGTGGAACGGCATGGGAGCTGCTGCCTAGGGAGCTCTCGCCACCCAGCTCGTCAACGGCGTCGGTCCTGTCTCAGCGGTGGATGGCCGGGGGAGGCTTCATGGCCACCGCCATCCCCGTCGGCTAGAGAGGCCACGGGCAGCTCCCCCCCAGCTGCTGCTTCGTTTGTTGGGGTAGAGAGCGCTTTGTCCATTCCACGTCTTGCCGGGCTGGAATAATCCAGAAGTGGTGCACCCAAGGACAGTGAGTCCGTGCCAAGAAGAGGGGCGGTAGGCGCTGAAGAACCCCCCAACTCAGCGTGGTCTGTCGGCGTCTCCAGAGATGACACAAAAATAGAAGAAAGGTGAGTTTTGTTATGAGAATCAACAAGCCCATTATAATCTGCCAGTTCTTCTGTTGTCGGAGGAGAAAATTTTTTCCCCATCTCTCCGTCATCTTTTTCCACCATGACCTTAAGGCTAATCTCATTTATAAGCTGCGAGCATGCCAGATCCAAGGCCTCTTTCACCAAAGCCTCCTGCTTCTGCGTTGGCACATTATGCAGAGGTGCTGGAGCTGCCTCCGAGGCCTTCGAATTATTCTGGGGATTTTGTGGATTATTAGCTTCCGCATCTTCCATCTCCCGATCGCTCCCCTCTGGCTCCTTATCACTTCCTCCCAGCAAATCATCGTCCTCAGGGTCAACAGGATCAGCTTGTCTAGCTTCATCCGCCTTAAAATACAGGCGGAAAATCGCATTGCCAACACAAACATCAGCATAAGCAGGGATCTTTTTAACATCATAGACAGCTACCAAAATACGGACCTGACCTGTCGCTCGCAGGTGTATCATATCCACCTTTTGTGTGGCCCCTATAATGGTCCCAACAGCCCACCCAAGTTTGGTCAAGTACCTTTATGGGCTGGACATCATCCACAAACTCAGCAAAAGTGATGGTGCCTTCCTTGTTCTTTGTGGTGAAGGAACCAATTGCTATCATGCGATGAAGTTCCTCCTTGGCTGGAAACGGAACAACATAGGATTTTGTCCCTAGCTGCTGCACTTCCCAGTCCCAACGAACTGGTATAATCCTAGCCAGTTCAGTTCGTAGCAATTGAGCAGAAACCTCTCCAACCTCCACAGTGATGAGGGCTGCTGATGCTGATCTAAGCGTATCCACAATTTGATTATTTCTTGCCGAAGTTATTTGAAAGAAACCCATACCATCCTCAGCAGCGCCGCAGAAGGCAACCGTAGGTTTGGGACCTCGCAGCAACGGGCAGTGGCTGGTGAAGTGCTCTTCTGTGCAGATGGCACATTCGAGCTTGAGCAATGGATCCTTTCGCTTCTTTTTTTTGGCTTGATCAAAATCCGTCAGGGCCTCTCCACCTTGGGGTTGACCTTCGCCATCAGGTGTGTCCACGGCAGCCCCTGCACCATTGGTAGGCGCTGCCCCGAAGGCCGTTCCAGCGCCCAGCTTCTGTGCCTCCCCCGCCGCAGGCCTAGGGTTGCGCCCATGACCAACGGGGATTGGCACGGGGGGGGGGGGGGGTTCTCCGCGACCAGCTGGGGGGGATCTCCGCGACCAGCTGCTGGTGCCGTTCCTCCACGGGCGCCGCGACCACCCCGCTCTCGAACCCGGCCGTGCGCGTCCTCAAGAGCGCGGCCCTGGTTGACTCCAGGAACACGATCTTCAAAGCCACGTCCTCGTCCGCGCTGGCGACCCGCAGGGCCACCTATGCTCCCTCTCCTACCCATCCCGCCGCCGGCCATGAGCACGTCCCGGTATGTCGGCTTTGCTGCGGCGGCGGTGTCGAACAAGGATGGATTGATCAGGCGTCGTTTAGGGCGTCGTATGTCTTGGCTCGGTGGGGTCGGAGTCGGATTTGATCCCGGTGTTGTTGGCTGAGCCGCTTCCACGAACCGAGTAGACCGGGAATTTCTGAGCCGCCTCGGATGCGGATCGCCGTCGTTCCGCCGCCGTACAACCCGCTGCAGTGGTGCCCGGATGTAGTCGCCAAATGTTGCCGCCGGTGTGTTCCTCGGCGGCGGTAGCGGACCCTTCCACGCGTTCACCGGCAGCCTGATCCGCCGAGGTGTGGGGGACGGCGACGGTGGCGGCTGCAGGATCCGCCTAGGGGAGACAGACGCCACTGAGATCGATGGAGGAGTTGATGTTGGCCGTGCCGTCCGTAGTACGCAGGATTCAACAATCTCGGGGTCATCGCACTCCAGATCGGAGTCAGAGTCCGAGCACCAAAATTTACCGCTGATTTGATCAGTCCCGTTGCCATCCTTCGCCGTGAGCCTTCGCAGAGCATGACGGGTCACCGGCGCAATTGTCACGGAAGGCAAGCCTGACGATCGACGAAACCGATGGCCGGCCGGCGGCGGCGAGGAACGCGCCGCGCGGCGCATCACAGAGTCATTAAGTTGACTCAGGTTGAGGAAGATGCGGCTGGAGGAGAAGAGGATGCGCCCGACCGATCGATGATGGCCGGAGAGATCGATCGAGGAGCTGCTGGCCGCCGGTGGTCAGCCGTACGTGCGTCCGATCCCTGGAGATGGTCACGGGGCAACCGAGGCCAGGCAAATCTAAGTCTGCATTGGTGCGACGCCGACCGAGACGCCAGAGGTTGGCGGCGGCTGCGACATGGTCTCTGATACCAGATTGTTAGTGCTAATAGTGCTAATCGAGCGGAGGTTGTAGCGATGGTGGGTTGTAGGGCGAGGCTTGAAGAGACGACGGCGAGCAGGAGGCGCCGTGCTCTGGAAGAACATGGCCGAGAGATGACCATGGTTCTTCAATGCGACAATTTTTCTGCCCTGGGAGTTTCAGACTGTCAATGGCGCACGTGTTCAGATACTTATCAACGAGGGATCTTCTCCTTCTAGGTTCTAGCTTCCACATTCCACAACCAGTTGCTGGGCTCAGGTTCTGGTTGAAGGTTCCTTGATTCCTTCCACCTGCATGTGAAAATCTCTGATTTTCTTTTTGTCGGAATCAAGAGCTTCCATTGATCGTTGGCTCTAGGCATGTCGCCGGAGACCAGATGAGACACATACATGTGTCCACACCATCTGTAAACATAATCTTTATTTAGAGCACGTGCATCGCTTCAAATTTCTAACGCACGGTTTCTAATTGGACTTTCCTAACCGATTTGTTGTCTTGCATAACTGATCGAACCTTTTTCTTTTCCCCCATGAATATATCTTCATTCCTTACGCAGCTTCTTACGGCCTGTTTGGATCCACCAACTACATTTTAGCTGGCTAAGGGCCTGTTTAGATGCAGTCAAACAGCCAAAACTTTTAGATAAATAAGCACTTTTTGGAAGAATGAATCTAATCTAAACAGGGGCTTGTAAACTTGGCTGTAAAGATTTGGAATTTGGGACCTTAGAGCCCCAAAACTGTGTAAACTTGCTTGGAGATCCGTGTCATGTGTCTTGCAGACAAAAAAATTTGGAAAGCATCAAAACACCTACTTGAATGTAAAGTTTACTGCCAAAAGTTTTTGGATGTAAAGATTTGGGATCTAAACAGGCCCTAAGTTTAATTGCTAGGGATTCGAACGGCCCTAGTTAAAAGATGAGCTAAAGTTTAGCTTTGTTGTCTCAACCTAGCTAAAAGCTGGAGGAAATAACTTTTAGCTAGCTAACATTTAACTTTAAAATTTTTGCTAGCTAAACTTTATTTGAGTGTATCTACACATGGCCTTAATCTTCTCTTTTCTTACATGAGTACAAATATATGATTAGTTCATCCTTTTGATTAGTTTCCTTGAATTGCATTGCTGATGGACTTCATTCGGTGCAAGGTACACAATAGCACATATACATATGTGTGGATGTATTGATCCATTTTACTTGATGGGGTCCAAATGTTATCTACTTCCATTTTGAAAAGGTTAAAGATTTGATATGAAAAAAATAATTGATTCACACTATGCAATTAATATTTTCTAATACAAGTTATCTGAATTTTCCTTTGTATTATGGATTTTTATACCTAGCTCATAAGCCAAATAAGCTAGCTTGAGCTACCGAGTTAGCTCTCTAGCTCACTAAGTTAATGAGCTGAGCCAGCTCATCAGCTTAAGGAGCCAAGCCGAACCGAGTCGAGGTGGATTGATATCCACCCCTGTCCATCTTCAGGATAATATGATTCATGTCAAGTTGAAAAGGTCTATCAGTGCTAGGCAGAACTGAAACACAACTTCAGCATATAGGGAACTAAAACAATTTCAGACCTGAACTGGCCTCCAACACAACTTTACAAATAACAAATCCCCATCTGCCTTGACCAGCATTAGCATGGAAAGAGGCGTCAGCATTTATCTGTTGAGATTCTCCTATTTGTAGGTTCCGCCACCTGTTTTTCTTTTTTCTTATCTGTGAGATGTGTATTTTTTTTAAGAGTCATTCGGTACTTAAAAGTCATGGCAGAAAATACTGTTTACTATTTATTATGAGAAAAAAAACACTGCTAAATGACAAACAGATTCGGCTAATAAACTCAGGCTTTGTTTACTTCCATTCAAAAACCCAAAATTTTTCAAGATTCTCCGTCACATCGAATCTAAACACATGCATAGAGTATTAAATATAAACGAAAATAAAAACTAATTGCACAGTTTAATCGAAATTTACGAGATAAATCTTTTGAGTCTAGTTAGTCTATAGTTGGACAATAATTAGCACAAACAAACGAAATTACTACAGTATTGCAAAATTTTTTCTTAAGGAACTAAACACGGCCTCAAATGAACAGTAAACGAACAGTTGCTGAAGTAACATGGCTGGAAACCTGGAATAGACCATGATTCTTCTCCAACCAAGAATAGTTTTACCCTGGACAGCAGTGATCTCAGGCGATCACTCTCGCTGTCCCGCGCATGGGCAGGTGCCAAGGTATCCGTATCGGTTCTCGCCTGACTCTTCTGTGCTTGTTTAGTTTTCAGGCATCAGCATTTTCAATGACCGTTACATCTAGCACTACCATGGCTTTGGGTGCAACGAAGTAACACCAAAGCTGACACTAGTACGCCACGTACGCTCTAGAAGTTCAGAATTTGGTATGAAAATTGAAATCATTAATGTGAAATCTTGTTTACCGGAATTATTTACGTAGAAGTGATATAGATTATGACTGTTTCTCACCATTGGTGTATAGTTTTTTCCACCCGAGAAACCTTCCCATTTCCATCACTTACCATAACCGAAAACTCAAGGCTGAAATTATTTTTGGCTGATGTATTGTGAGAGAAAAACGCTGCTAGAAAATACGGTTAAAAGGAGAAGCGAACAGGCGACGACATATCCTAACAAAAGTTTCCAGAATCATTGTAACGCCAACAACACAGACTTTAGGCAAGCATGCCACATACAAAATGGTTATCAGCAAGATACAGCTAAACTGTTAACCATTTGGAACTATTTTCCAACGCTATGAGATGACTTGTCCTCGGTAAAGCATCTAAATTGAGGCATTGTCTTGTTCATCAGGGCCTCCGCCTTGAAGTTGCCTTGCTGCTTCCATGTCCTTCTGACGCTTCAAAATCCTTTTCGTCACCCTCAGCATCGAGTTGATCCCCTCGATGATCTGCTCTTGTCTGGTTTCAGCGTAAAGGCCTGCCCAATATTCATAAGTGCACAAATATGACAGATAATGTCCAAAGGACATTTAATCACGATTTTGTCAAAGCTCGCTCTGTTAGGTGCTTTCCATATGGCCTAGCAAATTGCAGAGTTTACCAGAACATGATACTTTTTGCCGAAAGGTAATCATTTCTCAACCCATCGGCAACATTGATCAAGATTTTTGGGAATAGTATTGGCTCCAAAACATTTGGCCACCACTGCCCATATAGTTTTTGCCACATGGCACTGATGTTATATCCCCAGGAACAGCTAGGAGTAGATCTAGTGGATACAACTTTACTTTTCTGGATAACAAGTGGATCTAGAGAAAGAGAGAGAGAGAGGGGGTAAGGTTGTACGTTGTGAAGGGAAATGCAGGCATGGTGAAGGATCCAGAGCCGGTCATGAAGTCGGTGGTGGTCCTCTGCGCTAGCCGCTTGGGCAGCGATGGTCGGGGATTAGGTGGTGAAGATGTGGACGCCGAGGTGGTACAGTGTAATGACGGCGGCTGGGGCTTTCCGTCACTGGCTACGCCCCTACTTGAGATTGGATTAGGTTGTGTTGGTGGGGAGTGGTGACTTACGGTGAACCTCGTGACTGGAGCCACCAGCTCCCACCTCTTTATATAGCGCCCGATTAGTCTGTTGGGCCTAATTAGTGGAGAGATTAATCTAACAATTGAAAGAAGAGATGTGAGATGTTTTTAGGATTATTACAAAAATCACTATTGATGTATATAAAATTGTTTTCTTATTCATTTTCAAAATACTACTTAGACAGTTAGATTGAGAAAATGTGAAAAGATCCCAGAGTCGTTTCGGCAATGAAGATGTCGTCACCAAACATTTTCAGCCCTACTATAACCATTGAAACATTCTACTGCATATGAACGGGGGTGAAACATCAAACATTTGCCCTTGTTTAGATGTGAATTTTTTTTTTGAATTTTGATATTGTAGCACTTTCTTTTGTATTTGATATTTATTGTCCAACTATGGATTAACTAAGCTCAAAAAATTTGTCTCGAAAATTACAGAAACTGTCTAATTAGTTTTTGTTTTCGTCTATTTTTAGTGCTCCATAATGTGCCACAAAATTTGATGTGACGAAAAATCTTAAAAAGTTTTTAAATTTAGGGTGAACTAAACAAGGCCTAATTCATCCCAAAATCCAAAAACTTTTTAAAGCTTCCCGTCACATCAAATCTTGCGAAAAATGTGTTAAAGATTAAATGTAAATTAAAAAAAATAAATAATTACACAATTTATCTATAATTTGCGCGACAAATCTTTTGAACATAGTTAGTCTGTGTTAGGATAATAATTACTAAATACAAACAAAAGTGTTACGGTGTCAAAAATCAAAATCCAAAAACATTTCGATATAAACCAGACCCTAATTCGATGAAACAAAGCAAACAGTCACCACCAGGCGATGGAGCAAGTCAGAATGTACTGGCGAGGGGAAAAGCTCAGAAGCATCCCATAGGATGGACAATCATGAACTATCAAACAAAATCATAGCTCAACACAATACGATTAAGATGTATAAATGGCAGCTATGCCATCAGCCTCGCACACCTATAGCAAGCACCACCACATAACCACAAAATAGCAACCGTGTGGAAATGTGGAAGAACGAGTTCGGTTTGGTGTGTCTGGTCTTATTTATCAAAAGACACTGTAGCCATGTGTATTTCAAGCTTCGGATCTATAAGTAGAAACTACAGATAAGTAACGGAACTACAAACTTTCATCAACTCAATAGCATAAGGGGACCAAAAGCAGTAGGTGACAACTGTACACATTTCTATCTCACGTGAAGATCCTCAAAACAGCAAAGTTTCCTCTTTCCTTCAAGAAGCCAGTGCGTACCAACAGGTGGAGTGCGCCTCATCGGGCGGCTCTTGGTGCTGTGAGTAACAGAAAAGAACAATAAACCAGATGAATCACAATGGCTGTGAAAAAACAGATAACTGTAACACATGAAGGTAGACTTTAGAGGAAAATATATACCTAAGTTAACGGCCTCTGAACCTTTCATCAGACGAAGGCGCTGGCAGGTTTCCACAAACATCCTGCAAAACCACTAGTTAGAAACTTGTCATATTAAAGTCTTATTAAGGGAACATTCAACTACATCCTTGCAGTTCGGTATCAAGCGCTACTCATTGCAATATGACCAAGGAAGAAAATATAAATGAAAATTAACTTGGACAGACCGATCTCAATGCTCAAGATAACATATTTTCTAGAAGGATCAAGAAGCAATTTGCTGCGTAGGTAGCCGATAAGTCAGGTGAACAGTTTAATCTAGCTATCTAGTAGTGGAGAACAAAACTAGAAAGACAACCTTATCCAAAGTAGCCTAACTTAATAAAGTCAATTCCTTTCAAACATAGGTATTCTGTACATCAAAGTTGCTTATAATATATAAAAGCTAGAAACAGCAGCAGCAACAAATTCGGTGCAAGAAGTATCAAACAGGAAATTATTGTGATTCGTCCACGTGAATGACGTTTCTGGATAGAATCTAAGGTTAAAAAACAAAAAGTGGATTTAGTTTTTGATCAGCGGATTGCATGATCGCAGTGAGCTAAAGGTTGTCATTGTCAGGTAGGGGGGTGGGGGGCTTCCTAATAATTCTCCTATCCTGATAGTTCAACAACACTTCAGATTAGTTGATGCAGCATATGAGTAATTCCTCAGATGCACTTACACTACAGGCATGCATTACGGTAAATAACCAACAGCACCTCTTAGGAATCTCACTTAGAAGATGCATCACTGAAAAAAATAACTGAGGCAAACCTCTGGGCTTATTTGAACTAGATCTAGTCAGTCCATTAGATGAAGTAACTTCCAAGACAATCCATTCAAACCCCTAATCCATCACTATTCATCCAAACAACTCTCTCTAGGATCTGTTTCCTTCCTACCCAAAATATAAAATACAGCCATGTCACCACAATCTAATTCTAACCCCCCTCCTCCACCCAAAAAACTACTTCATCAAGGACTGGGAACAACTTCTCAAATCAAAGGTACAACGTCCAATTTGATGAGGAGTACAAGATCCTAAGCAATGATCATATCTAGGAACAAACCTTTGGAGTACTAAAAGCTACTAAATAGTAGTAAAGACTTAATCAAAGGACTGTAAAGAAACTGTTAAATCAAAGCTACCACATCCAATCTGATTGACTAGTGCAAGATCCTAAGCAATAGTCATAAGCTAAGAACCATTCGAGTAATCGTGCAGAAACTGCACAGATAATCAACTAATTAGGGAAAGTAAAACAGAACAGAGCAGCACAGGAGCTCACTTCCAGGGGACGTCGCCGACGAGCATCCAGTCGCCATCCTTGTCCTCGTACGTGGGCACGTACTCCGTCCCGTTCACCGCGTCCACCAGCTTCCTCTCGTCGTCGGCGAACTTCCCTGCGCGCACATCCAGACAACAATCTCCGTCAGACGGAACGCTCGATCAAACAGAGCAAGGCGCTGCGGAAACGCCAGGAGGAAGGAAGCACGAAGCAAGGGGTGGTAAGGTCGCCAGCACTGACTGATGGTGAAGTGGGAGAAGAACTTGTCCTGGAGCGCGCGGAGGAGCTGGTCGTAGCCGGCGTACGCCTGGAGGTCCACTTTCCGCAGGTAGGGCGCGCCGTCGACGGCCACCTTGACGAACTTGGCGGCCTGGTTTGCCTTGCTGGATCCCGCGACGTCGGCGAGCGCGTTCTTGCGGTACGACCTCACCGGCGGCCACCCCACCACCCGCGCCCTGCCCACCAAAACACAGGAGGAAGCAAGGAACCGACGTCAAACTCCACTCCACCTCAGAGGCCAAAGCAACTGCCTCTTTGTTACTTTGGGATTTTTTTAAAAAAAAAGAAAAGGAAAGGCCTGTGTTCATCGGCCGGGGAAGGCGGGGCGTACTTGGGTGCCGGTGCAGCGTCGGAGGAAGCGGCGAGCGGGGAGGAGCGGTCGGGGTTGGCGTCGGAGGAGGCGCGCTTGCGGTCGGCGTCGGGGAAGGCGGAGGACGAGGACGAGGACAAGGAGGCCGCGACGGCAGCGGGGGCGGGGGCGGAGCCCGGGAGGCGGAGGGTGAGCGTGAGCGCGGTGTCCTCGAAGTCGAGCCCGGAGGCCGCGGAGGACTCGGTGGAGCTCCGCTCCGTCTCCACCGACATGGCCGGCGGCGGCGTGCTGGGCTCCGCGCTCGGCGGCTTCCTCTTCTTCGTGCGGGCGAGCGAGGGAGGCCGGACCGCCGGTGGGGGAGGAAGGGGAAGGAAAAGGAAAAGGCAGCGAAGGCAACTGGGGGAGAGGTGGTTTGGTTATAGTGGGTGGGCCGCGGTCACTCCCTCGTCAGGTCGCGATAGTTTTCGCGTATGAGCCCCTCAACTTAACGCTAAATAATCAGTATAACAATTTCCACGTGTCGTAATGTGCTAATAGTGTTAGTGAAAATTTTCGCTAACACTAATTATGCGAATACGGAATAAGGTGAGGTGCAAAACGTAAGAGAGAGACCGGGCAAGCGAGGCTCCAGACTTCCCAAAAGGGGAATATATATAATTTAATTGATATATAAACAAGGAAATGGCGGTACTAGCACTCGCGCGGGTGGGCCCCGGCTGCCGGTTGGGCGCCCTGCAGCGGCCCCCGGAAGCGGCAAGCGGGTCCACGGCGGAACCAGCCGTTCGATCACCGGCCGACGGCGGTCCGCCGGTCACCGTTGAAACTCCTACCGGATGCTCGCTCAATAAAAAAAAAGTGGCTGAAGGATCTCTTTAGTTTAAAAAATATAAAAAAAATCTAGCGGAATAGAGGAAGGCACGCACGCACGCCCACGGAGGGAGGTTTTGATTTTTGAAACTCGTGGAACGCATTTCCAGCGCGGTTTGGACCAAAGTACAGTAACTGTACCCGCCTCCTACCAGGAGTGGTAGTTTGAAACAGACGGGTGGGTAACTGCGGTGGCCGGACGGGACGGACACGGACGCGTAGCTTTTTTTTTTTTTTTTTTTTTGAGGAACACACGGACGGACGCGTAGCTGTCCAGGTCCAGCCGTGCCATAAAGCGGCGACATGTGAAAGTGCCGGGCTGTCGGCCGCTTGTCCCCTCCAGAGTCCAGCCCGCGCGGCCCACGTCGAGTATCCACCAGTCTCCCTCCATCCATTCCGTGGGCTGGCTCGTTTCGTTTGCGTCTCCGCTTCGCTTTGCCCGTTCGGCCGTGCCGTCGCTCGCGGTCGCCGGTGAGGACCTTTTTTCTGCCTGACTGGCTCTCTCCCTCCCTCCCTCCCTGAGACCCTGACCGCCCCCGTTCAAACGCTCTCGACACCGAGCCGCCCGTGCGGCCGTCGCGTCGCGGCCGCGCGCCTCGTCCGAGCACCGGTCCGGTGGTGCGTTCTGCAGGCGTTCCAGCGGACCAGGCAGGAGCAGCGAACTGCGTGTGAACGATCTCTGCATCGGGGGCAGCCGTGGAAGACAAGAAAAGGGGCCTGCGGACTGGACGGCGGCCGTGCACCACGGAACCCGGCCGCGTGGAGATGCGCGCTGGCGAGCAGCGCTGCCAAGTGCTACTGCTACAGTAGACTGCTAGTGGCTGGCCTCGATGGAGCCTGGAGATCTCGACGCCTTTTCCCCTTTCCCTGTCCAGTTCAGGCGCGACAGGGCAGGACCCGAGGCCGGCCGGTCCAGTCCACCTGTGCACGTTCACCATGGGCCTTCTTGTCCTCAACGAATCCGATCCATCACGAGGGAGTCGGGACTGGACTGCCAGTGCCGCCAGTGCAATATATCATCGAGGGGCGCAACCGCAGCTGCAGCGTGATCTTGACGGATCGCGAGGGGGTTGCGGTTGCGGTTGCAGGGAGAAGGATCTCAATCAGGGTCTTGTTTACTTCCACCCAAAATCCAAAAACTTTTCAAGATTCTCCGTCACATCAAATCTTTAGACGCATGCATGAAGTATTAAATATAAACGAAATTTAAAACTAATTGTACAGTTTGGTCGAAATTTACGAGACAAATCTTTTAATCCTAATTAGTCTATGATTGGACAATAATTACCAAAAAAAACGAAAGTGCTACAGTGTTCCAAAAAATTTCGTTCAGGAAGTAAACAAGGCCCAGAGACAAGAGCGCTGGGCGGATTAGGACCATATATCCTGATATGCATGCGGATTAGTATGACCTTGTTTAGTTGGGCTGTATAATTTTCGTTTGTAGGGAGTATTTGATAATTATTGTATAATCATAATCTAACTAAATTTAAAAAATTTGTCTCGCAATAAAGACAAATTATACAATTAGTTATTTCTTTTATTTATATTTAATGTTTCATCTATGCAAAAAAATGTCTTGTAATTTAGAATGGACCCCTTTACAAATACTTTTAGATCTGCAAGTAACTAGCAAAATTTACTTATGATATTAGAATTGCTATCAAGTGCTAACTATTATTTTCAGAAAAGTGTGTGTGCTAACTCTTGCTAAGAAAATACTTTTAGATCTGCACGTTGCATCTTTGCTGAGAAAATAAATATTAGAGCTGATATTTTTTGCGATTAATATTAGAGCTGATTTAGCATGTTAATTACATATTGTTTAGTTCCAAAAAATTTTGCAAAATAGGAATAGTATCACTTTTGTTTGTATTTGGCAAATATTATCCAATCATGAACTAACTAGGCTCAAAAGATTCGTCTCGTCAATTCCGACCAAACTGTACAATTAGTTTTTATTTTTGTCTATATTTAATACTCTATGCATGCGTAAAAAGATTTGATGTGTTTTGGAAACTAAACAAGGCCATAGCATTCAGTAATCAGGGCATGTTATCTCTGTTCCAAGAAGGCTGCGCTGCGCCGGTGTCCAGTGTAGGCGTAGCGCCTTGTGGTCTCTTGTGAACTTGTGATGCTGTGTGGCGTGAGTCACGAGACGAGCAACCGATCGCACGGTAAAGTAGCCTGAGCAGTGACCACCGCGGCGCAGCTTCTCTTTTGGCGCTTTCCTGCTCAACAGCTCAAGTCATTATTCTGATGGTCATTGCACAAGAATCCAATGCCTGTGAGCCTCTCCTTCCCACCGTCTTTTGGAACTCGGAACTCCACAGAATAATGCCAAATCGATTGCATGCACGCTTGCCTGACCACTGCAGCTTCTCTTTTGGCGCTTCCTGCTCCACAAGCCAATGTTCTGATGACCACTTGCTTCTCCTTTTGTCGCTTTCAAGGGAAAAAAAAAAGGAGAGAGAAGAAATCTCGCACCCTACCATTTGCTGGTTCGTTCATATACCCGAGTACAGGAAATACTTTTACTTCGGCCTTGTTTAGTTCCCCGATAAAAAAATTCAGTCATCATATCAATTCTTTCGACACATATTTCGAAAATTAAATATACAATTCGGTTGTAAATCGCGAGACAATTTTTTAAGCTTAATTAGTCCATAATTAACCAAATTACTATAGTACTAACGTGTGCTAATGAGAGGTTAATTAGACTTAATAAATTTATCTTACAATTTCTAGATGAGTTATGTATTTTGTTTTTTTATTAGTCTACGTTTAATACTTTAAATGTGTGCTGATACATACGATATGACACCAAGGCCTTAGTACTCCTAATGACCCTTGTTTAGTTCCCAGAATTTTTTGAGTTTGGCTTTTGTGACACTTTTATTTATAATTAATAATTATTGTCCAATCATAGACTAACTATGCTCAAATGATTCGTTTCGCAAATTACAGACAAATTATGTAATTGGTCATTTTTTATTTATATTTAGTGCTCCATATATGGAGTACTATATCCAAAGATTTAATTTGATTGAGAATCTTGAAAAAATTTAGAAATTAAATAAGGCCTTGGTTGCCTGGGAATACAAAATGGCCCATTCTATTGCGCATCAATCGATTGTGCTTTTTGGCCTGTCTGCCTGCCTGCCGATTGGGGCGAAACAAACACGCTCACCCGGTCAAAGCTGGCGTTTTTCCGTGGAACGGGAACGGTAAAGGCGGACCGCCAATGGGCGGCTTGCCCACGAAGGTGCGGCTGCTGGAGTCAGTCAACGTAACATCCTGTCGGCTCAGTGAGGAGCACCCGAATCCGATGCCCAATTTGCAAGCGACTTGCCACCACTTTGAAAAGTCCGTGGTACGTGCTCCATTAAATTAATTACTGTCGTACTCCGTATACCTGTAACACTGCTATCCCTCTCCCACTGTGGCCGGCTTGAGGCCTTGTGTACGCCTTGTTTAGTTCTAAAAAATTTTGCAAAATTTTTCACATTTTCCGTCACATCGAATCTTTAGACGCATGCATGAAGTATTAAACATAAACGAAAATAAAAACTAATTGCACAGTTTGGTCGGAATTGACGAGACGAATCTTTTAAGCCTAGTTAGTCTATAATTGGACAATATTTGTCAGATACAAACGAAAGTGCTACAGTGTCGATTTTCCAAAATTTTTCGGAACTAAACAATGCCTATGAAAAGTGAAAAAAGTTTTCAGTATTGTAGTATTTTCGTTTGTTTGTAACAAATATTATCCAATTATGGACTAACTAGGATCAAAAGATTCGTCTCGTGATTTACTTTTCAACTGTGTAATTAGTTTTTATTTTCATCTATATTTAATGTTTCATGCATGTGTCACAAGATTTGATGTGACGGAGAATCTTAAAAACTTTTTGGTTTTTAGAGTGAACTAAACAATGCCTGAATTGACGATGGAAATCACCTCAAAATTCATTTTTTTTTAAAAAAAATCCCTCGTTATACACTAAATATAAACGAAAACAAAAACTAATTACATAGTTTGTCTGTAATTTACAAGACAGAACTTTTAAATCTACTTAGTATATAATTGATAATAATTATTAAATACAAACAAAAATGTTGCAGTATCAAACTAAACAATGAAAGACTGAAAACTGTGCTCCTTCTCTCCAATATACGATCGGTACCATACCAATCTCGTTACTGTATAAAGGTTTGGATAGCGGTAGGGGGAAACGGGAGTAGTAATGTACTCCCTCCATCTCAAATTATAAGTCATTCTAAGAATCTTGGAGAGTCAAAGTTTTTCAAGTTTGATGAAATTTATATAGCAAAATAATAATATTTTTAGTATCAACTAACTATCATTAGATTGTTTGTTAATTATAATTTCATAGTGTACCTATTTTATGACATAAATATTTATATTTCTTTTTATATTTTTAATCAAACTTAAAAATATTTTGACTCTTCAAAATTCTTAGAATAACTTATAATTTGGAATTAAGGGAGTACGTAAGCTACAAGCCTACTGCCTACAGCATGAGTGTGATCGGGAACAAAGACTAGTCAGGCCTTGTTTAGTTCCGAAAAATTTTCGGATTTCGCTACTGTAGCATTTTCGTTTTTATTTGACAAATATTATACAATCATAAACTAACTAGGATCAAAAGATTCGTCTCGTGATTTATAGACAAACTGTGTAATTAGTTTTTGTTTTCATCTATATTTAATGATTCATGCATGTGCCATAAAATTCGATGTGACAGGGAATCTTGAAAATTTTTTGAATTTCGGGGTGAACTAAACAAGGCCTCACTAGTGGGCTGCAGGAGTTAGGAGAAAACGGGAAGTGCTGCCTTTCCCGCTTTAGGGTACTCTACTACTGGTATCCCAGTGACGAAGTTAAAGCAAATTAAAAAGAGTACACTTAACTTATGGATGTATAGATATCTTTTGTGCAGATACATATATATAGTAAAATTTTAGACCTAATCATTACTTTATAATTTTTAGAGGGTGTATTTGCACCCGCTAATTAACATATGGCTTCGCCACTGACTAGTATTCACAAAGTGCCTTCTATGAACATCAAGGGCAAGGAGCAACAGGTGCCCTGCTATGAAATGATACTGAAGATTTCCTTAGAGGTGGGGCGAAGTGGTATAGCTACTGCCTGGATGCTCTAAGTATGGAGGCTTTGACCTGCTGTGATGGCTTAGCGTTGGTGCTTCATGCAGGTTTTCAGAAAGTCTGGCTTAAAATAGACTGCCAAGAAGTGGTGAAGCTTTGGCAAGCGGGGATGAATCAAAGATCTAGTGTGGTCTTAATTATCAAGGAGATAAGGGAGCTGAGCAATCTTTTCCAAGAATTTAAATTTTCTTTTGTTAGCCATTCTTGTAATAACTTAGCTCATGCTTTAACTAAAAAGGTCACGGATGACAACAGGGTTGGGTGGTGGTCCTATGCCCTAACCAGTGTTTCGAACCTGCTGGTCTCATACTGTAATTTTGCTCCCCCGTGTTGAATGAATCTCCTTGATCGCAAAAAAAAAAAGACCATGGATGCATACTTACAGTACGTAAACAGTGCAAACGGATATGGCATCAGCACAGCAGTATATCAGTGTCCAGCCACGGTCGTAGCGGCCGCACCGTGCACATTGTGTCATCGCCGAAGGCTGTACCTGTACACAAGGCGACAGGCCCACAACCAGTCACGTTGCCCGCTCCCGGATGCCACATGGGCCGTTTCTGCTGGGCGCGACAAACAGCCGGCCCGACTCCGACAGACGCTACGTGGGCCTCCTTGTCAACAAGAGACGCATTGGGCGGCCCGTGGCCACACTCCTGCGGTTTGTAATCCATTAGATTGGAAAAGGTGTAGAAATGAAGGGGCCTTCTCAAAAAAAAAAAAAAAAGGAAGATGAAAAATAGGAAACCATGAATTACTTCCACTAATACCACTATACTCCTTTCCAATCTAATGGATTCATTCATTTACTATAGTTGAGAGGCCTTTGGAGGAAGGTAATTGCTAATGGCCGATCCTCCAGATTCAGCTTTTATTGCTTGACATTAACAAAACAAGCAATTGTTAATCATGCACTGATATTCTATCTTTCGTATTAATTACTGCCTCCAAAAATCTTCAGTTTCCACCAAAATGAATGACAACGCACTCGTCGTCTCTTCTCCAGAAATCAACCGAATCTGGCCATATTGCCGGCACTATCACCTTTTATCAAATAATAATACCAAGTAATCAAGGTTGCAGATATACAGGTACAGCCCATGATGAACAACACCATCAAGTTCCCGACTCATCATCCCCTGGCCTTCCCGTGTAGTTACTAGTTACCATCTACGTTACGGTAATTCGACTATTAGTATCGGCAAGTGCCATTAGCCCCTGCCCAGATCACTGCGGGTTACCGTGTCCCAGTTTTGGAGTAATCTAGCAGGACGCCATGGAAGCGACGATGCTTCTCTTCCTCGGCCTCATCCTCCTCGCGGGGCAACGAGGCTGCACCTGCACGGCCTCTGCTGCTGCCGGCGAAGGCGGGTTCAGCGTCGACTTCATCCACCGCGACTCCGCCAGGTCGCCGTACCGCCACCCCGCGCTCTCCCCGCACGCCCGGGCGCTCGCGGCCGCGCGCCGCTCGCTCCGGGGCGAGGTGCTCGGGCGCTCCTACAGCGGCGCGTCGCCCGCGGCCGCGCCCGTGTCCGCGGCCGACGGCGGCGTCGAGTCCAAGATCATCACCAGGTCGTTCGAGTACCTCATGTACGTGAACGTCGGTACGCCGCCGACGCAGCTGCTCGCCATCGCCGACACCGGCAGCGACCTCGTGTGGGTCAACTGCAGCAGCAGCGGCGGCGGCCTCGCGGACGCGGACGCCGGCGGCAACGTGGTGTTCCAGCCTACCCGCTCGTCGACGTACAGCCAGTTGAGCTGCCAGTCCAACGCGTGCCAGGCGCTCAGCCAGGCGTCGTGCGACGCGGACTCCGAGTGCCAGTACCAGTACTCGTACGGCGACGGCTCCCGCACGATCGGGGTCCTGTCCACCGAGACCTTCAGCTTCGTCGACGGCGGCGGCAAGGGCCAGGTCCGCGTGCCCCGCGTCAACTTCGGCTGCTCCACGGCCAGCGCCGGCACGTTCCGCTCCGACGGGCTGGTCGGCCTCGGCGCCGGTGCCTTCTCCCTCGTGTCGCAGCTAGGGGCCACGACGCACATCGACCGCAAGTTGTCCTACTGCCTCATCCCGTCCTACGACGCCAACTCGTCGTCCACCCTCAACTTCGGGTCCAGGGCCGTCGTGTCGGAGCCCGGCGCGGCGTCGACGCCGCTGGTGCCGTCGGATGTGGACTCGTACTACACCGTCGCCCTGGAGTCGGTCGCGGTCGGCGGGCAGGAGGTGGCGACCCACGACTCCCGCATCATCGTCGACTCCGGCACGACGCTGACGTTCCTCGACCCGGCGCTGCTGGGGCCGCTGGTGACCGAGCTGGAGCGGCGGATCAAGCTGCAGCGGGTTCAGCCGCCGGAGCAGCTGCTGCAGCTGTGCTACGACGTCCAGGGCAAGTCCGAGACGGATAACTTTGGCATCCCGGACGTGACACTGCGGTTCGGCGGTGGCGCTGCCGTGACGCTGCGGCCGGAGAACACGTTCTCGCTGTTGCAGGAGGGGACGCTGTGCCTGGTGCTGGTGCCCGTGTCGGAGTCACAGCCGGTGTCCATCCTCGGCAACATTGCGCAACAGAACTTCCACGTCGGGTACGACCTCGACGCAAGAACGGTCACCTTCGCCGCCGCCGACTGCGCCCGCTCGTCGGCCTCCAGCTGATGGAACCCGCCGTGCGGACCCCTGTAACACATGAGAATAAATCATTTTTGATATAAGAAGGAAAAATCTGTGATCGTAAAGCCGAGAGAGAAAGGGCGATGCTAAAGCCCATATGATGCCATAATTTTTTTTTTGGCACAATTGCCTAAAGTCAAGTGCTCAAATTATCTGCGACACCACTGTTGCCATAGTATTTAAGTAATAGACATGTGGTACTTAATTTAATTGAAAGAAATAACCAAAAAAGCAGAAACAAAGGGAAAAAAAATCCAAAAGTACTCCCCTTCAAGTATTTAGCATATGCTTGACATTTAGTTCAATTTACTCTCTCTAACTGTTTCACTTGGTCTAGTTTACCCTTTGACATGATTTGTTATTTTTATTTCACTGCAAGTTGAGTTTTAAGCCTTGTTTAGATCCGAAATCTTTTTAAATTTTGACATTGTAGCATTTTCATTTGTATTTAATAATTATTGTGTAGTCATTGACTAACTAGGCTCAAAAGATTCAACTTGCAAATTACAGGCAAACTGTGCAATTACTTTTTTTATCTATCTTGAAAAACTTTTAAATTTTGGGGTGAACTAAACAAGGCCTTAACACCAACTTTTATGATGTGATAGAGGGTATCATAAGATATGTTTGAAAAATATATCTTAATTTTTTACCACTATTTTGATAGCTTATTAAAATTAATAATAAATTAAGACAAAATATGAGTCCTCTATCACCGGACAAATTTTAAAACTAAAATACAATTTGTATAGAGAAACACAAAAGAATTTATTGTGAGGCGTAAATTTGACCAATTTAAATAGTTGAAGATAGTAAATTGAACCAAATATTGGTTTCTGAGATTATTATCCAAGCATAGGCTAAACTCACAAAAAAAAACAGATGGCTTAGCGACAGGGGGAAAGGACGATGCTAAAGCCCATGCGACCATGTTTTCAGCCCGTTTGGTAACCTTAAGATATACTACTCGTTAGCGGTCGCCTCTCTTCCCACCACCAGAACTACCCCTACGGCCCTACCATCCAACCCAGGCCTTGTTTAGTTCCAAAATTTTTAGCAAAATGAGCATTGTAGCAATTTCGTTTGTATTTGATAAATATTGTTCAATCATGGACTAACTAGGCTCAAAAGATTCGTCTCGTCAATTCCGACTAAACTGTACAATTAGTTTTTATTTTTATCTATATTTAATACTTCATGCATACGTCTGAAGATTCGATGTGACGGGGAATCTGAAAAATTTTGCAAAATTTTTGGGGAACTAAACAAGGCCCTACTACTAAATAAATTTTTTAGAATCTTATTGCTACTAATTAGAGATCACGATAATCCTAGTAAGACATGTTAAGAAAAAAGAAGGATAAATTCTAGAAGTCACGAAGATGTCTCAATTAAATGCATAATTGAAGATACATGGATGTATGACAGAGGGGAAAAAATATAGATAATACTGAATATCTGACAACTTTATCACCACCTTATAAAAAAAATATAAAATATCTGTATGCATGTTGTGTTTGAATATAAGCAAACAGAAAATCCATGTAAATCTAAGCAATTTTTATTAATCGTAGACTTTGAACATGAACCTATAAATTATTATGCCTTGTCTCTGTTACTCTATGAGAGTATGCTTTTTTTTTTGCGGGGTGGCCGGTGGGGAGGTGATGGTTGGTGAGCCAGGCGTAGGCGTTTTTGGAGGTGGACGGCTAGGATTCCGGAGTCAATTTACTTCTTTTATAAACCGTATTTTTTTCTGTGAGCTAACATTATTTTTTTATAATAAATCAACGAATAATATTTTTAGTCATAACTTTTCAGACAAGTGAATAAACTCTAAGAGCAACTCCAAGAGCCTGGCTAAAATTAGTAGTCAAATTCTATTGTTTAGCTATTTTGTAAAGTAAAAAATTCTTAAAAAAAGAGATCCACAACAGCCTTGCTATTTTACAAAATCATATAGCCTGTGTCAGTGGTTGACTATATATGGCAAACGAAAATCAAGAAATAACCAACTTTTTATTTTATAAAACTAGATAGCAAATCTGTTGAAGTCTATCTTTTGTTATGCATATTCTAAAATAATCTCCACAACAAGAATAGCCAAGTTGTTGGAGTTCTACGGATCTTATATGATGCCTCGCCTCTCACTCTTTGAGAGCATGCATTGTTTTTTTTCCTTGTCTAGTTAGAACTTAAAAAAGACTTGAGAAGAAAATGAAGAACCAACACGACCTATTTCTTCTTTAAAGTTTTTATATGTGCGCATGCTTGTGTACCACACTACCACGGGCCTCCACAAAATCAAGTCGTGGAGAATAACCACGAAGCCGATGGAAAAATTGGAGAGTGATGCAGGCCTCCGATTGCTGACAAAGAAGTTTTTTTAGATATAACGGAACAAAGTTATATTATAGCCTGACCAGAGAACCTCACAAAGATTTTAGATGTCATCCTGTTTTACTTCAGGCATGTCGTGGAGAAGAATGCAATGTGCTACCTTGTTTCTAAAAGAGAGTGCTGCTGCTGGCTATCTGAAGCTGCAAATTAGAAAAATGTCAATTTTAGCCATGCACACCCACGTTTTGTCCGAAAGTTTGCACAACGTACTCTCCAGCTGAAAGAACGCGGAAAATGTGATTCCCCCCGCTGCCCATTTTTCTCCGTCCTACCCAGCATTAGGCCAAAGACGCTAAAACGACACGAGTAAGCCATCTCGCAATTCCTTAACGAGCACCGCCACCGAATCGCACACGGTTTCCATTTCTCAAATGGAGGATGAATAACCAAGCAAAGGGAGGGTGGCTGGCTCTAATCTAACCCCGCATCGCATGCGCTGGCTGTCCACGACGGCGATCCCCGGCCGTCCGATCCTGCCACCCCGACCCCGAGAGAGCTGCCTATATTTACCGAGCTACCCCTTGCCTTCTCCTCTCTCCGGCTGTTCGTCCCCTCACCTCCCGGCCGAGGACGAGGGACCCCCCGACCGGCGACCGCTGACCTGGGGGGCGGGCGGGCGGGCGGGCGGCTACATTACAGAACAGAAGCGACGACGGCAAGAGGACAAACGAGTCGAGGGGAAACGAACAGGGAAGGCGAGGGGAAATTCACCCGCATCGACGAGAGCTGCCGGTCACCGGCCCGAATCGGAGCCCCCGGTTCCCGCTAGGTATATTGCCGCACACCCTCCTTCGTTCTGCTCATCGGAATGGGGCCGTGTTTCATTCCATTCCATTCCCCTCCGGTCAGTCTAGCGTAGGCCTCGCCTCGCCTCGCCTCGCCTCGCCGATTTGGTCGCCCCAGTTGGTTGGTGTAATGTGCTGTTGTTGTCGATTAGCCACCTGTGCTGTGGTGCTGCGGCCATCGGGCGATGCTCCTTTTCCTTTGATTCAACGCGCCTAGGATTTTGGTCTCTTAGCTGCAGGCGCTGTTCCTCTTCCTCACGTGTTGCTGATTGTTAGTTCTTCAGGTGATTTTTGGAAGAACGAACGAGCTGTGCTGATTAGTGGGGGATTCAGTTGTTGCGTTCTATGGAGGTACGATGTTTTCCTCCTTGTTGCTGCATTTCTGAACAATCTTCTGTTGAACTAATGTTTGACTACCACGGCTGGTGTATATTTTGATTGCTGTGTTAGGCTGTTAGCCTGTTAGAGGGCCTGTTTGGTTCGCTGCTAAATTTAAGCCAGCTAAACTTTAGTCACCTTAGTAGCTACACTTCCAAACAAACTGACTAAAAAGAAGCTAAAATAGTTTAGTCCCACTAGCACCCAAGGATAGCTAAATAGTTTTAGCTGGCTAAAATTTAGCAAGGGGGACCAAACGGGCCTAGAGTACGTTTGGTTCTCTGTTAGAGTATGCTTGGTTCGCTCGCAGACGCTGCAACGCCTCCTTGCGAAACTATGCCCAGAAGATTGTACCCCATTCCTTACTAGGCTATAGTATTTTATTAGGATAGTTCGCTCCATACCAGTATAACGCAGGAAAATTAAGGAGGTATATTACATCTGTATCAGTCTTTTCTAACAGAAAAAGAAAAAGAAGAAGACTATTTTGCTTGTCATGACTAATTTGCAGTCAAGCTCTAGTTTGGTAGGGAAGTAGGATGCAATTGTTGGATGTAATGTCAAAATCAGAAGAATGCTAGCTAGGATTATGGAAAGTGGGGTTTACCTTAGACAAAGGCTCTAGTCTTCAGAAACACTCCATATAACCTGGCTGCAATCTTTCCTTCTAGTCTAATCTTGTCTAGTCAATTATGATGCCTTAGCTTAGACAAAGTCTTTCATAATTTAATCAGGCACATTTGCAGTCGATTGACACAGTTTAGTATACTTTTCTTCAGGTAGAATAAAAGTTACCTCAGGTGCTGCACTAGGAAGATAACTGCATGTCAAAGGAGGGTATCAAACCAATGTTCCATATGACTGTCTAGTTTATGAATGTTGCTCCTGTTTTATCACCTGAAGGCCTAGCACACAATCATCCTTTATTGATGGCTCAGACTGGAAACTTGAGCCAACGCGATCACACAATTGACATACCAATGAGTGATGGTACCTCCCCATCAACATCTCACCAGGATGATCCCAGTGGCTTGGATGAGTTGCATCACAGCAGAGGTCCTTCAAATGAAGTTCCACCAGGACCAGAAAGATCTTCTGGCACAAATGATGCATCTGACTCTCATAATGCATCCTCTGCAAGAATAGATCGAGGCCATCGTCAACAGAATCCTTTGAACTCTGGCTTCTGGATCTCAATCGAGCTTATTGTAAACCTTAGCCAGATTGTAGCAGCTATTGCTGTTCTGTCTGTATCAAGGAATGAGCACCCACACGCTCCATTATTTACGTGGCTTCTTGGCTATACAATCGGTTGTATCGCTATTCTTCCACATCTTTATTGGCGCTATCTTCACCGCAACCGCCCGAACATGGAGCAGGAGATGACACCACAAAGTTTGTCAGAACGGAACATGTCTGAGACTAATTCTTATGCAGCAGTCTCATCTCCTCGCACATCAGAAGCTGTGGACGGTACCAACAGTACTGGAGTCTCAAGAATGAACTTACCACTGGCAAGTCCAAGGTAACATTCTTCCATTGGATAAATCTGTGTGTACATAACAGAATTTTGGCTATGATGATCACCTATCTTCAATAATCTTTGCAGCCTTTTTCCTGTTAATAACCACATAAAATATTAGTCTTTCAGTACTTCCTATGAATTTTTTGTACTCCCTCCATCCCAAATTGTAAGTCATTCCAAGAATCTTAGAGAGTCAAAGCACTTTTACGTTTGACCAAAATTATAGAGAAAAATACTAAGATTTGTAACGTAAAGTGAGTATACTATGAAAATATAATTAAGAAAGAATCTAATGATACTTAGTTAGTACCATAATAATAATTATTTTATAATATAAATTTGGTCAAACTTAGAAAAGTTTGACTCTCCAAGATTTTTGGAATGACTTACAATTTGGGATGGAGTACTCTGGATTTGGTATCTGAAAGGTGTCCTGTCAAAATGCTGCGACCGATTGAAGTTTTTTCCTCTGATATTTCAGTTGATAATGAAGTAACGATGCATCAATCTTTGTAGGTTTTACGCAATGGTCGCTTGCTTTAAATTGATGCTGGATTGTTTCTTTGCTGTCTGGTTTGTCGTGGGAAATGTGTGGATATTTGGTAGTCGTTCTTCTGCCCATGATGCCCCTAACTTGTACAGGTATGTGGTGCTCAGGTTGCAATTCTTAATAATCCACAACTCAGACGTTTTATTTTTTGTTTGTTACCATTTTCAGGATCTGTATAGTATTTCTTGCGTTCGGCTTCATTGTCTATGCGCTGCCTTTCATTTTATGTACAATGATATGCTGCTGCCTGCCCTGTATAATATCCATTCTGGGCGTCCATGAGGATTTGGATCTGAACAGAGGCGCTACCACGGAGGCGATCAATACCTTGGTGGCTTACAAGTTCCAATCGAAAAGAGTTCATGATGGGGATGTGGGAGAAGATGGTGGTGGAGTCTTGGCGGCTGGAACTGACAAGGAGCGAATTATTTCTGCAGAAGATGCTGTGAGCTCTCTCCCCATGTTCCTTTTCATATATCATGCTGCATACTACATATTTGTAGTTCACAAATTTGATTATTGGGGATCTGCAGATTTGCTGCATCTGCCTGTCAAAGTTCTCAAACAATGAAGATTTGCGCGAACTTCCTTGTGCACATGTCTTCCACATGGAATGCATAGATAAATGGCTCCAGATAAACGCGTTGTGCCCTCTTTGCAAGGCTGAGATAGGGGGCTCAACAACAAGTAATCCGGAGAGTGGCTCTGTGGGTCCTGACAACGCCAACAGAGTAGGCAATGACGTCGAGTCACAACGGTAGCTGCTCTTGGCCTTTTCCATGACCATGAAGAGGTTGATGCGGACTAATTAAACTGATGAACATATAACAAACTACAAGTAGGAAGGTTACACACTGTATGGTCCAACAAGCCCTTTTTTTTCCTGATGGACTTGTTTCATATTGGCAATGTAGTATTTCCTGCTACAGTGCAGAGCAGTGTGTTCAGCATTGTTCTTGGCTGATACATTTTCGCGTAGAAACCATGTCTGCTGGATGCTGGTGGTGGCCACCTAAGATGACCCCACGGCGTTGGTGGTTGACGCTATGTTGCTAACCTCCTTGCTGTTAGAAGTTGCCTAGTGACTGTCTCCTTGTATATAAAATGTGACCTGATCAGCTGGCACCCCTGCAGCTCCTGTAATGGTTATTCTTGTACATTGCATAGATTCATGTATATATGCTAGGTAATTGGTACTACATGTCTGCAAGGTACAATTTCGTCCTATTCCAAAGATGTATGCATGCAGGTCTCTGTAACAGCGAGGCAATAGTAAACTGGGTGACTGTAAGTGCACAGACAGATCTATCCATGATGAAAAAGAGAGCACATAAATCCGTGAATTATGAACCCTTATTTCCTAATTCCTCACGTTTATTTAGAGTGAATCATACTAGCACAAATGCAGATCCAACAACCTGATGCTCCCACACATGATTAAGCTGCAGAAAGCTTTATCCATTCTTTTCATTGCACCATGAAAGCTGCACTGTCAACTGTTGTTTGTCCTTGCACCCCCAAATTCCCCGTAGAGAGAAGAAGAACGTCTCCAATTATTGTTCCTTTTCTTGGTTTGCTCTGGTGATGATACTGTGCAGGAGGCAGACAGTACAGGTACAGCTATGCTAGACTGACCACTTTACTGTTGCTCCTCGCCTCTTTCCTGTTTTGGCAGCCTGGAATCGTTTTCTAAAATATTTTTAAAGACAAAAAAATCTCTAATATCTCTTTCATCCCAAAAAGCATACAATTTTAGAATAGCGTTAAGTCAAATGATTTAAAGTTTGATCATATTTATATAAAAATCAATATATATCATTAAATTCATCATAACATATTTTTCTATTATTTATATATATATATATATATATATATATATATATATATATATATATATATATATATATATATATATATATATATATATATATATATATATATTGAAGTCATAGCTACAAGCTACTGATGGTATTTTTTTTATAAATTAAGGCCTTGTTTAGTTCACCCCAAAAAGCAAAAAGTTTTTAAGATTCTCCGTCACATCGAATCTTGCGGCACATGCATGAAGCATTAAATATAGACGAAATCAAAAACTAATTACATAGTTTAGCTGGAAATCGCGAGACGAATCTTTTGATCCTAGTTAGTCTATAATTGGATAATATTTGTTACAAACAAACGAAAGTGCTACAGTACCGAAATCCGAAATCTTTTCGGAACTAAACAAGGCCTAACCTAACTTTAGTTTGACTTTGACCAGACCTAGAATTGTTTTTTTAACGGACGCAGTAACAAGAATAGAGTAACGTACACAGACCACGCTAGCCTGAAATTACTGGATCTGCACTAGTACTAACGACTGAGCTCAGCTCAGGATTGTGTGACGGCATGAAAAATGTGTTGGGCCTTGTTTAGTTCACCTCGAAAACCAAAAAGTTTTCAAGATTCTCCGTCACATCGAATCTTTCGGCACATGTATAAAGTATTAAATATAAACAAAAATAAAAATTAATTGCACAGTTTACCTGTAAATCATGAGATGAATCTTTTGATCCTAGTTAGTCTATAATTAGATAATATTTGCCACAAACAAACGAAAAGTGCTACGGTACCGAAATCCGAAATCTTTTCGGACTAAACAAGGCCGGTTACTTTGCTTAAATGCTCAGGGACAAGAACACAAGCAAAGCAGACACTAGATTTTATTTCCAGTTTTCACAGATCAGCGGGTGGTTATTTGAAAAGAAAACCACAGTTCAGCTGGTGCCAGGTGGTGGACGCTGGAGTACCGAACGAACGGCATCGAGGATATCTGAATCTGGTCAAGAATTGGAGAGACCTATCTCCATCTGTCCGTGCGCGTGCGACGGGCCCGATTTCACGTGCCGCTGGGCCTATCTAGCTCATGACCGACGGGCCAATAATCTCGCCAAATCATGCGACTTTTTTTTGTAGGTATAGATGGACACGGACACAGGTCCATCCCTCTCATTCTGCCGGCCCTCCAATCCGGTTCCTGTAGCCTGGCGCTGTCGAGCGAAGCCGGCACAGGGGCAGGCAGGCAGATTGGCAGGACGCGCGGGGCACGCGGCGGCCCCCGGCACCTAGGCTCTAGCTAGCTAGCGTAGTGCACGCGCGTGTGGGCGCGAGGCCAGGCGATAAGGAGAAGGGAACGTGGTGTGCCGGAGGAAGACGACGACGAGGCGGCGGGCGCGGATGGAGCCCCGCCCCGCCCCGCGCGCGTCAGCGCGTGCATGCATGCCCGTGCGCGTGCGCGTGCGTTTGGCTAGGCTAGCTGTGTCTGTGTGCGTGGCGCGCGGCGGCGGGGCCGGCCGGCCGAGCTGGTGCGTCGTCACCGCGCGCAACGCATGCATCATGCGGGTGCGGCGGCGGCGGCGGCGGTGGCGCTCGAGTGGCGGGCTCTCGCGCGCGTGGGCGAGATGAGATGGTGATGGAGCGAGCGAGCGAGAGCCGCGATGCCCGATGGCGATGGGGCCGGCCGGGCATTGCACGCGTCGTGTCGTGCGGTGGCTGGCTGAGTGGGCGTGTGGGCTCGGCATGTTTGACCGAGATCTGCTGCCACGGTCTGGACGACTGGATTGGCGTCCCTGCCCTTGTCCCCGAATGGCAACCTATGGGGGGCGGGGTGCTCGAGGGTAGAACTGCCAATGCGCGCCGCCGGGGACCGGGCACGAACGGACCCCGGCCGGCCCGGCCCTAGCTATTTAACCACCGGCATCCCAGCCGCACTCTCCGTCCGGTGCTCAACCAATCTACAACATCATTCCTTCCTTCCACACATTCACCTCTGCACCTGCAAAGTGCGGCAAACCATTATATTCTACCAACGCATCTCAATATAATTCTCATCATCATCAACCAGATGGCTAGGGTGTCGTCCATGGAGTCGATCTCGGCCTCTGTCCCTGCTCGCTCCGCCATGTGCTGCTCGACGTACGGCCGCCGGCGGCGGCGGCAGAAGGCCGTGGGCGGCTTCGCTGGCCGCTGCAACGCCGTGCTGAAGCAGCACAAGACGAGGCTGTACATCCTCGGCAGGTGCGTCTCCATGCTCCTGTGCTGGCACGACCACGACGCCGACTGATCGAGCTAGGCCGATGGATATGATGGAGTACTGAACATAGCCTGGGCCGGGATCGATCGGACTACCCCGGGCGCCGCGCGCAGTCTAGTTCGATCACGTACTATGCGTCGTCGTCAGTGTGTAGCTAGGGTGGCTTTTATTTGGAGGTGATACTTCATCAGCAGGGCAGCTGGCTGATTAATTGGATTGTATTGATTACTACTCCTAGGTGAATACATATACGAGGAGGTGATGATCGGTGAAACTTGAAGTGTAAATGAATGAATTAAAATATATGTATACATATAATAACGAGATGGTTAATTTCTCTTGTGGGGTGTGTGTGCATGATTACTGCTCTCAGCATCAGCTAACTGCTAGCTGGTAAATGGTGTCCCGGACAAGTGCTCAGCTATGGCTGACGGCAACACTTTTCCGTGCGCGCATGCATCAGCAATTGACGTAACGATCCAAAACATTCGGGAGGAACAAGTTTAGCTTACGGGCGAGCTAGATCTCGGTTGCCTGATCTTCTTTAATCTGTAATGGAGTGAACGACGACACAGCTCGCTGCACGTGCAGCTGCAGCTGCCCCAGAGAGGAGCAGGAGTCGGAGACGAAGAAGAATGATGCATCGCCGGCGGTCAGGGCGGAAGCCTGAGTCTGACTGTCGGTGTGAGGTTCCACTCTCCATCGGATCTCACAGTCACAGGCCGTCGCGACGCGCGAGTGGAGGCACCGCCTATTGGGCCAAAAGTAGCCGCCCCCCCCCCCCCCCCCCCCCCGAATATTTCAAATCAAGAAAGACTTTTGATTTCAGAGTGTGGCCTCATATGGCATGGGCCGAGAAAGTCGGTTGCTCCAGAACGAGAACAACGCGATTGAATCATGTATGTATAGTTTACTTATAGATTTATTTATATTTAACAAGCATAAATCTAAAATAAAATATATAACTAAGTTATATATATGATCCAATAAGTATAAAATTTTTACTATAGTTTAATCATACAATAATTAGTCCAACATAAAAATTTCATCATAATTGGATCATAGAAACTGCACCTATGAATTATTCCATTTAATTACAGGAAAGCATAAATCTAAAGCTATAACAAAAACTTTATACTAAAGCATACTATTTTATATGTTCACTGTGTAGATTCACTCATGTGGAGTCTAATAAAATTAGATTTTTTATTTTTGTGATTTACTATGTATTTTCAAAGTTTTAGCCAAAATAAATTAAAAAGAAAAAGACAAAACCACATTCAAAACTACTTATAACAGGGATAGGCATGTAAAATGAAATGTTTTAAAAGTTGAGGGGAGCGTTTTGCCTAGTTTTAGAGTTCAGCGAGAAAAAACAGACTTTTGAAAAAGTTAAGAGCAACTCCAACAGATATGCTATCCATGTTATCTAGGCTATTTTTACATCTTCAAAGCAAAAATTAAAGTCCAACAGATGTGCTATCTGGTTTGCTAAAATAGCAAGTTTGCTATTCCTAAACTTTCGCTTGTCATATATAGCATGTCGTTCTCACTAGCTGTCCTATACAAAGGCTGTTGTGGAACTCTATGTTTTGAGTGAGTTTTTTTATTTTACACAATGGTTAAATCTTATAATTTAGAATATAATTTTACCTAATCTCTTGGAGATACTCTAAGAAGGTAATATGGATTTTTTCCCAACTACAAGCCAAAGCCTCAACAAGGTGAAGTAAGATGCAATAATAATACTCCATTTGATTTGATGATAGTTTGTACTCTCTCTATCTTAAATTTTAAGTCATTCTAGTAATCTTGGAGAGTCAAAATATGTCAAGTTTGACCAAATTTATAGGATAAGATAATTATATTTATGATATTAACTAAGTATCATTAAATTCTTCATTAAATATATTTTTATAGTATATTTAGTTTGATGTCGTAAATCTTTGTAATTTTTTTTTATAATTTTGGTTAAACTTGGGATGCTTTGACTTTTTAAGATTTTTGGAATGATTTATAATTTAGGATGGAGAGAGTAAGCAACCAGCAGTTAATAATCGTAATAGAAGGTTATGATATTACAGTACGTAATAATCATAATAAAAGGTTATGATATTATACTCGTACTAGTACTATAGTTCATGAAAATCCTTTTTATTTAATTATTATTAGGCGGTTGTCGTATGTGGTACGGTAGGACTGCCATGCGTGAGCGTGATCCTTGGACACTGAAGGCAATGCAGGATGCAACTCAGAACCTCAGACATCAGAGGCCACCGCCTCCGAGCAAGTAGTTGCGGAGCGCCATCACGAGAGCGGCGCCGGCGCTTGCGAGCCTGGGGAACCGCCGTGAGACGAGGGACAGCATCACGAGCGCCGCGCCGAGGAGCCAGAGGACGAAGGCGGCGAGCAGCACGTGCTCCGGGCTGGAGGAGCTAGCGAGGGCGAGCTGGTCCCAGGTGAGGACGAGCGCCCCCAGCAGCATGCAGGCGCGGCCGCCGGAGTCCAGGAGGAGCTGCTGCTGGAGGCCACGACGGCGGCGTCCGATCCACGCCAGCTGGAGGTCGCCGTCGTCGGCATGTCGGGGATTGCGCATCTCCGCCGGGCCTGCCATTTGACTTTGCAATTGCAATGCAGGTGTACAACGTCTGTTGGCTGTTTGTTTATTAAGAGGCGTACGGTTTGTGTTCGGGTCGGTGAACTCTGGCGGAGCTAGCCCGGATTATATAGAGGGCTAGACGCCAGGCAGGACGCAGGAGCGATGGAGATACTGCCGGCTGGCTGCAGCTCAAAAACCATGCATGCACGTGACATGACATCGTCAATGGATTTTGTCACACGGTGGGGGCCAGAGTAATTCTGATGAGGCACCGGACGTCGACCGAGGGATGCGATGCGATGCAATGGTCACTGGATAGTGGGATTCGAGCCCTACCTTGACGCCCTAGCTTCTCCTTACTTGCTTCTATAGAGCGTCTCCGACGGTCTTTCTGAAAAAAACACTATCCAAATCATTATTTGAATTACTTTATATTTTTTTATTTCTCCAACAAAATTTTCTATATTTTATGCGCACTAAAAAGTCAGTATCACTCTCTCTATCTTTCACCAGCAAGAAATATATAATAGAGTTTGACTATATTTGGATAGCTAAATTTAAGAAACCGTTGATGATAATTTTTTTATCAAAATCTCTATTAATAAAAATTAGAAAAGAAATAGATAGTCTCGCGCAGAGCTGCTCTAGCAGTTGTTTCGATCACCTAAAATGTTTGGACTTTAGATACCATTACGGGCTAATTGTTAGCTAGTTATTTTTAGCTCAAATTAGCTCTAGTGTATTTTTTTTGTCAAGTCTTTTTAACTAGCTAGTGACAATTAAACAACCAACCATATAGATAATTTAAACTAACTTTTAGCCCAACTGATGATACTAGCCATGTGTATCAAACATTCCCTAAAACTGGTTTGTTAGTCTACTAATCGATATGCAACTAAAGTTTAGTCGATAGTGTTGCTTGGGTGCAAAGACTAATACTCCCTCTATCCCAAAGTAAGTGATGTTTTGGATTTTTTCTAAGTCAAACATTTTTAAAGTTTGACCAGATTTATAAAAAAACTACTAATGTTTATGATACTAAATAAGTATTGTTAAATTTATTATGAAATATATTTTCATATTCTACCTACTTGGTGTTGCTTGTTTGCTTGAGCTTATCTACCGAATCTGCTAGCCATTCAATATTATTTTTCTCTCGCAACAAATCAGCGAACAATACTTTCAACCATAGCTTATCAACCAAACAAACATATATCACTTATTTTAGGACAAAAGGAATACTAGCTAGCTTCTAGAAGTCCACTTTTAGCTTTCTCTTAGCTAGTGAATTAATTAATTTGTAGTTAACGTGTGGACTAAAGTTTAGTCTACCTATTTAGATGATCTAGAACTAGATCTCGGGTACGTGACGGGTAAAATTGAGTCTTATAGTATCTAAACAAGCCCTGACATGGGGCAGGGGCAGAACAAATGAGCAAATAAGTTAAAGCAATTGATTCAAAACCAAGGAATTGAATCAAAGCATCAAAGACACGGCATTGCTTTAACCTAAGGGCACCTCGCATTATTATCAGCATGCAGTTAGCTTACCTCACTATTATTTGTTAATGGATGATATGATGATCTTTATTTAGATTGTGGAAAGCTTATGTGGATTGGTATCGGACTTTGGTACTTGACTTCCCGCGCACGATCGTTGTGATGTGAAAATACTGCACCAGCTGCATGCTAGTGCGTACGACTTTGTAATTTTGAGGATGCCAGCTGGGAGGGAAGAGGACAACGAAATATGTCTGGACAACCCGACGCCGGCCGCGATGCCTCGATCCCGAGCCAAGAATAAATAACTCATAGATTTTTGCACATAGATATACTCCCTCCGTATAGGATTTAGAAGTTATTTAGTATAGCGACACCGTCTTTAAAACACAACTTTAACATCTTACTTTTATAAAAATATTTACAAAAAATGATATACGTATATTTTTATGAAAATATTTTTCAAGACGAATATATTCATATAATTTTTACATTGTAAACTCAACAATTAAAAAATCATTGATGATTTATATTTTTAATATTCGACTCAAATCTTGTCCAAAACAAGATGAAAAAACTTTATGTACATGCATGCACACTGCGAGCATATTGTGCTTCTCTTTAGCTCTCTGGTTGGAGTGATTATATGTAGTTGGAATATATGCCTTAGCATCGCCCCATCCATGCTTTTTTGGACAAAGAAAGCTTTGTTTAAAAAACAAAAGCTCGCTGGTCTCTCTAACAAGGTACACGCAACCATTATTACTAGCTAGCTAGTGAAATTTTCGGGGGAAAAACATTAGAAGTGATCTGGAAAGAAGAAGATCGAAGAATGAGGTCCAATAATATGCTGTAAACAACAATAAAATAATCTTATACTTAAAATATAACTCACAGAACCACACATATAAACTTGTGCGTTCCACCAATTACAGAGTAAAAGCTTGACGTGGTTCTTATATTCTATTATGCCAACCCAAAAAAGAACACTGAGCCTTGTTTCGGTGATTGGAAAGTACTACTAGTACTTTTAAGTACTTTGCATTTTTATCTTGATAAATGAACAATTAAATTAAGAAAGAGAATCGGTAAAAATAAATGGAAAAGGCCTACTTAATTTGTTGTGGCTGCCTCTGTTGCGGAGGTAGTAGGGGGTCGTGCAGACGTGAGATCCGCCTCCGTCTGCTCGTGACGCAGCCCTCCGGCCAGCAGCAGTCCTGCACTCCTGCAGATTTGTTTCGGCGTCTATGAAGACTGCCATGGACTGGAGCAACGTGTATCTCCACTACTATATAATCCACCAGTTGAGAACTTAGCTAAATGCACCCCATAACCCACTACTATAGTCATAAACTCCACTCAATACACCCAGATAATTGCACCCAGAAAGCTCTATCTTATGAAATTAAGGGACAAGATTAACTCTAATCACTCATTTCTCTTACTCACTCATATCCAACGGACCAAATTGTTTGGATCAAAGCTCATCACTCCTCCCATCCCACAGCGACCCCACGCGCAACTCCCTCTCTCGGTCTCTCCCCGACGTCACCTCCTGCACATGTAATTTTTTATTTCCCGAAGTGACTCCGACTCCTCATCTCCTGCTCCCTTCACATACCCCTCCATCTCTCTCCCAAGTCCCAAGGAGGCGCGGCCGTAGGGCGACGGCGCCCTCGCAGGCGGCGCGCTGGCACGAGCAGGCCATGGCGGCCCTCCTAGATCCTCCGCTGCCGGTGCCCATACTGAAGGTCCTCGCCGCCACCGGCACCACTCGGACGGCCACGGCTGTGGCCCCTGCTGTTGGCGGCCCCGGTACGGCGTGGCGCAGGCGGTGCGCCGTTGGTGGCCACGGCTGCCCCCTTCCCGGCTTCCCCCTACCCACACTAGCGAGGGCTGGTGCCGGTGTTCTACACCGCTAGGCGCTCTGCTTGACCTCCCGTCGTCTGATCGGTTTGCTCCTCTCTCTCTCTCTCTCTCTCTCTCTCTCTCTCTCTCTCTCTCTCTGCCGGATTTCCCACTCGTGGAGGCTCGCGTCATCCTAATTTGGTGCATACAGATAGGGCCAACAGGGCAACGGCTGCCAGTACGGGACAAAACGGCAAGAGGGCAAAGGCCGCCGACACCCACGGGGACTGGGACAATGGAAAATGCCATCGATCACGGCCTGTTTTTCTCCTTGGACAATCTCCTGCAGATCCGGAACAGATCGAGAAGGTGAGTTGCTTCGCTTTCTAGGTGATTTGGAATTTTTCTCCACCTTAGGCTGATTCATTAGTTTGTTGGTTGTTTGCAGCCTGAAGAATAATTGATTAATTTTGTAGAGTTAGGAAAGAAGCAAGTTTTGCTCGCTTCCTCTCTGTTCTGTAAACCATATATTCTTTAACGATGTCAGTTTCCATGTATTTAAGGTTTGACACAAAATCTGAATTCTAACCCACCCTAATATGGACAAATATAATATATGGCAATAGAGAAATTGTTAGTTGAGTATGTTTTCGATCACTATTACCATCACCCCTACAACATATAAAGCCAAAGCTTATGGATAACTGTGTTTTCACTAGAGCTACATGTATTTCCTTCATGACAGAGAGGCTCAATGTTTTAAATCTTTTGTTCTTATCTTACAACTAGCATCTTGTCATATTTTGTGGTCTTGCAGGATTGAGATGCTACAGAGTTCAAACATGTTGGGAAGTGCCAAAATTGATGGCTAATATGTGATAATAAAATCAACACATTTTAAATTATTTGTTTTCACAGTGAAACATAGCATTGCACTGGTACTTTTGGCCTCAAATTTGCACTGGTACTACTGAAGTGTTTTAACTTTCAGAAATCAACGGCTTGTCTCATGTTTGGGAGTTGAAATACACACCTACACTCTTGGCTTTCTTGCAGGGTTTTGTTCCTTGAATCTTAATGATATTTTGATTGTTCATTTTATTTTTTTATAATGTTTATCTTATTTTGTATGTTACTGTAGCAGGCACACTGGGGATTGGCAACGACCTCTGAACAGTATGTAGAAGAATCGCAGAATAAGATATTAAAGGTGGAACTCTGAATTACCCTGAATAATTATCCTGACAATTGGAACTCTGCTTGTCTTTTTGTAGTACTAATATTTCTGCATTTCTTCAGTATATAATTATGTGATTTCTGCATTTCAACCAAAACAAGTTTTTACTTGTGTTACTGATTTCTGTTTTTTATTTGGTGTTTCAGTCTTTACTTGGCCAGCAGTTCCAATGTTGCAGTACAAGCACTGCTGCAATTCCAGATTGCCGAGAGTTACAGACAAGAGGGTCTACGCTGGTCTGATATGTGCATGCTGCATGGTATGCCTCCATCTTCAATAATCATCATGCATCTTCTTCTAATATGCATCAACTAACCTGTTTTAAGTAGTTTATATACGAAGTGATAGGAAACAAAAATGCAATTCTACTGTCTATGTGAGTTTGACTGGTTACAGAATTGCATGAGGCTTTCTTGTATTAGGAGTTTCCTTCCTATAAATCACTTACACTTTTGACAAGCATGTAAATGTAGTTCCTTTTTCCCTGTGTGAAAACCAGCTCAAGGATAGTGTTGATAAGTGACAGTACGTAGAAGAATCACAAAATAAGACATTAAAGGTGGAACTCTGAATTACACTGAATAGTTGTCCTGACAATTAGAACTCTGCTTTTTGTAGTACTAATATTTCTGCATTTCTTCAGTATACAATTATGTGATTTCTGCATTTCAGGTTAAATATTTGACGATACAGTTTATAAGATGTCAATGCTTCCTGTACTTGGTCAAGAATACATGAACTAGAACTTAATCCTGGGTTGATCTACTTTATTTTCTTCTATCTTATGACATTTCCACTATGTTAGTACAATTTAGTAATTTACCAGCTAATACTTGGTCTGGATCCATGACGGGGTGGGTAAACTTTTTTATACTGTAAAAATATAGGTATGCATGCAAGAGAGTTTGATTTGTATGATAGGAAACCTATCGATATTAATGAAGGGTGAGTTATTTGCAAGCTAATTGAAGTTCATGCTAGCCTAGAGTTCGTGTTGGAAGGCATCCCTCTAAAGTAGTGGGAAGGTTCTTGTTGTATTGCTGATTGCTAATGGAATTATTATGATATCAAGATCAATTTTATTTTTGATGTACTAAAAATTGCACTATTTATTCAGCTTTTTATGATGGAATTTGTATGGTGGGTCAGTGATAATTTTTTTATTGCCTACCTTATAGCCAATTGACTAATATTTTCGATATACATATTCAATTGCTTGATATAGTACATGAATGCTGCTTGCAACATATTGGCGTAGGGCTGCAGCCTATTAGTACTGATATTAGCCTCCTCATTTTCATGCAACAGTGGTGCAGGCTCGCAGTTCCTCTCTGACTAAATCTAATATTCATGTGTTTTATTGTTTTGTAGAACAAGTTTGGACTTTGCATTCACCAGTTGCACTCATCCGTCAGACTCTCTAAAAGCATTTTCTATTTAATGTTCTTGTGTACTGACTTGCGGATGTGAAGACCGTCAGGATGGAAAGGGGTGTGAAGGCCGTCAGGACTAACTCGCCTCAACTTTTGCTGGGTTAACTAGCTCTAATCACAGCTTGTACAGTTGCCGGCTATAGATTTTTATGCCTTTTCAATTTTTTATCTTAATGTGTCCCGTGCTTCAAATTAAATAAGTTAATTATACTATGCGAGACATGACTTTATTATGTCTCATTATGCATGAGTATTTTTTTGTATTATATGTATGGTCACATATAATTGCATGAGACTTAAACTGTAGAAAACTATCATTGTTTAGTTGTTTTCATGTGCATTCTGAAAAAAGCCGTAGCGTTAGCACGGGCACTATACTAGTCTTCTTTAGGTCGTGTCTAGTTCTGGAAGGAAAAAATTTCGCAACATTATACTCAACCAATCTTAAATTGTAAGTCGTTTGACTTTTTTAATATCAAGTTTGACCACTCGTCTTATTCAAAGTTTTGTACAAAATATCACTTTTTTTGTTGTGTATTGGTTTATTAATAAAAGTTCTTCAAGAATGACTTAATTTGACTATATTTGCACAAATTTTTTGAATAAGACGAGTAGTCAAACGACTTACAATTTGGAATGGAGGGAGTAGTACTTTAGTTTTTTGTGGTAATTATCATTCAACCATGGACTAATTAGGCTCAAAAAATTCGTCTCGTAAATTCCGACCAAACTGTGCAATTAGTTTTTATTTTTGTTTATATTTAATACTCCATGTACATATTAAGATTTGATGCAACGGAGAATCTTAAAAATTTTTAGGTTTTTAATGGAAGTAAACAAGGCCTTTTATGATCTCCTCCCCCATGTTTGACCGATAGATGGTGCAGAACGTGTGGCGTCTGACTCCCGTACGTCCTCGGGCTGCCGGTCTCCACGGTGATTAGCCGGGCCTCTTGCTTGCCGTCGATCCGCTCCGAGCCTCTGGTCGGGCGTCCTTCTCTCTTCGTGTCGCCATCTCCGGCTGGCTGCTCCTCGCGTTCGCGTAGACGTCCTCGCCCTCTTGAGTATGGCCTACTCGCAGAGATGATCTTGGCTGGCGGCCGCGTGGTGATTTGGCGCAACCGGGACCTCGGTGAGGAGGGCTTGAACAGATGTGATTAGCCCCTCCTGTGAAGGCATGGGAGCTGTATGTACCGAGAAGGCAGTGAAATTATTGGAGTACCTTTATTTTTTAATAGTAATATCTGAAAATTATCTAGAAATTTATAGGTACCAGTTCCACATGTTTTGGTATTGGTCCCGTGTGTTTTGGTACTTCCCAGTGCTTTTTTCTAGGTACTTTGTATTTTTTTCACCGTTCGATCTGAACCAATGAATGGTTCATATTTTTTTTGCAACCACTCTAAAACTTGTATTAGGGATTATGAATCTGGATTTATAAAATATAAGTATTTCTTGAGCAAGTGGCATTTAAAAGTAGGCAATGAACATGATATTTAGCAGGACTTATTGAGAAACAAATATATTAAAGGTAAGAAGTTGTCACGGGTATAGAAAAAACAAGAGACTCATTTTTGGATGAATCTCATGAGTGTAAAAGAAACTTTTATGAGTTTGGGATCTTTCAAGCTAAAGGATGGTAACCAATTAGGTTCTCTATTCTAACACCCCAGCATCACAAGACAAGGATGAGATGCCACCCATAGCTAAACTCGTAAAAATAATTCAACAACATTTATTAAGCAAACATGGAAGCAATAATAAAAACATTGAAGGGATATATAATACGCTGAGGGAGCATCTAGCGATGGAGCTAAAATTGCTTTGTAAACACCTGTTCGACAGAGAGGGTTTTTACACACGTACGAGAAAAGGTCTTTTCACGCGCTTCCACTCTCATGGTAGATTTATGGGCTGGGTTACCACAAGAACACTGCTTAAAAAAGAACAAAATGTCTAAATTTTATTTATAGAGTAAAAATAATAAAACAAATATAATATTACTTGAATATCTAAAAATATGAACTTTTTTATAGTCAATAAAAAAATATAAAACAAAAACAATGCTTAAGCGCTTGCCGTTTGGCAAAATATTAATATTTGCATCGAATGGTGGAGAGTTGCTTATAGTTGATTTTTTTAGGAAAAAGGTCTACTTCACCCCCTCAATTATGGGGGGTGGACTACTTAAACCACTCAACTTTAAAACCGGATATTTTATAGAAAATAATACGGTGATTTGGATATATTATTTTCTGTAAAATCCACAGCAAAAACTTTATACTAAAGTATGTCGTATTATATATTCACTGTGTAGATCTACTCAGGTGAAGTCCAACAAAATTAATTTTTTTATTTTATGGTCTTCCTATTATTTACTACGATTTTTCAAATATTATGCTTAAATAAATAAAAAAGAAAAGACAAAAGCACTGCTACTGTAGCAAAACATAGTTATTGTAGCAACCCACTGTCAAAAACCGCTTGGGGGTTATTTGAATGGTTTTGAAAAGTTCAGAGGGTAAAATGTCTGGTTTCAAAGTTAAGGGGATTAAGTAGTCCACCCCTATGGTCGAGGGGGTGAAGTAGACTTTTTCCTTTTTTTAGGCATTGTTTAGTTCCAAGACCAAAATTTTTTGGGTGTCACATCAAATATATCGACACATATTTGAAGTACTAAATATAGAATAATAAAAAATAAATTACATAGCTCGTCTGAAAACTGTGAGACGAATTTAAAGCCTAATTAATCTGCCATTAGCATATATGGGTTACTGTAGCAGTTATGGTTAATCATGATCTAATTAGGTTTAAAAGATTCGTCTCTCGATTTACGATCAAACTTTGTAATTAGTTTTTATTTTTATTTACATTTAATCCTCCATACATATGTTCAAAGATTTGATTTAATAAATAACAAGTTTTTGGGTGGAGAACTAAACAAAGATCTTATGCGGTCCTGGGCCCGGCCAATTTGTGCTGTCGTTGGGTACAGCCCTGAGGCCGAAGGGAGTGTGAGCCAGGCTTACCTGTTGAAGAGGCCCGTTAGACGGGTGTTCTGTTGGGCCGTTATCACTGCGAGGAGTCCGGTCGGTCTTCGAAGGCACTTGGGCCGTTGTTGAGGAGGCAGACCGGACGTCAGAAAAGGTGTGCAGCGCGACGCAGAAAAAGCAGTATTTTTTTTTTTAAAAAATCTCGATTCGACTTCCCTTCTAAACCCTAGCGTCACTTCCTCCGCTCCAAGCCCCCCGCTTTGCCCGGTCGTCGACTCGCTGCCGCCTTCCTCGACCCGCACCGCACCCGCAGAAGCTAATGGCGGTAAGACCAGCCGTCTCGTCCTCTCTGTTTCTCCTCGGATTTATGAACCAGATCTGTTTGTCTCCACCTCTGTTTAATTAACTAGTGGGATTTGCGGACAATTAGTACCCCTCAGGCAGTTACGCTAGTCTTAGTCTCCTGTGGTGTGCATTGATTGAGTTCAGGCTGCTTCCTATGGCGTGTTTGGAACAGAGGGTTATAGGCACCTAGGTTGAATTTCAGCCAGAAGCCCAGAACCAGCTAGTTGGGAGTAGGTTGGATGAATAATTTTGAGGTATTTGTGTGAATCCAGTGTGTACGGGGAAGGAGAAAGGGGCAATTGCTAATCTAGAGAATGCAACAGAGCCTCCCAAAGTGGTCGGTTCCAAGGCACACTTGTTGTTTGGAGTTTTTATTTAAATCAGAAGATTCTGTTAAACACGATTTAAGGTCTAACTCCCCTAAATCTTGTTTGGTTAGGAATGCTTGCACTGAACATCGTGTGCAATTGTCCATTAACTCTTGTTTTTTTGGCAACCAAGAACTGGATCGAAGCACCGATAAGGCTTTTTCCTGTTCTTCTGTTGCCAGTACCGATAATAAGTTAGCTGCTTGACTTAGTGTCATGTATACATCATAATCTAGCCAGCTTTTGATTTGTTATGTTATTGTCATGTAGTCTTGTTGTGAATGCCAGTACCACCATCGAAGGTTAAGATAAGTGAATTTACCTTTGCCAGTACCAATGATGGCCCATAGCTCAGCTTATAATTGCTCCTGTTAGAGCTGAATCTAGAAGTGCATCCACAGTTGTCTCCAAGCTCAGCTGGTTAGAGATTCAAAGTTAATTTATAAAGCTCATTGTGATGTCAACCTTAATGAGAAGAGCATCAGTTTCTAATGAGCTAGTCCATGCTTAAGCTATTATTAATCATTTTGTATCGGGAAATTACCGTCTTGTCGACTCATGGAATTCGCTAATAATTGGAACCAATAAGTCGAAGGAACAAAATAACAGTCTGTTTATGTATACTCCTATTTGCCAGCCATAATAAGCCCTAAGCTTATGCAGCTATGCTACACTTACTAATGGATGGACTCTTGCTTTGTGCAGACTGTGCCAGTTAACCCAAAACCTTTCTTGAACAATCTGACTGGGAAGACTGTAATTGTCAAACTTAAGTGGGGTATGGAGTACAAAGGTAAATTTTTATTTTATTTATTTCAAATTTTAAATGTTAAATTTTATTCCTTGAATTGGCCCTTCCATAAATATATTGATGAACATTTACTTTATTTTCCCAGGGTATCTTACTTCTGTTGACTCATACATGAACCTTCAGGTACTACTTTTGGTCTTTGGCAGTTTGGCTGTCGTAATATTAGACCTCCTCTATTTGTTTTTTATTGTTTTGCAAGCTCATCATTCATTCAATATGGAAGAACATGCCAAAAAAATGATTACTACCTTTGCTACTGGTTGCAGCTTGCTAACACAGAGGAGTACATTGATGGACAATTCTCTGGAAACCTGGGTGAGATTCTGATCAGGTAATGATTCATGATCCTTTTGTTTGCTTGTGTCAGGTGTGTTAATCTAGATATAACCCAATAAAAGCATGCTTGCTGTCCAAGTCTGATTATTGAGGTGAAAAAGGTACTTTAGTTTGGATCTGAAAAGGTAAATACTCAATAAAGAGTGGCATCAGTTTGTAAAATTGTAGCATTGGATATTTGGGCGCAGTTTTTGCAAAATAGAAATTTTGTTTCGTTGATGCAATTTTTGAGTTAGTGAGGAATACAGTTTATCCCCTTAATGGCTTGTTCAATTTGGTGGGTTACGTGGGTATTCGTGGGGGATTGAGATTGATGAGGATTAAGGGGGTGTTTGGGACTGATCTGCTCCACGTTTTTCAGCTCCACTCCACGTTTTTTAGCCAAACGGTTCCAGCTCCACGCACTGAGTTCGAGAAAAAAGGGTGGAGTTGTGAGAGCACCTAAAGGGGTACTCCACAAACTCCAGTTTTTTGTGGAGCTGCTCCATGGTGGAGTTTGTGGAGCAGTCCCAAACACCCCCTAAATCTCTTAAAGTCAAAATCCCCTTCATCTCCTCCAATCTCCTTGCAGAGGGGATTAAACTGAGCACGGCCTTACGTACACCTAACATACAGTTGCCACTTGTATGATTCATTTCTATTTGCTCAATTTACAGATGCAACAATGTCCTTTATCTCCGAGGTGTTCCAGAAGATACAGAGATAGAGGATGCAGAGTGAGGAGCCGGGAGTGGGGGACCATGCCTTAAGATTGGTTCTGATAACCATGTATTAGCTGTCATCTTAAGATTGGTTGATGATATTTCAGATGCGCACTACTGAATACAAAATTGCTGATGCATTTGCCTGCTTGCACGGCACGACAAGACATTGTGAAATCATTTGGCCATGTAGTACGGACTATATTCCAATCTTGTATGTTTTGGCTCAATAACTTGTCTGCTGGAATTGCTGCCAGAGGTGATATCATAGTATTCAATTGCTAAGATGGAAGTCCGAACTATTTTGTCTGTCATTTAAGTTAAACGCATTGGTGCTGGTGCCTAACGCATTGGTGCCTTGGTAACATGGTGCAAATATTATAAAACGTTGATGTTCCATTCTGGCCCAATGAAGCAAATGAACCATTTATCAAATTTTAGACATCTTTGAAAGCTGTAGCTAACCCAGGTTGCCACGGTTCTCAGGCGCTGGTATGCGATGCCTAGAGTTAATGCTGTTTGCTACTTTGAATACTGTTTGCTACTTTCACTCTGGACACGTCGTTTTGTAGGTTCAATTACGTTTCACGCAAAGATTTCTCGAGTCGGGGTATGTACCTAAAATCTAAACCATGCATTGAACTGATAAAACCATGTATGATGTATCAGTATTTACTCTACTATCATTCAAGGAAACAGGAATGCCATCAGTAATAAGACCCTAGAAATTACATTGTTAAGCAGCGACAAGCTCATGTATAGCTCTCATATTAATAAGAGCATTATCCCATAGAAGAAAATGAATAAGATAACAAATATATGGCCCTGTTCATTTGATTTTATCTACCGAATATGCCAGTTATTTAGCAGTGTTTTTCTCTCACAATAAATTAGCGAACAATACTGTTCAGTCATGGCTTTTCAAAACAAGCGAACAGGCTCATAGTCTAAAAACCGTGCTGGCTCTGTCATTTGTGCAAAAGGCTATGCTTCCACAGACTGAAGCAATGCTGTAACTGACTGCCAAAATTTAATGGCAAATCACATGAATAATGCCAACTTCAATTCTGATATTTCCTTTGTCATCAACGTGCCAGATGGACGCAAAACTCATACCAATTGCACAGCGGGAGGGCTTTCAAATCCAGCTGCACCCAAAAATAATAATAATCAAAATTCTGAATGAGAAAGATGTGATGCAGAACTTATATTCACCAAGACTGCATCACACCTTGGCCAGCAGGCGCCCAGAATTTTAACACGCCTCTTTAGGTACTCTTGCTTCACCATCTTTAACCAAATCATCATCACCATTGCTGTTCAAGTGCATAAAAACAAATAAATCAGACCAGTTTATATAACCATGCATGCTATTCTAGCTAGCAAGTATACGATTCAACAAAGATTAAAATAACCTGACAATCTGAACAAACTCACCTCGACTGAGCAGCACCTTGTAGTGAGGGTGAGTCGATTTGCATTGTTACAGGGCCATCATTCACCAAAGAAACCTGCAAGACTTTCTAATTTACGCTTCCTTCTGAAAAGGTCAAATGCTATGAAGGCAAATAACATGTTTCACTCAGAGACACCTTCATCATCGCTCCAAAAACACCATCTGCCAGTCAAAGTAGGAACATCGTCACATTTATTTTCATGTGATACATTGACTCACTCTCACTGCAGAAATCTTTAGATGTAGATCGAACGTAGTGCAAAAGCAATAGACCAAGTCGCAGCAGCAGCAGCAATAACAAGTGCAAGAAGATTATGTATTATGAGTATGGGGAGCATAGACATAGTCATGGCAATATTTCAGCAAAGTAAATAAGTGAGCAGAACATCTGTAAAGCATCACTAATGAAATAGCTATGTTATCGGCATAACATAACTGGGGAGTGACTATCCAGAAGATGAAATGCACACCCAGCAGAAACGAATGGTCAACGCAGGACCATGGGGAGTGTGGGAAAGTTTTAATGCATGCATCAATCATGACTGGCAAATCCCAAATATAGGCATATCCATGTCAACAGAAGGAAAAAGAACATTGATTTGATAATCAAGAATTCAGGATGGAAAACTGTGTAAATCACAATGAATTATAAAATGCATATTTGTTACCTTTCACTGAATCAGCCAAGTATGACCCTCGAAATTTCTCAACTAGAGAAGCATAGAATGGTTTCGCTTTTGCAGGTGGCATAGCCACATGAAAATCTGGCTTATTACCCTTCAGGATGCCATATAAGGTGAACTGACTGACTGAATAAGATATCAGATCAGAAACAGAGTAGTTAATAACAGATTTAATGGAGGCTGTTTATATTTTACACATGGGACAAGGTGGCATCATCATATTACCTAATAGCACCTCAAAGTTACGCTGCATAACCTGCAGGGAGGAAAAAGCTTATTTAAGTTTCTTCAAAGCTCATATGAAGTGCAGTAAATAATTAGCACTCTCAAGTAAGCCAACTTTATTCTTCAATTGGGCCAAGATGGATCTGAGGCTTACACTTCGATCCCATGCTTTTTCAGTCTTGTCGTTTGGAAACAGCCTCATGTTCAGGACCTTCCGACAACTATATAAGGGTGATATTAGCATGCAATTAGAGCTATAACAGCAAGCCATGCTAAGCATTTCAGCATAAACAAAATTTCATAAAAAAGATGGTAAGCCAATAACATATCAGAAAACAAAAAACGTGACAGCCTTTGGTAAATGGACAAGAAATGAAACCAGCCAATGTGTTGGACACGTAATGTTTACCAAAGATTAGTAATAAAGAAGCTGCCACCAATGCATTGCAGTACTAAACAAAAAAGGCATACCACACAGCAGATTACGTTAGTAGTACAAGTGACTACTGCTATCATTCATCTATCAAGATCATAATTACATCCTGCACTGCAATCACTCCGCCAGCTCAAATAACCGGTCACTGAATCAACACAGTACAGAGCAAACTGATATCTGGATGAACACATTCCCACTGCAGATTGAATCTGATGCGTCATAAAGATATAGTCATGAGTAAACAGACAAGAATTGAGACAATGGCTAACACTAGCAGTATAACCCAATAATTGGAGGAAGTAATTGGAGGAAGTGGGAGCGGGATGAACGGAGAGGATTATATACATGTAGTCGGCGTCGGCGTCGGTGTCTGCTTCGTGGACGCCGACTAGGACGAGGAGTCCAGGGCCGATCGCCGACACTATTCGCCCATCGACCTGCGGCGACCCCACAGAAGAAGCATTCAGAGAAGATTCCGAGCGAATTGCAGTCCACTGTAGAGGGCGCTCACCTCGACACTCGCCGAGAGGACGCGCTGCACCACAGCCCTCATCCTGTGTCTTCTCCTGCGTCCACCACGCCCAGTGGTGAGGGACGACCGGGCGAGTCGCCGCTCGCCGGTGAGAGCGGCGGCGGTTCTGGTTGGAGTGTGTGGGGAACGCGGATGCCTCGTTGATCTTTTTTTTCTTTTTCTTTTTTGAGGGGATGGATGCCTCGTTGATGGGCCGTGAAAAGCGCCGATGGTTTACTGGGCCGACCTTTGCATTTCTTCTTCTGTCAGCTTATATTTAGGACTAAAAATTATCGTAAATTAATTGAAGCTAGTTAGCTAGTTGACTAACAACTCTTCTCCTACAACTAAAAAGACTAAAGAGGGGACATCGTTTTGGTGCCACATTCTCCCCTCCCACTTTCGTCCTGCCTCCTGCGAACATCGTCCCGCGCGGCCCACCTCCTCCTCCGCGCGGATCCGGTCGCGCGGACCTCGCCGACCTCGCCCGCCCCTCCACGCGGACCTCGCCTCCTCCTCCATTGCCCGCCTCCTCCCCGCGCGGTGCGGCGACGCCTCCTCCCCGCGCGGCCCGCCTCCTCGCGCGGACCTCGCCGACCTCGCCCGCCTCCTCCATCGGCGCGGCGACGCCTCCTCCTCCATCGCCCGCCTCCTCCCCGCGCGGCGACGCCTCCTCCTCCCTCCACGCGGACCTCGCCTCCTCCTCCATCGCCCGCCTCCTCCCCGCGCGGCCCAACTCCTCCTCCCTCCACGCGGACCGCCTCCCCGCGCGGCCCTCGCCGACCTCCACGCGGATCCGGTCGCGCGGACGACCTCGCCCGCCTCCTCCCCGCGCGGCGCGGCGACGCCTCCTCCCTCCACTCGGATCCGGTCGCGCAGACGACCTCGCCCGCCTCCTCCCTCGGCGCGGATCAGGTCGTGCCGACCTCGCCCGCCTCCTCCCTCGGCGCGGATCCGGTCGCCCCGACAATCAGGGTAGCCGCACAACGAGGATTTCACATCGATCCTTTCCCTGACCTCGACGCCGCCAGCATCGCTACCTCGGTAAGTGTCGCGGCTCCGACAACGGGTACGTCATCCATCATTCAAGTTAACAAATTATCCCCTTCATGCACCATGACCTCGGTTGCTGGCAGATCAAAGCCCAACGTCTAGCCACCGTTACTGAGACATCGATCGCAGCCGCCGTTGCTGCAGGCAGCAGCACATCGAGGACGAGAATCCGAAGTCGTCGTTCAAGCGCCGCGGCTCTGACACCGGGTACGTCATCCATCATCCTGCATATAATGAAACTCAACTTACCAAAATCATACTGAACACCATCATGAACCTGGCCTTGAGCAGCATCACCAGGCCCGGCCACTACTTCACCAATCTAGCAATTTGGTTGGGCAATAAATGGGATTAGATTAACTAGCATGTCAAGGATAGATGGCTCCCAGAGTGCATAACTACATCTTGATGCGATAAAATAGCCCAAAATAATTAAGTCAAAAACTTAAATCGTTGCAGCTGGAGATTGATTTATGCCGTAGTGATGATCATCAGACAACTAGAGGACTGCTAGCTAAACAACTCAATCAAAATCAAGTAATATAATAAATGAAAAACCAACAAGATATTGCACTAATCCTTAAGTCTCCAGATTCTCTTATGTGATCGGGACATAGACTTGGTAATCATAACAATCAAATAGCTCAAGTTCAGAGTTCGTGCAAGTTGCCAAGTTGGTATCACCTTTGATGAAGCTCCGTGTGCTGTTTCATTAACATAGATGAAAACTTGAGCTAGCTTGTGTCTTTCACTATGGAGAGACACCAAAGCATTCAGCCTGTCGAAACTTAACTGATTCAGTCTTTGACTACCAGTTCACAACGTGGCAAAATAGTTTCAGTCTTTTATTAACAGTTCAGGCCCTGATTTTTTCTGTGTCAATTAATTGAAATTTGCAGGGAATTCAAATTACCAGTTCAGAACACAGCAAAATAGTTTCTGGAGGTGATGATCAATACTCTATCATAGTCTGGGATAAGCAGATTTTCAACCTTTTGGAATAACTAAAGGGCCAGGAAGCACCGGTGAGGTTCTTACATTTAGCTGTATCTACATTTTAATGTTTTCATTGTGTCTCCTTAATAACTACAAAACATGTTTTGTTCAATATCAATATAGGTTAGTTCTGTCCTTATGCACAAAAAAGAATGTTAGTTCTATTCGGATGCTCTTAGGATTAAGTGCTAAAGTACTCATCTGGTATATTTTGGAGCTGCAAGACGTGCTTGATTACATCATCCTTTGATTTGATTGGGGGAAATTTGTATAGACTCGTTTTTTAGAATGGTGTAGCGTGTTGCGAGCTGTTTTGAAAACTCTGGAGAAACCAAATCTTGAATAACAATCATGTGGTTTCCAGTTTTTGTTGTTGTTATTTTTAGCTCTTTCAACATCTATTTGTTTATTAGAATTCCTTATACTGAATTATGCATTCTTGTATCATTTCTTCCATTTAGTGGATCCCTTATTCCAAGTGCATAGATTTTGTTTTATATACTGCAGATGTTTCCATTTTTATAGATTCTATATGAATAAGTCGTGTAGCTACTTGGCATGGTTTAGATTTGGAATTACCATATCAGCTTACTGCATCCCATGATTTAACTATTTCTATATATTGCTGATTGTGAATCATACAGGTACTTAAGTGGATTTCTCGTCCTACAGTATATGTCTGCATGGAATAGACCACAAACCACACACATTTATACCGTGAGTATAACAGTTTGTCTCAGTTTTTATACAATTTTTTTTTTATAAAAACGTAGTATTATCCATGCGACACACACTAATATATATACATATACTCAAATGTGTGACAGGATGGTATGGAGATGCGGCAAAACTTATTTGTGTATTTACTAGCGCACGAAAGAAATGGATATCGAAGATTTCTTCCTGCCGATATTATACATTATCTTGGTCGTATCACCGAAAGGTCTATAAAGTAGAATTTGTGAACTTATTACATCATGCTCTCCGTGACTATGTTTGAGTTCAGAAACTTTGCTTCTTTAAGATAAATATCACTTTATAGCTGGTATTTAAGTTTTATTATAATATTATTATTTTATTGTGCGATACGTGTATTTTTAATAAAAAAATGTTAGCTATCCCGTAGCAACGCACGGGCACGCTACCTAGTTAAAACTTAATTAAAAAATTACTCCATCTATTAACCATCCTGTTTAGATGCGCTAGGGCTAATTTTAACTAATTTTTATCTAACAATTAGGCCTTAGCATCAAACCAGCCCTAAAACTCTTGTCAAAATATTACATGACAATATTGGAGTCCAATATTGCATGACAATAAGTGGACAAAATATGCGCTTACCCTGTTCTCTTGAACTTATCAGACAGAATTAGTCGTACTTTTCCTACCACATAACAATATTTTTCTCTCACAATAAATCAGCATCAGCCGCAAAAACGATCTAGTGAGAATACATTTTACATAAATTGTGTCAAGGAATATATGGAATTTATGTTTCTTTACAGAAGTGAACAAAATCTCAAAGAGCCAACTTATCTTATCAACATGAGCGCATATCACTGCACAGCACGCTGCTCTTTGATACTATATTTTACACCCAATTCTAAATGGTTATCCTTAGCAACTATGGACAACGAAACAAGTCTAGTATCTGACATTCTTCACCACCATGAGTCTATAAACAGCAAACAGGGATGCATGCACAAACCAAATCTATCATCAAGATTACAAGAACAAAAACTGCTGATCTTAAGTCCCAATCCTTTATGAGGCCTGGGTAGCAACCTTTGCTCCCGCCACATCTTGCTCGGTGCCATCTCCATTGCCATGTTCCGCTGTTGGATGGCCTTCTGCTATCATTGGCTCGCCTCTAACAAGAATAGGCCCTTCACTCACCGACTCAGATCCATGAGCTTCAATCTGCTCTGGGATATCTGATAGTCTGTCATCTGCTCTCTTTCTGGAAAACTTCCTGCTCAATGTGCTTGTCAGTGATCTGCCTGGTTCACCTGCATTTTTCTCTATCACCTTTGCCACATCTTCTCCTGAGTTTTCTGCATATCCCACCTTGTCTGCTGGGTTTGCTTCTTCATTCACTACAATCTTTATCGATGTCCGCTTCTCGCCCAGCTCCTTCAGGTTGGGACGTGGAGTTTGAGGGAGCTTTGGATCAGGCTCTGTCACACTCTGAGGACCCGGAGTTGCAGGAAGGCTGGGATCAAGATTTTTGGAGCTCCCCTTCCTTGAGTTTCTCCGGAAAAAGGAGCCTACATTAAATAGACCCCCTTGTCCACTGCCTTTTGGTGTCGGGATTTCCTTTGACTTGTCAACCTCTTGGTGAATCTGTGTGTCTGGGTTTCGTGCTCGTCCTTTCCGGGATTCCCATGTCCTTGGAACCCCCGTGCCAGGGCGATGTACATATAAACCTCCAGGTTGTTCTTGTCCATCAATGTTTATGTGCTCCACTTCATCCATTAAGACTTTATTTTCTTCAGGAAGTTCACCAGAATCCACTTTGCTATAAACAGATGTTGATACTGGTACTTCAGTATCCGCTTGTTTCAATGATTCGTCCATACTTGATCTATTTTGGTCCTGCAGATACAACTAGAATTGAGTGCTCTTCTGCCATTTTGAAAAAACAACAACTAGAATTGAGTCCAGCAGAGCCCTTCTACATTTCAGGTTTGGACATGCCATTTTGGTATAACCCTGCAACCTCACTGAAGGCCACTAAAATGGTGTTGAAAAGTTACAGTAAAAGAAAATAGACACAATGTTTGCCACTGACCTCAGATATATCTTCAACTGTTACTGCCAAGTGAATCCTTCCTTTCTTGACATTATTCAGTGACATCCATTTGTCGTGCCTTTGTCCACCTCTCAGCTCATGTACATTAATGGTACATTGTCTGTAAATAAAACAGCGTCAGATGTATGTTTATTTCATTTCCAAATAATACCAAATTGGTCAGACCACTATAAAATAACAGGAAGTGCTAGATTGTCCTCTTTAACAAAAGCCAATTGAATCACAGCAACGGCCTAATAAGACAGCAGAAGCATTATCCTATAGATTTCCTTATCAAGGCATCATTTATCAACATGAGCTTAGAAAACAGAACATACCCAAGCGAGTCATCAAACATGGGGTCCTTATCACGAACTTCCATGACAAGTTCATTTGTTGCCTCCCACGATGTGATTGGTATTTTAAATTCTTCAAACCACTTAGGGGACAATGTTTTCCTCTGTATCTGTGTTTGGAATTTGAAAGGACCCAGACGACCTTTCACATAAGGGTCCGCTAGTCCTGTGCATTGGATCATCAAATGTGTTACACCGATGAAGAGTGACACAGAAGCTGCAAAATTCATCCTCACCGTTTATATCAGATGGCTTCATGTCAATTCCTTCTAAAATCTCAAGTTTCACATATGCAATAGGAGGCCTCTCCTCAATGCTGAACCAGTTACTTTCTGCAGAATGAAAAGAAATTGGTACCGTAGAGAAGATAACAGAAGGGAACTGAAAGGTTATCATCAAATAATTTACAAAATGGGAGTTTTTATTCCTCTCAATGATTTTAGTCAAAATAGAACATTGTAGCCATTGTTCATAAAACTATAAAGTTCGTTTAACTTTGGGGCATACCAAATTCTAGCATTTGCTACCAGCCTAGCACACACTAATAAAGCAAATGACCTAAATATTTCAGTCCATACTGTATACCATGTGAGAACTGTCTATAACTAAATTTTAACAGCACATCCATAGGAGGATTTCAGAATCACAGTAATTTTTAAAGATTTCTGAAACACAAGCAGAAATAAGTTGCTACCTACCTGAAGGAGTAGATGCAAATTTTTCCACATTTATGACTATCATATTGGGCTGCCAGAAGAAAAAAATACCTCAGTAAGGAAAAGGTACATGGAGAACCTTCAAAGGTAACCTTGAAAAGGCTTTTGAAGAAAGCAAAACAAACAAAAAATAGTACTCCATAATAAAAATCTGACCTCAACTAATGTCTGCCCAAATGCAGTATCCATCAACTTATCCTGGAAAAACAAACCCAGTAGGCCGAGTGATCAGTAAGAAACAGAATTACCAATTATACAGTAAGAAAAAAACTATAATACAGGAAAATCTCACCAGCCATCCTGAAATTCCTGGAAACTCAGTGACATCAAGCCCATGATTAATAAGTGGTTTCACAGTCATCTGAAAATAAGGCGGCTCCACAAAACATAGTCTTACACGGCCAAGAAATGGCCAACTCCGAACAAACTTCACACCAACTAAAATCTGCAAAAAAACATATTCTTGTGTTGAGTACAACTTTACAAGGTACACAATTAAACATTACATGTAGGGAAGAAACTGTTTCCTTTGTCTAATGAGGGTTTTCTAAATTTAAACTAAAGTTATCTTTATCATCTGCTTTTTCCATAGAACAAATCCGTATATTTATTTTTTATATTGCTTAACACAGTTAAAGATTGGTGGGGTCTCCTGTTTGTCACAACAAAAAGGGAGCATATGTATAGGCCCTTTGTTGACCAGAAAACTTTTATTGATTTCCTTAGGATTACAGTAAAGTTACAAAATGGCCCTTGCCACCAGTCTGTACAAGAAACTGTGTATTTTTGGTTCATAAGTGTTGGTGGTTGCCTTCGTGAAGGTAAGTGAAACTGTGCATCCTATTTTGAATTTTTAGCACTGCTCCCAATGATAATGGAGAACTTTAACAACGTAAAGCAAGCCAATAATAAATTATGTCAATTATTTCTGTACAGAGAAAAATAACATGGGACTTGAAAAAGTTAGCATCATAAGTCTTTTCCTTTTTTTTCAGCATAATGTGAATCACACTTTTTCGAAAGCATCACTCTTCCTAAGTGTGGATTTGGTGTTTTAAAATCCATTGTCTATGAGAATGCCACAAGTTTATGGCTCCTATGGCAAAATGGTTCAGCTTACTAGTTAACTTGCCTTTCCCTCGACATGCATGCTAGTTAAATGCATCTTTGCAGTCATTCCAAGTCCCACACTCTTGTGCAGCTGCATAGCAAGTACAGCACTCATATCTTCACCAGAAAGGAAATTCATTCCCAGCTCAAGAACCTGTATGAAAGCATTAAAATAAACACAGATAATTGTCAATTGCCCATAGAAGTAAAGGAAATATTCAGATCAAACAAAAGTGGTACCTACCAAATGGTCATCATCTGATGTCTCAGGTAGAACTCTCATGGAGGTAAAGATTGGTGGATTCCTGCCCATGTAAAGCTCCTGAATACCTGCTTTGCTCTGCAGAATAACAGTATCAAGTAAGCTACAGGGAATCGATGGATGGATGCCTACTTAACGAAACTAAAATGTGACTGTCATAGGAAAACATTGTAAAAGAAACAGTTTGAGATAAAATGCCACAAAATAGAGAATATGAATCAGAAAATCAAGATAAAAGAAGGAAACCATACGACTGTCCAAGGTTTGAACTTATCCAAGAACCATGGTATGATGGGCCGTAGAAGCTGTGAAACGATCTTCTCCATACAGACAGGCCACATCTTGTTGATTGCATAGTTTAACCAGCGTACTGATTCTGCATCAGAGAGGAGCTGATACATAAAACAATATGAGCTGAATTTAGACAGGCAGGAACAGTCATAAAAAAGCAAATAAAAAGGAGAAAAATGAAATTTCCAGCCTAGTCAACAACATTTATCCATGAAATATTTAAGAAGTGCAACAATCGTGGATCACAGAAAAATAAGGTGCATACCCTTCGTTGATAGGCAGATTTCATCTCCTCATGTTGTATCCTCTTCCGCAGTCTCACTGCACAGCGAGCATTTACCTACAAAGGAGGAGCTATTGTAACTAATTTCTTCTGATTATCTGGTATTCTGGAATCACACATGTTCAAGCAAATAACTAGATCATGATATAAAAGACTTGGAAAACCATGTAAGCAGAAATGTAGAAGTTGGAATGAGAAACAACAGCAAGTGTCATGAAAAGATGTGGAGGTAAATCAGGGGAAAAGGCAGTGTGGTTTAAAAATTCTGAATCAGCTTGGAGTCAGAGTTGATGAAGAGAAGGAAAATTTCATTTCATAATATATAAAATAAAAATGGAGAAATTTCTGACACAGTGCCAAGGTTTCTCAGCTAAATCATTTGAAACATTTTACATCTCGCAGGATGGGTTCTTGATGAATGTGAAATTACTCCATGGAAATCAGTATAGGAGGTCTTAAAGGGTGAAGGAAATTACTTTGTAGCGTCTGATGCTCTAGAAATCACAATATGATACAACAAATCCTTAAAAGGAGGAAGCATTCAATCATCCATGTAATATCACTCTCGCATGCCATCAACCTTATTACTAGTTGCTTGAGAAATTCTATCTTTGGAAGCCAATTTTGCATTTATCTTGGGGGCATAGAATCAGTAAACTGCAGCTAGACAAGGTCCCAATGAATTGGATTGGATTAAGTGGGTGCTGTGTGGAGTTAAACTTTGGCAGCATATGATGTCATGCTAATTAGTCAGGCAATGATAGCACGCAACAAGCTTTCATGGCTAACTGGTAAATAGTCCATACAACCATAGCACCCAGAATAGATACAAGACAGAGTGCAGAATGAGGTGGCAAATTGACCTTTTGGTTGCACGGGCTGCTGCATCAGAGAAGGTAAAAGAATTTGATGATAGAAACAAGTTTCATCAGAGAAGGTGAGGGAAATTACAGAACTACAGAAGCCGACGAAGTACGGACCTTGCTGAAAAAAGGCAATATATACTGGAATAGTATGATGCGGTACCAGAAAAAGGAGGCAAATCTCTAGTGTGTGATTTCCGGGGCTGTTCTTTCTTTGGCAAGAAAAAGGAGGCAAATCTCTAGTGTTTTAATGAGTAATACGTGAGGGGGGCAGGAAATAGTAGTATCAGCAAGTACCCACCATGTAGAGGTAGAGGAAGGCGAGGAGGTAGAGGAGGGAGCCGCGGAAGCCGATGGCGGCGGCGGCCCAGAGCGCGGCCAGCACCAGGCCGATGTGGTAGACGAGGGGCAGCTCGGCGGCGTCCATACCCGCTGTCCCTCCCGGAGGCGAAGGAGAAGGAGAAGTAAAAGGGTATTGGTTGGCAAGTGGCGGTCTGGCGGGTCGTGGTGCTCTGTCTGCTCTGCTCTGGAAAGAGGGGAGCCGCCCTTCCAGACCACCACCACCGCACCACGACGTCCGGGCAGCCGGGCGCGGACGGCGAGGACTAGTAGTAGTAGAAATTGATTTCTGACAGCGACGAGGGGGGCGAAGTGAGAAGCTAACGCGACATGCCGACCAGCCAACGGGCCAGGCACAGGCCCAACAGCAACAGAAGAAGAAGAAGCTGCGCAGGTGTCAGGCCAAGTGGTACACGGCCCGCACGCGGCACGCCTGGCGTGTCGTCACGTGCCTGCCGACGCCGCCGCCGCCGTGGATGAATGCGATCGGATCGGATCAGCCACTGGTTGTGGTGTGGCCTGCTCGTGGTTCCTTGGACGTGGATATAGTCGGATTTATATCAATCCACATGTGTTGAGGTGGATTGGAGCGAAATTTGAACTAAATTCTATTCCAATCCACACCAACACATATGGATTGAGGTGAATACAACAACGTCACCTTAAGAAATCCACGACTAGTAGTAGTAGGGTAGAACGTATTAATCAATTGATTATTATCATGCTCCATTATTATCGGCAATCGATTATTTCGCCTTTTTGGCATACGCGTTGTTTAGATACACCCAAAAACCCAAAACTTTACAAGATTTCTCATCACATCGAATCTTACGGCACATGCATAGAACATTAAATATAGATAAAAAAAACTAATTACACAGTTTATCTGTAAATCACGAGACGAATCTTTTAAGCCTAGTTGCTCTATGATTGGATATTGTTTGTCAAATAAAAACAAAAGTGTTACGGTGTTAAAATCAAAAAAAAATTGATCTAGCCATATTCTCGTGACAAACAGTGTGCCTTTGCGACGGAACGGCATGTGGAAACGAGTAGGCTGGGGCCGAAACGGCCAAGCCGGTCGATCCGAGGGGTCCACGTGGTGTGCATCGGATGCACATGGGGCCATGACGACAGCTGGCCTCCTAGCTCCCTCCAGACCTTCTCCTCCTCCAGGTCCAGGCTCCAGCTTGATCCTCTAGTGTGGCGCAGTCAGGCTACCGGACCACCAAACTGCGTGCTCCGGCCTCCGGGGACCGGGAGAGAGAGGAGAGGTCAGAGGAGTGGGGGAGCGCAGCAGGATGAGCGGGGAGGAGGCCGACGGCTCCAAGCCCCACCAGGGAGGCGTATACGGCACCTTCCAGGGACCGCCCAGCTACCCGCCCCCGCGCCCGCCGCCCGTCGGCTTTCCACAGCCCGCCCCGCCGCCGGGCCTCTCCGCCTACCACCGCGGCGGCTACCAGGCCGTTTCCGGTAACGCTGCTGCGATTTCCTTTCTCGAATTGTTACCCCAATTCAGTTTCTAGGCGTACCATTTTAAAAAATCTGGATCAAGTTGTTGGTTCGGAAAAAAAAACGCATCGTTTGATCTCAACTGTGTGCCCCTATTTGGCCACTCTCTTGCGCAAATTGGGCCCAGATTTGCTAGAACCAAAGGAAATTACCTTGTTAATTTTTTTTTTTTTTTTGAATCTGGGTATCTCTTTCATTACTCAGCTAACAGATCGTTAGCAACAAAAACAGCAATGTTTTCGGGCACAGAGCTGGACATCAACTCTTCACCCTCATTACACAGATTACCCAAAGCAGCCAGCTCATGAGCGGCTCTATTACAAATTCTACTGATGAACACACACTTCCAGGAAAGGAAATTTGAAGCAAGCAAGAACTTTGTCTCGTCTATCAGGTGTCCTACCACTGAATCATCATATGTGCATGACGTTAGGGCCTTCACCACCTCTTGAGCATCAGTCTCGACAATGATTCGCCCAATTCCCAAATCTATCGCCAGCTGAATTGCTTGCAGGCAAGCTATCACCTCGGCATGGAATGGGCTGAGGAGATTCTTAACTTTACCTCTTCCTGCGACCACTACATCGCCGTCACAATCTCTAATGAGGACACCCCAGCTACCTGACTTGGATTCAGGCAGGAACGAAGCATCACAATTGAGTTTCAGCACTTCCACTGGTGGTTTAACCCACCGCCCCGGCTGGCTGCATCGAGTGGGAGAGGTCATTGCTGTGTCTGTGCCCATCTCCTTCACATACTGTTCGACGCTTCTTGCAATAAGTCGGGGACAGCGCCTTTTGCCTTCCTCCCTAATTGCATTTCTTTCAGACCAAGTGAACCAGAGAGCAATGATCATCAACATCTTTTTCTGCTTTGTGGCATTCAGGATTATCTCCATAGCTCCAATAGCTGATTGGACCCGCATCAACTGATTTCTCTCAGGCTCCAACCCCAGCAAGTACCAGAGCTGTTTAGCTGCCTTGCATTTGAAGAAAAGATGTCCCCCATCTTCCCCTAGGTGGTTACAAACCGGACATCTTGTACTGATTTTCATACCACGACGGATCAGGTTGCATCTGAGTGGGTGACTATTATGTGTGAAACGCCATAAAAAATGCTTGACTTTGTTTGGACAGTTCAACTTCCAGATTTCCTTCCACACCCCATTAGGCCCAGCATTGCTGCAACCTTGTTGTCCATTGCACTCTCTTGATCTCAGCAGGCTTGCCCGTGCTACTTTATATACGCTTTTCACACTAAAGCTTCCGTGCTTATCAAAATGCCAAGCACTAGAATTAGCTCTGCCTTGGTGAATTGGGAGGGCCAGGATAATGTCGGCATCCTCTTTCCAGAACACATCGCCGATCAAGTCTTCATCCCACTGGCCTGAATATGGGTCCTCTTTCCAGAACACATCGCCGATCAAATTACCTTGTTATTACCAGGAAGTTAATCCACTTCATTTATGTAGCGACGGTTCTATACTGTAGTTATCTAGTACTTACCGTCAGACCCTTCTTGTCCTGTGCCCACTGTTATGTAATACCTGCTCCGCATTTCAAAGCATTCCATGTATGCTTACATCCAAATTCCATGGTTTTGTTTTCCTTCCTCTGCTTTCAGCTCGAGATTATGAAGCAGGTGTGCGAGGACATAGCCATGATCGACTTCCCTGTTGTGGCATTGGTTTTGGCTGGTTCCTGTAAGTCCTCATCGTTTCATTCATTTGTGTCAAGCAGCAAGCATTGTTGTTCAGTTTGATACTTGGACAGAGTTGCTGCTATAGCTTTGTGTCCTCCTTTGGTTTACTCTTCTTCTAATTATAAACCTCTTGTGCTTCAAGGTTCATATTCGGTTTCTTCCTTGGTGCCATTCCCTGGTACATTGGAGCCCTTCTGCTATGGTGTTCCAGAGTTGATTACAGGGAGAAACCAGGCTATGTCGCATGCACAGTAGCGGTGAGTAAACAGCTTGTAGTATTACACAACTCATGTGTTATGTGGTCCATCATCAACAAGATAAGATGGTACTAGTAAATAATCTCACCTCCATGCTTCCTCAACTTCTACTTCCTTTATCTGTGCATGACTAGCAGTAAACTGCGAATTGACTGAGAGCAAGCCTTAAATTTGATGTTATTAGTAAATTGGCTGCCTAGTAAACTTGGCCGTTGTTCATTCATGTTGACACTAGGCTCCCAGAAGAAGAAGAAAATATTTAGCTTTAATTTGACCTTGCTAGATCAAGTTGCTAGAAAAAAGTTTGTATTCGTACGGTCACCTAAGAAAATATATATAATTCAGTCATCTTGAATATCTTGGGTTCTTCAAAAAAATCTTGAATATCTTGTTATGGGGCTGCTGTATCGTATTCTTTTTTTTCCAATGAACTTTATTCCGGCTCTTGACCACTAAAATGCTTGATGGAACTGTTAGTTTGTAATTCATGCATTGAGAGTTCTAACTTGTAACTAGAGCCCATTTATGAATCATGAGACAGAAACGGAGCACTTCCAGAGATGGTGCTGCATTTTTTTTTAAGAAAAGATGCTTGTCTATTCTCTTGGTACTGCCAAAAGCTATGCAATTCTGTAGATGCCCTCACGAACTCTTCATTCGATCACTTCTGTACGAGTCATTTGTAAATTGTAGTTTTGAAATTTAGTGATTCTGATGAGAGAATTACTTGGTGTAACAGGCTATCCTCGCTACAATTGCTGTTATCATTGGGGCGGCAGCTGGAACTCATGTTTTTTTATTTTAGCTTACATCGTCTTGTCATTGTACATAACGTACATATTATCCATGCGTCAGATAATTCACGCAATCAGCATTGTAATGGACATTTGTTCTGCATTCGCAATCATTCATGTTTATAACAAGGAGAACAGAGACCTTGCTCCTGGCCATAAATAAATCAGACCGAGATGACTCCGCCTTGTGAATAATGAAACAAGATGAGTCTGAAAGAAATTGTAAATTTATTGTGTTTACGGTTATTAATTGTTGGTCTCTGAAGTTGTGTAATCAGGTTTGCTGGTAGCTACGATTTCCTGTAATCATGAGGATAGCCAGAAAAAAAAACTGAAATTATAAGAGGGGTGCTGATGATATCACACAATTCTCAAACAAGAATAAAAGAACCTACGGTAATTATATTGGCATGAACTTTGTTGGATTGAATAAGAGCATACCTGGAGACCTCCGCGGAATCCTGGAATATTTCAAGATAAAACACACTAGCTACGTAAGTAGGTTTGAAGGTCGTTGTTATTGAAGATGCCCAGAGACCAATAAACATATGGCCACTTCCTGTTCCACAGTGGTGTCATCCAATTGAGCTGGGGGATCATATGAATGATAAACGTGAAGACCGAGCCAACACTCGATACGTGAATGGAATCAAATTCGTGGTCAAGTAGTCGTTGCTGTACCATGCAGCCCCTGCTGGTGCTTGCTTGAGTTGGCATGTCATTGTGTTTTTATCTGATGTTTGAGCCCGTGCTATGTAAGATAAAAATGGTTTGTATCATTTTTATTGATGTGTGTTAAAGAAACATCCTGCAGAACTTTTAAGCTTAAACAAATCTGTGTCTCTTCATTCGGGAAATTAAAAAAAACTGGTAGTTATTCAATTCGGCTGGCTACTCAGTGTCTGATAAAAAAGAGTAATGCGTTGAACGTTCCTACAGATTTATTTTCCATTAAAGAGCTGCATCCTGAAAGGATGTAATGGTGGTAAGGTACGCATGCTAGAAAAAGAGTTTAGCGTCCACACACAAAACAACAAATTAAATGTACGCTACAACAGAAGAAGATATAGTAAGAACTCAGATAAGTTGCAAAATATTGAGCTCTTAATCAGTTGAAGATTTACATGTCTTCTTGTCTAGAAAAGAGAACTAAGGCATTCTGAGAAATAAGTACTATTGACTTCTCTATTGTTGTTAGACATAGAGGGACTTAAGGTGCCTGTACATGAGTTTGCTGTCGTGCACGGCCAAGTGGAGCTCGGAATCATCGGACCACCATTGCTGCAGCCCGTGAGCCTCCAGGAACTTGCTTGGTCCTTTGGCAATCACGTACAGCTTGGAATGCACCCCGGAATGCTTCTCCGTGGTGACGGTAGCAACACCGCTACGATCAGCGTAGAAGCAACAAATGTAATCGCTGCTGTTGATGTATAGGTTTGGCACCCATCTTTTAACCTCATTGTTCAGTTCTTCTTCTCCAACTTCAACTTGAGAGGCGGCTTGTAGCTCCTCTCCTGGGGAAACATTTGATGAAGAGCTGCTGCTGCTTCTACTGATATATCGCTTGAGGACACTGCTGGCTTTCTCCTGAATTTTTCTGAGGCCCGTGCCAAGTGACACTGACGGTGGGTTAAACAAATGGCACTCCACAAAGGTTCCATCCTTGGCCAAGGCCTTCCCAACCTGCAGAGCAAAGCCTGCCCCTAGGGAATGGCCGGCAACACACACATTGGTGCTGCCATGCTTGTGGATTGCCGATTTGAGCACCTCAAGCGCACCGGTGAACCTGACGGAACCCCTCAAACTGTCCAGGGCAAACAACCTAAGGTCATCTTCCAGGTCTCTCACCACAGTCAGCTGTTTCAGCACGGTCCCCCTGAGAGCGAGGACTACCTTGGGAGCACCTTGAGGCTTGACCACTATCAGATCTGTGAGGGCAGAGAGCTGGTCCCATTCTAGAAGTGCCCCATAGATTGATCCGTCTCTGGAATCGATGAGAGGGCGCACCACCTTGTATTTGAAGGGCTTCCACCAGTTGGGAGCGAGTGCAGCTTCACCAGTTCTGCTCTCCTGCCTGTCCAGCTCCAGTAGATATGCGGCCTGCACGAAGCATGACATTGCAATTCTTCTGTAGTTTGGATCTCTCCTGCAGAACAATGGGTGTGCGTCACAGCGTCAGTTTGCATACATCAACAGCTCTGTTCTCAAGAATACCAAATGCTACTGCAAGAGCAAGACCTCTACAAAACTAATAAAAGTAGTTGGAAAAAAGATGAAGACAAGCACGAAAGGAAAAGGAAATAGCAACAGCAATGGCACATGCTCTTGGGACAAAATTCTGGCTAATTTCAGGTATACATGTCTAGTATACATTGCAGCAGAACTATGTGAACATGAATATATTTTTAGAAGACACTTATGAGCGCTGAGTGCTCGACTGAATTTCTTTACAGCCTCGAAAGATGGAATGATTTCGGCATTAGTTCCTATGGTAAGTGCAGTACAGGTAGAGTAAATATCAGACGGAACCGATTTATACCATAAGTAATTCGGTTAATTGATTGGTCAAATCGAAATCTACACGCGCGATCGAAGAAGAGAATGAAGGACCAACAGGGTCCGTGAAGGTACTCCGTACTACTAATTATGCAAGGAAATGGAAATGGGGAGCGAGAGGAGCATACCAGCTGGAGCGGATGAGGTCCCTCCAGCCGGGGGTGGAGAGGTTGCGAGGCCCCGTCGCGTGGAATTCCCACGACACGGCGGCGGCGGCAGCGGCAGGCGGCTTGCCGGCGGCGTTGCTCCCCATGTCTTCTTCTCTCCGCTAGCGGCTCACTAGGGCAGGTGGATTGGCGGGGAAGTAGGCGAGCCGCGTCCCCTGTCCCTGTGGGGCACGGACACGGGACGGGAACTGCCGCCGATCCGAGGGAGAAGGAAAAGGGGAGGCGGGTACGCATCCGGCCGGACCCTTGTGAGCCTGACGCAGAACAAGACAGAATTAAACCCAGGCCTTGTTTAGTTCCGAAAAGTGAAAACTTTTCGGAACTGTAGCACTTTCGTTTGTTTGTGACAAATATTATCCAATCATGGACTAACTAGGATCAAAATATTCGTCTCGTGATTTCCAGCTAAACTGTGTAATTAGTTTTTGTTTTCGTCTATATTTAATGTTTCATGCATGTGCCACAAGATTCGATGTGACGGGAAATCTTGAAAACTTTTTGGTTTTCAGGGTGAACTAAACAAGACCCCAGACCCCAACGGCCGAACCCCAGGGCCCACCACCCAGGCGGGGGAAGGGTTCACCGTTCGCATGCCGCTGACAGACTCCGGGCTCTGATCCGTGACATCGTCGTTACCAAAAAAATTTTATAAAATTTTTTAGATTTTCCGTCACATCGAATCTTTAGATATGAAGTATTAAATATAGATAAAAATAAAAACTAATTACACAGTTTGGTCAGAATTGACGAGACAAATCTTTTAAGCCTAGTTAGTCCATGATTGGACAATATTTGTCAAATATAAATAAAAGTGCTACAGTGTCGATTTTCCAAAAAATTTTGAAACTAAACAAGGCCAAGGCCATGTTTACCTCCAAAAATTCTCTAAACATTTTCAAAATTTCACATCAAATTTTGAACGTATATATAGAACATTAAATATAAATATAAATAATTAATTATATAGTTTATTTGTAATTTGTGATATGATTTTTTTAGGCTAATTAGTTCATAATTAGACAATAATTGCTAAATATTAACAAAAGTATTATAGTATCCGAACCTAAATTTTTTCACGAAGATTTTGATTTTTTCTAACCAAATATGTAGAGAATTAAGAACACCAGAAATTAGTGCAAATGTAATTTTGATGGTTGAGCCCTCGTAGGAAGATCATGTAGACATAAAACTATTACGAGACCACAACAACACAGAGGCATAAGGCCTTGTTTAGTTTGCAAAATTTTTGGGTTTTGACTACTATAGCACTTTCGTTTTTATTTGACAAACATTGTCCAATCATAGAGTAACTAGACTCAAAATATTCATCTCACAAATTACAGGTAAATTGTGTAAATAGTTTTTATTTTCATCTATATTTAATGCTTCATGCATGCGACCAAATATTCGATGTGATGGGGAATCTTGAAAATTTTTGCGAACTAAACAAGGCCTAAAAGGGGGGATAAAATTACTAGTAGCCCTTAAACAGTACTCCCTATATCTTAAAATGTAAAGGATATACGAAGTTTAAATTTTATACCACAATATAAGGTATTAGACGTTCAATTCCATCTCTCATTTGTTTTTTGGCAGGCAATATTAAGATTACTTTTTATAACTTGGTGTCAGCAATAATATATAGATAGTCAATAAATAAGGAAAATAATAACTGATTACTTACTTCATTCTAATTAGTGAGGGGTCTGGAAATCGCTTGGAAACCTTATATTTCAAGACATATGGAGTATCTCATTCTTATCTAGGTTTTGAAACTATGAAATTGTAAATCTAGATCCATAAACTATTTAGAATAAGAATTGCAAATAAAATCATACTGCTTGTATTTATTTGTATGAATGAATAGATGTCACAATACATGTTATGAATGTTTTGGCACTCTGGTGTGTGTGGACAACAAAATATATATTAGTGAATGATGTGTGATTTGCTCATATGAATAGCTTGAATAAGGACATAAAATTGTATTTGCTAGTCAAATGTGCTAGTGAATGCTGATATGAACAACTTGCATAGTGAGATCGAATGCTAGTGAAGGATTATAGATATAGATATAGATATAGATATAGATATAGATATAGATATAGATATAGATATAGATATAGATATAGATATAGATATAGCTTATATTAAAGTATTCCATAAATCTATTAAAGTATTCAATCATGGTCCAAACCACCGTCCATCTACTCCCTCCGATTTTCTAAATAATACCGTTTTAATATTATCTTACGTTAAACATTTTAAACTTTAATTATAAATAATTTGTTTAAGTTGAGTCTGAAAATATGAAAGTAATGTAAGCATATTCATTTAATAATATAGTTTTATAAAAGTATATTTTGATAATATTTTATAAATACTTTATAAAAATAATAATCAAAATTATTTTTAAAAGACTATATCACCATCGTCCAAGATGACATTTTTTTTTTGAAACCAGAGGCTTCCTCCGCTGTCTCGATTGCATGCTCCACTCAACCGATGGCCACGTCATGGTTACGAGGGGCTCGATGGCATGCTCAGGTGCATCATGGCCTTGTTTAGGTTCTTTAGAAAAAAATTTTGCGACACTGTACCATAGATAACCAGGCTCAAAAGATTCGTCTCGTCAATTCCGACCAAACTGTGCAATTAGTTTTTATTTTTGTCTATATTTAATATTTTATGTATACGTTTAAAAATTCGATGTAACGGAGAATCTTAAAAAATTTTGGGTTTTTGGGTGAACGTAAACGTACCCGTATCGAGCCATCCAGGCCACTGCTATTCTCATCATGGACCGCTACAACAATGCCGTGCCCGCGACCTGCTTCTCTTCACTGTGGCAGGCACATGACACCACCATCTCTGTGTTTGGCGTTGGACTCTCCTCCTAGCGTGAAGACTGAAGACGGATGTCTTGCTCGCCTCCATAAAGCTAAATAATTGACTCCAAAAAGCTCTATAGTATTAGTGGACTATTGAGCTCGTTTGCTTGAACTTATCTGTTAAATTTGTCAACTATTTAGTATTATTTTTTTAATAGTAAATCAACAAATAATAATTTTAGCTATAATTTTTCAGAGAAGCGAATAAGTTTGTCAAAAAAAAGTAGATGAGTTATGTATGGTTTAAACATTTCTTGTGGAAGTCCAATTAGCTAGATGAGTTATGCAGTAGGAATTAGGAAACAATCTAAGCTAGTGGAGTTGTCAGAGAGGGCACGGGATTAATTCTGTTGCATAGTAATCCTCCGCCTGCAAAAGATGTGATTACGAGATTTGCGCAAGACCAGTTAGCGTAATTTTCTCAAAAATTTTCAAGATCCACCGTCACATTAAATCTTACGGCACATGTATGGAGTATTAAATATAGATAAAAAGATAATTAATTGCACAATTTATCTTTAATTTACGAGACGAATCTTTTAAGTCTAATTAGTTCATGATTGGACAATTGTCAAATAAAAACGAAAGTGCTACATTAGCTGAACTTAAAAAAATTCGCGAACTAAACAAGGCCTAAGTTTATAATAAATTGTGCTAGTATTTATATCTCCAACTAGTTTTGCTATGAAAATAAATGTTAGTGTTTTTTTATTTAACTTTAGTCAAATTTTAAATCATTTAACTTATAAAAAAATGAGAATTAGATCTTAGACAAAGAGAGTGCATTCCTTCATGCTCATGTCAGAATACCATGTGGTTAAACTAAATAAATCAAAATAAAACACCTACGATTAGCCACACACCGTATTCCCTCAGGCCCAGAATAGTAGACGTTCTGAGATTCAAAATTTGTTCCAAAATTATTGACACTATAGACTAGCAGCGTGTCTGACCAAACTACATGAGACACTATGATGTGGAGAGTTAAGTAAAATACTATTTCCTAGCCGGAGCAGCAGGTCCCTGGCCTGTTTAGTTCTATTTTTTAAAAAAATAATAAACATTGTAGTATTTCATTTATATTTAATAAATATTATCTAATTATAAACTAAATAGATTTAAAAGATTCATCTTGTAAATTACAGACAAACTATATAATTAGTTATTTATTTTATTTATATTTAATACTCCATACATGTATTATAAGATTTGATGTAACAAGAAATGTGAAAAATTTTGTAAAATTTTCTAGAAACTAAACAAAGCCCTAGTGTTAGGATCAATTGACTTGCACGTTGATCTCGATGAATATTTCTATAATGTCAACTAATATGGGACAGAGGGAGTAGGTGCTTTGACTTGGGACTAGCCGAATTCCACGTCACTCGCAAAAGCCTTGTTTAATTGGCAAAAAATTTGGATTTTGGGTATTGTAGTACTTTCGTTTGTTTGTGGCAAATATTGTTTAATCATAGACTAATTAGAATCAAAAGATTTATCTCGCGATTTACAGGCAAACTATATAATTAGTTTTTATTTTCGTCTAAATTTAATACTCTATATATATGCCGCAAAATTTTATATGACGGAGAATCTTGAAATTTTTTTGGAACTAACAATCAAAATTGTCAAAGAATAGAGAAAATGGTCAGCTGGCTACCTGGCTTTGCCACACCTGCGGTGCAGGCAGACAGCAGTCACTGACCAACGGACCCAACGCCTCGTGGGCCCCAGAGGTAAAAGGTAACCTCGTACTTGCTGTCCAATCCGACAGGTGTGCGTTGAGAGCGGCGGTGCGGCCGGCGCGTGTCGAAATCTCGGACAGATTCGGTTCTCGGGGCAACGGCCGCCGCGTCGGGTTGGGCCCCACCAACCGCACCCCATTTCGAATTTCAAACCACCTCTTCCTCCCCCTCCAGCCCTCTCTCCTTGCTCGCCCTCCTCGTCTCCTTCCCATCGAAGCTTCTACGCCCTCGCCGAAGGCCCCGTCCCCGTCCTCGGGGAGCGCGAGGCGCAGCCATGGCGGAGCCGCGTCGGGTGTCGTTCCGCGACGGCCGCCTCGCGTCACGGAAGGCGGAGGAAGCCGGTACTGACCTTACGCATCTCCCGTCCCTTGCTCTCTCGGTCTTCGGTCGGTCTATCGCTCTTGCGTGCTTAGATCTCCAGGGGTTTCTCGGTTTCGACCGTTGTTTTTGTTCGGAGTTTAGGTGGGGTTTCCTTCCGCGGTCCTCGGTCCTCTGCGGCAACTTGGGTGCGGTACTCGCCGATAATAGAGTCGCTTCACATCTTGATCAACTGGAAGGCGTTCTTCAATCTTATGATGACTTGAAAGATGCCCTGATGTGTAGGTGGTATGATACCTGATGTTCTGTTGGTTAAACAAGGCTTTGAGATGTATGTAACCCATTCCTGGGGAAGCGGGGCACATGCAATTTCTAGTTTGATCGTGAGCTCGTGACTGCAACTCTGCTTCTATTAGTGTTTGGTTTGAGGAATGAGTTAATCCATCATCGTCTCGCTCCTTACTTTTTGCGGAATAGAATAGCTGATCCATCGTTACTTCCAGCAAACTTGAGAAATGGACTTATGATGCAGCACTTCATCTAGAATAGAGTGATTGCTTGAATCAAGCACCCTATATTTTTTATGCAGCAATATGGTTTTGATACTTGTCTAGTTTCATGGCTTCACTAAGTTCAATCTGTGTACGCTATGCTACAAATGAGTTGAAGTTTCTTCAATGGAACACGCAGTTTCAAGTTTTGCTTACTCTTCTTTCTTACTCTTTGCAAGCATTGAGGCGGCATCAGGCTGCAGCCTGGCTCCAAGCAATGGTGGGCTCTTTTGGCCTGGCCCCTTATCCGTCGGAGCAGGAATTCGTTGCTTCTCTAAGGAATGGCATTGTCCTATGCAAGGCAATCAACAAGTTACAGCCCGGTGCTGTGGCCAAGATTATCACAAATGCCCCTTGCGATAGCCAGCCCTTGACGGCTTTTCAGTATTTCGAGAACATCCGCAACTTCTTAGTTGCTGTGAACAAAATGAAGCTGCCGAGTTTTGAGGCATCTGATTTAGATAAGGTTAGCAACATTTGCTCATGAAACTAATGTTGACAGCACGATGCTTACTCACTGTAATACGGCTGCTTCTGCAGGACAGCCTTGATGCTGGGACGGTGGGCAAGATTGTGGACTGTGTAATTTCATTGAAGTCTTACCATGAATGGAAGCAAGCCGGCGGAGCCAATGGGCCTATCAAGTACATGAAATCACCTCTTGCAGTGCGTTCTTCACAGCTTCAATCTGAAAATGTTGCTTTGGGACCTTCTCCTTCCCAAAAGCGTCTAGACTTGACAGAGGCTGATGCTGACACACAGCCATTTCAAAATGTAGATCCTAACATGAAAGGTTTGTGCCACATTTCTCTCGACACACTTTATGCCTAAATATTTTCTGATTGATAAATCACTCCTGCTACCTGTATTAATGCTACTTTTACTAGAATTGCAACTTATGGTGTTACTATCCTGTATAATTAGTATAGTCTGCACACTTGATTAACTTTGCAGATTGTGCATTTGCAGAGGCAGTGGAGAAACTTAAGAAAGTTATAGTAGATTCTATGTTGAGTTACAAGGAAAATTTTGACCAAGACATTCTGAAGAAGGTGATTCTGAATATAATAACTTATTCCATGTTTTTTTAATACACTGTGCTGTCCATGTCAGGTGCCAGACTGACAAGGATTGATTTTATTTTCAGGATCCAACAAAGCTTATAGGTGCTGTTTTGGCAAACCAGCTGGGAAAAGAACAGGTAAATTAAAATATTTCCTTTCCTTTTCTCTTGTGTGAGTGATTTCATCAATTGGATCTTCACAAAATGCCTAGCATGCTGTGTGTAAGGCTATTTGCATCACAAAATAATCCCTGTTATGCTTTTCAAACATCTTCAGCTTTTATCTCCAGAAAAGCTTATAACGGAGAATGCGCCAACTCATTGTATTGAGGTACAGTTTTGCATTCATCTTTAGTGGGGAAAATACATATGTTTTTTTAAATCAAATAGAAGAAGTTAGAAGAATTGGCTTTGCTTTGTGCTCTTTACCAGTGATGATGCAAATCTCTTAACATGGTATCCATAAGGGTTTTCTTTGTTAATCAAAGTAGCTGGAGGTTGTTTTCTATTTCGTAAAATTTTAAACGGGCAAATAGTAAGAAATTTGTTGTAGCAGGATTCTGCACTTAGAGCTGCTGCCTTCCCAGTCCACAGCAAGGTTTCATTTTTTTATTACTGATACTGGATTCTTACTAGCATACTTGATGTCCAAGACGCAGAATAAATACTTTTGCTCAAGGAATATAGGAATATAACGAATTCTTATTATGTATATACATGTTATTAGGGTGTTGCAAAATAATTATCATTCTTCCCTGAATATAAATTTTTCCTAGCACTTGTCCTGATGAAGTACCATTTTTCCATGTAGCATTCCAGCTCACAGATCGAGAACAAACAGTTGCTGTTGCAAGCACATGAAACTGAACTTTTGGTAAGAATTCATTGTGCATTTTTGTATCATATCCAAATTTTATTTGTGCTGTTAAAAATTTATGTTTCTTCTGGTTGGCACTTGGTAACTTTTGCAGGACCTCAAGAAAATGTTTCAAGATGTTAAAGTCAACTTCAGGTCATTGCAGACCCAATTTCTAGATGACATGGCCAAATTAGGTACACTTTTTGCAATAGACATAACATCCTCTCAGCACTATGTGGGTTTAACTCTGCAACTTTATATTCACAGGTGAAAATATCCAAGATCTTTCCAAAGCTGCCCTTGGCTATAACCAAGCTGTAAAAGAAAACAGAAACTTGTATAACATGCTTCAAGAACTGCGAGGTATCACATGATCTAATTCACTGTTTTTTATTGTTATGTAAGTCATTGTTCGAGAGATTTCTGAAAGCTTATTTGTAGGAAATATCCGAGTCTTCTGCCGGATAAGGCCACTTCTTAATTCAGAGTCTATTTCTTCAATCGAACATGTTGGAAGCGATGGCTCAGTGATGGTCTATGATCCAGTTAAACCACAAAGTGCACGTAAAATCTTCCAGTTCAACAAAGTTTTTGGGCCAACAACTACTCAAGGTAAATCAATTGTAGTTCAATACATCTTTCTTTAGTTTTACATCATCACTCTCAACTTTGTGCAGATGAGGTGTATAAGGAGACACAACCTTTTGTTAGATCCGTCATGGATGGATATAACGTATGCATATTTGCTTACGGGCAGACAGGTTCCGGCAAAACCCATACAATGGTATGAGGCAAACCATGTTTATACAGTAGTTTCATAGTTTTCTAGGAATATATTTTGGTCACATCTAATGGATCTTCTATCTCTGCATTTTGGTGATTAGTGTGGTCCATCTGGTGGGCTGTCCAAGGATTTTGGAATTAATTACATGGCCTTGAATGATCTCTTCAACATATCAACTTCTAGAGAGGATGTCAAGTATGATATACGGGTGCAGATGGTTGAAATATACAATGAACAAGTTCGTGATCTTCTAAATGAGGACAGATCAAGCACAAAATATCCTTTCACACCTTACATATTATTCTTGTTACTTTTGTCGAAGTATGATTCTTTTTGTTTTTGTGTTAGTTCCTGACATTGAGTTCACATTAGATATAAGGGCTTCCTTGAACAATGGTCTATTGAACCTTCCAGATGCAAAGATCTACCCAGTGCAGTCCCCTTCTGATGTTATCAATTTGATGCAGCTGGGTGAAAAGCACCGAGCTTCCGGATCAACAGCAATAAACCATAGAAGCAGTCGTTCCCACAGGTTTGCACAACTGCACTAATATTATCTTGAGGCTACTTTTTAGTTATGTTTGTTTTCTGTTATTCTTTTATTACTTGCTGCAATTGACTTCGGATGCTTTCTTGCAGTATCTTAACTGTTCATGTAAATGGAAAGGACATTGCTGGCAATGTGAGCCGTAGCAGTTTGCACTTGGTGGATCTTGCAGGAAGCGAAAGGATTGATAGGTCAGAAGCCACAGGAGACAGATTGAAGGAGGCTCAGCATATTAACAAGTCACTCTCCTGCCTTGGAGATGTCATCAACGCATTAGCTCAGAAGAACTCTCACATTCCTTACAGAAATAGTAAACTCACCCAACTACTTCAGAGTTCATTAGGTATATCTGGCTGCACATTATAAAATGATCTTCCAATTTTGTGCACATTAATCAACAACTTATTGGGTGGTCCAATGGTTCTACATCTCTGACCCATCTTTTTAGCATCATAATTTAACTTCATGGCTTCACCATGCCTGAATTTGGCTGATGCCTGTTGACTATTGTTTTCTGTTTGAGTAAAATTAAGCTTCCTAGGGCAACTTTTTCTTCAAATTCAAGCTATATATGCAATTCTAACTTCGCTACACATTTCACAATATCAATGACAGGGGGGAATGCAAAAACGCTAATGTTCGCCCACATAAGTCCAGAAGCAGAATCTTGTGCAGAAACCCTTAGTACACTGAAATTTGCTCAGAGGGCTTCTACTGTAGAACTTGGAACTGCACATGCAAACAAAGAAAGCAGTGAAATAAGAGAGCTTAAAGAACAGGTAACTTTCTGGTCCACTACAATCCAGTGGTCAATAATGTAATATGATTATCTTTTTGTCCTGTTGCACTGAGCTAAAATTTTGTTTCTTTGGTCACTACATTTTTGGGTGAAATATCTCTGTAACACTCATGTTGATTGAATCCTTGCTGTTTCGTGGTCTTATATTTGACTATGTATGCCATTTTGTTCCACATGCGGAAAAAGTCTGAAAAGTTAGCCTTTCTTCAGGTAGACACTCTGAAAAAGGCATTAGCAAACAAAGAACTGGAAAAATCATCTCTGAAACTGAAGGAAAATGCAACCACAAGTGAGAGAACAAAGCAAGTACTGGATCGCACCCCCCCTAGGCCACGGAGATTAAGCCTAGAGAATGCTAGTTCTGGTAAAGCCAAGATGCCAGAAAGAAAGATACTGAAATCGCCTCGTTCAGCTATGGGTATAACTCATGACAAGGAATGCAACTCTGATGGCTTCCGTCACACCAGCCACCATGAATCACTACTACAGGTGCATCTTGCTCTTAGTCTATTTCATATCATTCAATGCTGTGGCAACTGACATTTTTTCCCTTGTCCATTATGGAAGATGCCAGCGACATGCGCTGAAGATCTTGTTAGAGAGGAGGAGAAGATAATTTGTACAGTTGATACAGTGGAATTTTGTCAGCTACCCCCTGAAGCTTATAATCTACTTAAGCAATCAGGATTAAATACTCCAGAGGCAGCACTATGTAGGTCAAGGAACCTGTGCACTGAAGCAAGTTGCGGTGATGCTCCGTCTTCCACCGCCAAATTGGAGAAAATAATGACAGGTACTGCAGTGAAGAAAGGATCTCATCTAAGGAAGTCAATTCAAAGCAGCATAGGGAGATTGATTCATGGCACTGAAAGAAGGTACGCCCTAGGATACATGCTTTTTTCTTTTGACACATATTACTCGTGATAACAACCTTCCCTGTTTCTGCAACTTTGCAGAAACGTGCAACATTCAGCACAAGGGACTCCAACTAAAATCACAGCCAATGCGTGCCATAATATTGCCTCCCCAGTTACAGCTGATATTAGGTTAAGGAGAAGACAGTCACTGACAGGTATGCCACCACCGCCAACTATGTCACGCAGATCTTCTCTTGGAGGGAAGTCGGATACAAGTAAGTTTTCAGATCCAGTGAACTCCATTTGCTCTTATATGTTTACATTGATCCTTGAAATCATAGCAATGTAGGCTGCTCTGCGTAGTGATTAAATCAGTTATATAGTTAGGGTTTTTGTGTCTGGATGAGTTAACTGAAGTGTAACATTGCCTTGTGATTTGATGGAAGGTATAAGAAATAGTCAAACCACCAGTGCATGTGCTGCCAGCAAGTACAAGCCACTGCCATTCTCCTGGATCCCATGGCCTGAACAAGGTCAATGCCCATTCTTACTTGGCTGATCACCCTTTACCTGCTTGCTAATTAGTTTCCCTTGGATAGAGCAATCATTATCAGGGGGGCATTCTTTCTAGTGCCCTTAGAATTGTTCATATTAATCCCCAGTTCACGCTCTGGAGTGGATTTCTTTGTTTCTAATAGCAATAGGGATGTTTACTGCTAAAACAAATTGCTGATGATGAATATGAAGCAGATTTATTTTACTTCTGTTGTTACGAAACGGATGGCTTTGTCTGATCCTCCCATTTTATTGTACTGAAAGTGCTTTTGTTTTATTGTCAGGTTCAAACGACAAAAGAGGTGCCAAAACACCACCTCCAGTGAACTCGGCAGCGAAGGCGAAAAGATGGCTTTGAATCTGAAGCAAGACTGTCAGAAAATTTTGACTCCCAGCAGAGCTCGAGGCAGACACCTAATATTCGTGTCATCAGTTAACTACAGTTTTAGGCTTTGGGTGGTGGTTACATTCTTTGTAACAGCTGAAACATTAGTTGTACAAGGGGAAGGGTGCGTTTTTGTTGTATTCTGAACTTCTATATGGAGCAACTCTTCTAGGATGGAGCAACTCACTTGTTCGATACATTAGTAGTACTTCGTTCAACTTAACTGAACCGAGCACGAGCGCTTCTGAAACAATTTTCACTGCTCCAATGGATATAATAATCATATCATATTCGTAGCAACAAGTTTGCACATGCACAACGCAGCTAATGAAAACCAAAGACGTGCACAGATTTATTCATCACTTTCATGTTTGTTCTCATTTCTACACATGTCAAGTAGCATCAACTATCATCTTTCCCTAAAAATCTATTGCACTCTTCTTTCCTCCCATCCCGGTACAGAGTTGTATACATCTGTCAACAAAACTGTCTATCTTCCATCTTTAATTTCCTTCCTATGATCTGTATATTCCTCACTCTGGTACAGAGCTGTAAGTATATTTGTGCATGAGTCAGGAATTTGAGGTTCAAGCACAGACCATTACCTTCCGTCAGGAATAAAACAAGTATGGTCAGGCCCACACCCCTCAACCTACGATGTTAGTCCTGTGACTTCCTTTGGAATCAGAGATAGGAACCCAATCGGTAACAGAGTACAAATCATCTGTACACCCAAACCCAGAGCAAGATTGTCAAACTGTCCTGTGGTGAGGTTCAAAGCTGATGCCAGAGCAGACCCCAGGAATGAACCTACTGTTGAACCAAGGTTGTTGATTGACATGAAGAGAGCAAACAGTGTGCCCTCGATTCCAGGCGGGCAAAGCTGTCCTGACAGGATCAGGAACGGCATCATCCTGCCAAACAGAAGCATTCTTGTCAGAAGCTTGCAAATTGTTTGATATCAAATGACAGAGCTACTTGGTTCACAACTAAAGAAAGCATACTTGAACTGGTTGATTGCATCACCCAAAGCAGAACCCCACAGCACCATGTACTTATCGGCAATTCCATACTGAACGTGTAACCGTGACACCAAAACAATGTCCAGTAGGGTAATTACGGCAAGACCGACATGAGCAAACCTGGAAAAATCAACAGCACATGTTAGAAGTAGCAGACATAACAGCTTTGAATAGATATTCATTTTTTTTTTTACTGTGGACAATGATTTATAGAAGTTTAGTTGGTATCTTGGAACAAGAGTAACTAATAACAAAAACTACAAACCTTATTTGTTTAGCAAAACAGCAAAGATGGGCTAGCAGGGGCTTAATAGTACAACTAAATGTGACCAACTGTGGCTTATATAGAAGCATAGCATAATGCACATAAAGGAAAAGGGGGTATATAATCTGACACACATTCAGTTTAATGCACACGTGCAATTTTTTTTAGGGGAAATGCAGTTGGGGAGGCCCCTACTGTGCAATTTATTTTAATTTATTTTATTATAAAAAGAACGAGAAAGAGTTACAGGAAAAGAAGACAAAACCTGTACTGTGCAAATATGTAGGAACGAACCAGGTGCGACAAAGGTGTTGAAACTTAGCTCAAAAAAGAAGAGTGTGACAGCTTATTTCAAGTACAATAACAATATATTAAGACAAATAATGTACTTTAGTAAAGCTACTTTGTCCCGTTAATCCATATGGACATGACGACAAAAGGAAAACTATCAGACACAGAAACTTCAATGGATAACTTACACAAGAATATTTCTGAGCTTCTTCTGCTTAAAATAGCGGTTGTAGGTGTAGGTGCCAAGCATTAGACTGAACCATCCAATCACACGTGCAGTCCCTAGAAAGGATGCGTCCAAATTTAGGTCCTCTGTTTGATAATAGAACATGACTGTTGAGATATTTGGAATTGTTACATTTGAAAAGAAAAACCATGCCATAGGCCTGGAAAATTAAAACAAAATTACCAATTAGCACCTTCTACCAAATTAGGGGTATACAATGGGCAAAATATAGGAAAAGAATCTTTGCTTACCGCAGAATGTTTGGCTGCTTAAAAGCTGTGCACAGACTGAAGAAGGCTGATCTCAGAGACAAACTTGGCAGAGAATTAATTGACCCATTGTGTTTCTCATCAGACTCAGTTCGCTTTGACAGTGATCTCCTTTTATTATTTTTACGAGTTCCCTTCCGCCTTCTAGTGCCCTCATATCTAAGTGCTTCACTAGAGCCTTTTTCAGAAAAGGCAGTAACAGAACTCTGATTGTCTGCATACTTGTGTTCATCATTGGCACTGTGGAATCCTTTTGGAGAATCCTCAACAAACATACAGGAAACTAGTTGCAAGAATGGGAGGGCTGAGAAAACAACATATATAGCATGTATTGGGAGATTGGATAATGCATATCCTCCCAGCAAGCTCCCGAAAATCCCACCTACAGCCATCGATGACCAAGATAATGACTGTAGATCACCAGCAAACTCCGGCCTGGAAAGAAAATTAAAAGGTTTTCACAATACTCCATAGCAGCATGCCAAATAGGGACACAAGATAGAAGATACATCAAGAAACCTACCCTGCTGATCGAACTGCTTCCGCAACCATTGCATCTATAACAACATCTGCCATTGCAGATCCCAGATTCTGTACTACGAGCAAGGCAGTTAGCATATTGGCTGAGCTCCTTAAACTTTGTGATAGTCCAAGGATAAGCCACGGAAGTAGAGAAAGGCAGCTAGAAATGATCAAATAGGGTATACGCTTCCTCTGCTTAATTGGAATGCAGTCTGACAAGATCCTGCAGAAAACAATTGTCATATAGGCAGCCAAAAAGTAGGACTTAGATTTTACTGAGAAACATGAAACAGAATGGGTGCAGTTATGCATGCGTGAAGGCATATAGCCATATAGGTTTCTTAAGTAACAAGAAAATAAGCATGCAACTCTGCAAGCAGCAGGTTAAATGTAGCATACATGTTAACCATATGTTGCTAAAAATCATCGTTGCTTCACCAATAAGTTTCGGTACCAGCAGTGGAAGAGGAAAAGCAATAGAAGATTCATGAGGGAACAAAACCTTACCCATATATAGGTTTAATGCTCCAAGGGAAATATGCAAGGGAGACAAGAAACTGTGATGTGGAGGGTGATAGCTTCATCACGTCCTTCATTTGGTAGGAGACAGCTGTCCAGACGAAAGACCTGAAACCCTAGAATGTTCAAAGGAACATAATAAATTTAGCAGGGTGATCTGGAAAAAAAATAGAGAGCAGTACGCGTGTGAACAAGCTAACTCATTTAGATTTGCAGAAAGGCTAGGCTCTTGGTGATGCTTGAATATGTTGGTTGACTGATGAAACGAGGATCTCACTGGTAACTAGGCATGCTAAGGAATTGATTTGGAACTGATTAAAATCGGATTCTCGCCCGTCTACCGCAACAATCGAGCAAAAGCTCTCCTATCCACCGCGAGAATGAACTGCATATAGCAGCTCGGCCACTGCACCATGCGGTCGCCCTCCTCAGTTCCAAACAGGGCCTTGACAAATCAGCAGAGCTAGGCAACATGAATGATCAAATTTTCTGGTTCTGTGCCCTATATCAGAACTTCAGAAGGTAGTAAGGCATTTTTGCCCTATACTAGAAGCTACAGTAAGGCATTTTTGCGTATCTCATACGTCCATTTCTCCCAAACAGCGTCCTGTGGGGGATGCGATAAGATTGAGATCTAAACAATCAACAGGCGGACAATTACTAAACGAAATTACACCGGAAGCAGTGATCAGATCAGGTCAGGGGAATAGAATGCTAGGATCCTTAGGAGAGGAAAAAGGGAGAGAGGGGGAGAAACCTGGATGAAGTAGATGAGGCAGACGAGGCAGAGGAAGGAGGGCCCGAACGCCGCCGCCATCCGCCCCGGCCACCACGCCTGACGATGCTGGGCCGCCGCCATGGCTCCTTTGCTCCCTCGCGCTGCGTGGTGGGGTTAGGACACGGTATGGATCCACATCCACCGGGGACTAGGAGGTGAAGGGAGGCGACATGAGATCCCGGAGGAGAGAGGTTTCTCCGGACGAGGGGCCGGCTGACCGGGTCTCCTTCCTTCCAGTTCCAGGAGCCCCCGACGGCCGCCACGACACGACGCGCGAAGGGCGGACGGCGCGGGGAATGCAGACCGCAGCACGTGCGGGGGCGGGGACCGGGGCTGACCGGAGTACCTGACTGAAACTGACCGTCGTGAGATGGGCTTTTACGAGGGGCCTGGTTCCTAATGATGGGCCTTTTGTTTGGTTTCCCTTTTTATTGGGCCTTCTGTTGCCAAGCCCAACGCTAGCTGTGTTTTTTTTTCGAAATGAAAAAACCAGCTGTGGTACGACCCCACCAAACCAACCTTGAAGATTTTTTTTTTTATAATGGAATAAACATCCGGTTTCATCCTCATCCTCATCCTCACTCATAAGTGAGGATCAGACCACATTATTAAAAAAAATCTCACATTTAGGCCTTGTTTAGTTCCCAAAATTTTTCAAGATTCTCCGTCACATCGAATCTTGCGACACATGCATGAAGCATTAAATATAGACGAAAATAAAAACTAATTACACAGTTTGTCTGTAAATCGCGAGACGAATCTTTTAACTCTACTTAGTCTATGATTGGACAATATTTGCCACAAACAAACGAAAGTACTATAGTAGCGAAATTCAAAAAATTTCACAAACTGAACCAGGCCTTATGTTTACAGTAGACTCACAAAAGGGATACCTTGAAGATTTGATTTTTTTTAAAAAAACTTGAAGATCATCACAGGTTGGAGCGCATTCATGCCACTCAGGCGTTGCCTGGAGGCTAGGATGGCTGCCTGGCCGGCGATTTCGCCTGCCAAGGCGCTAATCAAACAGGATTTCCACCTTGTGCTCGAAAGCACTCCATGTGTAATTTCTCGTATAGGATTCAAATACAAGAAGATTCCTCTGTTTTTTCTTTAACTAGGTGAATTCCCCGCGCCTTGCTGCGGGATTTTCTTAAAAATAAATCATTATATACATAGCATTACTATATGATATTCAGTCTATTATGTATGTATACATATGAATTTGACTTGCATGTATTTTATTGTATTAGATCGAGTAAAAGCTAATAGAACAAAAACTAATATTTGGTTACATTATAGAGGAATTAATTGGTGATGAAACAAATAGTGTAGTACATGACTTGTATGTTAATAGATTAAAGATTTAAAGTATTTCATATGATATAGATGACATGGTCATTTTTTGTAATTAATATGGGATGACATGGACTTAGTGGGAAATGATGTGGACACCTTGCATAAAGAGATAGAATATTTAGTGGGTCACTTAGTGGAGAATGATGTAGACACCTTGCATGAAGAGAATTCATCTAGTGGTGAAGAGAATTCATCTAGTGGGATTTAGCTTTATAAGAGTTATAGATTTCTGTCGCAAACACAAAAGTATACCGGATGAAAGAGGGCACATGGCACTCCTGGAATTTCTCGTATAGGATTCAAATACAAGATTCCTCTATTTTTTCTTTAATTTCTGTCGCAAGCACAAAAGTATACCGGATTAAAGTGGGCACATGGCCAAAGCATTACTGATGAAAGGGGGCAAGGTCACAACACAAAAAGAATTCTGATCGTTCATTCCCTTTTACCAGAATCATGGCACGCCACACACAATTATCCACCAAATTAATTCTGATCGTTCATTCCCTAGTACCAAAATCATGGCACGCAACACACGATTATCCACCAATTTTTTTCGTACTGACACAAAGAGTAGAGTACCACAGCACAGCAGGGCAGAAAGAAAGGCACAGGACGAGAAGGATCAGCATTTGCATATGCACAAGTACAGTAGAGAGCAGCTGGGGGTAGGAGTAAAGATTAAGGAATTTACAACAAATCACGAGCAGCAGCGATTCAGGCTGCATGGAATGGAATGGAATGGTCATCAATCGAGTTCATCACTCTGCTAGTCCCAACACCAATCGCTCCCGACAAGAGCAACGCACGCACCGCAAATGATTATTGTTTTCTTCCCCTCCCCGATCCCCCGTCGGAATCCGGCAGGTGGGGGGGAGCGAGCTGCTCCGGCTGGAGCTGGTGATCAATCATGTCATGGGGCCAGGCGGCTAGGCCAATCAATCAAGCAATCAATCCCACCCACCCACGTGACCACGCCTCACCTCCCCGCCTCCGCGTCCGCGTCCGACGGCGACGACAGCTGCGCGGCCGCCAGCGCGTCGGCGAGCGCGCGCATGGCGCTGACCTGCATCTGCAGCGCGGCAACGTAGTCGGCGGCCTCCTCCAGCAGAGTAGGCGCGGGGAGCTTCCGGCACCCCGGGACGAGGCGGCCCAGCACGCGGAGCCGCTCCTGCACCTTGCCCTTCTCCTTGCCCTTGCCCTTGCCCTTGAGCAACGCCGCGTTGTCTCTGGCCTGCACCGGCGGAGGCGGGCGGCGGCGCCTCCGGACCTTGCCGCCCGCCTTGACGAGCACGCGGCGGCGGCTGCAGGCCGCGCCGGCCAGCAGGATAGCGCGGCTCCACCGCGTCTGGCCGCGCGCCGTCAGCGCCAGCGCCGAGTCCGCCGCCGCCTTCACGGCGCGCGGCTGGCCCCCGCCCGTGGCGCGGAGCGCGTCCAGCAGGCGCCGCCCGTACACCCCGCGCACCGCGCCGCTGCGCCACTTGCTGGCCTGCAGACTCCGCGGCGGCGGCGGCGTAGCGGAGCCGCCCCCGCCCTTGTTGGGCGTCCGCGACGACGACGGCGACGGCGAGGGAGACGGAGAGGTGATCATCGCCGCGCGACTTGCCAGCCTGACCCTCCCGCCGCCCGCCCGATCAAGACGGAGCAAGAGGGAATCGGTGACGGAGGGGAAGGGGGCGCAGGGGGAGAGCCGAGGCGAGGATGGATGGAGCGCTGCTGGTGGTGGTGGTGGTGCTGTTGGTGGTGGTGGGGAGGAAGGCGAAGGAGGAAGGAAAGCAAGCGGAGGGGATTGGTTAGATTAGCAACGTGCTTTGCTTTTGGGAAGTGGTGGGTTGGGTTGGGAGTGGGTGCGCCGCGGGGCTGCCGCGCTGTTGCTGATGTGATTCATCATTTCCTACACTAATCAGCCAGCGGATTATTTTTTATATAGAAGAGTAGTGGAGGTGGAGGAGGGTTCGTTGCTTCCACTCCCACCTCTCTTCTTTTATTTTCTTTTTTTTTTCCTGTTTGGCTTGGTCGGTTGTTGCTTCTTCTTGCTTTGCCCTTTACATGATGATAGTGCTCACGTTGTGTTGCTCTTAAAATGGTCCGGGTATGTATCATGTTTGCTGCTCCACTCGTTATTAGTAGCAAGGCGGCCTCACAACCTTAGTAATGCACTAGATGTATAGATACCATTTGGAAGGCATTCTTTACTTTTCTTAGTAGTTGTTTATCTTTGGTTGGGTTCTCTCACAATCAGGGTTCTAATAGCTCAATATAGTTTTTTTCATAAGGTTTACCGTTGTGATTCTATGAACGCTTCTACTATTGCCACTAATGACACTTTAGCTTCGCTAAAGACTACAATTTTCCCTTAGTTGCGGAATAGTTTTAGCACCACTAATTTTAATCGAGGAAAATATTCATTCTTTAGTCCAAAGGACTGCAGTCTATACCTCTTTTTTTGGGTTATTTACTTGATACTAATGTAATAAACCATTGAACTATCGATAATTGAATATTGAATGAAATGAATGTTAATCGTGGCATTGTGTATGTTCACCTTTATGGTAAGGGCCCTATTTGGTACACCCCCTAAAGTTGATTCTCTAGTGGATTCAGCAGGACTTTTGCCAAATAGTTTTCGGAGAGAAGTAATTCTCTGTTTAATCCATGAAGTGATTCTCTCGGAGCTAGAAAAGGTAGTTTCTCCTAATTTTGTGAAGTAATTATCCATCGTGGTTTTGAGAGTTCATGCTAAAAAATCAAAGAGATTCGCTTTCAACAATAGAACTTCTTCTCTCATATAATCAGCTTAGATGGAGAATCTACCAGACAGGCCCTAAATGTTAACTAATTGATATGGAGGCATATTCTCCTAGAGCTCATATATGTATTTGAGTTCATATAATTTTGTTTGGTTAAGTGTTTCCATACATAATTAATTTACAATTTTTCATGTTTTCTGTACATCTAAATGAAACAGCTTCTATTATATTCCACTAGTTTTTTATAGCTCTTGAAAGAGATCGTGGCTAAATATCTTAGTCCATGTTTTAAAACATAGAAATGTGTAATTCCATCAGCACTACCTTCTAATACTAATTGTATTACTACTATATATGAAAGGGCACACCTACCAATTTCGTTAAAAAGTTTATGCTATTCCAATGATTGAAAACATCCGGATGGAAGTTGCGTGTATATATGGAACTATTTAGGTGCGTAATTGTACTTTAGTAGTTTAAGTTGTATGCAAAATAATTGTACATGTACAAAACTCGGTATTTGGTGCGTTAGCAACCCATTTGTGTAAACATATAGAGACATTGCCCATCAACACCTCATGGTATCTAGAGCTAGATTATCCGGCGAAAGGCACAAAAAAATGAAAGGAAGATGTGGACAACACTCCATGATAGGAAAGGTGGCGGCTATAAGCTAGGTTGTTTGGATTAGCTAGAGCATTTTTAGCAGGTAGCAGCCTAGCAACTTAATTTAGCTGATTTGAATAGGGACTAAACCAAACTTCTTTATTTTAACCAAATCCACAAAAAAATCTCAAACATTCACAATATGAAGCAACATTCATTAGATGCATCAGCAATAGATTTTGGCAGTGCATTTGTTTGGTGTTACAGATGTTAACATATTTTTCAATAAATTTGATCATTGCTAGCACAAAACCAAAAACGACTTAGGCCCTGTTTGGTTGGTGCTATTTTTTGACACATATCTCATCGAATATTTAGACATATACATGAAGTAATAAATTTACACTATTTACGAAACTACTAGAGAATAAATTTACGAGACGATTTTTTAAGCTAATTAGTTTATGATTGGATAATAACTACTATAATTCTAAATGTGCTACAGCACCTATTAAACTTTAGCATCTCCAACCAAATATCCCCTTAGACAGTGCATTTGTTTGATGCTATATGACTTTGCTGCATTTGTCAAAATCTGGATATGTATTGGTAGTCGTGGCACTTGTTTTTTGCACGAAGGAACTCGAGATTTTCATAGCTATACACAATTTACTTCCTTTTTGGGCTAATTTGGGCTAGCTCATTATTAGCCAGCTAGTTATTACTCGCTACTATACTTTTAGCGAACTAAAAAATAGATTCCGTAATCTAAAAAAAATAGCCCTAGGCAATTCCCCTTAATACAGGATGCTTCACGACAGGGTCGACTCCACCGCAGGTTAGATTTTTGTGGCCAAGAGAACATGGACTCCGCTCGGATCGGCGACACCGACATGGGCTCGAAGCCCAAGAGCTTCGCCAATGCCATCTGTACCAAACTGCCAATGCTCGGAACGGGAGACTTGTGATGATTTTTTTTTTCTTTTACGAGACGTAACTCATCCCTATAAACGCACCTAGGCACAGTCTACACAGCGAGTGATCACCTACCTGTTCGTGGCCTGCTCGTCGCTCACGAATGAACCTGGGGTGCATTTGGCGTTGTCTCAGGGTCGATATCAGCGACACTTCACCTGGATCGAACAGCTTCTGAGCACAATCAAACAAGAAGGCGAGGCGAACAATGGATCCAAGCACGGCCAGTGAAGCTTATTATCTGCCTTCTTGTGATTTGTGAATATTGTCGAGAAATACAAACAAGCACTCTGCGCCTTGTGTAGATGTGAAATTTTTTTGGATTTCTCTACTGTAGCAATTTCGTTTGTTTGTAGTAAATATTGTCCAATCATAGAGAGTCAAAAGATTAGTCTCGTGATTTATAGCCAAACTGTGTAATTAGTTTATGTTTTTGTCTATATTTAATACTTCATGCATGTGCCGCAAGATTCGATGTGATGGGGAATCTTAAAAACTTTTTGGATTTTGGTGGGACAAGAAAAAAATGCTTGTTATTACTCCTACCTCTGTACTAATATACGAGTCACTACATAGCGTAAGCTGCAACAGTGAATTTATCACTCGGGCAAACTGTTTGAACTTTTGAATGATCCTCATCTCCACAGCTAGGCCTCAGTTCTTAGGCCTTATTTAGATGTGAAAAAATTCTAGATTTCGCTACTGTAGCATTTTGTTTGTTTGTGATAAATATTTTCTAATCATAGACTAACTAAGATCAAAAGATTCATCTCACGTCTATATTTAATGTTTCATGTATATAAAGCAAGATTTGATGTAACTGAAAATTTTGAAAACTTTTTGTTTTCTGAGTGAACTAAACGGAACCTTACCATAAATGTACCGGATTCCAGATATCCATACCACTTGTTTTCTGACATAAGAGCTGGCCTGACAGGCCTGTTGGTTCAGTAGTTTATGTAGCTATATATATAGGAGTACTGGATAACTGAATCCATATTATAGGTTTTGTCTGCATGCCACAACTTGGAATTCCTGCTCATGGGCGTAGGCCTTGTTTAGTTCCGAAAAGTGAAAAGTTTTCGGTACTTCAGCACTTTCGTTTGTATGTGACAAATATTATCCAATCATGGACTAACTAGGATCAAAAGATTCGTCTCGTGATTTACAGCTAAACTGTGTAATTAGTTTTTATTTTCGTCTATATTTAATGTTTCATGCATGTGCCACAAGATTCGATGTAACGAGAAATCTTGAAAACTTTTTGGTTTTCAGGGTGAAGTAAACAAGGCCTAGTAGTAGTGGATCGCCAAGACATGTGCTAATTCTACAGGGGTGGTGGTGGTTTGGTGCAACTTGCGGTATCTGCATATGCTTTGGCCTAATTCTTGGAATCTTGATCCGTTTCTTGTGGCGGTTCAAACGGTTAGAGACCCTGCAGATAGTCAGCAGGATGAACGAACCACACCACAGACGTGAAGAAAGATACTCCCTCCGTCCCAAAAAGAGTGTCGTTTTAGAATTGCAGACATCTTATTTGACCATTCGTCTTATTCAAATTTTTTACATAAATATTATATATTTTGTTAAGACTTATTTTATCATTAGAGATACTTTGCTCATGATTAATTTATTTTGTAATTTACATAAAATTTTTTAATAAGACGAATGGTCAAACACGATGTCTCAAAGTCAAAAACGTCACTCTTTTTGGGACGGTGGGAGTATGCCGGAAAAACCAACCACAGCCTGCACGGCCGGTCTCAGTGATTATGGGGATCAGTGAGCAACTAGATAAGACCTTTTTTTTTTAGAACCGAGGAGTACTATATATGGGACATCTATTTAATTACAAGGCGGCTTTCTAATTATGCCATGGATGTTTTGGTCGTAGTTTATATATATGTTATTTGAATCCTGCAGGGCTTTGCAATTTCTCTCTAGTTCTTTTCTTTGATCCCTTTTATTTGGGGGTGGAAAACCTGAAGTGAACACTGGATAAACTGTTTTTGTCATCGTTTCATACGAACAGGACTGTTGGGTTTCCAGGCAGGAATTCACATGACCATTTAGGCCTTGTTTAGATGCGAAAAGATTTTAGATTTCGCAACTGTAGCATTTTCGTTTGTTTGTGACAAATATTGTCCAATTATAGATTAACTAGGATCAAAAGATTCGTCTCGCGATTTACAGGTAAACTGTACAATTAGTTTTTATTTTCGTCTATATTTAATATTTTATGCATGTGTCGAAAGAATCGATGTAACGGAAAATCTTGAAAATTCTTTGGTTTTCGGAGTGAACTATACAAGGCCTTATTTTGATATTTTCACGTCGAAGAGCATCGAGACAGCGAAACACTGACAAAGCTGGATGAGCTGAGTTTTGAAAGCATGGTCAGCTAGGCATGAGGTGCACGCGCACGCCCACGACCCCATGGAGATCTGGTTCCTGCAACAAACAGTCTTGACTCGCAGTGGCAGTGTAGGACTCATCTGTGATAGATCTAATAACAGGATATACTACTAGTAGCTTGAACAGGGATTCGGGGTACAAAGTAATAAGGACAGTGATATACATATGCAGACTAGACCTGTTACAAGGAAGTAGAACATGTAGATTTAGAGTATAGAGTTTCGACCGTCGTTGGCGGCGGGTGCAGATCCAGCGGGGTCCATGTTGAGGGCGTGGACGCGGTGGCGGAGTAGATCCCGTCGTCCTTCGGGCCTCCACCGGCACTGACCGACGACGGCGGGGTAGGAGAGAGGCGCAGTGGTGCTTCCCGACGCCACTGCGCAAGCCGATCGGATGGCCTAGGGTTTGTCGAGTGGGGATGTGCACGGCGAACTTAGAGTTCCGTGCCTGCGGCCCCCACTCCTGTTTATATAGCGCAGCGCGTCGGGGGCCCACCAACCATGGATCGGTTGGGCGCCCCCGATCAGGGCGCGATCCAGGGGGTAAGAGGCCCCAGCCGTTGGGCTGGGCCTGAGATCAACCTAACATTCTCCCCCTTGATCTCAACTGTGCTATCTCGCTTTGTCAACTCACCCCATCACAAATCAGTGTATTGAGCATGCTTCATCTTGACAGTTATCACTGCTAGATTAGACAGCCACAAACACTTTTCTATTTAGAGATGAATTCTCGCCTTGGGCCCCTTACTATCCAGGAATCACAGGCTTTCCCTTAAACCCATGCCGGCTACATGTTCTCTGAACACGTTGGGCGGTAAGCCTTTGGTAAGCGGATCCGCTAGCATCTTTTCTGTGCTTATATGTTCAAGACTTATGACGTGATCCCGGATTTTATCCTTGACAACATAATATTTTATGTCAATGTGCTTGGCTGCATTGCTTGACTTATTGTTGTGAGCATACAACACTGCTGGCTCGTTGTCACAATACAACTTTAGTGGTTTATCGATGCTGTCGACCACCTTTAAACTGGGTATAAATTTCTTAAGCCAATTCACCTGTCCTGATGCCTCATAACAAGCAATAAACTCAGCATACATTGTGGACGATGCAGTGACTATTGTTTGTTTTGAGCTCTTCCATGATATGGCTCCTTGCGCGAGAGTGAATACATACCCTGAGGTAGACTTTCTATCATCTCCCGCGTAATCAGAATCTGAATACCCTACTATTTGTAGGTCATCAGATCTTCTATAGGTTAACATGAGCCCTTTCGTGCCTTGCAAGTACCTTAAGACTTTCTTTACTAGATTCCAGTGTTCCATACCTGGATTACTTTGATATCTACCAAGTAACCCGGTCACAAAGGCCAGGTCTGGGCGTGTGCACACTTGAGCATACTGTAAGCTTCCGACAGCTGAAGCGTATGGAACGGCTTGCATGCGATCGCGCTCGAACTTGCTCTTGGGACATTGATGTTCCCCATACTTGTCACCTTTTACAATAGGAGCAGGTGAAGGTCTACACTTATGCATATTGAATTTCTTCAATATTTTCTCTATATATGCCTCTTGGGACAATCCCAATACCCCTCGACTTCTATCACGGTGAATCTTTATGCCCAAGACAAAAGAAGCTTCACCTAAATCTTTCATATCGAAATTTGAGGACAAAAATCTCTTGGTTTCCTGCAGTAGAGTGACATCACTACTGGCTAGTAGAATGTCATCTACATACAGTACTAGGAAAACGTATTTCCCATTCTTAAACTTTGCATATACGCAATTGTCCTCAACGTTCTCTGTAAACCCAAACTTTCTGATTGTCTTATCAAACTTTAAATACCACTGCCTGGATGCTTGCTTTAATCCATAAATGGATTTCTTCAGGCGACAGCCCATTCTTTCTTTGCCTGTCACAACAAAACCTTTCGGTTGTGCCATGTATACTTTTTCTTCTAGATCCCCATTGAGGAAAGCTGTCTTCACATCCATTTGATGCAATTCTAGATCAAAATGTGCCACTAGGGCCATTATGATTCTAAAAGAGTCCTTGCTCGAGACGGGAGAGAATGTTTCATTATAATCTATCCCTTCTCGCTGAGTAAAACCCTTGGCTACCAGTCTTGCTTTGTACCTTTCTATGTTCCCTTTGGAGTCACGTTTCACCTTGTAGACCCATTTGCAGCCTACTGTTTTGGCTCCTTCAGGAATTTTCTCTAGGTCCCAAACTTTATTGGTACTCATAGACTTTAATTCATCTTCCATGGCTTCTTGCCACTTAGATGCTTCGGTGCTCCTCATGGCTTCTTCAAATGAAGTGGGTTCATCCTCCATCTGAACTTCTTCGCATTCATAGACTATATAGTCATCTGGAATAGGAGACTTTCTCGCTCTTTGAGGTCTGCCAGAAGTTTCTGCTACTGGCATTTCTTCTTGAGGTTGCTCTTGTTGGGGCTGTTGTTCTTCGACTATGGGTTCATTCGGCTCCTGAGGGACAGGTTCCAAATTGGCCATAGGCGAAAAAGCAGCAGGTGTTGTCACTACTGGTGTAGATCCAACAACAACAGGCAGCGTAAAGTAGGGTTCTTGCACCATGGGAATGGGCACGAACACCCGCTTCTCTTCAAGGTTAATTTCTCGCGCTGCCTTGCTCCCCCTGATCATCTGATCTTCTAGAAAACTAGCGTGTCTCGTTTCCACAAACTTGGTATGTCTACCAGGGCAGTAGAAACGATAACCTTTCGACTTTTCTGGATAGCCAATGAAATGACAACTTACTGTTTTGGGGTCTAGCTTTCCTATGTTTGGGTTAAACACTTTTACTTCAGCGGGGCTCCCCCAGACACGCAGATGGTTGACTGAGGGTTTCCTGCCGGTCCACAACTCATACGGGGTTTTAAGTACTGACTTGCTTGGAACCCTGTTGAGAATATGAATGGCGGTTTTTAAGGCCTCCATCCACAAACTCAGCGGCAGAGTGGAATAGCTCATCATGCTGCGCACCATATCCATTAGAGTACGGTTACGCCTTTCTGCTACTCCATTCTGCTGTGGGTCCCCTGGCATTGAATACTGGGCTACTATGCCATTTTCCTGTAAGAACCTTGCAAAAGGTCCAGGAACTTGTCCATAAGGGGTATGTCGACCGTAGTACTCCCCCCCACGGTCAGATCTTACTACTTTGATTTTTCTGTCTAGTTGGTTTTCAACCTCAGCCTTGAATATCTTAAATTTGTCTAAAGCTTCTGAGCGTTCTTTGATTGGATAGATGTATCCAAAACGAGAGTAGTCATCTGTGAATGTGATGAAGGAATCAAAACCATCCACAGATGTCACTGGAAAAGGTCCACAGATGTCTGTGTGGATCAATTCTAGTACTCCCATGCTTCGCTTAGCGCCTTTCTTTATGTTCTTTACTAACTTGCCTTTAATGCAATCTACGCATTGCTCTAACTCTGAGAGTTCTAATGGTGGGAGGATTGATTCTTTGACTAAGCGTTCTATTCTCCCCCTCGAAATATGGCCTAAACGACAGTGCCATAATTTCGATGAGGAATCAATTCTCTTTCTTTTCTTGCTAGCATCTGCGGGTATTGCATTCTCAGCATTATTACATTCAGCATTCACATTCTCAGACAAAGATAATAAATAAAGTTTGTCTTGTCGGAAGGCAAGACCCACACATTTATTATTTAACTGTAGCTTACAATCATTCTTGCTGAAATGGCAATCAAAACCATAGTCTGACAAACATGAAACTGAAATTAAATTTCTAGCTAAAGAGGGAACATAAAGAACATCATGCAACTCAAGGGTGAAACCACTAGCTAAATCTAGAGATAAATTTCCTATAGCTTGAACTTCAGCTTCAACACCAGTGGCCACCTTAATCTGTCTTTCTCCTCTTTGAAGGGTTCTCCCTCCGCTGAATCCCTGCAAAGAGTTTGCAACATGAACAGTTGCACCTGAGTCAATCCACCATGTGGATCTAGCATAACTTAGATATAAGGATTCATCAACAAAAGTTATAATGTCCTCACCTTTCACTAGGCAATGTTTCATGAACTTAGGGCAGTCATGCTTCCAATGCCCTGTCTCATTACACCATCTACAGCGATCCGGGTCCTCCTGCCTGTGCTGGTTGTCTTGCTTTGGGTGTGCTTTAGGCTGTGAAGTGCTTCCTCCCTTGTTCTGGGAGGTGGAGGCATCTGGAGCTTTCTTGTTGTAGAATGGCTTCTTGTTCTTTCCTTTCACAAAGTTCACAGAACCACCATTTGCATTCTTGAGCCTTTCTTCCTCTTGCACACACATAGCAATCACCTTCTCTAAATCCCACTCCTCTGGCTGTGTGTTGTAGTTAACAACAAATGTCTCATACTCTTTAGGAAGTGAGTTTAGAGCTAGGTGAATGAGGAAACCATCAGCGAGGGGCATCTTTAGCTTCTCTAACTTGGCTGCCATGGTGCTCATGCTCAGAATGTGCTCTCTCACACTCCCCCCTGTGAACCTCATGTTAGTGAGTTTCTGGATCAGGGTGGAAGCATGAGCTTTGGTTGAACCAGTGAACTGATTCTTCACTTTCTCAAGATATTCTTTTGCTGTGTCACATTCTGGGATTGCACCTCTTAGGCCCTCTGTGATGGTTTTCTTGATGACAATCTTGCACTTGCGGTTTGACTTTTCCCACTTGTACTTCTCAAGATCATACTTTGCTCTGATGGGAGCAAAGTCTCGCTTCCGATTAGCAAAAGCTTCATCGGTCTCATTCTGAGCCCTTTCGGGCTCCTCTGGCTCAGTGGGCTTTGGCTCCTGAAGAGCCAAATCTATCTCAGCAAGTGCTAGAGCAGCATCAAGTTCCTCGCGCCACAGAACATAGTTCTGTCCCGTCAGCTTTGGGATTGCACTGATGAAGTGCATCGCATTGAGTGCTTGGTCTGAATTTAAATATGAGAAAATAGTGAGAACATTAACATTAAATCTAGGAAAATTAATTGCATATCTTAATTTAACGTTGGTCAAAATCAAGATATACAAAAAATTAACTCTGTACATAAATTCTAATCACCGTTGGGCAGAATAGAATAAAAGCATAAAATTAGAACTCGGAATTTGCAATATTGCTATTATTAACGTTGGTCAAAAAATAACAATATCACAAAAATTCTAGGCTTTAAAACTCATGTCTCAAATTAAATATCCCGTTGGTTCAATTTAATATGAGAACGAAAAAATAACTTGCGCAGCGGAAAAAACATTAATTTACTTGCTATTTTCAGAAGCATAACTAGCTGATCTTGCTCTCTAAATAATAAACACGTTGGTGCAGATTAAATAGAGTCAAAAACTGGATAAATAAATATTAAAATGCTTCTGAAAAATTTAACAGAAAAAATAAAAAATTTCTGTGCTATTTATGCTGAGCAGGCCATTCGGCCTCTGCGTTTTTGGCCCAGCCCATGCGCGGGCCGTGGGCGCTGGCGAAACCGCAGCCTGGGCCGGCTCGCTTGAAGCGGCCCAGCAGCGCGGCAGTTTTTTTTTTTTTTTTTTTTTTTTTCTTCTCTGACTGGATGCTCGCGGCCCAGTTAGGGGAAAACGGCCCAGCCCAATGTCGTGCAGTCGCATGGCCATTAGGCAGGCCGCAACCTGGGCCGGCGGCTGGAATTCGGCCCAACACCGCAACCCGCCTGGGCTTAAAGTCGGTCCAGCGAATCCTGGCCGTTGGATCAGATCCGACGGTTCAGCGTGGAATTCGCGCAAATAAAAGGGCTGGCCGCCGCCGCCTCTCACCAAAACCCTAACTCTTGCTCTCTGCTTCCTTGCTCCCTGACGGCGGCGGCTCACAGTAGTAGGACCGCCGCGGCTGGAAAACACGCCGGCGCCGGTGAAGACGCCGCCGCCCCGGCCGTTACCTTTCTTCTTTCTCTGTGCTTTTCTCCACAGCCCACGCCGCGCCCAGCAGCAAAAAATGCCACCGCAGCGGCCGGCGTTGCACTCGGCGGCCGGAGAAGGAAAACGGCGCCGCCACGAGTCCCTCGCCGGTGCGCGCGCTCGCCCACTGTGGAGCGCGTCGCCGTCGAGCGTTTCGTGTGCGGTGCCCTGGGTGCAAGTGCATGGAGAACCGCGCGGTGCCGGAGTTCACAACTCGACCCGCGCGTCACAGGTAGTTCACTGGCCTTCCTTTTGCTTTTAGGGTTAGGTTTCCCCTTCCCGATCTATGCTTTTAGGGTTAGGGTTCGTTGGTTCCCTTCCCTGATCTCGTTCTTCTGCATTTGGATCTGGTGCGCTAGGGTTTGGGTGTTTTCAAATTGACTGATTTAAAGTTAGGATTTGAAAATCCCTTCTTTCTACTTGCTGTTCTTGCTGGGTAATCCCCGAAACCCGATCTACTACTAGATCGGCTGATACCATTGATAGATCTAATAACAGGATCTACTACTAGTAGCTTGAACAGGGATTCGGGGTACAAAGTAATAAGGACAGTGATATACATATGCAGACTAGACCTGTTACAAGGAAGTAGAACATGTAGATTTAGAGTATAGAGTTTCGACCGTCGTTGGCGGCGGGTGCAGATCCAGCGGGGTCCATGTTGAGGGCGTGGACGCGGTGGCGGAGTAGATCCCGTCGTCCTTCGGGCCTCCACCGGCACTGACCGACGACGGCGGGGTAGGAGAGAGGCGCAGTGGTGCTTCCCGACGCCACTGCGCAAGCCGATCGGATGGCCTAGGGTTTGTCGAGTGGGGATGTGCACGGCGAACTTAGAGTTCCGTGCCTGCGGCCCCCACTCCTGTTTATATAGCGCAGCGCGTCGGGGGCCCACCAACCATGGATCGGTTGGGCGCCCCCGATCAGGGCGCGATCCAGGGGGTAAGAGGCCCCAGCCGTTGGGCTGGGCCTGAGATCAACCTAACAATCTGTTATGCTGAGTGAGAGTGAGACCTATCGGCTAAAGAATGGCATAGCGCCTGCAAACTTCCGTGGAGGACGCCAATGGCGACGGCGTGCTGCCTCCTCGCTAGCTTGCTTATTTTTCGCGCCCACTTGGTGAAAGAATATGCGAGCAGGACAGTGCGACGGCAGGCGATAAACAAGGAGCACATACAGATAGGCTGGAGATGGGTTCAGTCAGATTTGATTCTGTGCCCACTTCATGCATGGTTCGTTCGCACGTTGATCTTTTTTCCAGTCTGGCTGTTAGTCTGGTCTACTATGTGTGCATAGTTGTTGTATACTGACTGACTGATGATCTGCGATAGAGCAAGATGCAACTGGAAAATACAGAAAACATTGTACTCCTTTCGTTCTAAAATAGCTATGGATCTCGACAGGGTACGCTGCTTTCTGACTTAACTGAATCCGAGGGTAAATGACAGGGAAGCCATTTGAAACGTAGTACTAGCCTTGAACTCGTTGTCTTCTGCATGTGTCTGTGTAGCAACATACGCTTCCTTTACATGACTGTCTGTGTCTGTGTCTCTGCTGGGGATTCCTTTACATGTATCAGTATCGGTTACTGATCCTGCTTGACAGCATAGTACAAAGGCTCTGGCTCTCACTCACAGGTGAAGTGTTGGCGCTATCACTTAGCACTCACCGATACCACCATTTCACCTGAGATCAAGAAAACAGGATAATACTTGGCGCTTTCAACAGAACAAAAACTAACAAGCGATTAGAGTGGGCTGTAAGCTGGCTAAATGCTGATGTGGAAGAGAGAAGGGAGGAGAGAGAGGAGAAGCAGGCTGTAAGCTTACAGTCAGCTTAGACACAAAAACCAAGAAACTTTGTGAGAGTGATAAGTGGGCCATATATTAATAGTGAATAGCTAACTATTGTATGGGTGGGCTGCAAGAAGGCTGTAAGGAACCTTACAGCCAGCAAGTAGGCTGTATTATTAAACTTGCTCTTATACATCGAAAACAGGATAATAACAGCTGTCAGCAGCTCTTGTGCATAATTGTTTTGTTTTCGGAGATGAATAGTGTAATGTAATAATGGTGTAAGTAGGTGGCGGCTTCCCCCCACCAGATGCAATACAGCTCAGTTTCCCCAAACTCCCTGAATTGAGGAGTCTGAAGAGTTATTCAGCAGGTAACACACACATCACCACCAACCAATGCATCCACACTCTTCAACCCCACCCATCATCAGTTAGCTAATCCAATACCAATCCCCACATAGTACTACCACCACCTAATCACTCCATTAACCTTAATCCATTAACGCCTTGGGCTGTACGTACTTCTCATCCATTCCAACACACACAGACCGACAGACCTGTTCAACAGCTGGTGTCGAGCATGCCCTCGTGGAAGGCGGCGACGCGGTCCGGGGTGACGCACTGCGTGATGAGCCGCGCCCCTGGCTTGTGGGCCCACGGCTTCACCAAGATACACGTGGCGATGTAGTCCAGGTTCGTCAGTGGCACGACGTGGGCCGGCGGGCCCCACCCGTAGTCCACCTCCGCGAAGCCGAGGCGCGTCCAGTCGGACACCAGCAGGGTCCGGTAGTCGGACGTGATCTGGTACGGGTCGACGCCGGCGGCGCCCACCTCCCCCGCCGCCCACCGCGCGAACTCCGCGGGCATCCGCCGCTTCCCGTCCTTGATGATCTTCACCACCTCCGTGACCGAGGACCCGGCCACTTTCCCCGCGGGCGCCGACACGCGCATGATGTAGTAGCAGTTGCCGTAGAACCCGGCGCCGCCACGCGGGAGCGAGGCGTGCAGCATGGGCCGCGCGTTCATGGCGAAGCAGAGGTGGACGGGGGAGTCCGGGTCGAACCCGGCCGCGCGGGTGCGGCTCTGCCACGCCTTGGCGATGAGCACCTCGAACGCGGAGCACCACGCGGCGCCCGCGTGCGCCGCGCTGTACTGCGCCTTGAAGTGGTTGATGTAGTCGGCGGAGATGTCGATGGCGAGGTACTCGAGCCGCTTGCTGTCGGCGTCGGGAGTCGGGAGGCGCCCGACCAGCGCGGCGGCGGGGTCCGGGATCGCGTCGCGGCCCCACTGCGGCACCACCGACAACGCGTTTTCGGCGCCGCGTGCCAGCTCCCCGACCGCGTTCATGAACTGCGCGGCGCCCGGGCCGTCGGCGACGGCGTGGCTGAAGCGGAAGCCGACGACGAATCCGCCGCACGCGAAGGAGGTGACCTGGACGAGCAGGACGAGCGCGCGCTCGTCCTCCTCGTCGCCTGCGGCGGGGGTGGGCGGGAGGAGGTCGTCCTTGGGGATCATCAGCGGGGCCTCCAGGTAGTCCACGTCCTCGAGGGTGCAGGCGGCCTCGGCCTCCGTGAACCACACGCCGGCGTTGCTGCAGTCCACCGCCTGCTGCGCGCCGGACTCCGACAGGACCAGGCGGCCCGCGAGAGGGTAGTAGTGGACCAATGCGCGGGCCAGCGCGCGCTCGATGGTCCTGGCCGGGCTGGCGGCGGCGCCGCCGTCAATGCCGCCGGTAGCGGTGGCGGGGGCCGCCTTGAAGACGTGCAGCGACTCGATGAGCGCCATCTGCGTGGGGTACCGGTCGAGCCAGGAGAGGTGGAGCGGGCCGGCTGGCGTCGGCTCGGCCGGAACCACCAGGCGCGCCGGCAGCCGGTCGATGGACTTGGCCGCCGCCATGGATCACGGGATGGAGTTGGTGAAGGATTGTTGAAGGAAGAAGGGAAGAGGCAGGCGGCCGGGAGGAGATGGGAATGGGGATTGGGGACCAGGTAAGCAAGCTCCCCTGTTGTTGCTGCTGCGCCTTGCCTTGCTTGGCTGATCTGGTTGTTGGATTGACTTGGACGGGAAGGGTGGTTGCTGGCGTATTTATAGGTGTGCGGCCGCGTGGAGAGTGGGTGATGGGTCTGGGGTGGTGACGAGGATGAGAGTCGGATGGAAGGCGTCCACGGGGGCCCACGCGCTCAGTGGCGTCAGGGTCAAAGAAGCTGCCACGCTGGAGCCGACTGTGTGGCGGACTACTGTGGGGCCATGGGCTCTCCCAATGCCTGGCTGCTCTACAGCCTTGTTTAGTTCCGTAAATTTTTCGGTTTTCAGAACTGTGCCACTTTCGTTTTTATTTGACAAACATTATTCAATCATAGAGTAACTAGGCTTAAAAGATTTATCTCGTGATTTACAGATAAACTGTGTAATTAGTTTTTATTTTCATCTATATTTAATGCTCCATGCATGTGCCGCAAGATTCGATATAAAGGAGAATCTTGAAAAAAAATTTGGTTTTTGTTTGAACTAAACAAAGCCACCAGCCCACCATCCGATCCCCAGCCTCGTGCACTGTACCCTCGTGTATGCTGCATCATGGTTTTAATTTTAAAATCTCGATTCTTTTTGCCACATTCTAAGATTTTTTTTGGGAGGCAGTAGAATCGTTTTTATGACTTCGATCTTACATAAAATTGTACTACTACATTTTCCTTAGAATCTACGTAGAACAACTTTAGGCTGCATCGATCATCAGCTCATCAAGTCATGATGTGCAGTTTCCTTCTGGCGGATGCAATAATCATGTGTGCATTCCTATCCGTGGACCCACATCGACGCACTCCGTTTCTCAATGACTCAATGAAAACCTGTTTTGTTCTGTGTGTTCTCACTCGTCCGCATCAGTCAGTATAATACCACTCTCAAGCATGCGCAGTACACAGAAAAAGAAAAAAAACGTAACCCCTTGGCTCATCAACTAATATACTTAGGTCAATTAATCACTACAGATAATATATACACATATACTACATAATATAATAAGTAGGGGTGGATCACTAACTACTCCAGGTTAGTTAGCAGAATATATATAGACACCACGATCCTCTGCAGCCGATGAAACCGATTTGTCACCTGCCTACCAGTCCTGGCACATTCACGACTCATCACATACAGTACAGAGAAGACATCGGCCGGCCGGCTTCTCGTATATGGCCTTGTTTAGTTGGCAAAATTTTGTGATTTTGGGTACCGTAGCACTTTCGTTTGTTTGTGGTAAATATTATCCAATTATAAACTAATTAGGGTCAAAAGATTCGTCTCGCGATTTACAGACAAACTGTGTAATTAGTTTTTGTTTTAGTCTAAATTTAATACCTCATGCATGTGCCGCAAAATTCGATGTGACGGAGAATCTTGAAATTTTTTTGAACTAAACAAGGCCTATATCGCGGTACGCATGTGCATGGTTTATTGGTTCTTCTCCCAACTTTTTACCCTGTCGTCCACGTACGTTTTCTAGCTCCTCATTTCTTTCACCATCAGGCACGCAAATTCCTCCGAAAGCGACGTCCCTCCCATCAGCACCCAGCCAGCAAATTAAATGACTCGGAGCCGAGACACATGCGCTCCAGCATGCGACGCCTTCCGATCCAGTAGTGTGAAGTCACGCTCGTATGCTATCTCTAAGGCATTGTTTAGTTCGTAGAAAATTTTACAAAATTTTTCAGATTTTCCATCATATCGAATCTTTAGACACATGCATGAAGTATTAAATATAGATAAAAATAAAAACTAATTGCACAGTTTGGTCGAAATTGACGAGACGAATCTTTTGAGCCTAGTTAGTCAATGATTGAACAGTATTTGTCAAATACAAACGAAAAAGCTACAGTGTCAATTTTGCAAAATATTTTGGAACTAAACAAGGCCTAACTCTAAGCAGGGCATGGAAGCTACTACTGAGTCGTCTTTGGAGACGAGACACGGTCCAAGCCAAGCATTACTTGCTCCTCCTGCCTAGGCCTCGTTTAGTTTCGAAAATAAAAATTTATAATTGAATAAATTATACGATACCTATTAAACTTTAACATCTCTAATCAACACACCCTCTTAGCAAAATAGAGACACGGGTAGTGCCGTACGGGTCGATTGGTTTAACTAACACGGTGTATATACTAGCATTACGTCCGCGTGATGGAGGCCGCGCGTCGCTACTCGCTAGCAGGTAGCGAGCGAAACAAAAGAAGAGAGCACGGCGACGACGACATGGGGATGGAGATGCCGCGCGCCCTTGTTTATTGTTGGGTGCGTGCACGGTAGACTCGCGCGCGCGGCTCGCATCCGAGGCGTTCAGCACGCTGTTCGTATCGTATGCGCAGGCACGCGGGAGTTTGCGTAAGCCGCCTCGCTTTCCTTTCTTTTCGATGGCGCGCATAGACGAGCCATGTATACTCTCGTCCATATAAACACATCTTGTTCCTATCAGCATTATTTTAAAAAAAAATAAAAATAAACCGACAGATCTAGAGATTAAAGACAGGCATATTGTTTTTAACGAGACTATCGCTCACTATTTAAGAAATAACGCTAGCGCTACATATATGCATCTCTAAAAGATTGAAGCGGGAAATCTTAAACTTAATGAAGTCATCACAAGTATACTCTTGTTATGGTCATTAGTTCATTACTAAAAAGAATAATGTCATTTAATTTTATTTTATTTAGAAATTAAGGATTATGGAAACACCAGTGTCTAAGGATTTCAAACCGAGTGAGCAGATTTGACCTAAAAAACGAAGATACGCCGAGTTCGCTGCCTCGCTTTGCTTTGTGAATAACTAACCAAGACGCTTTACACTTTCTCGTGTCTTTTTTTTTATCGCAAGTGTTTGTGTGTGGGACGCCAACTTTTTCAACCTCGTTGTGGGGTGGATACAGTGATACAAACAAGCGTAGTGCTTTGCTCGCTCTAATCTCCTTTTTCTAGATAACTAACTATAGGATAATCATCATGAGCGCTAGTACGTGGTAGCTTATAATTTGAAAAACAAGCCTTGCAAGTTGCAAGCAGCACGCATGCGGAATGTGTGGGAGGAGAAGGGAAGGGAGAAAAGAAATCCAAAGTAATGCGCGCTAGTTTGCACAGGGACAGGTCACAGCTTCTCGCTCGTTTCGTCAGACAACCACACATCTTTTCCACTCCAGCTGGGATCGTCGTTTAGCGTCGGAGTAGGGTGTATGAGCCGCCTGGCTGATAGTCGCGTGCGACGCATGTCGTCAACTACAGTATGATGATTGCGCGTCTAATAAACATACTCGCTCCGTTGTAAATTATAAGTCCTCCCAAAAATCTTGAAGAGTCAAAAATTTTCAAGTTTGACTAAATTTATATAATAGAATAATAATATTTATAATATCAACTAAGTATCATTATATTTTTTATTAATTATATTTTTATAGTATATCTATTTGATGCCATAAAACTTTGTGGTTTTTTTCTATAATTTTGGTCAAACTTGAGATGTTTTAACTCTCTAAGATTTTTGGAATGACTTACAATTTAAGACGGAGATGAAGGGAGTAATAAATAAGTACTAAATGCAATTCACAAAGAACCCTCTCGCGAAAAAAGTATATCTATTGGGAAAGTCTGCTTTTGAGTATTTCAAACTAAAATGCTACATATTTTTTCCTTGCAAAAAAATACATATTTTTTGCCATCAAAATATAAAAAACTAGCAAATATAACATTCTGGCTGGTTTCAAAGGTATTTTTTTTCCTATACTTGTATTTTCTAGATAAAAATAAATCTAGTCTAATCTATAAAGAACTATCACTAATTTATTTTAGATCGGCAAAATGTGAAACTAGTACCAATCTTTTTTTCTAAATAATGCATCTATACATTGGTGATCTTTTTCTAATAGATTGGATCTTATTTGTTCCCATTGCTAGTATTTTTTTACTCTTGTGATGACTGTTATTTCTTTAAAGTATTGTTTTGTGCTATATCAGACCAGAAGATCGGCCAAAAGGATCCAACATACTCCAAGTACATGCATGGAATATCTCGAACACAGAGCTCACGGATGCCATGTTCGACTACAAAGATTAAGCATTGTATGCCTTCCTTTTTACCTTAAATCTTTAAAGAATGAGTAGGTAATAAGTTTCAAACAAGGAAAGGACTCAAACATTGGGCAATCAGCTAATTGATCATCCAATCAACATAAAGTAATATGAAAAACTATAATTTACATACAGAGCAGTCAACTCATAACTATTACGAACAATAGTAACAATATAAGACCCAAACAATTGTAAATACTAAATAGAGCATCAACAATATTATTTTTTTTGAAAAAATGGTTATGGTTTCATATTCTCTAATTTAGATTGACCATGATTATTTTAGAAATGAAGCAATATTTTTATTTTAATTTTAGATTTGGTAGTCAAAGATATCTGATTTTTTTGGTTTAGTAATCCCTCCATTCCAAATTATAAGACGTTTTGATTTTTTTTGATACGTTTACTACTTATCAAGATATAATAATGCATATATCTAATTGCATAGCAAAAGTTATACATCTTTTTTTAAGATAATGAAAAGAAATATATGGCTTCATCCTTTCCAACAAGAGGAATCAGACCAAGCTTATTACTCCCTCCGTCCCTAAATACTGCTATTTCTAGGAGAAAATTTTGTTCACAAATATTGCTATTTCTACTAGCATACTCAGTCCACCAGCCCATTTAATTCTCCTCGGAACTTCCGTGGTCACACCAGCCCATTTAATTTCTTCTAGGGAGTAGTACTTTGGCGCATGGTAATTGTTTGAGTCTATTTAGTTGGCATTAAATGCAGCTCGTTGGGACCAGAGAACCATGGCTTAACGTGCATGATTAAATGGTGGAACCCAAATTAATTGAGGGTAGAATAGTCTTTTGTTTGCCACACTAATCTGTCTGAAATCTGCTAGAAATAGCAGTATTTAGGGACGGAGGGAGTACATCTCAAAACACAAAACACTTGAAAGGAGTTTAGGACAAGTATAACTCAAAAGCCAGTTCTAGGAAAAAAAAGACATCCACCAACTGACGCAAAAGCTATATATCTAGAAAACCCCGAATGTCTTCCAATTTGGAATGGGGAGTAGGGGCCTGTTTAGTTTCCCATGAAATATAAAATGCAAAATACCAGCTACATTGGAATGAGAACTGCAAAATGCCAAAATTTTCAGAATTATGTTTAGTTATATTCAAAATGCAGAATTTATTGTCCTCACTATGGCCTCTTGAGGCTCTTTTGGGTTTATTTTTTCTCTCTAGAAGCCAAAATCCAAAATGAAGAATGACAACTATTTTGCCAAAAAAATTACATGTTGTTTAGTTTCATTATGCAAATTGATAGACCAAAATCCAGAATTTTTTCAGAAAAAATAAACTTCTTTCAGAAAAGAATGGTAGTGTGGGCTGAATATTCAGCCTTAACTGAATATGTACGCGCCCTCCAACTGTGCATCATGACAGAAGGAAACAACCCTTTTATGATGATGATGATAATGATGGCTATGATGTCAACGCAACCAGATGCAATACCGCCTACAAGAGTTAGAGAAACCAGTATCATTGGTTCATATTGAACACATGAGCCAAATACCAAAAGATGGTTGGTGAAATGGCAACCGTCGGTGCTTCATGTCGATATATGCTTTCCCTGTAACGGAGCGTCTGGATGAACGATCGCTAATCAAAATTTATCCATTAATCTAGCTGATTAATCATCAGTCAGTGGCTGCTGACGCTGCCAGTTTCTTTTCATATAAGTATTTGTTATTTGGTATGCATCTGCGTTTGTGACATTATTATTGTTTGGTACTGGCAAGTATCTGTTCAGAACAGTTGAAAAACCAACATCATGCTGGATTCCTTCCATGACTTTCCAATGACTTTTCATAGTTAACTGCCTCAAATGCCCTCGAGGAAAATGGGATTTAAATCTGTCCAGAACAGCTGAAAAACAAAACCAACACCATGCTGCTCCCCCCCCCCCCCCCCCCCCCTATTTCACACGCTTTTAGAACACGTTTCTCATAGTTAACTGCCTGAAACGACCTCGAGGAAATGGGATTTAGACAGGTAATCTAACAATTTATTTAGTTTATGCTAAGCAGAGAAGTAATTGCCAAGAAAGAGATCAATCAATCATAGTTATGCTGCGAGAAAAGGGTAGCTAGCCCGTCTCTCTTACAACCTTTTGCTCACCCCACACTCCACTACCTGAGTCCATTTCTTCAGTTAAACTCATCCATGCATGTATGGATGATGACGATACCAATGGAGTTAGCACTTGGGAGTTGGGATATCTATGCACACACAAATATCAGCCCAAGTGGAGCAAGAGCAATAATCAGAGATTTGACTCATCTACCTACATATCTAGCAGTGCAAAGTTTAGAAAAGTTACTACACATATATATACTCCCAGTGCATGCACCTGATATTCAGGCATGTTTTCATTGCTCTGAATAGTGTGCATATGGCTGCTGCTGCTGCTCGAGTAGAAGATGGCCTACACGGCTGCATTGCATATGAGTATAACATATCTGCTCTGCTCGTGCATGTAGAGATCGATGGAGATAATGTTAAGAATGCATGAACCAGGACAAGGTGGAAGCTTAGCAGCCTCCAACAACCACACCAGCTTTTTGTAACAGTCTGATCAGCAGCGATTGCTTCTGCCAACTCGAGTCTTGTCTCGTTCTCGTCGTGCCTAAAACTTGGATGGGCTGCTGCCTACCCAACCGAGAACTGACGCTGCCTGCCGCCATCCTCCTGCTTCCACCAAGCAAATGCTGTCGGCAAACTGAGACTGCTACTGTAGTAAATAAGTCATGCATGCAGCTAAATGAGCTAAAGGAACTAAACTGCGCATGCGGTCACAAGTTTCAGCGTTTCGTCGCTGTAGCGTTGAGGTATCTCCTACTTGTATCTTTTTTTTTCTTGCAAGAAATCTCCTACTTGTATCTAACTGCATTTATATTGATTTGTAGCAGGGCGAGGATGGATTGATTTCCAATTGCTAATCTGAAAAGGTTCAGGTACAGGAGAGACTATCAGACTGATCATGTCATTCTCTACAGCATGGAATTCAAAGGATGTGGCTGCCTACCTAAAGGCTAGCGCGATAGTCACAAGCCTGACCAATTTTTGCGACGTTATAAACACAACAGACTGATATGTCGAGGTTCAGTAAAAGCATTGGCCACTCTCTTGAAGAGCTAAATTTGTTGCTCTACTCGTGGGGTTCTATAAAAAGTGCTGACTTTCTGTTCTTGTAAGAAGTAGGTGTAGTATTTCGGAGGAACAGAAATGCATTTTGCATTCACTTTTCAGTTATAAACCAAAACGTGTATTTACAAAAAGAAAATAAACCTTCTGCATATTACGTTAGAAAATTCATTATGGGGAAGTGCCGAAATTTTCTTCTGGTGAGATGGTAATGAACAAAAATGCATTCGAGTGTCTCTCTCTATAGAACAATACTGTTCGTGCACAAGTCCAGCCAAATGAAGAAATAATAAAATAATAAGGATACCACAAGATGGTCTGATCGAACACGTATGAATGATCAAAATTTGGAAAGGACAAAAAATATCAGTGAAAAGAAATTTATCAGGGCAGACTGTGCATCATGTGGAAAAACTTGGTATTTCTAGGTATTTGTAACAACTGACTTGCACTGCACGGCTGCCTGACCAAATACAAGGAACACATTGCTTAGCATGCTTCGGATCTCTCCAGCATGGTCACAGTATCTAAGTAAATCATTACACTGTCTCATACAAAAAGATTCTGGTACAGTTCCGCCTCGAATCAGCGGATCATCAAGCCTTGCATCCCTTGTGTCCCCTCTTCAGTGACTTTGTTAGCTTGTATTTGTGTTGATAGCACTGGGAATGTATCCCTGGATCATAGTTTTCCGAGAAAACTCAATCAGGAGCACAGCAAACGTTAATAGGCCAAAGCCACCAGAGTAGGCTCTCTAGATAACGCGCTTAAATCAAGTAGCAAATTCGATAAGAATCAAGAGGTTACCCTCCAAACTCCAAGCTTTGTGCGCAGACCATGCCACTGTTGCATCCCAACAAGATCCTCTCTGTGTGCCGACTTCCCTCCAAACTCCAAGCTTTGTGCGCAGACCATGCCACTGTTGCATCCCAACAAGATCCTCTCTGTGTGCCGACTTAAATTTACACAGGACACCACAAATTAACCAACATAACAACATAACATGCCTGAGAGCTAACAAACCTTGATCCACTGCTAAAAGATGAAGATAGTCTGCAAAGTCTTAGTAACATGAATACCTGACAATGACAGTCTGGTTAAGCTGCTCAACCTTGCAATCCAATATCTTGGATGCAATTGCCTTCACAATCCATTGCTCCACCTTGTCATCGTTGATCTAACGAGGCATTACAAAAGTCAAAAATTCCAGCAATGCCAATAAAAGCTGTTTGACAGAATGAACAGAAAGTAGAACAGACAATTTACCTTGCAGAATAAGGCTACGTTCGGTTACCTTGGATTTGACCCAGGAACAATACCAGATTATGAAAACTATACAAATTACTGAAGCAATTCCAGCTGGAATCATTCCAGGGGCTCAATACACGGCAAACGAACGAGCCCTAAGGGATTTCACCAGAGCAACAGCTGCTCAGATCGAGCAAAGACATGAGGCGCATTTTGGTTATGCATATCTTTCAGCAAGGCAGAGTTTGCACTCTGAAACTCTAAGTAGGAATCAAGCCTCTTAGTAAGGAATATCTTTAGAAGCTCATAAACCAACTGATACTTTTCATCCTTCTCAAGCTGTGTGAAACAGCTGGCATATTGCGCAAATCACACTGCAATTACAAAAAAGTTCCATCAATCAAGCATCCGTCAATCTAGAGCGCCTGGCAGCGGCGAGGAGTGCAGGCCAGCAGGATTCACCGGGCCTACCGCGGCTCGACCAACGGTGGGAACGGGAACCATGCACGCGACGGAACAGAGGCGGCGGGCGGCGGTGAGGGCGTCACGAAGACGGCGATGGCCGGTGGTCTCCAGCGGCAAAAGCTCATGCGAGCACACGTCCGGAAGAGAAGAAGATGGGGCCGGCCGGCCTAGGGGCGTTGGTGGTGCTGGTAGCGGTGGTGAGGGCAGCCGAGAACAATGGTGACAAGCTTGGCTTCGAGCTCGAGAGTCGCGACCATGGCGACATGGCGTCCATATGCGCAGCAGCGGAGAGGGTGAAGGAGCAGAAGTTGGAGAACGCGCAGATGGAGGAGCACGGGTGGCCCGCCCGTTTGCTGCGGCAAGCAGCAACAACGGTGCACGGGGCAACGCTGCGCCTACATGGCCCCACCTATACGTGTCCATCGCAAAAGCAGAGTAGCAGACCACACGTTTGATGGATTAATCTTGAATCAATCAACTTATGCCCCGTTTAGTTTTCTCCGATACATTTTAACTCGTACCATATTGAATGTTTGATATATGTATAAAATATTAAATATTATTAAACTAAAAACATAGCTAAAGAATAATTTACGAAACGAATCTTTTAAATCTAGTTAGTCTATGATGAGACACTAGTTGACAAATAAAACAACTATAGTCTCTATTATTAAACTTTAACATTCCAACCAAACACCCTTTACATTGGATATGGTCGTACACATCACAAAAAATACAAACGTGGTTCTTAATCTTATCATAAGAATGACAACGATTTTATAGCAAAATGGTAAAACTTCTGTTTAGTTCCTGAACAGTCTGAATCAGGAGAGGGACGCACGCACGAAGCACCAACGAAAGCGAGAAGCCCGCGTGCAAGCAGAAGCAATGGTAGAAGCGGAACACAGATAGCGGCCCAGCAGTCTAGCTCGTAGCTGCTCGCTCTCAGTGACCTGTACATGTCCATACATGCTCGTATAAACGTTTCCGTAGGCATATGGGTCTGACAGTGTCCTTGTACGTGGTAGGCGTACAAAATGGCATAGAAAAGGAAGAAATAAAATTATAAGAGTTAAATATACTGACGACCTTTTAACTTCTGTGTCTATGTCACTTAGGTCCACTAACTTGTAAACTTGAATTCTATCTCCCTGAACTTGTTTAGTCATGTTCCGGAGGTCCATACTCGAGGACGTTGACTAGGATAAAATTTTACAAAATCACCCTCTATAGTATCTTACTACCTCCAGCACTCCTTCACCAACGCCAGCATCCACGTATTGCTCCAAGGCTGGCCCGCTACGCTCCCACCGCACATGTATACCAGCCCGCCGTGTATCTTGGCACAACAAGAGTGGTGCTCAGCGAAGTCATGGCCATGTGGATCACGGTGTCATGGTTGTTGGTGAAAGATAGAGATGTCGTGGTAGTCAAAACAGCGAAGCCTGGTAGAACGACATGGGAAGGATGGTCTATCAATGGTGCGGACTCCTCGCTCGACGTGCAACCGAAGCTGGAGGTGCTCTCTCCGATGACGTTGTACGCCACCAAGAGATCTCAGGCATCGTCCAACAGTAAAGCTCCACCGTGGGTTACAAAATCAAGGAGTTAAAGCTGTCCACGACAAGGTATCATATAGTTGAAGCCCCATCCACAACAGTGAAATGGAGAATGTAGGCGAATGCACATTGGTTCATCTTAGCCCTACCGGAGAGATTTTAGGTGCAGGTGGACGAACCCAGGGCGCACGACCAAGAAAATAACTATGCTAGAATGTTTTTTTATAAAATTTTATCTTAGTCAACAACTATGGCCTTGTTAGCTTCGGTCCTTGTTTACTTCCACCTCAAAACCTAAAAGATTCCTCATCACATCGAATCTTTAGACGCATGCATAAAGTATTAAATATAGACGAAAATTAAAACTAACTACACAATTTAGTCAAATTTTACGAGACGAGTTTTTTGAGTCTAGTTAGTCCATGGTTAGACAATAATTACCACAAATAAACGAAAGTGCTACAATGTCGCGAAATTTTTTTTCTTTCACCAACTAAACACGGCCTCAGCTTATCAGCCGTATCAGCGAGCCATTCACTAGTATTTTTCTCTCACAACAAATCAGTCAACGATACTTTCTGCCATAGTTTATTAGCCAAACGATGAAACGAACAAGACGTATATGAAGAGATATGGACCTTCAGTGCACGACTAAGCAAGTTTAGGGAGCCAAATTTCGAGTTTGTAAGTTTATGGACATAGGTGACACAGGCGCACAAGTTAAAGTACCGCCGGTGTGTTTAACTCAGATCATAATGATAGATTTTCAAATAAACGAATTATAATGACATATGTCAAAACTTAAAGAATTAGAGAAATTTTACTATGCTTGGAATAAATGGGAACCATCCGTTTGCTTAGATCCGATGGTTTAAAAACAGAAAGAACCAGATGAAAGGAACTTAAGTTGTGGACCGGAACCAAAGAATAAGTGGACCCGGAACTAGTTTATAAATAAACAAAAAGGGTATAACAGTATTTTTACATCTCCTATTTTCTTTGAATCAGAAAATGAAGTCCACTTCTCGTCAGCACTGGAATAGAAGCTGCTTCTCATTTGCACACAAACAGGAGCTGCTTCTCAAATCTGCACCGATCTTTGTCTCTCTTATCGTCTTCTTGAGCGGCGGCCCTCGGTGGCTGGCGGCGGCGCGAAATCTCACCGGCGTGTGCCCCCCGGTGGCTGCTGGCTGGCGTCGGGGCTCGGCGGCGCGCGGCCCCTGGTGGGCAGGCCCGGCACCTCCCTTCGGGGCTCGGCGACGCCCAGCCCTGTGCGCGGCCCTCGGTGGCTGGCGGTGACACGAGATCTCAGTGGCGCGCGGCCCCAGTGGGCAAGCCCCACACCTGCATCCTTCTCCTAGTGCGCGGAGCTGACCGGTGAGCGACGTCCTAAAGAGCTGGTGAGGCAGTAGCCCACCCTCGTGATTTGCAGCGAGGCGGCGCGGCGAGCCGGTGACCTGCGAGGCGCTGCACACCAGTGACCTCCCTCCCTCTCATAGCACGTGAGGCCTGACCAGTGTGCAAGCTCTCTGGTCCAGCTCCGGCGGCAGCTGCTCCAGGCCTGGAGGTGCAGCGGTGTGTGCGCATCCAAGGTCAGCGGCAGCTGTAACTTCAGCTGTAGGCATCGTAGATCTCGATTGGCGACGAGCTGGGAGACATCGTAGATCTCGCGAAGCACGACACGAAGCAGTTCGTGGAATTGGATTTAGAAGCTGAGAATCAGTACATTAGGCAAAATACTAAACTACCCTTAATTATAACTTTTTATTAACACCCGCCGCAAAGAAGGTTAACAGGAGGAACCACCGGTTCCTCCCAAGCACCGTAAAAAATCTCAAAGAATTATAATGACCTAAATAAATAAAAAAAACCCTGGTTCTTTTTACGAGCAGAGAAGATATTCGACCGGGGGCGTCCCCTCTCCGCGTAGGTTCACCCTCGTCGCGAAGCAAAACACTGCTGTAAATCTCTGACAACAATCAACAAATCACCCCCCACTTTCTATTCCAGCTCGATCAATTCCCCAACTGCCCGTGCGCTCATCTCCCTCGTTGGCGTGCTCCTCCCCCGCCCCTCGTCCCCTCCCACCCACCGCCACCGAGTCCGAGAGCGAGAGCGAGATAGAGATCCAGATCCACGTGCAGATCCATCGCCGGGGGCCGCCATGAACCCGACGCGGCCCGCGCAGGCGTCGTTCCGTGACCGCACCAACGAGTTCCGCGCCGCCGTCGAGAGCGCGCGCCGCCAGTCGTCGGCCCCCGCGGCGGCGAGCAGCAGCTCTACCGGGCCCCTCGATGGGTTGATGGCGGCCACGTCGGCTCGCTCGGAGTTCAACAACCGCGCGTCCAAGATCGGGCTCGGGATCCACCAGACCTCCCAGAAGCTAAGCCGCCTTGCCAAATGTATGGCCTCCGTCCTATTCCTTCCCGTGCTTCTGGATTCGTCTCTCGCGCGTTGCTTCAGATTAGCTGAACTGCTAGCCATCGTATTGGCGGCGAGATCTCGGGACTCTCGTCGTGTGTAGGATGCTTGGGTAGAGATTTACTCTGTAGGCAGTGATTGCTAGGTGCTTGTGCTTGTGGTTAACTTGGGAATATCATGGCACTTTTGTTCCGTACTGTTTGCATTCTGTTTAACCGGATATTTTCTGCTATATTCAGATTGAGACTACAGTGTGATGTGCTTCTGTTTTGATGGTTTCAGTGATGCCATTAGCAGTTCATTAGCACCTTAATCGGCCAAAACGAGCTAAGATAAACTATTCTGCCTATCGGCTTGCTACTTTAGATGCTTCAGTGAATGTTGCATGCTTGTAATGTGGCTGTAAGTGTATCAAACATGAACCATAGTCTGGGCAAGGCACGGATTGACATCATATCTTCTCAAATATTTTTTAGTTACTTGATGGTTGGTGCTGTTCTGATAGCGTCAGATCTGATTTGATGCTGATTTGTTACTAGCGCTTTATTACGCCGTGTTTTAATGCTTTCATGTATCAAACCTTGTGCTTAACGGTGTTGAAGAGCATGTTTGAGGAAATATGGAGATTTGGGCCACTATTTTTTTTTCAAATTCAAATTGAAGATGAATGTTATTTATCTGCACCAGATCACGTCAGTGAGCATTAGCTTTGGTTTGCCAATAGCTTACATGGCTGGACTTCCTACTTATCCAGGCATTGTCTAAATAGGTGTCCATTCTAAATGATTTAACTACTCTGGCCTTCCACTTGTAATGCAAAGAACTAGGGTAGGCTGCGAAATCTTCAACTTTGCAATTTTCCTTGGCAAAATGTGTATTTGCTTGTTGCCACTTTTTGCTTATGGATTTATGTTCCTTGATGTGCCAGTTGAACCTGACATTATGAATTCACATTTTACTAAGTCCTTAATCATATAGTCTATGGCATTCTGACATAAGATCTAATTTTGTTCATTAGTTCCAGTGGCATTTGTGATGTATTATGACAAAGCCTCATCAATGATATGATCACATGACTCTATGAATCTCTTATTGTGAACACTCAAATATTATGCACTTATAAAGATTGTGCTATTCTATGGAACTGATATTATAAAATGAATGTTTGTAGTGGCAAAGAGAACATCTGTTTTTGATGACCCCACAGTGGAGATTCAAGAGTTGACTGCAGTTATCAAGAAGGATATCACGGCTTTGAATACTGCTGTTGTAGACCTACAAGCTATCTGCAATTCACAAAATGAGAGTGGCAGTCTCTCCAAGGACACAACAAATCATTCCACTACAATTGTGGACAACCTTAAAAATCGTTTGATGAGTGCAACAAAAGAATTTAAAGAAGTTCTTACCATGCGAACAGAGGTCAGATAAAATCGTTTGTTTCCTCGATAATAGTGCTCCTTTCCTCCCTTGTAAAGTCTTCAGCACAGATGGTTGCTTAAAACCTTTCTTCCCTTGATGTGCAGAATTTGAAGGTTCATGAAAATAGAAGGCAAATGTTCTCATCATCAGCTGCAAACGATGCGTCAAATCCATTCATCCGCCAACGACCCCTTGTTGCTAGGGATCCATCAGAGTCCTCTGTGCCCCCAGCACCATGGGCCAGCGACTCTGCATCTACCCCATTATTCCAGAGGTACTGTTACACATGCAAAACTTGATGAATTTGTACTTTCACCTGTCAGCAGCCCTTCAAAAATCACCTTAGTTTTGTCATTCACATTCTATGCTAGCTGTATGTTGGGCATTGGACTGCTAACATCTCACTTGCTTTAGTCTATTCAAAATCACCTTAGTTGTCTGCTATCATGTAAGTAATGTGGTACAAACGAGGTACTGTTCCACAAAATTCCTCATGTCTGACCAAGTACATCAACATTCACATAATTCAATGTTATGTACTGTTTGTTGCACTGCTTGTTTGGGTATTTTCTAGGTTACTAGTTTGATGGAACAACCTCAACTCAATGCTTACTCATGAAATTTGTTATTTACCATGCGGACACCTACGTTACACGGATACGTGGCTGGGGCCTCGTATTGGATACGTATCGGCTACGGATATGCGTTGGATACGCTGCCGATACGTACTGTCTGAGTATCCGATTTTTCCATTTTTCGTGAATATTGGATATGTGTGCCGACATGTATCTGCCTCGCTGATACGGCCCAGCCCAACAAGAAGCTCCCTCATCTCCCTCTGCCCCGAGGCCCCCGATGCCCTAGCCTTCGACGCCCGCACCTCGCGTCGCCTCCAGGTGACACGCTCGCTGGCCACAAGTGACGAGTTTCTGCCTCTGCGACATGGATCAAGGCTTCAGCGAACTCCTGTGATTTCATCCCCTTCCCCGTTCTCGATCTTTTTCTTTTCTTCAGTTCGTCTTGTTGCTTGATTTCTGTGCTCCCCACTTCTTCCTCTTCCCATTCTCGATCTATTCTATTTCCGCAGTTCGTGACTGCTTGATTGCTTGTATGCACAGCAGATGGCGTCTCCAAATATGAGTAGTGCTAAATGCTAGTGCTAGCGTAGGATCTGCAGCCATTCTGGAGAAGCCTAGAACTGGTGGAGGAGATACTTTATGGCGATAAGTATTGTCCAATACTTTATGAGGAATATAGGAACTTGACGTGAGCCTGAATTGCCTTCTATTAGTTTCCTAAATTTGAGACTACTATATTTTTTTTATTTTAAATTTTAAATAGTAAAACATATCTGCGTATTGGTTTTTTTTAGAAAATTGCCGTATCCATGTATCCATATCCTTCCGATACCGATACACATATGCTGCTTAGGCGGACGCAGGTTGGTTCATTTGAGTTCACATTTCTGTCTTTATTGTCATTTGAGGTCATGAATGCTGGCACACATGTACATATTGGAATAAGCTAATCTTTTTTATTTGTTATCTCTATGGTTGCCCTGAAGTTATTTTATATAAATTGGCTAGACCAACACTTTTTGGCAGAATGCATCTGTTGCTTGGCCATGCAAACCATTGTTTGTGTGCTTTTAGAGTTCTGTTCTTAAATTTGTGCTCCCATTCACCAGGAAAAAGACTAATGGAGACCATGGGGCATCATCATCATCATCTCAGCCTTTTGCACAGCAGCAGCAATTGGCTGTACAGCAGGACAGTTATATGCAGAGCAGAGCTGAGGCTCTTCAAAATGTGGAATCAACAATCCATGAGCTGAGCAACATATTTACACAATTAGCAACCATGGTTTCTCAACAGGGAGAGCTAGCAATCAGGTGAACTTCCTCATCCAAATTCTATTCCATTTGTTGTCCATGAAATAAAAACTCACTTGAACTTAGATCCATATCTTCATTTTTTGAGTGTTAATATGTTGAAGGTGAGCATTGGTGTTAACATATCATGACCTCACCTAAAGAGAATTTATGGCCTTATCAAAGATGAACATTGTCTGAAATGTTGACAATGAATTTGAGAATTTGCTGGCTGCTTGGTTGTAAGCAGGCACTGATACTGGCACTTGAACAGCGCCTAGTGCAAGCATTAAAGTTAGATAGGGTTTGGAATTTCTATGTTTCTTAATAAGTAATTAGATTATGAGGATAAGGTTAAGTTAACTGGTATCCTATCTATTATTCTTGGGCTTTTATCTATTTAGTTAGAAAAGTAAGGTATGGTCCATTAGGAAGGTGGATACGGTTGTTAAGGGTCAAGGCCTGTCCTTGGGCACGTGAACAGTACCATGACACTGGCATTAGCATGGTCAAGGAGCCTTTAAACCGTACACTATGTACCAAATTATGATCAGGGAAAAAATGAACCAACTTTTGTACCTTGCTGATTAGAATCTCGTGGCATCCGTGATAAGTTTGGCATTGGTAGAAGCATATATCTTCTTGGACCTTACCCCCAAACAGATCCTGTATTATCAGTCCGTACTGCTCCTATTGTATTGCATGGTGTGGCATTGATGTGCCCTATTGGCTATCTTGTATTAATTGCCGTGTTGTCCATGACAGAATTGACGATAACATGGATGACACACTGACTAACGTGGAGGGAGCACAGGGCCAGCTCCTGAAGTACCTCAACAGCATTTCATCCAACAGGTGGCTGATGATGAAGATATTCTTTGTGCTGATGGTGTTCCTCATGATCTTCATATTCTTCGTCGCTTGATCTTCTGCATCATTCTGCCCGAGATGCTCTGGCTGTTATGCGTAGTATTCTTTTATTTTTACTCATACTACACCGTGTACACAATTTTCACCCTGGATGATAAGCAATCGTTCACCCTTTTGTGGTCATGTAAATTGGGAGGAGTTCCAGTACTTATATGTTACTCTTGGTTGGTAATATCTCCACTATATATTTGAATATTTATAATGTAACAATTCGCTAAAACAGTAATAGTATTAGGAAGGTGGTAGCAGTGTTACAAGACCGCTTCTCGTCATTGTCAGATCGCTATACGGGAGTCTGCCCTGCCACTTCTTTCACATGCTATTCTGATTGTTCCTGATATATGCTGTTTCTCCTGTTTTCATACGCTAATTTTCAGATAGGATATCTGTCACGTCTAAGCTAATTTTGAGGTAGGGTATCCCTTATATCTGTCTATAAACATGATGGATGATGCCTCTTTTGCGCTTAGAGTCCTGACATCATGGATGATGCCTCTTTTGCGCTTTAGAGTTTTATTTTTGTTTCATCTACAGTTTTTCTTGCGCTTTTAGTACGGTTAAGAAAAAAAATGACGACATGAATCTGATATTATGGCTGGCGGTGATGCGTCTAAACTTTAGTTGAGACGATTTTTTTAAAGCATAATTAGTCTATAATTTAACGATGTTGTACTACTATAAACATGTGCTAACGATAAATTAATTCAGTTTAATAAAATTTATCCTTTTATTTTATTTTTAGTATCTAAACATCTCATATGAAACACCGTGTGATACCGGATGAGCTCTAGTCCCTGCATCCAAACGTTCCATGCTCAGGCCGCAGGCGAGTTCTCTGCGAGTGCGCAAAATGTAAGCTCAGGGCATCAGGATTCAGGCGAGTTCTCTGTGACGTCCCACATCAGGCGCGGGAGGACGACTGGACGACAGGCAAGGCAGCCGTGGCACGGCACCCGCACCACAGCGCGTGGCGTGTGCAGTCTGGCAATGCGTAGTGCTGGTGCGGGTGGATAGAATTACAGCTAGCGATAGGTAGCAAAGCACGGCAGCAAAGCAAACCACCGTGCCTCTCTCTCTCGTCTCGTCTCGTCTCTGCGTTGCGCCGCTGCTTAAACAAACGCCAGGAGAAGGCTGCGGCACGCGTCCCCCTCCGTCTCCAGCCTCCACCCATCTCAAAACCCTAGCAACCGCGCCTCCATCCCTACCCGAATCCCAATCCAAGCCCGATCCCCCGGCGGCGAGGACCCCTCCGCGCCGATTCGTCCACGCAGATCGGCGGGCGGGGGCAGATTCAGATTCGGGTTCGCGGTTCGCTCGGGTCGTCTCGCCGGGGTCCACCGCGGCGGTCGGGGAGCATGGTGGGAGGGGGGAGGCGGGGCGGAGCGGCGGAGGAGGTGAAGCTCAACACCGGCAACGTGTTCGCGGCGCTCGAGTCCCTCAAGAAGAAGAAGAAGGGCGACAAGGGCAAGGCGGCCGGGTCGTCCTCCAGGAAGAAGAGCGGCGAGGGCGCCGCGCAGCAGCAGGAGCCGCCGCAGAAGGAGCTCTTCTGGGCGCCCGCGCCGCTCACCACCAAGTCCTGGGCGGACGTCGAGGACGACGACGACGACGATTACTTCGCCACCACCGCGCCGCCGCGCCCCGTCTGGGGCACCGCCGACGAGCCCGTCAAGGAGGAGGAGGACGTCGAGGATGCTGTGCGCGCCGCCCTTCAGGAGGTCTATTTCCCCCACCTTCCCTGTATGCCTTGTGATTTGGTTGTGGAATGCGCCTATGAAATGTTCTTATACCGTCAGACTGTTCGCTGCTGTTTAATCTATGTGTACTGGTTAGTTGACAGTTGGCGCGGAATCGGTGGAGTAAGGGCATGCAAAATTCTCTAGGTTTACGTGTGCATTGTGCCGTTTTATTGGTGTCGGTAACGGATACAATTATTTCCCTTGGCCATGTGTCGTGTCTCGTGTGTGCAATATGGCAATCAATTGTTGGTGTAGGTATTGAAACGCTTAGTTTCAGCTGCAAATTGCTGTAGGCGACTAGGCATACCACGTGAATAACTTTGTCCTTTGATTTGGTGATAGAAGGATTGTCGTGTTCTACAGCATATGCTTAGCTGACAAACTGACACGGTGTAGTTACGTCGCGTAAGCAGAATTGGCAAATCGGTGTATTAATGCCCATATCCGCAATATAGCCCATACTATCCTTTTTGGCAATTAATGGATTCAGCAACGGGTGCGAGAATGCTGGGTAACTGTATAATCTCACATATTGACAGTAACGAATTAAAGAGGCTCATTGTGTGTATGGATGTTTCTTCACTACCTTTAGGATTCCAGTTCTAATTAGCTGTGGTCTAAAGGAGCATAATGCAATTGAGAGCTACAGTGAAGCTCTTTACAAGATGTGTTTGTACTAATACCATTGGAGATAAACCACCTACTAAAGAAAAAGAAAAGAAAAGAAGCACCTTGGACAGGGACTTGTTCCAACTTCTATATCTTGGCTAAGCAAGTGATTTGGAAATGGTTATACATGACAGGTGCTGCTTGTCTGTCATAGCAAACTCTGGTTATTGTTCTACTTGTTTTCTGTCAAAAATTTTGCTTTGAAATTGAACTTTGTTAAGTGGAAGTATAATTTATTCATGTTGTGGGAGATGGAACACTGATTGTCCTTATAGTTAGCCTCTGATCGTATTCTTAGATGTATTTGCTTGTGTCTATGCTGCAGGACATTGAGAGTGATGATGAGGACATTGATGATGAGGCTGATGATGGAGCTGAGGATGAACCTGAGCATGAAGCGGAAGATGCCCCAGTCGAGCCTGCTATCAAGACAGCTGCAGCCCCGGCTGCGCCACCCAAAGATACAGAAAGGCAGCTGTCTAAAAAGGAGTTGAAAAAGAAGGAACTAGCAGAACTTGATGCAGTATTGGCTGAGCTGGGACTTTCTGGGAATTCGAGCAGCGCCGCACAGGATGGTAAGAATCATACATGCTGCCAGTAGAACTGCCTGATCTCAATAGCTCTCTTGTGTGGTTTTGTTATTTGTATGGACTCAATTTTCTCATGCCATATTTTCTTGCAGCTGAGAAGAAAGGTGCCAACCAAACTGGTGATGCAGAGAAAAAGGAAGATGCTCCTGCCCCTTCGGAGAGCAAGACCTCAAAGAAGAAGAAAAGGAAGGACAAGAGTTTAAAGGAGGGAAAAGAAACACAAGAAGCAGCTGACGGGTCAGAGGAGACTGCCAGTGCAGGACCTGATGAAGATACCACTGCTGTGGATGTGAAGGAGCGCTTAAAGAAGATGGCTTCAATGAAGAAGAAGAAATCGAGCAAAGAGATGGACACAGCTGCCAAAATTGCCGCTGCCGAGGCCGCAGCGAGGAGCGCAAGGCTTGCAGCAGCCAAGAAGAAAGAGAAGAGTCATTACAACCAGCAGCCCGTGCGGTAAATGGGCATAAAATTTTGGGTGCTCTGAGTTTGATATCCCCTTGTTCGTTTTGGACTCACAATAAAACTTCTTTTTTGAGTTGTGGTATTTATGACTGGGAAGTGCCTTTCTGAGTTTTATTTCAGAATTCATGAAAGGCCTTTGTGGTTGCAAAACGGTGGTGTAATTGTGTTTTAAATTGTTCAATCCAATGAAAACTTCATGGACAACATGGTCAATCAGGGCTACTCCGGCACCTCCTGTAGTCCCATGTCCCAATTCTTGCATTACTGCGGTGGCTACACTATCCTCAGCCTGATTTCTTTCATCTTATATATACCTCTTCTATTCCTATAGACTACTAACTTTGAAACCTGTTTGGAAAGTGAGATGTTTTCCCCTTGCATTTTCACTACAAAATCGAACTGATTTCTTTGAAAATTTCCTGTATGATTTCTGGTTTGTGTTCTAAACAGGTTCTGAATGTTGCCCTCATCACTCTACAGTTCTATGGAATAACATATTGTAGTCTGATGATTTGTAAGATTTGATTTGATGGCGTATCAGCACTACTCATCATAATAACTATGCCTGGGATGCATCCCGTTTCGTTTTTGCTGAAAGGTGCTACCATTTGGCAATTTCGTTGGGACTCATGTGAGCCCACTTGATGTATTGACGGTAACATTTTACTACCTTGTGCAAGGCTGCAAGCTGGTGCAACCTTTTTCCAATTGGACAAACGATCACTCGCATTGCACACTGTGGATCGGCTGATTAGATGCTACAACTCCTAAATAAGAGACCAAATTCTCATAAACCATTACCCTATCCAAAGGTAAAAAGAAAAAGGAATACTATCTCCGTCCCAAAAAGAATGTTATCTTCGCAACTTGAGGAGTAAAAGATTTTTAATTTTAACTAAATATAATTTAAAAGGTATTAACATTTATAATATGTAATAAGTACCATTAGATTAGTTATGAAATATATTTTTGTAATAAACTTAATTGAAGATCTAACTGTATCTTATATAAATTTGATTAAACTGGAGAAGCGACATTCTTTGATGGAGGCAGTAGAAGAAAACTGAGGTGAGGCATGGAAGCGAAAGCTGGGCTAAGCTTTCGCCAGAGCGCCAGAGGGCCGGGCCAGGCCAGGCAAAGAGGAAGCCAGCAGCGCTAGTGCGCGACGACGAAACGGTCCCAGCGAAAGGCAAGCATCTCCCTCGCATCACCTGTCGCCTCGCCCCGCGCCCAGACCACTACTCTCCCCCTCTCCTCCTTCCCCTTCCTCTTGCCGCACGCAAATGGTCACCTAGGCGCGCGAGGCCGACGCGCCGCTGGCTCCCTCCCCACCCAATGTCGCACTGCCTCTGCGCCTCACTCTTCCTCGCGCCGCCGTCGCCCTTCCTCTTCTCCCACTGCCCATCTCCGCGCCGGCGACGGCGCCCGCGCGGCCGCAGCCTCCACCTGACCTCGCGCCCCCTCCTCACCCTCGCCCGCTTCGACCCGCCGCCGCTGTTCCGCCTCAAGGTCTCCGACTCCAGCGACTCCCCCGCCGACGCCACCCACGCGCACGCGCACGCCCACCACAGCAATCACCGTGCCCACGCCCATCACAGCCCCGCGCCGTCGCTGCTCCCGGGCCCGCGGGCCCTGATCGGCTCGCTCGCGCCGGTATGGCGGGAGGGGCTCTTCCTCGTGCGCTGCTCCGTCTTCGCCGCAGTGGTCTCCGTCGCCGCCGCGCTCTCCTGGCTCGCGCAGCTCCGGGCCCGCTCCTTCGTCGAGGCCCGCCTCCTGCCCGCCGCATGCGCCGCGCTCAGCGAGTACCTCCAGCGGGAGGTCCGCCTCGGCAAGGTGCGCAGCGTCTCGCCGCTCGGGATCACGCTGCAGACCTGCTCCATCGGCCCGCACGCCGAGGAGTTCTCCTGCGCCGAGGTGCCCGTCATGAAGATTAGGATACGCCCCTTCGCCAGCATCAGGAGGGGAAGAGTCGTCGTGGACGCCGTGCTGTCCGAGCCCTCCGCGCTGGTGGCACAGAAGAAGGATTTCTCGTGGCTCGGGATTCCCCCGCCCTCCGAGGGCACGGTCAAGAGGCACTCCGGGGAGGAGGGCATAGACTACCGCACCAAGACGAGGAGGCTTGCCAGGGAGAAGGCCGCGGAGCAATGGAACGAGGAGAGGGATCAAGCCGCAAGGGAAGCTGCTGAAAAGGGATACACCATTCCGAGTGGCCAATCGGTTTCTCTGCCCACTAATGAGATTCTGGAGGTTGATGGGACTACTGAGATTGGGAAGTCCAGTCCTCCTGTGTGCGCTGATGAAATGCATAAGAAGGATCATCACTTGGCAACAGGCATCGACTCTGGTTCAAAGCATGCAGATTTGGAGAAGTCTTTTGGCTTCAAATCGCGCATTCCCAGGATTAACCTCTGGTCTAGGGTGATTTCAAGCTCTAGTAGGCTCAGATACAGGAGGAAGGCTCTCAGTAAGGTTATTCCAGATGTTGATAATTCTTCTCAGCAAAGGATTCTTAGACGCAGTGCAGATGCTGCTGTAGCATATTTTCAGAACAAAGATCGCATTAATATTGATGGTTCGTCCCCTGGACCAGGAAAAGGCTCATCTGATGGTGGTCATGCCAATGTTGGTGGCAGTGGAATTGCTTCAAATGATGAAACTGTCAGCTACTCTAAAACTGCATCAGCCAGTTTGGCTGGATCCTCATCGCATAATCAACTATCTAGTCAGTGCAGTTCAAGTAATTTTGACAACAACTTGTTACTATGGCACAGTTTGGAAGATCTGCAGATCGGTCAGGCCAAGAATCCTTCTGAAAATAAACTTGCTCCACAGCAAGAGATTATTTTTGGGGATTTTGGTTCATGCACGCATGCTCACAACTGGGTGCCATTTTGGCCGTTCCAATTAAAGAGTTTTCCTTTCAGTTTTAATGCACCTTGTGCATCTCTGGATCTTAAAATTGAGAAATTGAAGTCACAATTTGCTATTGGTCCTGGAGATTTCTCTGCTGAACTTACAGAAGGGACTAGTCAGATCCATCCTGGTGGCGTTCAGAATGCACTTCCGATCACCCTTGATTCTGTCTATTTCAATGGAGGTAACTTGATGCTTCTGGGATATGGTGACCAAGAACCCAGGTGTGACGTCTTCATTTAACATCTTTGTTTCAGATATGTGGTCTTCTGTAGTTTTTTTTTTTAATATTTCTAGCACATTATCTCTGATCAACTTGCGACATTGTGAATGTAAATATTTTCAACTTAGGCTTTCATATTTGTATTAGCCTATAACCTATCTTATAAATTACCACTCCACAGTAAAACTGCTAAAGCATCACACTCACAGTCTGGGTATGCAGAATGCACTTTAACATATCTTACCCTAGTCTGTAAGCACAATTCTGTAAAATGGCTGTAAAATGTAAGTTATGCTGTAGGTTTGAAACTAATTTCAGCTCGGAGTTTGATCATAGTCCCTCCGTCCTGTAATATAGCGCATACAAGCGTTCAAATTTTATACTCAAATATAAGGGATTTTAGGGGGCAGAAAACAGTTTGCACTAAATAGTAGCATAAATTTGGTAGGTATATATTGTTACTTTCCATTTATCAACCAATCACCAGAATCATGTTGATGGTAGTGTCTGATTAGGAAATAAAGTGAGGGCACACAGGTCTATTGTGTTCTCTCATAATCTGTCCTAAAATCTGTACAATGCACTATATTATAGAACAGAGGGAGTAGTATTGGCATTTTTTAATGAGCCCACTACTTTGTTTTCACTGACTTCGTGTGTATTGTAGAGAAATGAAACATGCTAGTGGACATGTCAAGTTCAAAAACAATTATAATCGTGTACACGTGCATGTAACTGGGAATTGCATGGAGTGGAGGCAAGACCGATCTTCGCAAGGAGGGGGTTATCTTTCTACAGATGTATTTGTTGACATAGCTGAGGAAACATGGCATGCTAATCTCAATGTAGTCGATGCATTTGCTCCGGTAATGATACTGCTTTTATGATTTATGTTTAGTCGATGCATTTGCTCCGGTAATGATACTGCTTTTATGATTTATGTTTTACCATAGTTTTATTATCGAATAAATGATGTTGAAAGTTTAGTTTCTGTGTTGAAAAGCACTTTTCATGTGCAGCTGTTTGAAAGAATTTTAGAAATACCTATTGTTTGGCACAAAGGAAGAGCTACCGGTGAGGTACTTTGCTAAGCATGATCTCTTACATATCCTTTTTTTACTGCTTGCATTGTTGCATGTTCTTATTTTTTAAAACAAGCAGAGATGTGCCTTCTCACATGCTCTGGATGAGTGGCTGAACTTAATAGGGTTTACTGTTAGCCACGCCAAGACACCAATCTCTCATGAAGCTTTCTTATACCATGCTTGACCATTTGGTATGCTTATTACAGGTGCATATTTGTATGTCAAAGGGTGACAGTTTTCCAAGCATTCATGGTCAGCTTGATGTGAAAGGTCTAGCTTTTCAGATATTGGATGCTCCATCATCATTTTCTGTACGTTTACATTTAAACCCATGTATTCGATGGAATAAAATCTTTGGAAATGTTAGTGCTGGAGACATTGCAAGTGTGTAGTTACCACCCTTTAATAATAAGCCTGAATATATTCAGGATATAGTGGCAAAGTTATCATTTCGTGGTCAAAGAGTATTTCTGCACAATGCAAGTGGGTGGTTTGGTGACGCTCCAGTTGAAGCTTCTGGAGATTTGGGACTAAATCCTGAGGATGGAGAGTTTCATCTAATGTGCCAGGTACCATAAACTGTTCTAATTGCATACACGGTGTCATTTCATATACATAGTTTCCTAAACAGCAATGCTCACATCTTTTGGTAACTTTTATTCTATTTTCAGGTTCCATCCGTTGAAGTTAATGCACTTATGAGGACAATGAAAATGAAACCTCTTATGTTCCCGGTATGACATTCTCTCTCTCTCTCCCGCGCCCCCTCCTCTCCCCCTCCCCCTCCCAGCCTCCTTCCTCTCTCTCTCTCTCTCGCCCTCTCTCTCTCTCCCTCCCCCCCTCTCTCTCTCCCTCCCTCTCCCCCTCCCTCCCCACTCCCTCTCTCTCTCCCCCCTCTTCCACTCCTCTCCCTCTCTCTCCCCACTTCTTCTCCCTCTCTCTCTCCCTCCCCTCTCTCTCTCTCACTCTCCCCCCCCCTCTCTCTCTCTCTCTCTCTCTCTCTCTCCCTCTTCCACTCCTCTCCTCCCCCCCCTCTCTCTCTCTGGTACTTGCTCTGTCTCTGCTACTCCTATGTTCACTATATTTGTCGATAGCATACCATAGACCAAACCATGTGGAAGTATTCTAATAATGATATCTTCTATGACAAACAATATGGAATATTTTCTCTCAAATACTATGGACAAACATAGTAAAACAGAGGGAGTAATATCATATTCCAGTTCTGCATGCATCTGGATTGATCTCTTTTGACTCAATTTCTTGGTATATATGGAAATGTCATAGATGGTTCAACTATAGTATGGTAGAAATAAAATTTGAATATATTAGTTTCAATTAAGAAACAAAAGGCAATGATATTATTGATTAGTTTTGTAAGTAAGGAATATGATATTGCGACTTAGTTTTGCACTACCTTATTCAGTGTGAGAATTTAGTTTTTAAAAAGTCATATGTGGAGTTAGCTAAATTGAACACCCAACATGTCTAGTAGAGCGAGTAAAGATAAGATGTTGATATATTCTCTATTTGTATGATCGTCATCCTATGGACAAATAGTTAACTGGCTAACCCATTTGGGTTGATATTGATGGCTGAATTCACTTATTTGTACGGCTACAGTTGCTATTCTCCACCTCAAAAAGAGAGAGGGGAGTGGGGTGTGTGTGGGGGGATGGGGTGGGGGACAGCATATTGCTTTGGTTCTTAGCATGAAAAGAATTAGCCTCTGGATGAAGCAAAATGATAGCTTAAATGATCATCGTGAGTTATGAATCTTACTTTTTTTTTCCTGTACATGATGATTTGGAATGGCCCTAGTTCTGATGTAATGTGTTTCAACACCTCTATGCCCCATGTTCCTGTTGGCCCTTTTATGACTTGACCTCTGATACCACAACTTAATCTGTTCAGTTGGCCGGTTCTGTTACTGCTGTATTTAACTGTCAAGGACCCCTTGATGCTCCTGTTTTTGTTGGAAGTGGGATTGTCTCAAGGAAGTCTTTTTCAGTATCTGGTATGCCTCCATCTGCAGCTTCTGAAGCTGTGATGCAAAACAAAGAGGCTGGTGCAGTTGCTGCATTTGACCATATTCCATTCTCTCATGTATCGGCCAATTTCACATTCAACCTTGACAACTCCGTGAGTACAAATATAGTCATAATTCTTCTACTTCGGAAGTTTAGAGTTTAGCAACTATTTCTCTCACTTGTTCTCATCCCTGGATGCAGGTTGCTGATTTATATGGTATTAGAGCATGCCTATTGGATGGCGGAGAAATTCGAGGGGCTGGTAATGCATGGATTTGCCCAGAGGTATTGTTGTTATGCAGTGTCTTTCACACTTCCATTCAGTCACCCCTCTGTGCTTGATTGAGTCATACTAACTTCTTTCTACTTCTACTATAATGGCTTCAATTTACGCCAAATGGCCATTTCTGATGAGAACTAAGTGAAATATTTTGAATTGCAACGAATAGATGATGATATAATAACAACTCAAAAATGAAAATTTATATGGAATGATTTAATTCAGTACAATTCTCAAAGAGCATTCATAAGACCATAGGTTTCCACTTGCTATAACAAATATAGTTGCTGGCCATCAAAGCCATTCTATTGTTCATTTCCCTGGGGTTGCAGTGAATGTTCATTGTTGAGAGCTTAGCAAACTACTACAAACAACCTATATTTCTTGCTGTTAAAGTTCCTAATAACAAGTAAAATAACAGCAGTGTGCTCCTAAGAAGGCAAGCATAAATTTGCAGTATTGCTACTTTAATCCATTATAATTAACCTACGGTTTCTCATCAGTACAAGTAGTCACATTATTTAAAATATAGTTATAGATTTCAATCTTTATAGGGGGAAGGTGATGATTCTGCTATGGATATTAATTTGTCTGGGACCATTCTACTTGATAAAGTATTGCATCGTTACATTCCTGGAGGAATCCAGCTGATTCCACTCAAGATTGGAGAGCTCAATGGAGAGACTAGACTTTCTGGTTCCCTCATTAGACCGTGAGTATCTTAAATTTAATGTCAACTGTCCTAGTTTTTGTTAATCTTTTAACAACAAATCTCTTACAGGAAGTTTGATATCAAATGGGCTGCACCAAATGCTGAAGACTCTTTTTCAGATGCACGTGGCAATATTGTTATTGCACATGATTACATTATGGTCAACTCTTCATCAGTCTCCTTCGATTTAAATACTCGTGTTCAAACATCATATATTGATGACTACTTGTTGAACAAGGAGACTTACCAAATGAAAAAAATCATGCCACTAATTGTGGAGGGTGTTGATTTGGATTTACGTATGAGAGGCTTTGAGTTTGCTCATATAGCCTCCTCAATACCTTTCGATTCACCACGACCATTACATTTGAAAGCATCTGGAAGGGTCAAATTTCAAGGAAAAATCATGAAATCTAGCAATATAGCTGATGGCAATATCAATGGTGTTCTTCAAAGTAACATTGACCAAAATAAGCTTGAGACCAATGTGTCAAAACTTGTAGGCGACATATCTCTTTCTGGAATTAAACTCAACCAGCTCATGCTAGCGCCACAATCTACTGGTTTCCTTTCCATATCACGGGATTCTATGATGGTAATTTCTTATCAAATTGTTTGTTTCTTGTGGTCATCTCCCATATCCAGCTTCTTCTGATTCAGATTATTTTCTATAGTCAAATTCAGTTTTTTTTCCTTTTCTGTTTGCATGTGTATTAGTTTTGTGTACTTGAAGCCATGGCCAAAAGCAATGATGGTATTATGTGCACAAATAGATCCACCATAATCTTAACTAATGTTTCATTACTTCCTATATTTGACCTTTTCAAACGCGACATATCTCCTATTTACTTTGCAATACAAATCAAAGGCAAATTTGAAATACAAGGATAGAAATTCTGAACAAAATATGTCCTCCATTTGTTTATTTTTATCAAACTTTGGACGTCCATATGCATTCAAGTTCATTTTTCTTTCCAAGTTAATACACTTCTCTTTCTGATAATTATACTGCATTTATACTACTTTAACAGATTACATTTCAGCAAATAGTAATCTTAATATGGTACTGCAGAAACTTTGCAAAAGAGAGGCTTCATTGAAATGACAGCATATCATAATTTTGAGACTTTAAAGGATCTTTAGTTCCATGTGCACCCACCCATTGGTTCTACACAAAAAATAAACTTGTTTTCTTGAATGCATATGATTTGTTCCACATGAAGTTTTGCTCTAAAAAGATGGATAGAGTGTGCAATATGTTTGTTCTATGTTGATTTTAGTATTGTATCAGTATGGACTTCACTGCGGTTCCTGTTCATTTTCCTCTTACAATCCCTATTCCCTGGTCAAGCAGTTGAATGCTACTGGCAGGCCTGATGAAAATTTTTCCATAGAAGTGAATGGACCATTGCTTTTCACTTCAAATGAGGATATTCAAGATGTAAGGCTTCTGTCAGTTTTCCTCCAGAAGGGCCAGCTGAGATCTAATATCTGTTATCATCCTCAGAATTTGACCAGTCTAGAGGTACACCACTGATATGGTTTGTATTTTACTTGCCAGTGGTTATTATGGATCACTATAGATTTTAGAAGTCTATTCAAACTTTTAATACTACATGTTCTTGAGCCTTGTTTCCTGGTTTTAAAGGTTCGCAATTTGACACTCGATGAGCTGGAGTTTGCTTCATTGCGTGGATTTGTTCAGAAGGTAATGATAGTTTAGATAATAATGTGACATTATCTTTTTTTTTCTGTTTGGTGTAGGAAAATGGGCAGGTTGTGTATATGAGTTTTATCTGTTCATTAGATCTCTTTGGTTGCGCTGCTGTGCCATATACCTATAACTAGATTACTCACCTATCTAAGTTTGGACATATCTTCTCTTGAGATTGCCACATTTTAGATTTTTTCTAAGATATATTGTCTTAGCCTCTTAGGATATGTTATATTCTAATACAAAGAAGTGCTGCTCTCCTGCCTTTTGGAAAAAAAAAAGGTATGATTATATTAGTGTAGCCATTGACAATATGCAACGATGACGACAACAGTGCTTTTAATCCCAAGCAAAGCTGCTGTGCACAAATCATCAACAATATGCAATACTAATACTAATAATGTTATATTTTGATTATGTCAACAAAATCTAAAATTCTAAATTTGCATGTTGCAGTACACTAATAATGTTATACTATGACCATGTTAACAAAGTTCAAATTTACATGTTGAGTTGAAAATGTGGCATGGTTATTTGCAGTAATGTAACTTTCTGGTTTACTGCTATTTTGGGTTGTTTATTGTTCACCGTGTATGTATTTGTTTTATTACTTTTGCAATGCCTTTTGTCTTCTACTACCATAGCATTTTTTTGTTACTTTTGCCTATTGTTCTAGGGTTTTTTAAAAAACTTTTATTGGGATCTTGTGGCCATACAGGTTGAATCCGGAAGATTCAAAATCACTAACTTTTGTTAGTGGAGTAATCCCCTATTGTATGACATGACATTTTTTTATTGCAGGCAGAAGTTCAGCTTAATTTTCAGAAAAGAAGAGGTCATGGTTTGCTGTCAATAATCCGTCCCAAATTTAGTGGCGTGCTTGGTGAAGCACTTGATATAGCTGCTCGATGGAGCGGTGATGTTGTAAGTTTTTCTTTTCAAAATTTTCCTTGTTTCCTGAGCCGCCTCGGTCCCGTGGGCCCATCTGCCTTGTCCGCTCGTCGCGGACCCATCTCAGCCGCCTGTTGCTGCCCCGAGTCTTCACACGTATATAGAATGAGGCCATGCGGGATAGGTTCTTTTTTTCAGTTCTGAAACCAGGATTGGCAAATCATCTCTTTTGAGGCATGCTGTTTTATAATAAGTAATGATGTTTCTGCTAGGAACTCAGACTGATCTGTACAGTTGAATTCTGGAATACAAAAATAACTGATAATTAGTAACACATCCTTGGAAGACTGTATACTGATATGCACACTGTAGAAACAAAATTTCTAGAACACGTAGGAGAGCTCGTATCGTTGTATGAAGAGAGAAGGATAGAAACCCCAAAGTTCAAACACTCACACCATTTTGGTTCTCAATATACATTTGTGCCCGTGAAAAAAGATAAACTGACCACGACATGACCTAATCACTAGGTGCAAGTGCAAGGGCACGCAACATGGAGAGCCCTTGCATCCAGCCATGCCCCCAAAGCTGCGCCTCTTTTTCTGCAAGCAGTAAGGCACCCACCATTTTGTTGGGGACACCATCACACTCGCACTCACAGGCGCACAATGATTTCAATTTTAATGAAGGAATGCACCAAACTTACAGGTCTGAAATTCCTGATACTTGTAGTCTCATCCTTTATCAAGAGGGTGATATATGCCGACTTAAGCTGCTCAAAGTTCATAAACTTTCTGCTCCATATAGCTGAAACCACTGCCATCACATCGTCTTTAATGGTTGGCCAACAGCATTGATATAAATTTCCCTGTAAAACCGTCGGTTCTGGTGCTTTTTTTGCCGGCAAGACACCGGTAGTCTTCCATGACATCTCAATCAACACTTTCCCCAAGCATCTGACCATAAAAATCAAGAATGATTTTTTTTCTATTATTTTCATGGCTTGTGAACCCTCCCTCATTGATGAGCTTGGTTATGAAATACTTTCTTCTTCGGTATTTGGCATGTAGATGGAAGAGTTCTGTGTTGGCATCACCTTCACTGAGCCAAAGAATCAAGGACACGCTGACACTGTAGAAACAAGTCACTTATTAATAATCTCAATCTCTGACTGTACTCTTCTTTAGACGTATATACCCTCAGCAATCATCAGTTTTACGCTGCTTTTGATCTCTAGGAGTGATAGTAATCTGCAGTTGTTAGCACAGACTAATTGGTGTATGGTGTGAATGCATCATGCATCCATAGGTTTTTCCTGTCATTATTTATCCATTTCTAGCAAGGCCTGTGTCTTTTAGTTACTATTTTGGAACCCTCTCTTTCTCTCTCACTAGCCTTTTTCTTTAATATATTCAAACACAGATTACTATGGAAAAATCTATCCTGGAGCAAGCTAATAGCAAGTATGAGGTTCAAGGGGAGTATGTTTTTCCTGGAACACGTGATAGATTGCCTGTGGAAAGTCAGAGTAATGGGTTCATAGAGAAAGCAATGGGAGGGCATCTTGGTAGCATAATGTCCTCGATGGGCAGGTGGAGGATGCGACTAGAGGTTCCTGGTGCTGAAGTAGCTGAAATGCTTCCTTTAGCAAGGCTTCTTTCACGGAGTACAGACCCAGTTATTCGTTCGAGATCAAAGGTACCCATTTGGTCCTTTAAATCTGCTTTTCTATGGTTGGATAAAATACTTATTGGTATTATGTCTATTAGAGCCTAGACCCTAGAGGGCAGAGCACCATATAACCCTCCTTTTGTTTTCAGGAACTTTTTATGCAATGTCTACATTCTGTTGGGTTCAATGCTCAAAGTCTTCATGATCAGCTAAAGGTATTGTACTAAAGCTAGTGTTGTAGTCAAGTAGATCCACTGGCATAGGGTTTGATACTTTGATGGCTAGTCTAATGCTATGGTTTATGGTCTCATGATGACATGATTCTTTATATTAAACTTTACCTTGTTACTTGCTCCAGGCATTAGAAATGTATCATGATTGGTTGGATGATGACACAATGGAAGATATAACACTTCCTGGCTTAGCTGAACTAAGAGGCTATTGGCGTGGCTCTCTTGATGCCAGTGGAGGTGGTAATGGGGATACCATGGTGAGCATGTTCTGAAACTGGCCCTTTGTAGTTGCCTTTTTGTTAGGATTTCGAAAACAATTGAGAAGAAGCACGAGTGGACGTGTATTTTGTTGTTCAATTTTATTTTCTGTTTGTTTCTTTCCTAGTATTTGTTTTTATGTGTGTGACTTGCTTCCTTTACAATTTACATTCTTTTTTATCCCTTCAACAAGATAATTATCCTACAGTTATGGTTTGACTATGTTCTGCATGTACATATGCATGATCATAACAAAGTTATGTACCACACAGGCAGATTTTGATTTCAATGGTGAAGATTGGGAATGGGGAACTTACAAGACACAGCGTGTTCTCGCATCTGGTTCATTCAGCAATAATGATGGTCTGCGATTAGATAAATTATTTATTCAGAAAGATAATGCCACCCTTCATGCTGATGGGTCGATTCTTGGGCCGCTTACAAATCTTCACTTTGCTGTGCTTAACTTCCCAGTTGGCCTTATACCAGCTTTAGTTCAGGCTATAGAATCATCCACCACAGACTCAATTCATTTTCTGAGGCAATGGTTGACTCCCATCAAAGGTATTTTGCACATGGAGGGGGACTTGAGAGGTACTCTGGCAAAACCAGAATGTGATGTTCAAATAAGGCTGCTTGATGGCACTATTGGAGGCATCGATCTTGGAAGAGCAGAAGTATTAGCTTCTGTTACCCATACGAGCCGTTTCGTATTTGATGCAAATTTCGAACCAATAATACAAAGTGGACATGTAAACATTCAAGGTAGTATCCCGGTCACTTATGTAGACAACAGCTCAATAGAGGAAAGTCCAGAAGAGGCAGATGGGAAACAAGGTATCATAAGAATCCCTGTTTGGGCAAGAGACAGAGGATCATCAAATGAGATCAGTGAAGCAAGAATTGTGAGAGACAAGACGGAGGAGGGCTGGGAATTTCAATTAGCTGAAAAACTTAAAGGTTTAAGTTATAACATGCTAGAACCAGGTGAAGTGAGGATAGATGCAGATATAAAGGATGGGGGTATGATGTTGATAACTGCATTGAGTCCTTATGCAAACTGGCTTCAAGGCTATGCTGATGTCCTCCTCCAGGTATTTTTTTAAATTCGTATTGTTCTATTAGTGACAGTCTATGTCTCTGACTAGTTGCGCAAATCCTTTCAGTAATATAGTGTGAAAAACTATTGTATTGTGTTTATATACAGGTTCTTTTGTTGTCCTTGTGAAATCTTTAGAAACTCACCCCCCCCCCCCCCACACACACACACCCCATGGATCTAACATGAAACTGTGTTGTTGATATTTTGCCCTTGTCTTTTATTTACCAAGGTTAAAGGCACTGTTGATCAGCCTGTTGTTGATGGGTCAGCAACATTTAATCGAGCAATTGTGAATTCTCCCTTTCTTCGGACACCATTGACGAATTTTGCGGGTACAATTCAAGTCATATCCAACAGACTATGCATCAGTTCAATGGAAAGCAGGGTTGGGAGGAAAGGGAGATTGTCAATGAAAGGGACCCTACCTCTTAAAAATAGCGAGCCATCTGCCAACGATAAGATTGATTTGAAATGTGAAGTTCTGGACATACGAGCAAAAAATATTTTGAGGTCATTGTTGTTTCTTTATCCTTTTGTTTATCAAAATAAATAATTGCATTGTTTCTAAGTTATACGTATATGCTCTAAAATAGATACTCCCTCTTATTGCAAAATTTAGATCATTTTGGACCTGTGCACAAGGATTAAGAAAGTAGGTCCAATAGTCTTTTTGCCGTTCATTTGTACTAATTGGAAAATGTGAGAGACTGAGAGCAATGAAGGAAGAAAATAGAATTAAAAAAAGTACCTAGGAGTACTAGGATGATTTTAGTTTAGAGAATAGCCAAGAAGATTAATACAGCATCTTTTTAGGGCAAGTGTTTTCTCTGAATGCTCCTACATATTGCTTACTGGCAGTGGCATTAAAGAGGGGTATACATTACTAGTTATACTTATTTCCGTATTAGAGCTTTTTAGCCTATGAGGTTTTCAGAATCCTGGGTTGGGCATTGTAATAGTGTAATTGGTACTGCCTTCAAGATTTATGTAATGCATTTACAATAATGCTGTCCTTACATGCATCTCATAAATTGATAGGTGAATCAATGCTGACTGTAGAATATGCCCTTAACATTTGTGACTAGATGGAGTAATACGTAACACGCAATGCTGTGGAGTTATATGAGCCTTAACATTTGTTTTGTTGTTTTTGTGCTGACTTATGCAGTGGCCAAGTAGACAGCCAGCTGCAAGTTACAGGCTCAATTTTGCGACCAGATCTTTCTGGGATGATCCGGTTGAGTCATGGTGAAGCATATTTGCCTCATGATAAAGGCAATGGTGCTGCTGTCACTAGGTTGACTTCAAACAAGTCGGGTTATCTTCTTTCTGGTTTTGACCAATCAACCACTTCACAGGATGTCTCACGAATTCTGGGGTCACTGTCAACATCTGCAGACAGTATGTATTCAGTTAAATTTGAGCTTCACTCATATTTTCCACCAAATACTCTTGGCCAACATGTTTTGCTTGACTACTTATGTTGTTGCACTTGCACATCAGTATGCCCAACCAGAAAATTCAGTTTTGCCATGAAATAATTGGCATATTCTTTGCTTTTTATATGCTATTTTCTCCAGCATTTCTTCTGTTTCCTTCATGAGCCAACTAAAGCTTTCCATCTCTATATACTAGGAGATCAATCAGACACAGAAAAGACTCTTGAGCATGGAAGTTTTAAGCCAAACATTGATGCACGGCTAAATGATCTGAAGCTCACCTTGGGACCAGAATTAAGGATTGTTTATCCTTTAATTCTGAATTTCGCCGTCAGTGGTGACCTAGAGCTTAATGGGATGGTTCATCCAAAGTATATAAGACCTAAGGGCATCTTAACATTTGAAAATGGTGAGGTCAACCTGGTAGCAACGCAAGTAAGCCCTTACTTCCCTAAGCCCTTGCTTAGAATATCTTCATTTTGTCAAAGTATACATTCAAGTTGATATGGTTATGATGGTTTTTTACTCTCTGCATGTACTCAATTGCAGGTTAGACTTAAAAATGATCATTTAAATGCAGCAAAATTTGAACCTGATCTTGGTTTGGATCCTGTTCTTGATCTCGTTCTTGTTGGATCTGAATGGCAATTCAAAATCCAAAGTCGAGCAAGCATGTGGCAAGACAATCTGGTGGTAACCTCAACACGCTCTGTGGACCAGGATGTTCTGTCACCTAGTGAGGTAAGACTACTGCAGTGAGTTATAAACCAAGTCACTTTACTGTAGGATCGATAACACCTTGCTTTAGTTTCAAATCTTCAACTATTGCAATCTGGTGAACTTTCTTACGTTTTATGTACCTTCTGCTGGGTGTTTACTCAATCCATTTTAGAGTAGACAAGCGCATGACAGGCAAATAGCCTCTAACAGATCACCGGGAACTCACACAAATACACGATCACATTGGTTTTGGTGGCTGGAATGACTTGAGCTTTACACAGTGCTGACAGCTACAATTGTGGCTGTGATAGCCTCCTAATTGATGCAGAATATTACCAAAATAATCAGCCTATTACTCCATGCTGAAATTTAGCTAAAGTAGACTCTAAATTTAGCTAAATTTAGCATGCACTTGGGCACAAAGGATTATCTCCAACAGTGCACAAAGTATTCAATCATTAAAAAATTGGTTTGCTGCATTCTTTTTCTATCATATATTAATATCTAGTTCTTAGATCTGCTTTCCTTGTCTTTTAGGCTGCCAAGGTTTTCGAATCACAGCTTGCAGAATCATTATTAGAAGGTGACGGACAGCTTGCATTCAAGAAGCTTGCAACTGCAACGCTGGAAACTTTGATGCCAAGGATTGAAGGCAAGGGCGAGTTTGGACAGGCACGGTGGCGACTGGTTTATGCTCCGCAGATCCCAAGTTTACTCTCTGTGGATCCAACAGTTGATCCACTAAAATCTCTGGCAAATAATATCTCTTTTGCCACGGAGGTTGAAGTGCAGCTCGGAAAACGCCTTCAGGTATACACTCTTTTCAAAAAGGAAACAAGTTAAACCTTTCAGCCTGATAAGGTGCAATGTGTTGTATTGAATAGGAATTGACCTAAATTCCTGTCATCAATGTGCAGGCTTCCGTCGTCAGGCAAATGAAAGATTCAGAAATGGCGATGCAGTGGACGCTGATATATCAGCTAACTAGTAGGCTCCGTGTTCTCTTCCAGTCTACCCCATCCAATAGGCTTCTCTTCGAGTACTCAGCAACATCGCAGGATTGATTCATTTTTGTTATTGCGCACAGCAAGAACTGGGCGTAGCAGCTGTCATACAAAGATTAGGTGGCCTGATGAATTGTTTTTGTAGATATGCAAGTTTCGCCAAGGAGTTGTACGTGTACATTGGCTCAGTTGTAGTTGCATTCTTTCTCGGAAACAAAGTTTCTGAGCCTGTAAATAATAGGTAGCGATCTTAGCCTCGGGTGTAGAGAGAAGTGTATAAATGAATGGACGTTTCCGGTCTCTTGCTTTGCTGTAATGCTGTTCATATGTGGAATTTGCTTTTGTAATTTTATGTAGCCAGTTAGAGCAACTTCACCAAGAACCTTTCAATCAGGATCCCAGTATTTTATATTGAATAAAATTCATCAACAGCTCTCACGTCACGTGGCTAAGTTTCTTCTGTATCGAATCATATCAAGTTTCCAGATGCTGTAAACGGTGATATGGTCTTTGTTAATGCAATGGCCGGGGCTATGCCCCTGAAATCTAAAAAAACAATTGTCTGCACGTGTAATCTAGGTCCTCAACGGTGAAGGTCAAGGTCTATTATAATAGGTCTTATCTAGGTCCTCAACGGTGAAGGTCAAGGTCTATTATAATAGGTCTTATCTAGGTCCTCAAGGCTTAAGATCTCAAAATATATTTTCTAAAATTATAATAGGTCTTATCTGGAAAAAAGTCTACATCACCCCTGAACTATAGGGTGATGTCTACTTACCCCTCCTTCGAATTATGAAACAGTTTAATTTACTACCTGAACTATCCAAAACCGTTCAAATTAAAACCCCCCCACCTCCCGGCGGTTTTGCTACATGGTTTTGCTACAGTGGGTTTGACTTTTTTTTTTCTATTTGTTTTCATATAATCTTTGAAAAATCACAGTAAATCACAGAAAAATTATAAAATAGAAAATCTAATTTTGTTGGACTCCGCATGAGTAGATCTACGCAATGAATATATAATATGTTATACTTTAATACAAATTTTTTCTATAGCTTTAAATTAGTTAGCAAAATCAAATTTTATCTGTAATTAATTGGAATAATTTATAGCTGCAGCTTCTGTGGTCCAATTATTATGGTGAAATTTTTATGGTGGACTAATTATTTTATGCTTGAACTATAGTAAATATTTCATACTCATCGGATCATGTATAGTAGCTTTATTCTATACCCAAGAAATCCGAGATGCGTTTCATGTTTGCGCAAAGACAGCACTGCAGAATCCACACCCAAATCCCAAATTTGGGCATTCCCTTGGCGCTTGGAAGTTGGAACCCCCCCCCCCCCCCCTATTTCCATTTATGTAGAGTAGCACCGCGGCACCGTCCCTTCCCCAAATTCTGAATTTCAAAAACGCGGCCTCACCCCGCAGCGCAGAGAAGCCACCTGCACGGCAGCGCATTGCCATGACGCTCTCCCGCTATCGCCGCCTCGCCGATGCCGCTGGCAACAAGGGCGGTCCGGCCGGCGCGGACGACGGCACACACCGCCACCACATCCCCGCCGCCGCCAACGCCACGTCCCCCGACTCCTCGTCGCCTGAGGCAGCGGAATCGGAGCTTTCGGCGTCGTCGTGGCAGCCTCTCCCACGCTCCGTCCTGCACCTCTACCATGTCGGTACGAGCCCTACTACCACCGGATACGCCGCCCCTTTCGTGCCGTGGGCTTCGCGCGCCGGCGAGATGTTCTACTCTTGGCGCAACAAGACGTCGTCTCTGCCGTGGATGCGGAGGCGCAGTCTCGTCGGCCACAGCGACGTGCCCCTTTCGCCAAAGCCGTCCACTGCGTCCCGCGGCGCTCCTGCTCAGAAGCCGTTCATCCCGTGGTTCCCCGGCGATCCTCGGGCGCACACACCAAGCGGCCCTCCTTCTCAGAAGCCGTTCATCAAGTGGACCCACGGCGATCCTCGGGCGCACACCCTGATGTTGCCTGCTTGGTCCCGTTTCGCTCTCGCCAACCTGCAGTGCGCGCCTCCTCTTGCTCCTCCTCCTCCACCTCTGCAGAGGCAGAGCAACCAGGATGCATCGCATCCACCTCCTCCAGCTGAGGCTAGTAAGGACTATCAGGTACTTGATTTTGATCTGTTAATCTGTTATAAACTGCTGATCGATAACGTGATGTATGTTATACTTTCCCTGCTTTCCACGATATAATTGGTTGGGCAAGGTATCAACCACACGCAGTTAGTAAAATCAATTAGCATAATAGCATGGGAGCTCTTTCTGTCTGATTCTGTTACTTTTGTTCGATCAAATTATAGCTCAGCAGTCGATCTTAGCGTAACCAAATCGATAATCGATTGACCATTTTTAATGATAAATGCTTTAATCCAATGGACATGAATGTATTTCTAAGATTCACATTAATTGGTGGTTTGAGATTTTTTTTAATTAACAGTGGTTTGAGAATATCAATATTCAGAGCATGCTAGCTTAGTTTTCCGCGATGTCAATTGCAGGGATTCTTGGCTCAGCTGGCATTTGCTGCTTTAGTGATCATGGGTGTTAGAGATGGCCTCGATGATTTGCTGTCTGGTTGGAGCAAAGCTCTGAAGGTGATCTTCGTGGTGTCGCTAATTGTGGGAGCTGGTACATTGGCAGCAGGTCTTATGGCCACTTCTCCAGTCGTATCTACAGGCTACGCACGTACAGTGTTGTCCACGTGCGCCCGCTTTTGCACCTGTCTTGCTGCTTTCGTTCTGATCGTTGACCTCTCGGTTATCATGGGGAGTCATGGATATATTGCTGGGATTATCCTTGGTCTAGTGTCTGTCTTGTTCTCAGTGTCAGTTTGGATCAAGGGTGACCCAGCTGCCTATGGTGTTTACATGAGGGCGCGGAATGGCACAAAGCATTTGTGTGGGTGCTTCAAGTGGTCTCGTCAGAGAGGTCCAATCCTCCCAACATGAAGACATTATATATATTTCTAGTCCGTGGTATTATATTTCTGTTGACCACGATCAGTACATCTAAGTCTCACCTGATTGTTTCCGGTTTACATCTCTGTCATTTGATGACATGGCCGTGTATCATGCCTAGATTTGTTGTGCATGAGCTTCTCTTGAATCAACTTTTTGTCTACTAGTATGTTTAACCGGTAGTTTCCTTCACCGCTTACATTTGAGTCTCTAACATATTATATATTGCAATTGAAAAGGATGTATAACATACCTTTAATTAGTCTACTGTCCTACAGAAGCAAAAATCTGTTTCCAGTTGCATCCAACTCTGACACACTGTATTTGAAGATATGATATGATAGCCACTTGTTTTTTTTTTTGCTCCCCTACAGAAAGATGTATAGCATACAGTTTTTCCTCGCTCTCGTGTTTTCAGATAGTAAAGATAGCTGATGTGCTTACATAGTTACATGTACACTTACATATGGCGTTTTGGATGTATCGTGTGTTCCAATTGTTTCATATATCTTCCATGCCATGTGGTTTCTGTGTAAAGGATTTTTAAAATAGTAGTGTTGATACAACAGTTCATGTCTTCCTATGGAAATGACAATATGATTTAGAATTTTAGATCATCTCCAAAAGTCTTTCTAAATCTCACTTTCTAAGACCTTGTTTAGATCCTAAAAGTTTTTGGATTTTGACACTGTAGCACTTAGTAACTAGGCTTAAAAGATTCATCTCACGATTTACAGGCAAACTGTACAATTAGTTTTTGTTTTCATCTATATTTAATACTCCATGTATGTGCCGCAAAATTCGATGTGACGGAGAATCTTAAAAAAAATTGGTTTTTGAGGTGAACTAAACAAGGCCTAAATTATCATTTGGAGAGTCATTTATGTAAAAATCATTTTCTATATATCTTTTCGCTCTTCAATAATTTTCTATAGTTTGTGTGCACTCTAGAAAACTATTCTCGTTCTATCTTTGGCTAGCGAGAAATTCAAAACAGAAGATAACTATATTTGGATAATCAAATAAATGAGTCATTGGAGGTTTTTTTTATCAAAATATCTAGTCCTAACAATTAGTTCTCGGGCACAGGTAATATATACCGATCTTAATATATAGGTAATACAAAATCACTTTAATTTGGTTAATATTATCAGACACAGACATCCAACCAAACATATTTTCTTAGAGGGTGTTCGGATCCATTGCCATTTGCTAAACTTTAGCACTAAAGGCTAAAGTTTTTTAGGGCCTCCTTTGGTGCTAAAGTTTTTAGTCCATATTATAGGCTTTGGAACACTTTTAGCACTCCTGTTTGGATCTCATTGCTAAAAAAAGTGCTAAAAGTGAAATGCTAAAGTTTAGCACTGGGATAGGGCCTTAATCTTACCTGTCTAGGCAAAAAATCATGAATTTCACTGGCAACTTTCAGACAATATAGTTTTTGTGAGGCAAGTAGGCAACTCACCCAGGTCTCCAACCAAAACGGGCCTGGATGATATGAGTAGGCTGGCATGTGGTGTGGCATAGCTTCAGTTGGGCCGTACGTAGTTGGGCTTTTTAAGTCTGTGGGTCAGGCCTAGCCCACCAATTGAGACACGCTTCACATGTCACTTGGGCCAGCGGCCAGCGCCAGCGAGCCCCAAGTAAAACCCTAATTCCCTTCTCCAGTCGCAGCCTCGATTTCTTTCCCTTCCCCAGCCAGCCGCGAGCCTCATACCGGCGCAGCCATGGCGGAGGTGCCCGCCGTCGTCGCCGCCGCTTCCAGCTGCGAGGTCGACCTCGGCAACCTCATGGCGTACGACCCGTCACACCACGTCGTCTCCGCCGCCGCCGCCGCCTCCAGGTAGTGTGTCTCGTGCCTTCCTTTTCTGTTACGGTGTTTTTTTCCTGACAGAATGCGGTGGGGTTGTTGGGGCGGAAAAACTCAGGGAGGAACTGAGGCAGGAGTGTCTACGGAAGGGGACGGAGCTGGCGCAGGCGGTGGCCGACGCTCTCTTCGCGCTGCCTCCCAGCGAGGACCGCGACGGCCCCATCGTCCACCTCCCGCCGCCCACCGTCCGACTCCCGCGCGAGAAGCATGTGAGAACCTCTCTCTTAATTGCTGCTAGTTCTGTTTGCCTATATGGTGGTGATACGCTACACTAAAGCATCCTCTGAAGATGATGCGCTGTACAAGTAGTCAGTCACATGGGATGGGCTGCTGTTTCGGCTGCTGCTATAAATCTTGTGCCCAAATTAGAACCTCGTTTGCTGCAAAACATGTGCTCGATTCACTAAGGCATCTTATTTTTATTCCACTTTTGACGATGGAAATGAAAGTTGTGCTTCTGACATGGCCGTGAGCTGAAGCTGCTGGCTTGTTTGCCTCTGTTTTCTCAAGACATTAAGCATATGTGATGTGACGTGAGGTGTTTCGAATGTTTAACAACCTGGTTTATGTTCTTGCCAGCTACCCAAGCCCAAGCCACCGACCAAGTGGGAGCTGTTTGCAAAGGCGAAAGGTGATCCTGTTGTCCACAATGTCTTTGCTTTTTATGACTCTTTTGTGGAAATTAGAAATTTACTCGTTTTTTTTTCATCATTGTTTGGGTGATCATAACACAGGAATAACCAAGCGCAAGAAGAACAAGCGCGAGTGGGATGAGCAAACTCAATCCTGGAAGCGGACTTATGGCTATGACCGTGTTAATGATGACAAAGACATTCCAATCGTTGAAGCCAAATTGACTGATGGTTAGTAACTTGTCTTCTTGAACTTTTGCCAACAAACCTGTTGTGCAACATGGCTGTTGCCTCTCCTCCCTATCCAGTAGCATGTTGCCATGTTTTAATTGTCATATGCATCTCCTTGTGCATGTTGGCTCTGTTCAGCATTTCTTAATGTGCAATGCTTTGCCTCATTTATTTTAGATAAGTAGTACTTTTATAGTTTAACTCCTGGATCTGGCAAGAATTTTCTTGTTCGTTTATCAATCTTTCTCATGTGTCCTAAATCTGGCTTGCCAACCTGATACACTTTTAATATTATTCATTTATTGCAGAGCCTGGTGTTGATCCCTTTGCGCAAAGAAGGGATGAGAAGAAGAAGAGGGTTGAAAAGCAAGAAAAAAACAGACTAGAGAACTTAAAGAAAGCTGCAAAGATTGGCGCTTTGCCAAGGTTGTTATCCTTCACTAGTAACTGTTGCTTCCCCTTCCTTTCTATTATGAATGTCTTCTTGTATTAGGAATCAACCTTCTAGAATTACAGCTATCCAATATCTTTTGTATGCAGTCATATACAGCTTGCTGCAAAGGCCTTGCCCATCACAGGAACTAAAGCTGACCTTCCAAAAAAATCTAGAAAAGAGGATCTTGAGAGTGTTGTTGGCATGGCTTCATCAGCAACAGCAAGCGGTGGGAAGTTTGATGAGAAGTTGCCTGGCGAGAAACCTCCAAAGCACTCTGGCAAACACAGAAAGGTTTTTATATCTGAATGACTTTGATTTCTGAGTCTGTACCTTTGTAGGCTGATTTTGTTCACTGGCTGAATGATGCCGTTTCTGCAGTTCCTCCCAGTTGCCGAAGGGAAGGGAATGGGCAGCCTGGAGAAACAGCAGAATGACAAAATCCTGAACTCTCTACTTGCCAGAAACTCTGATGAACCGCTTGATGTTGGCAAGGCAAGTTTCAGGATTTAACCGCTTAAATAAAGTTGTGTTTTGCCCACCATTGGTGGCACTGCTCCATGTTTTGTTTGGGCGAGCTAACAGCATCTGTGAACAATTTTCTAAGCAGGCAATCACAATGTACAAGGTGAAAAAGGAAAAGCAGAGAAGGAAAGAGAAAGATATGTCATCGAAATCTGATAAGCTTAAGCCCCAGAAGAAACCCCACAAGAAGTCATCGAAGAAAAAGGCTTAGGTCCACATCTTTCAGGTGACCACAGTTTTGAAAGCTCAAACAAGGAGGCCTGTCACAAATTCGATTGTATTTGTGCGCTTGAATCTATGCGAGAAATTGTTATTCCGTTTACTGGTTATGACACAAAAACCTGAATGCTGTTATAATATATTGTGCCCTGATATGCGCCCGCCCTGTACTTTTCAAGTTATGTTTGGGTTTGGTTTGTAACTTGTAAGAGTTCCTATTGGTTCCTGAAACCCGTCCAAAAGGAGCTGTCCTGGGCTCCTGGCTAGTGCCAGTGAAGCTCCTGTGGAGTGTTGACGGTGCTGATCTGATGTTGGCCTCTGAGTTTAGGCTTGTTTAGTTCTCAAAAAATTTCAAGATTCGTCGTCACGTCGAATCTTTAATCGCATGCATAGAGCATTAAATATAGACAAAAATAAAAACTAATTGCATAGTTTATCTATAATTTGTGAGATGAATCTTTTGAGCCTAGTTACTCCGTGATTGGATAATGTTTGTCAAATAAAAATGAAATGCTACAGTGGCTAAAAACCAAAAAATTTTCGAACTAAACAAGGCCTTACTCTAAGACGGGTAAAATACTTTTTTTTTGAAAGGTGTGTGAAATACATTTGAAATATTTCCTCCGATACCTTGTCAAGTTGTAATCGTTTGCAGTGGTACGTACAAGGTGGCGATCAAGTTGCTTCGTTTGGTTAAATACCTAATGGCAGCACTAGTGTTGTATTGACGGGCTATTTTCATTTCTTCGTATGCCACCATAGGAGCCTCATGTGCACTAGCTGAGGTAGGATAAATCATTGTTTCTCTTAATATGGCGCGGTATGTCGCTATACCTCGATTTTCTACCAATTCTCACCCCTAACTAATGCACTGCCTTTTTTTAACCAAAAAAAAAATCCTAATGCTATACCTTGCAATACTTCGAGAGAAACAACGATGTATCAGCCGACGGTCTAAGGAAGGAGCTAGGGGGTGTTTGGTACTAAAGTTTAATAGATACTATAGTATATTTATAACTATAGCAATTAGTGTCTAATTATAGACTAATTAGATTTAAAAAAATCGTCTCACGAATTATTCTCTAGCTATGTTTTTAGTTTTGTAAATAGTCTATATTTAATACTTCATGTATGTGTCTAAACATTCGACGTGAATCTCAAAATAAGTGAGCTTTCTAGATCTTTAATAAAGAGATTAATGCTAGTGAAAAATTACATATGGGAGCATTTGTATGGAGTCTAGAACTTGCCGCACCGTGCCACAATTTTCTTGCCGAAGTTGAGCGTGTGTTTGGTTGGCTGCCGAACTTGCGGTGCAGCCTTGCCATAACGGGCTAGTTCGTTTTTCATGCCAAAAGCTACCGCAACTGTGGTCGACAATTTCCTCGCTGCAACTTTGGTGCAGCCACAACAACGGCGTGGCATGCAGCGGTAACCATTCAAACACTCTCGTGCTCTTATAGAAATGTAATTATTACACTTTGAAAAAGAGAGAAAGAAAGAGACAATTAGAGTTAAGTTGTCTCATACCTAGCGGTGCACTTATTTTAGGATAGATTTTGAACTCTACTAAAACAATATTTATTATGGGATTGATGACGTATCTATGAAACGGTTCTACTTTGTGTGTAGTTATCTTGTCGTGAACGTGTAGTGTGAATGTGGCGTGCGTGGATAATGTGGACGTGTTTATGTGCATGAATATATGTTGTATTCATATGAGAGGCGTAAAAAGAGCAAGTATTCTAAACTAATACAGTGTTGTGTTTTTCAGACTGCTATGTGATTTTGGCTGTCTTCGCAGCCTACATGCTGCAGTTAGCTTGCAAGCTATCCAAGAAGTGGTTCTACTACTTTGCGTGTAGTTATATGTCTAGTTATACACGTGTGGCATATGTGGGTAGTATGAACTTGCATGTGTGTATAAATATATGCTACAACTATATCAAAATAAGAGCGAGAAAAAAACCCTAAATTATAAAGGTTTCTAAGTGAAATAACCTTCTACTCAGTTTAAAGATAAGCATTCAAATACACAAATATCAATAAATGTCTAATCACCAACCTAAATATAATAAGTACGATATTCTCTAAAAATTAAGGAAGGTTCACACGTGTTATTTACTTTACCCTATAATATGTTCCATAATTTTCTAAAACATTTATGTTTCACAACAAAGAGAGTTTATATGTATCTATATTTAATGTTAATGGTCTTTTTCTTACTTACCACAACTCCTTTATGCTCTCTGTGTCTTGTATGTAATCTAGAATCACGTTTATACTCAGAGGTTAAAATAGCTTACATCTAGTGATCAGTGATGGTAGAATCATGTTCCAATATGCAACAGGCAAGAATACAAATTCCAAGACGTATTAGAATAGATAACATTCGTTGAACCTACAAACTATAAATCATATGTGTTCCTCTAGCGAGTTATTATTATTTGTTATGTTGTAGTAAAGTTTTTAAATATTTAGATATAACAACATACATCTGCCTAAGCTAGGTTAAATAATTTACCTATAATTCGACTATTATAGCCTTATCTAGTTCTGTTAGTGTTGTTTGAGTAGGCATCTGTCAAATGCTTAAAACTGATCAAATCCATCAAAATAACGGACGTACATATATCTAATTATTTATGTATATGTATAATTTAGCCGTTATAGTCTTATCTAGTTCAGAGTTGTTTGAGAAGGCATTTGTTAAATGCTTTAGCCGGAGATTAGAACACTGAGACAATCGGACATAGAGATGTTTGCTGGTATTAAAAATAAAAATTAAATTCAAGAAAAGGACCGACCCGGCAATCTTTGCCAAGTTTGCTTAGCTCACTCAATGACGCGCCTCCAAGGCCACCCAAAGCCTAGAAGCGGTGACCTCTCATCACTAGCGAGATCGGACGACACGGTTTCCCACAACTCCCGCACCCTTCACTTCCTCACTCTCCTCGCCAGTTAGTTGTACCCCACCATTCCCCGCTCGGTAAAGACAAAAAACTAACCTTGAAGAAAAGAGGGAAAACTCGAGAAGAGCAAACCCTAGGTTCCATTGGCACCGACGAAATCCTAATTCGCCGCATTGGATCGACTAGGCAAGGGGCTTTTGGCACAGATCGGCGCTCCCCTGTCCTCGGATTCGATTTCTCCTATCAATTTGTCGCCGATCCGTGGCGGGATCGTCTCGCCGCTCGGAAAATTTATCGTCCTTTTTTCTCTCGATCCCCGAGACACTAAGCGCTTCGCCGCCGGTCACCCCTGCTAACGCCACCAGGCTTGTCGCCCACTCTGGTCCGTCACCGACGCTTAATGCCTCTAGGGCTTTAAAACATATTTTTCGTGCACAGATCTGTGATTTCTTTTAATGTTTGGATATCAAATGGACTTTTGTGGTGATTGTGGATGAACTGATGGTGTGGGATTGCTGATGAGAGGATGATTGAAACTGTTTCTGTTAACTGATCATGGACTCAACAAGTGACGGAGCCAAATATTTTATGAAGCTTGGGCGTAATATTATACTAATACTAACCAGATAAACATAACGTAAGATTATAAGAGGGGTTAAGTGTTAAGCGAGTAGTGGCTCGGTGACTAAGTTTAAGCATGCTTAAGCGTTCCTAATCGCTTAAGAGTTTTGTGATGTAGTAGACATTACAGTTTTGATCTTAAACTAAATAAATAGAGAAGAGTGTGGAGAGTAATTGAGAAAGAGCAAATGAATACATAAGCATGCATAAGGATTCATAACCCCTTAACAGTTTTATGATGTAGTAGACATTACAATTTTGATCTTAAACCGAATAAATAGAGAAGAGATGGAGAGCAATTGAGAAAGAGCAAATGAATACATAAGTCCTTATCTATCTCCCCTCTTTCCCTTTTAAAGAAAAGGTGTGAGGAAAATTTTTCATAATTTCCCCTAATAGGGTTTGTATTTTAAAAGAAATATTTTTAGAGAATCATTATGTCATAATGTTATGTGATTGGATCCTGGAGACACTAGTATGATCCGTAACATATATTATATTAAATATATAGATATTAATTATAGAGGTGCTAATTTGTCAAAAGATGTTAAAAGGAAAAAAATGGAAGTTGCTCAAAAAAAAGAAATGAAAAATAAAAGAGAAAAAAATGGGTGGGCTTTTATTTAAGCTTTGTTTAGTTCCGAATTTTTTTTAGATTTCGGTATTGTAGCACTTTTGTTTTTATTTGATAAATATTGTCTAATTATGGACTAACTAAATTCAAAAGATTCATCTCGCGATTTGCAGGTAAATTGTGTAATTAATTTTTGTTTTTTTATTTATATTTAGTGTTTGATGGATGTGCCGCAAGATTCAATATGATGGGTTGAAAGGTTTTTGGTTTTTTTTGTTGAACTAAACAAGGCACTAGTGCCTAAGGCACTAGTGCACCGCCTCCGTCTTCCTCGCAGCGCCGCTCAGGCTCGGTCCCTCAGCGCAGATCTTCTGCTCCTTCCCCCACTCGCGCTCAGGCTCGATCCCAGGGGTCGGATCTTCCGCGCGTCGGCGGCTCCCCCTCGGCGGCGTCCATCGACGGAGGGGCAGTCCCAGGCTCGGCGGCGGCGTCGCTCCCCCTCCCGCCTCTCGCCAGTCGCCTCGCGCCCTCGCCTCCGTCCTCCGCCACCGGCCGGCGACCCTGCGTACGCACCTCCCTCTCCCCTCCCGCCTCTGCTGTACCGTGGGAGCCCGGCCAGCTGCCTAGGGTGGCCGGGCCTTGGCTCCGCCGGTGGATTCAACTGAATCCCCATGTTTAGGAGGTGAAATTCTACGGAAATCTGTTCTCTTGATTCGTGGGCTCGTGAATGGAATCCAGTGGCTGTGATAAACCCACTGCAACAGATGCTACCGAATCAGTGGTGGGTTTAGATGGTGAGGAGACTTTGTCCGAGAGGGAATCTGTTGAAGCAAGACATGGCCCTGCCTTGCCAAATGGGGATGGAAAGGAGGCTCCTTCAAGCAGTTTATCTGCGGGGAATAAGAGGAAGCGTGACAACTTGGGTTCTAATCAAATGGAACTCAATGAACCAGGGACGCCAAGTTCCAGCTCAGGTGATTCCACATGGAGCATAGATAGTCTGGATGGTTGTCGCCAACTCTCATTGTCGAGAAATAAGAACGAACACTCTGAACATTCAGTTACTTCAGCAGGAGTTACAGTGATCAGGCAGCCTCGTGGCGTCTTGAGGTTAAGGAGGCTGGCTCAGAATGCTAATACTGAGAGTTGGACTGGTGGTCATAATATTCCACAAGCTAATGGAGTTCCTATGTCTTCCCAACTCCCGAGGCAGAACAAGAAGGGGGAATCAGTTGCGTTCCAGGAGAATAGAATTGGTGGTGATGAACCTGTCAGTTGTTTGAGAACTGAGAATGGTACTTGTGCTCAGGATACTGGCACCAAGTTCTGTTCTGAAACTGAATTCTCAGTTGAAAAGCAATCACATCCTTCAGGTGAACCCTCAAAAGCCGTTCATGTTGACAAGGGTGGCTGTGACCATGTCAAAGATGATGATGGTGTTAGTTTAGAAGAAAATGCTGCTAGGATGCTCTGTTCTTTATCAGATAACAGATGTGCTGGATCACCAAGGAAGGGAATGAAATCACCTGATAGGTCATCAAAGAGATCTTTTCCTCTGCATTCAAATCATTTTAAAAATTCATACAAAAAAATCAAGGATGTACCTGGTCCTGCTAGGTCGCTGCGGAAGCGTGATGGTAAAGTTCCCTTCAGGAAGCGTCGTCCACGTCGGCATTTTTATGAAGTCAGCCCTAGCGATGTGGATCCATTTTGCATTGTAAAAGAGAGGATCAGGGTTTTTTGGCCTCTTGATGAGACTTGGTACTTTGGCTTGGTCAAGGAATATAATCCAGTCACAAGGTTACATCATGTTAGGTATGATGATAAGGATGAAGAATGGATCAATCTTCAAAATGAGAGGATTAAACTCCTGTTCTTACCAGCGGAAGCTCGCAATAGATCTAAATGCACAAACTCAAGGTCAGTGTTTGAGCCGAAGAACGAACATGGTGACAGAGAAGACATGGATGGAAGCAATACAGAGAGTTCTGAGTCAGGTCCCATCATCTCATGGTTGGCTCGATCAAACCAAGCAAAATCAGCTACACTTTGTGGCATCAGCAAGCAGGATCACAATCACTCCAATGTTGTTGCAATTTCATTTGACCAAAAGCAGTGCCGTGGTTCTGTTGCCAAGGAGTCTAATGATTCTATACCATGTAGTTCACTTGCAAATGGGGGTGCAGAGGTTCTCAAGGATAGGACCACACCTGAGGACAGGAGGTTTCGCTTTGTTTATTCTAGGAAGCGATTTTGCAGAAAAAAGAATGGTTTTCTTAGCATTTCTGAACAGCGTTCTAATTGCCAAAGAAGAGGAAGTTCTGCTATGGTTCTTGCTGCATTTCCTAGTATGGAATCTAGTACTGCAACTGGTGCTTCAATCACATATGTCATACCTGCATTGTGCCTCCCACTGAAACCTGTTTATAAGTTGCTTTGTGAAGCATGTTGCGCTTCGGTTTTCAATGCCTTCTTTCTCCTTCAATGTGGTACATTGGTTGCCTTATGGCCAGTTGTACATCTGGACATACTTCTTGTTGATAATGCTTTAGGCTCGAAACATTTCCTTCTTGACACATGCTTGAGATCGGCAGTATCACTTTTCTGTTTACTTGCTGGAAGCTTCAAGCAGTGTTCTAGGCAGAGAACTACCAAGGAATCGAGAATACCTTGTACTTCAATCAGATTTCAGATATCTGGTGGGCATGGTAGAAGTCAAGTAGTGTTTATGTTCTTCAACTTTGTTGGTGTAGAGAAATCAAAATGGAAACATCTTCAAAGAAAGCTTCAATATCACTGTCCAAAGAGGGAGTTGTCTAAAGATTCTACAAAATGTACCGGTCAAAGAGCCCTTTCTTCAATGGATCTCTTCTCTAAGGTATCTTCCCGCCTTGCATGACTATTATAAATGCATTCCCTAAAGCATTTAAACAATCTTGCGTGCTTTTCACATTATGAACACCGTGTCATTAACAAATAAGGGCATTAACATTAGTACATTACTCAGTATGCAGTAGCAACCCCCTTATAATGGCTTCTTTCTGTAAGTACTCCTGGACTTTATGTGAGGTTATCAATAACCAGTTTTGGGTTCTCTGAGGAACCTTAGTGATGGATGGTCATCACTCTTACCCCGTGTAATACTATGCTATATGCTTGTCTGCTATCCTCTTTCTCGAATAGCTAGACAGACAATCATTGTTTAAACTGCGCAAAAACATAGGTTTGTCTATGTTACAATTCATCGAAACAATATTTTATCCCACAAGGTGTAATTAGGGGCTCGCCTAGGCACACTTAAGCCCTGGGCGGAGGGGTAGGTGGAGGTATAGGTGTCGTGCCACCAGATCCAGAGCTACGCTGCCTGAGGGAGTCGCACTACCGGATCCATTGCGGCACCACCTCCCTTTCTCATGCATCCGTTTGCAGGGAAGGGGAAGGGAGCAGAAGGGAAAGGGATTGGGGGTCGTGATCCTGCGGGGAGTGCGCGAGATGGTGTCAATCTTTGTGGCAGTGCACGGAGATTGCATTGGACTGCAGGCGCCCTCCACCAGAGGGAGAGGGGGCAATTTTGTGTTTGCCCATTCACTTTTCTAACAAATCCTAGAGATTTCTTTACTATCATTCCCTTTACTGATTTCTTACATTCTAGTCACGAGAACTTCTATTTTGTCACAAGATAGTATTAGATATACTTTTATTTGATATTTCTGTTCTCATAACCTCCTCTCTGGTACTGTAGAAACAAGAATTACACATACACATGTTGGCGTCCAATTCATAGTTAGTCAATTACATATATGCAGAACAAACTGATGTAAACGCCTAGAGTGCGCCTTGTGCCTTTTTTAACCTTGAATCGTATTGCCCATATATTTGCATTAATAATACTCTTAATGTGCATCTTAATGTGTTTTTTTTATTCTGTTTAAGGCCGAAACAGTACCTAGCAGGGTTTCCCACTTCCTGTCAATGATTTAGTACTGTCATTGCTGTTGTATGTGGTCTCTTATTATCTTCTGTTGTAATCATAACCCTCCATCTTGTTATTTATTGTCAATTTTTTTGTGCCTCAATAACCCTTTTCCCTGTAAAACTGCAATGCACAACACGTTATGTTGTGTCTATACCTCATGTGATTCATATGTCAATTTGAATCATTGTTCAGTGGAAATACACATTTTAACTGCTGTTTGTTTATTGATCTGCACCTTTCTGTGCAATCAACTATTTTTAATTGATCTTCTACACATAGTTGTTAACATCATCTAACACACTGCTCTAAAAACATTGTGCTAGAACTCTATTTTTTTTTTAGAAAATCAGCTGATCATCGTTTAAATATTTTCTGTTAAACAGGGTTTTGATGTTCAGGAGTCTGTCTTTCACCCAGAGTCTAATTATTCAGATATTGAACCTGTTATTTGTTGTTTGGATGTGCAGTGTAAATTTGCTCAAAGTGTTGTGGACATGACAACTGCACCTTCACTACTGCTTTGGCACCATAAAAAATTGTTAACGGAAAGCAATTCGACTAGTGGTTCTCAGCAACCCATGTCATGTACTTTGGATGAGGATCAGCAGCAGTTGGTAACGGAACATGAATCTAATACAGTTTGCCATGCTCCACCTGAAGTTTGTTCACTTAATCTTGGTTCATCACCTGATAGTCCATTGGATATGGCTTCTGCTAGTTGTGCAAATCCATCTAGCTCTGCTAGTAGGGAATCCAAGATTGCTGAAAGGAATGTGAGCCCAGAATGTAATGTCAGCAGTATTGGTGATGCAAATATAATGCACATAAAGTTTCAAGATCAAAATGGGCCTTGTATTGGTGCTGACAAGCCACATTCCTCCAATCTTGGTGATATTTGCTCTTCACAGAAGTCTGCAGAGATTTGTCTTTCCATCAATGTTCCTCTAGAGAATGCAATTGATGCACCAAATGATAAACCTTTTGACAAAGATGAAAAAGAAAAGCAACATATATCTAACTTGGTTCAGGAATTGAATGAACATCCAATTGGTCGTGTTACACCAACTGCCCCCAGAACTACTTACCATAAGAACCGGTTTACATCTATATCACGTGCTTTTGGAGATGGTTCAAAATTACTGCCAGAAGATCACGTGTTGACTGGCTTTGCTGGTGGTTCTAAGAAGCCACGAAGTCAAGTTTCGTACTCAGTTTCTCCTAGAAGTGAGGAACTTGGCATAAAAAACAAAGGCCATTTCCGCAAGATACAATCTCATGTTAGTGCTAAGACAAATGATGCAAAGAAACTTCCTGATAGTTCTAGAAGTGGGCATAGCAGTCCAGAGTCATTGACTTGTGTTGCAAATGTTCTTGTTACAGTGGGTGATAGAGGTTGGAGGGAGTATGATACCCAGATCACGATGGATTCTGATGGTCAGAGTGAACGGAGGATATGTGTGAAGCTTGCTGAAGGGACCAAGTATGCTCACAAGGTCTGTCAAGTTTTGCAGCCTGGAGCCACAAACCGCTATACACATGCCATGATGTGGAAAGGTGGGGCTGAATGGTGCCTGGAATTTCCTGACAGAAGCCAGTGGTTGGTTTTCAAGCAAATGCATGATGAGTGTTATAGCCACAACATCAGAGCTGCTTCTGTGAAAAACATTCCAATCCCTGGTGTCCGTTTGGTTGAAATCCATGATGATAATGATGGGGTATCCTTTGTGCAATCTGAAGATTATCTTGTCCACATTGGAACAGATGTTGAAATTGCTCTTGATCAATCCCGTGTGTTATATGACATGGACAGTGATGATGAAGAGTGGATATCAAGCTGGCGGAAATTCTTAGTAAGAGACAACACCAGCACACTTGAGTTGGCAGAAGATTTGTTTGAGAGGGTTATGGACAAACTAGAGAAGTTTGCATATAGCCATGACTGTAATGAACTCAGCATTGATCAGATGAAGGAACTGGATATTGATGATGTACCTCTGGACATTATTGAAGTGATACATGCATATTGGCAGGATAAGAGGCAGAAAAAGGGAATGCCGCTTATTCGACATTTTCAGGTGAACACATATATTTTTGCGTTTTATTTATTTATTTTTGGCTTCTTGTTTAGCTTTCCATTGTTTAGTCATCATTTGGTTGATACAATAGAGAAAACAGGTGAGCATTGGATAGTTGTTATCTAGCTCTGTTATTATGTTTCATGTAATGTTTAGTAAGCAGTCATGGATCCTTCATGGAATCATGGTACCAGCGTGACTCTGCAGTTCACTTGCATAGTTTTATGTGCATATATTTATTTATTTATTTATTTATCTAGGCATATAGTACTGAAACATGCTTGACATTATTTTGCAAACAAGTTATCAATTTCAGATTTTGTTGTCAGCTTTTTGATAACTGCCAGTGCCAATGTAGTGAAGTAAAACACCATAACACTCTTTACATTTGCTGCAAATCAATCTTATCCCACGGTGGCAGGGTATCATTCTGACTAAGACTTATTGAAATAGATCCTTGAGGGATCTTTTCGTTGCTTATTAATTGGCTAAAGATATGAAAGCCTTCTTTTTGAACAGTAGCAATGCAGCAATTGTTTGGTCATAGTTGATTGTTCTTCGGTTCTGATCAATTATTTTTAGAATTCAGGTTAACATAGATGCTTCCTGTGAAATAATTGATTGTCTTTCCTGAGCTTTGATTATGACATATCTTTCTGACAAATAATTGCTGAGAATGGGCACAATCTTGTTCTAACTCTTACATCATTTTCACTTTTCAGTCCGCTATGTGGAAGATCTACGAGCAGCAGGTACATGAATGGGAATCAAAGGTATACAGAATGCAGGGTTCATCAAATGGGTACCAAGAAAAGAAATTGCCTCCCAAGCCTGCATTGTTTGCCTTCTGTTTGAGGCCTCGTGGACTCCATGTACCATACAAGGGACCAAAGCAGCGTTCTCATAAGAAGCTTATGTCCACTGGCTGCCATAGCTTTTCAAGAGAGCATGATGGCTTTTACCGGCAAGGTACTCTCCCTTAATGGCTACTCCCTTTGGTTTGCAAATACTTGAAAGGACAAGGTTTGAGTTAAAGCTTTTTAAACTTTGGTTGCAAATAACTTTAAAGTGCTGCGTCAGAAACTCGAAGGTCATATGCATAAATTTGTCTTGAAAAATACTTTTATGAAAAGCACAGCTTTGTTACAATGTTCATTTTTGTTCATAGAAAATATTGGTCATAGCTATGTTTTGAAAACTGCTGTTTCCAAAACGCAAGTATATGCAAAACTCGAGGGAGTACTAGACTAAGCATCTGCTAAAGCTCCTTAAAAGTTACTTGGTAAACCAATGATTATGCCAATTGAATGAAATGAATAGGGAGCTCTATTTTTGCCGTTCTTCAATAGTCTCCAATGGTTAGCTTCCTAAAACAAGAAAACTAGATAGGAGGGAAAACCGTGCGGGATACCGCGGGGATGGGAACACCTGGATGGATAGCAAGATGGAACACGTGTATATTTGTGAGTCGAGGGGGAGATTTACCCAGTGCTCCCTGTTTAGATTGGAGATGAAAATTTTTTGGGTGTCACATCGGATGTGTCAGAAGGATGTCGTGAGGAGTTTTTAGAAACTAATAAAAAAACAAATTACATAGCTCGTCTGGAAACTGCAAGACAAATCTATTAAGCATAATTAATCTGTCATTAGCACAAGTGGGTTACTGTAGCACTTAAGGCTAATCATGGACTAACTAGGCTTAAAAGATTCATCTCACGATTTTCAACCAAACTGTGTAATTAGTTTATTTTTTATCTACATTTAATGTTCCATGCATGTGTCCAAAGATTCGATGGGATGGATGAAAATTTTTTGGCTGGGGAACTAAACAGAGCCTTAGGGAATTCAGATGCAAAACTGTTGGTGGGCTGTTTTGTCTCCTTACGGAAAACAAATTAGGGAGTTGTTTTAAGGGAGCCATTGGAGATGCTCTAATGATTGTTTTGCCTTTTTCCTGTTTGCTGATGTATCTTCCTCTTGTCCAGTATCAGGCAGGAGATACAATGAATGCACTGTGGATGGGAGGATATGCGAATTGTATGACACTGGTTCTCTTTATTCCCCAACAGGGTATTCTCCCAGGTTCTCTTCGAGAACAGATTCTCCTCGGGCATTTGACTCAGAAAGAAGTTCTACACCAAGATTTTTGAGGACCAATAGTGTCAAAAGGAGTGCGAGCCTTGCTTTCTCTGATGATCACCAGCCATCACCTTCCTTCCGCCCTCAGAGAGTAAAAAGGAGTGCACATGACCATTGGAATGCTGTCGTTCATGACTGGCAGAACTCAAAGCACCTCTTCCCGGGCTCGTCCCGTGTTGATATTGAGGAGCTCAAGCTGCGGGATGCTGCAAGTGCAGCACAGCACGCTGCTGCCATGGCGAAGCTCAAGAGGGAAAAGGCCCACTGCCTGATGCAGAAGGCTGACCTTGCCCTCCATAAGGCCACGGTAGCCCTCATGATTGCTGATGCAATCAAATCCTCCAGCAGAGACACTCGGGATGGCAGAAGGGATTTGAGGAATGAGGAACGCTGACTTTTTTTTTTGTTGGGCCTTTTGCCGCGAGCATACATACAACTTTAGCTCGATGCTTCTTTTGCTGATTATGGGAGCATGTTTGCTCCATTTGATCGAGTCAGTAGATAGCATCCCCTCCCCTTCTCCCCCCTCCTTCGCATCTCCTGTACATAGGTTTTCTGTCATCTTTTTTTTTTTTTGTTCTCTTTAGACCTCCCGGTTAACATATTGCCCGGTGAAGAATGGGCCAGGATGTAGGTCAGCTATCTGTTGGTACAATCTGGCGTGTTGTCTGCATAGCGGCTATGTTGTCTCATTATTGGGTCACTCAGATTGTGAATTTGTTTGGGCCTTTGGGAGCTTCTAGCCGCTATCACACAATGAATGAAACGAATGGCACAGTACAGGATGTAGTGCCTCTTCTGAAATCTGACATGTGGCTCCTCTGGTACATGTACATTCTGGTTTTCCTCGTTAAATCGATCCTGCACATTCAATGCTGTGGTGTGAATGAAGACACGAACACGTAGTTCGTGCCACATGTATCGCCCATTTGAATTCTCCACAAAAAAAAAAGGGGCGGGGCTAAATTGTGCCCAGAACGACGTATGGCATCAATGAATTTATAAGGAAATCGACATCCATCAATCATCCATGTGTGGCAGCATGACGGATTGTTGACTTGTCTTCCAGTGGCGGCCCAAGATGTGATATTGCACGCCACACAAAGCTAATTGCGAGGTCGCGTTCGCACCTGCTATTGCGACTGCGAAGCTGGTATGCATTTAGCGGTACCTTTCAAAACCAAAATCATCTATTTTTCTGTACTTCCCTTCACATACCGTTAGATTGCCTGCAACCTCTCGTTGCCATCTTCCTCGTCCCTTGTGGGAGACTTGATGGCGACGATGCTGTGTGACAGGGTGGGGGAACAAGGTAGGGGGAAGGGCAGAAGGATATTAACTTGTATTATGAAAATAATTTGATTGTTTTAAATTATTTTTCATGCGTTTTCTTTTTTTTTCATATATATCAAGGGTTAAAAGCATTGTCGAATGTTCCCAATCGATGAATAATTGGAGTTGCAATTGCAATGCAAACAGGGTATAATATCATCTACCACCCGACGAAATCAGAAACAAAAATATAACTCATATGAGGGGAAATAAAACAAGAAAAAAAATGCTGGGGAGCAAATTAAAACAATTTGAATAAGAGTAGATCGAGCCAATATTGTATATAGCTAGGATCATACAAAGAAGTGGATCGTTTGCGGAGCAAAATAGTTCGAAAACACGATAATGACCTGGATAATGGTTTCTTCTCCCGTTCTTCCTTACTTGCCATGTGAACTTTCTCAAACAGAAGTGTCGAGCACCACAGGTCAGATATCGATAATCCTGCTCGCTTCTACAGTCCTACTACTAATTACTCTTGCTGTTGCGGCTGCAAACAAGTGTAGCACGCTGTACAGCTGCAGCCTTCAGCAACAGCGCTAAGTGGCGAGGACGCAGCATATCTCTATCAAAGAAAAGTTACAACTTGATTACTATCTAGAGCAGAAAAACAGCTGGAAAACTAATCATGTTTTGCGATAAGCCTCGTGTCAAACTCAAACATGGGGATGATCTCTCTGGGCCAGAGCGATTTGCAAAAAGTTGTCTTCAGCCTCAGCCTACAATCAAAGAAAATGATGGGATATTAGATAACTGTCTTTTTTTAGTCCTTGGGTGACATAGAACTTAAGGCTGTGTTAGAATTTGTTGAGGAAATGTTTGAGATTTTCAACCTTAAAGGTATCATGTGGTCCTGAAATCGTAATGAAAATTCTTTACAATGGATCAACGTATGGTACTCATAGGAATTCTCTAGAGAAAACTGAACACGAGGTACAACCTCTTAGGTTTTTTTTTAAAAAATTTGTTATCTCTCTCTCTCTCTCTCTCTCTCCCCCCCCCCCCCCCCCAATCCTTGTGTGTTTTTCATATGTTGCATCCAAACACTTTATTGGAATTTTTCATACATGCATTCTTGATCCCTGTAGGAGCTGCAAATGAAAGCAATCCAAAGAGGCTATAGCCATGGGAAAACAATTGCGCGAGGACTATCCGCACGTAAACACCTTGCGGACCTAGGGATGCGTGGTTCAGTCCATCTATACGTTTAAAATAATACCCCGAATTTTTTCCTACCCATGGACGCGGTTGACACACAAGAATTATTGTGTTCAAACAAATTTCTTGCCGGTCACTCGCATATATACTTCGATGAACATATATAGAACATATACATAAGCGGACTAGTCAACCTATAATAACTGTTCCTAGTCTCCTACGTGGGAGTACATTTTTATTGACTTGACATCAACTTATGATGGAACATGTCTACGAATTCGAGCTATCCAATTGACGTGGATATTTTTCTAAATCTCTTTCAAGTTTAAATGATGTTGTTATTTCAATGATAGATGGTGTGTCCGTCGAAATGACGTTATTGTTTCAGTGATAGGTGATATGTCCATCGACAAAATGACGTCTACGATGACTTTATAAATTTTACCTTGAGTTTCATGAAGAACATTGATTTTTTTAAACATATCATGAAGACATGAACATACATGCATGTACATGATAGATGCTTAGTAATTAATTGGAATCGAACCAAATCCAGCAAGAGCAACAATGTAAGTACAGTTGTAGTATAGAGTTCCATTTCCTACGTCTTGGATAGTATCTATGCCAGCTGTCGTGGGCACATAGTTGGCAATAATAATCATGTAGCGAGACGGCCTAGTTGTTGCCGCCGGCGATCTGCTTGGCGACGAACGCCTTGAGGTTCCTCTCCGACGAGCCGCCCTCCGACGCGGCGGCGCGCGCCTTCTCCCTCCACACGGCGGCCTTGGCGCGCACCATCTCGGAGGTGGCGAAGTCGAGGCACCTCCGCAGCTCGTCGGCCTCCAGCACGCCGTCCTTGTCGCTGACGGCGGCCCTGACGCCGGTGCCGATCCTCTCCACTAGCCACGCGTTGGTGCCCTGGTCCGTCCACTGCGGCACGCAGACGACGGGGACGCCGCACGCCATGCTCTCCAGCGTGGAGTTCCACCCGCAGTGCGTGACGAAGCAGCCCACGGCCGGGTGCGACAGCACGCGCACCTGGTCGCACCACCCCACCACCATGCCGCGCTCCCCGCCGAGCGGCGCGGCGCCCTCGCTGCTCCGGTTGTCCTCCCGCAGCACCCACAGAAATGGGCGGCCGCTCTCGGACATGCCCCGGGCCACCTCCTCGATCTGCCGCTCGCTCATCACCGACAGGCTCCCGAACGAGATGTACACCACGGAGCCCGGCGCCTGCGCGTCCAGCCAGTCGAGGTAGCCCTTGCCGTCCTGACTGAACAGGTCGTTCCCGCCGCCGGCCGCCGCGTCGTCGTCGTCGTCGTCGTCGAGGAAGGAGAGGACGGGGCCGACGGGGACCACGTCCACACCGTGGTCCCGCAGCGACGCCACCCCCTCGGGCTCCATAGCGTCGAACGTGTTGGCGAGCACGCTGGGGCTGTCCTCGCCGTCCAGCAGCTCGATGAGCTGGCGGAACGCGTCGACGACGAACGCGTAGGGGTCGTTCTCGGAGGTGGAGACGATGAACGACGGCAGGTCGCGGACGCGGAGCGGCGGGAGGCCCGGGAACCGGACGGTCGCCCACGGGTCGCCGCCCGCCGCGGCGATGGCCGCGTCGACGCCGTCCGTGGCGCGGAAGAAGTGGAGGTAGGCGGCGAGCACGGTGGCCGGCTGGATCCAGTAGAGCGCGGCGGGCACGGCGTGGGCGCGCGCCACGTCGGCCACCCACGACAGCAGCAGCGTGTACACGACGAGCGTGACGGGCCTGCCGGCGTCGCGGAGGCGGTCGAGGACGTTCCCCAGCGTGCGCGACCCCTCCAGCTTGATCTGGTCCATGTAGTGCGTGGCGTCGTGCACGGCTTTGTCGAACCCGTCGTCGTAGCCGTCGGAGTAGGGCACGTACCACACCCCCGAGGCGTCGCGGTGGCCCTCCGGCTCCGTCTCGGCGGCGGCGCCCGGGAACATCTTGCGGAGCGCGAACACGGACGTGGAGACGGTGACCCGCGCCCCCGTGGCGCGCAGCAGGCGGCGCGCGAGGTGGCGCGCCGGGTTGATGTGGCCCATTGCCGGGAAGGTCACCACCAGGAAGTGCGGCTCCGGCTCGGGCGCCGCCGCTGCCCCCCTGATGACGACCTCCTCCTCCACCATGGCCGGCATTGTGCGAGAGTGGCCGCTGATGGCGCTGCTGCTGGAAGCTAGCTAGTGAGTGAGTGGCTGATGGCTGTGGCGAGCGTGCGTTCGAGACGAGCGAGTGATGGTGTGGTCGTGGTCTCGTGGAAGAGAGGTGGGCGCGATGCCGCCTATTTATACTGGGGAGAGGACGCCGGTGACGCAAGCGGTGAGCAGAGCAGCCGCTGCTGCTGGTTGTTAAATAATTAGGCAGTTTTTGTTAAATAATTAGGCAGTTTTCAGATTAAATTTAGAATATAGATCATGACAAATTTAAGAACTAGATTAAGCATAGTTTGTATATTAGCGTGATCTATCAGCATGAGCAAAAGAACTAGTGTAAGCATAGCTCGTACCCTAGGCACCATATCAAAAAGTATGAACAAAGATATTGGATCACGAGGTGTATACCTTTCGACTATAGAAGTATACGACGTCATCAGTGATGGAGATAAAAATGGTGACACTGTTGGTGGTGGTGGCGCGAGGTCGTCGATGAACTATGGAGGAAGAGATTGGAGCAGTTGACGACGGATACGCCAGGACATAGCGTCGCCTGACTTGGATAGAAGACGTCTTGTCGTGAAGGCTAGGAGTAGTCGCGCGAAGAGAGCTTCTCAAAAACCTTTGTCCTCTTATGGTCCCTGATACAAAAACAAAGGTTCCAGAAACCTGCTTGTCCGATCACCGGTGCACACAAGCGAATGGGCTGGAGAAACTACGGCGAGAAACTACGGTGGCTGCACAAGGGTGGGAAAAGGCAAAAGCCCTAGCTCGATAGGATGTATTTTGGCATGGCTGACATGCTGCTTGTACAGTCTTGTTCAAGCCGATCTCGTGTCACGATCATAATCTAAATCATTTAGAGCTCTGCAAACTTGAAGGCCAAGAGCAAAACTAAAAACTACAAAAAGAGGTTGCACCCCTGCAAAATGGGGGAGCTAGATTTCAGCAGACCCTTGGACGCATTTGCCATGCACCCAAATCCATCCTAGTTAGTGAGCACGCGCATGTGGGCTTCTCTTTTTCCTCGTCACACTAAACTTAGAGAAGTGAGCGGGGATCTAATATTTAAATATGGTTACCTTCACTTCCACAAACAAGGTGGGACTAAAGAGTTTCTACATCATCTTTTTGCACACATAAATTAGCCTTTGAGATTTTTTTTTAGAAATTTTTAGAAAATTCTCAAATGGGCCAAGCCCATCTAAATTTCAACCATGGTTGTCACAAGTAACAATTCAGCAGCAGTAAATCTTCTTTAATATAAAGGACCGACAATGCATGTGTGGGTAGCTTGTCTTTCCTAGATAGCCCTCCTGCTGCCTTGCCCTGGCGCAATACGTCAGTGGCCAGGTCCAGGCGCAGCTCTGAGCTAACCGCCACATGCAATGCATTGCAAAGTACTCACAGTAGGCCAGTTGGGTGTCGTTTCGCATGTGGCGCCGGACACTGTAGCGTAACGTCCTACCTGCCTCTCTGGGCTGTGGCAGTGTTCGTGTTGGCCTTTGCATGCCTGTGTTGCCATCTTGCCGAGGGGATCAGGTGCAAATGCAATGCACGGAACTGCTGAAGTGCCACGGGGCTCGATCTGACCCCATCTTCCTCGTTTCAAAACAAACAAGCGTCAACATCTCTCTCGATAGTAAAAGCACGGGCCTACCATTCCAACTTTGGCCTTGTTTAGTTCACCATGAAAACCAAAAAATTTTCAAAATTCTCCGTCACATCGAATCTTGTGGCACGTGCATGAAACATTAAATATAGACAAAAACAAAAACTAATTACACAGTTTAGCTGTAAATCACGAGACAAATCTTTTGATCCTAGTTAGTCCATGATTGGATAATATTTATCACAAACAAACGAAAGTGCTACAGTACCGAAAACTTTTCACTTTTCGGAACTAAACGAGGCCTTTTTTATATATAGGCCTTGTTTACATCAAAAAGGTTTTGAATTTTAACACTGTAGCACTTTTACTTTTATTTGACAAACATTATCCAATTATGGAGTAACTAGACTTAAAAGATTTGCCTCGCAATTTTACGGGCAAACTGTACAATTAGTTTTTGTTTTTTATCTATATTTAATGCTCCATGCATGTGCCACAAGATTCGATGTGACAAGAAATATTGAAAAGTTTTTTTGTTTTTTGGTAAACTGAACAAGACCATAGTTTGCCACATTCAAAGCTGACTTTTGAAAAGGCGTATATAGGCTTACATACACATACATAATTTTTCACTACCATTTTTCACATTTTTCAATTCACAGGTACTTGTTTTTATTTTTTGGATCTAATTCTAACTATTTGAAGTTGGACCTTGTGATCGACTCTTAGTGATGGTATTTGTTTTTCATACCTCATTTTTTTCAAATTGGATCCAATAAGCTTTTTTACCTAATTTGTATAGTACATATTTAGTAAGATTATTCTATTCAAATACATATTTAGTAAGATTATTATATTCAAACATCAAATTTTAAACTTGATTTTAAAAGTTTTAATATCGCATATTAAGTGCATGAATTTTACGGGCATATATTCATAAAGGTAATCTCCAAATTTTGACCAACAAGAAAAGCAAAACAAATATAGGCAAAATCACATGATGACATCTCTTTCATGCAGCAAATTCACATAGCGACATTTCTTTGACGCATTTCATTGAACAACCTTGTGCATTCCGAGAGGTTGAATACAGCAAGAAATATGGTATCCTAGATCGACATTGTGGATGCCATCACAAAACCAGATACCCGAACTTCAAACTTGAAAAAGAAACTAAGCTTAACTTGGATAACTAAGATCCTCATCATCTCTTTCTTCTCCTCTGATCTCATCTCTCTTTACTCCAAAGTTTGGGTTGGCCTTTGACTTTTTGTCGTTAGACACATCTTCCTCCCAAAACAGACATGAACGAATCAAAACTCTTTCGTAAAGTCAAACAATAAAAAACATTCAATTTTCCCATTATAAAAGATAAAAAATTATTTGTTTCTTTTCTCATATTTGTAGATACAAAATGAATTTTGAAATGAGGCATACACTTACCACTAGTACAATAAAGCTATGTATAGGTGGTCCGTAAGCCATTCCCAGATGCATTTCTGGGAACGTTAGCGCTAGGGGCTAGTAGAAATGGATCTTGTTACAAGCGAAGGAGAATGCTGAAACAATTGATCACATTTTGCTCGGCTGCTCATATGCGAAGGAGGTCTGGCACTCTTGGCTCAAGAAGTTACATCTACAGGATGTTGTTGTTCTACGTCAAGGAAGTCCCAAAGACAATACGCAAAGGCTTCGACTCCGTCTTCTTCCTTATTGGGTGGATGGTCTGAAAAGAACGCAATGCCAATACCTTCAACGGGGCAGCAACCTCGGTCGTGCAACTCAACGAGCTCATCCAACAGGAGTTTGATGAGTGGCGTATTGCTGGCTATAGACATTTGTCGTTGCTGATGCCCATTTGATTGCGGCATTCCTCTAGTGGTCGCTAAATTCTTTACTTAGTAAGTACAAGCTCGTGTGCCTTCGTTTGTAGAGATGCTTCGGTAACCTAGGATTATCGTAGCATCTCGGGTTGTAACAAACTCTTTTCTGCTTAATAAAATACATGCTTAGGCATGATTGCGAAAAAAAAGATGGATAGATTAAGGCAGCAATCCTATAATATATGAATGAATGAAGAGAAGAAAAAACTAGAAACCAGTTGACTGACGAGTGGACAGCAATGCAAGCAGCGCACGGGCAGTCACTCCAAGGTAAAGTTATTTTTGCCCTTGAGGGCATGTGCTCCCACTCCCTCCACAACTGGATTTACATTGAGAAGTGTACAAATACATATCTCAAAGCGAATCTGTATTGAGATGTGTGTTTGTACACTTCTCAATGCAAATCTAGTGGTGGTGGGAGTGAGAGCACATGCCCTTAAAAGGGAGAAAAACTGTGTCCCTCAGAGCAAGGTCAATAATAGAGCCAAGTGTTTGGCTATAAACCAAGTAATTAGAGCTCAGTTATACAATAAGTTGTCTCATACTTATCTCTAAAATATCTTCTTTTTTCTATTCCTTCTCACAACAATTGCTATTTGGGCCCATTACTACCTATGCATCCGTGTCCAGCTTGGTGCTTACATGAGAGCCAAACTATCATCTCTTTTATCTCTTTTCTTCTCCACATCAGCATTAGCTGCTTAGCTATAAACGCATTATTGTAACTGCTCTCACTTCGATCCGATCCCGGGTAGCAAATTAAATTAAATACTGCTGAGTAAATCGCAATCGATGTCGCGGCCCCCTGCCCTGCCCTGCTCTAGAAGCAGGCGAGAGCGCGCACAAGAGACAAGCAGGAACAAGGAAAGGAACTCCCAATGGCGGCGTGCGGCGGCCGGCCCACCAGTGGCAAAACAAAACAACAAGCAAACGCCGTCCCTGCCCAATCGGTGATGGCGATGGGCAGACTCCCGACCTCATTCGTCTCCGTCCGTGAGTTGGATATGCACGCGCACCTCATCTGCTCGACGTGACGGCCGCGCGCGGCTCCAGCTCCTATACAGCCCGCTGCCGCCTGCCGCTATATATGCCGCACGTGTGGCCCCTAGCCAGACATGCGTGTGTGATTGATCGGGGGGCAGGCAGGCAGGCGGGCAAGCGATCGACGTCGTCGTCGCCCCCGTGACGTGCGCCGTGACGAACACGAACCGCCGAGGCGACGACCGGACCGGCCGCCCCGATGACATGCAGCCACTAGCTAGGATCGCGAGCCCGATTTGGTAAGCATGCACCAATCGTTAGATGAGTCCGGAACTTGACGCTTTCGTTCGACCCCACCAGCAGTCCGTCACGACACCGGACGCGTCGAGCAGATCGTCGTGCTGGATCTTTCGTCATGGCAACGGGAGGGACCGACCGCCCGGGAAATCCGATCGAGCAAGAAATCGATCGATCAGCCGGGGCAAATTTAAGGTTTCTGGATATATCTTTCGTCATGCATGGCAACGGCGACAAAAGGTTTTTGGATGATTGAAGGTCCATCGATCGGGATGGATGGATGGATGATGGAGTCTATATATATATATATGTTAATATTATATATTCTTATCTTTCTGCAATCTGCATGATAGAGGGTCCATCATCGATCGGGACGATGGATGGATCTCAGTTGCGCTTAGCAAGATCGAGCACCTGCTTCTAGAAGTTTAAGGTTTAGCATGATTGAAGCTCCAACTCTTCCACTTCCCTAACTGACAATTAGCTTCTAGAAGCTCGCATAATGCATGCAGCAGGCCTGGGTATCCAAACAGATCTAACTTGTAACTTTCACAATATGAGAGCGTTCAGATTCCACAATCTAACAAGCTGAAAAAATGCAGCGCCTTTCAGCTCAGCTTGTGGATCCAACTTGACGAATCTACCCCTCGTTTTTTGCCCACCCAATACAGAGATTAAGGACATTTATGATAGTTTTCCTCAATATATAGATCAACCTTGCTCATTTTTTACAATGTCCGAGTCCAAACAACCTCTCAACTTAGCTTGTATAATCCAACTTTAGTAAATAATATAACTTTCAGAAGCTAGCATGTAAAAAACTAAATTCTGCATATAATTAAATTCTATATTTCTATAGTTGTTATTTCCTCCTTTCCAAATTAAATTCTATATTATTTTGTGGTTTCTAGATATACATAGCATATACTTAAATGCATATAAAATACTACTCACTCCTTCATAACAACATTATGTGGTTTAAAAATTATCTAAGAAATAACATTAATTATGCACTATATTGCACTACCGGACACTAGTGCTATTGTTATACACTCGGGCTTTAATTTCTGATCCCTACCTGTCCCTTTTTTTGTTCTTAACTAGAATGCTAGCTATAATTGCACGAGACCAGCTTTATGGTGATTGGAAAAGGTAAAGTCGTTCATATAGATAAATGAGGTTGTAAAAGAAGAAATACATAGAGAAAAGTACTAGAAATGTACAAATAAGGTGGGAACACTACCAAAGAAACTAGGTGAATTCTCCGCGCGTTGCTGCGGTATTTTCATAAAAATAAATCATTATATACATAGCATTACTATATGACATTCAATTTATTATGTATGTATGCATATGAATTTGACTTGCATGTATTTTATTGTATTAGATCTAGTAAAAGTTAATAGAACAAAAACTTATATTTGGTTACATTATAGAGGAATTAATTGGTGATAAAACAAATAGTGTACATACTCTTGTATGTTAATAGATTAAAAATTTAAAATATTTCACATGATATAGATGACATGGTCATTTTTTGTAATTAATATGAGATGACATGGACTTAGTGGGGAATGATGTGGACACCTTGCGTGAAGAGATAGAATATTTAGTGGGTCACTTAGTGGAGAATGATGTGGACACCTTGCATTAAGAGAGAATTCATCTAGTGCGGTTTATCTTTATAAGAGTTATAGACGTGGGATGAGTACCAAAAAATATTTTATTTAGTTTAATAAATGGAAAACGGTAGATAGTTTTCATAAATTTAGTAAATAAAGGTGCGTAAAATCACACCCTTCCACCCAAAGGCGTCATCGAGGTTTTCGTCAGACGGATCGGGCTGTTCTTTTTGTCCCAACCATTTTTTGGCCCATGAAGTTAAGGCACTGTTTGGTCCCCTTGCTAAATTTTAGCTAACTAAATTTTAGTCACTTTAGTAGCTAAAGTTCCAAACATATTGACTAAAAGGAGCTAAAATAGTTTAGTTCCATTAGTTATATCCAAGAGTAGCTAAAATAATTTTAGCTAGCTAAAATTTAGTAAGGAGAATCAAACAAACTCTAGTTTTGGCCCATTAAGTTGGAGCTCGGTCCAATCAACCAGTATTCAGCCCACAAAAGTAGGAGTTCGGTTCGTTTTCTGCTAAAATTGTTTTATGGGCACAGGACATCAGTTTTCGGCTTATGCTTTCTTTCTTTCGTTTTCCTCCATTGCATGAAAATTTTTTATTTCCTTTCTATTTTTCCTATTTATTTGTTATGTTTTTTATTTTGGTTTACTCTTCGTTTTTTCTTTATCTATTGTTACAGTACATTTCTAAGTAATCATGGGATGTTCTACAGTGTGTTTAGGATTGCTCGTGTATTGACATGTTTAATGGTGCATTTTCTATTCTTCATATAGCATTCATGAGATTTTCGATTATGTGTTTTTTTATTGTTCCCTTCATGAGATGTTCACGGGGTACATCTCATCTTTTTCATTATATTCATGAGACGTCCCTTTGTATATTTGGTATTGGTCCGATAATATTCACTGTATATTCCATGGCGTATCTTTATATTTTGTTTTAGTTTTTATTTTTATTAATTTTATTTTCTACTTTGCTTTTGTTGTTATTTTATTTTCTATTTTAAATATATATTTCATAGTATTTTTCTGTTATGGTAATGTTCACTTCAACTTTTTTTCTATAGTCTAATAAGATTGTTCACAACGAATTCAATAGATCTTGGTCATATAGAGATTTGTGGGCAAGGTTCCCTGGCCAAATAACCAAACAGCGTGTATTCATTTCGGACACGTAGCGTCATGGTTTCATCTAAAGCCTTGTTTAGTTTCTAGAAAGGTGTCAAAAAATTTCAAGATTCACCGTCACATCGAATCTTATAGCGCATGCATGAAGCATTAAATATAGACGAAACTAAAAATTAATTGTACAATTTGTCTGTAATTTGCGAGATGAATCTTTTGAACCTAGTTAGTTCATGATTGGACAAAATTTGTCAAATACATATGAAAAAGCCAAAAAAATCTGTGAACTGAGCAAGGCCTCAGTCTTTTTTTTCTTTTGATAAGCCGAGTGGGGGAATCCCCCACCTGATTTGAAATTATAGTGTGGCTCCAAAATCCAGATGAATTGAAAACATTACAACGTTTTACAAGTTTTTACATTGCGTTAAGTAAGACTGAAGACTATTTTTCAGCAACTTCCCTATCCTTCTTTGGTAAACGCCTCTCAGTCTTGCAAGGCATCAGTAATTCTGTGTCCACACAATTACGGTATGTTTGCCTACAAACCTTGAGAATCTGCCATGCACAAACAAGCAACCCCCACCAACGAGGCACACAATTTCGTTGGCCTGGAGTCTAGCTAATCACTGCTTGGGTGGGCAGCTGCCTGACAGGCAGCATCTAAACATGCTCTTTTATTAGCCCCGCAGCATCAGTGAGTCAGTGACAATGACAAGTGACAAGCAAAAGATTATGAGAGTGCAAAAGAGTATAAGAGTGTTCTGCCCTTTCGAAAAAGATTATAGGAGTGATCGGATGGTGACCTGTCCAAACAGCTGCAGCCGAGCAGAGCAGCAATCCCAAACCTCAAGGAGCCCGGATTTGCATTATTGCTCGGACTAGACAGCTTTGTCAGGTTCCCAAACAAACAAGCTCTATGCTTTTCAGATAGTTAATTTAGTACAGCGAGATCGATGATGAGCTTCCTCAACCGAGCTTCACGGTGGATTAGTGGTAGCATATATAGTACTCCCTAGTTGCCTCTTCCTTCTTGCCTTGTCTTGGCTTAGCAAAAACTACCCGATCGAGCAGCAGTGCATCATCCTCATTGACCAACGAACATCCAGGAATGCGAATTTGCCGGCGATGCATACATGCAATTCATAGCACGCACCACCTCTTGCCGTTTCCCCTTCCCTTTCATTTGTTTTGCGTTTGTATATATATATAAATTGCTGGCTGTCATCACGCCGTCAGAATCAGTGAAATCTGCTCATGTCTCCGTCTCCGCCGACGATCCCACCTGCCTTGTCTTCCAGATTACGGGCGCGATCATCATCCATACTGCATATATACGACAAGCATTCAATCGTCCGGTCGTCATCGTCAGTAAGCACAGCCCTGGCCGCCATGGCCGCGAGCAAGGGAGGCAGTTGAGTTCAGGTCACTTACTGTATACGAGTGCTGCCAGCCACTCGTTGCCGATACGAACCCACGTGCTCGCCCAACCGACGTCGATCGTCCACCTGCGGCGGCGGATATCGATCATGACATGAGACCATGCATATTCAGTGGATTCTATATTCAGAGTGAGTGAGTTTTCTCTCTTCTTCTCCCTTGTGAAATCTGAGCTCATCACTTACCTTTCCATGGTGTGGCTCGCGTTCCAGCCGACGAAGATCATGGCGAAGTACATGGCGCCCATGGCGAACACCAGGTGGAAGAAGCCGAAGCCGTAGGGGATGTCGTCCTCCTCCGACTCCCCCTCCGCCTGCTTGAACTGCGAGTTTGTTTGTTCGGACTCTCAGTTGTCAGTTGGTTCATTCTGGCTGTGATCAGTTGGTTCGTTCTTCAGCCCAAATGAGAGTTGAGAGCACGCACCTGGAGGCACTTGGAGTCGATTCCCGTCGAGAAGGTCGCCGCCACGATGACGATGACGGCGATCACAAAGCTCTGCCGTAGAGAGAGACACACACACCTCTTGTCAGTCACATGCCAATTCGTCTTTCTAACTGAACTTTCTGGCTACTTTATTTACCGCGATGTTCACCCAGTCTGCGCTCGTGGCAACTTCTGCCTTCTTGTTGCAAACCTCCGTGTGCGGCTCACTGTTGTTTTAAATTTGGAGGAAAAAGAGATGAATTACGAAAGGAAATCGTGCTATATATGAAACGCACCGATTAATTTCAGATGCAGTCACTGTACGCACAGCACAGAGGCAGGATTTCAGAACCCATCGATCTCACCTTCTGATCGCTGACCAGCACAGGAACACGACGTAGATCCCCATCAGCCCCGGCGCCAGGTACCCTGCCTTCACCTGTTTCGTAGGGCAAGAACCAAGAAACAAGATTCAGCCTAGCTAGCTACATTTCCAAGCTCCAGCTGTGAATTAATGATGAATGAACGCCATTTTCAGAGCATGGATGGATGCACTTGTTTGCTTGCCTTGGAGCTCATGGAGACGAAGGTCATGAGCTGCACGAGCACCAGCGTGACGGTGATGAAGAGGATGTTGAGCTTGCAGGACAGGCTGGGCGCGTACCACACGTACATGAGCACGATCCCCAGCAGCGACCCCACGTACGTGACGATGGACACCACCTGAATCTGCAAGTGGCTGCATGCACACATTTCGCAACAGGACGGACGGTGACCACGCATCCATGATAGCCAGGTACTGTAAAGAATGCAAGAGCAGCAGCAGCTGCAGCAGCAGCATGCATGGGCTGGGCAGCAGCAGGCCATCGTCAGTGACAGTGAACCTACCATCTCTTCTGGCTGATCTCTGACCGGCACCAGTCGTTGAGCCACATGATGAACCTGGTGACGCTGATGAGCTGGATCACCAGGAACGCCCTGCTTGTGTTCGATTTCATTCATTCCGATCGAAGCACAAGTTCATTAGGACATGCATGTTCTACTTCTATCCATGGAACGAAACATAATCTGAAATGCTGAGCTGAAGAACAAGAAAAACATACCCTGCTCCGAAATGCGCCACTTTCCCTGCAGAGGTTCAGAGGAACGGGACGAATCGAACGCCCCAGCATCGTCGTCAGCAAAAGATCAAAAGGCTGTATATATCTGGATGGAAACATCTATATATGATCGACAGGAGGAGTAACTACACTGACCGTAGAGCTGGACGAGCGGCGACGGCGCGAGGAAGGTGACGACGGTGAGGCCGAGCCAGAGGACGAGCTTGACCGGCCACCACTCGGAGTGCCACGAGTTGCGGCACTCGTGCACCTTCCGCGTGTTCACGGTGGACAGGAACATGACGAAGAAGAAGAGGAAGCAGCCGAGGCTGACCCGCAGCACGCCCTCCGCGCCCAGGCAGTAGCGCGCGCCCTGGCACACCTTGAGCCCTGCATGCATATATGCACATCACCAACACGCCATGGAACGCGCACGGTCAGAGACGGCTCGATCAAGCGTGCGTGCACGGGCATGGAGAACGGGTGGGTGGGTGGGTAGGCACGCTGGAGCTCGGCGAGCGCGGAGTCGCCGTAGTCGCGGAGGGTCCAGGCGAGGAGGTTGGTGACGAGGAAGATGAGCGCGTACATGTAGCGCGCCATCATCGGGTTGGGACCCAGGAAGAGCCCCGCGCAGGCGCAGCAGCACCAGTCCTCCGTGAACCGCGCGCGCCTCCCGCTGATGCGCTCACCGCCGGCGGCCTCCATGTCGTCGGCCGCGGCGCCAAGCGTCATCTATACGGCCCCCCGAGAACGGAGAACTTGACACCGACCGCGGCCCGCTAGCTGCTCTCTCCTTTGCTTTTCCTGCACACATGCATACAACGACGGGACACAGGGCGGGAGAGGTAATCAGGTAAACAAAGATTAATCCAGACAAGAACAAAAGGAGGAGATTTTGTTCATTCACACGCAAGGGGCGTGATGCGTCTGAGCTCGTACTAGTTCGTTACGTACGTCTCGCTCGACTGACATCACGCACATCATTTCATTCCTCGTCGTTGGCGCGGTCGAAAACGATGTGTTTCTTTGCGCCAAAGCATGCGTCCTCGGCCCCCTAAAGACCTGCTTTGTTCCTGCCTTGCTTTGTGGGCAACACTACCGCCCTGTTTCGGCACACTGTGCCACTGTATATGCAAGCTAGCTACATCCTACTAGCCATATGTATTCCTGCTTCCTATTTGTGGCAGCATTGCATATATATAACTTACTGCCAGTATATAGTTAGGTTGAGCCTAACAGTTAAACTCGGTTCCAAGAAACGGTGCTGTTTTCCCCATGAACGCTATAGCTAGTATATCATTTTCCTTGGAACAGTGCTGGCAATCAACTATTGCATTGCGTGTTCAAAACCAGATGCTGTTCTGATTGAAGAGCTTAAGTTCCTAGTCAGTTTCAATTTTAATGAGTTTGCTTGTAATCACGTACTTGGGTGGAGCTGGCAATATATAGAGCTACCATGCTTTGTCTGCTTTAGGTTATGGGTGCATCGAAGGGAGGAGCTTATCACAAGTTCCATTCCCGATGATTGTGCCTAACGATTTGTCAGTTCATTAATGAATCAGCCGAGTTTCAAAAAAAAAGCGTCAAAACGTTCTCTCCAAAGTGACAGTGTTGACGTAAAGATTGGTCACACGGTAGTTAGGACTAGATCACCTAGATCGTCATGGACCGAAGAACACAACCGAAGAGCAGCGAGGTTTAAGAGAAAATCAGAAAAGGGTAGTTATCACACTTACGTGGCGAAGGGGCTAGTTTCCAGATAGGGTATATACGTATGTAAAGAGGTGAAAGGCATTTGAAAGAAAAGCAGTGCGTGTGACGAGACGACCGGATAACATGAGCGCATATATGCGCAATACGAGAAACAGCATAAATCAGCAGAGCAGAGCTTGCCAAGCAGCCTTTGGAGTGAGATTACGGTTAAAGAGGCGGAAACGAAAGCTCCGTGGACTGCCGGAGAGGATACACACATGGCTTTTCTGTGACTGTCACACAGAGCTTTGGATGTTTGTAGGGAAAAAATAAAAAGAGCAAATTAAAGCGGCAGGCAGCAGGCAAAGCATTTGGATGATGATTGTGGACTGGAATAAAGCAAAGGAGCCTGAATTCTCCTTGACGAATGGTAGCAGTAGTGTTGGGCCTGAATTCTCCTCCCTTTTTTTCCCTGGCGCAACTATGCACCACAAGGGAAGTTATATATTCCTGCAGTTTTCATGTAGGTAGCTGTAGCTATACTAGTAAATTTTGTTTTTGGTAGCTCGTAAAGTCTGTAATGATCTAATCTAGTAGTTAAAGTATGTAGGTATATTAATCAGTTCTCCGTGTGAATTTTTTTTAGTTGTTGCGTTTTTACTAACCACTACTGTTAATCAGAATTCACCGACTGAAAGAAAAGTCACACACAGCTCCCTCAGCTTTTAATTTGTATGAGAAATTAATTGTGAGCGGGTCATGTCATATTTTTGGGCAGTAGTAGTCAGCGCACATATCCGACTGCATGCTTTTCCTTTTCTCTGTAGAGCATATCCTGATCTTGGATTGTTGGCAAAAAGGAACATGGCTTACTCTCTACGTACAAAATTCAGTTAATCGTCTAATCAACAGCAACTACGACGTACCGTACGTATACAGCCAACAGACACAACGTGCGTGTGTTTCCTAAACTTTCAAGAAACCCGGCCGGTCGAATAAGGATCCATCTATGTTAGAGAAATGGTACTACTGACGAATGATCCAGTTCATTTTTCTTCTAACGAAAACAAAAAGGGAACCACATCAAGAACAAAGGATGAACAAGCACAGCTGACGATGCTGTTCGAATTCAACACACACCTTAATTAATTAGAGGTAGAGATCGAGCTAGGCACAGCAGGTCGATCGATCGTTGTCGTCACCGCATTTCCAATTCCATCCGGTTCATGATCCGAATCCGGTCGATCGCTTGCTCGAGGCAGCTGCAAGAAACAACAAGATATCACCCGGGGGGCAAGAAAACTCGGTTAATTATGATCCAAGCAACACATCTATGATCGATATGATGCTGCGTGCCGGCGTGTGGGTTGCATCCCCGACCACGGAAAGCGAAGAGAGCTAGCCTAGAGAAATGATAGCGCTTGCGTACACCGCAATAACGACGGAGCCGACAAGCAGGGAGCAGGCGGTTATTGGGGTCGTAACACATAAGCTCGCTCGCGCAGGGAAGGAACCAGCTAGCGGCTCGATCATGAAGCAACGATCGACGACGACGACTCACCTGATGATGGTGTGTGCCAGCAATGGACAAGCTCCGGCCTGGTAGTAGATTAGCTAGCTAGCGAGCTAGCTAGTCTCTACCTGGAGGCTCGGGCGTCCACTGCGGCCACCGCGTCGCTGTGTGCGGCCGGCCGGCCTTCGCCGAGGAGGAGGAGGAGAAGAAGAAGAAGAAGGAGGGGTGCGGCGGTAGAGGTGGTGGATGTGGGAGCGAGAGCGAATAAGGGAGCGGAGGAGGAAGAGGCGGCGGCGGCGGTGGTGGTGGTGGCGGTGGCGGTGGCTGCTTTGTTCCGCGCCGCAAGCGAGCGGTCGGGGTCGGCGTCGTGTGCTGCTGCGTATCGCAACTCAGATTCTCACAAGGCCGGCCCTGTAGCGAGCCTCCTTGTGCGGTGCGGTGCGGTGCGGTCTCTGTCCGGGCTGGGGGCATCTGCATCTCTTCCGCGCGGGCGCACCCGCGGCTTTAAGACGCGCACCCGTTGCTGTAGGGCTGTACCGGCGCGCATCCTTTTGAGTGGAGCGAGTGAAACCAATCCTGGTGTGCCTGCCAAGTGTTGTGTTGGGTTCCAAACTTCCACTAAGCTTATTTTTCCGTTACGTTACATGTGGCTCCCGCCGGCCTGCGGCGACTACCGTACCGAGAATAGTCGCAACGGATTCTATTTTTGTTTGGCTTCAAGGCAGCCATGTCGTCGTAGTTTGGAATAGAGATTTCTGGAGTTCCGGTACTGGACAGGGACAAGGTTACAATCAGTAAATTTGGAGTCTTGTTGTTCCGGTCACACACACAAAAAAAAAAAACTCCTGTGAATTTTTTTAATGAAAAAACCTTGCGAGCTACTCCTACCGAGTTCAGCGTTTTTGGAATAGTAGTAGCCGCATCATTTTCTGATGGTTTTTCAGTTTGGAGGCGGATCTTTTTCTGTCCCCGTCGGTGACGAGCAGTCGTCGAGCACCGAACGATCGCAAACTCTGGGTTCTCCATCTGCTACCGTACCACCATCGTTGGAGTCTTGTTGGCCCTGAGCTTGGCCACGGGCTGGCAAGGCATGCCGGGCGCCCGGCATGATTCGGTGGTGTTCTACTCCACTGTCCACTCGCTCATCATCATCATCACACGGATCCGCGTCCGGCGCAGCAGATTTCGAGAACCGAGACGGACGGGCGACGCGCGTCGCTGGTGCACTACAGTGGATGTGGATGTGGATGCATGCATGCATGCAGTTGCAGTTGCAGACCACGGGAAGGAAAAAAAGGACGACCGCGGTCAGGGAGGCTGGCGGCTTTGCTTGGGCACGGGGCATGTTAGGCCGGCGCCGCGCGGTGGGGCGGCCCCCCCAACTTGCACCGAAACGGCAAAGCCAGCACGAGCGGCATCGTCAGGTGTTGCCAGGCCGAGGCCGATCGATCGGCTCCGTGTCACCCACAACCACAACTCTCGCTCGCAGATATTTTTCTTTCGATGATGGTGCGCGTACGACTCCTACCGTGTCCTACGCACAAATAAACGTATGTACGTTCTCCTGTTTGTTTGTTTGTTTGTACGTACGGCTACGTGCAACGTGCGTGTGTAAGAATAGCAGGCCGTCTGTGTTCAGAAATATATATACAGTTGCCCTTTCAAGTTTGATTTGAAGAGCAGGATGCATATATATGCGTGGCGCGTGTGTGTGTTGAGACATTTCATCGGCGGAAACATACATGTACGTGAGTACAAACAAACTCACACACATGTCTTTGTCGTTTGGATACGAGCACCACAATTTGAGTTAAAGATAATAACTGCAAAAATTAGAAGCGGCCCGGTGAAAAACGATGCACGCGACAAGTGTCCTCCAGGTCAAAACAAACGAACCGCCTCCATGAGAATTTCGAATTCGAACCGTCGTTCGACCAATTTTCAGAATCTTGTACATATACGTGAAAATTTTCAGAATCTGGTACGTGAAGCTCCACGTACGAATGCATATGGTCCAAAAAAAAAAGATCGATTGGATGCATGATCCTTCAGCTCGATCTCCCTGCTTCCACAGTAGTACGTATCACGTGTCACGGAGGATGCGTCAACACACCGAAGAGAATATATATGGTCCAAATTCTAGCTAGAGCATATCGATCGGATAGGCTCTCGAGTGATTCCAATTACGTGGTATGGTAGACATGGATATATGCCTCAGCAGGTCTCCCGTTGTGGCTCATCTCTCTGTGCGTGTCGACGAATTACCCATCACAACAAACAGGGCCACTGTCGTCCCAGCAACCAGAGGGAGGATCAGATACTGTACTAGGGCCTTGCACCTACAATTTAAAAACTTTTTAAAATTCTCCATCACATTAAATCTTGCGACAAATGCATAGAACATTAAATATAGAATAAAAATAACTAATTACACAGTTGGCTTGTAATTTGCGAAACGAATATTTTGAGTCTAGTTAGTCTATACATGGTTGGACAATAATTATTAAATATAAATAAAAGTGCTACAGTATCTAAATCAAAAAAGATTTTGGATGTAAACCAGGCCTAGCTATACTCTCCCTGCTCCGTAGGCATCCACCACACAGAGCGAGGGCATGCATATATTGGCACGGACGAGTTTGACGCCCCAAGTGCGCCGGCCAGCCAATGCAACTTGGCTCCTAGCTACTAGTAGCTAGCTAGGGCGCCTTATAGCCTGCATATATGAAGCAAGATACAGATAGCTAGACCAGGAGAACATGGTGATGCCACTTTACTACTGCTACTGAGTTACAGTGCTCACGCACTATGCAAGTGTGCATGCACATGCACGCAGCAATGAAGAATCATCCTCATGCATGCTGGTCCGTGAGCAAGCAAAGCAACGACGACAGGCCGGCCGGGGAATCGATCATTTGCAAGGAAGTGCATTTATTCACCAAGTATAATTTTATTATGTGTATAAATATATCCGTCTGGAATCCATGCTTGAAATCATCTCGCCGACGGCGATGCGCGGCAACATGGTGATGGTGGTGACGTGCACTTTTCGACGACCACGTATGTTGCTCCATTGATCATGATCCTGCCTATATATACGTACGTGTGCAACACGGCAAAGGAATGTGTGTAGTGTAGTTCTAGTTGTCGTGCCATGATCACGAGCGCAAATGCACTAATAATGGTTTACTAGCGTATAAGAGTACTACTCGTTAGGCTTGGGTTTGTTTACAAGGGAGCTAATCATATATAACCCCTTTATTTATTATTTGCCCCCTTGGGTAGTTGGGTATGTGTTTTGGGGGGACATTGTGACCAACTGCGAATGTCATGTATATCAACACTATTCTTATAGTGTACTACCCCTACTATTTTCAGTTGGCCCAACTTAGCCCTTAACAAGGTTTGTTATTTGTTTCTCCATGTACTCGGTTTGTCCAGAAAAGAATGTAATTTTACCACAGTATAACCAGCATCCAAAACTTGACTAATTATATATATAAGTTATATAAATACTGATGGTATCAAATAAGTACCACTAGATTTCTCTTGTGATATATTTTCATAATATACTTATTTAGTTTCATAAACATTAGTACTTTTAACTATATATTTAGTTAAACTTTGAGCACTTTAATCGATAATGCACCTATAGTTGCATTCTTTTCCAGGCAATGGTAGAAGTTGAGTTTTGCTTTCAAATTATATGAGATGATATAGGGCATCACACTTTATGTTAAAAATACTCTATTCCAAACTGTAAGTTCTAGCTTTTCTAGATACATAGTCTCTCCATCTAAAAAAATATATCATTTTTGCTTCATGAGAAGTTAACTATTTTTAACTTTGACCAACTATGTATAAAAGAATATTGATATTTATATAATACATAATTAGTATCATTTGGTAGATCGTTAAATATACTTTCATAATAAATTTATTTGGAGATATAAATGATGTACATATTTTCTACAAACCTAGTCAAAATTAAAAAGTTTGACCTACACGCATAACATAACGACTTTCTTTCTGGGATGGAGGGAGTAACATTTTACTGTATATCTAGGTGCATAGCTAAAGCTAGCTATATATATCTAGAAAAGCAAGAAGAATTTACAATCCAGAACATCGGTAGTAAATCTTAATTATGTTATCATTGTTTTAGTAAATCAGGAATTTTAATAATAAATTAACTGAAAAATTGGGGAGTATATTGAACCATGCATTAGTTTAAAGGGTTATTTTGACATAGACCAAATTTAGAGTATATGTCCTGTAGGCTGAAAAAAAGATGGTAATCATCTTTCAGACAGATAGCAATTGCTGACCACTATATATATCCTTAGGCTGAAAAGCAGATGGTAATCATCTTTCAGACAGACAGCAATTGCTGGACCACTTTACATCACTTTTTTTTTTTTGCGCAAGCATGTCATCACTTAACATGTCCCTGGTACTACCAAAAAGTAACACAAGTTCTTGGAAAACAAGCCTGTATATCACACACTTCTCAACATACACCCGTCCGCTTTAATCTTGGCCAAACAGTCTCAGTCTCTCATTATGATTTATGAAGCTAGAATAAAAAAATGGTTCAGTATAAGTAGTCCTAAAAAATGTCATGTATATAAAAACGTAATCTTTTTATATGTCAAATATATACCACGTAATTTCTGCTCGATCACGTAGACGGACAAATGGTGTACGTCTGACGCGATCATATCCCGTGGCCTTTTTTTTAGCTACAAAGTGAGGCACACGCACCATATATACTTGCCTACGAGTGCACTGCTATCACACACCAGCAAGTAAAAATCGGTTAAAGCAGCCTTTGTGCACATGCAAAACGTGAGCACCTCGCTCATGCCTGCCTTCACCATCGTCCTAACAGGCTTGTGCTTCGCGTGACAATCACGTACTACTAGTTTAGCATCGGAATTTTTAGAGGAGGTGGTAGCACGAGTGCGTTTGGCACAGTGCCTGTTCGCGGCTCCTTGCGGTTTTTGCCAATGAACCAGCGTGTCAAACGGACTTACTACTATACCAAGAGCAACCCCAAAGCATGCATATACCAAGCAAAAGGAGCTGGGGCACTTTGCCATGCAAAGCAGGAGCCAAAAAAAAAAAAGAAAGAAAAGAAAAGAAAAAAGGCTCCAGTAATCTCCTTTTCCATCTCCACTGTTTTAGGCCTTGTTTAGTTCCAAATTTTTTGAGAAATCGACACAGTAGCATTTTCGTTTGTATTTGACAAATATTGTCCAATCATGGACTAACTAAGCTTAAAAGATTCGTCTCGTCAATTCCGACCAAACTGTGCAATTAATTTTTATTTTTATCTATATTTAATACTTAATGCATGCGTCTAAAGATTCGATATGACAGAGAATTTGAAAAATTTTACAAATTTTTTTAGGAACTAAACATGTATGGATACGATCGATGTGGTCACAAAGTTGACAGAAATTTATAACAAACTAATACTACAACCGTATTTCAAACATTTTTTAAAACGGCCCTACAGGGATCGTTCTATGTCTTTGGCTAACGAGAATCTGAAATATAGGACATATATATCTATAATTAGATATTAAATTAAAAAGGCTGTTGGAGAGTACCTTCTCTCTAAAATCTCTATTCCTATATTTTTTTTTTAAAAAAAGAGATGCTCTATCTAACTTTCTGTTTACAAAAGACAACGCCAAGCAAAACGTCACGTGCAATTCTGCGAGGGCAGCAAATTCACGGGCTTTTTTTTTTCACCGGCGGAGACTGGGCCGGTATCCCAACTGGGCTTGCTGTATTCAAAGGAGCCCTGTTATCCCTGCAGCGCCTGCCTTCCCCTTCTTCCCCTCGGCATTCCCCCGCCGGCCGCCGCCAACCCCAACCCACCGCCGCGCGCGCTGTCTCCCTCTCTCGTGGAGACGACTGTGCGACAGCCGCTGCCGACAAACGCCAGGTGCCCAGGTCTTCTTCAGGCCCTTCGCCGGCGACGAGCACCGCCAGGTATGCCCACTCCTTCGTCTTCCCTTCCCCGCTGCGCGAAACCAAGCACCCAAACCTTGTATTCGCATCTGACCTACTGACGCGCCGTTGGCGTTGGGTTCTGTACCTTAGGTTTGGGTCGAGCGGGGGCCGATGGGGGAAGAGGCGGAGAGCACCTGCAAGCGCAAGGCGCCGGACTCGAGCGCGGAGGAGCAGCCGAGTTCCGCGCCTGCGCAGTCGCAGTCGCAGGCGGACCCGGCGGCCAAGCGCCGGAACCTCTCCCGCTCGTGCGTCCACGAGGTCGCCGTCCCGAAAGGGTACGAGTCGGCCAAGGACGAGGCGGTGCACGGGACGCTCGCCAACCCGGACTTCAATGGGGAGATGGCCAAGCAGTACCCGTTCAATCTCGACCCCTTCCAGAGCACCTCCATCGCGTGCCTGGAGCGGAACGAGTCCGTGCTTGTCTCTGCGCACACTTCTGCGGGGAAGACCGTTGTTGCTGAATACGCCATTGCAATGGCGTTCAGGGACAAGCAGAGGGTCATCTACACCTCCCCGCTCAAGGCCCTGAGCAACCAGAAGTACAGGGAGCTCAGCCAGGAGTTCACAGATGTTGGGCTGATGACTGGTGACGTCACGCTCCATCCTAATGCCACGTGCCTGGTCATGACGACAGAAATCCTCAGGGCGATGCTCTACAGGGGTTCTGAGGTGATTAAGGAGGTTGCCTGGGTTATATTTGATGAGATACATTACATGAAGGATCGTGAGAGAGGAGTCGTGTGGGAGGAGAGCATCATTTTCTTGCCCCCTGCCATCAAGATGGTCTTCCTTTCCGCTACTATGTCGAATGCGACTGAGTTTGCTGAGTGGATATGCAGCCTGCACAAGCAGCCTTGTCATGTTGTGTATACGGACTTCAGACCGACACCATTGCAGCACTATGTGTTTCCAATAGGCGGTTCTGGTCTGTACCTTGTAGTAGATGAAAATGGCCAGTTTAGAGAAGATAACTTTTCAAAGCTACAAGACTCGTTTGCGAAGCAAAATAATCAACTGGATGGAAGGAAAGGTGGTGGACCTAAAGCGAGTGGCCGAATTGCGAAAGGTGGAAGTGCCTCTGGGAATTCTGACATATACAGAATTGTCAAGGTAGACAGACATTCACATTCTTCTATTCTGTGCATGATATTCTTTGGCTTAGTGTCCTTTCTGAATTTAGCAGTTCATATGTGCATGGAACTTTCTAATGTAAAGTACGTTGTGTTTCAGGAGCCTTAAAGTTGACATCTCTCTAGTAAATATTTATGGTTCAGTTGTTGATATATCATTTGTATTTCAGTGTTGTTATCTTATTTGGACCTGAGACACTCATATCCCTGCTTAATTTTGAGTGCATCTTAATTTTCAGATGATTATGGAGCGCAAGTTTCAACCAGTCATAATTTTCAGCTTTAGTAGAAGAGAATGTGAGCACCATGCCATGTCTATGTCAAAACTTGATTTCAACACTGAGGACGAAAAGGAATGCATTGAGCAGGTTTTCCGTAATGCTATTGGTTGTTTAGTTGAGGAAGATAGAAGTTTACCTGCTATAGAGTTGATGTTGCCGCTTCTTAAACGAGGTATTGCAGTACATCATTCTGGACTTCTTCCAATAATTAAGGAGCTTGTTGAGTTGCTCTTTCAAGAAGGTCTTGTCAAAGCTCTCTTTGCTACTGAGACAGTATGATCTCTATCCTGATTATTTCTCTTGACCTTAAACTTTTTTCATATCTTTTACATGTAGTATAAGGTAGAGTTGAATTTCTTGATTGGATTCTTTCTTTAGTTTTCAAATAGGTAAAGTAAGAGAACTATTGTTGTACACTTTATGCAAATAGTGCATTTTTTACTGTTAGTTTCCCCATTTGATCAGTAACAGTCTTCATTTTGCTATGTTCTGCTTCAGTTTGCCATGGGTCTTAATATGCCTGCAAAAACCGTTGTTTTCACCTCTGTAAAAAAATGGGATGGTGATACCAACCGCTATATTGGATCTGGAGAATACATACAGGTAAACTTTTATATATGAAACGCAAGTCAGGCATACACTCATATATGTAAGTTTATAGAGAGGACATATACACGCCCATTCTTACTTTAAGTTTACATGGACTGCACTCTTAGATGAGTGGAAGAGCTGGCCGGCGTGGCAAGGATGAACGTGGTATTTGTGTTATAATGATAGATGAGAAGGTAAAGGTTCATTGTTCTATGTCCTTATTATCTTTGCTTTTCAAGTACAATTCATATAGCATGTCATCGTGTTTATGACGGTATTTAGTGTCTTTGTTGACTACTTGACTTGTTTTTAACACACTATTTTAACAAAATTGGGCTTCCTCTTGGGATGAATACAACACAATCTATTCCACCGCATCCTGATTATGCAATTGTCTTTCTGTGTCCAGTTGACAAAATCTGACGTGAGAATTGATCACTGGTTTCCTTAATATCTAATGTTCTTGCTATTTCTATTGCAGTTAGAAATCCACTTGATGCTTATTAGGTTCCATTTTTGTTCTTTTTATATCAGTTTCACTGTCTGTTGGTATGCACGGATGTTTACTTAGTTCAACATGATCTATGATATGCTTTGAGACTGCATTGAACCTTTGCAGTTTAAATTGAAATTGAGTAGGTGTGCTTAAAGGTTCATTTTGTGTTGTTGAAATATCCCCACATAAAAGTTTGGTTTTGTTCTAAACGTATGCTTGCTTTATGATGAACTTCTCCCTAAACCCTAAACCCTAAACCCTAAACCCTAGTCCTTGTTCCTTCTTCTCCAGCTCGCAGCCGCCGCCACCGGTAAGCTCGGCGTGGCCCTTGTCTCTCTCCCTGCCCTGCGGGGTGGTGGGGTTGCTTTCATGATTTCTTATGCTAACTATTCCAGTTGATCATGTGTTGCGCCTATCTTTTAATCTGCTGCTTTTGTCTGTCCGACTTAACATGAGTATGTTCTGCAGATGGAAATGAGTGTTATCAAGGACATGGTGTTAGGCAAACCAGCACCTCTTGTCAGTACTTTTCGACTGAGCTATTACACTATTTTGAACTTAATGAGCCGTGTAGAGGGCCAATTTACCGCTGAGCATGTGATTAGGCATTCATTCCATCAGTTTCAGTATGAGAAGGTTTGTTTGAGTAACTCTTATAGATGCTTCTGCTTTCATACACTAGCCAATGTTTAAAATAACTACCGCTTTTCAGGCATTGCCAGAAATAATTCAAAAGATTACACGGTTGGAGGATGAAGCTACCTTTCTCGATTCTTCTGGAGAGGTATGCTATCTTAATTGCTGTACTCAATATTATTTGTCATCATCGTCATTGTTACTAGACTTGCACATTTCCTTGTACAGACTGATCTTGCTGAATATCACAAATTGGGGCTTGATATATCTGAACTAGAGAAGAAAATCATGTCTGAGATGATTAGACCAGAGAGGGCTTTGTTGTATTTGGTTCCTGGGAGGCTGGTAGGTAACTCAATTTTTCACAACTTCTTTCTGTTTGTGGTCAAGGAGGTTGTCACTACCATTTTATTTGGATTTGGCTGACTAGAAAGTGTAGAAATACTTCCTCTGCTTTGGCTCACTATTTATTTCCTTGATGAACTGTTGTTTTGTGATCACTTCTGTTGTAGGCTTTACAAAATTATACATATTCTTCCCACTCAGTATTTTGCATTCTGGCAGGTTAGAGTGAGGGATGGTTCAACAGACTGGGGATGGGGTGTGGTTGTAAATGTAGTGAAGAAACCTCCAGTATCTGGGACTCTCCCCCCTGCATTAAGTGCATCACGCAGCAATAACTATATAGTTGACACCTTGCTTCACTGCTCCTCTAATTCCAGCGAGAATGGATCACGTTCAAAGCCATGCCCGCCTCGCCCAGGGGAGAAGGGTGAAATGCATGTGGTGAGTTGAAGCTTTATGACAAGGAGTCTTATCATGTTAGACTATCATCATCTGGGGTATTACTCTGATTAATCTTGAGGTATTTACAGGTGCCTGTACCATTGCCTTTAGTATCTGGTCTAAGCAGTGTTAGAATCAACATTCCTCCTGATCTACGACCACCTGAAGCAAGACAAAATATACTTTTTGCAGTGCAAGAACTAGGAAAGCGCTACCCCCAAGGCCTTCCGAAGCTACATCCAATCAACGTATGATAGTTTTTTTTCTTATGGGAATTTACTAGCAATTTTTGTTGTGGCTTAAATTCCGGAAAATTATAACAAACTCAAACACATGGAATCATGGTTAGTTTTTACATGAACCCAGCTCTTCTTGTGTTGTTAAATAGCTGTGAATTGTAATGTTGTTCCTTCTCTGATACAATTTTATTGTGCAATTAACATTTCCAAATATATGGAACATGTATTTTTTCGTTGTGGCCCTGAATGCATTTTCTGCACATAATTTATCTGTAAAGAACAAATCTATTCACGTGATCATTAGCTCCTGATATTGCCTTGCATATTCAGAGACTTCTGATGACTTCTTGCTCTGCCCTCTGCCCCTCTAATGGCAATTCTCAGTTATGGGTCCAATTTGTCTGAGCATATGTTACAATTAATGCTCTAGCATTCAATAGAACAAATTCTTGAAGCATGCACTCACTTTGATTGTCTAATACTATTAACAGGATATGGGTATTCAAGAACCTGAACTAGTTGACTTGGTACATAAACTTGAGGACCTTGAGCAGAAACAATGCTCTCACAGACTTCATAAGGTATATATTTCTGTCACCTTTGCATCATGAAGTATCTGGAATAATGTATTTTCTGTTTTTGACTGACGTATCTTTTGCTACTCTTTATCTTAGTCTGGTCAAAGTGATCAGGAACTATCTTGGTACCAAAGGAAAGCAGACTTGAATAGTGAAATTCAGCAACTCAAGTCAAAGATGCGGGATTCACAGGTTGGTTTCATTATTTTACCTTTGGTCCAATGGGACCCTTTCAAACAACTAAATGAACTTTTGTAACTTCTTCATTCAGCTACAAAAATTTAGAGATGAACTTAAGAACCGATCCCGCGTTCTGAAGATGCTTGGTCATATTGATGCTGATGGTGTTCTCCAGTTAAAAGGACGTGCTGCCTGTTTAATAGACACAGGGGATGAACTGCTTATCACTGAACTTATGTTCAATGGTATCCGTTCTATATGATTTTGTGTGTCAAGTTATTCTCTGTGACTGTAGTTGCAGTATTGCTTTAATATTTTCCATCTGTCTAGGTACATTTAATGATCTTGACCATCATCAAGTTGCTTCCCTTGCTAGCTGCTTTGTACCTTGTGATAAATCAAGTGAGCAGATACGCCTAAGAAATGAACTTTCTAGGCCGATGACGCAACTTCAGGAGGCTGCAAGAAAAATAGCTGAGGTGCATACTTGTCTCAAACTTTGATATGTCCCTGAACTTGATTGAGATGTAAATTTCCCATTCCTGTTTCCAATGCAGTGAGGTCAAAGAGCATGTTTTCTTTTCCTCCTGTATATTTTTTTATCTTCCTGTATTTGATTTGATCTCTCATTGTTTTAGGTACAAAAAGAATGCAAACTGGAAGTAAATGTGGAGGAATATGTTGAATCAACATGCAGACCTTACCTTATGGATGTCATATACTGCTGGTCAAGGGTTAGTGAGATTGAGGCCCTGTACAACTCTTGATATTAGTTTTTTTTTATTTTTTTTAAAGATCCTTTTGGAAATTCTGTTGACCTTAGAAACATCTTAATATCCAGTTTGGTTTTTGGTTCATATTTTGTCTAATTTCTGATTAGATGCAATTTTAGACTATTGGAAAGGCTGCTGTGATTTCATTAATTTATCTTAATTGTATGTATTATTATCTTCATACAGGGAGCCACCTTTGCAGAGGTGATGGAAATGACCGACATTTTTGAAGGAAGTGTCATAAGGCTTGCTCGAAGGCTGGATGAATTTCTGAATCAGGTAGACTGGCATCTTTATCTCCTCTTCCAACATAAAGTACCTTCCATCATGTGTTTATTGCTTTCCACACTTTCAGTGTCACTTGGTTGTATGGATGCATTCCTTTGATCACAGACTTACAGTATTAGGCTTGTAGAATGTGGTAAGGCTGCTTGGGAAATGTCCACTATAAGATGTCACTATGTTAGAGTACTTTACTGTCATATACTCATATTGACATGCTTTAATATGTCATACAAGTCTGAGCCATAGTTCTGATATAGTGTTGAAGTTATTAATTTGCACGAGAAAAGTTTAAATCGACTGTAGATGTGTTACTGCTCAATTTTGTGCATCGTTTGCACCTTGGTTGGCTGGATAGTGAGTTTGGAACAGTAGAAGATACCCCGCGCGTTGCTGAAGGGGTTGCAAAGAATTTGGAATGAAATTAAGTGAAGATGATCTGGATAGCATGCATTAAGATGTTGAAAGTTATTGGGATGACATGACTATTAGTGGAGATGATGTGGATAGTTAGTGGGGGATGATATAGATGGCTTCCATGTTGGATAGACTTGCAGTGGGGACTAGCTTTATAAGAGAGATAGATTAGATGTGCCCTTGGGTACCGGCTACAGTACATGTGATTGGATGCCGGTTACAGCCGGTTGCTACAAAGATATAAATACATTTTGTGCTTTTGCTATTCGGATAATGATAGGTAGATGCGCACCATGCCTATCAACGATGCCTGCTCTTTATTTGTAATTACTTTCATAGTGAACGTCCTTTTGTTCCATGTTTCAGCCTTCTATTCTAACTCTGAATTTGTTCTCAGTTGAGAGCTGCTGCTGAAGCCGTAGGGGAGGTTAACCTTGAGAAGAAGTTCGAGAAGGCAAGTGAGAGTTTGCGTCGGGGTATCATGTTTTCCAACTCATTGTATCTGTAATTTATTAGCACTTTAGCAACAATAGTACCATATGTTAGCCGACAAATGCTTGTACGATTTTTGACACGAGGCAAAATATGCCTTGTCCGTAGGAGATGACTGCCAGATAGCCTCCACATCCTTAGTTCCTAGGCTAAACTAATTTGGTATCATGTATACAACACAACAAGGTAGGAGACGTGCTGTCAATCGAACAAGGTCTGTAGGTTTGAAGGTTCGGTATGCTCTGAAGTTTTTGGATAATTGTTAACGTAGAAAATTGCCGATGTATATTTTCTCAATCAATATACAAAGCGCATGCCTGTGTCAAAGAAACGGTGCCCTTGCGGAGTGACAGGTACATTCACCGCAAGGCATGTCGTTCATGAATAAACGTTGTGAACATTTCACAGACGAGCATACCTAAGCGTTGCAATATGAGCTGAAATCATTGCCAAGTGCAAATCGTGATAGCTAGGCCTTGTTTAGTTTCAATTTTTTTTGCAAAATCAACACTGTAGCGCTTTTGCTTGTATTTGATAAATATTGTTCAATTATGGACTATAAAAGATTCGTTTCGTAAATTATAGCTAAACTGTATAATTAATTATTTTTTATCTATATTTAATGTTTTATATATGTGCTAAAAGATTTGATGTGACGAAGAATCTGAAAAAAAAATTGCAAAATTTTTTTGAAAACTAAACATGGCCTAGTGGAGGAACAATAGATTGAAGCAAAGCATCTGTTCCACAATTTCCAAACCTGCTTCAACTTCAATGAAAAGAGAACAGTGGCAACAAATATAGTAAATCTCTTCATCACAAGATTGCAATAAATTCAAATGACAAAAATGTCTGATGCTTCAGCCCACTCGGGGAAAGCTGAAAAGGCAGCTCCTTTTTTGATACAGAAAATGTGTATCCTTTTCCTACAATGATATAGCAGTGGTGGATAATGTGTACGCTTTCTAAAGATCTCATATTCGCTTTGCTAAAATTTAGCTAATGTTGATGCTGATTTATTGTAAGAGAAAAATAACGTTCTTTCACTAAAAAATACTGATAAAGTAGTTCAAACGAACAAAAACACTGTTCTTTTGCCATCACGTTTCTCCCTTAGGGCACTCACAATGCAGACTCTACCATAGAGTCTAAAGTCATTTATTACCTCGAACAATGTGGACTTAGAGTCTAAATAAGACTTGGAGTTTTATTTTTTCTACCTCTTTCTTCAATAAATATGGTGCCACATCAGCAAAATATTATAAATAATATGTAATTAATTGTCTTGGACTCTGCGATAGAGTCTTGCATTGTGAGTGCCCTTATCCCTAATGTGAAGAAAGAATGCCATATGGATGGATACTTTGACAGGTTATAGGCGTCGGAGGATCACTTTCAGTTTCACTAGTTGCCATTTCGGTTACCAGCTGAAAGAAAGCGGCACGAACTCATCTTCTCGACTGTCAGCTGCAATACTATCAATGGAGACTCACCATCTGTGTACATATATCATCAAGTATAAGGTCCTATAATTTTTCCCAAATAATATTATTTTAATAAATAATTGCAGATATGGATGTTGTTTTTATAAAATTATAAAACTACCCGATAGGGGGCCTACTGGCCGACATCCTACGTGGCAAGCAAAAACTACCAGGATGCAGTTGGCAATTGGATAGCCGACTCCTATCGGCGATCTCCGATTGGTGCGAACCTATTGGCCAAAATGGGAGACCGACGAGTAGACGAGCAACTCACGCTCCTTTTTTTTTTTATTCTTTATTACTTTTATTTTTAGTTTTTTTAATCCCAAACAAAATGTCTAAAAACCTCAAAAAAATGTCTATTCGAATACCACTGAGAGTTTCTTGGTCCTAGTCCTTTTCTATCCATTCATCACGAATATATATTAAATTAAACGACAGAAAGCCTAGTTGTTGATGCAACTTCCATTAAGAACAAAATTTACATCTTATTTAAACATGGTTTAACTGATGAAGCTGTTTAGCCCTAAAATAGTCTCTAAAATTCAAAAAAAAATCATGGTTTAGAAAAGTAGTATTTTGCCATATAATTTTTCTATATAATAATAAACATACCCTTGTGTTGTAATTGGAGAAAAAAAGATATTCCATTTGTTAACACCAAATTTTGGTAAACTTACCCTGTTTGGTTGCACGTCGCCAATTGCCACACTAAAAGTCTTGCTTTTGGATAATTGATGAAACATATGTGTACTAGACTTGTGGACAGATGGCTTACCTTTTGATTAGAGCTAGAGCTAAACACATTTATGTCGTTTATTTGACTAACTAGTTGCTCTAGTAGTTTGTAAAATTTTTTATTAGGCTATTTAACCTCCTCTAGCCATCTAGGACCTTTCACACGCTACAACCAGTGGCACGCCACAAGATAAAAGATGTTGTTTGGTTGGTGAAAAGGCTGAGAGCAGTCACATAAAGGATAGAGTAACTCACCATAAAATATGGTGATGGTTTTGTTCGCACATCCGCAGCGCTGTTGTACATGGGGTGTGGCAGGCTATGGCCTGTAACCAAACACTCCCTTAATGCAACTCGTGTATAGCAATGGTATGGAGTCTACGCGTTAAGCGATGGTGTGAACTTTGATTCCAAAACGTATCAAAACATATCAAAATAAATATGCGAGCTCTAAATTATATATGGATGGTTCTGTAGTACATTCTGTGCAACGGGCGATCATATTTGCTAGTAAAAAAAGAACCAACACAAATCAGACTAAACATGTAAAAAGATAATCTACATACAAACAATCATTTCCTAACTTACTAGCCAACTAGGAATCTACATCTTCTTACTACGTGAATTGCTACGTATCAAAATACGTAACCTGAAATATATACTATTTTTTCTATCCAACTACCAGTAAAAAAAATGATCATGGAAAAAAAGAAAAGAGAAAAAAAATACATGTTGATGCTTCATAGCGATGACGCCAACATGTGAGGGGAGGGCCTATTGGCCTCTTGATCGACGATAAGGCCACTCCCAATGTACAATTTATTATAGTTTCTATGAATATTAATTATACTGCTACATAATCGTTTTGCTAATATAGCAAGATAGTTATTAAAGAAAGAGAGCAAAAATTATAGAAACCAGGTCTAAGTTAGAAACCATGTCTATACCAAAACCAAGACATAAAGGATATAATTGGTGAAGAATGGAGAGAATGTATATGATTAAATAAAAAATATTTTGTAGAAATTATCCATTGAGATCATGGTTTCTACGTGTAGTGTCAATGGAAATTAATATATATACAAATTTTTTAGCTGCCCTAAAAGTGCTATGCCTATCGGCTCTTGGACTGCCGATTGCCATCCAAATATACAATTTTATTATAACAGCTTTTAGATCTATCATTAATTATTAAAAAATAGTATTTAAAAAACGTTCTCTAAGATATTATCGTCTTGTTAGACGGCGCGGTGGTCTCTTAACACTGTTTTAAATGAAGATGGCTATATTTATATAAATATAACTATTTAGACAAGTTGTTGGAGGATAAATTTTTCATCAAAATCTCTATTTCTAACATTTGTGAAATATACAAATGGCTGTTGGGCCTGAAGCCCAACTGCTCCCGACGCAAGGCCCCACCCAGTAGAGCCCATTACCCGGCAACAGGCTATAAGAACGTGGGTCGACAAACCCTAACAGTCCATCGTGCACTTCACCTCCAGCCGCCGTCTCTGCGCCGCCTCGTCGTTTGAGTTCCTCCTCCATCTGTTTTCCCTTCTGCTAGTACCTGGCCTGGGAGTTGCCTTCTATTTCAGGTCCAGTATCCGGAGAAAATTTGTTGGATTTGTTTCGATTTGAATGTTGCCTGTCTTTTCGGTATGGAGCACATGAAAGATTCATGTCCTTCTTGACTCTTTTTTTTTTCAAAAAAAAAGAAAGAAAAAAAATCTCACGCATAGTCTGAAACTCTGACAATGAAATCAGAGAGATCGGGCTGTCAACAGCAGGCGCCGTTCAATGGCGTCCTGACTGCCGCATGGAGCCCAGAGTGACGCCTAGCCAGGAGAAGATTGTTTGGAGATCCATCTTCTTTTAGTTCCAAGCCACAATACCTGGCCACATATCGACGCAAACTCACCCCCACACCCAAGTAGCTTCATCTTCTTGCATGCGGCCGTCTATTTCTACTGGAACCTGTATCTGCTTTTGTTTCATTCTGGTGCTGGGACCGGTGCTCTCTATGGAGGTTGCCCGTTGCAAGGTGCCTAGAGAGACGCACGCCTATACACCATTGGTGGGGGCTTAGGTCGTGTATGTTTCATTTTTTATTTTATTTTCCCGTTGGTACAATTCCTTCTTCCTTTTTTTTGGTTTTCCTGTTTTTGGCACCTAAGGCCTTGTTTAGTTCGTAAAAATTTTCAAGATCCCCGTCACATAGAACTAAACAAGACAGTTAAACTACGAAATGGCAATATGTGTGAAATTTTTTATTGGAATGCCGGGTTGGTTGAACCATGAATAATGAAACTGGCAAAAGAAATGTCTCCTAACACCCAATAGATCATCTATCGTGAATCATTTGACCAGGATGATAGCGTCGTAAGGTTACGCCGTGACAAAAACCAGTCAATGAATCAAGTACAATTTGTCAGTTCAACTTGAATATGGTCATACAAACACCACAATTCAAATCAAGTAACAATGTATCAGTTGAACAAATAACAATGTACCACAACTCAAATCAAGTAACAACAATTCAAATCAAGTAACAATGTATCAATGAAACAAATAACAATGTACCACAACACAAATCAAGTAACAATATATCAGGTGAAAACGGTCATACAAACCAGACGCAGCTGCGGCGCCACCCAGCCGAGTTAGGCCTTGTTTAGATGTAGATTTCGCTACTGTAGCACTTCCGTTTGTTTGTGACAAATATTATCCAATTATATACTAACTAAGGTTAAAAGATTCGTCTTACGATTTATAGACAAACTGTGTAATTAATTTTTGTTTTCGTCTATATTAATGCTTCATGTATGTGCTTTAAAAATTGATGTGACGAAAAATCTTGAAAACTTTTTAGTTTTCGGGGTAAACTAAACAAGGCCGGCCTTACTGAATCATGGTAAATTGTAGGCTTCATAAACCGACAAGGTGAGTTGATGGAGGCTGTGCAATGATGCTTCAGCAGCAAAGGGATGTGTTATTTTTGTTTGTGAGGCAACCTTTATGAATATGGTGCTGAATTAGATGGTCAATTCTGAATTTGTTTGAGTTCAGTGGGACATGCCAAGATTATTCCCGTAGTGTTGAATTCTATCTCTCCTTTTTTTTTGTTAATATCACAAATAATGTCATTAGAAACTCTGAACTTTCATTCACTTCTAGAGTTGCTATCACATTCACAAAGTTCTGAAGTTCATTGAGTTTATATTTAGTGCAAGTTCTGAAGTTCATTCAGACCATGTCTAAACACAGTCGTCGGGTGGTCCTGTATAAGCCCTCAAAAGATGGCGGAAAGGCAACGGCCTGATATGTGGGCCAAGGGAAAGAGGAAAACAGCCCATTCCGTCCGTATCCATAAGAAAGCCCACGCAAATGCTTGTACTCCACTTTGGAACAATCGACGTCTTCTACCCGGTCCATGGAAAAACCCTAGCAACCTTGTGTAGCCGTGTAGGTAAAGAAACCAAGCAGCCCCTAATTCTAGGCGCCAAATGCTGGAACACCTTGTCGCCGCCAAAGCTACCCGCTGAGCCTGTTCGCTTAACATTCAGTATTATTTTTCTCTTACAACGAATCAGACTTTAGATAAATCCCTGCACCCCCAAACATCTAATTTTAGGAACTAAACAGCCCCTAAACGAGACTCTCTCCATTAGACAAGTGCTACAAGTTTGCTGCCTGGATGCCGCAGCATGGCGCCCTCGGATTCCAAGAAAACAACGACAGGTAGCTGACGCCTGGTGCCTCTTCTTTCAGGAGTTAGTAAACCAGTACTGAGTCTCCAAAAGAATATTGTTTTAGAACTTTAGACAACTTATTTTATCATTTGTCTTATTTATTTTTTTACATAAATATTATATATTTTGTTAAAACTTATTTTATCATTAGAGATATTTTACTCATAATTAATTTATTTTATAATTTAAATAAAATTTTTAAATAAGACGAACGAGTACAATATCTGAAAGTAAAAAACGTCACTAATCTCGTTGGTTTTGTATATCCTTCCTTTACTCTTACATGAAAATTCTGGCACTTGGCCGAAAGTCAATATGAAATGAATCAGGTGGGGAATTTCCCCAAGTTGAATGTTCAAAAAATGTATAGCTTCAAGTTCATTTGGCCTCGTTCGCTTGGCTGAAAAATTATGATTAAAAATTATTGTCTGCTGATTTGTTGTAAGATAAAAACATTATTGAATGACTGATTGATTTGACTAATAAGCTTAAGAAGTACTTATTTTGTACTGCATCATGTTCTAATCGTGTTTGCTGTACAAATATGCATGGAATTTATATATCTTCTAAATTATATATTTTATATCGGTTGCTTACGTGAACTACTGTTAGGTAAGTTTATTATAATTTGCGTAGGCACTCTAATAATAAGACCTTGTTCAGTTTCTAATTTTTTTTTGTTTCGGGTACTGTAGCACTTTCGTTTTTATTTGACAATTATTGTTCAATCATGAACTAACTAAGCTCAGAAGATTCATCTCGCAATTTACAGGCAAACTGTGCAATTAGTTTTTGTTTTTTATCCATTATTAATGTCTTATGCATGTGCTGTAAAATTCGGTGTAACGAAAAATCTTGAAAAGTTTTTAGTTTTGGGATGAACTAAACAAGGTCTAAATAATCCTAGGCACAGATTTTTGCGAGCTCCGCCCTAGATGGAGTATGGATTTGATTTGAAGCTTAGTTTGCTTGTAGTGAATAAATTTGCTATAAACCAGTTGGTAATGACACATGGCCTGTACGTTGCTACCAACACAAAAGAATGACAAACAAAAATGAAAATGATGATTATTCTAAGAAAATGGTGCCTCAAGGCAGACATCTCAGCGACAATCTCGGCGAGGCCAAGAATACCCACTGGATTGACCACTAGCACTAGTTGTAGAATTCCAAGACCCGTGCTTAAGAGACGAGTCACGTGTAGCTTTGTCTACTGTTGCTGAATCGTGATTGTCCATCGGCAGGCAAGTATTACGGGTTGGGGGTGTTTGGCAGGTAGTGTAAATTTTTTGTTTTATTTAAAAATTATTGCCCAATCGTATATTAATTAGATTTAAAAGATTCGTCTCCTAAATTACTCTTTAGCTATGTTTTTAATTTCGTAAATAGTCTATATTTAGTACTTCATTCAAATATCGGCACAAAGCTGTGCTGGCACGGTGGCTAACATGGGAGATTGGAGAGTTTACATCACTTTGGCGTAGATGGTGGCGGTCTTGTTTAGTTTTAATTTTTTTAGAAATCGACACTGTAGTAATTTCGTTTGTATTTGACAGATATTGTCCAATCATGGATTAACTAGGCTCAAAAGATTCATCTCGTCAATTTCGACCAAACCGTGCAATTAGTTTTTATTTTCGTCTATATTTAATACTCCATGCATATGTCTAAAGATTCGATGTGACAGAAAATCTGAAAAATTTTGTAAAATTTTTTGGGAACTAAACAAGGCCTTAAATAGTGGCAGCTTCATGAGTTGGCCTCGTTCAGTTTTCACCTAAAAATTTTTCACTCCATCTATCGAATATTTGGACATATACATGAAGCACTAAATATGAATAAAAAATAATTAATTGCACAATTTATATGTATTTTATAAAATAAATCTTTTAAACCTACTTAGTCTATAATTGAACACTAATCGTTATAGTAATAAATGTGCTACAATATTAAAAACTTTTCTTTTTGATGAACAAAACAAGGCCTCAGTGCTCGAAGCAGTACGGCCTCGAGATGCCCTGAGTTTTACCCACTGCGGCTTGTGGAGAGCAATGCCGGATTTTCATTGCTTTTATTCAAGCTTCACTCCACTGTGGAGGGTTAGAATTCAACGAGCTAGCACAGTTCAAAATTTGGAACCCAAATATTTTTACGAGAATTTTAGACCCTACCAAACACGCCTGATTCAAGTGTCAACAGGGTCATCGTTACGGAAAAAAGGAGTATTAAAATAGAGCAAAAAATATTTTAGTCAAAGCTAATATTTATTATACTAAATATATATCATTATATTAATCATAAAAGATATTTAATAATATATTTATGTAGAGCCATAAATGTTAACATTATTATTTTAAAGGCAGAATAGCCATTTTAGTCCCTCAACTATTACTCGAGGCTCAATTTCGTCCTTTAACTTTCAAAACGTCCATTTTAGTCCTCAAACTCTACTATTAGACTCAATTTCATCCTAGAACTATGAACATGATCGTTTTAGTCCTCAAACTTAGTATTTTGAGCTCAATTTCATTTAAAAACTATCAAAGTGTATTTTATTCTGTAAACTTTTATTTTTAACTCAACTTTATCTATGTTGTACGTGGAATGTTGCACTACTGCACATGATTAGCTCCACACCAACAGCGATTGAAGATAGAAAAATAATATTTATCTAAAAACTCTTTCATGTCCATTAATAATTTCAAGCTGTTATGTTTAGCATTACCTTATACTTGTACCATTTATATATATCTAACCAAATTGATATTTGTGGGAAGAACTATAGTTACATCAAACACTATTTATTCTTCAAGAATACATGGATATATTGAAATAATAGCAAATCTATAATTTTGATAATTTATGGATGAAATTTTGTCTGAAATATAATGTTTTCTTTTTTAATAGACAAATTTGAGTTGAAAATAAAAGTTAAATGCACTTTAATAGTTTATGGATGAAATTGAGCTTAAAATGCAAAGTTTAAGGACTGAAACAATCATCTTCATAGTTGTAGGATGAAATTGAGCCTAAAACTAAATTTTGAGGACCTAAATAGCCATTTTAATAGTTTAGGAATGAAACTGAGCCTTGAATAATAGTTGAGGGACCAAAATGGTTATTGTGCCTATTTTAAAACTGTATTCAGAGCTAAAATAATTTGACTCGGAACAAACCTAAACATAGATACTTTCTGGCATGGAGGTGGTATATTATACAAAAGCAGGTGGCCATGATGCAGACTGATTTCAGGAGCAAAAGGTAGTGAACCAACGGGTATAACGGTCATCTGGGGCACAAACACAAACACAAAAGCAAGCGTGATCAGATTATGTACTATCCTTTTCCCCTCAAAAGAACCCAAGGCTGACAAAGGGTCAAAGGCTCTGCCGCGTACTGCTCGTAGTGTTGCGGCAGCAGCACTCTCCCAATCACAGTCCCCTGCTGTCAAGCTTTGCTTTGCAGCTGCCTGCTGGGGTGGTTAGTTTATCTTAACCAAAGTGTGCACTGCTTGTGTAGGACAGCTGAGAGCGACAGCTCTCTCAATCCCCTAAAAGCAAAAGGTTAAAACAACACATCACAGCCACAAGCTTTCTGGACAAATGGGGACATGCTTAAACAATGGCCGCAACTTGCAAGACCTGCAGTTTGGGACTGACCGGCAGATATTCCAACCAGCAATCAACCGGTCAAATCAAGGATTAGCAGGCAATTAAGAAACCAAAGAAAAAGGGCTACAGTACTGCTAAAAGAAGATTCACAGTCCAAGCCTGCTCCACTGCAGTATAAACATCATAGCAGCCACCAGTGGCACTAGCAGGCAAAAATATATTGCTTCTCGAATAATAATTATCATTATCTACGAGATCACAAGTGTTGTTCTTGGGGTGAAGGGGGAAAAAATGTATTGCTGAGTTCTGACCAAGATACTTCAGGAGAAAGCAAGCACGCACATGGCAGGAAAGCCAGGATATCAGCACCTCGGCCATACCTTAACGAGACAAAGACACCAAATCCTGAAGAAAGTTGCACCGCTCTTTGCATATTTTTGTTGCGCCTTTGATAGATTCTCTTCCATGTACAAAATTGAAAAACAACATGTCATTTCGATGTGTACATACTAGTTCAAAAATCTGCTAGTGTGAGTTAAAAAGTTCAGAATCCTGCTACAGAGAGTGCAATTTCTTTCATCCACTTGAAGCTGAAGCAGCTCAAAGAATGGGACACAAACCAAGCCAAGTGCAGATTAACATAATCTAAGCTCTTACAGTCCCTATCACAATCATATAAACTAGCACTAATCGTTCTCAATGCCAATCAAACCACGGAGCAAACACAAAACCAGATCATCCCCAAATTATACAGGTTAATACGAGCAAGCCAGGAACAAGTGGAATGGAAAATGAAAAGTTTTATCCAAGACATGTTTCTGATTTTGTATGCCTCGATTGCAGAAAGTAACAGAACACAACAAGGAGACTAGGAGAGGAAAGAAAAAACAAAGATGATTTAAAAATAATAACAAGCCAAAGGTTGCAGAGAATAAACAGAACCCAGAAAACGATAAATAAGAATGATAATGATAATGCTAAAAAAAGAACTAAAAAATATAAGAATAAATAACTGACAATATTTGTGATACAAAAAGGAACAAATGATACTGGAATTTTGTTGTTCTAAACTTTTGTCTGACTGAACTTAACAGAACTGAAACTTCTCTATACAACCAGATATATGATATATCCCTGCACCTACAATCCTCCTCTGTCCCTCTCAAACTCTTCTTATTCACAGCCAATTAACCACCAATCCCAAGCCTAAATCCATCACCTTCAATCCAATCCCTTTCAGCACCAATGGCTGGACCGACACCTACAAAACATAATTTAGAAAATTCTGTGGAGCTTACCACGCTCTCTTGAGGCCTGTAGCCATCAACCAACACTATTTGCTAAGCATGACAATGACCACGTACATGCTGAATCTGGCAACTACTAGCCATTGCCAGAGGGACAAGAGCAAAACCAACTATCCTTCCTTGCGTTTGAGATTCTTTCTATCAATGCAGCGGAGGGGGTGGCGGCGATCCATATTGATATGGGTATACTGATGGCCATGGATGGTGCTGCTGTGGGGGAGGAGGTGATGCATATCGGACAGGGTATGTGGGTGGCAATGGACCGGGGTAAAATGGTGGTGGCGGTGGCCATGGATGCGTTGGAGTGCAGGGCAGCGGTGGTGGCAGAACGGGGCATGGCGGGCACTGTGGTGGTGGGTGGTAGACTGGTGCCGGAGGGGGCGAGGATGGTGGAGGTGGGGAACGCGGCCGTGGTGATGGTGGTGGTGGTGACGGCAGCAGTGGAGGTGGCGGTGGTGAGGGCAGCGGTGATGGTGGTGGTGGTGACGGCAACAGTGGAGGTGGCGGTGGCGAGGGCAGCGGTGGCGACGGCGGAGGTGGTGATGGCGGAAGTGGCGGAGGTGGTGATGGTGGAGGTGGCAAAGGCGGTGGCGGTGGTGGGAGCATAGGCGGGGGCGGCAGCTGCGGTGGCGGCGGTGGTGGGAGCATCGGTGGGGGAGGTGATGGAAGCCGAGGCGGCGGTGGCGATGGGAGCATCGGCGGGGGAGGTGATGGGAGCCGCGGCGGCGGCATGGGCGGGACGAACGGCTTGCAGTGGAACGCGGCGCAGTTAACAGGTGGGCGGGCGTAGAACGCGGCGCACTGCTGCGGCGTCCGCTGCGCGGGGCGGTCGGGCAGGCAGTTGCTCCGGTCGCTGTCCCGCGGCACGACGCGCGCGCACGCCGGCGGCTCGCCCGTGAAGAAGTTGTAGGCGAAGGTGAAGTTCTTGAGGCGCGGCAGGTCGCATATCCCCGACGGTATGGCGCCGGTGAGCAGGTTGTGCGCGACGTCCAGCTGCTCCAGCTTCCTCATGAGCGCGAGCTCCGGCGGCAGCGGGCCGGCGAGCTGGTTGAAGCTGACGTCGAGCACGGTGAGCTCCCGCAGCAGGCCGATCTCCGGCGGGAAGCAGGAGGTGAGGCCGTTGTTGATGAGCAGGATCTCGTTGAGCGTGCCGGACATGTTGGCGACGCTCGCCGGTAGGCACCCGCCGAAGCTGTTGTGCGCGAGGACGAGGACGGACGCCGGCGAGTTGCCGATGTTGTCGGGGAGCTGGAAGCGGAGGCGGTTGTGGTTGAGGAAGATGGCGTCGAGCGGGCGGTCGAAGAGGCGGGCCGGCACGGCGCCCTCGAAGTCGTTGAAGCGGAGGTCGAGGAAGCGGAGCGCCGGGAGGTCGAGCACGACGGCCGGGAACGGGCCGACGAAGCGGTTGTTGCTGAGGTCGAGCTCGTGGAGGAGGCGGAGGCGGCGGAGCGCGGTCGGGAGCACGCCGCAGAAGCGGTTGGAGTTGAGGTGGAGCAGGGCGAGGTCGGCGAGGAGGCCGAGCTCGGGCGGGAGGAACCCCGCGATGTCGCCGTGGTTGAGGTCGACCCCGGCGACGGCGAGCGCGCCGCGGCCGCGCCCGGAGGTGGAGGGGAGCGGCGCGCAGTAGACGCCCGTGTAGTTGCAGACGTCCGGGCCGGCCCAGTTGGCGGTGAGGTTGTTGGGGTCGGAGAAGATGGCCTGCTGCTTCCACGTCTGCAGCGCGACGTACGCGTCCCGCAGGCGCCGGCTCGGGAACCGCCACGACGGGTCCACCTCCACCGCCGCCGTCGGCAGCCCCTCGCCCGCCGCCGCCGCGGCGCCGCCGAAGACAACGGCGGCGGCGGCGGCGGCCAGGAGCGCCAGGAAGACGGCTCCTCTCATCTCATCTCCGGCGCAGCGGCGATCCCCTCTCCTGTGCGGTGCGGTGCGGCGCGGCGCAGTGACGCGTCACTTGTTGCGCGCCGAAAGAGGCGAACGCGTATATAGAGAGAGGGGGGGGGAGAAGGGAGGGGTGGGGACTGGTGCTATAAACACGCGCAGCGCAGCGGTGTTGGAGGGGGGAGAAGAAGACAAGGAGCGGGGAGGGGGAGGGGAGGGGGAGGGGGGTTGCAGAAGCGAGCGCGGCGGAGGATTTATGACGGGCGCGGGGGCAGTGGGAGGCTAGGGGCACACCCGCGTTCGCCTCCGGATTTTGCGTCCGAGAATTCGTGCCAGCGCCAGGCGTGGCCGTGTGGCGTGGGCGTGGGCGTGGGCTGGAGCATCGAGTAGCAGCAGTGCGAAAAAGAACCGCGGACCGCGAGTCCAGTTCAAACTCTCAGTCACAGCGCGTGAGGGAAAAAGCTAACAAAAGCGGATGGATTATTTTTTTTATATTATTATATATATGATGAAAAAGAGGGAAAGGTGTTAATTGCACGGAATATTTCCTATATGTGATTTGTGAGCGGACTTTATTCAGAGGAGAACGTGCTAGGCCAGCGTGCACGCATCTTGCCCCGCGTTACAACAAAATAACAGAAGACGTGATGAGAGCGAAAAATGGGATTAGCAAACGTGTTTCGTGCATTGCAATAGTTAGCCTTGGGCAAATTTAACTGAGAAGCGATAACCGAACTGAAATAATTAGAATTGAAAATTTTGGTTCCTAATATTAAGGAACTGAAATAAGCCGAAGAAAATTCGGTTCCTACTCTCGATTAACCAAATTAACCGGAAGAACCCAATTACATGAATTATACTTCACCTACTTGTATTTTGTAAGATTATGTTTGGTTTATGTGTGGTGTTTTGTTTTTTGTGTTAATGTATTGTTATTGTTTTCTTAAAAATTATTATTATTAAAGAATGAATATAGTGTTGCATAAATTTGCTTTAGAACACGTATATTTATTATTTTCTTGAGGTCTTTCTGTCGACGAAAGCCGGTCGGCAGTCTACCTTGGGGTATACCCACGGTAGTAGTTTATCGGTAGACGGTGCGCAAACTACGAACTCGATGATGACGCAAGACACGGGCGAGCTTTTTATCCAGGTTCGGCCGCCGAGTTGGCGTAATACCTACGTCCTGCGTCTGGTTGTATTGATTTGTGTTGAGAGAATAATCGTGTATATGACTTGTCCTCTAGGGGCCTCTGCCCCTCCTTATATATCCTGAAGGGACAGAGTTACAAGTAAACTATCCTATTTGGTACAATATCTTGTAGTCTTGCGGTGCACGCCGATCAGTCGTGCGCCGCACGTCTTCATCCTGTGGGCCGAGCCACCTCTGACGGTGCGGCCCATATAGGCCCATGAGGGTATAGGGGTTTATACCCCTACAGCTAGTCCCCGAGCACCATGTATTGTGATGTAACACGCCGTCTTGAGCTTCTTCGATCAGTGAGGCTTGACGTCTTCAATAAGCAGGAAAGTCGCCCAAACAGTTGCAACGGTATTTTGACCAACTCAAAAGACAGTTGATCAACATTGACATCGAAGAAGCAGGTTGTTCGAAGAATGCATGGTGCTCTAAATTAAAAAAGATTTCTTTCCTGTTGAAGTGTGCCCACTTTACTTTTCTGAAAAGTATAGACCTCAAAAAAGCAAGCATATTCACCGCAAGGTGAAGTGTGCCCACTTAGTCCCCGAGCCTGGTAGTAGGTGACGTAGGCACGTGGTGCCAGGGTCTAAAGAGAAAAAACCACATAGAAAATCTGATACTGAAATGCATCGATAGATGCATCGTACCGATGTAGTCCCCGAGCTTGCTGGAAGGCGAAGTATGAGCCTTGTAGCAAGGTCTAAAAAATTAAAATTACCTAGTCCAATTCATATGTAACTGAGAAAAGCAGTCCCCAAGCTGCGGTCGGACAGTGATCGAAGCAAGTCTCGAGCACAGCGCAGGGAGTGATTGATGAGTCTCCGAGCACGATCGGTAGTCAGCACAGTCCCCGAGCACGACATAGAGACTGATCGGCCAGTCTCCGAGCGTGATTGGGAACGTAAACGTCCTCGGTGGTCGGCACAGTCTTCAAGCACAGCGTAGAGAGTAGTCGACAAGTCCCCGAGCGTGGTTGGGAACGTAAACGTGCTCGGTGGTCGGAGCAGTCCCCGGGCACAGCGTAGGGAATAGTCGACGAGTCCCCGAGCGTAGCTTGTCGACTAGACCAAACTCCTGAAAAATAAATATAGAGAATAGGTAGTACATGATGTATAAATAAACTCTAGATAAAAAATTAGTACTGAGACAAGTTTTAGATTTTTTGTTATAAAATTAGCACGAGTAGTTAATTCATCCTAGAGCTTGTACCAGCTCTGGTCTAGCCAACAATCAGCATGAGATGCGGAACCTAGACATGTGTAGAATTGCCAGCCTCGACAGAGAGCTACTGCCGACCACCCAGAACGCAGAGGGCGGATCTCATGCACGTGTAGGGAGGAGTCGGAGACAGTACCGGCTCTGGAAAACTCGTGTAGGAGAAAAAACTAGTCGGCTAACCAAAAAATTATTTTGAAGGATAATAATATTAAAAATGTTATGCCATAAATAAATAAAATATTAGAAGTGCACTTATCTTTGAAAGAAAGTTTAGTCAGTGACGACAAAATTGTCCGGCCTTCGAGCTTTTCGACTTGTCATGACGGTGGTCGCTGTTGTCATAGCGTCGTTCTTCGCGGCGATTATTATTGCGACTGGTGGTCAGAGCAAGTAGGCCAAACAATTTGGTCGATGGCCCGAGCAGGTCGGTGTTGTCGATCTGCCTCCCTTTGTAGCAGGGAAGCGGGTGACGCGTTGTCGGCGTGGTCGGAGACGTTGCTGGAGTAGTCGGAGTCGTAGCCAGCGTGGTTGGAGCCGCCGCCGACGTCGATGAAGAAGTGGTTGGCGCAGATCGGATCTACACCTCCTCCGTGGTCATGGCGGTGAAGTTGTTGAAGCTGACGGTGAACATGAAGTCGCCCGCCATGGCCGCGAAGTCGGGGATGATGGCCATCTTGTTCGTCGGGAGAGCTGTACTTACACCCCCTACCTGGCGCGCCACTGTCGACGAAAGCTGGTCGGCAGTCTACCTTGGGGTATACCCACGGTAGTAGTTTATCGGTAGACGGTGCGCAAACTACGAACTCGATGATGACGCAAGACACGGGCGAGCTTTTTATCCAGGTTCGGCCGCCGAGTTGGCGTAATACCTACGTCCTGCGTCTGGTTGTATTGATTTGTGTTGAGAGAATAATCGTGTATATGACTTGTCCTCTAGGGGCCCCTGCCCCTCCTTATATATCCTAAAGGGACAGAGTTACAAGTAAATTATCCTATTTGGTACAATATCTTGTAGTCTTGCGGTGCACGCCGATCAGTCGTGCGCCGCACGTCTTCATCCTGTGGGCCGAGCCACCTCTGACGGTGCGGCCCATATAGGCCCATGAGGGTATAGGGGTTTATACCCCTACACTTTCTGAAAAAGTTTGGTTACTTCGGGTAGAGCTGGAAGCGAACTAAAATAGCCAAAAACCGAAATGGTTGATTCCTATAATTTTTTGAGAACTAACCGGTTTCTATTTTCTAAGAACCAAATTTTCTTCAAAAACCGAATGCCCAGCCCTAGCAATAGGATATAATATGTCTTAAAATCAAACTTCATAACATCTATGCTTGTAATCAAACTCTATATCATTTCTATACAATAGTTGTTCTAACGAGTATAAGCATGAGTGTGAATTTCATATGAGACATAAAGGACATCAAAGCAATTTGGAAAGTAAAAAGACAAAACAGAAGAGTTTATTGGCTCTTTAATGTTATTATATATATACAGATATATAAAGATAATTTGATATAAATATAGATATCTTACTAATCTTTTAAGGTGCAATGCAATATATAATATATAAATTAATTGATATAGATATAGACATAGACATAGATATATTATTACCTTGATCCTTTATACAATTTTAGATTTGGTAAAAGTCAAAATGGGTATTATAGAATATATTTTGTGATGAATTTAAATTATTTATTTAGTATGATAAATATTATATAGATTTAGTTAAACTTTAAATAGTTTGACTTACCATTGTTTAAGAATAGCATCATTTTTACTACGTCTCAAGAGAATGCAACTCTTCATTCTAAATCAACAAGCTCAAGTTTGACAATTTTTTTAAAAAAATATACAAGTATTTGAACTATTAAATGTGTGCTTTCTTATAAATTGAGTTAAATTTATGGTAATCTGACTTAGATAAATTTGTGGTGTTTTTTTCAAAGGTGGTACAAAGGAGAAAGAAAAAAACAAGTTTATTAATGATCCTGCTCACTGGACTGATAGTGTGACACACACACACACTGTACCCAGTACACTGCCGTGTTGGTCAAAGGAAGGGATTTATTTACAGAAATTAGAAGTGGTCATGTGAATCGTAAACAAGACTATCCCAGCATCCAACCAGTACATGCAGATGAATATGGAAAGCAACCAAAATATTTAAGTAACCTGCCTATATCCATTAGATTTTTGCCCCTGGCCTACTAGGAGTATTTAATTTTGTTTATTCTGTGCACGTAATGTTTGTTCTATCGGCGTGTGGTACAGGAGCATAAAGAACTCGAATGCAAGGACGTGAGAGGCAGTCACGCGGCACACCGCACACTGCATGGCCAGCTGTTTGAGGTTGACCATCTTTGGCCCGGTGGGGTTTTGCGCTTTTGCTTGTGACGTTGAAATATACACCCGTCAAACAAATATACTACCTCCATCCGACAAAAAAAAATTGCAATTCTTAAGTAATATCATATTTTAGTACTTATATTGACCAACTATAGATGAAAAAATATCAGTGTTTATAAGACCAAATAAATATTATTAGATTAGTTATAAAATATATTTTCATGATAAATTAATTTAAAGTCATAAATTCCATGTTTATCAGTGTTTATAAATAGGAGGCAGTACGTGTGAATTGAGGAGGCAGTACCATCTAATTTTTTTTACTCCATCTGTACTACAGGGTGAAGCTAAGGCCTTATTTACTTCCACTCAAAAACCTAAAATTAAATACAACACAAAATAGGAGTAGATCAAATGTGCCAAGCAATCATATAGTTTCATATGCATATCAGGTTGCAGGCGGGCTCATTCGCGGCTGTCCGCTAACCCGCATCGCTTGCCGCAAAGTTTATTTGTGGGTTTGCGGTCAGCCTCTAAGCTATAAACTTTGCGGGTAAATTTTTGGCGGACATAACAGACTAGGCTGCTAAACCCGCGAGATCCGCTATACTACATAGAGACTATGTGGATATTGTCTCTCTCCACGTATATACTATAAGAATTTAGAATCTATAAGCTAAACATTTATATCCAGTTAATTAACGAGCACAGATGATACAACTTTGCACTGATCATTTTAATTTTCATATCCCGGCTATCTATATATTGTACGTTCCCAAATATAACAACATCAAGAAGTACATGTATAGAAACAAGGACAAATATCCCGTAACAAAAGTTATTATTACTAAATAAAGACATAACATATGTATTTACTCTTCACTCTTGCGGGCTCTTGCGGGCTCTTGTGAGATTGCTCGTTCGCCCAACGGACTTGGCGGGTTGGAGTCACTAGGCCACGAAAAAATTGCAGGCCGTCCGCAATAGCCGCGAAGCCAAATTTTGCGGAGCGAGGGGACGGGTTATGTTGACAACCCGCCCCGCCTACAATCTGATATGCATAGTTGGATACCATTTCTGCATCGCAACAATCCAGAAGCCATAAGGCTGCATAGGTATTCAAAAAACATCATAATAAACAATGAATTTCAGAACCAATTGAGAGTTCAGTTGGCATACGATTGATTTGCTATACTCTGCAGCTTTTCTCAAAACTGAACGTATATTTCCTCTCGTAAAAAAAAACAAAATGTATTTAGAGAAATCTGAGTAGAGTACATGAATATTTTCTAGTGCAAGAGCGGGAGCACCGGCGCCTCGAGCAGCACGGGAGCACGCAGGTGAGCGCGCAGGCGGGCGTGTGCGGAAGCTGCGCTTCCGTGCGCGAGGAGGCGGCACGGCGGTGACGGAGCAATCAGGCAACCACATGTCGGAGCTGCACTTCGCACGCGAGGATATGGCGCAGTGGCGACGGAGCAATTAGATGGCCATGTCTCGGCGCTGCGCTTTCCGCATGAGGATGCGGCGGCGACAGAGCAATGAGGTGGGCGCGTGTGGGAGCTGCCCTTTTACACGCGAGGATGCGGTGCCGCGGCGATGGAGCAATGGATCCCAAGGAAAGCCGCTGGAAACTACTAGTGTCTCCCCAGTCGGGCCGGTTTCTTTGAAGTAGAAACCGTTTCTGTGATTTCTTCTCTCTTTCTTCGTTAATTCTTTTGCCACATCAGTAAAAAAAACTAAATTATTAATGTAATTAAGAGAGATAGAAACTATAATTAATATACCATTAGGACTGCCCTTAGTCTATAATTAAACAATAATTATCATAAACAAACGAAAGTGCTATAGTGTCACGAAATTTTTCACTTCACCAACTAAACACGGCCTAAAGCGAAGGAAATACTCCACCTAGCCTCTTGCCGATCTTACTAACGGGTAATTGCGCGAGGTGTTTATGGGCTCGTGCCTAACTAAATCGTCTAGGTCGACTTTGTTGCTGCTGTGAGATTTCAATCCTTGAGTGGTTTGTACGAGTTTCGTGCGATCTCAGCGTGCTAACATTTTGAATGTGTGTCTGGTCTTTTGCATTTTCTTATAATGTTTTCTTTGCAAGGTGACATGCAGAGATGTGTAGAAAATACTTCTTCGATTTAGGATTTAGGGTAGAGATACATTCCATGTTTGATCCAATTATACTTATTAAGAATATCAGTACTCCCTCCATCTCAAATTATATGTTATTCCAAGAATCTTGGAGTGTTAAACCATCTCAAATTTGACCAAAATTATATCATAACATAATAAAATTTATGATAACAACTAAGTATCATTAGATTCTTCATTAATTATATTTTCATATTATATCTATTTAATGTTATGAATCTTTATAATTTTTTCTATAATTTTGGTCAAATTTGAAATGCTTTGACTCTCCAAGATTCTTATAATGACTTATAATTTAAAATGGAGAGGGTATATTTTTATAAGTATTTCATCATTTTTAAAAAAATTAACTCCTCAAGAAACAAGATATATGTTTGTTTTGGGACAGAGGGAGAATGACTGAGCATGTAACTTTTTTGACATGAACAACGGCAAAATGACCTTTCTTGTGTAATGTTTTACGGAACCTACCTTGACCACTTTTTTGTTTGTTTTCTTTTTCAAATCATTATAAATGCAGACACTTATACATATAAACACGCTCATCCTTATAGAAACATGTACATACACCCTGCCTTTGTAGGAATGTAGACACCTCTGAGATTGAGCAGATCTCGAAATTAATAAATTCACCTCAAGTGCCTCGCCATCGACTGACATATGCCGTATTCTCTGTGGTTTGTTTTATTAAAAAAATACAAGTTGTCATATTAATTTGATAAACTAAAAGGCACAAGCATAGATCACTTGAAATACCGGGATTAAATTTGATCATTGGAACACAAGGAGAGGGCGGTAGCACCCCTGCCCGCACGAATGGCTGTTATTTTTTATTTAAAAAAAAAATACAAGAAGGTAATCAGAGTACGTACCGTCGCAACTTGATCCAAATGCCCAGTAATGTTAGTGGTAAAACTGATTTGTAGTACTGTAACATTAGTCGTCTTTGCTTTCGCGCTACATATATATGTACATGCACAATACTGAACTGCTTGATCACAATTAATCACCTCGACAATCTGGTGACGCACGAGTGTCACGAACCCAGCTGCGCCTACGTACCTATATATGCCTCAAAAATTTGCTAGCATGGATCTGTTGCTTTGCAGCCATGCTGGATGGCCATCTTCGTCGCTTCTCCGTCCGTTTTGCTGTCGCGCTATATATCTTTCTTCTCGGTCAGAAAGAGAAGAGCGGCAGCACCACATATGGCAGTATCCCATATGGGACTGACTGAGTAGATAAGAGTCGTCGTCGAGACTCGAGAGCAACCGCTGCTTTCACTTCATCTAGAGAGCGCCCGAGGGTAATAACGAACTCCATCCATCTGAAAATAAATCGACGTCTCTGTTTTTTTCTAGTAAGTTTAACTGAATATAAATATCAAGTTAATTATATATATAATCTCTAAATAAATTTACTATAAAGATATATCTAATAATAACACTTATTATCTATCATGAATGCTTTGTATTTTTATATATATTTGTCGGAATTCAAAAGATTTGACTCCTTTAGTAAGATACATGTTTGTTTCAGAATGGAGGGAGTACTCGGCTTGTTCGACGTACCTCCAATCCAAAAAGACCGCTAGATTATTTTTTGTTAAATATTTTTAATTTAACTAGCTGTATAGAATACATTATTAATATTTGTAACTCCGAATAGGTATGCACCATCAAAGTACACTTAAAACTAACAAAATGATATTTATTCAGTTATTTTTTATAGGTTAGCAAACGTGTCCGTATGTTGTATCGGAACACCTCTTGAAATCGTATTTCATCCTATTATTAGTCGTGAGTTGTGCGTACTCGTATGAGAACAAATTGTAAGCTCAGATGCCCATACAGGACACGGAGGGTGCAAGGTCAAGGTTGTTATATCGGATTTAGATTAAGTTTACTGGCATGTGGAGGATGAACACGGGGTGATTTTCTTGAAGCAACGAAAATAAGAATATTTTGCTTTTTAATATTAATTATAGATTATAGATATAGATATGATAGAGATATAAATATAGATAATATAGATATAGATTTATCTGATTAAATCTGATATAGATATAGATATAGATATAGATATGAGATGTCTTTTTACAAAGCAAATATATCTCTGACAATTCGTTAAGAAAGATGTACCGAGAGTTCATTTATCAGTGTTTTTCTCTCACAACAAATCAGTCAACTATGGCTTATCAGCCAAATAAATAAAGCGTGATTATCTGATCGAGTGAGGCCTAGGTTTGTGCCTTCGTGGCATGTACGGTTGGGGCTCTTTCCCAGGCAGATGCTGCGGCACATCTGCATCTGCTATTCTCATGGTTAGCGACCACTAGCCTCCAGTCCAGGCTCTAGGGCGCGCGTTACCGTCGTCTGAACATGAAGATCCCGTTTCGCGTGTAGGCAAACCCGCGAATACGATACGACGACGTGCAGTTGGGCAGGATCGGACGGATGTATACGCAGTATGTAGCTGGTACAGGTACAGAGGCAGCCTGAGTCGTCTGTGATGTGTGCATGGCACGAGAAGCACAAGGAAAAAGGAGACACGCACGCCGGCCAGCCGTAGCTTCCTTCCTGCTACACCTACAAATGCAGGCTATTTAAGCAGCGTACTCCTACACGTCGATGCATGAGCAGTGCTGTGGATCGGAGGACGAGGACGGGTGCGGCGGTCCTCCTGTCTGCCTGCCTAGGAGTGTCTATATCTGTCGGTCGTTTCACTCCGTTTAGTATTCCTACTGAAGGTTTTTTTTTTTGTTTCACACGAAATTATAGCATATTTTTTTAAGAGAGGAAAACACTGCAGCACGACTAGGAGAGAAAAAAAGTTCAGGCCTTGTTTAGTTAGGGAATTTTTTTGGCTTTAGTTATTGTAGCATTTTCGTTTATATTTAGTAATTATTGTCCAATCATAAACTAACTAGGTTTAAAAGATTCGTCTCGTAAATTACAGATAAATTGTGTAATAGTTATTTCTTTTATCTATATTTAATTTAATGCTTCATGCATGCGTCCAAAGGTTCGATAATAGGAAATCTTAATTTTTTTTTGGAAACTAAGGCCTCGTTTAGTTCTTTTTTTTCAAAATGGAAACTTTATCACTTTCACTTGTTCATAAGCTAACTAGGCTCAAAAATTCATCTCACAAATTACAGATAAACAGTATAATTATTTATTATTTATATTTATATTTAATGCTTTATGCATGCATTGTGATTTGATGTAACGAAAAATCTAAAATTCTTTAGCAAAAATTTTTTAGGAACTAAACAAGACCTCAGTGAAGGTGCAGTTCCGGTAGAGGCTGGAGGAGTCTGACTGATCACGAACAGCCACGGAGGACGTCGTATAGGTGGAGGTCGGGTGTCCCCTCCCCTACGACGGTGACGCAGAGCAAAAGTCCGGGACGAGTCCCGAGGCGGAGGCAAGACGGGCGACCCGTATCCGTGGATGGATATCGGCGTGGTGGACGGTTGGGCGGGCGCTGACGCTGACACGGCGCACACATGCATGTGCGGGACGACGACGTGGTGGAGCACGGCGGTTGGAAGGCGTGGACCCACGTGGCAGCGACCCGTCGCCCGCAAGGGACAACCGGACAAAGGCTACAGGTTCGGATTTGGGCCTTAAAGTGCGGTACTGTAGCACTTTCGTTGGTTTGTGACAAATATTATCCAATCATGTACTAACTAGGATCAAGAGATTCGTCTCGTGATTTACAACTAAACTGTGTAATTAGTTTTTGTTTTCGTTTATATTTAATGTTTCATATATGTGACACAAGATTTGATGTGACGGGAAATCTTCAAAACTTTTTGGTTTTTAGGGTGAACTAAACAAGGCCTTGGTCAGTAATACCGGTAGCGGCTCTGACTCTGACCCCAACATACGAGAAGCCGATGGGCGTAGGAATTCGCTGTCGGCAGAGCTGGCCGGCTTCATGGCGACGGCGATCACCACCGGTCCACATTCCATGGCAAAATCCCCATGCCAGCTTACTGGCAGTGTCAGGCCTCTGAATTCAAAGAGAGCGAAGCATGATTCTCAGGTCTTGTTTAGTTCCGAAAAAATTTTTGATTTTGGCACCGTAGCACTTTCGTTTGTTTGTGACAAATATTATTCAATTATAGACTAACTAGGATCAAAAGATTCATCTCGTGATTTACACCTAAACTGTGTAATTAGTTTTTGTTTTCGTCTATATTTAATACTTCATGCAAGTGCTACAAGATTCGATGTGACGGGGAATCTTGAAAACTTTTTTGTTTTCGGAGTCAACTAAACAAGGCCTCAGGCCTTGTTCAGTTTGGAAAAAATTTTGGTTTTGGCTACTGTAGCACTTTCGTTTGTTTGCGACAAATATTGTCCAATTATAGACTAACTAGACTCAAAAGATTCATCTCGCGAATTACAGATAAACTGTGTAATTAGTATTTATTTTTGTCTATATTTAATATTTCATGTATGTGTCATAAAATTTGATGTGACGGGGAATCTTGAAATTTTTTGGAAACTAAACAAGGCCTCACTCTGATCGTTCTACGGCTAGTGCATGCTGATTTGTTCTCGAAGAACACTGACTGCTAAACGGTCTTGTTCATTTTGTTGATAAACTGACTAATTTATTATGGAAAAAAAACACTGTTGATAAACTTAAATGAATATGCCCTGGCTGAACACCACAAGAGAAGAGAAGAGACACGTCCTGTCCTTTCGGGCCGGCGCATCACTGTTCCCTCACGCGCGCGCGTTTATGGTTATGGGAGGGCCGGTGAGTCCGTGCCTGTTACCGCTCTAGCCTTGCAACCGACACGGCAGCGGCAGGAGCAGCAGCAGCCATGGCGCAAGTGCATGCATGCTTCAAGTATTCTAATCATCCATTTAACTGCAGTAACTGCAGTGAGTCCTCACTCAGCTGCGTCCGATGGATCCATCAGACATTCAGAATCTGATGCCCTGGCTGCTGCCTGCTGGGCTGGTGGTGAATGCTTCAATGGTGATCCTCTCCCTGCGTCCGGCACATCGGGCAGGGCCTTGTTTAGTTCATCCTGAAATCCAAAAAGTTTTCAAGATTCTCCGTCACATCAAATCTTGCGGCACATGTCTGAAGCATTAAATATAAATGAAAACAAAAACTAATTACACAGTTTGTCTGTAAATCACGAGATGAATCTTTTGATTCTAGTTAGTTCATGATTGGACAATATTTGTCAAATAAAAACGAAAGTGCTACAGTAGCGAAATCCGAAATTTTTCCGGAACTAAACAAGGCCCAGCTTTGCTTGGGGACTGGAGGAGTTTCTGCTTTGACAGTACAATTTTCAGGCCAACTTGTTAATTACTGTACCTGAAAAGGTTTTCAAAACGAGGTCCGAATGCAAAAGACCTTTGATTTGCTGCCTTGTTTTGATTTGCTGCCTTGTTTTGTCCCCCACCCCACCCCACCCCACAAGGCCACAAGGGCCATAACGGCATGTAAAATGCACGTTCTACATATTCACCAGACCATCACGCTTGTTTATTTAGTTGATAAGTTTAAGTAAACACGTGGAGTCGTGGAAGCTCTCTGATACTCAAAATTGGGGTAAACTTGCCACCAACAAAGGATGACAATGTGTTCAATGACGTTAAAAGTGCATGTAAAAATTAAGTTTACCTCATACATATAGTTCCAAAATTTCAAACTCGGAGTACATGATAAGAAAGACCCTGTTAACGAGAAGCTATAGTGTATAGCTGCAAAATCAATCAGGCAGACTTATGTACGTAGAGTTAAGACCTCATGTGGGCAAAAAAGAGAGAAAGTTCAACAAGGGTTCCCAAATCTCATGTGTAACTGTGATAACTAGAAAAGAAAAGGTAGATCAATGTAATGGGTTCATTTTGGATAAGGAATCCAACCTAACCTGGCAATGTAAGCCTATTGTGCCAGCTATTTTTGAGCTTGGGCTATCACCACTTCAATGTCCTTTTGTTGTTTTTGCCCATTCAATCTAGTAGTCACCACCAATCCCACTGTCCCAAAAATTCCTTGTGTACCATGTCCAGGACAATCTAGATTCAACCCCAACAGCATGGGCCTCATTCGTTGGAGAGTGAAAAGTTTTTGGTATCACATCGAATATTTTATAGAATTTCAGAAAAAGTATTTGGATACTAATAAAAAAACTAATTACATAACTCATGTAGAAACTGTGAGACGAATTTATTAAGTCTAATTAATGTATTATTAGCATATGTGGGTTACTGTAGCATTTAAGGCTAATCATAGACTAATTAGACTTAAAAGATTTGTCTCACGATTTTCAACCAAACTATGTAATTAGTTTATTTTTTATCTATATTTAATGCTCTATGCATGTGTCCAAACGTTCAATGGAATAGGTCAAAACTTTTTGGAAGGGGAACTAAACAAGGCCAGTCTCTCGTTCCAGAAATAAAGTCATTATAAAATACGTGCATGTCTAAGTTTGTAGAAAATATATACAATATTTATATTTATAAATAAGTTTATATTAGGAAAGTATATTGAACGATTTATCTAATAATATTAATTATATGTTATAAATATTAATATTTTTTATTTATAATGGTTAAAGTTAAAAAAAAAGATGACTTCTCAAGAAGCGAAAATAACTTCTATTTTGGGACAGAGAGCCAAATAATTTGCCCCAATTCATTCTCTTGATATTTTTGTCTTACAACTTGAAAGCATATACCACAGTATACATATCATAAGTTAATGGACCACTACCTAGTGATCTTTAGTTCTTTACTATTTTAGCTGAGTCATTCTTGTTGAATTTTACAAGCTGTGGGGGAAACCAAGAAGAACATAATACTTGTAGTTGTGGCAGTAGGATAATGATTTGTCCTAGAAAGGATCATATAACAAAACAAACATGTGCATAATTGCATAGAATATTGCTAGTAGTGAAAGCATCTATCTCCAGCCCTGGTCCCGCTCATAGATCCATAATTAAAACAAGATGGTCCTCATGAGTAATTAAACGGGTAAGAGAACGAATGGCTGACAATATAGTGCAGCAGTCAATAAGGCTTATTTTAGTTCTGAATTTTTTTTTGTTTTTGGTACTGTAGCACTTTTATTTTTGTTTGACAATTATTGTCTAATCATAAACTAACTAGGCTCAAAAGATTCATCTCACGATTTACAGGCAACTGTGCAATTTGTTTTTGTTTTCGACTATATTTAATGCTTAATGCATGTGCCACAAGATTCGATGTGACGAAAAATCTTGAAAAGTTTTTGGTTTTTAGAGTGAACTAAACAAGGCCTAAATATATTACCACATGGATAAGTGTGTCAATTTTATACAGAGAAGGATTAGAGTGATACCAGTCCAGCAGATTTCAGAACTACATCTTCCAGGAAGCAAACTGACCTGTTTTCAGTATACCAGAACAGGCTCACTAAATGAATGATGATTAGTAAGGGGTAGGCTAATCCAATAGTATATGAGACACTAAGTATATAATGCATAATGCTACATGGATTCAAATCAATGATTGGTATAAAAATGAGAAACACAATATCGTGTATGAAGCACTTAGCATAAGCATTAAGTACAGATACTGTAATTTCATCATGTTGGCCATTCAGTAACTCATTTATACACATACACTGTTTTTCAAAAACTAAAACAAAATACATTGAGTAACCGAAATACTACAAAAGGCAAATGTAAATAACACTTGAATAACTATTGATGCTATTTTCAAAGGATGGCAATTTTAAAATTAAGTAACAATGAAATTACTAAATAGAAAGGCATGGAAAAAAATGGCTCCGGCTAGGGCTTCCAAGTTCCAACACAAACTCATGTTATGCGCTACCTTTTCTTCTCCTTACAGTCCTTTTCACAGGCTGCGGAGTTCCAGCAACAACTCCACTGCTCTTCTGATTATGGTCATTCACAGGTTGCTCCTTCAAAGTTTCATTAGTCTCTGGTGGTCCTCTTGCTCGGGGAGGTGCTCTTGGTTTCTGAGAACTGTTTGTACTAATCTGCCTCCTTAGGCGCAGTATCTCACCCTTTGCTAACGCCAATTCCTCTTCAAGATGTCTAGACCTCAATTCAAAGCTCTCCTTCTCTGTCTGAAGCCTTGTGATCATATTCTGAGCATCCTCAGTGTTTTCCTTAGCTTCAGTTGTGATTTTCGTTTGTTCAGATAGAGCCTTGGATAGCATTTCTTTCTCAGCTTCAAGAGTGTCATTCCTAGAATGAGTGCCCTCAAGTTCTTTAGACAGTAACAATGCACTATGGTTCATCTCATCTAGTGACTTTGTTGCCTCATCCAGGTCTGCTTCAAGAGCTTTTCTTGCTTCGGAATCTACCTGCAACTGTTTCGCCAACACTTCAAGTTCCCTATTTAAGGTTGTCACAATTTTCCTTTCCTCAACAAGCTCATGTGTGGTGGACTCCAAATTCTTGTACACATCCAGCAATTCTTTCTTCAAGTTGTCACGAGCTTCAACAATAGATGCCAGCTCATTAGAGGTGGCTTCAAGTTCTTCTTGTCCCTTTTGAACCATTTCCTTTACTGAAGCCAAATCTTCTGACAGAGCTTTGGATAATGATTCTGCCTCTCCTAGTTTATTAGTGAGATCTACTTGCATTTCATTGGACTCCTCTTGGAGTTTAGAAATTTGTGATACCAGGACCTCATTCAATTCTTTTGCCTCCTCAAGCTCCTTGGAAAGTTTGGAAACCTCAGTTCTGGAAGTCTTTAGAGCCTCTTCAGATGATCGAATAGAATCTTTTAAAGTTTCCATGGCCTTAAGTTCATTCTCTAGCATCATTTTGGTAGCATCCAACTCCTTGTTCAACTCAACAATTGTTTCTTGATATTTGCTAGAGTCAGTTAATGCAAAAGACAGTTTTTCTTCAAGCTGTTTTATCTCATCATCTCTTTCTGAGAGTAGTTTGGAATCATGGTTTGCCCTTGTCTCTGAAGCTGCCTTCAGGTCTGTATACTCTTGTATTAACTCGTTAATTTTTTTGTCAGCTTCTTCCTTTTCAGAGTTCAACGTTTCAAGTCTAGCATTGAGTGAATCAATAGAAGATATCTTTGAAGCGAGAGCATTCTTAGTTGTATTGAGCTCCTCCTCAAGTTGTTGTACTCTAGAATTTGCAAGCTCAAGGCTCCTTTTAGTTTCATTTGTGAAAGCGGTCAGCTTTTGGTAGTCTACTTCCTTCGAGGAAAGCGATGCACTGAGTTCCCTGATGTGCTTCGCCTTATCATCAATTTCTTGGCTGAGTAAACTTATCTTTTCCTGCAAAACATCAATCTCACCAAGTTTTTCTTCCAATTTAGTTTTAAGCACATCCTTATCAATGCCAGCTTGTGTGATACTACTCTCTAATCTCTGTATTTCATCCCTAAGTTCCTCAGCTAATTTCTTCTCCTTTCTGAATTCTTCACTCAGTGAGGTCAAAGTCTTTGTTGCTGAAGCTAACTGACCTGAAAGAGAAACTTCCTGCTGCTGGAACTTCATAGATTGCTTCTTTTGTGCTGCTTGCTGCTCCAGTAACCGTTTCTCATAGTTTTCCCTCATCAAAGAAAGTGCTGCCTCATTTTCAGCCAATTTGCTCTCCGTCTGAAGAAGGTAGAACATTGAATATATCAGGTCTCCAATTTCCATAGATAAACTTTTAGAAAATAGAACAACTAGCATATTAAAGGTGTTCAAAATAGTTTTGGCAGCTTTCTGTATTCATAAGACATTACAGATGTCAGCTTTCTTCAGAATCATGGCGGAAAAATGGTAATACAGTTAATCATTAGGTTTTCACAGAGTTTTATCCTCTTTAACGTTCCTACTGTCGCATGTAAAACAAAACCTGAACTTGCAAAAACATAGCGCCAGCACTGATTTCCCTCAAACACCCATCATTGCAGCAACGAAAGAAAATTGTCCGTTTAATTCAGACTAGGAAAGCAACATGAACAACAAACAGGAGTAAAATATTTTGCCTCAAACATTCTCCCTCAGATTATGAAGATACTACAAACCAATTTCGTTTTACGTGGTTCAAGGTTCAGTTTACTAATAAAGCTATCAAGATTTGAGTATCGCTACCTTTAGGGAGAAGAGTAGAGCTCGTGCACAAAAAATTCTTTACTACTTGGTGACTGGTGTAAAACTCTCCTCTACTTCTTTCTTGACTAAGGCTACAAAAATATACAGTGGAGCGCTTTGAAATGGTGCAAATGTTGGAAACCGCACAAAATAGAAATACATGATTACATAGAAGCCTACAAAACCAAAGAATCCAGACATGTAAGTGTAAAAAAAGGAACACAGCTGATGAAAGCATAACCCCCATAATATAAGGCTAAAAGACCGATATTTAAAAAGTGCCAACATCAAGATCATGAATTTGGAAAAAAAAAGGTAAGGTCAAACTCCTTGAATACATTAAGAGCAAATTTTTATTAATTTAATGGCTCAACATCAGATCTGTGTACTTTGGCCTAAGAATGGTGTGCACACTGCACAGGACACACTGCTTAGTTTTCTCTAAATACAAAAGGATGCTAGAAAAATTGCCCGTGTGTCATGACACCACAAATCAAAGTATTGTACATGTGTATCTAGGTCGCACGATGCTTTTAGAAGATTTTGGTAGTGTGGTGAAACTGATTTGTTTTAAATGGCAAGGGTGGATAAATAAGCGAAATATACGGGTAGAGTAGGGGTGGTCAGGCACACCATGAGCACCAACTCCATTGTTTTAGTAAGTAATCGAGATTTTACTAACTGGAAGTATATGCAAAATATGTGATTATACGATGATAAGATCATGGCTGTTTTGGAGAAGCGGTGCCTGCTGGGATGCCTCATACATTGAGCATCATCATTCTCATTTAAGCTATATGAAAGTAAGAATCAATATATCTAAACCAAAACAAACAGTAAAACACATTAACTGCAGGTTTGTAGATGATTTACTGAGGAGATAATTGATTGCAGGGCCTTTTTTTCTTGTAGAGAAGTGCCGTACAGCCCACCAAGAACACCAGAGGCAGCAACTCCAACTGTGCCAAGAAAGCCAACCAGTGGATTCTCTGGAGGTTGTTCTTGCACCAACTGTAAGGATGATTCACGCTGACGAGCTTCAGGAGTATTAGTTTCAACCTGAGTTCCTTCAGGTTGAGTTTTTTCAGGTTTTGCCATACCCTTTGTCCCTTCAAATTGAGGGACATTCTTTGTCTCTACAAACATAAGAAATTTATCAACAACTTATCTATGTTTGTGGAATGATGACACAGGCATAAATAAGTGCTCAATGATCAATGACCAGGAAAAAAAATCATGCAAAATATGCATAATTGTATTTCAATTCCCTAATGTCAATGGGGCAGCACCTCCAACTTAGTTAAGTCAAAACTATCTCATCTCAAAGTAAAATGCATTAGTGACCCCCATGGCCCCATGCCAGTTTACAAGAATACAGCATATCGAGATGGTTCAGTTCAATCCATTCATGTGGCTACAAGCAGTCAAAAGAATTGTGCAAGTATGACACAAAAAAGTCTATATGACAACAAATCCAAAAGTCACGTGTTATGGTAATTTTCAAAAGAATTTGTGGTAATCATAACTCCTATCTTTCACACATACTACTCATATAAGGTGGAAGTTCTAACCATCAATCTTATCCTCCTTAGGTCTACAGATGATGGAATTACGTCCAATCTTGAAAGTTTCATAGCAATTCTCAGCTTCACGATTTACCCTTGGGGCATCAATCCCCTTTCTTCTAACAAACCCTTCGAACAATGACATACCATAAACTGCGGGAAATTGAGAAAAGGTGACATCTGATCATATGCTGTAAACAAACTCAAATACCACTGAGCATTTATGTGGATAATGAGTACACTTCCAATTCTAGATTTCTTTTTCCACCAGAATATTATACTCCAAGGAAGACAGTCATACACTAATTCAAGACAGCATGTTTGTGTTTCACGAATTTCCTGCGACACATGTTGTCAATAACATAAAGAACTAGGGGCCTGAATACCAAATTAAGAAGTTGCAGCACATGGAACTATAACTATTAGGTAACATCTGAAACAGTATGTTATTACATATACTTCAAACTTTTAGTTCTTTCATCGGTATAAGTGATGCTCCCCAGTCCCAACGCTCAAGATGCACGCAGCCATTACGGAGCTAATGGGTTTTGACGTGTAAAATCTGACATAAAGTTGATTTAAAGTTTGAATTTCTTCAGAAGCAAACTCAACTCTGGGAACGGTTTTAGCTTCTACTAATTCTTCTTCATACATGCATGCCCTGCTCCAAAAAGGAAAATCGTGCCTGCCAACATCAAAGTTGCTTAGAGCATACTCCTAGATGGATTCAATACCCAGCATATTCTAAACTTTTGTATCCACTGTTTGAACAACAGTTGCAAATTCTCATTCTAGTCGGCAGATGCACATTTGAGACAAGCCCAAACAATTCATGCTGTTATATAAGGCCACAATGCAGCACTATATATATGTATATAGCAATGTCCTCTGCAGAAACGATGTGTCACCTTGATACTCTCACGCTCCTATATTGCAGAACAATTAACATTTGTTAACATCAATCCACAGAATTGCATACGGATTTCACTCGCAACACTACTCCACAGCATGAACATGACCTAAGACGGCCGATTGAGAGCGAATTGCGAAACCAGATTTTACACCTACACTGGCAGGGAATAGGACAGGCACTAACCCTTCACGATGTCCACGGGCGCGGGCGCGGCAGCAGCTTCACGGAGGCTGACGAACGGTATGGCCGAGGCGCCGAGGAGCACCACCCGCCGCGCCAGCACGTAGGCATCGGCGGCGGCCGCCGCCGCCGCCGCGGGAGAAGGACCGCCATCGAGCGGCGAGGCGGCCGACGCAACGACGAAGGCCCCGCCTCGCCGCGCGCGGCGACGGCAGGCGGTGGCGCCCGAGGACGAGGACGAGGAGGAGGAGGAGGAGGAGGAGGAGGAGGAGGAGGAGGAGGAGGCGTATTGGAAGGCGTGCGGCGGAGACGGCGACTGTGACGGCGAGATGACGAGGTAGCCCATCCCGCGCCGGAGAAGCGAAGCCCTAGCAAGCTCACAGTCCCAGCTCTCGCCTCCAGCCCAGCGTGCTACCGCTAGCGCGTTCGAAGTTTTGGGGGAGAGGCAGTGGAAGTGGCTCAGGCTGTGGCGATGGAGAAGGCGCGGATTAGGAGGAGTCAGCCATCCCGACGGAGACGGGGGCGAAAGGCCGAAAGCGCACGCGGCGAGTAAAGCGAGCAGGTGGTGGGTCACCACCGGAGAAAGGACATTTTTGAGGCGTGAAATTACTTTTCTGTCCCCTAGTCTTTACTGTTCGCACGAAATCGCGAGGCGTGACGCCGAGGGTGATTTGGGGTGTTAGCGAGTGGGGAGCCACCGGCCTTGTGCGTAAAAGAGGGGCGGGGCAGGAAATGACAAATGCACCCTGCAGGAGGTTTATGTCGTGGGCTGGAGGACCAGGTTTTAGAGCATCTCCAAAAGTTTTGTCAAATTGACTTGGTATTTGTTGTTATTTACAAACTCTCATAACAAAATGCAAAAGATAAAAATAGGTCATCTCCAAGGGAATTGGCATTTGGACTTGGCAAATGATAAAAATAAAAGGTCTCCAGGCGTGCGCGCTTTCCTCACGCGTGACTTTGCTCGCGCGATTGGGTTTGCAAAGCCATCCACAACTTGGCATTTTTGCCAAATTTGCTCCCTCATTTGCCAAGTTGCCCAAATTGCAAACTCCAAATGCAAAACCGTTGAATACCTCTTTTAGAGCTTTTTGACAAATTACTCAAATGCAAACCTCAAATGCAAAACCTTTAGAGATGCTCTTATGGTGGCTGTATGCCAAGGGCTCTTCCGGGATTTCGTGCGGTCGGTGAGGGGGACATGTCCGACGAGCAGGCTGATCCGGAGTGTGGGTGTGGGATTCGGCCACGTGGCTGAGCGGGGCCCAGCCAACTAGAACCGTGGGAGTCTTATTCGGTCAATCTTTTTGAAAAAAAAAATATATTATCTCTCTTAATTTTATATGAAAGTCTATTTTTTATTTCTAACTCTAAAATCGGACAAAACACCTCTCACAACTTTTAAACTGTTCATCTCACCTCCCTGTTATCTATATATTATCCCTGACTCTGTTATAAGCGGGTGCCCAGCCATTTCCTCTATATGGCAAACGTTGGGGATCACTGTTGCTGCCTCCAAGTCCGACGATGTTTTCATAATGGCAGAATTGTCATTTTCTCTATTTTCTTCGGGTGCCCAGCCATCTCCCCTATATGGCAAACGTTGGGCCTCCAAGTCTGACGATGAGCTCTGGGCTCTGGCGCCTAGGCCCTCCAAATGGGCCGGACAGCGACCTTTGGCCCTCTATTCTGCAAACTATCCTATGGCGACTTTGGGACGCGCGGAACAGCGAGATCTTCCGGCAAGAACACTCTTCAATCACTCAGGTCATTGCGCGTGTGATTGATGACCTTTCAACCTAGAAGAAACGCTTCGCAACTAAAAACTTGAGCAGTCATGAGAATGTTCACACTTGGCTTCTCTTCGTACAGAACTGTAGGAATTACTCTGTTGTAACTATCAGCACCATGTAACTGAATATCTGTTCCTTTCTAACATAATCCAGGTAGGAATCCTCCCTCCCCCTCCCCCCCTCCCCCCCTTAGTCTTGCTAGAAAAAAGGTCTGCTACATAACATTGTGGCAGAAGAGCTAAAACCCACACTGTCTCTGGATTTTTGTCCTGAATCGGTAACTGTATGTTCTGTATACCTTGTGATTAGGCAGCTTCTCAATGGTGTGCTCGAAAATCATCTGTATACCTTTGATGCCCGCAAGCCTCCACTTAACAACAAAATTGTCGGCGCTCTGCCAATCCAAAGAAAATAAAGGAGTCAAATCAGGAGCAAGAGAACTGCTATGCAGTGACATGTTCAATCCAAGGTTTCAAGCCAAAATAGTAGGATCATGTGCGTATGTTGCAATGGCACAAATAATTAAGCGTGTTTGTACTATTACCAAAAAAACGATACTTTGAGCATGACATGTGTGAAAAGGGGAGAAGGAAATCACATCAAGTTTTTCACGGTCCAACTAAAGGAATAAATTTAGCATAGTCTAGCTAAAGGTAGTTACTTGACAAATGTAGTTTTCTTACATGAGTGTTTCAAACTTTCAACAGATGTATTAGACTATAGTTAAATATTGAATTCGACAAGCAGATCCTTCTCCTAGTAGTCTCGCTCTGATCAAACCAATCATACCAAAACCTCTACCTGAACTATTGAAGGGTCATCTCTAAAACTAGTATTCTTGCCCCACTTGAAGACCCTAAGCTTGCATTTTGAAACATCAGGAATCGTCCAGAATTAACAACTGAATTCACTCGATCTATCAAATATTTGTGCATCTCCTACAGAACAAAAACAGAATATTTGTGCATCTCCTACAGAACATTTGCAAAGTTAGCTGGTTTCAGTATCACATAACATGCATGGAAGGCCACCATAGCGCAAGTTAATGTGGACAGGAAGTAAAGCAAAATAAAAATTAGAAATTAAGATGATCTAGATTTTACATTAGAATGCATTGAAAATGTATACACTACCTTCAATGAAAACCACTCTGTATGGTCACATAGTCACATGCATCAGGAGAGCCGTAGCCTCTTTACCAGAGTAGGCTGCTGGTGACCTGGGCACCACTTGATACTTCTTGCCCATAGTTCCAAACAGATAAAACATAGCAAGTGAATGCAGGAATTCAGTTAGTCAGATGTCAAACACAAACACAAACACTGTATTATTCACCTATTCTGAATCTTTTGAAGCAAAAGTCACACTTGTTAAAATATGGCCGATAAATTTTTAGGAATATATAATAAACTATTGCAAATCATTGAATCAATACAGGTTATCGTTAAGCTTCATGTCAAAGATTTAGATTAAAGATGCATGAAAAAATCAAGCCAAAAGGGGAAATTGGCAGTGCTGACTCGCTGCTCCCCCTGCTCCCAGACACCCATATCTCTTTCCGGTACAAAGAAAGAGGCACTTAAAATGCAAAACAAAGAAGACTACAACATCATGCACTAAACTTTCAAATTATTTTTGTATTTCAAAGAATCATATTACAATGAGCCTGTAAGCTGCAGGAAACCTGTCCAAACAACATCAATAATCAAATATAAATAGTTGATTTGTATATTGCTGAGTAGAAGCTGCATTTGCTGCAACGCAAAAGAATCTTGTAGAAAGGTCAAACAACCATACAAATAAAAGAATTCAAGGTTTTGACAATTCAAAAATCAGTACAGTCTAATCTTATATGTAATAGATAGAAGAGATTTGTTCCATACAGAACCGATTTGAATCTTGCTGATGTATAGTTCACCATTTTATAGGGCATTTGGTGTGTGTCAGGCTTTTTTTAATTTGAGAAAACCCAATGCAACTCAAAAAATAATATGGAGTGAACCAAAGGTCTGTTAGGTCAGGCATGGGAACAGGCCTGATTTTGGAACACCGCATAAGTTGTGTTGGGTGTGGGCCGGTACATATACACAACTTTTTTTCCGGCCTAACTTGAACCTAACCCAATTGTAAGATCTATTCAACTTGAATCATATGGATGAGAAGAACACAAAAAATGAAAATTTGTATTGAGCGCGACAGAAAACACAAAAAATCAATGGGAGACAGAAAACTTCCCATGAGGTTCAGTCTCTAGATAGAATTCCTCCAAAATTCCTAGGGACCTAGCCTTTTTCCATATGAATTGTATTTGATAGAATTTGTCAAAACTCAATCGTTGTTCTCAATGGTTTTTATACGAAACAATCCTCCAAAATCATCCATTCTTCCCTTGTTGTTCTATGGAGTTGTAGTAAAGAGATCTCCAAGAGATTCCATATCTTTCTTAAATGCTAGGAAATAGAGATTTTGGTGAAAAACTAACATCAACAACTTCTCTAAATGGTTAATCAATTATAGTGATAATTTATTCCTGAATTTTCATTAGCCAAAAATAGAAGACGAGAATGGACCTCTATAGTGCGCATGAGATACAGAAGAAGAACCGGTGGAGAACAAAAATATATAGAAAGCGATTTTTATCCAAATGACTCTGAGAGTAGACTTAGAGATCTTCAGTGTGCCTAGTCTTTCTTTCTTCGCAGGGGTGAGTTGGTGCTTCGCTAGTGGCTAGTTTAGGTTTTGAGTTGTCCTTTTTCCCTCTCTTTTTTAGAGGGAGCATTTTAATTGAAAGACTGAGGCATTTAAAAAACACAAGCCCATAGTAGGACGCATATTTATTTCTCAATGTTTGCACCTGCAGGCTCCAGTTGAAACACTCCGGCGCCAAATCCGTCCGTTGGGTGCCCTTCCGTTTCTTCCTCTCGGGGGTGGAAATGTCATGTTCGGTTCGGGCTGGAAACGCCGTCCGTCCGCATCGGCAAAACGCTGACGCAGCGACGGGCTCGTGGTTCACCGGAGGACAGATGACAATCGAATCCAAAGGATACCTGGCGTCCAAATAAAAGACGCAGACGCTGCTCCGTCGCAGCGTCCAACGAGGAGGTATGGGCGGCTCTGAATCCAATACGAGCCGCGCCTGCCGCCTGCGGCCTTGCCTTCTCTGTTCTGCTTCTGCCAGGCTTATTATTTCCCCCCGTCAGCAGAGCCCATTTGCGGAAACACGGGCGAGAGAGCCACTTGTGGATGGGAATGGGATCCATTCATCCACCTGAATACCTGATCGAATCGGATCGGACCATGAATTTCAGCAACGCCTGGCCTCTTGATTCAGTGAGAGATTCGGTCTGCGTCATTGCCCTTGCCAGTAATGAAAATCTGTTATTCAGATTTTAGCGTCAGCTTACTAGCTTAGCAGCACTACGTACACTGGTGGTACAGTGGTACTACTAGTCAGCTTAGGGTGGATTCAGTGACGACAGTAAACTTGCTAACCTTTTAAACCGTACGAATAAAGGCTGCAATTTCTCGTGATTTTACCCCATCAGTCATTCAGTTGGTCCAAGTAGTGGCAAATGATGCCTTCAGTTTCCAGTGGAAATCATCAAGTGGTTAAAACCCCATCATCACATGTCCTCTCTCACTCACTCAGGTCCTTTCAGTTCCAGCACCACCCGCTGCACAGAGGGAAAAAAAAGGGGAAAAAGAGCAATGGAAATGACTCAAAGCAGCTCGATGTCATTATCTCAGAGACACAGGGGTGGCAATGTGGCAAGGCAGGCAATGCGATGCGCAGACACGGACAGTCACTGCTGCTACGAGTAGAAAAAGCGAGCAAGGAAAGGGATGATTGGGGCACCGGGCACCACTGCCCGGCCGGCCGGCAGCCTTTGCATCAAAACTACAGTGGCACGGCGAGTCGGCGACCTCCTCTCTCCTCTCTCCTCTCTCTTTCTTTCAGAAAAAAAAAAAAAACAGATCTCCGCAGGTTCCCAGGACTAGCGACAGTGACCCACCATGAGCACCGTTTCTTCCTTCTCGGCTCCCTCCGTCACACGTACAGTTTGCTGAACCAAAAGCAACAGACTGACGACGACGGCGGCGGCGGCGGCGGCGATGTGCACTGAACCGTGAACAATCGGCGGCTAGGATCGCCTGTCCCACTGTCGTCGTGCAAGGAGGGAGGAGGGAGGGACGGTGGGCCGGCCGGCCGGGTGGGTGGGTGGAGGTCATATGGCGACCACCATGCCGGCCATGAAGATGTCGTCGTGGAAGGAGGAGCAGGAGGAACGAGGGGACACGCTGCCCGTCTTGTTCTCGGCTTCCTCTTCCAGCTGGATCTCCTGGTCCCGGCAATTCGCGCTGCAGAATGCCTTCTCGCCGCTGCAAGAGTAAGCCCACGCAACCAAAATTGTTAAGAATTGTGAATGAATTATAATGCCATGCCAAGAACAATTATTCAGATCAGTTGGTTGGATGGGTCAGTGCTACTAACTGTTCACTTAATCATTGTTCAGTTTGCAACCGCTTTTAATGAAAACTATGGAATTTAGTAATAATTCAGCATGTTGTCTAGATCAGTTTAGTATTCAATCATCATCTGTTCATTTCCAGAAAGTTTAACAAATTTTCTTCTCCAAAAAAGAATTATCATTGCTGTTCAGATAAACAATGTATCAATCATCATCAGTTCGCTTCAGTGACTTCATTAAGATCAATGTTTCATTCCGAAAGGCAGCGTCTCTTTTTAACCGAAATGCTTCCCCAAATGATCCTATCAATGCACTGAAAGAATGATCAGATTAGATTAGATAATGGTCGCATCGGCATTACCGGTAGATGTAAATGTCGTTGCCTTCAAGCTTCTTCTTGCAAGCGAAGCAGGAGCTGAGGAAGTCATCGGCGCCGGCCGCGGCGGACTTGACCACGAAGTAGCAGCACCCGGCGGCTCCTTCCTCGGACTCCATGGCGGCGGCCTCGTGGTCGCCACCGCCCCCGACCGTGCGGGGCTCCAAGATGCAGTCGCCGAAGATGTGCGTCGTCTTGGGGTTGGGCCCACGCGCGATGATGCGCGTGTAGTCCTCCGACTGCTCGATCTCGCTCGCGGACACCGAGCCGACGAAGCGCCGGGCGGCGGTGGACGCCGCGGGGAGCGAGCCCGGGCCCGGGAGCTTGCCGAGGTCGAACGAGTGGCGCTTGCTGGCGTTGCTGATGACGAGGTGAGCGCCGGCGGCTGTTTCCGACTCCGACCGAGTGGTCTCAGGACCAGACTTCAGATCCCCGTGGTGGCGGTGGAACTGGAACCTGCTGCACGGCACCGACATGCCGCCGCCGCCGGCCGCGGCCGCGGTGGTGTCCGGGGCGGGGCAGGACATCGTCTTGCCGAGCTCCGGCTGCGAGTGCCCGCCGCCGCAGTCCTTGGGCGGGGAGGTGTGCGGCCTGACGAGGCGCAGGCGCGGGCTGAGCAGGCAGTTGGCGGCGACGGCGGTGTCGGCGGCGAGGGCGTCGACGAGGCCCGGCGCGCCCCACGTCATCCGCGGCGAGCGCGGCGACCGGAGCAGCAGCGCCTTGGGGTCCAGCGGCGACGTCGGGCTCCTCGACGACTCCGCGTCGGGCGCTACGCGCTTGGCGGCGAACCCGACGAAGAGGCGCGGCACGGCGAAGAGCGCGGCGCCGCTGCCAACGCCGACGCGGGGCCGGGCGTCGCCGCCCCCGCCCCCGCCCCCGGCCCCGCCGGAGCCAGAGGAGTCCGGGACCGGGTCGGACACCATCCTCCGCAGCATCGCCGGCCCGCCCGCCCAGCCGCGGACGTACACAACCTCCTGAAACCGGGGGTGCGGGGGGGTCAAGAAGAGCGCGGGCAAAAACGTCACAAATCCGTCGCCATCCGGCGAAGCCACACGACGCCCTCGCTTGTCGCCGCCCTCCCGCCCCGGCGTCCAAAAGATCACGCCGTCCTCGCCCGATAACTACAGCAAGAAAGAAGCCCCCTCCCGTTCTCAGCGAGGCGTCTCGTGTGGACAAACAGGCTCGTCCACCTCGTGGGCAAGAAATAAGGCGAGGAAGACGAAAGGGGTGAAGCGAGCAGAGCAGAGCAGAGGAGTGCGACGAGCGAGCACCCCCGGCACACCACCTCACTCACCCCTTACCTTTCCTTTTTTTTTCTCTCGCTCTCTCTTTCGCGCTTTGGCTTTCTCTGTCTCAGTCTGTCTCTCTCTTCCTCCTCGTCGTCGCTTTACCTCTGCCTCTCTCTCTCACGCACTCCGCAATGGCGTCGTGCGAGGCGAGAGGAGGGGAGAGGGGAGGAGGAAGCCGAGGGAGGAGAGAGGAGCCCGTGCTGAGGAGAGAGAGGAGGGAACAGAGTGGCAGTGAAATCACACTGGCCTGCTGCTGCTGCGGATACTTGTACGACCTGATTGATACCCCTCGCCTCTGTCCCTTTGCATGCATGAAAATCAGAGACGCGGATCAGAGAGAGAAATTGTACTGCTTCTCGTAGTACAACATCATCAGCACCACGAATCCACCACCACCCACCCACCCGCGCCTGGATTGCCATTCATGCATGTCAGAGAAAGGGAGGCAGATGTAACATTTTAACTGTGCTGCCGCTGTACTGTACACGTAGAAATACGGCCGGCCACGTCCACGTACGTACAGTTGCGGTCTGGAGCCTCCCATCCCATCCTTCGGCCATCGATGAGACCAGCTGCTGCTCTTGCTGGACCCCACGCCGGCACAGCGTTGTACGACTACAGTACAGTACTGCGCGGCGATGCCATACCAAAACCGTAGCTTTGCTCTCGAGACCGTCTCGTGTCTGGCCTGTCATTGCTTGCTCGCTCGTGTAGTTCGTGTGCCTTTCAAAAAGAGGGGAAACAAATTTCAGGTTAAGGGCTCGTTCGTTTAACATGGAATAGTTTATCTGGAATTATTCCAGCTGGAATGACAGGCTTATTTGTACTAATATGGATCAGCTGGAATAGTTTCCAGCCCTCAAAACCGGTCAAACGAACGAGGCCTAAATTAGCTACTGTACTAATTGTTTCAGGGCAGAGATCTGAGCCAAATCCAACGGCTGCAACTGCTGGGTTCAATGAATCTAGCCGGGTTTTTTTTTTTGCATGCGTTTTTCCCCCATTTGAGCACGACGCGCCGCACGTTCATTTCATGCTCGCATGCTTGTCGTGCTTGTGACGACACACACACACACACACAAGACCTGAACGGAAACTCAACGGCCGTAACGAGAGGAGTACTAGGTTCTCCGGCGTTCCATGAACCTGGACGCCTTTGAAATCCAGGAACGCGAGGACGTGGTGGTGCACGGACGCGTGCATGCGGCGTGTCTGTCTGTCTGTCCATCGTCATCTATCCTTGCGTTACTCCCAATCGTCTCTATCAGAAATTCAGAATGCAAAACCAAAACCACCTCGATCTGCTGCAAAAAAAAAAAACCGTTCAAAGCTTATTAATTGGCGTAGTACGTACTACTGCACATGAGCGGTGGGTCGAGAATAAATCCGCATCATCAAATTAAGGGGGGCCAATCAGCCACCGTACTCGATCACGTAGGAGTACCTAAGACCAAGTATTATGGTGGGCTGTAAGCTGACTGAATGCTGATGTGGAGGAGAGAAAGGAGGAGAGAGAGGAGAAGCAGACTGTAAGCTTACAGCCAGCTTAGACACAATAACCAAGAAACTTTGTGAGAGAGATAAGTGGGCCATATATTAATAGTGAATAGCTAACTATTGTATGAGTGGGCTGAGAGAAGGCTGTAAGGAACCTTACAGCCAGCAAGTGGGCTGTATTATTAAACTTGCTCTAATAACAATACACACCCAAATACTACTCCAACACGATGTCCGTAGTAGCTCTCTCCGATCTCATGCTTGATGCTTCTGCGTCGCATTTGCATTGGGGATGCACAATGATTGGACTTTTAGGGGGTCCCCCTCGCTAGCTAAGCCTGCCTCTTTCTCGTCTTTCCGTGGCGCGCGGCACTCCAACGATGCAAATGTGAAATGTGCTTGCTGCAAAAGAGAAATCATCACCGTGCTTAGCTTTGCTCCCTCCCCCACCCCACCAAGCGAACTTCAAAGCTGCTCTTGATTGAGATCAAGCACCACGCTTTTAACCTGCCGGCAGCGGCAGGCACTATTACTGTTCCTACGAAAGCGTAAAGCCGTTCTCCGTCCGAGTTTATTCACCGGTGGTAAATTCTCATCGTTTTTTTTCTTTTCCTCGGGCCCCCCTCGTCCACTCCACCCTGCAATGCTCTCTCTCTGCCTGCTGCCTGGCCTGTGCGTGCTGCGTGTGGTGGAGTGCGTGGCCACGCATGTCCATCCGGGTTCCTGTTCGTCTCGTGACGAGCTCGCTCGCTCGCTTGCTTTCTGAAAGCGCCCCTGCTTTCGGGCTTTGGGAAGAGGACGAAGATCAGAGGGGAGCGCCCCGTTGTGTCTCTCTATCTTAAGGCCTTGTTTAGTTGGCAAAAACTTTGTTTTTTTGGCTACTGTAGCACTTTCGTTTTTATTTGACAAACATTATCCAATTATGGAGTAACTAGGCTCAAAAGATTCATCTCACAAATTACAGGTAAACTGTACAATTAGTTTTTATTTTTATGTATATTTAATGCTTCATACATGCGACTAAAGATTCGATGTGACGGGAAATCTTGAAAATTTTTGCGAACTAAACAAGGCCTTTTTCTCTCTTCTCTTCTATTCTAAGGCCTTGTTTAGTTCCTGTCCGGAATTTTTTCGTCATACTGTAGCACTTTCGTTTGTTTGTGGTAATTATTATCCAATCATAGACTAACTAGGTTCAAAAGATTCGTCTCGTAAATTTCGACCAAACTGTGCAATTAGTTTTTGTTTTCGTTTATATTTAATACTTTATGCATGCGTCTAAAGATTCGATGTGACAGGGAATCTTGAAAAGTTTTTAGATTTTGGGTGGAAGTAAACAAGGCCTAACAGTAGGATCGATCGATCCATTGATGGATGGATGGATGGATCGCACAGCGTCTCGGCTTCATTGTTGTTACAGTCTTTGCATCGATGATGGCGGCAGTCCTGTACTGGTATATATCATGCAGCAGCATCTCATTATGCGGTAGTATTAGAGTAGAGGCGTGGTGGGCCCGGCGCTGCATGCATGCATGGCCACTCGATCGCACGTACAGTAACTCCTATTACGTACACAGTCCAGACCCCTACACTACACTACTGCTCCAGCATCCCCTGCTGCTCTCTGTTTCAGTGCCGTTGCGAGCTGAATGAATGTGCATGGTGAATGGCGTGCAGTGTAACGCAACGCAACGCAAGCATCGGCCGGCCATCCGTTGGACGATCCAGTCCAACGGCGGTGGATTAGTTTTCTTCTGCTCGTGTCATCACCTCAGGGCAACTGTTCCGTGGTCCACCGCGTACTGTACGTGTACGTCCGGTAGTCCTGCGATCGCAAATGCGGAAATGCCATGCAATGCCCATCATCCGACGGTGAGCGAGAGCGCACAAGATGACCCACAGGCGTACGTACTCCGCACGTAGATACTACGTTTTGGGCCTTGTTTAATTCCTAGAAAATTTTGCAAAATTTTTCACATTTTCCGTCACATCGAATTTTTAGACGCATGCATGGAGTATTAAATATAGACGAAAATAAAAACTAATTTCACAGTTTGGTCGAAAATGACGAAACGAATCTTTTGAGTCTAGTTAGTCTATGATTGGACAATATTTGTCAAATACAAATGAAAATGCTACAGTGTCGATTTTGCAAAAATTTTCGGAACTAAACAAGGCTGTGCTACTTTTTACCAGTGCTGCTGGGCGCGCGGCAGGCGACCTACACTAAGGAAGTAAGGAGTAAGGAGGCCCTCTTCGAAACGGATGAAATTTCAAGATTCCTTTTGTTTTCTTTTTGGCCGTGTTTAGTTCGTTAAGTAAAAAATTTCGTAACACTATAGCACTTTCGTTTATTTATAATAATTATTGTCCAATCATAAACTAACTAAGCTCAAAAAATTCATCTCGTAAATACCGACCAAACTGTACAATTAGTTTTTATTTTCGTTTATATTTAATACTCCATGCATGTGTTTAAAGATTCGATGTGACGGAAAATCTTGAAAAATTTTGAGTTTTGGAGTTGAAGTAAACAAGGCGTTTGTAAAAATACAGTAATTTTCGAGTGATTCTCGCATCCTAAATGGGGCCTAGCTAATTATGAAACCTAGAGTCGTGTCGCATGTCAATGTGTGTTTCCAGTTCCCATATACTCCTTTTCGTCCTAAGAAAATATATCTCTCGTTTTTACGTACGGTTCAATCAATCTTAAATTTGAGGAGAGGAATGTTGGATCCATACAGTATCTCCAAGAAATGAGAGTTATTTCTATAAAAGTCATTTTCTATGTAATTCTACTCTTCAACCGTTTTTCTATATCTTGTTTATACTCTAGAGAGTTATGGCTACATTGGGATAACCAGTGAAAAGAAGTTGTTCCAGTATACTCTCTCCATACTAAAAAATAAAGTCTTTTTAAACAAAGTTTGGGTCAAACATTAAGAATATAAAATCATGAATAACTTTTAAGTTGTCGAGTTTGAAAATATGAAAACTATATGAATAGATTTGTATTGAAAAAAAACTTTTATATATGTATATATATATATATATATATGAGAGTAACTACACATACGTGTGGAAAGAATTTCCATATATATATATATATATATATATCACTTTTTAATAATATTTTTATAAAAACAAAAAGTCAAATTTATATTTTGGAGACCGTATCACTGTCCAAAACAACTTCATTTGTTAGTATGAAGGGAGTATTTGTTTTTCTCTATTCCTAATAATTAGGCATGAATTAGAGAGTCACTCGGAGATGCTCTAAAATATAGCTAATATTTACTCCATTTGATCCAAATTATAATATGTTTTAGTTTTTAAAGTTACATTCCTTTTTACTATGTATATAGCTACATATCTAGAAAAGCAAGACGTCTTAACTACCATTTATAATTAAGGGAGTAGTCGCTAAAAATTAGCTCAAGCTCTATTTGGACTCTCCTTTAGCAATAGGTTAGCTAAGGATGGGGGTAATGGTTTAAATGGATATTTGTGGTTCTTGTCTAATATAACTTAACAAACTAAATGAAAAAAATGAGAGAGATGGAATTGACAATTTAGTTCATTAATTTAGACTAGAGAAGAACCGCGAGTATCATTTGAAGCATTATTCCCATCCTTAAGGTTAGCCAATGCCTTACTCTTCCCTTCCATCAAGCTAACAGTTACTTATTAATTACTTGATTTTCCTAACTACTAGTAGGCCTAATAGTAAGTTGAATGAATCTAAACGGGTCATATATAGTTGGTTTATAGAGAATAATATCAATATTGTGCATCTTATAATGAAATCAATAATACTCATTTTATTTAAAAATTCTCGAGAGGAGGGGACTATAGATTTGATCGCAAGTGACAGTAGACGCAGGCCCCGACAAAAGGTTTGCGCAAGTTTTCAGGTGCTCAAACACGCTCGGTAGTCGGCAGGATGGTTTGGACGGTTAACTCCGTTACCTCATCGGATCCTCTGCGCCGGCCTCTTTGTACGGACGCCCTGTGCTGGCCGCACCTTACCTGAGGCTTGCTCGCCTTTTGTCGTTCTTGTGCTCTCCATCACTTTTTTTTCGGTGGGTGGTGGTGGCGCACCTAGCCGCGGATGATGATGCGTCCCAATCATTCTCGCTAAAGTGGAGCGGCAGCAGGACGAAGGGCAGAGCCGGGTACGAGCACAGAAGATCCGGATCGGCTTTGGTTCAGCGGCCTCACCCATGCTTTCCGGGCTGGATCTTCTGCAGCTGCAGCACCGTCCATTTGATCTATTCCGGGCCTGTCTCACTTTGGGTGTTGGAGCGAGTTGGTGGATACTTTTATGTACGGTACGAACTAGTACGAACACAGTGCATTTTGTATATATTAGTACTATTACTCGTTTTTAGGAACTGAATATATCATTCCTTACGTGAATGACAGTGCCAGTACATCAGTCAATATATTAACCGGCCCCTTCAGTTTAGGCCTTGTTTAGTTCAACTAAATTTCAAGATTTTTCATCACATCGATGTCTTGTTTAGTTCACCCCAAAATCCAAAAAGTTTTCAAGATTTCCCGTCACATCGAATCTTGCGGCACATGCATTAAACATTAAATATAGACGAAAATAAAAACTAATTACACAGTTTATCTGTAAATCACGAGACGAATATTTTGATCCTAGTTAATTCATGATTGGACAATATTTGTCAAATAAAAACGAAAGTGCTACGGTAGCGAAATCCGAAATTTTTTCGGAACTAAACAAGGCCTGAATCTTGCGGCACATACAAACATAAAATATTAAATATAGATAAAAGTTAACTAATTGCACAATTTGTCTATAATTTATGAGATGAATATTTTAAGTCTGATTTATGATTGTACAATAATTACTAAATATACATGAAAATGCTACGGTATCAAAATTCAAAAACTTTTTTTTTGGATATTAGAAGATGCTGATTGGACGATCAGGATGCAGTGTAGTGCTCTCTTCCCTCATCTGATTCCTCCCAAGAGGCCAAGAGGCGTGCCCGTGTACGCTCGCGGTGTACACGAGAGGGGGGACGGAGGGGCGTCTGGTGGGGACCAACGGGCGGTGGCACACAGGCACGGTGACCCGCCACGCACCCCACTGTTGCCTGCGGCGAGCGCGATCTATCCCGTCCGCGGGGGTGGGGCCCGGGAGCCGGCGGGCGGGGCCCACGCCGGCACCGCTTTTACGCAGACAGCGATGGCCCGGCATTGACAAAGCTGACTGGCCCCTCCACCGGACCTTGGGCCCGCTGGGAGCGGGGCCCACATCCCAAAGGATTCCTTTTTTCCCCTTCTCTCTCATCGAGGAGAAAAACGAAAAAGTCTGTGGGCTGCAGATTTTTTTTTTTGAAAATTTGGGCTGCAGATATGTTGCCCATACTTTTAACACAGAAATCTGAGGACCAAGGTGAAAAATTTTCCACCTATACTACTGCAGTAGTTTTTTCTTTGGACAAGTCTACTGCAGTAGTTTGGTTTTCATGTCATCGTATAGTGACATTTACACAACTCTTTGGAATGGTCTTCTATCTTCTGTTAAAAGGGACTTGAGACTTGGGGCTGAACATTTAGAAACAGCTCCCTGTCCTGATGTGGATTTTTTAATGTCTATTTAAACAAAGATTTGAGGCTTCTCTCTCGAAATTTTTTTTTGAGTCTTACTAAAAGTAATTGAGCTTATTACTAGGATTTTTATACATTCCAGAGAATTCATGGAAAATACAAATCATGCTACAGGCCTTCTTTAGTTCAATTTTTTTAATATAAAATAGACATTGTATTATTTTCATCTGTATTTTACAAATATTATTAAATCATAGACTAACTAGACTTAAAAAATTCGTTTCGTAAATTAAAAATAAACTATGTTATTAATTTATATTTATATTTAATATTCTGTAGTGACGAAAGATTTAATGTAATAAAAAAATCCGAAAAATTTTGTATTTTTTTTAACTACAAGGCCGAAGAGGACAAGGCAAAGCTGTGGCACCTCTCGAAATGAGCAGTCGAGGCCCTTCCTCCTGTCGTCATCCGGACGGGACGGGCCTCCCACGCGCACGGATCACGAGGTGCATCTGACGGCCTACCAGGAAGATCCGCCTGCGATCGTACGGTCCGAGGGCGGGGAGCAGCGGTGCACGGCCCGGCCCCACCGCACGTGCTCGCCGGCACGTTACCGTCCTCCTCTCCTCCCACGTAGACTAGTACTCCTCTACGGAATAGAACCCACTTCGGATACGTATATTTTTTCTATTGTTTAAAGTTTATTTTAAAAACCTATTAGTGCGTTTTGGAAAAAAAAAGTAGAACGTCTGGACCCACTACGCTGTTGCTCATTTGTCTGCATCCTGCGCCTCAACCTCAAAAGCAAATGCGAGCACGAAAATACACGAATGAATTTAACTAAAAGCGCTTTTTACTCGTGTCGTAGGTGTATGTTGGTCGCTGGAGATGATGCTTTCCCCGTCAGGCGTCAGGTGATGCAGATGGAAGCTATGCGCTTTCGCCGGATAAAGCTAAGGATCTTTCACGTGCTATGCTACTGGCCTCAGCTTGCTACTTGCTAGTGACAATGTTTCGAGCCATATCTGCACATCGTCATCCCACGCATTCTATCGCGACAAGCAGCTTAAACAAATATGCATGCATGCATGCATAATAAAGCTACTACTAAACACTACTAATGGACATGGCAACAGAATGTTGAATAGCTGATGGGAGTGTTCAGAGTGCAGTATAGTAAAATGTTGAGTACTCCAGTACTGTAGTAGTCCACAGGTTTCAGATTCTCAGCAGTGTATAAAGTTCAGGTGCCTGTTTCCTTCTGTGTTCTGACGATACAATTACCACCACAGTACTTTGTACTCCTACTCCCTCCGTCCCTGAAAGCTGCAATTTCTAGAATTGTCTTAAGTCAATTTTTTAAAACTTTGACCAAATTTATAGAAAAAAATACTAAGATTTATAGTACCAAATTAATACCATTACATTTATCATTGAATATATTTTCATAAGATACTCATTTTATGTTATACATATTGATACTCTTTTCTATAAAGTTGGTCAAAGTTAAACAAGTTTGACTGGCACGGATTCTAGGAATTGAAGCTTTCAGGGACGGAGCGAGTACCTTAATATCCTTTTACTGCCCGTGCACACCCATGTCCATGGTTCTGTGTATTAGTACTTACTGTAAGTAAAGATTAGTTTCTTATAAAGGGGTAAAAAATATTAGTTGTGCTGTAGTCTTTCACTGAAGGTGACTACGGTTGTCAGGGAGTGTGGCTCAAATAATTTTTCATACTATACTATTATTTTCAGTCTTGCTCAGATGGTTTTTTTATTGCAGCACAGGAGGGTGCGCTTCACGAGAAACTAAAAATTCCTGGAGAATATTGTGGACCATGCGAAGCTGCAGCGAGGTTATTGCATTGCAGCCATTCTTTTTCTGCTCCGAGGTCTCGTTGCTTGCCATTGTCAAATGCATGATGGCAGCAGCAGGGAGCAGAGCACAGTGCCAGACAAGTAAATTTTTACTGCACCACCATGTACACTTGTACAACATTTTTCGGCCTTTTTTAGTTCAAAAAAGAAATATTTCTTGGTACCATCTCATATTTGTAAATACATCCATTAATATCCAATCATAAACTATATAATTAGTTATTTTTAGTATCTACTTGATGCTTTATGGATGTGACTAAATATTCGATATAATATGACAAAAAGTAGAGTTATATGGATTCTACTATTCGCAAAAAAATGTTCTTCTATTTCTTGGGAAAGGGAGCGGCCAAATAGGTAGCGTTGCTTCCATACGTACGTCACCGGGTCGCGCACTGTGCGTGGTTCCGTGTAAACAATTGCGACGTGTCTACTACAGTTGGTAGCCGTGGCCATGCCTATGCGAGGTGATGTGGTGCCGTGCCATGCATTGTGCCTGACGACTGTTTTTTTTTTTTTTCGAGTCACGAAGATTCTCATCCAATGCCTGTGATTCTGTGAAAGTTTTTTTTTTTCTCTCGATTGGGCATAGCTTACGATGGTTTACAATAGACTGAACTGTGGATTTTAGTATTGATGAGGTCATGAAAGATGCTATAGTCTCAGGGGATGGGATCAATCAATCATCATTCAACCTGCTATCTCCCTCCACCGATTGGGTTTTAAAATTCACTAATATATGTGTGTTATTTGTATTTTACCGACTTGGACCTTGTTTAGTTTACCCAAAAATCAAAAAGTTTTCAAGATTCTCCGTTACACCAAATCTTGCGGTACATGCATGAAGCATTAAATATAGACGAAAACAAAAACTAATTAAACAGTTTGCATATAAATCGCGTGACGAATCTTTTGATCCTAATTAATCTATGATTGGACAATATTTGCCACAAACAAACAAAAATGCTACAGTATAAAAATTCAAAAACTTTTCATAACTAAACAAGGCCTTGATTATATATATTGCATCTGGAAGTCGTGTGAAATAAATAAAACATTAACAGATACTACAAACGCTGCTGGTTTGATTCTCTGCATGCTCCTATTTGCATGTGTTGGTTAGGTAGCACTTTTGTTGTCTTGTTACTTTTAGAAGATCATGGGAGAGAGTATATTCTTAGGTTAAATAGGTTTTTTATTGTGATATTCTTGTTTTTATCTGGAAGATGATGCATGATGGCAGCACTGGTTTACACCAAATGATATTCGTTTTTTTAGCACTATTCCGTACTTCTAATAGTTTTCTTACAGATTTTATTAAATTTAAAGTTACTTAGCTACTTGAAAAACGAAAGTTGTATTTTTTGGATAGAGAGAGTATATGAGTAATACTTACTGTATGATACTTGTTCGCTTGAACTTAACTATTAGATTTGTCAGTCATTTAACAGTATTTTTTCTCTTATAGTAAATCAACGAATAGTAGTTTCGGTTATGATTTTTATGTCAAACGAGTAGACTCATAGTTTGAAGAAAGGACATATTCGGAGCAGCTAGGTCTCACCAGAAAGAAACCCTGGACCAACTCTACTACCAGCCTCTTGTTTAATTATAAGACGACGGGAATGCACGGCTACATGATGTAGCGAAATGCTGATCGATCGGGGTGAAGACATTGTACCAAACCCTCATTATATGATTTGTTTGCAGGGGGGCACTCAACATGGCCCACGTCACACTCATAGCATGGGCCAGCCCATTAGGATCGATCTGATCGAATAATTTTGTAGGGTTGGAGACCTAAACGGCTAAACCTCACTTGTATGTAGACGGAGGTTTCTTATTCCTCTCTCCTCAAGTTCACGCACCACTAGTCTAGCTCAGGGGCGGATCCACGGGGTGGGCTGCCCGGGCTGCAGCCCCCTGAGCTTGATTTATGCCTTTAAATTTATAGTAATTTATTTCAAATTACCATTAATCTCTAGCTTTAGTTCTAAACCTTTACTATTTAGCCCCCCCTTTTGTCTCAATTCTGGATCCGCCCCTGGTCTAGTTGGATCGGTCAATCTTTCTTTTTCCTTTTTGTAGACTAGATATTTATATAAACTGAGTATTACCTAACAAATTACTTAGTTTTGTCAGCTATAAACTAGCATGGCAGTTTATTAAAAATAATAAAGGTGTTAGTACGTAGGGCGCTAGCCAAGTCATCAAGATATGAAAAAAAAAAGTCCAACGGTAGTACTACATCATAAGGCAAAAAAAAAGCACGTTTTACTGAAATTTGGCTATACTGATATTAATAATGCTAAAATATTATGAGAAAAAATGTTATTTCTTCACTAAAAATACTGCTGAAGTAGTAGTACCGCATAACAGGGCAGAAATATATGGCCATTACATTTTTTCCAAATCTCCCATGACACTTGTATCCTCATCGTACCGAGCGCTTTCCGAGGGCATCAAGTGGGCATGCATGCCCCCCGTGCTAAGCTATCTCCTGCCACCATTGTGGTGTAAGTGTTCCACATCCCTCACTGTACAATGTTCCTTGTGAACATTAAGCTGCATGCTACTCTCTCATTTTTAAGTTATAAGACGTTTACAATCTAGAAAGCCAAAACTTATTTTAATTTGGAATGGAGGGAATACCTCTAGATACATGCTATACTCTATTGCTGAAGAATCATCAATAACTAATAGGCCCATCCATTGCATATACAGCCTTGATAAACACACTGTTGGTCGATCCTAGGTCTTGTTTAGTTCACCGAAAAACTAAAAACTTTTCAAGATTCTGTGTCACATCGAATCTTGCGGCACATGTATGGAGCATTAAATATAGATAAAAATAAAAATTAATTACACAATTTGCTTGTAAATCATGAGATGAATTTTTTGAGTCTAGTTAGTCCATGATTGAACTATAATTTTCAAATAAAAACGAAATTGCTACGATGCCAAAAACCAAAACAAATGGGAACTAAACAAGGCTCTACATTACATATGCCATCATTAATTGTTTGTCGTTACAAGACTGCATGCTCAATGATGGTGAACAATCTAATAAAACTTTCTACTCAGCAGCTTATACTAGACTAGCTAGATTATGGCCCAGTCGTAGTAGTACAAGTGATGATGTGCATTCCTGGGATCGATCTGCGTCTCAAGAAGTTGCATTGCATTCTCAGATGGGCATGTACTAGATGATATGCGTGGGCCCGAGCGGTCAAAATGCACGGGGTACACGGGCACGCTCGATGTCGTAGTCGTAGCTTAGCTGCTGCTAGCCTGCTACTAGCTTTCACGTCGATCAAATCAAATACTCCTATAATTGAACGCCGAAGCGTACCTAAGGTCTTGTTTACTTTCCAAAAATTTTACAAATTTTTTTTAAGATTTTTCGTCATATCAAATTTTGCAACACATGTATGTAGCATTAAATATAGATAAAAAATAACTAATTATACAGTTTTGTCTGTAATTTGTAAGATAAATCTTTTAAGACTAATTAGTCCGTGATTGAATAATATTTATCAAATATAGATAAAAATGCTACAATGTCTATTTTATAAAATATTTTGCTAGTAAACAAGGCCTAACATAATCATTCCATTCCGGCATATCATATTGTGCATCTAGGCCTACCTAATTCTACCATGATAAGATAAGCAAGCTGGGCTCCATGACTGGACGCAGGAGACAAAATGCTGAATGGCCCAGTGGGCCACGCATCCGGTCGGGGCCCGCAGCGCTCATAGTAGAGCCCAACGGCCTGTGTGGCTCCCGCTGGAGTTGGTGTACCCAAACAAAGCCCAACCCTGGGCCCTGGCTGGGCCGGCCACCCTCGGCCGTTGGAAATTCAGAGGCCATAGCAGCACTGACCGTTGGAAAATAACACTTGTTGTATCCGTTTAACTTGGCATCCAATGAACGAAACAATTAAAAATATGATGAAATGAACTGTAAGATGGTACAAAAGTTGCTAGAATCCAGAAAGATGCGATGGGATAGAAGTGGACAGAACGAATGGGGAAATTAGATCGAGAAGCTAATCGTTAAGTGAGAGGCTAGGTCCCCTTATTAGCATGGTATAATCAAATCAGGTCTTGCAAAACCGAATGCAGGAGGAAGCCGAACGAACAACAGCTCGTCAGTCGAGATGTCTGCCCTTCACAGCGCTGCTCCCGCCGTGATGGTGCCCGCCACCGCCCTTGTTATGCCTGCCGACCCCACTGCTGGCTCCGACGCCGATACCGGTGCCACCTCCAATGCCTCCGCCAGCTCCAACGCCGATGCCACCTCCGCCACCTGTGCCAACACCCGCGCCACCTCCTACACCAAACCCGCCTCCCGCACCGCCACCGAATCCACCGCCCATGCCGCCACCGAAACCACCGCCACCCCCTAGTCCTCCTCCTGCTCCTCCTCCAAGTCCACCTCCACCACCACCTCCGATCCCACCGCCTGCTCCAGCTCCGACACCGAACCCACCACCGGCTCCCGTGCCACCACCAAAGCCCCCGCCACCTCCAAAGCCACCCCCGATGCCCCCGCCACCACCCATCCCACCGCCAGCTCCAGCTCCAGCGCCACCACCAAGGCCCCCTCCCGCGCCCCCACCAACACCAAACCCACCGCCGACACCACCTCCACCTCCAAATCCACCACCACCACCCAATCCTCCTCCACCTCCTCCGCCAACACCTCCTCCAAGTCCAGTGCCTCCACCAAGTCCTCCTCCTGCGCCAGCTCCTGCTCCAAAACCAGCCCCACTACCAGCTCCTACTCCACCGCCATCGCCCAATCCTCCTCCTTCTCCACCTCCTCCAAGTCCAGCGCCTCCGCCAAGTCCTCCTCCCGTGCCAGCTCCTACTCCAAAACCAGCCCCACCACCAACTCCTACTCCACCACCGCCACCGAAACCACCGCCGCCACCAGCTCCAAACCCACCTCCACCTCCGAGCCTCCCATCGCCACTAAGGCCACCTCCACCACCAGCACCTGCACCCGCTCCACCGCCAAATCCGGAACCACCACCAATGCCACCACCTACACCACCTCCTCCTCCAAATCCACCACCACCGCCCATGCCGCCCCCTGTGCCACCTCCCACACCTACACCGCCTCCTAACCCGCCTCCAGCACCACCTCCTCCACCAACACCTATTCCACCTCCTGCCCCGCCTCCTACACCAGCACCAATGCCTACCCCGCCGCCACCACCACCCTTACCATGTTTGTTGTCACAATTCTCGGCTCCGATCATGCCAGGCCTCCACACCACAGGCTCCCGCCATGCGGCGGCAGCGGTCGCCGCCCACACGACGGCCGCCAGCTGCAGCCATACCGCCATCGCCCGGTGTCCCATGGAAGGCAACCTTGCCATGACTTACAAACTCAGCTATGGAATCGAACTCTGTCCTGCTGCGTGAGGGGAAGCCATGGCGCGCGGGGGTATTTAAACTCGAGACGATGTGCATGGCATGGACATATGGATGCTCAGCCGGCAGCCGCCGCCAGCTGCTTCGAGGGTTTAATTGGTGGCTGGCTGGCCATGGTTGACTTAAATGTGCCCACGTCGATTTGCTAAAATTGATGGCTTCTCGGGGGCCTTTTGACTTTTGAGGTGGGCTCAGCATGCACCTATGTGAGCGAGGGCGAGCTCCGAGCTGCAAAGCAACCAAAGCTCTGCAACTCTGCATGCAGTGCACGACGCCGCCCTCTGCTCTGCAACTCTGCATGCGTTCGCTTGCTTGATTGGCATATGCGTCCTTTTCGCATGTGACCGGCGCTCGGACTTGGGATGCATGCATTCATGGCTACCGGGCACCGGCTGCTGTCTTTTGTGCCCCGGTTGTGAACTTGTGATAGAACAGCTTGTCACACGCATGGGCTCCAAGCTGCTCATGTGCAAGCTAGCGTACTGGCTACTGAGCCCGGCTGGAGCAAAAATGTACATGTGCCCAAAGTTTACAGAGGTGTAGGATTTTTGGTTCACCCTTGAAACTGTGGGCACAAAAGGAAAACACTGCTCCATGCGTTGGGACAGTTGAGGAGAATTCAGGTTTCAGTTGGTGGAGATTAGAAGAAAAGGAAGACACCGTAATTGCTCTGGTAACATCATGAGTTCAATCTTGTGCCACGAGAATCAGCATGGCACATCACTTTCAGATTTAGGGCACCGTTAGGTTCCCAACAACAGATCGCCGCAATCTGCCACACTTGATTAAGGTTAAATAAATGTTCCAAAATATTTGCCATATTTTTCAAAACTTAAGAGAATCTTGCTTTTTTTTTAAAAAAAATCATTGATGTGTGGAGCCTAATTTGATGGAAAGAATGAATGCTCATCTGGCTTTCCTGAAGTGAATGCTCATCTGGCTTTTCCTGAAGTGAGACTTCAGCTCTTGACGGACGCAGATCAGCGTGTCCATGATGTCGTCATCCAGGAGTCCGTCCTGCACGCTGACCGCCAGGGCCTCCCTCAGCCGTTCCTCGTGGAGGGTCGAGAACTCAGCTCGCTGTTCGCTCGACCTGAAGTTCTCAGCTATCTTAGACCTCATCACCTGGCCCGCGACAGATGCATTCTCCACTATCGACTTTGGGATCCCTGCCATTGTGGCGACCTGCAGGCCGTAGCTTTCTGGACAGGCCCCTGAGGTCAGTCGGTACAGGAAGGTCAGCTCCTTCTGGCCGTTGCCGTCGCTCCTTGGCTTGAACATGCAGGCCATGTGCTGGAGGCTCACGTGAGGGTGCGAGGCAAACTCCTTCGTCAGAGAATGGTAGTGAGTGGCAAAGAGCTGACGGCATCTCACACGCTCCACTAGGTGGCGGAACACCTGAGTTACAATTAGACAATGCATAAGATGTTATCACTGATAAATGTAGATTCGCAGATTCATGTATTGTTGATGTGAAACAGGGGAAAGAGAATAGTTTAATGGCAGTATGACAGTGCAATTTCCAGGGACTAGGAGTAGGGCAGTTCCAATTCTAGATATCATTAATGATTAATAATGGCATTCAAGCTCCAAAAAATTAATTTGGTGTGAGACCAGGAAAGCTGTTGCAGAACGGGATGAGAAAGAGAAGCATGCCCGTGAAACATGAAGGCAATGCACCTTTGTTCAAGATTGTCTAACCTACTTATATGCATCTTACTGGAGAGATAAAACACACAGTAGGATTCTCACAAATACATGTAATGGTGTGATAATATGTGATATCTAATGCTAGCAAATTAACAAATCCCCAAATATGTGAACCATACAAATAAGGTTTTGTTGCTATTTTGTATAAAAAAGTTCCCTGTACCATGCACCTCATGAGTCATTAACAGTCATTGAGTCATGGCAACAGCACTAATTATGAAGGGAAAGCATACTAAGGGAACATCAAGCATAGGAATGAAGGATGAGATTTGAGATACTGCAGAAGCAAAAACTCACAGCATATGCGATTGCATATCCATCAAATGTGCTAGTTCCTCTGCCAAGCTCATCAAGCAAGACAAGTGAGTCCACAGTTGCGTTCTGAAGAACAGAGGCAGTCTCAGTACATTCAACGAGAAACGTACCTGCAAACAATGTTATAAAAACAAAGTCAATGTCATTGTCATCTCATACCCAAGCATACCGAACGCTGTACAAATATAGTATAGATCATGAAATATAAAGAGATTGATTGATCTACTAAACAAGTTCATTTTTTTAACACAAAACAGTTCAAATAAATACAATGAGGGCTTTCTACTGATAATCCAAGGTTTACAAACATCATACAACTCTTTTGCCACACAGACATGTATTTATTAATTCTAACTCATTCGACCAAGAACAGAGATATGGTGGGCAATGTACTAATTTGTCAAAATGATTACATACTTTCCCCAGACATAATCCGATCTGTTGCACCAAGGCGCGTAAAGATGGAATCTGCAAGGGTCAGCTCACATGATGTGCAGGGGACATAACAGCCAAGCTGCAAAGAAGAAGAAACCTTGGTAATACATTTGAATAAGATCATGAACAGACAAGCATAAGTGAAGTTTATACAGACCTGTGCAAGTACAACAGCCAGGCAGGTGGCACGCATGATTGTGGATTTCCCACCCATATTTGGACCAGTTAACAACAATGCAAAACGATTGAGACCAGATAAATCCTGACCAAGGGTTAAATCATTTGGAACCAGGCCATTTGCATTTTCCGCAAAAGCATAGGGATGCCACAGACCCTTCATCCGAAGTATAGGCACATCATCTTTCAGCAGAACTTGTGGTCTGCACATGGCACCAAATGATGACAATGTCATTGCAGCAAAGGACCTAAGCACATCAATAGTGCTGACAGCATTGATCACCAAAGACCATTCAGAAGCCTTTCCAATAAAAAGTTCCACCAGACGAACCAAATTGTTGGCACCATTGTTGTCGACATCAGGATCCTTTCAAAGCTCACAAGACCAACCAATAAGTAATGGCAACAGAAGAAATACAAGTGAGCAGTAAATAACTAAAACGGAAACAGGCACTTGTATGTACAACACTAATGCAGATGGGAAACCATGCCATATTTTACCTGGCCACATGGAAAATCATTTTGTATTCTCTCTTCAAACGTATGGATTAACTCACAAAGGCAGTTCAATGATGGAATCTCAACAATCTTATAAAGTGCCAAGACACCATGATCCGCTCTTTGCAAGTCACTGAGTAAGTCAATACCATTGCGGAGGCCATTGATAAGCATTGTAAATGTTTTGATCTGGGAACATGCCATGAAGCAATCAACTGACAGGAAGAAAAACTAGAAAATTTGCATTACAATAATCAAATCTAGAACATAGGTTTTTCCTTAGAAACCTTAGCATGTTAACAAAAAGTCTCACTGAAACTAGTACTAATACTAATATGTATACATATTCAAGATTTCATAGCACGTTTGTTTTAAGCAAATATTTCATAGCATATTACTGGAGATCATGAAAATGAATCAGACGATTATGACAACATGCAGGAAAACACATTGGCTTTATTGACATATTTTCTGCAAGCACAAACTATAGTTTCATGAAAGGTTTCATAATCAACAACTTAATAAGATCATTTCTTGCATAATAAAGTATCAATTGAATATGGGATATGTTACAAGATACTACATTTCAATATCACTCCAAAACTTAGCTGTATAAGAGAATCTAAAGCTAGTGTCTCAAAGAGAAAAGAACCACCTACCCGTCTCTTTAGTATCTTTTCTCCAATAAAGGGCAGTTGAAGCAAAGATGACAACCCAACAGTGGATCTAACTTGTCCTAATAATCTCTCAAGATCAGGAATTTTCCGGAGATAACCAAGTGTTGTAGGGCCTAGTCCACAGTTTTGGATAAAACCCTCAACAACATCAAGCCTTTTATTGATAGCATCAATGTCTTTAAGTGGATGACAAATCCACCTTCTTAGCAGCCGCTTACCAGATGCTGTGACACAGTGATTAAGGTGCTTATATAAAGTACCTGCAACAAGGTATAGATTCAGCAATATTTATCTTTGGCCTGTTTTACTGCTTAAAAACTACTGTTCAAGAACAAAAATAAGATAGCTGGAATAGAAAAAGTAGAATCTGTGCTCCTACCAGATGAACCGCCATTGAAATTGTTGCTGAAAATCTCAAGGTTCACAAGAGTCTGGCCATCCATCCTTAAACATGTTTTGTACACATGGTATGGTAAGACTTCCCCATTTTTCAAGGCATCATGTAACTGGTTTCAGATTGTAGAATTAGAACTCTAACACATTTCAATGGTCGACATAGTAGAGAGAAAATTATGTATATAATATTTTGCGGAATAATTCGAGAATACATAAACAATGGAAAACAATGACTAGGGACAGCCAATGAAACACTACAAATGATTTAATTAAAAAAATCAGCAGTTACAAATGGCACAATCGATTCAGATGACTAATAAATGTGTTCAAGGGAAGAAAAAGGTAAGCCAAGTATACCATGAGCCTAGTCAAATGGCCAATAAGTCCACCAAGTGCACAAATAACAACATCTCGATTCACTGCACAGTCCAAAGCAGATAACCATGACTCTGTCGATGCGTTAAAGAACCCTTTAGAATGTATTAACATTCGAATTTGTGAAGCATCAGAGAAATCTATCCCAGAGAGGGGGGTCAGCTGCATCTTCACAGATCCTGAAGTTAAGGAAAGATATTTGTAAGTTTTCAAACTCTGATGTCTCATCAACTTGCTATCTGAGAAAAGAGTTATCTGCTGGCAAATAAAGAGAATAGTGTTTTAGGAGCATTTACCTGCTGAGGCATATTTTCTTATTGTCCTTTGAGTTTCTTTTGTGATGCCTGACAAAAGAGAATAGGTATTACTATATTAGCTCCTAAAAATACAAGGATTTGAAAATGAAGCATTTTCTGACCTGAGGTTTCATAGATTAATTCTCTAGGAGAAACCTGAAAAAAGAATAATAATAATGAATAACAGTTTCTGGTTCACTTAACCAATCAAAAAGGGCTACAAGAGCATACCTGCATCAACAAAGCACCCAAAGCTGCAGACGAGTCATCATCTTGGACTGAACCCACCCAAATTTTAAGGGCGGCATAGTCTAGGAAAGCAAATCCATAGACCTGGGAACTGCTAGAAGCTAGGGTAACCTGAAAGTTCCAAGAAAGGCTGCATCAGAATAGGAATCACATATGAAGAATGGTAATAAGCAAAATTGAAGATATTCAATTGCAAATTTATAATGTCATTTTACTTAAAAAAGTCCATACCAAAATACCAAGAGAAACTGCAAGAACAAAACTAATTGTCAGTGGAATCTAGAATAATACTATTTGTTTCAGCAAATGCATTATGCACCTCTCATCTAATATATTTGTCATGGTAATCATTCAGATTAGCTGCTCGTTTATCTGGAACGTTCAGATTAGCCACTCAAGAAGAGTTTTCTTGTAGTACTTAGGTAGAGGGCTTATTTTGACCAAGGATATTTTGGCCAAATGAAACTAGAATGTTAGTTGCTTCTGTAGCCACAACAAAACATAGAACACCTTTTCTTTGAGTATCACTTTGTTATTCCATTTTACATATAATTATTATTGCGTTGGGTATAAAAAATAAGTATTAACCACATAAAGGGTAGTCAGCTGCATGCAAGGGGAACTACCGAACTAGTACTAAAGCACAGATCTTAGGAGTGGGTTGCCAACTTTTGGTCTGTATGGCTTAGCCATAACTACATGATCTTTAACAACAAACATCATAGAGAAGTATGGTGGCCCAAAGACAGGTGCAATGCTAGAAGCAAACCTCTTTCAATGCCAGAAGGTGAACAGCATCAGTACCAATGTTATCAGCCGCAGTTGATGGTGTGGACACATGAACCAACTTTCTCTCGATAACCTTGCAGAAGTTTTTTAGGAGGAAAAATGTTACATGCCACTAGAATATTATTGCCTGTAAGGAAGATATTTACACTGCATCACAAATATGAGCACATACTGAATTATAGAGTTTTGTGTTGCACAGGGTATATTGCTACTAATTTAAACCCATCCAGAGTACCATAATTGTGTCTTAAGTAAAATTAAGTTTCCGATGCAGCAAAATGGAAGGATGAAAAATCACAATGTACATGACTATGTGCACATTTGAACAAAAGATAGCCATACCAGAACAAAGAAAATTGGATATGCAACTGAGAAAAGAGAGGTTCTAAAAAGGTAGGCGCATGCTTGCTACTTCTGCCACTAGCTAAGTGATGAACAATCAGTGTAAACACTCAGAATTAATGGTGTTTCATCGCAGTACTGAATACTTACAGAATGTAATCCTCTAGCTTTGGCCTGGTTTGCAGATTCCATTTGTTCTATTCTTCCAACTTTATACCTGGAAATAGGTCAGATTCATGAGCAATAACCTCACCGCTTCAGCACCAAAAAAAGAAGGTAAAGAAAAGGAAGAGGCGCTATCATGGATGTCTTGCAGACCATAAGGTTCAAAAGAAATTTTATGCATTGTAGAAACCAATGAACAGATTTGAATTTCATGAAAGCAACATAACTAACATCAAATTGTAAAGGAGTCAATAATGCAAGAAACCCCTCATTATTGCCACATCAATAAGGATAGACACATTGACCGACCATTACCAACCTGAAGCAGCATGAGCTTGCTGATGTTCAAGATAATGTTATGATAACAAGATAAGCATAATCCTGAAGAACTACATAATTCTGGAAATGAACAAAACCAAACAAAAACATGAGCTATTGAGCTTACCCCCTAGCTACAAGCTTATCAACAGCATCATCTATACCACTTTCTGAAATGCCAACCTATAAATATGAAGTTAATGTCACTACCATTAGGAAATAATCATGACTGAGATGAGATAAAGCATGGAACTGTATTATAACTGTTAGTGAGGTAGTGATGCATTAAATGCCAAGAATTTAAAATTTTAAATCAAGATGGTTGAAAACATGACAAAGTGGTGCATTGCAACAGCCTGAAAGCATTTACCCAAATCAATTCTGGCTTCCTGTCATCCCACACAAGAGCAACACCATATTTTTTTTTTGTATAAGTAGCACATTACTACATAAAAGTTTTCATAAAAAGAACAAGCAGGCTAACATGTGACCCCAGTCATGGAATCAGTCGCCTCCTTTGTCTCTGGCATTGCTGTCAATCTCCAACCTAGCTGCACCAGTCTGCCTCCCAACACAGGACAGCCGTGTATCGCAAACTGGTGGCAGTCCGTCACTCCCACCCACTACCGGGAACTACTGTTGTTGTGCTGCAGGCCACCACCACCCACCAAACACAAGTTGGCGACCACCTCATCGTGCCACCATACCATTGCCTCCCACACTCCTACAACACGGGTCCCAGATTTACCCAAGCACTATCCCCTACCCCCAAAACCCAAATCTAATGGCAGGTGCAGGCAAATGACCGTGTTCCTAACCCGCAAGGAGATCAGCCTCATGGTAGATTAAAAACAAACAGCAACAAGGCCTTTTTGTCCCAACTACCAAGCAGGTTGGGGTAGGCTTCATGTGATAGACTTATCAGGGAAATAACGATAATATAGACTGGATCATAAGATATATGATCCAGTGGTTGTCTGGTTCATGTAACTTCTTAACGAGCAGCACAATATACTGAGATGTAAATGAAATACTTCAAAATTTAGGTGTAATGTTGAAAAGTTCAGAGCAAGCATTTGATAAGCAATACGTACCTGTCGGCACTTGCCCACCCCATTAGCAGTCATTTTCCAGTCAAATTCTTTTTGGCCAATCTCAGCATCTAGTTCATAGAGCTCATAAAATTTCCCCTAGCAATGATATATCAAACACTTTAAGTAGGTTATATACTTATAAGACCTCTAATACTACAATAAGGAGTGCTCAACATAGTTTCGGGGGGCAAAGCAACGCTTCAACTCTGGAATGAACAGCCTCAGTGCAATAGCAAGTGAAGTGCAAAAATGGAAAGTGCAGAAACTTTTGTAGGATAGTAATCAGAACAAAAAATGTCAACATTGGTTATAATGTATAATATCTGGTGATATACATCAACATCGTAAAACAGCTAAACATTATGAACAGCAATTGGAGAATTCCACAGTGAGCCTATACTGAGAAACACTCACTCCTTATGTGATTAAGTAAATGGCTCAGTACCATACAAAGTTTTGTGAGATATTCATCAAACCAAAGAAATAAGTTTTCATGTGTCCTCAATAGAGTATGTTATATGCCATGAATTGAATCATCAATGATGAATCTTACCACTTTGAAAAAGAGGACAACATCCATATATTTGCACTTAATATTCCAGTATTGCTTTTGAGATGTTGACATTTTTCTCAATGCATCAGGCGGAATAAAAAGAGTACTCTTGTCATAAAGTGGATCATTTGGCCGCCTTCTATTTGCATCCCTGATGGCAAATGGATTCAGCCACTCAAATTTGCTACGCGCACTATCAGCCATTTCATCATGATCCTTCCTTTCAATAGAACAATGAGCTGATTTCATCTTCTTGTTCAACGCCCCCAGAGGAGGGCATTGGTTGTTGGCATCCACACTTTGGTCTTCCTGAACTCGCTTCAGGCGAGGAATAACTGGCTGCATTGCTGGTGTTTCTGGTTTCAGAGGACTAGAGTCAAGTCCTGGAAATAACATAGCAGATGCTAAGTTATATTTACTGTTCGTAAGCAGAGAGGAATTCTTTGAGTGATTCTTCAATGGAGTTTCATTTGCCTCAAGTTCTGCAAACAAATTTGTTGGTCTAATATACAAAGGATCTGAAGACCCTGAGCATAGCATGTTTGAAGGTTCCTCTGCACGAGTAGTATTTGAATTTTGCCCAAATCCTGTCACCGCTGCTCTAGTGTATTGACCATTAGCAGAAACCAGTGAGAACTTCTTTGATGAGTGCTGCAAAAGAGTTTGATCTGAACCATAGCCAGTTAGAGGTGTATCAGCACCATGAGCAAGCCCTGGGAAGATTTTCTTTGAGGCAACCTGGGAAGGAGTTTGCACATCAAAGTTCTCATTTAAGGCTGTAGCCTGAATGCAATTAGTATGAGACTCTGAGAATAACTTCTTTGGATACTCTTGAATAGGAGCCTGATTTGAGCCAAGTTCTGGCAACAGTGTGCTTGCTCCAATAAATTCATCAGTGGAAGACCTCAGTGAGTGCATTTGGGGCTCCTGAGAGGGAGCCATATCTCCACCTCCTTCTGAGGAAAGGATTGTTCTGCTGTCTTCGCCGTAAATAGGTCTTGAGAACAATGCACCTGAGCACTCATTTGAGAGAACTTGGTTTTCCACAGGCAAGTTTTTCCCCTCCAAATGTCTAACCTGGGAAGCATATTGATTTCTGCATAAAAGAGAATCAAGCATATTCAGGATAGCAAAATAAGGTGCAAGTGAAAGAGTGAAAGACAATCTGTTTCCTGAGTTCGTAAGCAAACGCTTGGTCGGGCCTACGAGTTAATGGCATGTCTGCAATGAAAAATACTACGAAGCAAAGATATATCTGACCAAGAAAAAATACATGAGATGCAAATGCAAGTCCTACTCTAAAAAACTATGGGCAAGTAGCTCAGCGGAGCACAGCAGTGAATTCAAAAATCAAAATCTAATACACTTTGAGGCTAACAATGACTGAAACGGAGTTACCTAATTGCATATGTGCAATATAAAGACATATATCATGTAGAGTGGTATCTAATAACCCACAAAATGGAAGCCAGACTGATGAATCACAGGCAGAGCTGCAGTAAAAACAGATGAACATATATGGTAAAATCCCTGGACAGTCGCTACTAGACACCTCGAACAATGCACATCCTTAAACCCAGCACTGATGGGTTAGATCCGCACTATCACTCGAAACCCAGAGCTCCTCCCAGCCCAGCAATCCGTGCCTCGCGGCGACTCAAACAGACGGCCTAACCGACGCCCAACGAAACCCCAAAACCCTAGCCTCCCACCACACTAACATGGCGAGTGATTATCGCGTCCGTCCGTACCTGGCCTGCGGCGGCGGCGGCGGAGGGCGCACGAGCCTCTCCAAGATGCCGGCGATGGACCCCATAGGGGGCCGCGTCGGCTTCTCGGGAGGCGTGCCCTCCCCGGAGGGAACCCGCCACGACGGCGGCTGCTTCTGGAGAAATGAGAGGATCGACTGCTGCTGCTGACGCCGCCGCGGTTCCATCGCTCGCTGAAGGGAGGCGCCTCCTACGGCAGGGTGGGGCAGCTACCCCAGCTACCGGCGGCGCAGAGACACACCCTCTCCCCTCCCCAATCCGATCTGGCGGCGGCGGCGGCTGGGCCCAATCGAAGGGATGCCGGGAAGCGGAGGCGCGGAGTGGACGAGCTCGGGGTCGAGGGAAGGGGAAGGGGAGAGGCAGCAACGAGGGCGGGGAGACGAGGGAAGGTGTTTGTTTGGGGGCAAATTTCGAGCGGGAAATTGGCTAGTGGGAGCGAGAAGGCCGCGCCCAAAGTGAAAGAGGTGACGGGTTTCCCATTTTCCGCTGTCCCGCAAGGTTTACGTTTTTTCAGATAATGAGATTGAAATACGTCTGCGTGTTTGGTTTGGGAAGTGATCCCATCCGGAATTAATTCATCCAGCATGTCATATTTGCTTGTAAGTTCGGATTATGCTTTGATTGTACTCAATCCATCCTAAATTATAAGTCGTTTGACTTTTCTAATATCAAATTTGATCACTCGTTTTATTCAAAAATTTGTACAAAATATCAATTCTTTTGTCGTCGCTTGATTTGTTAATAAAAATTCTTCAGTGATGACTTAAATTTGACTATATTTGCATAAATTTTTTTAATAAGACGAGTAGTCAAACTTGAGATCAAAAAGTCAAATGTCTTATAATTTGGAATAGAGTAGTAGTATTTGTTAGTGAAATGGAGTGAACTAATGTATTGTTTGGTTAGTGGAGTGGATTTGATAATGCGCTCGTCTGATGTGGTTTCAACGAGAATGAGGTGGTTCGTGACTTTTTGCCTACTGGTGGAACGACTCGATGAGGATGGGCTAAGCCCGTGCGTCAAACGTTTTGGATCGTCTTGCGCCCTTCCATGACGTGAACCAAACACAATGAGTCCTCCTTTGGAAGGGGAGCAAAATTCAGGAATTGAAAACCTCCATTTAAAAACTAAGATAATAATTAAAATAATATTCTTATAGATTACCCGTCCAGAGAAAAGTCCGGGATCTCAAAGGTATTGGCGTTTCCAAATTAGACTTGAAGATGTTTGCAATCTTCATTGATAAGGGGATATAGAGGCTTGAAGAGCAGGGACAAAAATGAGCAGAGCTCCAACAGCTATGGAGACTGGGTTGTTCGGTTGATAAGTCGGCTGATGGTGTTTTGTTGTGAGAGAAAACATATATCATGACAGATAAATTGTGCATATAAGTTATATTTTCTTGAACTTATTAGCACTGGCTGATGGTTTCTACGATTGATAATTTGGCTAATGTTGTTTTATTGTAAGAGAAAAACATATACGGTGGCTGATAAACTATGCTAATAAGTTTAAAGTTATAGATCTACCAAATATAGTATATAGATTTTTATCATCAAATTCGTGACGTTCCCACCGTAAATTGCGTGGGCACGTGTTGGGCACAAACCCAAAGCACAGGCGTGCGTTGGGGCACATTTCGATGGCCTAGAGCGTGTGATTTTTCTCATCATCAAGACAATAATAAGATAAAAGAAAAGGTACGAGGAGACCGTGATTCGAAAATTATAATGTCCACATAGCACTAGCAAGACGGTAGAGTTTCCTGAGAATTTTCACAAACTTTTTTTTGAACGTAAAGATTAGATTTTTCACAAACCATCGTATATCGTTCGTTTCACAGTTCATCTTTCGAATTTCAGCAAACAATTTCAGAGCTGCTCCTATCTCCCAACTCGGCATGCATGCTGCAGGAGATTGCTCCAGGTGCAACGATGACTGCAAATATATACATGAATTTCTTGGAATTCCATGGCCATTTTATCTCTTCTGAAACTCCAGCACTGGACAAAGCCTGTTTGTTTGAATTTATCAGCTAAATTTATTAGTATAACAAATCAGCAAATAATACTTTTTATCATGATTTATTAGCCAAACGATGTCAGGCTCGTAGGCTGTCAGGCTCGTAGCGGGTATCTCGCCTTGTCCTGGCTCGGCTCTGTCAGGCTGTGAAGAAATCTCAACGGAATTAACGGTGAGCTGATGTCGGCATCGACAAAGTTAGGCCACGGCTGCCTAAACGCTGGCGGACCATCATAGTCCGTGTCCTCATCGGGAAGAAAAACGGAGAGCCAAGGTATTGACAGCGACAGGATCCGAACACCCCGGCCCTGATGACGAGTTTTGGACACGAGCCGCCTAAGTCTGCCTGAATTACCCATGCTTTCAGTTTCAGAGTGATTTAGTTACGGTCACAACTTACGCGATGCAGAGCCTCTGCCTCAGCAAGCAGATAAACAAGAGTATATAAGTATAATAGCACGCTTTAAGCAAGCTAAATGCTCACGTGGAGGAGAGAATAAAAACAAGCTGTAAACTTAAGCCGGTTTAAATACAAGAATAAAAAAAACTCTATAAGAGAGATATATATTAATATTAAAGAACTAATTATTGTATGAGTGAGCTATATTATTAGTCTTGTTCAGTCTCGTAGATTAGCGGTTGCAAACATATAAAGTTTATCCTAAGTTCTCACGCTTTTCCAGGAAAACACGGCTGCTAAGGATAAGACTACCAGTGTCGATCCGTTGCAATTACGGAATGATGACAGCCGTTGGAAGAACAATTGGAGCGACCTTGCCGTATACACAACGTACAGTTCGACATCAGTTTTCTCCCCCTTCTATAAAGATCGAAACGCCGTACAAAGTTGGCTTAAACTTCGTCTAAAAAAATGTCATCAGCAGGCGCGCGATTTTAAATTAGCGGAACGGCGAAAAATTGATGATGCATCGAGATTTGGTCTGTTGGTCTTTGGTCTATTCGAGGAGGCGACGCTTTTGTCGCTATAAAAAGGTGCAAGCCAGCCGTTCGCGTCCGCAGCAACTGAGCTCGCTCGCTCAGGTTCAGCTCAGCTAGTCAGCTCATTCGAAGAGCAAAGGTTCGATCGAGTTCGGCCATGGCGACGCGATGGCAGCGCTGCGCGCAGCAGCTCTCGTCGCACCCGTACCACTCCGCGATATCGTCCTCGCCGTCCTTCTCTCTCGGCGACCACCACCACGACGACGACGACGACGACGGTGATCACGCCGCCGGCAACAGCGTTGCGCTTGCGCCGCACGACAACCTTGGCGCGCTGGCCTCGCCGCGGGTGGCCGGCGATCTGCCCCCGGGCGCGGTCTCGGCGTCCGACCGCTTCTTCGTCTCGCCGGCGCCCACGGCCTCCCTCGTCGTCGACGACGCGGCCGCGGGCGAGGTCCACACCCTGCGGGGGGCGGCGGTGCTGGTAGAGACGTACTCGAGCGACCCCAGGGCGGAGTTCCTGGAGTCCATGGCCGACATGGCGGCGGCGTGCGGCGCCGAGGGGATGCCGGAGCCGGAGTACCGGGAGTTCATGGAGGAGCTCCTGTCCTGCTACCTGGACCGCAACGACCGCGGCGTCCACCGCCACGTCCTCGCCGCCTTCGCCGACCTCACCGCGCGCCGGTGGCCGCACAAGCGGAGGCGGCCCATCCTGGGACTGATGAAGATGAATCCGTGTGTTTCCTCCGGCAGATGGTAAACGATCGGATTCGGATAGTTCGTCGAGATCCAGCTGTAGAGATTTATTTACTTTGTCGCAGGTATAAAATCAAATTTTAATTACTAGTTCATTGAGAACTAGAAAGAGGTGTGTACCCTGGCTAATATATAGCAAGTTGAAGTGCCGTGTTAAAGATAGTCGCTGTGTCCCTGAAAGCTTCAACTCCTAGAATCCGTATCAGTCAATTTTTTCTAACTTTAGCTAATTTTATAGAAAAGAGCATCAATATCTATGACATAAAATAAGTATTTTACGAAAATATGTTCTATAATAAATCTAATGATGATATTAATTTGGTACTATAAATCTTAGCGTTTTTTTCCTATAAATTTGGTCAAAGTTGTAAAAGTTTGACTTAGGACAACTATAGAAGTTGCAGCTTTCAAGGACATAGGAGTAAAATTGGATGCTTTTGAAAAACAATACTATCCCCGTTTCTAAATACATAACGTTTAGGATAAACTTTCCCTCAAAAACGTTTAGGATAAACGAGTACTTAGTTTAGGTTCTACACGTCATATGTTTAAAAACAAAAAGCGAGTACTGTACTCCAAGTTCGTACAGCTCCTTCGGTCTCAAAATATAATACCTTTTGAGTGTCTCCTAAGTCAAACAATCTAGATTTGATAAAATCTATATAGATTAAAGAAACTAATAACAACTACCACATAAGAAAAAATACGTTTCATAATAATTAATGGATCTAACAATGCTCATCGTCAAGTCATTTTTTCTATATATCCGATCAAAGTTAGAATTGTTTATTAGAAATAAGATAAAAGTTGAATAGCTTGATTTAAAAAAGTTATTAAAATTTCTTGTATTTTAATACGGAGCAAGTATCAGCCAGACTATCGGTAGAAAATCACTAGCAGATTCATACATCTTGATTTATTAAAGTAACTGTACGGGGATAGCAAAAGCCAAAAAGCTTACGCTGTAAAATCTCTAATGCATATGTATATAAGTCCTCTTGCGTATTCTACTTATTAAAAAAAGGTATAATTCACCTCTGTTTATTGTTTAATCTTCATGCAATTCGACAGGACTCATCATATATAACCCATTAAAAAAGGTACGAGTCAATTCTTCTCTCTCTCTTGATTGAGTTCACTTTCTGCAAGTCGTTTGAGGTGGATTTTGACTACTGGAGAGATGTCTTGAAAAAAAAGGACTACTGGAGAAGCCCTTACACAGAACTGCCATGTACACACAGCCACAAAGATTACTGACAATAAATATAAAATATTGTAGGCTGAGAGCCTGAGATAAACCAAACATAAGCACCACTTCCCTTAAGAATGCAGCAGGTCGCTCAGTGCAATAATCAGAATTCAGAAGAAGCATTCATCAGCTAGATTTTTGGGTGCTCCAGTGGTGATGCGTCACAGTCTAGACGCATTTACAAATCACCATACAAGTGGGTCAGAGGTGCCCCCATGACTTTGTGAAGATAACTCATCGGCAATGGGGGAAAGTGCTGCTGCTGTCTGTGTCTGAACCTAGTGGAAGTGGAAGTGCCTAGTGACGCTAAACCTGTGGAATTTCAACCACTCCCACAAGGCAAAATGCAAAATACCACATGACTAACTGAACCTCAGCTAAATTACTCAGTTTCATCCTCTGAGTCTGCAAAAACCTGTGCAAGATCATCTTCAGAGTCCCAAAAAGTAGTGTAGGGCTGCTGGGAGACAGACGTGGATTTTTTTTTTCTTGGCCAGATAAAAGTGACCATAGTAAAAGCTCGAATGTTTGATTGCCTTTTTGTATTGATGAAATGATCAATAAAGAAGCTCCTTGCAGTAATTGTAGCTGACAGGCCTACATTCACGCAATGAACGGGTTTGGGAAGTGTTAAGCTAAAACTTTGTCCTTCTCCAGACGTTTTAAATGCCTCTCTTTTTATTGTAGAGACAAATCAGATAAATCAGCCGCACGAAAACAATACTTGATGCGAAGGATAATGCAGCTATTTCAAATATTATATAAGCATTGTTTTAAACACCTCCCGTACTAATTACAAAAAACATAGTAAGTGGAAATAGATAGGAACTTAGGAAACATATCAGCGGGTGTTTACCTTTTGAAACTTCTCCACAGCTGGAATTTTTTTTGTCTTAAGATGCTCTGCAATGGAAGATTCAGCAGGGCCATTTCTGGATAACTTCTCCTGTCAACTTCTTATGTCAAATACTGTTTCCAGTAAATATTGGTAACTGGTTTTGTCTAACGGCCATCCTTCACCTTCCAATTCTGCTTAAAATTAACCATTACATCTTTTGTGTATAATCTATGGCCAATAGTTGAATCATCGTCATACCTAACAAGCAGGAGGATTTCATATGACAAGGTCAGGAAAAAAGGGATAACAAGGAGTTATTGACTTATTTCTCTGGAAATTGTAAACGAAAGGATAGGAACTTTAAAATGAAAGACTCAATGTCCAAAACTGTGAGATAATAATAAAAAAGCTGCCAGACAAGACTACCACATCTGAAGCACATGTACATCCATAGAATAGAAGGGTTCTTATTAATGTATACATGTCAAAACTCTGGTTAGCAGCCATGATGTCATAACGTACTTGTAATCATCCAGACAATTGAGAAGCACCATGGCAAACGAGGGCAGATGCAGGGTGAAAAAGAGATGTGAAACTAGGATCAAATGGTAAAAAAATAATTTGACTAACACTGCATCGCTGGTTGCACGCCAAGTAGCTTGACAAGAAGAAAACTTGTAAAACTTTATTTAGGTCCTGTTTAGTTCCCAAAAATTTATTAAAATTTTTTAAGATTCTCTATCACATTGAATCTTTGGACGCATGCATGGAACATTAAATATAAATAAAAAAACTAATTGTACAGTTTACCTGTTGTGAGACGAATCTTTTGAGCCTAGTTAGTTTATGAATGAACAATAATGCTATAGTAGTCAAATCCAAAAAAAATCATCATCTAAACAAGGCCTTAGACTATCTTTTCATTTACCCAAAAATGGAAAAGAAAAGGAAAAAAAGAATGGGTTGGGCTTTTATTTAGTAGCCCATCTAAAAGCCCATTAATTCAGCGTAAACCCACGTCCCGCGCACCCAGCTTAAAAAAAAAACACTGCTCTAGCGAAGCACGCAGCCTGACAGCCGCCGCCGTTTCTTCTTCTTCCTCGCAGTCGCAGCGCCGGCGCTCCATCTTCTGCTCCCTCCCCCACTCGCGCTCGGCACGCAGGCGACGGAGGCGGCGCTTGGGCTCGGGCACTCAGCGACGGCGGGGCAGTCCCAGGCTCGGCGGCGGCGTCAGCGGCTCCCACTCCCGCCTCGCGCCCTCGCCTCCGTACTCCGCACACCGGCCGGCGACCCTGCGTACGCACCTCCCTCTCCCCTTCCACCTCCGCTGGACCGTTGACGGCGCCCGGCCCCTGAGGCTGCGCTGCGCGCGGGCGACGGGCAGCGGGAGCCAGCAGCCGCTGCTCCACAAAGGCGGTCGCGCCGCTTTGGGAGCGCTTATGCCCCATTGGCCATAGCGAAGCACTATCCGTCCGCTGAGCGCTTCAGCACGCTGAAACGTACGCTTAGTGCCGCTTTTTGGAACCCTTAAAGATTTATCGCTACTTTCAAATAGCTGTGATGTCAAGTATAACCAATGCCAAGCAAGCATAGGGTAGTATTAAGTTTTAGCCACAGGATTGCAAATTGCAGTATATAATATATTTTTGCTTATTATGTTTTAGAAAATATAATCTTAAGAAACATTAGCATAGGGTATTTTTAATCCCCCCTCCCAATTGAGTAGCTGATATTTATTTCATACTCTGAACTTCGTGATGTGTTGCTGATTGTGCTCATTGGCTAGACTTGTTTATGTAATGTTTCGTTTACCTTATTATGCAGTATTGTTGAGATACACTGAGACTTCTTTCTTTGGGTTCTTGATCTCCTGGCATGTCCAGCTGTATAGGAGGATCATGTTATTCTGCTCATCTACAATCATATCAAACTACTAACTGTTGTCATGGTTCAGCTACCTGTCATGTTTGCTCTGAACTATCCATTATCTAGTTTGGAGGACCAATATGATGCACTTTTCGAGAGAAACTACTCATAACCCTCCTTCAGAGAGTGGAGTTCTAGAGGTCCTGTTTGTTTGTGTTTAAGAGTCCGGAACTACACATATAGTACCTGCAAGTCCGCGGCCAGTTTATTTTCCGTCCCCTCTCTTGTATTCCCTTCCTGTCCCCTCTCCTGTAGTCAAATTGTCTGGTCACTTGGTCTGATTGGGATGGGGAGCCAGCAGCTACAGTGGGTTGCCTGCCTGCTGGAGTGCTTGGCTTATTGGAAATCTAGAAAAGATGAGCAAAACGGCACAATGCAAGAATGAAGGGAAATTTTAATGCTAGTGCCATGTTGCTACTGATTTTAATAGTGCGTTTTATTTATTTTTATTAAAAACTTTGTGTGAAAAAGCAGTATCCATATCCTCCCTATGCCCATACATGTATATTTATCCATGCTGTATAATACATAGGTGCCAAGAGCCTGTGCTTTATCTATGTGTGCAACATTGATTGCTTTGCATGTCTCGGTTTATAAGGCTAATTGATCTTTTGTAGCTTTTGTATCCTAATGCGTAACTATTAGAAGCTGTATACATTTATGTTATTGTGCTTATTTTGACATGATTTTGTTGTTTTGCAGACTAATTCTCCAGGAAAGATGAGCTTGATATCCCAGAACGCGGTCCAGAAGCGCCGCCTCAGGAAGAGTGAAGGTGATGATGACAATGACGAGGACATTGGCTCTCCGACCTCCATAGATGCAGAGGGTGGGAAGGAAGCAAAGTTGAAGAATCACAGTAAGGAAAGGAAGAAGAAAAGGACTAAGGTCCAGGAGTCCCAGCAGAACAAAGAGGAAGAGGAGATGCGGCAGCTGGAGAGCTCATTGTTTGGTTCCCTTTATGCACCACTGGAGTTTGGCACTGAGGTTGGGGCTGCAGTAGTAGCTCCTGACCGGGATGCGCCTTTGTTTTTCACAGATAGGTCTGCTGGTGGTGGTGGCATGGATTATTTTCCTATATATGAGGAGGATATTTCCCATGAGGATGAGGAAGACGTGGTGGGTATCAAGGGGAGGAAGCCTGTATGGGTGGATGAGGAGGAAGAAAGGACAGAGGTGGACATCGTGAAGGTTTCAAGGTTGAGGAAGCTGAGAAAAGAGGAAGATCAGCATTTGATTTCAGGGAAAGAGTATGAGGCCAGGCTGCGTGGGCAGCATGCCAAATTGAACCCCTTCACTGGCTGGGCTGATATGGACCGGAAAACTTCTCTTCCTGTTGCGTCAGATGGTGAGTCTGATGATGAGGGTTGTGTCGATGATATCCTTCAGAATAACGATGAGCTTGTTGTCAAGGATACTGTCAAGCTCTTACCTGGGATGCTGGAGTTCTCAAGGCTCGTTGATGCCAATATCCAGGATCCGTCAAATGGTCCTATCCATTCAGTGCAGTTTCATAGGAATGGGCAACTGATGCTTGCTGCAGGTCTGGACAAGCATCTCAGGTTTTTCCAGATTGATGGAAAGAGAAACCCCAAGATCCAGAGCATATTTATTGAGGACTGTCCAGTACACAAGGCCTCATTTCTACCTGATGGCTCTGAGGTGATCCTATCAGGCAGGAGAAAGTTCTTCTACTCATTTGACCTGGTGAATGCTGCTGTTAGCAAGATTGGACCTTTGACAGGGCGTGAGGAGAAAAGCCTGGAGAGCTTTGAGATATCACCTGATTCGAGAACCATTGCTTTTGTCGGTAACGAAGGGTACATCCTTCTTATTTCTGCCAAGACAAAGCAGCTCATTGGAACCCTCAAGATGAACGGAAGCGTGCGTTCACTGGCTTTTCTGGATGGTGGAAACCAGCTGCTGAGCAGCGGTGGAGATGGCCATGTTTACCACTGGGATCTCGGAATGAGGAAGTGCATCCACAAGGCTTTTGACGACGGTTCCCTGGCTGGCATTTCACTTTGCACCTCGCAGGACAGCTCTTTGTTTGCCACAGGCTCCACCAGCGGCATCGTGAACGTGTACAAGGGGGACGATTTTCTTGGCGGGAAGAGGAAACCACTGAAGACGATCGAAAACCTGACCACTGACATTGGCGAAATGAAATTCAACCATGATGCCCAGATCTTGGCGATCAGCTCAAGGAAAGAGAGGAATGGGATGAGGCTTGTGCACATCCCGTCGTTCAACGTGTTCCAGAACTGGCCAGGGCCTCGGTTCAGCCTTCACTATCCACGGTGCCTGGATTTCAGCCCTGGCAGCGGGTTCTTGTCTGTTGGACATGCAGGTGGAAAAGTCCTGCTATACAAGCTTCACCACTATAAAAACGCATGAAACTAGGATGGTTTCTTGGCAAAACCCAGTTTTGCATTATATTTGTACTCTTGAACACTCCATGAATCAAGTGTATGCTGATTCATTCCAGTCATTGTGCTTTATGCTTTGCTGCCGCTGGTTTTGATGCTTCGTACAAGCTGGCAATCTCATACATGTCTTTTGTAGTCATTCTGCTGCTATTGCTGTTGGTAAACTAGGCTAATATATGGAAGTAATCCTGTTGGTAAACTAGGCTAATATATGGAAGTAATCCTGGAGGCTGGAGCCATGTTATGTGAGTATACAGGGGTATATTTATTGCTCTGAATCTGAATCCTTTGGATAGGAATTAGGATGTATGCAAGCATTGTTATTGTTCTGCGCGCCATGTTATGATTTATAAGCATCTTGTCGGCTGTTACCATCAGTAAAAATGTTAACTGAATTTCTGTGTTGCTTTGATCGTCCAATGCAGATGTTCGCAATGTTGGTTGTTGCCATCAGTAAGGATGTCAACTGAATTTCTGTGTTGTGTTGATCGTCCAATGCGGGCGTTCTGTAAGGCCTTGTTTGGTTCCTCTTGCTAAATTTTAGCCAGCTAAGTGGGACTAAACTATTTTAGCACTTTTTTAGTCAATGTGTTTGGAACTTTAGCTACTAAAGTGACTACAATTTAGCTAGCTAAAATTTAGCAAGGAACCAAACATGCCCTAAAGCGATGCTGTACAAAAGTTTTGCGTACTGGACCTTTCATCGGCAATGGCAACGGTCCAGCCTGTACCAGTACCAGCCATCTTCCGATCAATTTTTGGAAGTAAAAAAGCGGACTACAGAAGTGCACGAGCCTCTGAACAACTGCCAACAACCAAGATGATCTTTTTTTTTTGAAGTACTCAATTTTATCTTTCAATGTGATTGAAGCGCAATCAATTGACACAACGGTACAACTCCATTTCTCAGTCTAAAACATGTGAAGGTTTTGAACCAAAATGGTTCAATGGTGAAATGTTCACCTGAGAGTTGTGCAAATTTGTAGTGTACAAGTTCACCTGAGATTATTAATATATTTCTGGTAAAGTCAAGATTCGAGACTTAGTTATCAGAAACACACCAGCTTGTATAATAACTTGGAGGGTATGACTGAAATATCATAATGGTTCAAAATGACAACACTAATCGCGGAAAAGAACACAAGGAATTGTCTCCACCCCTGAAGCCCCACGAGGCTCTAACTTCATTTCAACGGCGGGAGTGGCAATGACATGAAGAGAAAAGACGGTGTGAGAGAAAACATTTTTTTTCCCTCTTGGACCCAGATTATATATAGATGAGAGCAACTCCTTCCAGTCGGTCCTAAGTGTGAAGGAGCATGTCTTATCCCAGACTAAAAACAGTTTGGAGTAGGTCCTATCCACACAATAAATACTCTCTCCATTTCAAGTTATAAGTTATTCCAAGAATCTTGGACAGTCAAAGTATCTCAAGTTTGACTAAATTTATATGATCAAATAATATCTATTATGATACCAACTAAGTATTAGTAGATTTTTTCTTAATTATATTTTTATAGTATACTCACTTTATGTTATAAATTTTAATATTTCTCTCTATAATTTTGGTTAAAATTGAAAATATTTTTCCAAAATTCTTGGAATGACTTATAATTTGAAAATGGAGGGAGTACTCCCTCCATACCCATTTTAGTTGACGTTATGAGCAACTCGGTCATTCTCGCGAAGCCTGACGTTCTGGTCACGCGGGCTTCTAGCTGGACGTTCTTGCCCCTGCCTCTTCGTTGGCCACGCGCGGCTCCAGGTTTCGGGTCACGCGCCGCCTCCTTCCTTGTTCGGCTGTAGCAGCGAGGCAGATCACGCGCCGCCTCCTTCCTCTCGTTTCCTTGCTCTTCGCTTCCTCGCCATGGAGTCCAGTGGCGCGGGTGCTGCTCGCCACGGAGTCTGGCGTCGCTGGTGCTGCTCGCCATGGAGGACGTCGTGCTGGTGCTGCTCGCCGTGGGGGACGTTGTGCCGGACTCGAAGGAGGTCGCCGTGGGGGACGTTGTGCCAGACTCGGAGGAGGTCGCAGAGGACGTCGGCGAGGCGTTGGACTCCGTCGAGGGGCTAGACTCCATCGAGGTGCTAGATTCCATGGCGTTGGACTCCATTACGTTGCAAGACGTCGAGCCGCTGGACAATATGGAGTCGTTCTCCATCGAGGCGGAGGACAACGTTGAGATGTGGAAGGAGAAAAGCTAATCCATGGCGTTCAATAGTAGGCAAGCAAGGCAGGGAGTAGCAGCAGCAAGCAAGCAAAGCAGAGAGTCAGAGAGTAGTAGCAGCAGGCATGGAACGAGTCATCGTCCAGCCGCTCGCATGCAAAAAAAAAAGAAAGAAAAACAAAACTTGCAAAATGAAGCAACAAGCAAAACATGCGGCCAATAGGAATCGAACTCCAAACGCATCCTTGACCCTTTGCGCGTTTGCCAAATGAACTGATTTATTTTCTCATACAAAGAGCATCCACAGCCATATTTATTAGGGACAGACATGGAAAACTAACCCCTAATTAATCACTCCTTGGTTACCACAATCATGTCTTAAACGTCAAGAATTATGAGTATGGAGGGAGTACATAGGAGCAGTATAGATACGTTCATTGCGAACGCTCTCAGGTTGCTTTCTCTCCCACAAAGCGGAGACTAAGACTGGCTAGGAAAATTTAACCGCCACGCGTGGTCTCTATTTTGACTGGATTCTGTATCTTGATTGAATTCGCTTTATGCAGCCGTTTGAGTCGGTTTACAGCAAGGACGATGATTCGGTTTCAAAGACAACCTGAGAAGCCCTGATACGGGCAGTCGTTCGTCAAAGAGCCTGCATGTACAGAACTGCCATATACAGAGATGATGGCAATAAATACTCCTAATAAAGGCTCTGTTTGGTTAGCTTGCTAAATTTTAGCTAGCTAAAGCTGAAGCTCCAAACACATTGACTAAAAGAAGCTAAAATAGTTTAGTTCAATTAGTCATACAAGAGTAGCTAAAATAATTTTAGCTAGCTAAAATTTAGTGAGGGGAACCAAACAGGGCCAAAGTATTGCAAGCTTATCTGAAGTTGCAGAGGCAAGATATTCAGGCAAACATAAGCCCATCTCCCTTAAAATGCATGGATAACATATTTTACAGCTGGTCGCGCAGTGCAAGAATCAGAAGCATTCATCAGCTAGATTTTTGGGTGCTCCATGGTGATGCGTCGCAGTCTAGGCGCATATGTACATACAAGTGGGTTAGAGGTGTTTCCATGACTTTGTGAAGATAACTCATCAGCAATGGGGAAAATGCTGGTGCTGTCTGCATCTGATTTCCGCCAGCCGGTACTAGTGGAGGTGCCTAGTGACGCTAAACCTGTGAAATTCAACCGCTCCTACAAAGGCAAAATGCAAAATACCGCATGTCTAACTGAACCTCAGTTAAGTTACTCAGTTTCATCCTCTGAGTCAGCAACAACCCGTGCAAGATCATCTTCAGAGCCCGAGAAAGCAGTGTCAGGCTGCTTGGAGACAGGTGTGGGCCTTTGCCTCAGCGTTTTCTTTGTCATTGGTGGAGGGGTGAGCTGACCTGGATGCATAGTCTCTTCATCATTCTTCATGTTTCTTTGACTCCGACGAAGCCCTGCACGAGGCTTGTCATTTGCCAAACGGGCAGCAAGACGGGTTCTCTTGCGTGGTACAAACACATCCTCCTCTTCCATGTCGCTCTTGTAGGAATCAGAAACATTATTTTCTTCGTCACTGTCAGCGGAGCTGACATCCCTGTCATTATAGTCTCTGTCTTCCTCATCACCAGAGCTCAGGTCACTTAGATACTTGGCATCCTCCTGTCCTACAGTTTTTTTGTTTTCAGAACTGATGTCAGATCTTCCATTGGCACCTTTGTCTCCATGATGTGAAGCACGTTTCTCTTTTATTAATGCCTCATGTGAATCTTGTTCTTTTCCTTTCCTAAAAAAGGTACAGTACAAGTCTTTTCAAGAACAATGCTTTGTAGTTAACTAATAAAGGAACAATCGATAGAATTTCAAAAGATCATTTAGACATTAACTTATTGAGATTGCAATCCATAATTCATATGTTATTTCTTTGAAGCTAAAAAGGCAACCTCAATTCCCACTTCCCAGAATTTTCTATACATACTATCCCCGAATGTCCATCAAAAGTATGTGCCATGCTTTTCCTATACAAAAATATAACAGGTGCTGATGCAATAGATAAAAATACTAGGGAGTGCTGGAATGGCCCGAACTTACTGAACAGCTCTTATCGCCTCCTCAATGGAACGATCATAATCAGCTGCACACAAAAGATATCCAAGATTCAGAAAAAGACAGTTGGTCACAAAAATGTCAATTTTATTCAAGCGTTTTTTTGAACCCAATCAGAATAGATATTGGCAGCAACATGCAGCAGATACCACAGATGTTATTCTGTGTTGCAGTAAGAATTGTCAACATCATGGACTCACAATTAATGGTTACAGATAGTAGGAAGTTAATTTGGATGCATTTATAGAATGTCAATGGGATTCTGACAGAAGAAATGAGGGATGGAATTGCCACATGACATTCAGCATAACCATCAAGCTGACAGTTCACACCCCAAAGATTCTTGGCCAGATAAAAGTAACCATAGTAAGGCCTTGTTTGGATCTTGTCAGATTTACCTCAGTCCACTTGTGTTGGAGTGGATTGGGGTGGAATTTAGTTCAAGTTCCACTCCAACCCACCCCAGCACATGTGGATTGATGCAAATCCGACTACATCCAAACAAGGCCTAAGTTTGAATGTTTGATGGCCTTTTGTGTTGATGAAATGATCAATAAAGAAGCTCCTTACAGAAATTGTAGTTGACAGGCCTACGTTCACGCAATGAACGGGTTTGGAAAGTGTTAGCAAAAGCTAAAACTTTGTCCTTCTTCTCCTGACGTTTTAAAAGCCTTTCTTTTTTCTGTAGAGACAAATCAGATAAATCAGCAGCACAAAAACAATACTTGATGCGAAGGATAATGCAGCTATATTTCAAATATTATATAAGCAATCTGTGTTTTTAACACCTCTCATACTAATTACAAAAAAACATAGGTGGAAATAGACAGGAACTTAGGAAAAGTATCAGTGGGTGTCTACCTTTTGAAACTTCTCCACAGCTGGAACAATTTCTGTCTTAAGATGCTCTGCAATAGCTGATTCAGCATGACCCTTTCTGGATAATTTCTCCTGTCAACATCTTATGTCAAATACAGTAGTAAAAATATAAGTGCACATCAAATATATATATACATATATATACACATATACATATACAATATATATATATATATATATATATATATATATATATATATATATATATATATATATATATATATATATATATATATATATATATATATATATAAAAGCAAAAGCCCTTACTGATATTTCAAGAAACTCATCAAGGTTAGTTGCAACTGTTTCCCAGTAAATATTGGTAACTGGTTTTGTCAATCGGCCACCCTTCCCCTTCCAATTCTGCTTAAAATCAACTGTTACATCTTCTGTGTATAATCTATGGCCAATAGTTGAATCACCATCATACCTAACAAGCAGGAGGATGTCATATGACAAGGTTAGGGAAAAAAAGGATAACAAGGAGTTATTGACTTATTTCTCTGGAAATTGTTAATGAAAGGATAGGAACTTTAAAATGAAAGACTCAAGGCCCAAAACTGTCAGATAAGACTACCACATTTGAAGCACATATACATCCATAGAAGAGTTCTTAATGTATACATGTGAAAACCCTGGTTAGCAGCCATGATCTCATAATAAACTTGTAATCATCCAGACAATTGAGAAGTACTACCATGCTAGCTATGCACAGGAGGCAGATGCAGGGTGAAAAAGAGCTGTGAAACTAGGATCGAATGGCTAAAAAAAATCACTAAAGCAGCATCGGGGTTGCACACCAAGTGTGGTTAGTTTGACAAGAAAACTTGTAAAACTTCATTTAGATTATTTGTTCATTTACCCAGAAATGGAAAAATATTTCTTATGGTTCAGCATCTGGATCAGATCGACCAAGTTAACTAAGCATACAAAACAGGAACAGGATAAATATTAAGTATAAATTATACAACACTTTCAGCATACTCTAGTTGTCCAGAATACTGCAGATAGCATCAAATTCCATTCTGAACTTTCTGTTCAAAATTTCCCAAGTCATCATATCAATCTATTTCACTTGCAGAAAGATATGCCATTGTTTCATTACATCACATTCTTTCTCTTACTGTTTTGAAACCTATTGATGCGGAGCAATTTAAATTCTGAACATTAGCACTTCATTGACTGGAGATGATAGATGAGAATTGGACAATGACAATAAACAGAAAATGACTTACCAGTATATTGTCCCACTACTGCCACTGCCTAGTTTATCTTTCCGAAAGTTGGAAATATGCATTCCTTTCTTCATTTCATCATTAACATACCACACCACATCATTTTGCTGCATAATAGATAATTTCAGTCAGTTTAATGTGCAGTAAAATACTAGATTTTTTATTTATTAAACTAGCAAGACTGAGCAAAATTCTTAGCATACTGAAATTTGACAAAAATGAAGCATTTTTTCACAATCAGCTACCTCAGATCGGACTTCACAAAGCGCTTTTAGTATCAACAACCGCTTGATTGGATCTTGCTGCTTATACGTCTCGACTTCCTTCCTGCAAACACAAATAGGTTGAAGCAATAAAATCATCACAACATTAGACAAAATGCATTGGTACACCAACACATACCCTGGATTACTTCTGAATGGGTTTGCTCCTTCGGCAACCTGAAACAAAAATAATATCAAGATTTGGGCAAGGCAAACTCCTATAATTATGTCATGGAAAAATACCTATCTAACAACATACCCACGACCACCAATCTGTTAGCTTTTTGGCAGTTACTATAATCCATCCATCCTCATCATGTAGATGTTTGTTAACTGGAGGTATTCCCTGGCATATTAGGTATCAAAGGTGAGCGAACAACATATCAAACGAACATAACATGGTCCAAGATAAAACAAAGCGGATATTAATTAAGTCAGAAGCAAGACAAATTGTGCTAAAAATGTCAAGAGACAAAATTTCATCCTTTCATATGCAGAACTAGAGTAAAGCATGGAGTAAAAGATGCAAAAATTTGGTAACTAATATGCAAACAAGGCAAGATGCCCCACATATGCACCATACACAAATGCTGACTATGTGTGCATGTTTGGTTTCCACAGCTAAGTTGTGTGAGACAGAATGACAGATAGGTAGACACTAAAATTCACAGAAGACCTTCACCATGCTAATGTAATAACTTCAGAAAGATGAACAAGAAACTTGCAGTACACTGAAAGGAAGATTGGACCAAAAGAAATGTGGCTACACATTTATATAACAGTTTACAAAACCTGTGTTTTTGTTGCTGTTTTAATTAAATCATCAGATAATCAGATACTACTTCTAGCTTCAGACAACAAGAATGCTCATAACTACAAGGTGTCATCTAGTTAGGGCGGTCTTCAGGTAATAAATATTGGTCATTTTTTTTTCTCTCTCTGCCTTATCCCTACCTCCCACACCCTCCGTTCGTTCTCTACCAAGCAAATCACGAGAGAAGTAGCATGCGGGCGGTGGCTGAAAACAGAAACACACGGCGCTGCAGGTGAGCGCGTGTGGCGGACTGGCAGCTGGCATGCCAGCGATCACACATGGCGCTGCAGGTGAGCACACGCGGTGCTGGCAGGTGAGCATGGGCGGACGCACGCAGCACCGGCAAGCGAGCGCGGCGGCCGGTACGCGAGAGCGGTGTTGCAGGTGAGCTCGGTGGCCGGTACGCGAGAGCAGCGTCGCAGGTGAGCGTGGCGCCCAGTACACAAGCGTGGCAAGCAAGCAGAGCTCCAGCACGGCAGCGCTAGCGAGCAAGGTGGTGGCCTGCGAGCTAGCAGCTGCGCAGGCAAGCGCACGTGATAGAAACAGACGGTTTCTTCCCAACGCCAAAATCGTCGTTTCTTCGTGCCTCGGTTCGAGCGGAAACGTCATTTCCCTCAGAAGAAACGGTTCATTCTATTCTTCCTCTCTTTCCTTACTAATTAGACTCCCATGTCAACATTTTGCTTAGTTGGCAAGTCATTTACAATCAACTCTCCATTGGGACTGCCCTTATACTTGATCAAAAAGAATAAGGCAACCACATATTTTTCAGTTTATCAGGAAATGGGAGCTTGGGTCAAACCAAGATATAAACTATCACAACCATGTTTTGTACCAATTGAACACATGATAAGAGAAAGAGAGAGAAAAAAGGGAGGAAGCTAAAGTGCAGCCTGTCGCACTATAGGGTGAGCGCGCGCCACGCAGCTCCAGAGAGACCTTACCACGCCTGCCTCCTCCTCCCCCTCCCCAGCCCCCTGCGATGCCGGCATGGGTTGCCCCTGCCCCAACCTGGCCCGGCTGCCACCCGCACCGGCAGCGTCGCCGCCACCTCCACCTTGCCACCGTCTCTCCCATCCCCGCCGCCTGGCCTGCATACCTCCCCATAGCTTTTTTTCTAATGCCGCCAGGGATGGGGAAGAATAGAGGTGAGAGAGGGCATGGGGCCACGCCATCACGCTGGGTTAGAGTTTGCCAAAAAAAAAGAAGGTGATTTATATGGTCTCTGCAATTTTGTTGTTGTTCATGACGGGACTAACACACTAACACATCAGTCATCAACATAGAAACCGTTCCTCTACACAACTAGTCAAACCTGCACCTAATTTTGAACCAAAAAAAATGCAACTCTACACACACTGGCGGATGCTAAGCTATATGCATAGACGCTCCACGAAACTGAACAAGTATAAAGAGCGGGGGGGGGGGGGGGGGGGGGGGGGGGGAGGGGGGGGGCGAACAAACCACCTTCAAAAGTGCAATGTGGATGCGAGCTAGGTCGCGGTTGTTGGACGCGAGGGCCATTTCGATCTCATCCGCGGAGAGCCGCAAGTCCGCCTCGATCACCGGCTCAAACACCTGCGACCCAAGCAACCAGAACAGGAGTCACACTCAGCGCGGGCCGAGAAAAGCCGAATCGGCCCATGCGATCCGCGGATCGAGCGAGGGGGAAGAAACCCTAGGCTCACCCTGAGGAAGTTTAGCACGGAGGCGAGTTCCCAGCGGCGGCGGAGGAGGACGACGGGGTCCTCAGAGGCGGCGGCGGCGGCCTCGTCGGGAGCCGCCGCGCTCGGGGGCTTGGCCGGCGACGATGCCTTGGCGCGCTTCGCCGGCGAGGCCATTGGGTGAGAGAGAGCGGTGGGCGGGAAGGGGAGAAATTTTTGTGGGCGTGGAGGCGGGCGGGAGTTGGTTTTAGGGGAAGGGAATGCTTGAGCGGCGGGCGGGCGGGCGGGGGCTGGGGCCGGGGCTGGGGCGAGCGAGAAGGCACTGGGGGTGGTGGTGGGGGGATCCGGTCTCGGCGGTGGAAACGGTTTTATTATCATTCGTGCGCGAGGTCCTGTCATGGGCTTGGCCGCGGTTGGGCGTGCTACTTTCAGGCCCAACGTTAATCGTGTATGAATGATGCAACACAATAGGAAGTTTATGGGTATTTGATAAGTGGTTTTGGCACATCTAAATAAAATACCTAACCAACAAAATTGCTTGGCTCGTTTCAATGCCATGTAAACGCTACACTAGTGGCACGTTGTTTCCATTTAATTGACTATTTGTTCCGGTTGATTAGTGTTTTGCCCTTGTATAAACGGTTCGTGGCCGGCAGTTTAGCATTTAATGTTTATATAGATAGGGTAGAAAAGCATCAATATGTCATATAAATTATGTTAAGGTATCTCTTGTGGCTAAGCTCTAGAGTAAACACAATGTTAAAATGATCGAGAAAAAGAAGGCTAGTGCTGAGACTTGTCTTTATGACGAGTGGGTCATTTGATTTGACGGAGACGTTTACGACAAGATTGACAAAAAGGGTGGTGGTTTGCTACAATATTAGGTTACCTTTGTGTCAAGATCGACCTTATGCTCATTTCCTTACGACATTTATGCTACTGCACTTCCTTTCAATTCTTGTGTGCCTGCATTTTTTCTAAAATGGCATGATAAATTAGAATTATAGAATTGGCTCGATGTTGCAGTAATCATTTTGCGATGTGTGGAACACAATAGCTGAATCTTAATACGGAGCTACATAGGTAAATGGAGGCTTAATTGAGCAAACTTTTAATTTTTTAGTATCCTAATTCACCGCCCCCCTCCTTATGCACCAAATTCCCTGTAGTTATGTACAAGGGCGCAAGTGTAACAGACCACTAAGCTGTGGATTTAGTATGTAATCCAATTGTTTCTACCTATTAATAAAATGAAACGCAGCTCTCTTACATGTTCGAGAAAAAAAAACTGTAGAAAATAGTCATGGGAATCTTCTACGCCACTGGGTAGATTTTTATTAACAGTGTCTGTGCTTAGTTATTCATTTTGCGTTGAATGTGTGAACTCCTTTTGCAATTGGTAATATATCAAAAGCGAAAGAAATGGCAATAAATCCACGTAAGCCTTCACCACAAAATTATGGAGGACACAGCTCAAATTTATCAAAGGAAACACAGTACCATAATGTATACTACACGGCCTTCAGTATCCAGCATCCATCGAAAATCAAGAACTGAACATGCTTGAATAGCAGGAGGTACACATGATCCTATTAGCCAGAAAACAAGGAGCATTCAGTTGCAACAACAGCCATAGACCTAACGACGGAATGACTGCTGCCCCCCACCGGCTGCAAAGTTAGGGGAGCCACCATATGTAGCTCCAGATCCACCGAATGGCACACCACCTCGTCGCCCTGACACGCTCCCAGGCACATAGTATGATGATGCAGCTGCTGGATTTATATATCCAGCATGGGCTGCGTAGTTTAAGGATCGTGAGATTGGGTTCTGGAAACGCGGACCAAAGTTTGAGCCCCTAGCAGCCTTGGCAGCAGGGAAGGGATAGGGTCCAGCTGCGCCTCGGGATCGCTTGTTCTGGAATCTGCTCGGGCCAGCTGCCTTCTTCCTCTCAGACTTATCTTTCTCCAACTTCGCTAACTTCTTCTTCATGACCTCTATAGGACACACCGATTGTAGCTGGCAGGACTCAACACACCTTATGATGGACCTGTACGCATTGCCCTCCAGGTTGTTTGCCTCTTCCTGGAAAAAAATTGAATCCATCTTGAGCATGAGCAATTAATTACAATAACAGATAATACAGAACGACATTATTCAGAACCCAAGAGCAAAGCAGTCCAAATAACTAGTATAACTGCATATGAGATACTATCAGCTACAAAGGGGAGAAGATTTTTGGTGAAAATCCATTCAAGACGACGATGAACACATCAAAAGCAGAAGAGAATATCAGGGTGGTGCACATGGGTTTAACAATGTCAAGGTCCATTAAAAAGGAACTAAAGTACTGTCGCAATGAAGGTTTTAGCGCTGAAATTAATGTTGTCATTTCATCAGCATAAGGAGGACAAGAAGGAAACATTGAGGATTACAATCTGAAGATGATGGGTGACTGAAAGTCTTCCCTGGGATGCATTTTTTTTTCAGGCTGTGGGTGGTCTTAGCCGTTGGCTTGTTAGTGTTTCTGGACTGTGGAATTTAATTGTGCTTTGTAGTCAGTTGTAACTGGCTTTAATTAGGTTAGTTTGGGAGTTTGCCTAGCCGGCTGAACCCTTTGCATTCAGAAATAAATAAATAGACTAAATACAAGATTATGCAAGACTCCTCACAGGTATCTGGGAAGAAAAAAGGGCTCTGCTCATATTAAATGATTTATTAAGCAATCAATAACAGAGTGATTGAAATAAGGGCAAAAGAGAAATACTTACAAGTGCAGAACTGGAATGTCTTCCACTTTTCAACACCGCCTGGGCCTTATCAGTGGAATTTCGCAGATAGGATTTGAGGAGAGGTACAGGTGGAAATCTCTCAAGCAAATCAGCCTCATGGGCAACAAATATAGCCTCTATAACATTCCCTGACTTTATTAGTTCCTCAACAATACCTGAAACCAAAGTAGCTTTGTCAACTATTGTTTCTCATTCAAAAATGTTTGTTATTAGAGTACACTTGAATTGAACAAAATACTAAATGGAAGTGTCAGATATGACAAAATTCAACATATATTTTAAGGAAAGCCTGGTTCACTTCTCACCTAAAAGAAGGAAAATCTTCAATTTAAAGTATGCACTACCTCAGTCTGGTTAACAGACTCAGGAAGCACATACTGTTGAATAAAAAAACCTAAGATTAGAATAAATTATCTTAAACTTGAAACTATATTAACTTCAGTAAATCAAGATGCACTCTGCCAAGACAAATTATTACAAGCACAAACACAGTTGAATGTCTGCCAACTTCAGTGTAAACTGAACAATCCATGTTCTGCATACTAAGGCCACTTGAAAATCAAAATCATGATGGCTTTCAGTTCAATAAAATCCCATGGTAATTTCAGCAGTCTACATTTTTAAAATGCTCCAAATACTCAAAATATGGGTGCTGTTTCAGCACCAATGGTAACATCATCACCAAAAAAATTCAGCATGTTTCACATGGTTATTTAGATCCAGAAATCAAAACATCAAAGCAAGCATACAGAGACATTGAATACGCTGACAAAAGGATTATCTAAAATAAGGTGTTCAGATGGAAATCCTAAATCCGACACAAGGTTATGAACTCGCATGTCTCATTCTTAAACAAAGATTATTGATTTGTTAAGTGAACTTAAGAAATAGCTAGAATAACAGTATGGAATTTTGTTCTAACAATCTAACCGCAGTAGTTCTGCAAATACCATACAATTACAATCACAATTCAAATAACAATCTGATCCTGACTCAGATAAATAAATATAACTTATAATAAACAAAGGTTAATAGATCATCACCTCGTAGGCTTTCCTCAAATCCAAGCACACAAGCAAACCTAGCAAGCTCCCTCTTCCGTCCATTAGCAACAAATAGCCTTCTCAAGAACTCCTCATCGAACTTGTCCTTCAATCCAAATGCTGCTACCATCTGCACAAATATCTGTGCCTCCGGTTGTTCTGGTGCACCCTTATTGCCTCCTTCTCCCGTCTTCCCCTCCATGGTGCCCACTGCTGCTCCCTTCTTCTCACCCTCAGGTCCAATTTTCTCTGCCCGTTCTCCCTCCTCAGACACCTTTCCCTCTGCCCCTTCTCCCTCCTCAGACACCTTTCCCTCTGCCCCTTCTCCCTTCACCTCATTCCCTTCCTTCTCTAATGCCTCAGGATCCTCCACTTCCTCTGGGTCCTCCTCGTCCCCTGACACAGGGGATGTCTTCTCAGGGTCCTCTTCTTCCTCCTCCACCTCCTCCACCTCCTCTTCCTCTTCTTCTTCTTCCTCTTCTTCTTCTTCCTCCTCCTCCTCCTCCTGCCCCTCCTCCTCTTCTTCTTTTCCTTCTTTCTTCTCTGTTGCTCCTGAATTCCCTAACCCATCAGCTTCGGCCATCTCTACCTCTTTGTCCTCGGAAGAGAATTTGTCCATATTAATCCCAAAGCGCTCTTGCCACTCTTTGGTTACTGCAAACGCCCTCTCAACCAATGTATCTCCTATCTCAGGAGGCTTCCGGTCGTTGGAATCGAGCAACGAGCGCAGCAACATGCCGAGCACCCAGCATTGGTCCTCGCCGACGCCACTGCCAGCGGCTAAGAAATCGCTTACCACGTCGAGGACAAGGCGGGGCGGGTCGACGGCCATGGCGACGGCGGGGCCGGCCTCCTTCCGGACCACGGCGAGCTCCCGGCGGTGTGCGGCCATGAAGCGCCAGAGCGCAGCAGCATCCATGCGGCGGCATATCCACCGGAGCGCGCCCTTGATGTCGCTGGGCGGTGGCCCGGTGGATTCAGTCTCGGCCTCAGCGACGGCGGCGGAGAGCGCGGCGGAGGCCTCGGAAAGGCGCGCGGGGACGGCGGACTCGCGGGCCTCGAGCGCCGCGAGGGACTCGGAGGTGGAAGCGTCGGCGGCGGCTAGGGCTTCCTCGAGTGCGGCGGAGCGGGAGGCGAGGTCCTCCTCAAGCGAGGCGAAGTGTGCGAGGGCGCGCGACCAGGCGCCGTGGCAGTCAGCGAGGATCTGCTGCTGGGAGTCGAGGTGGGCGAGCAGACGCCGGACCTCGCCCACGGCGGCGGAGTCATCGGTGGTCGCCATGGCGGTGAGGGCTGCGGGGAGGGAGGATGGGGCCAAATTAGAAGAGGAGCCGTCTGGATGGACTTGTTTTGTTGCCGTGGACATGGAAGTGGAAGTGGGCTTTGTTCTCGATTTATATTCGGGCTCCAATGGGCTTACTTATGTTAACCGGATTGGGCCTAGCTGGCCAAGTCGGTTTGGAAAAGGAAATTTTATGGGCTCATGAAGATGGACATACTTGTTTCCCTGGTGTTGACGTGTTATGTACTATTATCCCTGAATAAATAGATTTATAGAGTTAAGTCAAAATTTTAAATTAAACTTCGACTGAAGGAAGAAAGCTTTTGAATATGTGATTTTCTTTGTCAGGGAATATTCGATACCTTTTTCTGTCTCTCTCCTATAAGGGATTCAATCGGAAGGAATTTCCTCACTTCGCTTAGAAAAGTCCATCAAAAAATTATGACATCAAATTAGTACCATTAAATATATTCATAGAATATATTTTTTGTAATATGTTTATCGTAGAAATAATTGCTCTTCTTATAAAGTTAGTCAAATTTAAGATAATTTCACTTGTACGGGTTCTAAAATTGATTTATTTGAAGACGGATGAAGTATTTATTATCTATCTATCTATCTAAGTCGGCTAGGTTTCCACACAGAGAGATCCATGCATTAGGCACGAGGAGTGACAGTGAGAAGTGAAAGGGATGTAGCCATGACGATGCCTCTAGACAAGGGAGTGGAGCCCATAACGTCATTGTTGAGAAAAAGGCTTTTTCCAGATGACCCCTCGCTCAACTCGAATTTGCAAGCGGTTGCCACCATGGTATCACTGCCCGTAGATGTCACTTATGAGCATGAAGCCATCTAGTTCTCTTCTAAAGTGAACCTATGAGAGGATAGATCTAGTAGTTACTAGTTAGGTAAGGAGCAAAGGATCGCCGGGGAAGCAAGCACTAGATGAAGAGTCTAGAAACAACCACCATACTTCATGGTGCAAGAGCCACGTTAGAGAAAACAAACTTCATTGTCTATTGATGTAGCCCAACACCATCAGGGCATCAACTCGTAGCTACCATCCATGGAGCATGTGGTTGCTAGAACCACCTGTCGTGCAAACATTCCAAACATGGCCTCTGTCATGTGCCACCATAAGCCTAGGAACAACACCCCACACTTCCACTTCCTTGGCTACACCTAGACCATCGTGACACCACCTAAGGACGTCCCAATGCAATTTTTGGTGGGAATCCACTCAATCAGCCAAGGGGAAGGCTGGTCTAACCACGACAACGATAAATCAATCTTCAGCGTACGAAAATGGGGACATTGAGGGGAAGAGAAGTAGTGCTCCAATATATGTCATTGTCCTTGTAGATGTGGACTTCCTATATGCGCACCAACAATGGTGAAATGGCTATGAGAAAGACATAGGCACGGGGACAATTAGTATTAGGAATCTAGCAACGTCAACTAAATCAATCATAGTAACAATGCAAAGGGTCCAATTGTTGGTGATGTCTCCTCTAGGCAATTCCACAATTTGAAAAAGGAAAAATGACAGTGCTATCCAAATCCTCCAACAACTCTAATAAAAAAAATCTCTAACTACTTGGAAAAGAAAAATCCTGGCACCGTCGAAATTAACCCTCCAACCATCAAAAGGACAAGATAGATCCTCTAGGTAATAACCGAAAAATGCAAGTGATCTATACAGGTTTTCTTTCTCAACAAAGGCAATTGCTGTGTTCTAGACTTTGCATAAGTTTTATGCACAGCCATCTATTACCATAAGTTCAGCCAATGAATATAATCATGACAAGATTAAAAAAAAACTTAAAATTGTAGTTCATGAAAAGTAGAGTGGAAATTCACGGCAGGGGATGGCCGCTTCATTTCATCCAATCTGTATAATCATCGTACGTAAGCAGGATATATTCTCCAGTTTTCACGCATTTGGAATAGTCAGCACATGCACTTTAACGAGACGTGCAGCCTTCTGTACACGTTTGGATCTCCCCTGCATCGACAAAATGGAGCAAGCACCATGAACACTGTTGTTTTCAACAGCAGGCACCAGGCACCAGGCCGAGACGATGACGTACTGTACATAACTGAATGCAGTGTCTGCTAGTACTGCACACTGAGTCAGCGGACACCCACTGCAAGCACAGGATCTAGCTGGCGGGCCTGGCGGCCGCCACATCTGTTGTAACGTCAGTTTCGAGTCTGTTTACAGGTCTCCTCCATGAGGTGTATCCTAGTCCTCTGACTCCAGTCTTTAAAGGAAAGGGAAAAAAATAAAACAAAATTAAGAACATCGCTGGATTCAGAGCATGACAAACCCCAGCCCAGCTCATTGGGACCGATCGATTCCGCCTGACAGCTTTGACGAGCTGCTAATTTCGCCAACTGTTGCTGTCAGAAACATGACGTATTGAAGTTCATCAATTCATATAGTTCAGGCCCTTCGCCCAAAGACGAAACCGCCGTGCATCTGAACTCTTATGACCTGACCAAGCATAAAGTACCTACAGTTTGCATGCATGACCGAGAACTGATCCAAATTACTCACCATTTGGCAGTCATAACGGGGCACTTTATGCTTGGTCAGGAAAAGGATGCTGATAATTAAGGCGACTAAGATACGGTGGAAGTGGAATGTATGCTTGTTCGTTTGGCCTATAAGTTATAGGCTTATAGCGGAAAATATTGTTGGCTGATTTGTTGCGAGAGAAAAACACTACTAGATGGCTAGCAGATTCGGCCGCTAAGTTCAGACTAAATTTAACTAATTTTTAGTTGGCTATCGATCAGCCTTTCTATCAAACAGACTCGAATCATGCTGGTGTGCAGGCGGCGGCCGAATCGTTGTCGATTAACGTGCTGCCCACAAGCCGTCCAGCGAGTTTCTTTAAGGTATCCAATGCAAAGAGGCAGCGCCGGGCACGAAGCAGATTCATCAGTACTACAGTCTACAACACTGCACTGCACCGTGCACCCTCTCACATGGTCTCACATGCATGGGATGAGAATACGAGATCACTCGGACTGTTGGCTGTGCCTGTGCTACTCAAGCCAGCAAGTAGTAACCTCATGCAGAAGCATTTTATTATTCATACAAGATCTAGCTCATAGCTCATAGCTCATACTAGCTAAGCTAGTTTTGGTCCAATTAGTGAGATAGTTGTTAGTTGGATATTAGCTAACAGTTAGCTAGATTATTAGCTGAACTTGTTTGGATCCAAACGAGCTAATTATTACTACCTCCGTTCCGAATTATAAGACGTTTTGATATTTCTTGATCATTGCTTTTTCTATATATCTAGACATAGTACTCCTTTCATACCTATAAAGAAAGTTGTTTTGGGCAAAATTCGAGTTATTTTTCTATATATCTAGACATAGTACTCCTTTCATACCTATAAAGAAAGTTGTTTTGGGCAAAATTCGAGTTAAACATTAGTAATATAAATCATGAATAACTTTTAAGTTGTTGAGTTTGAAAATATAAAAACCCCATATGAACATATTTGTCTCGAAAAATACTTTTATAAAAATATACATATTCCACTTTTTGATAAATATTTTTATAAAATAAAGAGTAAAAGTTAGGTAATTAGGTTTTAGAGACCATGTTATTATTCTAAATAACTTTCTTTACAGATACGGAGGGAGTATATTTCTAAATGCATAGCAAAAGCTACACATCTAAAAGAACTAAAACGTCCTGTAGTTTGGAATTGAGGGAGTAGTAGCTAAGTATATATTAGCTTCATAGATCTAAACCGGATCTAAGATTGTCTCCAACAGAGACAACCTAAACGCGAGACCCATTCGGCAGTATAGGTCGCGCACAGTAAAAGAGTACACACCCAAATCTTGTCCTTCTCCAACATAGCCTGAGACCAAGCCCCAAATCCTGCCGCACACACAGCACAGCAAGGTCGCGCCCCGCCGGAGCCGCGTCAGTCGTGCCCCGCCGGAGCCGCGGTCCCGCCACGCCATCTTCGTCCGCGCTCCCGCTGCAGCCGGCCGAGCTCAACTCACTCCTCTCCTTCCTCCACTCCGACCTCGTCCGCGAACGGTTGAATGAGATAGAGAGGCCGGAGATTTACGTATGCAGGAGAGAGGAGACACTTTTTTGCGTTTCACATCGCAGGCTATGTAAAATAAGTACTCCCTTTGCATCTTTTGTTGGAGGCGATTGTTTGTAAACAATGAATTTTACGTATGCGTCCTAGTTTGCCAACTCTATTGGAGTCGGTCTAAAAGACCAACAAGAACCTGAAGTTTGCGTGGTCTTAAAAAAAATAGGATCATATTCCATTATTTTCTGGATCAAGCTAGCTAGCTGACGATGAAAAGCATAAGGGGCTGGGCGGGGGAAGAAGAAAGTTGGAAACGGCATGGATCTTTCCTAGGTAATCATCATGGATGGCACCACGCTAATTGCTGATGCACGCAAGCAATCAGCGTTCAACAGAGGACAGTCCGCCTGGTCCCATGTGATAGCTGCCTGATGACCACCTGCGCTCAACTAATCACGGATCGTCGTCTTCATTCTCCAATCGATTTATTTTTCTTGTAATGACGACTAATGACGCAGAAAGGGTTTATTATGCATGCAGCATGGTCACATGCACACCAGTGTGGCACACACAGGTACCAGCACTGCAAATCCATGATGGCAATTGCCAAGCTAGCTACAAGTGACAAGCCACTGGTATATCACTAAGCTTCCTAGCAACTTCTTTTTGGCTAAATGTAGGTTTCTATTCTCTCTCTCCTCCCGGGACAAATTAATGCCAGCTAGTTCATTTCAAGGCAGATTAACTAGTATTTACCATTTTAACAATTATTTTACTTAACCCCAGCTACAGATCACCAAGACACTGTGGCTAGAATTACATCTAGTCCACAAGATCTCTCGTATATGTCGGGATCGACAATTCGGAACTGTACAATGAATCATGCATTGTGTAAAATACAGTACAATGCATGTTTCCTGTTGGTTCGTTCACTGTACAAGGTTCATGACCGTGTCCAAGGCACCAACAAATGGATCAGTTTGAAAAAAAAATGGTTTTGAGGTTGGAACAGAGGAGAATCCAATGAGTCGGCTAGTGCTAATATAACAGAGATCAGGATTAATATATACAGCTAATAGAAAAAGGCACTGACTGAAGCTGCAAATGTTAGCAATTCAGAATTCAGATATGCATCCCTCACTCACTTGGCCGGCCGGTAACGTGCGCAGCTATGTACGATACCCTGATACTCCAAGTTGCCGTACCCGTATCACCATCGCTGCTATACTATCCGATCGATTCCGATACGTCTCGATATGGCTTGATGGCTCCAATACGACAGCAGGAAAGTATCTTTTGGGAAAATACAACTTAAAAATGTATCAATTAAATTAATCTCGATAATTTTGCCATATTAATTTCGTGTGTGTGTGTGTGTTTCAATAGCTTCAAAGTGAAATAAAATAAATGAGGTTGAAGGAGAAAATCCACTGACATACATATATATTGTTAAGGCCTTGTTTAGTTAGAGATGTGAAAAGTTGTTGGTTAGCACTTTCGTTTTTATTTAATAATTATTATCTAATTATGAATTAACTAGGCTCAAAAGATTCATCTCGCGATTTACAATTAAACTGTGCAGGTGCCGCAAGATTCGATATGACGAAGAATCTTTATTTATTTTTTTGTTTGGGGGTGAACTAAACAAGGCTTAAGTATGTATGTGTAGCCATACCGGTGTATCCATATCGTCATGATGTCATATCCATATCAGTGTACCCATATGGCCATATCCCAAGCATAACGTTGCATCATAAATGTGCAGTAACGGGGAATGCAAGATAGTGCCAGTTTTGAGGGGATAGATAAGATATGCTGTTCAACAACAATCATGAACCGCAATACATGCTTGAAGCCACTTGTGACTAAACAAAACACAGCGTTGTATAAAAGAAGTACACCAAGATGAAGTGCATACGAAAAGAATGCAGCTAAAGATTCCTTCTCACAGCGCGTTTGTCTTTTAAGAAGATGGGCACACCAAGATTGCTTCTTCTAGAATACATTTAGTATGTGACCTCTCGCTTTCAAAGAGAGAGGGACAATTGGTTAAGCAGCAACAATGGTGTGACGCTAACCCCACATCACATCAGCCTAGCACGACACACACACATGCAAATTTTCAAGATGTTAGATTAGGATTTAGGATGAAAACATTTCATGTCCCTTTTGCAATTTTTTTCCACTCTACACTGCGAAAACGGCGAGCTACTTGCATCACCCACTCTGATTGAAGGTGAAGGCGTGTGGATTTTTCCTGAAAATGGTCAGACTCAGGCAGCATACTTTTATGATGAATCAATCAGTTTCTTTAGTTTGGTCAAATTTGCAAGCATTTGGTGCATTGAAAAAGCGGTGTGTACAGACTCCGATCAACTTCACATGGAGCGACCCACTTGCCTAATGTCCAAGAAACATGTTTGACCAAGCGGTTCATCCATTATACATAATTTGGTTAGAAAATTATATAATATATTAGCACTATGAATTTGTAGTCTTTTAGATCTTATCTTATCCCAAAAGATTCCTAAAACTGACAAGCATTTTTTCCGGTAACATTCAAAACAAACCAATCTTTTCATCAAGTCAAGGTATAATGTTCAGAACAAACTAATTATTCGTCGCACCTTTAGTTAGCAACAAATCAAATCCTGAGGCTGTAGAACGTAGTATTCACATGTTTCTGTGATTTTGCTGTGGGCGTAAATGTGTTTGTCATATGTGGTGGTATTTGATTGCTGGCAACTGACAAAGTACAGAGTTTGACCAAAACCAATGAAGATTTGTAGGAGATATTCATCAGTGATCCGAAAAAAAAATGAATGCATGTACAGATGGGGATGGATGCTTCTGTTTTCACAGTTCACGGCACCAAAATTGGGGGAAAAGATAAACAAAAAAAAAGGATCTTGCCGCCGGGCGCCGGCGACCGGCGGTCACTACACGGCGACCCTCTGGAACACCCTGGAGGGGACGGCGAAGCGCGCGGAGAAGGATCGCGAGAGGTTGTCGGGCTCCACCCACGCCTCGCCGTCGTCGAAGTTCTGCGCGTAGCTGTACGCGTCGTAGGGCTCCCTGTGCGGAGCCGGCGCGGCCGCCGGCACGCAGCCGGTGGAGCAGAGCAGGATCCGCTTCTTCTCCCGCATGATGCGGCGCCACAGCGCCCTCAGCCTCGCTCGCGCCGACGGCCGCGGGGCCCCGGCAGAGTAGTAGGGCGTCCGCGGGCCGCCGACCTTGGAGGAGGAGGAGGATGACGAGGAGTGGAAGACGACATCGTCGTCGTAGTAGTCGTCGTCACCGTCGAGGTCGAAGCCTGCGCGGACGAACCCCCGCCGGGAGATGGAAGGCGCGCAGGAGCAGGAGGCCTGGCGCTGGAACCGCGGGCTGTAGCCGCCGCCGTCCATGGGGACGATGAGCACGGCTGCGGCCTGCGAGACTGCGGGGCGCGAGGAGAGATGGCTGCGGCGGGACTGCGAATGGGAGGCGGGAGGGCCGGAGTGGCCGCGCCGTGCGTGTATATATGGGAAAGGGAGACTAGTGTGGGCGGTGGGTGGTTTGGGGGATTTGGGATGAAAAAAATCATTTTTTTTTTTGCGAAACAAGAAAAAAAATAAAAAAAAAATTAGGGCTTTCTAATCACGCGTTGACTAGGTTCTTCGTGGAATCGTGGTTGGCTAATGACAAAATGCTCGTCATAGGAATCACAAGCCATGCCACGTTTGTTTCCATGAAAATGGAATGGATGTGTTTGCTTGGACGACCCAAAGGTTTTCTCCTACATACTTCGTGCTACAGCTAGCAAGTTAGTAGTATCTTTTCTCTCACTCAATGTAATGAAGTATTTGATTGTTTTTTATTAGCATAGTACTAGATCATTGCAGAAATGTACTCCCTACGCTGGCTAATCAATGTGTTCCCTTTGTGTTTTTTCTTGCTTATATATACTTAATTAGTGACTAAGATGTGATTCTGATACAGTCACAAAAAAGAGAGAGAGATGTGATTCTGATACTACAGTTGGTGAAACTACTCACAAACCAGCAAATACGAATGAGCGGGATATACGACTTGTTGCACAGTACTCGTGCCAATGATAATGAGCTAGCTATTTTTGTTGAATTTAATTGAGTTTGGCCTAACCTCTAAGGCCCCGTTTGGCACGGCTTCTCCAGCGGCTTCAGGAGCCGTTTGGAGTTGTTTTGTGCCAAACGGGGTAAAATAGAATGGCTCCACCAATGAAGCCCCTAAAAACGTACTCTCACAGAGCTTTGGGGTGTGAAGGAGCCAAAAATAGTGGCTTCGCCCGGCTTCACCTCATCCTACGTAGCGTTGTGTGAGAGCACATTTTAAGGAAAGAGTTGTTTTGCCAAACGGTTTACCAAAATGGCTCCAGCTCTACCGATAGAGCTGTTTATGGAGCTGAAGCTCCAAAAAACAGCTTCGCTAGTGAAGTGGAGCCGTGCCAAACAGGGCCTAAGGCTCTAAGCACGTAAATTTCAAGGTCTATAAATGCTTGTGCAATAAAGGATTAATCCAGTATGGGAATCAAATTGATATGAGAGATTGACTCAGTTTAAATGAGTTGTTACTATGTACATCTTTTGTGAGTTTAAGAAAGGTAGAAGGTGAGGTGCACACATGTATGCACGCAGTGACGTGCACAAACAGACAACATGAGTGGTATAACACAATGAAACTTTTGCAGCTCTAAAATCTCGCGGTAGTTCTATATTTACCTATTTATAAAGTATAAGAAGTGTGAGAGTGAGGAATAATGGGCCAAGGATAGAACAAGAGTGAGTGACAAATAGATTTCTAAAGAGAATAAAAATAAAAGACGATTTTTTCACCCTTTACTACTACATATAAATTAAAGTATTTCCATGAAAATGGAACGGATGCATTTGCTTGGATGACCCAAAGGTTTTCCTACATACTTCGTGCTACAGCTAGCAAATTAGTATATTTTTTCTCTTAATTTAATAAAGTATTTGATTTTTTATTAGAATAGTACTAGCTCATTATAGATATGCACTCCGACCCGTGTCATCAGCCATGAGGTAGTATGCTGCTGTGAGATCGCCCTCTTTGGGCCTTGTTTAGTTCCAAAAAATTTTACAAAATTTTTCAGATTTTCTCATCACATCAAATCTTTACGCATGCATAGAGTATTAAATATAGACGAAAATAAAAACTAATTGCACAGTTTGGTTGGAATTGACGAGACGAATCTTTTGAATCTAGTTAGTTCATGATTAGACAATATTTGTCAAATACAAACGAACGTGCTACTATTCCTATTTTGCAATTTTTTTTGGAACTAAACAAGGCCTAGTGCTTGGATTGGGGCAAAAATGTTCAATGAAGCTGCATTCAATTTATGGATTTGTGTGTTTGGAGCTACCTTCATGATCTTGTTCTCAGTGCTAATGAGATGCAGATTGGGCTGGTGGTTCTCTATGTGAATTTTCTTGCTTATATATACTTATTAGAGCAACTCCAGTAGCCCCTAAAACAGAGCCCCTACTTTTCATTTGGGTGCTCTCCCTACTTTTGGGTGCCCAAAATTTTTACTTTCACTCCAACAGTACCACCTAAATGAAGGCCTCCAAATCCAAACTGGCAGACAATGACAGGTGGGACCCACTCGTCATTGGGTCAAACATTTCGCTACCGCATGGCCACAAGAAGGGGAGGCTCGACGCTCACGATAACCATGGCTACGGCTGCTCCCGCTCATCGAGGAGAGGCCACTCTCACCGGAAGGGATGGCGGCGAGGCCCAACGGTGGAGGTCGGAGGTGGAGGGAGGGAGCGCGGTAGTGAAAATTAGCGCTGGAGGGAAATGGGCGAAGCTGCGCTTGTTCGGTGTGATGAGGTAATTGCCACACCACGCAGGATGAGGGCTGGACTGTTGGGCCAACAGAAATGGGGGCTGCAGGGAAGATTTGGGTGCCCACCCCAAATTGGAGGCTCTAGTAGGGGCCCTGCTGGAGTGCTGTTTTTTGCCTGGGCACCCATATTTAGCTATAGGGGCTCAAGTAGGGGCCCTGCTGGAGTTGCTCTTATTGACTAAGATGTGATCCTGGTACAACAGCCGGCAAAACTACTCATGTTACCAATACTTAGAGCCTATTTAGATCAATTAGTACTAGTTACTAGCTGGCTAAAAATTAGTCCAAACTAGCTAGAGTTAGTTTGCTAGTTGACTAACAACTAGTTATACTCTTGGCTAACAAATTAGCCCTCTGTTTGAATGGACGAGAGCTAAAAATTAGCTGGCTAATAATTAACTATGTGCATCAAAATAGTATTGCTTTAGTCTAGAAAAACCTATAATTTGCATGGGATAAAAGAACATTTTTTGTTTGGATCAACTTCTTTTTCTTTCAGGGCAATGTTGATCTATTCGTCATAGACAAGATTGTTCCTACTCTACATGCTTTTGGATGTCAACTTTTGGGAAATTTAAAAGTATTTTTTTGTGTGAAAAAAGGTCCTTTCACGTGGAAATGTATTCACTCTTTTCGAGGCCGTTTGAGACTATTTCCTTTGCATGTAGAAGAACAGTATTCGATCGGAAGGGAGAAAACACCGTTTGTCGTCACAAAACACATATGCGCGACTTTGTTAAGAGTCTGTGCAGGTAAGAAATCAATTAGCTCCATGTTACGGATTACTACCTCCTAACCTGTTAGCTGTTACTTTGTCAGTACTCCACCAAACTTTTGCCCCGTAAGATAAAGACCAAAGCACATTTTGGCGCTTGCTCAGTCTAGATTGGCGGTTTGTCTTGGTGCAGACTCAATGCACATCATTACCCATTGAGTACTGGATCACTTTGGAACCAATGCAAGAGACTGCTCAGTTCATAATTGCCAGCCCTAGCTTAGCTACCTCCACCAAATCCAATTCTACTGAATGAATGTACTTTTCCTCATTTCCTTGATTTTATATGGGTGTCTTCTATGCTGTGCGCATATTTATTTAGCCATCATTTCTATTATTTGGCAGTCTCAATACTACACCAAGCTAGCTAGCTAGTCCTTCTCTTGCCAACTGGTGCAGCATAAAGACCTTCAGTTAGGCCTGCCGTTTGGCAATGGCAGGTTCAGCTTAGCCAATCATGCATGGACATGGACTCATTTCATTTGGAGGATGAAACTAATAATCGGTGTACTCTGTTATGTTATATATAATCGGAGTTGCCGTTTCACCAAACAGGAATAGAGTGACGGACTGCTGCATCGGCTACATGCTTGTTGATATATACTCCTACTTTTGTATGAAAACGAAACGAGCTGGACCGATACTAACTGGGTTTATGAATGACATGACAACGAGTGTCAGTTGAGAGGGAGACGGCATGCAGTTACATGGTCCTGTCACCCTAATAAAATCTCTCCTTCTAGGAGAGTTCGACGAACTACAAACATGCGTTGAGAGGGAGACGGCATGCAGTTACATGGTCCTGTCACCCTAATAAAATCTCTGTTTCTAGGAGAGTTTGATGAACTACAAATATGCTAGCCATCCTTTTAAAAAAGTTGCAGATCTCCAGGCATCAGAACTGAATGAAGAAAAAAAAAACTCCAAATGAACAGAAAAAGGGAGTAGCGGCTGGTGTTCAGTTCAGACTTTCAGAACGCCAAATTTGACTAGTGGCATCTGCAACTCCAAGCATGTGTCGCTGCGTCGCGTGCAGATCTCCAGGCAAGTTTGTACGTGGCCCGTGGGAGTATTCAATGAGGGCAAGGATCCAAGTATCTATCTATCTGACGGTCAAACGAAGCAGGCCAGATTCGTGGCAAGTTGCAACCAAAATCTTTCAAACTTGTTTGACTCCAGATTGCTCGAGCCGAGTCATGCCCTTGCTTTCACAAGAGGAGATGGATGGCTGTTCAGACATCTCTGTCCCAAGAACTGTTCCCAATAAACCAGATCAAGTCAGACCATATGGCCCTGCTGTGGTGGCCATAAACCTGAATTTAGTCTAAAACGAATATGCAACGCTCAGCAATACTCACAAGATCTAGCAATACAATGCGATCCGAACATTTTCGTTGACAGTTTGAACTTTGAAGTATTCGGTCGTGGTGATCCTTCCAGTATTGTTTCAATGATTTTTTCCCTTTAAAAAGGGGCAACTCCCAACGATACAATGATACAGGTAGCCAACGAGGAATAATTACGACATCGACAGCAAGTAGGAATTTTAATGTGGTCAGGACAGCGACCTCTGCACAGCTGAGGTACAGCACGCAAGAGTAGATTTATCCAACAGGCCATGCCCGCCCCGCCAGACCCAGGTCGAGCTGCTAAAATGGTTGGCTCAAGTTTGAGCATGTTTTGGTTACTCCTCTTGACTAAAAAAAAAGGAGTGTAGCAAAAAGTCGCAACGCCCAACAACTCACATTACAGCAAAACAGCCATATTACCACTTGTTAATTGTTATTGCCCTCTAATACCTCAGAAGATCAATGTTCCAAAGAACAAATGTTCATGAAGCAGAAACCTGGTTAATATATACCTTCACTTAGTCCATATGACTATATTGTATAAACCCGTAGTTTTTCTTCATGGACGTATGAGCTTCAGAAAACAGAGAATTTCTGGAATGCATCCAGGCTGTCAGTGAGCAAAGAGCTTAGTCCTATACTGTCGGTTCCACTCAAGAGTCTGGGGCAAGATGCTTCAGGCTCTGGGTTGCCAGCTGACTCATGCTGAAAGAAATATCACAATATACATAAGAGTTACATCAGTAATCACAAAACCAAAGAAGTCTAAGCATCCGAAACATATCAATGTTGTTAGGGTCATAATCGGTACCATTGAGGGCTCTGCATTAATACCATCGCCCAGTACTGATGTTTGACCGTTTAGTTCCTCCATCCTACCATCAGTAGCACATTGCTGCAGAAACAAAAAGCTCATAAGCAACAATGTTTGTGACAAGACAAAATATTACAAGAGCACCTGTACCTGATCATCTGTGCCAGTTTCTGGAATTGCACACAAGACAGATGGGGTCATAGCAGCCATGCTGTTGCCAGGAACTGAACTTGATGCTTGTGAAGTTTGATTCTGGAAGGCAAATGCATGGCAAGTTTCTTCAGCTTCCCAAAGGGAAGGATTTAACACCTTTGGTTGGCTACTTGGTTGCTGACGCGCAATCAGTGAAGCAATAGCAGCATCAAATGAATCACATGTGACAGGGATCTGCTGGAGACAAGTGTTATTTTGTGAAGGCGGTTGCTTGCTGTCTTGAGAAGGCGCAGCTTCAGATAACAGTGCTCCAAAACTAATATTAGATATGGAGTCAAGCCAAGAAAGTGGTGCCACCTTGCTTGGATTATCCTATTTTGGAATCATATAGAGTATCAGCATTCAAGTACAGATAATGGTAATGAATAAACAATAGTATTTGATACTCACCACCACTTGTGAAGTATTTGTTTTATTCGCAACAGTAGGTGTCACAAAATTATTAGGAAATTCACCCGAACCAGCCAGTTTATGTTCATCGAAAACAAGATCAGGAGGCTTGCTGCCAATACTCTTGTCTGTGGGGTGTGCTGTTGCCAAGGATGGTTCACTACTTTGTTGCTTCAAATCAGAGCCAAACCAACCATACCTTCATAATAAATAAGTAATATTTAAACATCAACTTCCACAATTGATGTGCATGGGTACAAACACAAAAATGAAATACACCAGCGTTCCTTATAACTCGTCTCATAACGTCATCTAGATCCATATAAATTCCTAAAGTGCACATCTGGGTCACTAAACTTGTTAAGTATGCTATTCAAGATCCAAATCACCCTAATCAGAAAAAGCTTGCACATGTGGCACACAAATACAGCACCTAAATTGTAGTATACATGGTATCGGTGGCAGCCATGGGCACATAAATACTATAATAGAGCAGGCAGCATCTGATCTCAAGCTCCACACTTAAGTGCGACATATGTAATTACTTGCACATTAGGGTGTTTTGGACCTCAAGTACTACATTTAACAAGTGGGGACCTACATGTGCATAAGTGCATTTTAAGTATATAGGGACCTAAATACACCGTAGGACAAGTTCATGAACCACCAATGCATTTTGCTCCAAACAAAAATAACTATTTATAGAAAACAAATTGAACCTTAAACGAAATGTTGAAGGGGAGCCAACTGTAACATGCACATCAGCTGCTGTGCAAGAATCCTCAAGAGTCCATCTTGCACTGCCACATATAGTGTCCAGTCTAGTATCATTAGGGAAGAGCATGAGCTCGCCTTTTGCACACTGAGAACTGCCCCATTTTGTATTCAGATGCTGTACAATTGAGGACATCTTCTTTCGAGGAGCCAAAGTCAATTCAAGGTAAGGGTTGTGTTTTTCCTGTTAGATTGAATGAAGTAATAAGCAATGCAAATATAAGAGAGAGAACCTTCAAACAAGACTGTATATTGTGGCATGGTGCTTATATGAAGCTCTACCAAAAAAAATTGAGGTGCAGAGGTACTCACTTGCTGCATAATCTCTTGAATGGTCTCATCTATTGGGAAAAGTTGAAGTTTGATCTTTCCAGAGGGATTAGGTGGCCGAGCAGATAACATGATAGCATCACTGGATGGTGCTTGCATAAGACTGCCAGTCTTTAATGCTATCTTGCTTTCGGTATGTGATTCAAAAGGAGAGAAATCGGCTCCCTTTCTGCGCTTTGCAGCCATATTGCCTGCAAATGATGCTCTTGATAAGTTTAGAAAATTGATGATGTCCTTATGACACATTTCCACAAACTTAACAGTTTGTGCAATTGTTTCAATTCAGTTGCATCTACCAAGAAGCACTTATTCATACTTTGACTTTGGTCTGTGTTAGATTACGATTTCAGTAGATAATTGGGCATGCCAAAGAAGACAGAGAATTGATAGTGCCAACACATCACCTGATGATTTGTTGATATGTGCACTAGCTTTCAGGCTTTGAATCTTATCAGAACCAGATTTGGTATTTGCTCCTGTGCCAGATGCATTACTTTGATGCTGATGAGCTTTCATTGTTTTGCAATATCAGCAGCAGCTTCCAGTACAATCTCCCCTCTTCAAAATTCGAAACACTTCTCCTGTAGATAGCAAGTTGCGCAATCATTTATTCAATGTAGTCACTGTTCATTGAAGTTCATATTTTCTTTTATTTTAAGGGTTTGGCTTCATGGCCATGGCTCAGGAGAGGAGCCTTCTCACTGAGAGGCCAGAATATGCACTGGCTGACAATCTCAAACCAGAAAAGAGACAACTAACACATCACTGATCATACTAAAATCCAAACAATAGAAACTGATTTCTACCCCATGTTTATGATAACTACTGGGGCTAAGCTTAATTCACAAACAACAAGTGTATGAAATAAAACACGCACTTCCAACAGTACTAAAATTCCATAACACTGTTTAACACAATTTCTGATTTTTATTGTATAAAACGAAGCCGTTGATCAGAATTTATGATTTCCTATTATTCTAGCTCCTCAATGCACTGTGATATCAATCGAATGCTTCCTACAGTACTAAGATTTCCTGATCAATTTTAACACATGTTCTGAATTTTCTTGCACAAAACCACCCAATTAATCAGAACTTCAGAAGTTATGATTTCAAACAATCCAGCTCTTCTATGCACTGTGATATCAACGGAAGACAATCTCCAAGAGTATTTTTCCCAGCGATTTTTCACTTCTACGCTAAGAAATTATTTCATTTCTGAATCAAGAGAAACAAACAAAGGGGTGAATGAAGTTAACGGGAAATTTTGGTTCCTTCCCCAATCCAAAGCAGTATGCACAATACGTGAGCCGAACCCTAAACCTAAGTATCCTGACTCCGTGATCCTCGAATTCTACTCAACAATCCAGCGGTTCAGAATCCCGAAACGCCCCGGATCAAGCAAGTCCCAAACCGCATCAACCCGGAACCCTAAGTTTCGAGGGGGACAGACGAGGCATACCTGACCCTAGATCTCGCCGATCCTGAGCCGCCCCTGAAGCAACGAAACCCTAGCTCCGCCCGACGAGACACGGCCGGAGCGTCGGCCTCGTCCGCCACAGAGCAAGACGCAGAGGGCGGAGGGGAACCGAAGAGGAGCGCCGACGCAGGACCCTTTAGCGCCGGAGCGAGCACGCTGGCGGCCGCTTCAGCGAGCCCGCCGGCGCGAGCGCGCGGATGGAGCGGGGGCAGGGCGCGACAGAGGGAGGGAGGAGAGGTGGAAATTTTCAGAGATTTTGAAGTGAAAACACGAGTGGCCTCGCTTGCCGCCTCCACTCGTCTTATCACGAAGCGCCAAATTTTCTCCAGTGTCGTATGCATTCGGATACGTAGAAACGTACGCGTAGACACGTGCTGGGCCGGGACTCTCTACGGAGGGAGTAGGCCTGTGTGTAAGGGCCCATCAAACGAACCCAGTGGCCTATTGGGCCGGCCCTGCGGTGGAAGCCAGTGGCGCGTGATGCCTCCGCCGGCGCGGTGTACCAGCACCCGGTCCACGGAGCTGGCGTAGACCAGCGCCACACGCGACACCACACCATTCGCCAGTCGCCACGCGAACGCGATTGCTCCACCGCCTCCTCGCCGTTCCCGACTCGCTTCTCCCGGACTCAGCGGGGTGAGGGGACGGGGGAGGCCCTTGTGAGATGGCGGCGCACGCGGCGAAGAAGCGGAGGCCGGAGGAGGAGGAGGAGGCGGCGGCGGCGGAGGAGGTGCACCTGGCGTTCCGGGGCGCCGCGAACGCGCTGTCCCAGGTGTACGCGCATGCCGTCGCGCACCAGAAGGCGTCGTTCGTCGCGGGCGAGCGCCGGGCCATGGTGTGTTCCCTTCCCTCTGACTGTTCGTTTCTTCCAGCGTTTCCCGTTTCCCCCTCCGATCGGCGGCCCGCGTCGCGCGGACGCTGCGATCTTGGCGCGAGTTCTTGGCGGTCGGGGTGGTGTCTGATTGCATATTACGCGGAGCTTAGGGGGAGATGAGATCTTGCTTCGGTTTTCCCGGGGTTGATAGTGTCATATAGGATGGGGAAATTTGTTGCTTTTGCTGACTTCTTGCGGAGAATTTAGTATGGGATAGTAGAATTTGGGCGGAACGTGCCACCGCGCCTGTTTGTCAAGTTTACAACTTTACATGCTGCAGCTGGTTACTCCGAAAGGAAGATGGTGCAGCGATCTCTGCACAATAAAGAGGCAATTTGGGTGCCGAAGTAGGTTTCAATCTTTGGATGCCGTGTGCAGAGTCGGGGAAACGTAAACGTGAACACAAGCTAATCAAGACTTGCGGGCTGGTTGTCCTTGAACAATAAAGGGGCTGGGGCCTTGTAGGTGTTCTCCAAATGCCTGTCTGAATTCTGAAACCTAAATTGACACAAACTAGCATAATTGTTGGGACTTGTCTAATAGTACTGCTCTTGAACGTCTCGTTGACTAATCATCCTCTTCATGGAGCTTTGACAGGAAAATGTACATCAATGGCTGTCCAGTCAGCTTGAAGAAGCTTCAGAGGTGCCTGTTGCTGCTATGCTTGCATACTTGCAGGTTATGTTAACATCTTGTCTCCGCCAATTTTCCTAACAGTTATGAAACCTTATCGATAAACTAAGATGATGCCATATGTCTTATGCAAGGACCACAGACAAATCTATTACTAAGTGTTGAGAGATTTGCATGTTGTCACAGCTTTTCACTTTAGGTTTTTGACCTAATGATAGGAGTTTAATAGTTGGACCTGCTAGAACTAAGATATGTGCATTGCATAAGATGTACTGTTAACAAATGTAATCCATGAATCTAATAAGCCTGAGAGAACATAATGTTACAATAAATGTGTTGGTCCGCATATGTGATTCTAACACAATTTTCTATGATACTATGGGTTGGAGTTTATTGTGCCTTGTTAAGCTCCAAAGTACTACTGAGAGTAAACTATGAAACTATTGTAAAATGATAGCTAGTGCCTTGTTATGCTCCAAAGTGCTACTGGGAGTAAACTATGAAACTGTTGTAAAATGATAGCTACGCTACACGTAAGCTCGATGCTGTCTAATTGAGACTCGTATATCAGTACATACACCATTGTCAAGTGAAATGTTAAAGCTGTTGACTGTTTCCATTGCAACCTCTTGGCCTTGAGACCTCATTTGGAGACAAAATTGTTGCCTTTTTAGTGTAGTTGCTGCTACTGCTTCTGCAGTATTCATATGTCCCAAGTCCTTGATGGTTTCTCTTCTGTACGCAGAATGAGATTGAGCACCGCAGAGGGGATCCTGTAGCATCTCCGCAGCATCCAAGTCAACAGCAAACACATAACATCCCTCCTGCAAATGTTCAATGCAATCCCTTCTCGTTTGGGAACATAGCTGCTGCGCTTGACTCCCGGATGGATGAAACAGACCAGACAAGCAATTCTGGCGTGCCAAATTCTCTTCCCGACCCTTTACGGCAAAATTTCCACTCAAATCATTTGATCCAGGCTTCAGGGTATGGTTCCAACAACTCATGTCCCAACAGAAATGCACCTCGGAACAACCAGTCGCCACAAAATCAGGACTCTGTGAATTGCAATTTAACTGCTTCCATGGATATGCATTGTGATGGTCCTTGAACGTGAGAACCATATGAAAATTTGGAAGCAATTTGTCTTGGTTTGTTCAAGGCATCTGGATCTGATCTTCACTGGCTGAAACCTCAAAAATCTCAATATTTGTTGACCCAGAACGAGAAGCCCATCGGTTAGAGATGGTGTGTTTGCCACCAGCTATGTCTCCGTGTATTGGATTGTTGACGTTATCTGCCCTTACTGACAGAATGTACATGTCACACAGAGACCCTCTTGGTAGGCAAATATGTTGATTGCACAGGTTGGAACTTGAAAGCAGTATAATGGTTGGTTACTGCCGCCTTCGGCATCAGTCTTTTCCTTATGTAGCAACTAGCAAGTGCAAAGCCATGCTCAGCACTTTGTGGTGGTGGTTTCTTCTGAACGAATTTGCTTGCTGCATTATGTGTAAAAGCTGCATTTGCAGTAGCATTGTTTCATTATTTTTTTCCTACTCCATAAATGTGATCATGAATTCTTGTAACATCTCTTTTCATCCAAACATGTATTTTTACTAATATTTAACCTAGAACTAGAAACTGGAATGAGCATTCTCGAGGACTCGAATACAGCAGACTCATGGTTGCTCATTTCTTATCACAGCAGATTGTCAAGTCAAACCTTTCAGAATTATTATCTGACAACTTTGACAGGCCAAGGTAATTTTGTGATACACGAAGATCACGTTTCTGAATATATAAGAACAGCAAAGACTAAACCCCAATGTCGGACATCATCTGGCATTGGACCTAAGGTGTACAAAACATGATCATTTAGCATTGGTCTAAAGACGTTCATGTGATCTTAATCTTTTTACAAGGAATATATGAATGCCACAATCGCTAACTGTCTTTTAGCTGTGGTTGTGGGAATTTAACGGATGATCCGTCTTTTAACTGTGGATGGTCACTCGGTCCCAAAATAAGTGACACTTCATCTATAAATCTGGACAATATATGTAGCTAAAGTGCCACTTATTTTAGGAATAGGACGGAGTGTACCGGCACTCGCAGATCCAATAAGGCGTGTCCTCGTTTTGTGGTTCATCTTCACCGTTTATATAGAGCAAGTATAAACAGGAAAAAATATGTTTTACTTCAGTAAATATATTAAACAAGTATAAAAAGGAAAAGATATGTTTTGCTTCTTCAGTAACCATATTAAACGAAGTTACAAGTATACAAGTTACGTACAACTCAAGCAGTTAAATAAGCTTGTACAACATCTGACGTCAGGTTGAAATGAAATCGCACAATGGGAGCAAGTCCCGTATATGCTTTGGAAACCCCATCTAATATCAGCTTAATCACATATCGTGTGAACAAACCGGCGAGTCGTCCTTGATCGAGAGATTAGCGTCCTACTCGCCGGCCCTGCATGCAGCTGCTGCCAGCACTGGCCGTCAAGTGGCCTCCGATGTCAGATCCGGGACTGGCCTTGTCAGCAGGGGAGAGGGCAGCCGAGCTCCTTCGCCGCCGCACTGAGGAAGGCGAGCGTCAGCCCGGTGGCACGGCGGCTGTGGGCTTCCCATTCTATGCACCTCTCAACGTCAGCTTGCCAGTTGATGATGCCTGCGGCCAGGCACCGGTAGGACGGGTTCTGGATGCCATTCCGCTGCTGTTCCCCTTGGATGATCTTGCTGGGGTTCATGGATCCGTTGTTCAGGATGTCACGGAGGACGGACATGCTGAGCGCACGGACGTGTGCACTTGGGTGAGAAAGGCAGCGGATGGTGGTTGATAGACGGCACTGCAAATCATATTCAGTTAACCTGCTGAGTTATGAAGGAGGCATGGTTTGGCATTTTAATGAATGAGAACGAGGGTAGATAAAGATGGCATGCCTTTAGCAGATTACAAAGGCCATCAGCAACCGATAAACCTGAATCTCCCCATTCAATAATAAGATGCACTGCTCGAGCAGTTACTTCGAGAAGCTGCATGTATCCACCAGACAAAGCGACAGTCAGCAGGCATATATATCATGCGAGTTTGTAGTGCATGGAAATGATAGTTGGTCATGTTTAATGACAGCAGAACATAATGGAACAGAACAGACGATTTTTGTTAAAGGTATTCTCGTGTTACGAAATCTGATGAGCGAAAGAAATGTCACCTCAAGTTGTGGCAAAGTACAAGCTTCCCCATCAACAAGCATTCCATCAGTAGCACGAAGTAGAAGGTCAGAGGCACTAGCAAGTATCACCAAAGCTTCAGGGCTGTCATGGTTCCTCATAAGCTCAGCTATAAGCTTCACTATACGTTGGTTGACTCTCCACATCTTCTGACCTTGTTCATCGTCTCTAGCAATCCAAGGCTGCAAGTCCTTATCGGCCTGCGAAAAAAATAAGCGTCAAGAAAGATGACTAGGAAGCGGGTGCATATTCACGTTGGCATTGTAGTTAAAATTTGTTTTGAAATAGAATTGTCAGAAACCAAAAAAAATAAGAATGGCTGTTTTCAAATAAATTAATCAGAAAAGGAAAATGAATTTGTTTGAAGTAAAACAAACAAAATTTAAACCAAAATTAGTTTTGACCAAACATGCGAATATAGCAATATCGTGACCTGGAGAACGATGGCAGTTGAGGCCTTGGTTGGTGAGGCTGAAACGACATCACAAAGTGCATCCACAACCTACACATGAGAAACAAGGATTGTCATTTAGCCATCAGAATGTTAACAACAATATTAATGACTTCATACTGCCACACAGGCTTATAAGAACACATAAATATACCTTCCTCCATCCTTGGTGAGCTGATGTACTTTCTGCAGACATCTGCATTTCGGGAGAAGCTATGAGCTTCTGCCAGAGCAATGAGACAACAGAGAAGCACAGCTCTTGTTTCTCAGATAATACAGATCTTAAGAGAGTTTGTGAACCTCGGTACCCCCCATTCCGATCCATGGTAAGGAAGTTTGCCAAATCAGATGCTTCCACCTGTAAGCTTGCAATGGATTTCCCAGATGTACTTGCAACATCGCCATTCAGTAGAACCTCTTCTGCACATTTCAAGAGTGGTCTTGAGAAACCATTTTTCTTATGTGATGTTGAACCATTCTTGTTTTCCAACTTGACACTATCCGATGAGCTGGTATTGTTTTCCTCACAGCGATGTTGATTATCCTTCTTTACTGGTGTAAGGGTCAGGTGAGCTTCAAGAGGCTCGGCTTTGTTCACAATGGAGGACACTGTTTTACCATGTAAGTCAATCAAATGGTAGAGGGATGATGCCCTGGTAGAAATCTCAGCATCCCGCTTACATCTCATCATTGCAGAGAGTGAAGTAAGGCACGGCCTAGACCGACGAAACAACTCAGAAACATGAGCGGCAACCATAGCTGCTGCAACTATTTCATTTGAGCTATAGCTCCATGAGGTACCAACTGATGATGGCTTCAGGGAGAAAAGGGCTTCCAAGATGCCAAGAATTCTGCGAGTATGAAGAATTGCTGAGCTGATGCTACTGCGTGGCTCATTATTGATCCCATTGTTTTTTCCAGGTATGATAATCTTCAGGGAATCCTTTAGATTTGAATGCGATCCATTCTTAGAAATGCAAGGGAACAGGTCGAGCTCACAAGATAAGGCAACAACTGCAGCTAGAACATATGAATCAAACGTAGCAACAGGGCCTTGTCTCTTCTTACATCTGCTTCTTCCATTTGTTAATCTTGAATGCTCAGTGGCTTCCTCGTGGGAATGGTTATCACTACCAGTTGGTCTTTTGCTGCCCCCTGGCAAAGCTTGATGGCTGACACAAACGGTTAACACCACAAATAGCAATCGGGAGGCAAGGTCCATTGAGGCACAAGATTCAACAAAGAGTGAATGTATCATTGTGTGAAGTTCAGCAACAGCAAGGTTCTTAGATTGACTTCTTGGCTTTCTAGATTGCTCTGATGTTTCAGAAGGAAAAGCTCTCCTAAGTATAGCTTCAACTGTTGCCACAAATATCCTCATCAGGCATGCTTCAGATGGACTTCCACGAGGTAGATACTCGAATACTTTTAATAATGGTAAGTACAGGCTCCATGACAGTGTAGGTGGCTGAAGCGGAGCAGCTACAACAATTTCAGGTAAATCAACTGCTGATGAACTTAGCGGTAGCAAACCATAGGCAGCTTCCCAGATGGTACATATTCTCCACTCAACATCAGGGCCATGAGCACACAACAAAGAAGCAATGCCTTGTGCAGTGGCATCGATAGTGGCCTCAGATGCAGGAACTTCCAACTTCCAGTAGTTAAAGGTGCAGACAGAAAAATGAACAATGCAAACAGTCAGCAATAAATCAAGGGGAAGCTAATTTCCTACTTTGGGTTGTTATAATTATAACATCAAAGTAGCTGAATATTGTAAAAGATTATATCAAAGAATATATGGTTCAAAGAACATCGTAGATCATAAAATAAATAAATAAATAAATAAGGAACTAAGGTACCATACTATATCAGCACGTATAAATGTGAAAATTCTTTATCCAATACACATACAGATTAAGTGTAGACATTGTATCAATTCACTGCAATGTTTTGGCTGATCAAATACCCTAAATAGTCATATTAAGGTGTCTTCTGCCCTGAACTTAGTTTGACAGTGATAAAACTGGCTAAAAATGTTGTGTAGAGAAAAGTTTAGCTGTGCTTTCACTAGACAACAGTTAGTGTCTGAATTGTCATCATATCCATAGCTTCTTTAGAAAGCTTTTAAATTGATTTTGAGAAAAATTGTTGCATACCTGCTTCTTATATGATGATACATAGCCACCCAGTGGTTCATGGTGTACTTCAACTCCTTCGGCATGTCTCAGTGGTGGAAAAAGCAGCGTTGGTTGGGAAAGTATTCGGAAAAGCAAAGCAGCTGCTGTATCAGCAGCAATACCAGCTCTCATTGACATTGCAGTTCCAATCGCACGCAAGAAATGCAGATGCATCCAGTTCTTTGGAAGCTACATAAAAATAAAGTATCACAGTTAATGAAAAATTACACAAAAATATGTGGTTGGACAATTTTGTATCATAGGCAACTTGATAATTTTGCACTCGAAGGATAATATGTGAAGTATGTCATACCCGCATGCCAGAAGCATAATCTTCGGCTGCTCTAAGTAGCTCAACTAGCTGTACTGCTGCATCAAGTGCGTCCGGAGCCCATGATGGTGGTGCTTCGAGAAGACCAAAAAGCAACCTTTGTGTAGCACTTGGTGTAGCAATTGCATAGTATCTGAAAAGAAAATAACCCATTAAAAATATTATCTGGAAGTGGATTAAGCATCGCAGTGAACTGGAGCTTACCTATGGAACAAGCGAGCATATGGTTCAAGAGGGGGCAGGCCAGCCACCAAATGCTCGTCCAAGGGTGTTGTTGGTGGAGGTAGCAGAAGTGCAGGAACAGCTGCTGCTGTTAAATTTGCTGTCTCATAACGAGCTACCTCCTCATCACAGACACTTAATATAACTCCAGCTCCATTAGCAACAGCCCATCTAGGGGTGGAAGGCATAAGCTGTGGGTGCTTCCCAGATCCTCGGCTGCAAGCTAAATCACCCAGGGATATGTTACAATTTTTTTCCATACACAACAAACATTATCAAGTACTACCTACATCCCACAATATAGATACTTCTGGGTTTGTCCTAAGTAAGACTATTTTAACTTGGACCACGTTTATAGAAAAAATAATTAAAATATTGAACACCAAATAACTGCATGGTGAAAATCATTTCATGATTGGTCTAATGATACTAATTGGTGTCCTAGATATCAATATTTTCTCCTATAAATTTGGTCAAAACTAACACAGTTTGACTTAGGACAAACCTAGAGGTAGCTATTAAGGGATGAAGGATTATATGAGAAAACAGTCCTCCAAACTCCAGGCTCAAGAGTAGGGAGAGAATGCATACATAAGAAAGCCCCCTGGCCCACACACACCACCACCAAAAATAAAGAAAAGAAAAAAAACTGTCCACATTCCACCCATTAATAGATGTAGATCTCAATATATTATTATAGTTTATCCCTGTGGGATTTTAAAATAGAACAGTTCCACTGCAGAAATTGAGAATCCAAATTTCTAGCTACATGCTCCATCCGTCCCTTATTAACTGTCGTTCTCGCTTCTCAAGAAGTCAAACATACTCAATTTTGACCAAATATATACAATAAAATATTAATATTTATAATACATAACTAGTATCATTAGATATATCATTGAATCTATTTTCATAATAAATTTATTTTGAGATACAAACGTTGCTAATATTTTCTATAAATGTAGTCAAACTTAAGAAAGTTTGACCAACAAGCTTCCCATGGCGACAGTTAATAAGGGACAGTATGATATCTCTACATATAAGAAAATGAGATATTTTTTGTTACTGTAATGCTGCAAATCTATAATATCAAGATAAAATATTTGGTGGTTGATTTTATACCGACCAGTAGTTGGAGGCTTCAATTCTCCACCAGCAGCATATTTTCCCATTACACCCCCACACCTGATAAATGTGAAATAAAAACAAAGTGCTTAGCCTCTGTTACAAAGTACAAGTGTATTCAAGCAAACAATTAACTTTGAGCAGCAAATTAATATATTCCAACAAGCTGAAAAGCATCTCACAGCAGAGGACAAACAATTCCATTTGTGCATCTGCATCACATCACAGTAACTAGTTATTTCTGAACTATATGTCCTCATACTATTCCTAGCGGCATGCTTGAAATCAGTAAATTGCAGACATGGTTGCGGTATAGACTGGATAATGAATTCCTTCCCTTCTGTATTATCATGGATTCATGGCTAGCTGTTTGTTGAATTCCTTGTATACATTGTTTATGATATACTCATTGTTGATAAAAATACATAATCTGGAGTTTTAAGGAAATTCAATAAACAGAAAAGGTCAAATACAAATAATATTACTCACCATCGAAAATAGTCGCTTCGAATGCCCAAAGGTGCAGCTAGCAATATGTCAGTGATCCACGGGGTTAGTGGCCTCAATGGTTTCCGGTCAGATTCATTTCCTGGAGAATTATTAGATTTCTTATCGGTCGAATCACTAGATGTTGCCTGATCAGATGTGCTGCTACATTCAGCTTCACTATGTTGGCGCTCAACTTTGAATATTGGCCTATTATAGTGAGTTAAGACTCTAAGAATTTCTCCACAGGCCAAGGCCCACTGCTCTGAGTACTCTTGCTGCGGCAAAAATTATTAATGAGAAACAGTATAGAATAGTGAAACTCAAAGTCAACACAAAGAGAACAACTGAAACTAACCAAGATAGTAATGGCCTCACCTCAGAAGTATGGCTAAATAAAGAGATGAAGGAGCTGAATGGGGGACCATGCCTATCATAGCACAGCGTCCCATCTATGATGCGTGAAAGAATTGGATGTACAACAGCATGACCATGCTCCGGATGATGAAGAACAAAAGTTGCTGTAAAATGCAAGTAAAAGCAATGTCAGATTCTTTCTTGAATTTCCTGACAATTGTCCATAAGAAGTTTGTATTACCCAATACTTCATCTACCAAGCGACTTTCTTTTGATGGATAGGAACTTTGAATGAGCTGCACAGAAGCAAAAAGAAAGGGTAAATAAGGTAAACACATCTGGCATACATTTTGCCACAACAAATACTAAACTGTAGTAGGAGATGAGGTACCTGAGCTACATCTTCAGGGAATTGCTCGCTGTCAGCTGTAAACTGGCCAAAGTACTCAACATAGGCCAAAATTTGTGCCTTCAAACAAAAAATGACCAAAGGTGTTTGTGATCTACATCAATTATCATGAAAATTATAGCATAGACAACAAAACTCAAGAAGCAAGAAAGATACCTGCTTCTGCTCCACATCCTGGGGTGGAGGCCAGTACAATGATGTGAACTGGAGACCATCAATCCACTTCACATTTGAATCTGACATGCTTGGTAGCTCAAGAGCCTGCCCAAGAAACTAGAAAGGCTCTCAAAGGGAAAGAAATAAATTACACACGTTGATCCAATAACCAACAAGGGCACCTGTAATCAACACCGTGTTGAAGTTGCCAGTCAGTTCATCCATCTATGCCACCAAAGTCCTACTCTTAGTAATGCTACTTGCCTCGAAACCAAGAAACTTTCAGTAAGACACAAGTTCTCCTAAGTGTACTGTTAACTTCTTCGATCAACCCCCACAGAGGGGGGGCCTGCATCCCCCAACGTGAACAAGTATCATATCAACCAATCCCAAACATAGTTGCTTAAAAACCTCTGCATTAGAAATATATAACAAAAAATAATAGGGGTAAATGAATAATATTGAGAATTAATATTTAAGAATGAAGCAACTAAACAACAAATATAGGAACTAACAAAAGAAATGAGATGAAGCTAAAACAAAAAAATATGTATAATCTGCTGATAGATCCTTTAAATTTTTTAAGATACAATAAATGCATGATCAAACAAAACTATTACTAAAATAGGGGATGAGAAAATTTCACTTATCTTTTTAAGGCAGTAATTTTCATTTAACAACAAATATAGGCAGTACTTATCTGAAATTTCAGCGCCACAATCCAAAATGGACACTTAAACTACATTTCTGGATCACATAAATGAAGAATCAATTTGGTAAAAGCATTTTAAAATATTCAAGATGATGGGTTTTTTTTCGAAACCATCCGCAAGGGGAAGACGATTTGGGAATCAACTATTTACCCTTTATTAGGAAGTTCTTACAGGTGCCTACATCTAAAAAGCCGTCCATTAAGGTTCAGCAATTTCGAGGACTCAACTTATCACCTAATTTCCTGTACTGACAAACAATTCGTAGGAATAGGATGACTGATATGGAAGTTCAAGGTAACATCCTTCTATTTTGGATAAATAATCTTGTATGCTCAACTTGCATATTCCTAGTACAGGTTGAGGTCAGTAATTGTCTGGTATAGTTCATCGTCAAAAAATACAATCAAACAAACAGGGTAACCAAAGCAGACGTGTTAAATAAAGGATTAACAACAGAAACCTTTACTGGGTACAGTTCCAAAAGATTATCCACGCCCTTATAACTTCACAACCGTAATTACAGATTCTCCACTGTTTTTTTTTAATAATTCTACACAATGATATGACACCGTAAATAGCGAGGCCAAGCTCAAATCCACACTATTTGCAATCAACGAGCTAAGGATCTAGTAGCCGAAACAAAAACCTACAGAAATTCATAGTCAAGTGCATCCGCCACGCATCGATCCGTCGAGGATAGCCAAAACAAAATATGGTAACTACAATCAATCAGCTCAACCTCGCCGCCAAAATTTAAACTCTTCGTCGTCCAATCCTCCGCGTCTCTAGTAAATCTATCACCAGAACCCCCGATAAAACCACCTGCTCCTAAAAATATCTACAAATCCATCCGACCAGCTGGCACAGTAGCCGCGAACGGATATCCGTAAATCAACGGGCAAAACCGCAGTAAATACTAAATACAGCGCCGGAAACACGAAACCCGCGCAGAAAAAAATCCGGGAAAAAAAATCAGGAGCATTACCTCGACGGGGGGCGCTCTAATCTGAGGCACTCCGCGGGCAGCCGGCGGCGTCCGTGCGCAGATTTCGCGGCGGGGCGGCGGGTGAGGCGGAGGGGAAGAGAGAGAGATGGCGAGGAGCGAGGAGAGGCGAGAAAAAGATTTTTTCGCGATGCGGGGGGTGGTGGTGGTGCGGCCGCGTTATTTCACCCGCGCGCCACAAGTGGAGGCCCACGCGGGTCGCTGCAGTCACCGACAGGTGGACGCGAGGTACGTGCAGGCCCACGCGTCGGCGGGTGGGTGCCGCTGCGGGTGCGGGGGGAGGGAGATACTTATTCGGGAACGGCTCGAGCTGGGGCTGTGGGCTGGTGTGGGAGATCGCCTCCTGGCGCTGCTGACATGGCCTTGATATTTTCGGGGGCGGCATGGCATGGGTGCATGACCCCCATGACATGCATCCATCCATCATGCGCATGCCCCCTCTGAAATTGCGATTTGCACCTCCGTTTGGGAATTAAATTTTAATAGCCCCCTGTGTCTGGTGCCTGCCTTTTCCAGTGGTTCAACACTAACGGGGTGTTGGTGTTACCACTTGCGATCTTGGTGGAGGCACAAAGAATAGATAGTTTCTTGATTTTTATAACAAATATCCAATGATACTCCTTGGGTCAAAAAAACAATTCTCTTATTTTGTGTTTTATGCTTATCTTTGGTCGCGAACATGCAAATTTTATCGTAGTTTATTAAGAGGAAAGGAGTTTTTAAGATTACACCCAGAGCGCCCAAGCAGGCTAGAATAACGTGGTTTGGTGTGCGAGTGTCAACCTAAACTGAACTTCCTAATCTGTTGCAACACTCGCAAAATGCTTAGTTCTATTACATATTTGACTATGTAGCGACGGTATAGCTACAGCTGCTTAGACAACTAATATACTCTCGTGTCGCTTGGCACCACCTCGTGGCGATGATAACGACCGAGAAATAGTTCATGCATGGCCGCCCATTTTGAGGAGGATAGAGGGGCCTTGAAAGTTTCCTCAAAGATCTTGAAGTCCGACTCGTCCGGGTGATCTTGACCCCCTTTTTCACCTTGAATTGGTCCAAATATGTCTCCTTGAACATTAGAGATTATGTGACTCTGAAAAAAAATTCAACATAATTCTACATGTATATCTTAAGTAAATGTTTTTGAGCTAATTAATTATGTACATTTAACTTACATGGGATGGAGATTATATTAGGTAAAAGAAGGGATTAGACGAACAAGCACTAAATCCTATAAAAACATAAGTATTAGTAATTAACTAAATCATGATTCATTAACAAGAAGTAAGCACACATAATACTAGATTTCTTGTTGTCCTAAATAAACAAAACTAAATGGTTTTTGAAAATAGTGGTGCTACTGTTTGAACTTGGAAGTTAGTACCATGCATGGTGCGCGTGGATGCTACATACCGGACCGTGAGACACGACAACATAATAACATAACCTTTCCGGCGCATAAGCATTTTTCTTTTTTTAAAAAAAAACGGGAGTTAGATAAATTTTGATGCTTTGTCAAGGGCGAGCGAACAAGCAAAAAAGAAGGGTCTCATTAGAAAATCTGGTAAACGATAAGCCAACGTGAGACTGGACTTTGCTGGCCTACCGGCCGTCCGATGCGTAGAGATCGACGCGATCCGACGGCCGGTGTTAGAAGCGTGCTTTGACAATGGACGTCGTCGTCGTCCACCCTGCTGTCTTTCATTCACTCACCCGGTGATAGAAGAATTTTAAAGAAGATGGCGGATGACATCAAGGGGGCGGCAAAGGCAAGTTGGACGATTTGTCGATGACGAGCGGTGATAATTGGACGGTGGTGGTGCGATGTGCGCACTACGGCTTTTTAATTGTTCGTCCACTATCATGGTGGGGCCCCCGGCCATGCTGCCTTTGGCTAATTTGTGCTTAGGCCTTGTTTAGTTCCGAAAAGATTTCGAATTTCGGTACTGTAGTATTTTCGTTTGTTTGTGATAAATATTATCCAATTATAGACTAACTATGATCAAAAGATTCGTCTCGCGATTTACAGCTAAACTGTGTAATTAGTTTTTATTTTCGTCTATATTTAATGCTTCATGCATGTGCCGCAAGATTCGATGTGACGAAGAATCTTGAAAACTTTTTGCTTTTTGGAGTGAACTAAACAAGGCCTTAGATTAGATCCGTGATTATTAGGTCTGCTTTGGATGCTTAACAAAGGCAGGAACAGCTGGTTGTTGTTTGCATGCTCTTGCTTTTTCCGAGGGCCGGTGCATATGGTGGTTACACTTACACAGTGTGTGTTGTGTGAGAAATGCAATGGGCAGATTTGACGTGCAATCATGCATACATAGAGGAAAAGCTAGGCTTTAATAGGTGAATTAGCTCTGTCAATAACACATCATTAAGGAAAAGGAGTAGTAGTAGGAAGTACCGATGTCTCTTCAATTAAAACAAATTAAACTGCAATAGTAGTAGTCCATATAGGAACAGTTTTTTGCTTGGAAGCACACGTGCATGCTTTTTTAGTATCATAAACACCGTCAGTTGTAGTTTTGTATATGTAAAGACACGTCTATTCACACACGAATACATCACCGTAGTCCCCTGACGATGAGCGCCATACTTATGACTCGAGCCAATTTTGGGATCAACAATGTCATATGAGGCTGATGAGTTATGTACAGTACAGCATGCGCAAAGTGACATTGCTTGTCAAGTACTAATAACATTGCTTTGTTGGTAGTACGAACTTGCTGGGAAAGAACTGACCGTACTGGCACATGCCAACCAGCAGATGAGCCCCAATTGTCACCACACACACGTTTTGCAAACCATGTACTCGTACACCAGTATAAGGTTAGTAGCTATCGGAAGGAAATAAATAATGGACCGTACTGACATCAAATTAAACCAATTTAAAGTTACGTACACTAAGCGCCAAGACTGCATTACGCTACGCGTCGCCGTCGCAAGAATCTCCGGTGAAAAATATCGAAAAGCAGCTTTCAGGTCCCGACCGAAGTGTCTAGAACCATCCAGCTTGCATATCTTCCTCTTCGCACTAGCTACTCCTACACACTTCTGCCGTAACGGGATTGTTCGCGTGCGCGTCAGCGCGTGGACTCCGTCGCGGGCCACGTTGCTGTCGCCGGATTCGTCCGATCAGCGCTGGACGGCCCGCGGGCGGCCACGGGACCCCCACCCAGTTGACCCCGTACGCGACGGCGACGGCCGCCGGTGTGCGGGCCCCGCTGGGGGGTGTGCGTGTCGACGAGATGACGGTCCAAGCGGGCGCTGTCGGGGCGTCGTGGGCCCGGCACCGTGCGCGCCGCGTAATGCTCTGTATCTTTTGCTCGGCAAAGACAAGGCGGAAGATTGTCTTGGCCAACTAGCCACTCCGTTTCAAGATGAGTGTGATTCTAAATTTAATCTTTTTAATTTAACTAAGTCTATACCAGCACATGGGCCTTGTTTACTTCCACCTAAAATTTCAAAATTTTTCAAGATTTCTCGTCACATCGAATCTTTAGACGCATGCATGGAGTATTAAATATAGATAAAAATAAAAACTAATTGCACAGTTTGGTCGAAATTTACGAGACGAATCTTTTAAGCCTAGTTAAGACATGATTAGACAATAATTACCACAAACAAACGAAAGTACTACAGTGTCACAAAATCTTTTCGTCCAGGAACTAAACACGGCCATGGTATCTAACAGATTTACGGGATGTTTAGGACTACTCCACAAACTTCACCGTAGATTAGCTCCACAAAAAACTATAGAGTTTATAGAGTACTTCTTTAGCTGCTCTCATAATTCTACCTTTTTTTTCTCGAACTGGGTGCATGGAGCTGAAAACATGGAGTAAAGTAGTCCCAAACATCCCCTAGGGCCGGCTATAAGGGAGGGGCACGTAGTGCGACCGTCGGAGGCCCATGAAGCTTGGGGCCCAAGACAATATAGGTAATTAGTACATATGATTTCCTATTTGGCATAATAAGTATTTGAAGATCCAAAGATAAACCAGTCAAAGCTGTAGATTACTCTTTCTTCCGGTCTTATTGTACATAACGGTAAGAAAACATCAGGTAGTACACACGCCATCAGAGTAAGCAACACACCAACAACCATGATGGATTAGTATTTTTAATTTTTTTTTCTTATTTGTTTTGTGTATTCGCTATGCTCGTATAGTGCTAGGGCCTAGCATTATAAATTTATAATTCAATGTAGTTATCTAAATATATTAGATGTTGCCTAAGAAGCATTTGTCGAGTACTCAGAAAAAAAGAAAAACAAGAAGAACAAAGTATTGTTATATTTTATGAAATATACATATATTACAAAGTAATTTTTGTTATCCGTACTATATACAATAATTTTGATATAAAAATTAGTTGAACGAGCCCTTATCTTCTTACTTGCCTAACGACCCTTAAAATTATATAGCCGGGGGCTTAGTATAAACATGCTCTATGATCAAATTGTACGGTAAAAAAATTAATATGCTTAGCATAATGATTGATCAAACTTAAATCTGTTTGATTCCTTAAAAAAACAAGAACCACATTTTTTATAGGACTAATGGAGTATGTTCAAATACTTCATCCGTCTCAAGAAGGTGAGATTTAATTTTATTTTTAGTCAAATTATCTTCGTTAGACCAAGTTTAATTTAAACAAAAAAGAGTACAATGAAATACCTACTTGGTGTCATAAACATTAATATTTTATTTTATAGATTTGATTAAATTTTAAATAGTTTAACTTAGAACCGACCAAAGTGTTATTATTTGTTGGGACGGATGTAGTATGTGTACATTTTGTTTTGGTAAAGGAAGATGACGATGAGGATGACCATGAAGAGGAAGAAGTACATGAGGATGAAAATTCAGACGAAGACTATAATCAAGTACTTACCAATGAACTGAATTTCTCTGCTCGGGTTTCTATGATGTAGGACAAGGTATCTGTTTTGTACCTTTGGAAATACTCATTATCCCTTAGTCTTAAATAAATCAATTTCTAGAATCATGCTAAGTTGAGTTGTCTTAAATTTGATCAACTTTATTGGAAAAAAGTAACAACATATGTGACACAGAATAAATATATTATAAAAATATATTTCATGATGTATTTAGTGATACAAATACGCTTTTATAAATATTTAGTGTCCTTTTTTGTTATTTATATCCATTGTTCCAAAACAAACATCTGCATTGCCACTTTTGTTAACTTAGTGTACTAGCTGCTACGATCTAGGATTTGTTAAGTAATCTGTATGGCCATTAATGATGTGTGTCTTATCATATGCAGAACATATTGGATCTTGAACAGATTTCACTGTGGTCTGTTCGACTCCACAAAGAACATCAGCGCGCTGCAGTGTGTGGGCATACCATTCTATTCTAATATGCCAACTGCATATGGGGATAATTGAACCTATTGCGTAAAGGAAATATCTATTAGTGATTTATTTGTGAATTATGTTTCTTCTATTAGTTTACTAGCCAAATATGCCCGTGCGTTGCTACGGGAGCAAATATACGTTTGTAAAAAAATGAGCACTTTGTTATATTTATTTGTGTTTTATCCTTTGTATTAAATTTGATAATTTTTAAGCTTTTACAACTGACTTTGAAGCAGACTGTCCATATATAGTATATATACATGCTCTTAGACTTTTTAGGATTTTTATTTCATGCGCAATGGCGCCTTATACTCTCTGGTTGAAAGGAGCCTAATAAACTTTTGAATTATGATTTTTAGATTTGATTTTGATTTCATATAGATTGTATAAGTTTCTGTCAATTTGTCAATTGTTTGTGAAAGACAAGAAGCTAACAATATACTTTTTATTGGTAAGCCGAAGTCTATGTGAATCTTGAAATTGATTTTTATTGTGCGTTGCAACGGGGAAAAGCATCAAATGGCCATAGAAAGTTATGACATAATGTTACATTCTATTTATATTTATGTTTTTTTATAAAATTTAAAGTCTATAATTTATTTTATTGATAACCATGACATCTATGGTATTAGATAATTAATATTTAAAATAATATATAGCTTGGAGACATATTTATTTAATAATAATAATAGAAATTAGTCAAACCTTCTCTTACTTTAATATTACCTCTTCATATACCTTAGGATTATATTAAAAATGAGAAGTTTGTTGGTAGCTTTATTTTTTATTTAGATTAGGATTTCTATGAATATTATATATCAATTAAATGTATGTAGATTATAAACACATGGACTTATAAAGTGTTCATATGACATAACAACACATCATGCAAAGGTAGTGTAAATATCCTCAAGCATAAATTTAGTTAGATTAGTAAATCAGTAAGATATACAGGAATTGTGCTAAAACTTTTACCACAAATCAAGCATCACAATAAATAGGCTATTATAAAATTTTCATAATAATTGAAGCAAGATAACTACAATTTTAGTTTTACACTAAAAAGCATAGACAAGCATCTACTAGCAAAAAAATATACTAAAATTTGTGATTTTTTTGTTTACTATATGGATCTAAATATGTGGAGCTAAACAAAATTTGTTTTGTAATTTTTAGATTTTTCTATGAATTACTATATATTTATTAATTTTTATAGAAGATTTTGCATTAGGAACCTAAAAAAGGTTCTATTTTTTTTCCTCTTCCAGTCTATGTACGGGCCGATTGTGGATGCGGTCTATCTACGGGCGGCCAATTGGCTGACAAATTTACACTTAGGCCCCTTGAAAGGTCCTAATATGGCTAGAGGGGGGTGAATAGCCTATTTTAAAAATTCTACAAACTCACTAGAGCAAGAGGTTAGTAAATAACAAAGCGAAGCTTTTTGCTCTAGCTCTAATAAGGTGTTTGCAAGCCACCTATCCAACAATTCTAGTTGATATAATCACTAGGCATACAAGAGCTATGTCACTACTTACACTAGAAAGCTACCTAAAGTTTCTATACAAGAAGAAAGCTACTCTAGTTTGCGAGAATGTAAAAGAGATGGTTTGAACTTTATACCGCCGCGTAGAGGGGATGAACCAATCAATAATATGAAGTCCAATCACCGGGAGAAATCCAATGAACAATCACAATGGAGACACACAATTTTTCTCCCGAGGTTCACGTGCTTGCCGGCACGCTACGTCCCCGTTGTGTCGACCAACACTTGGTGGTTCGGTGGCTAAGAGGTGTAGCACGAACCTCGTCCTCACTAGGACACCACAAGAACCTACCCACAAGTGAGGTAACTCAATGACACGAGCAATCCACTAGAGTTACCTTTCGGCTCTCCACCGGGGAAGGTACAAGACCCCTCACAATCACCGGGAGATGGCCACGAACAATCACCAACTCGTGCCAATCTTCCTCCGCTGCTCCAAGCCGTCTAGGTGGCGGCAACCACCAAGAGTAACAAGAAAACCGCAGCTAGAACGATCCCCAAGTGCCACTAGATGCAATCACTCAAGCAAATGCACTTGGAATCACTCCCAATCTCACAAAGATGTATAATCTAAGAAGGAGATGAGTGGGAGGTGTTTTCTTAGGCTCACAAGGATGTCAAGTATGTTAGAATGCCAAGAGATTAAGCCCCAAGCCGGCCAAACATGTATTTATAGCCCCTCAAACAAATAGAGCCGTTGGCTCTTACACTGGGCGAAATACGGGGTCACCGGACGCTCTTAAAGGCGCATCGGACGCTCAACACCTGCGTCCGGTGCTCCAACGTCAGCCGCGTGTCAGAGTCTAACGGTAACCTGCATTGCACCGGACGCTGAGCAAGTTAGCACCGGACGCGTCCGGTGCACACCGGACTCATGCGCAGAGAGCTCCGCAAACACACAGGGTCACCGGACGCTAAGCACCGGTAGCGTCCAGTGCTCACTGGACCCATGCGCAGAGAGGGTCGCAAAACGCCCGCACACCGGACGCGCACCACCGGACGCTCAAGCCAACGTCCGGTGCCTTACCCTAGCTGGGCCAGGCACTGTTTGCACCGGACGCTCAGACACAACGTCCGGTGCCTCAGTGGCCAGCGTCCGGTGAGTGTTTTCCGCGACTTCTCCAAAATTTCCACCGGCGCAATAGAAAATATGCACTTCATTTTCTCGAAAAGCGTCGAAAATATGCACTTCATTTTCTCGAACCCATCCTCTCTCTACCCTTCAAACTCCACCTCCTTCTCAAAGTGTGTCAACACCACAATGTGTAAACCAACATGTGCACGTGTGTTAGCATTTTCACAATCATTTTCTTTGAAGGAGTTAAGTTAGCTCACTATGTTCTAAATGCATGCACATGAACAATGACACCTAGTGGCACTTGATAACTGCTTAGCCAAAGAATTCCCCTCTTTATAGTACGGCTATCTATCCTAAATGTGATCACACCCTCTATGGTGTCTTGATCACCAAAACCAAAACCCTAAGCAATACCTTTGCCTTGATCTCCATAGGGTTTTGTCTTTGTCTTTCTTCTTTTCCAAGTTGAGCACTTGATCATCTTGTGGTCATCATCATCATCATCACCATGATCATCACTTGCTCCATCACTTGGCATGTACCAACCTCATTAAGTCTACACACACTTAGTATAGAGGTTAGTACTAGGGTTTCATCAATTATCCAAAACCAAACTAGGGCTTTCACCCCTGTATTTTCTTTATTTTTACTATGCTCTAATGTGTATAGAAGATTTTGCATTGGGAACCCTAGAAAATCTTTTATTCTTTTTTTCCTCATCTACAACGTACCGGCGACGATTCTAAATGGAAACAGATAGGCAGGCGACAGACTGAAATTTTCTCCTTTTATAAATAGGTATAGATTTATCTTTTCTAGACATCACCATGGCGTAAGCACGAGCAATATACTAGTTATTACTAAGTTAGTCTTTCAATTTACCCGTGTCAACGGACCATAGCGATGCTATAGCAGCTCAGGAGATCTCTCCGCTAAATACTATGCCCATTATTTAGATCACTGCTTTTACTCTTTGTTAGGCTTATTATACGGAAACTTAAAAGTTTGTTGGTCATCAAGGAAACTCTATAGTTTGCACCTATATGTTTTTAGGAGGTTATTAATATTCAGTTCCATGTACCAATAAGAGCACTAAAACATGGTCCTATATATAGTGACTTCACGGTAGACATACACACATTTTTTTGCTAGGGTGTCAAATATTTCAAATTGGAGGAAGAAGCGTAATTTTGTTGTTGTTAGGTGATGGATGTTAGGCCTTGTTTAGTTTGTGAACGAAAATATTTCGTGATACTGTAGCATTTTTCGTTTGTTTGTGGTAATTATTGTCTAACTATAGACTAACTAGACTCAAAAGATTCGTCTCGTCAATAACGACCAAACTATGCAATTAGTTTTTATTTTCGTCTATATTTAATACTCCATACATGCGTCTAAAGATTCGATGTGACGAAGAATCTTGAAAAATTTTAGATTTTTAGGCGGAAGTAAACAAGGACTTACCGGCCGCTCTTATGCTGCTGGTTGTAGCCTAGTAGTATCGGTAACCCAAACGTAAAATGACTATGTCCAACGGTTTTATATTTTATCTTTGGCAAAATATGAAGTTTGTCATGTTTCAAATTAATATGGGAGGGAGAAGAAAAGGTTACCTTCAATGGTTTGGCAAAATTGAGTTGGCAAAATCCAAAATGTGGACCCAGTGGTTATTTTTTCAGGCGAAAATTTTCTTCGCGCCGTCGACTCTAAGGTTCAAGCAACAGCCGACACCAACACACAAACCCTAGACACCATGGAAACCCGATGCATATACTGGAAGGATGAATCCATGGTCATGGCGTACGTACCTCCCTCACAGCCTGCTTGATGAAGATCGCCTCACACACAGAGAAGAAAAACGCGCGGGGCTATGCAATGCCAAGCACAATACACGGTTGGCATACATGACAAACATGGCCAGTAATTTGCCAAGTTAACTAAAATACAAAGACCATTTGCCAGATAGAAGTTTTTAAGACTTTTTTGCAAAACAAGAATGCCTAACTAGGTTGAAAAGATCCGTCTCACAAATTACATGCAAATTATGTAATTAGTTATTTATTTTATCTATATTTAGTGCTCCATGTATGTGTCGTAAATTTTGATGTGATAAGAAATCCATAAAATTTTATAATTTTTTTAAGAACTAAACAAGACCTAACCCTTAAAACAAGGATGACTAGTTTTTATATGTGTCACGTTTGGAAACCATCCTTAGAAATATGGATGAGGATGTGTGTGTAGCATTGGCAAGTATGGCATCCTTGCCATGCTCAAAAGTGAGGGACAAATTTGGTAGGCATACATGCATGCTGCTGCATGGCGCATGCAAGCGAATTCGATGCCTGGCCGTGGCGGGCCATGCATGTGCGACACTCTCGTACTCTCGTCTACTACGGCACTTGCCCACGTGTGCCACGGCGGCACACTGTTCTTCCGGTTATCGGTCGACGTGGACAGCAAGCAGCGCTGACGACGACGACGACGGGGGACGTACGTTTTTCATTCCCGATGCGCGGTGGCACGTTTCCGAGCGCGCGAAAACGTTTGGCGCGGCGCGGCAGGGGCAGGGACGCAGGGTGCTGGCCTGGTGGTGTCCTGCATGCCATTTTTGTTCCCACCCACGCAAAGTTAAGCACGGTGATTTAGCTCGGCCCGAGCACGGCACGACCCAATTCTAACTGGGCTCAGGCCGGCACGAAGCACGTAGCAGGCCGTGCTTGGTCGACCCCTCGGCTCGCTGGACGGCACGACACGGCCCGCTTTTAACAGTAGGCACAATAATAGCCTGGTATTAGGGAATTTGTGTTTGAAGTATCAAGTTCTGTGACTTGTGAAACTTGTGAATTTTGGCAAGTGAAATATGATCTGAGAGTATATTGTGTTATGTGAATTGTGAAGTATTAATATATGTGACTTGAATGTAATGTATTTATGTTTTATTAAATTCTATATTAAATTTAGTGCTTTTCATATAGCGGACCACGGGCCACTCCGAAGGACTATTGGGCCTCGTGCTTTTCGGGCTGGCCCAGCCCGAAAATCGGCCCACGGGCCATGCCTGGGCCGTCAGGCAGGCACGATGGCCTATGGAGGCATGGCCCAGTGGCACGTGGGCCATACGGGCTCGTGCCCTATCGGACCGTGCCTAGCACGGGCCCGTGCCGGGCCAGGCCAGCCCGGCCCGTTGCTCATATTTACACCCACGGAAACCAAGCCAAAAACCAAAAAAAATCAAGATCCATCACATCGAATCTTGCAGTACATATATGAGACACTAAATATAGACGAAAATAAAAACTAATTATATAGTTTAACTATAAATCGCGAGACGAATTTTTTGACCCTAGTTAGTTTATGATTGGATAATATTTAACACAAATAAATGAAATGCTACAATAACAATTTTTTTTAAAAAAAATCACATGTAAATCGTAAACAAGGCCCAAACGCACTCGCCCGGCCTGGCCCTGGATCCAGCAGCCACTTTCCATGCATTGCCCGTTTCGGCGGCCATTTCTTTCGTTTGGCCCTGCTAGCTGCTACTGCGTGCTAGTTGTCTTGTTGAGAGGAAAGCTCGGCCCTTTTCTAGCCCTGTTTCCTAAAGCCAGTTTTTAATAGGATTTTATTAAAATTTTATGAGCGTTAAATATATTAATATGACACTATATTAATAAAGAGAGTTGATACAAACCCTCATTGAGAATAGTCTAACCGTCGCACTCGCACGCTCTATTTCTCTCTTTTGCCCTTTTTTTTTGTTTTGATTGATTGACTTGAAATTTAGTTTTCGTAAGGCCAGTCTCAATGATAAATTTTACGACATTATTTTCAAAACTATCATGTCATACGAAATAAAATAGAACTAGAATAAAACATCTATTCTCAATAAAGAGTTTCATTCTGTAGTTTTAAATACATTTAATTTTAAGACTGGTAGAAAGTTGGTAAATATGGTAACAGATAAAATTCTTATTGAGACTAGCTTAATAAAAAGAGTATGTAGGCCGCCCCAATTCCAATATGACGGACGTTTCCTTTGGAGCGAACGCTATTGTCTGGCCATAGACAGGAAGCTAACCATATTCTTTATGATTCGATTCGATGGTCTGATCATAGCCAGGTCAGACGTCCGAGTGTTTCCTATAGCCCATTCATTTTTTTTTAAAAAAAATTTCTGGTCGTTCTTTGCATTTCTCTGACGGATCCTTTTAAAAATCAAATTTAGCGTCCCTCGACAAATTCTTCAACGGTCGTGGTAGTGGACACGTCCTCACTGTTATTTTCTCTCCTTTCTCTTCTTTCCTTCTTATCTATCATTTTATTTTTTTCATTTCTTATATTATTGTATATATATATTCTTTGATATATCATGAATATTTTTTTTAAAAAAAACTAGCAAATATGTCCGTGCGTTGCAACGGGAGAAAAACATCAAATGACCATAAAAAATATGACATAATGTTACATATCTAATTATATTTATCTTTAAATTCCATAATTTATTTTATTGATAACCATGACATCTATGGTATTAGATAGTTATTATTTACAATAATATGTAGCTTGGAGACATATTTATTAATAATAAAAATAGAAATTAGAAAAACCTTATCTTACTCTAATATTACTTCTTAATATACCTTAGTATTATATTAAAACATGAGAAGTTTGTTGCTAGCTTTATTTTTTTAATTTAGATTAGGATTACTATAAAATACGATATATCAGTTAAATGTATATAGATTATGAACTCATGGGCTTATGAAGTGTTCATATGACATAACAATACATTATGCAAAGGTAGTGGAAGAATCTTTTTTATATTTTTACATATTTAAATTGATTGTAAACTATTTAGCAAGAATAAATCTAGGTAAATTAGTAAATCAGTGAGATATGCAAGAATGATGTTAAAACTTTTACCACAAATCAAGCATCATATTAAATAGGCTACCATAAACTTTTTTATAATAATTGGAGCAAGATAAGTACAATTTTAATTTTACACTAAAAAGCATAGACAAGCATCTTCAGCAAAAAAAAATATACTAAATTTTGTGATTTTTTACTGCATGGATCTATATATGTGGAGCCGAACAAAATTTTTAGATTTTTCTATGAATTACTACGCATTTATCAATTTTTAGCCGAATTAAAGAATAAAAGAAAAGTAAACTAATAGGACAAACACTTTGCACCTATTTTTTGTTTACTGCATGGATCTACATATGTGGAGCTGAACAAAATTTGTTTTGTAATTTTTAGATTTTTCTATGAATTACTACGCATTTATCAATTTTCAACGGAATTAAAGAAAAAAAGAAAAGTAAACTAATAGAAGAAACACTTTGCATCTAGGTTCGTGTACTTTTCTTATTCTCAACATGCTCTGATGTGTATTGTCAATAATAAAAGATTCTGCATTTGGAACCATAGGAAAGATTTTATTTCTTTTTTGCTCTTGTACATCGTTGAAGTTGACTGAATAGACTAAAATTTTCCCTCTTTATAAATAAATAGATATAGATTAGAAACTTGTCGATAAGTTTTGTATATTTTTCTGAAAGACGTCAAACAACGGCAAAAAAGAGTTTGGTAAGGAAAAGCGTATGCAAGTCGAGCGGATCTAGAACAAAATCTGAAGTATGGCAGTCGAAACCATTACTTTTTTTGTGACTTGCTTGCTTTGTATTTCATTTAGCGGCCCGAAGCCTCATACATCACCAGTTCACTAACACATGTTGAAGTTACATGCCACCTCTCCAAGCGATGTGAGCTCGCAATCCGCTTAGTTAACACATGACACATGAGCTATCTTATTACAATCTATATTAACAAAAGAAAAATCAAAACTCGTGGAAAGCCCGGCTCAGAACCTCATTCTCTTCAAGAACTGGGCCAATCCAAACCATTACCTGACTACGTTTGATGTCATCTTACTAACTTGGCACACTAAATTGTTGCATTGCCTCCTTCCACTAATAATTGACATAGTAATTAGGAATAGTCAATTAGCACTTATTATCTTTTCATCGGAGGCTTTTCACACTACTTCGACGGCCCAGTAATAGGGGCTGCCAGATGCGGGCTCAGCGGGGTCGGGGACTGCCAAGTTCGACGGCCATATTATAGAGGTCAAGTTGGTCTGCGTGTTTATAGATGGAACCCAGGGACCATGGGCCAGCCCATGGCTCACTGTTTGGGCCTGGCTCAGCACAGCAAGACGCCTGATTTGGGCCGTGCCGGCCCAGGAGGGGCGTGGGTCGTACCTGGGCCACTTTTTTTTTTTGCTTAATTTAGACAATCTGAATATCTAGTATCAGTTTCCCTAAAAAAAGAATATCTAGTATCAGTTTATTTCTTTCGCTGAATGAAGGACGCCTTGGAAGGTGTGAACTAACGCCATTTCAATGGGGACAATATAAACAAGGCGGTGGATTAAATTTTTGCCTCTTAGTTTTTTTTTTGCATTATCCATTCCATCATGTTTAATTGCTTAGTTTAGACGTACCTAAGTACTTATACATGCAGACATGTAGTATATTTGATAATGCTCGCATATGTTGAAGTTAATTAGATCACCACATTAAAGAGCTACTCCCTTTGTCCCAGAAAAAACATCGTTTTAGCGTTCGAATTGTGTCCCGCAAAGAATGTCATGCCGTACTGTCTGCACATGTATTAGACCTACTACGCATGTGCTAGGCCTATTACCGTAGCCTCCTTCCCACCACCGGAGCCAATCAGATATGAGTGTTCTTGTTTGTACATTAATTAATGCAGTTGGTCCACTTGCAATCGTAGGGGTGCGTAGGTCATTTTTTTCTCTCCTTGATCCTCTCGCTAGATGCTACAACATCTGTTTTTATGGAACAGAGGGAGTAGGTCGCTTGGTATAGATGGACTAGCTAGACTTTTTAGGTCAATCGACATGTTTGTACATGAACATTTTATCTAATGCCTCCAACAATGAGTGTACCGAAGTTGCTTCATCACTAGCGCGATATATGGACATGCATCACGCGGTCGTACCTCTTAATTAGCAATTATCCTCTCATATATATAAAGATGGTAATCTTTTCTCAGCATGAGCCTATTCACACCTAATCTATAGGTTCCCCATGTGATCGGATAAGTTTTCAAAGAAAAAACTTGAAATTAGGCTTGTTTTTTTTTTGAGCGAAACAGGAGAGCACTATCTAAAAGCAAGCCTGATTTCAAGCACTGTTTAAAAGCTGCACTGTCTAAATGAATGGACGCGTTGGAAGGTGTGACCGTGAACGCCATTTCGACAGAGAATAAATAAGCCGGTGGAATATATTTTCTAGGTCCCAAAATAAGTATCACTCTAGTATTCGTGTCGATCAAAATATCTTAAGTTTAACTAAATTTATAAAAATATTCTAACACAATATTTGTATCTCAAAACAAGTTTATTATAAAAATGTATTCAATGATATATCTAATGATAATAATTATGTATTGTAAATATTGATTTTTTATATTGGGTTAAAATTAAAAGTGTTTGATTTTTTAAGAATGATACTTATTTTGGATTTATAGAGAATATATAATGCATTCGCAGAGAGACAGTGATTGCAGTGCAAGTGTAGGCCGGAGTAGTTGATGTACTACTAGATTCTACTCCCGAGAAGAAAACATATACACGGTCGGAAATGACTGCAGCCCTTCCATGCATAGTAGTAGGAAGCGACCCTTTCACAGAGTCTTTGATGATAGGTCGACTGCACGGGTGCATCAAGTGGGAGTGGCCACCAGCTTTAAACTGTTTCACGGGATCCCAAGCTGCTCCTACCATATCATCCAATGGACTGTGTGTGTCGCATACTATTCAACTGTTTGTTCCCCGCCGATGCTCGCGTCGCACCACACACACAAGATTCTTCAGTTCTTGGGCCTCGTTTAGTTCGCAAAAAATTTCAAGATTTCTCGTCACATCGAATCTTTGATCACATGCATGCAGCATTAAATAAAGATAAAAATAAAAACTAATTACACAGTTTATCTAAAATTTGTGAGATGAATCTTTTGAGCCTAGTTACTCCGTGGTTGGACAATGTTTGTCAAATAAAAACGAAAGTGCTACAGTCACTACAGGATTCGGGCAATTTGCATGGTGCCTAAAACACCATGCAAAGGTCAAAAAACACCCGGCAACTAATTTGCCTGGTGCAACACCCGACAAACAACACCCGGCAAAAAAAGACCAGGCAAAGAAATATTTGCCGGGTGTTTTTTATCGCGCACTAGGCAAATATTTTGCCTGGTGTTTTTGTCGGCACCAGGCAAAAAAAGGTTACCGTCACGGTGCCTCCGTTAGCTGGTATTTTTGCCGGGTGCCAGGCTGGAGGCACCCGGCAAATATATATATATTCATTTTTTCGACAGCATCCTTTGCCGGGTGTCTTCTGAGGTTGGCACCCGACAAATAAATTTGTAAAGAAAAATTTTAAAAAGATTTGCTTGGTGTTTTACAGCAAACACCCGGCAAAGCTGGGAACCGAACTGGAAAATGTTCCCAGATTTGCCTGGTGTTTTCCAATAAAACACCAGGCAAAGGCTATATATATAATTTTTTTTTTGTTTTTTTCTGTGTTCACAAACAAATCACAGACAATATACATGACACATATTTGACATCACAAACACAATATGAGACATATATATCACATCAACCATAATATGTTCATCGAACATCGACATGTCCAAACATGACATGTCCAAACATAACATGTCCATCAAACGAAACATGTCTCACACAAGCATAATATGTCCAATACATGTCCATGAAGCGGCGAAAAGGGAAAGCAAACTAGAGGTTGACGGGAAACTAGTCGTCTGGTGAAGCAATTTGCCTGGCATGGCCTGGCGAAGGCGTAGATCGGTCGCCTGCTTGCAGTTGAGGTGGGATATTCGAACCCACGGTTGACTAAGACTGCATAAAGGAGAAGAGGTTGCATGTGTTAGAGTAGTCATATACTGAAAGCACTTGTCGAAGCCAACTTGGTTCATATGTACTCACAGGACTCGCATGAGGACTGAACAAAGCCCCCCCATTCTGACTCTGGAGGAACGCCTTAATTTCAGCCAGCTGCTTGGCATGGTTTGCTACCTCCTCATTTAGCCTCTTGTTCTCGGCCTGCAACATTTGAATCGAATGTATCAGTAATGCAAAGGCAACTAAGTTATGTCAAGATCAATGTACGACGAGTGCCACGGGACTAACCTCGAGTGCCACAATCTTCTGCTGTGAAGGGGACGGCCTTTGGCGTATGGCCGGGCCTCCACTCGGGGTTTCAGCTCGGATCTGGGAGAGGGAGGGAACCTGGGTTGAATCGAGAACGCCATCGCCAAGCCAGTACCGCCCATGCTTCTTGCCTTGTCCAACCCTCATGACCACCGTCCCATCAATGTCATCGGTGCTCGGATCCCAGTCTGACCGGACCGACCTAACCTCAGACGCATAGGTAGTGATGCGTGCGTGGATGCTCGGGTCGCTGTACGCCTCGGGCGGGTCATCCACGTTGAAGGTGACATCGGAAGACGCCTTTGCCTTGCGGGCCATTCCATATGCCTGGAACTTTGACAAAGTCCGGCCACCATGCGAAGACGACTGCGAGGAAGACAAGAAGATGATTAGAAGAAATTTGACATAGTCTAATCTAAATACTATAAATGCATCGAATGTTGATAAAGTCCGTACCCATCTTTTTTGGTACCCGCTGAGGCTGCTGCTTCCTTGATGGTGTGTGGGGCTTTGCTTCTGCTTAGCCCGGTCACGGTGGGAGTCGCGATCCTCGGCTGCTCCCGCCACAAACCAACTGTTCACAATCTTCTCCCAACAGTCGGCATATAACGCGCACCACCATGGAATCATCTACATGTGACAAACAACTTCAGATATAAGACGGCCAAACTAAAGCTACTTAATCTAAAAACAAATCAGTATCTTGCTTCTTCATTTACCTCCAGGAACTGTTCCTAGGTCAGAAGCGACTGTCTTGCCTCTGCCTTGTTGATCTTCTGACCAAGGTGCTCGGCGTAGTACTTGATGGTGAGAGTGATGCGCTCCTCGTAGTGCATGTTGGAGATTCTTGATTTGCATGTTTTCTCAATGTGCTTATCCGCCCTTTCCTCCTGTCCGTCTTCACACTTGAACAATTTCTACAGACAAACACAATGTATCAATTCGTTGTGTCAACAAAAAGGAAAATGAATGCGATGTATTGATCATAGTTGTGCGAACGTGACTTACCCAGAACTCGGCCTTTACCCACTCCTGCTTGTCTCCGTAATCGGGGTCGGGGGCAGATTTGTAGTGGGCCCACGTCTTGGCCGGCCCCTCCTTGCTTTTGTGCGTGACAAGGCCAGGGTAAAAGTGCCTGCAAATAAGCCCCAACATGTGGTTGGGGTTGCGTGAACCCCCCGGCGACAAAACCTCCCAGTGCCTACACAAGTGATTAACAAACATTATTAGTTTCTCTGGCAATTTTGAACAGGTTATAAGAAGTAGCCGTGAAAAAAACTGAACTTAGTTACCTATCCCCCTGGGGGCGGATCACTGGGCGTAGGTGAGGAAGCGGAGGCGCACGGAGTTTTGAGGCACCTCGCAAGTAGGGCCTGGCCACAGCTCCATCCTCGGCGCCCTCGTCTGCCTCATCGTCCGTCCCCAGGCCCTGCTGTGCCTCGTCGTCCGTCCCCAGGCCCTGCTGAGCCTCGTCCTGCAAGTAGCCCAAGGTACGCTCCTCGTCCTGCAAGTAGCTCGAGGTACGCTCCTCGTCCTGCAAGTAGCCCGAGGTACACCGCTCCCCCTGGGACGCGTCACGCGTCCTGGCTAGAGGAGGTCGGCCACTCCTCCTGGTGCCGCTGCCTCTCCTACCCCTGCCCCTCGTCCTGCTCCTGTCCTCGGCCTCCTCCTCTCTTGGTCGGGGCCTCATAAACACAGAGGCCACGTTCGTCCTTTGCTCACGACCCTAACACATAGTACATGTATTGTAAATAGAAGCTAAGTAAACAAAACATAGGTACAAAATAAGATAGCATTACATGTATTAGAAGTAATCATTAGTATTGGGATTATCTAGATCATATGTCTCATCATCGCTATCAAAATTGTCCAAATAAACAAGATTGTCCGGACTAACAACATTGCCTTCTTCCTGGTCATCGTCTAAATGTAATCGCTCAAGCATTTCTATGTCGTTGGCATTTTGCACCTCATCTCCTTCGACCACGTCATTGTCTACTTCCATTCCGATCGTCTCGGTTAAGTCTATCACCAACCTCCCTGTGAGCCCATCTTCTTGATAGAACTCTCCATCATATGTGTTCGGGTTAAAGTTGTAATCTTCATCGTTTGGGACAGGACACCTAACATGTGGCGATGTCTGGTGCACAATAGACCAACCCTGAAGAGCGTTGTTGCCTTGGCATGCGTATTGCAAATAATAAACCTGCACGGCTTGATCCGCCAGAATAAAGACATCTATTCCTTCATATATAGAATCGTGTCGAACCTCGACTAGACCAATGTTAGGTGCATGTTTCGTCAGTCGAGGATTGAACCAGTGGCATTTGAACACGACGAGACGAAGAGGTTTTGAACCATAAAATGAAAGTTCGTAGATATCTTCAAGTATGCCATGATACTCGAGGTCATCAGTGCCGGGAGTACAAACTCCACTGTTTGTGGTTTTTCGATTTGGCCGAGCTTGCTCGTACCGTCTTGTGTGAAACCGATATCCATTTACATCATAGCCTGAAAAAGCTTCCACCGTTCTGTTGAACCCATTTGCAACCTGTCTCAACTCCTGACTCATTGTTGCATCGGTTTGGGCCTGTAAGTGAGAGAAGAAAAGATTGCGGACTAAGTATGCGAAAGTCGAAATCTAGAACGAGGTAAGAGGTCAATTCGACACTACCTTTGTTTTGATCCAAGAAATGAAATCGGGCCTCCCTGCTCCCGGACCCCTTGCAATAAGGGTGTCGGTTTGTCGTTGGGTAGGCTCAGTTTGATGATGCCAGGATACACGAATAAATTCTCTGTGCAAACGACAAAGAATTAGTTCGATGCATAACATTGAGGGCGTAATGAAACAAGTTCTTTGAGAACTTACTCAATGAACGGCTTCATCTCGGGTAGGCTGTGGAACACATATAGCATGATCGTGCGCCACTCTTCAGGCTCCAACACCTTCCTGATCGATCCACTTGACCTGCCGAGTTGCCCTTGGAAAATGCTTAGGTTGCCTTCATTTTGATCAACATTGTACCGAGGGGGTGGATTATGCACATTGGGAAGGTTCTCCGTGTAGTATAGTTGTGTGAAGTTTGTCACCTCCTCCACAATGGTTGCCTCTGCAATAGAAGCCTCAATTTTGGCTTTATTTCTACATTTCTTATGAACCGCCTTCAGACATCTCTCGATTGGATAGCACCAACGGGCCTGCACGGGCCCCCCCATGCGTGCCTCATACGGGAGGTGCACAATCAAATGTTGCATCGACAAGAAGAAGCCGGGTGGAAAGATCTTCTCGAGCATACAAACCAACTCAGGTGCCCTTGCCTCCAAGTTTGCAATCACGGTACGAGATAGCTCCTTGGCACAGAGCTGGCGGAAGAAATAGCTCAACTCCGCTAGCACTAGCCAGACATGCTCAGGAACATAGCCCCGAACCATCGCCGGAAGAAGCCGCTCAATCCATACGTGGTAGTCATGACTCTTCATCCCATTGACTCGCATAGTGCTCAAGTTGACTCCCCTACTCATGTTCCTGGCATACCCATCAGGGAACATCAACTCCTTGATCCACCGTAGTACTTCCCTTCTTTGTTCGGGTTCCAAGATGAAATCGGCCTTAGGCCTTCTCCAGTTCTTGCCGTTTCTAGGAGGCTGCATCTCTAGATGTGGTCTATCGCACAACGTTGCCAAGTCCACTCTAGCCTTAGGGTTGTCCTTAGACTTGTCGGTGTCCATGAGTGTTGCCCAAAGTGCCTCGGCAATATTCTTTTCAGTGTGCATTACATCGATGTTATGGGGCAGTAGGAGGTCATCGTAATAGGGCAGCCTCGTCAAGCCGGACTTATGAGTCCACATGTGTTGCTCACCATATCCCACAAAACCACCTTCTTCATTGGGCACGAGAGCATCTATCTCAGCATGAACCTCGGCACCAGTCTTCAAGCGCGGCTTAGGGTCAGTGATTGTGACACCTTTCCTAAAGTTCTTGGTGTCCGCTCGAAATTGATGACCCTCATCTAGGAATTGACGATGTTGATCGAACGAAGAATACTTGCCACCCTTCTTCAACCAAATGAACCTCACAGCTTCCTGGCATACTGGGCACGGGAACTTCCCGTGAACACACCAGGCGCAGAATAACCCATACGCAAGGAAATCATGCATGGAGTACTGGTACCAGACATACATTTTGAAGCTTTCCTTTCTAGCTCGGTCATATGTCCATACCCCTTCATTCCAAGCTTTGATCAACTCATCAATCACAGGCTCCATGAACACACCCATATGATTCCCCGGGTGCCCAGGAATTATCAAGGTCAAGATCACGTTCTGTTGTTGAAAGGCGACTCCAAGGGGGAGATTGAGGGGGATAACAAAGACGGGCCAACATGTGTAAGGGGCAGACATCATGCCATAAGGATTGAACCCATCTGTTGCCAGCGCGACACGTACATTATGAGCCTCATCGGATTTGGATCGATGCTTGAGATCAAATGTCTGCCATGCTTCACCATCAGATGGATGCACCATCTTGTCAGGTGCATAGCGTTTTCCATTCTTGTGCCACGTCATCTGTTTTGCACGTTCCTCAGTCATGAATAGCCTTTGAAGCCTACCCATGAAGGGAAGGTGACGTAGGACTAGGGCGGGTATCTTTAGAGGCCTCTTCTGTCCATCACCGTCACCAGACTCTACCTCCAAGAACCTGCAGGCTTTGCACTTCGGACAGTATGTTTCATCCTTGAGGTCTTCCCGAAATAGGACACACCCGTTCGGGCAAGCATCTATCTTGTCATACTGCATCTTCAGTGCTTTCAGGAGCTTCTGTGACTCGTACATGTTCTTCGGCAAAACATGGTCTTTTGGAAGCAGGGTGCCAACCACGGCCAACACCTTATCGAAGCCTTCTCGACTCAAATTTAACTCGGACTTCAACCCCATCAAGCGACTTATGGCATCCAGCTGGGAGACCTCAGATTGAGCGTGAAGGGGGTTTTTTGCCGAATCCATCATGTACTTGAACGCATCTACAGCTGCCTGCATCTCCACCTCCTCACGTCCGTCAGCAAACTGTGCTTGGTGAACATCATCTAGCCAGCCAGCTACCCCGGCATCAGCATCGAACGCCTCGACTTGTTGTCTCACCTCCTCTCTCATGCGCTTGGCTTCACCATGTTTGAACCATCGGGTGTAGTTCGACATGAACCCATGGTTGTGCAGATGTCTACCCATTTCAACCTTGTCTATCGATCTCATGTTACCACACCTCGTGCAGGGACACGACGCCATTTTCTTGCTATTCGGGCCCTTGCCAAATGCACGATTCAAGAATTGATTGGTCTTTCGAATCCATTCATCGGTTGCAACATTCTTACTATGCCAGCCTGTGTACATCCACTGACGGTCCTCCATCCTCTACCATATATAACATATCCATGAATACAATAAATTGCATGTAAGCGGTGCTCCTACTCTCTACTAGGTGAGTATAGGTCCTAATCCCACCCGCGGATGTGTGGATGAGGTTAGTTTCCATGCTCCGCTCCGATTCGAGACAGAATTTCGGCAGCACCTCCCCGCTGCTCTCCCGATACACGTCCTACAAGGGAGAGTGTGTATCCGGAGAACAACGGAGAGGTGATGTCGAAACTCTATCTCGAACCGGAGCGGAGCATGGAAACTAACCCATCCACACATCCGCGGGCTGTCCAAAAAACGTGGACAATCCGAAGGAGATACGGTCGCAAATATGCAGAGATCCGCATATCTCTGACCGTATCTCTTTCGGACGGGAGATGCCTAACTGGGCTTCGCCGACCACATAAGGATACAGAGATTATACCTAGGGTGTCGATGACGTCCGAGAAGGGGGTCAGTGGAGAGCCGGTGCACTGGCGAGTCGTCGAGTCCCTCCCACAGGTCCTCCTGAAAAAAAAGGGACAAAAAAGGTTAGTGTCGACCAGAAATTTCAACAGCACCTCCCCTGCACGGGGAGGTTCACAAAACCTGCAATAAACATGGCACAAAGGCCAACAATCACATATATAGCAGACATGGGCACGAAGGCCAACAAACACATATATAACGAAATAAGCCCCAATATGGCAGCATGAAGCAATTCAAATATTTATAGTACCAATTCAATTACTTATAGTAGCATGAAGCATCCAAGATATTTACAACTTCCATGGGATTATTTTACAACTTCCAGCTAGTATCTTGACGTGGTTATGTTGTAGAAATCAGAGAAAAATCAAACTGTTGCTCTCTCTTTCCTCATCCATCTGCTCCAGGAAAGAGATCGTTCACGGGAAAGAGAAAAAGGAAGAGAGATACGGACCTCTTGCTCGTCGGAAGCGAGCTCCGCAGGACGTCGCAGGTTACTGTCCTCCGATGCGCTCGGCCATCGCGAGCTAGGGCTCGGAGCAGTCGCCTTCCACTCGGTGAGGATCCTCAGCAGCGGCACGAATAGGAGATGCCGAAGCGCTCCCGCCGGTGGGGTTCCGGTGAGGGCGGGCGCGCAGGCGCGGGCGCGAGGGCGGCGCTGCGCGGGGAGGCGGCGCGGGTGTGAGGGCGGCGGCGCGATGCGAGCAAGGCACGGGTTGAGGGCGGCGACGCAGGTGAGTGTGTGCGTTTTTTTTTGATATTGTGACTTAGGGTTTGGGAGAAATGGGCTGGCCGGATGGGCTTATTTCCTATCTGGGCCTTTGCCGGGTGTCTGGACGAGTGGCATCCGGGAAAAAAATAATTATTTGCCTGGTGCCTTGTTTCCTGGCACCAGGCAAACATTTATTTGCCTGGTGTCTTTAAAGACACCAGGCAAATTAATTTTATATTTTTGTTTGTTTTTGCCCTAGTTTTTTTTGTGACCTTTGTACAGTAATTCAAACTCACTATCAAAATTTGAGACAAGTTTCACTTTTCTAAGCATATTTGGTTAATTTTTTTTCTTTCGTTGCATTTTTCGGACGACTCCAAAGTTGAACTACAGGTACATGAAATATGCACTAGGGTCATTCGAAAAATGATATCCCTGGTGTTTGGGGTATGTCGACGCCGTACCCAGAAGCTCGCATGAAATTACCACCATCATGCCGTCGTGACATGAGGAGGTAATCGCGTAGAAAGAGTATTTAAATTATAAAAAATCCGAACGACGTCCGAAAATCACGAAACTTGTCGATGTGTCTTGGTATCCCATGTGGAGACTATGATAAAAATTTGAGGAAGTTTCGAGTAAGTACTGACACGTCGGATGCTTAAAAGCCATCCTTCTCCACATGTGATCACAAAACTTTGACAAGTGGAGATGTCTAGGTTTTAAGCATCCGACGTTACTACTTGCTCGAAACTTCCTCAAATTTTTATCATAGTCTCCACATGGGATACCAAGACACATCGACAAGTTTCGTGATTTTCAGACGTCGTTTGGATTTTTTATAATTTAAATACTCTTTGTATGCGATTACCTCCTCATGTCACGACGGCATGATGGTGGTAATTTCATGCGAGCTTCTGGTACGGCGTCGACATACCCCAAACACCATGGATATCATTTTTCGAATGACCCTAGTGCATTATTTCATGTACCTGTAGTTCAACTTTGGAGTCGTCCGAAAAATGCAACGAAAGAATAAAAATTAACCAAATATGCTTAGAAAAGTGAAACTTGTCTCAAATTTTGATAGTGAGTTTGAATTACTGTACAAAGGTCACAAAAAAAACTAGGGCAAAAACAAACAAAAATATAAAATTAATTTGCCTGGTGTCTTCAAAGACACCAGGCAAATAAATGTTTGCCTGGTGCCAGGAAACAAGGCACCAGGTAAAGAATAACGGCAAATCGTGCCGTCTGGTGGCCCCGTCACGGGCAGATTCTTTGCCGGGTGTTTTATTTTACCAGGTATCGACACCAGGCAAATTTTATATATTTGATGGGTGTTTTTTTTTTGCCGGGTGTCGGTGTCTAGAAAACACCAGGCAAACCATATTTTGCCGGGTGTTTTAGTTTGCCGGGTTCTTCTGCGTAGGGCACTAGACAAATATATTATTTCCCGGGTGCCCGATAAAAAGAACCAGGCAAATGATTTTACACCAGGCAAATCTCGCGTTTCCTGTAGTGAGTAGCCAAAAACCCAAAATTTTGCCAACTAAACAAGGCCTTGGTTGTTAAGTCTCGCCACATTCACACTTGTGACGGTTGTTGTTTCTGTGTCTATGCTTCGGCGTCGCCATACAATCGGTGTGATTGGTGTTGGCTGGAGACCAAACAACTCCTATAATCTCCACATCGTCACGCTATCAACCAGTAGGTTCAAACACCCAAACCCCCCACCCCCTTGCTTTTAACTCCAACATAAGAGCTATCCATTGTATGTGTAATTTATATTTGATTATTTTGAGAAAAAAAGAGAGAGTCCAACAACTATTATATCTGACTTTCTAAAATAGCAAGTCATGTATCCCAAAATCTTAGAATTCCACAATAACTCAGGATGGACGGTGCGGAGTTAAGAATTTTAACTAAATATATATACATACATTTATCTTTTTAGGTGTTGGTCAGTTTAAAACAAGTGTTCGGATCTAAATAGATGATTTGCGAGTCTAGAGATAGACTAGGATAACATGGATGAATAAATTTAAGATCCTAAACGACAGTCGATTGTGAATTTATAGACCAGGATGATATAGGCTCATAATTTTGAGAATGGCTATTGAACTATACTTTTTTAAATATATTTATTCAAATTTTAAAAATCTGACTTTTAGAAAAAAATAAATGTACTATGTTTTTCAGAGAGAGAGAGAGAGAGAGAGAGGGAGAGAGTACTCATCGTACAGATTAATTCTACATATTCACAGGCGACAGCGGCGAAGGCTTTGTCAGTCTGATGGCCCTGTCGATATTTTGGAGGGAACGACCCCTTCAGGAACAGGTCATATGCCAATCTCTAGCTGCTGCATGCAGCTAGCGGTTGATCAAGCAGGAGGGTGAAACTTGGATTGGATAACGTCAGGCGCAGTCGGCTGTGGCCTACGTAGTTCATGCTGCCGCTGTCCTCTCATGCTCGATCGTGTATTCTTCAATAATATAATAGAGCCTTGCAGTGTGTGCATGCTTTGCATTATATTGCACGTCGTGTGCTCAAACAAACTTTCAATAAGGTAATGCGTTTGAAACACCAGTTCCTGCAGCCCATCTGATGGAGCTAATTAAATGACGCAAAAAATGATGTTTATAAGCTAAATGATATGTGCCCTTCTGTGTCAAGGTTGTGATGAGTGTTAGAGATTATCAGCTTAATTTGATTAAGTTTGGAGACTAACCATGGCGTGAATATGTGTGTGCAATATGTCTCTGCTTGGTTGTTTTGGTGTGCGGATGTGGATTACATAAACAGTCGACGAACATGGTAAAGGTCAAGTAGAGAGAAACCGTGTGGTGGATTGGGAGCGGTAAAGTACGGATGTGAGACTTGGACTGAGTGATCAAAATGGCTACACCGTAGTGGCTGACACTTGGGGAGATCAACAAGCAAGAGCACATGAGAAGGAGTAGACTGTGTTGAGGAAGTGAAGATGGTGGCTGACCAAGTCAAGCGGAGGCGATCAAGGACTTTAGGTTTTCTCATTCTAAAGTTGCCTAAGTCTACTGATATATTGAGATTCATAGCTCGGGTGACTGCTGATTGTGTTTTAGTTAAAGAAATCATGTTCTCTGAGATCCAAGTCTTGATTCTAAGAGATGATTTAAGTTTTGGTTCTTCCCTTTCTCTATCCCCTCTTCACCGGTTTTGCTCGATATATTGAGTTTTTGAATTGAGGGTTGATTTAGTTGTGGATGCTAGTTAGATAAACTGAATAAAAAAAATCCATCGAAGATCATCATTATCCTGACTGCTAAATTACTCAAAACACACAAAACTAATAATTATTCACCAAATTAAATTAAAAAGAATTGTATATGCATATAAAATCGAAGGTAAAGAAATCATACATCATGGCATTATACATTCATACACATTATTATATATATTGTCGAGGATGTCTATCCTCTACACAGAAGATTCCACAAGTTGCTCACAGCAGATATACCCATATATATGGCCATATCTACTGATGACACCTTAACCTAACTAGTGAAGGTGGAAGAACAACCTAGCATCATATCATCAACAAACTTATTAATTAACCTTTTAAATTTAAAGTAGCAAGTATTACTAGGCAGTGCAATAAACATTGCTAATTCTAGAAGAACACGTTTCAGCTAGCTATATATATTATTTGGTCCACCATAACCTTGATGCGCGCTACTTAGCTAATTAACTACAACAGTAGGAGCATGTGCAGTTTACATCCTACGTACCAGCGATCAACATTTGCAATGGCTAGACACACACGATGATTGCATGGATGGATATATAATTCAGGATTGATCAGCTGTGCTGGTTGGCTGGCGAAACTTTACTGGCGACGACGACGACGATGACATTGAGATGGCCGGATTTGCAGGCTACTACCAGATGAAGCTCATCTCGGCGTTGGCGCGCGCAGCGTCGTCGTCATCGTCGCGGGACGGGGAGTGGACATGGCGGCCCTCGTAGGTGGTGATCACCATGCGAGGGTCCTCAGCTAGCCGCTCCACCCGCTTCTTCACCCTACAGTTGTCCTGCGTGCAACGGTAGTAGCTCCTGCATGCATCATATCATAAATTCAAGTACTCTACGTACTAATAGTAAAATGGATGCAAATCAATTATATATACATGCATTTGTATATATAGACGATAGATCAACTGTGATGGTATGGTGTTTGATTAGTCATTTAATTTGCTGCTAACGACGAGAGGGTGGCCGGCTTCTCCAAAAACTAGAGCCCGAGCCGGAGAAGAGCTCTGCCAAACAAACTATAGAGCTAGCTTCTTGCGACTTCTCGGCTCCTGCTACACAGTTGAGGAGACGGAGCCCCGAGAGAGCCGCAACAAGCTTGGCCTTAAATCAAACGGTCGCCACATAAACTGTGACAAAATGTGCTAGTATAGCCAACAAATAGACTTAAGCCTACTCGCAAAAAAAAGACTTATTAAGCCTAGATCAATTTATATCTCTTACGACCATCACCATAATTTTCGATATTTGAAAATTAATTCCAGACATGTAGCTTTGCTGCAACGTTAATATAAATTCAATCTTAAAGGCGTGCATAGTAGCTAGCTTGTCTAATTGACCTAACCTAGCTAACAGCTCTCATGGATATTTGCTTTGAGCACTGCTAACTTTTCTTTACACACATGGACACATGCATGTGCATGGGACACGGCACAACACGACACAGTAGACAAGCTAGTGTAGACTGTAGATCGCTCGTGTTAATAGTTTGTTCACTACAACTCTACAACTAGCTAGTACTGCTCTATTTTAGTTTGCACTTAGCACTTTTACTAGTATAATTATCATCATATAATTAATAATTGTTAATATAGTTATACAGAGGTACTGCTCCTATGTACAACTCCTGCTAGTAGCTGGTAGTTAAAAGTACACCGATTGGAAATCTCAATCATGGCCTGACACATCAACAAGGAAAATGTAGAGATACTGATCTGAGTGAGTAATAATAATAATATTCCGGGCTACCCAGGTAGCATCATTTCACTCAGCCTAAGGGCCATACTAGTAGATTGATAAAGATGCGGTAATAATTACAAGAACAAAAAAACTTGGGGCCCAATTTGCAAAGCTCAAACCCACCTTTTCATCATCATCTTGCCCTTTACCAAACAGTAAAGATTCTCTCCTACCGAGGCCGGCCAGCCACTTCATCCCACACGGGAGAAACTAATAAAGACTATTGTAATATTTTCCTTTTTGTAAAAAAACTACATGTTATATATTATTTCACAATTTTGCGGAGTGTGATCCATTATTTATGTATATGTATATGCTCTTTTTTTATTATTTATTACGGAGTTGCCAAATGATGCTAGATCAGTTGGTTTAGACACTCCGACGGCATCTCCTGAGTTCGAATTTCAGGGAGAGCAAATTTTAGACCCATCCTCGTACTAAAGTACTAGAGCCCTCTGAACCTAATTCTTACTGGACGACAGAAAGACCATCGTGTATAGATGGAGTTTATGGGTTTTCTCGCCGGACGAGAAGACATTTTCTTCTTAATTTGAAAGCTATGATGACAATCTTAACCGTCCCGTTGAGTTTTTTTTATTATTTATGGAGTTTTTTTTTTAAAAAAGATGGATGATTGCCAAGATTAGCCAACTGATTGGAAAAAAAGGGGCATGGGTATGGTGTGATTCAGACACCGAGGTAGGGGAGGAGGGTTATTTCTTAGTGGCATCATTGCAGATGGCTAATCAGATTGGACTGGATGCTGGGCTCATGTCTGCTGCAGCGTGGGTGGGTCAATGCTTGGCGTTGCCTGCCATGATAGCCAATTCAGGGATCGATCGGATTCACACGCATACACACGACACACGCTTCTAGGTACGTGTGGTGGTTTCATCATTTGGATCAGCTTGGTTAATTCGCTCTGCTCACGTGAGAAGATATAGATCATGTCATATATTGTCATGTCATCTCTACTTCTTGTGACTAAGGCCTTGTTTAGTTTGCAAAAATTTGGGTTTTAGGCTACTGTAGCACTTTCGTTTTTATTTGACAAACATTGTCCAATCACAGAGTAACTAGGCTCAAAAGATTCATCTCACAAGTTACAGGTAAACTCTGCAATTAGTTTTTATTTTCGTCTATATTTAATGCTCCATGCATACGATCAAAGATTCGATGTGATGGAGAATCTTGAAAAATTTTGCGAACTAAACAGGGCCTAACTTCCTACTACTACTTGTGACTACAAGTACGTACGTGTCCACTCCTAATAAGCAACAAGTGATTTGTTTTTAGAATAACTACAATAAAATTTTTTATTTAATATACTTGCACTCTCAACAAAATGTGATTTCGTCCATATATACTTGGGACTTGTTTAGTTCCAAAATATTTTGCAAAATCGACACTGTAGCTCTTTCGTTTGTATTTGACAAATATTATCCAATCATGGACTAACTAGGCTAAAAAGATTCGTCTCGTCAATTTCGACCAAACTGTACAATTAGTTTTTATTTTTGTCTATATTTAATATTTTATGCATGTGTTTAAAGATTCGATGTGACGGGGAATCTGAAAAATTTTGCAAAATTTTTTAGAGTCGCCGTTGCCTACAGTAGTAGGCATGGACGAGTGGACGTTAGTGGGTTAGATGGTGCAATGAGTATTCAACCTACTACTGCTACTACTATTTGTTAGGATGCACGTCATTCTCTCTACATGCACTGGGGCACAATGCAAGAGCCAATATTCAGGACCCACATGAAATGTACTGGTGATCCTTAAGCTTATTATTAGCATATATATATATATATATATATATATATATATATATATATATATATATATATATATATATATATTATCTGATATATGTTATACCTTCATTAAATAAAATAAATATCAGGCACACGAATGTCACCACCAACAGATGGTTACTTTTACTCTGAGCAAAATATCTTATCCTTAATTAATGAGAGAAACTACATGATATATATTAGGGGAATTGAATTTAGTTAATTAGATATGGGATAAACAGGAAGGGGACCAGACACACAACAAAGTCATCTTAGGACCAGCTTTGCAAGAACTTTTTCCTTTTCAGATCCAATGACTAGCACTTTAGGAAAAAGCAACTGTGGGAGAGTGGAAAGGCTTGTGAAAATGCTCTCTCGTTTGCTTCTTGCAGAAGTGCACTGAACTCTGTATTTACAAAATAAGCTTTATGTGGATATTCAGGTTTTAACATTTTGCTTCTTCTCTCCTTTTTTTTTGGCGGTACAACCCTAGGCTGGTATTATGCTAAGAAATTGCACTGAACAATTCAAAGCACAGCCATATCATAAATACATTCGAGCAATAGTTAGAAAAATATGTTATGATCGATTATTATTAACTAGCCATATAGCTGATGATGAACTAATAATGTTACATTGCAATGTATCTTGCACCTTAGTGTTCGATTGGTTCTTAGTTAATGTAGAAATATATGTAAATACTGATATTGTTCTTTTGATGAAAATGGCCATTGAGAACAAATGATTGATCGGCGCTAAATTACTATCGTATACAAAATTACATACTATCACTACTTCCCAAGAAACAAATATCCGAATATATTGACAGAATAAAATTACTGCAAATAATCACACAAAATGAATTCATGAATCTGGTGGGTTTTCAACAAAATAAGTTCATGATCCTTCTAATTCCGTCGCTGCATAAATATATTATGCAGTTGTTTCAAAATATAACATGGTTCCAATCACAATTCGGGTCACACTTGTTGTCCATAGAAATAACTACTTACATAAATAAAAGCATCGTCGATCATGATAAATAATAAGAATACATTTTATTTTAATTAATCTTATTCTTTAACTAGGATCAAAAGATACGGTGCCATATGTTTTGTTGCATATATGATCAAAGTTGTTTGACTAGATTCAATAGCAGAAATTGTACCTTTGGCGCGGCAAAAAAGTATTTCTGAGTGTTTGCTAGAGCACATGCGAAATCAACAATTTTTTTTGTGCTAGTAAAGATATATTTGTGAATGATTATACTTGGTATCATTTGTCCATAAAAGTTTTGGCACACCATCCCGTGAATAAATTGTAAATTCATTGTTGTAATCTCTCTTACCGGAGAAGGTAAGATAAAAGAGAATTTTTATCAAAGTCGAAAAGGCACAAAGGAGGTATGTGGTGTTTGCATTATGACATATTTTTTTAGACAAGGGATAAAACAATATCCGGCTATAAGAACCTTTTATCACATTACACTTTATCAGAAAAACCACAAGAATTAGAGTAATATTCACATTTGAGTTAACACTAGCAAGCCAGTCTCCCTAGTAAACAAAAGGAACGGTAAATATAGATTATTAGTTGGTTCTATTTTAATGTAACTTCAATCTAACACTGCAAGTAGATGGTGCACAGAATTTCTCTTCCCCACTCTACTTGTTTTATATTTAAGATTTTTTTTGTGTCGCTCATATTGTCAAGGCATATTAAATCCAGTAATTGTTGCTTATATTAATGTGGATCAGTTTAGAAGGAAACTAATTTAGTTGTATATACAAAACCAAATTAGTCTTAAACTATTATATATATCCTTGGCCAAAGAATATGTGAAGTTTAATTTATAGCTGGTGTAATTAATTAACAAAACCATTCTTCAGGCCTTCAGGGAGATTAATTACCTTTTTTATGAATTGTGTGTGTGTGTGGGGGGGGGTGATTAGCTTAATTGCCTAGGAGTCTTAGGAGCAAATTAATGAAAACTAACTCCATGCTACATGAATATATCTAGAACGGGAACGGACATATATAATGCTTATAGTAAGTTAATTTGAGCTGATCTCACACGACTCACAAATGCAAAAGCATCCCAAAATCTTCAAAATATATATCGATGACGACTTTGCAAAGGAATTGAAGAGAGGGTGATCTCATGGAATCAACAACGTGCTTGACAGATTTGAAACTAAAGAGCAGTGCAATTATGCATGTGCATGTAATCGTTAACAAGCCATGGCATGGCATGGAACGGAGATGTACGTGAATTATCGCTGATCGGGAGCGAGCAAATGTAATAATTAATGTGCTAGAACCTGCATGCCATGCATCTATAGCTAGCTAGTGCGTCCTCGACGTCCGTGCACAAACCCAACATGCATGCGTATGATGATGATGATGATGAGAGCGAGATCGAGGAGAGGAGAGGAGGTACATATATACCTTGGGTGCTGCGTGTTCTTGACGACCTTCTGGCCGTACTTGCGCCACTTGTAGCCGTCGTCGAGCACGTCGACGTCGCTCATCGTCTTGAAGCAGAACCGCGGCTCGCGCACCTTCCGCCGCGCCTTCCCTCCTCCTCCTCCTCCGCCGCCGCCCGCCTTCTTCATCCTCACGGCGCCCACCCCCAGCGCCGCCGCCGCCGACCCCTCGCTGATCACCGCAGCAGCTCCCTTCCCCCTCGGCGGCCTCCCGCCTTGTTGGCCTGCTTGGCGATCATGCGCCGGCGCCGGCCCTCCTGCTTCTTCGCAGGCCGTCGTCGTCGTCGACCTAATCCATCGAATTAATTGACATGGAGGATGAGAAGTAGGCGGCGCCGGGGATCGGAGGGAGAGAAAAGAGATCTGATGATGAGCTAGCGAGCCGAGCTTACCATGGGTGAGGAGGAGGCGACGCCCTCGTGGGAGGGGAAAGGGAAGCGTGCGGCGCTGCTGCTGCTGCATGGCCATGGAGGTGGTGGTGGAGGGTGATGGACGAAGCCGCGTGCGAGGAAGAGGCCGCCGAGGAGGTGGTGGTGGTTGTTGGGTGGTGGTGGTGGTCCAGGAGAAGGGAAGAGGAGCCGTAACCTAGCACGCCATGGTGGGCGAGGGCGAGGCCGCTCGTCGGCGGAGGGGACGGTTGGAACGCGAAGGTTATGGTGGGGGTGGACGACGACGAGGCGGCCGCCATGCCGCCGGCGGCTCCGGCGGTGGACGACGAGGTCATGTGCTGGCCACCGTGGCCCAGCGCCATCACCGTCCTCCCTGGCGACGGGAACATGGTCCTCGATCCCTTTCTTCTCCTTTCTATTTTGTCTCTCAGTCGTCTCTCTCTCTGGCTTTTGCTTTGCTTTGCTTTCCCCAGGAGTAGCGGTAGCTAGAGGATCGATCGATCTCGGAGCAAAGTGAGGTGTGTCCGTGTGTGATATAAACTGCTTCGATCTTGTTGTTGTTGGGGAACTTGGGAGCTATTAGGGACAAAAAATGAAATAATTTTGTGAAAGCGGTGGTAGAGCAGCTGTGGAGAGCATGCAAAGGGTGACATATGGCCGGACCTATGCACAGTGCCGCGCCATCTCATCATCACTGGCTAGCTAGCTCTTGGGTAAGGCCTTGTTTAGTTGGCAAAATTTTAGGATTTCAGGTACTTTAGTACTTTCGTTTGTATATTTGACAAATATTGTCACTAGCTAGGTTTAAAAGATTCGTCTCACAAATTATAGGTAAACTGTATAATTAGTTTTTATTTTTGTCTATATTTAATACTTCATACATGTGCCATAAGAGTCGATGTGACAGAGAATCTAAAGTTTTTGACAAAACTTTTTAGAAACTAATAAACAAGACCTAAAAGACTGGAATTCAGAGCACCAGCAGTGTCATCACGGTCACGTCCGACTAATATTCATGATGGTGCCAATTCTTGTCAGATTACTTTGCACGATCAGAATTATTGGTAACTGCAGCATCTGGTTGTAGAATGGGATAGATCGAGCCAGTATATTCAGCCGCGCACAGGCGCACGACGTGTGGGAGCGTGGGAACGTGATCACCGCGCTCAGGACATGGCAAACAGTTGCCGACTGAACTAGCTCTAGCACAGTTTCAACACTGATCAAATTTCCTCAAATTTAACTAGCTTTATAAAAAAATATTAGTGATGTTTATATTACAAATATACTTATTATAAAAATGTATTCCATGATTTATCTAATGGTACTAATTATGTATTATAAATATTAATATCCTTTTATGTAAAATTGGTCAAAGCTCTAAATATTTGACTTCTCAAAAAGCGAGAATGACATTCTTTGTGGCACGGAGGAACTACTTGCGCTTGTCGTTTTACTTGCTTAGCACATTTGAAGTTCTTGTTTGGAAATTGAAGTTCGTCCTCTATGGTTTTCAAATTTGAATTCTTTCATGAGATACTATATTTGAGTCTTCGATTAAGCTTGTTTGCCATAAAAAGATACTACCTTCCAAAAAATCCACGAGAAATAATCTAAATTCATGGTTTGGAAACTAGAAAGTAGCATTTAAAATTGGATAACCAAACACATGCCCTAAATGAGATGACAAAATCTAAGCCGTGAATTTAGATAATTTATTCCTTGATTTTTTTTTAAAGCCATTGGGGGCGAACATCTTAACGAACTAGATCCAACCAAATGGATCGTGCTTAATTTTAGCATCTAACTTGAAAAATCATAATTTCTATGGTTTGTTGTTGTTTGAATCATAATTTTTTATGAACTAGTACCCTATTTCTATGGTCAAGCTAAGCTCCGCCGATCTAAACGTTTGCCTTAGATTAGACACCTGACTGAACAATTCAGTAGGAGTATTTCAGTACGACTTCCTCCATGATTGGCTTGGACGACGTATGAGCTGAAAGCTAGAAACACCAGTATCCCAGGTAGATCGACAGGTCAAATCTGTTCCGCGTAGGTGGGCCATATATAGTGGACGATGTCGTCGATGGCAACCTTTGAAATTAACCAAAGGCGAGCACCAGCAGGCAGCAGGGCGCGGTCGATTGCATTGCGTGCAACTGCATGTCGTCTGTAGTGTTGTATGATCCCGATCGAATCCATCTCGTCTACCCTGCCGCGCTGCAGAAAGCTCGCTAGGGCTACCCCATGCTCCGTCGTAGCAGCAGTAGTTTTTGTCACGAATTGATGGCAGAGGCTGACCCCGCTGTGCAAAGAGCTTCCCTTTTGTAAAGCCAAAAATTATTCTGAGTCTTTTGGACACATCTGATCGACATTCTTTTGAACCATGGCAGATATCATATGATGACCTTTTTCTCGTTTTTTGCGAGAATATGATGGTTTTTCTTTGTTAGTACGACGATGTATACATTGAGAGTAGAATCTGGAATAATACCCTTCGTCCTGAAAAAAAATACATTTCTAACACTTATGTATTGCCCCCAGGAATATACAAGTATATCCTCTCCATCATAAATAATAAGTGCTCATCTCACATTTTAATTAAGTAGTCAAGTAATCTCAAATTTAACCAACTATATGAAATCACTAATGTTTATATATAATACCAAATATACGTCATATATTTTTATAGTAAATTTATTTAGAGATATAAATCTAGTCGAAATTAAAAGTACTTGACTTCTCAAAAATGCGAGATAAGTCTTGTTTTAAGATAGAGGGAATATGTGATGTGCTATCTAAAAAGGTCCATATAGATATTCTATTGAATAAAGTATAGAGTTTGTAGGTGCAATCTAGCTTTTGTCTAATAGAAGCACTATGGGAGAATAAAAGGTGTAGAGAGATATGTGTGTGTTTTGTTGTTGGCTATAACTTCCTATCTCGATCGTTATGTGAAATTATCTGTATTCTTTCCTAGACAAAGGGAATAGGTAGACAGATAGATAGTGATGTCTATCAGCAGAGAATGAATTAAGATTGGGACCAAATCGAATCAATAGGTCCGATCAACAAATTAATAATGTATAAATAAATTAGGTGGTTAGTTTGAGATGTACTCTCTATGTCCCTAAATAAGTGTTGCTATGACATTTATTTGCATTGGAAACCCTATCATTCTTTTTTCTTCTTATTCTTCCCCACCTCCATATTGGATACGCGTGTATCTTTCCATGTGATTGGATCAAATTTCGTATGTGTGAAAAGAGATTGGAATTGAGATAAGGTGGTGATGGAGAGTGTTTTTTTTCAACTTACCAAAAAATCAAGACTTTGAGTGGATTTTTGAAAACTCTTGGAGATGATCTAAGAGCCAAATTATACAATAATTTATCAATAAAGTTTTTTTATGATATGATATTATTTCTTACACATTTCTATTCCTCATCGCATCAATTGCTATCTAGACCTGCCCGTGCCATGATTTTGGGAAGATCCTTTTTTCTACATAGTATCATAGTATATAACTCCTATACAAGTGCTATTCTACACCCTAGGTGTAGAATACTATTATACACTAAAGTGTTATACTGAACAAAATTCAGTATTGTTCAGTACCCGTGTTTCAGCATTATTCAGTATTTCGTGGTTCTGGGTGTAAGACTGGATGATACTGAACGTTGTTCAGTATTGCTCAGTATTTTTTCTGCTCAGTTTTAACTTGCGGTGTAGAATAATATTCTATACCTAGGGTGTAGAATAGCGCTGCCAGAAGATATATATATATATATATATATATATATATAGATTGAGTGTGTATACATATACATAATACATGTAGCATCCTCGCAGTAATATTCTAGTAGAGTAGTAGCTAGGGCGCGTAGATGAGTGCTCAATAATTGGCAAAGAATATACGGGGAGAATGAGATAAAGAGAGGGGCTGCGGCGCGCTCGCATGCATGCATGCATGCATGCATTCATGCACGGATCGGAAGAGGGGGATAATAACCAGCAGCCAAGGCGTGCATGTGCATTGCCACCGGCGGCAGGCGTGCATGTGCGCCTCCGAGATGAGCAAATTATGAATATGGATCGATGCGCACATCGACCGGCCGGCCGGACCGTATATATCGGTGGCGCATGCAGTGTGATTCTGCTGCTGGCCTGGCACTCACTCATGCTCCGAATTCGGCCTTGTTTAGTTTCGAAAAGATTTAGAATTTTCGTTTTTATTTGATAAATATTATCTAATTATGGACTAACTAGGTTTAAAAGATTTATCTTGTGATTTATAGACAAACTGTGTAATTAGTTTTTGTTTTCGTCTATATCTAATACTTCGTACATATGTTCTACTTGAAAAGATTTTGGTTTTCGTGATGAACTAAACAAGCACTTCGTCGATCTCACACGAGCGACGGATCGGACACACAGCAGGTGCCTGCTGCCTTTCTCGCAGTGCTCGCAATCGCAAGATGGCGCCATCATGGCCGGCCGGCGGGCCTCCTCTCGCCTCGTCGTCTTCCCAGCACTACTAGCTAGCTAGCAGCTGCAGGCCATCATCAGCATCGATTGTCCCTCCATGCTCCATGACCATGCATAGACGACTTTGAGTTTGTTTAGTTATTCGAGGCTGTAATTTTTTTTAGGTGTTATGAGGATATTGTATAGGGTGTTCGCACACTAATCTATACCTATATATAAAGATTGCCAATATATTTCTTCCGTTGCTCCCTCGGTGCTGTCCGGCTTCCAAAACCTCCGTCCGTTGGTAAGAGGGAAAAGGAAAATATAATGTTTTCTAGGGTTCTCAATGCAAAATCTTGTAGAGAAAAGGAAAATATAGTGTTTTCTAGATTCCCAATGCAAAATCTCGTATTATTGCCTGAAGGATCGCTAGCCCGCATGTAGAAAAGAAAACGAAAAAAGAATTTTTTTCGAGGTTCCCAATACAAAATCTCATATATCCTATTAGTTTAATTCGCCTGAAAATTAATAAAAATGTAATAATTCATAGAAAAATCTAAAAATTACAAAACAAATTTTGTTCAGCTCCACATAGGTAGATCCATGTAGTAAACAAAAATAGATGCAAAATGTCTGTCCTATTAATTTGTTTTTATTTTATTCTTTAATTCAATTGAAAATTGGTAAATGCGTAAAAATTCATAGAAAAATCTAAAAATTACAAAACAAATTTTGTTCAGCTCCACATATGTAGATCCATATAGTAAACAAAAAATATCACAAATTTTAGTATATTTTTTTGTTGGAGATGCTTGCCTATGCTTTTTAGTGTAAAATTGAAATTGTAGTTATCTTGCTCCAATTATTATAAAAATTTTATGGTATCCTATTTAATGTGATGCTTGATTTGTGGTAAAAGTTTTAGCACCATTCCTGCATATCTCACTGATTTACTAATTTACCTAAATTTATGCTTGCTAAATAGTTTACAATCAATTTAAGTATGTAAAAATATAAAAAAGATGTTTCCACTACCTTTGCACGATGTGTTGTTACGTCATATGAACACTTCATAAGCTATGTGTTCATAATATACATACATTTAACTGATATATCATATTTTATAGGAATCATAATCTAAATAAAAAACTAAAGCTAGCAACAAACTTCTCATGTTTTAATATAATACTAAAGTATATTAAGAGACAATACTAGAGTAAGATAAGATTTGCCTAATTTATATTTTTATTATTAAATAAATATGTTTTCAAGCTATATATTATTGTAAATATTAACTATTTAATACTATAGATGTCATGGTTATCAATAAAAAAAAATATGGAATTTAAATTTTATAAAAAGGATAAATATAAATAGATATGTAACATTATGCCATCACTTTCTATGGCTATTTGATGTTTTTCTCCCGTTGCAACGCACGGGCATATTTGCTAGTAAAAAATAAATTACAGAATCTGTTAATAAACTACGAGATGAATTTATTAAGTTTAATTAGTCTATCATTAGCACATGTGTTACTATAGCAATTAGTATATAATTATGGACTAATTAGATTTAAAAGATTCGTCTCGAAAAATATTTGTAATCTGTAAAATTAGTTATTTTTTTATAATATTTAATACTCTATGCATGTGTTCAAATATTTGATGGGATAGAGTGTAAAGTTTTAGAATGGAAACTAAATAAGGTCTATGTTACTATACAAAGAAACGGGTGAACATTACTACATGCGAGCACGCCCTGTCGGCCGTCGCCATTTATCATTTGAGTCTAGTTAATTTATGATTGGATAATATTTGTCAAATAAAAACAAAAATGCTACAGTATCAAATACCAAAAAGTTTTCGAAACTAAACAAGGCCTCAGTCTATTGTTAGGTGTTGTTGGCGAGGGCTCCCCCTCCCTGCTTTTTCTTGCTGTTTGTTTTTTGCGTCTTGTGGTTTTCCTTGTGGTTGATATTTGTTAGGGTTTCTTGGGATAGCTTGGGTCAAAATTTCACGCACACCACATTTATTTAGTTTTTTGATGTTTTAGTAAACCAATATGGAAGAGCTAAAAGCTAAATACCTATTCTTTTTTTTATTCTGCGTTAGTTTCAAAATAAGGCTAAACACTCCTCTTGAGTACTCGCTCCCGTTACAATGAACTAAATATTGTTTATATTCTAAGCTAAATAAAAGCCCATGATGTTTATATAATTTTGAGGGTTCAACGAATTCTTGTCCTAAATGATATATATTTATCATCTGAGCAAGTGTTCATTAAATTATCTTCTCTGTAGAAACTATACATTAGAATGGTTAAGTCTAAATTGTACTCTCCCTCCTTAAGAAACTACCCATAAACACTATGTATGTATTGGGATTTGCGAGTGCCCTTATATATGATCTGAGCAAGTGTACATATTATTAATCATAGAGCACTGATGGATCTATATGTAGTACTCAGTACTCACCATGCATCTACTTGCAATGCTGCTGCATTATGAGTTTATTATGACCATGATTATACGTATCTATAATATGCATGCAGCACGTGAGCTGATTATTATCGCCCGGATCTCGCCACTCATGCCATCTCGGCCATAATGCATCCATTCTTTTCCTTCCCCCTTTTGTCTCTTATTATTTTTAGGGATTAGGGATTAGGGAGGAGGAGTACTTTCTGGGCTAAGCAAGTACGCAAGCACCACGTGTGTGGGCCTTGGCCCTTGATTCGCTTCCAGCCCAGCCCGTTAGGCAGGCCCATATAGAATCGCCATCGGGAAGCCCAGATCTCCGCCAGCCCAGAGCAACAGCCCCGCGCCCTCTCTGTCTCTCGAGTGAGTCGTAACCGGCGCGCCGTCGCGGCCGTCGTCCCCGTCTGTCGCGTCACTGGGGGAGCGCTCCCGCCGGCACGACCTCCGAGGTGAGCGCTCGCCGCCGACCTCTTCCTCCCTCGCCCCACGGTGCGCGGACGGGATCCCGCGGACCTCCGTCTGTTGCGTCACGGGATTGGTGGGTGATCCATCCGAGGCCTGCGGCGCCGTCGCGACTTGCTGTTTGAATTGGGGCTCATTTTGACACCAACGTTGCTTCGCTGTTCGCTCTCTAAGACCTACGTTTTTCTTCTACATACAGTATCTACATTGGCGAGTTGGGATGGTTCGTGTAGAGTTGGAATAATTCGTCAAGGTCTGGCGGCCGGGCGAATTCAAAGGTTCCATCCAGGATTGTGCTCGCCTCCGTTTGTTTGGCGATTTGCGTTTTTTGAATGTGTTTATAGCACCTTTGCGCCTTCTTAGGCGCGAATCTTTATCGAATTGGGTTTGAACAAGGGGATCATCTGCCTCATTTGCGCGCCTCGTCCCTGTTAGTTAGACTAAGTAACCTTTAGGTGCCCAGTAGTTTTTGTTGAGGGTCATAGACTTCGTTTAGTATGTCTGCTACTCTGTTTGTTTATTGTCATCAAGCAAATTACAGTATGTACTACATGTTGTCATGAACTCATGATTTATATGCTTTATTATTAGCCACCACCATGTCTATTTCTACTGAGACTCCATCTAGTTCTTACTTAGTAATTACTGAGATTTTCTTTCAAATCGTGGGCTGCATGCTTTTTCTGTATAGCAACTGCAGAACAAACCTGGAGATGCCTTGGCGGCGGACAGCTCTGTTGAGAACTTCGTTGGCAGGATGTTTAAGAGGTTAGTTATGGCATCAAATTCTCATCTTCTTGCTGTCGTAGATGAGGTTTGGGGCGTGATTACTTAACATTGACTATATATTTGTTCTTTAATTCTTTCTACTAGTGTGAGGTAGCGATTCAGTTTGAATCAGCGAACTATATAGATACTGCGTTTGTCCATGCCCATGCATCCCTGTCCATGTAAAAGTTGTGCGTTACCGTGATCCAAAAGCCAGAATGTTATTTTATCTTAGGACTTGGTTATGGAGAGACTCTGAAGTGTGGTTCAACTGTGGGGAAGCTCTTATAAGGAGAATAACAGCAATTATTCCAACTTGTAAACTAATACTGGGATTCCCATTTTCTGAACCTAGCTAGGCCTTGTTTAGTTCACCCCGAAATCCAAAAAGTTTTCAAGATTTCCCGTCACATCGAATCTTGCGGCACATGCATTGAGGCATTAAATATAGACGAAAACAAAAACTAATTACACAGTTTGTCTGTAAATCACGAGACGAATCTTTTGATTCTAGTTAGTTCATGATTAGACAATATTTGTCAAATAAAAACGAAAGTGCTACAGTAGCGAAATCCGAAATTTTTTTGGAACTAAACAAGGCCCTAGCATTTGAGAAACAGTCAGCCAACTGAACTTTTACATACAAGATACTACAATTGCTGTTGCTCACAGTCACAGTCATGTGGCTCATGTGCATGGCACTACAGGCTTAGCTTCTGATAACCCATTTTTAAAGATTCCAGTCCATGCCTAACAGTTCCAGGCAGTGGTAGCTCAACTGAGGCCTTGTTTAGTTCCAAAAATTTTTGGGAAACGGACACTGTAGCACTTTCGTTTGTATTTGACAAATATTGTCCAATCATGGACTAACTAGACTCAAAAGATTCGTCTCGTCAATTTCGACCAAACTGTGCAATTAGTTTTTATTTTCGTCTATATTTAATACTCCATGCATGCGTCTAAAGATTCGATGTGACGGAGAATGTGAAAAATTTTGCAAAAATTTCTGGAAACAAGGCCTGAGACTGGATCTTGCCCACCAACCATCGAACCACACTTCACAGTTCACACATCATCACGAGGGGCCGTAGCATCCTCGGCGAATCTCAGCCATGGCGGAGCACTCTATAGCTCCAGTCACCCAGGCGCGCTGCCCAGCGCACCCTCCTCGCCTCCGGCCGCCGCAACCGGCCGCCGCTGCCGGAGTCGACGCCAACTCCTTCAGCTGCAGATGTAACGCCACTGAACTCGAACTCGTGGTCTCTCTTCTCTCTGTTCGTCTAGTGTTTTTCGCTGGGTCAATGGAGTAGCGTACGAGTGGATAAGAGTTTAGATATGATTGCCCTGCCTTCTCTGGTTCCTGTCGTAGTCTTCCAGCAATGACAACGGGTGGTTTTAGATGAATGGATTATCCGTTTTAGCAGATATCCATCACAATCTGGATCGACACAAAATTACGGGTCACAAATCTACGCATTTTTGCTCCTTGCTACCGAATACCGATCGTTTTTTCTTTTCGTTTCTAACCTTTTTTTTTGTTGCCCCTGAACAGTATTGTTTTGTGAGCTGAGCTAGTTTGATGCCTCGGTTCGGTTGGATCTATCTGTCAAGCTCAAGACTTATATATACTGTTTATTTAATGGTAGCCGACGCGCCGATTAGGCGTTAAAAAAATCCCTCGGTCTAAAATTCTGTAATCAAGTTTCTTAGAGCATCTTTTATAAGTTCTATAATTTATTTTTAGTAAAACGAAAAAAAATCTTCAATAGTTCAGTAAAAAAGTTTCTTAAAAAATAAAAAGTTATCGTATATCCTCTCTATCTCATAGGTTTTCACAATTGAGAGGAACTTCGTATGTGCTCCACATCCAATATTTTTTTTTGAGAGAGATGAGAGTAAGTTGAACGTATAAAATCTCATTAACCTTATTTTTTTTAGAGAGATGAGAGTAAGTTGAACGTATATAATCTCATTAACCTTATTTTAATTGTGTTTTTACACCTTTCGTGTAGGTTTCTAAGAGCACTCTCAATGCAGAAACCATTGTGGTTTCTATAGACGTGCCACCTAAGCATTTTACTGATGTGACAATGTAGTTATTGAAGAGAGAGAGTAAAAATCATAGAAACTAGGTCTAAATTAGAAACCATGTCTACACAAAATCCAAGACATGAAGTGATATAATTGGCTAAGAATGGAGAGAGAATGAATGTGATTGGAAACTATTCATTGGGACTATAGTTTCTATATATATATAGTAGAAATTAATGGGTATTGGGACCATAGTTTGCATTGGGAGTGCGCTAAGGGTACTCACAATGCAAGACTCTATCATAGAGTCCAAGACAATTAATTACATATTATTTACGGTATTTTGCTGATGTGACAACATATTTATTAAAGAAAGAGGTAGAAAAAATAAGACTCCAAGTCCACATTGTTTGAGGTAATAAATAACTTTAAACTCTATGAGTGTCTGGGTATAAAGTTACAGGAATGTTGAAATCACAATTTAAAACTCGAGAGTGGCGTCGCTCCTTCCGGCTGCCTCCACGTGTGCACTTTGCAATCACTGCTGGCGCCTGACGTGGCGCTAGAGCTGCAGCCGGTAGCAGGCAATCGCCCTGCTGGAAGCTTCCTTCTTGCCTCTGTTTTTGCCACCGATCCCGATTCGGATCCGATTCCGCGGCAGGCGGGCATTCCCAATCCCAATTCCCTCCCGGCGATCAAATCAAATCAAACTCAAACCGACACGACTCACCGCCCCGCGCCTCTCCACCTCCGCAGATCGCCGCCGCTTCCTTGGCCCCCTCCTCCGCGCGCCGATGGCCGCCGTGGACCCGCCGCCGCGCGGCGAGGCCGCGCCCGCGCCCGCGCCCGTGCTGAAGCGGAGCACCAGCATCGACCGGATCCCTGAGGACGCGCGCCGCATCCTGCACCGCCTCGCCGGCGACCTCTGGGGCAGCGACGTGGACCCCAGCGCGCTCACCGTGTCCCAGCTCAAGGGCGCCATGACCAACGAGGTCTTCCGGATCACCTGGCCCGGCGGCGAGGGCGACCCGCGCAAGGTGCTCGTGCGCATCTACGGCCGCGGCGTCGAGGTCTTCTTCGACCGCGCCGACGAGGTCCGCACCTTCGAGTGCATGTCGCGCCACGGCCAGGGGCCCCGCCTCCTCGGCCGCTTTGCCAACGGCCGCGTCGAGGAGTTCATCTACGCCAGGGTACGCTACGCCTCTACCACCTCAATGCGTCTGCTCGAATCAAATGGGGAATTGTCAGTTGATTATTGTCATGTTATGGCTCACTCTCGCGTCCTCGCTTTGTCAGACGCTCTCTGCGGCGGATCTGCGCGACCCGGAGATATCCGCGCTGATTGCCAAGAAGCTGCGGGAGTTTCACGATCTCGACATGCCTGGACCTAGGGATGTGTCATTGTGGCAGAGGCTCAGGTATGGTATGCTTTCTCATTGTTGCTTTCTGATTTTGGTGAGAAATGTGCTTGAATTCTGATTCGAATCTGGTCGCTTGTTGTATGAATCAGGAGGTGGCTTGAGGAGGCTCGTGGCAGGTGTTCTGAGCAAGAGTTTAACCAATTTCAGCTGGATAAGCTAGGCGATGAGATTGCAGTGCTGGAGAAGACGCTCTCGGGGGTCGAACAGTCCGTAGGATTTTGCCATAATGATTTGCAGTATGGGAATATTATGATAGATGAAGAGACCAGACAAGTCACCTTGATTGTAAGTTTTTATAAAAGATATAAGCTGTTCTCATTTTTTATTTAAACCTGTGCTAGTACCTGTTTGCATAATTCTGGGTAAAATGTGAAGAATTATGAACTTCCTGTATGTTATTATGAAATTTTTTAGGAATGGGGACAGGTTAGTAAAACACACAAAAAATTTCTAGCGGTTTGCTGAGCAGTGCTAGCAATAGGGTCAACTTGATAGACCAGTTAGGAGTTCTTGTTGTACCACACATTAGACCATGTTATTCCTGTAACTGAATGCTATTTTGTTGATCTCATATTCTGCAGGACTATGAATATGCGAGTTTTAACCCAATCGCATTTGACATTGCTAATCACTTTTGTGAGATGGCTGCTGATTACCATACAGCAACACCACACGAGTTGGATTTTACAAAATATCCTGGTTAGTTTTACTTGTCACCAACTAGCCATGTGTGTTGATAAATGTCTTGCTGTTTAACTTACGTTTGCTGCTTGATTTTATTGCTCTACACTATTTCAGGCATTGAGGAACAGAGAAGATTTGTTCAGACATACCTTTGCTCTGCAGGTAATCACAAAGCAATTTGAGAAATGCTGCACAGTCATGCTGTGCTAATGCACAGTCTTTAAGAAGTGTATATATTCTGTATATGTTCATCAGGTGAAAAGCCATCAGATGGGGAAGTTGAAAAACTACTAGGGTTGATTGCAAAGTACACTCCTGCAAGCCATCTCTTTTGGGGCCTGTGGGGAATAATCTCGGTGAGTTGTCGATACTATGGTCAAATGTGCATATTCAGTTTGTTAATAGCAAAATCTATCAAAGCTTATTGGTTACTCTACTGTGTCGTCAGGCACATGTAAACAATAATATCGACTTCGAGTACAAGGAATATGCAAGGCAACGCTTGGATCAGTACTGGCAAACAAAGCCTGGAATGCTTGGGCCCAACTGACTAGTCATTGTTTTGGGGGTCCTTGGCTAGCTAGTCCTGTGAATTCTGTTTGTCATTAGCGGCTAGTAGCTGCCAGTTTTTTACTACAGTTTGTTCAGCTCGTTGTGACTTGTGACCATATTCTTGGCTTAGAGTACGCGATCTGTAATTAATGTCTACCCAGTAGCCTTACACGGTTCTGAACAAAATTCCTGGCTGACAGTTCGGATCGTTTTGCGGTTCAACTGATTGCTATTCTGACAATTTTCATATGCGGTCATGTGATCAAGGTATGGCATGGCGGCATGTGATTTGCATGTTGCTTATTGAGATGCACTTCGGCCAGCCATGGACACCTGCAAGTGCAAGTTTCAACTGGGGATGCCACTATTCAAAACTGCTATTCAAATAGTTCTCCACTCCTGCTTAGTTATCAACAAGTACGAGTTGGAAAATAAAGCACGATTTCCCCTGAACTCCAGGTTATGGCCAAGTTTGGACATGGTGTTGTGTTGGGCCTTTTTCACTTGCAAATACTGAGACGACTGAAGAGATAAGAGGTACAGTGATCATCATCATTGTTATAAACAGTGATCAGAGTTCGCTACCACTGGTACTCGTAATACTTGCAAGCAATCGCTCGTAGGTGCTTGGAGCAGAGGATAGAGTAGTGCATGCAGAGGGGGAGGAGAACTTGGGCTGAGAGCCCATGTAAGTGGCGTTTCGGCTTTGGACGTTTAGGCCCGAGTCCAAAGTCAGTGAACCGGGTTGGGTGGAGGGCAGTTGTGTTGTAGGAGTACAGGCATGAGGCGTATGTTGCAAGAATTTTTTAAAAAAAAACGATTTCATTTTTTCCCTATTTTTCTTTCTTAGTTCTTAATGTTAAGTATACACTATATGCGCAAGCTCGACTGTACTCTAACTTCCACACTAGACTACACTACTAATATATATGAAATATATATGAAATGGACTACACTACTCTTTACTTGAAGCTTAAATGAATCATGCTTGGAGAGGGATGGTGTGAGCCTCTATTATACGTGGAGGTAGAGGGGGCGCCATGTCAACGATCCATGTGCCTTTCTACCTCAAACATTGGATCATACTGCCATAGAATTGCCATTGATCAATGGTGTGGATCTCTTTAGGTGCATGAGAGCATGCACTAAGGTGGTGGAGGTCCCCTGGGCCCACTTGGCCATTGGGCAACCCCGTTATGGAGTGTGGGCCCTCCATAATGCTTTTAGAACATGTCCAGACAAATAAGTGAGCTTCGAACTTTGGTTGTCATGTCGGTTTGCTTCACTTGTGGCCCCATGGATCCATGCGACTCTTGTAGAGCCATTGAGAGAAAACACATAATTGATCTAAGGGCTAAAGATCACTTTGGGAGGCTTCACATGGATCATGCAACCTTAGCACACCCTAATGGTCCCATAGGGGCGTGAGGCGGCTCCCCTATGGTGGGTCCATAGGCTCATATTTCTCCATATTGCAATGTCCTACATACAAATACCTAAAGTACAAGTGGAACTTGTTATTGATAAAAATGTATTAATGTCATGTTATTCTTCCTTTGAAACCGATGTTGTTGACGATGTTTTGAGTATGTATATTTGTGAATTTTTTACCACCAATAAGCATATAGAAACCTATGGATCTACTTGGCATCACTCACCCCCTCCTTTCTCGAGCGCTCAAGTCAACTTGTACTCCCATCCACTTTTGTGAAGTTGCCGCAAGTACCCCTCATCGTGGAATGTAATAAGTTCTACCCCACCAATCTCACTCACCTCCATGTAGTGGCTTGACCTCTACGTGGTCAAAGGCGCCTGCCTCACAGTTGTCGATGCAAATACGAAGGCGGTCATCATCGTGAGCTTTGTTGTCGCCTTTCTCTCCTTCCTCATTTGGCCAAGTTTGCTCCATCAGCAGTAGATCTTGTTGTTCGTTTGGCTGATAAGTCATTACAGAAAGTACTGTTGGTTGATTTGTTGTGAGAAAAAAAATACTATTGAATGGCTGGTAGATTCGGCTGATAAGCTCAAGCAAACAAGGACGCATAGACTAAGCACGCTCTCCCACATGCTGGATCTTTTGTTGCTTGACTGAAGCAGTAGTTTCTCTCCCGTTGATCATCATGGGCTCAAACTCCGCTCCCTGGTTCCTTGCCTCCCCGCTCTGCTCCGCCATATGCCAATGTACTTACCATCTTATGCTTGAGCTGGTGTTCTTAGGATTGGATCCCTTGTTTTTTAGTGGAGCTGTATAGCCAATATCAAGCCCCAACATGGATCTAGTGCACTTCAGATTTGTGGATCGAATTGGAAATTTTGGACTTAGAGCCCTACCAAGTAGACCCTATGTTTCTTCAAAATTACTATTTGTCCACGCCTCATAAAGTAGTCGCCATTGAAGCTTACCTCATTGCCTCGGAGCATCTCAAATAGTTCCCCAATACAAATTTGCCAATAAACATGGTAATCGAGATGGCTCAATATCCCTTTTAGATTATTGTTGGGGGAGATACTTTTACGAACAACCAATAACCCAACCCCATTTTAGATCCTAACACATGGCGTTTTAGTTTGAGAAGAGAAGACTACACAAATCAATGGAACTTTGCTGGTTTCCTTGCCCTTGTGTTATATGTGTTCATTTACACTAGCCTTTTTTCTTTTTTACGAGGCATTTAAACCGGCTTAAGTGTCCAAAGCAGCGTAGCTTACAAGAAGCACCAGTGGTCTAGTGGTAGAATAGTACCCTGCCACGGTACAGACCCGGGTTCGATTCCCGGCTGGTGCATTTTTTTTTTGGCCTTGTTTAGTTTCCTAAAAATTTTGCAAAATTTTTCAGATTTTCCGTCACATCGAATCTTTAGACGTACGCATGGAGTATTAAATATAGATGAAAATAAAAACTAATTGCACAGTTTGGTTGAAATTGACGAGACGATTCTTTTAAACCTAGTTAATCTATAATTGGACAATATTTGTCAAATACAAACGAAAGTGCTACTATTTCTATTTTGCAAAATTCTTTAGAAGTAAACAAGGCCTTTGTTGCGGTTGTGCCTCTGAGGAAGAATCTCATAGCGACGCTTTCATTCATGATGAGGCACACGATTAAACGCTGATACATCGATCTGCCAATGCTTACTGATACCCATATTTACACTAATAACATTTCGCGCGCGAAAATAGAAGGAAGACTGGACCCCCGGTCAAAAATCGAGGTCCGGCACGACCTGGCCGCCCTCCACCTCGGCGTCCGTGAGCGTGAGCGCTCTCTGCAGTTTCCGGCTGGAGAACACCTCCACCTCCGCCGCGTACGTGGCCGTCACCGGGCGGTGGTCCGACAGCGCCAGCTCCGACCGCCGGTAGCCCAGCAGCCTCATCCCCTTGCCGTACGACAGCACCCGATCGCACCACGCCGGCGTCCGCCGCCCGCCGCCGCCCCTGTGGCTCTGGTCGTCCCCGACGCCGACGCCGACGTACCTCCTCGAGCTCAGCTCGTACTTGTAGGTCGGCGCGAACTCCAGGATCCCCTCCGTCCACCCGTCGAACGCCCGCCCTTTCCTCAGCTCCCGCTTCAGCTGGTCCGTCTCCGCCAGCTCGCCCCAGCGTCCCTCCAAGATCAGCTCGTGCGCTCGCTCGTACGACGCGTCCAGCCGGTAGTTCAGATCGCCCAGCCAGAAGATCCGGCTGCAGAAACAAAAGCATCGTCATCAGGTTCCCGATGGCGAATGGATGCTGATCCCTGCATGCTGTGTAGCGTACTCACTCATGGTCGTGGATGTCTCTGGGCAGCTGCAGGTCGCCGGGGGCGGCGAAGCGCGTGCGGCGGTGGATCTCGTGCACGTCGGCGTTGCGCTTGTGGACGTCGCCGGGCTTCTCGCCGGCGGCGAGGTGGCTGCACACGAAGCAGAACATGGTCTGGTAGACGGACATGCTCACCGACACGGCCCCCTTGTTGCCGATGTAGCCCATGGCGCCGACGCCGACGGTGGAGACCTTGAGGTTCTGGACGCACTTTCTCAGGCCACGCCGCACCCACACCGTCAGGAAGATCCCCACCATCTGCTTGCTCACGATCCGTACGAACGGCGACCGGCTCTTCTTCCGCAGCGCGCCGTCCAGGTCCAGGTCGAGGTCCGGGATCATGGGCAGGTCGTCCGCCGCCGCCGCGTCGGCCACACGGGACCGAAACGAACCCCTGAACGATTTGAACGACTTGGACGCCTTGAACGACGACGCGGCGTTCATGGCGCGCGGAGGGAGCAGGTCCAGCGGCTGCTCCGGCCAGACCAGCCCCACCCTGTCCGCCCTGCTCAGCGACCTCAGGAGCGCCCGTTGCTGAAGGCCTAGCTGCTGCTGCTGCGGCGGCGGCGGCTGATCAGGTCCGTCGTCCAGTTCGTCGCCGTTGAGCTCCGATGAGCCGTTCTCCTTCTCATCCACGACGACGCTGAAGTGGTTGAGCCTGCTCAGCTTCCTCGGTGTGGCCGCGACGTACTCCTCGGCCCGCACGGGGAAGCTGAAGGGCACGTCCTCATCGGTGTCGGTCTCCGTGTCCGTGCCGCCGGGGAGGAGCTCGTCGGCGGCAGCCGCGGCGTCGACCGGCGGGTCGAACCGCGACGGCGACGGAGGGTGGCTGTAGCACCTGTACCTGGGCCTCGACGGCTGCGCCCGCCGCAGCGCGCCACGGATCACGGACTCCCACGCCAGCGCCGGCCGCCCGTCCTCCGCGCCGAACACGTTGCCGGCGTTCAGCGGCACCACTTCCTGGAACCTGCATTCATCCACGGCGTCAGGCTCGCTCACCATCGATCGAGTAGCTAGCATGCTGCCGCACGGCGGCAAGTCAAGTCAAGTTAGACGTACCCGAGCACGTAGATGTCGGCGGGCTCGGCGTCGCCGCCGGTGCCGAGCCACTCGGCGATGTCCAGGTCGTCCGGCGGCGCCTTGCCGCCGGCGTTCCAGGTGCCGACGCAGACCCTGCAACCCGCCGGATATGCATGGTTAGTCACCGTCGAACCGAGAGAACCCCTCGCACGTCGCTCAAATTCCGAGACGGCGACGAGGAATCACAATTCAGAGTTCACAGTCACACGGCGGCCGGCGCACCTCAGCTCCTTGGTGTTGATGTACTGCGCGCGCAGCGTCTCCGAGTTCCGCCGCCGCAGCTTGTACGGCGCGCTCTCCAGGCTCTCATCTGCCGCCGCCGCCGGTGCAAGCAAATGTTAGTGAAAAATTCGGCAGAAGCAACGTAATTTAAGCGAATTCACAGTCAAAACCACATTATTTTCTTCACTGGGATAGATTAAAAAAACCGATTACGAAGTTCGATTGTACCTAAAAATTGAAAAACTGCTAATCAATACTACTTATCATGAATTCTTTTCAGTTTTGGAGGCGAACAGGATCATAAAGGCTGGCCGGTGTGCCGGATTAGGCAATTGTTGGGAAAGCCATTTCGAGTGACTGACTGGAGACAAGATTCAAGGTTGGCCGGGGGCCCGGGGCTGACGCGACGCACCAAACGCACTAAAATGGCAGAAGGGAAGGAGGGCCCGGCCAATTGGTTCATCTTTTCTTCCTCCTACTACCAGGCTACCACAACAAAGAAGAAGGCGACGACGAATAGTCCGGAGCTGCACTTTTCTACTGCTGTAGATAAGATCACCACCACATGGACGGACACCCTGAACGCGCTTTTCAGTTGAGCCGCGGTTCAATTCAACACGTAACAAACGGATTGCAGAATTTTAGATTGCTAGTATATGCTAATTAAGTAATTAACCTTACCGGTGATGTGGGCGCCGTCCTCGGCCGGCCGGCGAGCGCTGCCGCCGCGGTCGTCGTCACAGCCGCAGTTCTCTGGCAGAGCAAATTGAAGCGAGGAGGGAGCAGGAAGTTAGTGGACGGCGAGAAGAGAAATGCGTCGGGGGGAAGAAGAGGAGATTTCGGCCAACCGTATACCTTGGCCGTCAACGTCGCTGCTGCCGTCGTCTTCTTCGTCGTCTTCCTCGTCGTCGTCGGCGCCGAAGTCGAGGTCCTTGCTCTTGAGGTTGAGCCACTTCTTGAGCACAATCTTGGGCCAGAACACCTGCACCGAGAACGCATCAGCATCAGCATCATACTAGCAACCTCTCTCGGCTGCAAGTTCTTGCTTCAATCAAACAATCAAGAAAAGAAAACGGGAAAGATTTTTCTTTTCGAGATGAACAAAAAGGGGAAAAAAACTGTCGGGAAGCTCTCGGCAGATTCTGATCGAGTTTATGAGTTGCAGGCCGCAACGCCAAGAGAGAAGCGAATTGGGGAGAGAACTGAAAGCACACAGCTTCTCCTACCTCGGCCGGCGCCCTCCTCTGCTTCTGCACCACCATCTCCGCTCCGCTCCTCTGACCCTCTCCTTCCCCTGCCTGATCCTCTCCAATGGCGCCCTGTGGTGCAAGCTTCTTCCGTCGCCGGTACGAGCACAGCACCCGTGGGCTGGCTGGCTCCTCTGTCCTGGTGCAGTCTGAGTGTGGCAGGAAGGACAAGAGGTACTACTAGCTTGGAGCCGGGGGAGAGCTGCCTATATAGGAGTACCAACAACAAGTGCAGCAGAATGCGGGGTCGTCTGGACTCTGGACAGTGCTGCGGGAGGCCTTTCCGGGAAACCTTCTGCTGCGCTAGCTACCTGACGGCCGGGTCCCGCCTCCCCGCGTGTGCTCGCCGAGGGAGGGAGACGCAGACGCCCAGACTGTTCCACCGCGGCTGCTGCTTGACGTCTACTGCTGCCGCCCCGGCGGTGGTGAGTTTCCGGGGAGGGAGTTTAAGTTAACCGCAGCTGACTTGTCTTGTTTGGCAGCGTGCTTTTAATTAGCCACGGTGAAAATGATGTGGATAGTGTTTTATTATTTTCTCCTTTTCGCGCCAGCCCGCGCATGCATGCTCCACACCCACACACACATATATATGGACCTTCCGCAAAAGAAGGTGATTATAAAAAGCATATCCAAATTTATATGAAATGGTATTAATATCTAGATCTGTAACTAGATCTCGTAAAAAGATTATATTATAAATAAATTTATTATAAAAATAAAGTCTATAACTAATCTAATAATACTTATTTTATATCATGAATATTAATATCTTTTTTTATATAAATTTAGTTAAAGTTTAAATAGTTTGATTTCTCGAAAATTAAGAATTGCATACTTTTGTGGATAGAGAAAGTACTATGATCGTACCCATCACACGGCTACAAGTTTTTATTATTCTCTTGGTGTAGATATACTCCTACTCTCCATTGGATTGAGAGCACTCGTATGTGTACGATTGGTTTTGTTGGTGGTTTGTGAAGTCAGTTGCCACTAGTTTTAATTAATTAATTGAATTGGCTTTATCCATCACATCGTTGCCCAATCGGTGATTTCCCTCGGTTGTTGGCTTTGTTGCCTTGTGTAGAATAGTAATCCCTAGCTGGCATAGGGTTCTCAAAATACTACGCTCTCTCTGTAGGTAGGGTAAGAGCCTGGTGCGTGTAGCGGTGCGTAACAAATAAGATTATAGGCTTACAGAAGTTGTTGTTATCCTTGTTATACTTTTCTTCGTCTTTGGAGCCATCTCTATAGGTCTTTTGTTTCAACGAATATAGACTAGACAGAGCTCTTGCGGTCTCGCCCCCGTCATTTCGAAAAGATAGTATACACGGTGAAATTCTGAATTTCACTGAAATAATAATATGTTTGCATTTTATCAATTTATTGAGATTAAAATATAAAATCGAAAAAAAAACTTGCTCGGTCAATCAGGCTGTATCCTAATTTTATTTGGCTTTGTGTTTGGTCGGACCACAAAATCTAGCGCAAAGGGACAAGCTAGCAACCTATAAAGGCATGTTTATTGTCAAAAATTGTCTTCCTGTTTCTTAGCTTCTGTGTCAAGAAAGATCCTCTTAGCATGTTTTTCAGCTTTTAGTTTAAGCTAGCTTTCTATCTTTTCAAAACCCAGCTCGACAATTGGAGTATTGGACTATTTGTGCTTCTAGTTTGCAGAAGCCAATAAAAGGTTAAAAAATAGGACTAAAAAAAGTTACGTTTGCAATAAATTAGCTGTTGGGAATTTCTACTTTGTATCGTTTGCTTGTATTGGATCATCAATGCAATATATATAATTATGATTTAGCAGTGCTATGCTGTTTTTTTTTTCAAAAAAAAAATCAAACAAAAATAATAGTGAAATTGTTGCCCAGGAAAACAAAGTGTTATTTCAGCTAAGATGTCAATTAATGCGCTTTGGGATACCCCAAGATCAGCACAAGTGTGACATTTGGATCATAAACTTCAAAGGCGGCCACATCGTACTCCCTCCATACCCAGATTAGTTGACATTTAGGACATAATTGTACTTACCAAGGAGTCATTGATTAGAGGTGTTTTTTCCATATCTACCCCTATTAAATATGGTTGCAGGTATACCCTTTATGTGAAACAATCATGGTTTAGATGGCTATCGCAGCCACGCCGAGGCTCCAACCAGTGAGGTTGCCGGTTTGATTCTCGGTGGGGGCACTTTTTTTTGGTGTTTGCGGGTGAAAGTGGACTTGCGCTACGACATCCTTTGTGAAAACGCAAGCATCACCCAAAACGACAACTAATATGGGTACGGAGGGAGTATGTAATCAGTTCTCTAATAATAAACAATTTCACCACAGTTTGTCTTAAGCTGTGACACGTGGTTATTCTATTCATGTGGTGGGTAGAGTTCGCTGAATTATGTGCAGGAGACACTCTAATCGGCGCACTTTGATTGTGTTATGTTATTGGGCTGAACAAACGATGACGACGCGATTACACTTTTTTTTATACCGTGTGTGTTGACACCTGTGTAGCCCTCAGGATTTTGCTCATTTTCTCTGGCCTCCGTGTTTGACTTGCTCTCATAATACTGTATGTCTGTACTACATTCAGTTCCTAACAACCTGACTCATGATGCAGAGAATCAAGTTAGTAGGCCCTCTATTAGTTGTCGCATGCTTGTTTTTCATAAGGTTCTAAGTATATTTGTTGCACTTGCTGCCAAAATTGTCACTTCCCCTGACACAGCATTGCATGGCGAATTCCATGCATGTAATGTACATGCATGGAGCCACGGTTCATCACCTGGAAGGTTCAACAGCAGAATATAGTGTTATATTTGGTTTTTCTTGAGCAAATGGGCTGCGCCGCTCGGCATTAATTATTAGAACTATATTTGGTTTGCAAAAATAAAGATAATACTTGAACCAATTATTCCTGACTTTTTGTCATTAAAATTTATCAACTGTTTATTTGAAGTGACATTCCCAGCAGGTCACGGGGACCCTTAAAGCAACTTGATCAACTGTTCTCAACAAAGAGGCACAAGATGTGCCTATCCTTAAGGAAAAGAAGTCTAAACAAACAAGGTTATAAGTTTTTTTTGCATGTAGCAAGGCTAAAAGTTTTTTCTTTTTTTGACAGATGGCATGAGATATTGTGCCTGTTTTATTGATGGAGAAGTTAAAAGAAACACCCAGAAAAGCCAGAGAGAAAGCAAAAAAAAAAATTCTGCTGTCATGTTACAAAGCTCGCAGTGTGCTTAAATTCATGTTGCAAAGTGCTTAAACAAACTTTATTGAGTTATTGTTTCGTGCAGATTTAAAGTGATCATGGGTCCATGGTGGAATGTTATGATACCTAAACAAGACAGGTTCCATGATGATACAAAAAAAAGTAACTTCTAAGAATTTTTTTTGAGTTATTTCCAAGATAGTTCACATTGTATTCGGCCGCGGCAAGAGCCCAGGCCCCGCCACCCTAGGAAATCCGCTAGGGCTCGTCGGCGAACCACATTGCTATGGCTACCTGTAGCGTGTTTAACAGTGTCTATACAAAGGCCATTCGTCGTCCGATTTGGATCACTTAGGGCACTCACAATGCAGACTCTATCATAGAGTCTAAAGTTATTTATTACCTCGAACAATGTGGACTTAGAGTCTAAATAAGACTTGGAGTCTTATTTTTTCTACCTCTTTCTTCAATAAATATGCTGCCACATTAGTAAAATACCATAAATAATATGTAATTAATTGTCTTGGACTCTGTGATAGATCAGTCTTGCATTGTAAGTGCCCTTAGGCTCCGTTCGGTTCCAAGGATTCAAGCCCTGGAACCAATCCCACCAGGAATAGCTGTGCAATTTGTATAGCTAGATCTTCAGCACAGAAACTATTTCTGCTGGAAAAAGTCCTAACCGAACAGGCCCTTAGCTAATTTTTGGAGTTTCATTCGTCTGATGTAATTGCTCCCTCTATCTCTGTGATTCCCTTGTAATTGTGGCGTTTGCACTGCCCCGCGGTCCCGCCCCACCCACCAGGATTTCCTAGGATCTATAATAATCTAATCAGGTGGGGACCATTTGTCCCTCGTTGCATTTTCATAAACTAGTGTCTATAGAGGGTTATGTTTGGTTTTCCTTGCTAAATTTTAGCCAACTAAAATTATTTTAGCTACTCTTAGATGATTAGTGGAGCTAAACTATTTTAGATCCTTTTCAATATGTTTGGAAGTTTAGCTACTAAAAATGACTAAAGTTTAGCTAGTTAAAATTTAGTAAGGGGAACCAAATAGGCCCATATCTATAAGGCTCAAAAAATTTCTAGTTCCGCCACTGGGTTGTATATATACACATACATACTCATCCGTCTAAGCTCGTTCGCTTGTCTTATCAGCCATATTTTTTCTGCCAGCCAACAGTATTTTTCTCTCACAATAAATTAGCTAACAGTAATTTTAGCTATAATTTTTTAGACCAGCAAATAGACTCGACATGGAACTCGCCTCAGACCACATATTTGGCTGACAATATGGGCTGTTACTCTGACAGTTTGTCTGAGCTGTACAACATGGCAGCATAGAGGTAGAAAGGTAATTTGCCAACTCTGTTCATTTGAACTTATTTGCGGAATCTATCAATTTTTAGCCGTGTTTTTTTTTTCACAATAAATTAGGGAACAAACGTTATTATTATAAGACAGAGGGAGTAGACGTTATTTCTAGCAGTGTCTAATTCGCGCTGTTGCCCACTAGCATGATAATAAGATGCTGAAAAAGATGCTTACTGTTAACGAGGAATTAGTATAGTGCTGGTTTTAGGTTTTTGTGGCACAGGACATATATGCTTTTTAGGCTAACGGCAAATAGTGGCACTTGGCGCCTTGCTAGCTGTTTGTGGCTACAGTTTTTTGATCCAGTGGAAAGTGTGAAAAACGTGCACTGCACTGTCCAGAACTCCAGATGTCTCCACGGTCTATGTCATCCGAACACCCCACTATTCATCATGCTAGGTGGACACACAGGTGTCATTGGTTGAATAGTTGGTCGTATTGCTCGCATTTTGTTAAAGGTCTGTTTGCATGCAAGCAATTTTTTGGAATATTGATGAATATTATGATTTTGTAAAATATATACTTCGGCTTTCAAAAGTTGTCGGTTTAGATCATGGGATGCAACAAACCTTGAAGTTTCTAAAAAAGATTACGATTTGTCAAAAGTACAACATGGCACTACGACGTTCTTGAAGTAACATGGCACTTCAAGAAATACTACTAACAGTAGATGTGAACTCCGACAGAACGGCTGCCACTGGTTTAATGGTTTATGCATGAGAGCTCTGAGCTCATCAGGGCCGTGTTTAGTTGGTGATGAAAAAAATTTGCGGCATTGTAGCACTTTTGTTTGTTTGTACTAATTATTGTCGAACCATGAACTGACTAGGCTCAAAAGATTCGTCTCATAAATTTTGATCAAACTATGCAATTAGTTTTTATTTTTTTTCTATATTTAATACTTCATATATACGTCTAAAGATTCGATGTAATGATGAATCTTGAAAATTTTTGGGTTTTGGGGTGGAACTAAACAAAGCCCAGATGGTCGTGCACGAACGCGACGAGCTGAGGCTTGTAGTACATGTGTTTGCGGCGGTCATAGATTGGCACTTTATTTGGCGGCAACGTATCATATGCAATCCAGCTTCGTGTGCAACCTATGCAACCACCAATTAAGGCCACATGATCTAGATCCAACGTCTGAGGTTTTTTTCAATTAAATCCCTCCACCTGTGGGTTTAAATCTAACCCGTGTGTATCCACATGGGAGGGTTTAAGTGAAAAAAACCTCAGACGTTGGATCTAGATCATGTGACTTTAATTGGTGGTTGTATAAGTTACACACGAAGCTGGGTTGCATATAATACGTTGCCTTATTTGGCTCATCAAGAGTCAAGAGAGCAGCAACCATACATAAATCATGCAACCCATAAAGTGGCATGTAGAAACCTTTCCTTTTGTCGCTGTAGTGCTTTGTTTGGTTTTCTTTCCCAAAATAAACAAGCCATGCATCGGCCCAGCCGAGCGGTCCCGATTTTGGTCGTCAGTCACATGTTTGTAAAAATTTTATAGATTCTTCGTCACATCGAATGACATATACATAAAACATTAAATATAGATTAAAGAAATAACTAATTGTACAGTTTATCTGTAATTTGTGAGACGAATCTTTTAAGCCTAATTAGTCCATAATTGGATAATATTTGTCAAATACAAATTAAAATGTTACAGTGTTTATTTTGCGAAAAAATTTGTAACTAAACAAGGCCAATGTTTGGTTCCAAGAACGACTATTTTAGATGAGGTGGTGTACCAGATGTAAATTGATTTCTAAAACTTGCTAGAGTGATAGGTGTTTGGTTTGAGTAATGAGGCCTTGTTTAGATGTGAATTTTTTTTTAATTTCATTACCGTAGCATTTTCGTTTGTTTGTGGCAAATATTGTTCAATTATAGACTAATTAGGGTCAAAAGATTCGTCTCGCGATTTACAGTCAAACTGTGTAATTAGTTTTTATTTTCGTCTATATTTAATATTTTATGCATGTGCCACAAGATTCGATGTTACGGAGAATCTTGAAAAATTTTAGATTTTTGGTGTGAACTAAACAAGACCTGAGTTAGTTTGTGAAATGGAGTGAGTTGATTCATCGTTACCTTATTTCTCACAACCAATAGTAATCCTGTAGACATGATTGCCAATCCCATCTACTCCAATCCATCCTACCAAATAAAAAAATAGAATAACTCCACTCAACCAAACAGAGAGGGGACGATCCTAAACTTAAAAAAAAACTAGAATAAGACCATCACATCTTATCTCATCCTCAAATCAAACACATGCCAAAATTAAGATAGGAGTGAGCCTAAACTTAACACCAATGCATCTGGTTAATCTGAATTCTTAGTCTATTTTTTGTGAGGCCTTGTTTAGTTGGTGGTCAAATTTTTTTTGATGCCACATCGAATGTTTGGTAGGATGTCGGAAGGAGTATCTGAATACTAATAAAAAAACTAATTACATAACTTGCCTGAAACTACGAGATGAATTTATTAAGTCTAACTAATTCATCATTAGCACATGTAGGTTAATGTAGCACTTAAGACTAATCATGGACTAACTAGGTTTAAAAGATTCGTCTCGTGATTTCCAACCAAACTGTGTAATTAGTTTATTTTTTAACTATATTTAAGACTTCATGTATGTGTCTAAATATTTGATGTGATGAGTGAAAACTTTTTGGATAAGAACTTTTCAAAATTCCCTGTCACATCGAATCTTACGGCACATGATGGAGCATTATTAAATATAGATAAAAACAAAAACTAATTGCACAATTTACTTGTAAATTGCGAGATGAATCTTTTGAGCATAGTTACTTCATAATTGGACAATGTTTATCAAATAAAAACAAAAGTGCTACAGTACTCTAATCTTAAAAAAATTTGGGAACTAAACAAGGCCTCAATCACCTAATTGCGCGTGCAGGAACAATGAAACCGCGCGCCTAGCTAGAATTAACTGCTCCAGAGGCCGGCTGTGGGAGCTGATGTCAACCTTCAACAGGCAGTGGCAGTTTGATCAAATATTTGATTTGTGTAATAGTACTCCATTAATTAGCCAGCTAGCTACTCAGGTCGGCCAAAAACCTGGTCAATTTTATTTGTCGCCACTTTTCCCAAATAGTTAGATAAATGAATAGTGTTTGGTGCTGCCTAGTGCATTAATCGCACCGTCCTAGCATTATTAGTTGACAAATATAGATTAAACTTGGACGAGGTCCTTCTCCCTGTTCTATTTCTAATCCCAGCAGCCTTATAGAACCGTAGTACTAAATCCACTCACCGACCATTGGAATTTAGAATAGGTGCACTTAACAGAAATGTTCAGTACAACACACGTCATCTATCGATTTGATCAACCATACATAACAAAGATAAAGTAGTCTACCTCTCTCCTGTCAGCAAATAATCAACAATTCAACACTTAACAGACTATTGTTAGCTGGGCAGCTTGGCTTCAATTAGGAACGGATAAAAAAAAAAACTTGTGACTGCTAAACCGCTTGGCTGGCTTTCTGTCTCTCTCTCTCTCTCTCTAAGAAGACTAGTCCATATTTTAGCTCTTTAACTCAATGAGCTGGCTCGAGAACTGACTTGTAGGCTAGCTCGCGAGTTAAATTAATGAGCTAATAAGTATTTTATTGTCTAACAATCTAAACTAACAATAATTAGACTTGATATATGTTGTGTTGCACACATGGTATTACTTTTACGAATTACATAGTATAGATACAAATGAACATCTACACACGTATAGTCACCCCTATAAATTTGACAAAGTAACTATACAAATCTATGTCTCGTTGTTGATAGATTGTCATCTATCACTAAAAAATAACATTGTAAATTTTAGAATAAATCCATAAAAACACAAGCGCTCGTGCCAAGTAGAGGATTTGAACCTGAGTGGACATGTGCTCCACTAAAATAAACCTAATTGATGTATGATACATATTTTATTTATTTATCCATGTATCTATCTTTTGGCTTATGTTTGCATATGGAACTTATTTATAGTAGCTATTGATATATGAATTGGTTTATAAGCTATTAACGAATCAACTTACAAGTCAAACTATTTTATGGAACTTATTTATAGTATATATTGATTTTCGGTTAACCTATTAACTAGTAAGCTTATTACAAGCCAAACTAGTTAACTCGTGAGCTGAACGAGACGAGATACTAAAGTTTTTTATCTCATTTTTTAACAAGGCGGGCCAGCTAAAAATCTTAATAATGAGCCAGACTGGTTCATTATCCGGTCCTAAGTTGCTTCAGTTAAGCACAAATGGAATTCCATCACGTCAGTCACGAATCCAGCTACTGACCTAACTGACAGTACTGAAATATTAGTACCAAGCTAAATTCGGCTCACTTTACACACAGACGGCTCACTTTACACATAGACCAGCAGAGGGTCGAGCAATACATGTATCTTTACTCTTTATGAAAGGAGGAAAAAACCGGTGTTTCGAACACATAAGTTTCACACACAACATATATATAATAACATATGAGATTCTTCCTCGTGTGTAATTTTAAAGCAAGGGTAAAAAAATGAGGCATCAGTGTTTTCTCACTAGCTAGGTGGCGTGAATCTTGCACGATGTCAATTAGCCAACAAAACGTCAACAATAATTTAAGTCGGATCTGAAATGTCCATGTCAGACCACATTAACGATGTGGATATATACTTAATAAAAAACAGAACAAATCAAAGAAATCACTTCAAATAATGACACCAAACAAATAGTTTAACCACGAGGAAAAGATTAATGGATTTTGCTCCAAGGAAAAGACAAAAAATGTTTCGGAACAACTTATGTTGGTCACAACTTACAAGTGCATTTTGAGTTCACTCCAACCGGACCAGAGAAGGTTATAGACTTGCTCACCGATACTTCTCAGCCAAAATTGGACCATCTCGGTTTACAGTTGGCTTTGATAGGGGTGGGTGTTCATGTGTTTAGCAACCCACCGTCCAACCCATCCAATCTAAACCCAATCCAATCCACGAGAAAGATCATTCTATGAGTCATCTCCTCAACGATGAACCCCATCATCATGCTCCAGAGCTGCCGCCAAGTCCTCTCCTCACCGCCACAGATAGACGATGCCACTGCATGGTTCTAGGATATAGCACGGATGAGTCTGTCGAGTAGTAGTTAGGTCTTTTTTTTTTCTTCTTTTTCTGAGTTTGTCGTGTCGCTTGCTTGTAATAATACTATTTAATTATTAAAGTTTTTTGTTCGCAAAAAAAATGCCAAGAGTGGGAGACTGGGAGGTAAACATGGCGGCTAGCATGCTCCCCAGCTACATATTCAAAACCAACTATATTGTCTGTCAGAACACAAACCAACTAGATGTTCAAAGTCTAACAAAATAATAATGGCCACACATTAGTTTTGGTAAACATCTATCATCCTCATCATACAATCAACCTAAACAATCGTGAATATATTTATGCCAAAAAAATTAAAGTATTTGAGTTATTGTTAGGATGTCCAATGTGTTTTTGTTGTCCCAAGACTTGCAGAAGTGAGACATTTTGATTGATTGATTGATTGATTCATATTGCATGACATTAGTCCCTAATCTCTTAGAGCTCGTTCGCTTAAGCTTATCTATCGAATCTGGCAGCCATTCAACAGTGTTCACACAACAAATCGGCAAACGGTACTTTCAGCCATGACTTTTCAGACAAGGGCATACGTCTTCAGTAGTGTTTGTGTCGCCCCAAGGGCGTACATCTTCAGCGAGCAGCAGCGTATGTGTGGGTGACGGTGTCAACGCCGCGACGAGCCGACGATGCTAGCGGGTCGGCGTAGATCCGCAACCTCCGCCCAATCTACGCTCCACCGATTTGGCGTAGCTTCTCAAGCTCGAGCAAAGGTGGTGCCAGGAGATGCATGCGGCGAGCAAGGGGTAGCAACGGCTAGGTTAGAGATAGGGGCTTCTCCACAAAATCGCCTCTGAGGTTGTTCCTGCAAAATTAGTAGAAAGCTTGATTTTTCTCTGCTTTCTGTTGGTAAAGATGCAAAACTAGATGGGCTGGTTAGATGAGACAACATTGAGTCTTTTTATATAAAATAGCTAACGACACGCATAGACACGCATAGAAGCCACCGATGTCTCTATTCATCTTGTGCGAGCAGACCCAAGTGGGTTTTAAGAACCTTTGTGTTTGGTTGGTTTCTTTGGCGCCGATATGCTGTGAGTTGAGTACAAAACCACCTAGGAATTAATAGTAGATACTGTGTGATGCTGGAGTCATTTCCCTGCTGAATTCTGATGTTTCCAGGTGCTATAATGATGGCAGATTAGTGCAGTTAATATGAACCCAATCGTGAAATATGCGAACGCAAGGCAGAAATTTCAGAAACGATGACAATAATTAGTTGCTCCTCGTGCTATCAGGCAAAAAGTGCCACATCCGAATGGGGTCCTAAGAGATTCGTATATAAACAATGATGTGCAGATAAAATTCCAACGTATTTTTAAGTCGAATGTGAATGTCCATGTCCAACCACAAACTGATGTGATACATGGATATATTTATTAAACCAACTAAATTATACGCATACTGCGAATCAGCAGGAAAAAAATTTGCTGGCCATCACGGCATCACCTGGTGGCCAATAATTAATAGGAGTAATAACCACTCGCCCAAGTCGTAATCACAGAGGCAGCAGTGCATGTACACCAAACAGTTTGGCCAATGCAAGGCTTTCCTCGCAAGTCGAAAAAAAAGGTTTGGCCAACCGAAAAAAAAAAGATGTCAGAGGAGAATAAATATTATACAGAAAGGCTACATATTATACTGCTGGAGCAAAGGAAATGCTGGCAAGATTTGTCACGGTCGCATCATTTGCCAAAATGGGTTCCGTTCCTACATGATGCTGAGCACTCAAGAGAGTGTCTCTGTTTTTATCAAAAAAACACATATAGGTAGATTGGAGAAATTTTACATTGTCTGGAAAAAAGATAATACTCTCCGAATAAGAATATAATCAAGGCCTTGTTTAGTTCCAAAATTTTTTGCAAAATGGACATTGTAGCACTTTCGTTTGTATTTGATAAATATTGTCCAATTATGGATTAACTAGGCTCAAAAGATTTGTTTTGCAAATTACAGGTAAATTATGTAATTAGTTATTTCTTTTATTTATATTTAATGTTTCATGCATGTGTTGCAAGATGACGGAAAATCTGAAAAATTTTGCAAATTTTTTTAAGAACTAAACAAGGCCCAAATACCAGTTTCTTTTAACAAAGCATGAGCCGGCGACGAGAACTCCCCAAAGATGTAGCTGTATTTTTTATTTTATTTTTTTTATCGATTTCTAGAGAAGGATGTCTTAACCTGGAACATTCAATTTCAGAACCGGTCTTTTGTGTTTGCCTATGTAAACCATGATTTACAGAGATTAGGCTGCCTTTGAAAGGGGCAAAGGCCCGTACGGGGAAAGCTTCAGAACCGGTCTTTTGAATTGCTTTTTTGCTGCTGCTGCTATTGCAAGTTCAGTGACTGCACGCCGTCCATTTTAGCATCCTTCCAGACCCCAAGTCCCCAGCGTATGAATGGCATGACAAGATTGTTTGGCCCGTCGTGACGTAACCTCACCTCCATCGCCATCAGAATCCTAAGCCGGTCTCAATGCATAGTTTCATGGTATAGTTAACAAGACTATAAACTAGGCAACCGAGCCATAGAAGTTTTATAGAGATGAAACTCCTCTCTCATATGATGAAACTCCTTCATTTAATGACTCTGCCAAATCAGCAATTTTGCTTATATGACACCCTATTTAATATACATGACACTTTCATGAAACATACATTGAGACTGGTCTAACGCCATCCTTGTGCTGTTCCAACTACTACCTTGCCGCCTTGCCTCCCTCCAAAACTCCATCTAAGCCCACCAAAGTTCGAGAAGAAGCGAGGGAGAGTCGGAGAGAGAGGGAACTGAACTTACTCGACGTTGGCGAGATCGTTGTCTTCGACACCGATGAGGTCTTATACCGGAACTCTACCTGCAGGTGCGTGGGCACGGGTCATGTGCTCTGCGTAGAGACGTGGGATAACTTTTGCACATTGTTTTCGCACTAGCTAGATTAGCTGCATGTTGTGCACAACCAACAACAAATTGTCGAGAATTTGAAGTCAATTCGGCATGTCCTTGTACATATGCCATACCACATTCTATTTATATGATGTTACTTAAACCGGCGAGATTAATGCTAATGACCCTACTTGCAGGCAAGAACAATGATAAACACATCGTTAATTGACCATTTGATGAAATCACGACCAAATTAAGTTTTGTCCCCAAGAAAATTGACGTCAGATAGTGACACCCAATAATTTAACCACGAGGAAAACAATACGGTGCCTTCTTAGCTAATCCACTGACTAGCCGTCAAAACAAATTCGAAAACTTGCCGTTGCTTGATCTCTAACGTGGCCACAACGTCAGCATAACATCGGATGGTGAAATTTTTTTGAGGAGAACATCAGTCAGTTTTTTTTAGAAACTAAGTCTTGTTTAGTTTACCAAAAAACCAAAAACTATTTAAGATTCTTCGTTACATCGAATCTTGAAGCACATGCATAGGGCATTAAATATAGATAAAAGTAAAAACTAATTGCACATTTGCCTGTAAATCACGAGACAAATCTTTTAAGTTAAATTACTCCATGATTGGACAACGTTTGTCAAATAAAAACGAAAGTGCTACAATGTCAAAATAAAAAAATCGAATCTAAACAAGGCCTAAGGGGTGCAACCCTGCAAAGGCCGATGCTGATATTATGCACTGATTTATTGTGAGGGGGTGTTTCCACACAAAATACTAACTACTTTGGAATGATGAAATACATAATGCCAAAATTTTCAAAGTTATATTTAGTTTAATCCAAAACGTAGAATTTATTACCCTCATAAAAGCCTCTTAAGGCTCTTTAGGGCTTTTTTGGCATCTTAGGCCTTGTTTAGTTTGCAAAATTTTTTGTTTTTGACTACTGTAGCACTTTTGTTTTTATTTGACAAACATTGTCCAATCACGGAGTAACTAGATTCAGAAGATTCATCTCACAAATTATATATAAACTGTACAGTTAGTTTTTATTTTCATTTATATTTAATGCTCTATGCATACGACCAAAGATTGGATGTGATGGGGAATCTTGAAAATTTTTGCGAACTAAACAAGGCCTGAAGGTCAAAATCCAGAATGAAGAATAACTACCTTTTTACCAAAAATTTTGTATGGTTTTTAGTTCCATTATGGCCTTGTTTAGTTCCAAAAAATTTTGCAAAACTTTTCAGATTTCCCTTCACACTGAATCTTGCGACACATGCATAGAGCATTAAATATAGATAAAAAATAACTAATTACACAGTTTGTTTGTAATTTGAGAAACGAATCTTTTGAGCCTAGTTAGTCTAGGATTGGACAATATTTGTCAAATATAAACAAAAGTGGTACAATATCTATTTTGCAAAAAAAAAGAACTAAACAAGGCCTATGCAAATGATGAACTAAAACCTTTTTTTTTTGAAATAGAAGAGACTAAACACCTCTTAGAGAAAAATACTATACAATAGCCGATAAGCCGTGATGATAAGAAGATGATCAGCTCAAATAAAAATAAAAATAAAATGGGCTACTTTTGCTCAAATAAAACTAAATGGGCTTTGTAAGCACCTTCCGGCCCACTACGGCCTTTGCACCCGTCAGACGGCGCCGCCTGCGTGCGGCGGCGATCGGAGTCGGGATCGCGCGGGAAACACTCCCAAGTTCCCCGCCATTTCTCCCCCAACCCAATCACACCGACGAATCCAACGGCGGATCGCACCACACCACCCCCCAACAACCTCCAAACCCAAGCCCTAGCCATGGCCGCCGCCACCGCCGACGAACCCACCGTGCCAATGGAGGAGCAGCCCGGAAAGGAAAGCGAGGAGGCCGCCGAGGCAATGGAGGAGCAGCTCGAGAAGGAGAGCGAGGAGGCTGCCGAGGCAATGGAAGAGCAGCTCGGAAAGGAGAGCGAGGAGGCGACTGAGTCCGCCGAGGCAATGGAGCAAATCGAGGAGGAGCCAGAGGAGGGCGGCGACCCCGCCGAGGCAATGGAGAAGGATGGAGAAGAGGCGGAGGCCGAAGAGGGGGCGTCGCTGCGACCGGCGCTGCCTGTGGGGAGGGTGAAGCGGATCATGCGGGTGGACCGGGACATCAATAAGGTGACGAGCGAGGCGACGCTGCTCATCGCCGCCGCCACCGAGCTCTTCCTGGGCAGCCTCGCGACGGGGGCCCACACCGCCGCGGCGCGGCGGGGCAAGCGCACGGTGCGTGCCGTACACGTCCGGGCCGCGGCCCGCGCGCACCGGCCTACGGCGGACTTCCTCCTTGACTGCCTCGCTGCCGAAGAGGAGGCTCCCCGCGTCCGCAAGGCCGCGGGATCAGCCGGTGGCGGCGGCGGAGGAGGAGGAGAAGCGAAGCCGCTGCCGCGTGGGACCCGCCGCATCGATGCCTTCTTCCAGAAGGTTACCTAGAGGTGTCTCTCTCTGCGTATGTGCTTCCAGATTGATGATCTAAATGTTTACATCAAAATGGTATGCGTGCTGTGATGAATCTATGAACTGGCAATTAAATTACAGATTTCTCTTTCTCTGATTCGTTGTTATTGCTTATTTTCTGCGGTGACTGTTTGAGCATGTACCTTGACTTGAGCAGCTGCTCCTGCGATGCATATTTGATGGCAATTTGGCTCTTCTCCTTTGTTAGACTGAACGGTTCAATGTGTGCATCACTTTTGGGGATGTTTAGAGCTAGCACATGATGATAGTTGTAATAAGGTTAATAAAAAATGTTTTTCGACTAGCGCATGATGCTAGCTGTAAGGTTGGCACTAGCAAGGTTTTCACATGGAAAATTGATGACATTTTTGTGAACCATAATTCTTTGAGAGTTTGATATGACGCTCCCCTTGTAGCCAATGTGTCTCTGATTAGGAAACAAAGGCGTATCGGTATCATTCGAGCAAGCAGATAGCATACCTGCAATGGGACAGACTACACCACCACAAAATTTGCATGAGGAATTCTGCGTCTGCATCTCGGAATACCACACTTTTTGAGTGTTCGCACAGGACACTAGTTGAGCTTATTTATTAGGCTTTCAGAAAAAATTATGCTCCCAGCCACAACAAAGTGCCAACTTGAGCACCAAACAGAGTACTAACTACATCAAATGGCTAGCTGGTCCTTTAACGGCAATTGTATGTACCAAGCCAATCCAGGCCAATCTAACGGCATCTTCCTAAATGGTTAATAATTCAACACAAAATCAAATGCCAGGCAAACTTAAATGTTGTATGGTATATAAATAATTGGATCTCCATAATTTTAGCATCTCATTTTGGGGCATATGAATGTCATGAGTCCTGAACTCAAGGATACCAATCCCACAAGAAACTCAATGCACATAGGTAGCTTCTTATAGTACCCTGAAGCCATACATTTGAAATTTGCAATCCAAAAGTGAAGCCTAGGCATATTGCTGCATGCGCTTCTTCCCTCTGCAACTCATAACCTTGCACAACAATGGGCTCCTTATGGAGCTTAATTCATTCCTATCCAGATGTCTGCATAGCCATCATCTGCTTCTTCGGGCTTTCCATTTTTCGCTTCATCCAGCAGATCCAGAAGAGCTGCATCCCTCTGAACTGGCCTGTTGTTGGGATGCTCCCCTTCATCGTAGTGAGTAGGCACTGCATTCATGACAAGGTCATGGGTCTGCTACGCGAGGCAGGGTGCACATTCTTCTTCTTTGGCCCATGGTTGCTGGACATGAACTTCCTGATCACCTGTGATCCAGCCACAGTCAACCACTGTCTCAATACCCACTTCGAGAAGTACCCAAAAGGCAGAGAGTTTGCTGAGATGTTTGACATTCTAGGCGATGGTCTCCTTGTGGCAGATTCTGAATCCTGGGAATATCAGCGCCGTGTAGCAACAACTATCTTTGGTAGCCGTGCCTTTCGATCCTTTGTGATGTCCACAATCACAAGAAAGGTCGGCAATGTCTTGCTACCTTACCTTGACCACATGGCCAAGCATGGTTCAGAGATTGAGCTGGAGGATGTCTTCATGAGGCTCTCGCTCGATATCTCATACTGTACAGTTTTTACAACTGACCTTGGCTGCTTATCAGTGTCTTCTCCCATGCCTGTGTTTGGCTGTGCCACAAAGGAAGCAGAAGAGGCAATGCTGTTCAGACACATGGTACCGTCAAAGCTGTGGAAGCTCATGAGGTGGCTCAATGTTGGGACAGAGAAGAAGCTTGCTGATGCAAAGGTAGTGATCAATCAGTTCATCTACGAGGAGATTGCCAAACGGAAGGCACAGGGGAGCAATGGAAGCCCAGCAGATATACTCTCCATGTACATGAAAGTGACCTTGGATCCCAGCATGAGCGAGCAGCAGAAGACAGACTTCCTCCGTGACACGGCTGCGGGGTTCATCCTTGCTGGGAAAGACCTCATTGCCGTCACGCTCACATGGTTCTTCTACATGATGTGCAAGCACCCAAAGGTCGAGGCAAGGATACTTGAGGAGCTCAAGGACCTGCAGAGCAGTAGCTGGCCTGGGGACTTCTCTGTCTTTGAGTGTGACGCACTCAGGTCTGCCGTTTACCTCCAGGCTGCCCTCCTCGAGACACTTAGGTGAGACTTTCTGCTGCTCCGTCAGTCTCCTAGGCTGGTACTATCTTGGAAACAAGCCGGTCTGACCTTAACTATCTAACTGCTGAGTACTGTATGTTTTCAGGCTTTTCCCGGCAACACCATTTGAGGAGAAGGAGGCCCATGTTGATGACATCCTACCAGATGGCACCAAGGTGACAAAGGGCACAAGGATCGTCTTTTCACTCTACGCCATGGGGAGAATAGAAGGGATATGGGGCAAGGACTGCATGGAGTTCAGGCCAGAGCGGTGGGTGTCCAAGAGTGGCCGCATCCGGCACGAGCCAAGCTACAAGTTCATGTCCTTCAACTCCGGGCCCAGGAGCTGCATCGGCAAGGACGTAAGCCTCAGCAACATGAAGATCACGGCTGCATCCATCATATACAACTTCAAGGTCGAGCTGGTCAAAGGGCATGAAGTAATGCCGCAGAGCTCTGTCATACTCCACACTCAGAACGGAATGATGGTTAGTCTCAAGAGAAGGGTGGCAGGTTGATGTCTGTTATCACTTACACGGTTAACCCACTTATGCACATGTAGACATGAAACCATATATCTGGAGTTATTAGAATTTGAGCTTGTGTGATATGAACATATATACAATGGTGGTGAATGCTTTTATTCTGATATAGGAGCAAAAAGTATGGTAATTATTGGTGTCAATGTGTGATGGCTTCTTACTTGATTCTATGTAATCTCTAGATCTGTTAAGAACATTTCAAAATTACATTCTGTCTTCCTTCTGTGTCTATGGACCTCTCTAATCCTATATGTTCCAACACCAACTGAATTGGTTGGGATCATGTCAGCCTACAACAAACAATCCCATCTTTTGTCACAGGAGGGTACACACGGTGTATACATGATGCAGCTGACATATGTTAAGAGTGACCATCAATCCATCATAGTACAAGTTTCTCTTTTCTTCTTTTTCTTTTTCTTTTTTCCATTTGACATTTCCTTGTCAAGACCTGGTCTGAAGTATCAGATTCAGATGTTACCTGTCATCGTATCACAAGCTTTCTTCACTTCAAAAGAAACATCGCATTGCGCCCACACAAATTGGCGTGTTGTCTCAGCCTCTCACGTTCATCTGCCAAGCAAAATTTACTGGTGCAGGACGGCCCAAGTTGCCAACCTTTGCAGTATGTCAGACTCACATAGAGTGATTGGTGTTCAGTATAAATCTGAACTTTGTGGTGAAAAAGCCCTCTAACGATTGAGGCAGTACACGAATTATTCAAGTATGCTTGCTTACACTTTGAATTGCTCAAGTATGTTTGCTTATGCTTTGAATAATTCGTACAAAGAAACATTCGTAACTACTACATCTGCTCCAAAATATAAGATGTTTTAGTTCATTTCTAAATCGAACTTCTCTAGTTTTGACCAAGTTTATAGAAAAATATGTTAACATCTGTCATACCAAATAAATACACTATAAAGGAATTTTCGTTGTGGATTTAATGAAACTAACTTGATACTTGTATATGTTCTATAAATTTGTTCAAAGTTGGAGAAGTTTGAGTTAGAGCAAAACTAAAATGGTGGGGGTGTAGAGCACATCACTGCATAGTTTTACAACTTTTCTGAAAGCACTTTATGTTTACCACTGGCTTCAGAATTCAGACTTAGGTAGACCTAGGTGATATATACTGGTGATTTAATAAGGATAATGTATCTTTGAGGCCGTTTGGCAGCCTTTCCTCATCACAAGAAGCTTCATTCGGCATACCAACAAGGTTTATTCTAGTATCATATTCAGATAAATTTACCTGGGAACTTTTAACTTGTTACACTACTAGAAAAGTAGAAAGGATCAGTGGATTGGACGAAGTAAACTGTGAAACTGCAGCTTTTGACACCTGCAATTTGCAATTACTTTTTAAATCAAGGAGCTTACTTGTAATTTGCACGAGTACAACATGCACCAATCAAAACTCCAGGAGCTTACTTGAACAAATGAATATCTACGTGTACATTTGTGGAACAACCCGGATTTCTGCCGATCTGTGGTGACTGTGAACTCAATATGATGATATGTGGGTTACAAGAAAAGATTACTCTCTCTTTTTCTTGATGTCAGCTCAGGTACCTTGCCGTGCACCAGATGACAAAAACTTACTCCCTTTATCTTACTCTTGCACACCTAAACCCAAACCCCTCACAATCACTTATATAAACGTCACAAACATCAATCTGTCTTGCTACCACACTAACCTAAAATCGATTAAAAAAAAGGTTACCCCAAGAACTCAAAGTCACTAGCTCAGAAGGCATTTCAATTAGGCACTTCGTTCAGCTTCAAGAAAGCAGAGCAATGGAGGTCGTGTCATGGCTTCTCGGCTTTCTCGGCAGGTACCCGGAGCTCATGGTGTCCCTCGCTTGCTTTCTCCTGCTGTTTCACAGGCTGAAACGGCGGGACGGGCTGCCGACGAACTGGCCGGTGGTCGGCGTGCTCCCGGCGATCACCATCAATGCCGGGCGCATCCACGAGTGGCTGACGGAGTTCCTGCGCGCCGCCGGGCTGTCGTACGTCATCAAGGGCCCGTGGGGATCGCCGGTGGACGTGATCGTGACGGCCGACCCGGCCAACGTGGCGCACGTGTTCACGGCCAACTTCGGCAACTACCCCAAGGGCGAGGAGTTCGCCGAGCTGTTCGACGTGCTCGGCGACGGCATCTTCAACGCCGACGGCGACTCGTGGGCGTTCCAGAGGCGCAAGGCGCACGCGCTGCTGTCGGACGCGCGGTTCCGCGCCGGGGTCGCCGCGAGCACCGCGCGCAAGCTCCGCGACGGCCTCGTCCCGCTCCTCGACGGCCTCGCCGCGTCGGGCTCGGGCGCCGCCGTGGACCTGCAGGACGTGTTCGTGCGCCTCACCTTCGACCTCACGGCGATGTTCGTGTTCGGCTTCGACCCGGGATGCCTCGCCGCCGACTTCCCCCACGTCCCGTTCGCCGCCGCCATGGACACCATCGAGGAGGTCCTGTTCTACCGGCACGTCACGCCCGTGCCGTGGCTGAGGCTCCAGAAGTTTCTCAAGATCGGGCACATCAAGAAGATGGGGAACGCTCGACGGGTGCTCGACGCGTCCATCGCCGAGTTCATCTCTCTCCGGCGAGAGCGCGCCGCCGAGGGCGAGGTCGACCTGCTTACGTCGTACCTGGCGTGCCAGGACGAGGTTGGCAAGTCCGGCGCCGACTTCCACCGGTTCTTGCGCGACACCACGTTTAACCTCATGGTCGCCGGCCGGGACACGACGAGCTCGGCCTTGACATGGTTCTTCTGGCTCCTGACCAAGCACCCGGACGTCGAGGCCAAGATCCTGGAGGAGCTCCGCGCGCACCCGCCGTCGTCCGGCGCGGACGGCCACCGCACCGCCGCCGAGCTCAAGCAGCTGGTGTACCTGCACGCGGCGCTGTCGGAGTCGCTCCGGCTGTACCCGCCGGTGCCGTTCGAGCACAAGGCGGCGGCGCGGCCGGACACGCTGCCGAGCGGCGCGCGCGTGGGGCCGTCCCGGCGCGTGATCGTGTCGTTCTACTCGATGGGGCGCATGGAGGCGGTGTGGGGCAAGGACTGCTCGGAGTTCCGGCCGGAGAGGTGGCTGACGGCGGCGGGGCGGTTCCGGCACGAGCCGTCGTACAAGTTCGTGGCGTTCAACGTGGGGCCCCGGACGTGCCTCGGCAGGGACCTGGCGTACTCGCAGATGAAGGCCGTGGTCGCCGCCGTGCTGCCGCGGTTCAGGGTGGAGGTGGACGCCGGCGCCGTGGTGCGGCCCAAGCTGTCCATCATACTCCACATGAAGGATGGCCTCAAGGTGAGGGTGCACAAGAGAGAAGAAGATGGCCTAGCTTAGCCATGTTAAGCACTGCACTAATCTTTGTTGTTAATAATACTGTTAGTCGATTTATAATATCGTCGGTCAACTATTTTCAGAACTCAAAAGCATGCATGATACTTATATATATTTACGTGTGGAATGCACATTTGCGGCGCCCTCGATCTCAAGATATGTCTTTGCAAGCAGTACGTGCATACGTACGAGATGTGCAGTCTGTATGAGAAGGGCATGTGTACTTTTGGTATTTTCTAAACCTATATACTCCTACTCTGGTCATGAATGAATAAATGATATGTTGCATAAGTTTCTGGTATTTTAGAGAAAAAAAAAAGCCTATCGGTATCTTTCAAACTATGTATGATTAGAATATTAAAATTCTTTGAGCAGATTTATGTTTTTTTCTTCGAGATCGTGGCTCGGCACATTTTTTATTAAGCGGGAGTAGAATATTTTGTTACAAAAACTATGAGGGTATAGTAATCCAAAGATTACCAAAACCTACTGCCCTTACCCCACACGCAGCTCGCACGTGGTTGTGATTACATAATAATAACCAATTTATGACTGAGGCGATAAACCAACTCAAACTAACCAACGCCGCGAGTTAAGCATGCCTAGGTGTCTGTACCTCGGGACTCAAATAACTATATAGGCGACACGATAATCCTACTAAAGGTTCCTCTATTTCTCTAACTGACTAGGAAGAAAAGGGAGTCGAAACCATGACAAATTTCCTTGGCAGGCGTTTCCTAGAGCTTGTCCACCACAGCATGATGTCTCCCTCGTGGACAACCACAAGATCACCGAGAAGAAACCTTCTCAGACAATGATGCCCAAACCTCCGGACTGAAGACGCATCCTAGGATGATGTGATTCATCGTTTCTACGGCCTGGTCACAAATAATGTAGGCATCGCTCTCCTGCAGCCCATGGCGACATCTTCTGTGCGCCGTCCAGCAACAGCCATGCATGACCAGGCCAGAAGAACTTGACACGGGGTGGTGAGCAGATTTATGTTAAAGTATCTCTATAAATATATTTTGGCTTCCGGATATGTTTTGATGATTGTTTGGATGTCCTAGATTTAGTATCTGTGACTGGAATATGTATTGCAGTATTTCTTCTGAGATTTGATAAATTAAACTTTTCAAAAACAAGAAAAAAAAAAGAAACAGAATGACATTTCATAAAAGAAAATGACAGTGACGGCTCTACAAACAAATGATATGGGAGCTATTTCCCTCCGTTCTCCAACTCTACCTCATCGCTAGGGGCTCCATCCTACTCGGTGCTGGTTCCGCCTTAGAAATGAAGTAAGGTAATGATGTGATTACATCTCTCCTCAACCCTATGTGTCAACGAAATGTTTCCAAACTTTTTGGGGATTTTCCTTGCCAACAGTGCAATTTTGTCTTTCATCTCAAGTGATCTTTGTGGTGGCTTCGGCTCTGGATTCTTTGATGAAGTTGAAACCATTTTGAAAAATATTTGACAAAAACAGCTGTTGAGTCAGCTTAGTAATAATTTGTGTCAAAATTTGTGAGGAGCAGGGAGAAACCACATTTTTGCGGTTACGGCTCAATACAAAAACATTTCCGGTCTCTCCGTGCTCCTTTGCAAGAAACCGTTTTTTAGATAGACGTTAACCAGAGCTGGAGCCATACCAAAGGGCGCTAAGTAGATGTGCCGCTTCTTTCCTCCTATGAGGCTATGAGAGTGACACTCGGTGTTTGAGAGGCCGATTACGTGAGGAAACGTAGAAAGCTACAGGCCTGATTGTTTCGCTCATCGACAGGTTGGTTTCAGGAGTCACAGCAGGCTCTTTGCAGTGGACGAATTTGCAAGCTCGCCGTGCTCGACCACTGAAAGGAGACAGGCACCGCGACAGGACGGAGCCAGACAGCACCAACTCATGCGGCGTTGTGTACGTCACATGGCAGAGGGGCCAGCTAGTTGCTTCTTTGCCATTGACATTCCCCTTCTGGGGAAAAAAAAAAGGGAGAAAACTGCTTCTAAAGGTTGCCAAGACAGCATGAGTTCAGAAGCATCACAGATCATGGAGCACACAGTTTGCGATAGAGCAATGAACATCCTCATTGATAAACAACGGCAGCCGACAGGTCAACCGGGACGGTACCAGCATTTAAATCCACAACTTGCTATAGTGATACATTAAGGATGACTGCAAAGACATGCTACTATCACTGAAATTACAAGTTCCTTCTGAATGCCAGGTCCAGCTACCGCGTTTTCCTCGTCGCTTTGGGTACTACTTGTATACACAGATTATCAGTGCCACAGAGAGAGCGATGGTTGCCAGGACTGTGAAGATGAGTGCCTGCAAGGACCGATCAGAATGAGGCTGTTAGACTGGAATCCAACTATATCAGGAAGCAAGCAAGATTTTCTTTGGAGCATGTGTCTGAGCACGCATTTCAAGCAACCAAGTTCATCAGAACAAAAGTACAGAATGCAAAGAACTATATTAAGTTCAGTGATTCAGGTTCTAACATTGTGACACCAGACATTAGGCACCGCTCACTTTCTTAGCTGGGTGTATGGTTATCACCTGTCAGAGACCCATTTATTTGCCGAAACCTTGCCTAAGGTGTGGTGAAGACATTGTTGGCCACATCCTTTTTTCCTCGATCACGCAAAAGATATGCGTGTTTTTGTATTAAGAGAAAAGCAGTTTTAGTACAAAGGGAAGGGGGGGAGGGAGGGGGGGGGGGGGGGGTCTATTGATATTCAATAACGAATTTGCCCTCCCTAACCTGAACTTGCTAGCTGACTACTTGTTGGCCACATCTTAGAACACTTTGGCGAAAAGGACATGATTGTGTTTCTATAGATTCAAAGGTGCAACTGTAACAAATCACTAACCAAAGCCGTGGAATTGGCACGTGATCAGACCGTTTTCTACCTACTAATGAAATGACATGCGGCTCTCCTGCATGTTCCAGGAAAGAAGGCATGTCAATGTCTGGTAGTGATCCAAACGTAGCCTAAGTTCTATTGCATCATATAAGCACAGTGATCGGTACTGATTTACAGCGCTGTTCGGGCTGCTGGCTGCAGCTGCGTCACTCAGTAATTACTCTGCAAATCAAGCAACCACAGTGACAGCAGCGGCTGCAGAAGTGCAGCCAAGCACACCCAGCCAAACAAAAGCTACACACATCCGTGGCATATATAGGACTTTCTGATATGAGAAAACCTACAGCATAAAGTACAGTTTTTTAAGGGAAATTTAGTTTAATCGCCCAGGCCCTAGATTCGATACAGAATATTTTAGAGTTCAATTTATTAGAAAAATTGCCAACACACTGTCAAGCAAAACTACAAATCAACACAAGTGAAATCATATCGCTATATCAACTACCAGGACACATGATGTTTTATGGATATGAATAGTTGCGGTTTCACAAGGAAACATATCGAACATCTATTTTCTTAATACTGGGAAGTAACATGTTCAGGGTTTAGGACAAACCGCAACAGCTGATGCAGCTAGACCAGGGCGCTCTCGAGGATCCTTGTTGTAGTACTTGCAGCAGTAAAGAGTGGCTGCAAAGTACCAAATCAAAGGACACAAGAAACCTAAAAGAAAACTGCAAACACAGCATGTTCAACGCGCAATTCTGAACCAAAGTTGAGATGAAGACTGGAGTAGTAAAGCATACTTACGAAGACCATCCTATCCCACAACCACAGCAAGGAAGCCGCCTCTCAAAGATTGCCAACCGTGGGTTTTCTTCATCTCTGAGCAGTGTATACTTGCCAGCACACCCTTGGCAGTGGCAAAATTCATCCGAGTGTGCTATGCAAAGCAAAGTAAGAATATGATCAGCAACTGAAGTTTCTTTTTAAACCTGGCAATCTAAGATAATGTATAGAGCAAGTTTCCTACATCCTGTTTCGAAGTGTTAATGAGGAGCATATTTTCATGAGCATGAAGTGAACCATATATATTTGATTGAAGTTAGCTCATGCCATGCTGATGTTTACACATGACAGGCATACCAACATCCAGTTCTGAAGGTAACAGAAAGCACAATTTTACAATGATGAACTCTAGTGTTGTAAAGGTGCCTACAGTCTATTGATTCACAAAAAACAATATAAAGTTGAAAATTGTTACCTTCTCCCATTTATTCTGCAGATATCGTTCAGCAGCCTTAATACCGACAACTGACAAAATAGATTCCTCCCTGATAGTGAGTAAATTCAACAAATTTGATCGCAAGAGTTTTTGTTACAGAAAGCAGCTGGGTACATCAAACATGCAAGTTTCCCTGACTCTTCATGACGCTGCAGTGGGAAAAAATATACAAACATGAGCAAATTGATAAGAACAGATGCATGAAAAATGCATAAATTCATTTGTAACAAATAGGATCATAGGCACAAATGCATGTACTTTGCAATTGATAGGGCCGTAGGAATTAGTTCTACATACATCAGCAGGTGCCGTGTCTAAACTTTCAAATACCAGTACACAAAAGTTTAATAATGTAAGGTCTAATAACAACCAGACCTACAAGGCTGTCAAGAGTTAGCACTACTGCCTGTCGTCATTACAGAATACAGAGCAAGGAATTTTAACTCCCAGTATAAACATGTGATTTCCCTGTCTTAGAAAGACAATGTCAGAACACAGAACACATGCAAGCACACTGTCCACCAGTTAGAGGCAGTGAAGTAATACAAAGTGAACACGAGTATTGAATTCTACAAGTACCAACAAAACAGAAAATCAAGTGACCACTTCTTTATACCCAAACTGAAGACACACTTATCTTGCTTGTCCTGCCGTCAGACAGATTTCAAGCTTGGAAACACAATTGCCAGTCTACAACCTAAAAACCAGAATTCTGACCGTAGCAATACTTCCTTAGATAAGGTAACTTGAGTAAGCGATTTCATCGAACACATTGAGATCACTGCACATCATCGAGCGGAGTAACAGCTATGAACTGACCACAGACCTAACAGGCTAACAGGCATCAATCCCGATGGCACCTATGCTTCCACTCATGATCAGCTTGCTGCCACAGCTAACAGTTACTTCATGGATATCTTTAAATCTGATGAAAATTGCAGGGATCAATATCAAATTTGGAGTGCTGAATTAAATCATGTGCAAAGTATAGAGGATGACCCTTTCACAGACTCTACCCCAGATATGAAGGAAGTCCACAACATCATTAAAAATATGAGAAACAATGCAGCCCCAGGTCCTGATGGTTTAAGTGCAGGTTTCTACAAATCTTCCTGGGAATGGACAGGTAAAGATGTTCTAGACTTAGTCACTGCTTTCTATCAAACTGGCAACTTACCTTCGGACATTAATAAGACCCATATCACCCTGATTCCCAAAGTGAATACTCCTGTCACTCCCAAAGATTATAGACCTATTAGCTTATGTAATGTGTCTTATAAAGTTATTGCTAAATCTCTGGCTGATAGGATTAAATGCCACCTTCCTCATATCATCCACCCTACTCAGGCTGCTTTTATTCAAGGTAGGCACATAGCATCGAACATTATTATTGCTCAAGAGATTATTCATAGCTTTAATCTTAAAAGTTGGAAACAAAAAGCTTTTTTACTCAAAGTGGATCTTGCCAAAGCTTTTGATAGAATTGAATGGCACTTCATTGTTTCTGCTCTCAAAAGACAGGGTTTCAAAGAGAATTTTATAGATCTAATTTATAAGTGCATCTCAACGACTACTATGTCAGTGATCATCAATGGTAACCCTGCTCCTTCCTTCCATCCCAAAAGAGGTGTTCGACAAGGTTGTCCTCTCTCTCCCTACCTCTTTATTTTAGCAGTTAATGAGCTTTCAATTTGTCTGCAAAAACATTCCTCCTCCCATCAGATTCAGGGTATCACCCTTGGTCCCAAATGCCCTCGAATCCACTCTTTGCTTTTTGCAGATGACCTCATTGTGTGTGGTCAAGCTACAAAGGAGGAGGCCAGTAAGATAAATTCTATTTTACAATCTTTTTGTGCAGCTTCAGGTCAAATCCCAAACATGGCTAAATCCTCCATTGTTTTCAGTAAAAATGTTGATTCTCAAAGCAAGATGGAGGTAAAAAACATTTTCCCTGTTCAGGATATGTCTCCTAGCTCTATTTACCTTGGTCATCCTTTGATTTTCAAACATAGTGACAGAACTCAGGCTTATAACTTTATCATCAATAAATTCAGGACTAAATTAACTAAGTTAAAAGCTCACAAGCTTAATCATGCTGGGAGATTGACCTATATAAATTCGGTTCTTGCTTCGATCCCTATTTACTACATGACGACTATCTTGTTTTCTAAAAAATTTATTTCGAAGATCACATCTATCATAAGAAAGTTCTGGTGGTCTGGAGTTCAAGAAGAAAAGGACAATTCAGGTTTCAATTTTAGATCTTGGAGAGATATTTGCAGGCCCAAAAATGAGGGAGGGCTAGGAATTAGAGATTTGATGACAGTAAACAGGAGTCTTCTTCTTAATGCGGCCTGGAAGATCGCTACAGGTCAGAACAATTTCCTATCTGATGTCCTAAAATCTAAATATTATCCTCACACTAGCTTCTGGAAATCAGGAACCAACAATACCAAATCAGCGTTTTGGTCCTCCATTACACATGTTAAAGACATTTTAGTTAAAAATTGTATTGTTCAGATCCACAAAGGCAACTCTAGCATCTGGTCCACTCCTTGGTGTAATATCTGGAATGAAATTCATAACCATCTCAAACTGCCTATTACTGTTGATACTCTACCAAACAACATCTCTGATCTTTGGAATCCTGGGACCTCCCTTTGGAATGCTAACCTCATCAATCAAATTTTTGATGACCATGTTGCAAACTCCATCAGGAGTATAGTTCCTGTTCCCTCTGAATGTGCAGATGCAATCAAGTGGAAGCCATCAACCAAAGGTGAATGTTCCACCAAAGAAGCTTTCAAATTCCTCAACAAACAATTACAGGTACAGCTTCCCTCACAAGGATCCAGAAGCATCACCCCAGGGGCTATGCACATTCTTCGGCTTGTGTGGAAACAAAGGTACGTCTCGCCTAACATAAAAACCTTTCTTTGGAGACTCATAAGAAGGGCGCTTGCCACTGGAGAAAGAGCAGGAAAATTGTCTTCGAAAATAGAGGCCCATTGTGCTCAGTGCGGTATGCCAGAAACCGACTCGCACCTTTTCTTTCACTGTGATTTCTCTAGAGCTGTCTGGTTCTCTGCTAGACCTTCTCTCAGATCCTCTTTCCTCCCGACTGAACATGACGGTGTACAGGTAGCTCTTGAATCTCTAATAACCCCTTGCACCTCAGATCAAACAATGCTCAGAATTCTAACGACCTTATGGTATATTTGGAAAGCTCGTAATGATCTTCGCTTTCGAAAACAAAAATGGTCAGTTATGCAGGTTCACTATGCCGTACAAGCTCATATCAACACCATGATCTCTGCTCTCAAAAATGAAGGCGAACAGCACAAGCAAATACATGAGGCTGTGGTGCAAACAAGCACCCCATTGCAGGTAAAGAATTTGTGTTCTGCAGGTGACCATAATGGAGTAGGTGCAATCGAGAATCACAACATGGTGACACCTGAGAGCAGCCAAGTTGAACAGCAACTCCCTTTATTGCTTGAAGGGGTGAAATGCTACACAGATGCATCCCTTGTCCCTGATGGCGAATCCCTGGAAGAAAGACATGCAGGTTTAGGAATCTTCATTCTGGATCCCAGGAAGAATCTCAAACTCTTCATCAGAGCTCAAGCGAAGAATTGCTCCTCAGTTCTCATGGCTGAAGCTCTAGCCATGTCCCTTGCCTCTGAAATCAACGCTCAGCTGGGTTTACGCCAGATCAATTACTTCACAGATAATTTAGTTCTTGCCTCCTACCTTAATGGGGGAAATCTGGAATCTCCACCAGATTGGAGGATTAAACCTTACACTCAAAATTTCATCAACAACGGCAAGGACAGGGACATCCGAGTGCTCAAAATCGACAGAAGACTCAACATCACTGCTCACTCCTTAGCGACTCAGGCATTTAAAACTCCTGAACTCCTCTCAGGAACAGTGAATTTCACTTGTAGCAATTCTACACATAAGTCTGAATGTCTCTTATCTGAGGCTCTGAAAGATGTATTCCTAAGACATTGTAATCACCTAGCAGCAGTTTGCTGCCTTTAATGTTGTCCATGATCCTTTGTCAAAAAAAAAAAACAGGCTAACAGGCAACAGCCAACTACCCACGAAAGGACGACCGTCCAGATTCGATTACTCGACCCACCGCACACAAATATTACTAAAAGCTAAAACTCGGAACTCGAATCCAATCCGCCTCCGCGCTAGAAATCAAGAACGGGAACAGACAATCCCGACGCCGCCTTCCAACCAACAACCAAAGGATCCAAGAAACTCACCCGCAGGGGGCAGGAGCCGGACAGTAGGGAAAGGATAGCAGACTTACGTGGAGAGCGGAAAGAAGCAGCACGCGCCGCCGCGGTCAGGTTGATGGACGCCACAAGAGAGGGAGGGATCTTTAGGCGTCGTTTTTGGATGCCGAGCGCCGCCAGGTCTGGCTCTGGCTCCCCCCCTTCTCTCCGGTCCCGGCGTAGGGGGTTTGAGGGGAAAGAAGGAACTGGAGAAAGCGCGGGGCGGCGGGGTCTTTTGTCCGTTTGCTTGGCTTGTTGGAGACCGCAGGATGAATCAGGCCATGGAAGCCTCAGAAAGCTCAATGGAGTAGACGGGGGGGAGTCGGGGGCAGCACGCGCGTTCGCTGTGCTTTTACTCCCCTCGTCCAAAAAAGAAAAAAAATACAATTCTATATTTAAAAACAAGCTATTTTTATTTAACAAAACTTCATAAAAAATAGTATTAGATATTTATGTCTCTAAATAAATTTACTGTAAGAAATATTCTAGAATTAATTTTTATTAGGTATAACAGATGTTAGTAAATCTTATATATATTTTATTAAATTTAAAATTGCTTGATTTTTTAAAAAGGTTTTTTCGACAAAAATATAATTGTATTAGATAATAGTTGGGTACATGAATACGTTACAAGCGCTCTGAATTATATAAATATTTAGAAAAAAAATATAAATTATACGTAAGTTGTGAATAGCTTTAGATCTCAAAACCAAACATGTACAACGCTTTATCATAGATTTGCTTTTCTTCAAAGGAATATGTGTCAGGTGTCTCCTTCAGTTCACGAGTATTCTGCAAATTTCTCCAAACAATGCCCGTTTTATGCATGGTGTTTTTCATAAAATGTCCGTTCAACCTTTTTTAGTTAAAAAGGCAAAAATCTTTTTATTATTTAAAGCCATAAAATAGGAATACACAGCCTTTCGAAATGGCCTTCAAAGAAAACACGGTGAAGTGACATGATTTTATAGCACAATGGGCTATCACATCAGCTTAATGCATGACCAATCGTCTTCCCACTGTGCAGATTTGTCATATGCTCTCTCCATCGATCGAAGGATATAATTCCTAAATAGTGTTGAAGTTAAATAACTTATAAATTGAACTACGAGTCATGTTCATAATGATTTCTATTAATATAAATAGTTTAATTTAACGATCTAAAACTACATCTCTCTAAGACAGAAGTAGTAAGTAGGCTCTTTCGGGGGAAAAAAAGAAAAAAAAAAAGTAGTAGTAAGAAGGCTGATATGAACACAACCAAGTGTTTAAGAGCTAAAATATGGATACTTTTTAAATCTTAAATTATCAAGTTTTAAAATGAAGATAATAGTATATATTATTATTCACAGACTCCTATATAGAAGAATGCCTAGTAGACAACCGCGGATGTTGCTTTCACGATATCATTAGCGTATTGGGCTATATATAAATTTGGTCGGTTCAAGATCGTAATCCTTTAATTAATTGACATGGTGATCGATGATGAGCAAGCAACCTGGGATCATGCCTAGTCAGAGCATCTCTACCATTAGCCCATAAATTAGGGCCTCTAGTTTTATTTTTATGACTTTTTACATTTGGACATGTTTTTTCTAGACTCAGTTCTAGTAGTTATGACACGTGGGACTTTCATATGTAATTGACATAACTTTTTATTTATTTTACTTCATCTTCTCCTTCCGCATCTCACTCCCTCCCCACATCTAGCTACCGCCTCTCGGACTCCTCCATCACCCCTCTTCGTTGTCCTCCTTTCTCTTTTCAAACCCTGACCGCAAGGGCAACTCCTTCGACGCTGACCTCGGTTACAACTAAGTCACACCATCGCTCTGTCTACCACCGTTAGTCGAGGACAACTGGCTAGTTGGGAAGGGCAAGCTGAACGAAAGGAGTGTTGGCAAGGCCCACTCAAAAGCTTTGTTGGTGGGGTGGGGCGTGCATGCTAAGAGAGAAAGGCAGTTGAAGAGGTGGCACTCATGGAAAAAAACGACCTGGTGAGGTGGATCTTGTGTGGTCAAGAGTGGGTAAGATGGCCGAAGATCCTTAATCCCTTAAGCAAAGGAGGGAAATGGGTGAGGAGAGGATATGGATTCTATTCCAACAAACGTTGAGGACAGATCTGACGAACAGAATCGAGACAAGTGATGACGAGGGCGGCATACAAGAGACGCACAAGTGGAATCGCACCAATGAGGAAATAAAAGAAAAGGTGTCCAAATTCCAAAAGAGACCCTATGAATGATGGCTTGGCGGATTTGAGGCCTCCAAGTGCTGGAGTTGTTCTTACTCCCTCCGCTCCAAACTATAAGTTACTTTGACTTTTTTTTATTCAATCATTTTGATACGTATCTAGATATGATATCATACCTAGATATATAACAAAATGAATATACCAAAAAATCAAAATGACTTATAATTTAGAACGGAAGAAGTACTACTTTTGCTTGTCAATATATTTGACCTCCCACTCGTAGTTACGTCGAATTATCAATGGGTTAATCAACAGTGTTAATTATCGCTCTAGGAGTATGTTTGGAAGAATAAAAACAAATAGCATGACTAGGAAGCTGATTGACAGTTTGAAAGCCCAAGTTTGGTTTTGGTAATTAATGACACCAAGTTGCTAATGCCTTTTGTTTAAGTGACTTGAGTTAGGCATAGCAACACATGTGGTGAAGGAGCATGGTGGCATGGAAAGGTGGCCACACGATCACAAAGGGATGAAGCATGAAGTGGAGATCATGGTGATAGACGAGGAGCAAAGTTATCAAGGCAAAGGTATAAACATAGGGTTTTACTTTTGCCGGTCTAAGATGAGTAGAGAAGTGATTGACCGGGTTTAGGATAGATAGCCGACTATCAAGAAGGGAAATCACGGTCATCTCTCGAATCAAGTGCTACTAGGTCCATATCTTGAGCATATGCATTAGGATCAAGTAAAGTGCTAACTTAACTCCTTTGGTGAAAATGTTTGTGAAAAGCTAACACACTTGCACTTTGGTGGTGGACACTTGTTGGTGTTAGCACTTTTGCAAAGGAGGTGGAGTTCCTAGGGTTGAGAGAGGTGTGGGTTTCTCTCTCCCTCCCGCCGAGCTTGCGAGGCGGGATTCGGCGCTTTTGAGAAAAATAAGTGTATATTTTCTATTGCGCCGGTGGGAAATTTAGAGAAGTCGCGGGAGTGTTTTCTCACTGAGAAACACTCAACGGACGCTGAGTGCAGAGGCACCGGACGCTGGCCTCAGCGTCCGGTGAGCTTGACCCTGCTAGGGTTAAGCACCGGACGCACTCTGAGAGCGTCCGGTGGTTAGCGTCCGGTGTGAAAGGTTTTTGCAACCCTCTCTGCGCACGAGTCCGGTGAGCACCGGACCGTCCGGTGCCTAGCGTCCGGTGAGGTCGCGAGTTTGACAAACTCTCTGCGCACGAGTCCGGTGAGCACCGGACCGTCCGGTGCCCATCGTCCGGTGTGTTGCAGGTAGCCGTTAGAAACTGACACGCGAAATCGAGAAAGGACACGTGGCCAACTCTAGTGCACCGGACGCAGGGTGTCGAGCGTCCGGTGCTCACTTAGTAGCGTCCGGTGCCCCCGTTTACAGCCCAGTGAAAACAGCCAACGGCTAGTTTTCTTGAGGGGCTTATAAATAGTTGGTGGCCGGCTTTGGGAGGTCAACTCTTGCACATTTGATTACTTGAGACATACTTTGAGCTAGAGAATACTCCCTCCACTCATCTCCTTGCTAGATTGCTCATCCTAGTGAGATTGAGTGAGATTCAAGTGCATTGCTTTGAGAGTTGCATTTAGTGGCACTTGATTCTTGAGTTTGCTGCGGATTTCTTGTTACTCTTGGGTGTTTCCCGACGCCCTAGACGGCTTGGAGCAGCGGTGGTGTTGAGCTCGTGATTGGAGATTGTTTCGAGCCTCACCAAGTGATTTGTGAGGGGTTCTTGAGCCTTCCCCGCGGGAGATCGCAATTGGCTACTCTAGTGGATTGCTCGTGGCTTGGAGGATCCCCATCTTGTGAGTGGATGTGCGGCACCCGCTGAGGGTTTGGCTTTGGATTGCCAATTAGCTCGTGATCCATCAAGTGGGTGTATCGCCACAACGAGGACTAGCTTGCCGGGAAGCAAGTGAACCTCGGTAAAAAATCTTGTGTCGTCTCTTGCCGAGGATTCTCTTATTGTTGTGATTGATTGATTGGCTATATTTCTACTCTACAACGTCGGTATAACAATCACTCACCTCTCCTTTACTTTTGTGCATACCTTGCTAGTTGTGTAGCTTGTTTAGCTTAGTTCTCTTGTTGTTGTGCTTTAGTGTTTAGCCTTGTACTAGTTTGTATAGGTGGCTTGCATAGCTTAGTTGAGCTAGTGCTAGAATTGCTTCGCCATTTGTTTTACTAACTCACTTGCTTAATAAAGTTTGTAGAAATTTTAAATAGTCTATTCACCTCCCTCTAGCCATTTGGACCTTTCACAGTTGTGGACGATCATGATTTCATCAAATCACCCACGACACATTACATTAACCTTGAATCAATCGTACATATATACTGCCCAAGTGCTACCCAAATCTCAGATATGGGGGTGGGGTTCTTTTTTTTGGTGGGGGTGGGGTTGTGATTTGGGGGATTATCGCTCTGTAAATACTGCCCAAGTGCTACCCAAATCTCAGATGACAAAAAGAACCTTGTTGATAAAGTTAACTAATGTTTCCAGAGCACATGGATGCAGAACCGGCACGTTGTCTGGTCGGGTCGCCCATCAATCATACATGAAACGAACAAGGCAAGTTTATGCTTGACAGCAACAACACACATATGTAATCTACCTCACGGGTCACGCCGTCACGGCCAAGGCATGCCATTTGTTTATGCAAGACACTGTTAAGATGCAAGCGAACATGGGCTTTGTTTAGTTTCAAAAAAAATTGCAAAATGAATACTGTAGTATTTTCGTTTGTATTTAACAAATAGAGTAAAATACACTGGCGGTCTTTTAACTTGTCAGTCTGTGCCACTTTGGTCCATGAACTTGTAAACCCGAAAAAATGACCCCTGAACTTGTCCGCCTGTGCCACTTTGGTCCATAAACTTGCAAACGCAAAACAGTGGCCCTGAACTTGTCGGCCTGTGCCACTTTGGTCCATGTGTGTAAAGGCTCTTTCAACGCGTCAAGAAATATTTGTTTATTTCATAACTAATTATTAGTGAAATGCTAAATTCATGAAATATTTTGTGTAGCCTCTTCATGATGTACTCTGCTTAGAAAAAATATGAAACCTAGAAAACGAATAATTTTTGCTTGTTTTAAAATTATCTCTTTTAATTAATAAATGCAACGAATTGATATATTATTTGATATATTTGACGCTACGAATAAAAATATCTCAATTTCGTAAATTAAAAAAGAAGTGCTGACATCATCGCTGATGTCAACACTATAAACAGTGCCATGCATGGCCTACCAAAAGCGGCCACGTGACAGAACAGTGTCATGCAGCTGGTGTTATTTTTGTATTTGCATGTGTTAAGAGTGAATGTAAATAAACAGTGAACAACTGCTGCTTTCATTGATCTTGTTAGATTATATACAAGTGAGAGATCACGTCGTACGGACGTGACTCCTTGGTGTTTGAGTACAGGAAGAGCAACTGCTCTTGGCCAAAGGACATGCCCCTTCGGATGGCATGCTAACTGCTAGGCTAACTGCTAATCCTATCACCAGATGAGATCACCGATTAGATGATGAAGAGGTGTCTCTTCAGAGGAGACATCGTTTCACAACACTCCCCCTTGATCGAATCATTCTTAAGATCAATGTAGCTGTAATCTTGGATTCCTCGAAAAACCTTGTGGGAAAAATCTGAGGAATATGTATGTATGGATATGCTGTAAAACTCCTTTAAACCTTTATAGGAAAACAAGGAGAAGGTAGCATATATTTGTGTGATTTAAACAAACCACTATGTCATTGGTATTCCAATTAAAAACCCTAGTGGGGAAAAATATTGGAGATACGACATAAAGATAACTCCTCTAAAAAACCGTTTAGGAAAAATGTGAGGAGCTATATTAAGAGATATGTCGCTAAAACTCCTATAAAAACCCAGTGGGAAAATCAGGAGAAAAATATGACGACATACTATAAGTATTGCCTCTTGAAATAACTCTCATGAAAAACCTTTTTCAAGGAAAAACCATGGATGAGTTGGGAGGGCAATATGTGTTTTTGATATTTCCCACAAAAACCCCGGTGGGGAAAATAGAAAATATGACACATGCTTATGTTAATATTACCTCATTAAAAACTTTAACAAGAAACCTTTTGAGTAAAACTTGTGAAAGAAAAGAGTATAATATGATGCTGGTACAGGTGGCATCTAGGAGATGTCTCCCCCTGATTCTGGCAAATCTCGAAGTCGCCTCATACCAATTCCATGTACCAATTTTTGAAACACAGAAGTTGGTAAGGACTTAGTAAATAGGTCAGCGAGATTATCACATGACTTGATTTGCAAGATGTTTATTTCCCCACTTTCTTGTAATTCATGGGGATAAAACAATTTAGGAACAATATGCTTAGTGATATTGCTCTTTATGTAACATGTTTGCATCTGTGTAACACAAGCGGAATTATCTTCATAGATAATTGTTGGTGATTCAATTGAACCAATACCACATGTCTGTTGTATGTGGTTAATCATTCTGCGAAGCCACACACATTCTCGTGATGCCTCGTATAAAGCAATAATTTCACAATGATTAGTAGAGGTGGCTGTTAGAGTCTGCTTAGAAGACTTCCATAAAATAGCTGTACCTCCATGTAGGAATACAAATCCTGTTTGGGATTTTCCGTTATGAGGATCAGATAAGTAACCAGCATCTGTATAGCCAATCATACTGGAATCATGATTTTTCTTGAAGAATAAACCAAGATCCTTTGTGCCATTAAGGTATCTGAGGATACACTTTGCTCCCGTCCAATGACGGTGAGTCGGGTCCGCACTATGCCTAGCTAGTAAGTTCACTGCAAATGCGATATCAGGCCTGGTGCAATTTGCAAGATACATAAGTGCGCCAATAACACTGAGATATGGGATTTCTGGTCCCAACGTCTTCTCCCCAACATCCCGTGGTCTAAATGGATCTTTCCCTAATTCTAAGGAACGAACAACCATCGGGGTTTTATTAGGGTATGATTTATCCATATTGAATTTCTCCAATATTTTCTGGATATAGGCTGATTGATGCACTAAAATCCCTAAAGGACGGTGCTCAATTTGTAAGCCTAGGCAATATTTGGTCTTTCCCAAATCCTTCATCTCGAATTCCGTCTTTAGATGTTTGCGTGCTTCTTCTATATCCTTTGGACTGCCAATGATATTTAAATCATCAACATATACAGATATAATACAAAATCCCGTTTGAGATTTCTTAATGAAAACACATGGGCAATCATCATTATTGGTGTATCCTTTGTTTAAAAGGAATTCACTCAGTCGGTTGTACCACATTCGTCCCGACTGCTTCAAGCCATATAATGACTTTTGTAGTTTTACACAATACATGTTACGATTTGCGTTTGGATTCGAAATTTGGATTCCATCGGGAACCTTCATATATATGTCCGAATCAAGTGACCCATATAAATATGCTGTCACCACATCCATCAACTGCATAGATAGATGATTTTGAACTGCCAATGATATTAAGTATCGGAAAGTAATTCCACTCATTACTGGAGAATAAGTTTCATTATAATCAATGCCGGGTCTCTGCGTGAACCCTTGTGCTACGAGCCTTGCTTTATATCTCACCACCTCATTGTTCTCATTCCGTTTCCGGACGAAAACCCATTTAAAGCCTATAGGAAAGACTTTGGAGGGTGTGGGCATAGCTTTTGTGAATACCCCTCTTTTAGTGAGCGAGGCTATCTCAGCTTGAATTGCTTCTTTCCATTGAGCCCAGTCTGAGCGCTTTTTGCACTCTGCCATGGTCTTAGGATCTGGATCATTGAGAAAGATTTCTGCAATTGCTGCGGAGAAATACATGTCTACAACAGTAGTCTTACGATCGTATGATTCTCCAGAATCAATATAATTGATGGAAATTTCTTTCACCCCATTATTTGACTCAACATTTCCCAAAACTATGGAGTCAGGGTGTTCCGATGTCCCAGGATCAGAATTTGGATGCACCGTTGATCCGGGTTGTGGATTTGGTCCTGGTGTTGGATTTTTATCCACTATTAGGTGTCTACCAACTTGAGGTTGGCTTGGATTTACTGATTTGGAGGATTTAGCTCTCGATTTCCAAAGACGCTTACTTGGAGCATTATCCTTAGGAGCGGCCGTACTTCTCCCCCTCTTCTTTGGAAGTGGGAGTTGAATGGTTTTTATTGGTACCTCCACTCTTTCGGGCGCATTGCGAGCAGGATAAGAGGATTTAGTGACACCCTTATAATCAGTAAATGCTTCTGGCAGGTTATTTGCAATATGTTGCAAGTTTATGATTTTCTGAACTTGTTGTTCAGTTTCTTGAGTACGTGGATCTGAGGGGGAATTGCCTTGGGCATTCCAGTTGATTTCCTGGCATTCACTTTGGTACTTGAAATCTCCCCCTAATGCTGGGAAATGGTCCTCATTGAATATGCAGTCAGCATACCGGGCCGTGAATAAGTCCCCTGTAAGAGGCTCGAGGTATTTGATAATCGATGGGGATTGATATCCCACATAGATACCAAGTTTCCTATGTGGACCCATAGAGGTACGCTTAGGTAGTGAGATCGGTACGTATACAGCGCAACCAAATTTTCGCAGATGGGAAATATTTGGCATATTCCCACGTACTAATTGCAATGGGGAGACAACATGGTATGCAGTTGGACGCAATTGAATTAAGTCAGCAGCGTGTAAGACTGCATGACCCCAACATGAAGTTGGTAGATTGCAATTTTGTAGTAGTGGTCTTGCAATGAGTTTAATTCTTTTAATAAGAGATTCTGCTAAACCATTTTGTGTATGGACATATGGGACCGAGTGTTGAACTTGAATTCCTAAGGCCATACAATAATCATTGAAAGCCTTTGAGGAAAATTCAGCAGCATTGTCCATTCGAATTGATTGAATTTGATGTTCAGGATTATGTGCTCTAAGTTTAATAACTTGAGCAATAATTTTTGCGAAAGCATGATTACGTGTGGACAAAAGACACACATGAGACCATCTAGTAGATGCGTCTATTAGAACCATGAAATACCTGAACGGTCCAGATGTTGGTTGTATAGGGCCACAAATATCTCCTTGAATGCGTTCAAGAAATTTTAGTGGCTCATTTTGGATCTTGACGGGCGATGGACGCAAGATCAATTTTCCTGTAGCGCATGAAGTGCACATAAAATCTGAATATTTCGGAAATTTAGCAGTATTTAACTCATGACCATTTGAATTGCTGATAATTTTCCGCATCATCCCTATACCAGGATGACCAAGGCGATCATGCCAAGTTTTGAATGCATCAACATTCTGGAAAATTACCTTGTACGCAACATGTGATACGGGTTTGATGTATGTGTAGTACAATCCGGATGGGAAAGAGGGAATTTTCTCAACAATTTGTTTGCCATATCCATTGTTTTTAGTAACAAGGAGAATTTCCTCATTATTGTCATCAAGGGTTTCTATATGGAAACCATTTTGACGGATATCTCTATAACTTAATAAGGTACGCTTTGAATCGGGATATAATAATGCATCCTCAATTGTAATTTGGGTACCCATAGGGAGTACGATAATGGCACGACCTGAACCAATTATCGTAGCATCGCGCCCAGCGATTGTCAAAACATTTCCTTGTCTTTTAGTAAGAGTTTGGAAATATTTTGTTTCCCTAAGAATAGAATTAGTGGTACCGCTGTCCACTAGGCATAATTCCTCTTCCATCAGATCGACCCCCGTAGAAACTATATATAAATAAAGAATTTGATATAAAACTCTATGATAATATATAGAATACATACTTTATTTATTGAATATCAAATGTGTACAATACATTTATTGGATATCCAAACTAAGTAGTGATGACATCATTAAATATTTACAACACATAGGACATAAATTGTGTTTATTATTACAATCACTAGAACATAAAGACATTAGAATCTAAGGGATTGGGGGCCTAGTGAAAGTCTCCAAATATGTCGTTGGATGCATATTCCACGATCATATTCCCTATATCAGCAAGATCCTCGCCTCCTCGTATGATGTTGTTGCTTGGTTCCTCAGGAACTTGTTGCGAACAACCAGCCTCTTCCCTGGTGGTGTCAGGTCGAAGATTGAAATGGGCTTCATACTTCTGTCCTGGTGTAGCTCGTCCACGACCCACAGACTTTAAGTAAAGATCAACTAGATGACTTGGGGTACGACATTTCTTTGTAGTATGGTTATAACAACCACATTTTTGACACACAGGTTTATCATCCCTGTTCTTGGAAATGTTCTTACCCTTTTTGTAAGGTTTACCTTTGTTGGAGTCACCTTTTTGGGGCTTCTTATTGCGTCTGCGCTTGTTTTTACCCTTCTTGGAGTTTCCTTGTTGATAGTTCTTTTTAGATCTATCATTAGACATGGGTTTATTCTGAGTATATGCATGTACTTCAGGCAATGGAGCAGACCCAACAGGGCGCTGCTGATTATTCCAAACCATAAGTTCAGAATGTTTTTCGGCCTCAAGTAAAGTTTGGATAAGCTCTGAATAAACTTGGAAACGCCTTTCACGGTATTGTTGTTGAAGAATCCTTTCAGAGGGAAGCATAGTAGACAAAGTCTTTTCTATCTTATCCGCATCTGTAGGTTCTTTCTCGCAGAATTGCAATTTTGAGCAAATCCTATGGACAGCATGATTGTAGTCACTCACAGTTTTGAAATCCTGTAAGCGAAGTTGCGTCCACTCATAGTTGGCCGCGGGCAAGACAAGTGTCTTTTGCTGTTCATAGCGTTGCTTAAGTGAAGTCCATAGATTGTGTGGATTTTCTTCCAACAAATATTCAGCATTAAGATCAGGGTGAATGTGGCTCCTAATAAGGTATAGGGCTGTATAAACGTGTTGATCTTCAAGCGGTGCAACCCCATCTTCGGGTGGTAACACAGCTCGATAAAGTCCACGGGACGAAAGACTAACTTTTATGTCTATAGCCCATGTGGGATAATTGTGGCCGTCTAGAGCTAGTAATTCAAACTCTTTGACAGTCATTGATCCTACATGATATAAAAACCATCGAAACATTTTAAGTTATTAAAATGTTGAGGTGTGTTGTAATTATGGGATGCAAATAAAAACAAGATAAATCTTGTATCGGTAATGGTGTAAAATTCTTATATGCATAATAAAGCAATGGAGGTAGTCACCAAAAAAAGGGTGTAGACCTCTAATTGGGCATATTATGTGTAAATAGTAGATGCCAATTAATTATGCAAATTGTATAACGCGTCTGAAGGTAGTCATCAAGAATTGATGTAGACCTTAGTTTAATTTGCAAACGAATTGGGTACGCACGCTGAGGATAGTCACTAAGTAGTATACTTAGTGTAGATCCCACAGTAGCAACAACCGGTGCTACCTTGTGTATGGCCAATAGGGATGCAAATTAATGGTAGTCATCTTTGTGAAAAGATGTAGACCAAATGTTCTAAGAGGTAATGTTGGGTACGCACGTTGAGGATAGTCACTAAGTATTGCTTAGTGTAGATCCCGCAGTAGCAACTATGGTGCTACCTTGTGGAGTGGCCAACAAAACGACTCTAGAACATGCGTGTTATATAATTGTTAAAAAAATTACACATAAATTGTCGCATCCATTATTTAAGCGCGTAGTGCTTTAAAGTTAAAAGCGTAAAGGAACTTAAATAAAAAAAAATGATCGATTGCGAAATAAATAAATAATTGCAAGATCATGGTCACAATAACAAGGATATTATTTATTGGATTTGTCATTCATACCGGGACAAACACTTTGAATAATATCACAAACAGATATTTTATAACAATATAAAGTATCACAAGTACAATTATAAATGTCAACGACTAAGCATAATTAGTACTTATATTTTACAGCACATAATTTATAGGAGACTAACAGAGTCTTATACGAATTAATGCTGAAAATAAATAAGTAAAATAACTAATCGGCTGGACCAATTGGGACTGGTTTCATCACATTCGGGCCCTTGGAAACATGTTCGTGCGTGCAGTAGAGTGGGACCAAGGAGCAGGTGGATTTAGGCCATCAGCCCAAAGCGTGCAAAGGGCAATTTAGGCCGCTCGTCAGCAGGGTAAAATCCCTAACTGCTTACAGCCGCCACTGCTCCAGGTCTCTTTTCCACCACGCCGCCGCCGCTGCTTGCCTTCAGATCGAAGAGGACTCCCCCTCGTCGGGAGAGTAGAAGCCAGCACCGCCGACCGCCATGTTCAGGACCTCCGCGCTCGGGAGGCCAAGATCCGCTGGGTTCCAGGCACCTGTGCGACGAACACCGGGACGCTGGTCCATTGCCGCCGTCTTGCGGCCTAGGAGGCGCCGGAGTGTCGGAGTCGGCAGCGTCTCCGCCGGAGGAGGGTCTGGGAGTGCCTGCGCTTTCATGCGGGCAGCGGCTTCCGCACGCGTCGCAGGCGGAGTGGCCGGTGCTGCTGCGAGAGGAGGTGCGGAGGGCCCGGCGAAGTCCATGACGTAGTATGGTGGGACGCCGGTCCTTGCCGCACGCGTGCCTCCTGGGTTGATGAGGTAGCCGATGCCGGGGCCGGTCACCACTTCCTCTTCTTCGACCTTCACAGCGTCGAGCGCAGGGGCAGCCTGCGTGGCGAGGTACCACGGATGGAGCGGGGTCGCCACTGGAGTCGTCGGAGTGACCGGTGTGGGCGACGGCAGCGAGTAGTTGTACTCCAGTGTGTGCGGCATCAAGGCGAACTCCTTGCAGAAGTCGCACCAGTAGCGCGGTGGCGCTGGTGCCGGCGACATTGGCTCCATGGGGATGTACGCGGGCGCGGCGACGGGCTCAGCACCAACTTCTTCGACGAGCGGCGCCGGGGCCTCAACGACTGGTGGCGCCGGACCTTCAACCGCTGGTGGCGCCGCGTTGCTTGGGCCAGCGCCATCCACGCCGAGGCGAGGGGACGGTGGCTGGCTCTGCAGACGAAGTTCTTGCGGAGAAGCCTGGCGGACACGGCGAATTGGGCTCCAGCGACGACGAGGAACAGCATCTGCACGGATGCCACGAGCAGCGGAGTCGAAGAGGCGGCCGAAAGAACCATGGCCTCCATTGCCAGCGTTGCGACGAACACGAGGCCCAAGGCGCTCGAAGACGCTGTGACGCTGTGCATGGTGGCCGTGGTGACGGATCGGGCCACGACGTACTCCACTGATGCGACGGAGGGCGAAGAACAGACCACGAACGATGTGAGACGGTAAGTTAATCTTGGCCATGCTTACCGATGGGGGTTCAGAGACATGTAAATGCCTCTGTTGGGCGTCGTCTTTCTGTTCCTCTGTCTGTTCTCGTAGAGCAACGTGTCTGATAACGTGTTAAGAGTGAATGTAAATAAACAGTGAACAACTGCTGCTTTCATTGATCTTGTTAGATTATATACAAGTGAGAGATCACATCGTACGGACGTGACTCCTTGGTGTTTGAGTACAGGAAGAGCAACTGCTCTTGGCCAAAGGACATGCCCCTTCGGATGGCATGCTAACTGCTAGGCTAACTGCTAATCCTATCACCAGATGAGATCACCGATTAGATGATGAAGAGGTGTCTCTTCAGAGGAGACATCGTTTCACAACAGCATGTTCATGGACCAAGGTGGCACAGGTCGACAAGTCCAGGGGGCACTTTTTCGCGTTTGCAAATTCATGAACCAAAGTGGCACAGGCGGACAAGTTCAGGAGTCACTTTTTCGGGTTTGCAAGTTCATGGACCAAAGTGACACAGGCTGACAAGTTAAAGAACCGCCAGTGTATTTTACTCTAACAAATATTATCCAATCATAGACTAACTATGCTCAAAAGATTCGTCTCACAAATTACAAATAAACTGTGTAATTAGTTATTTCTTTTCTCTATATTTAATACTCTATGCATATACCGTAATATTCGACGTGACAGGAAATTAAAAAATTTTACAACATTTTTTAGAAACTAAACAGGCCCTGCTCATTGTCAAAAAAAAAAAACGTGCTCATGAATGCGAGGCATGTTAAATTGGCTGATGGGCTCTGATGATATCGCAGCCCATGTTCCATCCATTCAGAAAGTACATAATCGGCTCGTAGCCTTGTACAGAACAAGTGATTGAAGCCGCATTGTCAAATGCAGACTAGTTACAACTTACGGTTACTCCCTTCGTCCCAAAATAAGTGTCGTTTGCACTTTTTGAGAAATAATTTTTAACTAAATATATAGTAAAAAATATTAATATTTATAGTACATAATTAGTACTATTATTGGCAAGATCTTTAAGTCTATTTTTAACAAATTTATTTAAAAATACAAATATTGCACGCATTTTTCTATAAATCGAGTCAAACTTCTAGCACAAAATCATAAAACGACACTCTTTTTTTAGGACGGAGTGAGTACATCATGTAAACAGCAACAAGATATCCCTCTGAAAGTACAACTATTTAGGCCACGTTTGATTCACGATGGTAAAATTTAACTCCCCTTATATCGAATATTTGAACACATACATAGATTATTAAATATAGACTATTTAAAAATTAAAAACACAACTAGAGAATAATTTATAAGATGAATCTTTTAAATCTAATTAATCCATGATTAAACATTAATTATCAAATAAGACGAAAATAAGTACAATGCCCTCTGAAAGTCTAACTCGAGATCTGAAGCTACTGACAGTAGCACACTCTCTGATCGCACTCTTGAGGACAATGTAACATCTGGATCCTTAAAACCAACTTAGGGCATCTTCGCTTCCTCCGGAATGAGCCCCAGGAAAAATTCCGACTGGAATTGTTAGTTAATTTTACAGAATTTTTCATTAGCCGAAACAATTCCCGGTGCCATCCTGCCCTAAACGAACGGGCCCTTAACATAGATCACGGGACTCTAGGTATACAATTTAGCACAGCAAAATGAATATTGAACCCTAGATCACAAATTTTAATAACAAGCATATCTTCAGCACAGTCAAGAAATTAAGCACCCAATTTTCTTCATCTTCCAAATTATCATTCCTGTCCTCTCGCCACAATCTTGTACTTGCCTGTCACTTGTTGCTGCAACAACAGAAACACAAACGGAGACAGAAAAAAAAATTGCGTCACGATGCTAAATGTCAGCAAACTAATTAGTAAATGTCGTTATTGTTTTTACCTTCTCCCATAGCTCGGTGTGCTCTCTGCAGAAGCCGGCGACGATGGCGCCGCCCTTTCCCTCCTGGTACTCGATGCAGAGGCCGGCGCCGAGGCCGCACGAGACATGGAAGCCGAGGCCACACTTGGGCTGGGCGCACTCGAGGGCGCACCCTTTGTTGCCCTCGCAGATGTAGCAAGCCTTGGCGAACCGGGGGGCGGGGACGCGGGAGCAGTCGATGCCGTCGCGGCCGTCGGGGTCCCGGAAGAACACCTCCGGCACGAGCAGCGCGCACGAGATGTGCGCCCACTTCCCATCCGTCGTGCGCTTCATCGCGCCGCCGCTGGACGGGCAGAGGCAGCAGCTCCGGCGGCGCACCGCCGGCTTGTTCTTCTTGGCGATGCAGAGCGAGCAGAACCAGTCGCCGTCGGGGATGGCCTGCGCGAGCGGGTTGCCGTAGCAGGACGCGTGCACCATCAGGTCGCACCCGTCGCAGAACACGATGGGGTCCGACGGGTCGCCGTCGGTGCTCGCGCACACGGCGCAGAGCACGCCATCGTCGTCCTCCACCTCCACGGGCTCTCCCTCTCGCTCTTGCGCCACCTCGTCAGACCCATTCCTCGGCTCTTTTTTGACTGATGTTATCTTCGCACCAGCCGCTTCGTCGGATTTCTTGCGCACTTCAACCACGACTTCAGACTGCTCGCCGTCGACGATCTTGCAGGGTTGTTTCTCCAGACCTTTACCTTTACGGGGTGAACTTGCTTTGCTTAGTTTCATGGGCACCTGCTCCTTGATTCCCTTATGATTGATGGGCTTCTCAGGTTTCTTGAACTCTTCGCCTCTCGCGCGTTCTTCAGTGCCACTCGCCACTCTAGAATTGATGGCGCCGCCGCCGGCGTGCTTACTGGATCCTTGAGGCCTGGCTTCTTTGGCGTTGACTACTCGAGCACCATCTGACTGCACGGGTGGAGGCGGCATCACGCGCTTGTTGACGGGCAGGCAAACCGGGGCGGAACGCGCGGCGTCCTCGCGCCGAGCCGGCGAGTGGGGGCGCTTGTTAGCCGAGGCGCAGGCCGAAGCAACCGTATCCACCGGCGGCGCGGCGCAAGCGCGCCTGCCGGGTGGTAGGCACGCCGGAACAGAACCGGCGGCGTCGCCCCGAGGCGCTGGCGCATGGACGCGCTTCTTGGCCGAGGCGACCGCACCCGGCGGCGGCGGCGGCGGCGGACCGCACGGGCGCTTCTTGGCCGGAACGCACGCCGGCACGGCCGCATCTGCCGGCGCTGCGTAGGCGCGCTTCTTGGCGGGGAGGCACGCAGGCGCCGCGTCCTCCGGCGGCGGCGCGGCCAGGATGGCTCGTTTCTTCGCCGGGAGGCAGAACGGGGCGTCCGCCACCTGCACCCGCGGCGCCACGATGGCTCTCTTCTTCACCGGGAGGCAGAGAGCAATAGGTGCCTCCTCCGGCGGCTGCGGCGGCGGCAACACGCGCTTCTTGGCCGGCAGCAGCACGCTAGGAGTCGATCCGAGGTGGGAGCCGACGTACCTGAACCGCTTCGATGGCGGCAGGTCGCGAACGCTGCCGCTCGCAATGCCGTTCTTGGCGATCTCCATGTACGACCGGCGGGCGGCGAGACGGATGAGCTCAAAGATTGGGCAGTAAGCGAGAGGAGGAGAAGACTTTTCTGGGCGCGGGAATTCCGAGCGGAGGGAAGTACGGGGGTTTAAAGATCGCGGGAGCTCGAAAGATTTTCGGGGTTGGGTGTTGAACGGCCAGAACCAGAGGGGGAGAGCGCGGCGCGCGGCGGAGGAATCTGAGAAACATTTTGGCTCGGTGGGAAGTTGAAATGGGAGGGGAGGCGACGGCGTCTCTCAATTTGGGTTTGAAATTTCGAGATGGGAGGAGTGTTTCTGCCGCGGGGCATCGGCGGACTACGGTTTTCGCGGAAAAATTTTTGTTTTCGTTTGGGAAGGGAAGAAGCATGTGGCGGCGCGGCGGCGAAGTGGCGCCAACCAGTGGCCCCCGCGCGCGCCAGATTGGGGAATTGCGAATCCAGCAGGCGCAGTTAATTGGGCCCGATTACTCCAAAGAAAAAATAAGTCTTGGGCTTTTCTATGGGCCGGCAACCCACGTACAGTAACGCGTGTTATGAGATGGAATTTCTCAACAAAAAAAACTCTGATATGGAATCCAGGGACTCCTCTTTCGCAGATTTCTGTGTTCGTTCCCCTGTGGTTGTGGTTAAATTAATTTTAGTCCACCATTGTTTGTTGAATCTTAGTCCGTGGTCGTTGTTAGGGCCTTGTTTAGATCCGAAAAATGTTTTTGGATTTAATTATTATCTAACTATATAGACTAACTAGACTTAAAAAATTCAGCTTACAAATTATAGATGAATTGTGCAATTAGTTATTTTTTATCTATATTTAATGCTCCATAAATATGTCATAAGATTCGATGTGACGGAGAATTTTAAAAAGTTTTAGATTTTTAGGGTGAACGCCTAAGTCTTGTAGAGCAGACCAAAGTTTCCACCAGCCTCCGGAGTTGTTTCGAGTATGTATAGTTCGCCATGAGATGACCCCTGCCAGCATAGCGTGCAAATTTGGGTTTCTCTAGCCTTCCCGCCTCAGAATAGGAGTCATGCGGGTTGGTTCCATGTTTAGGGGGTGTTTAGTTCAAAAAAAATGCACAATACAAAATACCAAATATTTTGAAATGGTGGAATGCAAAATGCTAAAATTTTCAGAGTTCTATCCAAAATACAGAATTTATTGCCCTTATAAAAGCCTCTTGAGGCTCTTTTTTTTTGGAGTGGGGGGTGGGGGGGTTACCTCTTGAGGTCAAAATCCAAAATGAAAAATAACTACCTTTTTGTCAAAAAAAAATTTGCATGGTGTTTAATTCTATTTTGCAAAATGATAGACCAAAACCTTTTCTTTTTTTTTTGGAAAATAAGGGAAACTAAACACCCCTTTAGTTTCCTAATCTGGCCCGATCAAAATCAGCAAAGGAGCCAATGAAACGTGCATTGTATGCTGGCTTCGCCAAGCACATGCCAAGTGATGTCTCTAGTAATAATTCAGTGAACTGGTGTAGTCCTCGCATCCAGAGCCGATGTTGCAGAATGAGACCATAGGCAATCGGCGGCGGCCTTACCGTTAGCTCCGGCTACGTTGGCACCTCGGACCGGTGCCGGCAGCACTATCCTGACTCCTGAGTCATCGCCGGCCACCAACGGCCGATGACTATTAGTGGCTGTGATTATCGCGCAGAGAATAATCATGATAAATCAGTTTTTTTAGTACTACATTAAAGGAAAAAACAGATTCAACCAAAACAAAAATAAAATGGTCCAATGGTTTCCTAGCCAAGCTGGAGGCTATGTATGTGTGATGTATATTTACAGTCAAATGAACATACTAGCTGGCAAGGGTCGTGCCCATGAATTCTGAATGAATATGAATTGCTGTTACAGCATCAACATGTTACTCACCAAAAAATTGTTACTGCAAGTCAAACTCCAGGATAGCTAGCTCCTGTTTGATTTTATCCCTCTCGGTCTCACTCACCAGCATTAGCCGAGGCTAGCATAACGTTAACATTTTTATAAATTACAATCACTCTAGTTCACCTGCCTTCACCTCGAATTCTTCCCTGGTTGAAAGTATCTTTACGCGAACCATGCCTCGCTCCCACTCAGAATTTCCAACCAAAATCAGCCTGCTAGCGTTGATCCTCTCCGCATGCTTAAATACCCTAGTAGTAGCAAAAACAGATATTTCAGTCACGGCGATAAAAGAAAGGTAAACAAATGGCAGGCATACCATTTGAGACGTTTGTCTTCTACAAGGTCAACAGATCGGCCTTTCTTCCTCAGAGAGGCAGCAATACTGGATGCTGGCCCTTCAAGTTCTTCGTCCAAAGGGAAGACAATGTCGTCAATTTGGCGTGACATATCAGGCAAGAGACCCTTTTCCTTCAGCAGCTGTTAGAACGCAAATTACAACGTAATCAGAGCCACTCCATTGAAGCAATACCATAAACTCAAAATGATGAATTTTCAGCAGCTGTTGAAACGCAAATCACACCCAAATCAATGCCACTCCCTTGAAGCTGTATCACAGATTCAAAATGATGTATAAACTGCAATAATACTTTTCAAGAGCTTCATGCTATCAAGTACTCCCTCTGTTCCAAATTATGTCGCTTTGACTTTTTGGAACATAGAAATTGCTATGTATCTAGACATATGTTATACCTAGATGCCATAGCAAAATAGATGTATCAAAAAAGTCAAAGCAACTAATAATTTGTAACAGAGGGAGTACTAGACTTTTATTTCTGCACTCCACATTGCATGAATTAGCACACGCATAGCACTTGTGATGCTTAGTGTATTGAATTGGTTATGTTTTAGGTACATAATAACAGATGTTGCCCTTATCTGCATTAAACATCAATCTAAAACTGAACTTATTCTTACACCAACCAGATTGTTTAATTCTATCAATAAAAAACCAGAGATAAGATAAAACATGCCATACTTCCACTATAACAGCATCTCCAAATCCAAAGCCACAAGCCGGTATATCTTCACTTCCAAATGTTGAAAGCAATCTATCATACCTTCCACCACCACAAATTGCTCTTAGTTTTCCTTCTCTATCAAATGCCTACAAAAGTGTTAAGAGTTTCAAAAACAGGAGCTGGTGGCATGAAAAAAGGTAATGTAGAATAAATTTGTTGGGAAAAAGGAAAAATGAAGGAATGTCAGATCAACACAACATTGGAAAAAAATCCAAATAAACTCTATCAGAACAAAATATGTTATCTAATCAGGCAAAAATATTAACCTGCCAATCTGCATGGACTATAGTAGCTTAAGCTCTCACAATGATTCAAAGAACAGATTTCACAAAAATTGACTTTAGAAACACTGCAGAAATATCTTTTCTCGAATACGTAGGAGAGCTGTGTGATATTAAGAAGAAAAAAGGGGTTAGGAACCTTACAAGTTCAAAGTTCACACACCCAAACCATCCAAATGCTACAGAAATATTATTTGTAAATAAAATAGAGATTATTGTCTGAAAATGAATAATATCTTTTAAAATAAGCTTTCATGTGCAGTTTGACAACATGGCCCCTTATCTGCTTGTTAGTGGTCCTACTGTTGACATAAGAAAGAGATGAGCTGAAAACAACCTCAAATACAATTCCTGTGTAGTATGCAAGGCCACGGACCACTGATGCATCAAAACAAATCCAATCAGCATAACCATACTGCTCCGCAAAGGAGAAGAGTTTCTTCAAGTCAGCAACAGCTTCAACATCAGAGCCTACCACCTCTGCATAAGTATATCAAGATTAAACAAGAACCTTTGCCAAAAGGTCCTGAAGATTAAAAAACAAACACATATATGGATAAAGAAAGCCAAGGTTATCAGCTTAACAATAAATAAAGCAAAAAGGCTAGTCTTTTAGGTAAATACATTTTCCAATGTAGAAACATTACCTCATATAATATTCAAGTAAAGGTATATGATATGGAGCATGCATAATAAGCCAACAACAAAAGGTTAAGAGAAAACCTTCAAGTTTGGACAATGACTTGAGCGAAAGCACATCAATGATACCCTGGACAGCTTCAGATGACAGCCCAGTAGAAATAAGTTCCTTCTCAATTTCTTCCCTAGTCATTTTACCCAACTGCATAATGCTTATGTTAGAATGCAAGACAGTCATTACACCAACAAAAGTCTACCAATAAATAATTACATCAATGCATTGGTATTTGGCTTATCACAAACAGTCAGATATAAGATATGAAAAGCAAGACAGTGATATGTTCCAGAGACTTGGCGGTTTTGGAGGGGCGCTCTCTGTACTAGAGATAAGAGTCGAGGTGGTTCAAGATTTGTTCCATTACCCCAAAAAAAAAAAGGGGGGGGGGGGGCTCTAGTATATAAATGAAATATAAAAATCTGGAGAAGATATACAAACCGTCTTATTTCTATTGCAGTTCAATGTTATAAATTACCACAACTTGTCAGCTCCCAATGCTACAAATAGAGTATAATTGGCAAGCAGATAACAACCCAAAGCTACAGAGTACAACAGGCAAGGAAATAATATGGTACAACAATCAGCAATGAACAGATGGTAAGTCAATAGCAGAATTTGGGCATACTTTATCGACAATGACACAAACTTCAGTGAATAAATGTTCTGGGATGGAGTACATGTTCAACACAGCCTGAAGAACCTGCAAAAAGCAAATGACAGCCAAGCAAGAAATCAGAGAAAATGCATGCACTAGCATGTAATCAAGACATTATAATGTATTCAGGTGTCAGCAGCTACATCGTTTTTAGGTAATCCAATTCCCAGAGTTCCTGTCTCCTTATGAAATAGGTAATAAGGAATAAAAAAAGACATCTGCTACCATGAAGCAACATGATTATGTACCAGACCAATTTGGTCATAATAGTTTAAGGCCCTGTTTAGATTTGAAATTTTTTGGCCAAAGTGGTAAAAAATTTTGTGGTTAGAACACGCGAAAAATTTTAGGTGTTTAGTTTGACAAATTTTTTTCTGACACAACTTGGGCTGCATGTATTTGCAGTTGTCATTGGTGGACTTCCATGAGAGTGCGTGCACAGTTGCAGCCCAAAATTTTTGCCCCAAAATTTTTTGGCCCCGTTTAGTTCCTAGGCCCCAAATCCACAGATTTTTTTCTCTTTGGGCCAAAAAATTTCAAATCTAAACAGGCCCTAAGAGTCCGTTACTAATACGTACCAATACAGCTTTAACAAATTACTTTTGAATACATACGTCCGAGACAAAAGCACCAAAAACATGAAGGGGAAATATTAAGTTAAATGTGAACTAAACATGGAAACTTGAGCATGAAAGGTTACCTTACGGCTGGACACCCTGATCCCCACATCTGAAGATGTAATTCCAAGATGTTGAAATAAGAGAACAATAGCATTAAGAAGCTCAGCCTCAGCCTGACTCAATCAATGAGATGGCAATGCCGAATCAGTTCAAAAGTATACAAGCACAGCAGCAACCAGAATCAGTAAAGGAGAAGGGTGGTACCCGAACTTTAGGCACACCAAATATATCCATATTCCATTGGTAATGTTCCCGCCTTCTTCCTCTGGTCATGCGCTCATATCGCCAGCATTGTCCTATAGTAAACCATTTCAGTGGAAGGGAGACTGATTTTCTAGACAGAAGAAGAGTAGGTGAAAATCACATTCTGATGGAGGCACGAATAGACACTAGAATACTATATAGGTATCACGGATTATTAGAAGTAAAATTAGCAAAGGCATACATACCCTTGCTTTATGACTAGGCGCGCGAGGGAAGGGGTGATTTCGGGCCTGAGAACGACACGGCGACCCCCTTTATCCTCAAAGTTGTAGAGCTGCGGTGCAGATTCAAAAGCAAAGTTATAAATGACTCCAATTCAGAAACTAAGAAAGGGCTCATCTCACTGAATAATGATGAAGATGACGAGAAGACTCGAGGGAGACCTGCTGCGTAATCTCTTCCCCTGCCTTCCGGATGAAGAGAGCCTCCGACTCTAGGACGGGGAAGTCCACCTCCTCGAAGGCCATGAGGCGGGAGACTTCCCTGAATTGGTCGAAGAGCCAGGTGCGGAGCCGCATGTCCTCCGGCGGGAAGTCCCTAGTTCCGCGCGGAGGGTTGACGTCGACGACGCCATCAGCATCACCGTTCGTCGAGGCGGCGTCGCCGTGGGTCAGCGTCGACGAGGATGCGGCGGAGGAGAAGAGACGGCAGCGGCTGTGGATGTGGCGGCGCGAGAAGGAGCCTCCGAGGCAGGTGGGGCTGAGGGGCAAGCGCGGGCGGAGGAGGAGGAGGTGGCGAAGCGACGGCGGCGACGACCACGCCGCCATCGATTCGACTGGCCACTGGCAGATTGGAAGCAAATCTAATCAGCGCGGCAGCAGGGTGGCTCGGGTTTGCGGCGCGGGCGGGAGACTCGGCAGGCCGGCGGTCCGGGGCTCCGGGCGGTAGCTCGGTCAGGTGGCGCCCGAGACGCAAGCAGCGGAGCGAGCCTTGGAGTGGATAAACATAAATTTAGATGAAATCAAACTTTTTATGACAAATTCTTAGATTTATAGCACCAACGTATGGAGTACAAAGAAAACAATATTAATGTTGTATCTCCAAGTAAGTTTTTTGTTACAAAAGTGATTTCTACTATCTGTATAATAATGTTTATTTCATATTATTAATATTAGTACTTTTGTGTGTATACTTTGGTCAAGTCTAAAAAGTTTGACTTCACAAAATTTAAATGTATATTTATTTTATGATGAAGAGAGTAATACGTAGGCCTAGTTGCCCTGTACTCTTTTTGTCTTTGTTTTCTCCTTTGCCCTGTAAAAGTATTCTTTCATTCAATTAAAATACAAAAAAAATCGATAGGGGATTCCCCTGTCGTTCCTTCGTTCCAATAAAAAATGTAATTCCCCTATTCTCTTTTTCATTAGTTTGCCACAGGCCATACCCCCATACGCCATTGACATCGAGACAGGATGTAGCTCAAATCGGATTTTCCATACTTTTATATTTTTTTGGGCCCATTCAGCAATAACTAATGGTTTCTACACTGGTAAGCTAGCGGATGCATTGTTCCATATCTAATAAGTCATGCTAAAAAGTATGAAAAAAATGCAATTTAAGTTACATCATGCGTCCTGACATATTTCATACTCTTTTTTCTTATTGTTCCTAACATGCACTCAAGAATAACAATATTTTACTGCATGTATATTTTTGTATGATGTAAATAATTAATTAAACTTAAAAAAACTGTGCCCCTTGCAAATTTTGGTTGCACGAGCAAGGATATATATTTTTGTTAGGTTGTCATTTGTTCATGTAGCATAGGTTTCTGTTACTTAGGCTTAAGAAAAACTAATTCTATAATATTTTTATAATGCAGCGGTCATGTTCTTAATAGCGTGTCGTGAGAGATAATAGCTATGTAGTGTCCAAAATCCAAATCTTACCATTTCATACTAACAATCTTATCTGCCACCAATGGTGCATGGTATTTTTATTTTGTTGATTTGTGGACAACAGCAGGTTGGTTTTGAAACTGAGTTCGTTTGCATTTTGTTATTTACATCCTGAGTTTGTCTGTCATGTTATCGGGCAGCGGGGAAATAGCGGGGTTATCAGGCACCATGGCAAGTAGAGTTAGAAAGAAAAATTTTCTTTTCATTGCCGCATTATCAAGCAGTGGGGGGACAACCCTAGCCTATGAGTGATAATGGGCATGTAGTTCATGCTTCTGTGATAATTCCTAACAAGAATAGGGCCTCCTATTTACTCCTGTTTATTTTAAAATAAAAGAAGTACCTAATTGCATTTGGTTTTCCTTTTTTAGGTTGAGTACTAAACGTAACAATATTTATGGTCTAACCCGCGCGAGCGCACCACTATTACTATATAAGTACTTGATTTATCTATTTACATGGAACATTCGCTTTCATGTGTTTACATTTAGTTTGAACTTTCTGTTCTTTTATTTTTTTTAGTCATCCATCTATTTACAATTATGTAATAACAATATCCATGGTGCCAACCTGTGTGCATGTGTTGTTTCCTGCAAAAACTGTATGTAGCCTGAGCATATGCCATTGCTGATGATGTGGTCAGGTGCCTCACGAAAGCTATTTGTACATAGAATTGTTTTATCTATTTTTATACAACACTATTATTTTATGTAGCATGTTGTTACATTTACGTCAGCAAGAGTGTTTATATATTTTCTAAAACTTTCTATATAGAGTCAATTTGGCAGAGTATATTATCTCAGGTACCATTAGGTTATAAAAAATGATATGCTTTCTTGCGGTTGCTTTTCATGTGATCCTAGCAAATTTAACTTAACTAAATCAGTCTTCATCTATTGTTGGGGTGATGTGTGATGACTAATGCCACAATGACTTTTTGTGATCCTACCCTGTGCTCCTGGAGGTAATGGTCCTTTCCATTAATTTTGTTGTGTTTCATAGGTCAGTTCTCTGCTATCTCCTACTGCAATAGACCTTTCTCCGATATATGCCACAATAACTTTGTTTATGCATGAGATACAAAATGTTCCATAGGCAAGTAAACCACCTAAACAACTGCTTCCTTTGAGAGATCATGATCCTCTGTTTATGCAAGGAGTAGAACACATGGGTGTAGGGCAGTGAAATATGATTAATAGTGAGCAAGTGCAATGTTCAGAAGCCATAAATATTCACAAGTTGATTGAACTATGTAGTCATACAAGTTTTAGTTAGATTGCAAATTATTTCTCTGATTTTTTCCCCTTAATTATAAGTGATGTTGGTTCGCTCCTGCCTATGACTATAGCACATTAGCATAATTGCTTCTTTCTGGATCACTTTTGACTTAGTAACAATATCCTAGAACCATGTACTAAGGTAGCCACTCATTTCTATGTGCAATATTACCGTTCAACACTTTCTCTAAAAATAGATTTACAGCCTTGTTTGTTTGTCACCAGTGAGGTTACCATGTTCGTGGGAGACACCTTTGGGGAAAACATGTATATCACCCTGACTGCAAGTAAATTGATGTGTTGTTTTAAACACCTCTTGGTGTTTGACATTCACGTCCTAGTTTGTTGCTGTATCAACCATTCCTTTTTGTTGTAGTATATCGTAATTAGCACATTTTCTCTCATGCTACTGATTTGAGGCTAAACCTAAACATGAGAGAGAGAAGAGAAGAGATTATCTTTGTGCCTTGTTGTAATCTTTTAAAATTATTACTGTTATTTGATTGTAGGTGCCTTGTTTCCAGCTTAGAGAAAACAGTTGGACGCTGAATGCTTATATGGATGGGAAATGAGATGTTAGATTTGAAATGCCATGAGAATCCACTTTTCAGGAGTGTTTGTGTAGGGTCTTAGTAGCGTCATTTATATTATATTAGGCTACTTATTTTGAATTGCACTGCAAACTACTGATAGCATTAATCTATTTTTATGGGTATGTCCAAACCGAAAACTATTTGGTCGCTTTTCATTATGCATGTAGTATAGAACCAAGAACTATTTGTCAGATTTGGAAGTGTACAGTATGTTGGCTTATTGCATCAGCTATTGAACATATTTTCTAAACCTTTTTCAATACAAAGATTCAACATATATTTTTACCCGTGTATTTTTACGACATGCGCGCGAGGGCGCGCACAATCTACTAGTTGAAACTACACTTGTGTTTCCTCTCTCCTTACCTCTCCGTCATGGATTTTTATATTTGTGTTAAGCGATAAATACTTAAGATAAAATCTGGATTTTTAAGGTTGTCGGCATCACATGCAAATTATATATCTATATCTATATCTATATCTATATCTATAGATATATCTATATCTAATATCCTTAAGATATCCATTTCAAGAGCCCACTATCTATGACTATAGCTCACTAACTTGTAGAATTATGACATACACATGAACGAGATACATCATTGATACATGTATTTAGTTGTCCACATTATCATATTGCACCATACACTAACATTATTTTATGACACTTTATCCATTCATATAATTCGGTACCTTCTCTAATTCGGTACCAGAGAAAGCTGGTACCATTTGGTTCTTGGAAAAACTCGGTACCGAGGTATTTCGGTTTCGGTACTTTCGGTTCGGTATCGGTAAATACCGAAAGTACCGAACAACATGTAATATCAGGTTGAGTAGTAAATTTTGATAGAAATTTTACATGAATCCATATAGAATAATAGTGTCAAATTAAACAAATAGAAAGCCACAAATACATAATATATAGTTGTCCACAAATACATAATATATAGTTGTCCACAACATAATATATAGCTATTACATGGGCTGCTGGCAGACTAATTCGGTACTGTTCGGTAATTTCAGTTTACCGAGGCCTAGTACCGAAAGTACCTCGGTAAATTCGGTACCTGGGAACCTGGTATCGACAGGAATCGGTATTTTTCGGTTCGGTTCTCGGTATTTTTCGGTTCGGTTTGATTTTCGGTATTTCGTGACTAGGGTTAATTATTACCTATTTTATTCTAAATTTTATGAACCAAAAAATTAAATTGACTTATAATTTGTAATTATTAGAGTAAAATGTAATCTAATCTGATTTCGAATCATCAGTGATTCTCGAGCAACGCACGTGATAATCTTTTTTATTATACAGTATCTAGTATATATATTAAAAAACTCCCCTCTACATGGTCAAAAACTTGGTAGCGATTTTTTTCTGAGACCTGTTTACTTTCACCTCAAAACATAAAGTTTTTCAAAATCTCCCCATCACATCAAATCTTTAAACATATGCATAGAGTATTAAATATAGACAAAAATAAAAATCAATTGCACACTTTGGTCAGAATTGCGAGACGAATCTTTTGAGCCTAGTTAGTCCATAATTGGACAATAATTACCACAAACAAACGAAAGTGCTATAGTGTCGTGAAATTTTTTTTTTTGACGAACTAAACACAGCCTTAAAAAGATGCAAAACCTGCACGTCAAAAGAAAAAAAAGAAACAACCGTGGATCACACGGCGGACAAGACTCCTGTACATAGTACTTTTCAAAGTCACTCCGGGGCCCACCCCCACTTCTAAAAGACTATCGGACCTTGTTTAGCTAGACTCTAAATTAATAACTATTTAAGATTCATCGTCCCATTAAATATTGCTATATATATATTATTAATTAAATATAGATAAAAAATAATTATTAAATATATTTTATAAGGTATTTTTTAAATCTAATTAGTTTATAATTAGATAATAATTGTTAAATATAATCCGAAGTGATGCAAATAAAAAAACAAGACCTCAGCCTCTCTCACTCTCCCTATATAATATAAAGAAAATAAAAAAATCCTAGTCTCTCTTCGTGCCATCCGCCGTTGGGCCTACGGCCTTCGGCGTCCCCAATAAGGCATAGCTCCGGCCTCCGGGAATCCCCATCAACCTCCACTTCCTCCTCCACTCCCCGGCCCCGGCCACGGCCACTGATCGCGGCGGTGAGGTGAGGTCCGATTGCGTTCCCATCCCCTTCCCTCTCCCTTCTCTGGGTGTTGTTCGGACGGTTTGATCCGTCAGTTTCGGGTTTTTATTGACTTTGGGGTCTCGATTTCGCTTGGGGTTTAGGGTTCTTGGTGACCAGCGGTTCGATCTGATGTCTCGGGGTTGGGTGTCGGAGGACGCGATGTGTGGATTTGGGGGTTGTGTAGGGTTTGGAGTGGGGGATTCTAGACGTTCGTGACTCGTGAGGGCTGGTGTGACTATGCTGTCGTTCTAGTCTTTTCGATGCATGGGTTTGCGATCAGCAAAGTTTGAATACGGAGTACTTTCTTAGCTGTACCTGTAAGAACGGGATGTACGAGTATGTATTGATCTGTAGCGATGCTTCTAGTTGGTCACCCCGTGAACATTCCATTGGGTCGGAGTGATTTGTTCATAGGTCAGTAAGAATCTAACAAAAAGAAAAACAAAAAAAACCTAATGGGGTTTAGAAGCTTGCAAAAATATATAGATATAAATATGAGTATAGATATCTTATAATCTTAAACCCCATTAGTAGCTTGAAAAATATATAGATATGGGCATTACAAAATAATAATATAATAATGAAAAAATAAAAAAACGAGGACCAGCAGCTTACCAACATCATTATAGGTACTGTTCCTGAAATTGGCTGCTTGGGTGTCTGCCAAATTGCTGCTTTGACTGCTTAGGTGGCCACCAAGCTTGCCTGATCTCAGCGATCGGGTGCTAACCACCAGCCAACACCCAGTTGCCTACCTATTCCCTTGTGCTTGTTACAAAACTCTTTACAGGGAATTATCATGTTTAGCAATTTGTTCATTCTTCATATTATTCACTTCTTATCCAAATGATGATTGAAGTGGTACCTATCTCCTGTAACCTTTTGTGGTTCAGTTTATGCTCCTTCTGCAATTTTCATCCTGTACAGTTTAGAATGTAATAAACTATAAAAGGATAGATTGGTAATTCAGACTGTCAATTTGCAGGGTTTTATGTACTTGCACATTACATATATGTAGGAAATAAATCGGGCGCAGACCTGATACATGTTTAACTGTTTTGGAAAAATAGACTGACTGTTTGCTATGCCAGTGACAGTTAATGTCTCTAATAGAGAAGAAAAGCCTTTACGGGCGAAATAATTTTAAATTGGTGACAGAAGTCACCATGGATTTTTGCTGAGCTAGCAATATTTATACTGAAAAGACCTCCTTGCTTCAAATTATTTGAGTGCTGAAGCGCTGAATATTGTACTCTCTCTTTTTTTTCTCATTATGACAACTGATGTTGTCACTTGTCTTATGCAGCAGAACATGCTCTTTCTACGTCTTGCTGAAGTTTTAAGTTATATTGATATTCCTGTTGTCAAGTCTGAACTCAAACCTCAGCTAACTGGTTAGTGGTGGCATGTCTGCCAAGGTGCCAAGGTACTGTTATCACATACTCCCTCCATACCTGTATTACATGTCGTTCTGGTTGATTCTTCTGATTTTGCAAAGGTTGTCGTTGAGCCTGTAAATATCTCTGCATGGACACGTTTGCCCCTGGCGCGACATGCAATTAACCACAGCCGCTCACTTCGATCGATGCAATTCGCTCGACATGCAATTAACCACAGCCACAAAACCAAGTCCCCACCAAAAATAAGTGGCTGCCAGGAATCGAACGCAGATCGCTGGAGTCACGCCTCGATACATTAACCATCTAAGCTGAAAACTTTCTTGTATAAAGTGCATCCACACCTCTATTTAATAAGGGTAAGGATGGAAAGATACCCCCTAATTAATTGCTTCTTGGTAAGCACAATCCTGTCCTAAACGTCAACTAATATGAGTATGGAGGGAGTACTTATGAGGCCACTGTCAATGTGTACACAAACTTGGTTAAATTACATATGGTTTTTCCTGTCATGAGATGTAATTCTTGTGCATTCATCTTTTTATTTTTCTAGTCTTGAGTCTACTGTTTGATTGAAACAAATGAATGATTTAAATGGGTTACCTTGCACATGCTTTTATTGTTAGTCGAACATGTTTTGGTTCAGAAGCTTGCATATGCATTATGCATGCAGCTGACACGCCCACATCTGTCCATGATGTTATATTATCTGAAGATTCATATATGGATAAATGATAGTCCAAAGCGTTGGTGACTTGGATTGTGAATTTTGTTTTGCCAATTTGACTTTAAGATCATCACTTTTTTTTTCGAAGTCAAAAATCATGCATTTTTAATTCTATTTCTTCAATCGCAACCCAGATATAAAAAAGACTGGCATGTCAAAAAATTTCTAGTTTTCCACAATATTTATATATATTTTCTGCTCTGTAGTTGTACCTATCAGAGATATGTTATGTGTGAATTCAACTCGTTTGAGTGCATTTGGATACTGAATAGTGATTACATTAATACTATTTTAAAACTATTTCGCAAACTTGTTACTAGAAGATGATGTTTTTATTATATACTGTAGTGTTGATGATCATGTTGCCTACTCAGAGTGTGATACAAGATTAATCTTTCAGGTGCTTAGGAGTTACTTCCAGTGGCATGGCGGATTGGGCCTCTATTCAAACTGATATTCTTGGCATAATAATAAAGAAGCTTCCAATCCCTGATTACATTAGATTTCGTGCTGTGTGCACATCTTGGAACAATGTCTGCAAGGATGTGTCATACCGTCCAAGGGTGGACCCATGGCTGATGCTCCCCCCAGATCAGAATCCTCTTGGTGCTCAGTTCTTTTGCATTCCTGAAAGAAAGAATCAAAGTATCCGTCTCCCTAGCACTGCCTCACTGTTTGAATCTGTCTGGGCTCCAGTTGGTTCTTCCAATGGATGGCTTATCTACTTCAGTCGAACTTATGGAACCATGCAGCTGGTTAACCCTATCAGTGGCAAACACATTCAGCTGCCCCCGTTAGGACGTAGGATCTTCTCTAAGGCCAAGCTGCTTGAAATGAATGAGAGGAACTTTATTGTTGCTGTCCTCTATGCTGATGAGAAAGGTTATAAAGTAACGCGACAAGGATCTAGCAACTGGTCGTCTGTTGAATCAAAATTCATTTTGGATGATATCATCAAGCATAGAGGTCGGCTGTACACGTGTGATATGTATGGTACAGTTGAGATGTGGGCAGAGCCACCCCATGCATGGCCAGACGAGGAAGTCACGCATCGGTGGAGGTTTCGCTGTCTTATAGAGACCCCTGCTGGTGATCTGATTAGGGTTAAGCGCCTGTGTCAGAATAAGTTTGCTGTTTGGATATTGGACAAGGGGACCTTTTCCTGGGTTGGAACCGAGAACATTGGGGATCTTGCACTGTTTGTGAGCCATTACAACTCATTCTGTTTCCCTGCCAATGACCACCCCAACCTGAAAGCGAACTGCATCTACTTCATTGACATGTACAATAACCTGTGTGCATTCAACCTTGAGCATGGGACTAAGGAACTTGTCCAAACTCTTGCTATCGGCCAAGGCCAAGGGCGCAATGACTACTACCGTCGGCCTCAGCGAGACCAGATCTTATGGTTTATCCCTTCACTGGAATAAATACTAAATGAATAGGTAATGGTGAAAGTTGCATGTCCGTTTACCCCCGAGATGGAGCTCATATAGTATTGTAGGCTCCTATGTCTCCTATGGATGGCCATTTATCCCAAGATGGAGGCCATATAGTATTCCGTATTTCCAAAGTATTGGATGTTGCACATGCAACCGCAGGTTTATGTATATGAATTTCTGAAGTATTGGACATCTTTGTAATTGTGGCTAAATCAACTGCTTTAACTATTTGCAGTGGGAGTGTATGTGAATTTGAAACTTCGTTTCAAGCTGTTTTGGGCTGTAAACTATTCTGAATTTTTAATTTTCCTATTTGAGGACTGAAAATCTAGAAAGTTACTTCCTTCATTCCTTTCATTCCAAATTGTAAGACGTTTTGGCTTTTCTATGTATTAGAGAAAAGCCAAAACGACTTGCAACTAGAAGGAAGGAATGGAGGGAGTAGCTAGTTTCAATTGCTCGAAGTACTGAAGGCTTGCATCTGCTTCTTCCCTGGCTATTGAGCAGCTGCCTAGCCTATTGTAGCAATCACATTACGCTATGATACGCTTGCTGCATGTACTCTACTCTGTACTCCTTGACGAAGTATAAGCTTTGTTCCTTGTCTCTTTGACGTAGATTTCATCACTTTCACAGTTTCACTAGTCTGCAGCAATTGTCGTTCCATCATTCACAAATACAACTGAAACGGCATATTCGTGGTACTTGCATTGGATGGTGCTCAAGCCCAGGTCACGCGTCTGGTCCCTATGCATTCGAAAAGTCGAAACGCGGTTTGAGCTCTCAGGTAAGTTTGGTTTTTAAATTTGTGCTCACATGCCACAGGTTCTTGCCGTGTGCAGTGTGATATCATCCAACACGCTTGAGCAATTGCCTTCAAGGTTTGGCAGAGTCCTGTTGCTTCTCCGTTCTTTCAGTGAAATGGCTCTGCTCCCGCAGGCACAGGCAGCTACTTGTATATAGTTCAGCGTCTGCTTGAGGGGAGCTCGATCGTGTCAAGTCAATGCAACAGAGTCAAGAACACTCCCTCGTCACTCTGCCGAGACGCCCATAGTAGCTGCTGGAGATCCCGGCCACCAGCGAGAGCGTTCGCTTCGTCCACGACTGCGCTGCCGTTGCTCATGGATTCCGCGACCGCCGCCGCCGCCGTGCATCCGCCGCGCGTCCGGGCACGCTGCGGCTGCGCGCTCAACCTCTTCCTGTTCCTGGCGGTCACCGCGAGCTTCGCGGGCGCGGCGTACCGCGCGCGCCACCACCGCCCGCGCGACCTCGCGTTCGTCGCCACCGCCTACTACCTCCTCGCGCTGCTCCTGTGCTGCGTCGCCAAGCTGGAGCTCCTGCGGGACGACCCGGCGGCCGGGGACGCCCAGCGCCGGCGGGCCAGGCTCGCCGCGGGGGCCGTCTCCGTGGCGCTGAGCGTCACGTTTTCTTGGCGCGTCGCCGACGCCATGCCGATGCTGCCGCTGAAGCTGGCCGTGTGGGGCGTCACCGCCGTGTTCCTCGGCCTGGGGCTCTACTTGCTTCTCTGCTGCCAGGACGCGGACCGCCGTGGTGAGGAGCCCCGGCGTGGCCAGAAGGGCTCCGGCAGCCGGCCAGCGAAGGCCTCGCGCGAGCTGTCTCCAGAGGAGATGGCCTGAGATTTTCAAGTTTGAACCCAATTTCGGAGAGGACAGAGCAATTTCTTTACATTACCGTAATTACAACTCATATACATGATTATAATACACGAGTCCAAACTTTTGGAGTTGGCACTTAAGATGACAGTTTGAAGTTATCGAGTAGAGCTTTGCTCGCAAGGTCTCGTGAGAAGAATTTCCCATAAAACTCGGACATGGTAAAGTTGCTGTACTTGGGCGGGTTCTCTGAAGAAACCAGCTCTGGCAATGGTCCATAGAACACCGAGTCCCCTCTCTTCCCAGGACTGAAAAAAATGCCGATGGAAACCCTGGGTTCTTCACGTGTGTTCATGACCACCCGATGCTCTACACTCGTGTACTTGTCATTAGACATTATCTGATGTTGAGAGAGTAAGTTAGTAGTGGGAAAAAAAACGTAGTTCTAGAGCTGCTCACCAAAGCTCTCTGTATATTTTACCACACTGTAATCATATTTACCACACATGATGCTGGGTGAACTAATATGTACTGTATATAATAAGCATTGAGTATGCATATGACTTCAACATCTATATGTATATAACACTGGAATGAATGAAAAGCATCAGGCCTTGTTTACTTCCAAAAATTTTGTGAAATCGACACGGTAGCACTTTCGTTTGTATTTGACAAAATATTATCCAATTATGGACTAGCTCAAAAGATTCGTCTCGTCAATTCCGACCAAACTGTGCAATTAGTTTTTATTTTTGTCTACATTTAATACTCCATGCATATGTCTACAGATTCAATGTGACGGAGAATCTGAAAAATTTTTAGGAACTAAACAAGACCTTAATTGCAGTAATTGGATTTCGACAATTGAATGTACTGTGGGCACGGTAGGTATAGCAGACGATCTGATCGAACTCGTACCTGCAAGAGGTCGCCGACGTTGATGACAAGGGCTCCGGGCACGGGCTTCACATCCACCCAGGAGATTTTGCCGTCCTCGTCCTGGTGCTTCACCTGCAAGCCCCCGACGGCGTCCTGCGCGAGCACGGTGAGCACGCCGGGGTCCGTGTGCGGGACGAGGCCCATGGTGCGCTCCGGCTCAGGGCAGTGCGGGTAGTAGTGGCACACCATGAGCTTCCCGTCGGCGCAGGACGCGTCCTCCAGCGCCTCGGCCCTGAGCCCGAGCCCCTGGGAAAGGAGGCCCAGCAAGGTGCGCGCGACGGCGGTGGCGCGGGCCTCCCACTCGAGCACCTCGGCGCGGCAGACGGCCGGGATCCGGTCGGCGAGGTCGGGGCTGCGGTTGGGGCCCAACAGGATCTGGATGGTGTCGCGCCAGCTGGCCGCGGGGGAGTTGTACAGGTCGACGTTGGAGGAGTAGTTGACCCCGCCTGTAGTGCGGCTGTAGTGCGGCGCGCGCTCGGCGGCGGGGAGCTCGTTGAAGGCGCGCACCGCCGCGAAGGCGCGCGCGGGGTAGTCGTCGGCGGCGGCGGCAGCGGCCGCGGCCGCGGCCGCGGGGAGCGCGTGGTGGTAGTTGACGAGGTGGAAGAAGCCCCAGGTGCGGGCGGCCGACGCGGCGGCGGCGGCGGCGAGGTGGGGCGGGAGGGAGAGGTCCACGACGGGGATGGAGGCGCCAGGCGGGGCGAGCGGGATGGAGCCGTATGGGTCCGGGTGGCGGAAGAGCTCCGGGACGGAGGAGACGCCCGACTCCACGAGGCCTCGCACGCCCGTGCGGTTGTCGTCGAAGGCCTTGAGGAGCTCGGCGCGGCCGGGCGCGGGCGCCGGGAGGGAGGAGGACGCCATCGAGTCCCTGTGCAGTGGAACTGGGCAGTCGTCTGTTGACTGTTGCCGAGAGGCGAGAGGGACGGCCGTGGGCGCGGCGAGAGTTGGTTGCGGTTGCAGTTGCACACACGCCGCTCCTCGCTGTTTGCGCAGCCCGAGCACGCAACCCCCCTTGACGGACGGGACACCGCCGGAACACGACGCGAGGAGAGAGGCGAGCCATCGCGGTCTGAGGGTGCCCTGGAGGAGCACGTGGCAAAAGCTCGACCCGGTCCGGTCACGTTGTTATCAGGAGTCAGTAGAAGTAGTGCAGTAATTTTCTACGTTTTCTTCTTTTCTTTCCAAAAGATTCTAAGCTCGAAATACTTCATTGATAAACGTAGTGCAATCAAGTGTTGCCATGCCGTATAGAAAAAAAGATCTAGCATACATAATTGGTCAAGTACGTGGGTTGTTAGATTTATTTGGAATTTCATGATTTAATGATGTTATTTTTTAATGGTAGGTGACGTGAAAACTTCGTTAAACTGACTCACTCGTTTTTACTTGATGATGAGGTGAGCTAGCCCAACTCAACTCTCCTTAACGGGCAAGGTTAGCATCGCCTGGCTGAACCAACCCCACGTTCAAACATGGGCTTCAAAAATGACTTTAATTTGATAAGATAGGGCCTTGTTTAGTTGCAAATTTTTTTACAAAATGGCTATTGTAGCACTTTAGTTTATAACCAGACTCAAAAGATTCGTCTCTCAAATTACAGATGAACTGTGTAATTAGTTATTTTTTATCTATATTTAAGACTTTATATATGTGCCACAAGATTCAATGTGATGAGAAATTTTGACCATTTTACAAAACAGTTCGAGAACTAAATAGGGTCTAGGTAAACGCAGTGGCTTCTTTATTGTCCTAAATCCTCGAAGGTTAGCTCCACATTCAAACATGGTACTCCCTCCATCCCAAATTGTAAGTCGTTTGACTTTTTTTACCCCAAGTTTGACCACTCGTCTTATTCAAAAAATTTGTACAAATATAGTCAAATTTTAAGTCATTCTTGAAGAACTTTTATTAATAAACCAATACACAATAAAAAAAGTGATATTTTGTACAAAACTTTGAATAAGACGAGTGGTCAAACTTGATATTAAAAAAGTCAAACGACTTACAATTTGGGATGGATTGAGTATTTTTTTTAAAAAAAAACACACACAATACAATACAGACACTCACAACACATGCACGCTAACCCTATTTCTATAAACACCTCGAAAGAATTGAGCCAGCAGATCACGAGATTCACAAAGGAGGACTTGAACCCAAATGAAAAAGTTTCACTTTCACCACAAGAAACTCAAACAGCTAATCTATGATCAACAACTAATCTATGATCAATTCGTTGTGTTCCTCATCTTTGGTGAGATAAGTCAACTCTTAATTTTTTTGAACACGTCGCCTACCGAAAATTCAAGCGCTATCTTGAGATTTGTGGTTTGTGAATCTGTTCCTAATAGTCAATTGCTCTATCATTTGGTCAGAAGTATCGGCCGTGGACAATTGTAAATGTACGCAGGAAAAGACGCGGGAAATGCCGCGCTTGGTCACCACGGCGCGACGCTGCTCTGCACTTTCTGTGAAATTCCTTCGGCTTGTTCCGGGCTTCCGGCGGCTGTCTGGCTGCTGCCTATAAACGGCAGGGGTCTCCTGTGGAGCTTTCAGTGCATGCAACAAAGAAACACCTGCGATCGCAACACACCGTCCGATCGACGTCGTCGCGTCGCCCGCAGGCCGCAGCTGCAGCTCGAGCTCGCTCTCTGAAGATCCCCTCGCCGCCGTGCATGGAGCCTGTGTTCACCGTCGAGCATGGCCACGGACCACCCGTAGTGCCGCCGGCGCCGCACCATGGGCCGGGGCAGATGGAGGGCCAGGGTCGGCGGTGGCGCGTCGGCGGGGCACGCCCCGTGGTCGCCCTGCTCCTCTTCATCGGCGTGACCGTCGGCTTCGCGTTCGGGGTCTACCACGCGCGCCACAGCGGGCGCGACCTCTCGTTCGCGATCGTCACCTACTTCCTCTCCGTCGTGCTCGCGTGCTGCGTCGCCAAGCTCCGGCAGCTGCGGCGCGACCCGGCAGCCACGGCGGCCGAGCGGCGGCGCGTCAGGATCGGCGTCTGGGTCATCTCGGTGGCGCTGGGCACCACGGTCACGTCGCGCGTCGCGGACGCCATGCCCGGGCTGGCGCTGAAGCTCGTCGTGTGGGGCGTCTCCGTCGTGCTCCACGGGCTCGTGTTATATTTCCTTTTCGTCCGCAGAGGCGCCGAGCGCTGCGACGCGGAGGACGCCGGCCGCGGCGGGCTGTCCCCGGAGGAGAGGGTCTAGTGAATCCTGTGTCCGCGCGCATCTATTGCCAATTTGCAACACGATGGACTAGGGCCTTGTTTAGTTCTTAAAAAAATTTACAAAATTTTTCAGATTCCACGTCACATCAAATCTTTAGAGGTATGCATGAAGTATTAAATATAGACGAAAATAAAAACTAATTACACAGTTTGGTCGGAATTGACGAGACGAATCTTTTGAGCCTAGTTAGTCCATGATTGGACAATATTTGTCAAATACAAACGAAATTGATACTATTCACATTTTGCCAAAAAATTTGGAACTAAACAAGGCCTAGGCAAATCTCGCCATTCTTTTATTCATTGGTTCGAATAATCTGTACATCATATAGTGAAGCAAATATTAGTACTGTGTGCAATTCTTAAAAAATATTAGTGTTGTAATAATAATATCATATATTGTTCTTATTTCATCTGTCGTTGGGCAATCTCTCATTACTGTCAATGCTAGTACAACATAGATTTCAAACTTTACAACATAACTTGAGAGTTTTGACTTTGTGTTTATAATTTGGTTGCTGGTCCGGCGATCACAGGATGAAATTATCCTCCGACTATTAGCGTTATAAATTTGATTAAATTTGAAATACTTTGATTCTAAAAAAATTACAATAACTTATAATTTAGAGTGATCCTCATTTTTTTATTTGTCACATTTGCTTTGTTCTAAATCAAATATGCGTATCTTTGACAATTGATTTCAAAAAATATATAGATCCATGTCGTATGATTTATATTTTAAGATTATTACAAATAATTTATAATTCGCACATTGTCAAACTATAAGATTTTTTTGAGCTTTTTTTGAGGGACTTCCAATATTTGACTCGGCACGAAGAAAATGTGACATAAAAACCCGGAGAGATTACTTCGTATTCGTTTTTTACAGAACGGAAGTAATGGGCCAATAGAACAATTAACAAACCAGGCCCAGCAGCTCGGCCACACTTGCCTCAGGCCTGAGCCCCCGCGCGCCGCCGACCCTGCCCCTCCCCATCAGCGCGGAATCGCGAGACTCCCGCACCTGCGCCGCCGACGGCCGACCGAAGGAGAACGGACCGACGCCGACGCGCTGCGCGTCCGTCGTGCCACGCGTGCATCGTCTGTCGCGCTGCGCCACGGCACCGCCCTCCATTCTCCTCTTCCCGTAACGGGCACAGGTCCCTCTTGACGCGACGGTTGTCGGCCGGTCCCAAGCTCCCAACGCGCTTCTTCCCTCCAGCGCTGGCACCGGGCAGTGCATCGGCCCTGGTGAGTGCCTGTTACCTGCTCTACAGCTTAGGCCCTAGAATTAGGGATTGTGAAATTGAGCTAAGGGGTTCTGCTATACTGACGAGACTGCTGCCGGAGGAAGCAGGAGTAACTCGCCTCTCTGCGGAAGGCATCGGGACATGGCCGGCACCCGCGCGACGCCGACGCGGACACCGCCGCGGTCGTCTTCCCCGGCGGCCCGCTCCGAGGTGGTAGTCCCGTCGGACTGGGCCTGCGTTGTAACGACCGTCTCCTCCGACCCCACGCCCCCGGTGGTCGTCGTGTGCGGGCCCAAGAACAGCGGCAAGTCCACCTTCTCCCGCGTCCTCCTCAACGCGCTGCTCCCCAGGCAAGCCACCACCACAGAGCTAAACCCTCTAACCTTGATGAGTGACTACTCCGTTGGCTATGCTGGTGTTCCTCTTTAACTGATGGTGTCGTGGTGCTTTGCAGGCACGGTAAGGTTGGTTATCTGGACACCGACATGGGGCAGCCGGAGTTTGGGCTGCCGGGGTGCCTCTCGTTCAATGTCGTTGACGAACCTATCACAGGTTAGTACGTACGTGTATGCCGGATTGGACGTCAGTGGCTGTAAGCTTTGGTGTGCATTCGTTGCTGACAAGATGATTTTTTGGCTTTTGTGCAGATTTGCTGAACCCAACTCTACGGGAAGCTGAAAGGTGTAAAATTTCTCCTCTCATTGGTTATCTGTGGACAGTATTAAGTTGTGATTAGCTTGTAGTACACTGTAGTGTGGTAATTTCACTTGGTTTCTTCACTTCAGGAGTTTGTGCACAATTTTTATTCTGGGATTTCTTCGTTTGTTTACTGAAACAGTTGTGGTATCGTGTTAGCGACCAGTAACTTCTTAGTTTTTGCCAGAGCAAATGTTTTGTTAAATACTTCCAAACTTATGTCATCCCTTCTTGGCTTTCACTAATGCCATTTACAAATTCAATTAGGTGCTACTTCTTTGGTGACACTTCTTCGAAAAGAGATCCAGAAGCATATCTGAATTGCCTATTTCATTTGTATGACTACTTTGTTGGAAAATATCGATGTGATAAGAATGAAATGCTGCCTCTAATTGTCAATACTCCTGGATGGGTAAAAGGTATCTGTTAGTCATTCCAGAGCTGATTTGCTTTGTCTTATACGGTTATACCACATACTTGTTTCAGTGAAAATCTTATGTTTTCTTTTTGTATTTTTATTTAATGCAGGTGCTGGTTTCGATATGCTTGTAGAGTTGCTAAGGTATATCTGCCCCACAATAGTTGTTCAGATACGCATCACAATGCAGAGCAAGAATCTCCCTGATGGAGTGTTTTGGCTAGATGGTGGGCAAACAGGACCTAAGATGATTAACATCGGTGCTGCATTTCATGATGCCTCGAATAGATCGTAAGTAACTATTTTCAGATAGAAATTTAGAACTGATATAGTTGTCCTTGTACTTCGAAATATATGCAGGCTCGTACCTAGGAATATTAAGCCATTTATCTCTGGCTGTACTCAGACCTGTATCTGCACCATTCGAAGACAGTTGCATTGGGGAAGTTGCATTCCATATTTAGCTATCAGTTTTCCTTGTATCATGTTTTAACTCTATCTATATAGGACTGAAAGAATACCAACCTTTTGTCTGAATCCTTGTGTGACTTTGGTGCTCAGGATGATTGTTTTCTAGTCACATTTGTGTTGCTATCTGTTTATAGCTTCTGCAAGTATCTTGTTTCAAAGAGAATCATTATGTGAACTCAATAGTTTGTTCCATACTATTAGCACTGGCGAAGCTAGAGCAAATTTGAGGGGGGTGCGGCTGCCTTGTAGATACATAGATTTGAATCATAATTATGGTGGAATTTTAACCCTATTCATTGATATTTAAAATTTTAGTGGGTGCCGCATCCACCATCTTATACGTGGCTTCGCCACTGACTATTAGGATGCACCGGCTTGCTCACAGGCTGCAGTTGAGTTTATAGTGTTTTTTTAAGTGCTAACAGGAGCTTCTATGAAAGCAAACACTAATATCATCTCTATATTTGCAAGGTTGTTAATTCAGAAAGATTCATGTGGAATGCGTGAACGGCGACTTGTGGAGTACTTGAAGCAATGTTTTCTGAGTAACATATCTCTATCAACTAATAAGGAGCTTGCTTATGCCCTAGCTTCACTTCCACCTTATCAAGTACCATTTTCAGATGTTGCAGTTGTGCATCTTCATTGCAAGGTCAGTTGTCTTTCCCTTTGCTTCTATATTTGCTATCCACATTTTCTTAGAGTTGGATTCTGAATGAAAGCACATGTTTAGTCAACTAGTCTCTTGCCTTCCATTCCTAAATGTCCAGGATTTAGGCACCTGAAGCTGAAAATTCCATGGATTATTCTTATAAATTATTTCTACTTATAAACCAAGTTTCAAGCAAATGATTACAGACAGAGATGCAGATATATGAAATAGTATCCCTTATATAGCAGTCTGAACATGCTGTTACATATGCTTCTGCTTTAAGTTTCATGTATTACCAGTTAGTCACTGAAAAAGATTAGATGCCGAATCCTCGATAGGATATTATCAACATCATGGTTGTATGCTCAAAAGTTCTGCCCTAGATTGCTCTGTGATTGTATAGTAAATCAGGAAAAGTGGTAGCAGTTTGGTTTGTATTTCCACGGTTAGTGGAAGTCCTGAACATCGACATGATTACTCCTTGCCCAGGTACCTGCTGGTGAGGTATGGCGTAGTCTTAACGCAACCATAGTTGGATTGGCAGTTTCCAATGCATCTGAGGGAACCAGATCAATCCCTTGCTGTGTTGGGCTAGGTAATCTTTCTGCCGACTGCCTTTTTTTTTGGTTATTAGTTTCACTGTGAAAGCATCTTGCATCTGATTAGCTAGCAAGCTCATTTTGGAGTGGGATCCATGTAATTAGTATCATTAGTTTTGTCCGAGGATCTAACTAATTTGCAGCTGGGGAAAGTTCATCTTAATAGGGTATGCAGGTCGTGAACAAAGTCTGGTTTATTCTGATCAATGTGGTTTCAGCTGCCCATAGTGCATCATCTGATATCTGTGTTGAACTGTGTGCGCAAACAATAACGATGTTATGTACTTGTGCAGGCATTGTAAGGGGTGTCGATATTCAAAAAGGCCTGTTATATGTAATAACTCCTGTCCCTCTCCAGCGCCTTCAAAGCGTTGATCTTTTGCAACAGGGTCTCATTGAGATACCTACTACTATTTTGCAGGTAGCATGTTTTCCCCCTTTCTAGCAGTAGGCTTGAATTTCTAAAGAAAGGCAGAGTGAAATTCTGTCAATGAGATTAGAGACATATTGCTTATGAAGAAAGCTGTTAATCAGAAAATAACATAAAACTTGTTTGAAATGTTAGGAGGCTTCTCAAGTGATAAGTTCACTGTTTCTCATAGTTGTAGACTTGTAGTCGAAAGACATAAGACTTGTTTTAGACGCAAAGACGCCCTTGCAATACTCTGTTTTTTTTTCTAACACATTTCACCCCTTCCAATCCAGGTCCGCGGATGCGTGTCGCCGTACATGTCGACAAATGTGCTTCACAAAATATCAGAAAGGGATTTATATGCTGGGTGATAGTTAGCGCAGGCAGTCTCCGAGATAGACTTGTGTCTGCTGGTTTCAGGCTGCTCAGAGGTTACATCCAACTCCTAGATTCAGCGAGTATGGCCTTGTTTAGTTCGTGATTTTTTGATTTGGGTACTGTAATATTTTTATTTTATTTGACAGATTCGCAAATTATATGTAAATTGTACAATTAGTTATTTTTTTAATCTATATTTGATACTCCATATATTTGTCTTAGAAGAAAAGAATTTTTTTTAAAACTAAACAGGGCCTGTATATGTGACCTGTGCTGTGCAATTCCCGTCCAATTAATCAATGCACTAATGCCTCACGGAGATCTGAGTACAACTTCCTGACATTCCATAATTATATGGCAAGCTACTCCTTGAATTCTTGGTTCATATCGCTTTCACTTCCCTACTCTGCCCTGAAACATTTGCTTACAAACTTTGTTCTTGGTAACAGCCTGAATTAGAACTTCATTTGAATTGTGTGTCCGGTGAGGACAACGTGGCATAACATGTCTGTTAATGAAGAACATGTTCGGTCTAAATATTTGCTTATATGAACTCATCGCGACAAGATCTTTAGCAGAAAAGATAATAACAAGCGACAGGTAGATGAACAGAGATTTATTATCGAGAAAGCATCGGAACATTCTCCTTTTGCATTACAAAGCTTCAAACCCAGCATGGTTCAAGACGAAACTAAACCAAAGTCGATACATCAGATAGGATCGGTAGATAGACACCGCGCGACCGAAGGAAGCAAAACACACACAACTTCAGAAGCACACTACTACAGCTACCACTTACTACCAGTGCAACGGATTATTCCTCTTCCTCATCACATCCAGGGACAGAAACGCACAGGTTCTCAGCTCACTGGCACTGCTCCGATATCTTCCAAACTTCGGTTTCTGTCGACGGTCCGCTCAGCTCAGGCGACCTTGACCTCGATGGTCTTGGGCTTCTTGGGCTCAGGCGGGGGCAGCTTGTCGACGGTGACCGTGAGCACGCCGTCCCTGCACACGGCCGAGATCTTGTCCATGTCGGCGTTGTCCGGGAGCACGAACTTGCGCATGAACTTGCCCATCCGCCGCTCCATGCGCAGGTACTTGGCGTCCTCGCGCTCCTCCCGGCGCCGCTCGCCGCTGATCACCAGCACCCGGTCGTCCTCCACCTGCACCTTGATGTCGCCCGTGCCCAGCCCCGGCATGTCCACCACGAACGCGTACGCGCCCGGAAGCTCCTTGACGTCGGCCGGGGTGGCCGCCATGGCGCGCGCGTCGCGGACGTAGGTGCGCGTGGCCCCGCCGCCCGCGCCGGCGCCCGCCTTGTCGCCGCCCGCCGCGCCGGCGTCGCCGTCGGGCACGTCCAGCAGGTGCTGCAGCGCCACCATCAGCGGGGTCTCGAGACCGAACATCCTCGCGTCCATCTCTCGCTCTCGCTGCCGCTGGCGGATCTCGGATCGCTGCTTTGCTTGTCGCTGTGTTGGTTTCTTTGGATTGCTAGATTTCTCGGTGTGGGGAGTGACGAGGCGGGAGAGGGCAGTTTATATTGGTGCTGAGGGGGTGGGCTTCTGGAAGGCGACGGAAGGTTCTGAAAGGTGGTGGAGTGTGCGGGGCGCGGCGAGGCGTATGCGTCCCTGCGTTGCGTGGTCGGGATTCCGGAGGAGTCCAGAATAAGGCCTCGTTTAGTTCAGCTGAAAACCAAAAAGTTTTCAAGATTTCCCGTCACATTAGATCTTTTGGCACATGCATGAAACATTAAATATAGACGAAAACAAAAACTAATTACACAGTTTAGCTGTAAATCACGAGACGAATCTTTTGATCCTAGTTAGTCTATGATTAGATAATATTTGTTACAAACAAACGAAAGTGCTACAGTATCAAATTTTTTTCACATTTCAGAACTAAACAAGGCCTAAAATAGTCTCTGTGCTTTGGATGGTCTTTCTCTAGAGACAGTGGGGTTTTTTGGGTCCACATGTCAATAGGTTGTGACAACTGCCACGTGCCTCCTGCTGGTCCTATCTGTACCTGTCCGTGACTCCGAGCGCTCAACGTTTCCGTTCCGTTCTTCGGGAAAGTTCCACATTCTTCTAATCTACCACTCCGTACATGGTAGACGTGAACGTGAGATGAGATCAAATCGACGTGTAATCCCTCTCTTTTGCAACTTTTGCTCATCGTCACTGCAAGTTTTTGATGGCAAACGAAGCAGAAGCATGCCCAAAGTGACATAACTGCGTAAACATCCATCCGCAATGGGACAGTTGCATGCATTCAGATTCAGTTTTAAAATCTTGCAGCTCCCTGCGCCCCTGCTGCTGTTGCCTGCGCTCCGGATGTCGTCCGCCGCAGCCCCCGGCCTCAGACTCCCTCCGCCGCGGCCCCCCCATGCCGACCATCCGCCGGCGCCGCCGCAGCCCCAGGCCCCTGCTCTTGTTCTTCCATTTGTAAATTTATAAATTTGTGAATAATTTGATATATATTTCTCTAGTGTCTGGAATCTATAGAAAAATTTCGTAATTTTTCTGTAAACTTGTCATATATTTGTCTGAGATCTTGTGTTATCCCTAAATTACATCACTCTATTCAATAAATTACACTGAAAAAATCATTGTAAATATAGTAGTAAAACAGTGTAAATGTAAGTATATGGAAAAAGTCAGGCCTTGTTTAGTTCGCAAAATTTTTCAAAATTCCCTGTCACATCGAATCTTTGGTCGCATGCATAAAACATTAAATATAGACGAAAATAAAAACTAATTGCACGGTTTATCTGTAATTTGTGAGATGAATCTTTTGAGCCTAGTTACTCTATGATTGCACAATGTTTGTCAAATAAAAACGATAGTGCTACAGTACTAAAAACGAAAAAATTTGCGAACTAAACAAGGCCTCAGTTGATAGGAGAGGCCGAAACAACTGAATTATCACCTAGACACTTCTAAAAACAATGGGCATACGTGCACCCGATAATACGTGAATACAGGTAATGAAAGGTATTATTCCAACATTCTGCTGAATACAGTACAATATTACATAGCTATGCTGTGTTCATATCTAAGATTGTGGTCTTCACTTATAAGCCCGCAAGGAAAAAAAATATGAAGAAACGAAGTCTCAGCTATTTACAGGCTGCACTATCCAAATCCTCCAAGAACCTTTTTATCTTATGATTTATGAAGATTGTGCTGATTTGCCTGAGCTGCGTCCTCTGAATCCGACCACACTGAGCTTAGTTCCGAGCTTGTTCAGAGCATCACTCTTTGATCTTCGACCCTCAGGTTTTGCTTTGCTCTTCGAGGCCTTTGTGCTGCTCTGAGAAGGTTTCAACGGCTTGGCTTTCCGCGGGGCTGCCGATTTTGTTGTCTTGGCCTGGCTCTTCAGCGGTGAGCGCCTTCGGGTTGAAGTTGTATCCTTGGGAGTCCGGGATGACTTGCTAGATAGCGCAACCCCCCTTCTACCCTTCTGATTGACAACTTTAAGAGCATTTGAAGTCTTAACCAACCTTGAGGGCCTTCCTTTGGTGCTCACACTCTGCGGGCTGGCTGCCCTTCTAACATTGTTAGTCGTCAGAGCTTCCAAGCTCTCATTTTTCTTCATGGCCTCTTCGATCCGTGTAGCTAAAGCTACGTCCTTCTTAGCCACAATGCTTGTAACTTTCCCTGCATTAAGGATGACCACGAGGATGCGTGATTAGACACAGGAAACATGCAATGTGTAACTGCTGCCTGTCCGAAGATCACCCTGGTACAGACTACTGTTTGTGCATCTACACAAGTGACAAACCCAGGACCTGTTGGTAAGCCATCTCACTAAATGATTTCAGGTCGTCCATAATCGCGATTAATCGTCCAGGTCGCTCCTAGGATTCGATTAGGAGGTCCGACTCGAATAGTTCAACCAGAAAGCTGGTCGTCCGATTAATCGCGATTAATCGGACGACCAGGTAAGATGGACGACCAGGCTTCTGTTTTTTTGGGCCTTTTCTAACTGGGACTGGGCTAATGGGCTTTAAGTTTTTGGCCTGTTAGGGTTTAGATAGAGTAGAGGGGCTGCAGGGGGGGTTTGGGACAGCAATATGGACCTCTGGACAGTGCAGAAAAGAGAAGAAACCAACTCCCACAAGTAATTCACTATCTAAACACTAATGTAGTCGCTAGCTTGATTGTGTATATTATATAGTATATATAGAGGTATATATATAGGCATATATGCCCTGAAATAGCTGGACGAAGTGGACGACCAGGGTCGACCAGGGCGATTAATCGCCCTGGTCGACGATTAATCTCGATTAATCGCCTGGTCGGTCCTAGAGCGACCAGCTTTGACCAGTCGACCTGAAATCATTGCTCACTACTTGACACAAAATCACATAACGTTTTGTTTTAGGAAACCCAAATATTCAAATCCCCTCTATAGTCTATCCCATCCCTTTTGTAAGTATAATCCTGTTCAGTTTACTATTATATTCCTGTTACTAAAAGAACAGCAAGGTCTCTCTGCGATGAAGACACTGAGATGGACAGTTGGTAGCCTAAGTTCCAATGAAGCTAGTTTCTAGTTTGCAATGAGATCATGATAAAATATGAGAGAATATGCACAGAATGTAACAAGATTAGCAAGGTAACAATAAAGGGCAAGTACATATGTTCAGTTATAGCTAAGAATTGTTTATACCTTTGGCTCCCATGCGTGCAGTTCTTCCAGTTCTGTGAAGGTAGTCAATCTAAAAACACAAGAATCACCACAAAGACTGCATAAAAAACACTGTGATGGGAGTAAATGCAAACACAAAGAACATACAGGCAGCACAACATACCGAATTTGATGGGAAGTCAAACATGATGACATGGTCAACATCCAGGTCCAGGCCTCTAGCTGCCAGATCAGTGCATACTAATGTTGGGCAGTCCCCCTCTTCATTACGGAATTTGTTCAGGTTCTCAACTCTATATTTGATTATTGGATCTCATAAATATGAAGTCATATATATATCATATAATACATAAAAAGACAGAACAGAGTAAAAAAGAATACAACAAACCTCTCTTCAGCTGGAACCTCTCCATGATAGTTAACAGTGGATATCTGATTTTCAGTTAGAAAATGGTCCACTGCACGACTTGAATTCAAAGTATTGCAGAACACCATAACTTTGTTTCCCTTTGCCAAGCTTGGCTCAAGAACCTATATGAAATAAAGTTCTTTGTTATCTCAAAATTTGATATTCTAGAAAAGGTGCACATTGCAATTCTAATATTCTTTCATTTAATGGAAAAAAAGGTAGGAGGCTCCCCTACTGACCTGTTCAAAAAAAAAAGAAAAAAAATGGCTACCAGCTCCCGACTATGCACATTCGATATTGAAATCCACATAAGGCAAAATACAACTTCACTAATTGTTGTGGCAAGCAAAGAACGACTGATCCAATCACCCAAACTAGCTACCAATGACAATTTGAGAAAAGATTACTCCATTAATTGAATTCCAGATGCAAATGCAATAATGTGGTTATATTTCATTCACTTCACATTTTCACAACAATTGTCAATTGGAAATTTGAATCATCAATCCATCCATCTAACATAGCTACATTACTGTACTGACAAAAAAATAACAATAAGTGGAGAATGCATATATAATTATATATAAAACCAGTTTTGAGGGTTTTGTATACAACTGTCAAGTTCTAAACTAGAGTGTACGGAAAGACAGATATATGTGCGCAGGAGGGAAGGGGAAATAAGAGTTTCCACAACCTGCAGAAGAGCCTCAAGTTTGTTTTCTGCTCCAGAAAGTTTGATAAAGTCATGCCGTGCTGTTGAAACTCTCTTTTGAAATGATGATGTCCGCAAATGGACAATACCTTCAAATTCCTCATCAATCAACTTTTGCACAGCCTGCAGTAAAAGAGTAGGAAGAAAGGGGTCAAAATACACAAAAACAAATAATAAAACAACATATATATATTTGAAGTGTCAGTACTGCAAACTGAAGAGATCAAAAGATTTATCAAAAGTCTAGAGATTTCTTTGTACTTAAATGCTAATTGATGCAACAAGCAAGACACTTTAAAGGTGCACCCATACATAACAGTCTAATAAAATTAGCAATGCGTCCTAACCAAGTATGCATATATGAATTGAAATCAGAGGATCAGATAGATTTCAAGGGAAGGATGTTTGATGATCATAAAACCTTTGTCATAGTGGCAGTGACTAATACTGTTTGGAAACCTTGATCACCAGGCTTTGCAGCACGATTCTTCAATGGAGCAAGGAACTTCCGTATGTCTGGTCCAAAGCCTTGATCAAACATTGTATCTGCCTCATCCAGAACCTTCAAATGCGGAACAAGAAAATCAAAACAAGACGATTATGAGAACAGTGAATATGTTACAAAATGGTAATAAATATAAGCACAAACTTAATAACATACCAGATACTTAATATCGCCATAAACCATGTTACCATCCTTGATATGATCAAGAATCCTTCCAGGAGTACCAACAACCATATCAACGGGCATGTTCAAAGAATCTTCCTGGGGCCTTAGACGGGTGCCTCCACTAACCATCGTTGACCGAAAACGTGCATGATGGCTGATAGACTTTGCAACTCGATAAACCTGTAATTTGATCAATTTGCATGAATTAATACTACTATAATTTAGTTACCCAGGTAACATCATTGTTCCAAAATAATTTGCAACCATGGCCGACCTGCTCAGTGAGCTCCCTAGTGGGGCAGAGTACTACTGCTCTTGGCCGCCTTGGCTTCATTGATATCCCCAGCATTGCTTCATCACGCCGAAGTAGCTATAAAATAGGAATGCCATAGTTAGTTTGGTTATCAATCCATTTTGTTATGTGTATCCGGATTAACAGGCATAACCAAGAGAGAATCCCTATTTCCTAATTTCTAGTTTGGTGAAAGAAAATCTGCTTGGTTTAACTCCAATCAGGTTGCATCCAATGGCGTAATCAAGATGACCCACATGGGTTATACACTTTTTTCCCTAAGCCTAGGCGATACAGTAGATTAGCAAGCAGCCATCAAGAAATCGTTGAACTGAAAACAAGTTACTTCTACCAATTTTCCTGGAACTAATGGAGAAGGTCTCTATCCAAGGAAATGGTGCTTTCTAATGCATCAAGTGAATTGTCTTCCCTTTTAATGGAAACAAATCTACTTCGATAACAGGTAATGCAGTGCAATTTGATCTTTCTTTCACAGTTATTTTACAATGTACTGTATGAAGTTACACACTGCATATATATACCACCATACTGAAAAAGAAGGAAGCACCTGAACAAGAGGGAGCAAGTAGGCCAGCGTCTTCCCAGAGCCAGTGTGGGAGCCGAGCACGACGCTGGTGCCGGCCAGCACCGCCGGCACACCAACGCACTGGATCTCCGTGGGCTTGGAGATGCCCATCTCCCCGAGAGCGGCCATCACCTCCTCCCCAAGGCCGAGCTCCTCGAAGCTCTCCGCGGCCTCGACCCTCTTCCCCTTTCCCTGCTGCGAGCTCCGCTCCGCGCCCCGCGAGGCGGGCGCCGGGGCGCCGGGGGAGGAGGAGGCGTCCTTGAGGTGGCGGAGGCGGAGGCGCTCGAGGAGGAGCTCGTGCCGCGGAGGGGGAGCGGGAGTGGAGGTGGGGCCGATGGTGGGGGCAGCGGTGGAGAGGGCGGCGCGGAGGAGGCGGAGCCGGAAAGGGGACGGGCGGGAGAGCAGGAGGCAGCGACCGGCGGCGGCGGCGCCGGCCATCGCCATGGTGGCCGGTGGTGAGGGTTTAGAGGGTGCGGGGGTTTCTGAGTGGAAGGGAGAATGCGGCGCGGATAAGAGAGCACACGACTGGGAGGGGCACGGCCGCACCCGCACGAGAAGGGCGGGTGCTGCTGGTACGCGATCCCGGGGCCGCGCCGAAACGACCACACGACAAGCCAGAAACAAATGGTTCGCCCCAGGAATTTTTTTTTATTTTTAGCCCATTTTTAAAACAAATTTCAATTTTGACACGTTTTTGAAAAAAATTTCAAATCTAGGCCGTTTGGCCCCGCCACCATGCATGGCGGGGCAAAATCACTGGACCCCGCCATGCATGGTGGCGGGGTACACCCTGCCACGTGGCATTTGCATGGCACTCGTGGCTAAAGTGGGCTGACGTGGACCCCGCCGTGGATCATGGCGGGGTAGGGGTACCCCGCCGTGGATCATGGCGGGGTATGCCCGCGCCCTACTTAGCCGGCCGAACGGCCATCTTTCTCTCATTTCTCTCCCTCACTCAGCCCGAGGGTCTCTCTTTCTCTCCCTCTCTCACACCCGAGCTCCGCTCTTCTCCGGTGCCCCTCCGCGTCGTCCTTCACCCCCATTGCCCCGCCTCGGCGTCCCTCTCCGCTGCGTATTCCCCATCTCGTCGTTCTCCACGGTTGATTTTTCGGCCACCCCTCGTTTGGAGAAGGTAAATTTCTTACAACCTTTACGTTTTCATAGTTTAAATAACTTCAATTGTTTATTTTTAATATGTTTAGTAAGTCTCTTGTTACGTTACTTTGTTTAGTTATGTGATTTGTGTTGAATTATTTTCGCGTATTTAGATGGAGGACTCGTATCGTGAGTCGATTTGGCGAAAAAAGGGTCGTCCTAGAGAGTTGTACCCCGATGTGTCTTGCAAGGATGCCCCCGTGCCTCCCGAGGAACCTATTCCTAACTGTGATTGTGGACATCCGGCACACGTGAGCCAGTCGAGACATCCGGATACTGCGGCACGTTGCTTCTATACTTGTTATAGTTATAGCGTAAGTCACTGTGCCCTTTATTTTTCTTATTGGTTTTTTATGTTTTTATTCCCAATGAGACAATTGAAACTCTTTTGTAGCCCTACTTCCGGTGCTTTTTCTTCCAATGGATCGACGGGCCGGACAAGTTTGACCCAAAAATTCTGCTTTTCTACCCCGGCGTTGATCATTGCAAACGTGAGTTGTTTACTCGCTGGGTTCCGCCCCCCCTAACCCTCCTCCTATGACGGAGGAAGAGAAGGCCGTCGCCTCTGCACGGCGGCTCGAGGATCCTCCGAAGTGTCATTGCGGAGAACAAGCCGTGATAAATCCACGGAATGAACTAGAGTTTGTTTGTCCTCTGCGGCGTGAAGTAAGTTTTGATTCAATCTTAAAATTTCAGTTGGTATATGTGTGTTCTAATGTGTTCTTTTTGTAGGATCGTGGTTTTCGAAAGTGCCGTTTCAAGGAGTGGATCTATGGTCCAAAGAGCCATTGGCCAGAGCCTGAGAAGCAGGAGGAGGTTCCAGAGTGGAAGAAGAAGCGGAGGTCTATTGCGCCTCCCGTGATGTGCAAATGTGGTGTTGAAGCTAGCTACGGCCTAGTTCCTTCAGGTCTTGGGATTGGCCACTTCTGTGGCCACATGATCGACTATGATGAGGTTTGCTAGGACTGTGCACATTTAGTACTACTATACTCATATATTTGTTTTTGTACGCTAACTTTGTATTCATATATTTCCCGTAACAGAGCACTCAGAAATGCAAATGAGAATCATCTGATGATGTGTTTAAGTTCAAAGATGAATATAAGGCAAGAGTAGCAGTTCGCAAGACGAGAGGTTATCCTGCAAACTACGTCACTGATTTTGTGAAGGACCATAAGAAGAAAATGCTTGCATTCGCCCAGGAGTTGCGTGTTCGTAACCCTGCGAGTATTGCATGGAAGAAGTGGTCCGAGGAGAGGGAAAAGGAGATAGAGGAGTACCGTGCAAGCAAGGCTGAAGAGCATGCAAGGAAGGCTGCGGAGGAGGCTGAGCGAGTTGAGATGCAATGCTTGAACGATACTATTGCCTCATTATGTGCTAGTGAGTCATTTAAATTTTGAAAGTGAAACTGTTTGTTTCTCTGAAATGAATATGTTATTAATTCTTTAAATTTTGTACTTACAGAGATTGGATGCACCGGAAACTGGCAAGCAGATGTGGGCCGTGCTAAGTACGCGGAGAATATGATATTAGGGCGGGACGGTGCAGTTGGTGGCACTGCTAGCCGTCCGATTGTGGTCGAAGAGGAGGCCGAGGCGGAGGAAGACGACGACACCGGAAGGATAGGCGACCTCATTCGTCTTGCCGAGGAATTGGGGTACCCTCAGGAGGAGCATGACTATGAAATGGGAAGGATAGGCGACCTACTTCGTCTTGCAGAGGAGGGTGAGGCGTCAGGGCCGATGCCTGTCGGTGCCTCAGAGGAGGGTGAGGCTGCATACCACAACCAGAAGACATCGGTCTACGACTCATGGTGGCCAACAGACATGACCGAGGAAGAGGGACAGTTATACTCTCAGGCGGCAGAAGAGGCGGAGGCAGCTTACTACGAGAGACAGGCTAGTGAGGCCAAGGCAGCGGAGGCGAGCATGGGTAAGGAGGCTGTAGTGGACGATTGGGAGTCCGAGGACGAGTTGCTTACGCAGTGGTGCACGCAGTTTGATTGATGTGGTAATGTATGTGAGTGGCTTAGGGATGAGACTTTTGTACTATGAAACTTGTCATGTAATAATTTGTACTCCGACGTATTTCAATTTGATCGCTCCTCGCCAAAGTCCACAGCTGTCAGAATGTTTAACTAACATAACAATTTAAAAAGATTTTCTAATATGTTTAACTAATATAACAATTAAAAGTTTTGTTTCTTGCGTGTTTAGGTGCTATTTTTTTGTGTAATATTTAAAAAGCAATAGAGGAAGTCACTTTGATTAGTGCCATGAAAGGTACATGGGGTTCTGGCCAATTTCTGGCTACCCCGCCATGGCTGGGGCGGGTTAGGGGTACCCCGCCATGCCCCATGGCGGGGTACCCCTAACCCGCCCCCAGCCATGGCGGGGTAGCCAGAAATTGGCCAGAACCTTTGCTGCAGTGTCTTTGTTCGGTTTTTGTTAACCGATTGTCCTGGTTCGCAGCTGGTTTGGCAAGACTGAGATTTTTACGTAAATACCAAAGATACTTTAGAACGAACAACTTAAATAATTCTCACTAATGCTTAAAAAAGGTACATCAAATATCTAGAAATATGTCAGTTACCAACGTGCTGGAAATAACAATATGTCACAGGTACTACATGACAAGTCCCAACTGCTAAACATGTATAATCTAATCATCGCCAGGGGTGTAGCGGTTTCGCGGCTTCCGTCGCCTCCTAGGATTGGTAGGCACCACGTTGCTTGTCCACCCCACGTCCGTGCGGTCTCGCCGCTGCCTCTCGCGCTGCCGCCTATGGACACGCTCCATCTCCTGTGTGGACGAAGTACCCTGCAAACAAGCACCCTAATGAGCAATTTTAATTTTTGAATCATGCAAATATAGAAAAGTAAAAGCACAGCATAGGCACCTGGTGCTCGACGTGTGTGTACTCCTCCTGTGTGTACTCCACCCCCTGTGTGTACTCCACCCCTTGTGTGTACTCCTCCTGTGTGTACTCCACCCCCTGTGTACCAATAGGAGCACCGCCTAGCTGTGAGGTACCCATCTCCTCGTGACTGGTGAACTCCCACTGTAACTCGTCGTCGTCGTCGTCGCCACTAGTCGTGGAGTACTGAAGGGCCTCGTCGTCATCGTCCACGTCCGCTGGACCCTTCCCTGTGTACTGCGGAGTACGTACAGAGGAGGAAGCGGCCCTAGCCGAAGTAGCTCTGGTGGACATCGAGGCCGTCTGGCTCCTAGACAACATGGGGTGCAACGGAGGCGCATATGTCGTGTCTGCACAGCTCAGCTTAGCCGCTAACTTCTTGCAGCCCTTTTTGATTTTCTGCAGGTTAAAATGACAACATGCATTATTCAGTTGTAATTGCTTTGTAATAATGAATTTTTTTATCGAAAGTACCTTCACAAAGCTGCGAAGAGGGTTGCTCTTGTCGTCTCTACTCCGGAACAGTTGCCTACTAGCTTCCTCGGAGTAGTTAGACAACTGTTGTGACTACAACATCACACACAACATTAACTCGATCATTTGGACAACTGTTGTGCCATAAACATCAAATAATACATGAAAGTCCAAGGTACTTACCACATATCTATTTAAGGGGGCCCTAAGAACCTGTTTGTCAACCCTTTGCGCCTCGTCGAACGCATCGGCGATGTCATCCTCACCACCCTCATCTGCAGGGGTGTTGGTGTACGGGACCATGATATGAGTCCTCGTACTCCGGTGCAGCCACTGTAGGTACTCCATCCATCTGGCCGGGTCGTGCGGTGGTAGTGAGTTGACGAGGGGAACCTGCCTGTGATACCAAGTCTGCAAATGTGCATCGTGCCTGACCGCCCAATCCTTTTGCGTGGACCGGAACCTACGATCAATCCTGCAAAAATATATTGCATTAGCAACGAGCCAGTTAATGGAAACAAACAAAGTGCCATCATACCTATGCAGCTCAGCGTTTGTGGAATACAGCGGTGGAATCCCCTGCAGCCTCCCGAACTGTCTGTAAACCCTGCAAGGGTAGTGCATCTCGACCACGTGGAAGAAGATGAGTGGGCCATCGTAAAGCCAATCGCTATCCTCCTCCTCGCAGCGTGGACTAAGGTACCCCTCTAGCTCCCACCGAGACCACGGTGACCATGTGACCTGCAAAATTTGTAAACTTATTTTTAGTATTTCAAAATAAAACGCATTAATAGTGCATTTAGTACTAAAAGTGAATTGAACTTACGTAGTTGTGTGTCAACACGTCTAGCTCGTCAGTGTACTGCCTGTACCTCCTGTCTGCTTCGCCCCTGACTACCTTAGCATCTGTCCAGAGGAAAAGGGCGGTGGGTCCAACATCTTCATGCACCCATACCTGCAATTAACACAAACATAATGTCACAAATGCCTTAAGTGTTATGAACAAATCGAAATAGCAAATGCACTTACAGGCAAACCCGGAGGTTTAGTGGGCCTTCCAACTGGAAAACGCTCCCAAATCCAAACCTGAAGTAGATATGAGCAGCCACCTAGGTTTCCATTCGAAGACTGGCGACGACAGGCCTGGCAAAGCTGACGGTATGTCCATGCAAGCACCGCGGTACCCCAACTGTAGCCGGCAATGTTGTCCAGTGGCTGCATAAGGATCCTCAGGAAAATCCAGCTGATGCTGTCTCCTGAGGAATCAGGGAACAAGAAACCCCCCATGAAGTGCCACAACCACACCTTTGCATACATCTCCACCTCATGATCTGGAGCATCAGGCGGTGGTCCTGCACCAAAGTTCTGCGTAATCCAAGACGTCGAGACTCCTGAGGTCTTCCTGCAATTACCAGTAAACCAATATTGTATAAATATAGATGTATCTAAAACGGTTGTATTAGTAATTTCAATGGGACTCAAATATGAACTTACTTGGTGCCTTTAACTTCAGCATCTGATGGCCGCCTGCCACAAAACTCCTGTACCAAGTCTAGCCAAGTAGACTCATCGACGACCCCAGTCACCGGATGACCAGACAAACTCAAACACAATATCATCTTCACATCCTGCAATGTGATAGTCATTTCTCCACAAGGTGTGTGGAAGGTGTGCGTCTCTGGTCTCCACCTGCATCGTTATAATGTTGTGTATATCAATTATTTGAGGGCACATATTTAACAAACAAATTAAAGTAATGTAAAATGCTATGTTACCTGTCAACAAAAGCAGTAAGAACTGCAGGGTCTAGAGTGGGAAGTCCACTGTTGTAGACCCGGACGATCTCAAGAAAGCCTGCACGACGAATGTACGGCGCGTATCGCTCGTTCCAGCTGTGTACGTGGTGCGTGCGACCACGAAGCACACACAACGGCCTCTGCTGCTCCGACAAGGCCTTGGCCCGGTGGTCCTTGTCGTAGTCCGCCTCAATGAGGCTAAAGCGGGGATGAGGTGCCCGCGCCGCCATCGTAGCCCGCCTGTTTCAAAAATGAAATAAACAACATTAGTACAATTATTAACATTAGTAATAAGACAAAGCAAGTAAATTTGAAGACAAATAACATAAATGCATGATTACTAAGAATTTTGATAAGCACAAAGATTAATAAACAACCTCTTGTCTACCCCTCCTATGAAATCTAGCGTTATGACCAGGTTTCTTGCAAATGCTGCATAGGTTCTGCGCACGTTCTTCGTTGAAGTCACCGCCACCATACATGTCATCGCCATAACCTTTCATATTGTCCATATCGCCTTTCAGTCGCTTCTTCTTCCTCCTTCCCTTCCCTACCTTTCTTAGATCCGGATAAGGCACGTAGTCCTCACCATAATATGGAGGCCACTACGACTCGTCAAGGTACGGCTCGAAACTCTTCTCCCAAACATTTAGGGTGTTGGCACGGAGATACAAGGGTGACATGTATGGTTCAACTGTATGGTCAAAACCTCTAAGCCGACAAGACGTAATCATGTGTGAGCAAGGGGCATGCATGATCTGAGGTACGTTGCAACTGCATTCTACTTTTTCGAGATCCACACGGTACGTTCGCCCACCAAATCGTTCGCCGCCAAGGTTTGTGCCCCCTCTAGCTCGTACGCTAAAAACAAGTCTTTCTCGTCCATAGGGCTCACCAACCTGTTGCTTGGACAACTCCTCAGCCTCCTGCAAATATTCGTGTGCAGCCTTCCCCCATCTTCCAAACTTCTCTTCATTCCTCAGGGCTAGGCCATACCGCGTAACAAAATATTCATTGTACTTCTTAAAAGAGAACTCAACAATACCGGACACTGGTAGAGATCGAACGCCTTTGAACACACGATTGAAAGACTCAGAGGAGTTTGTTGTCATTATGCCATACCGAAACCCACCCTCATCATATGCTAATGCCCACTTCGCTTTATTTTCCATCTGCTGATCTAACCATTCCTTGCCCGCTCGGTTCATCATCTTCTGTAGTTCCGCCATTGTCTCCTTAAACTGGTGTTCCGTACGTTTATTACAAAGTTCCTTTAACTTGTCTGCCACCTCCTTCTTCCGTTGACGGCGCCAGAAATTAGCGGCAAAATGCCTCATGCACCAACGATGCACTAGGGGTGGGTGCCCATCAATGTGTTCACCGGCAGCATTAAGAATTCCAATGTGACGGTCCGATATCAAACAAATGGTGCGAGAAGGACCAAGGACGTGAAGACGGAGCAGACGCATGAACCATGACCACGAATCATTGTTCTCCCCCTCTGCCAAAGCAAAAGCCAGTGGCACAATTTGATTCTCAGGGTCTACAGCAGCAGCCATCATCAATGTACCTCTGTATTTGCCGGTGAGGAATGTGCCGTCAACTAGAACAACTGGCCGGCAATACTGAAATGCACGCTTACACTGATCAAAATACCAGAACACACGGTACAGAATATGCCTCAACGGGTTCTGAAGATAAAACCCTCCTGTGTATATGAACCATCTCATGCCAGGGTTGAAGTGTTGCATTGCACACAAAATGCGTGGAACCCTGTTATAGGCTTCCTCCCAACTACCCCACCGAATTGCCAGGGCAATTTGCTTTGCCCGCCAGGCCTTTCCATATGTTACCTCATACCCAACAAAAGTGGCTATGGTCTCCTGCAAGAAAGACACCGATACGTCGTTGTCCGCATCTACAAGACCCAATATACGGCGAGCAAGGTACCGAGCCGTCAACTGGGGATGGTACCGTTTGCCCTTGTTAGTCTGGCATCTGTGCGGCTGCTCCACTGAAGTTACCTTCCACTTCCCATCACTCGACCGTTTCCGTGCATTCAACTTCCACGTGCACGGGAACCCTGCCTTGCATACTATTTGAAATTTTACCTCCTTGTCGGAATGCCGAACCGTGTACGGCCTATGATGATACACAGCATAGTCCTGAAGGAACAACTTCATCTCAGACATCGTATTGAAAAGCATTCCCTTCCTGAGTATTAAATTTTCATGGTTGTACAATGATTCCTTACAAATCTGCAAACCCGTGTCACAAACCGCCATATGCGACATGCTGACATCCATATAATTTGGAACACCGGTAAAGGGCAAGCCAGCCTCCCTCAGCTGTGTAAGCTCTGCCGATGTATAAGAGGGTGGTGCAACGTAAGGTTCCGCCACTCGAACCCGACCCCATCCTTCGTATTCCTCTCCATCGACTGGATACCCTGTGGCTAAATTGCCGTGAGTGTGCGTTGCATGAAGTACCTCAAGCGGAACTCCTGAGGGCATGCCACGAACCGGTGCACACATGCCAGGTGAACCTACTTCCTCATTTTCTGATTCCTCAGAATCAGAGCAAACATCATCACCAATCATTTCATCCTCTGCCGCCTCATTCTCCTCTTGTTCAAACTCGTCTACATCAAAATCATTTCTTATTTGACCAACTGGAGGAGATTGAACCCGCTCCTGCGTCCAATTACCATCCAAGTCCATACTCTCCATAGTTTGTTGGACCTGCACACCACAATCACCACCGTCGTCGAAGGACGGCTCCTCATTCTCAACAGTCTCCAACACCAACTCAGCCATGCCTACATTCGAACCTTGGATGACCCTATTGTATCGGGACCACTCAGCTTGGTTGCACAACTCCATCATCACATAGTGTGCCCTATTCTTTCCAACATCAAACCTACCCTTTAGCGTGAAAAAATCGCCAAACTTCAAACTCAAACGCTCACATAGATCACTAAAACTAGGGGGACCATCAAACCATTCCAAATCCTCAGACATATCCTCAAACTGACAATCCTCTCTCCTAACACTTCCTCCGTAAAAAACTCTTACACCGTAATCCATCTACAAAACAATTTAACATCCGATCATCAAATATACTAAATTTTAAATAACTAACTAAGTACTTACTAAGTAATAACTAACAAACTAAACCCTAAACCCAAATAATAAATAACTAAATTATCAACTATACTAACCTAAATTATCAACTATACTAACCTAAATTATCAACTATACTAACCTAAATTATCAACTAACTAACTAACTTACTAAGTAATTACTACATAACTAACTAACCTAAACCCTAAATTAATAACTCTAATAATATTAAATAACTAAAAAAGTTAAACTATTAAAAAAACTAATAATAATTGTTAAATAATAATAATAAATAGCTAATAATAATAGTTTAATTTAAAAAAAATACCTTCACCGGAGGCCTCAACGGAGAGATGGGGCACGGAGCCGGGCGGCCTCCAAGGCAGCCGAGGGGGACCCCCGTACCAGCCCGCGGCCGGCGGGGCGTCCAGGCGCGGCTCGGCGCGGCCACGTCCGCGGCCGCGGCGGGCTGGCAAGGGGCGGGGCGCGGACGCGGCCTGCGGGCACGGGGGCGCGGGGCGGGGTGCGCGCCGCGGCGGCGGGAGCGGGGCTGGGGCCGGGGCGCGGGGGCGGGGGCGGGGGCGCTGGCCGAGGCGCGGGGGTTGGGGCGGTGGCGGCGCGGGCGCAGGGCGAGGTGCGCGGCGGCGGCGGGTGCGTGCGCGGCGGGGTGTGGGGGAGGACGCGTTTGAAACAGAGACCGCAGCCTTATCACTGCAGGGTGCACCCCGCCATGATGCGCGGCGGGGTTGCAACCCGCCATGATCGGTGGCGGGGTCCCCGTACCCCGCCATGGCGTGTGGCGGGGTCCACGTCAGCAGGCCCCGCCCACCCAGGCGCCACGTGGCACTTCAACCCCGCCACCATGCATGGCGGGGTGCAGTGTTTTTGCCCCGCCATGCATGGTGGCGGGGCCAAACGGCCTAGATTTGAAAAATCTTTGCAAACCGGGCTAAAATTGAAATTTGTTTTAAAAATGGGCTAAAAATAAAAAAAAATTCGCCCCAGGCCTGGGCCTTGTTTAGGCCTTGTTTAGTTCCGAAAAATTTTGCAAAATCGACACTGTAGCACTTTCGTTTGTATTTGACAAATATTATCCAATCATAGACTAACTAGGCTCAAAAGATTCGTTTCGTCAATTTCGACCAAACTGTGCAATTAGTTTTTATTTTCGTCTATATTTAATACTCTATGCATGCGTCTAAAGATTCGATGTGACGGGAAATGTGAAAAATTTTGCAAAATTTTCTGGGAACTAAACAAGGCCTTAGGCCGATTGGAGATGAAATTTTTTTTGATGTCACATCAGATTGTGTCAGAAGAATGTTCGGAGTTGGTTTTAGAAATTATTAAAAAAACAAATTACTTAGCTCATCAGGAAACTACAAGACAAATCTATTAAGCATAATTAATTTATCATTAGCACATGTGAGCTACTGTAGCACTTAAGGCTAATTATGGAGTAACTAGGCTTAAAAGATTCGTCAAATTGTGTAATTAGTTTATTTTTTTATGTACATTTAATGTTCTATGCATGTGTCCAAAGATTCGATGGGATGGACGAAAAATTTTTGGGTGAGGAACTAAACAGGGCCTTAGCCTTGTCGAGTTCACCTAAAAATCAAAAACTTTTTAAAATTCTACGACGCATCGAATTTTGCGTAAGATACATAAAGTATTAAATATAAATAAAAATAAAAACTAATTACACAGTTTGTTTGTAATCACGAGATGAATCTTTTAAGCCTAGTTACTCTATGATTGGACAATGTTTGTTAAATAAAAACGAAAGTGCTACTTGTCAAAATCCAAAAAAAATTAGATCTAAACAAGGCCTTAGTTAAAAAAAAATCAAAAAAATTTAAGATTCTTCGTCACATCAAATCTTACGACACATGTATGAAGCATTAAATGTAGACGAAAATAAAAATTAATTGCACAGTTTGTCTGTAAATCGCGAGATGAAACTTTTGAGCCTAGTTAGTCTATAATTAGATAATAATTATCAAATAAATAAAGTGCTACAGTACACAAAACCAAAAAAAATTCAAAACTAAACAAGGCCCTGGTTTAGTTACACCAAAATCTAAGATTTTTTTTAAGATTTCTCATATCGAATCTTATATATATAGAGTATAGAAAAAATAACTAATTATATAGTTTATCTATAATTTACAAAATAATTCTTTTAAGCCTAATTTTTAACGACTTGTCCCTGCCTATCGAGGTGCAATTATTAATTATTTTGGATCGATTTTAAATCTATTACTATAGTTATTAAAGTTTTTCACATGCACACATAGTTGTTGCCATAAATTTTGTCATAATGGTATAGAGAAAAGGGTGGTTTTTTTAATCATAGATATAGTGGCATCTAAGAAAAGAATAAAATTTTGATGTACTTATAACCGAGGACAAAATTGTCTTTTTCGCTGGACGTTGCTTGCCGTTACAAGCAAAATTGATTGAAGTAGCATTTGAGGGAAAGAAATTTTCATACAAGGATACTGAGAAGATTTTTAAAACTTCGATGGTATATAAGTTATTTTAAACTTTTATAATGACACACAGGTAAAACCAGAAAGTGAATACTCCCTCCGTTCCAAATTATAAGTCATTCCAAAAATTTTGGAGAGTGAAAGTATTTTCAAGTTTGACCAAAAATATAGAGAGAAATATAAAGATTTATGTCATAAAATAGGTGCACTATGAATTTATAACTAACAAAGAATCTAATGATACTTGATTGGTACCAAAAATGTTATTATTTTACTATACTAGCAAATATGCACGTGCGACACGCACGTGTTTATATTGTTGGACGTTTCCTGATTTTATTTCCACTTTACATTACAGTTGTTGTTCATTTAAAATGTGGTACTATAAGTAATGTAAAATATTTGCTAGTTTTTTTATTCGTCGTTTGTCATAATAAATAAAATCATGTTTGTTCAAATTTTATTATTTTCTTTTTAATTGCTAATACATACACTTGCATGCATTTATATTGATGTGCCTTCGTATTATTCTACTTTTCTCAAATAATTTATTTATTATAGTTGCATGCATGCATCCATATTTTTCTTTTTCCAATTAATCTATTTATTAGTTGCATGCATGTATCTTGATGTTTATTTTTTTCTGAACAATCGCGACAAGCTTCGGTGCATCCATATTTTCCTTCTTTTTCAATTAATTTATTTATTATTACTATTCTTGTACAAGGCGTGTTGTAGTGCTAACGAATTGGATCTAAAAAAAATCAAAAAGCTATACATGTGGGTTGGGGTTGAACTCTGATACACAAGTATGGATCATATGGAGTCTAGGAGGAATCTTAATTTAGAGGGAGTCTTACATCTTACATCGTATAAGATCATGGATGACGGAGGGCTCATATAGGCCAACGTTTAGATCGAACGGTTATTAGAGAGAGAGCGCTCTCTCAAAAAAACTCGCTCTTTTATAGTGTGATAAATTTGGTCAAATTTGAAAAAACTTTAACTCTTCAAGATTCTTGAAATGACTTATAATTTAGGACGGAGGGAGTATATAAGGCCAGTCTCAGTGGGGATTTCACCAGGATGTCATGCACATTTATTAGAGTGTCATGTCAGCAAAACTGCACTTTTTGCATAAAACGAAGAGGAGAGAAAAAAGAAGTAGTTTCACCATAGTGAAACCCCGCGAGCGTTGTTTCCCACGCGGTGAAACGGGATGAAATCCCCACTGAGGGCTAAATCGTTTCACCATCTTGCATGTGATCCAATCATTTTGCAGTAATTAAATGCTTTGCCCATCCTAGAAAACGTCAAGGTGAAACTCATGCACTGTGAAGGCTGTTTCATTATTTATTTCATTGATGCTCTGTCAGCGGATTTGTTTCGAAAACAGTGTATTGAAAAAGGCCACTGAGACTGGCCTAATAAGAAAACTAAAACAAGAAAGAGCTAATTCCCACAAAAGCACATAGGGAAAAAAAAAGAATCGCCCCTTTGTTCGGACCTTTAAAATTCGTCCCCTTCCTATCGTAGATTCGTAGCTATCACGCGTTCCAGGACTCTTCCCAGCTCGTCGTCTTCTTTTGTCGTCGTCATCGTCCTCCCCTCCACACTCTACTGGGCGCGTAGCTACAGCTAGTGTGGACTGGAGATCGATCCGTCCGGCCGGTCCATCTGCTGGACCTCGATTGATTTCTTCTTACCTAGGTAAAGCTCTGCAGGATCCTTTCTGTATGTGATTTGTGAATCCGCGTCGTCCTGGCTGGGATGGATGCCCCGATCCACCAATTCTGTTGCGGATTTGTTCGCTCTGTGGTGCTGGTGGTAACAGCTGTAGTTTTTCCCCAAGTTTTGTTCGGGTTGTTAATCCTGCACGTGCTGGGCGCGGGGCGGTGGCGGATCGGTGATAGATTCGTGCGATCCTTTGGCTCACGTTGAGGTGTATGTGTCGTGCAGGGACATCCGGGGATGTCGACCCCTGCGAGGAAGAGGTTGATGAGGGATTTCAAGCGGCTGATGCAGGACCCTCCGGCTGGAATAAGTGGCGCCCCGCAGGATAACAACATAATGTTGTGGAATGCTGTCATATTTGGGTATGATGCTGAATCCTCCATTTTTCCCCATTTCTTAGTTTGAATTGTAATTTGACATCGTCTTTATATATGTTTGTTTCATTTACAGACCTGATGATACCCCGTGGGATGGAGGTTAGTTCATCTGATTTCTGTTGCAGATTTTTGCTTCCTAGACCCAACTCATCGTGTGCTTATCCAAACAATAATAAATTTCATCTGCATATGCTGCTGCTGGCTTTGCCAGGTGCCAGCAACACACCACTGACGTGATACAAGCGGTACAGAATACGACAATCGCTTAGTAGGTAGTAGTCTACTTGCAGGTGGCAAGCAGAAGTTTTCAGTTATCTGAGTTTGTTGGCCTTACTGTCCAATGCATAGCTGCTCTAGAGTACAAATTCCAAGTCAAGATTTATAGAGGAAACTGACCCCCAAATTCAATGGAACTTTGTAACGTACCATGCTAACGCTAATGTCAGTCTTGGGTAAGAGATGATATCTAATTAACTTCTAAAACAAATAGTAATAGTTATAAACAATAAAACTATTGTAAACCTAGTGAGAATTCTTTTTCTTCTCTCATTGAATCTTAAGATAAGAGGGAAAAAACATTGCAACGACTATTGCTACTGTAAGAACATGCAAGCCCAAAGCATGTTGCTGGTGGTGAGAAAGGTCAGCCAATGCTTTGGTATTTGTATATATGTGTAGAATGATTGATTCAGACAGAATAAAGTTAAAGAATTAGCTGGATGAACCCCAATATTCAGAATTAATTCTATTATGGTCATCTTAATGGCCATAATCAATAGCTGCTATGGCCCTCTTCCTCTTGTTGCCATTTTTGTATTTGTGCTGTTTGAGAACAAGACAATATCTACACTTTGACTGATCTGCAGTTTGAGTTAGCTGATAATGCATACCTGATTGGAAACCAATGTTTCACTCACCCAGGATTGCCTGTGCGCAGCCTGCAGCTTGTCACCTTTTTGTGGACATTCTGTGGTGCCAATTCCCTTATGCTTTGTGTTAATTTTGTGGTAGTATGTTCGCAGAAAAAAAGTTTATGGTAGTAAAATTGTTCAAAGTTTGCCATAACTCAAAAACATTCCCTTTTTGGAAATAAATGATCATATATTGGTGGTCCATATTTTCTTCTTAATATTATGATACACAGCTCTCCTGCATGTTCAAGAAAAAAATATTGTTGGTCCATAGATTGGGAAAGTGTTAGATATAAAGGATTCTAAATCCCCAGTGCACTACCTCACACAACGGCTCATAGATTCTGTGTTGCGACCGCTAGCTCGTCTTTCTGAGCTTACACTACATAGTTTGCTTCTGTGTTGTGTCCTTCGACTGATATGCTAACTCCTGTTTTATTCTCAGGTACGTTCAAGCTGACTCTCCAGTTTAATGAAGAATATCCAAACAAGCCACCAACCGTGCGGTTTGTTTCTAGGATGTTTCATCCTAACAGTAAGTTGTTTCTCATCCCTATTTATACGAGTGCACAGGAAATAAGTAGATCTGATTTCATCTTACTTTTCAAACTTCCTTGTTCTTTCCAAATGCTCAGACATCAGACCTTTTTTGGGTGCAATTTTTTTGTGTTTGTGTTTATCTTCTTGATGTATCAGATATGTGCTGTGATTTGTGAATACCTATATTTTGACCATAATGAGACTTCAAAATGCATGTAGTGCCATTGGTTTTGAACCAAGGGAACTCTGGCTTTCTTTCTCCTCTGGTTTATTCTGATACAACTGCTCTTAACTATAGGATGATATTGTCTTCTAATGTCCACTTATATGTCACCCTGACATATTTTTGTTGTGTGCAGTTTATGCTGATGGAAGCATATGCTTAGATATCCTGCAGAATCAATGGAGTCCAATATATGATGTAGCTGCTATACTCACATCAATCCAGGTACAACGATACAAGAAATCTTTTATTTCTTATGAGATTGTTTTCCCAACATTTGTAACTTTTGCTTGTTGTACGGTATGAATCCGGCTGTCTGTGCTGAGTCGAATGCTGTGTCTGTTTTATGTTTACGAATCCGATTTTCTAAAACCATCTACCACTAACCTGAGGTGTGTGCCATTTGCAGTCATTGTTGTGCGATCCAAACCCGAATTCGCCCGCTAACTCTGAAGCTGCCCGCATGTTCAGCGAGAACAAGCGAGAGTACAACCGCAAAGTGCGGGAAGTCGTGGAGCAGAGCTGGACGGCGGACTGATGCGTTCCGCTGCGCTGCGCAGCTGCTCACTGCGCCCGCGCCCCGCATCCGTCCATTCCATACCCCCCCCAAAAAATATGGCGAGATGTTTGTGCTTGTAACTAAAGCCGAATTCAGCTGTTAATGCTGTTCTCATGTGCTAAGACGCTTCTCTATCATGGCTAGATCGGTGGAGATTGTTCTGTCTCAAATCAACTTTTTATCTTGTGCTGGATCTGGAATACAAACTTAATTACTCTTGCATTGTGCCAACATTTTATATGAGCTTTACTCCTCTGGGTATGAGAATGCTTTCCTTTGGTTGGGAGATTACTTTTGAAAACAAGCCAGGTTGACGTACAAACTTAATCGCTCTAAGCATTGTTGCTTTGCTTTGGTTGCGAGACTATTTGAAAACCAGCCAGGTTGGAATACAAACTAGTTACTCTAGCATTGTTGCTTTGGTATTTAGCTCAATTTTGAATTGAGCCAATATAAGGTGTAAGAATTTTTTGCATCCGGCCAGACCCGCACATCGCAGTAGTAGCCAGACGAGCAGGCCGACGGCGAGCGGGGCGGTGATGGCGCGTGCGGAACAGGAATCGCTGGCTGCGCCGCTGCTGGAGCCGACCGCGACGGCGAGGCAGCGCGTCCCGTTCGTGGAGGTGCGGCTGTACCGGCGGGGCGCCGGTCCGGTGGCGATCTTCCGGTCGGACCTGTCGGGCCCTCGGCGGGACCGCCTCGACGTGCGCCGCATCCAGGCCAGCCACGGCCTCCGGGCGCTGTTCGCCTTCAGGTCCGAGGGCCCCCGCCGCGGGCGGGGCCTCCGGATCAGGTGCGACCCGGCCGCCGGCTACTCCGCGCTGCCGTTCCGCGACGGCGCCGCCATCGCCCTCGACGGTGAGCCCAGGGTGAGTTGGCCGTGCTCCTCTCCCTTCGTTTCTATTTTACGTTTTGCACCTCGCGACAACGTGGATATCGCGTAACCAACCCAACCCCACGGCTTTTCCGTAGGAGTCGTGGACGAAGCCGGTGTCGGTGATCGTCGCCGGCCTGCTGGTGCCCGCCGTGATGGCGGCGGTTGCGGTCAACGGGATGCCGGAACCGCTGCGGTCGTCGAGGCTGGTCAACGGGATCTTCCCGCCGTGGATCCTCGTCAGCGCGGTCATCATCTTCGCTCGCGCCAGGACGCGGCCGAGGGCTCCATGAGTCGAATCTCTCTAGAGAGCACACCAGTTTCTTTCCCATATATATCAGCATGTAAGAATTCAGGAGTTTGTTTGTGATGTACTCCTCCGTAGTAGCATTGACGATTCCAACTATCCTCGGATTTTGTTTGGATTCACAAGCGACTGCACCAGACAGATGCTGTCAATCTGTTCGCTGGTCTAAAAATCGCTAAAATTACTGTTAGCTGATTTATTATAAGAAAAAAATACTACTGGCCGGTAGAAAAAATACGGTTGATAAAGACAAGCGAACGGGTTTGGCAGATCTAGAAAATTCTATTTATTTATTAGTATATTCTTCTAACATAGGATATGATCTCTCATCCCATAAAATTTGAACTCAGGGAAATGAATGACAATTTTTTTTTGGCTCGGACTTCTTTTTGTGTGTGTTTGGGACTCTTTCCTGCAACCATACCAACAGATGCCAATACTTTTTCTCTGAGACCAACAAATCTGACTAAACTAAATGATCTTATGGAATACAGTACATTCTACTTAAGAGCATGTTTGCTTAAGCTGCCAAATCTATCAGTCATTCAACAATATTTTTCTCTCATAACAAATCAGCAAACAGTGCTTTCAACTTTCAACCATGACTTTTTAGATAAACCAACGTGCTCAAGAAAAGTGCACAGATGCTGATCAGCTGCTGCATGTGGTGGTTAGATACTTAGATCAACGTAAAAAGTGTATAGTGGGTTCCTGGAAAAAAAGGGAACCTGGTACAATCAAGGGACAGCAAGCTCTGCTTTCATCAAGAATCTAGGATGACAAAATAGCGCCTGGAAGCAAGCAAATTTACAGGCAATACATATGTTACACAACATGGTACATTCTACCGCCGTGGCTCCACAGTCCAAACTAGCCCAAAATTTTAGATACAGATGTTAAGTCTCAACTGTTGTTTGAGAAATAGTGAAATAGAACTGCCGCTACTGCAACAAATACAACCTTGAATAGCAGCTTCTTTGATCCACTCGATTCAGATGAAGACCCTGACTCTGTTGGATCCACCTTCTGCCCCCTTAACTTAGCTAGCAACTGAGGAATGAGTCCACGCCTTGTGGCTGTAACAGAATTAATACTGGTAAGAAGCATGTTCTTTTTCATCAGGAAAATAAAATATCAACAACATTTGTTAAGATATTTCAGAAGCCCCCTTACATGTACTTCCTCCATTTCAAACTGTACTTAGTTCTGGCTTTTCTAGGTACATAGCTTTTGCTACGCACCCAGAAATATATTATGTCAGGACTTATAGTTTGGGATGGAGGGAGTACATCACAATAGGGGCAAAATAGGAAGTAAATGTCAATATAAAATATGTGAATTTGCAGAAAAATATGCCAAGGTCAGTTAAGAAAATGCAAGGGATTTCACACGGAAGCTAGTGCCAAGGGTTCAGTTAACATTAGTCCCACTCCTAACAACCAAAGTTTTTTTTTAAAAAACAATCAAATACTATTATCTCTTCATGTATAGAAAGGCGGTTCTTAGTAGTATCAGAAAACAGGTCGAAGCTGGGTTCCTCATCCCAGGAAATCGTCCCTGTCCCAGGAATTCAGGAACAATTTCATCCGTGTCTTACAAAAACCTCTAGCAAGTAGTGCGCCATGTTCCTTGACCCCTATGGACCCAGGAACTTCGAGAATAAGCTTAGTAGCCTACTGTTAAAGATCAAGCAGTGATTTTCTATCTTGGAGACCTGTTTAATATTGGAATAGCACATTGATAAAAGAGTGCACAGTTTTTTTTTCTTTTCTTGAACCATGTAGGAGAGCCATGGGTCATTTCATTAAGATCAAAGCCAAGTGTACAACACCAAACAGGCGACACACCCAAAATCCACACATCCCCTATGATCAAATAGATCATATGACCAAAAGGCAAGGACACAGACACTAGAAAAGGCTCTGGAGGCCATGAGTCCCAGCCTTGAACGATAGAGCTCCCTCCGCTTACTGTCCACACTACCAAGGATATGTTCAGGGTAGCATTGTTGAAACCGCAATCATTACAGTGTTTCCTTATTTCCCGTGTTACTAAAATGATAACAGCATCTAGGCCTTCTCAGTGCTCTTTATCTGCTCTCTTTACAATCCGGTTCGACTAGCCAGAGTAGTGGCATCATGTTGTGGTGTTAGAGCCTGCAGGATAATTCTCAGAATACAGTACGCTATACTGTACTTGCAACCACAGTACCACACAGATCCACAGATGGTTGATAATTTCAGGAGCTAGGTCACAAAGTGGGCAAGACGCCAGAAATGGCAACCTTGTCTTTGCCAATCTGTCTGCTGTCCAACAACGGTTAAGTACCGCAAGCCATATGGAAAATTACACTGTAGAAGAGCCATGAATCCAAATCCTTTTTGAAGGCACGAATCTAATTGGTCCGAGAAACAAAAGGTTCCCAAACTGTTTTGAACCATACTTTCTTCAAACCAAGTACTGTCTTCTTTTAGCCAGTACATTTTTTTTTCCTAGAACTAAAACAATTTATCAGCAAATTTCCTATAAAGGATGCTTGCTAAGAGGTGCCACTTCTTCAGTATGACCACTACACAGCAGAAACATGACCAGCTAAATCTAGAGCAAGAAAACAGGCACATTGTGTTCAAGTAACCTTGTTAGCATGTAACACTGTAACTTGTTTCAAGGTAGGGTTGGAAATTGTAAGTTGAACAAAACAATGTTAATTATTAAATTCTTTCAACATATGAAGCTGCACTCCATCCTTTACATCGAATTTTGAAGAAACAACTTTTCTCTGATTCTCTCTAGAAGAGGAGGCATGATTGTTCGAGAAAAAAGAGCAGGCATGGTGACTGCACAAAGAAAACAAAATTTATTCTGCATTGAATGTAGCTGTTATACAAGTATGATTAACTCCCCTGCATACTAGAGCACAAGCTGTCTGGCACTACAAACATCAACCATACTAACTCATACAAAATTTGATGTCTTAATGACCCTAGTAGAGAACTGGTTTTAATTTTAGATCCCAAAGAGAAAATAACATCAACCATCCCCTGATGTCTACGTTAATATTGTCCTTGAGTACAGAGTACTGGATTTACAATCAGATAAAAGGGAAGAATACCATCAAGGCATCAACCAAATTATCATCTGAAGACTGAAGTAATCATTTTTGTGTAACACAAGGCATCAGAAAACAGAAACCAAACAACATAAATATTTGTGCTTACCTGTTTTCTTCAACTCCCTCTCTTCCTCGCCAATTCTTCGTCTCAGAGCATTCAATAATGAGCCAAAGTAAAGAGCTAAGACAGTGCATGTGAAGGTGATGACATTGTATGGCATGCTGAAATCAGGAGTTGTCAGGGGAACGAGCAATACTTCTGTATACGACTTCACAACACTATTTTCCTGCAGAACACAGAGATATTGGCATACTGCAATTGTAACGAAGCACAAATACTTATATTCATGTATGGCAAGGAAATCAGCTAGTACTAGACAACTCATCAGTTCATGACATCTCTGAGGGTGTACCTGGAAATTTTCTAGTAAAGGAGATTCAAGTACTGGATCAATTTCAGGGTAACTTCGAGCAGAACTGAACTCAGGAAAGCTAACCAAAGCTGAAGGAATGTCAAATCCTTGATTAGCATCAGGAGGATATTCATCTATATGCAGGAACCCCTGAAATTTATTGTGCAGTTAAAAGCGCAATGTTTAGTTCCGGTCATTGCATTAAGACTGCCCGGGGCAAATAACAAATGAAGACTCAGGACGAAGCACCAAGTGAGAAATATGTGAAATTCTACCCAATGTACATTCAAGTAACTTAAGCAGCAGAGCTTACCTTGTCAAAATCCAATGTCAGAGTTCCTGACTGCATACTGCAAGGGAATCTTAGTAGCATCTCCAGGGTACCAGGCAAAAGCTTGTCTTCTGAAGGAATGACATGAATCTTGTCAACTACTTCTGACACAGTCTTCCTGCTCCCATCTATAAATATTTCCAGGCTGTGATAATAGACTTTAACATACCATGGAACAACCTGGAAAATAACTGCCTTTATTGAACAATCAGTTGGGTTGCCAGATATCTGCTTATGAAGATTAGTGGACATAAACGACAGAGCAATTGACCCTCTTTCATTTCCACTGCCCATAAGAAATCTGCTTGCGTGAAAAGGTGATGGGGTGCAAGTCCATATCAGGGGAAGCTTCCAAGTTATGCCCACATCCAAAGGTTTTTCGTCACTGTAGTTACTTGCATCATATACATATAAAGAAGAAGATTGAATTAAGTGATTTTGACCTTTGATCAACTTGTCCGGGCTATTAGACAATACAAAGAATTCATTACTCCAAGAAAGATCACTTCCAGATTTGTTAACTTTGTCAACAATGCCTTTATCAACCTCAATGAATACTCTGCTGGATTTAGAAACAAGGCATTTCCCTGACAACTTTCTGTTGAAAAGATGTCTCATGGACCAGTTGGGCTGAAGTTGACCATGATTGGAATGTAGCTGTTCGCCACTTACACTATTTGGTTGCAGCACAACAGTCAGAGTTTGATCAAGAATAATACCAAGTGACTGGGAGGATCTCAGTTTCAGTTTTTGCGAATGGTAATATCCTTTGTAAATTGAAGGCCTGTACAGCAAAGCAGCTATCCCAGATTTGTCACGACATGGAAGAAGTTTCAACCAAGGTGTCAGATTCTCAGTGCATACTGCTTCACGAGGCAATGCACCATATCGCAAATTGCCTTCATTCAATTTAAATCCCCAACGAGGGGAAGAAAATGCAGTTGAAGACTCCAAAAAGTTGATGGATGCACAAAACAGGCCAGAGAGTGTATGTGTCAGGTTCTTCCATGTTGCATCAATTTCAGACAAAGGAAGATCAAAAACTGCCCACAGCTCAACACCAGGAGGCTTTGCATTATTAGTTGACATAGGTTCAAATCCACCCCACTGCTCATAGTTCCATCTTCCCTGGGTGAAAGATAGCTCCAACTCGCTAATATGATATTTTTTAACCTGGTCTTGACAAAGCAGAATAATGTCAATAGAGATTCTCAGTCATTCATAAAATGTGGCAGCACATAAGAAAAGGAGGGCCTCTTTCTTCAGCGCCCAGGCTGTTGTGACTTAAAGGTGTAAACAAGGCATAGCTTATTATATGTAAACCTAATAGGCAACAAAAGAATACAGAGTAAAATTCTCAAACCCACCAAGATTTGGGGCTAATGCCTAATAGGCACAAACCCACCTACTACTGTGCCCATTTCAAAGACCCCCCAATACTCAGGGTCATTGACTTGTTGTCTTACAAAGTACAAACCGACCAACTACTGTGCCCATTTCTAATCAAGCTGGGCTAGAGCCTTTGATCAAATTACAAAACTTAAACTTTACAGCGATTCCAGACCACCTCGGCTCAAATTTGGGTAAAAACAAATCAGCACTTGGATTGCAACATTCAACTAATACCTTGACAACTTGATAAACAAACATTCGGTGGAAAAATGAAATAAATGCAAAGTAAAGATCTCCATCTTAGTACAACTATGTACATTTGCCAAAATCAAAATCTTTGCAGCAAAGCAATTGCTTGCCTCACTGCCCCAGTGGAGTACCCACAAACAGATCAAACGTGCTATTGATCTACAACCACAACTATCTAGTTACATGCTAGTCCAAGCTAATGTACCAGTATGAACGACGAACTAAAGCCGTATACAGTTGGAACATAAACCCTAAGTCAGCGACATCAGAGATCTGCTCCTAGTGGAGGTGGACGCACGGGGCACGCACCAGCTGGGAGATGGCCTTGGGGAAGAGGTGGTGGTGCCGACCAACGGAGGCAGCGGGGGGCGCAGAGGAGCGGAAGTGGAAGTGGGCCAGCGCCTTGCGGTCCGGGAGCGGCCGCAGGAGCAGCTCCTCCGTGAATTTCTCCTCCTCAGGCGCCGCCGCAGACGCCGCGGCGGCGGTAAAGAGGAAGAGGAAGTGGAGGGACACGAAGAGGATCGGTCTCCCCGCCGGCGAGAACCCCCTTTCCCTCATGGCCGGATGCCCTCTGCTATGTGCGGCCATGGACGGCTTCTTTTTTTCGACAGACGGAGGTAGAAGACGGCGAGCGATGGGAGACACGCGCGAGAGAAACTGTTACACCACGTTTGGGCCCATTGGGCTGCGTAGGCACGACGCTGAGAGAAGCCCATTGGAAGGCGAACAGTTCTAACAACGTTGTTGTTTTCCCCATTGTCATTGTGCTTGCCCTGCTGCGCTTAAACCCCACGTCGGCGGTTGCGTCGCTACGACTACGAGCCTGCCATTTCGCATCCGCCGCCGCTTGGCTCGAATCCATGACATGACGATGAAAAGGCAAGTAAAATGCACCTCCAATACCTTCTAAATTTATTATTTAGTATTTTGTAAAATAAAAAATTCTTAAAAAAAAGAAGAGGGCCTTGTTATTTATAAAGTCATATAACTAACGTCTAGGGTTGGCTATATATGGCCACTGAAAATTAAAGAATAGTTAGCATTTTATTTTACAAAATTAGATAGTATATATATTGGAGCTTATTTTTTGCTATACAAATAATAGTCTCTGCAATAAGAATAGCTAAACTGTTGGAGTCGCCCAAGGACTTGTTCGTTTTAGCTGGAATGGCCCGTTCCACGTGGATTGTCTCTAGCCCGTTTCGAAGCCAGGCCTTGCTTGAAATATTGTTTGGTTTGCCCTAGCTCGGAAAGGAGAAACTTGCCAAGTTTGTCCATTTCGCCCTCTCCATGGCCCAGAACAAAGCCACACCTCCTACCCTCTGGATCAGATTATGGAGGCAGCGCGAGGTACGAAGCGAGAACCAAAGGCGAGGAGACCACAAGCACACGTAGTGGAGGCGACGACGGGGCGGCAGGGACGGCGACACCATCGACTCCAACCCTACTTTCTTCACCTTCCTCATCCTTCATGGCGATGATCCCCTTGCTCTTCGCTTCATCCTCGTCTTTTCTTCCTTCTTTAGGGTTCTTGGATCTTGGACATCGAGTACAATGGTCTAGTTCTAGTTGAGATCCATGGTGCAGATACGTAGGATGTGGATTAGATTTTGAGCGAGTTCTCTTCCTTCCCCTTTTTTCTCCCTTGTGCTGCTTAGGGTTCATAGTTCTTGAAGTCGGTGCATAGCAGGAAGGTGAGAGAGTTAGGGAGGAGGAGGACGATGTGGCTGAAGCTCAGTCTCAATAGGTGAGTGGATGTAGGCTCAACAAGCTCATGTTTAGTAACACAGTAGAACACAAATGCAACATCAAAGATCGACCAAAGATGTCAATGTCGATTCAGAAACTGTGTGCAAGTAAGAAGGATGATGATGTTGTTGTTTTATCAATTTTCAAGTAAAAATAGAGCTGCTAAGGCCCTGTTTGGTTTTCAGAGTTAAACTTTAACTCTCATCACATCAAATGTTTGGACACATGCATGGAGTAAGTGTAGACCATTTACTAAACTAAAAATACAGCTAGAAAGAGAGTAATTTGCGAGGCAAATCTTTTAAGTTTAATTAGCCCATAATTAGATAATAATTATCAAATAAAACAAAAATACTACAGTACGTGTTAAACTTTAACACCTCAAACAAACACAATTATACAAAACACAAGCAAAATTAGACAATAAATAGTTTTAGGTTTTAAACTAAAATACTCACTAAGTCCTAGGCAACGACTGCTCCCTACCTCATTTTTGCAGCACATCATCTATGTATGTAGCTTTTTTTAGTTTTATTTCTTTTTTAGTTTGAAGGAAATCTGTACTATAGCTATTGGTGTCTCCAGCAACCAGGAGAGGAGCCCGGCCCCCGGACCAGCGTGGCCGAGCCTTGGCTCTTCTTATAATTCTTATTAACTGATCCATATATATAGGCCAAGTGTATATAAGCCGAATACAGAATTCTATCCGGACATTAATACTCTAATATCAAACTTCTAATTTATCTATATATATTATTCTTAATAACAGTTTAGAATATTTAATTCTTAACTAACTAGACTCTACTGGACACGTCCTCTCATCCTGAGTGAGAAGGCCCATCGTTCTGGAACTCCGACAGTCCGACAGAGACAGGAGGGAAAGAATCGAATAGAGCGAGCGTGTTTTTTTCTGAGTTTTTTTTTTCTCACGGTAGATTTTTTTTCGGTGTGTCCAATTTTTTACCAGATTCGTCCCGAGACTTCTTGGGTGCAGAGTAGAGATAGAGATTAAAGGCCTATTTGGCATGGCTTTAGAGCCAAACTCCAAGCTAGAGCTGGACTCAACCCAACTCCGTAGAGTTATTAGAGCTCTAGTTCATTTTCTTGAAGTACCTCTTTCTCAAGTCTAAAACTCTCTGAAATAGACCTGACCATGGTGCTCGAAAGAAATTATCCACCTTTACCAACGATTACACAATCCAGTGAACTGTTTTCTTCCTTTCTTTCTGTCCGCCCCTCCATCCATCCACCAGAGGCCGCGAGCCGCGCCACTTACCGCGATGGTCATCGTCGCCGCCGCCGGCCCATCGCGCCCACCTCACCGCTCGGCGCCGCCCCCACGCCTCCCTTCCCCCGCTGGCCTATCCTCCTTCGCCAGTGCCTCCATCCCCCAATCCTAACCCTAGACGAGAAGAAGGCCACACCGAAGAGCTCTGGTGCTGCCTGACGACCTCCTCCGTGTCGATGGCCATCGCGCCTCCATTCTCCCACTGATGCGGGAGCAACTCTGGCATGGCCTCCGGCGACATCCTCGGCGTAGGATTCGGCGAGCAAACTTGGCGCGGGCTCCTGCAACCTGCCCCATTATGACCTTGGCACAAGGATTTGGCGAGTAGCCTTAGCACGAGCACGAAAGATGGAAGCGTCGTCTTGCCCAGGCTTGGGAGTGGGCGAGGCGCAACCTCTGCCTGAGCTGTGGCACTGGTGGTTGACGAGGGCTCTGCTCAGTCAGTGAAACGACCTAGATTTTTCCAAAAAGGGAAAAATCCACAGATTCGAATTATAATGTGATAATTCAAAAATTGAACCATCCTATTATCATATATCAGCTGTTTATCATAGTCATACATCGTTAGAAACAAAATTACAACACATTTACTTTACAACTCTTGGTCAACAAACCTATTACATCGTCTTTCTAGCGGAAACACACACGGGTCTTTATCAGAGTCGATGTAGCGCGTATCCGGTGAAGGCTCCTCCTTCACGTGCAATCATCAGAGTCGGCGTAGTTTGTCAGCGGGCGTAGCCTTCATCTCCGAACCAAACTTGAGCGCAGGAACGAGACCACCTAATCCTTCTATTCTCCTTAGTTATCGTCATAGACCTCGTTCAACACCTGCTAAACAATTTTCAGTACGATTTGTACTGGCCACTGGCTCCCACCCTATGCTTTTGCGTAGCTTTGTGGTAGGTGGAAATGCAAAGGGTATATCAAGAGGCCTATGTATAGCTGTAGTTTTTCCTATGCAAGTTCATCAATATTTTATAATAATAATTCATCAAGTTTTATTCCATCTCATCCACACATCCATCCATCCATCCCATCACACACATCTCACCACACTCTCACTCTCTAGGCGGCAAGTACGACTCCCGCTCGTGCCTTGCCTCAACGGCCAACGCCGGATCCAACACAAACCCAGGGGAAGGTAGAAGGGACTCCTCTCTCTAGTCAAGTGAAGCGGAAACATAGGAAAGGTCCATAGCCGTAAACGGCATATGTATCGATCGATCAACCAGAAACTCTGCAGAGGTTTGCACTAACCACAAGATCACCATCATCGGTGGTGCGCCCCACCTAGGCTGATGCCGGGCTGCCTTCCAACTAAGTACGATGCCACCCTACCACTCAGAACTGGGACCATACCGGAGTACCACCGGTACGCTGAGACTGTGAGGCGTAGTACCGGGCCCCCAAAGGTCACTACGCTGTCTTAGGAGGGTGTGGGTCCTCATGCCCGTACCTCCCTACACTGTCTACCAACAACCTAGTAGTAGTGGCACCGCCCTAACTGGTCGTACATCCGTCTCCTCCCCATAAGAGCGAGTGGGGTGCAAGGCTTCCTACGAACCGGTTCTCAGAACATCTCAGTCCTTAGGGTGACCGAACAGGACATCTTCACGAGGGGCCAACCGATGCCCCGCTCGACGGGACATCCGATTACCCCGTGCTAAACAGCACCTCCCATCCCGGTGCTTCGTCCCACGAAGACACTCCACTCTGGGACCTCTCCCTGTCACATGTACCCGCCACAGGTATCTCTCGTGGAGAACGCCCAGGTAGCGTCCTCCGGCAAGACTTGTCCCAAGACTCGTCGTAGATCCTGCTCGGTCGACTCGACCCTCACCACACACCCAAGACACACGCCAAGATCTCCCCAAATCCATTATCCATTTCTTAACCAGTTATCGGCACCACGTGCCTGATCCACTCACATCCAATCCTCCACAATGCATCACATCACAGATATAATGCGTAGTAGAAGCAGTAGCAAGTAGTTTGCAAGCGTCTAACCTAACAGCGGGTGTGCGAGGGTTATAGGTTGCAACAAGGCAATGGCTCACAAGCATTTCTACCATGCAACCTATCTCAATTCATTTGCATAAAAGTAAAGCACTAGCATCTACATATTGCATGTCTAATAGGATTCTACGAGGTTGGGTGGGACGTGGCACCTGTCGAGTGACATTTCCAAGATCCTCAGTTCACTTGTAGTTGTACTCATCCAAGGTCTTTCTCCTATCTGCATGTCCTTCCTTCAACTGGTTCCGATTCGATCAACGCTACCTGAAGCAACTACCTCGTAAACGACAAACAAGGCGAAACAATCAATCCACTAGTCCTAGAAAGACTGTGAAAAGAGGCGACAAAACACTAAAGGACAACTACACTGAAAGAGCACCGAAAGGAAAACGGCTTAGCCCTCTCGGTGGGTGTCCGATCCCTGGGCTAAAAGAAACGGAAATGGTTGTTCACCAAGTACAAGCTTGACTCTTAGCCTAGCCGGTACTTCCCAGGTCGATCGTGTCGACCTGTACGGCTTTAATAAATGGCTTAGACTCTAACTCATTCTAAGCAAACACCACAGCTTACGGTCTTTCGATCCAAGTGTCATAGAGATCGACAGGAATCGTAAAGACTATGAGCACGAGAAGTTCCGGTCTCTCTCAACCCATACGCCATTGTAGTTGGCGAGAGCCAAGAGAGGGTGGAATAAAGAGAGAAGAAGAAGGGAAGTGGTCTACTCCTTCCAATACTCATGCCACGGCAAAAGACAGGGCATAAGAGGGAGTGACACACCAAGGACACGAGTGCTCAAACTACTTGTAGGGTGCCACAACCTAGGTGCACTAAATGCACTAAGACATCACTAAGGTTCTTAGCGGTGCGGTTGTCACTGCGAGAACCAAAGAAATGCTACGGTTGATTAAGTACAAGCATACAAGAGTTTAAGCACAAAGAACCAAAAAGGCAGGGAAGGGATACGAGATTCATCTTCGTGTGACCCACTCGCCATAGCAACAGCGGAAATCGCGGGATTGGAAACGAAACATCAAACAAGCAAAAGAGGCTTAATCCACATCTTACTGGATCGATGGGATTGAGAACAAGAGAGAAGAAGAACGAATCACACTCTTTCGACCAACTCGCCATGGAACGAACGACGATTGGTTAAAAGAGATACGACCCCACGATCTACTCCAACTCATAACTCTTCTCAACCTAGGTGCTTCTGAATCGGCACAAGGTCATTTCCGTAGTTTCAGGCGATGCGGTTGTCACCGCGGAAACCACGGGAAATGCCCGGGTCTAGGTGGCATAAGCATACGAGATAGATAAGATAAACATGCGACAAAAATAGGATAGGCTCGATGGCCATGGCGAGGCGTCTCGCGACCATGAGCTTCACCTAACGAGTTGGCTTCCGACTGTTCCACGACGGTTGTCCCCTAATTCGTATCCCACTCGACTAGGTCATTTAGGTCTCGGGTGTGCGGATAAGATCCGCGTCGATCAAGACATCGAGTCCACGATGACCACGTCTGTGGGACAAGAACAAGAGCTAACGACCGTAGCTCGACAGAGTCAACTAATCACAGGGGATGGGTTACGCTCGGCATCGCGATCACGGCGGGACGAACCCACGATCGAAATGGTCGAACGCACTACCATTCCCCTAACCGGCTCGAAGGCTCGGCCCTCAGGCAAATAACACAAGAACAACGATAACACGAGAGAAGGGACATGCTTGGCATTACGGCCATGGCGAGACAAACTCGCGATCGCAACGCTCAACACATCACCCTCTCAACCGGCTCGACGGCACGGTCCACAGACAACGACAAACACATAAAGAATCACGACTCGACCACTGACAACACAAGGACACAATGACGACTCGGAGTAGCACATTTCCATGGCACAAGATAGAGAGAGATAGATATATCAATTAGACCGGCACGAAGGCATGGCACAGGCATGGATAAAGATAGATCATATATTAAACGAGATCGGAGATGTATGATCATGAACAGATGATAGATAACGAAATGATGTATGAACAAATATGATTTAATATAGAGTTCCAACGTCGACTAGGGTTTACGGGGAGGGGTTTCGACCTTGCCGAACACGAAGAAGGGCGTAGGTCAGCTGCAAGTCTTCTGCTTGGCTGGCTGTGGCTCGCTGCGGCTCGGCTGGAGGCAGCGAGAAGGCATCACTTCTTCGGCCAAAACACAACGGGACCAAAACTTCCCTGCAACAGTGGATGAATCGCGGCACGAAGGCCGGTCTCAGATAGGAGCATGACGATTACGTGAAAAAGAAAGGCTTCAGGCTTTGGTTGCTCACCGGCAGTGGCGAGCGGGGAAGACAGCGATGCTGTAGGCTTGACACAGATGATGTCGCGGTTTGGCGGAGCAGCGAGCGTTGCGGATTCACGGTTCAGGACAGGCCGGTGGCGAGGGCGTGGGCGTCGCGGGCTTCAGGTCGGCCGGGGTTCGGCTTCGGTGGTGTCAGCGTCCCAGGTCAGGGTCGTGGTCACGGCCGTCGGCGTGGCCTTGGCGAGCTCGCGGTTCGCTGGGACGAAGGTCGGCGTCGCGGTCGCGGAGGATGTCGGGGTCTCGGCGGCATGGTGAAGCTCCGGGGCGTGGCCGAGGTGAGGGCGAGGCGGGGACGTGTCGGGGCTCGATGTCGCGCTCGGCTTGAAGGCGAGGTCGGGGCCGTGGACGCCGCGTGCAGCTCGGCGTGGCGAGGTCCTTGGGCGACGTCGTGGACGGAGCTTGGCGAAGGGAGGATGCGGCCGTCGAGGCTATGGCGCTTGGCGAGGACGCGACTGCGAGCTTGACGAAGTTCAGCGAAGATGAGCTTCAGGGCTCCTGGTGAGGTTGACGCGGCACGGTCGTGGACGGAGCTCTCCATGGCCGGCTCGACGATGACGGGTGCGCGGGGGCGATGGGGCACGAGCTCGACGTCGAGGTCGCGGGGTTCGCCTGCTGGATGGAGGGGGCAGAGAAGGAGGGGGGGGCGGCGCCGTGGGGAATGGAGCAGAGCGGCGGCTGCGCGGCTTCTTCTTTATAGGGGCGCGGGCTAGGGTTCTAGGAATGGCCGTCCATCCTCGGCGTCCGTGCCGTGGGCGGGCCGCGTGGCGCTCATCCAGCAGCAGAACGGGCGGCCAGGCCACGGGTGCGGCGGGGCTTAGGAGGGGCAGGGGGCGACGGCGGGTGCTCCTTGGCGGCTGCTGCCCTCCTGGCTACCTTCGCTAGGGTTGGGGGGGCACTCTTGGGCCGCGCGGCTGGGCCTAGGGAAGGCGCGCGGGAGCTGGGCCGCGGGTCGCCTGCTGGGCCGAGGCAAAGAGGGGGGAGGTAGGGAGCAGGCCAGCTGGGCCGTGGCTGCTGCGCATGGGCCAAGGCGAGGAGGGGAAGGCCGACTGGGCCTGATGGTCGGTTGGGCTGGCGGTTTGGAGGGAGAGGAGGGGGGAAAGGGTTCCTGGCCCAAGAGAATGGAAAAAGGGGGGTTTTCCATTTATGACAAAGGATTTGAGATTGATCCTGATAGATATTGAAACAATTTCGGAGTAATACGAGAGAGATTCAAAAGGAGATTTAAAGGTTTTAAAAGAGGAGCCAAGGAGATGAGAGATCACGAAGGACTACAAGAAGTTGCTACGAACTTGTGCACTCCAACCCTAAAATAAGACTCAACTCCAAATCGACTCACGAACAAAACACTCGCCTACAAACAAATCTACATGTATGCTACGATTTGTTAGTCGGTTAATCTCGAGTTAGACCTAAAAACTATATGCCTCACATGATTACAGGAAAAATTTTAAAAAGCTCGTATTTTTGGTTTTCATAAAAATCTAGGATGTTACAGTCAGCTCGTCCATGGGAAGAAGTTGCTGACGAGCCGGACTCGTCAATGTGTGTGTGAGAGAGAGTTGAGTGGGGAGAGCTGTGGATGACATATGGTTCCATTCAACCAAAGATAAATTGAGCAATTCATACTAATAGAAACACCATTGTGAACTGAGAATATTCTTTTAGCCAAACACACCATAAAAATAGTTTCAACTCCACCTAGAGCCAGGTCTACCTAAATTTCTAGAGTAGCTACTCTATCCATGCCTAACAGGCGCTAAAGATGGAAAACTCGTGGTGACTCGACTCTCGCGTGGCGAAGTCCATGTGTCAGAACACACGTATATATGCGCTGCATGCATGCAAAGCGTGGGGTAGCTGCGTAGGAGCGCAGAGCTGCACTGCATGCATGCAAAGCGTGGGGTAGCGCAGACGCAGAGGATCGGAGGTGGGCCGAGCCGACGCGGCGCGACGGAGAGTGAGGCCTTCAGTTTACAAAATTTTGAGTTTTTTAAATACTGTAGCATTTTGTTTTTATTTAACAAATATTATCCAATTATAGACTAAGCTCAAAGGATTTACAATTTATAGACAAACTATATAATTAGTTTTGTTTTCATTTATATTTAATACTCTATGTATATGTCGCAAGATTCGATGTTATGGAGAATCTTAAAAAAAATTTAGAAACTAAACAAGACCTGATGGTGTAGGATAGCACACCTTTTTTTTTCGTTTTCTCGCTTTCTTACTGGAAAAGGTCGTTACAAAGCATATCAGGCTACTGCAAAGCAGTATTCTTCACAAGTTTCAGACACTGAAGCTCGTATATAAATATCTACACCAGGTTTATTTTCACTATTATATTGTTGAAGGAAAAAAAGTTAAAGGGTTATTTTCACCAAGATCGAGCTTGTTGCTTGTCTTATAAGTCGTATTTTTTTGTCAATCAACAATATTTTTCTTTCATAATAAATTAACAAATAGTATTTTCAGTCATGGCTCGTAGTATTGCATGTCTAACTACTCCGTACTATATTAGAGTACATCATGAAATTAAATATCCAATTCTGACCCGAACTGGATGACCAAGCCTGGGAGACATCGCAGAGGGTCGTGCAGGAAAGATCGGGATGGGGCACACGACGCGATCACCAAGCCTGCTAAACATCTCGCAGGGGCCGCGCGGACAACGGAGGTTGGACGTACAGAAAGGCGTTGCTATTTTTTAGGTGTAACAGAAAACATATCACGTGGTGAAGTCCAAGGAAGATTAGGAGACGTGCAATAAATATTTGCATGCTCTCACGGTTTCATATCGGAGTCTCTCAAGTTGACATTTTTTCTTTGCTATTTGTTAGCGTTTGTCAACTCTGGAAAACAAATAAGAAGGAGAAAAATAAAACATCTCTAAGAATTTTGCAAATCTGACTTGCCATTTAATTACCAAAATATGGACCCAATTGCCGAAAGTTTTCATGCGCGGTCTCGGTCCTTTCGCGGGCTTTCTTCGTGCGTTCAGGAAGTCGGCCGCCACTCGCGTGGAGGAAGTCCGCCGCCACTCGTGCTGAGGCGCTCGAAGAGGATGAGAAATAAAAGGTTGAGCGGCAGCGCGAGCAGTGCGGCGCTGAGGCCGCTGCGGAGCGGGGGCTCCCAGAAGGTGTGACGAGCACGCGCTGTGTCTCACAGAGCAGGACGGAGCAGAGCAGCGCCTACTGCAGCGGGCGGAGGAAGTTGGCGAGCAACAGGTAGAGGCCGTAGAGCACGAGCAGCGCGGTGGCGAGGCCTGCGCGCGCCATGACGATGTAGAGTGAGAGGAAGAGGTGGTGGATTTGGGGCGGGGGGTTTTCGATCGCGCGCAGGAGTCGCGGTAGATTGGTGTTTGCCATGTCGTGGACGGACTTGCATAAATGCCAAGCCTCCCCTGTAATTTGCCAAGTTTCGAAAAATGCAAAACTAATATGCAAAACCATTGGAGAGGTGTTTTTGTGGATTTTGATAAAAATCAAGAATACAAAACAATATGCAAAACTATTAGAGATGCTCATTGTATATATACAAGGGGGTGAAAGCTCATTGAAGACACATAATCTGAGCCTATCAATAAATCAGATCTCAAGAGAGACCTCGTCGGCGTGTCTAGTGTACCAGGCGCTTCCCGCGACGTGTGTGAACATTCGATAGTATAGTTAGGCTTAATTTGGTGGCACGGATCGGACCGTGACCGAGCATATCGAGGATGCCTGTTCCAACCGGAGTTTGTGGTTACCTTGGTTCGGTGGCGCAGACCGTGACCGAGCAGATCCAGGAAGCGTGATTTCCTCCGGGCAGTTCGATCTGAAATAATAAGTTTATTAGATAGAGAAGAGATACATATTATATATAATATATGTATAAATATTACAGAAACAGATCTATATATACGTGGTGAAGTCCAAGTAAGATTAGGAGACGTGCAATATTTGCATGCTCGTGACCGGATAGGAAAAGAGATTTTAGTTCAGAAAATTCATATGAGATTCGGTTTAATCTTTATTATTTTAGATAAGACCAACGACCCTATATATATATATATACAACAACCTTTTAGTATCAATATACAATATCTTTTTATTCTTTCTTATATTCTTATATATACACGCCCTGACGAGGTTTTCCCTCAAGAGCGTGTGGGATTTTCTTCTCCAACAACGTGTCCTACATTGTCCCGTTCATTGTCAGAGGCACCCGGAGAGACGTGTTCGTGTGTGCGAACACCATGAATCCAGTAGTCCATACGGTTTCAGCGGAGACATTAGTTGCTGTCGAGAAGCATTTCAGAGCTAAGGGATATTCATCACCCTGGCTGTGTGGTTGTTCCCTTCCCTGCTTGGCATGGTTGTGGGGGTGTTTATGGTGCAAAATAGTAGGGTCCCCAACAACCGGGGCCTCGCCGGCGCTACAAGAAGGAGACCTGCCGCAGGAAGCCAGAAGCCCTCTACTTCCAACGCCGACGTCGGAATCATCGGGGATGGAAGGAAGAATGAAGGCCGCTGCAGTAGTGGACATGGGCGGCGAGGAGTAGTGTTGCTGCTATAGGGACTAGGGAGGGACGTTTCATGTTCCGTGTCTAGATTAATTAAGTTTCGGCAATCTAGCTACATTTCATGTTCTAAGTTAGGCCTTGTTTAGATCCAAAAACTTTTTGGATTTTGACACTGTAGCACTTTTGTTTTTATTTGACAAACATTATCCAATTATAAAGCAACTAGGCTTAAAAGATATATATATATATATATATATATATATATATATATATATATATATATATATAACTAAGTTGAATAACAATAACAATGTTGTGTGGTTGGATCTAGCACGGCCGATGAACTTTTCTTGTATTTCGTTGATGTTTCTTTTGAGATTCGATCCCAAATTTTTGTACAGTAGCAATTTAGTTTATAATTAGATAATATTTATCAAATATAAACAAAGGTGTTACAATGTTCATTTTAATTTGCAAAAAAATTTAAAACTAAACAAGGCCTACTCGTCCCTTCAACTCGTCGTGCGCAGTGATTTGACGTCTTGTTATGATTGATTGGATAGTTTGACGGGTGATAGAGAAGAGATATATATTATATTATATATAATATATGTATAAATATTACAGAAAACAGATCTATATATACGTGGTGAAGTCCAAGTAAGATTAGGAGACGTGCAATATCTGCATGCGCGTGACCGGATAGGAAAAGAGATTTTAGTTGAGAAAATTCATATGAGATTCGATCTTTATTTTAGGTAAGACCAACCACCCTCTCTCTATATATATATATATATATATATATATATATACACAATATCTTTTTATCCTTTCTTATTCTTATATATACACACGCCTTGATCGACGAGGTCCCCGGCCTCAAGGGCGTGTGGGATTTTCTTCTCCAACAACGTGTCCTACGTTATCCCGCTCATTGTCAGAGGCTCCCGGCCGGAGAGACGTGTTCGTGTGTGCGAACACCATGAATCCAGCAGCCCATATGGTTTCAGCGGAGACATTCGTTGCTGTCGAGAAGCTTTTCAGAGCTAAGGGATTTTCATCACCCATGCTCTGTGGTTGCTCCCTGCTTCCCTGCTTGGCATGGTTGTGGGGGTGTTTATGGCGCAAAATAGCAGGGTCGTCCCCAACAACCGGGGCCTCGCCGGCGCTACAAGAAGGAGACCTGCTGCCGCAGGAAGCCAGAAGCCCTCTACTTGCAACGCCGACGTCGTCGGAATCACCGGGGATGGAAGGAAGAATGAAGCCCGCTGCAGTAGTAGTCGACAATATGGGCGGCGAGGAGTAGTGTTGCTGCATGCACTGCCACACGTTCGGGCATTAGCACCGGTCGGGAAGGGCCTGTTGCCCCGGTTCCCGAGCCGGTGCTGCCCTTCCGGGACTAAAGGCCCACCCTTTAGTTCCGGTTCGGGAAACCGGGGCTAAAGCACCCCCTTTAACACCGGTTGGTAGGTCCTGCCAGGGCTGCCACGTTGCAGGTTACCAACCGGTGTTAAAGGGTTTCTTTTTCTTTTTTTTTTGTTTACTTCTTCGGTTCTGTTTATTGTTTATATATAATATATAATAATAGGTTTTTCAATACATGTTTTGCTGATACAATATTATATTTATATTACACGCATATTAAGCATATATAAATGAAAATTATAGGCTTAGCTTAATAATTAAGCTTTGCCTATAATAAAATGAATAGACCACATCAAAAATTAAATAGATATGTAAAAAGCTTTATATATATATATAGTTTTATATGTACAAAATTCGTAACACATATATACATAGAGTTTTTTCTCCCAATGTCTACAAACGATACAAATGATCATCGTTGTTTGGAATAAGAGTTTCGTTGCCGTTGAAGTGAAACTCGCCGTTTGGATTGATCACTTGGTCGCGGAGAAATCCTGCTATCGTCTCTTGGATAGCTTTGATTCGGTCTTGTTGTAGGACCTTTTCCCTCAGCCATTCCGTCTTTAATTTGAAATAAATAAAAAAGGTATTAGTTATCTAAGTTATTCAATATAATTCAGGAGATAATGAAAAGAGACATGTAACGTACTCTGAGCGTCTCTGTGGGTGTTTGATTGACTTGTGCCATCATGAATTTGCACACGTAATATGCACATAGATTGTTCCCCCTTTCTTGTCTTAAACACCACTGTACGATATATATATAAAAATATTCACGACCACGATAATAAGAAGGCTAAAAGTTAGCGAAATTTTGTTAGCTAGTAGAACTTACTTGTGGATGTATTATGTTAAGCGGCGCTTTACATCCACTGAGATGTTCACGGTCAATGAATCTTTCCCAAACCCTATACACAGCCATTGTATATTGTGAACTAATAATTACAGAGTCATATTATGATATTTTTGTAGCTGAGATCGACATTACGTACCTTTGAATAATGTTTACCATTTGTTGATAATTTTCTTGTGGTTTTCTCATTGAGTCAAAGATTATCAACCGGTTCTTGGAAATTTCAATGACCATGAGTATCCAGAGAAAGCTATTTACACACATATATATATAGTCAGTCCTATAATGTAAAATAAAATATGCATGCACTTAATAACTATATAACTAACTCGAAGTTGAAGGGGAAGAATATTTTTTGTTTTTCTTTTTGGTTCACAAAGAACCTCATAAGATTGGTGCAGACTTCTGTCTCATGATCTGCTGTCCACACTGCCTGCGGAGCCTTAAAAACAATATAAGGGTCAACGAACCCAATACTATTGTCATTTCTCATTCTGAGCTCTCTCATTTGGTGCCTGCATATATACATACAAATCCTAAGTGTGTAAGGATTATATACATGTAATTAAAGAAGTTAGAAGTATAATAAAAAGAAAAAAAATACTTACAGACAAAAGCAGCTGACAAGAGATTTGTCAAGAGCGTCGAGGTGGCATAATTGGTGCAATTCTTCGAACTGCACGTATATGAGGTCATCTCCACGGAAGTAGTGATGTTGTCTAATACGAACAGAAATCTAATTATCTCCCCTTTTAGACGCCTCAATGCACCATTTGTTTATTGCAAACATTTGTGTGCCGAGCTCGTGTAAACGCTTAGGATCGAATAAACTCCTGCCCGGTTCATATCTTGCCCTCCATTGATCAACTACCTCGGCTTTTTCAAATGTTTGGCATCCAAGAATGGCGGCAATTTCTTCCATATTTAAACCGCTCTGTCCAAAGTAACGCTCAAGCGAGTCTAGCTCAGACAACGCTAAGGATTTCTTTGGCATCAAGTCTTCATTTGAGCCTTATTGATTTGGCACAATCAAAGGGGGCACCGGTTTTGATACTTCTCCGAGCTATGGGACCCCCTTTCCTACTCTCTTCTTAGTAGGCTGTGAAGACTTGACCAGAGACCGCTCATAGTCCAAAAGTGCTGGCTTTTTCTGAGCTTCGCGTTGCTTCTTTTGATGGTCCGCCACCTTCTGCCTCAGTTCCGATGGCTTCACATAAAAGTACGGCTTTTTTGGGTTAAGCCGTTTTTTCCTTTCCTCCTTTATTTTATCAAAAAATTGTTGGACCTCAGCTTTAGATGTAGCAATTACCTCCTCTTCACTCTTTTCGTAAGGTAATTTTTCTGGCGTCTTAGCTCTCTTTGCTGAGGCAGCCTTCTTTGGAGGTGGGACCGATGACTTCGGTCCTTCTTGGGCGGACCACTTCTTACTACCTCGCTTTGGAGGCGAGGGGACCGACCGTGCACTCTTTGGAGAGGGCGGTGCAGGCGGTGGAGGGGGTGGGGCCGATCTTTTTGGCGTTGGAGAACGCGGTGGAGGAGTTGGAGAACGCGGTGGAGGAGTTGGAGACCTCGGTGGAGGAGGTGGAGACCGTGGTGGAGGCGGTGGCGGGGTCGGTGTGGCCGCCGCAGGTGTTGGAGGAGATCCAGCATTGTCACCGCCCGCAGCACTATGATGCGCTGGGGAGAGAACTGGACTTAGGTTGGAGGAGTCCCTGCAAAGAAAACAATTACAAGTTTTGTGAGTAAACTTTTTTTAAATTTCAATACATAATAAATAATATAAGAAGTAAAATCACACACAAACCTATGCTGAGGAATAATTATGAAGCGCTTGCGCCAACAAATAAATGTCTTCTCAGCTTCACCTAAGGTCTTCTCTCCGTCTCCCCCTTCTATGTCTAGTGGCACATTGCCACAACCTTTCTCAACCCTATCAACCGAGACGCTAGCATATCCACCAGGTACTGGTCGATTATGGATTCTTGGAGTGCCCGTTCGGTCGATAGGGTTGACAACAGCGATAGCCACCTTTTTGGTGGCATTCCCATCTGGTACATGCAGCTCACAGGTAGTAAAAGCCTCTGTGACATCATCCACGGGGAAGTGTAGCTTCGTGTCATCCTGAATGGTTGGTACTTCCGTGGATGCGCAGCTGCTTTTCAACTGGCCTGGGGGGCTAACATTGACCTCAGGCTGTGATGTACCTTGCCCTTTCGTCATTTGACTAAGTGTTGCTTGCACTTGCCTTTGAATCTCTGCCTGCATCCATTCTTCACGAGCTTTCTCGCGCTCTTGTGACTGCAGAACAAAAGCTTCCAGGCGGCGGATCCGCTCTGCCTCCTCATCCTTCTTTCTCTGGCGGCTTCTGTAGGTATCTTGATCGGCTTGGAATGATTGCAGCCACGGAACTGCCCCATAGCCTCTCGTACGCCCAACGTGCTCAGGATTTTCAAGCGCATAGGTGAGTTCATCCTTCTCCCTGTTAGGCCTGAACTCACCAGACTGAACCGCCTCTCGTGCACGGACTAGTCTCTCTGCTGCTCTAGAGATTTCTTGGCCCCAAACTAGCGCCCCGGTGTCTGGGTCCACGCTTTCCCCATGACCGTAGAACCAATGCTTGGAGCGCTCGCTCCAATTCTTTGCTATTGTCTCGGGTGTGACCCCCCTAGCAAGCATCTCTTGTTCCATTCGGTCCCACTTGGGAACAGCACTCTTATAACCACCTGATCCCATATGATGGTGGTATGCCTTTTTACTGGCATTCTCTTTGTTTCTATTGGCTCGTTCCTCGCCCTCTTCTGATGTTTTGTACTGCACAAAGTCATCCGAGAAGGCCCTCAGCTTTACATATTGCTTGAGGTTGAAATCTGGAGTCTCGTTTTTCTTGACATATTTATTGTACAAAGACTTCTTCCAATTCTGGAAGAGTACTGCCATCTTCTTCATAGTCCAGTCATAAATTCGCACCTTCAACTCTTCATCGTTGGTGTCAATGGTGAAAACGTCTGTGACGGCTTTCCAAACTAACTCCTTGTCACGATCAGAGACAAAACTGATCTCACGAGCACCTCGCTTCTCTCTCCATTCACGACAACTGATCGGTATTTGATCTCTTACAAGATATCCACAGTGACTAACATATTTATTTGCATGCTCACCAAGTGGTCTGCCTGTAGCTATCTCAAACTCAGAGATTACATAGCGGCCCTCCAACGGCTTCTTTGGCCCTCGTGGAGGTACGCTTCTCCCCGTAGAGGTCGATCCAGAAGGCTACACGTACATATAGAAACAAAAATACTAAATTAATAACCAAGTAATAAGTCTAAAACCTAATGTAAGAGATGCATTATTTATATATGTTTACATTTACATACCTCGCCAGTATTTTCTTCTTGTTGCACGACAAGTTGTTGCTCAGGGGTATTGCCCTCTTGTTGCTCAGGGGCATTGCCCTCTTGTTGCTCAGTAGGATTGCCTTGCATGATGTCGTGGTAATCAACAAAGTACTGACTACCGTCGTCGATCATATTTTGAATGGCAGCTTCCATATAATCAGGATCATCATGAAGACGGTCAGCCATTTCTATGTCTGCAACCATACACACACATATATATATATATATATATATATATATATATATTCTATATAAGATAAGAAATACACTAATACTACTACAAATGAAAGTGTTGGAGTGCTCTAAAAATAATACTAGGATCTTTTAAGCCAAGTAATACATTAATAAGAAATACACTACAATTCATAATACACTACAATTCAAAACACTACAATTCATAATATACTAGAATAACATACTAAAAAGTCTTTTAAGCCAAGTAATATACTAGAATAATATACTAAAATATAATACTAAAAAATAATACTATAATAATAGTATAAACTAATAGTATATGTTTTAAGCCAAGTAATACACTTGCACATAGAATAATGTATTAAAAAATTCATACTACTACAAATTGATACAAGAATAATATAAGTGCATATATATACATAATAATAAATACACTAGAATAATATAAGTGCTAGAGTGCTCCAAACTAAAAAGTAATACTAAAAAAATAATACGGACAATAACACTAGAATAATATACTAGCACACAATATATTTCATAACAATTCAAAACACTAGCACAAAATATATTTCATAACAATTCAAAACACTACAATTCATAATATACTAGAATAACATACTACAAAGTCTTTTAAGCCAAGTAATATACTAGAATAATATACTAAAATATAATACTAAAAAATAATACTAAAATAATAGTATAAACTAATAGTATATGTTTTAAGCCAAGTAATACACACTTGCACATAGAATAATGTACTAAAAAATTAATACTACTACAAAACGATACAAGAATAATATAAGTGCATATATATACATAATAATACAAAATAATAGTATATAAACTGTTCGGTATGAAATATAAGTGCATATATAATGATACAAAATAATAGTACAAAATTAAGTGCATATAAAATAATAGTATATATACATAATGATACAAAATATATTAATAATATAAAATAATGATACAAGAACAAAATGATACAAGAATAATAGTATATATATATATATATATATATATATATATATATATAAATTGTTGGTATTCATATATATCTATACAATTCATATATACAATTTTAGTCTATACATATAAACTGTTTTGACATTCATCCATATATATATATATACACACGAGCGATCGATACATGAAGAAATATACGTAGATCTGTGGAGAGCCGCTGCAGCGACGCTGGAGATGAACGGCGGCGCTGGGGAGACAAACGGGCGGCGCTGTAGATGGCGGCGGCGGCGCTGGAGACGAACGGCGGCGCTGGGGAGACGAACGGGCGGCGCTGGACGATGGCGGCGCGGAGATCTCTGCTCGACGAAGACGAAGACGAAGGGAACTGCCCAGATCCAGGGCGCCGGCGGCTTATATAGGGGCGGACCCTTTAGCACCGGTTCCCACTATGGGCCGGTGCTAAAGGCCCATTTTTTAGTTTAGAGTTTTTCAATTGTTTTATATATACAGTTTATATTATAAATTGTATAGTAAATTAAATATTTTGCATAATGTTTTTAAAACAGTGACATATATTGTAATTTGTTTTAATGTACACATGAAAATTTTTAAACTTAAATATCTTATTGTATTTTTATAATTTGCAATGATTTTGTAAGAAATGTTTAGTATTTTGTTAATGCAAAAATATATTATTCCAATAAATTTACAAAAACTATATCCAATGAACTGGAAATTTATTTTCACATCATATTGACTTAAAACTTTTTATTTTTGTTATTTATTACTAGGAATGCTAGTTGGGTATAATTTTCATCAAATAAAAAATCATATACAAATATATATCTTGATGAACACACCCTTTGACCGAACCCTAGATTGTCCCAAATGGAAAAGTCATGAATACAAAGTTTGCTACACTCATCAAGTTCTACATTTTGTCTAATGGTCAACTTTTCATTTGGAAAAGTTTGAACCACTAAATTTTGAATTTTCATAGAACTCATAGCCACGCAGCGGTTTCGGAACCCTAGATGGTCTCGAATGGAAAAGTCATGAATACCAATATTGTTCCACTCATCAAAATCTACATTTCATATATAGACCATTTTTGCATTTGACAAAGTTTTGGGAAGGTGTAGTTGAAAATCCACAATTGACACATATAGTTTCATATAGTTTGTGTGAGATTCAAGAATTGGTGGGTATTGTTAACTTAGACTTTCTCAAATGGAAAAGTTGTGTATATAAAAAGTTTAGATCTTGAAGATATCTAACAACTTTGTATTCAAAATATTTTCATTTGAAGTAATTTAGTTTGTCATTTGACCAAGTTTGACCAAAACCCGTCTTGGATTTTATAGAAATGTAATTAGGATTGGCTCAAAATTATCCAAATGGAAAAATGGACAATATATAAAATATAGATCTTGATGATCTCCAACAACTTTGTATTCAAACTTTTTTCATTTCAAGTCATCAAATGGGTTATTTGACCAAGTTTGACCAAAGTCAAAGCATTGGTTTTTACAAACACACCCTTTGACCGAACCCTAGATTGTCCCAAATGGAAAAGTCATGAATACAAAGTTTGCTACACTCATCAAGTTCTACATTTTGTCTAATGGTCAACTTTTCATTTGGAAAAGTTTGAACCACTAAATTTTGAATTTTCATAGAACTCATAGCCACGCAGCGGTTTCGGAACCCTAGATGGTCTCGAATGGAAAAGTCATGAATACCAATATTGTTCCACTCATCAAAATCTACATTTCATATATAGACCATTTTTGCATTTGACAAAGTTTTGGGAAGGTGTAGTTGAAAATCCACAATTGACACATATAGTGATGATAAATTTTGCATTTGATGATCTCTAACAATTGGAAAAGTCATGAATACAAAGTCATGAATACAAAGTTTGTTACACACATCAAAATTCACAATTCTCAAATATAGTTTCATACAAAGTCAAGCCGACACAACAGTGAACTTCTTCTTGACGTATGACCCTTGGTTATGATCCTGCCGTAACCATGGAGTATCCTCATTGTTTAACAGAATGCTTGGGTCTTTGTTGACTATGAAGGGCGGAATTCGATCATCCCTTTCGTAATCGCCTGACATGTCTGACTTGTCCTCAATTCCGACAATGTTTCTTTTTCCAGAAAGGACAATGTGGCGCTTTGGCTCATTGATGATTGAGTGGTCATCATTTTTTCCTCTCTTTGGTTTCGTAGACATATCTTTGACATAGAACACCTGACTCACGTCTGCAGCAAGGACGAATGGTTCGTCTTTGAACCCACTATTGTTAAGGTCCACGGTTGTCATCCCATACTCCTTGTCGACTGTTACCCCACCTCCGGTCATCTTCACCCATTGGCACCGGAACAAAGGAACTTTAAAATTAGCTGCATAGACTAGTTCCCATATGTCTTCTATGCGTCCATAATATGTTTGTCTGTTCCCATTTGGATCCGTGGCATCCACGCGTACACCACTATTTTGGTTGGTGCTCCTTTTATCTTGGCCAACTGTGTAAAATGTGTTACCATTTATCTCGTACCCTTTGTATGTGAGGACATGCCATGATGGTTGCCTAGCCAACAAATAAAGCTGCTCATCAATGTTTTCATCACCTTGACATTTTTTGCGCAACCAATCGCCAAAAGTTTCCATGTGCTGACGCATTATCCAAGCTTCATTCTTCCCGGGCCACTAGGACCGTAGGAAATCTTTGTGTACCTCAACATATGGTTCCACCAATGAGGAGTTCTGGAGAACTGTGTAGTGTGCTTTATTGAAGTAATCGTTTCCCGTACCAATATTTGTTTTCTTCCCAAGTGTTCCCTTTCCGCTGAGTCTGCCCTCGTGTCGAGATTCAGGAATGCCAATTGGGTCAAGGTCTGGAATAAAGTCAACACAGAACTCTATGACCTCCTCTGTTCCGTAGCCCTTGGCAATGCTTCCTTCTGGCCGGGAACGACTATGGACATATTTCTTTAGGACACCCATGAATCTCTCGAATGGGAACATGTTGTGTAGGAACACAGGACCGAGAATACGAATCTCTTTGACCAGATGAACTAGGAGGTGTGTCATGATATCGAAGAAGGATGGAGGGAACACCAACTCAAAGCTGACGAGACATTGAACGACATCATTCTGCAGAGTAGCTAGTTGCTCTGGATTGATTGCCTTCTGAGAAATTGCATTGAGGAATGCACATAGCTTTACGGTGGCTAGACGTACGTGTGGAGGTAGAATTCCTCTTAAAACGACCGGCAGCAATTGCGTCATTAGAACGTGACAGTCATGGGACTTCAAGTTCAGGAATTTCTTCTCTGGCACATTAATTATTCCCTTGATATTGGAGGAGAATCCAGATGGGACCTTGATGCTGCTAAGACATTCAAACATGCTTTCCTTCTCTTCTTTGCTCAGAGTGTAGCTAGCAGGGCTTAAGTAATGACGTCCATCATCTGTCTTTTCTGGATGCAGGTTGTCTCGTTCTTTCATGCGCTGCAAGTCTTGTCGTGCTTCAAGTGAATCCTTAGACTTCCCGTAGACACCCATGAATCCGAGCAAGTTCACACAAAGATTCTTTGTCAGGTGCATCACGTCGATCGCGTTGCGGACCTCTAGGACATTCCAGTAAGGTAGCTCCCAAAATATGGATTTCTTCTTCCACATGGGTACGTGTCCCTTAGCATCCTTGGGAATAGGTTCGCTGCCTCGTCCCTTTCCAAATACTACTTTTATATCCTTGACCATTTCGAGTACATCATCCCCGGTTCGATTGAGAGGTTTGGTCCGGTGGTCTGCCTTGCCTTTAAAATGCTTGCCTTTCTTTCGTACTGGGTGGTTCACAGGAAGAAACCGACGGTGGCCAAGGTACACGACCTTTCGACATTTTTTCAAAAATACACAGTCAAGGTCTTCATAACAATGTGTGCATGCATTATATCCCTTGTTTGACTGGCCTGAAAGATTACTCAGAGCTGGCCAATCATTGATTATTACAAACAGCAATGCTCGCAGGTCAAAGTGCTCTTGTTTGTACTCATCCCACACGCGAACTCCTTGTTTGCTCCATAAAAGTTGAAGTTCCTCAACTAATGGCCTAAGGTAGACATCTATGTCATTGCCAGGTTGCTTCAGTCCTTGGATAAGCACCGGCATCATAATAAACTTCCGCTTCATGCATAGCCATGGAGGAAGGTTGTAGATACATAGAGTAACTGGCCAAGTGCTGTGACTACTGCTCTGCTCACCGAAAGGATTCATACCATCTGTACTTAAGGCGAACCGCAAGTTTCTAGCATCATTTGCAAAATCTAGGAATTCTCTGTCTATCGCTCTCCACTGGGATCCATCGGCAGGGTGTCTCAGCATATTGTCTATCTTACGGTCTTCTTTATGCCACCGCAACAACTTTGCATTGTCCTTATTTCTGAACAGACGTTTTAATCGTGGTATTATAGGAGCATACCACATAACCTTGGCTGGAATTTTCTTCCTATGACGTTCTTCACCCTCAACATCGCCAGGATCATCTCGTCTAATCTTATACCGTGATGCCTTACATACTGGACATGCATCCAAATTCTCGTATTCCTCCCCACGGTAGAGGATGCAGTCATTAGGACATGCGTGTATCTTCTGGATTTCTAATCCCAAAGGGCAGACAACCTGTTTTGCTTCATACGTAGTGGTGGGCAATTCGTTGCCTTTCGGAAGCATCTTTTTTATGATCTTCAATAACTGCCCAAATGCCTTGTCAGATGTACCATCCTTTGCCTTCCATTGCAGCAATTCTAGTGTGGTACCCAGCTTTTTTTGCCCCTCTTCAGCGGTGGGATATAGCGATTTCCTGTGGTCCTCTAGCATGCGCTCGAACTTGGCTTTCTCTTTATCACTTTCACATTCTCTTTGTGCATCACGGATGGCATCACCAAAAGCATCATCGCCCCGATCATCTTCTGCCGCCACCTCTTCTTCCTTATCTCCCCCCATTGCAACATCATTGAAGCCACCGTACTGAGCAATAATATTGGCATGGTCCAATTCTTCTTCTTCTTCTTCTTCACCTTCATCCATTATAATCTCGCTTTCTCCATGTTTGGTCCAACAAATATAGTTTGGTACGAAACCAGACTTTAATAAGTGTGAATGAAGAGTTCTTGAGTTAGAATATTCCGTCAAATTCTTGCACACGGCACATGGACAGCACATGAAACCGTCCCTCTTATTTGACTCGGCCACACTTAAGAAATAGTGCACGCCATTAATGAACTCTTCGGAGCGCCGATCGGCATTATACATCCAATTACGTGTTACCATCTGCATTAAAGATAACATATATATTATGAAAACCATGCACACATATAGTTTCTCATCTTATTGCACAACATGTCTAAGATACATAGTTGATTAATTTACGAAAGCTTGGCTACAACAAATACAATCGCAACTAGCATTAAAAAAACAAAACTAAAATACACTTAAGCAACATAATTAGTTCGCGTCCGATCCCAACTATAATAGATAGATCATTCGCTTGATCAACATCATTGAACTCCTTTCGTCGGCTCACTGCCTCACCACCTTCAGCCTCAACCACCTGTGCAAAAGATTTCTTAATGTGTTCAATGTATTCTTCCTCCCAGTACCAACCTGTACATCCGCCGGTACCGTCCCACTGAAATTAAAAGAGAGAATCAAAAGTTTAATTAATATCATTTAAAAAAATATGCATATATATAAGCAAATGTCTGGAAATAACTCACATTACGATCTGGACACTTGTAGAATATACGACCCTTGTTTACTCCCTCTTTCGACATTTTGTACTCCATCAAAATCTTCTGCCCACACTTGCCACAAGTAATGAGAGGGAGTTCCGGACGATATCGCTTTTGAACCCGTTGAGAGACTGAAGACCCGGTCACGGTTGCCATCTACTATCCATACTCAATTTTAAAACAATTATAACTTCCACATTTACTAGTAAACATGTATGATACAATGGACATTATATGTAGTAATAAAAATAAATCAAGTGATATTAACAAACCAATTAATTTGAACTATCCTACTTTCTATGATCATAAAAATATACTATAATTCATTCTTGCAAAATACATTAAAACTAGGTCAACCATGAAATATGATATATATATATGGATACTAATTCATGTGAATGATTCAAAATAACAAAGTGGATTTGAGCTAAAAAATGATGGGAACATCACAAGCCAAAAACAACATGAAAAAGACAAGAAAGGCTGAAGTTAGTCACCTCCAAGCACGAAGAGACGATGACGGAGTCGAAGAAGATCAACGATGGGCGTTGGAGATGAAGAACAAATGAAGAACAAACAAGAAGAAGCTCCAAGAACAACAATGGTGCTCTCGGTTTCAAATGGGTAGAGAGGAGGAGGGAGCCGGCCTATAAACCGGACCTTTAGCACCGGTTCAGAGCAAAAACCGGTGCTAAAGGGTTATCTTTTAGCACCGGTTTGTAACACAAACCGGTGCTAAAGGGTTTGCCTCGGCCCGTGGCTCTGGCCGGTGCTAAAGGGACCCCTTTAGCACCGGTTCTTGTTAAAAACCGGTGCTAAAGGGTCCCTGCCCCGACAGCACATGTCAGTAGCCGTTGGGCAGGACCCTTTAGCACCGGTTTGTAACACGAACCGGTGCTAAAGGGGTCTTTAACCCCGGGCCGCAAAAAGGCCGAGGTTTTTGGCCATTTTGGGCATCGACCAATGCCTCATTCTGTAGTAGTGATGCTAGGGAGGGACGTTTCATGTTCCGTACGTGTCTAGATTAATTAAGTTTCGGTAATCTACATTTCATGTTCTAAGTTAATCTACGTTTATTTCATGCATGTCGTCCCGTGTCTAGATTAATTAAGTTTTTGTAACTAAGTTGAATAATCTGAGCTTATCAATACATCTGATCAAATCTCAAGACAGACCTCGATCGTCGGCGTGTCTAGTGTACCGGGCGCTTCCGGCGACCTGTGTGAACACCATGTATCCATGCATTACAATTCACGCTGATGCATGGCCGCTCTTCATGACTTCATGCCACCAGAGTTGCCAAACCCAAAAAAAAAACTTGGAGAACTAAAGAAAGCCGAGAGCAGCGAAACCAGCAGATAGCTAACAAGAAAGCAGCATGTTTTGCTTGGTGCGACGGTTGTTCCTTTTCCGAGTCTTTTATCTGTATGCCATTATGAAAGATCGACCAAACCAGGAGACCACTAAAAAGTTGTTTCGCACCGCTGTGCCCAATTTCATCTTCGACTATACCTGTGTACCATTCCGTCCATTTTGAAGCCTAACGGGAGTTAAGTAGCTTGGCAATAGACTTGAATGCCCTTAAGCCATTTGGTCTTCACAATAAATTTTTCTTGTCTCCTATGCCACTAACTGCCAATTTTCTTGTCCCCCGAGCCTGGCGCTAGACCAACTGATCATCATACTTGACCAACATTTCAAATTAAGCACATACATATTAGTGTTTTTCACTCGCAACAAATCACCCAACAGTATTTCTGTCATGGCTTATCAACCAACCGTATTTTTTGCCATGGCTAGTCACGTACAGAAGATAACATATATGAAAAGAATGACAACGTTACCTGTACATAACATAGAAACTTATTGGATTCTCACCATGCGTACACATTAGCTTTCGAAATTACATAATAATAATAATAAAAATCTAGATGAGATGAATTTGTATTCGTATTTCATTCATTCACGGCCACTGCAAACATTTCTCCAAGCCAAACAAGGCGACCGTATCTATCTTCTGTGGCTGCGCCCCTGACCCCACCTGGCAGAGTCAGAGGAGAGCTGCTCCTCCGCTGAGCAAACCGCTCTGCTCCAATCCGCGGCGAGCAGCATGGCTCCGCGGCCGCCGCCGCCGGAGCTGATGGACAAGCTTGTGCAGAAGATCCTCCTCCGCATCCCGCCAGACGACCCCACGCGCCTCCTCGGCGCTGCGCTCGTCTGCAAGCGTTGGTGCCGCATCGTCTCTGTCGCCGGCGCTCTGCTCCGATCCGCGGCGAGCAGCATGGCTCCGCGGCCGCCGCCGGCGGAGCTGATGGACGAGCTCGTGGAGGAGATCCTCATCTGCATCCCGCCAGACGACCCCACGCGCCTCCTCCGCGCTGCGCTCGTCTGCAAGCGTTGGTGCCGCATCGTCTCCGCCGCCGGCTTCCGCCTCCGAAAACAGATTGAGCATCATCACGAATGTCCTGAATCACCACACAGGATCTTAATGCCTGGATCACACTGGAAACAAATGTGTTGCTGCGACGACGGTGCTGGTAGTGCGAGATCCCCGGCCTCGTGCAGACGCTTTAGCTCCTCAGCGTTGCCCACGAGCTCCCCGTCGGCGGAGCGCGGCGGATGCGGTCCAGGAGCGCCGCCAAGGGCCGGGTGATGATCCGGCTGCTGCTGCTGCGCGGTCCCAGTCGCCGCGGCGCGTGAGGCAGCAGCGGCGGCTGGCGCTGGCGGCAGCGGAGGAGGCGCGAGCGCGGCGTGCGCCGGCAGGCCCAGGTCCCACCGGAACGGGTGCGCCGCCGAGCATCAGCCGCGTCGAGGAGGTCACGGAGCCACTCGATCCCGCTCGCCCTCGCTCCTCTATCTCCAGTGACTTGTAAGGGTAGGAATGACATTATGCTATCTGGGACCTACGTGTCAGACCTCTTAAACGGAAGAAAACGAACGGAATAGAGACGGAATGGCATAGAGGTATAGCCGAAGATGAAGTTGGGCACAGCGGTGCGAAACAACTTTTTAGTGGTCTCCTGGTTTGGTCGATCTTTCATAATGGCATACAGGTAAAAGACTCTCCTTTTCCTGCTTGTTGGCACGGTGTCACGGAATTACAGGGTCCCCAACCTCCGGGGCCTCGCCGAGCGCGGCATCGACGGCGACTGCACAGACGCTACGAGGAGGCCTTGAAGCCGGAAGCCCGCTACTTGTGACACCAGCACCAGAATCACCGCCGGCAGCAGGATGAAGTAGGCCGCCGCGACGAGGACGAGTACTATAGTTGCTGCTTAGGAACGTTTTCATGTTCCGTGTCTAGATTAGGGCCTTTGTTTAGTTCCCAAAATATTTTGCAAATTTTTTTATATTTCCCGTCATATTGAATCTTGCGGCACATGTATAAAGCACTAAATATAGATAAAAGAAATAACTAATTACACAGTTTACCTGTAATTTGCGAGACGAATCTTTTAAATCTAGTTAGTCCATGATTGGTCAATATTTGGCAATACAAACGTTATATTTTGCAAAAAATTTTAGAAGTAAACAAGACCTAGATTAATTAAAGTTCCCGTAGTCTACATTTCATGTTCAAAGTTTCGGTAATTTATATTATCTTACGTGTCTAGATAAAGTTTCGGCACAATCTCTAGGTGCTGATTATATATGTTTTGTTAATCAGGTGCTGGTGGTGGAATAGATGTGTAACTAAGTTGAATAATAATACTCATGCTGTGTTTGGGTCGGACGATGAACACCATTCTTTTTTTTTTGTGTTTTATTGATGTCTCTTTTTAGATTTGAGTTGATGGTGTTTTTTTTGTTAGGATTGAAATTCGTGGTCACATGGGACTCGAATCTCGCACGGTGAAGTACATGACGGTACTCTCTTCGTTCCAAATTATAGATATATTAAGAAACTTGAAGACACTGCCGCAACGAGCCCATTTCCACCTCCGTGGCGGGCACAGTTTTCGCCCGCCACGGTTATTCATCCACACGCCAGAACTACCGACCACAGGAACGCCCGCTGCGGTAAACGATTAACCGTAGCGGGCAATATAAAAGGCCCGCTTCGGTTAATCTTATTAACCGCAGCGGGCTTCGTAACATATCCGTTACGGTTAATGCATTTACTGCAGCGGGCTGTTTAAGATACCCGCTGCGGTTAACTGACATTAACCGTAGCGGGCACTGTATATTGACCGCTTTGGTTAACCGTTGCCACTATAAATAGCAGCCAGCCGACCCTCTTCTTCTTCCTGACGGCTCCTCTCTTCCAAAACGTGGGGGAGTGGTTTTGCCCTAAAATTTGACCAAATAATTGAATTGTGGTTTAGAACTTTGATTTTGTGGAGTAGGACATAAGAGGTACATAGGAGCTCTCTCCCCTCTTTCTCCTCTTTCTCTCACTTTTGAGCCTCCTCTATGTCTATATATAGCTAGATCTAGATCTAGTTTCATGGAGGAGAGAGAAAGTTGTGTTTTTTGTCTAGATTCTTAATGGATGCATATGAAACCTTCTTCGCAGACACGAGATGGATAGGTCGGAATGGATGTACGGGATGAATCGGGTGCTTGACCCTCGATACCTTGTTGAAGTGAGGAAGTTTATTGCCGCGGCGAAAGCTCACCGTGAGAGATCGAAGCGGACGACAACCATATGTCCATGTTCTCAATGCAAGAATCTGACAGCCTTCACGAACGACGGTACGGTGCAGTCTCGCTTGATTCGGTTTGGTTTCATGGAGGGGTACACAGTCTGGACTCATCACGGTGAAAGAGTGGACCCCAGTGGCGATGCATCTGGTTTGAGCTCGGCGTCGACGACCATGAACCAAGAACCAAGAACCAAGAGCGCCCATCTCATCTCCAACGACTGCAGGGCCAACCTGTGGCAACAATGACAGTGCTCGTGATTACATCACGATGGAGGATATACTCGGGGAGATGGCAGATGGTGTTGCATATGGCGAGGCGGCTACCGTGCAGGAACCCGAGGATATCGAGGTGATTGAGGGTTTAGTCAGCCACATCGATGAAGACGACGTTGTGTATGGCTCCCCGAAGTCAGTCAAAAAATTTTAAGTTTGATTAAAATTATTAAAAAATTTAAAAGATTTATGACATCAAATACTCCCTTCGTCCCACAAATAAACACATTTATTTGACTTCTATGATTTACGTTTGACCGTTTGTCTTATTTTAAAAATTTTAATAAATAATATTTATTTTTATGACTTATTTTATTAGATATACTTTAATAGTAATTTATTTATTTTATTATTTACAAAAATTTAAATAAAATAAATGGTCAAACATAAATCGTACCGGTAAAAAAAATGCATTTATATGTGGGACGGAGGAAGTAAGTATCCTAAGAAAATATAATTCATGAGAAATTTAATGATACTTAGTTGATATCATAAATGTTATTAAATTATTATACAAAATTGTTTAAACTTAAGATGTTTTGACTCTCTAAATTTAGGATGAAGAAAGTTTTTTTTCTGATATAGGATTGAAACTCGTGGTCGTACAGGGCTCGAAAGTCGTGGTCATACAGTACTTAACTCTCGAGCGGCGCACGTGTCAGACGGTAAAAAACTTGTACGTATTCGACCAAGTCGAGCGCTTGAGGACATTAGCGACACTCCATGACGCCGAGCGGAACCGGCTCTTCGCTATCGCGATCCCGCGGAGGCAGGTGCGCTTAAAGACTCCACGCATAGACAACCGATGCTTAAGTAGAGATTTGTTTAGACACGCCAACTGATATGGTTTTTTCTCCCTTTAGAGCAACTCCCCAACTGACAGTGACTCACAACTATAGGTCAAGGCGAGCAAAAGTGATTAACCGAGGCGGTTTTCGCAAGCGACTCAGACAAAAGATCACGGTTAATCATGACCCCCATCCCTGTCCCGCCGAGCCCATCCATGGCCGCCATTGTCACGTACGCTCCGCCACCGGATCTGGCCACTGGTCGTTAGATTCGGTCGCTTGCTTGCTAGATCTGGTCACCTACTCGTCGGATCTAACCATCTCGTGTCGGAGGAGAGAGGGTGCCGCCACAGTATGCCTCCCGCCGTTGGACCTGCCATGTTGGAGCTAGATCCGCCAACGCTAGAAGAGGGGACCGGGCGCTGGAAGAGGGGGCACGTCGTTGTCGCCACCGTCGAGGCCGCACCCACACCCACGCTGCCGGCACCTTGGCCGTCGAGGAGCCTAAGAGAGAGAGGAAGGGAGGGGAGGGAGCAGTGTCACATGGATAGCAGTGATGGGAGCCGCGCCGACCGCAAGCCAACCCCTACGACGCCACGCCACGTATGCACTCGTGCCTATGGAGGAGCCACCCGCCGCTCGCGTCTGTGGAGAGAGATAGAGGGAGAGGGAGTGAGAGAGAGAGAGGGCTGCCGGGCTGTGGAGATGGGTGCATCTAAGGGTCTAGGAGAATGATGACTGGTTAGGGAGGGAGGGAGATTAGGGTTTTTGTTTATATATCGTGACTAGTTACCGGGCTGAGTGGGCTTTCTAGTGAGCTTGGCCATATTAACTGAGATGAGCCTTTTAATGGGTCTGCTTTCAAAAATAGGGGTATTTTTGGAGGCGGACATCTTATATTGTCCGCCCCGGTTAATATATTAAACAAGAGTCGTTAGAAAAAATAGGCAGAAATTTTGGCTCGTTGACACCCTTTTATTATTATATTTATTATTATTATTTAATTAACTACTCTGTAAGCGCCGATGCATTGAACATGCCCTTAGCAAAAGTCGTTAGGCCGGGGAAATAGGCAGAAATTTTGTTCTACATGAAGTTATATAGGTAGACTCAGATTCGAGAACTGGCAAAGGTCATTGATTGGGGGGCTCCCACCCAGGGTTCAAATCCTGGGTGCGGCACTTTATTCTGGATTTATTCCAGGATTTTCCGGCGCTATGCATTAAGTGGTAGGCGACGTGCCCGTCGACAGCGAGGCGCCTGTGGTGACTTCGTAAACTTCAAGATTTGCCGACACAGTCCTTCGAAGGTACTCATAGGGATAGGGTTTGCGTACGTGTGTTCATAGGGGTGAATGTGCGTGCGTGTTGAGTGTCTGCGTTGTACTGTGTAATCTCAAAAAAAAAAGAGTGGACATCTATAAAATAGAAGTTTCTATATCTATATACATATGCTTAAATAGAAACTTTATTTTATGCTAGAACCGTGCCAAAAAAGTATCATCTAAATAAAACTTATTTTTTTCTCTTTTTTTTTCTTAGATACACTGTCATGTCATCAAAATACTATGTGGTAACCTATTTAATGAAGTGAAACTCACTTGAAATTTCCATTAGTAGATCTGTTTCTCTTGCTTCACTTAACCAGCACAGAGCTGCATGCATGCATGCGAAGCGTGGGGGGTATAGGCGGGTACGTAGCGTAGACGGATCGAGGAGGGCGCGCAGATCAGCCTGGCCCTGGACACGGCAGGATACGAAAATAGCGCGGGGCGGGAGAGGGGGGATGTGGATCATGATGATGAAAATCTCCGATTCCGTTAGAGGCCGGGCTGAACGGCATCCGAACCGGTAAAGATGCAGAAAGATCGGATAGGGCAACTAAATTCTGGTACACGTACGCGGAGGTTGTTGGACACAAAATATATAACAGAAACAGATCTATTACGTACGTGGTCAAGTCCAAAGAACGGCGCGGGGGTGTATATATAAGAGAGCATGAAAACCGATTGACAACGAATCTAATAGCTATCAATAGATCAGCTTTCAAGAAACCTCCTGTTGGTGGCGTGACTAGTGTATCTCGATCGGGCGCTTCCGGCGACGTACGTGTGTAAACACCATGTATCCATGCTTTTCAATTCCCGCTGATGCATGGTCGCTCTTCTTGCCACCAAAATTCTCTGGAGTTGCCAAACCCAGAATACCTTGGACAAAGAAAGCCGAGAGCAACGACAAGAAAGCAGCAGCATGTTTTGCTTGGTGCGACGGCTGTTTCCTTTTTTCCTGTTTGGCACGGTGGTGGGCGCGTACATGGCGCAGAACTACAGGGTCGTCTTCGTCCCCAACATCTGGAGGAGCCTCGTCGAGCGCGACATCGGAATCACCCAAGGCGGAAGCCGCAAGCCCGCTACTTGTGACGCCGACACCGGAATCACCCAAGGCTGGCCGCCGTGACGATGATGAGGAGTAGTTGTTTTTGGTGCTGCTTGCTAGGGACGTCTCATGTTCCGTTTCCGTAATTTACGTTTTCATGTTCTAGTAAGTTTCAGTAATCTATGTTTCATGTTTCGTGTCTAGATTATTTAAGTTTCGGCAATCTATGGGTGTTGATTTAGGTAAACTCTGGGTGCTGGTGGAATAATAGATGTGTACTTAAGTTGAATAATAATACCCATGCTGTTTGGATGACGATGAACACCGATTTTTTTTTGTCTCTTTTCAGATTTGATTTGACGGTGTTTTTTCTGTTTGGATTGAAACTCGTGGTCACGTGTACGTGGGACTTTAATCTCGCACGGCGAAATTCAAGCGTAGACGGATTCGATGGTTTTTTTTTCATGATATATACTCCATTCGTCTCAAATTAAAAATCTATTTGGTACAGTTTATAACAGTTTCATAAGTTACTGTAAACTGTTTTTTTTTGCCAATAACTTATTTTCAAAACAACTTTGTGGATGAAGCACCGCTCTCACAAAGACATGAAGTTGTTGGTGAAAATATTTTGCTAAATATTTTTTTCAAAACAACTCAACTTCACCTAGAAGTTGATTATGAAGTTATTTTTTTAAAAAAAAAACCAGCTTTAATAGTGAAAATGATGTGTGCCAAACAAGATCTAAATGTTATTTTTGGTTTTCGTGTTACACATTCGACTTAATCTATAGAAAATTTATTTAAAAAATTAAATTAAAAAATTAAATTAAAAAATTGTTTTCAATGATATTAATCATATATGTAATAAAAATATTAATATTTTATATAATATACTTCCTCCATACCCGAAGTTGTTACGTTGAGGGTATGATTATGCTTATCAAGGAGTAATTAATTAGAGAGTATTTTTCTATATATATCTTTATTAAATAGAGTTACGGTTGCTTTAGACAAGAAAGTCATCCGGCTTAAGTGGCTAGTGAGCGAGACCTATTGTGCAATGCAAAGTGATGAAAACAACGGTTATTTTAGGATAGAAGGATCAGGATTGAAACTCGTGGTCATACAGGACTCTCGCGCGGCACATGTGTCACGTTTGTATTCGATTTGGTCCGATCCTGTCAGTGTCGACCAAGTCGAGCGTTTGAGGACTGAAGCGACGCTCCATGAAGCTGCGTCTCAACGGGTGATTGTTAATGCACACAACAATCATCATCAATGTAATTACAATAAAGTACTCTCTCCGTTCACGAAAGAGTCAAATTTTTTAAACTTTGACCAAATTTTTAGAAAAAAATGCTAAGATTTATAATATCAAATTAGTATTATTAGATTCATCATAGAATATATTTTCATACAATGTGCATTTTATATTATAGATGTTGTTACTCTTTTCTATAAAGTTAGTCAAACTTAAAAAAGTTTGACTGGCACGGATCCTAGGAATTGATTCTTTCGTGGACGGAGGGAGTATTAGCAAAAGATTTAGTTCCACAACCAACACATTTACTAACCTCCACATGTTTTAGCTTTGAATTAATTTACATGTATATGTAGCGATAGCGATGCGGCATATGCAGCTAGTATCGAGATCTTTGAGAATAATAAGGCCCTTTAGGTCGTTAAAGTTTAACTCTCGTCACATCGAATATAGAGTACTAAATATAGACTATTTACAAAACTAAAAAACATAGTTTGAGAGTAATTTGCGAGACGAATCTTTTAAACTTAATTAGTCTATGATTGAACAATAATTATCAAATAAAACGAAAGAATTACCGTACTTGTTAAACTTTAACACCTCTAACCAAATACCTCTTAAGGAGGTGTATTGTTTCCTGAACAAGAGGTTTTGTTTGCCCATGACTGGTCAGTTGCCGGCTAGATCGAGAATTGATGTTGAAAGATTAGAATAGAGGATTGGTTTTTTGCCCATGACTGGTCAGTGCCCAGCTAGATCGAGAATTGATGTCGAAAGATCTGTGAAGAATGTAGTAGCTTTATGGCATTGACAATTCTTTTATCTGTTTTTCTACTCCAAACATAAAGTACGTACTCACATGTTTTTCTAGATTGGATTTCTTACATATCAGAACCACATGATTGAGACGAGACTTACCTGAGAATTGACGTTCTTGTTACAATTGACTAGACCTTATCCCTAAACTCATTCTATATCTTTATCGTAGTGATCCTCAAGTAGCTCATATATATATATATATATATATATATATATATATATATATATATAATGTAGTTTATTGATGATGAGAGTAACTACACGTACGTGTAGAAAGGAGTTTACGTTTTTTTTACACGCGCGTGTAGTTACTCTCATCTATATATCTCTAAATTTAAGGTGTATATGACCGAACGAAATGTATATAGACAAAGCATATGATCATACTAGATCATCTAGAGTAATATGTATGTTAAGTATACATGCATACATAGAGTATATGGTTATACTTATTTTATATAATATAGTAGTGACATTTTAGTAATATATTTAAAATATTTTTTTTTGAAAATTTTTCACGTGGTAAGATCTAGAGTATCTTAATATGAGTATATAAATATACTCAAACCGATAAACAAGTATGAATACATACACAATGTAGTTTATTGAAGATGAGAGTAACTACACGTACGTGTAGAATGGTATTTTCATCCATGTGTGTGTGTGTGTGTATATATATATATATATATATATATATATATATATAAATATACACGTATGCCTTGTTTAGTTTTGGGAAAATGATACTGTAGCACTTTCGTTTTTATTTGACAAACATTGTCCAATCATGAAGTAACTAGACTTAAAAGATCCGTCTCGTGATTTATAGACAAATTGTGTAATTAGTTTTTATTTTCATCTATATTTAATGCTCTATGCATGTGCCGCAAGATTTGATGTGACGGAGAATCTTGAAAAGTTTTGGGTTTTTAGGGTGAACTAAACAAGCTAAGGCCTCAATAAACTCTGGGCCTTGTTTAGTTCCCAAAAAATTTTGCAAAATTTTTCAGATTCCCTGTCACATCAAATCTTTAGACGTATGCATAAAGTATTAAATATAGACGAAAATAAAAACTAATTACACAGTTTGGACGGAATTGACGAGACGAATCTTTTGATCCTAATTAGTCCATGATTGGACAATATTTATCAAATACAAACAAAATTGGTACTATTCATATTTTGCAAAATATTTTGCAACTAAACAAGGCCCTACTACACTTTTTCTCACATGGTAAGCATAGCCGACACCAGGGCCAGTGGTGCAACAGGCCTACCGAGATCTCGTACCTGGATGAAATGACTTAGATATCCATACAATACTCACCATCTGGCAACAGAGTACGTTGTAAGCCTCTTTCCACAATGGCAGGACAGCATCACATAAGCCTAATTGTATAGCTCCAGAAGCAATGGCAGATGATTCCATTATTTTCTTAACAACAGCCAGAATACTTTTAAGGTGCTTGCCTGTTTGTAATGTGTGATTGCCAACAAGTAAACTAATCTTTACCTAATATCTAAACGTGAAAATTTCAGTCCACCCCCATGATTTTGTCTGCCCTCTGTTGAACTATTCGGTCGCAAAGTCTGGATATGTAAAGCAAACTACAGTCCATATAGGACTTATTGCTGGGAACTGTAGTCGCTATAGCCTATTAGGCCTTGTTTAGTTCCGAAAAAATTCGGATTTCGTTACGGTAGCACTTTCGTTTTTATTTGACAAATATTGTCCAATCATGAACTAACTATAGGATTAAAAGATTCGTCTCGCGATTTACAGACAAACTATGTAATTAGTTTTTATTTTCGTCTATATTTAATGCTTCATGCATATGCCGTAAGATTCGATATGACGGAGAATCTTGAAAACTTTTTGAATTTCGGGGTAAACTAAACAAGGCCTTAGACAAATAGCCGAAAGAACTCTTTACCGTTTCCGTCTTCATATCTGTCCGTCAGGCATGAATTTCAGTCCGTATCTACCACCAGCCATTAATAATATGGTGTTGTCCATATTCTTTTTCTTTACCATTTCCGTCTTTGTTCCTTCTCTCGATGTCTTCTTTTTGTTTTCTTCATGCATAACCTGAGTTCTGTACGTGAGGTCTCAAGAAACACGCTATGCCCTTATCTTTAAACTTCCGGTCCATATATAGGACTATAGATTCCGTATAGGAATATGGTATTGTCCACCTAAATAGAACTGCATATATTTTATATAAACAAGCCTAGAGAGAGCAAAGCAAAAACAACATAACAAATTCTTCAAAATATCATGGATATCAACGACCAGCGTCGGGCCGCCGGCTACCGAGTTCACCCCTTGCGACGCAAGTTGGGGCCAGCGCTGGCCAACGAGCCAGCCTCGCCGCCACGTCCCCTGTCAGACATGCATCTAGATCTCTATACATTGATGCCTGTTAAGATGTACACATTGGAGGTCAAGATGTCCACACTTAAGGTGGCATAGAGGCAACTGAAAACCTAAAAACAGAATTGCATCGAGGTAAATTTACTACAATATATTGCTTTAATGTTTTTCTCTATTGTATTCATGAAAAATATCACATTGTTCTTATTATACACTCTTTTTGATCTACAGATCCATACATTACAAAAAACAATAAGGCAGAAGATACATTAATGGATGCTAAGGAAAAAAAGGAAAAGAGACAGAGAGCGGTATGCTAAGATGACAAATAAAAAAAGCAGGAAGCACTTAAAATTCAATCCTACTTCGTTTTAATAATAATTTATACCTATCTATATCTAATCTAATACTAAAGAGATAAAATTGCAGTTAACTTTTTGATCTATTTTTTTTATCTGGCCTCCCTTGCTAATCATACCATGTTTAGCTTACATACTCATCGGACTCCAACCGAGAGAAAAAATTAGGATTCCCTTGTCCGTGTCACACAAGGTGTAAAGTATCATATTGCTATCCGGCATCCAGGCTGCACACATATGGAACCAAATTTAGATTCTAGATCCATCCAGAACAGCCCCTCAAAAAAATAAAAATAAACAAGGTCACTATTAATTTTCTCTACAAAAAAAAATTTGTGACTAAATTGTTAATGCAGTATTGATTACAAAAAATGTTTTCATTAAAATCTAAATCAACCAATAGTACATGAACTAAATCTTGATCAGTTTGTTGTGGTTTGTTGTCTAATCCAGTCTAAATAAATATATTTCTAGAATCATCGATGATGACTGCCATGTAAAAAATCAAGAGAGGTCACTCATCATAATCATCATCGCACAAATAAATTCCTGACACGTCGACAAATAACTCCTTATAGACTATAGTTAAGCATTTTATGGGTAAAAAAAGCCATAGAGCTCGATTGATTTGGACACGTCAGCAAATAATACAATTTTTTGTGTCTTGGAACAAGACACCAAAAGAATCTCTCAAGATTATATTTAATTTGATACAAATTTAATAAGACATGTCATATTAATGACAACACTAAGTTATATTATGGATATCATAGTCATCGTAAAATAAATTACAAATTTCAAGTTTTACAGAAAAAATAAATTACAAATAGAAATTATATTAATACCATGATCCCTTCCCATTAAGGTTTGAAAGTTTTTCCCCGTGGCAATGTACGTTCATATTTTGTTAGTAACCTGTAAAGTGCAAGAACCACTTCAATAGTTGATGTAAAAAGACAATAGTACTTTGAAACATAAGCATATAGGGACTAAGTACTTCAATAACACACAAATACAAAAGCCAACTGGTGCCCATGCACGACATGTCGACATGGCAGAAGAGAAGCGGACTCAGGGCAGTGCAGCGGTCTTCCATATTTGCTTGGCTCCAACTGGCGCAAAAGAGCCAAAGAATATGGCACCATACACAGAAGTAGCAGAGTAATTTCGATCCTGAGGCCTTGATCATAAAATTCAAAAAGTTTTTCAATTTTTCGTCATATCGAATTTTGTGGCACATGTATGAAGCATTAAATATAGATGAAAAATAAAAACTAATTGTACAGTTTATGAGACAAATTTTTTAAGTTTAGTTATTCTATGATTAGATAATGTTTGTCAAATAAAATAAAAGTGTTATAATGTCAGAAACTTTAGGTCTGGGCCAGTCAACCGCCATGAGAAGGTGTCAGGTTGCTGCGACAGATGAACATGCTCCAACAGGTCCCCTGCTATGCTGTTGACAGGGTTTGCCTGATTTGCCGACTCGTCTAGGGCCGCATTATTATGTGGAATGCGAAAGAGGCCCAGAACGGACAAAATACATCCCTTAACTTTTAAAACAGTGCACATTACATCCTTGACCTGGTTTTGAGAGTGGTTTTGTCTTTTTCTTTATATTTATTTTGGCTGAATTTTTTAAAAAATCATAGTAAATCACATAAAAATCATAAAATAGAAAACTCAATTGTGTTGGACTTCAGATCAGTAGATCTACACATTGAATATATAATATAGTATGTTCTAATACAAATTTTTTTGATGCATCTTTAGATCTATATTTTTTGTAATTAATTAGACTAATTATAGCTACATTTTCTATGGTCTAATTGTGATGAAATTTATATGGTGAGCTAATTATTCTATGTTTGACATATAGTAAAAAATGTATACTCATTGAATCACGTATTACTTAGTTATAGATTTATTTAGGTTTATCCTTGTTAAATTATAAAAAACTTATAACTAAGTTATACATGATCTAATGAGTATGAAATTTTTACCCTAGTTTAAGCATATAATAATTAGTCTAACATAAAAAAAATTCACACAATTGGACCATACAAACTATAGCTATGAATTATTCTAATTAATTATAAAAAAATACAGATCTAAAGCTACAATAAAAATTTTATACTAAAGCATACTATATTATATGTTCACTATGTAGATCTACTTATCTGGAGTCCAACAAAATCAGATTTACTATTTTATGAATTTTATGTGATTTACTATAATTTTATAAATATTCAGCCAAAATAAATAAAAATAAAAAAGACAAAACTGCCTTGAAAACCGCTCATAACCATGTCAGGGACGTAATATGCATGGTTTCAAAAATTGAGGGATGTATTTTACCCGGTTTTGAAGTTCAAGGATGAAAAATAGACTTTTGCGAAAGTTGAGAGACATAAAGTGGACTTCCTTTTCCTTTCCGCGAAGGCGGCGGCCTTCTGGGCCTAGGTCGCGGAAGGAAGAAGTCCACTTTAGGTCCCTCAACTTTCGTGAAAGTCTAATTTTCATTCCTGAACTTCAAAACCGGATAAAATACATCCCTTAACTTTTAAAACCATGCATATTACGTCCGTTGTTTTGTATTTTTCATTTTTTATTTATTTTCGTTGAATATTTGTAAAATTATAGTAAATCACATAAAATTCATAAAATAATAAATATAATTTTTTTGGACTCCAGCTAAGTAGATCTACACAATGAATATATAATATGGTATGCTTTAGAATAAAGTTTTTTGTTGTAGCTTTAGATCTATGTTTTTCTATAATTAATTCGAATAATTTATAGCTATATGTTGTATGACCCAATTGTGGAGAATTTTTTATGTTGTGCTAATTATTATATGTTTAAACTATGGTAAATATTTCATACTCATTAGATCATGTATAACTTAATTATAGATTTATTAAGATTTAACAAGCATAAACTTGAATAAATCTATAACTAAGTAATACATGATCCAATGAGTATGAAATTTTTACTATAACTCAATCATAGAATAATTAGCCCGCTATATGATTTTCATCACAATTGGACCATAGAAACTATAGCTATAATTAGTCTAATTAATTATAGAAAAACATAAATCTAAAGCTGCATAAAAAAATTTGTACTAAAACATACTATATTATATATTCAATGTGTAGATGTACTCATCTGAAGTCCAACAAAATTGAGTTTCTATTTTATGATTTTTATGTGATTTATTGTGTTTTTTCAAAAAATTCAGCTAAAATAAATGAAAAGAAAAAGACAAAACCGCTTTCAAAACCAGATCAGGGATGTAATGTGCACAGATTTAAAAGTTGAGAGTTGTATTTTATCCGGTTTTAGAATTCAGGGATAAAAATCAGAAAAGTTGAGAGAGATCTAAACTGGATTTTTCCGTCGCGGAAAGCTGTCTCCAAGCAGCGTTCCCTGGTGCGTGCATGCCATGCTCGAGAGTCGAGACCGGAGACTCTCGCGCGCGCCAGCAGCTGGTGGTGAAGGCCGCGGCATATCTCCAGCATGCAGTTTGTTGCATCCCCAAATTAAAGCCGATGATCGCTCTCCCAAGCAGGTGAGGCCGCCATCGACTCCCGCCGCCAGCGACAAGGCTGTGAGAAGCTAGATCTTCTCTGTCACTACAGCAATCGCAGCAAGGGCCATTCATTTGCATTTCAATCAGCTAGCCATGCATGGGCACCGTCCATGTCAGTCATCGCCATTGTCACTCAATCGACCTGACTACATTAATTATTAGTGAAAGGAGCAGCGTTCATTCCCCTGTTGTTTATCGGACGGACAGTACACACTAGCTAGCACGTGAAACCGGCCTTATGTTATTAGCACACCCAAACCATCAATACACATGCCTCATCGAATTGTGCTACGGTTCCTCTCATGATCAAGCAGTGTTGTGTGACTACAAATTTGACTAGTTTCTTCCCGACATCAGATTCATCCAATGCATATGGTCCTCATCATTTACTATTACAAAAATTCATTTTGAATGATAAATGGAGATACCAAAAGAGACATCCTGCTTGCACAGAAAAAGAAAACTTTCCACTGCAACAGACTATTTTGACTAGTTGTTACTTCATACAGTTCCCGACCTCCGTTATGCGTCGTTGTTGTTGTTGTTGTTGTTGTAGCGGAAGTAGACAACCAGCTGCACCACCGTGCACAACGCGCCAATCAGATTGGGGACCTGCAGTGAGCGAGGTCTTTTTTAGATTAAACTGGGAGCAAGGTCCAATTCACATTGCATATATGACCCAGCTCAGAGCAGCCCGAGACAGTGGGCAAGAAACAAAGTCTTATAATAACAAGCACTTAGAAACACAGAATCATGTTGTAACACATATGCAAATGATCACATGGATCTATAAAATGGATATTAAGAGCAAAATTTAACAAAAAAAAAATCACATCCTAGTTTCCTGAATCAACTGCAATAATTAATGAACAATCGAATGGAATCAATTAACCAAATCACCAACTATCAAATTATGCCGAAATTTATCTGCTCGGCTAAGTATCCTCTACCTATATCTGCCATTTAATTTGTTACGAATTGAGATGACCAATAATGCTGTGATGCGCGCGGTGGCTGAGTGATGATGTTACGTTCCTCCCTTTGACTGTTTTTTGTGGATGTTGTTGCTAACTTGCATTGCTATAGCACATGGTGGCCAGCGCTCAGCTAGGTCGATCGGCGCAGCGCTGCCCTCTTACACTAGCAAAAGGCATCTGGGGACGAGGAGGTTGAAGGAGGAGCGCCCATATGGCTCATCCAGGAGGTTGAAGGGGATTTGCGAACATCTCAGGAACCCATGGCGATGACGGGTGATGATTTGGTCTCAACGGTGGCCAGGTGGCCAGCGCAGGTCATGGCCAAGTAAGAGCTAGCGGAGAGCTGTCTGCGTGACTACCGTGCGATCGAGCCGAGGCAATGCAACTGTATGACCGGCCGGCCGGCCGGCTATACGGCTAGGGAGGGCCCCCCAGCCGCAGTCGCAGGTGCAGCATCTAGCTAGCAACTAATTGAACTCCTAGCTAGCTAACAGCCTACAGTACAGCCTAGCTACCACTACTTTCTTCGACGACAGTAGTAGAGAAGTAGGAGAACTTCTTACCAAGACGTAGAAGTCGGGGCCGAGGCACGCGTAGACGGTCCAGACCGCGGAGTTGCCGAGTGATGCCCCAATTAGGAGCAGCGACATGCCCTCCACGTTCCCCCTCTCAACCACAGATCTCTGATTCAGCAATAGACAAAATCAGATACACGTAGAATTACCACAATGCAATTAAGGCCCGCAGCATGCATAGTATATGTACATACACGTACGTACCAGCTGGATGAGCGGCGCGGCATACATGCCAATGCCAGTGGCGACGCCGGCCAAGCCAAACCCCATGCACTTTTGCTCCGTCGAATGTGCCTGGCCGAACACCAGTGCCATAATGCCAACGAGGCAAACACCGGCACCGAACAACATGTAGTAGATCTGGTAGCGCACATCATCAACAGTGGTGTAGTACACGAAGATGACGATGTACAGCAGCTGCAGAAGCGAGCCAACGATGTTGATGCCGAACACCCATTTGCCGTTCGGGTGCACATAGCCGTAGAGGAGCCAAACGGCGCAGTTGAGGAGCCCCGCCAGGTACGGACTCGCCGAATACTGCTCCGACGACCCGTGTCTACTGATGTCCCACATGGTAGCCACCGGGGAGAGGAACAGCCCGCCGCAAGTGATGTCTCCTGAATGAAACAAATTAAAACACGAAACAAAAACCAGAAAATCGATCAGTATTAGATTAGACAGATGGACAAATCCTCCGCCTCCCAGAGATGAAATTAAATTGATGGTGGTGGCGGTGCTCCACTTGATCTCCCTAGATCTGACCCCTAACCAAAGCATCGAAACCCCCCGGCTGGTGCGCAAGGAAGGAGCCAGTACCCACGTACCCAATGGCCGATGGTGCTCGCCACGCTGCTGGCGCACACCCGTGGCGGGCCGCTTTTCGTCGGCGTGCTGCCGCTCACGATCGAGCGGCGGCGCGCCAACCGCGTCATCCACCTCCTCCGCGCCGCCCCCGCTCCCGCGCCTCGTCGCCCCTCCACTTCCGCCTGCGGCTCCCGCTCCGGCTCCACGCGCTCCTCCTGGCCCGCCTCGCCTCCCACGGCGGCCTCCACTCTCCTCCTCCACTCCGGCTCCACGCTCTCCTCCTGGATGGCCTCGCCTCCCACGGCGCGGCCTCCACTCTCTCCTTCGCTCCGGCTCCACGCGCTCCTCCTGGCCCGCCTCGCCTCCTCCACTCTCTCCTACGCTCCGAGCTCCACGCCCTCGCCGCGGAGCGCCTCCAGCCTCCACTCGCCAGTATCCAAATCCATCTTCCGCGCGGCCGCGCCCTCCCAGCTGCGCCCCGCCCGCTCGTCGCCGACATGCTCGTCCTCGCGCTCTCTCGGGCCTACCAGCCGCTGGCCGCGTACACGAGGTGTTTCTCCTGGCGGACGCGGGCGCTACCGCGCGCGCGCTCTTCGGCCTTCACCGTGAACGCTCGAAGACTAGAGATATGAGGAAGAAGACAACTGACCGAGGATGCCGAACAGCTCCTGAGCGATGTTGGGCTGGGCTCCGGCCATCGTCGCTGCGCGTTGCCTTCAGGAAGAAGAATGCTAGTACTAGTGACTTCGTGTATGTTGGCTTGTTGAGAGTGGGGGTGCGGGATGGGAGGAGAGGGCTGGCTTTATAGCGAGAGGAGAAGGCACTGCACCGTGCTGGTACACACACGATCCCATCCATTATTCCATCCATCCATCATGATCTCCCGGGGGTACGGTTCTGGCCGATCGATGAGCATGCCAGAGAGAAGGGCAAAGGCCAATAATGATTTCATGGGTATTTGTGTATTTCATGGCTAGAGAAAGAATGGTATTTCATGTGTACAGTATGTTGTACTAATTAGGGCAAAAAGGCCAATATAATTTTATGTGCTAGCTTTGGTCATATTATTATTTCACATTCTATGTAGTTGACGAAAAAGAACATCTATCTCTTGACCACACTACAAAATCATGTGAGCGTATTCATATATATTATTATGAGTTATGTGATAAAGAAAAGTTATGTTATAAGTTCATAATAGTAGTATTAAATAATTCATCTTAAGGTAATAACTATATATCTGATACTACTTAGCTAGTATTAATTTCTAGTATGCAATCTGGTTCTACTTCGGAATAAAAAAAGGTAGAGGGATTTGGCACACTGCACTCGCCGGTCAAAAAGATGTCCAAAGATGAAAGATGTGCGACGCAAATAGTACATACAGTACTCTTCTGTTGTGTGTATGTGTGAGAAAACAGATTCAAAATGCACTAGTGCGGTTGCATTGCCTTGCATTCCATGCCGATCGCCGATCGTCTCGTCCTACAACGGCTGCTGCTGCTCCCCTGCAAAAGTACAGCTGGTTGCTGCAAAAGTGAAGATGGAATCGAAACAGAAAATGCAGGAGGTGGGAAAAGGATGGAAAAGCACAAATGCTTTTTGGATTTGGGGCTTAGGCTCGATAGGCCCCACATGCATCGCCAGCACATTTGCCCTCCGGGCTCATCCTCACACACCTTGCATTCGATGTGGTACGGGAGGACGCATTTGGCCGTTTAATATCATCTACCTTCCCTGTGCCTGATACTATAGAACATCACATACAATTACACAGGAGATATATATGTGCCACTACTATATTTGTGAATCTTTAATTCTTTCTAGTAACTTCTCTTTAGTCACTCAATGAAGCACAAGGATTTTTTTTATTTTATTTTTATTTTTTATTTTTGTTGACATGAACATTGCACGTACACAGGTATAGTAGACCGCGCGTGCATGCATGCTGTTGTGCTTGGCGTGTGTTTTGCATTGATGCGTTCCTACCCTACAGACCCACACAAATTCGATCTGTACATGTCAGGTGGGCCAAGATTTTTGTGGGCCATTTGGGTGGCAAACCAATTGCCTTATTTGCCATTTCCCCCTGTATGTGGACCTTCCTGTTTGGTCCTTAGCCGTGCAATCAATATCCGCAATCACTGTACTGTTTGAGAGTTGTACACTTGTAAGTATTTCGACAAGAAGATGCACTCGTACGTACGAACCTTATTGCTATATATGAAAGCACATAGACGACTGACATAATATATATATTACTGAAATGGACATTTTATAATAGACTTTGCTCTTTGAACTTATCAGCTAGAATTCTATATGATCAACCAACGGTGATTTTCTCTTATAACAAATTAGCATTATCAGCTAGCATTACGGTGAAAAAGACCTTCAAGAAGCAATAAATTATACAATGTTGCACTTGCATACTACTACTAGTACGAGTTGCATTGATTAGAAGATGTTTTTTATTCCACGAAGTCAACATTTTGGCTGTTGCCATGAAAAGTTTTTTTTTTACACAATGATTCAAATAGTGGTATAAGATGTCAAAGATCGGGGTTCAGCATCATCAGGAATCCTTTGGAACGATTGAAGCAATAAGGTAGCTAGCTATGGTCTCAGCTGGGGCGCAAAAGTCCATATCAAGATACAAGTTGAAGCAGTCAAAAACAGTTGCAATACCAAACATGAGTAAGAAACAGCAGTACAGAAAGAATAAACAGAGCCAAAGGAGAATACTCAATAATATGACAAAGATTGTCATCAAGATACACCAATATCGACTCTTACTGTTTAGAATCGGTTGCTTTCCATAATTACTACTAAGCATGTTACAAAAAGGATTTCTGTAGGCCAATTACAAGTAAATCACAAATATGTGAAAACCAACAAATTAGTTTTTCATTATGTAGACCGAGTTGAACAGAAGGAACTATATAGCTCATTTGTTCTTAATGTAGAAGTATGCAAAACACTAAGTTAGAAAGTCAGCACAGGTAGATAATTCAAAAGGTAATATAAGACTCTAGCTAGTACACCCTCAAATGTACCATCAGGTGTAACTAAAAGCATATCACATCAGAACTTTGTCATCAAAACCATAGCTCCTTATCTGCCAGATCTGGCAATAGTTCTACATTCACAGCCCGCAAAAGTGCAAATGCACCATTTGAAATACGATACAAAATACTCATACCCATAAAGTGTCAAGAACTAAGCAGAATTGGGAATATGACCACACACACAGCAGAAAAGCAAAGGACATGAAAAGAGCAGTTCAAAGCACAGATGTGTGCATGTAGAGAATTAAGACGCATACAAACGGTTACTCGAGGCTCTGGATTGTCTAATATGTGGGTTCCTAGAAGAACAACGCAAAATAGACAAACGAGTCCAGGCTCTGCCGCCGCCGACGACCTCGCTTCCCTCATGCCACCACATCCTCCTCCTCGCCGTTGAAGTAGTAGTAGGCATACAGGGCCAGCTGCACCAACGCGAGCACCAAGCCAATCAAGTTGGGAATCTGCATGTACACGCCAATTCAGAGTTCAGAGTGCAGCACACCAAATAGGCAGTGTAGATAGCAGCATGCAGAAGAAAGGCAGCAACAGGTTCTAGGACTCCCACTCTCCCAGAGTCATGGCGCTGTGCGCGCGAGTGACCGGCCGGCCGTAGATATGGATAAGATGGGCAACAGGGCGAGGGAGGGACTTACTGCGATGTAGAAGTCGTAGGGCTTCGACGCGAACGCGTAGGCCGTCCACACGCTGCTGGCAGTCAAGGAAGCAAGGGCCATGAGCAAGGACATGTTCTGGACGTTCCGTGTTTCGAACACTCTTCTCTGAAATAACAAGACATTAGATCAGTACATAGGAAAAGAAGAGGGGGACGAGGGAGAGAGAAGGAGACGGAGACGGAGACGCAGGAGAGAGTGGCTGGCTTACCGCGACGGAAAGGGGAGAGCCGTACATGATGATCCCACTGACGACTCCGGCATAGCCGAACACCGTGTCCCGCCAGAGGTACCCCAGCAACGCCACAAAGGTGCCGAGCCCCCCCATGCCGAACAGCTCTATGAGAGCAACCCGGAGGTCCATCCCATCAGCGAACCAGATGTAGAACCCCATGAAAATGACCTCGATAATCATACCAACACTGTTGATTATGATGACGTAATCGCTGTTCGTGTGGACAGTGCCATAGAACAGCCAAATCATACAGTTCAGGAAGGCCATGGGGTAAGGGAGGAACGGGTAGCCCACAACAGAAGCTTCGGTGATGATTCTCCTGAAGATGAAGGCTGGCGACGCGAAAAGGGAGAACGAAGCCAGAAATCCTGAAACAAAACAAGAACACAACAAACAGATCGATCAAAGTGAGTACTCGCTCATCCCGCTTCTCCAAGCCCTCCTACTTCGCCCACCGCTCCGGCGGCCTCCACAGCGACGACCTCCTCCTGCTCCCAAACCCGACCTCTGTCGCCGCCGTCGCCGACCCGCTCCGGCCGCCTCGCCTGGCCCTCCAGCCACCTCGTCCTGCTCCCCGTCAAGGACAACCCCGACGCCGAGGACGGCTCCCACTGGCCTCGTCCGATCCTCGACAGCGCAACAAGTCCCTCGATCTCCCTGCCCCCGGCCCGGCCGCTTCGTCCACCACGCCCAACCTCCCTGTCGCAGCCCGCCTCGCCGACGTGCTCCGCGCCTCCGCCAGTCCGCCTTGCCCGAATCACTACCCAGCCCGATGCCCGAGGGCACTCGCTACGCTGCTGGCGCACCTCGCGGCGGGCCACTTCGCCCGCATGCTGGCTCTTCTCACGAGCGGCGGCGTGCCAACCGTGTCGTCGTCGTCCTCCTCCTCTGCACCTCCTACTCCTAGCCGCCCCCGCTAGTCCCGCGCCTCGTCGCCCACGTGCGGAGCGGCGGCGCGCCAACCGCGTCCGCCTCGCACCGCGTCCTCCACCACCTCCTCCTTCCTCCGCACCTCCCAGCCACCCCAGCTCTCGCGCCTCGTCGCGCCCTCGCACGCAGCGGCGGCGCGCAAACCGCGTCCGCTGCGTCCTCCACTCCACCTCCTCCTCCGCAACTCCCCGCCGCCCTCGCGCGGTAGTCTCGCGCCCACTTCCGCGCGCTCCGGCTCCACCACACGTACGCTCCTATACCTTAACCTTCCCGCCTCCCCGTCCCGGGCCCCGGCCGAGATGTAAGAAGAAGAGACTACTCACCGAGGAAGGCGACCACGTCGGAGACCATGGTGCTCAGGCGGCGGGGATGTGATGTGATGTGTCTCTGAGTGGGATGGAATGGAACTTGTAGCCTTTATATAGCCTAGTAGACTAGTAGTAGACTAGAGGAGAAAGGTAGGGTTTGCCTGTATTTCGCCTCCAGGCGGGCCTCTCTGTATAGCCGCATGCATGGGACACGCACGCACTGGACTTCGGTCTACGGAAGAGTAGAGTAGTAGGAGGCTTTGGAGAAGGGGAAGATCGGCACGGCAGCCCCTATCGTCAGACAAAAAAACAAGATGCTTCATTCGGCCGCTGCGGGGTAATTAACCAGCAAGAAAAAAGGTTGAGGGATTTGGCACGATGCTGAATGCTTTACTGCATCGTTGGGTCAAAAAGATGAAAGATGCCATGCAAAATACTCTTCGGTTTGTGATAATGTACGATCGTGTGTGTGGGAGTAAAAAAAGAATTCAAAATGCACTAGCGCAGGTTGCATTCCATGTTTCCATTCCATGGCATGGCCGATCGTCCTATATATAACAGCTGCTGCTGCTCTCTGCAAAAGTACAGCTGGCTCCTGCAAAAGTACAGCTCCTCCTACAACAGAAAAAATATGCACATGGTGGGAAAGGATGGAAAAGCACAAATGCTTTTTATATATGTTATTATAGTTTTTTTTGCATCATTGAAATTAAAATTCTTCTTCAAATGATATAGTTTTTCTTTAAAAAAAAACTGTGTACGTTCGAGTGTTCATCGACCTACACGGCTACACTGGTAAGTATTTGGACAAAGGAGATGCACTCATACAAATCTACAGCTATATTATATGCAAGCACATGGATACGTAATAAATTACTGAAATGGACATTTTGTAATTAAATTATTTAAAGAGCTTCAAGAAGCAAAGCATACTGTACTGTATATACTGTTGCACTTGTATACTACGTACTCCTAGTTGTACGCAACATGCATGCAGCGTTTTCTCTTTTCTTTTCTGCCAGTCGTCCTATGATCGAACGATATATAGCTCTTGTACGTCTAGCTAGCCGGTACTAGTATAGCTGATGACATTCCGTAGGCCACTAGACCAACTATTCCGTCTAGCTCTTGTCTAGCTAGCCAGTACAGTAATAAGCACCACATTTTGGTTTGTTTACTTCCAAAACTTTTTGCAAAATAGGAATAGTAGTACTTTCGTTTGTAATTGACAAATATTGTCTAATTATAGACTAACTAGACTTAAAAGATTCGTCTCGTCAATTCCAACCAAACTGTGTAATTAATTTTTATTTTCATCTATATTTAATACTATGCATACGTCTAAAGATTCGATATGACGGGGAATCTGAAAAATTTTGCAAAATTTTTAGGGAACTAAACAAGGCCTAAAATAAGGCGTTAGTTGCAGGGTAGCCTAATTGGATAAAAGGCTGTCAACTTTTTGGTTTGTTAACTATTACTGCATCCTTATCAAAAAAATATATTACTGCATCCATTATAAAAAGAATGTTGTTATTCTCTTTTTTTTACGTTTCACCAAATATATCATAATAAATAAATATATTTGGGTATATGCAATAGCTTTACAATAATGTTGTTTAAAGTGTAATCATTACGTTATATATACATACGTAATTTATAAATAACAGTGACCTTGTTTTAGAGTCCTAAAAGTATACTCATTTTTAAATGACGACCGAGTAGTAATCAATAAAGCACGAACGAAGTACTAGTAGGTTCATAAAGCAGTAATCCTGATAGGGTAAAGCAGAATCCCTCGGCACTGTTTATTATTGCATGCATGCAAAAACGAGCGACAGGACAGCGCAGCAGCCTTCCGATGCAAATTAGGGTGTATATGGGGTCGGGATAGCGCAACTGGCCTTGAGGAATACTCCTACATTCTTGCCTGTATACTCCGGCCATAGGCATATATATGCAGTAGCATCTGATCATAACGCTACTATATCTCCTCTCATCTGTACTCACAAGTTTTAATTTTATGCATTGCATCCAGAGAAGATAATTGTACTCCCTCTGTCCCAAAGAACGTCTCCAACAGTTGGCTTAGGATGCGTTTAATTCCTGAGTGAAAAGTTTTTAAATATCGTCATGTTCGTTTGGCTCATAAACCATAGTAGAAAATATTATTTGCTGATTTATATAAGAAAAAAACACTACTAAATGGTTAGCAGATTCGGCTGATAAGCTCAATCGACACATCGAATATTTTATAAGATGGCAAAAGAGATATTCAGAAAACTTATTAAGCATAACTAATCTAGCATTAGCACATTTGTGTTACTGTAGAAATTATGGCTAATTATGGATTAATTAGGTTTAAAAGATCTGTCTCACGGTTTTCATGCAAACCGTGCAATTAGTTTTTTTATCTATATTTAATGTTTTATATATGTATTTAAATATTCGATGAGACGAGTTGGGATTTTTTTGAATGGGAGCTAGTTGGCGTTACGTCATCTTTTCAGGGACGTTGAGGCGAGAAAAGCAGGGAATGAAAACGCTACGGAGTAGTAATCCGTATACCTAGCTAGTTCTCCTTCGGACGCACAGGGCTTAAAAGATTTGAAAACGCTACGGAGTAGTAATCCGCTCGGACTCACATGGCGTGTTTGTACACTCTTTTCTCTCTCCACTGCTTCTGGTACAGCACGCACCATGCATCCCACGCCACTCCTCAAGCGTGTCACCGTTCCTTGGATTAGCAATAGTACAATACTACTTTGGCTGATGGAATCCACACACTTTGAAGAACGTGCAACTGTTTGGGGGTGATTTTATGGGTTCTATGACGTGGAAGTTCTCCTAGCTAGCCTGCTACGCTAAATAATTATCGTTCTCTTTTTCAAGAAGTTATTTTTTTACTTAGCTAAATATATACAGGAAGATTTTAATATTTATAGTGTATAATTAGTATCCTTAGATAGTCTATCTTTACTGTAAACTTAATTAAAGATGCAAATGTTATTAATATTTTCTACGAGTCTAGTCTATCTTGAAAAAGTTTTGCCAACATGCAATACGATAACGATATTCATTTAGGGACAAAGAGTGTGTGCGCGCGCGAGCGTGATCAAAGTAAACACCCAGTCGTCATTGCCGAGCATGCAATAACAACATATTGGAAAATTCAATTAATTAATGCTTGCATGAACGTATTACGTGCGTTATTTTTGCGTGATCGTGATATATTTAGAAGTTTGTTCTCACAAAGCAAGATAAGAACTGAGCTTACTCCACCTAATACGTAATATCATCACATGGCTTTATTATTCATTATTCATTATTACTCTGATCTCTAGTTCCCGGACATGGCACGCGCCGCGCTTCGTGCATTCACCGAACTCCGCCGGTTCTAAGGCCTTGTTTAGTTACAAAATATTTTGCAAAATAGACATTATAATATTTTTGTTTGTATTTGGATCTTATTTTCGTTTATATTTAACAAATATTATTCAGTCATAGACTAACTAGATTTAAAAAATTCATCTCACAAATCATATGTGAACTATACAATTAATTATTTTATTAATCTATATTTAATAATTAATGTATATACTGTAAGATTTAATATAACAAAAAAATCTAAACAAATTTGTAAAATTTTTAGAAAGTAAAAAAGGCCCGGAAAAACTGCTGTGCGTGTGCGCCTTGAGAGCCTCGGCAACAACAGCCCGGTCGCATTGCATTGCATGGGGGTGATGGGGATCATTCCGTACGTATGCTTTGCCGGACGATTCGTTTGCTTTTTGCAGCACCAGCTCTGCACGCGCGCGCACACACACACACTCTGCAGGCCTCTGCACTGCCGTGGCCATGTCCCCGCATGGAAACAAAACGAGAAGCTGGTACATCATCTCCTGGGCCCATCCACATGCCGTACCCGTGGCGGCTGTGCGTTTCCTTGGGGGTAAAGAAGCCCTGAAGGCTGAAGCCAGCTGCCTCTGTCTCTCTCGGTCTAGTACAGGAGTGCACGATATACGACGAGAGCCTCAAGACAAACAAACAAAGTACTCTGATGTAGGGGCGTGTTTGGTTCGTGGCCACAGGCTGCCACGCCTAAACTGAAGTTCGCCACATCATGTTTGGTAGGTGTTTGGTTCATGGCTCAGATGTGGTACGCCACGGCCACAAAATCTCCCCGCCACAGAATTTGTTAGAGAAAAGTGTGGCGCGCGTTGGCGGCCGATTTCCCCGCCGCAGCACCTGTGGCGCGCCTTCACCGCATGGGAAAAAGACATCCAAGACAACCATAACCACTCATTCCTCCCGAAATAAAACGAAAGGCTCCCATGAATCCTCCTCCCCAGCTACTCGTGTCCGCCTCCACAGCGAAGGCAGCGCGCCGCATACAGGGCCTGCGCCGCCGGAGGGCATGGCGGGCGCCGCGTGACACCGTGGCGGGCGCCGCCGGGAGCCGGGCCAGCACCGCCGGGAGCCAGGCCAGCGCCGCCTGGGGCTGCGGCCGCGCCACCGAAGGATCGGGCGAGCGCCGCCGGGGGGCTGGGACGAGGTCTGATCTTCCAGCTTCCCACCTCTCTTACTTCAGTTGCATCCCCTCCCATAGTCCCCCAGTTCAGCTCTGATTCTTCTCCATGTGTGCAGATCTGAAGCAAATCAGTGAACCAGGTGAAGATCCATCCATCTCGTGGTTTGGTGATGCGCAACAACCAGTCCCTGCAGATAAAAAAGGTTCAAGTGCGGAAACCCCTTGCCAACAGAGAAGGTAATTCATTTTTCCCTTTGCTATTCATTTTCTGATGGAGAAATAAATGAACATTGAGATGCTTCTTTTTAGTTTTATTACTGATTTCATATATTTTTTCTGAACATATGTTTTAGATGGGTCAAAGAAAATTATACGTGCAATATTACTTGGACTACTGCCATTATATATGGAGGAGAAGATTAATTGCTGGTATTCTTGTGTGTATGGCAATGCATCTGTATAGGATTAAATCAAGAAAAAGAAGAAGGGCCATAACTTATGCTCCCATGATAGATAGAGATGTTGATAGATTGGTACGTCTAAATCGTTTATATCATGGTACTGAGGCCCATTGCATAAGTGAGTTGCATATGAGGAAAGCTGTCTTTCATAAACTATGTGTTGAACTAAGGTCACGTGCCTTGCTAGAGGACACTTTTCATGTGACAATAGAGGAACAAGTTGCCATGTTTATCCATTGTGTTGGGCACCATTGGTCAAACAGATCAATTGGTTTTGAGTTCATGAGGAGTGAAACTGTTAGTAGGTATTTCCATCATGTTTTAGATGCCCTTTGTACCCTTGGTCGTGACCTCATATGCATCAGATCTATTGAGACACACTCAAAGATAACAAGTTCTCCGGGCAGATTTCACCCTTACTTTGAGGTACCTCAAATTTGTAAATCAATGTTTTGAGTTTGCTTTAGGTGTCATGGTCATCTAATTTATTTTTTTTTTAAAAAAATATTTTCATAGGGATGCATAGGGGCCTTGGATGGTACACATATACCAGCATGTGTACCTTTCCATATGCAAGATCGGTTTAGGGGTAGGAAATCATATACCACCCAAAATGTGCTAGCAGCAGTTGATTTTGACCTAAGATTCATATATGTTCTTGCCGGATGGGAGGGCTCAGCCCATGACTCTTATGTGCTTCAAGATGCTTTATCACGTCCTAATGGGCTTAACATACCAGAAGGTAGGAATACCCCACTCTGTCCCAGCTCTAATCTGAAGCTTTGCATATATTCTAGCTAATTAACCTATAAAAAACAATGATGTAGGCAAATATTTCCTAGCTGATGCTGGATATGCAGCAAGGCCTGGTGTATTACCCCCATTCCGTGGTACCCGATATCACCTAAAAGAGTATAAGGGGACTAGGCAGCCGGAGAACCCGAAGGAATTGTTCAATCTTCGTCATTCCTCTCTTAGAACTACTGTTGAACGAGCATTTGGTACCCTCAAGAATCGTTTTAAAATCTTCGCAAGTCAGCCATTCTTCCCTTTGAAAACACAAGTCAAAATTGTAATGGCTTGTTGTGCGCTTCATAATTGGATCTTAATGGACGGTCCTGATGAGTTCGTGTATGATGATGCTGCTCCGTACAGAGTCCTGCCACGAAGTATAAGAAACCGTAGTGATATACAACAGGAAAATGTGGCATGGGCTAGAAAAAGAGATGATATTGCTCAAAGGATGTGGGAAGATAAAGTAGCAGCAGCTGTAGATTAGTTTCAAAAAAATAACCTTTGTCTATTGTTGCTTGTACTTTCTGCTTGTACCTTTGCCTATTGCTGCTTGTATGGAACACAGAGCGCCGTGCAGGGATAGCTAGGGTCGTCCGTGCTTGCCGGTGACGCTGCTTTCAGCAGGGCCGCAGAGGATTGGTGGCAGGCGCGCATGCATGCTGCCAATGCAAGGGATCGGAGAGCGGACGGCGGCGCCGGTCCTCTTTCTGCCGGCGACCGATGAGGAAAAGCTACGACCCGACCGCGCCCCGTCGTTGTGGTGCGGCCGTTTCCGTGAAAGGGCGGTGCGGCCGGTGGCGAAAAGCAGCTGGGAGAGCAGGGGTGCGCCGGCTGCGGCCTGCGGGACTGCGGGTGCAGAGGTGCAGGTGCGGGTGCGGGTGCGGGTGCGGTGCGAGCCGCGCGCGCTGCGTTGTTGTTCTGCATGCTGGGACCGGCCGGCCGGCACCGCGTCGCTGCAGAGGCAGAGCCCCTGCGCTGCGCGTGCTCGTCTCGTCTAGGCCTTGTTTACTTTAAAAAAATTTTGCAACAACTAGGCTCAAAAAATTCGTCTCGTCAATTCCGACCAAACTGTGCAATTAGTTTTAATTTTCATCTATATTTAATACTCCATGCATACGTTTAAAGATTCGATGTGACGGGGAATCTGAAAATTTTTGCAAAATTTTTCAGGAAGTAAACAAGGCCCTAGCTAGCTCGCACGCTTTGTTGGCTCCAGGATTCTTCCGTGTATTGAACTTATTAGTTGAACCCAACCCAACCCTAATTCATGAGTTTTTGTAGATTTATATAAAAAAGACCATGTAGACGTTTTTACAATAAAAATTATCTATATATGTGGGGCGTACGTCCATCCGGAGTCGGTCCTGGAACTAAAACCTTGATGGATTTTTTTTTTTGTCTCGTTTTTGCAAGCACAAAAATATTTACTTGTAAATGTATCGTCGTAGCCATGGCTCCGCTCGGCTGCACAGCCACAGCCGTAGCAAGTGTAACTGAGCAGGTTTTGCATTTGTTAGGCCTTGTGTACTTCCACCCCAAAATCTAAAAATTTTCAAAATTCTCCGTCACATCGAATTTTTAAACGCATGTATGAAGTATTAAATATAAACAAAAATAGAAACTAATTTCACAGTTTGATTGGAATTTACGAGATGAATCTTTTGAACCTAGTTAGTCCATAGTTGAACAATAATTATCACAAATAAACGAAAATACTACAGTGCCGCGAAATTTTTTCTTTCATAAACTAAACACGGCCTTAGAACAGTTAAATATAGAGTCCTCAAATCATATAGGTCTCTCGTCATAAACTTACGCCGGCACGTGCATATAGTATATATGGAGACCTATTTATTTATATTGGATTAATTGGACAATAACTTTGAGGTAAAAATCTTTATTTCTTAAGATTAAAAAGAGGTCAAGGGCTCAAAGTTCATATATAGTATTATATTTATCAAAGTCATATATTATCGGACAACAGAAACTTTAATTAATTAGTTGGACCATATATAGGATGAACTATGTTATAATAAAAATAGTGTTTGTATCTATTAAAAAAAAGGCATCAACAACTTTGGGGATCAAAAGGTCACGAATCAATCAGATCAAAAGGTCCCTAATCCAAACAAAATGAAGGCAATCATTATCCTTTTGGACGCGTGTCATCTTCCATTGCAGCTCACTAGTCTATCCATAATACAGACGACAGAGCTCACTAGTCATCTTCCCTTTGCATAATTACCTGTTGAATTTTTTCAGCATACATGGCAACAAACGGGTATATATAGACCTCAAGCGCTATATTTGCCCATTGTCATTGAATTACCAATGATCACCACTTCTTCTTTTCCGACAATGACACCAAGCTAGGTCATCCACTTGTCATTTTCTGGGGAAAGTTTACCTTCATGTTTGTGCTTCGTTCCTACATGAATGAATGTATGGAATGAATCATTATAAATTGAAGTGCTTCACCATCTAAATTATCTATACTTTGTTGTGAACCATGATTCCTTTGTACTTCTTTCATGTGTGTTAAGTAGGAAATACAGTTAACAATCTACGTTTAGTTCTAAGTTTCGGCAATCTATGTTTCATATTAAAAATATTAATATGTATGGTATATAATTAGTATTATTGAAAAAATTTTGAATGTAGTTTTTAGTAAATTTATTTAGAGATTATATATTATAAATCAAACTAGATTTGTAACGTCCACAGTGGTGGGTGATGTCGTTGCCCGTTGCACAACAGTGGTGGGACAGGAATCGCCGGCCTGCCACGAGGCTGCCCGTGGTGATTGTTCTTGATTTAATCCCGTTCCACTTGTGTCATTTGGACCTTCTTTTTCAACATATTGGAGCACTTGAATGACTTCAAGGAATAAACTACTTATCCTCAAAAGGGTTTTATAATGAGAGGACCAACGAGTATCACCGGCTCTTTGAAGTGATTGTTCTTGATTTAATCCCGTTCCACTTGTGAGTTGCCCATTGCATAGTGCTTTACTAACTCTCTCTTGTTGACTTTCTCTAATCATATCCTTCCTTTTGCAAGAGGCTCCAGCAACATTAATCAATAGAGACACCATATCAAAGAAATCACTAATATCATCATTCTTTTTAGCTACTGCGACAATGACTAACTGCAACTGATGAGCAAAACAGTGGATATAATATGCAGAGCTATTTTCCCTCATGATTAAAGCTCTTAATCCATTAAATTCACCTCTCATGTTGCTTGCTCCATCATAACCTTGGCCTCTAACTTGTGTTATGCTCAATCCATACTTAGCAAAAAGACTATCAATATTAGATTTAAGACATGAAGCTGAGGTCTCACTCACATGAACAACACCAATGAGTCTCTCTTTTATCAACCCAAGCTTGTCCACATACCGCAAAACCACCGCCATCTGTTCCTTGCCCGAAACATCAGCTGACTCATCTACCAATAAGCAAAATACATCGCCACCAATTTCTTCAACAATAGATTTTACTATTATCTGCGGATAAAAAAACACAGTTAACTCACCTATATAAGTTATTTTAATTGTAAATCAAAACCATAAAAATATTACCTCAGCAAAACAGTTTGCAATATCCTTCTGTATGTCTGGAGACACCATTTGAGCATTCCTTAGAATAACCTTTTTTGCTTTCTCATTTTGCTTTGCCAAAAGCTGTACCAATTCTCGAAAATTTCCCTTATTTTTGGACTTTTCTGACTCATCATGACCACGAAAAGCTAAACCTTGATGCAACAAGTATCGCACAGCATCAATAGAAGTATTCAATCTAGCAAGATACTCTGCTTTAGTGACATCTCTCTGCTTGTTGATAGCATTAGCAATGGATCGATCAGGCTTCATCAAATTATTGCACCTTTTAACTGATGTGTTATGAAAGCTATTTGGTCGGGTGCCTACATGATCTCGAAGCCTGTCCTTTTTGTTAAAGCCATCCCAACCATTTTTCACAAATGCATCATTCCCAGCTTGGCCCTCATTAGAATCTCTAAATAAGTAACAATATAAACAAAAACATTTATCCACTTTTTCACTGTACTCTAGCCAATCATATTCTGTGAACCATTCAGGGTGAAATCGACGTGGATGACCTGCTATAATCTTTTCTGGATACTTATAACCAGGTGGTGGTCTAAAAGGACCTCTAATCATATATTTTCGTCTTATCTCATCTTGTAAATTTTGGCCTATGTAATCTGAAATTTTCCTCCTATCCGCTGGATCATATGGAAGCTCATCAAAATTTACCTCCCACCGTGAGACTCGCGAAGAACGAAGAGCAATATGATTAGTGTTTCCTGCGCTTCCACCTCTTCTTGAGGTGCCTCCATCAAGATTTTCATTGTCATCTCTTCTTGCGGTGCCTTCATCAGGGTTCAGATCAGCAGGAGGATCCTTTCTTTTCAAGAATCGATCCATTGTGCTTTGATTGGCTATCAAATTTGTGAACACAATTAAACACTAAAGTAGATATTGAATAATAGCAAGCAGCCTGCAGCCATACGTATAATTTTTTACCTGACATGTTGATAACTTGATACTGCTCCAATCAGGAATCTGCCAACGTCTCGCCTGCACTAGCCACGGCAAGATACGTCGATCTCTACAGGCTGTAGCGTCAGGCACTCAGGCTGTAATGCTGATTGCAGTGAGGGGCAGGCGAGTGCAAAGGAAGAAACCTAGAAGTTGAATCGCTAAATCGGAAAGACGAAGCGTCAGGCGGCGGCCGGCACAAAGCTTCTGTTGTTTATTGCCTGCACGATGTCCCCATGTATTCATATTGGGCTTTTGCCTTTGCGGCCTGCTGGCCTTGGCACTGGCCTACGAAGTTGTTGGGGTCAATATTTATTTTTACTGGGGTCCAATATGGTGAGAATACAGAGGGTATCGCTGGTTCTACGAAAATCATCGGGGTCGGCGGACCCCGACGCTTTACTGTAGATCCGCCCCTGGCAGCAGGAGAGGCTCCTCCTTGTCTCTAGCAGGCGCTCAGGGCTTCACCAACGCTACACGGTGGCGTACTGCCCCATCCTCCACGTTTTCACCCAGCCTCCACAACAGATGGTGGCCTTGCAGGTTGGCAGAGACTCTTGCAGAAGAGTCGATGGTCTCATCTGACAAAAGCTGCAAGCAGCTGTTCGAGGACGCGTTGTGGAGATGGAGCCACACTACGACAGACATGCACAGAGACGTTGATGACGCACATTCTGGGCCCAGGGAGGAAGCACGCCATCTGCAGCCTCCGTTGAGAGTTCTGGCAGCCTAAATTATTAATGTCTATGTGGCCTGAATTTTTGGTGTGAGGCATATATGAGTTATGGCCTGCGTTGAAGAAGGCCTCATGCATGCCGGCGATTGGAGGTCACATGCTGAGCAGCCGAAGTTTGGATCGGAGGCAGCAGGGCAGGAATGATTACAGAACACCACGGGTCCATGAGCTTGACCACCCAGAGCCAATCGACTCTAGAGGCCTTGTTTAGTTCATCCCGAAAACCAAAAAGTTTTTAAAATTCCCCGTCACATCGAATCTTGTAGCACATGCATTAAACATTAAATATAGACAAAAACAAAAACTAATTACACAGTTTAGCTGTAAATCACGAGACGAATCTTTTGATCCTAGTTAGTCTAAGATTAGATAATATTTGTCACAAACAAACGAAAGTGCTACAGTACCGAAAACTTTTCACTTTTCGGAACTAAACAAGTCCTCTTTGGGTAACGCCCTCTCTCTGTCACCTTTACGGAGGCACCAACCGATATTTCCATTGTCGGTCTGTCGCCGGAACTGGCGGCTTGTGGGTAGCTCCAAGCCTCCTGCTGCTGGCTGCCGCTGCAATACGTACAGAATAGGATTGACTGAGGGCTTGTTATGCAAAAACTTTTTACATTTTGACACTGTAGTACTTTCGTTTTTATTTGACAAACATTGTCCAATCATTGAGTAACTAGGCTTAAAAGATTCGTCTTGCGATTTACAGACAAACTGTGTAATTAGTTTTTATTTTTATTTATATTTAATACTCCATGCATGTGCCGCAAGATTCGATGTGATGGAGAATCTTGTAAAGTTTTGGGTTTTTGGATGCATCTAAACAAGGCCTGAGTATCAATGCTGATCGAAAATTTATTGAGGTCTTGTTTAGATCTGAATTTTTTTTTGAATTTTTACAATGTAGCATTTTCATTTTTATTTGACAAATATTGTCTAATTATGAAGTAACTAGACTTAAAAGATTCGTCTCACGATTTACAGACAAATTGTGCAATTACTTTTTGTTTTTCATCTATATTTAATGCTCTATACATGTGTCACAAGATTTGATGTGATGGAGAATCTTTGAAAAGTTTTTGGTTTTTGAGTGAACTAAACAAGGCCTGAACAACTGAATTTTTTAACTCTGACAGACAACCATTTAGTGAGAAGCACGTTGTAGACGTCGTCCTTGAACTTCCACAATAGCAGACCAATAATTCTATTGCCTGAGTTGTCGCCACTCAGGCCAATCGAACAAGAATACATGCTCTAGCTCTAGCTAGCTCTGTATTCCTTCTTTTTTTGCTTAATAAAATTCCTGCAGGGGCTTTGTCCCTCCAGTTTCGTCAAAAAAACAGCAACACAAGGCTTAAGCCTTGTTTATTAGTTCCCACAAGATTTTGCAAAACACTTTAAATTCTCCGTTATATCGAATCTTGCGGTGCATGTATGGAGCATTAAATATAGATAAAAATAATAACTAATTGCACAGTTTGATAGTAAATAATTTCAATTCAAAAAGTTATTAACTAAAAAATTATATAATTCTAGGAGCATAATGAATTCAAATGAAGAAGTTGTCAACTACAAATTTGTAGATCTCATCGAGGTCCACAACTTTGGCATGCGCCTATACGAGTTTAATTATTTGAACATTTCTAAAATTTAAATTTCAAATTATGAGAAATTCAAACAAAAATTTGGGTCATTAATTGATTTGTTGTGATAATTTCTTCATTCGATTCACAATGTGCCTTATTGATGCAAAAAAAGAACCCTGTAATGGTCAAGGATTGGAATCTATCCAAAAGTCGACCCAATTATAACGATTCTCAAGAGAAAAGAATCATATAGTTTCATTTCACAAAGCAAAAGAATTTTGAAGGAAAAATTCGTCAAAACAAAATTTGGTGCTACAGGATTTTATATACAAAGAAAAAAGAGCGGTAGGATTTCTATAAACAAAATACTAGTACGATAGGATTTCAATTGTGAGCAAAAAAATTGGTGCTCAAAAGTTTGAGTAGGGCCAACAGCGGTCAAGCTCAACCTAATGAGGGAGCCTAAACCAAGCCACCCGGCCTAAACAAGCCTTGCAGCACAAGAATCATGTAGTAGTATATTAACTTATTAAGGGCTTGTTTGTCACAGCTCAACTTCACTAGTAAAACTGTTTTATTAGAAAATAGTTTTATGAGCAATTTTTTAGATGAAGCTGAGCTGTTTTGGAAAAAGTGTTCGGTACAATAGCTTCACCAACTACTTCATACATAGATGAGAGAGTGAGAAATGAGGGAGAGAGCTGCAATAAACTATTTTTCTTAGCTTCATCTCAACTCATGTCTTTGTGAGAGAAGAAAAAAAATCAGCTTCACCCATGAAGCTGAAGCTATTTTAAAAATAAGTATTAGCAAAAGAAAAAAAACAGCTCACAGCTGTACTAAACAGGCTGTACTAAGAAACTACCAACCAATGGTACTCTCGCTTTTAAATTGAGTTGGCTTATTCTAAGTTGGCAAGGTGGTGCAAAAATTCTATCTGCACTCATCATGTCTCCGCAGGTGGCGCTTGGGCCGGCCCGCTGAACACGCTCACGCATGGCCCACCCTGCAAATTCCCGCAGAACGTGGTCACGGTACCACGATGGTTTGGGGGAGTGCCAATACTAGGCCGGCAGCCCACGGAGCAGCGACAGGGTCCGGCCCAATTGTTGATCCCGGCGTCCCAGCCTGCTGACCGACTTTTTCCCCCTGAAACTCATGCTGACCGATTTTTTCGCCCCCTGAAATTCATGCTGAGTGACTTGATGCTCTGAAGCCATCGCTGGCAGCACGCAGCACCTCCAGTTAGGCGTTCCGGATTTTTTTTGTTTGAGTATGGTAGTATTTTTGTTTTTATTTAGTAAATATTATTTAATCATGAACTAAGTAGGCTCAAAAAATTCATCTCGTGATTTATCTAATTTTTATAACAATGTAGATGCACTAGACGTGTGCATCGTTTCACTTCTTTTTTTATCAAAAAACTCATAAGTGTATTTTGTAGAGTTTTCATGGTTCTCTTCAAGAAACGGAAGGTTTGTGTTAAATATGAAGTGTGTTTGGTTGCCTGATTCCAATGCAAAGCTTATTAGTATGGCCGTCGGTGCATGAGCATGAAAAATAAGGACCGCCTACGACATGCACCACCTAGCAGAGGCGGAGCCACCAATAGGGCGAGCTAGGGCGTCCGCCCTAGGTCCCTGTGGCCGGGCACCCTTTCCCCACCCTTGGACCCGAGGTTGAAGACGAGTAGATGACGACGGTAGTGCTGCTCGCGTTCTGTTCGAGTCGAGATGAGGCAGAGATGTAGACAGGAGAGAGTATCATGGGTCTGCCTGTATAGAAGTCCAACTTACACCCTGCAGCCAGCGTACAGAAGCGTCCACAAGCAACTTCAATTCCATTATCCAAAAAGCGTTATGATTAGGCAGGCAACTTTAATTCCTCTATCGAAGAAGCCCTATAAAAAACTAGGTATTGTCAGATTCCACTGTCCAAGAAGCCCTATAAGTCATTAGTCATAGAATTTGATTACCGATTCATTGGTTAAGGCCTTGTTTAGTTCACCCCAAAAATCAAAAAGTTTTCAAGATTGCCCATCACATTGAATCTTGCGGCACATGCATAAAGCATTAAATATAGACGAAAATAAAAACTAATTACACATTTTGTCTGTAAATCACGAGATAAATCTTTTGATCCTAATTAGTCTATAATTGGAAAATATTTGCCACAAACAAACGAAAGTGCTACAGTAGCGAAATCCAAAAACATTTCGCATCTAAACAAGGCCTAACTAAAATTTTATAGTATAATCCGCCCTAGGTCGTTTCTCCGGCTAGATTCGCCACCACCTAGATCTAGAAAAAAATCGACCATTCAAAAGCCACGAAGGCACAGGTAGAGAGGCGAAAGGGCCTCTAGCCTAGTGGTTAGAGTACCTCAATAGCACCTAGGTTTGACTCTCCATGGAAGCAAATTTAAGCAGGTCTACATTATATAAAAAAAAAAGCACAGGTAGAGAGCGAGAGAGCAGCGACGCGTGAAGGAGTGGGTGGACGCTGAAGGCAGGTTTTATTCGGTGCACAGTGGAAGCCACATACGCCCTCTCGTTTCCGGGAAGCCTGGCTACGAACCCCTCGTGGGTTTGCAGGATCCGCAAATTGCACTTTTAACTAATTCATTCACAAAGGATCATAAAGATGCATATACACAAATTAGATAACTTATAATGTTTTGTGTCGAGAAATGTTCAGGATAGTGAAATACTATGGATTCAAAGGTTTGGGTCATGCTATACAAGTGCACTAATAATCTCTGATCTCTTAAACAAGATAATGGAGCTATGTTACAGCTTAAAGGTTACTAACACAAAGACTTTGCTGGCCCATATAGTTATGATTCACACATCTCTAACTGCAAAACCAGGCAATAAGATCCCTGAACTGTTAAAAGCTTCACCCACACAACAAGGTAACCAGAAAACTCTGGCAAATTTCACCCACAAAATCACATATAAGATCAAAATCACATATAAGATCAGTAAACATTGGAACCAAATTGGATCTGCCAGCTGAGGGAAACTAACACAAAAAGTATAAGCTTAGTCACTATCCTCTTCTTCCCGCTCTTCATGCTGTGCCACAACCTTCTCTATGAACTTCCTGCGAACACCTTCGATGACATTGTCCCGAGATGAATCGCTGCCACCATGTCCATCATTCAGTACCGGGTCTGACTGGCAAAGGGCTAATGCAACAGCTGAAAGGAACATAACAGTGACTTAGCGAAAATAGATGAAACCCATGTATATCGCTGGGAAAAGAATTTCTGGAACGATGTTGACGTAAAGGAAAGCTTCCATAATTTAGTGTAATCTAAATGTGAAAGATTATTCTCTAATTTCTTATTACAGAAAAGGATCAATGATATGCAGACAAATGCCTAAGACTAATGTATAACTGGGAACCAGCATGCTGCTATTTTAGACAAACACCATCGAAATATTTGACACATGAAACAACACAGACAAATCAAAATTGGATCTGGGGAGTGTATGCACTAAGGCATGCAGGTCATAATGAATTGTTTACTATTGATTTTTTTTTTAAAAAAAATTATCACCTGAAGGTCAATATTTTGCTTTAGTTAAGGAAGTTCAGGTGGTATATCCAAAAGGAAGCGGATTGTGGGGGCTAAATGGCATAGGCCAATATGCCATTCATAAATTTACAGGTGTGAGCTCAAAAAAGACCAATCAGCAGCCCATAGAATTGGAGCAACTTGAATCAATCAACTAACTGGAAAAGCAGATACTGAATATTTGCAGTATACGAGTAGTAACTTACATTCAGGTGTGCATCTCTTTCCACCAAACTTCTGCAAACCAACATAAGTCCCTTTGACAGCACTGTTGTTATACACCAGTATTGTAGGAACATTCCTATCTGGGTAGTTGGGGATGCAGTCTGTGGAGATAATTTTAACAAACTTTGTCGCTGGGTATCTTGTAGCCAATTCCTCCAAACAATTCTGAAGCAATCCACATTCAGGTATCCTGTCATCAGATTTATAGAATTCGATAAGCGCCACAATTTACTAAAGAACATCTTGCTTCATACATCAGATCAGGTATGGAGCTCATTACATTCCAATGAATTCAGATATCCTATATGTACAATTTTGATGCAAGCAACACATGGAAGCAGTAAAATATCACACAGAAAAGAGCAATAATTTCATGGAAGGTCATCGATGCTGAAAAACTGCAGCATGACAATCAATTAATTATATTACAGGTTAAAGCGGTGGACAAATCAACAGGAAAATGTCCACTAAATCCAAGAATTGCCAATTCTTGGGTGCCGCTTTGCGGGGCACAATAGATGCTGGGCGGCGGATAGACTGGCACATCACAGTCTAATGCACTCATCTTGCAACCCACTTTGCGACCCAGGAGGAAGGAATTGAGCACCTCATGTCAACCTGAGTCTTCTCCCGCCAGGTTTGGTCCACTGCTCAGAGCCTACAATCACTAGCACCATCCGTGCACAACAGCTTCCGAACATGGTGCTGCAAGGCAACACATAGGGATCCAAAGGTGGCGAGGAAGGGCCTCAATTCACGGGTGCTCTTCCTGGCATGGACTCTATGGAAACAAAGAAACCAATGTATATTTGATGGAATCACACCGTTGGTCTCGGCAGTAATCCAAGAGGCAAGCGATTAAGCACATTTCTAGACCAGCGAGCTGAGTAAAGGGGCTGCACGTATTGTTTAAATGGTTGTGTTCATGCCAAAAAAAACCCTAACCGAGCCGTGGAATCAGTTTGTACTCAGACCAGTTTTTCTATCTATCAATGAAATGACATGCAACTCTCCAGCACGTTCGACAAGAAAAAAGAAAGCATGTTCACAGATCATATATATCGAAGGTACGAGCTGCTGAGACCTATTTCACAGCAATAAAATGTCTGGCTACGAGCCAATGGCGCACAACACAAGTATCAGAATTCCTATATCCAGCCAACCATAGTCAAATTTCATAGTTGCCTAGTCTTTTCAGGCAACTTTCTATAGAAAACCAACACAACTAAATAAATTGCAGTCAAAGTCTGAATTTAGTTCAATCTGGTTCCAGAGCTATTTGGTCGAATCATACAAAATAAACCCTAGAATTGTTGTCCCATGCATAATCATTGACATAACATGCAAAAGGATGCAGTAAACTGTGAAGAAAGAGTTACCCATCCTTGTAGAGGAAGACCACAACCCAAACATCTGATGGTGCCTGAGACACCTCCCGCACGAAGTCTGAGCCAGTGATGGGAACTATACTACCAAATCGCGCGGCTTTTGCGGCCTCCCTCAGCTCTGCAAGCCTCATCTTCCTGCAGGCATCGAATTACACCAAATCTTCACAATCAATTCCCACTTGTACCAAACGAATCACAAAACGCATTGAATAAACCAAAGTCCAGAACTACTGCGAGGAATCCGGATCAAACAATACATAGACATGAGATTCCTATCAGAAGCACACCAATTATACCAGTTAACCACGCTAGTCAGATCAGATCAATCAAACGCGGCAGGCACTAAAGCTTCTTAAGATGCATCTAACAACAGACGGGGAAAAGACAGCATCACGGATCAGCAATCAGACTGCAGACCGGATCGAGCCTACGGAGAGGCCCTACCTGTACTGCTCGAGGAAGCGGTCGTCGTCCAGGTCGTCCTCGAGTTCCTCGAGCTCTTCGGGCTCGCGCTCGTCGAGCCATTCCTTTGACTTGGGCTGCTCGTCGGCGTCGACCTTGGGGGCGAAGGGCGGCGGCTTGAAGGGCTCCGGCTTCGGAGGCAGGTTCCCGAGGCGGCGCTGGATGTCGTCCCACTCTGTGCTCCTCCCCTCCACGTCCTTGTACACGAAGTGGTAGTCCGCCATGGCTGAGCACCAGGAGCGCAGAGAGAGAGACGGAGGGAGAGGCAGGGGATGCGCAAAACCGCGAGGGGAATGGAGAAGTGTAGGGAAGGGAAGGGACGAGAAGGGAGAACAAGAAACACGCCTGACGTGCGGGGCCCACTTCCAGGGTCCTCTACCGGAGCGCCTTCTTACAGGTAGGACCCCCGCGTCGGTGAGATGGCAACCAATTTCGCTGCGGCTCTATATAAAAACAGACTTCGCTGCGCCGCGCGCCCCCCTCTACCGCCTCCGCACCGCAGAGCCGCAGCGAAGCAAGCTGCGCCCCTCGACTTGGCCTCGCCGGAGAAGCGGAGCTCGAGTAGAGGCGGCGCGCGGGAGATAGCAAGCAGTCGGCCGCTGGTGCCGCGTCGGCGGAGATGACGGGCGGCCACCACTTCAACAATATCCTCCTCGGGGGGCGCGGTGGCACGGTAAGCTGCTCCTCCGCCGCCGCTTGGTCGATTCTAGGGTTTGGTCCGGAAATAGGATATCGCGAGATGATGTCGTGGCTGGCGAACTTCTGATAAGCTAGTGATTTTAACTGGTTAGCCCATTTGCCCCCCGACGATTAGCTGCGGCTGTATATTGGTTGGCTTTTAGGGTTTGTGCCGTATTTTAGGCCAAATTTCGCTTTCTTTTGTTTTTCTGGTCCACTTGGTTGACTCAGGTGCTTGGTTGGGGGCGTTTCCTCATTCTAACTTGTTGGATTTCGTTGTTGTGGCCTGGGTTTGGCCAATTTGTGCCGAGGTTTTCATGTGAAACCTTGGATTCGTATGGTGGGTTTGGGGGCTAGAGTGTTTTCTAGGCTCGACAGCTGCAGAATACAAGGACGCCTATATCTACTAGTAATTACAAATCTCTTCTCCGTTTTTTTGAAGCTTACAAGAAGAATACAATACAACATGATGCCTTGTAGGCCTCCCCTTCCCTGTACGCCAATCGCCAAAAGAAAGCACACTCTCTCTGTGCTTATCAAATTATCGTGTTTCCATTGACACAATTAACGTTTGCCATGTTGTCGATATCTTTGTGAACTTATCTAAATGTACAAAACAATGCTTGCCCTAACCTAGATCCTATAGCACATTGGCCTTGTTTAGTTTCTAAAAATTTTGCAAAATTGACACTGTAGCAATTTCGTTTGTATTTGACAAATATTGTCCAATCATAGACTAACTAGGCTCAAAAGATTCGTCTCGTCAATTCCGACTAAACTGTGCAATTAGTTTTTATTTTCGTCTATATTTAATACTCTATGCATGCGTCTAAAGATTCGATGTGATGGGGAATCTGAAAAATTTTGCAAAATTTTTTGGGAACTAAACAAGGCCTGAACACTCTCACAACTCATGCATTGGAAAATGATCTAGTAATAATCTTATCTGACGCCTGACCATTTTTGTTATTATACCTATACTTATGTATCCTTGAGACTAAACGTTTTGCATTCCTTCCGTTCAAGATCTATTACTGTTTCTGCACCTATGTTTGGCTGTTTGTTGCTCTTGAATGGTATATGATTTATTACTTTTTGTGAACGTATAGAATATTAACATGTTGTCATGACCCTTGCACCTGTGCAGAACCCTGGTCAGTTTAAAGTGTATTCTGGTGGACTTGCATGGAAGAGACAAGGTGGAGGAAAGACCATTGAGATTGACAAAGCTGATGTAACCGCAGTTACTTGGATGAAAGTCCCCAGAGCATATCAGCTTGGAGTCAGGATTAAGGATGGCCTGTTCTACCGATTTATTGGCTTCCGTGAACAGGTTCCCCCACCCCACCCACCCCGTGCGTGCCTTTAATGTTATGTAGTTTATTAATGGTGTTGGCATTGGAAATAAAGAGGCTGCTGCATCTGGAGAACTGTGTATTTAGAACACTTGAATCTGGATACATTTCTCAGTAAAATTAGGATATATTTGTTGATGCAAAACTTATACAGTTAAAAGTAGCACTAACTTTGTCTAGTTAGAATTTTGGAAATGCACATTCCTGACCAAATTTTCTATCTTAATATGGCATATGATTATAATGAATATTGCTTTTAATATGAATTAGATCATGGAAAAAGAAAATGCTGCAGTTTGCCCAAGTTACTCTGCTGTGAAACTGAATTTATATGTGATATCTTATTTTGCTATATGTTCTTCATGTGTTGGTTAAACCTTGAGCAGTTCGATCTTTATATCCACTAAAGCAAACTACTCTTGTTCAAATTAAGGTGAACAATTACTATATTCTTTCATGCCACTTGGTAGTTGGTATGCCTGTCTTAAACAAGTCTTGCAGAATATGCTGTCTTTTGTACATACTGTATCTATTATGTAGTTAAGACTTACCTATAGATAATATTTGAAGGAATAGTGTTCATGATTCTGTATGCAGTTTTATTCAATGATGGAAAATTCAAAATTATATTTGGATTATCAGATTTTCTTTGGATTTGGTTGTCTTGAAATATTGTCAGTCATTTCTGAGAGTATGCTTTGATTTTTCAGTAAAGATGAATGATGAGATTAATATATTTCTCTTATTGTTACCTGACGAAAATATTTGATCTTTGCCTTTCTTGCATAGGATGTGAGCAGCTTGACCAACTTCATACAAAAGAATATGGGTGTCACACCAGATGAAAAACAGCTTTCTGTTAGTGGCCACAATTGGGGAGGGATTGATATAGATGGTAATTTGGTTGACCTTTACCTTTTATTATTTTAACATGGGACCCCTTTTAACATATGTTCAGTTTGTTTTTAATGTTTGTTACCCTTGCCTCTGTAGGAAACATGCTAACCTTTATGGTTGGTTCAAAGCAAGCATTTGAAGTATCCCTAGCAGATGTTGCACAAACCCAGATGCAAGGAAAAACAGATGTTCTCTTAGAGCTTCATGTTGATGATACTACTGGAGCCAATGAGGTTTGTAGTGGACAGTAGTTGTAGTGGATCCACTCACATTTCCTGCATTGCCATAGTACTTATTGAGTTGCATGCACCAACCAGTTCAACCCAAAAGCTTAAGCTGATGGGGAGAGGTGGGCAATTCACTTATATTCCAACACTCCCCCTCACGTGGAGGCTCCCTCAGGCCTCAAACGTCGAGCAGCAATTATTTAATTTAATTGCGCTAACCAGGATTCGAACTCAAGACCTCTGGCTTTGATACCATATTGAGTTGCATGCACCAACCAGTTCAACCCAAAAGCTTAAGCTGATGGGGAGAGGTGGGCAATTCACTTGTATTCCAACAGTACTGTGCTAACATTTTAATCCCTCATGGTTGCAGAAAGACTCCCTCATGGATTTAAGTTTTCATGTGCCTACTTCGAATACTCAGTTTGTTGGGGATGAGAATCGCCCTCCAGCTCACGTAAGCTCACTCAGTAAGACTGTTTAAATGAAGCACATTGAAGTTGCAAAATACTAACTAATGAAAACCTATCTATTTTCTGTAGATTTTATGGGAGACTATATTGAAATTTGCTGATGTTGGTTCTTCTGAAGAACCAGTTGTCACATTTGACGGAATTGCGATTCTTACACCAAGGTGGACAATATGAACCATTTACCTTATGAGAAACACAAGATTGTTGAGCTTAAAAAGCTAACGATTCTTTGTTTTGGCAATACAGAGGACGTTATAGTGTTGAGCTTCATCTGTCATTTCTGCGACTCCAAGGACAAGCTAATGATTTCAAAATCCAATACAGCAGCATCGTTCGCCTCTTTCTTTTGCCAAAGGTTCTGTTCTTGTATCCTATGTTGAGCTGTGCTTTATTGTTGTGCATAATATTACACTCTGACATGTAACTAAACCAATTGCATGGTTGAGCTTTGCAGTCAAACAATCCTCATACATTTGTTGTTATCACTCTTGATCCACCAATCCGTAAAGGACAAACATTGTATCCTCACATTGTTATTCAGGTATTCCACTGCAATTCTTTCATAATGTTTAGTTGGTTATAGTTATATTACCACTTCATTTCAGGATTTGTTTTGAATAGATCCACTAATTTGTTCTCTTATCTCTTAATAGTTTGAGACAGAGGCAGTAGTTGAAAGAGACCTGGCATTGAGTAAAGAGCTGTTGGTTGACAAATACAAGGACAGGCTTGAGGAATCTTACAAGGTGGTGTCTGTTAATTTGAAAGAATACTGTTTACTTATTGACTTGATCCATTCCAGTTGAAGACCAAATCATATTTCTAAAATAAAATTAACATGTCGAAACAAAATTTCTGAGTATGGCGAACTCCATCTCAAGCATTGTGTATCCTGTTGAGAGATATTGTGGTCACCTGCGAGCTTTTTCCATTAGCATAATGCATCTTGCCTTCTATGGTTTCTTAATAATTGTGCTATGCCTTTGCCCTTTGCCAAATGTGTTTTCGATTTGAAGCTGATACATGAAGTTAGGCTGAGCTAAACACTTAATTACTCTTTTGATATGTATCCTATCCAAATCTGCAGATACTTCATTATAACCTGGACAGTGAGAATTCCTTTAATATTTTGCGCCCATCTTCTGTTATCAAGGGACTGTGCAACAGTGTGCTGTCTCCTTAATTCCATGTTCAGTATTCTCCATTATATTTTCATAATTTGAGAAAAGAACTATTTTAATACCTACTACTCTCCACATTGAGATAGTTGATCTAATTTACTAGGACTTCTAATATTAAAATAGATGTATATTGACAAACTGAATACTAATGTTTTTTCATGCTCATCCATGCAATTTATGATCTGAATTTGTTGGGCATTATGAGAGACAATATCAGTTGGGATAAATTGTAATGTTCTGCTTCTCCTTGCAGAAGGCTAAACCATAATATTGTAGATACGTTTGGGTTTTCAGGGGATGGTTGTAGTATGTGCTGCTATAATTATACAAAAAAGATTGAACATTGATAGTCTGAATTTCTGTGATCTTAAGTCAATACATGTGCTGATTTTATACAATATTGCATGCTTTTTGTGGTAATTTAGTGGGCAGCTAATTTTTTCCTCTTCATGGTCAACTAAGGCTCCATGGTTTTTCACCTTCTTTATTTTTCTAATCTAAAAGAATAATGTATGCTGATGTTTGCAAGTATGAAGATGTAGAGCTTAAGTTTTAGAAATCCTTGAAAATTTTGCATTTAGGCAATCTTCCATTTATTGGACTATGTCAGTAGCTAGTTCTATGCAACTCTCATGTCTTCTTTTTTTAATTTCTTTTAACAAGATGCAATCTATACTTGCTGGTAACTACACTTAACTTATTCCTTTTTCTTACATTGTTCTCAATATATCCATAGGGTCTAATACATGAGGTATTTACCAAAGTCCTCCGTGGTCTATCTGGTGCTAAAGTCACAAGGCCAGGTTCTTTCAGAAGTTGCCAAGATGGATATGCAGTTAAATCATCACTCAAAGCTGAAGATGGACTGTTATATCCACTTGAAAAGGGTTTCTTCTTCTTGCCAAAGCCACCTACACTCATTCTTCATGAGGAGGTATCAGTTTATATTTGTGGTAGGAACTCTCAGTATCCATTCGTAGTAACTGCTGTTTATTACATTCTCAATGCAGATTGAGTTTGTTGAATTTGAACGTCATGGTGCTGGGGGTGCCAGTATATCATTTCACTATTTTGACCTCCTTGTCAAACTGAAAAATGACCAAGAGCATCTCTTCAGAAATATTCAAAGGAATGAGTACCACAACCTCTTCAACTTCATCAAGTATGTTGTCCCTTTTATTGCCTTCATCATCTTTCATGTTATACAGAAACTTAAGTTTTCCTATCCTTATTTTTGACATTTTTTTAGTGGAAAGAACATTAAAATAATGAACCTTGGAGGAGATGGTCAAGGTGCAAGTGGTGTAGTTACAGATGTTCTACGAGACACTGATGATGATGCTGTTGATCCACATCTAGAGCGTATTAAGAATCAGGCTGGGGATGATGAAAGTGATGAAGAGGTATGCTGCCTTGTTGTTATGTTACTTGATGCTGCCTTCTCTAATAATCTTATTACTGAGCCCTTCTATGTACTTATTATTTATATTCACTGTAGGATGAAGATTTTGTTGCAGATAAGGATGATAGTGGATCTCCTACTGATGACTCGGGTGATGAGGATTCAGATGCTAGTGATAGTGGTGGTGAAAAAGAGGTATTTTTAAATTTATTGTTGTTGTAGACCTGTAGCAAGCCTGAAGCCATGTTTTAATATGCAGTTGTTTTTCTCCACAGAAATCATCCAAGAAGGAAGCAAGCAGTTCAAAGCCAGTTCAGAAAAGGAAGCCTAAGGCCAGGGATGACGAAGGGCATGAGAAGAAAAAGGCAAAGAAGAAAAAAGATCCTAATGCCCCCAAAAGAGCAATGACACCGTTCATGTATTTCTCAATGGCTGAACGAGGAGTAAGTTGCTTTGGTTAATAATTCCCAGCATTTTAGGTCGTTTAGATATTTTGTGACATCGAGGGTAGAGCAGAAACCGTCCCACACTAGAAACTGATACTGAACAGAAGTTTAAAGTTTATTTTTGATGATGCAGAACATGAAGAGCAGCAACCCAGATTTGCCGACGACTGAGATTGCAAAGAAGCTTGGGGAGATGTGGCAAAAGATGTCAAGTAATATTCTAGACCACTCTCCATTATATTGTTCGAATAATAGTATCAGCACTGTTTCATCTGCGAGGCAAATTTTGCAATGTTGTCATCATGTTTACAGCTAAAACAAAAGCTGTGTGCTTACGGTTCCCACGTTCCTTGTCATGAGCAGGCGAAGAGAAGCAGCCTTACATCCAGCAGGCCCAGGTCGACAAGAAACGTTATGAAAAAGAGTCTGCCGTCTATCGTGGTGAAGCTACAGCTGATGTGGATTCTGGCAACGAGTCTGACTAGATTCAAGCTCTTGGAGATGGTGGCACTGAATGAAATTCTAGTGGCATGTACTATTATTACGTCGGCAACTGTTGCCGCTAGGTGAAATTGCTAGCATGCGTGTGCGCGCGCCCTACGGTGCCGGCACTAGTAGTTTGCCTCCAGCATTGCTGACAGTAAAGAGGGGGTTTCTTGTAGCGTACCTCTGCAGGGCAAAAGATTGTATGAGTGTAGAGTCTAGTGACTTTTGTGGAAAAACCAACATACGTGGTTTATGAGACATGGTATTTGTGTTGAAGCTTCTTTATTTTTCCCCAAGGGACGAAAATTGATCTATTGATGATGGCTGTTTTGCCTGATCTCGTCGGTGAAAATCCCAACAGATCAAAACACGCGGTGCCCGCCATCGCAAGGGACACAAGCTCCCTAGGAAAGAGCGGTATAGCAATCCTAGCCTCCAGGGATTTGATGTCACCGAAAATGTTAAAATTTTTTGAAAACCAAACAAGGCCACTTTTGGCAAGAGTCACCTCGTGCGCCTCCAGGGAAATAGGGGCAGGAAGACGCCCCGGCGGCGACGGCGCTGCACCGTACCTGCCACAGGGCGGCAGGCGTCATGATACGATGCTGCACCGTACTGCACCGGGGCCGGCTACAGCTACAGGGATACGATGCTGGTTCCGCACTCGCAGGGCTGGTTGGTGGCCGGAGTGTACCTTGGCGCATTGGTCTACGGTGGCTTCAGCGACGGCAGGCACCAGCGTCGGGCAGCATGCTTCCGCACCGCAGTGTGGTAGCATTAAGGAGTCGACGAGTCGTGTCCCTACTGGATTTAGGCCCTGTTTAGTTCCCCACCCAAAAATTTTTCATCCATCCCATCGAATCTTTGGACACATGCATGGAACATTAAATGTAGATAAAAAACTAAACTAATTACACAGTTTAGTTGAGAATCGCGAGACGAATTTTTTAAGCCTAGTTACTCTATGATTAGCCATAAGTGATACAGTAACCCACATATGCTAATGACAGATTAATTATGCTTAATAAATTTGTCTTGCAGTTTCCTGACGAGCTATGTAATTTGTTTTTTTATTAGTTTCAAAAAAACCCTCCCGACATCTTTCCGACATATTCGATGTGACATCCAAAAAATTTTCATCCCCAATCTAAACAGGCCCTTATTTATGGTTGAAGTCCACAGTTATAACCGTGACCGCTCGCGCGCAATCCAGCCCGCTGGTTATAATCGTTGACCGCTCGCCTAAGCCTGGGTGCAGGGTTTATTGTTCGCTCCTTCCCCTCCACGCCGCCTGAGCTCCTGTCCGCCGCCGCCGCCGCCGCGGTGGGCGCACGCAGCCAAAGATACCACACGCCGCCTCGCTTCCGTCCACCGCCGCTTCGGCGGGGCACGCAACACCATGGCTGTGGTACAAGCCGGCATGGGCCTCACCCGCTTCGTCCTCCTCGTCGGCATCGGTGCGTAACGCAGCCGCCGCCGCCCCATGCATACTCCCATTGTGCATGCACTGGCCCGTCGATCCATCTGCTGCTACCCATGCATGATCCCACGCTCGTGCCTTTGTTTCTTTTTTTTTTCCCTCCTCCAATTCTACTCCTCCTTTTTCTCATCTACCATTGGATCAATCGTCGCGTGCAGGTGCTGTCGGCGGTCCCATCGCCGCCCGCAACGGCAAACTCGGCGAGCTCCTCCGCGATCTTCAGGTGCGTGGCGTGGCGGCGGCGCACCGCTCCGGCCGATCGATCTACTCCTCTGTGTTTTCAACTCTGAATTCTGATTTCCTGATGATGCCCGGCCGTCTTTCGCAGAAGTCTCTTACAGAGAAGGGGGCAGGAGTGGAATCGCCCGCCATCAACGACGACACTAACAACATAGTACGTCATGCGTGCACCGTGCATTGCGCAATCAACAACGCCCTGCTGCTGCTTCTTCTTCTTCTTCTTTTTATATGAAGACTGCTGCTTTTTGTATATGATGAAGACGCAGCATGCATGCGTGTACCTTGTGTGCTAGCATAATTAATGTAGCATGCTGGGTTTTTTTAACTCCCAATCTGTTTTTATTTAGGTGGCTAAAGCACTTGCTCTATTGGAAAAGGAGATTCATCACATTGGGACAAGACCTATTATTCAGGTGGATACAGGAAACGGAGGTCTGTCACGTACTGCTGTTCTGCTAGTTGTTGGGTTCATGTGGCGTGTGCATGCTTTTATGCTTTATTACTAAACCCAACCCGGCCTTTTATTTAAAAAACAACAACAACCCAGCCTTTTGCATCTTGTTTACTTCGTAAAAAGAAAGTTTTTGATACTGTAGCACATTTGTAACTATAGCAATTAGTGTCTAATTATGGATTAATTAAGCTTAAAAGATTTGTCTCGTAAAATACATGCAAACTGTGCAATTAGTAATTTTTTAATCTATATTTAATGATCCATGCATGTGTCCAAACATTCGGTTTGATCGGACAAAAGATCAATTTGTTCTCCCTGCTACTGCTATGAGTATACAGTAGTAATTGTCAAACCTAAGTCATGTAATTTCGCTACTTTGCGTATCACCACCTGCTAGAATATATATGCATGGTACCAAACATTGTACGCACACGTGCGAACATGTGTTAAAGTAAGCCTACAAATGGATTGCTTTTTCAGATCTTTATATGTAAATTTGATATATCTTTTTATTTAAGCTGTTGTGTCAACATGGTCCCTCCTTAAGTATATTAATCTTACCTCTTTGCAGCTGGATCAGCTTTGATAGTACCTGCTGCTGCTGTAGGAACAGTCGGCTACTGTTACATGTGGTGGAAAGTAAGTCCCAATTGATGTTGATCTTTTTTCATTCATCAGTGATATAATCCCATTGTATTTAAGTAAATCAACATGATGTTCCGAACACCCATGTTTTCAGGCACAATACGATTACTCTTCTTTTAGAAATAAAATAAAAACTGGAAATTGGCTTTTGCCTTCTTCCAAGTTGCAGTATCTATGCGTGTCACTACAGTCAATTAATGGCCTGCTTTCCGGCCACTGTGATCTAATTCCTTTTTTTTTGTGATCTAATTCTGAAGTCATACCATTTTTGTTGAACTATATAAAGTCTACTACAATCCCAAAATATAGCTAAATGTCATATAGACAGATAAAAATGCTAAAAAAATGTGTTAGGCCATTTGCTATTTACTTGAGCTTATCCTGTTCTGATTGTCTACAAGCACTGAAAAGGGCTTGTTTGATTAACTGTAACTTCTCTGTTGCCTTTCAGGGAATCTCCTTTTCTAGCTTGATGTATGTCACTAAACGCAATATGGCTAATGCTGTTGCAAGCATGACTAAGCATCTGCAACAAGTGCAGAGCTCTCTTGCCGTAAGTACTACCAGCATCCCTTTCCTAGCAAAGTCATTATCTCATTTTCCTTTATTATTCAGAATGAATGAACATTATTTGATTAGATTAGAGTCTAGACAGCAGTACCACAACTTGTACTCACTGTTACTGTCAAATGGATGACAGCATATCCCTCTCTGAAATAGATAATGATACTCTTTATGCTCATATTTAGGTGACTGTTTTTTTTTTCTTGAACGTGTAGGACTGTTGTGGCTCATTGCATTAAGGAAGAACGAAGTTTAACTACAAAGCACCCAAAGCGATTTTTTTAAAAAAAAATTAATTCTGAAATAGACCATGTGCCACTGAAAATATCATGAACAACCAACAACAGAGCAACTCAAGAACGGCAGACGGAGGCCTAACTATGTCTAATAAATTTAGGTGACTTGAATGTTGAACCGCACAACTATGTCTAGTAAATTAGGTGGATGCTAAATTACAATTTAACTGAAGTAATCTCAACAAATAAAAATTATATTATTCTTTTGAACTAACTTTGGAGATTTGTAGTCTCAGTTGTAAACAAGCCTTGATCTAATTGTTTACTCAAAAATAGCTGCATGATTAGATATTTTCATCAACCCTATGGTTGAAGGATAGGATTCAATTTTTGCTTTGATTAATGCACATTTTTATGATCAAATGGGTCTCCAACACGGATTTAAAAATGCTGCCCTGTTTGAATGTATACCACTTTGCTTAACTAGCTTGTGGGATTTTCAAATGATTTAAGTGTATTAAATGCCACAACTTGTGCAGGCTGCTAAAAAGCAATTATCACAGCGCATTCAGCGCGTGGATGATAAATTGGAACAGCAGAAGGAGATTTCGGTGCAAATAAAAGATCAGGTAGGAGTACTTCTTTGCTTGAAAGAGAACCCCCGGATGTTTCAATGTTCATTCAAACAGCAAGAACAGATTTGGAAACATATGTACTGCTGCGAAACTAGTTTCCATGAGTTATACAATGAACTACACTGTCAAAACCTTATAGTGAACTGAAATGTTGATATGTGATTTTTGCATATTTCATTGATTATACAAACTCAACTACTAATGCGAATGAGCTAGACGATGGAGTCTTTAGTGTATATTGTGGATAGTCTCATATATCCGCCTTTCTTCATTCAGGTTACTGGTGCAAAGTTGAAAATCAAGAACATTGGATCAGACATGAATAAAATAAAAAATATGGTTACGGGCCTGGTGAGCTTATATTGAACTTGCATTTGCTTCATACTAGTTTTATAGTTTTTCCAGTTGTCTTAACATAAATTTATCTGTTGTGCAGAATGAGAAGATAGATTCAATTGAAGCAAAACAGGTAAACTTTTTCCAGTTGTCTTAGCATAAATTTCTCGAGTTGAACATTCGCAAATTTAGTGTCAAGCTTTTCTGTTTTGGATCATGGATCCAAATTTTTCTTATACAATAGTGGAAGTAGAGGATTTCATTGTCTTTCTTCCTCAATGCATGATACAAATAAAGTGCTTGTCTTCTTCCATGATGACTAACAATATCTTATCAACAGAATTATTCACGTGTGGCCGTGGATTATCTCTGCCAATTCATAGAAAAAAGGGTTGACAAGCTGCCGGAACAGCTGGTAAGTGTATCAATCTTATAGGTATATACTTCAATAGTAAGTATTGTAAATGTTTCTTGGTAAATGACTTATATTATGGCCAATATAAAAACCTCATTGAGCTAGTAAATTTTTCATGTATATTTTGTTGACAGTACATTGCACTTCCTAATCCCACCTGAACTAAAACATGACATTATTTCAATATATCTCTAGCCTTTTTTTTCATACCGAAACCCCCTTGCCTCCATGACAAACCCAAATGCCAAACTGTCAGAAAGAAACCAAGGAGAAGAAATTTGGTGTTGATGTTTTTGAGGGATAGGATCCCTGGAGCATAAGCAATGCATTCTAACTTCCAAGTGGTGGTCATTGTTTGCCTCAATAGCATTGCTGGTATGCGAAGGCCATTTTCATCTGATTCTCTTCTCTCTTTTTTCTTTTTCCCAGGAAGGATTGCAACAAACAGTAAAGCGTATAGGATACAAGAACTCAGAGTTGCCACCGGTACAGTCCTGTCACTTTGTTTCTTCTTAGTTGAACTGTTTCATTGAAATGGCCGACGTCTAAATTATAGAAGGAATCACTTCATTTTGCTGGAGGCTGATATGGAAATCTTTGTTTTTCGACAGGGGCTGGGGGGGTTCGGGCAACTGCTGTCCACCGAATCAGCAAACCCTTGCAGTAGAAGAATGCTTCGATCAGCAGGCCTGAACTCTGCACGTCTGATTCTGCCTTGACGGTGAGAGAGATCAAGCAATGCATGGATGCATTTACCGACGCCTTGTGAAATTTTGTACAGGGAAACACCTTGATTTAGGGAGGCTGGTAGATTATCTGTGACTGTTTTTTAGGTGTTAGATTAGATGGCGTGTTCCGTCTTTCTAAGGCCTTGTTTAGTTCCAAAAAATTTTGGGAAATCGATACTGTAGCACTTTCGTTTATATTTGACAAATAATATCCAATCATGAACTAACTAGGCTCAAAAGATTCGTCTCGTCAATTTCGACCAAACTGTGCAATTAGTTTTTATTTTCGTCTATATTTAATACTCCATGCATGTGATGTGACGGAAAATCTGAAAAATTTTGTAAAAATTTTTAGGAACTAAAGCCCAGTTCTGCGTCACTGGCTTATTTTGCCGCTTTGGCCAGTTGAATCTCGGATTCTAGTTTTGATCTATTTTCACGCATTTTTTATCTTTAAAGGTTCTAATGATGATGTGTTTATGTTTCTCAAAAACACTTATTTCCTAATTTTAAGGGTCGTTTTGCCACGCCCAAAAATTTTGGTTCCAGCAACACACCTGATGTCACTGGCTGTTTTTTTAATTTTTTTATTTTTTTTTACGTATGTGTGACCTCGAGCATCGTAGGACATCTGTGCTACTTTGTTTCCCGCTAGGAATAGACAATGCTTGATTTAAGCATTATTTATACTCATTCCGTTGCTGCTGACCGATGTTTCCAAGCTTTCAATTCAGATCTCTTATGTATTTGATGCACAAACTAGCATGGTGATTTGGCACTAGAGTAAATTATAACCCAAAAATAGTGCTCCCTCCATGTATTAGTAATTCAAATCGTTTTAGGGAGCGATATGGTCTCCAAATCATAACTTTAACTTTTTTTAAAAAAAAGTATTTATTAAAAAATGATATATGTATAGTTTTATAAAAATACTTTTAAAATTAAATCTATTTATATAGTTTTCACATTTTCAAACTCAACAACTTAAAAGCTATTCATGATTTATATTTTCAATGTTTTTACCAAAAGTCTGTTCGCTTGGTAGAAAAACTATGGCAGAAAATACTATTTGCTGATTTATTGTGAAAGAAAACACTACTGAATGGTTGTTAGATTCGGTAGATAAGCTCAAGCGAACGAGACCAAGTCTTATCTAAAACGACTTGAATTATCAGTACCGAGAGAGTAAAGTTTTTATGAAATATAAGGTATTTTAGAAAGCTAGGGTTAGCAAGGCGATTGAGCTCACGGTTCCTTCCTTGACCTCCTTCCTATGGGTGCTCCTGCCCGACCTAGCCCAGGTGACCTAAACGACACCCTTCTACCGTCCTCAGTCCTCACTGCCTTGTCGTCATACCTCCCCCGATTTCTCTTTCTAAGGTCACCCGATTTGTTGATGAAGAGGGAAAGAGTGCTAGATGTAGGCCTTGTTTAGTTCCAAAAAGTTTTGAAAAAACGATACTGCAGCACTTTTGTTTTTTATTTGATAAACATTGTCCAATCATGGAGTAACTAAGCTTAAAAAAATCGTCTCGTGATTTACAGATAAATTGTGTAATTAATTTTTTTTCATCTATATTTAATGTTTTATGCATGTGCCGCAAGATTCGATATGATGGAGAATCTTGAAAATTTTTGGATTTTTGGGTGAACGAAACAGAGCCTGAGGAGAATGAGGAGAGAAATCGAGTGTTGAGAGAGAGAATAACAACCGAGCGTTGTATAGCATTTCTAATTTTTAAAGGAATTTTTGTTAAGTATTCTTGAAAGAGTGTTTAAGTGAACTGGTAAAGGACAAATCCTCCAATGAAAATTGATGGGGACGGGCTCCACTACTCCCTCTAAGAGGTCGTCGCCGTACAGGTACAGCAGCCGCGCCGTTCGATCCACTATGCCCCGCCTCCGCCTTCCTACGGCGCGGAGCCGGAGGCGGCCATGAAATCGAGGCAGTCCACCCCCGCATCCAAACCCACCCCGATGCCCGATGGCGCTCGCCACGCTGCTGGCGCACCTCGCGGCGGGCCGCTTCGACCGCGTGCTGGCGCTCACGAGCGGCGGCGCGCCAACCGCGTCCGCCGCGCACCGCGTCCTCCACCTCCTCCTCCGCACCTCCCCGCCGCCCCCGCTCCCGCGCCTCGTCGCCCTCGCGCGGTGGTCACGCGCCCACTTCCGCGCGCCGCTCCCGCTCCGTCTCCACACGCTCCTCCTGGCCCGCCTCGCCTCCGGCGGCGGCCTCCACTCTCTCCTCCGCTCTGAGCTCCACGCCCTCGCCGCGGGGCGCCTCCACTCGCCCGCGTCCATCCTCCGCGCACTCCCCGCTTCGTCCCGCCCGCTCGTCGCCGACATGCTCGTCCTCGCGCTCGCCCGGGCCTCACAGCCGCTGGCCGCGTACGGTGCGTTTCTCCTCGCGGGCGCCGACTACCCGCGCTACCGCCCTTCGGCCTTCTCCGTGAACGCCCTGCTGGCCGCCCTCGTCCGCGCCGACCGGGTCGACCTCGCCGAGCGGGCGTTCAGGGCGGCGCTGCGGCGGCGCGTGTCGCCGGACAAGTTCACCTTCAACATCGTCATCTCCGGCCTCTGCAAGACTGGGCAGCTCCGCAAGGCCGGTGACGTCGCCAAGGACATGAGAGGGTGGGGGCTGATGCCCTCGGTGGTCACCTACAACACCCTCATCGACGGTTACTACAAGTGGGGACGAGCTGGAAAGATGTACCATGTGGATATGCTGTTGAAAGAGATGAACCAAGCTGGAATTTCTCCTAATGTGGTCACATTCAACGTGCTGATTAATGGGTATTGTAAGGAGTCCAACATTACAGCTGCAATCAAGGTCTTCGAGGAGATGAGGCAACACGGGATTCCTGCGAATATGGTGACATATACTTCACTTGTTTCGGGGCTCTGCAGAGAGGGGAAGGTGGAGGACAGCATGAAGCTGGTGGAAGAGATGGAGGAGTTGGGGTTGGCAACCCTGCCTACCCTGAACAGTGTGCTGAATGGGTTTTGCAAGAAAGGCATGATGGTGGAAGCTGAGGGTTGGGTTGATGGCATGGCACAGAAGGGAATGAAACCCAATGTGGTTACTTACAATACCTTGATCGATGGATACCAACGGCTTGGAAAAATGAAGGAGGCAACAGCGGCCAAGGGTGCAATGGCAGGGAAAGGGATTAGTCCAGATGTAAAAACTTATAATTGCTTGATAACAGGGTTTACCACTAGTACGGATTGGAGGAGTGTTTCAGGGCTTCTCGATGAGATGAAGGAGACAGGTGTGAAAGCAGATCTTGTAACTTATAATGTGCTTATTGGTGCGCTGTGTTGCAAGGGTGAGGTCCGGAAAGCAGTAAAGCTCTTGGATGAGATGGTAGAGGTTGGTTTGGAGCCAAAACATAGGACGTACAATGCCATTATAAATGGGTTCTGTGAGAAGGGGGATGCTAAGGGTGCCCATGACATTAGGATTAGGATGGAGAAATGTAAGAAACGGGCGAATGTGGTCACATGCAATGTGTTTCTCAAGTACTTCTGCAAGATGGGGAAGATGGATGAGGCTAATGTGGTACTGAATGAGATGTTGGAGAAAGGCCTAGTTCCAAACAGGATCACTTATGAAATAATAAACTCAGGAATGATAGAGAAAGGTTATGTGCCTGATATAAGAGGATATGCAGCAGATGTTTCTAAAAACTTGACATCTTCCTGAAAGATATGTTGTTGTAATGTTCCAATATATCTTGTTAGAAATGGTAGGCTGACAACAGTATTCCAAAGGAAAGGAAACGATCCTTCCTCCATTCCAAACACTCTCTCCAAGTTTTTTTTTCCCTTCATTTTGCATTTCCTGTACTTTTCCTCCAAAATTCCTTTAATCCAAACAGCCCCTCATACTGGTACCGAATTATTTATCTTCAGTGCGAAGAATTTCCATTATTTTGGTTTCACATGCAAGACAGGTATGACTGTATGGTGATGAGTTCTCAGACGTAGATTGTATCATGAAATTAGACGAGCTGAACAGGTCAACAAGGAGCCAGGAAAGATATCTAAAGGAGAACTTTTAGCTGCTTCAGTTGTGTCCTACCAGCGGGAAACTGTTGCTTCAACTTTGACGAGTTTGATGATGTTGCAATAAGTTTTGACTTTTTATTTCCCATAGAGGCGTAGAGTGAATTATTAGTGCCATTTGTTTTCCCCTAAGACCCCAACATTGCACTTCTTACCACAGATAAGAGCTTGAAAACATAAAGTGTGTTATTATTGTAAAGGCTGATGTGAATGTTGATTGTTTGTGTGCTAATGATGTATTGACATTTCATCATGTAACATGTGGACAATTATATGCTAGATATGATGATTATAAATTGGTTTTATTCTGCCATTACCAAAAAAATGACTATTGTTGATAGTTTATACATAGATATCCTCAAATGTAAAGTTTCTTTAGTAGTTTGTTTGTAATACTTTGTTTGGTTCATTTCCGGTTCAAAATTGTATTACTGTGGAAAGCTTGGAGATGACCAAAACAGTGGAACAGTAGTGGAGGTTGACCATGCTGTGTTTGCCAGAATTCATATTTTTAGAGTTGGTCTGTACAAGCACTACTAAATCAGCAGAAAATACAACAATTAAACGAAATATGCTACTATATGTTTTCCTGGAGTTTTCCTTTGTTGTATTGAACTAGAGCAATTTGTTTCCCAACACACTTAGATCTTATAATACCCACCTGAAACATTTCTTTTTAATTATTACTCATATGCAGCATTTCCTTCAACGCAAGACGATTTACATAGGTTCCAACCATGATTCATATGCAAGATAAAGGGAAAACTTTCCGGTTGTCATATATATAGGGTAACACATTATAGGAGCAATGTGGACAGAGTACATTCATGACTAGTAATACTGGTACTCTAGTAATTGAACTTATTGGAACCATTCCTCACGGTGCCATCTAGTGTTTCACTGCTGTATGGAACACTTGTTTTGATGGCCATGTTCATGCCAGCCAAGTTATAATCATGTATAGGTTGGCTAGCTTCCTGGATTGAACTGAATATAGCGTACCTGGAAGAAAATATTGGTGTGAAATGATGATGTCATGGGAGAAGCAGTGTATGATGAGGAAAACCTGAGAAGTCGCAAACAGCAGCAGATATTGAGTGCTTCTGAAGAGGATGAACAGTTCTGGTTGGAAGAAGATGATGAAGGATTTAGAAGAGCCACAACGGCATAAAAAAAATCTGGAAACTCGTGACTGGCGAGGTACCAAGCTGAGATCTGTTGATGAAATCAGCTCTCAGACGCAGCAAGCATTCTTCTCGTCCTCGTATTTACTATCGCCAGTATGACTTTCTGGACTTGGATACAGAGCATGGAAAAGCAAGGAAATCTGATGCATCAGGTACTGATGCTAGCTCCAATGCCGAGAATGTGATACGGGGCTAGCGACATTTGTGTCGAGCAAGAGGAAGAAGAGGAGGAGGATAGTCCTGATGATGGAAATGGTAATAATGTGAGTGATAAAATGGATAAGTGCCACGCTTTGGCAGAAAATAAAGTAGAACCGGATGAGGAGCTGAAGGAGCAACCACAACTGTAGCCTGTAGAGAAGATGATGCTCCAAGCAGGGAAAGCGGCAGAACATTCCTAGATCTAAACGAGATTGCACCTAGAGTTGGTTTTGACGGAATTCTTTTCTAAAATAATACTCTCTCCATTCTAAATTATAAGTCATTCCAAAAATCTTAGAAAGTCAAAGTATTTTTAAGTTTGATCAAAATTATTTTAATATTTAATTGCAGATCTAGAAGCTGTAATAGTGAAATTGCAAATTTTAGAAGCTGATCGGCCGCCCATCGGCAAACCGGCAGCCGATAGGCCACTAATCGGTAAACCAGCAGCCGATAGGCTACTAATCGGCATTTTAATATGTGCCTCAGGCATCATCCACGTGAGCGTGCCGATAGGCATACACTAAGGACGTGCCAAAAAAAAAAGAACAATAACAATTCGTTTCTGGACGCAGAAGACAACAGAACTACCATCATGACAATACGAGTAGCCCTTGACATCATCAAACCTGATTGCGAACCTGGACATTAACACTATATCATACAAAATCTGATTCATTCAAAGCAAACAAGCTGCAGTCACATGTAAATTTTACAAAGAGTAAGGCCTTTAAACTGATCATTTTCTTCTTAAGAGTGTATAGCTCCGGTGTGCCTCTGCAACCGATCAAAACACCATGCCCTCCCTAAATTACACTGGAGTCATCACTTGGGTCCAGCTTTCCCAAACGAATCACGGAGGGTAACAGTTCTGTTGAACACGAGCTTCTCAGGAGTGGAGTCCGTATCCACGGCGAAGTAGCCTAGAATCCACATCAAATTAGGACAATTAGTTGAGTTGTGAAAACCAATTGAATGACGTATTGTATAGGAGGTTCTTCAGCTTTGAAATTACCAAGCCGCTCAAACTGGAACTTGTCACCCAGAACTGCAGTGGCGAGTGATGGTACAGCATAAGCGTCCTTTATCACCTCTTTGGAGTGAGGGTTAAGATCACCAAGCCAATCCTCCAATTCAGCAGGATTCTGTATGGTGAGCAATGAAGATGTTGGTAAAGCTTTATTTCAGTGGAGCAAGCCCTTGAAATGACAGTATGATATTAAGGAGTACAATACCTCTGACATGAACAATTTCTCAAATAATCTTACTTCCACCTTCAATGGTTCGACACCAGGTGCTGGCTCAGAAACCCAGTGCAGAACACCCTGTACAAATCGTGAGCCAGTCAGCCATCTAGATTTGCATTTTTTTTAGTCTCCCAACTAGATTTATTTTACTTAAAAAATCTCCAAAGAGCAGAATCAAACCCAGATTTCAAGAAATTCCAGTAAACTGATACCTTAAGTTTAGAAGTCTTCAAAGGATCATATTCAGCTCGAATTTCAACAACATCATCAGGACTATCACCATAGATAACATCTGTGCATTTTATGGGGAATGCATACCTAGTAATTTAAGGGAACATGGCATGTCACTATTATATTGAGTGGCTACGATAGATAAGCAGGTAGATTCTGATCAAATCTCTCTTGAAAAAAGTACCTTAGCATGACAGATTTGCCAGGGGCTAGCCCATAGTAGTCTTTTGAGTCCTTCAGGCGAAAATCAGTTTTCTCAATGTAGACAGTTCTTGAGAACGGAACCTGCAATATAAGAAAATTTGATACATCTAATCAGTATGAATATTTGATGTCCAAAGATCAGTGAACTTATGAATTATTAATTATTGCAAATTTCGCACAGCATTTAAGTTTATGAGAGTGTTCTTGTATCCTAAACTGGAAATGAGAGGTACCTTATAGTGGGAGGAAGCATCAGTATCAGAAGCATCAGGCCACATTTTCCCATCAAGGTCTAGTACTTTTCCTTCTTCCAAGTTAGTTATTACAACCTAAAGTTATGTTAAAAGAGGTAGCACAATGAGTGATAGTGTTCTACTAAAGGATGACTTGATCTGGAACAGGAACTTAAAGCCAAACCTTTAGAGGGCGCAAAACAGCCATGGTTCGAGGGGCTGTTTTGTTAAGCTCTTCCCTGATGTGGTATTCTAGACGATCAACGCGAATTAAACTATTGTCACTGCATAGAAAATACAACAGACACATCAGAAAAAAAAAACAGAATAATAGATGACAGGGCATGTCTATATAAAGTGTTCCATAACAGCAAATATGTATTTCTACCTTCTCGTTATGCCAATTCCACGGATAAACGAATTAATTGCAGTTGATGATACTCCCCGTCGCCGGAGTCCTGCCAATGTCAACAAGCGGGGATCATCCCACCCATCTACCCACTTCTCTGTCACAAGTCGATTCAACTGCAGCAGAACATGACAACAAGTTCAAATGAACAATGAAATTATTGATAATACTCTCTCCATTCCAAATTATAAGATATTTCGGCTTTTCTAGATACATTGATTTTACTACGTATCTAGACATAGTGTATATCTAAGTGCATAGCAAAAACTATGTATCTAGAAAAGCCAAAATGTCTTATAATTTGGAATGGAGGGAGTACATCATAACAACAAATATCATAGAATTGATCTCCTCATTTAGCTTCAATAACATATATACCTTTCTTTTAGACATCACAGTATTTGATATGTTTAGCCTTGAATACTCCCACACATATGGTTGATAAAGGCCCAAGGCAACAAGTAGCCAGTAGTATGAAGGGCGACGTATGTCAAACTCAAGTGTGCACAGCTAACAAAAAAGAAATAAAAGACTTAGTTCCTGTTATTGTTAAACCAACTCAAAATTATTTTGGAAAAGAAAAAGAAAAGAAATTACCGAATGTGTGATGTTTTCAAGAGAATCCACCATGCAATGAGCATAGTCGTAGCTCGGATAGATACACCACTTGTCACCAGCATGTGGATGAGGGGTGAACTGTATGTGTATAAACAATTAGTTCTGATGATATATATTATGAACAATAGATTATCAGTGAGCACTGTCGCTTACTTTTATTCTATATGCTATTAAATCAGACATATTTTTGTTCTCATTCTGCATGTCCTGCTTCATTCGGAGAGTTGCTGTACCCTCCGCAATCAACCCACGCCTCATGTCTTCAAATAGTTTCAGTGACTCTTCAATTGGCCTATCCCTCCATGGACTATTCATCTTCTTTTCCCTGTACTCCTTGATTTCTTCTGCGGTCTGGTAATTATATACAAGTCAGCATGCAGGCATTTTATTTCTCAAGGACTCAACATCAATATTCTTCTTTCCATGGTACCACAGTTATGTGCACTTCAATCACTGCTGGAGCAGATAATGAACAGGTGAGGTGAAATATACCTGGTGATCCACATAGGCTAGCCCTTTCCGTATTAATTCAACAGCATGCTCATACAAAGCTTGGAAATAGTCACTCGTGTATGTTACTTTGTAGGGCTCCCATCCCATCCAATGGACAATTTCCTGAATGTGGTCTATGTATTCTTTCTTTTCAGCTTCCGGATTTGTGTCATCAAACCTGTTGTTCAAATATTCAAACAGTAACAAAAAAGAAACAAATCAAGCAGAACTGAGCACAAGTCTCACAGGAATGTAGGGGTAAATAAATATCGTATAAACAAGACAACCAAAAATTTCCAAGACCTACCAACAGAAGATTAGGAGGAAACAAAAATGAAAGGAAAACTCTTCTAATCTATTTTATACTACAACTACACCAAAGATTAACCTAAAGCAGCACTAACAGCCATGAATGCTTGTAGAAAGGTATGTTAGCTAGAGCAAACCATTCCCAAAAGAAATCTTATTACCTAAGGTAGCAATGGCCATTTCGCTCCTTAGCCAGACCAAAATCAATAAACATAGCCTGTGTAATGAAGCTTGTAAGCATATACATCAATTTTAAAAATTTGGTGTGCAAGGAAATGCATTCAGGAAGGAGATTATGAAAACCTTGGCATGACCAATATGAAGATATCCATTAGGTTCCGGTGGAAAACGGGTCATCACTTTTCCTCCAGTTGCCTTAAGATGTTTTTCTAAAATTTCTTTTGTGTTATGTGCTCTCCATATGTTCCCATCGCTGTAAAATATTTCTGTATGAACCTAGAATCATAAAAAGATATCAGAAAATCACTGAACAAAACTTACTATATGATGAAAAAAAGAAACAAATCAACGAATATTGATCAATGTGAGTGCCACAACTATGACTTGTATGTAAGAGAATAGTGGAGCATACCTTAAAGTTTTCCTCTGGTTGAGGAAATATAGTATATGGGTTCAATTCCTCCTCAGTTGGTGGTGCAGCAGTGGCCACTGCAACTTTTTTCTCCTGCATTTTACAGAAACCATAACCAAGTGGTCCAATAAATAAAACTGCACTAGTTTAAACTTGAATGGTACATATGATTGCCAACCTCAACTTTTGCTGGTTTTTCCTTCTTCTTTTTCACTGGTTTTATATTGTCAGCTTCTGTCTTCGGACCTAGGATTTCTACAAGCCTCTTGTCAATTTCCTCCTGTACAAGCAGAATATTCAGATGTTCAAAACAACTAAAAGAAAACCAAAACAAATCGTGTGGTTTGTATAGATAATTGCTTTGTACCTTTATCGCCTTAGCATCACCCCAGGGGTGTCTCTTCCTAACCAGTCCACATAGCATACCAACTGAAGAAAAGCCAAAAGGATAGGATTAAGTATTAGGTTCAACAATCATCCATCAGTAAATTACTAAACTAAGAACTATGAGCATAGTTATTATATATTCAATAGGATATAAAACAGTAAACATAATGTGGATTTTGGTTCATAAAATTGCTTGCAATTTATCATGTGAGTTGAATCAAAGTTCAAAGACCGAACCATTTATGTGATACCGCTGCTCCTTTATAGCTTCCATATTCTCCTCAAGAACGTCAGTAACAGTAGATTTAATTTCCTCAATGGAAACAACCACACCTGCAGGCACAGCATTGTGGTAGTTATAAGATGGCCAAGTGATATGGACTAAGGATAAACTATTAACAAAAGTAGTGTCTATTTCTTGTCCGAAAGCCAATATTCCCTTAGCATCGATAACTTTCAGATGAAATAAACCGATAGACTAAGAATAAACTATTTCCTGAGAGCTTAGCAAATACTTTTCCTTGTACCAAAAGAACAGATAAGCCAAGCCGTATTAGAAAATTCTAAGAACTATGCATGGCATGGAATATAAAGAAGCATATTGATACAAGCCATTCAAAGGAAACATACCTACACCACATGCTTCTTCAAATTTGCCCACATCTAGAGAATCAGGACCAGTATTAGTAAGAAATGACAGAGCAGCATCTAGCTGTGCAGGGTTCTTTATCTGAAAAGGGGAATTTTTCAATTTTCAGATCATCAAGGCAATGGGTGGTGAAACAAGAAAAACACTATGTCAGCACCAGCAAAATCAACTCATAGAAGTCAAGAGTGAACAGGGGTAAAGGGGTTTACCTTTGTTGACAAGACATAGCTAATAAGGACAGGACGATGAACAAGCGCATTAGTTGGGTACTTGGTGGCAACCTGTTGCACCCATGAGTAAGCTGAGTTACACATGAAAAAAAATCTTCAGCTACATTTCTCATGATTCAATGGTCTAGGTGCTTACTGCATATAGAAGATTGCCAACAGACTTGTCGCATTCCTTTATACCAGCCTGTCGACAGGCAAACAAGACCAGTTAATTAAAGGGAAGAAGGCTGCACATTTTGAAGATATTTTCAGTGTAACAAAATGTTAAAATAATATCAGCAAGGTTAAGCTAGGGTTAGGATAATTCAATGGAGAAAGGGGCAGTAACAACTAGACATAATGTCTGAATTCCTATGTATGTAGCTTTAAACATCAAGCTGATCATAGAAACAAAAGTGACGAAATTAAGCCAGCGTGGACAAAATGGAGCTGCGATAGAACCTGTGAAGCGGGCAGCAGACTTGCAGAATGAGCAACCAAAAATTACACGCTACAGTTTAATAACGATCGGAGCTGGGAGTAACTAAATTGGGCAGCACGGATTAAGCAACATATAACATATACAAGGCGCACCAAACACTTGTGCAGCTAGTCTGCATCCAGAACTATAAAAGCGCCAAATCCTACACCAGCAACAAAGCTAGTACAATCAAAATCAGACACCCCAAAACTCCGCATCAACGATTGAAACCCAGCACCCGCCGAGACACCCAGTGCGGCGAGCGCGAACGGACGGCGAGGGCTCACCTCGGCTATGACTGCGGCGAGGTTGGCGGTGACCTTGCTGTTGACGAGCGCGTTCTCGGCGGTGCGCTGGTCGAGCCCGAGCGCCAGCAGCGCCTCCAGCGGCAGCGCCGGGCCCGCCTTGTCCCCGTCTCCCCCGGTGCCCATCCTCCCCTCGTCCTCGTCCGCAGCCGCCGCCTCGCGCTCCCTAGGGTTTAGGATTCCGGCGGGAGGAAAGGCGCAGCGGAGCGGCGGTGGAGGAGCTCGTGACTCGTGAGTCGTGCTGCGATTGGGATTAGAAGGGTGTGATGTGGGTTTGGATTTGGACTAAACCCAAGTGAAGGGCACCCCAGTGGTATATATCGAGGCCCACTTGTCCAGGCCGGGCCCACCAGCGAGGACGGAAGCCGGGGGCGCGTGCGTCAGCGGCACGGCGTGCGACGGATTCCGTTGGCTTCCGCTTTCCGTGACGCAAAGGACGGCTGGGATCGTATCTTTTTGACTACTGTGGTATTGCTTCGTGCGATCTGGGCCGTCCGGATATTTTTGAAATTTGTTTTCGAAATGGATCGAAACTTGAGTTCCAAGATACTGCTCTGCTATACGCGGGAGTGGCTGACCTGCGAAGGAATTGGATGAGTGTGGACCAGATCAAGGACTTGGCTGCCACGGAATCTGTCGGACCGGAATCGGATTCTGGAATCCATCCACCACGTTGCCAGAATCTCTTGTCTCGCGTCCAGAGTGCTATGGAAGCTGAAAGCGACTGATGTGAGCCTGCCGCTTGACTGAAACAAGCGAAAACGTCCTTTGTATTAGCGTAATTTGTACTACCAAGTACTCTCTTATACTCTAGAAAAGTAACATACTCTATAAAAGTAACATTCTGATTTCTTTTTCCCTAAAAAAAATTCTCCGGTCAAAAACATGGGGCATTTGATTGATGTTTAACGAACCAACGTTGTGAGGATCCTTTGGGGCACAGGATGGAGCACTTGATCTGCAAAATGAAGTCGATCCAATCATGGGACATCTTATTTGGCGATTTGTTTGCAGGATCGATCATGATAGCAAGCAACAGAAAACAAGCAAAAAAACTAAAACCATGTATCTGAAGGAACAAAAAATATTGCATAAGGAGGTACCAGTAAATGGTTACTAATATCACGAGACTTCCTTACCATGATTGTATCTCCTTACCGCACAGTTTTCAAGATCACAAATTTTGATTACAAAAGAATTGGCATTTTCAGAAGCACAACAATACATGAATGCAGCTTCTGCTTCCAACATTATAAAGGCTTCGTTCGCTCGTCTTATAAATTATATTTTTTTTTGCCAGTTGACAATGTTTTTCGCTAGTCTAAAAAGTTATCGTTGAAAGTACTGTTTATTAATTTATTTTGATAAAAACATTGTTGGCTAGCAGAAAAAGTACAGCTGTTGTGTTGCATCCTGATGACAATAAAAATAGTGATCAGAGGATGCTATCACAAAGATCAAGGAGTTAATGGGGGAAAGCATCACTCAACCCCTTTCAGAAAAAATACAAATTGTTATGCTAATCCCAATACCATAGAGATCTTACTTTGGTTTCTAATAAATTCCTGTAGAGGCCTTTGGTCTCTCCAGTTCTTTCAAAAAAAACACAGGCAATAGAGTGAGCATGTCAAACCCAGACCAGATAGGCGGATCATAGACACACAAGCCTTTTGCGGGCATACAAATGAACTCAAGAACAGACACTGCGAGCAAGAAGAGTATGTTCCATCTTCCATTCGGGTCACTGCAGCAGCCATTCAGTCAGGACTTCTGGACCGAAAACATGGAGCCATCGTTCAGGGGCAGGAGGCTAAAATAGGACACATTCTCGTCGACACAGCAGGCCTGCCACTTTATCTGATACGAGCCTTCAGGGAACGAGCCTGAGAACCCCTGCCCACTATCTGTTGGTTCAAGTCAACCATGTTGCTGTCGGGGTTTCAACCCGGACCAACAGAGATAGCTCGCTAAGAAAGGAAATTAGAAAATGAATGCCTCTATCTTCTATCCTTGCCCTGCTCTAGCCATTTGCAGAACGGAGGACCAATGATCTACGATGTGTCTTTTCCTCATTGGGAATCTGTATTTGCACAAACATTAGCGTAGTGTTTATCACATAAACAGGCAAGATAACAAAGCATCTCATGTTGCAAAAGTAACAATTTAACACTAGCTGCCGTGCAAACAGAACGCTGCCTTCTCCCAAGCCTCGGCTTTGATGCCAATTGTCGCCCTAACTCTAGTCGGACGGCAAACAGAACGGAAGAACGGGTGGAAATCGCAGAGATTTTTGGCGCTGCAAGCAGCAGCTTTTCTGACAATTTGCAAACACAAGTAGAGGGAATTACAATCGAACCACACGACCTTTCTGCTGCCACTGCACGAACGCGCACGGCAACAGAGTAACCGACTGCCGACGCACGTCACCCGCATCATGCACGCCATCGACGCGCTCTGGAGCGCGCCATCGCCACCGAGCTGCCAACGCTATGTTTGTACACGCACTACAGTAGTAGTGGTACTCCGTAGCGTGCAGGCCTCGCATCGTTTAGCTTCACCTTCACGCGGTGAGGGTGAGGCCGAGCCGCTGGAGGTGATGGTCAGTGTCCTCCGGGTGTTGGTCGAGCTCCCGCTGCCGCGGCGGCAGCACCCACCGCCCGTCCTCCGTCCTCACCATGCCCTTGTTCTCCGCCTGGTACCACACGGGCGGCACCATGTGGTCCTCCCGGAGGAAGTCGCTCGACTTGTTCACCAGCGCGGGGTCCCTGCCTCGGAGCTCGAACCCCTCGCCGGAGCCGCGGAAGCCGTCCAGCAGGTGCAGGTGCGCCTCCAGGTTGTGGTAGCACGAGATGTCCAGGGTCTCCTTGAGGAACGGCGACGCCCTGTGGTCCAGCTCCAGCGCCACGCCCAGGTGCGTGTACACGCCGCCGACGCCCAGCCTGCCCACCGCCCGCAGCACCAGCTCCGGGAACGCCGCCTCGTTGAAGAACACGCCGGGCACCTTGGGCACCCTGTCGTGCACGTTCACCACGCGCAGCGCACGCACGCCGAGCTCCCGCTCGAACCGCCGCCTGAAGCCGACGTTGCCCACGCGCGGGCCGGCGAAGGAGAACACGCACACCGGCGCCACCCTGACCCTGCCGTCGTCCGGCGACGCGTTCGCGCGCGTCTCCGCGACGTCGAACGCGCACAGCATCGCCAGCCCGCTGCCCAGGCTGTGGCCCGTGACCGTCACGCTCACCTGCTCGCCCCGCCCGTGGTAGAGCTCCACCAGCTTGCGCACCTCGGCCAGCGCCTGCTCCCGCGCCGAGTACCTGCAGAACCGGCAGCCGGCGTCCTTGTCCGTGTACAGCGCCGCGAACCCTCTCTCCACCTTCACGTCCGGGTCCGGGCACGGGACGCCCGTCTCGCGCAGAGGGATCTGGTCGGACGTCAGGTCGGCCACCCACTCGAGGCGGGTGATCGTGCCGCGCCACGCCACGGCGATGTCCCGGCGGCCGAGCCGCGCCGTCTCCTCGTCGGTCGACACGGCCACGTACCCGATGAACGTGCCGGACTCGCTCCACAGCTTGGCGTCGGCGGCCGTGTGCTTCCGGTTGGCGAAGTTGGGGAGCTTGAGGCCGTTGCAGGTGGCGTAGAGGTAGCGGCTCACCTCGTAGCCGACGCCGCCGAGGCCGACGTCGTGGAAGAAGGTCCTGGCAGGGTACTTGCAGCTGCCGCAGTAGGGGGAGAAGCGGTCGTAGTCGAAGCTGTCGTAGGTGGCCTGCGCGAACTCGCCGTAGCGGATGAGCTCGCCGCGGAGCACGTCGTCGATGGGGTCCAGCAGACCCTCCCAGTTGTTGCTGCCATGGATCTCCCGCCACCGTGCGGCCAGTTCCCCGTGATCGTCAGAATGCCCCGACGGCTTCGCTGCCTGATCAGAGCCGCTGCCCGTCTCCCCGATCACAGGGGCCGCCCGGTTGGTTGTGGACGCCGAGGCGACGACGACATAGCGGCAAGAACGACGACGGCGCTGAACCGTGTTCGTCAGTGCCGCATTGGGGAAGCCCCGGTGGTGCACGGTGGGCAGGAGGCTCAGGCAGGAAGATATGGTGGCTGCCATCACCGCCTGCTTGGTGTGGTCACCGACTCAACGTTGTCGTCGACGCGATCAGAGATCAGACGACGACGCTATGCTTGTTTTGAACGTCAACGTGGCCTAGCTAGTCGTGCCGTCGTGCGCGCGGTGGCTACAGTTTTCTTGCTTTCTTGGCGTGTTTGAGCTCGTAGCTCGGAGGAGGAGCAGCTCGCCATCGATACATCCATCCATATATATGCCTTTATGGGATGAGAACGTACTGATGGGGTAAGTTGCAGCTGCTCGATCCTTTGTAGCCAATGCGCTTTATGCTTTATTTATGGTCATGTTTTTTGTATATTTGTTTGTAGCATCTTTGAATTATGCCTAATTGTAACTTGCATTGTAAGGTTAATAAGCTAGTGCCTACTGTTGTCAATTGGAGATTCTTGTTGAAGTAACTCTCACAAGCCATGTTAGAAGAAAGTTTAATATTAGAAATTCCCAAAACAAAAAGACGTTGGCTCAGTAAACTCAACTCATCACGACAGTGTGTAATAGCTAAAAACAGAGGGATGGAGAAGTATATGTACTACTATACAGAGTATAGGTAAATAAAGCCTATTCAATTGGACAAAGACGGGATAATATTTATGGTGTTAATTAAAATATAAATAGATTATAGAAAACGAATATAAATGATTTCTAAATCTTATTTAGACTTTAAGTCTACATTGTTTGAGGTAATAAATAACTTTAGACTCTATGGAGTCTGCATTGTAAATGCCCTAAGGGCACTCCCAATGCTAGAAACACACATGTAGTTTTTGTACCTATTAATTTTTATAGACACTATATATATAGAAACTATGGTCCCAATGGATAGTTTCTATAGAATATTTTTTTGTCCAATCACATTCATTCTCTCTCCATTCTTAACCAATCATATCACTTCATGTCTTGGATTTTGTGTAGACATGGTTTCTAACTTAGACCCAGTTTCTATGATTTTTGTTCTCTCTTCAATAATTCTCTTGCCACATCAGCAAAATGCTTAGGTGACACTGCAACTAATATCTATAGAAACCATGATGGTTTCTACATTGGGAGTGCTCTAAGGCCTTGTTTAGTTCGCAAAAATTTTCAAGATTCCCCGTCACATCGAATCTTTGGTCGCATGTATAGAGTATTAAATATAGACGAAAATAAAAACTAATTGCACAGTTTATCTATAATTTGTTAGATGAATCTTTTGAGCCTAGTTACTCCATGATTGAACAATGTTTGTCAAATAAAAACGAAAGTGCTACAGTAGCCAAAAACCAAAAATTTTGCGAACCAAACAAGGCCTAAGACCAGTCCCAATGCATAGTTTTATGGCACAGTTACCAAAACTATAAACTAGGTAACCGAGCCACATGAGTTTTATGGGGATGAAATTCGTCTCTCATCTGATAAAACTCTCATATGATGAAACTCCTTTATTTAATAACCCTGCTAAGTCAGTAATTTTACTTATGTGGCACTCTATTTAATGTGCATAACACTCTTATAAAACATGCATTAAGACTGGCCTAAATAACATCCGATCAATCTTTAATTGAGTTCGTTCCTCAAAGAGAGCTTTATATACACTCGAAAAAACATGGAAATGCATGCGCCACGACAACTGCAGTGGCATACTAGTGCCTTGTTTACTTCCAAATTTTTTTGCAAAATAGGAATAGTAGCACTTTCATTTGTATTTGATAAATATTGTCCAATTATGGACTAACTAGGCTGAAAAGATTCGTCTCGTCAATTCCGACCAAACTGTGCAATTAGTTTTAATTTTCATCTATATTTAATACTCCATACATATGTCTAAAGATTCGATGGGGTATCTGAAAAATTTTGCAAAACTTTTCAGTAACTAAACAAGGCCTAGCTTAGCTTGTGCCAGTATGCCACTTGCCACGGCCCACACGGGGGACTGCGCCTTAGGGCCTGTTTAGATTGGGAATAAAAAATTTTTAGGTGTCACATCGGATGTGTCGGAAGGATGTCGGAAGAGGTTTTTAGAAACTACTAAAAAAACAAATTACATAGCTCGTCAGGAAACTGCAAGACAAATTTATTAAGCATAATTAATCTGTCATTAGCATATGTGGGTTACTGTAGCACTTAAGGCTAATCATGGAGTAACTAGGCTTAAAAGATTCGTCTCGCGATTCTCAACTAAATTGTGTAATTAGTTTATTTTTTTTATCTACATTTAATGTTCCATGTATGTGTTCAAAGATTCGATGGGATGGATGGAAATTTTTTTGGTGGGAAACTTCTCCAACAAGACACGTCCCTGTATGGCTTGTGGTAGTATTTATGCAACAGTATGCAATGCAACAGTTTGCTCACTGATAGGTTTTTGGAAATTGGATCGGAGGAGCTCTCACGTAGTCACGTACTGTGTGGGGTCGCCTTGGTGATCGTAGCGAGCAATGCCGCTCCAATGCCCAATGATATACGGCAATATAATGCAGGCTGTGCTTGTTGCCAAGTTGCACATGCTGCATGGCCCAACGTACGCAAGAAATCAAGGACGACAATATGCCGCCCATGCATGTGTGTGGTTGAGCTTGAGCTAGCGCTGTGCCGCGCGCTCCCAGATAAACCCAAACAACGGCCATACCGTATGGTGTGATACCGATCGACACACGTGATCCACGCGCATCGCGCGATCTCGATCCAGAGACATCGAAGGGGCCGGCCGGGGTCTCCATCGCCACAACCAAAGAGTACAAGATGTGCACAGTGACAGTGACGTAAAGAGAACTAATTAAGGGAGCATTTGAACTCAGTGCCAAAAATTAGTCATGGGTTTTGGAAATACTCTCTCGGTTTTGAAATTGAGTGCATCGTGACTTTTATAATTTGTATTGAAATACAATACATTCTACGTAATGACAATATTTTGATTTGGCAAGGTTTGTTAAAAAAGAAATCATGATTTGAGGAGAAACTCTATAATTCGAATAATCTATGAGTACATGTGTAATTTGATTGTTGCCTTAAATTATCTTAAAATTTTTAGAACGCACCGTATTATACGTAGGATAGAAGGAGTAGAGCTAAATCTGTAATCAGTTGCTGTTTCAATCACGAACTAGACAACGATTATGCAACTTTGATGTGAATGGATGGAGTTAGGATAAGATAAGATGATGTTAGTTGTGTGACTCACTAGAAACAAGTTGCTACCATCCAATAATGGACTGTATCTACAGTTTGATTGGAGTTGACAATGACAAAACCCTTTTTTATATGCTTACTTCCATTTAAACTTGCCCTTATGCTTTTGGGAACAACGAGAACGGCAGCCAACCGTGAGGGTCCAGCAGCCAGGGCCTTCAACACATCCAGCCGTCTGCAGTCATCTTGTGTAATCTTTGATTTGCTGGTTCGTTTGATTGGTTGGATGGAGTATTTGTTGAAAACTTGAAATTAGGGTGATTTAATGATTCCTGAATGTCCAAACTATTTTCTAATTTTGAGATGATTTAATGATTCCTGCAGTGCATCCCCTGATCTTGGTTTCTTTGATTCAGCAGAGATATTTTTTTTTAAGAACAAGCCTTTCAGGACACCGAATCCTGCTGTTCCAGTATAGCAAACATATGAACCTTATTCAGAAAACCATCCAAATCTTTGGTTCCCTTCTATAGCCATGCGTATCGATCCCCACTCAAGAACTTAGGGGTGCGGTCTTACATTCAAATTAGATATCAGCGCATGTTGTTGTGATCTTATCTCCAAAGATCCACTGCTCTTCAGCCAAATAACAAAATTCCACGCAGATTCTGATAGGAAGACAAGAATCATTTCTCCATTTATAGTGAGAACAGAGAGCTAAAAAAGATCCACTTGTCACCCCCTCCCTATTCGGACCCCGCCATAATCACTCTACAATCGATTCTCATTTGACTCTGCGCCCCCGCCCAAATCAACTAGAATAGCTACAATTAGGAATTCATGCTTTACCAAATGCTCCAAATTCTCATTTGACTCTGCGCCCCCGCCCAAATCAAGAGAATTAATTAAGGAGTTTAAGCTAAAATTAGGAATTAATGCTTTACCAAATGCTCCAAAAGGCCAGGAGGCGGCTCCTTGCCCAATGCCCAATGCCCATCCAAAGACGGAGCAGGGAAGTGGCGATCAGCTCGGAGCTAAATTATCTGACTGGGCCTAAGTGACAATGGGCCGAAATTCACTTACTCATACTTTGGAGTACAACGATTATATAGGCCGGCAGCCTCCATCTAATCTTGAGCCACTTAAGTGTCATTTCATCATACTTCCAACTATTATACTCATACTTTGGAGTGATTATCTAGTGCCACGAGATACTCCGTAGCATATACTGTCAGCCAAAGTCACGCATGCAGTGGAAGCTAGATCGAACACCACAGCTCTTCAGCATAAATCCCATTCAGCCAATGCTTTGAATGAAGATAACCAAAGACTGCAATGATAACACTGGTTCTTCAGCGAGACAGCGACACACACGAGGGTAGCAGAACCAGACCATGCTGTCATAACACCGGAGCGTGACCCATTACACAACTACACAAGTTCAGGCGTCTTGGAAAATTAAGATTCATAATCAAGGGACCTGCTAAGTGCAACACACAAGTTTTTTCTTGTTGAAAAGGAGAGCAATTTTTTTGGTTATTCTACTTGGTACATCTGCATTGCCACAACAAATAATCACGACTGCCAACGGTTTCTATGGCCGGAATCCCCCAAGTAACAAATAAACATGTTTACTCCAAAACACCCATAGATGCTCCATTTGACAATCAACTCCCATGCACAAAGTTCAATATCCCAGTGTCAAAACGCAGTATCCTTGCATCCAGTCCATTCAAATCTTATCGCAGATCTGTCAAAATGATTCTTTGTAGCAAGGTGTTTATGGGGTCGAGCAATATCTTCAGGGGCGAAGCCATGAAGGTCACACAGAGCGGTCACTTCTTTGAGGAACCGAACCCGCCAAAACCCATCATGGCAGCAATGTCAGGGTCAACATCCTCAGGTTCATGTTGGGCTGCCTGTTCTCTCTGAAACCATTTGATAGCGAGTGTGAATTGTACTGATTCGCAAACCCCCAAAGGACTGTCAGTTATAATTTTCAGTTCAAAGTGAAAAGAAAAAATTGGCAACAGGTTGGGATCTGTGTTGCATGACTGCACTTACTTTCTTCTCTTTCTTCTTTTCTTTGCGTTGCCGCTTCCGTTCCTCCTCCTCTTGCAGTTGTTTCATTATTCTCTCATCCAAATCTGTAAATATTATGAAAACAATGGGATGATTTTGCTTGCAATTTCTTATGATCCCTGTTATACTCCTTACTCCCTAGAGTTATATTGTGGAAAAATTTCATTCTGAATTAAATGGGATGACGAAACTGACACCATATATGAGGGATTTTCTTTCTCACCTTGTTCAGTAAAGGCGCTTGGGTCCTTCCTTTTCTTAAGTGCCTCAAACCTTTTCTGAACCTGCAGCCAGAAAATTCTGAGTGAAAACAAATAGCAGATGGTTAAAACAATACCACTGGCTGAAAATTGGATGACAAACCTATTCAAGCATTTGTTCACTAGCCTTGCATGAACCAATAAGAATAATGTTACGACATGATGTGCCTCTTTGGCATAGTTTCTGCTTCACCATCTAACAGGAAAAACAAAAGGCAGAGTACTACCAAACGAATAGATTCTAAAGCGGCTTATGAGCTGAAATTGAACTTCTGCTTCTCACAAACTATTCCTACAAGCTGGATTCTGCACAACCAGAAGCTGTGCCAAAGGGAGCCAGTGTATGACAAGAATTTGGGTCTGCTACTACATATGACAAGAATAAAATTATGACTTCCAATTGCAGATCCAATACCAGGCTCAAGTGTACTACCTGTTCAAGTGATGCCCTTTCAACACGCATAGACATGCCCAGCGCTCTCTGATCTGTCAAATGTTAAAACCATGACCCATGAAACATGAAGATGATGATAGCAAAATTTAATGCACTAAATGAGCATAAACTAGAGCCTCATCCACTTACGCTTCTTGCCATTTATATGATCCAAATAGTTGGCTGAATCTTTAACAACACATTCACATACAGAACAGTAGTACCCAGCCTGTCAGAAAGTAGGTAAACTTCAAAGGAAACTTTTATGTATTGAATTATTGTCAAAGTAAGAGAGGTTCATTTCTGTACAAACACTAAGGCCGTAAATAGCATTGGTATGAAATGCACGTAGGAACAAGTAGACTGAAATGAACACTAATGAACTGGGAAAAGATGAAATCAAGCCAACATGATAAAAGAATAAGAGGTAAGACACAAAAGTATCTTCTACTAAGATTTACTTTACATGGAAGGAGCAAAGCAACTACATTCTAGCAGTTTTTGTCAAGAATTAAGATATGATGAAAATGATAAAAGATCACTGTAAACACTACATGACATGCCTTATGGGATTTATGCACAAACCTGCTGATTCAACGGTGCAATCGGGGTCACCACCTGGAAAAATAGATAATGAAAGGCGCAGTTAATTAACTTTGAAAAACAGAAAGGTATTCATTTCCTGAAAGCAAACTGTTCACAGTAAAGGACTGAATGAAGTCAGAATCCATATCTGCCTCTAATTGTACACACTACACAGCTTTCCAACTCATTTAATGGTAGCAAAGAACCCACAAAAATAATGATGAAACTAGAGGCAAGAAAACCAGGGCATAACTAATTGATGAAGTAGCTCCTACAGCATGAAGTATTGAAGTAACATAGAAAAAGCATGGTAGCCTTGTTTACTTCCTACCAAAAACCCAAAAATTTTCAAGATTCCCCGTCACATCGAATCTTTAGATGTATGCATGGAGTATTAAATATAGATGAAAATAAAAACTAATTACACAGTTTGGTCGAAATTGACAAGACGAATCTTTTGAGCCTAGTTAGTCCATGGTTGGACAATAATTACCACAAACAAACGAAAAAGCTACAGTGTAACGAAATGTTTTGGTTGAGGAACTAAACACGGCCTAGATGTACAAAGCATATAGTAAGATATTTACAAACCTGGGTCTTGCCAAGACGAGAATCAAGATCAACTTCATAGTCTCTGTGTTTCAAAGGCTGTCTTTGCACAGGAGGACCCCTTTCTGCATTCATATGAAATGAGTGAAGTTTCACATATCACCAAAAACTAGTACAACTACAGGTTTATTATTGAACTAAAAGTTGGACCACATACCCTTGCCTTTCCGCGCTTCATCCTGGATCAACGACAGACAAATGCAGAGTGAAGTTAGCAATACATAGAGGCAAAGATAAGTATGATCATAGTTTTGTTCAATCTTGACAAAATTTAAAACGAACAAGACACATTACAACCTTCTCCCGCTGCTCCCTCTGTCGAGCTCTCTCCAAGTACTCTTCCTTGTCAAATTTCCTCCTAGAAGTGTTGTCGACGCCGACTGGCTGCACACAGCATACAAGAGATCAGATGGAATGCGCCACGGACCTCCACACATCAAAAGAGATTCCCCTCTTGCTCCAAGTAAGAGCGACTCACAGTTCCAGACATCTTCCTCAGCTCACGGTAAACCACCGCCTACACATCCGAAGCAGGAGCCGACGAAAATCGAAGTTAGTAGGCATAACACATGTAATTAGATCAGATCCGAATACAAATGGTTTACACTAGGGTTTGGCAGCACGGTTTCGAACAGCAGGGAGGGAAGAGAAGCGGGGGGCGTTGAGCATACCTTGGTGGGCACTCGTCGCCGCTGAAGGGCCGGCCGGCAAAGGGAGAAAGGGAAGAAAGGTTACACAGAAACAACGTGCTGGCCTCCGGACCTTCCCGGCGATCTCGCTAGGGTTCCGCGATGGCGACACCGCGTTCCCGAGCCCCCGCGGCGACGCGCTCCTGGACTCGGCGCCTTTCTCCTTTCCTCGGCGGTGTGGGGCTGCGCTGTGCCGGTCGTCGCTCCGGTGCCCGGGGCAGGCGCCGAGCGATGCGTGAGCCGCCGCTGCTGGTGCTGGAGGCCACGGCGGAGTAGAACGGACTGAACCCGGGACCCGGGTCGAGTTGTTCTGCTGGAGTTGGGGCGCTGACACCGGGCCCCACAAAACAGCGAGTCAAAGGAGAACGGAGGGACGTGAATACGTGATGAAGATAACGGGCTCTGCTGCTCGGCGGTTAGCGGGCTGGCCCAAAAAGAAGTCAGGCCCAAGCTCGGCTGTGAAGGAAAGAAAGGAGATAAGCCGAACCCAAAAATGTAAAGAACTTTTTTTATTTTTATTTTTTTAAACTTGTATTTTACTAAAATATTTGTCTAAATAAGATTATAAAATTATACTATTACACATGGGTTTAGGTGTCATATGCAGTCCTGCTCTCTCTCTCTCTCTCTATCCACCAAAACAGAAGAAGAAAATATAAGGAAAATAGGAGGGAGCGCTCTCTATCATCTTCAACGACCTCACCGGAGTTCTGGACGCGTGTTGACGGATGTCTTTGATCCCCTAGGGATGGCCCGTGAAAATTGTGTACGTGCTGTTGTGTTCAGTCTGCCCCTTAGGGTCAGATGGTCCGTCACTACAAACACAGTAATCATTTCATATGCTTGCATGAACTTGTAAAATTCATAAAAAATCAAATATATAGCTCCAGACATTGTGAAACAAAAATTGCTCAATGACAATGAAGATATATATGGCGCTACACTGACATTCAGGCTACGACATGCTAATATATATGTAGACCGTGTGTGATTCAGCTTATTAAGCTACCTCAAAGCAAGGTTAATATAATAGAGTCCAAGTACTTAGCTTATGTATAAGAGCTAACTCATACAATAGTTGTTTTCTATTGTCTCTAGAAAATGTTCTTTTTCATATTTCTTCTTACAACACTTACTATTTGGTCCCACCACTACATATACATTCGTGGCTAATTTGGTGTTTACATGATTAAAATCAAGCTATCATCTCTCTTATCTATTCTCTCCTCTACATCAACATTAGCTTTAGCTATAATCCCATCATTGTACTCGCTCAGTCGCTCTCAGCAGACTAGGATAAACACCTAACGTATTTAGCGGGTGCCAAGGACAAGGAGCTCTCAGGTGCTAGTCAATTTTTAAATAAACACTATGACGATTGACGACCGATGGTAGGTAGCAAAGTACGTAGGTCCTAGCTAGGAAGCGTAGCATAGCATGCATGTTTGTTTTCTCCAAAAGCAACACGTTACATACGCATCATATCAACGTAAACATGCACCAGTTATCATCAGCAATTCAGCATATATAGATAAAAAGGCATAATAAATAACCAAATAGACCGCATATCATCAGGACCAGTCGTGTGATGGAGTGTAATGGTAGCTTCGTTGGTCGTTGCCAGTGCTACATCATCTGCTGCTGCTGGAAACAAAAAAGGGGGGAAAAGAAAGAAAAGACGAAAGGGAAACGGCAACCGGCAGCAGCAGACACGTACCGTTATCATCACACGATCGACACAGGGATAAGGCATGTGTCGTTTTATCCTTCAGTAGTCAACGTCCCTTGCAACGTACGTCTGGCTCTCGCAACTGCGCGTGTACGTGTGTGCGTGCATGGACACACGCACGCGGTCGCCCCTCTCCTCTGGAACTTGGTCTTCGTTGCTTTTGCTGCGTCGTCCCTTGTGGCTATTTATATATATAGGAAAATAGGATTTGGACCAGCAAGGAAAGAAAGTTTCACGTACACACGCACGCACCGCGACGCTTGCGTGGCACTGTTTACTATATTGGCATCACTTGAAATAATGGCACGTCTACGGCTTCGTCGATTCGTCACGTTGCGATCGGATGAGACAGCAAACGGCGGATCGGATATCGGAGGAAGCTGCTGCCGCGGTCCGGTCGCGGTGGTTGCTAACTTGCTTGCATTGGTTCGTCCCGTTCCGTACGTTCGATCACATGGAGAGTGGTTGCCATACATGTACCTAACCAAATGGCTAGACGATTGATTGTTTGATTAGCACTCCCAATTAATTAGCGGGTAAGGACATAACAGGACAGGATGCGTGGGCGCACGTTGCAATGATGCATATATATAGCCTAAAACTAACGATGGACTATATATATATGATCTATATAACTGGTACTAGCTAGCTAGTTAATCCGCGACTTGTTGCGTGCTACAGTGCAGGCAGTGAGACCGTACGTGCCAACATCATCTGAGAAAACTACTTCACCCAACCTGCACGATACCAATAAGCATGAGTTAGGCTAGTTGTTAGCTTGCTAATTTTAGCTTAAATTAGTTCTAGTGTATCTAAATGGGAGAGCTGCTAGCCTGTTCGTTTGGATGATAAGTCATGATTAAAAATACTGTTCGCTGATTTGTTGTGAGATAAAAACATTGATGAATAGCTAACAGATTCGACAGATAAATTCAAACGAACAAATTAGGTGGGCTAACAGTTCATTTAAATCTTTAACTAATTGTTAACCAACTAGCTAGCTAACCACACTTAATCTGAACAAATTTTTAACCTAACTAGTAACTAGTCATATGTATTGCAACATACCCTTAACAAGTCGATCGACGTTCAAACATGCAACACGTAAAGAACGACCTTGTTTTAATTATTTGAGCAGTATTTAGTCGTATGCTAAGGCCTCATTTAGTTTCCAATTTTTTTTAACAAGTCGATCTAAATACCTTGTTTTAATTATTTGAGTAGTATTTTTTTTGTCATATCGGATCTTACGCCACGTACATGAAGCATTAAATATAAATGAAAACAAAAACTAATTGCATAATTTATCTATAAATCGCAAGATGAATCTAAATATTTATTGTCCATAACAAAAATTTAGTCATATATATAAAAGCTTACTGTCACTCGGGCACATGCCAGCTAATATAGTGGGCCAATATATTAACGATGAAGTATGACCTAGTAGCTACCTAGATACAATTAGATATAGATATAGTTAAATGCATATACTACCCAGAGTGAATTGTTTGGCAACCATATTAATTTAGTATGTTTCTAGCTAAGTCAATATAATAGTAGCCCACTCATATAAGTAATAGTTAGTAGATGTTATTACATACCACACCATTAATACACGACAATTCCTTATTGAGATAATGTCTCTTTGGGGTCCGTGTAAGTTTGCAACCTACTCACTACTTACCTTCTCTTTCCTCTCCCAGCCTTTTTCCCTTCTTCGTTTTAGCACCAATTTGATTCGAGAACCCACTAGTTATATACGGAGAGTATCGCCTTTGCTCTCATGAGATAGTTTTGACTCCTCGCAAAGGAAGACCTCCAAGCTGCTAAGCCAATACCGGTGATCCGTGCCAAGCTCAAAAAGGAAGCGAGCGAAGGCCGCCAGATATGATATATTATTGTATCAAATTTGACCAAAAGTTTGCAAACTCGATTAAATGTCAATTTCACTGCCGGAGCTAGGGGGCCATGGCCCCCCTAACAATATAAACTTGTTTTTATAATGTATATAGATTTTAATAGTCTATGTTTATATTGAAAGGTATAATAAATAAAATCTTGTTATATATGTCTTCTAATATCTTCTAGACAACACAATTGAATACAATTATAATAAAATATTTTGATTTTATTTTAACTGTTCGTCTACCAAATTAGAAGATATACACCTATTGAACTTTTTGGCTCTACTAAAATACTTATGTTTCACTATACTTTATATTCTACTTATGCATATTCGACTAGCAGTAACAATTTGGTGATCATTCTTTTTTATTGTGAATCATATTATAGATATAGACGCTCATAATATGCACACACATTCACTTCTATGAATAAACAAACATCCTATTCCACTATGAACACTTTTGAATTACTAAGACAATAGATTTTAGAATTCACGAGTCATCACATGCACCACGTTATCGACAGAACAGTCAACTACCATAGATATGAAGATTTTCAAAATACTCAGTCGATAGATTTTAATATTCATTAATCATCATATGCGCCTCAAATGTTGATAGACATAGTCATCTATCAAAGGAAAAACAAGAAACATATTAAAATCATCAAATACTATAATAAATTTAGAAAAATATAGCTTAACCTTGGAACAAAAATCTAATCAATTAAACTACACTAAATTATCATATGTTAAAACTTTTTGACCAACCCTTTATGCATACGTCTAGCTACAATACAAGCATGCTGCTCACTTCCTCGGAACCATTCTTTATTTAATTTCCTCGTTTTTTTCTGAAAAAAATAATAGAATTTTGCAAGTTGTCTTGCATGAGTAGATTGCACTGTCGTGTCGATCCAGTCGTGCCTAACGGGCATTTGTGAAAAGGAACCAAAGCCCTGTTTTTTCTTTACCTCTTTCGGCGCATTAGGTATACAATCGCGTCGTAAAGTATGCACAATCGACTGGTGGTTAGGCATTATACTCTACTACTAGGGAAGCACATGAAAGCACTTTGCGATGGTATCATGTCGTATAATACAGGATTAGGAAAAGGAGAGACTTCATTGGGAGATTCCAGTGTCCTTTTTGTCAGCTCCAATGTTTGGTCAAGTTGGTGCTATGGAAGATAATAAGATGAAAAAAAAGATACAATACGCTAGAGTGGTCAGTGATGTAACTGGCAGCTTGACGCGCTCTGCTCTGAATTCTCTAGCAAAAGGCTTCCCTCTGAATTTTATCTTAGCAAAGGCACGGAATATTCACTTCTCCATAATCCATAACTGAATAACGTCCATTCACTTCCTCCAGAATAATAAAATTTTGGCCTTGTTCAGTTGGCAAAAACTTTAGTTTTTGGCTACTGTAGCACTTTCGTTTTTATTTGACAAACATTGTCCAATCATGGAGTAACTAGGCTCAAAAGATTCATCTCACAAATTACAGATAAACTGTGCAATTAGTTTTTATTTTTATCTATATTTAATGCTCCATGCATACGACCAAAGATTCGATGTGACGGAAAATCTTGAAAATTTTTGCGAACTAAACAAGGCCTTTGTCTGAACTAAACAACAGCAGCTGCGACTGCCTCCACGTTCGGCAAGCGGCGTGTGTACGTGAAACATCCCTCCATCCATCCGATCCGCGCATCCGGCGGCCGATCTCGGCCGTCGCAGCCACCGAACCGGCACCGGAAATTCAACGCGCTGTCCCACGCGGGCCCCGCCTGCCAGCGACACACGCGCCAGACTCCACTGCTGCACTGTGCAGCCTGCAAGGCAAGCTCCAGCTCCTCCTCCATTTAAGCCCACCCAGCTCATCACGGTGCTCATCGAAGCCACCACCTCCACCTCCACCCAACAAATTCCATAGACGCCGGCCATTCTCACCATCCCCACGAAGCCAAACCCAAGAGCACCACCAGAGCAGAGAGCATCGTCGTCGTCGGCGGCGGTCGGGCAGGCAAGCAAGCATGGCGGGGTTCAAGGTGACGCGGATCTCGGAGGGTCCGGTGAAGCCGGCGTCATCGACGCCCGAGGAGACGCTGCCGCTGGCGTGGGTGGACCGGTACCCGACGCACCGTGGGCTGGTGGAGTCGATGCACATCTTCCGGTCCGGCGCGGACGCTGCCCCGGCCGTGATCCGCGCCGCGCTGGGCAAGGCGCTGGCCTTCTTCTACCCGCTGGCGGGGCGCATCGTGGAAGGGGACCAGCCCGGGTGCCCCGCCATCCGGTGCACCGCCGACGGCGTCTACTTCGCGGAGGCCGTGGCGGACTGCAGCCTCGAGGACGTGCGGTTCCTGGAGCGGCCCCTCCTGCTCCCCAAGGAGGACCTCGTCCCTTACCCCGGCGACGACCGCTGGACCGTCGAGCCGCACAACACCATCATGATGATGCAGGTACTGTGTATTGGCCGGCCGTCTCACTCTCATCCCCACCCCTCGCCTCGACCGATTCTCTCGCTTGCCCCGATTGCAGATTGATTCCTTGTTCGTCGGGTCAGATCCGCGCGCTAGATCTGGGGAGCACTGCAGCAGGGCTGCAGGGGCGAGCGGGCGACAGGTCAAAAGCCCCTGCAGGGTCAGAGAAGGCGCGTTCGCCATAGCCAGGTCATTTGGGGGAGGTTGACCGTGTCGGTTAATGAGGCTGGCAAGTGGGACCAACGCTGCCAGATTCCCGCCGTCGCATAATAATCACCTCGCGCCCTCTCCTAATTTTTTGGGTTTTTTTTTTCCTCACTCGAATCTAAAAATTAGAATTAGCACCGCGCGGCGTGGGGTCGGCTAAAATGCAGGGAACGATTAACGGCTAATGGTACTCTGGTAGCACTAGCTGCAGTCATCAGTTGGGGAGCCGGAGATTCCCTCCGTTTCGCACGGGGCACTGGCTCTTTGTGTGATGAGAGCGCCGCGGCGGGCGGTGGCGGTGGCGGTGGGCGGTGGTTGTTGGCGGTTGGAGTGGATCGGCCCCGTACTGAATGCGGCGGTGAGGCTGATCCGCGCGGGCTCGCGTCCGTGTTCCCCGTCCCGAGCCCCAGGCTGGTCGTCGGACATGGCGTCAGGTGGGCAGATGAGAACTTGTAGCGTACTAGCGTGGATAGCCAGTAGACCACGCCAACGCCGCGCATGCGGCTGCCGTCCGAACACGGCGACCAGACCAATTCCGCCGACAGAAAAACCACTGCATCACAAGCAGCGTGACTTTGCGTCGACTCCGATCCTCGGTGTGCCTGTGTCGTTACGCACGGGGCTGGGTGGTGGGGTGGGTAGGGGAGGGCGGGCTGGTAGGCAGGTCCGCACTGGCGTAGACCGACGGCGTCCGGACTCGGTGCCCGAAAGTGGCGCCCACGATGTGAACCACGGAGGAGGATGCGGCAAGAACGGGAGAGGCGTACTGAACTGGTCATGTTCTGACCACGACGTTCCAATTGCCATGGTATTACTCCAGATTGGTAGTGGTGATCTTACCATAACGCACAAACTGTACCTGTGGTGATGGGTGATGCCGACCGGGCATGACCAGTAGCCGACCGGTTGTTGTCGTTGCCAGAATACTAGCGGTAGTTTACTCGTACATGGATGTTGCTTTTGAGCCAAGGCTTTGGCTTCTTTCCTGCTTTCGTCCACCGGCTCACCGACAGCTTTGCTGGGAGTAGGTAGTTGGTCAACAGCTGTGTCATGTGTGAGATCCTCGTATAGATCTTTCAAGTACACCTTTTACTGTTCCGACGAGTAGTTGCCACCGATTACATACTCTTTCTTTACTGTTGTGTACTTGTGTGTAACTGATTGCCACTGACAGATGATTAAGCTGCGCACTTCAGATTTGACAAAGATAACCTGTAGGAAGAAATAAAAATGCTTGCCTACAGAATTATGTTTGGGTATGATTTACAGGAACTTAGCTGAAGTTCCAAGCAAAAATTTCCTTACAAACTACTATTACCATGCCATTGCTTGCCTCTAAGCTCAGTGCTGAATGACATTCTTGCGTTCCATCGTCTGTCTCAGATCACCAAGTTCACCTGCGGCGGGTTCGTGATGGGTCTGCGGTTCAACCACGCGTCGGCGGACGGCATGGGCGCGGCGCAGTTCATCAACGCCGTGGGCGACATGGCGCGGGGGCTGACGGAGCCCAAGGTGCTGCCCGTGTGGCACCGGGAGAAGTTCCCCAACCCGAACATCAAGCCCGGACCGCTCCCGGAGCTCCCCGTGCTGGCGCTGGACTACGTCGTGCTCGACTTCCCCACGCCCTACATCGACGACCTCAAGAGGCAGTACAAGGCGCACAGCGGCAAGTTCTGCTCGGGCTTCGACGTGCTCACGGCCAAGCTCTGGCAGTGCCGCACCCGGGCGCTCGCCCTGGACCCTGCCACCGAGGTCAAGCTCTGCTTCTTCGCCAGTGTCCGCCACCTGCTCAAGCTCGACAGGGGGTACTATGGCAACTCCATCTTCCCCGTGAAGATGTCCGCGCCGGCTGAGAAGGTGCTCGCCTCCTCCATCTTGGAGGTCGTCGACATGATCCGGGAGGCCAAGGACAGGATGGCCGTCGAGTTCTTCCGCTTCGCCAAGGAGGAGACGGACCAGGACCCGTTCCAGATGACCTTCAACTACGAGTCCATCTATGTCTCCGACTGGAGCAAGCTCGGCTTCTCCGACGTGGACTACGGCTTTGGCCCGCCCATGTTCGCCGGCCCGCTTGTCAACAATGACTTCATTGCCTCCGTCGTCATCCTCAAGGCGCCGCTCCCGCTGGACGGCACCAGGATGCTCGCCAGCTGCGTCACCAAGGAGCACTCCGACGAGTTCGCCCGTGGCATGAAGGAAGACCTGCCCTGAATAACACTTTGATGTTGCTTATCATACAGCTGATCCATGATGAGACGGGGAAACTGAGATGAATGGTGACATAAAGATGCTTCTGTTTGGTTAATGTTGTTGTTAATTTTGGTTGTATTTATTTGTCACTTTATATCTTGGTCAATACAGTACTACTTTAGACAGCAAATTCGATCTTAATTTGTACCATTTGATATGAGACAGAGACAATAAAAAGGGTATACTGTCCATTTTTCGGTTGTTTGATGATCTTTCTTGTATTGTACAACAATTTTATGGAACAGAGAAATATTAGGCACAAACTGTAGAAACTCACTCAATCAATCAATTTTTTGGAACAGAGAAATATTAGGCACAAATTGTAGAAACTCAATATTGACTAGGCCCTGTTTAGTTCGCAAAAAAAATTATTTTTGGTTACTGTACATTTCGTTTTTATTTGACAAACATTGTCCAATCACGGAGTAACTAGGCTCAAAAAATTCAACTTACAGATTACAGATAAACTGTACAGTTAGTTTTTATTTTCATCTATATTTAATACTCCATGCATGCGACCAAAGATTCGATGTGACGGGAAATCTTGGAAATTTTTGCGAACTAAACAAGGCCTAATTTTATAGAACAGACAAATATCGACGTCGTATTATTTTAGGGCTGTCTGCAGCACGACGGCACGTCGCGATCAATTTTTGGGCCGTGTCATGTCTCGAACCTTGCTACGATAAGCTAGAGAAAAAGAAAATCAATTTACCTTTCCCAAGCTTTCCTCGACTATTATGGCCGTCTGATTTTTCTGATTAAACTACAAATCCATTTTTAACCATTCCTTAACTTTTTCGACCATTTGCTGTTGCACCTTGTATCTTGGATGACTTTGATGGTGGTCTTGCTAACGTGGCGCCACATCATACGTTGATGGTAAATCGGACTATGTTAAAAGTTTAAGGAGGTACTAGACTGCTTTTAAAAAATTTAACAAAAAAATCATAAAAATGAAGTTCAAAATTTTATCCAAACATTTTTACATAAAAAAGTAATACAATTAAACATCCTAAAATCTGGTTTAATCTTAGAAAATTCATAGAAATTTTGTTTTACCAAAGAAAATTATCAAACTAGTTTCAGGTTTTTCCTAAAATCATGTTCTTGTGGTAACTAGCTTGAATTGCTTGAATTTTAGTGAGCTCATTTTGGTGCTTATTTGCTAGTCGGAGCTCTGGTTTAGTCATTTTTTTTATTGTAATTAGTCAATATTGATCGTCTACTACGTAGAAGCGCACTGGAGTTTCATCAGGAGTACAAATTTGATTTAGGCCATGTTTAGTTTCGAATTTTTTTTTGATTTTAGGTACTGTAGTATTTCTGTTTTTGTTTGATAATTATTATTCTCATGGACTCTCATGATTTACAGGTAAACTGTGCAATTAGTTTTGTTTTTGTCTATATTTAATGCTCCATGTGTGCCGCAAGATTCGATGCGACGGGGAATCTTGAAAAGTTTTTGATTTTTTTGGGTGAACTAAAAAATGCCTTAGGCCATCTGCAATGGTTATCAAATAGCTAGCTAGAAGAAATTCTATTGGCTCTCAATAGCATTTTACAAATAGCTAGCGAGATGACGTATAAAAATAATAAAAAAGTAACACTTTCATTGGCTATCAAGTAGAGAGATCAAATAACTAGCGACTTTCTAATATCTAGCAACATATAAATAGCTAATCTAGCACGATCTTCTAGAAAAAGTTCTCTCACAATACTCTCCACAATAGCTAGCGATTTTATAATAGCTAGCGACTTCCTAAGCTAGCTATTTGCAAATTATCATTGAAAGCCAATAACATTCTTCCTAGAGATCAAATAGCTAGTGATTTAAACACACCATTGCGGACTTGGTGATATTAACGAGGTGGTGAAGACAACATGCATTAAATAGGTCTCTTCGGACCACCATGATGTAGTGATTGACTTTTGATGCGATGATTTGAATCTTTCTTAGTGTGTTCTATGTCAAGGTTCACGATTTGTTTAGTTCCAAAAAAATTCGGATTTCGCTAATGTAGCATTTTTGTTTTTATTTGACAAATGTTATCAAATTATGGACTAACTAGGATTTCGCTAATGTAGCATTTTTGTTTTTATTTGACAAATGTTATCAAATTATGGACTAACTAGGCTCAAAAGATTCATCTTGTGATTTACAGATAAATTGTGCAATTAGTTTTTGTTTTCGTCTATATTTAATGCTTTATGCATGTGTCTCAAGATTCGATGTGACGGAGAATCTTGAAAAGTTTTTGGTTTTTGGGGTGAACTAAACAAGACCTCAGTTTATCTAGTACTCTGTTTCTTGTGATGAATGATTGTAAGACTATGTTCTTTGGGCTTTTTTAGTTGTTGTTTTTTTCAATGAGTACTAAGTGACAAGTGGTATTTCCGGTCTTCAAACGAAAAAAGAATATAAATCTACTATAGTAACTACTGAGTGAAAGTATTTGATCAGACTAAGTTTATAAAAAATCAATATTTATAGCATAATATATATTGTGTTGTAAATTTTTTATAATTCAATATTTATGATATATTTATAGCATAATATATATTGTGTTGTATTTTTTTTATAATTTTGGTTGACTTTATAATGTTTGACTAAGAATAGAGTTAGAATTTATTCGAAGGGTGGTAATTGTATCTTTTCCATGTTAAAAAAATGTATCCTTTTCCAGGGAATGAGAGGACGCAACTAGCCCAGCTCCAAAGCCGCTCGAGCCTTCGCCGCGCCGCCTGGAACTGTGGCCATCGGCCCACCGCTGTACAGGCCTCGTCTTCTCCGCCGGCGATGTCGGCGCCGCCTGTGCGGACGCTCGCCGACCTTGATGGCGACGTGCTGGCTCACTGCGCTGGCTACCTCGGCGCCCGCGACGTCGCCAGCCTCTCCATGTGTTGCCGCCCCCTGCGCGCCGCCGCCTACTGCGACGCGGTCTGGTACCGCCTCTTCAGGTCGTGACTCTGACGCTCCCCTCTTGTATATGATTCAGAATCTGGGATTCATCATCCGCTGGTACATCTCGCTGCGCGTTTGCCTTCGCCTAGGGCAAAATCTAGGGAGCATGGTTTCCGCTTGGGTTATCGGTGATTGTTATTTGGACTTTGGAGATGGAGCAGGGTTGAATCTTGGGCAGAGTTTTGTTACCTTCCGAGTCCTATGCTAATTGTTCTGGTGGCAGCTGGGCCTAGGAAGGCACAAACATGGAGGGGAGGACAATCATTTGGGTTCCTTATTTTTTAGTTGTTTGGATCGGCTAATCCCTAATTTGCAGTTCATAAAATGTAGTGGGAGAAATCTTTCAATTCCACATTTTTTAAATTTCAGCATTGTACTATTGTAGCTGTAGAGGGTCATCCTTGTGAAACTTGCGATTTTTTCATGATTAGCATGCCTTCTTTGAGCAATTAAGTTGGAATTCAGTGTTGCATAATCCAGTGTTTTTTCACATGAGACATGATCTTTGCTGCTGGACACTACAGAATTACATATGTTTGCTATCGAACACAATTAAGTGTCCTAACATGATCTTTATTTTAGGACACAACTCTAACCTTCAGCAAATGTACACAATTTTGTAGTGCCAGAACAAGATCAGTTGTTTTTGGTGTCTTTCAGCACTGACCATGCATTTTGAGTTTGTTGCGAAGTACCTATATGTTGGGGACAGGGAATGACAATGCTGTCGTCCATGACAAATTAGGATGTTGAAGCTTCAAATTAGCAGTGAACAATGTCAAATGGATTATGTAATTCTGTCCAGGGGTTGAGATGTTATGATGTTATTTTTAATGACTATGCACACGGTTTACTTTTAATTCTAAGCTACATGAAATTTGATAGTGACATATGTTAGCAAGAACACCGTTGGGGGGGGGGGGTGCATCACTCATAGCAAATCGACCTATCTATATCGCTTTAGATTTTATGTCCTCATTGTTTGTGTCTCTTGTTGACTTGCTTGGGAATGGAAGGCTTTGTTGTTGCTCATAAAAATTGCTATGTTCATCTTATAGCCTACTTATATTTCTTCGTATAATTATTTAAACATTCAGGGATCAATGGCCATTTGAGAAAGTGCCTTGTGATGCTTTGGGGATAAGAGAACTATACATCCATAGGCACACTGATATACATCAGATGAAATTTGGTGACCCCGTATCAGTTCTTTATTACTTAGATTCTGCGGAAACAACACCAAGCCATCTAATGCTGGATAGGAACTCCATCTGGTTTTGTCAAGTGAGTTGAAATATAACTTTTTTTTTGTCTGAACCTACACACGATGTGTAATTTCTTCTTTGCAGGGTCCAGCTGCCAAAAAACTGAATATTAATTGGCCAGAAACTGAAATGACGGAAAACCACAGGAATCATAGTGCAAGGATCACTTGTCTGAGGTAACTGAAAAACAAATAACTGCTGCAGTATTGCTCACTCTCATGTAATCATAATTATTCTTAACCTGTGAGGAGAATTATAAGGGTTGAAAATTAAGCCCTTGATTTTATTCAACTATAAAACAATGACCAAGCTGCTAGTGCAGACAATGCTATACTGCTACTTAGATTCACTCCTTTAATAGCTGAAATAGCAGCGGTTGAGATCTCTAACGTATTATTTATTAATTGTGCAGGTTATTTTCTCTGATTGATACCCCACTGTTTCGAAGTGATACACAAAAAAATGAAAAAGCATTAGTCACTTCAAGCACAGACAGAACAATCCGTCTTTGTTGGAAGGTACCTCATTTCAACATTACAGTACCCCACTGGCACTGCTCTCCTTGCCTACAGGCTACAGCATGTGCATTTGCTTATGAACATCTGCAATTTGTAACATGCTTTGAAGGGATATCCCCATAATGACGAAACAACAACGAGAAAGCCATCCCAGTTTTGAAATCTTAAATAAGTGAGATTAATTTGCATCCACCTCACATATTGTAATGCTATTTTCCTTTTAATTCCTGGCTTCTGTTGTGTATTTGTATGTATACTGTGATCTTATTTTTCTTCCTACTCCCCCCGTTCCAAATTATAAGTTGCTTTGACCTTTTTGGTACATCCATTTTGCTATATATCTAGATATAATGCATGTCTAGATACTCCCTCCGTCCACGAAAGAATCAATTCCTAGAATCCATGTCGGTCAAACTTTTTTAAGTTTGACTAACTTTATAGGAAAGAGTAATAATATCTATGATATAAAATGCACATCATATGAAAATATATTCTATGATGAATCTAATGATACTAATTTGATACCATAAATCTTAGCATTTTTTTTCTAGAATTTTGGTCAAAGTTTAAAAAGTTTGACTTAGGACAACTCTAGAAATTGATTCTTTCGTGGGCGGAGGGAGTACATAGCAAATTCTATGTACCAAAAAAAGTAGTGACTTATAATTTGGAACGGAGGGAGTACAACATTGTGAGGACCTTCACTCTGCACCAGCTCTGGTAGCTATTATATAAAGTTGTGCTGCTGTGCTTCCTCACCTCGCCTTATCAGCATTCCATGTGAACATGCTGGTCTTGCTTTTGTATGACATCTTTTCTTCCTCCTTTAAGTATTAGCCTCTTACAGGGTATGCTTAGTTGCTTCGAGCCTCTTCCCAGTATGCTTAGGTGCTTGTAGATCTGCCATGGCATCAAAGTACTATTTGAAAGCATAACAATGCCCATATACATGTTTCCAAAGTAGCATGAATTTTGGACAGAGAAAGTTATAAAAGCACACCTGCTGTGTTCTATGCCTCCATGGTTTTGAAAGAATATATTTTAAACCTTTTCTTTCTTTCGAGACACGATTCTAGTTCCAAATCCCACTGGTACACAGATGAATGTGGATACTGCTTCCATTTTTTTTTGCTTCCCTTTTCAAATCTCCATTATATTTTATGATAAGCTTCCTTTCTTAGCCTCTGGTATGGGTTTATCCCCTCTGATACAGGTTTTGCCCATTGTGATGTGATATATAATGCAAACCCTCATGATTGGCTATCACAAGCTTTCTACTTGATTTTACTTAAAACATTGTCCAATTTGCATAGTATGAGTGCATTGCATACACGCCTTTTAGTTCACATTTATCCTCATTGGACACATCAACTGCTGTTAGATTGGCCTTCAACATTTTTTTTTAACGTAGGGTTACTCACGCTGTTACAAGGGCCATTCAGCGCCTGTCACTGCTCTGGCTGACAGATTGCTTATAGATGGTGAATCTAAAGTACTTGCAAGTGGAGGGGAAGACTGCACCATTCGGCTATGGTCTATGAGTACGAGGGCGAAAAATCACCCACTTATAGCAACATTTCATGGGCATGAAAAGGCACTGTCATTTTTATCTGTTGCGTGGTATGCACTGTCAAACTATCTGAATGAAGTTCACTATGTTACAATGTGTACAGTGCTGCTATCCAGAACATACATGTTCTGCTACTTTGCTTCAAGTAATAATTTTCATATAATTTGATTCTCATAATAGTTGCCTTCAGCATATGTTTCTTACTTCACACTGCTTCACGTACCATTATATGTTGAAGGAGAAAAGCTATTCATAGTATGCTATGACATCCTCAAACATGGTCATGAAAACAAATTAGTTTTAACCTTTCTTTTCCTTTCCTTTTATCTTCCAGGCATAAGTCCTCCCTGTTGGTGAGCTGTTCCAAAGACTCAAAGGTAATGGGACATCTGTCGCAAATATATCTAGCAAACCACAATAAGAAAAAAATAATTTGAAGATAAATTTGTCAATGACTCTCTTCTCTTCTTTTTGACTGGCTTTACCTTAGCAGTATGTTTATCATCTCAGACAGTGGTTTGATGCCAATGCAAGTCCTTTTTCCTTAGGAATCATACTTACATTCTTTTCATGCTGGTATATTGCATCAGGTTAAAGTTTGGGACACAGTGGCTCCTTCCAGTGGTTCATCGTCATGTGTAGGCAGTACTCACCTCATCTCAAATGGGCCACCAATTGCTATGAAATGCCATGAATACCTTTGCTATATCGCTGCTGGACCTGAAGTGACAGCGATTGACTTGAGGACAATGAAGAAGGCTTCTGTTCTTTCACTCCACAACCATAGAATACTTTCTTGTGAGATGCTGCCTTCTGAATGGTTAATATGTACTGGCACGAAAGACAAGTAAGCTCGCAAAATCCTTGTAAGCACTGGACTTCATCTATCCTTGTAGATTTGATTGAGAACGTTAAACCTAAATTACTACTCATCATTGTTTGTTGACCAGGGCTCTTCTGTGGGACATCCGTAAGGCTCAAGAACTCCCAAACACAGTGGCGGAAATGCAATCAAATGGCCCAGTGACACTGCTTCACTTGGATCCATACAAGGTGGTGACCGGAGTACTGTCGGACGGCGAGGTCCATGTCTGGAAAACCCAGACAGGGGACTTGCTGAACACATTGGGCTTTGGCGAACCTGCAGGCGTGCGGAGCACAGTGTCAGCCATGGCTGTGGATGGGTGCAGGATTGCCATGGCGGGCAGGTCTCCAGAAGGCAGCGTGTTGCACTACCGTGACTTTTCGACGTCTTCTGCCCCTGTATCTTTGCCGGGCAAGGAGAAGGAGGTCTCCAGGTTCTGGAGACCCCAGCAATCCGAGGACAGCGAGGACGATAGTGAGGAAGAAGACTATTGATTAATTATGCACTCTCTCTCTCTCTCTCTCTCTCTCTCTCTCTCTCTTCTCTCTCTCTCTCTCTCTCTCTGAGCTTTCAGTTTTGGTTTCCTGCAGTTGTAACTTGTATTACAAGAGAGATAAGTTTGTTGTATGTGAGCGTGGTTTCTGATTCTTTTGCGAAGATTAATAAGTGGAGTACATACATCTGGCCCCTGGACTATGCAGATAATGCAGTATTATATATATGTGCCAAGTGAAGTGGGGCATCCCTTGTTAAAAGGAAGTGAGCATCTGTCAACTGGGCCTGAGTGCTCACGGCGTGCTTGCATCATGCGTGCACGTCTGCAGGGTACTACAAGATGCTAGAAGTAATACCAGAGGTTACATTACCATGGGCGCCGCAGGTGTTGATAAGTATACCGCTCTGTGTGTCGTGTTTGTGTTGCTTTGGATTTGGTGAGGATAATGCTAATGCTACTGCCTACTGGTAATGCGCTTCCGCTTTGCTCTTTGTTTATGCCTGCAACTCCAAAGCTTCGTGGAACAATCAGACAATATGCCTATGCTTTATACTATGCAGCAAAAATACTTTTATAGAAATGCAAAAACGTTTATAGCTTAAAAAAGGTACTCAATCCATTCCAAATTGTAAGTCGTTTGACTTTTTTAATATCAAGTTTGACCACTCATCTTATTTAAAGTTTTGTACAAAATATCATTTTTTTTGTTGTGTATTGGTTTATTAATAAAAGTTCTTTAAAAATGACTTAAATTTGACTATATTTGCACAAATTTTTTGAATAAGACGAGTGGTCAAACTTGGGGTAAAAAAAATCAAACGACTTACAATTTGAAATGGAGGAAATATCTTGCATTGACACAGACACAGACAGGTCATCGTCACAGGCCTTTTATCCATTGGAATCCTGTGTGGAAGGCGACAAGAGCCACGGCATATATTTGTTGCAGAGCGAGCACTCACGGCCATGGGCACGCGGATCCTCGTTCTGCATTGTATGACAAAATAGGCATGCAACAAGAAGGCAGAAAGGACCCCAGGCCAGGCCCCTGCAAGTTTTTCCAGAGCTGTTTGGCTTGGCTGCCCAGCCCACAGGAATATCTGATGCGATGGTCTCTGGTTTGGTTTCTCTTCCTCTCCAGCAGCCGGCAGCAGCTTATTATAAAACTTCAGAGGGAACCCAATTTCCTTGGTGTACACCGGCGGCAACAAAGCGGACCGAGCATTCTTACCGGCAGCTACTAAGCTCTTAATTACTAACAACATCTATTTTTGAATGTTTCCAAACCTACGTTGTGCTTCGAAACCAAATATTTTGAATGTTCATTGACGGTTAAAATAATATTCATAAGTTTAACTTATACATGATCAACGTTATCTGTGAACGGGATTACACACTAATGATGTGTATGTGCACTAGAATTGGCATATTGCTCAAAAGCGATGTGCTCATCGACATTGAGTCTTTCGTGGATTGACATATACTCTCTCCAAAACAGTTGGCACTTTAGATATGAATCTAGATAAATAGTTATCCAGATTTATAGCTAAAGTGTCAACTATTTTAGAATAAAGGGAGTACATGCATTTTTGTTGTTGATTTGTCATTACACAATTTGACTAGTACTCCTACTTAAATTTGTTGTTGGATGTGTTTATTTATATTTTTATAAAACTATTTTTCAAACAAATCTACTCATACCATTCCTAGTTAGATGTTTAAAATGAATACACACAAAAAGTTTTTTAGTCAAAATTTAAAGTGATCGGTTGCACGCAATCTAAAATGTCTGGCCGGAGGGAGTATATATGTATATATGTTGGTACAATCCGGGGCGTGTAGCAAAAAGCACTAGTATTTTTTTTTTAAAAAAAAGCACTGCTATTTCGTAATAGAATACTCCCCGGCCACGACCTTCGACGACTATAAAAATCTTCGGGTACTCCTAAGTTTCCCAGCTCAATCAGTGCAAGAATGCCGGCACTTTTGGCTGCCGTCGTCTAGAGCTCTCTCCAAGTCCAAGCCCTTGCCCCTCACACTCCCGCCGTCCCGCGAGGGCTTTGATGCGGGTGGAGTCCAGCGGCGGCGTCCCTGAGCTGGAAGACAGCAGGTGGGCGCCGAGAGACGCCGGCGCGCAAGGCCGGCGGCGGCAGCGGCAGCGACGGCCGCGGCGCGGCGCGGGGGCGCCCCAACCGATGGCCGCGCCCGCCACCGCCGTGCAGCGGCTCTTCGAGGCGTGCCGCGAGGTCTTCACCGGAGCTGGTCCAGGCGCGGTTCCACCGCCGGCCGGCGTCGAGAGGATCAAGTCCGTTCTAGGTAACTGATTGATTCCCGACGTCTGTCATCCAAATCATCGTCGTTCCCGTATCAGAGATCGTACTCGTACCCGTCTTGTGCATGTGGCCATTGGCCTGCTGTGTGCGCTGTGAACTATGCGTGGTTTGTATTCGACGTTATAGCTGTGTAGCCACATATGCCCACATGACATTATATGCCATCGTAGTTTTTCGTTGGGCCGGGGAACGTCGTGGATCCTGTGATAGCTCAACTAGATTTGTTTGATTTTTGAGAATTACACTTTGGTGGAAATTAAATAAGGATCACATTCATCAGCCTCTGAAAAGAAAAATGTAGAGGGTCTTTCTATACTCATCTAATAAATGTGGAACTGCATGCGATGCAGTTGCTAATTAACTTAGACTCGTTGCTTTCTTCCCACGAAGAGAATCTTTCTGCAAGTAAACTAACAAACAACCAATGGATCGGAATAGCACATTTCCTTTTGATATAATTACCAAGGTTAGATACAAATGTGCAATGCCAATTTATGTCATGAATTTATTGCAACTTGCAAGCAACATGCTATTGGTGAGAATGAAATACGAAATATACTTATATACCTGACTTGTGCTACTTGTGTTCCTGGTGGAAATAAAGATGGGCAATTGAGAACAGAAACCATGTGCTGCCCATGGTATATATGCATACACATATGATGTAACTGCTGGTATTGTCTCGCTTTGTGTGAGGGTGGGATGCAGTCAAGACTATACGTCCATCTTGGAGTTGCACTAGCTAGCTAGCTAGGGTTGTCTTTTATTTCATTTGGCCACCAAAACCTTGCGAGGTACTACCACGAATATAGTTACTTAATGGCAACTCGCCAAGTCTGTTGAGCACATTTCTCGAATGATGAGGTCAACGGTGGAAGCTGTTGTACCATCCTTTTGATAATGTTTGTTTATATCCATCATTGACCTGCCGTGATGTTTGTGGCGAAAGATGCTCAAGGTGTTATATTTACGTCTACATGCATGCTAATTGGTTCTTTGGTTTTCTTTTTGGGTACACCTTAGCACACATCATATCACTATATTTTAGTTGTTCTATGCGGCATAGCTGACAAGCTGCACCGTTAATCCCTGCAGTATACCAGGCGATAGAGCATTTCATTGTTGTCTCTGTAGTTTATTAAAGTGTTATCCTTAGGCCTTTTATGCCAACCAATCCCACATATTGGACTATCTTTAGTTCTATGATCTATCGTGCGCAGCTAATTAGTATGAGTCCTTGCATACGAGCTAGCATGGCCCTTCTTTGAGTTCCACAGGTAAAACTTTTTTCATGCTGACTTTAGCAAATATTCATAATGATATAGCTTATTTTTTTCTAGTCAAGTTCCAGTTAAAATTCACCTCAAGTCCTCAATCTATTTTGTTTCATGCCAAAATGTGGCAACTTCTGTACCTCATTGACATATATAGGCCTGCAACTGCAATTACGAGAGTTGTACTACAAGTTTCATACATGTGTTAGACCTTCATATTTCAAAGACCTATGCTCTCTAACGGGTATTCATATCCTTGAGAGACCGCCAATGCAATCATGTTACACCTAATGAAAACGAATTTCGATTTTGCTGATATTTGTTTCACCATTTATGTCCTGCAGATAGTATCACAGCAGCAGATGTTCGTCTAACATCCAACATGTCATATTTCCGACGTGTTGATCCCCATGGTACTCCAAAAATCACTTACTTGCACCTATACAAGTGTGAAGCTTTCTCGGTATGCTTAACCACTACTAACAACAGTTCTTGATAATTTACCACATTTGTAAGCTAAGGTGTACATGGTTGTACTTATTTGTACAGATTGGCATCTTTTGTTTGCCTTCAAGGGGTGTCATTCCTCTACATAATCACCCTGGCATGACTGTGTTCAGCAAGCTTTTGTTTGGTGCCATGCATATAAAATCTTATGACTGGGCTGCTGCTCAACAAGATACACCTGGTATTGTTGGTTCATTTCCCTAAGCTTAACACTCTCACACATAGCTTAACATTTGCCTTTTCTTTTCTCTCTCTCTTTTGATCATAGATCAACTGCAAGGACCACATTTGGCAAAGGTGAAGGTTGATGGCATCTTGACTGCACCCCATGAAACATTGGTACTATATCCAGAAGATGGTGGTAATATGCATTGCTTTACTGCACAAAATGCTTGTGCAGTGCTTGATGTCCTTGGCCCTCCATATGATGATGGTAGTGGAAGGCACTGTCAGTACTACAATGTCGCTTCCTCTGCAATTTCTGTTGGTAAGATTTTTACCTGAGTTAAATGGCTCATATATTAGTACTCACAGTATTGGAATATTGTTGTTTTGTAAACCAACTGTTTGCCTCGACATAATATGTTTATGTCTTTTGCTTCAGCATACTTATCCTTGATCCAAAAAAATATGTATATAAAGGTATAGAACAAATCAGATATTTATATGCATATCCTTACAGGCTTACACACGTACTTCCCCATCTATTAAATCTACGTATGTCTGCCCCCTGAAATTATATGATTGCAATCCCATACAATACTCTATTAGTTAAACAAGCATCATGCCCTTGTTTATTTCTAAATCATCAGGCTCCTACCCAACTGAAAATGCTAAGACTGTACTCTTAATATTGTCCACTCACACCTTAAGTTTAATTTTCTGTATCATTTCCCTGATCATATTATACATTGTAACTTGTAAGCGTACTAGAAGAAAACTAAACTATTGGCGGCTAACTTGAAAAGGTGCATTTTACAGCAGGCTCAACTATAGTGCCTGGAGGTGACAGATATGAATGGCTGGAGGAGAGCGAGCCACCACGAGATTTTTATCTTGTTGGATCAACATATATGGGCCCAAGAATTTTGGATCATTGAACTCTATGCCTGTGGGGATGCTTAATTTGGTTTCTTGGAGAACATGAGTTTTGCATACATATATTCCTGAAAGAAGGTGACCAAATGGAAATTTGTACATAGATAACTGGATCTCAAGGCCTCCATTGATTATCGTTAACTGTTGGTCTTCATTAATTCAACTGGAAGACTGGAACTGCTTAGTAAGAACCAATGAGAACAAGGAAAGTGCTTGCTAAATAGGTTATGCATGTAGACCCCTGTTTATACCCCCCTCCCTAGTTTTCTGTATCTGCTGTCCCTATCTGTTAGAGTGTGATTCAATCCTACTCATTCTTGGGTTGGCAAAATGTTGCCTGATCTCCTTGGTGTCCTATGCATCTAAACTACCGAGGAAACCTTGGAACACCTCTTCTTTAAGTGTGTCTTCGTGCAAGCTTGATGTCTCAGTCATAATCTTAGTGTTGACACCGGGGTTGAACCTTTTATCACTTTGGAACATTTCAAACAATAGTTGGGAGTCCCTCTCTACATGGAAATTATCATACTACTGAGCTGGAGCATTTGGGTCTCAAGGAATGACCACATCTTGCAAGGAATTCTGTCGCCTATATCAAAATTGCCGAGCCTTTTTCAAGGAAGAGTTTCCTCTGGTTACCCAAAGAGAGAAGAAGAAATATTTTCTTTTATAGAAAAATAGCTAGAGAGCCAATTGTCATCTTATTATATCCTTTGTGTCCTGTTTTGTTTCCTGATTTCTGCTGCTTAGGCATATCAAATTGCCGAGCCATTTTCAAGAAAGAGTTTGCTCTATTTATCCAAAGAGCGAATAAGAAACATTTTCCTTTTATCGAAGAATGGCTAGAGCACCAATTTTGATCTTTTTTATATTGTTTGTCCTATTTTGTTTCCTGATTTCTGTTGCTTGGACACTATTATTAATCTATACATATATTAACCAGTAGGAGCTACACCTCTTGTTTTTTTGGGGAAAAAATATTGCCTGATCGATTTTAGCTGTGTTTTCTTTCCTGAATTCGTAATTTTCAGACTGTGAACCATTTTCTGTGGCAGAAGAAAGCAATGTCAATTGTTGATTTAGCCAATATGCAAGAAATGTTAAGCAGTATATCTGTTTACATAAATTTGTTCTCTGTTTTTCCAGCTACTGCTGGGCTTACAGAAGATTTTAGATGCTATCGCTACTTGGCTGGGTTCACGCTGGACATTTTTTTTCAAAGGAACATGATGTCTGATTTGTCTGGGGATCACACTGGGTACATACCCTTCTCATTTCTTTTAGGTGCCCCTGCACTTCGTGTCTGATTACTTATCTATTGTATCATCAGATTGTATCTTTCTTTCTTGTTTGATTTAAAAGGACGGTAGCATTCTCCCAAGTGTTCTGGGACTTCTGTTTCTCTATTAATTGTAGTATAATAACGTGGATGTATGTCCAGCCCATATATATAAAGGCACCTACTTCTCCAAGGTTAGTCAAGGCCAAAAAAAAGGCCTAATCCGCATGATCCGCAGGACTAGTTCGGGTGAGACGACGAGGATTTGGGACATGCAATGGCTCCCAAGAGATGGACTGTTACTATACTTGGCCAAACGGGCGGCCCGGCTCTGGTACTATACGGCACTATGCGACACTATGTCCTACCATGCCATACCGTCTCGGGTCATCGTGCCAAGCTCTCGGCCTAGGCACGGCACTATGGCTCCTTAACCGTGCCGTGCCGGCCCATGGCTTCGGGAGGAGTCGAGAAGCTCACTGTGTCCCGCCTCAAGAAGAAGACGGGCGCCACCGCTGTCGTATAGCCAGGCGGGAGAGAGAGTGGCCGCGGCAAGGATGCGTCTGCGCCACCGGTTAGGAGTTAGGGTTTGGAAGGGTTGTCTGATATTTATATACGTGGCTCAGAATACATCTAATGGTCATGATCTATCCTCAAAGCATCAGACGATGGAAATAATCGGGCTAGCGTCGTGCCAGCCTATTAGCCGTGCCGTGCAGTGCCCGTGACGGCACTGCAGGCCGAAGTTACGGCCCAGGCACGACACTACCACCGGGCCGTACCGTACCTGGATCGTGCTTTTTAGTATCGTGCTCGAGCCGGCCCATTGGGTTAATGCTATATGGAAATCTATACTGTTACGGCCACTTGGAGCGACAAAACCCAATCTGCCACAATTGGTCAGTGAGCTAATTGACTCGACTTCGCGGTGCTAGGTTAGTTAGAAGCTAAGGGAATTTTTCACGCTGATGGACTGGGAGATCATCGAGGGTATTCCTCTTAGCACGATGCCGCAAGAAGATTTCTAGGCACGACACTATGAGAAATCTAGCGTCTTCATGATCAGGTTAGCTTATTGCATGCTGGTGCGAAGCTGGGAGACGAATTCAGCTTAGGAGGAGGATCGCCCGAGTAGTTCGGAAGCTGGATCACATGAGAAGCAATGGAGCGAGCTGTGGAAGATCAAGGTTTCTTCCAAGATCAGGGTGTTCCTATATGGAGACTGGCTAGGCACTCAATTCTAACGGGTGATGTCATATAGGAATATGGCTACTGATGGGTGTTGTTCCTTATGCGGCGCAGATGCTGATTCATGGAGGCACACATTGCTAGAGTAGTGGAGTGCAACCTAGCCAGATGTGTTTGGGCCTTGGAAAGGGAGGAGATTACCAAGTTCTTATGCCAAGTGCAATGGTTGGATGCTCGGGCTTGGCTTGCAGAGGTGATTTGATCGCTTAAGCATGAAGAGCTTACAAGGGTTGTCGTTCATTTGTGAGCGATTTGGTGCGAGACGCAAGGTGATAGCATGAGAATTATTTTCAGAACCCTTTGTCAACCCATATGTTTGTTGAGCGATTTATTGGTGAGCTCATGGAAGTCCGGTTGGAGAAGAAACATGGTCGGCCAGAGTAGAGATGACAATGGGTAATTAGCCGTTGGGTATATGCTACCTATATCCTTACCCACGAGAAAATATTTTATCCGCTAATTTAACCATACCCGTGTACGGGTAAGAGTTTTTTCTCATACCCTTACCTACGCGGGTAACGGGTAACCATGGGTTATCCTTACCCATGATTCCAAGAATACTTACAAAAAATAAATACATATTTAAATATTTAGGCTCCTAGTTTCAGCCAAAGCATCACAAGTTATAAATAAAATCATCAAATATACAAGCTCCATGAACACCTAATCAAGTAATTACTAGATATCAAGTGGCAAAATTCATAAGTTCCCGTGCTGTGCAGCCGCCGCAAGGAGATAGGGGAAAGGGGAGGGAGCGGATGGGTGAGGGCCTAAGGTTTGACAGCATTATATATGATTTTTATTGGGCTTGGACTGTGTATAGTGATTTTGACCCATGATTCTAACTTATTGAATCGGGTTAAAATTACCCATGGGTTAACGGGTATGAGCAATGCAGTCTCATACTCTTACCCGCTGGGTAACATTTTTTTCTCATTATCTTACCTATGGGTACAAAAATAGCCATACCTTTACCCTAATGAGGTAATTACCCATCGAGTTTCGGGTTTTGGGTAAAGATTGCCATCTTTAGGCCAGAGGCAGCTCACGGGGTGCAGCCAGTGGCGGAGGGTGAACCAAGATTAAGGAGGAGCAAATAGAAAAAACCATTGTTGCTCCTAGCTATGAAAGCTTTTTAGATATGATTATTCCTGTAGTCTGTAAGTATTTAAGAGATTATAGTCTACCAAAACTAGAATTTGTAGGCACCAAAGCACAGAGGAAGAGGGGGCGGAGGCCCAGTTTCGCCTCCACGAGCCTCCGCCCCTAGGTGCAGCCTGGATCAGACCGTCGGCTGGGCTGGGCAAGATCAACATGGATGCGACAATCTTCGAGAATTTGAGGCATTCGACATCGGTTATTGTGGTGCATGATGAAGGAGGAAACTTCTTGGGAGCCTCGACACTGGTAGTAGAAGAAAACACTGATGCGGAGGTGGTCAAGGCGTTAGGGCATCCGCAATGGTGTTCAAATCGCTAACCATTTGATCTCTAGAAAGAATGTTATGGACTCTCAATGGCAATTTGCAAATAGCTAGCTTAGAAAGTCGCTAGCTATTAGGGAGTCGCTAACTACTGTGGAGAGTATTGTGAGAGAATTATTTCTAGAAGATCGTGCTAGATTAGCTATTTATGAGTCGCTAGCTATTAGGAAGTCGCTAGCTATTTGATCTCTCTCCTCGATAGCCAATAAGAGTGCTATTTTTAAATTATTTTTATACGTCATCTCACTAGCTATTTGTAAAGTGCTATTGAAAGCCAATAAAATTCCTCTTAGCTAGCTATTTGATAACCATTGCGAATGACCTTAGCCTACGGCAAAGAGCTAGCCCTGGCTAGCTAGTGGCCTTGGTTTGCAGACAGTGAGGCAGACCAGTGATTATGCCAACGTGGTTCGAAGTATCCAAGGCAGGGCGAGGAGATAGACAGGTACGGTGCCATCATCTTAGGGCACGTACAACGTCGTCGCTTTCCCGTCTCCAACTTGCCATTTTTGCGAAAACGTCCTCTGTTTAGGCTGGAGACGGCCTCCCCGTCGTCTCGCGAGGCGACAGCGAAGGCCCGTGCTCCGAGGCTGAATCGACAGGGAGAGCTGCGCTGTATGGCCTCGTCGTCACAAGTCGACGGCGCGCTCAGATCCCATATGTCACTCGCGGTTTCTGGTTTGGGCGCGCGCCAAAATCCATCTGCAGCTTCTGTCCTTCTTCAGCGCCGACCACCGGCATCCTCGTCGCTTGCGTCGCTCGAGATGTCCTCGTCGGCTAGGAAGAGGCGGCGGATGCTGTTGCAGCCTTGGCCCTTACCTCCGTCATGGAAGCGGCTCGACGGCGGCGGAACGTTCCCTCGGTCATGGTGGCGGCTCCGGGTTGGGGGCAGATGCTGCGGGTCGCACCCTTGGTCGCGGAAGGCTCGGCGACAACATCCTCCATGGCCGCATGTGCAACTGCATCTGGTATGGTTGATTCAATGACCTCAATCGATTCATAGTTCTGCATCTGGTAGACTGGTACTGCTGATTCGGCGGCAGCTTCTGCATCTGGTATGCTTAACTCAATTGTTTAAGTATAATCAACATTAACATTATTGCTGCCGCAATTCAGTTGGCACGCTTGAGATGCACTTGCTTGCTTCCATGACATGCTAAACATGTTGATGTTATTTTGTCAGAGAGCAAAAGTTGCAGGGCAGTATTCAAGAAAGATATAGAGCTTGCCACTGATAACTTCTCTGAAGAAAGATATAGAGCATCCTGCATTAAGACAATGTAATGTACAAATATGCACTATGCAGCTGAGCCTAGCTTTATAGTACCAGTGTATTTGGTTAGCAGAAGAGTGGTGTGATGATGTCTTGTTTATTTTTGGCTGCAGCAAGTTCTCTAAAATCTGCTCTTCATCAGAGGTCTCCAATCCGTCGAGGCTGATGTTGGAGAAATCAACTAAGTTTTATTGGGTCGATGCTGCATATTAGCCACTGATCTTGAAGCTCCAAGTTGTTGAACGGAGCCATTGGGTCGTCCTTCTCTCGGATGATCACAAACAAGCCAAACACATCTTCGGTGGAACAACCAAAGCACATGCCTATGGAAAAGCAATCACATGGAGCTTCAACAAAGGTGCAGTCTACTGAAATAATATGGTTTATGCTTGATTGAGCATAAGTGCTGTTAGTGTGAATTGGAATACCCGTGAACGCTCTTTGTTACGTGAAGAAAATGTTACAATTATATAGTATATCATTTATATTGATGATTTTTTTTTAAAAAAAAATATGTAATCATGTTAATCTTATTTGACTTGATCAATTATGATAGCAACACAATGGTATATAAAATGTATTCGTAGTTGATCTTAGCTACATACAAAGCATTAAATAGCTTATAGACGACCTCTTGTCTATGGGTTGTATGACTTGTTCTTTTAGTTGTCTATATGTCAAATTCGAGACTCTTACAGACGACCCCCCGTCTGTGGGTTGTACATGCCCTTAGAAATAAAATCTAGAATAGAGAACCTTTGAAGGATTGATTTAATTTTTCGATGGACGGAGTTCAAATATCGATGCACATCTTCTAGCTAGAAGCTCTGTAAATTTACTAATATGTAGACATGTTTAGTTTTTGGAGCCTCCTGATGACATTTATAACTATATTTCGTTAAACGAATAAAGACAGTGCTCCACTCATTTTATATTCGTGAATAAAAATTCAAATCATCCCAGTAGGGCTCAGGCCCTGTTTAGTGGGAAATCTTTCGGTCCAAACGTTCGGACGGGAGACATCGTCCCATAGTTTCCCACCATGTTTTCCCGCGCGCTGCGGTGGGAGAAAGGCCACGCGTGGGAGGCAATACAAAGTACAACGTCACTACGTGGAGGCCACGCGTGGGAGGCAGTACAAAGTACAGGTAGGTACGTAATGTTCCATTTTTCTCTTATATTTTTCTTTTCGTATTTATTTTTTCTTTCCTATTCTTTTTCCTTCTTTTTATTTTTATCGTTTTATTTTCTTTTTAGTTTTCTATGTTTTTTCATTCTTATTTTATTTTTTTCTGTTCTCTATTTTTCTCTTTCTTATTCTTCTCCCATTTTTTGTTGTCTTTTCATTTCTTTTCTCTTTCTATCTTTTTTATTTTTGTGCTTCATTTTCCATTTTTATTTTCATATGATTTTTTTATTATTCTTTTTTTATATATTTTATGTTTATTTTTTATTTTTCTTTATGTTCACTTACCGTAAATGTGATGTTCTATTTTTATTTTTTCTTATCCTTTTTCTTTTGATTTTCTTTTATTTGTTTCTTTTCTAACTATGTTTTTCTTTTGATTCATGTTTTTTATATTTTAATCTTTCTTTAGTTTTTCTTTTCTTTTTTTTTTCATTTTCGTTTTCTTTTTATGTTTTAGGTGTTTATTTTATTTTATTACCTTTCTTTTTTTTTTCTTTTTATTTTTCCGGATGTTCTATATTGTTTTTTATATGATGTTCAATGTTTTTATGTTTAAGTATTATTTATGTGATGTTTTTTATTTATGTTTAAATAGTATACATGTAATGTTCTGTCCGTATTTTGCGATGCTCGTGTAATAAACATGTTCTATTTTTTTATGTTCACATAGTATACATGTAATGTTCTAAAATGGTTTTTGTCGTGTTATGTGGTATATAATGTTATATTCTATGTTTTTTAATGCTATTGTAATATACATGTGACGTTCTATGATATTTTTTGTGATGTTCACGTATTATAAATGTGATGTTCTATGATGTTTCTGTATGTTCATGTGGTATAAATATGATGTTATATGGTGTATTTTGTAATGTTCTCATAGTATACATGTGATGTTCACGTAGTATATAGTGATGTTCTATGATGTTTTTTTTGTGTTCGTGTAGTATACATGTGTTGTTCTATTATATTTTTTTGATGTTTTATGAAGTATTTAATGATGTTCACTTAATACACATATGATGTTCTATAGTATACTTTTAGGATGTTTGAAAAGTACTCGTATGATATTTTTAATTTTTTTCTCTATTAAATGTTTCTTATTTTTTGCTCTAGATTTCATAAGAATATTTTTCTTATGGAGACGGAACATTTGTTCTTCAAACCTAGAACATTGTCTCACCAAAATGTTCTATTTTCATAAGATAGATGTTCATTATTAAAATTTTATCTAAATATATTCATGTCATGTGGGGTCTCATTTTGAAGAATTTATTGCAAGAAACCTGATGGTGTAATCGGAATTTAATTTGGATGTTTAGTTTAGGAGTTATGATTTTTTAGTTTGTTTGGAAATTATTGTGTGTGAATGCATGATAGCTGGGTGTACTGTTTGTGCATGAGTCGTCCGTGCATACATCAGAACACGTTGTCTAAGAAAGAGCCCACTGAAGAAACAGTCTGTCTACACCTGCACGTGATAAAACAAGACAGATGTGCAGTGAAACAAGGACATGCGAATTTTGGGCGGGAGCTGCCGGACCGCGAATTCGGTCCGAACGGCCGGACCCGAAGAGCCCCCCTGTTTGGTTGCCGCTGATTTTTTTTATCACTTATCACATCGAATATTTAGACACATGTATGAAATACTAAATATAGACTATTTACGAAACTAAAAACACAACTAGAGAATAATTTGCGAGATAAATCTTTTGAGCCTAATTAGTCCATTATTAGACACTAATTATAAAATAAAAATACTACAGTACCTGCCAAACACTCTCTTAAATATTTCATTAAAAATAACTGATTCGAGTAACTTTTAATCTCGTATATATAAGTCTAAATGGGCCGTGTGGGGCCATAGCAGCCCAGTATCGTTGGAGCAGTACCGTGCGTAAGTTCATCTATAAGTCTGTACTAGATTTAGGGAGTCTCCAGAAAATATAATTGCTTATAATACAAGTTGAGTCACATTGGATCCTCCCTAAAAATATTCAAATAATGAGACGTTTTATAATTGTTGGAATCGCTACGTAAATTTCTTTTCTCGATTTAATTCATGGAAGGATAATAATGTTATTATACAAGATTCTCTCAAATCCCAACCCGTATCATCGGCGACGACGGCTCCTAGTAACACGCACTGGTGGACGCCAACGGGTGGAACTATAAGAAGATTTTTAAAAAACTTAAGAAGAAATTTTTTATCTAATTAACTATAGTACTTGAATTATACACCCTAACTATGCTATTCAAAATATTATTTTTTCAATTATAAATTTACGCTTTTACCCTTCATTAAAAAAAGAAATACGAAAAAATGAATTACCACTCCTCTATTTAGGGTTTTAATCCCTATAATTTCAGAGACGATGGAAGGCGATGTGACGTCTACGGTCCTCCGACCATAGATACACCTATCGCCTTGCTCTCATCGCTTTTCATGTTCTGAGTCCACCGACCATAGACACCAATCGTTTCTAATCGCCTCTCCAACCATTGTAAAAATGCATGTGCTATGCATCATACATGTAGCAGAAATAACATTGTTACCTGCCTCTTCAGTAGTTTAACAGCTTTTGAGTGATCAGTTTATGTTTTTGGAGGAACTGATCAGAAAGAAGAAACGATGGGCCATAATGACAACTACTGATTGATTGTCGTTATCCAAACTCATCAGCATACTACTCACTTCTCACTGAATTATTGTTTGTTCTTTTCCATGAGACCATGAGGACATCCCGATCGAAGTTACAGTCATGCTTCAGTATGAATACAACCTGGATCCTCACACAATTATGAAGTGTATTGTATCCCGTTACAATGTCAATTGTCAAACATGCATTGTCACCGGAGATAAGAGAAGTCTCCTGACTTGCCGTACAATATGATCACAGCCCAACCTGCCTATGCAAGTGTTCACACATTACAAATCCAGAGTTGACATTTCAACTGTTAAGCTGCTGACTACAGAGGTGAGCAACCCTTATGATTTTATCCTCGGTGGAGAAAACGTTGATGTGACCGAATCATCTTTGGTTTCCTCACACCAACTCCAAGTAGTTGACATCTGAATTAATTATAATATTTTATTCTGATTTTATATAGTTCCTTTCATCCTAATTATAGTTTGCTTTGGGTTTGTTCTAAGTCAGACTTACCTAGCTTTGATCAAGTTTATTGAAAATATATTACATTAACATCTATGAGTTCAAAATTCAAATAAGTGCACTATCATTATATTTCATGGAGAATTAATGAAACTAATTTGATATTGTAAATGTAGATAAAATTTCTATAAACTTGGTCAAACTTAGAGAAAAATTGACTTAGAAAAAGCCAAAGTGAACTACAGTTTGGAAGAGAGGTGTTCTTGAAGCTGCTCTGCTTGAGAAGGTCTTGGTTTATTTTCGCAGAGTTGCTTAAGCAGTACCATCTTTAGATCCTGACAACCCATTTATTTTCGCAGAGTTGCTTAAGCAGTGCCATCTTGAGAAGGTCTTGGTTTATTTTTCCATGCTTTCCATGTAGACTTGTTATTAACCATTTGTGCCTTTGGTCCTGTTCGCTGATGAAAGACTAAGCCTCAACCAAGTACTAGCAGCCTGTAAAGAAATGGCCGAGCAATGGCACTGCAGATTCCTGCGGCGGAAGAGGCAAATTGTTGATCAGTGGTGCCAATTTTTTGACATGGCTCGCTAGGAACACCAAACCCAACTCATTTCTTTCTTTGTATCAGCTGAAACCATCACCATCTGGGTCATGAGTTTTCTATGCTATTTGTAAATTATTACAGGACGTTTTGGGCCATCATATAATATAAATTCAGGTGGGCACCACCTCCTCTCTTAAAAAAAAGTCATGGATGAAAGTACTGTTGTTTTATTCGGAAGAAAATATGTAGCCTAGATACCAAATCACCTCGGCAGCAGAATGGAGTTGCTTTGTTTGTTAAAGGATATGGTTAATTATATCATTTCATATTTTAAATTTGGTGAGTATAATATTTTACAGGAAAAAATAGTTTTATAAAATTGGAAACAAACCTCAGGTTTCTTTTAAAATAATAATCAAACCGATGCCCCTGAATCACAAAATGCACACTACCTCTGAAATTTGTGTAGAGCATTGCCAAGCATGCCTTTATCAGATCTTTTAGGAAGTCATTGTTTAAGTGAGAACAATAGTACAGCTTGCGTCATTCTTATGTGCATAGAGACAAGTTGAGTTTGGCTATTTCCTGGAAGCTGACTAGTGCAGCCTTATCTTTAGCCCATTACCACTGTTATCGCTAATGATGGTTATAGGGGCAATAAACTAGCTATAGTAATTAGTAAATTAATAACTGATGAATCATTGCATGAAGAGTAAAATTAAGAGTGAGGTCCATGCCAAAAAAAGTCTATGCTAAGCACACAGGGTTGAAGTTGAAGATGCAACTTGGATAGTACTTAGTACACTGAAACTCATCATCCGCAAGTCAAAATTCTGACGTGCTGTCCTGTCATCGCTTTTACCTAATTAATAACATATAATTAGTATTACACATTATTTTCGTAACGTGCATGATTCTTCGGTGCTGAAAAAGTGAAAACCTTTGATTCTACCTTGCTAAATTATCCCTCCAATGAAACTCAGCTACTGATCCATAAAAGTCAACTGAAGTTAACATTTTTTACTATTCATTGAAAGCTAACACTTCGTCTGCACCTCAAAACATTAACAATATATGATCTCAGTTGTCTGAACCCTTTCAAGGAAGCATAGTGACTGGTGAGAATCACCAAATAGCCCTTTGTTAAGTTTACTTCATTTTGATAGATCAACAACCAGTCAAACCACATTTGTCAGTATTTGCGTACAGTTGCTGTATAATTAGTAGCAAGTAAGCTACTATCGGCATCATCTCCTAACTAATTTGCTAACAACTCAGTTAATTACAGTCAGTCGATTGTATGATATAAGCCCACGACACACCACCACGGGTTTTTAGAATTAGCAGGTAATGTAGCCTTGGTTATATGGTGCATCCACAGATTTGTCCTTTCCGTGTCAGAGTTTAGTCCACAATCAAATTGTAAAGTCTGTGTCATTACTCCATTAGTTTAACTAAACAAAGTGATCCCAGCTTGACTATGCTGGTCCCTGTTGTTTTCCAAACAGAGATCGGAATGAGATGTTACTACAACCCAGAAAATTTTCTGGTGTTATCTTTGGTGCTAAAGAAGGATTGTTTCCAGCTATGCATGCAAGGCTCAACAGCTTGATTCACATCTCTTCAGATTTTGAGCCTGACATCTGTGTTTTCATGAGCTATTCTACTTATGCATCATTTCATTTTTCTTTGTACCAGTGAACAAACGGAGATGAACTACATGTTGGTTTTACACCGACAACAACCAAACACCATTATTCAATAGTGCCATATGACTTATTTGTAGCTAGGGACTAGGTATTTCAAAAACACACCGTTCTGAAGATTACACATGGACAGAGGTAGCTGTCATAGTCATATAAAGCATCCTCTCAGGTTTCTACATAGAAAGTGAAATAGCAACAAACAGTTCTTTGACACAACAACTTCCACGCACTTTACCGCTTTTGTTCTTCTGATGGATTCCATTCCACATGCATTCAAAAAAGTGTTGTTCAAGCCTTGATCCTGGTCAAGCAACTGCAAAGTCTTCCGAGGAAAATTACTGTTACTGTTCCAAATCTGACAACAAGAAAGTCTTATTGGGGATGCAATGCTGACCTGTAGCAGTTGAATCGCGCGCATACTAGTATATCGATCTGTCCATCATTAGTCTCCAGTTCAGTCTGGCAGATCCATGATCTGACACTTCCATAACTTCTGACAAATTGTTGACCTCGAGTATTTGAATGCACAGGTCGCAAGAACTCGCTAATTAATATTCTAATTCGATCGTGGCTAAGTGACATTACAGTTCTTCCCATTGGGCATGCAGCTCCCTGAACCGATCCATCCATGTGAAAGACGACTTCTTAGCAGGATGATCTCTGCCTTCTGACTTTCTGCAGTTTTCTTTTCTTTTTTTCATTCAGTAATCAGGACTCGGTAATCCACGAAATGAAAACTCCGCCAGCGGAATTTGACAGCTGGAAAAAATCGAACTCGGCGGCGAGAACCATCGTCGTCGTCGTCGCCGCCGGTAGGGTGAGCTTGAATTTGGGACGGCTCACGGCCGGATTTTAATATGCTGATGATGTAGCAGCAGTGGCTTCCAAGCATCAAACACCCGGAAGATCGTCACAGACAAGAGGGAGAAGACATTTGTGTTTTCGCTTAATTTCCTTGGGGCAATTGCAAGGAGGTCTTTGCTTAGGAAAAATGTGATGGAAACCCGGATCGCCGCCCCCACTTGAGGACCAAAGATTTGACCAGATCGTTGAAAAGGTTGGCCTCGCATGACGCGCGCGTCGGCAATAGGTCTGCTCATCCGCTAGCTGTATTCGTTCATTAGAGAAATGGTTGATAATATACTATATATTTAGGAATTAGGTAGGAAAGACGCCTCCTTGATGCAACTCCGTTGACTAACACCTGCAGTTTACTTGAGCTGCTGATCGAGTCCATCATGCATATCATCCAAGTATCCAACCGCCATGTGCATGCTTTTGTATATTTGTATGTATGCCGTTTTGTCTCCGCGGCCATACATTTTTCAATTCCAAATTGTGTGTTTCCTTGAGGGAAATGGCGCTGTTGCATGACACCAGCATGGCTGATTTCCTTCTTATTAGACCCAATCTTCTCTGCATGCAGTACGATCAGAATTGCAAAGTCGTCTCTCAGATTCGGCTGACACACACACACGAACTGACACAGGATGACAGGACTGCCTTCATTTTCCAGGGTATGTACATCCTCTGATGGAGTCAAATTTCACTCCCCAAAAACCCTTTGATGGAGTCCTGGGTACCCCTACTTCTGATTTGGGCTTGCTTCCTTGCCTCTACCTCCAAATCAGCCCCATATTTTATTTTATTTTATTTTTCTCTTTTTATTATAGTTATACTACATATAGTCTATGTATTTGACCCGGCATAAATTTTAAAAATAATGTGATGAGTTTGTATAAATGATTTATATTCAAACGTACAAATTCAACAGAAAATTAAAATTTGAAAGATCAGATAAAGTGTCATCCCAAGGTAAAACATAGTCTTGTCACATCATCATCAATCATCATCTCGTCTTCCTCCTACCATTGTTCAATTTGATCTTCAACATTCATGACAAACCATCTACGTACCAAATTATAGACAAATTGGCATGGCAACATCAAACTTCACAATGGGGCTGAGACCGAGCTTGGTGGAAAGGAGCTTACGCGCTAGAAGTGGGATGACGATAGAGAAAGCTGAGCTAGGGCGTATTGGAGCTGGGAAGGGTATGTAAGTGAGGTCAAACTCCAGCAGATAAGTTGAGGGTAGGGTTTGGCTGATAGGGTGGGGGCGGGGGTAGCGGTAGCAAATTAAAGGCAACATACGAGTTAGAGGAGGAGCTGGTCTGCATACGAGCACAGATGACAAAATGAAACGAAAAGAAAATTAAAGTAGGGTGTGAGGTGAACCAGGAATGAGATGTGGAGTGGGAAAGTTGGGAGGGTGTGAGCAGGGTATTTGATTCAGCATAAAAAAATAAAATAGAGGCATCTAGAGTTGATCTAAATCTCTAAACGGATCATGACTCCTTGCTATAGTTTATGCAGGAGCCAGAGCCAATAAAGTAGAAAAAAATTGTGGTTTCACTAAATCTTAATATATTTTAAGAGGAGAATAAAAATTGTTTCTTACTAGAGTGAGGACCCGAAATTGAATTCGGCCAGAGCTCCACCAAATGAGGCCTAAGCATCTGGAGTTGATCTAAACATTGTGTAAGATACGTCCTATGCACTCTCTCTGTTCTAGCGTATAGACCCTTTTATCTTTTTTTTTTCTAAATACTCGTTTTTTATTTATATATATCTAGCAGACATATCACATATCTATCTAGGTACATAATTAGATATCTAGAAAAACAAAAACGATCTACAATTTGTGACGGAGGGTGGTACTACCGCGTGCACTAATTTGTTTGTCAAACCAATCTGATATTCAGATCTAGCCTCGCGGCCTCACTGGCTCTCGATTGTTTCTCCCCTCCTCGCCGGTGGGCCCCAACATGGCGGGCAGTTTGATTAACCATCTGGGCCTCCTTTACTTTCACCCAAAAATCCAAAAAAATTTAAGATTTTTCATCACATCAAATCTTTAGACACATGCATAGAGTATTAAATATAAACAAAAATTAGAACTAATTGCACAGTTTGGTCGGAATTGACGAGAACACCTTTTAAGCCTAGTTAGTCCATGGTTGGACAATAATTACTACAAACAAACAAAAATGCTACAGTGTCATTTTTTTTCCTTCATGAACTAAACAACACCCTGATCGCGTTGGTGAGCTAGCTAGGACGACGGATCAATGCAATGCAGCAACTATATTACAGTACTATTCATAATATTCAATGGGCGGGCAGGCGGGCGGGCGAGGTGAGGTCAGCGGCGCCTTCCATGACGCCCGAAGAAGAGAAACAGGAGGAGGCCGGGGCCACACGGCCACCGGTTTCAACGTGCTTCGCTGGAATCTCAACCAAAACCTCGATCGCGTATTCGCGTTGCAGTTTTGTTTTTTTTTAAAAAAAAACCTCACGAATAAAATCCGTTTTTGAAAAAAAAAAAAGCTTCACGCTTACTTAAAGCTAGCTGCTATGCTATATAGCCGTCGCGCGTGTAGGCAAAGGCGATTGGATGGCAACCGACTGGAGTGTCGCGGTCGCGGTCGCGGTCGTCGCCGGCGCCAGTGCGTTATGTTGTTGTTGGATGGAATAAAGCAGCAGCGGGCGCGTGCATGCGGATCCATATCCTTCTGCAATTATTTCTACAGCCTGTTCATTTAAGTTTATTTGTTAAAGAGTCAACTCTTCAATAATATTTTTCTCCCATATAAGATCTTATTTAATTGAGGAGATGAATAGTTTTTTTAAGTATCATGTCACTTTTATTTTTATTTATTAATTGTTATCTAAACATAGATTAACTAGACTCCAAAGGTTTATGTCGCAAATTACATCTAAATTGTACAATTAGTTATCTTTTTTTTATTTTTTTCTCGAACCAGAGGTAACCTCCATTTCCATTAAGTTCAACGGAAATACATCAGTTCATTCAAAACTGTTGCAGGACCACGAGAAAACTAGATAAAACCAGAACAAGGCCACTCACAACTTCGGCTTAACCTAAGAAAGCTTACCCTGAGACCAAAGAACTAAAGACAACCAAGCAGACATCCTTAACATACAGACTCCAAAAGAAGGTATTACACACGATTATGGAAACAGTCTTTCAAACATCAAAACAACTCAGTTCTGAGAATTGTCATCCGATCTCTCCTTCAGGAATAGGTTGCCACCCCCCTGCTTCGACTTTATCATCAACTTGGTAGCAATCTGCAACATTGTGGTCACTCCAGCTTGAAGCGTCTCCTTATCCATCTCCGGGAACAAACCTGCCCAATATGTCATGAGGCCACATGCATAACAAATAATCTCAGCAGGATTTCTAATTTTTTTTCCCTTCAAAACAACTTTTGTTTCTAGTTTTCCAAATTGCCCAGCAAATGGCAGTAATGCCCATAGTATGAAACTGCTTGCCAAAAGGCGACCAACACTCACACCATGTCCGACATTGGTTAAGAGAATTGGGTACATTGTTAGCTCCAATGCAATGAGCAACAATGGCCCAAACTGCCTTAGTTGTACTACAGTGAAAAAAGAGATGAGAAACACTTTCATCCTAATTACAAAAGTAACATACTGGGTCACCAACCCATTTTCTTTTAATCAAGTTATCCTTCGTTAAAATCGCATTATTGAGAAGAAGCCAGAGAAAAATCTTGATTTTAGTAGGTATTTTGCTTTTCCTAATTTTACTATAAGAATGGCCTGAGTCATCAGATGCCATAGCATTATAAACTGATTTTACACTAAAACGACCAGTAATTTCAACTTTCCAAACAACTGAATCATGATCAGAAGTAAAATTAACTTTCCTCATATCACTCAAGATTTTTTTATGTTCATGTAGCATAAGATTCGATGTGATGAGAAATCTTAAAAACTTTTTAAATTTTAGTGTGAACTAAACAAGATCTAAATCACCAAATACTTTCAATCATGTTTATCAGCCAAATAAACGGGCTGATCGATCGCGATCGTGAGGGGGAGGCGGAGCCCCCGAGCGCGTTTCCGTCCGTCGCGCCCGTCCCGTCCATCACATGTGCTGGATGCTGATGTGTTTGTTTTATTCTTATTCCTGCTGGCTGTGGCGTGGCGCCTGCGCCTGCGCCTGTGCTGTGCTGCGTCTGCGTGCTCTCCCAATGGTCTTCCATTGCATGCAACTGCCTTTTCCTTCCATCTGAAATTCCGCACATGGCGATAAGTACGCGCGCGTGGGTGGTGACGCCGACTGTGGCGTGTGACCTGACCTGTGGGGCGTCTACGCGGCTGTACTGCCATGCATGTACTGCTACTACTACTGTTCTGTTCACACGAGGCTAGCTAGGAAAGGCGCGACGCGATCGACGACCGCCTTTTTCAGCTCTCCGGTGGGGACGCCCGGGCTGACGGCGGCTGCCACGTACGGTGCCACCCTACACTACATATATTGATGATACATATATATATATATATATATATACATATGGGCTTTGGAGAGCCGTTGATCTGCTTTCAGATTCGTACGGGCCGGGGAGAGGATGACCAACCTTCATTCTTTTAATTTGGACGTGGTGGTGGTGGTGGGACTACTATACACGAGGCATCATTCATCACACATATTTCCACAATAAAATCCACATTATATTGACGACGTATGCATGTGTTCCATCGATGCCGGTCGTAACGAGTTTGTGTACATATAAAAACATATCAACGTCTCCAGCTAACGTCAGACGAATGCGCTATCATCAAGACATGTTTTATTTCTCTCGATTTTAATGTAGCTATAATTTGATGCTTGTGTATTTTTATTTTAAACATATAGGGAGTATTCTCTGTTCTAGATTGTACGTCTTTCTAATTTTCTTCCTAAAGTAACGTATCTACGGAAGCCAATCTGAAATGGAGTGACATTTTGGAACATAGGGAGTATTGTGCACAACCAACTCTTAGCATGACTGGTAGGTATGGCGGTGTGTGTAGATGTGCCTGATATTTAATTTGCAATCGAAAAATGGATAAAAGGGGTCAACTATCGCTGGTTTTGGATGCACACTACTAAAAAGAAATTCTAATTAATGCTTGACCCCTTTCCGAAAATGGTTAGATGCGTTTTTTTGGCTTTTGGCTCAAAATTAAGTTGGCTCCATATGTTTTTTTCTGACTGTTAGTTTTTTTTTTAAAAAAAATAGCTTCTGAGCACATCGATCCAATGTGCTTTTCAACTTTCAGTTTATTTCTCAACATCTAGGCAATGCTTCGACGGTTCTGGTGGTGTGTGTGTGGGTATGCTTGACCTTTGTAACGGAACGAAGATATACTCCACGTCCACGGTGGATAAATAAATAAATAAAAGTAAACGATGGATAGGTATGGATTACTTGCTCGATCATCCAGCAGATTCGAGTCTTAGGCGCTTGCATGCATTGTGACCTGTTAAAATCGCTCGCGTCGTCTTCAGATTTGATCCATCGACGGCTGAACAATTCCTCAACCTCTCGGTTGCTTCTTCAACTTGCTGGCAGAGAAAGCACCCCGCCGCGGCCGTACGAAAGTCAACAGCACGCCGGCCCTAAACAATCGCTGGACGCTCGCACCGCCGTACGGGGTCCTTCCCTCATGCGTTCGTACACACACGCGTACTCCGGCCGCCGCCCGCCGCCCGCCGGGAGAGCCGCGGGTGCCAACATGTAAGAACGCATGCATTTTTGTCAGCCCCAATCCGTCGACAAGTCAGAGCACGGCGCGCCGCAGCGGCTAATTAACCGCCCGACCCTTTGGACCCACCGGCCGGCCGGTCGTTCCGGTCGCCGGAGCAGCTAGCTAGCTAGGTAGGTAGGAGTATATACCTCTACCTCGCGTAGCAGAGAGCCCTGGCGCGCGCGCGCGTTGGCAGCGACACGCAGGACACGGTTGGGGAGACCGCGGCGGCGACCACGCCACGACGACGGCGACGACGTACGGTGACAATGGGGACGACGGGCTATTCTATTGCGCGGTGGGCGCTCGATCGCTTGCTTGCTTGTCTCGCTTACCCGTGGGGCCGGCCGGTGCGTGCGTGTGGGCCAGCTAAACCAGTTGACATTTTTGATGCGATGCGGCCATGCCTATAGCCGTATGGACGAGGACGAGGACGACGACGACGACGACTGAACCGTGATAGGCTCCGCCACTGGGATTCGGTGAGGCATCTACCATTTGTTTATCCCCAAGCGAGTCAGAAACTGCAGGCTTGTTGAGCTTTCCTGCCTCTCTCCTTCCTTCTTTATAAGGAGACGAACGAACGAGCTCCGCATAGAGAGGTACGGCCAGGACAAGCCATTGCGTGCCTTGCCGAAAGCTGAGCGGAGCTAGCTAGCTGCTGCTCGATCGAGAAGGGAGGGGTAGGCCGGCCGTTGCGGCTAGCTAGCTAGCTTGGTTGGTTGGTTAAGTTGCCATGGAGGTCGCCGTCGAAAGGCCGCCGCCGGCGCCGCAGGTGAAGGCGGAGGAGAAGAGACCCGACGCCAAGCCAGAGATCGCCGCCCGGCCACCGGTATGAACTGCATGACCTGTTCGATCCTTAATTTAATTTCGCTTTTCTTCAACGCAAAACTAGCTAGAGAGATCTGACGAGACAGAGCATGAACTTTAATTAATTTATTTTGTGGATGGATGCAGATGGTAGGAAGCGCTCTTCCGATAGTCTTCGAAAGCTTTCCATCGACGCAAAGAGACGCGGCCGGCGGCATCAACGTCAAGCAGGAGGAACGCAGGCTGGAGGCGGCCAGGGCGGAGATGGGCGAGGTGAGGGAGGAGAACGAGCGCCTCAAGTCGATGCTGTCCCGCATCGTCAGCCAGTACCAGTCCCTGCAGATGCACTTCCTCGACGTCGTCAAGGTGCAGGAGCAAGCATCGTCTGCAGCCAAGGTGGCCGAGAAGAAGCTCCCCGTCGCGCCGGCGCCGGCGCCGAATCCCGGCACCGACGACGACGGCCCCGACGACCTCGTCTCCCTGAGCCTCGGCACCAGGGCAAATAGCGGTGGCGCACCCCGCCGCAAGGGGCACGAGAGGTCGTCGTCCTCGTCCGGCACCGCTGAGACAACCACCGCCGCCGACGCTGATGACCAAGGCCACCACCAGCTCTCCCTCGGTCTTGGTTTCGCGCGCGGAAACGGGCTGCCGTCGTCCACCACGACGGCCACGGACGACGACAAGGCGAGCCACGCGTCCACGGCGCCCGTCCTGAACCTGACCTCCGACAGCAGCGGCAGTGCCGACGACAACGACGACGCCAAGCCTGCCCTGGCGGCCGCGGGCACAGCCCGTAAGAGCCCGAGCGCCGGTGCCGGTGCCGGAGACAGATCAGCTGACGATGAGGTGCAGCAGCAGGCCAAGAAGGCTAGGGTTTCCGTCAGGGTCAAATGCGACACTCCCACGGTACGTACGTTACAAGTGTGCTACTATGCTTATGAAAATTGTTCCAAATAAACACAAATTAGCATTGTTTGAGCTCTAGCTAAACGCAACTTAGTGTTAGACCTACCCTAACAATTGTTTTGTGTCATGATAATCATCAGATGCCCGATGGCTGCCAATGGCGCAAGTACGGGCAGAAGATCTCCAAGGGGAACCCGTGCCCGCGCGCCTACTACCGCTGCACGGTGGCGGCGCACTGCCCGGTGAGAAAGCAGGTGCAGCGGTGCGCGGAGGACACGTCGATCCTGATCACCACGTACGAGGGCGCGCACAATCACCCGCTAACGCCGGCGGCGACGGCCATGGCGTCCACGACCTCCGCGGCGGTGGCCATGCTCACCTCGGGCTCCACCACCTCCGCCGCCTCGGCCTCGCTCGTCCACGGCCACGGCCACCCGCTGCCGGCCGCCGCCGGGCTGTTCGGCCCCACCACCATGGTCTCCACCGCCGCGTCCTGCCCCACCATCACGCTCGACCTCACCTCCCCCGCCGCGCCGCACTCCCTCATGCACTCCTCGCCCTACGCCGCCGCCGCAGCAGCAGCAGCAGCAGCGGGGTTCGAGTCCAAGGCGTTCCCGGCGGCGTGGAGCAACGGGTACCTGGCGTACGGCGGCGCCCACCCGTCCTACTACTCCAAGAGCTCGACGTCGCCGGCTCTGGGGCACCTGTTCGGTGGAAGCCTGGGCGTGCCATCGAGACCGGAACAGCTGTACGCCCAGTCGTACCTGCAGAGAGCCAGCAGCCTGGGCGGCGGCCATGGCGCGGTGGCGCCGGCGGCCGTCACGGACACGCTCGCGAAGGCGATCACGTCCGATCCGAGCTTCCAGTCCGCCCTGGCCGCGGCGATCACGTCCGTCATGGGCCGCGGCGGGGCCGCTGCTGCCCAGAAGTGATCAGGAATTCAGGATCCGCGGCGCAGGCATGCACCATGCGGAAGATCGATTGGCAAGGGCAAATCGCCGTTTTTGAGCCCAGCTGCCATGCATGCATGCATGGATTAGTGGTTCATGTGTAATTAATAAGTGCATCGTGGTTATTTTACTTTGTTCATTGGAGTAGTTTTTGGAGTGTTCGTAATTGGCTGGGGAAATGGTTGGTGATCACAATATGTCAATGTAACAGGGATCATCAAATTGATCGATCTATGTACATAGCACAGACGAGTCAAGAATTGTACGTATTTATGCACCATGGATAGAATGAAAGGAAGTTTTGATGGATCAGGTTGTTCGACCTAAATTTGATGGGATCCGAATGAAACCCTAATACTTTTTTCCCATTCCATTGCAAGTGCAACATAACACGCGCCACACTCGCAACTTCCAAATGATACAAAGGACATGATAGAGCTAGAGAAGTCGTTTTGAGATGAGAGATCAGATCAGGGGGCATCTAATTTGTTCATCCCAAGGGAGGTTTTGACATGACAGATCAGGAGGCATTTGATATATGTTCGTCCCAGGGGAGGTTTTGACATGACAGATCATGGGGCGTTTGATTTATTCATGAATGATTTGATTGATCAAGCACAGCTACACTCAATGAGCGTTAATGACCAGGCCAGGCAAGCAAAATTAAACTACAGATGATGGAGATATATGTTACTAAATGAAGTCTGAATCAAGACTTTGGACGCCGATCTGAACCAGGTCAAACAACTACCGTATTAGTTGGAGATTAGCCAGAGATGCAGGCGATTGCTCTGCTCGTCAGAGAAGACATGGACAGGCGAACCAATCAAAGTTGACTAAATATATACGGGAGAAGACTTAGGAACGATCCTCTCTTCAGTATTGATTAGTAGTACGTGCGCTGAGTGCTGTCCATTTCTTCAGCTTCCGAATAGGGCTATGTCCATGTCTTCTTCAGTTTCTGAAGTCTTCTGTCCATTTCTTCAGTTTCTGAAATAGCGTTTTCAGACCAATCGACAATATACATATTCAGATTCTCCGAGGATTGAGTCAATGACTGAGAAGAGAATTTTAAGCGGTGTTCGTGGCGTGTGACGAGATCAGATTGTGGCTAGTTGAATGCGCCTGTAACACCATCTTGCCTTGCATTCAGTTGGACCGATGCGAACTAGTTTAAGATTCTGGGTATGCTCAGTTTCAGTTCATCACGCTCGTTGGCCTATCAGACCTAATTTGTTCAGACTTCAGACGCTCTTTGATTAAGTAGTACAAGAGTTTTTTTTTCCGATCCCTGAGCTATGTTGTTTTAATTTCAAGGGCTTAAACCACAGTATTGACTATTGAGACCTGGTAAACTAAGTAAACATATACGCAAACGCAATAATGCAACAACTTTGGTCAGAGATGACAGCACTTCAAAACTCTGATCTGAAATTCTGAACCAATGCAAGTCAACCAACCACCGTAGTTGCAGATTGCTCATAAGAAAATATCAGGAGTACAGAGTAAAAAGGGATAATTGTGCAATCTAACTGATATCTCTCTCTCTTTCTCTCTCTCTCTCTCTCTGTTTGCAATATATGTACTTTCCAAAATACATGTTGCCGATTTTACCAGCTCCCGACATAGGGTTTTCGTTTCTTTTCATTTTCGCTATGGTACTAAAACATTGGTCACAGATGACAGCACCTGAAAACTCTTATCTGAACCAATGCAAGTCAAGCAACTCTACCATATTTGAAAATTGCTCATAAGAGAAGACGAGGACAACAGACTAAGGGATGATTGGAGTTTCATGCTCTAACTTATATTTTTGCATTATACACTTCGCAAAATATGACTCTGTTTTGCTAGTGTATATGCTGTTGATCTTATCAGTTCCCTGAAAATATGACACAATATATATCAGTTTCAGAAAGTCTGACTGTTGTTATTCATCATAGATTTTTTTTCCCTAGGAAAGTCTGGCAGCTCAGCTTGTCAGTATTCAGTACAGCGAGATATATACGTGGACCTGTATTATTGAATCAAAGGGAACGCTCAGCTAATCAGAAATAGACTCGGTGTATGTATGTCTAACTGTAATGACAGTATGGTACGTACAAACTCCAAACCCAAAAAAAAGCAGGGATCGATCGTCTCGATCTCCACGCGTTCGTGAACATTCTAGCTACAAGATCCGTACGTGCGTGTAACTGATGAGGGATCAGTACGACGACTCCGACGAGTGAGCCGCCGCCGCCGCCAGCTGCGCCTCCCACGCGTCAAAAGCGCCGCTCCAGCTGGGTGCTGCCACCAGCGCCGCCGACGCCGAGCCCGAGCATGGAGACGAGAAGCAGGGCGCTGCTGCGGTTGCGGTTGCGCCGCGCGGCGGCGGCGGGCAGAGGTAGGCGGCGCCCGGCGCGGCGTGGTTGTGGACGCCGTCGTAGGTGGTGATGACGTAGCGCGGGTCGTCGCTGTCCCGCTCCACGCGCTTCTTGACGCCGCAGCCCTCCGACGAGCACCGGTAGTAGTTCCTGCACGCACGGCGCGGCGCGGCGGCGGCGATCAGCACGTCATGCATGCATGCATGAGCGTGACCATGGAATGGAACTGAAGTGATCGCCGGAGTCGTATTGTATTGTGCTGTACCTCGGGTTGGGGCTGCTCTTGACCGCCTTCTTGCCGTACTTGCGCCACTTGAAGCCGTCGTCCAGCACGTCCACCTCCGACCTCGTCCGGAACCCGATCCGTGACGCCGGCGGCCGGCCGCCGCCGCCGTTCCCACCAGTGCCAGCAGCTGGTCCGCTCATCGGCCTCCTCCCGTCGCCGTCGACGCCGCCATAGCTCCTGAATCCGATCAAACCACGCAACTGATGGGATGAGCATAGCTGCCACAACCGACGACGGCGACAGCGAACATTAATTATCGCACGCAAGAAGCTACATGTACGTATATATACCCCATCCACAGTAGTTATATCCGCGTACGGAAACTTACAGCAGGCTCATGCCATTGTCGAACGCCGGCGCCGGCGGCGAGCAGTAGCCGCCGCCGCAGCCGGGAGCGCGAGCGCCGCCCATCTCCTCGCCGAACTGGAAGTAGTAGTAGTAGTAGTCATCAGCCATGGCCGTGGCGGCGGCGGTCGGTGGGAACTCCGCCACGAGGTCGCCGGGTGGTGGTGGTGATGGGAAGTACGAGGAGGCAGCGGCGGCGGCCGGCGGGTAGGCGGCGTAGCAGCTGGCGTCGTGGGCGAGTCCTAGCGATGCCGCCATGTAGAGTAGACGCACGCACACGGCACACCACCGGCGCGACTGTGGAGCGAACCAGCGGTGCTGCTGCTGCTATAGCTGCCGTTGCGCTGCGTGTGACGGGACGGGGATAGATATATATTCCATCACCGTGTCAAGCTCGGCAATTTATACTAGCGCCCGAACGACGCTGGCACATCGTCGTCTGTGGTGCTAGCTAGCTGAAGCTGATGATGAGATGAGGCGATGAGAGCTCAAGTCTCTGAAGCGATCGCGAAGTGAGGAACGAGCAGGGCTAGCCATTAGGCTTCTTCATGGATGTTTCACACAGCGGCAGCTCGCGCACGCAGAAGGTTCGTCGTCGTTCGATTCTCAGAAGCGTCTGCACGTGTCGAATGGTGTGACCGACTTTTGGAATTTTCGACGGGACAAACTAACCCTGCTGCCAAGGCCTTGTTTAGCCTTGTTTAGTTCCCAAAATTTTTCAAGATTCCCCGTCACATCGAATTTTGCGGCACATGCATGAAGCATTAAATATAGACGAAAACAAAAACTAATTACGCAGTTTACCTGTAAATCGCGAGACGAATCTTTTGATCCTAGTTAGTCTATGATTGGATAATATTTGTCACAAACAAACGAAAATGCTACAGTAGCGAAATTCAAAATTTTTCTCAAACTAAACAAGGCCTTAGTTCCCAAAAAATTTTGTAAAATTTTTCAGATTCCCCGTCACATCGAATCTTTAGACGCATGCATGGAGTACTAAATATAGATAAAAATAAAAACTAATTGCACAGTTTGGTCGAAATTGACGAGACGAATCTTTTGAGCCTAGTTAGTCCATGATTGGATAATTTTTGTCAAATACAAACGAAAATGCTACAGTGTCGATTTTGCAAAAAATTTTGAAACTAAACAAGGCCCAAGTCCACAAGCTAGCTAGGAGCCGAGACCGACCGCCGGCCGGCCGTTGGTTCCGGCGGCCGGCTAGCTGGGCGCGCGCGCGGTGACCGCGCACTGACTGTCCAGCATGCATGCATGTACTGTATAAATTCTTGGGCGCCGGCCGTCGTACGTCCTATGTTATTACCACACGTATACGTAGTACGTACTGCTCTGTTGCAAATTATAAGTCATTTCAAGAATCTTGGAGAGTCAAAGCATTTTTAAGTTTGACCAAAATTATAGAGAGAAATATAAAGATTTATGTCATAAAATAGGTACACTATAAAAATATAACTAACAAATAATCTAATGATACTTGGTTGGTACTAAAAAATGTTATTATTTTGATATATAAATTTGGTCAAACTTTAAAAACTTTGACTCTCCAGGATTCTTAGAATGACTTATAATTTAGAACGGAGGGAGTACTATCTGGTTCGTGTAGTCAGAGCTACCTAGAGTTCCTGGCTGTCCAAACTCCAAAAACGAAGCAGACCGATCGTCTTCGTTCTTCAGGTCCAAAATAGCGTCTCTGCCGGCCGGGGTCTGGATATTCCTGACGGGTGGATCAAGCGCATTACTGGCACTTTGGGCACGGTACGTACGGTGCATGCACCTGGCCGGGCGGAGGCAAGCGACACCTGTCAGAGATTTACCGGCCGCTTCTAATCCGTTGCGTGACTACCGACGACGAATCGAAGCTGGACGGTCTCACTTTCTCCGACGATCGAGCGCGAGGCCGAGGATGCCATGACCATGACCCATGAGCCATCGGCGGCCGGTTCCACGCCGCCGGTGCAGCAGCACAAGCCAGAAAAAGTGACCGTGCCGACGTCCGGGTCACCGGGTGAGTCGTGGCACGGTAACACGATAACAGCTACTGGTACCACTAGTGTGCCGGATCTGGACTAGGCGACGGCCGTCGACAGCAACGTGCGCCGCGCGCACGCAGAATTAAATGAACCTAGTTAACTTCACGATTGATGATGCGTCTATACTTTAACCGTTTACCGTCTACTCTCTGTCCGTCCCAAACTAAGTGTGGTTTTCGCTTTCCGAAAAATAACTTTAACTAAATATATAGTAAAAAATATTAGTATTTCTAGTACGTAATTAGTATCATTGGAAAGATCTTTAAGTCTAATTTTTTAACAAATTTATTTAGAGATATAAATATTGCATATATTTTCTACAAATCGAGTCAAACTTGTGGCACAAAAACCTAAAACGACACTCTTTTTGGGACGGAGGGAGTACATATTTAGGTCATCCTAAGTGAGGTTTTCAAAATCCAATTTCTAATATATCTATATTTTAAAAACATTACATAAAAATTTTATAGGGAATAAAACCTTCTCTGCTCTCATATAACTCTTATCATCTCTTTCATTAATATAATAACACATCAACATATTTAATATGTATGTTAATCTAATAAAATCCTCGTTGAGACTATATATAGCCTTATTCCCTCTCACAGTCGCACTCAAGAAATATGTTACAATATATTATACAGAACATGGTCTACCAGGTGAAACTTTTGTTAGGAAATACTATTAAAATATGACATTTCAATTTATATATCACTAGATATTGCAAATTAGATCACTAGATATTTATTTAGAAATACTTTTTCTAGCGAGCGATCTATGTTGTATATTTGCTATGTTATTAAAATGCCTTCAAATAAATAAACTATCATGTTAATCGTGTATGTCTAGTCTTCAATATGCTAATGGGGGTAGGTTTTTGTGCATGTGTTTATAGAGGGTGGGTGTGCATGCGTTGTGAATATCTAAGTTGTATTGTGTAATAAAAAATCGAAAGATCACATACCTAACACAATTAATAGTAATTAATTTTGGGTACAACTTATACAACTAATATTTAATTAATAATGGGTAAAAAATATATGCAAAATAGCAAGTTGATTTTTATACGAGTTGGAAAGAAGACACCTAAATCAAGGTACATGTAAACACAACTACAAAAACAAAATTAGAATAAAAACAGTAACAGTTTGATCTCCAAATGAATTGTAAAAAATAACTAAATAAGTAGTCCATCCAAATTAAATCATGATCAATAAATAGAAAGATATTATAGAAAAATAGTAATTTGATCCCCATATATAGGAAAAGGCACCTAAACAAAAGGTTAGTGTACTACAAGCTAGGTGAAGTTAAAAAATAATCTCTTTCACACTCAGGTGCTTTTGATATATTTGATATATTGCCTGAAATTCATCCATTGATTCCCCAATTTGCATGTCTAACAAGATCACAAGCAATGTGTGGTAACCAACCTTGTTTGACTTTATCTACATGAGTAGACTGTAACAAGCGGAAACAAACATGGTCACATATGTCAAACAACAGTGATTTATTGTGAGAGAAAAACATTGTTGAATAGCTGGTAGATTCGGCTGATAAGCTCAAGCGAACAAGGAGGTCAGCCAAGGAACTGAATGATTTGTGAAACTTAGAACATTTCAATAGTCCCTGAAAAAACAATTAGTAAATCAATGAGCTTTTCAATTGGCCAAAAAAATTTGGGAGCATATTTATTGGATTCCTCCAACTATTTCTAAAATCTTGCTCCTAAAAGACAGAATGCAATTTTTCACTAGAAATCCCAAAGTACTTCTAAATTAGCCTGAGTCCAGAAAAGATTGGGAGTTGGCGTAAGGAGTCGTTGTAGAGCCATGTTTTCAATCATGCCAAAGAATCAAGATTGCAAATGGGTTTTGAAACTCTTGGAGACTCTTAGATAGTGGTTTTATTGATTAATGGAACCCACCAAGAGGGAAAAAAGAAGATTACCATGATTTGGCCTCGGCGGAAATTACACACCTAGAAGATAGTGAGAGAAAAAAGAAGAAAAAAAATGAGATGCCAATAGATTTAATCCAGGGGATGAATTAGTCAACGATGATTATATAAAATTTGTGTCAATGGATGCAATTGGCACTTAGAGAGATGGGGCAATTACATAGAATCAAAAAAATAATTAAAAAGTTTATTTTTCAAGAAAAATAAATATTACAATAGAAGCTAGGTGTTGCACGGTGCCATGGACCAACTTACACTAGTAATTACATATATAATGGTCAAATGTACAAAAGTTTGATTAGAATTTTAAAGTAATGTGTCATGAATAAGAGAGGCTTCTCTCACGCATACACATTTTATTTGCCCCATCGAGCACGGCGGCCAGCACTAGCGATACATGCATGGAACCAGCTGATGTTTGCGAACCGTGCATGACGCCGGCGGATTTTGGGTGATGATTAGACCAGGTAGAAGGTTTTACTTTACAGTTTTCAAGATGTGAAACTAAACATGAAATGAATCTCTTCTAACGCACAGTTTTATACATGGGCGGATCTAGAGGTATTCCCCAGTATTCCCGGAAATACCCAACTATTTTGGTATATATATATATATATAGGTGTAGAATATTATTCTACACCGCAAGTCAAAATTGAGTAGAAAAAATAATGAGCAGTACTGGAGAGTGTTCAATATCAACTTGTCTCACACTCAGAACCACGAAATACTGAACAATACTGAAACATGAATACTGAACAATACTGAATTTTGCTCAGTATAACACTTCGGTGTAGAATAGTATTCTACACCTAGGGTGTAGAATAGCACTTGTATATATATATATATATATATATATATATATATATATATATATATATATATATATATATATATATATATATATATATATATATATAATGCTATAATATGTAGTATTTTTGCACATTTGAGCTCAAAACATATAAAAAACTAGCATTTCAATTAGAAGTCTATATTCTAGAAAGCAATTATTAGTTTAAAGTTACTAACTTGCAGTACGATTGGCTATATTTTAAACCTATATATTCAACTTTGTGAAAGTAAGAATACCCAAGTTTAAAATTCTGGCTCCACCACTGGTTTTATAGGATTTATTTTAGGCTTTGATGAGTTCTATACCGATGTCTTTCTCTTCGCTGCAGCCCTCGCACACATCGCGCACGCGGCGGAGCTCGCGCACACACGTTGGTTTTTGCGTGCTCGGAAACTAGGGGGGACGACCCCTGATAGTTACTACTACTACTAGTAGTAGTAGTTGCTGTTAATTAATTAATTACCGCTGGGTAATTAAGTAGTGGCGGTGGCGCTAGATACTGACTGAAGAAGGCAACCTGCAAAAGCAACCGCCTTGGTCGGCTTTCTGGCTGAGTGCCTGAGTGGCATTTATCTAGCAATTTCGAATGCGTCTGCATGCGCTCACTGACACCGATCTTCACCAACCGATCGATCAATCTTTGTCCTTAAAGGGAGATGGCGACCCGAGTTCATCATGTTCCGTTCTGATCCATCCACTTGGTATCTTAATCACCAGGAGTATGGCCAGTCTTAATAAAGTTTCATCAAATGTTAATTATACTGATATAACATATTATTATAATAAAATAAAAAGAGATAATATGAGTTTTATATAAGTAGAGAAAGTTTCATACTATTTCTAAAATCTAATAAATGGGTTGAAAATTGTAACATGCAATCCTCACTAAGACTGAGCGGTGTGGATAATAACAAAATATACTTGTGAGAGAGAGCAAAGTTGCGTAGCCACCTTTTCCATGTATGGCGAATGCCGCGAACCGGCCGGCGAGGTAGCAAGCGCAAAGAAAACGTGAGAGTCGTCGACGACGTCGCCGTCGAGGTACAGTACTATGCATCGTTAGCCAGAACCCAGCCGCCGCTGTGCGCCGCCACGTCAAGCGAGTGCATGGCCGGGGGCAGGCACCTAGTCAGTGCCACCGCGCTCTTCGATCCATGCATCCCAGGCCCAGAGTAATAATTGGGAAAAAGAGAGAAAATGAAGAGGCACGTGCGTTATTAATTAGTTGCTGGACCGATAGTCCGATACCGATCGGGTTTAGTGGATGTGTGTGTACATGTGGGATGGAAGGACTGAGGCACTGATCGAGCTCGAAGAGCTTGTACACGCTGGACAGAGACAGGTTGGGGTCTTGTTTGGTTGCTATTTTTTTTTGCAAAATACTACTTTAGCATTTTCGTTTGTATTTAATAATTGTTGTCTAGCTATGTATAATACTAACTAGATTTAAAAGATTTGTCTCGTAAATTACACTGTACAATTAATTACCGCAAGATTTGATATAACAAAGAATTTTAATAATTTTGCAAAATAGTTCTGAAACTAAACAAGGCCCGGGTCAGTTCAGTTCCGGCAAGCTTAGCCTTGACTGGCTGGCTAGTCTTGTGAGCTGGATTGGCGGCTCCTCATATGATAGCAAGAAATTTCCTTGTTAGCAAAAGCCCTAACACAACTTCATCGACTAACTAAACTACTACTCCCTTGGTTCTTCCGAAGCAGGGATGTAAAACTAATCTGTTGAATTTGTCAGTCATTCAGTAGTGTTTTTCTCTTACAATAACCAGCAAATATTACTTTCAGTCATCGTTTTTTAGCGAAAAACATAAATGTAATCAAACTTCGTATATTTTGATTCACTACAGACTCGGCCCCTTGTATTCCAGCAGCACGCATGCAGCCCAACCCAATGCAAGCGTGCCACCTGGGCCACGCGAGTCGCGACCCTGTCCCGGCCGGCCAGTCGCCGCGGCGTGCTCAAGGCGCCGCACCCCGTACAGGGGAAGGCACGGGCAGGCAGCAGCGACACCGAGGCCGCCACGACGACGTCTCCCTGTCCTAGTCCTAGGCGGGCAGCAGGCGGCGGCGGCGCGCTGCCACCGTACGTGACCCGCCAGCTGGAGCTAGCCGCCGCCAATCACGCGGCCGGCTGGCCGTTTTCCCGGCTCCTTCGTTCCGTTTCCGTCCCCGTCGGCGGCGGCCGGCCTGGGCCTGACCGCGAGCGCCTGAGCCAGACGACGGCTGGTGGATCGATCGATCGAGAGGTTAGCCAGCCGGTGCCTGTCATCGCTCGTCGGCGGCTTTGTACGCACCCGGCGGATGTCACGGTCACGTCACGTTCGCAACTCGCAACTCGCATGTATATATATATATATATGTATATGCCGTTGCTTCTCCGGCAGAGATTGCACGGGCATGACAAGGGGCGGACTGTTTTGCTCCCTCGGCGGCACAGGACGACGACGACATTCGCTTGCTGGCTAGTTACAGCTCGACAGGTCAGGTAAGGTAAGCAACACTTGTGTCAATGTGCTGCCGCGGAATCGCACAAACGGTCTACGTCTACCAGGCTATATATCTACCATTTTGGCCTTGTTTAGTTTGAGAAAATTTTTGGATTTCGCTACTGTAGCACTTTCGTTTGTTTGTGGCAAATATTATCCAATCATAGACTAACTAGGATCAAAAGATTCGTCTCGTGATTTACAGGTAAACTGCGAAATTAGTTTTTGTTTTCGTCTATATTTAATGCTTCATGCATGTGCCGCAAGATTCGATGTGACGGGAAATCTCGAAAAATTTTGTCGGACCTCATATAAAAATTCACGCTAGGTCGCTAGCTAGCCGTACGTTCGTTCGACACCATCTCCAACGGTGCCCAATGCTAACGACCTCTGCTCTCCACAACAGCAAAAACGTTAGCATCAGCTGGGTCAAGAAAAAAGAAAACGTTACCGTCACCAAGGACGGTGACCGGGCGTGCCTGCCTGGCCGGACGTACGACATCGCAGCTAGCGACCTCGCCGTTAGTGGCGTCCGTCCTCGGCGGCAGAGCGACACACCCGGCCAGGACCGTGACCTCGGGAACGTTTCTGTGGTGCAAACCGCGGCGTCGCGTCCGTTTCCGGCGAGACAACCCATGACCACCACACGCAGGGCTCGCCAGACGTACTACGCGACAGAGACGGCGGCGGCGCCGAGGCTCTGTTCGCTCGTGCGTCTACTTGGGGCTTGTTTAGTTCACCCCGAAATCAAAAAAATTTTCAAGATTCCCTGTCACATCGAATCTTGCGGCTCATACATGAAGCATTAAATATAGACGAAAATAAAAACTAATCACACAGTTTGACTGTAAATCACGAGACGAATCTTTTGAGCCTAGTTAGTCTATGATTGGACAATATTTACCACAAACAAACGAAAGTGCTACAGTTCCGAAAACTTTTCAGTTTTCGGAACTAAACAAGGCGTTGGGTGAGTTCGCGGCAGCTGCATGCCATCGATCGTACGCCGACGGCTCTGCCATCGGCGGCGGGAGGGCGGGCGAGCACGCCGTTGTTTAGGCTGACGAAATATCTCGGCGTCCTCATCTCTAGAGCCTCTCGTTTCACACCAAGCATGGATATGAGAAGCGAGTTAAGAGGTGGCAGAAGGATTAGCTAGCTTGGCCTAACTAACTGCTATTAGTACTAGTAGTATCGTCACGTGTCAGTTGTTGACAGTGATGTGGTGAGCTACCACAAATGTCCGAACCTTCACGTACTGCGTATGAATACGGTTGCAGAGGCTGCGGACCGCTACACTCGTGGCTCGTGCCAGTGTATCGGACACAAGAGTTTTTAGAGATAAGATTAGGATGTCATTGTTGAAGCCTGGCAGCCTATACAGATACAGATGCAGGGCAGGTCATTTTCAGATAATATTAGCCTCCGTTGCCGTCATAATCATACATTCCAGATAAAAATCAAATTCTGTGGACTTCGGAAGCTCAGCTCCAGACAAATCAGATTCTCTCCTACGTACACCCAAACTTTTACTACTGTACCGTGCATGAGCAGTTGGTTACCAAGTGACCACAAAATTTGTGATGTCAAAATTCCTAATAAAAATCAAATTCTGTGGAGTTCGGAAGTTCAGTTCCAGACAAATGAAATTATCTCCTAATTTACACCCAAACTTAGTACTGTACTGTGCATGAACAGTCCGCTATCAACTGACCACAAAACTTTGTGAGGTCAAAACTGCGCCACAGTTCAGCTTAATGCAGTCTGTGTCAAGCGAACCAATTCAAGTAATTGGGTACATGAAAACTAACTATGAAATTGAAGAATCACTACAGCTTCTATTTCCTTTTCTTTACTTCATTCCACATGGTTACATAATCACAACAACATCGCGTATTTACCATGAATGTTCCTTCAAAATGAACTCATTTTCTTTGTTATGCTAAGCAGTTACTTTAAATACAATAGGACAAATGAAATTTTCTCCTACTAGTTTACATCCAACCTTACTACTGTAATGTGCATGAACAGTCAGCTATCAGCTGACCACAAAAATTGTGAGGTCAAAACTAAGCCACACTTCAACTTAATGCAGTCTGTGTCAAACGAACCAAGTAATTGGGTACATGAAAATAAACAATGGAATTGAAGAATTTCTGCAGCTTCTATTTCCTCTTCTTTACTTCATTCCACATGGTTACATAATCACAACAACATCGTGTATTTACCATGAATTTTTCCTTCAAATGAACTTGTTTTCTTTGTTATGCTAACCAGTTACTTTACATACAATAGCAAGCATCAATGTACATTGGAAGGCCGGCCGACGTGTCATGAAATGGCAAGAAAACTAACTCCTATTGGGATGGTCTCAACAGGCTACCTGACGCCGACAAGCCTCTCACAGCAACCCTCACCGCTCCAACAGCACCAAGCAGCCATACTTCAGGGACCAACCCATTAAACTCGTGCTTTGCACCCATGTCAAGGTGAACCCAGATATGAAAGGCAACCTGCATAGGTTATGAAGTCAGTCTCCTGCAAGAGAGGAATATCTGACTGATAGCAAACTGCAAACTATTCTACTTTAGAGCTTCATAGTACACAAACATAACAATTGTGTAGTAAACGTTTGGTTCATCTGAGGAGCAGCTTCTTTCAGGAAAGACCTGAGAAAGATGTAAGCGAACCTTGCCTGAAGCATCTCGGATAGGAGATACATGTAGAAGATCACAGAACGAACTTCCATCTTTCCTGATAGAAAGCAGAGGCAACAAAACTTCTGTCAAGTTATTTACAAGCTGTAACTGCTGAGCTGTTAGCTACCAGTACAAACACACATGAACGCACCTGTAACTTAGTAGATCCACTGTGCATGCCTGCTCAGAACAAATATGCTGATTTATCTGTACGTCCAATTTTGAATAGAAATTTTAAAAAAGTAAGAAATATTATGGAGAATGTGGTCATACAAGCTATTTAATCCTGGTCCGCACCTCCTCTAAAACCTCCAAGCTAGTGCCTGGACCGTTTAAGACTTTGCAGTTACAGCCCAATATTTCTTCTCTTGAGTAACCTGAAGAAGTTAAAAGTTTAAGAGCAACATAAGTCCTGCCTGTAAAAAAATGCTTTCCTAGTGAAATCTAATGCATAGCCACCAGAGTAATGGACCAATGTCAAGTTGGCAACATAGGCAAGCTTTAGCCAAAATAAACATCACTCAAAGGAACCACAACTACTGGCATGCATAACTACAAAAGAAAGAAATGTATCGTCTCTAAACAACTTACATTAAAACTGCATTAGAGCTTCTCCAGGAGTTTGGTATAATTTACTTGCTAAACTAATAGATCTAGCAAGTCAATAAAAGAAATAACAACTTTAAATTTTGTTCTTCTCCAACAGTAACCTATAATAGCTTTCTAAAATTTACAAATTTATAGTAGGGTCCACATCTATTTGTTGTTTTTTTGGTTTACTAGAGACGATCATATCTTTTACTAGAGGTATAGGGAGTTCTCTCTACTTTGCAAACTTATGAGTTGAAGAGGATATTTGACAACTATTTATTTTTAAGTACCTCTTTTACCAAACTGTTGGAGGAGACTTTTTTCTCTTTTTGCTAAAAAAATGAGATAGAAAGTTATTTTACCAAACTCTTGAGATGCTCTTAGGTGTATGCCAAAAGTGCATTAATAAGTCTGTCAACACAATAAAATCACCAAAAACAGAGGTTTCAAACTGTACTTTTACATCATTTTAGAAACATATTAAAAAGGTAGCCCATAGCCCCATCTTAAATAAAAAATGCCAGGATTCTGTCTGTTGCAGGGGGTGAAATTTTGCTCTTTCTTTCACATGATAATCCCAAAAGGCATGAGTTTTATGTGCGCATGCACCAAGTATACACAATCAGTTTGATTAACTTGATCCAGTGAAAACAATTTATAAAATATATCAGTAATATATCGGAAGTTTCACATATTACATACTTGAAAAAAGTTGCTAGAATGTATCTCTTGTACTAACAGTCAAAGAACAACTACCTGTTAATGATGTAAAAGCATCACTAGCATAAATAATTGGCATGTCAGGCAGGCGGGAGTCAGTCCTGTGATCAGTTCAAAATGATCAATTTAATAATGAAGCACACATGAATAGAGTCAGATGCAATGTTTTGAGCACAAAATAAGACAAGGCAACAAAATAATGGACAAGATATGCAAACAACTCACAATACAAAGCTTTGTTTGATTCTACCGAGAGAGAGGTTTAACGACGAACTGAGTGCTGGGATGCCAACCGAGCTGCATCTTTGGCTGCTGACCACTAGACCAGTTAGCTTGCTGTAGCGGTTCAGCACAGAGACAATGTTGTTAGCCATACTTGTTGCCATCTCTTTCTCACAGTCACTAGCTACACGCAGTTCCTCGGCCTCCAGCCCTGCAACAGCAAACTAGCAACAAGATACTCACAACTTGGTTCACTTATGTTTTGTTCGATACATGTGTGAGTGGAAACACTAAAATGAGACCCCAGCTCAAATTGATATAATAAGGCAAACACAAGAAGGTTTATGGAGACTTGTAAACTACTGCAGGCTGATGAATCTTCAGTCAGAAAATCACATAAATGTGGTTTGTCCTGATCCCAAAACCTATTAGTTTCTCTTTTTGGGGGTGAAGGAATCATGTAAGCACTACCTAAGAAAATAGCTACCACATATATGCATTTGTGCGTGCAACTCTGCATAGTCCACATTGGGGAAAACAGGCCACAGTATAAGTCGAACGAAGACCGAGGAGTACTCTAACTCTCTGAGTAATCTACCACTGCGGTTTGTCTGTCCATGCCCACAAATGAGAATAGTGCAACTATAACTATGATAGCTGAATTGGCAAACCAAGTAACCAACTAATCATCCGGGGACGATTTCATGAGCAGTCTTATTCAGGGCAAGCTTGGAACATACGTTCAGCTTTAGGAACAAAACAAGAAATGGCTTCAATTGAATTCACTTGCAATTAATGTTTGAAACTCAAGGGAAAATCGAGCAGGATGACTAATAATTTACTAGTGCAACGTACTAGGAAGACTACACAGGCAGGCACACTGACCTCTCTTGTCCATATCGACAAACACCTTGGCCGCGTGGGTGGAGCAGGGAAAATCCTCTGCGACCCTGCTAGCCTCGTCGCGGCACGCGGCTAGCAAATGCCCCGTGGCGTGGCACGTCGCCCCGCGCGTGGCGGCAGCGGGGGCGATGGGCACCTGGACGGCGAGGAAGTGGAGCAGGGTGCCGTCGCGTGCGTGGAAGACGGGGGCGAGGTGGAGCAGGACCCAGTGCGGGGCGCCGTCGCGGCGGTAGTTGAGGAGCGCGGCCTGGTGCGCGCGGTGCGCGCGGACGGCCTCGCGGACGCCGGCGACGGCGGCGCGGTCGGTGGCGGCGCCCTGGAAGAGGCGCGCGTTGCGGCCCAGCACGTCGCGCGGCGCGTAGCCGGTGAGCGCGGCGAGGCCCCCCGAGGCGTACACGATGGGGTGGCCCGGCAGGGCGGGGTCCGTGAGCAGGAAGCTCCCCGGGAGCTCGTCCAGCGCCTCCAGCACCCAGTCCGAGTAGCGCGCCGTCAGGGACGACGCGAGGCGGCCGTGCCCGTTGTCGTCGGGAACCGGCGCGCCGGAGGTCGCCGCCATCGCGCCGCCGGCGTGATCGGCGGGGAGAGGGGAGCGAGAAAAGATCTGCGCCGGGGGGGAGCGGGGCCTATGGCTGCGAAATTTTCGTCGAGGCCTACCCTTCTTTTTTATTTTTATTTTTTTGTGACGGTTCTGTTTGGCCTCGCTCTGCTAGTCTTCTGCTGCTGCAGGGGAAGAGTAGTACTGGCTTGAGTGAGCCCTCAGGCGGACGTGGCGATTCGTACCTCTGGATTTTGGTTCTTTCCTTAAAAAAAAATATCGGAGCACGGGAGCATCGCTCGAATCTCGAGGTGCCAAAGGACGTCCAGCAAACAATCAGACTTGGAAACTTTGTCTTTTAGTGAGATCATCCAATCAAAGAGTGGTTTAACTCAGGGCCTGCTTAGTTCCAAATAATGTAAAAACTTTACAGCCCAAATCTTTTTGCCATGAGCTTTACAAATGCAAACTTTTACAGATTGGTGTTTATATGTAAGCTAAATTTTTTGGTCTGTAGTAAACTAATGTGAGACCATGTACGCCACCCAATAACATTTTACACAGTTTTGGGCCTCCTATCTCTCAAAATCCAAATATTTACCGGATACCATTTTTGGCAACTTTACATGGTGTTGTTTAGTTTCTAAATGCAAAAGACCTAAACCCAAAATCATTTGCCATTTTAGGTGTAACTAAATAGACCCTCAGCACACAAAAAAAAAAATCATGCTAACAGCTTCTCCACATTGGTATTGGCTTGCTATAAGATAATTATGTACTTGTTGTAATACCACTTCATGCCTTGCTGCCTCTGAAATGAAATACAAAAAATCTACCTCCATTTCACATGCGTGTCTCCATCTTCGTAATAGGCTAATAGCTACTGCAACCGCATTATGGGGTTGTTTAGACACACCAACCTTCATTTGCTACAACACACCTGTAGCGGTGACATATTGTGGCATCCAAATTCAGTGCCAAAGATTGTGACGAGATTCTTGAATTGAAGTTTTTACTTTTTGCCTACCGATGCCCACCTTATAATACTGATGTGGTATTATAATTAATGAAGACAGAGATGGAAAACAGAGAAAACCGTTTTTTTCCAGACGAAATCACATCGACTCTTAAATCGATGCACGAAGAAACGACAATTTCAATGTTGAGAAGAATCTAGACTTTTCTATCAAGTTGGGGTCGTGATTGCTCGCCCGCCGCCTGCACCTGGGCGCGCACGGGCTCTGCTGGCGGTCGCTCTGCGCCGCTACGCGTGCTCGCTGATGGCCACCGCGCTCGCCCACGCTGCCGTTGTGCGCTCGCTCTACTAGCAGCGCGCTAGCCAGTATGTACATGTTCCACTTGTACTAGGAACATGTACTAGCCGCGCACTCGGTCGCATGCCGCTGCCCGCGCTAGCCGACAGCCACCACGCCATGGTGCTGCACGTGTTCTGCTCTGTGTGCGGATGGAAGTGGAGCAAACGGAGAGAGGCATCGCAGGTTGTTGTACTAGCGCAGGTTGTGTAGACGGGAAGGCTTGTTGAGGTGATTGAATATGTAGACGAGAGTACTTCTCGGTGGCTTCTAATTATTTAAGTTGAATTTTTTTATTTTATCCGTACATGTTCCACTTGTACTAGGACTGCTATTCTGTATATGTCCATCTATTTTGGTTTTTTTAACATCACCAGTTATTAGTAGAGTAATATTTATTACACGAAGACTCCTTTATTGGAAGAGTAGTTTATACATATTATTATTTGCTGACCTGGTTCTTTTGGATATCGTACATAGTTTTAATCATAGGGAATGTCCTAAGCTGCCCTCCCCACATGCTTACCATCAATCTTGTTCATCTGCTAATAATAAGGTCGAACTTTAAGTTTTGAAGCCAGCCGATTCTCGAAACTTTTGCGCTTAAGGCCGTGTCACAACTCACAAGTCATTATATGAGGTTGAGCTTCGAATTAGCGACGAAATCAGCGATGGGGCTAGGGGGGCTCCAGCCCCCCTTACCGCTGCTAGCCTAGTGGAATTTCTAGTGCTCTCCTTCTAATTTTAGACACAAATTTATAAAGTTGGGGTGGGCTGAGAACTTTATTTTTTAATATATTTTATGAATTTTCATCATTGATCTATATTTTTAATATAAGACTATTTCAAGCTAATATATTTTTTATTATGATGGATAATAGTAGAGCTAAGTCGATATAGCTAATATATTTTTTCTATTATGAGAGGTAATAATAGAGCTAAGTCGATGTAGAACTTTTGTTTAGCCTCTTTATTTTTTTTTCTGGCTTCGTCCCTCTTTCAATTTATATATGATTCTCTTATTTTTCCCTACTTATCACGCACATAATTCACACACTTTTTACTCGTACCATACGGTACACATAAGTACGCGTCCGAACTCGTCTCGCATAGGAGGGAGGAAGCTGTCATGGTTAGCACAGCAGGTGTTCAGGTGTTGGACCGGTGACGGAGATAGGAGCCACGCGCGGACGTGGCGGATAGGAGGTTCCAGAGGACGTGTTGCCCGCGTCACCAGGCAGCGTGGTCCTGTAGGGCCGGGCCTCGAACGACGGTTCCAAGCGGGGCCAACATCTCCCGAATACCATTTGCATTTGGGCCTTGTTTACCCCAAAATTCAAAAAGTTTTCAAGATTCTCTCACATCGAATCTTGCGGCACATACATGAAGCATTAAATATAGACAAAAATAAAGACTAATCACACAGTTTGACTGTAAATCGCGAGACGAATCTTTTAATCCTATTTAGTTTATGATTAAATAATATTTACCACAAACAAACGAAAATGCTATAGTAGCGAAATCAAAAAAATTTCACATCTAAACAAGGCCTCGGTAGTGTAGTAATTTTATTTGTATTTGATAATTATTATTTAATTATAAATTAGTTAGATCTAAAGTCTTGAAAATTATAAACAAACTATATAATTAGTTATTTCTTTTATCTATATTTAATACTTTATACATATGTCGTAAGATTTATTATGACAAAAAATTTTGAACTTTTTAGAAAAGTTTTGGGAACTAAGGCTTTGGTTGCAAAATATTTTGCAAAATAGACACTGTAAAATTTTTATTTGTATTTAACAAATATTGTCTAACCATAGACTAACTAGGCTCAAAAGATTCATCTTACCAATTATAGGTAAATTATGGAATATGTTATTTTTTATCTATATTTAGTGCTTCATATATGTACCGCAAGATTTGATATGACGAAAATCTTAAAAAACTTTTGCAATATTTTTGAAAAGTAAACAAGGCCTAAACAGGTTCAAGTCTTCTTCTTCTGCTCTGTTCATTTGACCTTATCTCCCGAATCTATCAGTTATTCAATAATTTTTTTCTCTCACAGTAAATCAGCGAAACCGCCATGCAAGCCACCCCACTTAACGGCGACGGGCCCGCACCAAGCAGCCTTGCTTGTACATGACAAAGGCACATGCACCTATCGTCACATTTGAGCAGGTATAATGGAATCAAGAAATCTTGTGAGACAGATAAGTGAATCATGTATTAATAATGAATAGCTAACTACTATATAAGTGAGCTACAAAAAAGTTAAAAAAAACTTACAGCCAGCAGATGCTTTGTATTATTAGCCTTGCTCTTTTGGAGCTACTTCGTCAGATGCCATAAAATCAGAGATTGGGCCCGCAAATACCAAAAGAATGCAGGATCGGCCCGTCTATTAGAGCAACTATTATCTAGGCTATTTTTAGATTTTTAAAGCAAAAAATAAAATTTAATAGGTGTACTATTTGATTTGCTAAAATAACATGTTTCCTATCTTCAAACATTTATTTGTCATAGATAACACGTCACAGGCTATCCAATCTAAAGGTTGTTGTAAAACTCTACGCATTGGGTGAGTTTTTTTTATTTTACGCAATAGCTAAATTTTATAGTTTAGAGTATAATTTTATCTAGTCTCTTGGAGATGCTCTTAGCATATTTTATCGCTGGCGGTTGGCAAAATAAATGGGTTAGACAAAAAAAGGCAGAAATTTTATCTTTTTGTTATTAGAGAAAGATTTAGAAGAAAAGAAGATTTAGGGCCTGTTTGGCACAGCTCCACTTTACCAGTGAAGCTGTTTTTTGGGGTTTCAGCTCCATGAACAGCTCTATTGGTGGAGCTGGAACCATTTTGATAGACCGTTTGGCAAAACAACTCTTTTATTAAAATATGCTCTCACAGAATGCCATATAAGATAAGGTGAAGCCGGGAGAAGCCACTATTTTTGGCTCCTTCACACCCAAAGCTCTGTGAGAGCACGTTTTTAGGGGCTTCATTGATGGAGCCATTCTATTTTACCCTGTTTGGCACAAAACAGCTCCAAATAGCTCCTGAAGCTACTGGAGAAGCCATGCCAAACTGTAAGTGCAATCAAGCCTATTGTGGGTTTTGGCGTTGATGACCACCTAATTAGGGAACTAATGAGTTTTGCTGAGATGACAAGCAGGGAATATAGCAAAGAGGTTGTTGAATACCATGGAGGATCCCCCATTTCTAAAGGATGGCTTTCCTAGCTCCAAAGGAGGTTTAATTCATTTTCGGTTTGAATTTGAGTATAGGAAAAGCCGTACTATATAGAGGGACTCCAAGGTTGTGGATCAAATTGTGAACCAAAGGCTCAAAAGCTCATCAACATCCTCAGACCCAAGCCTAGCCAGCATATCTTTCTCTCTACACTTTTGTGTTTTCAGGCTGGTTCAGGCAAGGGCGGCACTGCCGCCCTCTAAGGGCGGCACTGCCGCCCTACCCTGTGACAGTTGGAGAGCTGGATATAAATACCCTTCCAGACCGTCTCAAACGGTAATCTGCTCTTCTTCCTCGCTTCCAACCGTTGCAAACAGACCAGAGCTCACCTCTCTCTCCCTCCATTGTTGCTCCTCAAGCCCCCAAGCAAATCCTTGATTCCAACCATCAAAACTTGAGGGAAAAGGCAGCAAACTTCGATTGGAGAGCAGATCCATTGATTCCCAGTGTCAAAAAGAGCTTTTGGTTCACGTTTGGCCGGCAGCCTTGAGTTTGTTACTCTTGGAGCTTGCTCCTAGCCGGCTAGGCGTCGCCCTAGAGCTTGCCAACTTGTGTGGCAGCCAAGGGAAGGTTTGTAAAGTTACCCTTGCAGCTAATACATTCTTTACTCTTTGCAAGGGGTAAAATCCTTGCTTTGAGAACGAGGAGAAGGTAAGCCTGTGTGGCTAAGCCGGTCCTAGTGTGGGCACCTCAACAACGTGGAGTAGGCCAAGCCTTGTTGTGGCAACAGCTGAACCACGGTAAAAATCGTGTGTCTTGTGTGCTTTCACTTGTGTATGAGTTTGTGTTAGGATTTGAGGCCGATCTACTTGGTGGGGAGGCTCCAGCACATTCTAGCCACATACCTGTGCCCTAACATCTTGCAGGAAGCTTGGAAATTTAGTCGATCTAAATTTCCCTGGGTAAACTTTGAATCAATTCAATTAAGCTTCTGTCTGTTTTTCTGTTGAGGCCGTCAGTGCCGCCCTGGGAGGGCCTCACTGCCGCCCTTGCCTGTGTGACTGATAAACTTTGCTGAAAAAGTTTGAACAGGCCTATTCACCCCCCCCTCTAGGCCACTTCCTGTACATCCAGAGATCCTACAAGTGGTATCAGAGCAAGGTTACTTCGTATACGCTTCACCGCGTGAAGTATGGAAGTTGCGGGAAGCTCGGGAGCGAAGGATAAGTCCATTCCAGCTGCACAAGCTGAGGATGTGCTGGTTGAGAGTGATAGCAGTGAGCTATCAGTCTCAACAGCTAGCAACTCCACCCTCAAGCCTGATGGTGGTATGACTACCGATCCCGAGAGAAGGCAAAGAAGGCAAGCAAGTATCAACAAGTCAGCCCAAGAAAGTAAAGCAAATTCAAGAATGTGATCCATCCTCATCCTCTAGTGATAGTGATGGTGATGATGGTGATTATGAGAAGATAGATGATATTGCCCTCTTCATAAGCAAGCATAGACGGGGGCTGAAACAACATGGTTTCAAGTTCACTCCAAGGAAGTTCCAAAACAAGAAGAAGAGATTGTGCTTTAACTGTGGCAGCACCGAGCATCTTGTTGCAGAATGTCCAGAGGCAAAGAAAAAGAAGGAACAAAGGCATGACAACAAGAGAAATTACAAGAGGGTTGGAGAAGCACACATCGGGCATGAATGGGACTCAACTCAAGAGACCTCAAGTGGAGATGAGAAGATGGCTACCATTGCTGTCCTCAAGTCAACACCTTCACCAAGGCTCTTCGACAACATGACCGATGATGAGCAAGATGGCAGCCCCCACATTTGTCTTATGGCAAAGGGTGGGAAGGTACAAACCAAATCCAAATCTTCTCCAATCCCCAAAGAAATCTCTAGTAGTGAACTAAGTGACTCCTCTAGTGATGATGACTCTAGTGATGATGAATTTAATGAAATGACCAAAAAGTGTGATCATAAAACTAAAGTCTACATCTCTAGGCTAATGAAGGAAGTACTAGATCTCAATAATGAAATTGATTTAAGAAATGATGACATCAAGGAGCAAGCTAAGAAAAATCTAGCTCAAATTAAAGAAATTGACTCATTGGAGAGTGAGGTGGCTGCCCTAAAGAAAAGTTTAAAGAAAGAAAAAGAAAGCCACACTCTCACAAAGAAGGAAGTAGATGCACTCAAGCAAAAGTATTATGGCTTAGATGAAAAGCATAAAGGTCTTGAGCAGCAATACAATCTTCTTTGGGAGAGTACCTCACAGTCCTCTAAGTCAAATGAGACTAGTACTCCCTCCATTAGTGAAGGTTGTGGAAAATGCAATAATCTTGACCTAAACATGTATTCCACAAATCTTGCAAACATGGAGGCTATGAAAAAGGAGATCACGAGGCTCACACATCTGTTGAACACCAAGTGTGAGAACAAACCACAAGGTAAAGAAGTTCAGCAAAATAGGCCAAACTACAAGGATGGGAGAAATCCCAAAGTCAAGGATGGACTTGGCCACACAAAAGGAGGAAAGACCAATGGAAGAGACCTGGTAAATGGCATTGAGTGTGTCAAATTCACGAGCAAAGGCAAGGTTGGTGTAGAGCAGCCTGCACAGAAGGGGGCACAAAAGCTGTCCCGAGCCCACTGTCCAGCCAAGGGCGGCAGTGAGGCCCTGAAGGGCGGCAGTGCCGTCCTCCCCAGACAAGGGAAGGCTACCAACCTCAAACCTGAGCTTGTGAAAGCACAAAAGAAGGTATGCCAGCCTCAGGGGGAGTTCCAGCAACCCAGAAAGCAGAACAGGGGGACTCCAAAGAAAAGTTTCTATCAACCAAAGGCAAAGACACAAAGCCCAATTGTGAATACTTCCTTTGTGTTGAAAAATAACAGCAAAGGGGAAGTGATTGCCAAATATGTTGGCAAGGGCAGAAATGTGTATCTTAACACTTCCATTTGGGTTCCTAAAATTTTTGTGACTAACATGCAAGGCCCCAAGAAAAATTGGGGACCTAAACCAAGGAACTAAACTTGTTTTGCAGGCATACTCCTCCGGTGGGTCAAGTTGGGTGCTTGACAGCGGTTGTACAAATCATATGACCGGAGAGAAGAGTATGTTCTCAACGTATTCCCCAACTACAAATTCAAAAGAATCTATCATATTTGGTGATAACTCCAAGGGGGAAGTTGTCGGTCTTGGTAAGGTTGCTATCACAACAAATTCTTCCATTTCAAATGTCTTGCATGTGGATCCGTTGGGATACAACTTGTTATCAGTTTCACAATTGTGTGAGGCTGGTTACAATTGTCTCTTTATGGAGAAAGGTGTGGAAGTCTTTAAGAGGGAGGATTCCTCTATTGTCTTTACGGGTCGCTTGAAGGGCAAGCTTTACCTAGTTGATTTCAACAAAGGTAAGGCCAAGCTTGAGACTTGTTTAATGGCAAAATCTAGCATGGGCTGGTTATGGCATCGCCGTCTAGCACATGTTGGCATGAGGAACTTGGCCAAACTCCAAAAAGGACAACCACATCATTGGACTAACAAATGTTGAATTTGAGAAAGACAGGATATGTGGTGCTTGCCAAGCCGGGAAACAAGTAGGTGTACCACACCCACCAAAGAGTATCATGACGACCACTCAACCATTGGAGTTGATACATATGGACCTCTTTGGACCGGTCGCCTACCTAAGCATCGGGGGTAACAAATATGGATTAGTTATTGTTGATGATTATTCTCGCTTCACTTGGGTATTCTTTGTCTTTGAGAAATCTCAGGTACAAGAGAAAGTAAAGATCTTTGTGAGAAGAGCACAAAGAGAGTTTGGGCTGCCCATCAAGAAAATAAGAAGTGATAATGGCAGCGAGTTCAAAAACACCCAAGTTGAAGAATTTCTTGATGATGAAGGCATCAAGCATGAGTTTTCAACTCCATACACCCCGCAGCAAAATGGCGTGGTAGAGAGGAAGAATAGAACACTTATTGATATGGCAAGAACAATGCTTGATGAGTATAAGACTTCGGACCTATTTTGGTGCGAAGCAATCAACACCGCTTGCCATGCAATCAACCGCCTCTATCTACACAAGAAACTCAAGAAGACTTCATATGAGCTGCTAACCGGTAACAAACCAAAGGTGTCATACTTTAGAGTGTTTGGGTGCAAGTGTTTCATACTCAATAAAAGGCCCAAAACCTCTAAGTTTGCACCTAAAGTTGATGAAGGCATTCTTCTTGGTTATGGATCAAATGAGCATGCCTACCGCATCTACAACAAAACCTCTGGTAGAGTTGAAGTTGCGGTAGATGTCTCATTTGATGAGTCTAACGGCTCTCAAGTAGAGCATATTGATGAAAGTGTTGCAGGAAAGGAGGATTCACCATGTGAGGCAATCAAGCAATTGGCTCTTGGTGACATAAGGCCACAAGAAGAAAAAGCCACTGCTCAGGAGGATCCCCAAGATGCTGCTGACAAGTCTTCCGCTGATGCACTCGATGCAAATGTGTCAGCCACACCTGCTGCTCAGCAACAGGGCGGCAGTGAGGCTGTCCAGGGCGGCAGTGCCGCCCCTCCCTCAGCAGCAGCAACTTCCTCAACACCTCAAGGGCTGGATCTTGCACCAGTTTTTGAGCTTGAAGCTGATGAAGAGTTAGATGAAGAACAAGACGGTGTTGAGCATCCAAGACTACGCCAAACAATTCAAAGAGATCATCCTGCCGACAACATCCTTGGAAGTCTTCGAAAGGGAGTGTTGACACGTTCACATTTAGCAAGTTTCTGTCAACATTTCTCTTTTGTGTCTTCCATTGAACCAGATAAGATAGAGAAGGCGTTGGCAGATGAGGATTGGGTCTTGGCCATGCAAGAAGAGCTCAACAACTTCGAGAGGAACCAAGTGTGGACTCTCGTTGAAAGGCCCAATACCAATGTGATTGGCACCAAATGGGTCTTTCGCAACAAGCAAGATGAGAACGGCGTGGTGACAAGGAACAAGGCAAGATTGGTGGCTCAAGGTTACACTCAAGTAGAGGGCTTGGACTTTGAAGAGACCTTTGCACCGGTGGCAAGGCTTGAAGCAATTCGAATGCTTTTAGCCTTTGCTGCCCATCACGACTTCAAGCTGTTCCAAATGGATGTCAAGAGTGCATTCCTCAATGGCCCTATACAAGAGTTGGTGTATGTTGAGCAGCCACCAGGTTTTGAAGATCCCAAGTTTCCAAACCATGTCTATAAACTCCAAAAGGCGCTCTATGGGCTTAAGCAAGCACCAAGAGCATGGTATGAATGCCTTAAGGATTTCTTGCTCAAGAAAGGCTTTGAAATAGGCAAAGCTGATTCTACTCTCTTTACTCGTAAAATTGGTAATGATATTTTTGTGTGCCAAATATATGTCGATGACATAATATTTGGTAGTACTAATCAAGTGTTTTGCGAGGAATTTAGTAGGATCATGACAAAGAGGTTTGAGATGTCCATGATGGGTGAGCTGAAGTACTTCCTCGGGTTTCAAATCAAGCAATTGAAGGAAGGGACTTTCATAAGTCAAACCAAGTATACCCTTGATATGCTGAAGAAGTTTGACATGGAGAAAGCGAAGCCTATCAATACTCCCATGCCAACTAATGGACATCTTGATCTTGATGATAAAGGGAAGGACGTGGACATCAAGGTATACCGCTCCATGATCGGTTCTTTACTTTATCTGTGCGCATCTAGGCCTGATATTATGCTTAGTGTGTGCATGTGTGCTAGATTTCAAGCTAATCCGAAAGAATGTCACTTAGTGGCTGTTAAGAGAATCTTGAGATATTTAGTACACACTCCTAACCTTGGCTTGTGGTATCCTAAGGGCTCCAAGTTCAATCTACTTGGCTATTCAGATTCTGATTATGCCGGTTGCAAAGTAGATAGAAAAAGCACTTCGGGGACATGTCAATTTCTTGGACGATCCTTAGTGTCTTGGAGTTCTAAAAAGCAAAATTGTGTAGCCCTTTCCACAGCTGAGGCCGAGTATATTGCAGCCGGTGCATGCTGTGCTCAATTACTTTGGATGAGGCAAACCCTTCGTGATTTCGGATGTCAATTTACCAAAATCCCACTCTTGTGTGACAATGAAAGTGCCATAAAACTTGCAAACAACCCTGTAAGTCACTCAAGAACCAAGCACATAGACGTCCGACATCACTTCTTGAGAGACCACGAAGCCAAAGGAGATATCGAAATTCGCCATGTGAGAACCGAAAAGCAACTAGCCGATATCTTCACTAAGCCTCTAGACGAGACAAGGTTTTGTGCTTTACGTAGTGAACTGAATATCTTGGATTCTCGTAACGTGGTTTGAACTCCAGCACACACCTTGTTTGAAAAAAACTAGTATGCATAGGAGAAAATACTTGAAAAGATTTAATTATGTCTTTCAAAAACTCTTAAAATTTGTCTCAAATATCATGACTATAGTTTGATTGTTTCCTTGTATCTAGTCATGGTGTTTGGGTTGTATGTGTTCATATCTAATACAATAGAGAAAAGTTATTTTCTCTTAAATCCCTCTGCTGTCAAGGAGGGCGGCAGTGCCGCCCTAAGCGGTTCAGGCTAAATTGCCTTGGACTGGATCTCTCGGGCCCGCTTCTTTTTTCTTTCTCTGGTCGTGCCCGTGACCTTTCCTTCCCTTCCTCATTGCGCCGCAATCCCCCTCTCGGTCTCTCTCTCTCCCTCACGCAAGGTTCCAGGGAACCTCTTCCCTTCAGCCACCTCTCTGCCGTGAGGAAGAAGGAGAAAGGGAGAAGGCCTCCTTGGTCATCTCCAGTGGTGCATTGGGTGTGCTGCTCCCTCTCCAAGGAGAGGCACTCTTCTCTCATCCCCTCAATCCAAGGAAGAAAAGCAAGGTGAAACCCTAACCTATCCCGATCCATGCAATGTCTATTTTTGGGCAAAAGTTTCAGTTTCTAGGGGATGGATGATGAACTAGGAAGAGGTTTAGTGGATGGATTTGAATGGATTTGATTTCTCTCGACGTATTGAAGGATGCCCTCCGGCAGTGCCGGAGCTTAAGGTCGGCAGTGCCGGCCTTGGCAACTGCTTCTCTGCAGTTTCAATGCATTGAAGGGAAAGTAAATCGATTAAAGTTCATAGATTAAATCTATCCTAGTTCGTTTGTTCATCCTCTTTAAGCTCATGCTCATCTAGACTTAGTCTGCTTATGAACTATCTTAGAGATTGTATGATGGACAGTGGTGCATATGTGTGTAAGTTGAACAAGAGATGAAGTGTAGAGCAGGGACTGCAGAAACTCTGCAGGGCGGCAGTGCCACCCTCAGAGGGCGGCAGTGCCACCCTCACCTGACCAGCTTGGTTAGGGGGAGTTCCCACAGTCCATATTCTACACATCTCACTTGATCAATTGACTCTACATATGTTCCACTATATGCCAGATGTACAGTTCCTGATTTGGCTCAATTTTGGCATAGATGGACCGAGGAAAGAGGAAAATAACCACCAAGCAACAAGTTCGCAGAGGCAGGGGCAGAGGCAGTAGCTCTGGAGTATTCTTTGGAGATGATAGAGCAGCAAGGCAGCAGTATATTCAGCAAGAAGAAATGTTGCAGCAGGCTGGTTTCACGATCTCTCCCATAGGCTGTCCTAGCACTCCCTTGCACATTATAGAATTTGATGACAGCTATATGAGGGACAGCACTGATGAGTTTGAACTCAAGGCACCAAATGACACAGTGGATCATCCCTTAATCAATTATGCAGCAAGCTGGAAAGCTGTGGAGGAAGCTAGAGAGATGGATCCCTATGCTCACAGCAAGATAAGTGGTGTTGATTATCGTTTCTGGAATGTTTTTCATTCAAATTTCTATGCCACTGCTATTCTACCAGCTAGAAAGGGAAAGATTTGTGAGATGCATTTCATTGATTTTGATGCTATGCAAGCAAAAGAGGAGCCTGACTTTGATGCTGCAATTAAAGTATGTGATAAGTTTGAGCTGTCCACTCTCATGTCCTTTAAATATGACTGGAATAGAGAGATACTTGCTCAATTTCATGCTACCTACTTCTGGAACAGAGACAATGATGAGGTTCATTGGATGACAGATGGTACACATTATAGGATTGATTTCATTACTTTCTGCAGGATATTGGGTTTTGGAAATGACCATAGAACCTACTCTCGAATTCACAATGAGAGAAGGTTTGAGCCACATGAGGTGAGTTTTATGTGGGAGGATCCAACCCAAGTGAACAACAGGAGGACTGGGTTGAAGAGTTTCTATTATGTGATGAACAACCTTATCAAAATGACACTCAACCCAAAAGACAATGCCACTGATCTCAATGGCCATATTACTAATGTGCTGTCCAGATTTCCAGAAGGGGATAAATTTAATATTCCAAGGTTCATATGGGTAGAGCTGGCATATGCTATGGATGATGGGAGGAGGTCACTTCCTTATGCTCCTTATCTGATGTTTATGATTGAGAGAGTGACTGGAGTTAGATATCCTAAGGATTGTAGCCACACGGTGTATAACATCAAGAAAACCAAAGGTGGTAAAACAGCCCCACCTCCTGCAGTAGAGAGCTCATACCATAGTGAGGGAGGCCACAGTGTGCCACAGAGGAGAGATGGAAGGAAGAAGAAGCGCTTTCAGAAGTTGGCAGAATGGGTGAAGGCTATTTTTGGCACTTGCTCTTACATGGCACAAAATCAGTATAATGACAGGATGGAGAGCAGGCATGCAATAAATGCAGCTAGAGAGGTTCAGGGTCTACCTCCTCTTCCACCCGTGGCTCCACCTCCTCAGTTTCCAGATCTTCCTCACCTGTCTGACACGGAGTCTGGTGAAGATCATGGCAGCTATGATGAGCACCAGGGATATGATGATGATCCAGATCTTCAGGAGACACTAGGCAGTGTCTATCGGCAGTTTAGGGATGATGCTAGACAGCGTCGGGCTAGCACTTCAGCGGCTGCTCCTCGACGTTCCACGCGTGCCTCTCGCTTCACAGCTACTACTCATAGGGCTGGTCGTGCTGTGGTTTCCAGTGACGATGATGACGATGATGAGTGAGTTGTTCTCTCTTCTTTCTCTCTTCTTTTCTCTTTTTGGTACTTGATGCCAAAGGGGGAGAAAATTAGAGAAATTAGAGGGGTCAATTCTTTTCGACTGGACTTCGTCACTGCAGCTGCAGATCTTCATGTTCAGATCCGATGAGAGTGTTAGTTGTTAGTTTGTGAGCATGAGTGCTTCTTTAAAAAAACTATCTTTAAGTTGTAATAATGCTACTTACTTATCTCTATTTGCTTCGGATGTGAACATGTACTTGTGAACTGCTTGCCAGGCTTAATTTTTTAGTTTAAATTCTGTTGGTTAACCTGTTTGTGTGGTGTAATGCTTTTTGAAATTTCTGTCAGCTTGCTGGTGTAGCAAGGGCGGCAGTGGCGCCCTACCAGGGCGGCAGTGAGGCCCTCTACTACAGCAGCATGCTGTCCTGCTTGTATAAACTGTCATATGCATACACGGTTATCTTGTGACACAGTTTGTTGCACCCCACAGAGGTCATGGACATAGGGGGAGGTCCTCCATCACTTGCTAAATGTATGAAGCTTGAATTTCATGTCAAGTTTGGGTATTCAAAACTCCAATCATACATTTAGGGGGAGCTCCTATGCCCATGACCATTTAAATCTCAGTTATAATTATTATCTTTTGTAAGCTCTAATTTGGTTGTCATCAATCACCAAAAAGGGGGAGATTGTAAGTGCAATCAAGCCTATTGTGGGTTTTGGCGTTGATGACCACCTAATTAGGGAACTAATGAGTTTTGCTGAGATGACAAGCAGGGAATATAGCAAAGAGGTTGTTGAATACCATGGAGGATCCCCCATTTCTAAAGGATGGCTTTCCTAGCTCCAAAGGAGGTTTAATTCATTTTCGGTTTGAATTTGAGTATAGGAAAAGCCGTACTATATAGAGGGACTCCAAGGTTGTGGATCAAATTGTGAACCAAAGGCTCAAAAGCTCATCAACATCCTCAGACCCAAGCCTAGCCAGCATATCTTTCTCTCTACACTTTTGTGTTTTCAGGCTGGTTCAGGCAAGGGCGGCACTGCCGCCCTCTAAGGGCGGCACTGCCGCCCTACCCTGTGACAGTTGGAGAGCTGGATATAAATACCCTTCCAGACCGTCTCAAACGGTAATCTGCTCTTCTTCCTCGCTTCCAACCGTTGCAAACAGACCAGAGCTCACCTCTCTCTCCCTCCATTGTTGCTCCTCAAGCCCCCAAGCAAATCCTTGATTCCAACCATCAAAACTTGAGGGAAAAGGCAGCAAACTTCGATTGGAGAGCAGATCCATTGATTCCCAGTGTCAAAAAGAGCTTTTGGTTCACGTTTGGCCGGCAGCCTTGAGTTTGTTACTCTTGGAGCTTGCTCCTAGCCGGCTAGGCGTCGCCCTAGAGCTTGCCAACTTGTGTGGCAGCCAAGGGAAGGTTTGTAAAGTTACCCTTGCAGCTAATACATTCTTTACTCTTTGCAAGGGGTAAAATCCTTGCTTTGAGAACGAGGAGAAGGTAAGCCTGTGTGGCTAAGCCGGTCCTAGTGTGGGCACCTCAACAACGTGGAGTAGGCCAAGCCTTGTTGTGGCAACAGCTGAACCACGGTAAAAATCGTGTGTCTTGTGTGCTTTCACTTGTGTATGAGTTTGTGTTAGGATTTGAGGCCGATCTACTTGGTGGGGAGGCTCCAGCACATTCTAGCCACATACCTGTGCCCTAACATCTTGCAGGAAGCTTGGAAATTTAGTCGATCTAAATTTCCCTGGGTAAACTTTGAATCAATTCAATTAAGCTTCTGTCTGTTTTTCTGTTGAGGCCGTCAGTGCCGCCCTGGGAGGGCCTCACTGCCGCCCTTGCCTGTGTGACTGATAAACTTTGCTGAAAAAGTTTGAACAGGCCTATTCACCCCCCCCCCTCTAGGCCACTTCCTGTACATCCAGAGATCCTACACAAACGGGACCTTAATCCAGCCGTTTATCAAACCTTTGCGCTTAGGGTTGTATCACAACTCACAAGTTGTTATATGAGGTTTATAGCTTACATAATTTACAACCCTCCTATTTTTTTCCCTACTTATCACGTACAAGTACATTTTTTTAATTAATACAATTTAGATCTTTACAACTCACACTCACACGCGTGCCAGAATCAGTGAACGACCGCTGATTATAAATTGGGTAAACACTCTCACAACATATTTCCATTTTCAGGGTTGCGTGATCTAAAAACTTTTCGTCCCATTACATTGAATATTTAGACACATGCATAGAGTATTAAATATAGGTTAATAAAATGATCAATTGCAGACTTTGTATGTATTTTATAAGACGGATCTTTTAAGCCTAATAAGTTCATAATTAAACACTAATTGTTGTAGGTACAAATATGCTACGGTGAAAGGATCTATCAAGTGGCCTAGAGAGGGGGGTGAATATGCCTTTTTCTGAAATTAACAAACTTCACCAAACGAGTCAAAACGCGGAACCTCCTGGCTAGAGCGCGGGGGTTCAAAGAGCATGGAGGTTCCGAGGTTAAACATGGAACCTCTGGGGATCAAAGTAACAAATCAATCTACTGTGAAATTTAATGAATGAAAGATAGATCAATTGTAATACCCAGCCTTCGTGTAGAGTGTGTTGAGCTATTCGAATAATTCGTTGCACCTAGAAGATGAGGAAATTGTAATCGGATGCAAACCCTTAAAACAATTTAAAACACAAGTAATAGCAGCAACAATCACAATCACAAAAGAGACGAGAATTTATATGTGGTTCAATTCGCCACAAAGGTTGGCCTACTCCCCGTTGTTGAGGTTAGCCACAAAGTCTATGGAGTCTCTTGCAACTCACTCCTCTTCTCCAACCTATCACCAAAGCAATAGGTCAGAGGGTTTCACTAATTCAGAAAGGGTAATACAAACTTCTTGGTGTTTGACCACAGAGGATTGGGAGCTCCCAGGCGACCACTAGCTATCTAGGAGCCAAGCTCCAAGAGTAACGGATACACAAGCGGCTAGGGATTCAACAAGTGCACAAGAACATATCAGAATGATCTTCTTGAGCTTTCTCACACTCTCTAGAGCCAAAACCCTCAAGGAATCATAAAGAATTTGAGCAAAGGAGTTGGAGCATTGAGCTTAGGAGAGAGAGGGCTTCTGTTGTAAATCTAAGTGAATGAAGGATGAAGATGGTCGTTGGGCGAAGGGGATGATATAAATACCATCCACGTCACCCACAAAATGGTCAGGTCAGACAGAACCCGAAGCCTCCGTGCCTGATATATATGGCGATCGTAGCAATCAGGACATTCCGTTGATACAAAAATGGGCAACTGTGTGTGGTCGAGGAAGAAGAGCGGCACAATCACAAATTCACAGTACAGCAGCAGCAGAAGCATGTGGTAGCCACGCCGAGGATGCTACCAGTTCAGCCTGCCACGTACGCCTGCATGCTGCATTGGTAGCCACAGAGGATGGTACCAGTTCAGCCTGCCACGTCCGTCCATGTCCATCCATGATCCATCACACATTCAGACACTCAGACCAGACTAAACCTACCACCACGTTGCTTAATTGTACTCTGAATCTACGTATCCGTGTGAGCAACAAAAAGGCAGACAAGGCAGACAATTCAGGCGTTAGTACGTATATATAACAACAAATCTTGTGCACGCATACCCATGCGCTAAAAGAGAACAATGCAGCAATACATTCGGGTAGTAGTAGTAGGGCCTTGTTTAGTTTACCCAAAAACCCAAAAGTTCAAGATTCTCAGTCATATCGAATCTTTCGACACATGTATAAAGTATTAAATATAAACAAAAATAAAAACTAATTGCACAGTTTAACTGTAAATCGTGAGATAAATCTTTTGATCGTAGTTAATCCATGATTGGACAATATTCTGTCAAAGTGTAGCCCGTCAGATATGAATTACTCATCTTGTCGAGAGCATAGCACACAGTTGACAGCCGGGGGAGTGAGGGCCAATTCCATTTTCACGGTCGTTCAGTGATTTTCTATCCAGCGAACGATCCAACACCAGTCGCCCACCCTCCTTCTCCTACTTCCCTTTCCGTCTACTTTTGACGTCATCATAAAAAAAGCAAAATATTTATTTCAAATTACTATAACTTTTGAATGATGTATCTATTTTTAATTCTGTTTACACCGATGTGTTCAACGTGACGAGGCGAACAAAACTAGACCCCACTTCTATATGTTTTGAAGATTTTTATTTTTTTAGTAGCAATTTATGTATATTAACTTATAACATATAAGTTATATTGCTAACTTTTTCTACTAAGTTATGCTGCTAACTTATTCTGCTAAGTTTATTGTATAACTTTTGTTTGTGTATAATAACTGCGTAACTTTCTATATACACTAGTGTAGTAGTTGTATGACTTATGTACATAAGTTGTATTGTGTAACTTATGTCTCCCTCTATTCCAAATTATAAAATATTTTGACATTTCTATATATATTGATTTTGCTATGTGTATACATATATAGTTGTGTCTAGATACATAGAAAATTCAATTTAGAAAAGTCAATATGTCTTATAATTTGAAATAGTGGGAGTAAACTTTTGTACATAAGTTATATACTATAACTTTTTGAGAACGACTAAGTTAGCAATGTTGAGTTATTCCTCGAACTTATGTTGTCTAGAAGCACTTCTAAGTTAGTGCTGTTAAATTTATCGTGAAAGTTATGCTTTTTAATTTCGTTTTATAAATTATGAGCACTGCTTCTTAAAAAAATAAAAATATATTAAAGAGCGGGTGATTTAGCAAAAGAAAGTGAAAAGAGATTTGAATGCCTCAAAAGATAAAGAGAAACGATTCCTGTTCTATGCAAAAATAGAAAATAACATATGTACTTTCCAAAAAAGAAAAGAAAATGCCTGTCGGAAATTGACCGCTGGTTTCGCTTCTGCTGAACTTTCGTGAAATAGTGGAATGGATGTATTGATGTTGCTGCCCCGTTCATACACAGCTGCATTGTGTTGACAAGTCAACAAGCAACGGAACTGTCTCCTCCGAGTCGAGATCGACCGAGGAAGGCAGGACCGCACATCGGTGATATTTTTGCAATTTGGTTCTTTTTTAAAACATTTTTTTTACAAATAACCCCTCTGAGAAAATATTTTGTGGAAATAGACCAAAAGCTCGGTGTCTGACGTCGTGGTGCGTGCTCGGCATAGTGTCAGTCGGCGCCGAGCTGTCGCCACGTCAACGACGACTTTGGTCATTGTTGTGCACAAATTTCACCCGCATACCGCAGGACTCAGCAGTGTGCAGAACAGAAATTAAAGATGGCAATCTTTACCCGAAACCCGAAACCCGATGGGTAATTACCTCATTAGAGTAAGGATATGGCTATATTTTTTACCCATGGATAAGATAATGGGAAAAAATCTTTACCCAGCGGGTAAAGCGGGTAAGGGTATGAGACTGCATTGCCCATACCCGTTAACCCATAGGTAATTTTAACCCAATTCAATAAGTTAGAATCATGAGCCAAAATGACCATACACAGCCCAAGCCCAATAAAAATCATATATAATGCTGTCAAACCCTAGTCCCTCACCCATCTGCTCCCTCCCCTTTCTCCTATCTCCTTGCAACGGCCGCACAACACGGAAACTTGTGAATTTTGCCACTTGATATCTAGTAATTACTTGATCAAGTGTTCATGGAGCTTGTATATTTGATGATTTTATTAATAACTTGTGATGCTTTGGCTGAAATTAGGAGCCTGAAATATTTAAATATGTATGTATTTTTTTTAAGTATTCTTGGAATCATGGGTAAAGATAACCCATGGGTTACCCGTTACCCGCATGGGTAAAGGTATGGGAAAAAACTCTTACCCGTGCACGGGTATGGGTAAATTAACGGGTAAAATATTTTCTCGTGGGTAAAGGTATGGGTGGCATATACCCAGCAGGTAATTACCCATTGTCATCTCTAACAGAAATGCAGCTACTTCGAAAAAAACAGCTGCCTGCTGCAATCGAAGTGGGCTCGCCCGCCCAACTGCCAGCAGCCCAGGGTAGGTGGCGGTTCCAGCCGAGCGAATCAGATCCTATATTTTTAGGAATTGTTTAGTGGGTGAAATTTTTTTAATTTTACCTACTGTAGCATTTTGTTTGTATAGATACATAAAGCCATATTTTAGTGGCTAATTACCTTCAGCTTCTCACTGTTTTTGGTTTGGTTTTTGCTTCACAGACCGTTTTCAAGCCCTGCACATTTGGCTAATACACACCCCATATTTTCTGGCAAATAAATAGTCAGGGTTTGTTCTTTCGACTTATATATGCCCAAAGATCTATATTGTGCAGGGGTATTAATATTGTGAAATATATATGGGTTTTTAAGTGACTATAATAAGTATCTATAGAAGTTTATAAACAGTATATGTACACACCTATTTTAAATGCTTAGCTCTGTTCGTTTGTCTTATAAGCCGTATGTTTTCTCTCATAATAAATCACAAGCGAACATACTCTTGGAATTAACAAAATATATGACAAATTTCAGCAATCGACCATGAGATTAGAGGGATAGAGTTAAAAACGGCTGCAAATTTATACCGAGTATTTAATTTAAATAATACTGTATGAATTATTCAGCCAAGAAATTTCTACCCCCACTAGGCGAAAGCTTTTTTTGACAAAAAATAATTATATTAAATAATAGCAGGATAGATGAACATGTTACAAGTACTCTAGATTACATAAATATCAAAAAAATAATTTTCGTCTAAATTGTACACATGCTGTGAATAGCTCCAGATCTCAAGCCAAACATATATGACACTTTGCAGTATGGATGACCACATAGACAAACATTCGGCAAAAAACCTAAGAGCAGATGCCCAAAGTACAACGGCCAACATTCATGTAGGCAGAGTTGAGAAACTTTTTTCTTTCTGGTGTCTTCCTTCTTCTTCTTCTTTTTCTTTTTGTCACCGAAGAATGAGGAAGACTGATCTGAAACTTATCTACCTAGTCCTTTGTCGTGGCCAGATCTAACCACAAAAAATGAAGAAGAGACCAGAGAAAATTATTCCATAGCAGCGACACCATCTCCACCTTGATGTCGCCGTCCGAAAATAAAGGTCTTCCTGTCATCAAAACGGTACCAACGTCGTAGTTGTTGCCTACATCTTCAATAGAGTTGCCACGGAGAAAACTGTTCCACCCTGCTCGCTCGCCATCGCCGGAGAGGAGGAGGAAGAAATAAATCCCCAAAACCAAAAAACTTAGTATAGAAAGACCCTAACCTTAAAGATTCGATTTACTAAGAAGAACTTAGGGCCTGTTTGGAATAAAGGAATGCAAAGCAGAGGAAAGGAAAAAAAACATAGGAATATGATAGAGGTGCAGTGAGAAAACAGAGGAATGAAAAAATGCAGGAACAATATACATAGACGTGTTTGGAACATTGGAATTTATAACATAGGATTCTCAAACATGAGGTGTGATTAAAAGGTATTTATTTTATTATTTACAATATCAAATTTTAATTAGAAAATAAATATATGTGATTACTAGGGCATGAGGTAGGACTAAAACAAAATAGCGACTCGTGACGGATTACTTTGCAAATAAACAATTCTAAAAAACAATTTATGTGATTACAAATCAAAACATGATCTGCCTTGGTCAATCTTATCCTCTTGATTATATCTCATCTCTTGTCTATCTACCACAACATAACCACCATATGCTCTTTCTCTCTCCACGTAGCGACGGAGGTTTGCCTCGGACTTTCGCGCGCGGCCGAAAACCACAGCTCCAACGGGATGTTTTATTTCTTTTGTTCTGTGAGCGACACAATCCTTTCCTCTGGAATTAGCGGCGTGTGTTCCTGTGTTCCAAACAGCACATGACATCATCAAACTATAGGAATCAACTTCCTCCAAAATTCCTAAAAAAGCCTCCATTCCAAACATGCCCTTATTAAGAAAAAGTTGATTCCTACTCCCTCCAGCCTCCAACGATATGCCGGAGAAAAAAGGAGGGGGACGAGCGGTGGTGGACACGGAAGTGGCGGTTCCAAGTTGGAGACCCTAGTGGCGGCTACCACACCGTTTGAGTGAACGAGTTAGGAGATTCTTGGGGTCTCTCACTAGGCGAAAGCTGTGCCACCCTGTTTCTAAAAACTTCATTTCAGTTATTTTATTTTAATTTAACTAATTATAGAAAAAATATATCAATATCTAAATATAAAATAAGTATCTTATAAAAATATATTCTATTGTAAATTTAATGTAACTCGACAATCCTAGGAATTGACTTGTCTGTATATATACGGAGAGCCGCAGCCTTCCGGTTCCGGGTCATCCGAACACATCCAAAGTCCCCACCCATCCACCAGCACCCAGTGATCTCAAGGAGTCAAGGGAGGAGAGCTAGAGAGGCAGAGAGAGGGCAGGGCAGGGCCACGCGACGCGACGGAGATGGAGCACACGAATCATCGCCGCCGTCGTGGCCTCCGCCTCCCTCGTCAAGCTTCGCCTGTCGTGTCGACGACGTCGACGACGACGACACTCCTGCTACTTGTCATCTGTAAGAAGAAGAAAACAAACATCTCCAGCCACATCGTTTGTTAATCCAACTTTTTGATTCCTCACTCATGAACGACCATATGACACGATGCAGGCCTCGCGGCGTTGACAAGGACGCCGGCGGCGGCAGAGGCGCTGCGCAAGCGCGGGGCGGACGAGGGCGACACCGGCGGCGGCGGAGGAAGCGGCTGCGACAACAAGGCCGGCGGGAAGCAACCGTCGCCGGTGTGGGTGTTCGGGGACTCGTACGCGGACACGGGGAACCTGGGCGACCTCGGGCGGGAGCTGACCCGCGCGTGGTACGACCCGTACGGCGTCACCTTCCCCGGCCGCCCCACCGGCCGCTTCTCCGACGGCCGCGTCCTCACCGACTTCATAGGTCAGTTGAGTGTACTCCCCTCCCCTATGGTCTAGTAGTATTTCGTAGTGATGAAGAAGCGAGCAAAGGCATTGCAACGCGAGTTAAAGCACATGGCGATGGAGCCCCGCCGCAGTGGCTGGCCACGGCGCGCGAGCTGGAAGAGCAGGAGTAATAAATGCATGTTGACGACCATGGCTGCTGCATCTTCGCGTTGGAGAGGGGCAGGATCGGAGGAGGACGATGGATCCTTGGGGAGTTTCTCTCGCATTGATGGCGCGCGCGCCAGCTTCCGTTTGTTGGTTGGGCGGGCATTCATTGCCCTGGCTGCTGCTGCTGGCCTGCTGCTGAGTGATGATCATCTCGGAGTAGCCAGATAATGCAACATGCCGCGCATTCACACAGACACTACACGCGTTTCCCCTTCTTAAAATTTCTGTATCACTATCACCGGCCGGGTTTATTTTCAGGCATTTGGACCGTACCATCAGCCCCATGCTGTTTTAGATGAAGAACCAGAAATTGCATAGTTCCTACTTCTAAGTTTTCTTGTTTGATAGATAATATGGCATATGCCCATGCTAGCAAACCGCCACGCACTCAAGTCGCCGATGGCGGCATGGCAATGGCAACCGAGCTAGCCACATGCAGACATGCACTGATGTCTGATGCAATGCATACTCCACAGTCCACACTCCTCTGACGTCGCCACATTCTATTCGATTCTCAAGCTACAGCCGCAGCCCGGCATGCAGCCGACAACGCTGCCGATCTCGATCAGTCGTTCTCTTGGAGCCATGCATATGCGTTTTCGTCAATCAGCTGACGAATTCAGACCACGCGAAGGATGGACACCATGCAATTCTTTTCTCGTGTACTAGACAGCCACTGCCGCCACATGCGCGCGTGCATCTGAAATGAAATGCATGGGAATGCTGAAGTGTTAGTACAAGGGGCAAGTAAAAGATTCCCCATGCTCCGACCTAATCACCTAACCTTAACCTTTCGTTTTCCAGCAGTTCATCAATTCATCAGTGTAGTTTATTCTACTACTTCTCCGATCCTACACGTGATAGCTTTTTCTCCCCCTGTTGGATTGGAACCAATGCATTGCATGCAGCCTCCGCGATGGGAGTGCCAACGCCGGTGGCGTACAAGCTGCGGAGGGGCGCCGCGCGTGGGCTCATGGCGCGTGGCATGAACTTCGCCGTGGGCGGCGCGGGCGTGCTGGACACCGGCAACTTCCAGCGCAACATCGGCGCGCAGATCGACCTGTTCCAGGCACACCACCCGCCTCCCACCCGCGGCTGCGACGCCGGGGTCGCCGTCGTCGTCGTCTCCGGCAACGACTACTCCTACGCCGCCGACAAGGACAACAGCACAAGCGTACGACGACAGTTATCACCATGCATATATATACTAGTATTATATCTCCTCGTTGTGTGTAGTACTGAACAGTGAGAGCATGCACGCAGGCCGCGATCGCCTACATCCCGGCGGTGGTGCGGCAGCTCCGGGAGCAGCTGCGGCGGCTGCGCGACGAGGTGGGCATGCGCAAGGTGGTGGTCACCAACCTGCACCCCATGGGGTGCACGCCGCTCTTCACCCGCGCGCTCAACTACACGGCCTGCGACCCGCTCGCCAACGCGGGCGCCGCGCAGCACAACGCGGCTCTCCAGTCCGTGCTCGCCGCGCTCGACCCGGCCAACCGCACGTTCCTCCTGCTCGACCTCAGCACGCCCTTCACCGCCTTCGTCGTCGAGGACGCGCCGGAGAGGTTCCCGGAGCCGAGGCGGCCGTGCTGCGAGAGCTTCAGCGGCGACGGCCACTGCGGGCAGCAGGACGACGGCGGCAGGAGGCAGTACACGCTGTGCGATGACCCGAGCAAGCATTTCTACTGGGACGACGTCCACCCGACGCAGGCCGCGTGGGCCGCCGTCGCCCGAACATTCAGGCCCAAGATCCACGAGTTCCTTCTGTCTACCTGACCCCAGTTGTTGGGAAAATATCACATTTCCCCTATGAGATGATGAAAAATAGGAGTACTCATCAAAAGAAAAGCTAACCAAGCTTGTTGGATCCTTAGTGAAATTCTCCTGCCATTGTTCCTCTAAAATTGGATCCTTAGTGAAATTCTCTCGTCGTTCCTCTAAAAATGTGGCTACATTTGTTTTCAAAATTAATATAAATACAGGAGCCACAAGATTGTATACCAAGTTTGCGTTCACTAAATATACATTTATCAGAAGTCTCTTCCATGTAGGCATCAGCAGTGGCGCAGAACCGATGGTTTTCATTTTAGCCTTTTTTTTAAAAAAAAAATTCATGTTTACACTACTGAGAGTCGTAATCTCGATTGTAGACACTGGGGATCGCGTGGTGCCTAGCTAACACGTCTCAAAGTTCCTGACTACGGCTAGCATGGCCTTATACTTGGTAGTGACATGGCAGGGGTCGGTGTCATAGGACATAGCGTCGAGCTTCGTGTCCTATCGCGCCGACCTTCGTTTCAAAATAAGCGGCCTTTTCAGTGTAGCTTTGGACAACCTTTTATAAATTTTTATTGAGGGTCATCGAAAGAGTGCTCAGAATACAGATTTACATAGGCCTATTTTATTTTCATTCGCTTAAACTATTTCAGCGGTACTTTCCAATAAAGGAACAATATTTCTCTCTCATAACAAATCAACGTCAACCAAATTTCAGCGAAGTGAACATAGAAATTTGAGACGAACTACTTGTCAGTAATTTTTTCTTTAGGGGAACTACTGGTCAGCAAATGAGCAGCCCAAATCCGTCTCCTCCCTCCTCCTATATGCGACCCATGTCGCCAAAAAAAAAAAACAAACCCGGCCCATCTCTCCACCTCTGTCGCTCGGCGCCTCCTCCTCTGGTCCGTCTCAGGCTGCTCTCCCTGGGCTAGCGTTTCGTTGGTTGTTGAGCATTGGACAGTAGTTTTCGCTTAGGCCTTGTTTAGTTAGCAATTTTTTTTTAAGATTTCTCGTTATATCAAATCTTACGACACATGCATGAAATATTAAATATAGATAAAAATAGCTAATTGTGCGGTTTACCTGTAATTTGCGAGACGAATTTTTTGAACCTAGTTAGTCTATAATTGAATAATAATTGTCAAATAAAACCGAAAGCGCTACAATAGCGAAACCCAAAAATTTTCGCGAACTAAACAAGGCCTAAGTCTCTTGCTTGCCGAAGAAGCCTCCTCCGTGACGCTCAGCCTTGCTTAGGTCTCAATCGACTGAAAAGTCTCTCTTTGAGATTTGAGACTGACATTCGGTCTCGCCGTTACAGAGCACAGATTACTCTACTGATTGTTCGAGATAATCATGTGTGTGGTGAGTACTCTTGCTAGGATGGTCCAGCTGTAGCCATTGACCGCAAAATGTGTACACTTGTTCGAGATAATCATGTTGCGGGGTGACTTCTCTAGCTAGCTAGGATGGTCCAGCTACGGCGATCGGCTACAAAATGTGTACACTCTTGCTAGGATACTCTACCGATGGTTCAGCTACGGCTTTTTTAAGATGGTTCATCTACGACTGTTTTAGGTCGATCACCTTCAACTCTTGACAGCGTTGTTTGTAAGTTCAAATTCAACCGTTTCGCCAGCGAGCGACGACGGCCGTGCGGAGCACGCTTACTATTGACAGACGAAGCATAATAAGATTGGCATGCATCTCTTCATCGTCGTCGTTGTCGTCGCGGTCGTCGCCAGCCTGAGCTCTCTATATATGTAGACCTAGCTCATGCATTATCGTATCCGTAGACTAAATTGTGGGCACCGATGAATAGTACGCACAAGTTGCTCCGACCAAACCTCAGTTCTTTCTATTTCATCGTATTAATGTTTGTCTGAAACGCACACCACCGTGCACGTGCTCAACTTTGAGCCTCTTCGATCTCCTTCCACTTGCAGAGTCCAAACATGCATGAATTGCTGATTGCGACGTACGCGAGAGGGAGCTAGGCCTTGTTTACTTGCTAAAAATTTTGTAATTTTTTTTCAAAATTCTTCATCACATCGAATCTTACGATACATGCGTGGAGCATTAAATATAAGTAAAAATAATAATCAATTGCACAATTTACTTGTAATTTACGAGACGAATCTTTTGAGCCTAGTTAATTTTTGATTGAACAATATTTATCAAATACAAATAAAAATGCTACCGTCACTACTACAAAATATCTTTTATGAGGCATTTTAGAATGGGCCTATGAGGCGGGCGAGATTTCCAACCGCCTCAGTTAATGTCTCAGATTAACCGAGACGGTCATTTTTTATTAACCGAGACTGTCACAAAAAACCGCCTCCTAAAATCTATTAACTGAGGCGGGCAGTGTAATAAAACCGCCTCGATTAATATATATTTACCGAGGCGGTTATTATAATGCAACCGCCTCGGTAAATCATTAACCAAGGCGGTTATTTTATAAGGCCCGTCTTAGTTAATACTGGCCCATTTCAAAGTCCAAATGGCCCATCTTAACTCTTCTTGGCCCGATATATCACACAGAGTATATATACATGACTTAAGGTTTCACTCCACATTCTCTCCTCAGCCGCACATCCTCTCCTTCCCTCCCGTTCCCTCCCATCATGCAGCTCTCACGCAGGAGACCGACGCCCCCTCACACGGCCACGCGGGAGCTCGGTGCCCGCTCCCCTCCCCCCTCCCTCCTCCCCTTCCCTCCCGACGGCCCCCTCCCCTTCCCTCCCATCCTGGCGGCCCCCTCTCCCCTCTCCTGGCGGTCATGTCCCTCATCCTCTCAGGCACAGGTGGCGCCGCCTCTCTTCCCCTCTCTACCACGATGGAGGCAGCGGCGTGGGCGATGGAGGCCGAGCGGATCAGGCTGGGCGCGGGTGGATCCGGCCTCCCCATGGCGTCGACGAGCTCTCAATGGCGGATCCGGCCGGTGGGGGAGCCACCTCCCTCCTCTCCTGACTAGATCTGGTGGCGGCGCGGGCGCGGAGTGTCACACCCTGGCTTTTAAAATAAGACCAGAGTCGTCATATGTGTGCCCAGGAAGTCCACACATACAACAAAGAATAGAAATATCAGAAACAATGTTATATAAAGCGGAAAACATACTTATATTAACACTTACAAACATCAGAGTACGCGGAAACAGTAGCTAAACTTCTTAGGCTCCAATCTTCTCAGGGACGGTTGACTGGGGGCTCCGTACGCCAAGCACTTCTCATAAGCTTCTAGAAAACTCAATAGCATCTATGTCCTTCTTCTGAGCAACACTTACTACACACTGGGGTGTGGGGGAAATAGCAAGGGTGAGTTCATGTCGAACTCAACAAGTACAGGCGGAAAGTATAATGACATGCAAGGCTTAATCAAAGGAAAAGCTAACACTCTTTGACCGCAGGTGAGCTTTTTAGTTGGTAAACTTTTATTACAACTTTATTATTAAACTACCTATTACTAGTTGTGAGTAGAGCATCCCAACCCTTATTTAGATGAAGGTTAATTAGCAATATTATTAGTCATCATTATAATTACTATTATTATTAAGATCACCGAGGTAGCAACCTCGGATAGTAACTCGGGGTAGCAACCCCATTAAGATCATGGGATAACAATCCCAATCAAGAACACAGGATAGCAATCCTGCCAACACGGAATAGCCATTCTGCCAAAGCACGAGGTAGCAACCTCAGTCAAGTTTCGCCTCCAAGTATCCAGTGAATCCAATTTTCTCATCAAGTGAGGGTCTGGGCCGCTCGTGACCGTGAGCACGGCTGATATATCAGTTTTACACTCTGCAGAGGTGTGCACATTCACTCCAAGTCGTGATTCCCATTCTCTCGGGGTCGTGACTCCCCAAAACACTACCAAGGTGAGCAGGCAGGGTTTCACTACGAGACCTTTCACTGGGTCCAACTAATAGGATGCCACTCGTAAGTTTTTGCCGGGGCGCGCGGCAGCCGTGCCCATAGCAATGGGACCCCGAACTGACCGACCTCTTAATATGAATACCGAAGCTACTTCCTTACGCCTACCCGGAAAGTAACACCCTACCAGCGGAGGTCCTGATAATTAGTCAAGCCAGAGCCATATAGCTTGGAGCTGCACTGTAAGTCCCAGGGGGACGCTCCCTGACTAAGTCCTTACGGAGAGCAGAGATGGGTACGCCCGGCAAACCGGACCACCAACCGTACCCGCTACCCCTGTCCTCAACCAAACCATGATGCTCGCAAGCACCGCAACATCTCCATCACCGAAGTGACCATTGTTCATCATTTAATCATTAATCATCGTTGAAGAATTTATTAAGTAGGATCATCACTTTCATTTATCATGTGGAATAGATGAGTAGAGCAGCTAAGCATATCTACTGTTCACTATACTACCCATGTACAAACCTAGGTATACAAGGAATATAGTAGAAGACTAGTCATGTCCTTAGGGTTTGCAGTATTAAGACATATGCAATGGAAAGTAAATGTATTCAAAGTTCATAGGTACAATATGATCAAAGGGCGCCTGCACTTGCCTTTATTCTCAGTGTATATCTGCTCAGAATTCTTTAGCTTCTTTCTTCTGATCTCCAACTTCTGCTTCGATTGTCGGTCCTCAGCTCCTGGTCTTCACTGTTGACGAACCACGCTTCTTCTACTCGAAGCAACCAAGCAACACAAACAGACAAACAACCATCACGACTAAGAACAAGCATCAATCAAAAGAAAAGCTTTGAAAGAGAGTGTACTAAACGACACGACTTATCGCTACGATCTAGACAACGCAAGAACGATTGAGAACGGAGCTATAGCTAATCGGACACGATTATCGAGGCTCGAAGTGTAACGGAGAAGACAACTATACGTTGGTCGTATTTTATGAAAACAGGTGATGGATTATTCAAAGAAATATCTGAAGGTTGAGTTGACAAAATTATAAAGAATTATAAAGGTTAGGACTAAATGTTATTCATATTCTAATTATAAACAATTATATATACCATTTAAGTCACTTTATCTGTTATAGCGTAGAAAATATATAACTGGTGACATAACTTATACTAAGCATTTATGAAAAGAGGTTAGACTAAGTAAGTCACACTTGAAAAGACGATTCACATTGATATTAAACATATTAATATTTGTAAGAAAAACTAAAGTTATAAAGCTTAAATTACTTGTATAGATTAGAAAAGGCATTTAATTAGACATTAATCATTTTATATTTGTGGTGAAAACATAAAGTGTCAAACACCGCAGATGTCATGGCTAACGCGTAGTTTACATCGATACGAACCTAACGCGACAAGAATGAGCTCAATCGGAGCTAAAACGCGGATTCTATGGCCGAAACTAGATCAGTGGCAAAACTGTGAATAAACAGAACTAATTTTCGTATTTTAAATAATTTAAAACTGAATTAAAAACGCAATTTGGATTAAATCTACAAATACCAGCGGCAGCAGGGGTTAATCTGTTAAAAACAGGACCTATTTCTAATTATTTTTGAAAAGCAGTGGACCGCGGGTTGATTAAGAACAAGAGCATGGGTGTTTTTGCAAAAGCGCCAGGGCAGTTCGGGCGTCCGGCTAGGCTGGCCACGTGGCGGCTCGGGATTGGCGGTCCACGGTGGACCGGGGTGAGGGGCGTGGTCCACGGGGCCAGGCTGGGGCATGCGCGGCGCTGGGGGGAAGCCGCGGCGGTGCGGTGAGCCAGGGCGGCGGCGCCATGGCCGCAATGGCCAAGCCCGCCATGGCGGCACTTCGGGGCGCGGGAGGCCACGCCGCGGGCATGGGCAGGATGCGCGGGACGCGGCGAGGCTGATGCGCGCGTCAGCGAGGGCCGAGAGTGGCCGGGGAGGACAGGCCGTGCGGAGGGTGGTTCGGCGTCGGCGACGATGCTCCGGCGAGCACGTCCACGCGATAGAAACAAAGGGAGAGAGCGAGAGAAGGTCCGGTAGGTTTCTCACCTCGACACGAACGTCACGGCGGTCTTCTTTTCGGTCGGGACGCAGTGAGCGCGGAGAATGACGGCGGCGGCTCGAAGCTCGACGATGGCAGCTATGGCGGCCGCACGCTAGGGCTTGGTGGCGGCGGAGCTTCGCTAGGGTTCCGGGAGGGGCGCGGGGTGCGGTTCGGCACCCTATTTATAGGCTAGGGCGTCCCGGGGATCCTCGATTTGTGCGCGGCGCGGACTTCAGGGCCGGTTGTTGCGGCCGACTCCGAAACGGCCGGAGGTCGGGGATGACAGGTGGGTCCCACTCGCGGGGCCCACCCGTCAGCGGCAGCTGGTGGGAAAGGGCAGCTCGCGGGGAAAGGCCGCTGCGGCTGACACGCGGGCCCGGCCGGTCAGCGGCTCAGGCGGCAGGGGGGAGAGGGGGCGCGGCGCTGCTGGGCTGGGCTAGCGCGGCCCACGCGGGAGAGAGAGGAGGGAGAAGGTGGGCCGAGAGAGAGAGAGGAGCCGGCCCACAAAGGAAGAAAACCTTTTTTTCTTTTTATTCAAAAAGGCTTTGAACCAAATTCTTCACCACATTTATAAACCAAAATTTAATTTATTAACTTGATGTTATTTTAAGAATTATTTTCTTTACTACTTTTAGAAACAAAGCATATTTTTTTAATAACATATTTTTAAATTATTTTTCCACTCAAATATAAATTAATTTTCAAATATGACTTTTGGAGTTTTATTTTATTTTTTCGAAAACCGAAAGGACCTAAACGTGGCTCACTAGAAATTTTATAATTCATATTTTTTTACACAAACCAAATAAAGCTAGGGCACAGAGCACACAATAACAAAACAAAACACCCTCCACTTATCTTTATAAAAATTTAAAAATTCCACATTTTCTCTCTTTTTGAAATTCAATAATTAAATAAATCTTGGAATATTTTAGAAAAATTTTAAATCCTTATTTAATTTAATATTTTCTAATAACAATCCAAAATTAAAAATTTTTGGAGTGTTATACGGAGCCACCTCCCTCTTCCCTTTGGCGGCTCGGTGGCACACGGTGATGCGGGTGGTGGTGGGGTCGCACGGAGCTGGCGGGCTCGCTAGCGGGCTTCGAAATGGGCTCGCCGGCAGGCATGGTTTTTTTTATTTTTTTTACTCTATTAACCGAGGCGGGCAAGAAAACCGCCGCGGTTAAGGTCCGATTAACCGTGACCTTAGCATCGAGGCGGTTGCTTTGCCCGCCTCAGTAAAGCCAAAACGCCCGTCTCTGTTAAATATTATTGTAGTAGTGCGTGTTTATTTTGTAAAATTTTTTGCAACTAATAAACAATAAAGTAATAATAGAGTACTCTCTCCGTCCCACAAATAAACGTCTTTCTTTGATTTTTATGATTCATGTTTGACCGTTCATTTTATTCAAAAAATTTAATAAATATTATTTATTTTTATGAATTATTTTATTGTTAAATATATTTTTTAATAATTTATTTATTTTATTATTTGTAAAAAAATAAAATAAAATAAATGGTCAAATATGAATATGAATTGTATTAGTAAAAAAATGTACTCACGATGGGATGGGGATATGGGTGGTACGGTTGTAGTAGAACCGAACCGGCCAGAACTACCGTGTCCACACCACGCACATTAATTTGACCCCGAAGTCGGCCCAGCAGCTAGCTAGTAGTACACTCCAATGTACTACTACGCGCCCGCCCTACTGATCTGCATGCAAGAGAATCTAAAATAAATCTCCAATGTAATTGAGGCTCCACATATACATAAATAGATGGAGCTGAGCGGGTATTGTACTTGTACGTTGATCAACGACAACGACCTACAGGAAAACGACGGTACGGTGCGATTTGCTACACGTGTGTTGAGAGCTGGAGTACTAGTACTATATAATTATAATCCACAGGCCGGCCGGCCACAGCAAATGGAACGACTAAGCAAACGGTTTTGATTGGTGCATACACAGGATTTGTCAATGTGCGTGCACATGTGGCTGCTGTGTTTTATTAGGTTAATATACAACATTTCCTTTTCTTTTTTGGCAGCGATGATCGACGATGGAAATTGAAGGACGATGCGCTTCGAGCTGAAGCTACGGTATAGCCGGCCGTACAGGCACGTAGCGTGCCCGATGACGAGAGATGAGCCCGCGGTGCTGACGTTGTCTCGCTCATGTCACTGATCGAAACTGAATCGAATTTATTATTTTATAATATTACATATATTATTAAGCCGGCCGGCATGGAAGAAATCAAATCAAAATTCATTCCCCCAAAAAGGGATTGTGGTTCGCTAATGACTCTATCTTTCCGCCGGGGCAGACGATGGTTCTAGCTAAGTTTTTTCTTGCAGCTTTGTTTCCTGGTTGCAGGACTACTATTCCTCGGCTGTTTAGCCGGGGCAGGCCCACGTTGGCCTCATCATCAATGAAGGTCCCATCCAGTTCATAACTTCATATGTAGTATAAGGCTAGTCTTAATGCATGTTTTATGAAAGTGTCATGCACATTAAATAGGATGCTACATAAACAAAATTGCTGACTTGACAGGATCATTAAATGAAGGAGTTTTATCAGATGAGAGAGAAGTTTCATCCCCATGAAACGGCTCGGTAGTTTATACTCTTAGTAACTGGTGCCATGGAAATATACATTGAGACTAACCTAAGCTTCCGTGAAATTTACCCATGACCTGAATGCTCTTTTTTTTTCTCGACCGGGTTAGCGGAGACAACCAGGCACTCCCCAGCTGTTGCATGCCCCAATTCTTTTTTTTTTTCAGATGATGAGGGCCGGCACAACTACGTACTTTTACAGTTGACTCAATCACTCAAACAACCCACAAGCACGAGACCATGTAATTAACTGTAACGAGTCCGTCCGTTTGGTGCACTGGGCCTGCACTGGCTGCAAGCTAAGAGAGAGGAGCCATGGCTGGAACTGGAAGAGTTGTGTGACTAGCTAGCTCTAGGATGCTAGAGCAGCAACTGCCGCGAGCGAGTTGCAAAGCATGCTGGAGAGGCTTCACTGCAAGTAGCCGTCGGTGCATGTGTGTGCTTCATTCTAATCTGATCCACAAGATGTAGGTACCTCTTGATTTAGTTTGCATTGCTAATGACGACGTTGAGAATCTTGAGGTCCACTACTGGCCAACTCCCCTGTTAGTTTAATTTATGGCCTAACTGTCTAATAGTTTGTTTGAGACTTTGAGTGATGAAGTAATTGCTATTTTCCATAAAAATGCAGAGGTCAATGGCGTCGTTGACTAGACAAGTGACCTGATAGCCGACAAGGCTGCTACCGCTACCGCTCAATTTTGACATGTAGATTTTCTTTGATCTTGCCTTGTTTAGTTTGCAAAATTTTTTAGAAAACGACACTGTAGCACTTTCGTTTTTATTTGACAAACATTGTCCAATTATGGTGTAACTAGATTTAAAAGATTCGTCTCGCGGTTTACAGATAAACTGTGCAATTAGTTTTTGTTTTTATGTATATTTAATGCATCATGCATGCATTGCACGATTCGATGTGACAGGAAATCTTGAAAATTTTTGAGAACTAAACAAGATAATTAATTTTTCTCTGTCGGTAAGAGAACTAATGCACTCATGCTGAAATTCGGCAATCTTGCTTGTCTTCCTGCAAACCAACTCAATTTTTTTATACTGTTGGGACCTGATGGGAATATTTTATTATGTTCGTTCCCATGTAGTATATGCAGGTTCTTTACTCTACCTTATATATCTTATGGGGTGTTTGCTTGGGGTTGGTAAAGTTTAATAGGTACGGTAGTCTTTTCGTCTTATTTGAAAATTATTGTCTAATTATAGACTAATTAGACTCAAAAGATTCGTCTCGTAACTTACTCTCTAGCTATGTTTTTAGTTTCATAAATAGTTTATATTTAGTGCTCCATGCATGCATGTGTCCAAACATTTGATGTGACGGGCGGTAAAGTTTACCCGAGGAAACCAAACAACCCCTTAATTAGTAGTCGCTCATGTTCACGTAAGATGCACATCATAGGAACGTCAGATGTTATTGAGAATTTACCAAGATTTTTTTGAGAAATGGAACTCAGCAAAATTAAAGAAAACTCAAGCCCGCCTACCTTGATTTGGGATGGATAAAAATTGCACAACCACACGATATGAGGCCTTGTTTAGATGTGAAAAGATTTTGAATTTTGCTACTGTAGCACTGTCGTTTGTTTGTGGCAAATATTCTTCAATTATGGACTAACTAAGATCAAAAAATTTATCTCGCGATTTACAGATGTACAATTAGTTTTTATTTTCGTTTATATTTAATGCTTCATGCATGTGCCGAAAGATTCGATGTGACGAGAAATCTTAAAAGCTTTTTGTTTTTTGGGTGGACTAAACAAGGTCTGAGTAGAAGGCTAGGGTTCTCTATAAATACACCAAATACAGTGGCAACTGAAGTGCTAGCGCTAGACTAGCTAGTAGCTACTGGTAGCGGTAGCCCTGTAGTGTTGGTACGGTGAAGTGGACATCTGTGTGTAGCTGCTGGGAACTCATGGATTTCTCTAACATGATCCTCCGGCCGGCGCTTCACCGGATCACGTCCTCCTTCGCTTCCACCACCAACAGCAGCTACGGCGGCTTCATCACCCGCCTGCTCAGCTTCACCGGCTCCTTCAACGACCGGACCAGCCTACTGCACGAGCACGACGCCGAGCAGGAGGCCGCCGCTCCTCCTCCGCCGCAAGCGCCAGAGTCGGCGCCTGCTGCACCGTTCGACATCGAGGCGGGGACGACGACGACGCTACTGGCCCCCACCGGTACCGCCCCCGAAGGACCGGCGGCGGAGGGCCAGGAGGAGCCGGCTGCCACCGAGCTGGTCGACGCAGAGTCGAGGCGCGTGGGGAAGAGCGTGCAGACCGTCTGCCTCTTCGTCGCGTCCGCCTCGCTCGTGCTGTTCGCCAACCTCCCCAGCAACAAGCAGCAGACCGGTCCTGCCGCCGCTCCACCGGCGGCGTCGGCGGGGCAGCACCCCCTGCTGTACAGCGCCGACATGGCGTTCATCAGCCTCGGCTTCTTCTCGAGCCTGGGCCTGTCCATGTTCTCGATCGTGGCGAGGCCCGGCCAGGCGGCGGTGGCCAGGGTGCAGAAGTGGGGGATGGTGGTGGCCGTGGCGTCCGTGGTCGTCGCCTTCTCGCTGCGCGTGTGCATGATGCCTGCTGCCTAGTTGCAGGCCCCGGCCGCGCGTGCCCCCATGGGCATCGATCGTCAGCCTAGCTCGGCTGGCCGGCCGTGGGTATATATGGTGGACGTGGACTTGACCTTGACTTGGGCAGAGGATGCATTATTATTATGTTCACAGTTTCCTGATAACGATTCGTGTACAGTATTGGTAGATCCGTGTTCTCGTGTATACGTACGTGTGGACATGGAGAGTCCACACGCGGCGGCTTGCGGGTCGTCGATCGGCAGCCGCCGGCCGCTGGCGTGCATGGTGTACAGATGATGTTTTTGTACAGACTCGTGTACAGATGTTTTTTACAGACCCACACGGCGTCCAATTCGATGCACCTCCGCTCCGAGTCCAAGCCGCGCTCATCAGTGATGAAGCCGGCCGGCGGCACGTCGATTCCGCCATGCGCGCGGCGCCGCCGCTCATGCATGTTCCCGGAACGGAATATGCCCGGAGCCTCTCCCTCCATCCATCGCCATCGGTGCATGGCTGCATGCATGCTTTTTGTTAGGGGTTAGAACATTCGGTGGATGGAAACGTGTATGTGCTGTCCTCGTCCTAGCTGCTCACTTCGCTTGTGGTCAAATTTGAAATCCTGACTACTACGGACTAGTACTACCGAATTGTGGGTGCCAGTGAGCTGTACGATGCCTTGTGTTTATAGTTCCCAAAAAAAAATGCCAAAAGTTATTCACTGTCACATCGAATCTTACGACACATTCATAAAGTATTAAATATAAACGAAAACAAAAACTAATTATATAATTTACCCGTAATTTGTGAGACGAATCTTTTGAGCCTAGTTAATTCATGATTGAACAATATTTGTCAAATACAAACAAAAGTGCTACAGTACTTGAAATCTCAACAATTTTCCAACTGAACAAGGCCTAAGGTCCTAGCTACTCCTAGGTCCTAGCTAGCTCCAACTGAAAACGAGGGGAAACCACATGATTAACTGATTTAATAAAAAGAGTAAAATACACCACAAATCTATTAGCTTTTTGTCCCGAATCACTTAGGTCCAACGGCTAATAAGCCATGACAGAAAGTATGTTTGGTTGATAAGTCATGACAGAAAGTATTGTTGACTGATTTGTTATAAGAGAAAAACATTGTTGAATGGCTGGCAGATTCGACTGATAAGCTCAAGCGAACAGGTGTGTTAACTTTTTTTAAAACAATTCATGGTTAATTTTTTCACAAGAAAGAAAACACGTTGGAAGGAAGAAAACGGTAGGTTGAGTGGGCTGCTGGCTTTTGGCCCAAACCTCGGCGCCATACCATTTAGGGCCTGTTTAGATACAGCCAAACAGCCAAAACTTTTGGAGAAATGAGCACTTTTTAGAAGAATGGATCTAAACAGGAGCTTGTAAAACTTGGCTGTAAAGATTTGAAATTTAGGACAAGCCCTAAAACTGTGTAAACTTGCTTAAGGACCCGTGTCATGTGTCTTGCAGACCAAACAAATTTAGGAAGCATCTAAACACATATTTGAATGTAAAGTTTACAACCAAAAGTTTTGGGATGTAAAGATTTAGGATCTAAACAGACCCTTAGCGCTAAGGTTGGCGCCACGACTCACCTAACTATGCTACATTATAGAGGACTTAACAGTAAATGTAGCGCCTAAACCTGTGGCACTGAGCCATACAACCTCGGTGCCAAACATCACAGCATAGATATTGCGTCTATATTCGAAATAAGGTTGTCTAGAGGTATAAATGTTAATTTTTCTATAAAAAAGGGTTTAGAAAATAAAGAAGTCGGGAGGATGTCGGCACGGAAAACAAAAAAGGAACGATACAACCATCGAGCTTGAGTACTTGTGCTGCGGTTGCAGTATAACCATAAAACACCTTTGAGTTTTATTAAACCCTAAACCCCACCAAACCGACCACTCTAGGTGGAGTGGAATCTATCTGCCGATGAAACCGACCACCAAAAAAAAAAACCATCCAATTTTAGATGAAATTGGCTAGCACATATTTATATTGAATATAGATTATATACTGAAAACAAAAGGAAGGAACAGTTTTTTTTAGCAGAGAAAAGGAACAGGTATAACGGTGAAAAGAAGATGGCTGCTCAATGCGTGTCCCGCCGCGCCCTTCCCATCTCTAAACCGGCGCTGATGCGGGCCATGTTATTGGACACGTCGCCGACAAATTTCAAGGCGGGTGCACAGAGGCGCAGCGTAGCCCATATTTTTTTTCTGCCACCGAACAATGTTTTTTTCTCAAAATAAATCAGCCAACAATAATTTCAGCTATAATTGTTCAAACTAGCGAACAGGCCCCCATGGCTGCCTCCCTCCCTCATTTTATCGTCGCCGATCTGAAAATATTGGATGAATCATATTTGAAGCACAGAAGTTAGATCGAACTTCCATCTCCAAAATATGACTGATAACCATAGCAAAAAGTACTACTGACTGATTTATTGTAAAAGAAAAACACTGTTAAATGGCTAGTAGATTCGGCTGATAAGCTCAAACGAACAAGGACGCGTTTTCCATACATCAATGAGAAATATTGCTGTAAAAGTATGTTCCTTGTAAATAGCTACAACTCTAACAGAAAACCCTACTTCAAATGGGAAAAATTCCTGATACATATCAAACACCAACAACACCACTAACTCACCCATGAGAATTCCTGCCGCAACAACACCATCTTATTTCCCTCCCATGATCAAATGTTAGCGGACCGGGAACTGCCACAAGAGAAGGCCGCAATTTGCTCTGCCAACCTGGGCAGCCAGCCGCAAGGTGCAATCTCTCCAAAAAAACCTGCCCCCATGTCTGATGAGCCCTTAGTACATGGGACCTTTGTTAAAGTCGGTGGCATACTATTGTACAACTAGAAGCTTTGGTGGATTTCTACAGATCGCTTGCCCACGATTAAGAAAAGCAGAAACCTGGCTAAAAATGAGCAGGTTGTCCAGCTGGAGCCACATCATCCAGGCGTGCATGCTGATTTAGTTCGGAAATTTGCTGAGGTCAAACAGCACTGCAGGTTAGGGAATCATTGGATCACCAGATGAAACTGTGTGCATATGTGTGTCCCTCCCGTTTGGTTCCATGGGAGAATCCATGCCTGGTGGACCTGAGATCGATAATATACCGAATAAGATAAGAGTAGATGCAGGATGTAATCAAAATAGAGGTTACATGTCACTGGCAGAAGTATATGTTACCGAATATCGAACCAATGGAAGGCCTTGTTAGAGATGAATTCCTTTGCAGATCTGCATGCATTTATAGTTTCAGTCTTTCAGTTCAGAAGTAACATTAGAGCATAATGTCCATTTAGATGCCATTGACACCTAGCATGTAAATACTGGTAATTCAATGGAACATTAAGGTTCCTGAAAAAATGACTGCTTGCAGAATTCAACAATCAACACACAACTTGATGAGTACTGATGTCATAAGGATTAAGGAGACAAACCTGAAATTTTTATAGCTTTCACTGCATCAAAGTTTTTGTATGTATACCCCACAAAGCTCAGATCTTTGGAGTTTAGCATCATCTGTAGATTTGTTCCATAAAAGATACATAAGACTGAGAATGCAAAGGAAAAAAAAAAGATGTATATATCTAAGACGAATTGAACATAAATTCTACTAAGACAGGCAGGTGTTTAAATTCGAGGTGACTGGTGCAAAAGCATTTCTAAATAGCAGCTTATATAACCATTGTTAGGCAACGGATTAATCCTATACCTTACAGCAGTAATACTAGTATGATCTACTGTTCTGTACTTCTAAAATACATAAGAATATGGATAATCCAGTATAAACATAATCCACCTAATTTTGTCATGACAGCTTGTATCAACATGAATAGAGGGTGTGAGACAATCATAATCTGATGAAAATAAACTAAGGAAAACAGTTACACAGCACACTAACAAGTGTTTTTTACACTAGTTTCTGAATCTGAATATACATGCATACCTTTCTTGAAGGCCCAGAGCCTGTTTTGGCCGGAGGATTTTCCAACTGCCACAGAGAATAATGAAATAAGTTGGAGAAATGACTCATGAGCTAACAACAAAAATATACAAGAAAGTAAAAAATAGTGCCAAGCTCAGAAAGCAGAAACTTAGGCATCCATATAGTCAAGCAAATATGAACAAAAACATAGTTACAGACATAGCCTCATTCATGAAAATATTTAAATGTTCCTTGAAGGTGGAATAAAATGCAAGAAAATCAATCAAATAATACGAGCGGCCTCTTTCAATTAATTACATGCCATATTCTGAAGGCAATAGTTTGTTGATTGACAAAGTTTACATTTTGAAGAATCCAAAGCAGGAACAAGAGTAAACCTATCACTGTAGCATCAGATGGACTTAAGTGTACAATTTAAAGAATTGTAGAGCAGTAAAAAAAAATAAGTGCAAAGTGATTCACTTACTTCCTCAAATTTCATGAAATTCTGTGTATCCAGTTCATCATTTACTTGAGGCTTAAATGCTGCTTCCATTTCATAAAGTTTATCCCATGCAACTCCTCGGAACCAAGGATGTGCCTAATTGTAAAGGAGAACATTTAGTAAACATAGCAAGAAACACAGTAAACAAGACAAGAACTAAAAGTTATTTTTTCCTGTGACAGGCGCTACCTTTATTTGATCTGCCCCTGCACTGCCAATCCTGTGGTCAACATCACATAATAACCGGCAAATGAGATCTCTTGCTTCATTTGACAACTTTGCATCCTCAGGAAACTTCAAATGGTTTCTCCAGTGCACAATCTATAAAAATGCGAAATATATATCAGTGTAACACTCCAAAAAGAGGCAGGATAAGCTTGCAATTATTCATGAGGCTGATGTGCAAGAATGGTAAACATGTTGTATATATCCCTAAAATTGAAGACAACAAAGAAAAACACCACTAAAATTTCTTTATCTTTTTATGAATCATATCTGATTATGAGATCAAAAGAACCATGTCTCTTCTATCATTGGATATTGGATCTATGCATAAAATTTCAGTTTAGCAGAATGATACAGTGCTGTTTAGTAGTATGCATCAAAATCAATCCTGCATTTTACATGTTTCCAATAAAATGCAGAAAACATCGTTTATGGCTAAGATTTGCAACTTTGAGAAGTTGTCATGATATTAATGGGACTTAATTTCCCTAATGACCCAGCTTGAAGCTAACCTATTGGACACTATCCATAAACTGACTGGGTACACTATGCCCTATAAGATGCAGGTATGCAGTGGCAGTAATTAGGTATCACCTCACAGCATGAGCTAAAGCAGTTTTTTGTGCTAACTTAGCCTTATTTTGATGACAAGCCTATAAGCTTCGCCTAAGCCAAATAACATTCAGCAAACTATATTAAGAACATACAATTATAGAACTGAGCCAATGAAACACCAATGAAAAACAAACCTTTCGGCATGTAGTTATTGGATCATCGGCGTAAAATGGTGGATACCCAACTAGCATCTCATACATGATCGCGCCCAGAGACCACCTGGGAATAAAACAGAGAACAATAAATACCAGTTATTAAAATTGAAGACACATATAAGCACCTTGGCATTAACTTGATTATGTAAACATTATTCCAACAAAGTATACCAATCGCATTCCATTCCATATCCCTTCTTTAGCAGAACCTCTGGAGCAATATAATCTGGTGTCCCAACAGTTGAGAATGCCTGCATAAACATAAATTCAAAGTAAGAAAAGCTAATAAGAAGCAATCATGTTGTACATTGTACACAAAGAGTATCAATTCTCTTCCTGGTAAGGATTGCTACGAGATATTATCCAAGCAAAATAAAAATCATAAAGATTGATGCCATCCCCAATAGGTAACTGTACATATGTATACCAGTTTTCTCCTGTTCATCTGCCAGTGTTGAAGCTGTTCGTGTTGACTTCTCCATCTTCTACCATTTGCTGTATCAGACAAGGAACTATCAATATCCATTGATTCCCTCAAGTTGTCATCTCCCATGGGTTCATCTTCATTCAAAGTTGAGAGCTTCGAACAATCAATTGGCTTGCACAGCCCAAAATCTGACAGCTTCATGTGACCATTCTTATCTAGAAGCAAATTATCAGGCTTAATATCTCTGCAACAATAACAAACCAAATATATAAATCAGCAAAATGGTAGAACCACAATACATTAGGTGCTTTAAACAAAGATATGTAACCTGTGGATGTAGTTATGTTTATGGATGGATTCGATAGCAAGAATTGTCTCAGCAATGTAGAACCGCGCCACATGTTCAGTCAAGGTATCCTCTCTCATGAGAAGGGTCATGATATCACCACCGGGAAGGTACTCCATAATAAGGTAAAGGTATTCAGTGTCTTGGAAAGAATAGTAAAGCTTCACAATGCAGTGACTAGCAACTTCGGCCAACAAGTTTCTTTCAGCTCTAACATGTTCCACCTAATAGAGATAATAATAAAGAACTCCATTAACTCAACTCTCCAATAATGGACGGAAATTGTTTTTTTATGGTCATTTGAAAAACACCAGAGTAATTTTGATTTCATCACAAACAATACGGCAGGGCCTTGATTAATCAATTTTTAAATGGTCTCTTGAAAAACATCAGAGTGATTCTGATCAAAAGAGATTTCATCGCAAACAAAACAGCAGGGCCTTTAATAGCAAACATCATGTCATGAATGGTTAGATCTCAAGCTAGTAAATTTTCTTTAGCAGAGTATCTGAAGCATTGTCAAGGCAAATTTCTAAGGATTTTGACAACTATGATGCAACACTTGATATGTGATTTTATTAAACATAATAGAATTGAACAACAATGGTAGGTTCATCTGAGAAACATTTGTCATCCAAATAAAATCAAGTGTTCGCCTGATCTCAAACAAAGTTCATGGTCACTGAATTAAGATAATCAAAAACATGCCAACTAAATGGATAATTCAGAAAAAAAAAATATCCTCTGGATGATAAGACCAAGCTCAGCAAAATTGACCCTTGCAGCACTAGTGCTTTCAATTTCATGGTTCTCTCACACATCATTTTATAGTTATATCAACAAAAAGAAGTTCAAACAGTTATAAATTAATGCTTTTGGTGAGAGAAACTGTGGGATGTGGGTTTCGCTTTCGCAGGAAACTAACGTAAATGGACGCATTAGTTATTCTACTGATTCATTATTCCGCTGTCTGTTGGTTGTCAGAGATAGGATAGAAGTATACTAGATGAAAATGAACTCACAGAATAGAAAAAGGCACTTTCACATAATTAATATTTTCAATCAGGTATGTAGATGAAATATAAACCAGTCAATAGAGCCAATATAACTCCAAAACAGAAATAAAAAATAGCCAGAAATGCAAGCTATCTTACTTGGCCCCTGACAACCATATCAGACTTCTTGAGCTTTTTCATTGCATAAATGTTGCCAGAGGTCTTCTCTCGACACAATCGAACCTGTCATATACATTATGAACAGCACAAAATCTCAGTAATAAGTTACTATAAAGGTAAAAGCAACAGTTGTCACATCTCAAAGAGAACATGTCATGCTTTCCCTTGAGTTTAAGCATTTATGGACATAGAAAATTAGTGCAACTAACTAAATTCACTGCCATAAATAGGACATAGGTACATGTGGAAAAGTATATGACGAAAATTCAGTTTGCAGACCTCTCCAAAAGCACCTCTTCCAATAATCGTGAGCAGCTCAAAGTCATCCACACAAATTTTGTGCCTTTTAAGTCGTATGTATTCAGTTTCCTTCCTCTCAAGATCTTTCATTAAATTGATTTGCTGCTCCTTGGGAACTTGAGAAGAAGCTAGCTGTCTCTCCAATCTAAAGCGCCTGCAATGCATTAAATTTTGTAAGTCATAAGATGTGAATAAAAGATGCACCCTCTTCAAATAAAGGTCATAAACTCATGACCTCAGGGTAAAAGGCAATCTGATTACAATAAACTGGAATGTCAAAGGATAAGGCCAACAAATAACAATATCACGATCAAGCACCAGAGGTAGTAGGTCAAAAATCAATGGCATGCTTAGTACAATAAAAGATCAACATATGAAAAGTGTGTCCCCATGATACATACTCCCTATGTCTCAGAAAACTTGATGTTTTAGCTCTTGGACAAAAGCTTTGTCACATATCAGCTTGAGATTGCAGCCTGCACATGCCTCCAAGCATTTCTCTAATGAGGGACTTATTCATTCATTAGTATGGCTTGACTAATTAATGTTGAGCACTAATCTGTCCTAAAAATCCTGAAACATCAAGTTTTTTTTAGGGGGGGGGGGTGCAGAGGTAGTATGTATATAGAAAATAATTCTACTTCACTACATATCCATTTAATGTTCAGGAATGTATTTATACAGCTGGCATCTGATGCATTGTTTCCTTGTCAACAAAAAGGGAAACAGGGATCAACTATTCCCCTAGGTACAAAAAGGAAAGGTAAGCCAAAGCTGGAAATGTTGTGATGTATAATAATTAATGAATGATTTCCATAAGTTAATTTCTAGCATGATTAATAGAACAAGTGTGTTTTAAAGAGTATGCATCATCATACACTGCCTATTAATGGAAAGACCATGAGAAATGAGAATGCCCAAATAGTCCACTCTCAGTTCACAAGCAGCAGGGGACATGTTCTAGTTACACCAAAACTATCAGGCTAATAGTGATTTGAAACCAACACAAACAACTCCGATGTCAGGGAGCACTAGAAGCTCAGCATAACAGCTCTTAGCGCCAAAAGAACTACTCCATGCGAGCAATTTGAACTAACTTTGCCTGATGCATTTAGCAGACACTAAGCATTCAAAAATAACTAGTGCACCCAGCTCTACCGTCCTCCCCGTGATGGAACTATCAATCATCCCTAAACCATGCGACGTGGACCTCGGGCCTCAAATTGCAGGCAGAGGCGTCAATTCCCTATAACGTTGCACCACACCACAGGCTATTCTAGAACTAGTACAACGTGGCCTGCATTCCAGAAGCAAGCAGCGAGAAGCTGGCGCCCAAAACCAGCAGCCCGGACGGGCAAGCTCCAGCGGCGGGAGCTCGGACGACGGCCAACCCCAGCTCAGACACCTCGATCGAGCTCGCAGCGCGCGAGATCTAGCCCAGCCGCCCGCGCGCGAGCAAGCCGTGGCCGCGGGCGCGTGCGGGAGATGGAGATCGGATCAGCGGGGCCGGTTGACAGTTACCTCTCCTTGCGCTCCTGGATGTTCTTCATCTGCGAGCGGTAGTGGTTCTCGATGAACTTCTTCGCGGCGGCGACGCGCTCCATGGTGAGGGTGGACCCCACCGCCTCGGCCGCCCCCGCCCCCGCCCCCTTCTCCGCGTCCCCTTCCCCTTCCTCCGCCACCGCCGCGAGCGGCTCAGCGGCGGGGATCGCCGCCGCGGCCGGCGCGTCCGCCATCTCGCTCTCCATCCCCACCACCACCACCACACCCCACACCACCACCCCCTGCACCGCTGGCAGTCCCTCTCTCTCTCTCTCTCTAGCTGTCCCTCTCTCTTTCTCTCTCAGCGGCTGTTCTCCTTTTTCCCCCTCGGTGTCTGGGCCTCCTCTCTCTATGGGGGCGATGATGCTTGTCGCAAGCGCGCGCGGGGGCCGGTTTATATACAGCGCTGGATCGCGTTAACTAATCGGATTTTTTTCGTGTGAGGTTAGAGGGGAAAAATATGAAATGGTGGGGGGAGAGGGAGAGCTAAGCTAAGCCTAGGCGTAAGCAAGCTCGGTCCACCAAGGCTTTGTTTAGTTCCCAAAAATTTTGCAAAATTTTTCAGATTCTCCGTCACATCGAATCTTTAGACGTATGCATGGAGTATTAAATATAGATGAAAATAAAAACTAATTGCATAGTTTGGTCGGAATTGACGAGACGAATCTTTTGAGCCTAGTTAGTCCATAATTAGACAATATTTGTTAAATACAAACGAAAGTGCTATTATTTATATTTTGCAAAATTTTTTGGAAGTAAACAAGGCCCAATAGGAACGCTGGAGACAGGTGCGCAAGTGGGTGGTACTAGTAGTACAGCTTCCAGCTGGAGTAATTTTTTTTCTTTTTTATTTTAAGTTTTTGTCTTTGCTTGCGCTTGAGCGAGTATCTTCTGGGGTGCTCGTGTGGAGAGTTGCTGTATGCATTTTGCACGTAAAAATGCCGGTCGATCTCAGGAGCCGCACGCCTCCGTGCTTTGGAGTTTTCGATCCGATGGGTGGACGGACACACGTCGATGTGCTATGGTTTTCATAACCATAAATTTTATTTATGCATCTAAACACTTTATTTATAGCACGCCAAAACTAAAATACTTCATCGAATCGTGATATATATACTTTCCGAAACTCTAAAAACACTTTGGCCTTGTTTAGATGCACCCAAAAACTCAAAACTTTACAAGATTCCTCATCACATCGAATTTTGCGGCACATGCATGGAGTATTAAATATAGGTAAAAATAAAAATTAATTACACAGTTTGTTTGTAAATCGCGAGACGAATCTTTTAAGCCTAGTTACTCTATGATTAGACAATGTTTGTCAAATAAAAACGAAAGTGCTACGGTATCAAAATCTAAAATGTTTTCGCATTTAAACAAGCCCTTTGTATCAAACAGGATATGGGGTTCTGGACCTGAAGCAGCATGGGCCGGGTCAAAGTTTTTCCCGGTGTTGGTCGGGCACGTGGACCGTGCCCGGTGGGTTCGCCTCCGTGAGCTTCAGCATGTGTCCCGTGTGGCCGTGTCCAACACTGCACATGGGAAGCCCCATGCATTGCCTGATCTATGACCCAGTAAACATATAATGGCGGTTTTCTTTTTCTTTTTTTTTTCCTTTTTAATGAGTGCAGTGAGACTGTGATAGTGAGTAACTGACATCCCGGATACGTAGTTATTGCCATGATTATTGTATGATGGAACCTTCGATTGCTTACAGCAAGCAAGCAAGCAAATAATGGCGGGATCTCCGACGATCCTCTTGCAGAAATGGAAAGTGATAATTGTTACTACAAGCGTGCCATGATTCGGTAATTTTATGTCTTGCTCTATCTACCCTCTTGGATGTGTTATCCTCTCATCTCTGTCTGCCTGCCTGGCCGTGTGCTGAACCTGGCACAAGCTTGTTGAGAGCACCGGCACCGGCACCGGTACGAGATGGAGCCTCGCCGACGACCGACGGGCCGGGGCGCGCGTACGTACGGCGCGGCAGATCGATGGCGTGCTGTCGTGTCGGTCGAGGCCACGTCGTTGTCGAACAGGGGCCGGCAGCCTGCCTTATGGCTTCACTTATTCACGCGCTGCTTGACCTGCACGAATTGCCCGGATCCGGATCCAGTCGGTCGGTCTCGGTCACCGCCTGCTTACGATGTGGCACGTACGTACGTACGTACGTACTAGGAGGAATGGGATCGAGGCACCCAGGCAGCAACTGCCGGCAGGGTTGACTTGCAGGTTCTGATGATGACCACAACACGTTTGGATTGGATCTGCTGACACCGAGATCGAGCGAAGTCAATCAAGTGCCGGCCAGCAGGAACCGCAGGGGAATTTCCCAGGTGTTTTTGTTTTCATTTCATTGCGTTTTCGACGAGCGATAGGAGCAACAATTTACAAGAAACCTAGTATCGATAATGACATCGTGGCTCGGTAGCCGATCCAAACAGTGCAGCGTATAAACTGTACTAGTGGAGTAGTACGAGCAGGCAGAACTGTTTTGGTCGCTGGCTCCATGGGATCCGTGTGACGCTGACACGGCGCCATGCATGGGCGTCGATCGGCTCGGCACACCACACCACACCGCACCAAATCGGAGTCGGCGGTCCGGGTCCGGCCTCCGCCTCTCTTGTTCGATCTCCCGGACAAGGACCGGGCGCCTTGGACGGATCCGGCGCCGGTGTCGCGGGCCGGGGTGCACCGATCGATGCATGCATCAGGCAGGCAGGCTGCTTCGTCGTCCTTGTCCGATGACCAGACGGCGCTGCTGATGCGGTCCCGCGGAAGAATATTATCTCGTGCGGTGCGGTGCGGTGCGGTGCGGTGGCCGAGCCGCGAGATCTGCAGGGCGCGGCATGGCATGGCAATGGCATGTTGGGGCGCGCCGGAAGCAGGGGGCCTCGGCGCGCCGCGCGAGAAAATAATGCGGCCGGCCAGCCTGGTGAGGGGCGGATCCGTCTGCGTCTGCCGCCCGCAGGCCGCAGGGCAGGTGCGTGCGTGCCAGCCCAGCTCAAGATGCCAGCCAGCACAAGGAAACGGGAATTTTTTACGCTATGCCCATCTCTGATCTCGCTCAGCTGCCATGCCAGATCTCACAGGTCATCCCTGTCTTGGATTCCGATCGATCCATCCGACGTGTTAAACTAGTACTACTGCAGACTGTACTGTGTCTTTGTGTCTTCGTCTTCGTGGCGACCGGGCAGGAGTGGGGGTCAGAGGACGGACGGACGGGTCCAGATCGGCAGCGTGCCTTGTCCTCGCCGCGCCGCGCTGCCTGCCTGCACGCCGCACTCGTGCGCGCGGCGATCTGGCGTCCTGGATGTGGCGATGTGTCGGGAAAGGAGGGAGCTCAGGTTCACACGCACGCATCTGCATTTGCAACGTGCCGGTGAACCGGGCCGGTGGTACTGGGTGTTAGCTGTTGTTGGTCACCCGGCTCCGGCAGTACATGAGAGTGAGACCCACACGCACAAGACGGTGACGAAGTGGTGATGATATCGGTCTTCCATGGCGCAACGCCACCCGCCAACGCTCACTTGATCAATTGACAGGCTCCCGTCGTACAGAGGCCAATCAACGCTCGGGTATTTGTTTGTCAAATTCCTTTCCTCCTCCTAAGAAGAATAATATTTTCTCTTTTTTGGATAAAATATAGTAGTATTTCGAGTGTTTATGGGAGGAAGACAGTCGAATGGACGTTTCGTGATGCTTGGCGCAGCGAGGCTGAGAAGGCCCAATGTGTTTTCTTCATGGGCCTCCAACGTCAAAAGAGGGCCCTTCGCTAGCAGAAAAAAACACATAAAGTATGTGTTGAATGCATGCTCAGGTGGCCTTGTTGTTTTGGTCTGTATCTCAGATTTGTGCATGTCCATTAGAGGTCACCAAGTGTTGAGCAATATTTGGCCAGTTTCAAACGAAACACCAATTGCTCAGTACTAATGCACCTGTTAACATAGTACACTAGCTTGGACTTGGGGTCGGTATGGTTGTGCATTTGGAGGACTACAACCAGAAGAGCATGCATAGTTTTGAGCTTTATTCCATACTGATGCGGCAAGACCATATTCAGGTACCTCTTGGTGAAGGAGAACTTGATGTAGGAGATTAAATAATATCAGCATTATCTGGTTAGTCTCCCACGACCTTATCCTGGTCACTCAAGGCTCAATCTTTAGAAAATTGCTAATTCAGTGTGGGGAGTTATATGGTGGCATTAGTGAAGGGTATGCTGCTAGCACTTGCAATAAACAAATTATTGCACAATTGATTCTATCACATAGGAATTGCAATAGTAGCAGCAATGAAAGTATCTCTTATCAGCGGTTAGTAGATGATATTTATGCTAGTGAGTTCTCTGATACATCGTTTGTGCTGCCATTCTGCCAAGGGTTTCATTCTATCATCAAATTTAAAGCATCTGCATGTCCGAGTTCAGGAAGGCGTTGAGTCATCTATAAGACAGGAAAGGGCTTTATGGCTGCTACAAAGTCAATTCTACCATCTCATGCTCGAGGAGCCGTGACGAATACTATCATGATGAGACTGATTATGTCAAGTAATGCTTCCGGAGGATGATTGCTATATTCACATTAACAGCTTGAGGGCAAGCTGTTGTATTAGCAATTGGGTTTCAGATTCGGCCTTCATGCCTTTGCTTGTTGCGCTGAGCCCATGTATTTCCCTGTATGGACAAGATCCGAGTATCCAAGGCAGCGAGGGCCGAGGGCCCGGTCGTGTTCTCGGTCTCTCGTCTTGGGCTGGGCTGCAGCTGCCCAGGTGAATGGTAGCTACTGCAATAACTAAGGCCTTGTTTAGTTTCCAAAATATTTTGGTTTTAGGCCTTGTTTAGTTGCCAAAAAAAAGTTGTAAAATTTTTCAGATTCTCCGTCACATCGAATCTTTAGATGTATGCATGAAGTATTAAATATAGACGAAAATAAAAACTAATTGCACAGTTTGGTTGGAATTGACGAGACGAATCTTTTAAGCCTAGTTAGTCCATGATTAGACAATGTTTGTCAAATACAAATGAAAGTGCTATAGTGTCAATTACCCAAAATTTTTTGGAACTAAATAAGGCCTTATATACTGTAGCATTTTCGTTTTTATTTGATACAAATTCTCCAAAATATTTTGGATTAATTTGTTTTGCTGTTGTCAGAGTAGTTGTTTGTGATTTTGCAAATGAGAAGAGTTCTAGAAAAACTTGCTTAGGACAGGGCTCGAAGACCAATAGAGGGGAGAGAAATATTTTGTGATCGTACCAAAGTTGCCACATACTGGGAATCCCAGCACTCTCACATTTGAAGAAGAGATTAATAGATAAAAATATTCAAAAATTTTTGAAGAAGAAATTAAAGAGGAAGAAATATGTTCTGATGCAGTGCTTGTCTTTCTAATGTCGCCACCGCCACCTCGGTGAAAAATGATCCTTAAGTTCGGACCAACAATCGGTTGCGTCTTGTCCCATAGGCCATAAGCTCCGTAGGAAAGGAGCCGTCCGGGTGCCCCTCGCCGAGTCGTGACATCATTATCATGCTCTAGCCTCATATTTGCTGCTTTGTTGTGATTAGTTGTACCTAAGCACCTATTATATCAACAAGAGTTAAAAAATAAATTCTTAGCAACTACGGAGTATGTTTCAACACTTATCGGGTCTCTTGTAGCCTCATATTTGTCTGTTCTTTTGTCTAAAAAGTCATAATTGAAAATATTGTTCGTTAATTTATCACAAAAAAAAATATAGCTTATAAGACAAACAAACAGATTCATTAATCTAGAAGCATAGGATTTGTTCTTGTGCGCCATCTTCTGTTTGTCTCTATTGGTTCTGCGAGCAACACATGATTATGGTCCAGCCTTACCTGCTCTATCTCTGCAAATTGTTCATTGGTTTCGTAGTCACACATTTAAACTTTAGCTTGACCATAGCCATGCACGATGTCTTCTTTGTTGTCTTGTTCCTGCCGTGTTTTGTGGCTTCTTGTCTTCTTCAACCGGAATATTTGAGACATCAACAGCTACACCCTCTAGGCAAACCACTTGACTGCACCTCTGCCCTCCTACTTCCTCAAATTGCAGCCTCTTCGATGTCATGCTTATGTGATCCCTACGAGAGATTCCTTTGTAGGTAACCCGAGGCACCCAATTTGTCTATACATTTCAATCTATGTACTGAAGTGGATTGAAATAAAACTTAATTCACTTTAACACACACACACAAGAGAGATTCCATCGTAGAAAAACTGAATCAAACTCCAAAAGAAAATAATGAACAGGTAATGCAAGTTATATACTCCTATAGTCCAAAAAAATAGACAAGAGATGCGGCCTTGTTTAGTTCGTAAATTTTTTTTGTTTTTGGGTACTGTAGCATTTCGTTTTTATTTGACAAACATTATCCAATCACGGAGTAACTAGACTCAAAAGATTCATCTCACAAATTCCAGGTAAACTGTACAATTAGTTTTTATTTTCGTCTATATTTAATGCTCTATGCATGCGACCAAAGATTTGATGTGATGGAGAATCTTGAAAATTTTTACGAAGTAAACAAGGCCAGTCCAATTGAAAGAACCGGTCCAAGAATCGACAAGAGTCAGTTCAGAAATTGGAGACGAAAATTTGATCAGAATTATTACCCGTCCTCCCTACTGGCCAGCTAGCTTTGGTATCCCTGGCTCCCATAGGCCTCTGGGACTCGGCGAGCAGATCGGATCGCACGTACTTCAGGGCTTCAGGCAGCTGCCGCCCCGTGTTCTCGGGTAGGCCTTGTTTAGTTTAATTTTTTTTTTAAAATCGATACTGTAGCAATTTTGTTTATATTTAACAAATATTGTTCAATCATTGAGTAACTAGGCTTAAAACATTCGTCTCATCAATTACGATCAAACTGTGCAATTAATTTTTTTGTCTATATTTAATACTTCATGCATACGTCTAAAGATTTGATGACGAGAAATCTAAAAGATTTTACAAAATTTTTTGGAACTAAACAAGGCCGTAGTCTCCACTTTTTCGGTGTCGTTTCCGGGTAGTTTTTCAGATTTTTCAACTTTTTGTTTGTCCGGTTTTGATTGACAGGACATGCACACATTCTCTTGAAGTACGTGCATTTTCCGGCAAGATCTTTGAGGCTTGTTTACTTTCATTCTAAAATCTAAAATTTTTCAAAATTTTCGATCGAAATTTACGTGAACCTAGTTAATTTATGGTTGGACAATAATTTATATAAACAAACGAAAGTGCTACAATATCGTAAAATTTTTTCGTTCCGGAACAAACACGGCCTGAAAATGCGACATGTTCATGCGTACTATTTCCTGCATGAAATAAAAAAAGAGATCCTTGAGAAACAGGCAGTGATGGAAGACCAATCGAAGGGAGACAAAAAAAATTCTGTCATCGCGGGAGAGTTCAGAGTTCCACCGTCCTGGTAATCCTAATCCCATATTCCCACCAGCGCCCAATATTTGGAGCAGAAGTGCTGAAAACGCGACGTGGACACACACAATTTATGGTGCAATCCCGGTCTCTGATGCCGCCGCCACTTTTGGCGAATGATGATCGGCAGTTGGGAACGGTCCCTTGCCCCGTACGCTCCGCATGAAAAGGAGCCCGCCGGATGCCGCTCGCCGGCCGGCGGCCGCAGCCAGGACCCAACCCGATCTCGCCCCGGTTCCACCTCGCCGGCTCCGTCCGATCCCCGGCCCCAACACGCCAGCCAAACAAGCCAATCAACACTCGAACCTCACCCGGGCTGGGCTCTTCGCGCGCGGCCTTGCGAGCCGTCTCAGCCACTCCGCCGCCGCCGCTGCCGAGCGTGCGCCGTGCCCGCCCTGCTCTGCTCCCACGGACGGACGGACGCACGGGTCAAAACTCGCGATAGCGTACAGGGAATTTCCACTGCGCTGCGCCCCGGCACGGCACGACCACGACCTGCACTGCACCGCTCCCACGCGGCCGACACCGCTAGCTGGTGCGCGAGCTGCTCATGTCTCCCGAGTCTCCCTCCGTAGCCACAGGCCACAGCGAAAAGCGCAAAAGCCAGTGGGAAAATGTGGCGAGACTGGGGTGGGAAAAAAAAAAGCACAGGAATCAGCGGGCGCCGCGCCGTCCAAAGTATCCGCACCCGCTGCTGATGCTGCAGGCTTGCGCGCTGGAGCGGGGGCGTGGGTCGGTCACGATCACGGTCACCACAAGCCTTGGCGCGTCGCCGTCGCCGAGCCGAGCCCCCGGTTTCCTCCTGCTACGACCAGGGACTCCACCGGGGTCGTCTGTCTCGGTCGCGGCGCTGTGTTCTTACCGGTCTCCCGTACGTGCAGCTCTCAGTGCAACGATGATCCATCCACCACGCCCGCAAGCATGCGTGACTTGGAACACGACGTGTACCGGACTGCCCCAGCCGCTCTGGGAACAGGAGCCGGCTCGAGTTCAGACCCGGACTTCCTCCTCTCCTCGCCGTCGCCGTCGCCGTTGTGCACGGACTGGCATCGCCTGTAAACGTGAGCGCAGTTGCGTGGGTGGTGGATTCGCGCCATAGGTCGCATGTACAAAGGCTTTGTTTAGTTTCCGGACGAAAAAATTTCACGACACCGTAGCACTTTCCACTATAGACTAATTAGGCTTAAAAGATTCGTCTCGTCAATTCCAATTAAACTGTGCAATTAGTTTTTATTTTTGTCTATATTTAATACTCTATGTATACGTTTAAAGATTCGATATAACGATAACTTAAAAAATTTTAAATTTTTGGGTCGAAGTAAACAAGGCCAAAGGCCAAAGACAGGGACGAACCGCGACGTGGTCCGTAATGCGGCCGGGCAAGGAGGAGCAAGTGCCACCGGCAGCGCGTCCTGTGCTGCAACGTGGCCACCCTCGTTGTGCCCGTGGGGGGCGACGGGTCGTCATCGACAATTCGCCAAAAACGGCTTAAGATGCCGTGGCCAGCGAGTCATTAACTGACAACATTTCGGTCAATGCTCAGGGCGAATATGCGGTTTGTGCAGGTGAATTCAAGCCGGATCGTACAGTTGGAGCGACTATGCTGCCTGCAGGGGTCCGCGTACAGCCGGAGACAAACACGTGTGGTGTCCCCGTCGCACGTACCCGTGCCGCCGGCCACCGTGGGAGCATGGGAAATAGGGGGCGGAAATGCATGGTGGTCGCCTTGGATCCAATGTAGGTCTCGTTTATTTTCGAAAAGTGAAAAGTTTTCGGTATTGTAGCACTTTCGTTTGTTTGTGATAAATATTATCCAATCATAGATTAACTAGGATCAAAAGATTTGTCTCGTGATTTATAACTAAACTGTGTAATTAGTTTTTGTTTTTGATTATATTTAATATTTCATGCATGTGCCACAAGATTCGATGTGACGGAAAATCTTGAAAACTTTTTTGGTTTTCATGGTGAACTAAAGAAGGCCCTATTTGGAGAAAAAAACGGCGGTCACTATGGTGACAACGGGGAAGCCCAGTCAATAGGCAATAGTACATACAGTACACTCCAGTGAAATAATCGTGCGCTTTTCGTTGTAGAGTGCCTTTTATTTCCTCCAAAATTCTCGAGCGGTGGACAGGACCAGGAGAGAATGATATCTACGATGGTCGGTGGGTGGTCCTAACAACATATCGCGTCTATCTTAAAATTTAAGACAAGCCAAACTCCCTTAAATCTGACTGAATATATACAAAAAATAATATTATAGCTATATTTTGTTAATAAGGTTACTAAGAAAATATATTTTATAATTAAACTAATAGTGTTTTTTTGGCGTCATAAACATTAGTAACTTACTATATAAATATGATCAAATTTGTATTTATTTAGTTCCTTGTGAAACGAGAATTTTATATTCTTTTGGGGACCGAATTGAAGGAGTAGGTTGTCTAGTTTTTCCTAAGTCAAAATTTTCTAACCTTAACTAGTTTTATATAGAAAATGTATAACAATTTGAATTGGAACAAAACTTTGAACAACCAACATTTTAGCATGAAGAAAACATGCAAATATGATTCATACTCCTTTGGTCATAAATAAGGTACGCTTTGGTTGTCTATGTCAACCTCACCTATTATGTCTAGCAAGTGCTTTAGGTTGTTTATGTCAACCTCACTTATTAGGTCTAGGAATTTGAAACGATGCAATTATATTCGAGTCAAACCATCACATTTGTGTTTTAGAGATTGTACATATTGGAACTTAGTGTCCATTATTACGCTTAGTGCGTACTAACTTGATGATTAATGGTGTTAATACGAGAACTTAATTTTGATTTATCTCCAACTCTCCATGAGCATTTATCTTTGTGGCGATGGCTAACTAAAAACTATTTTTTTAAGTGGACTTGATTTTAGTATTGATATATAGTATGTGCTTCAAAATTTTGACTGTTTTCTGAATCCTTCTGTTGGAACTCGACGTTAGCAGTGACACTCTCTATCCCCAGTTTTTCACCACTACCCGTTCAAAGCCATGGTAACCGGAGGAGAGAGTGTCAGCTGGAATTAAATCGAACCCACGAAAGAATGTTTATCGAAGTTTAACTGAAAAGGAAAAGTGGAACGTATACATCAAATTCTCAAACAAACTAGTACTCCTGTGCCGCACCGTTGGTGACAGAAATAACCACCATCGCAACCTTAACAGGACTGGTTCGCTACTGGACAAGCAGTATATGGCAGTGAGATCCAATCCGTGGCCCCTTTCTGCTGATAACCAAAAAAAAAGGCTGAAAACAGCAGGAAGACGCCGGCGTTGCCAAGCAAGCAGATGAGCCGAGCAGAGCGGACGACAACCAGACAGGGACGGGGTCGCCGCTCAGCACGGACGGACTCGGAACGAAGCGAGCGGACACGGACGGGCGCGCCGGGAAAGCGACGGCAGCGGCCAGCGTTCACGGGAGGAGACGCCGCATTACTCTCTACAATGGCCAGGTTGAAGGGCGCAGACTACATGGGACACGTCGTCCCAAAATTCTTAGCCATTGGATTCTTCAATCAACGCTCCAAATTCACTCCACCTACTGCTACAGTGTGCAGTTAAAAATATCTCTTGGGTCACGTGTCCACTTGCACCCTGTTTGTGTTTTCTTTCTCAATTATTTGTGCTGCCCGCTGTGTACTCTGTTCTAGATAATAAAAGGGAGAAAAAAGAGGGACCTTTTATATTTTCTTCTAGCATCTCGGTGGTCAAGCGAAGTACCAACAGAAAACAAAAAAAAAACTGCCACCGCTTATTTCCCCATGATTTCTCATCTCTCTTGAAGTCATCTGAAATGTTTCATTGGCACACGTGTCCACCTACATCTTTTTTCCATGTTGCGTGATATGTATTTGGATAGAAAAAAAGGAAGGTGCGCTTCTGATATCTTTCAACCTCTCGGTGGTTAAAGAGGTGGTTAGAGAAAAAAACGAAAAAAGTAAAAAGGCTACTCCCTTCATCCCAAAAATAAATGTATTTCTTGACTGCTACGATTCATGTTTGACTATTCATCTTATTTATTTTTTATCAAACAATAAAATAAATAAATCATTATAAAAATATATCTAACAACAAAATAAGTCATAAATAAAAAAATAATATTTATTATATTTTTGAATAAGACGGACGGTCAAACATGAATCATAGAAGTCAAAGAAATGCAATTATTTGTGGGATGCAGATTAACCCCTCAAACTATTTAGGGTGCAATACTTCATCCCTAAACTATAAACCGGATATTCTACACCCTGAATTTTTAAAACCGGTTAAATAACCCGTGATTTTAGAGGGTGGTTTTGTCTTTTATTTATTTATTTCCGCTGAATATTTTAAAAATTGTAGTAAATCAAAAAAAAAATAAAAAATAAAAAATTCAATTTTGTTGGGGTCCTCATGAGTAGATCTACGGAATAAATATATAATATGATATACTTTAGGCGTTGTTTAGATCTAAAATTTTTTAGGATTCTAACACTGTAGCACTTTCGTTTTTATTTGACAAACATTGTCCAATTATAGAGTAACTAGGTTTAAAAGACTCGTCTCACGATTTACAGGCAAACTGTGCAATTAGTTTTTGTTTTCATCTATATTTAATGCTCCATGCATGTGCCGCAACATTCGATGTGACAGGGAATCTTGAAAAGTTTTTGGTTTTGGAGGTGAACTAAACAAGGCTTTAGTACAAAGTTTTTGTTGTAGCTTTAAATCTATGTTTTTCTATAATTAATAAGAACAAATCATATATGTTTTTCATATTGTTCATTTGTGGTAAAATTTTTATAGTGGGCTCATTATTATATGTTTGAACAATGGTAAAAGTTTCGTACTCATTGGATTAGGTATAACATTTTTTAAGCTTTATTCTTGTTAAATCTATGCTTTCTTCTTCTAAACTATCCACCAATACTCAAAGCCTACATGTAAGAGGCACGTATTACAAACTCTCTAACCCAGTCATAAAAAAAGTAAGATCATACATCTAGATTTCCTAAATAGTTTCATATTTTCTCAGATATAGAAAGATTTTCGCCGGTGCGGAACTCAAGCGAACATGAATTTAGCTGCGAATCCGACCGCAGCATGAACTACTGATCATCCTTCTATGCAGCTTGAAAAGAAACACAAAATAAACGCTATGTTTTTAGCCAACCGAAGACTGCTTTTACCTTATGCCATATCATCGCAGGTGTACAATACTTTTGTAACATATGCCTTGTTTAGTTCCAATTTTTTTTTGCAAAATATGAACAATAGCACTTTCGTTTGTATTTGACAACTATTGTCCAATCATGGACTAACTAGACTCAAAAGATTCTTCTCACAAATTACAGATAAATTGTGTAATTAGTTATTTCTTTTATCTATATTTAGTGTTTCGTGCATGTGCCGCAAGATTAAATGTGATGGGAATGCGAAAAATTTTGCAAAATATTTTAGGAACTAAACAAGGCCATACTATCCTTCCATGTACCGGTTGACAAACTCGATGATTGTTAATAAGCATGACTATGATATTTAATATTTTCAACATATATCATTATTTATTTTTAGTATTGCTCAAAACACCGTTGTATCATTTGCTCTTGCGCGCCGGGGCGCGCACAATCCACTAGTCATCGAGAAGGCGGGGAAGGCAGCCGCTCGCCAGGGACAGGGAGGGAGGCAGGGGAGGGAGAGGGAGACGCGTGCACTCCAGGTCCAGGAAAGCGGGTCTCGTCGTAGCGCTAGCGCATCATCATCATCATCACCCCCCCCCCCCAACTCGTTGCGTCACGCGCAGCGTCATGCACGCGGGCGGGCGGGGGGCGAGCTGTCCGTCCGTCCGCCTCGCGCTGGTCCCGCCCGCGGGGCCGCGGCCGTCAAAGCTGCTCGCTCACCCGACGTGACCATCACCCCGCGGACACGGCGGACCCTTTTGTTTTCTTCTTCTTTTTGTTTTTCTTTTCTTTTTCCCCCCCGTCCCCCCTCCCTCCCTGCCGTCGTTAAGCACGCCGCACGCGTCGGCTAGGCTATGCGACGACACGCTAATTAACAGCTTCCGCGCTTTGTTTAGTGAATCCTGGCTCCGGATTGGTGCGCGCATGCAACCGCTTTTGGGAGAGGCCGGCGGCGGATGACTCGCGAAAGTATAATATGCCCTGGTTGCCATTCCGGGTGTGCTAGCCAACGGATTTCGATTTCTATATCCCGTGTCATTTTTAGTACAACAACACGGCAAAAAAAAAACCCAAAAATCCAAAATCTTGAGACTCCCACCAAAATTTAAATTTTGGTTTTGGTATTCACTTCCCAAAAAAATTTACAAAACTTTTTAGATTCCCTTTACATCAAATCTTGTGACATATGTATAGAACATTAAATATAGATACAAAAAATAACTAATTGCATAGTTTATATGTAATCTGCGAGACGAATCTTTTGAGCTTAATTTTTCCATTATTGGATAATATTTGTCAAATACAAACGAAAGTGTTGCAGTGTTCATTTTGCAAAAAAATTTAGAACTAAACAAGACCAATGTCCCTATTTCATTTTGCAAAAAGTTTAGAGCCAAGATATTTTGGACATGTTTACTTCCAAAATGCAAAATAGCAAAAAAAATTGTATTTGGTCCAAAATATTTTGGAAGTGTAACGTTGTCAGCGTGAGATCAATCTCTGGCGGAGTAGTAATTCGAAGGTTTTTACGATTAAGGGAGCAGTAATGTGAACACGAAAACTTGAAAAGTTAAATTCACACGCCGTCACCGTTTGGATAAAAACGTGAGCGCGAAAAGGGTTAGGGCCTGTCACTGTGTTTTGGAAAACAACCTGTGCCATTCGCTACGGAGATAATATATGCCTTGTTCTCGCGTTCATATGACATCCAAGCATATGGGGGGAAAACGATGTGTTATGAGGATTAGGTTTCATTTTCCTTACAAACGAGGGAATATCCAGTATTAAGATAAACCATACGCTCTCATTTACCGTATCAATTGTCTAGTTTTGTATGAGCTCTTGTAGTTTTTATCACAAAATTTTAAAATGTGTGTAAGCCAAAAAAAAAGCATGCTCCCATATACTCTCTAGAACATTCTTCATCTTTTCCACTCTTTAAAACCACCATTCTCACTCTTCACTATCAGAGAGACTACACAACTCTCTGAATGCAATATATATATGTAGTTTTCTCATAAATTGTTTCATACAAGAAAAATTATGATAATATATTGAAGTATACAAAACAAAAACGAGTCTGTTAGAGTCACAAGAGATACATAATTAAGTTATCTGTTGACTCTCCAGATAGAGATTTATAGAAGTTGAAAGCTTTGGCAAATGTTAAAGTGTTGCTGTTAACTAAGATACTGGTTCTTTTTTTTTAGATTGGAGGTATAGTTTGTCTTTTTGTATTGCATGATTTGGCTTTCTCTAGGTGGTTATGTTTTTTTCTAAACAAAAAATGAATAAATCAGGCTACAATGGTCTTAAGTTTAGAATAAGATCTATGTCTAAGGTGTTGGCTAGAAGGAAAAAAAAACAAAATCTATTTTATATAGTGTTTTCAAAATGTTATAGCTTCTTACATTTTATTAATTGAAGATATGCGTGCTTAAACTTTTCTTTTGCTAGTAGGATAACCCATGCTTTCGCGCGGGAGATTGTTGGGAATAATTATTGCACGTGTGCCTAGGCATTTGTTTTTTGTTATCAAATCTAGTTAGTATGAGGCAAATTAATGGAAGAATCCAATTAAAAGAAGATAAACTAGATATTAGGTCATGTTATAGGAGGATTGGATGGCCAAACAAACTACATGTGGAGGTTGAAATATTGACGATTGATGACAACAACTTGCATAAATACTAGTAATTGCACTTAGTGAGGATTTGCATTTAGAAGGGGAAGGGATGGTGTGACCTTGTTAGTGCGTGCGTGTGTGTCGAGCTGGGTGGATGGGGCGAGTTGGTGGAGGGGGAGGAATTGAGCCATCTTGCATGTTTCATATGTTTCTACACCCACTGGAAATGGAACGGATTTAAGAGGCAAGAGCAGGGATGGAAATACACGGAAACTCCTATAACTATTTCCATTAACTCTATTTGGCCACTAGGACAGAGATACTCAGTAATATGAATGGAAGCATATTCTTGAGGATCTAAATATGTTCTTTTATAAATGTTGGTAGCACAATAGTTGCTCAAATTGATGGAGAGGTTTTCTAATATGAAATACTTGATTCAACAATGTTTTTCTCTCGCAACAAATCAGCGAACGATACTTTCAGCCATAACTATAAACCAAGTGAACCGGCTCTATAGTTATATCATACCACCTTTGTTTATCAAGCATTCAAGCACACGTCAACGCAAATGCTTCTAACTAATACAATAAAATAAAACGCGCTGTAGAGCCTATAGAACCATCGGTCAATCTATTTCAATTATGTTCCGGCTTATACCAGTCAAACCAATCGCGCACAACGCAGCATTTGAATACAACAAGCTGAACGGAACCCCGCCCCGTACGGAACAGCCGCAGGAAGAGCAGAGTACTACTAGAACAGAGCACGGCACTGGTGTGTACAGCGCCGGGTGAGCCAAGCGACGGCGCCACACAGTTGCCTCCCCCAACGCCACGGCCGGTCCCACCCGTCTGCCCCCCCAAACCGAGTACCCCGGGCCCCACCAACCCAGCGCCGTCCGATGGGAGTACAGTATATCCTAGCCCCACCCGCTGCTACTGACCGCGAAACCGACGTGGCGGATAGAGACCTGGCGCGTGTGCTAGAAGCCTCGTCCAATCGCGCGCGCGCACACGGACACCGCCACACCGGACACGAGATCACTCGGCTTCCGCTACTCGCTTTCTCCGTTCTCCCCAGCCGCGTAAGCCGCGGTTGCGCCCCCGCGCGGTCACCCACCTTCCTCCTCACCTTCCTCCGGGATACCGCGTGCTCCTCCGCTCCGGTACCTATATATTCACTCCACCCGCTCCCTCCCCTCCCATTCCCAACCTCGACATCTCCAGATCACACTCCTCTCGACAGCACAGCACAGCGATCATTCGCCAACCAGATCAGATCATCATCCGGAACCCAGAGCGAGCTGCTTCTACTTCTAGAAGAAAGAGGACTTCGATCCATCGGTTCTTGCCTACAGCCTCTCGACACCGGCATCACCTAGATGAGCACCTCGTACACCGAGGCGCAGTTCGGCTCCTTGTTTGACCTGCCCGCCGGAGACGACCTCACGTCCTGGTTCACGCACCTGTGCGCCGAGGAGCAGGCGGCGGCGCTGCCGGCGTTCCAGGCGCCGGTGGCGATGGCGGACCCGAGCAGGAAGAGGAGCGCCGACTACCACCAGCTCCTGGAAGGCGAGGCGTCTGGTGTCAAGAGGCAGCGCTCCCCGACCACCAGCTCCCGGGAGAACAGCGCCGGCAGCAATGACGGCGACCACGAGCACTCGTCCGGTGCAGCCCCCGGTGGCGCCGCCGCCGCCGCGGGCAGGGGCGGTGGCCGCCGGCTCTGGGTCAAGGAGCGCGACCACGAGTGGTGGGACCGGATGAGCAGCCCGGCGTGCCCCGAGGACGAGTTCCGCCGCGCCTTCCGCATGTCCCGTGCCACCTTCGAGGCCGTCTGCGAGGAGCTGGGCGCCGCCGTCGCCAAGGAGGACACCATGCTGCGCGCCGCCATCCCCGTCCGCCAGCGGGTCGCCGTCTGCATCTGGCGCCTCGCCACCGGTGAGCCGCTCCGCCTCGTGTCCAAGCGCTTCGGCCTCGGCATCTCCACCTGCCACAAGCTCGTCCTCGAGGTCTGCGCCGCCATCAAGGCCGTGCTCATGCCCAAGGCCGTGCAGTGGCCCGAGGCGCCCGACGCCGCCGCGGGCGTGTCCGCGACCTTCGAGGCCGCGTCGGGGATCCCGGGCGTCGTCGGCGCCATGTACACCACCCACATCCCCATCATCGCGCCCAAGGCCAACGTCGCCGCCTACTACAACCGCCGCCACACGGAGAGGAATCAGAAGACCTCGTACTCCATCACGGTGCAGGGCGTGGTGGACGCCGGCGGCGCCTTCACGGACGTCTGCATCGGCTGGCCGGGCTCCATGTCCGACGCCGACGTGCTGGACCGCTCCGCGCTCTACGCGCAGCGCGGCGCCGCGGGCTTGCTGCAGGGGCAGTGGGTGGTGGGCGGCGCCGGGTACCCGCTCATGGACTGGCTGCTGGTGCCCTACACGCACCACAACATGACGTGGGCGCAGCACGTGTTCAACGAGCGGGTGGACGGCGTGCGCGCCGTCGCCAGGGACGCGTTCCAGCGCCTCAAGTCCCGCTGGGGATGCCTCCAGAAGCGCACCGAGGTGAAGCTGCAGGACCTCCCCGTCGTGCTCGGCGCCTGCTGCGTCCTCCACAACATCTGCGAGCGCGCCGGCGACGCCGTCGACCCCGACATCGCGTTCCAGCTCTTCGACGACGACATGGTCGCCGACAACCCCGTGCGCTCCACGGCCGCAGTCGCCGCGCGCGACGGCATCGCCCACAACCTCCTCCACCGCAACAGCAGCGCCGCCGCCGGCCCTGGATTCGTCTTCAAATGAACTCTGAAGGCAGGGATGTGAGGAAAAACAGCTCATTTTTTCGGCGGGATCGTCAGAGAAGAAAGACGCCACAAGGCTCAGGAATCAAATCGCTTTTTTTCTTTTGCCGTCTTTCAGTAAGTAATTAGGAGTTCTTTTAGTCATGGTAAATTTGTCGGACGGAGAACAGAGGGCGATTCTTTCTCTTTTTTCGCTTGTAATAAGTTGGGAACAGAGCAAGGGGAGGTGATAGTGATACATACATAGGGTTCAAAGATACAGTAGGTGATTGGTTGATAGGATTTGAGATTGTTCTGCAATTTTTTCTAGAATCAAACAAAGATTCAATCATTTTTCAGATTTGGTGAGACTAGAGCCTGTATAGTCAATACTGTTGTGCAGTCTATTTTGCCACCAGACTTTGTAATCAATCAAAACAGAAGTTGATTTCGCATCTCCAACCTCGGAATCAGATTCCCCCTTGTTCTCCATGTGTACACGCGTTATTTTGTTTGGATTGTTCTTGGCCAAGCAGCACAATGGAGATGTTTATCTTCTGAACAAGGAAAAGGAAGGCACGAGGAGATCTTTGAATTGACCACAGTCAAAGCAGCCGTGTCGTTCTTTGTTTAATTATTTATGGAAATAAACTCTAACGAGTCCAGGCAGCATAAAAGAAACCTGATGATGCAGGCTGTCTATTAGGTGGCACAAGTACGGTCTCGTACTATCTCTAAATGTGAACTTGATGAGATGATCAGCTGAGCACAGTTGATTTGGAAGCAGCCTTTGGCCTTGTTTAGTTCTGAAAAAAATTCGGATTTCGCTACTGTAGCACTTTCGTTTTTATTTGACAAATATTGTTCAATCATGAACTAACTAGGATCAAAAGATTTGTCTCGCGATTTACAGACAAACTGTGTAATTAGTTTTTATTTTCGTTTATATTTAATGCTTCATGCATGTGCCGTAAGATTCGATGTGACGGAGAATCTTTAAAACTTTTTGGATTTCGGGATGAACTAAACAAGGCCATCCTTGGATGTAGCATGTGAACTACTAGTGTACTAGATGTCTAGATGGCTCTGGCTTGGCCTCTGATACTGTTTGTTTTACAGGTTTACTGAATGAAACAACATGAACCAGATTAGTTGCACTTTAAATGCTTCGAATCTCCGAAGATCACAGATTATCACCTGTCTTTGACTTGGTTTTGAAAGAGATGATCTTTTCTTTATTATCTCACCTCAAGGAAAATGCTGGCGCAAATTTAGTTCCAAACAAATAAAGTTCTGGCATCAGAGTCTGAACGCAGAGCATAGAAAGTTCAGGCAACTTTGGGAAGGTCGGCACGACGACGGTCTGGGTCGTCTGGTTCCAGTGCTCCGACGACTATTACCAGGCACCAGCTCTATTAGTATAGTTGACAGGAGCACTTGTAATTAAACCGCGGGACCGTCGTTTTCTGCATATTCAGATAATAATAACGAGCTAACGCATCGCTGTAAAATAGTAGATCAGAGAAGCAGTCTCATAGAAGAGTTGACCTATTGTGCTGTGCGAAGAACATCACATACATAACCTGCAGTACCACCACCAACTTCCAGTTCTTTTTTTCGAAAACAAGGCAACTTGAAATAAAAATTCTAAAAGAGGCACCTCTGTTCACACCATGACATGACAGGGATAAAAGTAAAAGCTCTCTGTTTACGACACTAACGATGACAAAGCAACTCCATTAGTTAGTAGTACTAGAATTAAGCACGGGTCTCATGGGATGGGATCGAGAGTTGACTGCATGGGAACGCATGTACGCACCAAGAGCTCCGTATGGACGCAGGTTGTTTTTTGAGATGGCGAAAAATCTTCAAACCGGATCAATAGATCATTGAATGGTTGACTAGCCGTCCAGCAGATCACAAGCAAGCGATGACGTCTTTGTTTGGTACTGTACGGCCATGCGGAGAATTGGACAAACGAGCAGTAATTTCACCGCAAAAAGAGCAGATTTGGCCCATCTGGAACTGGCGCGAGCATGCCACCGCTAAGGAAACCGTGCTGACATTACTAGGACGTGTTTAACACGTGTTAAAGTTTATTTGATACCGTAGCATTTTGTTTTATTGATAGTTAGCGACCAATCATAAACTAATTAAGGTAAAAAGATTCGTCTTGTAAATTATTCTCTAGTTATATTTTTAATTTCGTAAATAGTTTATATTTAATACTTCATGTGTCTAAACATTCGATGTAATAGACGGTAAAGTTTATCGTCTCTAACCAAACAAGACCAATCTACTGGGGCCTTGTTTAGAGCATCTCCAACGGTTTGTCATTCTAGTTTGGCATTTGTGTTATTTGGCAAAAAGGTAAAAAACACTCCTCTAACGGTTTTGCAAACGGGTTTGCCATTTTAGTAAACTTGACATTTGAGAGGCATATTTGCGAGTTGGCTGATGGTTTGGCAAACACTCGCGTCCGGTTTTTATGCGCCAAATTTGTACGCAGCCTGGTCTCTTTGGTGCAGTTTCCATTTGGGAGTCCTCGCGCCAATGGAGTTCGCGCCGCCCTTCGTTTCCCGCGATTGAAAGACCAAATCGAGTTCTGCGTCGTGTCGAGTTTTTGATGGATGACGTCCAGGTAGCAGCAAGTTCTGCGTCGTTTCCTGCGACTGCTTGATGGATGACGTCTAGGTAGCGGCAAGTTCCAGCTGGGGATGAGGTCCACGAAGGCACGAACCTCTGCGAGCGGACACGAACCAACGCCGGCGGACAGGAACGTCTACGAGCGGCGGCGCCTCCCTTCGCGCGACGGCAAAAACGCGCGAAGAAACAGCAGCGTGGGACAGAAAGACACGGGCAAAGATTTTGTCGGGTCCACTAGGTAGTTGCCAAGTTAAAAATGCCAAACCTTTAGGGATGAACATATTTTTTTTCTTTGCATTTGCAATTGGGAGTTGGCAAACAACATCAAATACCAAACCAAAATTGCCAAACCATTTGAGGTGCTCTTAGATGTGAAAACTTTTTGAATTTCGCTGCTGTTGCATTTTCGTTTATTTTGTGACAAATATTGTCCAATCATAGACTTACTAGGATCAAAAGATTCGTCTCGCGATTTACATACAAACTGTGTAATTAGCTTTTGTTTTCGTCTTTATTTAATGCTTTATGAATGTGTTGCAAGTTTTGATGTGACGAAGAATCTTAAACTTTTGGTTTTTAGGGTGAACTAAACAAGGCCTGAGTAACTACTCCAACTATAGATAGCAGCCCGGTCAACGGTCAACGGATTGGACACAGATATATGAACTGAATCGCCAAGTCGTGATCGTCTTTCCGAAAAAGAAAGGCGCATGTTTGAGGGCTTATTATAAAAATAAAATGAAATCTTGGGCTCCTTGGATAAGGGGGATGATGCCTCATCCGCAAGTCTCAGTTGGAGTGCTGGATCATCGTTTTTTTTTTCTCTTCACATGATCCGCACGAGATTTAGCCCATTTTCATCGCGTACCGGAAGATTTTTCTTTTGAAAAGAAAACAGAAGGATTTCTCCATGCGCTTCAGGCCTTGAAAACCTCTGCCCCTGCTCAGTGCCCAAGCGACCGACAGCTGCTCAGTGTCCCTGGCAGCCGTTGTTTTTTTTTTTTAAGATCTCCATATGAACTCAATCAGACCAGATATCGGCACCGGGCAGCTAGAAAAGTACTAAGTTGTTTATTAAATCAGAGAAATACACACCTAGTGTTTTTTTACAAAGGCTTTGGTTAGTTGTCGAGATGAAAAAATTTTATATAATGTAGCACTTTCGTTTATATTTGTTAATTATTATTTAAATATGGACTAACTAGGTTCAAAAGATTCGTCTCACAAGTTACAGATAAACTGTGCAATTAGTTATTGTTTTTATCTTTATATGCTCTATCATGTGCCGTAAGATTCGATGTGATAGGAAATCTTGATTTTTTTTTATTTTTGGGTGGAACTAAACAAGGCCAAAGATTGCACACCTAGTTGAAGCAATACTACGTATCTTCGCGCAGCTCTTCATCATCGCGACTCTAGGGTCTCCTCGGCACCGCCGCGGCTCTCCTCTCCACCACCACTGCCCCCCTCCCCCCCTCCCATCCTCCTTTGGCATATCGCCGAAGGTCGGAGGGAGTAGGGATCCATCTTTTTTTTTAATATTTTTTTTAGTAAATCAAGTCTTTAGTATTAGGGTCATTGTATGCCAAGTTTCTTGGTTTTGGGATTTATTTCTTCCTCTCCAACGACGGTAAGAGAGCAGGGTGAAATTATTTTCTCCATAGTGGCTCTGTTAAAGATGACGACAACAACTACGGCGTCAGCATTCTCACCGGTTTGACGACATGAAGACTTTTTTTTGGATGGCGACATTAAGGTGGAGATGGTGTTGCTGCCATAGAATAATTTTCTTCGGTCTTTTCTTCATTTTATTGTAGTTAGATCTGACTACGATGAAGGACTATAGAGAATAAGTTTGAGATCAGTCTTCCTCATTCTTCGGTGGCAAAAAAAAGAAGAAAAAGGAAGACACCAGCAAGAAGAAGTTTCTCAATTCCGCCTATATGAATGTTGCCGTCGTTCGTTGGGCATATGTGTTTTAGACCTATTGCCGATTATTTGTCCTTGCGGTCATTCATACGGCAAAGCGTCGTCATGCTGGTTTGGTTTTGAGATCCAAAGCTACGCACAATATGGATACAGTATAGATTAAAATTATTTTCTAGATATTTATACAATTTAAAGTGTTTGTAACGTGTTCATATATCCAGCTATTATTTAATTCCTTTAGTAAAAAAAACTACAGCATGGCAGACCCACGGTGCGTCAACCACCGTTGCATGATCGAAATTCGTGGACATACACAGTTTCATCTTGCGGATCGGAAAAAGGTGTTGCGAGTGGTGAGCTATCATGCATGCTCCATTGTGGCGAGGGCTAAACGCAATTCAGCTACTCAAGATCATCCATTCCTGGTTCTACCAATGCCATGCTCCGCATCTGCATCTGCATCAGGAAAAAAAAAACAGAGCTTGGAGACATGCTTCAGCTTCCGTGTTCAAAGGCGATGAAGTATTTGTATACTTCCTTCCGGATATTGCAAAGCACCTGCAGGCTGCAGGCTGCAGCAACGTGTGTTCTGGTTTAAGTGGAGACTGGGCAAGTAAGTGGGGGCCTCAGCCATTATTAGCCCACACGGCCCAAAGCCACGTCTGATCGCTTGGCTGTCTTCATTGGGCCCCTGCCTGTCCATTTTCACTGGGGAGTCTCACTCTCACGTATGAGCCCTGCCCGGGTCGTCGTCGAGAATGTGAATGGGGCTTGGCTATTTCGGTATGTTTTTGGCCCACAACTGCTGGCTCTCCATCGCACGGTTTTTCGTTGGAGTTTTGCTTCACGCACGGGCACGGCACGACATGCCGCCGCGCCGCGCGCTGCGTCGACCGTCAACTGCATGGCATGGGTGATGGTTGGATGCGGTGATGGCCACCCGTCCGTCCCGTCTGTTACGGATATTTTCCGGGGTGATCTCATCTCCTCGGATTCCCTTTACGGGAGATCTATCCTAACTACGACTTCCCCCACGACGGCCCACGGGATATCACCCAAGACTACGCACGTACCCGTGGAGACCGGTTCCACCTCCGTGATATCACCCACGACTCATCGTGGGTACGAGTTTACTTGGGGCGAGAGTTTCCTCTCCCCCCCGACTGTATAAATACCCGTGATCAATGAATAAACAAACACCCCGAGTTCATTCTATTCCTCTCTGTTCTCGTACTCTCGCATTCTACTTGTAACACGTTATCAGCACATCGCTCTCCCCTGCCCCAGAGGGGAATAGCTCGGTTGGATAGAACATCGTCGAGGGATCGACCTTCGCCTAGGGCATCACCCCAAGGTAGAAACATGCCTTTCCCTCGCCGTAATCCTGCCTCAATGGCTTCCCTCATCCTCCAAATCGTCTGGATGGCGATGAACCGTGCCCGCACATTGGGCACACACTTCGGCAACAACCGCCTTCAGGCGGAACTACTGGAGGACATCCGGGAACTCCTTGGCGAGGCTCGCGGCTATCGCTTTCGTGGCGAACGCCGTGATCTCAACAGGAACCCCGGGCGTTTTCCTGTACGACGTCGTTTCGGGGGAAACCGACATGCAAACGTCGGCCCTCCGTCACGGCGTTCGGTGGTGTCGTCCACGGCTTCGCCCGCGGCGCCATCCGCGGCTCCGCCCGCGGCGCCACCATCGAGGGCACCAACTCCACCGGCGCCTCCAGCGCCGGTCCTCGCCTTGCCGGCTCCACCCCGGCCTCGGTGCCCGCTCCACGGCGACGGCCCGTGCCCACCACCGCCACCATCCATGGTGGCCAGCCAATGGCTGTCACTGGGCATAGAGCCGCAGTCGCCGATTCGGTACCCGACGCCGACGCCGTCTTCTGAGCGGGCTGCGCACAGCCCGCCTCCGCGCCGTCCGTCTCCACCAACAATCGCGGCGCGGATGTCGGCGCCGACTCGTCTGCCGCCGTACTTCGTCGACCCGGCGCTCGCTGCTCCACCACCGCCGCCACCAACTCCGCCCCCGCGTCTCCGCCGCACGTGGATCAGCGTCCCCCACGGGCCATCGGCTCGGGGACGCGCTCCCCCGGCTTGAGAACGTCACTGGGGGAGAGGGGGAGGGGGAGGAGGTGCCGTTCGCGGACTCGACGGACCACCGCGCGACCTCAGCGGCCTGCCCCGAGCGGTGGCCTCGCGCGACGCCCGTTGCGGCCTCGGCACGGCGACCCGGCGCCGCGGCTCCCGTTCGCCCGCCCACGCGCGCCGCGCGGCACGAGGCGGCCTGCGCGGCCCCCGACGGCGGCGTCCTCCGCGGCTTCACGCGCCCGCACGGCGCGGCCACGGGCGGCTCCACGCGCCCGCGCGGCGCGGCCCCCGCTCGCGGTCCCCGCTCGCCCGACGGCGCGGCCCGACGGCGCGGCAGCACCAGGGCACGAACGAGCAGCGCGACCGCGGCCGAGCGGCTCGCCTCCGCGCGGCGCGACCTCCCCCGCGCGCGGCCCGGCCGCCGGTGGCCGAGGCGGTCCTCGCGACGCGGCCTCGCCCCGCGACCGCGGCTCACGGGAGCGCGAGCCCGCTCAGCGTCCCGACCGCGCGGCCTGGCCACTCCTCTGGCACGGCCCCTCGCGCGCGGATCGAGGTGGGGCCACGCAGGCCCACGCGCAGGGGCGCGCCCTCTGGCGGCGGCGGCTTGGAGGCCCTCCTGGCCAGGGCGCTGGCGGCGGCGGCTGGGAGGCTGGGGGTTAGGGTTTGGAAACCCTAGCCCCTGGCCTTATATATGGCCCAAATCCCCCCCCCAATTGGGCCAAATTGGTGGCCCAGGCCCAGGTTGAGGCCTGCGAGTTTTCAGCCTGGGCCAGTTATCATTGGCTATTTTATTTTCTGAATTAGCTAATTTATTTATTTACATAGCATTTTTCATTCCCTAAATTACATCAGTTTATTAGTCTATTTTTCTTGCAAATTTAGACCCTGGTGTAAATTGCATTGTAAATATTTTTACATTCCGCAATCATATTATGAATGGAAAATTTACATGTCGAACGCGTTTTGTCTTTACAATTCCCTATCACATGTATATATGTAAATATTTTTATGGTCAATTTTTCTCCCTATTTGGAATATTATTTTTCACTAGATGTCACCTTACTTTATTATTATTTTGGCGACCACAAGGTAGTACTCATACTACTGCGGGATTTATTCCTCAAAGTGCTCTCCCAAATTTAATAATAAACATACAAGGACTACATCCCAAAGTGAAAATATAAAATGGTCTACACCTCCATGGTGACTACCTATGTTCCACAAAATGAGAAATCAAAATACCATAAAACATATGCAAGTTTACCTTGCTACACATAAACAAGTTTACCTTGTTATTTACATACGCAATTTTACATTGCTTTACATACGCAATTTTATATTGTCTTACATACGCAATTTTACATTGCTTTACATATACAATTTTACATTGTTTTTATATACGCAATTTACATTGTTATATAAATATGCAATTACATTCTTGTTAATTTTACAACCCCGCAATTAATTAAGTTTATGCAAATAAACATGTAGGCAATGGCCACCAAAGAGTCCGATGCCCAAGTTTCTTCTAAGAAGGAATTTGCCGAGCTAGCTCTTGATGGACACAACTTCCCTACATGGGCGATGGATCTCAAAGTGAGTCTATCGTTACGCGGAATGTATAGGGCAATTGACACTCCCAAACAGGGAGATGCTCCATTGTCTGAACCATCCAAGTACCATGCCTTATACATAATAAGGAACCACATCCATTCAGATCTCAAAGCTGAATATCTGATGGAAGAGGACCCACGGGCTCTCTGGCTTGCTTTGCAACAGCGGTATGAGCAACAAAAGGCAGTTATTCTCCCGGAGGCCACTCATGAGTGGAACCACCTCCGCATTCAAGATTTCAAATCTGTGAATGAATATAACCATGCCATGCACAAACTCAGTTCCAAACTGAGGTTTTGTGAAAAGGAGCCATCTGATGCGGAGAAAATTGAAAAGACTTTGTCTACCATGCTTCCCGCTCAAATGATCCTCCAACAGCAATACCGTGAGAGGGGATTCACAGTCTATTCTGATCTCATTAAAACATTACTTCAGGCTGAGAGGCACAATGAGCTCCTCATATGGAACTCCAATCAAGGCCCTGTCGGTGCCAAGCCCTTGCCCGAAGTACATGCAAATGCTCAGAAACAGACAACAAAGGATGCCAACAAGAATGGCAATCCTAGATCCTCCAAAGGCAAAAACAAGCGCAAGGGACCCCGTAAGCCTCGAGGTACTAAGGGCAAAGGCAACAACTCTAAGTCAAAAGACAAGTCCTCAACTTGTACAAAGTGTGGTTGCTACAACCACCCGACTAAGAAATGCCGCACCCCTAAACACCTTGTGGAACTGTACTTGCATTCCGTGGGACGAGGACGCTCCAACCAAGGACGCTCCAACCAAGGTGGACAACCGTCTGAAGCACACTTCAACGATCTGGCAGCCCCAGGATGTTCCAACCCCGCCCCAGCGGGACCGAGCAACACAATGGCGCCTCTTCCACCTGATGGCATGGCAAATGACTCCACCAACAACATGATCATTGAATACAATTCTGATGATCTGTTCGGCGACTACAACTAGATTGATAGTCATTTGAGATTTTAGTTTCATCATTCGCCTTCGGGATTGTAATAATTGACAATTTGTTTTTGCTACACTCTGTTTGATGTTCATTGACTTATGCACAATTCAACATCAATAAATCTTTATATTTCATATATATATTCATGTTGAGAATTTCATTCTCCTTTATATTCTCTATTTTCAGAGATTGTACGGGAGTCAATCCGATGGATGAGGAAATGTGCCTAGTGGACAGTGGCACCACTAACTCTATACTCAGGGAAATAAAATATTTCCAAACTCTCACAAAGAGCAAAGGAAATGTTTTAACAATCGCTGGACGCGATGCCGTAATAGCAGGCTCTGGAAGAGCCATTATTACGCTCCCTATGGGTACAACGATTACAATCGAGGATGCACTTCTGTATCCTGATTCAACTCGTACCTTATTGAGTTATAGAGATATCCGCAAAAATGGGTATCATATCGAAACCCATCACCAAAATAATGAGGAGTTCCTCCTCATTACAAAGGATAACGGATATGGCAGAGATACTCTCGAAAGAATTCCCTCAACTTCGTCTGGATTGTACTATTCATACATAAAACCCGTACAACATGTTGCGTACAAAGTAATTTTTCAGAATGTCAATGCATTCCAAACTTGGCATGATCGCCTTGGTCACCCTGGCATAGGGATGATGAGAAAAATTACTAGCAATTCTGTTGGTCACTCGCTAACCAATACAAAATTTCCCCAATCCTCAGATTATATTTGCACCGCATGTGCAACAGGGAAATTAATTTTGAGGCCCTCTTCCCTCAAAATCAAAGTTGAACCACTCAACTTCCTTGAACGCATTCAAGGGGACATATGTGGCCCGATAAATCCTTTATCGGGACCGTTCAGGTACTTCATGGTTCTAATAGACGCATCCACACGATGGTCTCATGTGTCTCTTCTATCGACACGAAACCATGCTTTTGCCAAAATAATTGCGCAAGTTATCAAACTCAAAGCGCAACATCCTGAACATCAAATAAAATCCATTAGGATGGATAACGCTGCTGAATTTTCCTCTCGAGCCTTCAATGACTATTGCATGGCCTTAGGAATACAAGTACAGCATTCTGTCCCATATGTCCACACACAAAATGGGTTAGCCGAGTCTCTCATCAAGAGAATCAAGCTCATTGCTAGACCGCTATTGCAGAATTGCAATCTTCCAACCTCATGTTGGGGTCATGCAGTCTTACACGCTGCTGAACTGATTCAATTGCGACCAACTGCATACCATGCAACGTCCCCGTTGCAACTAGTACATGGAAATCCCCCAAGCATTTCCCATCTGCGAAAGTTCGGTTGCGCTACATACGTACCGATCTCACCACCGAAGCGTACAACAATGGGCCCCCATAGAAAATTGGGGATCTATGTGGGATACAAATCTCCGTCGATTATAAAGTATCTGGAGCCCACCACAGGGGACCTCTTTACGGCCCGGTACGCTGATTGTATCTTCAATGAAGATCATTTTCCGGCATTAGGGGGAGACTTACCACATCACAAACAATGCCAGGAAATCAATTGGGATGCCCCATGCATACCCAACTCAGATCCACGTACTTCAGAATCTGAACTCCAAGTTCAGAAAATCATAAATTTGCAACACATTGCAAACAACGTGCCAGACGCATTTACTGATTATAAGGGTGTTACAAAATCCTATAATCCAGCGAGAAATGTACCGGAAAGAGTAGAGGTACCAAACAAAACTACTCAATTCCCTAGTAAGAGGGGGAGAAGTACGGCTATCTCCACGGATACAGCTTCTAGCAAGCAAAGGAAACGGAAGACAAAATCTTCTGATCCAGTAAATGTAGCTCAACCTCATGTTGAGAAACACCCAGTGGAGGTTCAACCTTCACATCCCACATCAACAGTGCACTCAATTACTGATGCTGGGACATCGGAATACCCTGATGCGACCATCTTGGGAAATGATGATGCATCGGAAAGGGTCCATGAAATTTCCATCAACTATGCAGAAACTGGAGAGTCATTTGATAGAAAGACTACAATTGTCGACTCATATTTCTCCGCAATGATTGCCGAAATCCTTGAAAATGATCCAGATCCTAAGACCATGGCAGAGTGCAAAACGCGCTCGGACTGGAACCAATGGAAGGATGCAATCCAAGCAGAAATATCCTCGCTCACAAAAAGACAGGTATTCTCACAAGTAATACCTACACCTCCACAAGTATTCCCTGTGGGATTCAAGTGGGTTTTCGTTCGAAAGCGGAACGAGAACAATGAGGTGGTGAGACACAAAGCGAGGCTTGTAGCACAAGGGTTCACGCAGAGACCCGGCATTGACTTCAATGAAACATACTCTCCAGTCATGGGTGGAATAACATTCCGATACTTAATCTCTCTGGCTGTACAAAATCGTCTATCTATGCAGTTGATGGACGTAGTGACTGCATATCTCTATGGGTCACTCGATTCGGACATATACATGAAGGTTCCCGACGGAATCCCAATACCGAATCAAAACGCAAATCGCAACATGTATTGTGTAAAGCTACAGAAATCACTCTATGGCTTAAAGCAGTCGGGAAGAATGTGGTATAACCGACTCAGCGAGTACCTTCTGCAGAAGGGCTACTCCAACAGTGATGATTGCCCATGTGTCTTCATCAAGAAATCCCAAACGGGATTCTGCATCATATCGGTGTATGTTGATGATTTAAATATCATCGGCCACAAACAAGATATTGATGAGGCATGCAAACATCTTAAGACGGAGTTCGAGTTGAAGGATTTGGGTAAAACCAAATTCTGCTTAGGCCTACAGCTTGAGCATCTTTCAACTGGAATCTTTGTGCATCAATCTGCATATGTCCAGAAAGTATTGGAGAGATTCAATATGGACAAAGCATATCCTTCCAAAACCCCTATGGTTGTTCGGTCTTTGGGACTAAACACTGATCCATTCAGACCACAAGATGAGGGGGAGGAAATCCTAGGACCTCATGTCCCATACCTTAGTGCCGTCGGAGCACTGATGTACCTTGCCAATAGCACCAGGCCTGACATCGCTTTCGCAGTGAATTTGCTAGCAAGGCACAGTGCCGCTCCTACCAAGAGACATTGGACAGGAGTAAAACAGATCCTCAGATATGTTAATGGCACAAGGGATCTCGGATTATTCTTCCAAAGAGGAACAAATTCCGAGATGATAGGATACACCGATGCTGGATATCAATCAGACCCCCATAATGGCAGATCACAAACCGGTTTCGTATTTTTACAAAACGGAACCGCCATATCATGGACATCATCCAAGCAAACCTTGGCAACAACGTCCACGAATCATTCTGAAATAGTCGCATTATATGAGGCCTCACGTGAATGCGTTTGGCTTCGCAGAATGATCAACCACATACAGCAGTCGTGTGGTCTTAAAGCTATCACAGCTCCAACCATTATCTATGAAGATAATGCGGCTTGTGTTACACAGATGGAGACAGGCTACATCAAGAGCAATATCAACAAACACATCTCTCCAAAGTTGTTCTATCCTCATGAATTACAACAAAAGGGAGAGATTGATATCTTGAAAACCAAATCATGCGACAATCTTGCTGATCTATTCACTAAGTCCTTACCAGCTTCCTCATTTGAAAAATGTGTCAAAGGAATTGGTATGCGACGACTTAGGGATTTGCAAAGTTCAGGGGGAGAAATCTCCTAGACATTGGCCTGTCTACACCATCATATTATACTCTTTTCTCTCTATGAGTCTTTCCTCACAAGGTTTCTCATAAGGAGTTTTTAATGAGATAATATTAACACAAGAGTGTCATATTCCTTGTTCTCCCCACAGGGGTTTTTAAAGGAGTATCAAAGACACATATTGTCCTCTAAACTACAACATGAGTTTTTCTCCTGCAAAGGTTTTCTCATATTAGTTTACAATGAGGCAATCATTAAGTGCTATAACTTTCTCCTTCTTTTCCCAAGCGGTTTTAAGGAGTTTTACTATAGCACATATACACACGTATTTTTCCTCGTTTTTATCCTACAGGAATTTTTGGAGGAGCAATACGATTCATTGATCTCAACAAGTGATTCGATCAAGGGGGAGTGTTACGGATATTTTCCGGGGTGATCTCATCTCCTCGGATTCCCTTTACGGGAGATCTATCCTAACTACGACTTCCCCCACGACGGCCCACGGGATATCACCCAAGACTACGCACGTACCCGTGGAGACCGGTTCCACCTCCGTGATATCACCCACGACTCATCGTGGGTACGAGTTTACTTGGGGCGAGAGTTTCCTCTCCCCCCCCGACTGTATAAATACCCGTGATCAATGAATAAACAAACACCCCGAGTTCATTCTATTCCTCTCTGTTCTCGTACTCTCGCATTCTACTTGTAACACCGTCGTCACTTTGCGGCGCCGGCCGGCTGCAGGCAGGTCCATCAGATTCCACTGCTCCGGGCCACCAGCAGCTAGCACACACTGTGCGCCGTGCGCGCGAATCTATTTAGATGTGAAAATTTTTTGATTAGTACTTTCGTTTGTTTATGTCAAATATTGTCTAATTATAGACTAACTAGGGTTAAAAGATTCGTCTCGCGATTTACAAGCAAATTGTGTAATTAGTATTTGTTTTCGTCTATATTTAGTGTTTCATGCATGTGCCACAATATTCGATGTGACGGGGAATCTTGAAATTTTTTTTGAATTTTGGTGGGAACTAAACAAGGCCTTAGTTAATTTGTTTTTTTTTAAAAAAAATAGACGTTGCAGCACTTTCATTTATGTTTAACAAATATTGTACAATCATAGAATAACTAAGCTTAAAAGATTTTGTCTCATAAACTATGTAAATAATTATTTTTTATCTATATTAGTATTTTATGTATGTGTCGAAAGATTCAATGTGATAAGAAATTTGAAAAATTTTGTAAAATTTTGTTAGAACTAAACGAGGCCTCAGGTTAGGCGTGCATGCACGATGCACACAACGTATGGGTACATACGTACGTGAGGGATGGGGGCAGCAACCCCCGGTAGCTACCAGAAGACACTAATGGAGGAGTACCAAGTAACACCTCATCATTTATAGGCTGATTACTTTGTCGTAGAGTATTTCTGAGATTCTCTTCTACAGTGAGAGGGGAGGAATAGGGAGTGGAAGCCACACCAATCCTCATAGTTGTAAAATAGATTAGCTACTCCTAATGTTAGATTTTATTACACTGTTTCTAAGAATGAGACGTGTATGCTGAAATAAAACAGAATCTAAGCTGCTTGGTTTTATTTTACAATTTCATAGACCTAAATATTGAAATGATGCATGATGTCATGAAATGAAATGATCTCAATAGAATTTCACTCAATTTCCGACACGTGTGAACGGAACAAAACACACTTAGTGGAGTTTCATTCAGCTTTCAATGCATTGGTAACTATATGTCTTGAGTTCCATCTCAATGAAACTCATTTCTCCTCTCCCCTTCATAATTTCTATGTTACATCATCATTTTTGTTGATCAAATTGGAATAACTCCTATCATGACTAATAATTACAAGCGGATTTTTAGAATAAAATATTTTACCAATTACAGACAAAAGATATTTTTCATCAGTTTCACTACTAATAATTTTCTTTTGAGGCATTTTGTTTTCTTTGTGGCCGTGGTTGTAGAAAGGTTGTTTCTAAAAGATAGTTTGATTGCTGGTAGTTTTATTGCTAGACTGCTTTTATAAATTGATTTTTTGAAGTTGTTTTTTTTTGGAAAAGTGTCTGGTGCTTCTAGAAGTCCCTAGAAACACCCTTTATTTTTAAAGGTGGTTTGTAACACCAACTGTATCTACAAAAAAAAAAGTATTTCAAGGTGCAGTTCCAAAAAAACACCAACCGCACTAAGAATTTATTTTTTTAGTTGTGGTTGGTAATTGAACCATCTCTAAAAAGAGATACAACATAAAAAAACAATCATAATTTTTTCACATAAAGTCGGATAAATACAAACCTTATATTAAAAAATGAAAAACTTTATAGTTGATGATGTTTTAGTCTAAGATATTTGTGCTAGTTTTCTTAAATGGTAGGAAACAACTAGGACACGTAGGCTACATGTCGATTTTTGTTAACCGCTACATATCGATTTTTGTTAACCGCCACAGATATCTGTTACCAAGATATCCCCATGCCTATAGACCACAAAGGGAGACGACAACACACTCCTCACTGGCAAAGCTCCAGTCTTTTGTAAATGTATTGTAGACGTGTGTTATGATCTTATGGCTTAGTATAGGTTCTAGGTGTAATGTGATCCCAATGGCGCGTGATGTGTGTGTAGGATGGGGAGAGTTTAGGGATGTACCTTCAGAATTCATATACTATAACTTATACTAGCATATCTAAGGATCAAAAACATAATAAATCCAAAAATTGTAATAACTACATATAAATGGATTCATGTTATTGTTATTATACTTTTAAGCATTCTAAATCCAAAAAACTTGTAACATTTAGGTTATTATTATAATTATACTTTTAATAAACATTCTAGTTTATGGTAGAATGCATGCCATAACTTTTTTTATAAACAGACACGAGATAAGAGCGTGTTTGGATGCAACCCTAACATAGAAGTGCTGGTGGCTAGGCATGCACATCCGACACAAGGCGCTTGAAATCGAACGCCTAGTGTGGCGCTCAGAGAGTAGCCCCTATTTCATTAATAAAGAAGCTTGACATGGCAAAAAAAGCCTATTTCATATTGAAGAATTTTTGACATGAAAAAAGGTAAGATAAAAGAGCAAGTATAATAAAAGCAAAGGATCGGATAATAAGCCAGCCCACAACGGGTTGTCAGAGAGTTGTGTATGAATATGCTAGGTAAGCTTGTATAGTAGGCATGTTAATGGGTTAGCTGCAAAGAATAAATAGGAGTAGCAAAAGAACCTATGGGATTCGGTGGGAGGGAGTTTTTTCCTATTGCATGTGCTGCAGTCGAGCGGTTAAGTAACACCGCTCCGTTCTCTCTTTCTAATTCTATCTTCTTCACATAGGACTTCGATCACATAGATGATCTTGCAGCTTTCTAATTATAACTTATTATACTTGCTCTAAGAGGTTGAGAGTGGGCTTTATTTATGCTAAAGTGGATACGCAAGACGAGAAGTGAGTTGTAAGTTTGCAGACAGCTTAGACACGAGCTTAAAAGAATTCTTTGAGAGAAGAAAATGGGTCATATATTAATGATAAAGTATCTTCTAATAACTCATTACTATATGGGTGGGCTGATAGTGAGCTATAAATGTTTATAGCCAGCAACAGACTATATTCTTTTTGTGAGACCCACTTACCGCCCCGGCGCCCCCTATATGAAGGCACACACGCACCCTACCTTTATGAGCATCTCTAAAAAACTGGATTGGATAGGCAAATTTCAAATTGGCGAGGTTACCACAGACGTTTCGCTATCGGCGAGCACATCGTCTATCATTAAAAGAATAAATATCATTAATGCGAGTACCTGTGTTAAGTCGGGGACTGAATCTACGTGAACAGGTTGTAGCGGATTGTATTATTAGCCTTGCTCTAAGAAAGTGGAGCATAGAGACTGTTATCTTTGAATTAAGGGACTATTTGAGGGACAAGTTTAGATTAAAAAACAGAGTTTTCTTATTAGATAGAGACCAATCTGCTACCCTAACTTTGTTTTTGTCTTTAGCCAAATAAAGTCCGCCGTTGCCTGGCGATCAGGATGCCCGTCCATCCTATTATTCCAATTTTGGTTTGATCGAGATGCATCGCCCTCTTCATGGTCATGGCAGTTCGACCGATGCTACACCAGATGACTAGACCACCACTCTCTAGCAACACCACAGCTAGCTAGTGTAGCTATGGATATGAATATGACAAGACGAGTCGCGCGGCGGAAAAGGAAAATTCGAGCGCTCTCCAATGGGCCGATATCGTCCTTTGACCACTGGTGCATCATCCATCTCTGCACGTTCGTTCCTTACTCCGTCGTCGTCACTTCACTTGCAAATTGCAACATATACTAATTGTTTAATCACCGGCCGGCAGGCAGACACGAATCACGCATAATCGCGAGGAACAGATGAAAGCGTGCTGCTGCTGCATGTGTGGTCTGATGAGGCTCTGAGCTCAGCTTCTATACTAGCCGCATCGTATGCAATTCATTGGCAGCAGTGCACGTTGCATAGACATTGACCGACGGTGCCAAGAGATTCCAATAATTCCGCTAGCTTTTGCAAAAGCAGGCATCGTCACAATTCGTAGCTACAGATAGCGTTTGTGTAATCCACAGAAACTAAACTATGGCAAAGATATGGGAAAAAGGCATCGTCCTCCTATGGTAAGGCGACAACGCAGGACCATAGATCGCCTTTACTCCCCCTCTAGAATTGGGAACATTCTTGCATTGTTTTTCCAAGAAGTTATTTTTTTTACTTTATCCAAATATATACAAAAAAAATACTCCAAATGATTATTCAAACCCCTCGCTTAAGGTCTTGTTTAGATCCAAAATTTTTTTGGATTTTGACACTGTAGCACTTTCGTTTTTATTTGACAAATATTATTCAATCATGAAGCAACTAGGCTTAAAAGATTCGTCTCGTGATTTACAGGTAAACTGTGTAATTAGTTATCTTTTTATCTATATTTAATGTTCTATGCATGTGCCGCAAGATTCGATGTGATGGGGAATCTTGTAAAGTTTTGGGTTTTTGAGTGCATCTAAACAAAGCCTAAATTGGAGTTTTGTCATGAATCCTCCAAACGATGATTTCTGAGTGTTTGTAGAAAATCAGTTAAAAGAAGTGGCTAGATAAGTTCTCAAGGAGTCATAGCACCTAAATTAAAGATCAACCAGAAAAAAACCAAAACTTTCAGATCAAATATCTCCAAGAAAGTCACCAAATAAAGAGGCCTGAAAAGGAGAGTTTTGGGAACAGAAACTTGTGAGATGACAGATGAGAGCTAGGCTTCAAGCTAAGGTTTGAACAGTTCCAAGAGTCGCAAAATACTCTAAAATCTAGCCTACAAATCAGCCAAAACAGCAGATCGAAAAATCACCCAAAATAACCACAAAAATCACCAAAAAAGGAAAACCCGAAGAAGTAAAAAGGATGAGCTCAAGATTTCAGCCAACAACTTGATTAAACAACTTGATAAAATCTTCTTTTATAAGAACTGGTTTGCCTTCTCCGTTCATCCTCCCTCAAGAAATTGGAAAACTAGAGAAAGAGGTGTGGACCCTCCCTACTTCTAATCATGTCTAAACACGAGACACTAGGCTAGCCTAAGGATCGAAGTTCTTGTAGGAGAGATGACTCACTACGGGAATCCGGCTTTTTACCGAGTGTCTAGTAGTTTGCCGAGTGTGTTTTTTAGCACTTGACAAAGAAGCTCTTTGTCGAGTGTCAAATAAAAAACACTCAGAAAAAAAACACTCGGCAAAGAGGATTCTTTGTCAAGTGTCAAAAAAACACTCAGTAAAGAAGATTTTAAATCAAATTTTGAAGCCCTAAACAAATTCAAATTAAAAAGTTTTTAACTGCAAAGTTGTATAACTTCTCAAGATATAGAATCTTTATTTTGGTCATTTCTTCATTTGACAAAGTGAAAATAAATTTGTTCACAAATTTTACAAAGTGAAAATAATTTTATTTACAAATTTTATAGTTCTAGGAACTATAACAGAGAGATATAAGATTTGTAAAGAAGTTAGAATTACCATGTCAGATGAACAAATGACCAAACAACAAAAATAAACTTTGTAGATCTTGACAAGTTATGAAATTTTATAATTGACAATTTTTTCTTTGAGTTTATCTTGTCATTCAAAATTGCGTCTTTATTTGAAAATTTTTAAATTTGATTTTTTAAAATGACCTCGGATGAAAAAAGTCTCTAAATAAACTTTATAAATCTCAAAAAAGTTATGGAACCTTTTAGTTGACAACTTTTTTATTTGAAATCATATTTCATGCAAAACTACATCTTTATTTAAAAATTTTTAAATTTGATTTTCTAAAATTACCTTGGATGAAAAAATCCCTAAATAAACTTTGTAGGTCTAGAAAAGTTATAAAACATTGTAGTTGATAACTTTTTGATTTGAAATCATCTTGTTATGCAAAAACTATGTTTAAATTTCTCAAATTTGAAATTCAAATTTTGTAGACAACCTCGGATGGAGAAACTCCTTAAATGAGAATTATAGTCTCAAATAATCAATTTATATGTGATTTGTTATAATATATGAGGAACTGGAACGCAATATAGGCATAAGTGATGGTGTGATGTAGTGGTTAAGAAGGGAGGTGTGAAAAATGCCTAAAAAAGATGGATGGGTGCTAGCTGATGGCAGCCCTCCCCCCCCCCAATTTTTTTCCCTATTTATTTTCGAGTTTTTTCATTTTCATCTTTGTCGATTAGAAATTTGCCGAGTGTAGCACTCGACAAAGGTTTTGCCAAGTGTATTTGGGCTTTTGCCGAGTGCCAGAGACACTCGGCAAAGCCTCTGTATCCAGTAGTGACTGTCTTAGATAGCCATTATCTTTATTTATAGGGCTACTACACATTATAATATTACCAATAGGTATTTGCCTCGAACCACTTAGCCATGGGATAAAATTATCTAAATTGGACTTCAATCATCGGACTACCATGAGCCTATCTGAAAGGTCCTAATATGGCTAGAGGGGGGGTGAATAGCCTATTTAAAAATTCTACAAACTCACTAGAGCAAGAGGTTAGTAAACAACAAAGCGAAGCTTTTTGCTCTAGCTCTAAAGGGGTGTTTGCAAGCCACCTATCCAACAATTCTAGTTGTTAAGATCACTAGGCACACAAGAGCTATGTCACTACTTACACTAGAGAGCTATCTAAAGTTTCTATACAAGTAAGTAAGCTACACTAGTTTGCGGGAATGTAAGAGAGATGGTTTGATCTTTATACCGCCGCATAGAGGGGATGAACCAATCAATAATATGAAGTCCAATCACCGGGAGAAATCCAATGAATAAACACAATTGAGACAAACAATTTTTCTTCCGAGGTTCACGTGCTTGCCGGCACGCTATGTCCCCGTTGTGTCGACCAACACTTGGTGGTTCGGTGACTAAGAGGTGTAGCACGAACCTCGTCCTCACTAGGACACCACAAGAACCTACCCACAAGTGAGGTAGCTCAATGACACGAGCAATCCACTATTGTTGCCTTTGGCTCTCTGCCGAGGTAGGCACAAACTTCTCACAATCACCGGGAGATGGCCACGAACAAACACCAACTCGTGCCAATCCTCCTCCGCTGCTCCAAGCCGTCTAGGTGGCGGCAACCACCAAGAGTAACAAGAAAACCGCAGCTAGAACGATCCCCAAGTGCCACTAGATGCAATCACTCAAGCAAATGCACTTGGAAACACTCCCAATCTCACAAAGATGTATAATCTATGAAGGAGATGAGTGGGAGGAGTTTGCTTAGGCTCACAAGGATGTCTAGTAGTCAAGAATGCCAAGAGGGTGAGCCCTAAGCCGGCCAAACACGTATTTAAAAGCCCCTCAAGCAAATAGAGCCATTGGCTCTTTTTACTGGGCAAACTGCGGGGTCACCGGACGCTCTTAAAGGGCACCGGACGCTCAACACCTGCGTCCGGTGCTCCAAAGTCAGCCGTGTGTCAGAATCTAACGGTAACCTGCAGTGCACCGGACGCTTGATCAAGTCCGGTGCACACCGGACTCATGCGCAGAGAGTTCCGCAAACTTGCGGGTCACCGGACGCTAAGCACCGGTAGCGTCCGGTGCTCACCGGGCCCATGCGCAGAGAGAGTCGCAAAACGCCCGCACACCGGACGCTAACCACCGGACGCACAAGCCTACGTCTGGTGCCTGTTGTCCGGTGCCTTACCCTAGCTGGGCCAGGCACTGTCTGCACCGGACGCTCAGACGCAGCGTCCGGTGCTCCAGAAGCCAGCGTCCGGTGAGTGTTTTCTCAGCGAGAAACACTCCCACGACTACTCCAAAGTTCCCACCGGCGCAATAGAAAATATGCACTTCATTTTCTCAAAAAGCGCCGAATCCCGCCGAGCTTGCGATGCGGGAGGGAGAGAGGAACCCATCCTCTCTCTACTCTTCAAGCCCCACCTCCTTCTCAAAGAGTGCCAACACCACAAAGTGTGTACCAACAAGTACACGTGTGTTAGCATTTTCACAATCATTTTCTTTGAAGGAGTTAAGTTAGCTCACTAGGTTCTAAATGCATGCACAAGAACAATGACACCTAGTGGCACTCGATAACCGCTTAGCCAAAGAATTCCCCTCTTTATAGTACAGCTATCTATCCTAAATGTGATCACACCCTCTATGGTGTCTTGATCACCAAAGCCAAAACCCTAAGCAATACCTTTGCCTTGATCTCCATAGGGTTTTGTTTTTCTCTGTCTTCTTTTCCAAGTTGAGCACTTGATCATCTTGTGGTCATCACCATCATCACCATGATCATCACTTGCTCCATCACTTGGCATGTACCAACCTCATTAAGTCTACACACACTTAGTATAGAGGTTAGTACTTAGGGTTTTATCAATTATCCAAAACCAAACTAGGGCTTTCACCATCATGAAGACACGACGTCTCGATGCAAGCTCTCTAATGATACCATGTGTCACCTTGAGATCCTTCCCTGGTTTTGAGGCCCAAATGCAAACCTACTACATGCGATTTTAAAATCACCCACTTAGAGTCGTGTATGTAGCTGCTACGTCTCCTCCATGATATGTGCCCCTATCGCCCTAACCGCCCGATCACCAAGTGCCCACGCAACTTTGACTTCATCAACATTGCCTTCACCTCCATCCTCGAATGTAGACTTACTTGTCGACGTGTCCCAGTGTTAGCCATCCATGGTTCATCCTCTGGCCTTCGGTCCCTCGGTCCAAGCCACCACGTCTATCCGTTACTATCCCTTGTACATCTATCGTGTACAGATTCTCGCTTAACCTTTTTTATTGTTGTCAACCATTTCACGCTCAACACCTACACATCACAAGCTCAAGAGACATGTTACACAAACCACTCACTCATGATATGGTTAGTCTCAATACACTAAGCCAAGAGCTCTAACACATCTTGACAATCACTCATCACATATACACACATGGTATATATATCCACCATGTATTGCAGAGAGTTGCTTGTGTGGACAGAGAAAAAGTAGCTGAAGTGACACCATGTTGAGATGTCGAGAGATGACCAAAGCTTTATCTCCGTGCATGTTTTCATAACCTTTTGTCTCTATTTCCATTTTTCAATGATAGAACCAGGCAAAAGGGGTTTGCCGCTCTTTCTGGAAAAGGTACCCTGCATATGCTAATGCTTTTCCAAATACACGAGAACACCTTTCCCAAATAGAACATGTATTCATTTGTTAAAACGCCCATCGCTCCATTCCTTTATTCTCGTGATGAAGCGCGCGCATTGTCCAGCCACTTCTACATACGTGCAGGAAAAACATTGTGGCAAAGTTGATTAATAATAATAATCCACCTCTGTGTAGAATGCAAAATCGTTACTTTCTGTTAGGCATATATTCAGAGATGATTTAATTGGAGTGTATAAAAATGCAAAACCTACACATAGTAGAAAATCATTCAACATCTTTTGAGCACTAGCTAAGTTGCTCAATTAGAATAATAATCCATCCACACATCTTACGACAACGGCTGGGTGGCATATATTTATCAGTGACAAAACATGACACCAACTAGATGTCTCTTTAATTTTGACTGACCATCTTGTATATCTCGTTCATGTGTGCAGATTATGGGCCTGTTTGGCAGGACTTCTCTCCAACTCTGGCTCTAGCTCCTCTAGAGGAGCTCTGCCAAACGTTTTTTGGAGAAGTCGTTTTTAAATAAAAAGCAGAGAAGCCGGAGCTATTTCAGTGAAGCCATAAATTATGGTTTCTCCAAAACGGCTTTGACTCCTTTAGAGGAGCCCGTCGTAATGAGCCATGCTAAACACCCCTCTATCGCTACATACCATTACATTTAAGCCTTGTTTAGTTGGCAAAATTTTTTGTTTTTGGGTACTGTAGCATTTCGTTTTTATTTGACAAACATTGTCCAATCACGAAGTAACTAGGCTCAAAAGATTCATCTCACAAATTATAGGTAAACTGTGCAGTTAGTTTTTATTTTCGTCTATATTTAATGGTCCATGCATGCGACCAAAGATTCGATTTGACGGAAAATTTTGAAAATTTTTGCGAACTAAACAAGGCTTTAGTTAAAACATTGCCGAGTTTTACTTTAATTAACAAAGTTACATGAATTTTGACTACTTATTGGCATTGATCGCCTAATCGCCATGGTGTCATGTCAATTAAGTGAGTTAGTGTATGGATATTTAGAACATCTTATACTTTCTCAATTCCAAATTGTAAGTCGATTGGTCTGATGTCTTTTCTAGATACATATAGACTATAGTTTTACAGCATAACTAGACATATATATTTAAGTGCATAACACAAGCTATATATGTATCTAAAAAAAGTTAAACTACTTACAATTTGAAAACGGAGGGAGTACATGTCACGAAAGCGTTTTTTAATTGTTGTTTTGACACTGATGACAGAAGAAAAGGCCGATCTTTTTTCTGGAACCATTTACTCCATGGCATTTCACTTGCAATCCGAATTAATAATCCCAACTTTGCAGACAAGTCCCTGAGAAACCCTCATGACAGTTGATCTCCTTGTGAGCCAACATCAATTGCTACATATGAGGAGTATTATTGGTAAAAATTGTCCATCTGAATAATTGAATTTCCCTGTCATTATTTTATGTCCGGACTGGGTGAATTGTAACGTAGATAGTTATATTTCAATCATTTTCATTAGTTGGATATTCGCCCCTCCCATGCATCCTTGTGGTCGTGTCAAGTTTTGCTACTCCTCTTCACATCATCACTCGCTCGGATCCATCTCAAATTCCCACCGGAGAGACAAATAAAGAGGTCCGTGGAATGGTTTGACCATACGTCTGATTGGTTCGAAGTGGCGGTGGGCAGATGCACATGTGGGTTAATTTGGTTTAGAATTACAAGGTGCATTGGGAGAAGTACTTCTTGCAGTACTGTGTTACTCTGTTTCCAGCAGAGACATCCAGGTCTACAGCACACATGCATGCTACTACTCCTATCTATAGTATGATATGGATGAAGTATGCTGTGGGTGTATTCACATGCAATATATATTCAGGATTCATGGACTTGCTTGAATTGTCCCGGGGTACTTGGAAAGAAAGATTCTTCAATCTAGTAGCACAAAAGCATAAAGAATTTGCATATCCATATATGATGACCATTTGCTTTAGGCCTATAGCAAGCAAAAAGGTTTTCTATTGATAGGGAAGAAGAAGAAGGGGGGAAAATGCACCAAACATTCAGTAAAGCAGTTTGGTTAGATGGTCCAAGGCAAAGCTTATCTGGTTCATGCATGGCATGTCTGTCCTACGCATGCAAGCTAGGAAGGGATCAACATGGAACAGAAGCTAGCTAGCTATAGGTGTCTACTCACTCTACTGCTAGGTGGTGCCAAGAACATATAAAATTCATCTCTACTGTTCCATCAACGGGCCAATTGCGGCATCTTCCTTTTTATTCCATTCAAACGGGGAAACGCATATAGCTAGCTAGCTGCTCAAGTACACATCCTCTCTTTTCCTCTCCTATAAATACCGTACCACCCCCTTGGGAACTCACCACCCCAATAAACATAAACAGTAGTTGTGTAGTTCCAGAGATAAACGAATCTCTAGATCTCTGTCTCAGCTCTGGTGCTTGTATAGCTAGCCACATATACTCAGTATAATAAACCAAGAATGAAGAAAGAGAGCGAGGGAGATTAACTGCTGTGATGATCAGTAGTTCTATATATGATTTTATATGTTTTCATCGTTTAATTTGTTGCTGTTTCATCATGTTTGATTATTGTGGGGGTAGAGAGAGGAGAGGTGGAGGCTGACAGAAGAGAGTGAGCACACATGGTGCCTTTCTTGCATGATGAATGAGTGGATTCATGCTCGAAGCTATGCGTGCTCACTTCTCTCTCTGTCAGCCATTAGAACTCCTCTCTCTCTCGATCTCACTCGATCGATCTCTCTTTCGTTCTCTCTCGATCTCTTTCTCCCATGGTGATATTTATTTGCTTCTCTGCGTGTTCTCTTTCCTGAGCACACACACACACACACACACACACACACACACACAACCTGTTCATCATGGTGCCTTAGGGGTTTTGCACTTTGCCTGAAGAGAGGACGATGGCAAGGGGGAGATGGGTTTTTGAAGGTTTGACAGAAGAGAGTGAGCACACACGGTGGTTTCTTAGCATGAGTGCCATGTTGGGAGCTGTGCGTGCTCACTCTCTATCTGTCAGCCACTCATCAGGCTCATCTCTCTGTCCGATTTGGAGCCTTGAAATTTCTGACGACACAGATCGATCTCTGGTTCGATTATTAATATAGAAGCTAAGTATTATTTACATGCATGTGTGAATCTCTATATATGTCGTGTATATCTTCTTCCTAATTATTAGCCGATGATCTGATTCTCATGTGTGTGGTTTATTTGTCTCTAACTTTTTTGCAGGGCCGAGCAATGATTGCAAAGAAAAGCAATGCAAAAGATAGTTCAGAAGTCCATCAGAGAGGCTATACATACAATCAAAAGAGGATCGGATCGGAGCGAGTGCATGCTTTATTTATTGATTGTTTACATCTCTCTTTTTCCCAGTGTAAACTCCCAATAATCATTTCTAGTGGTGGTTGACGTACTCTCCCAAAGGAGATCATGTTTCTTAGGGTGTTTTTCTAGTGCCTTTATTTCTTTCTCTGAATATGTCCATAAACTTTAGTTTGAACCTATTGGTATGTAAATTTGGCTCACCGTTATTGCATGTGCAGAATTTATTACACTGATTTATATGAGAATATTTTATATTGTTGTGGCTCTGGATTTGTGAGCTTTTTGCAAGTAAAAGATTACTCGACGAGATCATTAGTTATATCTATCAGGTAAGAGATAGTAAAAATATGATGATAAAGTGTAGGGGAATCATTTGAGAACTTTGCATTGGCCATATTAGAGTTCTCCATATATATATACTCTCGATTTGTTCGTGCGTTCAGTTAAAATTCCCATATTTATAGGAAAGCAGGATGTTAATTACTCAGTGGCGAAAGATATATATAATGATCTCAGGTGGAGACCAATGTTACAATCTGGAAATTGGAACACAGGTGGAAGAGGTGGTGAAGGTGCTGGAAGTGCGAGCAAATCAACCATCAAGAATCTGCTAGACCGAACATATAGGGAGGGATCATCAGGATTGCATTGGATGCTCAGTTTTTCAGTCGCTGCAATTCGGCAGAGTAATGGAAGTGTAGCTGAAAATCTGCCTGGAACTATGTACTGTTTGAACACTGATGGCTATATATTAGACCACCGCTTTTCTTGTTTGGCGCGGGCGCGTCTATATACACTGGAATTAACGGTGTTTGCTTTATTTTCAATAATAAAGCAGGGGCAAACATCTCTCTGAAAAATTACTCAGTGGCGATGCTCCTATGAACACAACGCCCCACCGCAACCATACATTGAACGAAAAATAATCACAATTTGCCACAAGTTATTAGCGCAGGATATATGACTAACTGAGCTATTTTTCAGGGTTCAGTTACTGTTGGAAATGCTAGCTCGTCAAAGTATTAAGCCATGCATTTTCTGACCAAAAAAACTATTATTGGCCAAACTTTGTAACTTCAACCAACAATATTAAAACTTATAGATTGACAACACAATACTGATTTTTAATTGGGCCTTGTTTACTTCCACCCAAAAACCAAAATTTTTTCAAGATTCCCTGTCACATCAAATCTCTAGACACATGCATGGAGTATTAAATATAGACAAAAATAAAAACTAATTGCACAGTTTGGTCGAAATTGACGAGACGAATCTTTTGAGCCTAGTTAGTCCATAATTAGACAATAATTACCACAAACAAACGAAAATGTTACAGTGTCACGAATTTTTTTCCTTCGGGAAGTAAACAAGGCCTTGGATTTTGTAGCAGGACAACAAATGTGATTAGATAGAGGCAAAATTTGCCGTTGGATATGTCCAGTGATGGCTCTTTGCTGGCGGACATCTATTTTCGAGCGATTTCTGAAAGACACTCTAGTTTTTGATAAATTGGTTGGTGGACACCGTGTCTAACAAAATATTTTTATAAAATAGATATAAAATCATATAAGTACCCTAAAATTATACCATAAAATCTTCTAGACTCTACATGATGAGAACCACACTGTAAAATATTGTTTTGGACTGACAATGACTATTTTGCCTCTCTTCATAAATAAACAAAGTTAACCATGATTAATTCGTTCATGTATTTGTAGGACACAAATTTTGACTAGATTAGAGATTCAGGGCATGCAAATGTACATAGTAGGTCCATGCTAAGCCATGGGTGGAAGTAGAGGATGGCGGTGACACTAATGAAGAATAGGTCAGCACAGGCAATGACAACAATGGACAGTTGTGGTGTCATAGCAAGGGACGACTGGTAGGAGCTTTTCGAAATGCAAGATTCTCGAAACATAAGGATTGGGAAGCACAAGATTAGAGTTGCACAAAAACTTACAATCCTAAGAGAAATTTAAAAAATCAAGAAAGTTTTCTATTATGGCCTTTAATTAGATGTAATGCATAAAAATATAGGAGTTCAAAAGAAAGAGATAGATAAAGAAAAGTTTTCATGAGGTCTAATAATCTCATAGTAATCAAAAGGAATTTCAAAAATTTAATCATTCGTTCCAAATGGGTATATAGAAAATTTTAGGATTACAATCCTCTAAACTTCCTATATTTTTTTCTTTGTTTCATGGTCTTATTAACATATATAGTCGAGTATTTGTAACAGGAGGATGAAAAGACAAACCATTGGCATATATGCAAATCTTGCATCCTCACAAGGGCTTCTTTTATCTCGAAGACCTAAAACTGTTATTAGGATCTTTTTTGGAACACATGATGATTATCAAAACCCAGAAGGAAAAGGCGCATAATTAGAGTTGCATGGAACTTACAATCCTACAGAAATTTAAAATGCAAGAAAGTTTTCCATTGTGACCTCTGGACAATACAGAAAAGTAAAGAAATTCAAAGAGAGGTAGACACAACAAAGAAAAATTTCCATGAGATCTGACCTCATATAGCTAGTAACCCAAAGGAATTTCATAAGATTTAATCCTTGGTTCGAAATGGATATATAGGAAATTTTCCTATAAGACTGCAATCCTCTAAAATTCTTATATTTTTTCTTTGTTCAAAAGGGGACCTTAAACATAATAAAGTATTACAACAGGATGATGAAAAGACAAACGATTGGCATATATGCAAATCTCGCATTCTCAACGGCGCTTCTTTTATCCGGCCGAGCAGGAATGTCAACAAACTCTAGTTAATCCTACGAAAGGCAGCAATGTCCAATATCGGAAGCGAGCAAAAATTAACAGGCATATTTATCATCATTGTGGTTAATAAGTTAACCCTGACATGACGCGCGTGTGGCTACATTCTATGAACCTAGCAGCGAGCTAGGGCTAGGCAGATACCAACGCTGCTGCCTAGCTATCTAGTAGGTAGCTAGCCCTGGCATCGATGCCATGCATGCTTGTTTGTTGCTTGGGAATTCTTCTAGATCGATATCGATCGTCGACAGTGGAGGTCGTTAGTTCGTCATCGTATATTACTAAATTAGGCGCCAAGCCGCCAAGGTTTCAACTCTAAATGGGGCCTTGTTTAGTTCACCCTGAAAACCAAAAAGTTTTCAAGATTACCCGTCACATCGAATCTTATGGCACATGCATGAAACATTAAATATATACGAAAACAAAAATTAATTACACAGTTTAGCTGTAAATCACGAGACGAATCTTTTGATCCTAGTTAGTCCATGATTAGATAATATTTGTCACAAACAAACGAAAGTGCTACAGTACCGAAATCTTTTCACTTTTCGGAACTAAACAAGGCCTGGAAGAAGAGAACCTAGCTACCTAGTTAAAAAATATGTACTCATTCATCAGTTCATTTTGACTTTTCTGAATATATTATTTTAACTACTAGTGTATTTCATTTTGACTCTAGAATATATTATTTTGACGGTATGTATGTATGTATACATAGTGTATATGTATAACAAAAACTATACAATAAAAAAAATTAAAATATCCTATAATTTAGAATTGAGGGAGTAGTGAAAATAGTTACGTCTTCGAAAACCAATTCAAAAGACATATTTCGACTACTCATATAATTTTATATGTAAGTATAAATGTGGACGCGATGAGTTTCAAAAAAAATCTGAGTAATTGAAATATTTTTGTGTTGGATAGCTAGCCTTTGACCCCCTATCACTGTGAGCCGGAAAAGGGTACCGGGCCGGAGAGCTGTCGCTGGCGCTGCGCGGAAAAGCGCGCGCAGAAAGGCCGGCCCAGTGGACCGGCGGTAGCCTCGCGCCCAGGCCCTCTCTCGCGACTCTCCTCCTCGCTTAGGCCTAAAGCTGCAACGGCTGGGCCGGTGTGCTTGTACGTGGGCCTAATAGGATTCCCCTCCTTGCACTGCTTTTTTTCTTTTTTATTACACCTTTGATTTGATTCGATTCTTTTCGAGGGTGAGAATTGGTAGGTCAAGGTTGCGTGCTGCGTCGGCGATGAGGTCAGGTGGTAGGCTGCAAAAGCAAAAAGGCAAGAAACGAAACTGCGTGTACGCTTTTTTTCTTGTTTGTTTAGTTCACGAATTTTTGTAGTATTTTCGTTTTGTATTTGATAATTATTGTTCAACTATAAACTAACTAACTAGGCTTGAAATTTTCGTCTTGTAAATTATAAGTAAACCGTACCATTAGTTATTTTTATCTATATTTAACGTTTCATATATATATATCTAAATATTCGATGTGATAAAAAATCTCAATTTTTTTTTGAAATTAAACAAGGCCCCAGGTCCTCCTCCGTCCATCCATCTTCCCCGGTGAAAGAGACGGCGAGTCTCTCTTCTCGCTTCCTCGTCACACCGTAGGAAAAACTGCAGTCGAGTGCAGAGAGCCAGAGACCAGACACACACAACGAGATGGTAGTAATGAGCCAACGCCACGCAAATTCCTCGGCCTACGACTGGAGCACGACGGCGACTCCTGCGTCCACAACGACCGCCGGAGAAACTCGTGGCCAGCCATGGTGATCCGAGCTGAGCTGACCGTTCCGGTGCTGCGCGACGATGCATTATACTGCAAACAAACAAAAGGCTCACCTTTTTCTTCTTTTTTGCGAGACAACAAAAGGCTCACTTTAATTCTGTGGCACGAATTTTTTTTCACGGCAACACTGGTATTCTATAGACGTTGGTTGCTGCACGTATCTTTCAAAAAATAAAATGAACTGTAGTTTGAAAGGAAGGGAAATCTGGCGTCGGTTTCAGCGCTTTTCTCTTGGGTCCGCCCCGGACGTCTCTTTCGGAGATCATCCATCCTCCTACAGTATATGGCTAGGCTCTGTTTGATTCACTTGACTAGATTTTATCCTCGAATATTTAGACATATATATAAAGTATTAAATATAAATTATCTATAAAACTAAAAAACATAGTTAAAAATTAATTTATATGACTGAATATTTTAAACTTAATCCATCTATAATTAAATATTAATTAACAAATAAAATAAAAATATTATATACCCACAAACCACCCCTGTGTCCCATTCCCATGTGCGCGTCATCCTGGCCGAAAGGGCACGGTGGTGCAGGCCCTCACCGACCGCCCCCCCCCCACCCCCCCCCCGGGTTTGGTTTGGACGAAATGACGTGCAGAAAACGAGAGCAGGAGGAGATGGATTTCACGTCCGATCCATCATGGAGCTCGTCAGATCAGCCTCAGCGTGTGAGGATCGGAAAGTGGCTTTGTCTGATGGCCGGCCGTGTCTCGTTTGTTTCAGTCAGATCGCACAACAGCGGTAGTATAGTGGCCGCCGGCCAGGCATGGGACCCTTTCTAGCATCTACTCTGAGAGTAGTCTCTAACTTTAATCAATAGGGGCACTGGTGGCAGATTAGGGCTCCAAACCTTATTAACAGTGCTACTCTACTAGCTAGGGTCTTGTTTAGTTGGTGGAAAAAAAATAGGTTTAGCTACTGTAGCACTTTTCGTTTATATTTGATAATTATTGTCTAATCATATATTAACTAGGTTTAAACGATTCGTCTCGTAAATTACCTATAAATTATGCAATTGGTTTTAATTTTTTGTCTATATTTAATACTTTATGTATGTGTTTAAAGATTCGATGTGACGGAGGATTTTAAACAAAATATAACTAAACCAGGCTTAGGTACTCCGTACTATGCTTATTAGAGCCTTGGAGGCATGCATGATCACGTCAAGGATTCTAGTATTACAGTACTACTCTACGTAAAAAACACTGTCGCAGACTGCTGTGGAGTACTAGTGGATGATCGATGTCCCGGCGGTGCCCGGTGTAGCACGTACTACAGTACGTACCAACTTAGCTGAGCGAGGATTAATCACAATTCACACCCCCATTAACATTAACTGTCCTGTCACACCATGCTGGCTTTGCTGATAAATAGTAATCCTGCTTAGATTAGGCCGACCCGGCCCTAACTGCGGCTTGCTTGCTTGTAAATGCGAGTTAATTAGACGACTGTGACGGCCCCCAGCCGGCGGCCGTAGTACGTCCTCTTTTTGATACTGCCGTAGTAGTAGTACGTCGTCACACAGTCACAGCCAGTCTCCGAGCCAACACAAGGAGGGCAGGACGCGCAGATAGCCTCCTCTGGAATATGGATTTCGTTTTGAGCTTCGGCTCCTTTCTCGATCACCTTCCTTACATGACCTCTTATAATAGAAAAAAATATAAATATCTGAAGTAGTCTTATATTAAAAATATCGATCAACAATAAAATTCATAAAAATATATCTAAAAAATAATAATCTCAACCCACCTTACTATATATATCTGTGTATAAAATTAGAAAGAGAGTACCAAGCGCTCTACTGATCCGCCAGCGGTAGGGGGGACTGGAGCCCCCCTAGCCCCATCGCTGGCTTCGCCCCTGCTTCTTCAGTCTGTTGAAAAAACAGCCGAGACATATAGACTTTCTGTTCCGTCTTGTGCCAGGGTGTGTGTAGCCACACGAGCTAAATCCAAGTCTTGTATCTTGAAATAAGTTGTAAAAGTACATCCTACACCCACTTTAATGATACTTATTACACATCATAAATATTAATACACTTTTATGTATACTCTCTTTGTTCCCATTTATCTATTATTTTGGCCTTCTAATAGATACATGAAAAATTATCTGAATTTAGATATACATAACATTGTTTTGGTAATCTAGACATCAAAAAACATAGTTAGAACGACGTACAAAGTAGAACAAAGGGAGTATACAGCTAAATTTTAAAAAGTTCGGCTCCTCACTAATCAAGATGTGTACTTTTTTGAAACGGAGGGAGTATTGTGTGTTGTGGGTCACAACGAAACATACAATTTACTGTATAGTCATTTAGATAACTTGCAACTCCAAAAATTATATAAGGATCATGTTATATATTCCAATACGTCCTTTAGTCGAACTCTATACCATAGTGAGACATGTGTCATTCTAACTCGTATAAGCATGACTTCATATATAGGTCCTAAGTCCTAGTCACAAACAAGATAGATATGTGCGCAAGAGCATTATAGAAGTAAAATTTGACAATTGAAAAAAAAAACTCTTTACACTTTAATATTAGGTATGAATAAGGCTCCATTTGGATCTAGCTAGATTCTTAAACTTCTTTAAAGAAATAAAATCCCTCAATCACATCCAAAGAGGTTGGATTCACGTTATCTCAACACACATAATCTTTGGTAGTATTTGGTTTCGGTGGTGGGGCGGCGAAGCCTTACATTCAAGAACATCCCCATACCTCAAAAAAATGTCAAACCACTTCATTCCTTCTTCACGGCATTTGCTTTTATATACTACGCTCTGTGTAAGTCAAGTCAGTTGAGGATGGTGGCGAGATGAGAGGAGTCGAGGCAACGACAACCATGGCAGCAAAAAGGGTCCCCCAAGTCATGACTAGATTGGATTGATGGTGAGGCGCTTGGATCGACACCCAGAGGTTCAAATCGAAGGTGACCATGATGGGCGTGTCCGCCCGCCCCCTCCTTTACTATTTTCTCTGGGGCGAGTGACTCCATTGACTGGGCCCATGGCGCCAATGCCTCGCCTTCCCATCCCCCGGTTCGTCACCAGCAACCTTGGCCACGCCTGAGATAGGTTGCACCATCAACCTTCCATCATTTCTGCGTGCTCCTCATTGTAATAGAGAGGAGGAAGAAATGAGAAAATAGAATGACATGTCGATCCATCCTATCGGATGCTAACAGGACCAAAATGATCCTTTGGCCTCTTCTTTTCAACCTCTACTAATAACTAATAAACATATAACATAGATGACTGTATCCCTGCAACCAAACATGAAGATAGAGTCATTTAATTAAAAAAATAGAATGACACTTATCCTCAAACCAAACACAACCTTAAAATCCTAATATCTAGTGGAACCTAGACAATATAGGATACTTTAAGAAGCCTTATCCTCTTCACATCTAATTGACACACAAACTCTTTTTTATATTGGAACCAAATCTGCCAAAGCTTTACAAAAAAGAATTGTCAACGTCCTTTTTATGTTCTCGTGGTAGAGTCACATCAGATATATGTCACTTCATTGTTTAGACCACATCCTCTCCATGTTTGCCTGACATCGTTATACCTCTTTGTTGAAACTTGGAAATCTTGCACCATTTCATATAGGGGAGAGCTCCGTTAAACGTTTTCTTACTACAGAGATATTCTAGGCTAACTCTCCGACTATGAATGTGGTTCTCTCAAGTCTCAAATGCATAAGTGGATACTGTACTGCTAGAGGAACGGGAAAAAACTAGCATCTCATATGATGTACTTGTAGGCTTAGTCATGCAAGAGAGATACACTTTCCGCATGTAATTAGGCCTTTAGATTATTATAGATTTAGTATACTTTAATAAACTAATCGATTTATTTAGAAAACACTAGTCTAAACAATCTTGAAGCCATCCTTTTTTTGTGTCTGGGCATTACATTGTGAAGTTGCCTTCTAAGAGGTGTTTGGTTTCCTTCGGTAAACTTTACCGCACGTCACATCCAATGTTTAGACACATGCATGGTGTCGGCGTCTAGACCCGTCGTCTAGACACAAACGAGTATAAGTTTGCGTGTCTACCTAAACCCGGATGGTGATGCAAGTGAAACACAGAGGATTTATACTGGTTCGGGCTAAGGATGCCCTACGTCCAGTGTGAGATCGAGAGTCTGTATTGCCTTGCACCCAAAGGTGCTTGTAGTAGGGGTTACAAGCAGGTTGCGAGAGAGGGCTAAGTCCCAGGTCTCGACTTTGTGTGGTGGACAGAGCGCTACTTGCTACTCTGTGTGTGAACTCGCTTGGAGTTGTGGTGTGTGACTTGAGTCTTTGGTTAGCTTGATTGCCTTGGTTGTTGGTTGTGTTCGCCGTCTCTTGGATGTGAGCCCTGGCTCTCCTTTTATAGTCTCAAGGGGGCACAGGATTTTACATGTGTGACTGGTGATCTTCCTCTGGTGAGTGGTGAAGCCACAGTCCCGACCCTGTAGAGGCTTGTTCATCTCGTCCTTGAGGTATGGCTGACAGCATGGTTGTTCCTGTGATGAGTTGCCGAGCCCTGTTGAGGTCGTGAGGGTCGGATCGGTGGCACTGCAGCATGTCCTGTAATAGTGGGAGAAGACAACTAATAGTGACACTGGTTAACTTCTCCCATACCCCTTTTACTGTGAGACGGTACACCACAGTGAAAGAGGTAAGGTTGCATGGTGAAAAAGGTAAGGCTACAGTGGCTGGGGTGGTTGGAATAGTCGCCACCATGCCCTGCCATGGTATGGGGATCACAGCGTCCGTCATGTCGAGGGTACGGGCGCCGTGTTTTGGAAGCCTGGCTCCGAGACGGGGGCTCGGGCGAGGCGGCGTTGGCGCTCGAGCCCAAGAGGGGTCGGGCGAGGCGGAACTTGCGTCCGAGGCCAAGGGGTCAGGCGAGCCGGGGCTTACGCTTGAGGCCAAAGGGGTCGGGCGAGGCGGCACCCGCCCCCGAGTCCTGGCGATCTTGGGTGTTCTGCTTTGTTCCCCTTTTTTGTATTTTTTATCTCTTTAATTTGGGTATCTCTTTTTATGGTATCCAACACATGGAGTACTAAATATAGACTATTTACAAAACTAAAATACAGCTAGAGAGTAATTTGCGAGATGAATCTTTTAAGTCTAATTAGTCTATGATTGGACAATAATTTTTAAAGACGAAAATGCCACAGTACCTGTTAAACTTTACCAACCTCAACCAAACACCCCCTAAATGAAACGAGGCACATCATGGTAAAAAAGTGAGAGAAATAGTCATTTCAATACACTTTTCATCTCGTGTTTATCTAGGGATAAGTTTAGGTTCTGTTTGGTTGCTTTTGATTTTTTTAACACCTATTATATATTAAATATTTAGACACATGCATTGAGTACTAAATATAAATTATTTATAGAACTAAAAACACAGATAAAGAATTGTTTGCGAGACGAATATTTTAAGTCTGATTAGTCCATAATTAGACACTAGTTGCCAAATATAAAATGCTATAGTACTGCTCCAACCAAACAACCTCTACTCTTCTTTTTCAAGAAAAACCTAGGAGTACGTAGTAAGTACGCAACACTGCAAAGGTCATTGTGAACAGGAAAATTGTCAAAAGAATAGCCTGAGCTCGTTTGTTCAGTCCAATGGGGAACAGAGCGGAAGTCCATTTTCTTGCATCACTAGAAAGGAGAGGAAGGGGGGAAAAGGGCACCGTTTACTTTTTTCTTGTCCACCGATTTCTCCTAAATATGCTATTCGCACTATACTGCACACTGTTAGTAGTTCCTTGGGTACCAAGTCCCACTGATCTCAAAATATTCCCACGGCTTATTCACTCACCTCATTGCAGGCACTCTTCACCTTTTGCAGCTTTGGTTTCTTGAGAGTTGTTTATTCACCAAGTTACTTCAAGAGTCTGCAAGAGAGATACTTGCTCCCACCGAGTGGCATCCTTCCGTTTAAAAAATAATTATTTTATAATTAGATTAGTTATACAATTTGTTTTCATAATAAATCTAGTTGAGGACATAAATGTTCATACTGTTTATTATAAAACTGATCAAAGCTAAGCAAATTTGACTTACACAAATCCTCTATTCATATTTTTTTAGACGGAGGGAGTAATGACAAAATACATGTATCACTTTCATCCCAAATAGCAAAATCAGTTGCTTTTTGATTTAAACACCAGCTCATACTTTTTACTATTTGAGTTAGAACTTGTTTAATCCATTCTTTTCTTTAATTGACCATTTCTATTTTTAATATAACCCACTCAATACCAATTGTGTGACCAATGTGTTTTTCTTTCATGAGTTTTGGTTTGGGCTGTTACAAATGATGGGGCTCCAGAACCTTTCCTCTCAGCGAAGGCTGGTTGTCTAGAATGAATCAATTAATGGAAGGGTGGTTAAACAGGTTCAACAAGGTCTAAACTCTATTGGACCGTTCAGATCCTTAGAATTGAATTCATTCTGATAACTACAATTTAGACATAGATTAATTAAACTAATATAGTTGTATATGAAATATATTTATATATTTATTGTTAGTCATACAAGGGACATACTTATATGTCATACAGGGACGATTTTTCTGTTTTTTTCTTCTCTTAACATAATTATATGTATCTATTCTATTCTACATGTTTGAGAAAAAAAAACCTTTTGTATTTTTCTTCAGAATAAGCTCGTAGATTGTGTGTCAACCTTTCCATCGGCTCACGGAAAGAAAGAAAAATAGACATTTTTGTGCCAGCAGCAAAAAGGAAAAAAAAACGAGAGAGAAAGAGAGCAGATTTCCAACTTTCACGCGTCAAATTAAAAAAATGCGAGAAAAATACATGATCAATATGCACCTCGAAGAATGGATAAGCTGTGACTCCACTACAGGACATGGCTCTTTCACAACAAAAGACACGGTGGTGTCCTTTTTGGATGACTTACTCGATAAGGTACCGGATAATCCAATATCTCGGTCTCTTTTCCTTTCAAAAAGCTCCTCTATGCACTTTTTGTCAGTTTAATTAACATCGATCTGTTCCCCGGATTATATAGCAAATACAATTTGCAGAAAATTATATATAAGCGAAGCTTACTTCCCTCTGTTTTCAAATAGTTAGCACCCAAGCTACTTGTAGCTTGGTACCTGTCACCAGACTTTACTTTTTCTATTTTCTCTCCCTTTGTGAGAACCATGGAAATTTTAGAGGTTATGTAACCCTCTTGCACAAGTGTTTCTAGAAACTCTTACATATACCAATCAAAATAAAAAGAAAATTATGACATTTTTTAATAAGACATATTCGTACATTGGCCTTCGCATGTTTTGGTATTAATAAATTTCAAGTACTTAGTCCTTGTTTAGTTTCTAAAATTTTTGGGTTGGGTACCGTAGCATTTTGTTTTATTTGACAAATATTGTCTAATCATGGACTAACTAGGTTCAAAAGATTCGTCTCGCGATTTATAGGCAAATTACACAATTAGTTTTTATTTTTGTCTATATTTAATGCTTCATGCATGTACCACAAGATTCGATATGATGAGGAATCTTGAAAATTTTTTAGTTTTTGGGTGAACTAAACAAGGCCTTAAAAATGAAGGAAAATTATAAGCTATTTCAATCATATTTGTCAAAAAACTGATACTGGCTTTGTCCTTCCATTAAATAAACAAAGCAAAACATAAATAATTTTCAAAGCCACTAATTAATATAATACTCCTGGCTACGAAAATATATATTCTATTAGCCTGAATGTAGGCCTAATTGTTTTTACACCTAGTCAATGGAGGAAAGTTATAAGCTATTCAAACATATTTGTCAAAAAACTGTTACCGGCTTTGTGCTTTTCTGTTAAACATGCTAAAAAATAAATAATCGTCAAAGCCACTAATAATACTACGCTACGGAGTATTATTAGTCTGGCTGAGTGGCTGTAGGCCTAATTCTTTTTACACTTAGCCATGTTAGCTAGAGCATCCGTCTCTCGAAAAAAATCATTTTGAAAGAGAAACTAATTCTAAACCCTTTTTTATAATAAACATTTTTTAGTTTGTCTTGGACCCTACAATTGTTTGATAAGAATTCTCCTGATTCTTACTGAGATTGTGTTAACTATCTTTGAGAGAAAAACTACAAAGAATCCTTACTAAAAAAATCTCTGACAAACGCACCTTAACGGGGCCAAAATGTAAGAGCAGTAAATTTAAAAAACAAACATACAAGTGAGGCCAAAATGTAAGATAAGAGCAGTAAATTTAAAAAACAAAACAGACAAGTGAGGAAACCGGCCGCTCGTGCTCCACTTGTCTCTACCTCAGTCCACACACGCGAGCGAACCCCGCACCTACTTTACGAATCTAGAGGCGAATCCAACGGCGTGACACCCTTCTCCCTCCACACTCTTCCCCTCCAAAATCCGGCACCAAATTGCGCGAGAGAAGAGGAGCAAAATCGAAAGGGGAAAAGGAGCTAAACCCAAATCGACCAAACCCACCCCCGGAACACCCGCCTCCTCCTCCTCCGCCGCCGCCGCCATCGCCGGCGGCCACTGCACGCGCGGGTGTCCGAAACCTAGCACTGTGTGCTACCAACCCCTAAAACCTGGACTCTGATGAGCCCCAGTCCATGGCCTGCCATCTCTGCCCCCTCCTCAATCTCCGCCTCCTCCTGCTGCTCGGGGTTGTCCTCGGGAACGCCGGCCTCAGCCGGGGCGGCGGGGCGGAGGCGTCAGATCGGGCGGAGCCGGACCCGTACTCGATCCTGATGTGGCACGACTACTCGCCGCCGTCGCCCCCACTCCCGCCTCCGGACCCGGCGTCGCCGACGGCGACCTGTGAGGGGGACCTCCACGGGAAGGGGGACTTCCTTACGCGCTGCGAGGTCTCCGAGGAGGTGGAGCTGGGCGGCGACGTCCGCATCACGGGGAACGGCAGCCTCGTGCTCCTCTCCGGCGCCTCCCTGACCTGCGAGAAGTACGGGTGCGTTATATCCGCCAATCTCTCCGGCGAGGTGCGCCTCGGCCGTGGCGTGCGCGTCATAGCCGGCAGGGTCACGTTTGTTGCCACCAACATCACGGTCGCCGACACGGTCGTTGTGAACACCACCGCGCTCGCTGGTGATCCGCCTGACCGGACCAGTGGCGTTCCCACGGGGACGCACGGCGACGGTGGCGGGCACGGTGGCCGTGGAGCTAGCTGCTTCGTCAAGGAAGGGCAGACGCAGGAGGATTCATGGGGCGGTGATGCATATGCATGGTCTGACCTGGAACACCCCTGGAGCTACGGGAGCAAAGGGGGCTCGACCAGCGTTGAGAAGGACTATGGTGGTGCCGGTGGTGGCATCGTGTGGCTGTTTGCTGAGGAGCTGGTCATGAATGGCACAGTGCTCGCTGACGGTGGGGATAGCAATGAGAAGGGCGGAGGTGGTTCTGGTGGGAGCATCTTTATAAAGGCTGCATCTATGTGAGTGTTTGTGGAATGATTTTAATTCTGTTCTGCTTTCTTTAGGCTAAGTGAACTGACTACTGAGATGGGAATGCAAGCTGCAAGCTTAGTTAGTTAAGTAGAATTTGGAAAACAGTTACCAATTGAGAAGATCAGCAGAATAAATTGGTAAGAAAGAAATTATAAGTTGGAGTTTGGAAAACATTTGATGGGTCCTGCATTCTTGGCCATGTTTGTACCCAGATATAGTGGGCTAAGAGGCAATAGATGAATACCACTCTTTTCCCCCTTTCAGATATGCATTTAGGGTACATTAGTTCATTTATTTGATGTACTGAAATAAGAAAAAAATAATTCTCAGATTTCTAAATTGCAAACAAATCCATGTTTCTAGTACTTTTGGGAAGCCTAGGGTCAATGTAGTTACTGCCAGTTTGATGCTATGCTTTGAAACTTAGTTCTGTTGAATCACCAAGATTTTAGGATTTCTCTGTGCATAGAAACTTAGGGTAAGATAGGATCACCCTCATGGATTGATTGAGAGTATATAAATGATGCACATGATTAATTGGTTGGTGAGTCAAACAATAGTACTGGTCATAATCTCATAATGATATATGTAAGAAAAGGGGCAGTGGAGGAATTTCTTTGCAAGTTTGTTTTGTTGTAGATCTGCTTAGTGCTTATTATAACATTTGTACTTCAGGATATTTAGTAAGCGATTGCAGTTTTTTCACCTCTTCTTATCGTCTGCTGGCAACAGGCATGGTGGTGGCAAGATCAGTGCCTCTGGGGGTGATGGTTTGGCTGGGGGAGGTGGAGGGCGAGTTTCTATTAACGTTTTTAGTAGACATGATGACACCCAGATTTTTGTTCATGGTAACTTTCTCTAAGTTCACACTGTTTTTCGTTTTCTGACTTGTTTTGTTTAGTGTTAACAGTTATCACTTTTGGAAGAACTGCAGGTAGAAATATCAAAGATGCATATAACTCTCTACCATATGTTTCACTTTATGGTTACCAGTCTTGTTATTTTACCTTTGGCTGTATGCTGTTGCTTCTTTCTAAACCCATCTGGGACCCACTCTGAATTGATCTCTACTTCTTCTCTCTTGTATTCTTGTCATTTAGGTTTAATAGTTCTACATTTGCGGGAGATCTGCATTCCATCTGCTGTTTGTATCATGACAATAAAATATTTTTTAGCTATCTATAGAAGCATTATGCTGTTCCTTTTCACTCTAACTCTTAGGCCTCCATATGTGAATTGTGTGCCATGAAACTCGTACTCTTGGTAATTTTCTAGTGATACACATGACATGTCTGAAGCTATTGTTAAGATGACCTTATTGATTTATTTTGTTTGAAATTAATGTCTGTCATCTTTTTCAGGGGGAAGGAGTTCTGGCTGTCCAGATAATGCAGGAGCTGCTGGAACTCTTTATGAAGCAGTACCAAAGAGTCTTATTGTTAGCAACAACAATTTGAGTACACAGACAGACACTCTTCTTTTAGAGTTTCCAAATCAACCACTGTGGACAAATGTTTTTGTAAGGAATCGTGCCAAAGTTGCTGTTCCCTTGCTCTGGAGTCGTGTTCAGGTATGTTGCTTTGTAATGCTATCTTGATTAGAAATAAAAAATGCTATCTTGATTAACACTCTACCAACAATGATGTCTTTAGTAACATTTAATTGTTTTTTTTTCTGACATTGTCTTGTCGAGGTCTATAGTCTTATGTTTTCCTGCTCTTCAGTTTATCGTCAAATTATATTATGTATGCATTTTGGTTGTAAGCATACGCTGTACAAATCAATGTGACACTGTCTCAATGGCAAATCACGGAAGTGCATGTGGTGTTCACAATCAAAAGTACAAAAGTGTAGATGTGATGTTCTCATATAATGTCGAACAAAAAAGAAACCTGAACTATTTTATATTTCAAATCTGATGACTATATGGCTGTACCTACTGGAGTCTTGATGTTCTATTTAATTTTTTTGTACTCTGTTGTAACTGAAGCTCTTTACATCTCCTTAAATAAATGTCACATATAATTTGCATAAGCCATGCAGGGTGCATTTTCTATAATGAGACACAAGCCTATTGTGGAGTTCCAAAATTTGAAGTATGGGACTTCTTATTTATAATTTTCAGGTTGAAGGGCAACTTAGCCTTCTTTCTGGTGCTATTCTAACTTTTGGTCTCACCCGTTATCCATACTCGGAGTTTGAACTGATGGCTGAGGAGCTTCTTATGAGCGACTCAACAATCAAGGTATTTTTTTCCTGTTGGTTTCTTGTGATATTCAATTATTCACCTACTTTGTATCTGCTTTATATGTACAAATTATTGCGCTTTTACTTGATTTTTTCCCCAGGTGTTCGGTGCTTTGAGAATGTCTGTAAAGATGCTACTTATGTGGAACTCCAGAATGGAAATTGATGGCGGTGGAGATTCGATAGTTGCAACTTCTTTGTTGGATGCTAGCAACCTGATAGTTCTGAAGGTTTCTAGTTGGTCCAATGTTAATTACTGTTTTTCTATTTTGCTGCTTGTGCTCAGTATGCATAATTATTGCTCATATGTTTTCAGGAATCATCTGTGATACACTCTAATGCTAATCTTGGAGTTCGTGGCCAAGGTCTCCTGAATTTGTCTGGGGACGGAGACACAATTGAGGCACAAATCCTTATTCTTTCGCTGTTCTACAGCATTCAAGTATGATATATACGCTTTTCAGCATCAGTGCCTTTTTTTAGCCATCGCCTTTCTGATGTATTTGTTTATTGCGGCAATATTTCTTAGCGCATCGCATATCAATTCACATTTTGAACTCTACAGCCGTACAGCGTTGCACTGCTCTAGTCAAACCAAAGATGCAGTACAGGTCATTTCTATAGCAATGCTAATCGTGATGGTTCATACAGTCATATGTCTCCACTTATTTTAAGTGTATCTAAGCAATAATTATACTGCTTTGATGACTGTCATACTGTTGTCTTGTGTGCTCTCTGCTGTGTCATGCTATATTGCTGATGTGTTTTTCCTGCACTTGCAATTTAAATTTATCACTACCTGTATTGAATGTTCAAATGTGGTCACATGAGGTATTATGTTCTTTTTTCGCTTTTGTGACCAGTTAAAGAAAGAATAGTGATAAATATTCATTTTGTAGGTTGGACCTGGTTCTGTTTTACGGGGCCCACTTGTAAACAGAAGTAGCGATGATGTGTAAATACTTTCACCTTCAGCTATCACATAGAGACATTCTTTTCCCTATTTCCTATGTTGGAAATCTTTTTGCTCATTCATGAGCTCTTGTGCATCTATTAGGGCCCCAAAGCTGAATTGTGAAGCTGATAGCTGTCCTGTGGAAATAATACATCCACCAGAAGATTGCAATCTAAATTCTTCATTGTCATTTACCCTTCAGGTACACTCAATTGTTGAACACTCCCATGCAGCTCCCAGGTAGATTCTCTCATAAGATGCAGCTTATGGTATCTTCTCCTATTTAGGTATGCCGTGTTGAAGATATTGATGTCTGGGGTCTCGTACAAGGAACTGTAATACATTTCAATAGGGCAAGAAGTGTCACTGTGTATACATCTGGAACCATCAGCGCATCAGGCTTGGGTAATTTGTTAGTTTTCTACTTTTAAAGAAATTCTCTGTTGGCTTGTTGCCTCTTGCCTGCAGTTCTAATTTATGGGGACCAAGGTATAACTTGTATCCCTCTGAAGGCTTATGTCATTAGCTTAGCGGTTAGAGTTCAGAGTTCTTGCGAAAACCTGCTGAGTCTTTTTCTAAGCAAAGAGAGCGGCATACCCACTAAGACCTTTAAACTATTTATAGTGAACATATTTCAACAATGATAAGCAGCATTCACCTAGCCTATTATCATGTCATGATAGTAATATTTTTGGCAAAAAATGCTTCCATTTTATATGTGGTTCTTACTGTTACTTATTTGGCTTAAGAGGAACACAGTAACCTTTTCTATTTGCCATGATGCTTAAAAATGCCTGTGTGTCCATATGTCTGTATCGCTGTTATTTCTTCATTTTGAGATGATCCCTTCAAATTTAGGCTGTCGAACTGGAGTAGGACAAGGGAAAATGTTAAGCAGCGGTGTATGTGGTGGTGGTGGACATGGTGGCAAAGGCGGGAATGGTTCTTATAACGGAAGCCTTGCTGAGGGTGGAGCTATCTATGGCAATGCCGATCTACCTTGTGAACTTGGCAGCGGCAGTGGGAATGACTCTACCGAGTTGTCCACAGCTGGTGGGGGTATAATAGGTACATATGCTCCAATTGTCCTCATTTTTTTTGGCCCATATCATGTCTTAATATTGTCTTTTAAATGTTTTTTGTAACTGCTCTCCAGTGATGGGCTCATGGGAGTATTCTTTGCCAAGTCTTGCCCTCTATGGTTCAGTAGAATCAAATGGTGGCAGCTATGCTAATGGCTCTGTTGGAGGACCTGGTGGTGGTTCTGGGGGCACAATTCTTCTATTTGTGCACACTTTGTCCTTAGCTGAAAGCTCTGTCCTCTCAAGTGTTGGTGGCTTCGGAAGTTCTGGTAGTGGTGGAGGTGGTGGGGGAAGGATTCATTTCCATTGGTCTAACATTCCTACTGGAGATGAGTATGTGCCTGTTGCAGCTGTTAAGGGATCAATACTTGCAAGGTCTGGTCTGATCCTTTCTCTAGTATTCGTATTATAATTTATAGAAGATTGATTTGCTGTTTTTGGTCATTTCATGCTGTATCAGCGCTATCTATAAACTTCTGCATTTTACTTCGAATTTAATCATGTTTTTGACGGCTATTCATATCCAGCCTTATTTGATTAGTATGATATGTTTCACAATTGACATTATGAGGCAACAAGCCAAGGAAAAGATGAAGAACAATTTTATACTATATTCCTTGATTGTTGGAACTTCTAATTAGGGGCTCTGCTGCCTTATCATGAACTTTATGGATGGTGCCATTGTCTTGCAGATTTTTTACCTTTTCCCTTTCATTGGCTTGTTGGCTGTTGGAGTTGGTTCATCTTATACTGGAGAACAGTTGAGATGTGTTGTGAACGATATAGCTTAGTTTTATTTTTCTAAATTTTCCTTTCATCAGCTGTAGCTACTAAAATGTCTGGCAGTTACTGTAATGTTTTGAGTTATGTTTATATATTGTTTGTATACTAACTATGTATTATACAGTGGAGGAGTAAGCAAAGGGCCGGGATATTCTGGTGGCAATGGAACGGTCACAGGAAAAGCTTGCCCAAAGGGTCTTTATGGAACATTTTGCAAGGTATAACTTATTTATATGTTCCAAACACGTACCCTATATGTTGTTGCATCCCATAAGCAGTGAAGTTTGGTTGGTTCATACACAAAAGGGCCTACCTTAATGTTCCATATCATGATAATGTGTAATATCTTGGTTTATTTTTTGGTTTGGTAACATCGAATAATTGCATAATTATTATTTCCCTTTGTTCTGGAGTGGCCAGTGGCCATGTAACTCCATTGTTTTTGCATAAATTGCAGGAATGCCCTATTGGAACATACAAAAATGTTACGGGATCTTCTAAATCTTTATGCTTTTCGTGCCCTTCGGGTGAACTCCCTCACCGTGCTATATACATAAATGTCCGAGGTAATTATTTCTATTTGTTTTTGGGGTGTCATATTGCTCGAGGCATATGTCATTGGCCTATCGGGCCTGGGTTGGAGTATAGTCCATTAGTAGTGTTATAATTAAGTAGAGATAAGGGTTTCTCCTCAGGGGTCAAGTAAGCCTCTCTATATAAGGAGACGAGATGTATCAATCTAATGAAGCAGGAATTAGAAGTTCACTGTTGCTCGGCCATGGGCAAGGCCCTTGGCCGGCCCCTCTCTCCCTCTCAAGTCTCAACCCTAACTGCCACCATATGTTAGAGGCATATGTCATGGGCCTATTGGGCCTGGGTTGGCAGTATAGCCCATTAGTGTTATAATTAGAGATAAGGGTTTCTTCCTTAGGGATCAAGTAAGCCTCTATATAAGGAGAGGAGATGTATCAATCTAATCAAGCAGGAATTAGAAGTTCTCTCTTGCTCGGCTGTGGGCAAGGCCCCTGGTCGTCCCCCTTTCTCCTTCTAAACCCTAACCGCCGCCATAACACATACAAAGTGGAAGTGCTACCTGCGAACAAAATTTGATTTAAGTTTCTATAAGTTGCTGGCCTCCCCCCACCCAACACACACATTTTGTTGACCATGGTTTTTCATGTTTTCGGACGGATGTGGTTTATATCCTTTCACATTTCTTCTAAATTTGTAGATTCTTGTACTGCCTAGGTAATTCAGACACTTCTGTTACTTCAGTTGAATATTCTTTGCTTACATTTTTCAGGAGGTGCTACTGAAACTCCATGTCCCTACAGATGCATGTCTGACAGATATCGCATGCCTCACTGTTATACAGCTCTGGAGGAGTTAATATATACTTTTGGGGGACCTTGGCTATTTGGTCTACTTCTTTCAGGCCTTCTTATCTTGTTAGCTCTTGTTTTAAGTGTTGCTCGTATGAAATTTGTTGGCACGGATGAGTTACCTGGGCCAGCACCAACCCAGCAAGGGTCCCAAATTGATCATTCCTTTCCCTTCCTAGAATCACTAAATGAGGTACTTCTTACCTTTTCTGAATAGCTCACATCTTAAATACCATGCGCCTCGTGAATTCTGATAAAAAATTGATAATTACACAGGTCATTGAAACTAATAGGGCTGAAGAGTCGCACGGTCATGTACACAGGATGTATTTCATGGGTCCCAACACCTTCAGTGAACCTTGGCATCTCTCACACAGTCCGCCAGAACAAATAACAGAGATTGTGTATGTGTGCCTGTTCACAAGTGAACCTAGATAATACTCAATCGGATCCAATCTTTGTGGTCCTTTTCTTTTACCACCCTTAAGCTCTGTCTAGTCACTCTTTTGAGTCAAATAACTATTTTAATCTGCCTGTACGAAGTACTATCAGAAATACTTGAAATGGTGTTCTAATTTTGCTCTCTCTTTGTTGTCAGATATGAAGATGCATTTACTAGATTTGTCGATGAGATAAACACCCTTGCAGCTTATCAGTGGTGGGAAGGATCTATTTACAGTATCCTCTGTATACTTGCCTACCCCCTGGCTTGGTCATGGCAACAGTGGCGTAGGAGAAAGAAATTACAGAGACTTCGTGAATTTGTTCGCTCTGAATATGATCATTCATGCTTAAGGTCTTGCCGTTCACGTGCACTGTATGAAGGCCTCAAGGTTGACTTGGTTTCTCAGAAAATTCAAATATCTTTAAAGCTCTTGGTCTTGCTCATAAATTTTAAACACTTCAAGCTCTTAAAGTTGGATCCTTACGGTGGTGCTCGCACACTGAGACTACCTATACTATTATAAGTGATAAAAATATTTAGTTATTAGCCGAAGAGAGTCCTCCAAGACTTTCATGATTGGAAATGGTACTCTCAAACATGCTACTTTGAGTAGAAGGGTTACTGTGTTGATACTAATATTACAAATCTAAATTCTTGTCACTAAATTTATTTGCCCCCCCATAGTTTCTAGTGTCTGTTTGGTCAACTGTATACTGTTTATGTTCATTCTTGTTTCCAAAGCTGGAATAGTATCTTCCAGCCTGTCATTATTTGATTTCTGCTTTTGCAATCTCTAGGTGACTGCAACCCCAGATTTAATGCTAGGGTATTTAGATTTCTTCCTTGGGGGAGATGAAAAAAGGCCTGATCTTCCACCTCGTCTTCGTCAAAGGTTTCCAATGTCTCTGATCTTTGGAGGCGATGGAAGTTACATGGCTCCGTTTTCACTTAATAGTGACAGTGTGCTTACTAGTCTTATGAGCCAGGTAATCATTTTAAGATATTTCAAATTGAACTGTTCATGTCCTTACACTTTTCCTCAAGAACTCATGCCATATCTGCTACAGGCTGTTCCCTCATGGATATGGCACCGTCTTGTAGCTGGATTGAATGCACAGCTGCGTTTGGTTCGCTGTGGAAATCTGAAAGTAACGTTTCTTCCGGTCATTGACTGGCTTGAAACTCATGCAAATCCCTCTTTAGCTGAGAATGGTATCCGCGTTGATCTTGCCTGGTTCCAAGCTACAGCATTAGGGTACTGCCAATTTGGTCTTCTTGTTTATGCTGTTGAAGGAGAAGCTGCACTTACTGAACCTGATGGAAGCCCTAGAGTAAAAACAGAGCAACACACACCGTGAGTTATTATGTGTTTTTATGTTTGTTATTATTGGTGTCGTTTATCATCATTATTATTTATGATGGCTTATTATTACACCACGCAGAACACAAAACATGCTCGCTGATACTCAACTAAGTCAGTCCAGGATTAAGGATGCTCTAATGCGCAAAAGGATCACTGGTGGAGTTCTCGATAGTAATAGCTTAAGGACGCTAAAAGACAGGAGAGATTTGTTTTACCCATTTTCTCTTATCTTGCACAATTCGAAACCAGTTGGGCATCAGGTCTTTCTCTGCCATTGTTCTTGTCCACAGAATGATTATGTATCAATTCTTCATTTTGTGCTGATCTTGGTTCTGTTGTTCTTAACTGCAGGATCTTGTTGGTTTGGTAATCTCAATACTGCTTCTTGCAGATTTCAGCTTAGTTTTGCTTACTTTTCTCCAGCTGTATTCATATTCTATGGTCGATGTTCTCTTGGTTTTGTTTATTCTACCTCTTGGGATTTTGTCGCCTTTTCCTGCTGGTATCAATGCTTTATTTAGTCATGGACCGAGGCGGTCAGCAGGCCTTGCTCGTGTATATGCATTGTGGAACATAACTTCACTGGTCAATGTCGTAAGTACTCTTCACCCACCTACATTTCAATGTTATATCGGTATCTGTCACACGGAATGGCAGGAATTGAATGGTTTCTTTCTATCAAGTGTTACGCCTCTATAACCTTCTTCCTGTGCATGTTAATCTCTAGGTTGTGGCTTTCATATGTGGTTTTGTACATTATAAGTCGTCAACCAAAACACACCCGAGCCTGCAGCCCTGGAACCTGGGAACGTAAGCATAATTTTCCTCGCTTGTCCACTAGCATCTTCTTAAGAGTTATATGCAGTTATATAAGCCACATGCCATGAAATATTTCCAGGGATGAAAGCGGTTGGTGGCTCTTCCCAACCGGACTCATGCTATTGAAATGCATTCAAGCAAGGCTTGTTGATTGGCACGTTGCTAATTTAGAAATTCAAGACCGTGCGGTATATAGCAACGACCCAAATATCTTTTGGCAGTCATGACACCTGGTGTAACTGAGGTCCTTCTGGAAAGCTTTTTACAACTCGATTTTTTGTGAGTTGATAAAAGGAAGAGTGCGGGCAGCAAGGCCTTTCTTTATTGACCAGGCCAAAGAAGGAACTACAGAGGTTATATAGATGCATACTTCCGCATCCCCCGCTGATAATGTGCAGTTGCAACCGGTGTTCTGTTGTATATATAAAAGGTGTTCTTGATCCATTCTTTGTAGGATTTAGACACCATAGAGTTTATAAACAATGTGAAAGCTAACCTAAGAGAGACATCGGGGGGATGTGGATTTGTTGTTCTATTGCTACCATGCCCTGGCCCTTGATGTTTGTTGAGATGGGCAAAGGGGCTCAAGTCAAAGAGATGCAAAAGCCTCTTGTTGTATCTGATCAGATGGGTAAATCAATTATATTATTAACATGCTCCATGGTTTTCACTGACAGCAAGTCTGATATACTGTCAAATCGGTGTGATTTGTTGATGCGCCATTTGCAACTTTGCAAGTCATCGAGGCATGCAAAAACCTTCTGTCGTATCTGATGCCGTGTCACTTGCGGACCGGTAGTGGTGGATGGATGGCTGGGTCGGCCATCTAAGGCCCTGTTTTTGCAAAAAAATAATAGATTTTTTTGCTACATTGAAACTTGCGGTATTAAATATAAATAATAATAATTAATTGTACAGTTTATCTGTAATTTGTGAGATGAAACTTTTAAGTTTAGTTAGTCTATAGATAAAATTTATTAAATATAAATGAAAGTGTTACTGTGTTTATTTTGCAAATTTTTTTGCAACTAAACGAGGCCTAACAAAACCCGGTGTACTCGAGAGAGAGAATGTTCTCGACGATGGATGGGAGTCATGCTACTTTATTCAGTGGACAACGGGGGAGGGCTCGGTATTTGTGTTCAATACTGATCGTGTTCAGAGTAAATTGATCGCACGTAGTTTGATCAAATATAATCTCATCACACGAAGGACGAAGTATGCATATAGGTCATCTATACCCAAATATAAGGTACGGTTTCACTTGATAACTTCTAGAGCAATACAACGTTAATGTGATTAGTTGCCTGGTTAACTCTGTATCTAAATCTAAACCATGATAGTGTAAATTTTAGTTGTTTGGTTTTTGCATAGCCCTTTATCCAGACTAGCACTTTCCTCAAAAGCACATCTTTAAATTCACCACCGGACACCTGATTTGGTCGTATTCAGCTCTTGATCTGGTTCCATCATCCTGCACTGCCTTGCCGTGCTTTTGAATCTTGGAGCTGGATGACTCAGCACGGCTTATGATGCAATCTCCTAATCATTGGCGGACCTAGAGACTTTCTAGAGCCCGGGCGAAATATGACCATTGATAAGTGATAACAAGTTTATATAAACATATTTCTACAAACAAACAAAAAAATAGCACAGCCCCCTCAGTGCAATGGCTGCCCATTTATGAGTTGGGCTGCCTCATGTACCTGATGATCTGCTGTTGCTACGCAAACCTGTGTATTTTTTTGCCTGGCTAGTATTCGTACAAGACCAACATGATAGCGTATCCACCCAAGCACAGCGTAGCAGCCCGGGCAGGCGCCCAGAGTCGCCGGGCCCTGGGTCCGCCTATGCTCCTAATGCAGATTAACCTTAACGTAGATAACCAATCACACCATACATATATCATCTGTGACAACAATATATCATCTGTGACAACGAAACTTTGGTAATTAGGAAGTAGTCTAAAAATACAAATCCAATACAACCACTTATGTAGCATGAAATTATGTATTGTTCATCCCTAAGTGTAATATCAAAATCTACTATATTATTACTAAGTTTCATCTTGAAACCCATGCGCCTTATACACCGTACTCACTTTTTTGATCAATTTTTTTTTACATAAAAATAATAATATTATGATATCAAGTAAGTGGTAATATAGATTCATAATGAAATAAATATTTTTATAGTACATTTATTTGAAACTGTAATGATTAATACTATTTTCTATAATTCAGTAAATTTTAAATTTACTTGACTTTAATTGAATTAGAAATATTTACTTTTTTTAGGAGGGAGGTTCCAATCCAAGACGGACGCGACCGATAATAAAGAGGTACCGCGTGTCCGACCTCTTCCACGATCGCGACTCTCGACAACCGCCTCCACCTCCGATCGCCTCCATCGCGCTCTTCCTCTTCCCCACTATAGACGCCTAGCGCCGCCTAGCCCTAGCCGCGCGACCGGCAACTGCCAGCCACCGATATGCCGATCTCCTCCTCCCTCGCCGCGCGCCTCCGCACCGGCCACTCCCCGGCGCCCGCGCCCGGGCGCGCGCGGTGGAGCCCCTACGCCAGACCCTCTGTGCCTGAGCCCTGCGGCGGCGGCAAGGCCTCACGCCCGACCCTTCGCCTCGATCCGGTGACGACGAGGCTCCTCGGCCCTGTTCAGAAGGCGGTGCTGTCCGGATCGAGTCGCCGTGCCGAGCCCGATGCGCCCGAAGCATCCGCACGGCGGCGACGCGGAAACGACATGACAAGCCCGAAGCCTGAGCCGAAGCCGAAACCGGCTAATGGAGACGATAGGACGCCCGTTGAGGAGAAGCGCCGCAGCAGCGGTGAGGGCGGTTTCGTCTTTCTCTGCGCCCTTGCTGGACACACGGAGGTGCGAGCTTCCCCGTCACTCTGAAAATTCGCTCTATCGCAACGCGATCGCCAATTTCTGTCTAGCAGTTGTGATGGGCTCTTACAGTAATCATAAAAATCTGACAGGCTATCAGTGGGATTTCTCTGCCGCTGGGTTCCGACAAGCTCTACTCCGGCGGCGCCGACGGATCTGTTCGCATCTGGGACTGCAATTCCGGCAAGGTAGCTTGGTTCTCGGCTCCCGACAATGTATCTGATTAGGCACGGGCTCCCAACAGTCTCTCTGATTACGCATGGGCTCCCAACAATCTCTCTGATTAAGTGACTATGCACGAGTAGCGGGCTGCTTCCACGGAGGTTCCAGTGAGGAGGTTTCATTGTTCGTGGTGGTTGATGTGCTACCTGTGTGACCAATTAGCGAAGTGTGGTGCTTCACGTGCACCCTATGCAACCAACCAAATGGTCATTCAGGATTTCTTCTGGTTGGTTCTGGTGATGGATGCCCTCATTGTATCACCAATCGTCAGTGGATTTCTTATGATGATTAGTCGGGGTGGTCCATGTGCTCTTGGTTTGGATTGAATGTTATCTGTCAGGCTAGCCTTGTTGCTATTGGAGGCTCTTCGCCTGCTTCAGCTATCCATTTGCCTGGGATCAGTTTCGGACGTAATCTGGTTGTCACTTGGTTGATACATATGGTTGCATGATTTGCAAGGGAATCTTCAGAGATTGCAGCTGTCTCATTAGTGGATATGCATTTATGTAAAAAAATAACAATGAGAAAAAACAAAGTAAAGAATAGAAAAAAAAACATAGTTAGAGATATGTGGCAGTATATCCAAGAGAGGATGGAAAAAAAACAAAAAAAATCTAATCTGTTATCATATTACAATTTTCTTCTCAATGTTTCTGCAATAGTGTGTTGATGTCATCAAGATGGGAGGCAAGGTTGGCTGCATGATCACCCATGGCCCATGGGTATTCATTGGAATTTCGAAGTCTGTGGAGGTGACATTCTGATTCTAGTGAGAGTACACCTTTATTTCGTATCATAGTGACATATTGAGGGGTGACTTTGCTTGGTACAAGGCATGGAACACAAAGACAGGGATGAAACTAAGTCTTCAAGGGCCTTCTAGTCTGGTTTGTTCCATGGCTATCACGGATGAGATGCTGTTTGCTGGTACGAGAGATGGTCGCATCATGGCCTGGAAATTTCCTTCTAAGGAGAGTAAAATTGAACCAGTGTTCATCCTCAGTGGCCATCAACGTCCAGTTGTTTCATTGTCTATCTCAGCAAGAAGACTATACTCTGGCTCACTTGACAAGACCATCAAAGTATGGATTTTTCCTCAAGATATCGCTCAATTGACCACTGAATGTTATGTTGGTTCTGATGCATTCTTTATTTCTTTGTATTTACCAGGCATGGGACCTTACGACTTGGCAGTGTGTTCAAACACTCTTTGAGCATAAAGCTGCTGTAACATCTGTGCTTTGTTGGGACGAAAAGTTATTATCTTGCTCCCTTGACAAGACTGTAAAGGTCTGGACTCTGTCAGAGTCTGGAAACCTTCAAGCCAAATATACTCATGCTGAGGAGCATGTAAGAACTGCACTCCTGCTGATCATGCGTTATTTTTGTTTTGTTGGATGCTGCAGGCAGTGTATAACTAAATAGTTTATGGCAACAACATTTTTATAGTTGTATAACTAAGTTTGATTAATATTGGTACTGCCCAAAGTTCAGCAAAGAACAAGTATAGTGTGCAAAAACTATGTTGTTTATTTCAATAATAATAACTATTTTTTTTTGTGAATAATAGCATTGCTGATGAGTTCTTTTTGTTTGTGCCTTCCAGTCCTTCTAGTTTCATTGATCAATTCTGTTTTTTTGTGTGCTACTCCATTGATCAGCTTATGTCTATTCTCAATTGACAATACAATGAATCTGTTCTACTTTTTTTTTGTGGTTCTAGGAATAACCTGCCTTATGCAGAATATGATAGTTTCAATGGCTCTGTACTCCTATGCATACTTCTAAAAATCAAGCAGATCTGTCCTTAATGTCTTTTTTTTCTTTTGGTGCCGTGATCAGTTTTCCTCTGTACTTCTGCATGTCTCATGGTCTTAATTGTTGGCACTCCATTTGCTTTTAGCCAAGAAATATGATTCATAAATGTAGTCTCTGAGGTAGGTGTTGGCATAGGCATATGCTGGAACCTCTCAACATTTTGTCTTCTTGCTTGGATATGGGAGATAGCTTGTCTGGTTGGTCTTCTTGGTCGACTGGAGTTTACTCTGAAGCCTTATTGGATGAGAACTTTAGGAGGCCTGCTTGGTTCATCTGTTTGCCTCGAAGACTTAGAGTGGTAGAGTACTGAGTATCTTAGAATTATGAAAACAACTTCCAGAGCGTTATGTTTGAACTGATTGCCTATCTTAGTCTGCATGCAGGAAGAACTAATGAAATTTCCTGGCCATTGTTCTGGCTCAGCAGCAGTTTTTTTCCTTCTACTTTCTAGTCTACATGTATTTCAAAATGTTCCCCTCACTGTATTATTCTCTTTAGTACTTTTGACTTGGAACAAGTTGAATAAAATAATTTTAAGCTCTTTCATAATATGGTCCGAGAAAAATTGCTGCCTTGGTGTGCTTGATCAGGGAATTACACAAGGGTACAATTATGCAAGTGCTACGAGAGTGCTGTGTTTCCTCCTTCCTTTTAAATTGGTTTCCTCACAACAAGCTTTAGGCTGTTTCCCTGCTGCTTAACCTTTCCGATTGTGTTGCAGGGTTTGCGCACACTCTTCGGCATGCACCGAGTTGGTAAGACGCCAGTTCTCTTCTGCTCCCTCCACAACAGCAATTGCATCCGCTTGTTCAACCTGCCATCGTGAGTGCATAAAAATATTTCTCAGTTCCATCAGATGGACAAACAAACCGCGTGCTCCATTGTTGTGGCGCTCAGTGGTTCCTTACTGAAAGAAGCTCTGCATTTCCTTGGTTACTATCTTCCAGGTTCGATGGGATGGGCACGCTCCTCTCCAAGAAAGAGGTGAGAACCATCGAGCTCACAGCTGGTGGGCTGCTCTTCACCGGAGACTGCTCCGGCGAGCTGAAAGTGTGGAGGTGGGCGCCCCAGGACCAGGAGGCAGTGGCGGATGTGCATTCATAGTCATCTGTAATTCAGTGTAGCCTTATGAAGGACAGCCACTGACGTGCTATTGTATCTGTATCTATGTAAATTATGGCAGCTCTGAAGTCAAGCCTAGATGATGTAGCAGAGACCATTTTGTGAGGCCTGATAAGTGATGCAAACCTGATATCATGTTCCCATGCGGCTCACTGTAACTGCCCTGACTTGAGATGCGTGCCATTGCCATGTTCATCTAGAAGACAAAATTGTATATGGCCATGGTCGTGTGGATGCAGGCAGAAGACCAAGCGTGTAAGCTTTGTATACGAGCTCGCACGGTCTCGCCGAGTCACCATGCCGTGTCACATAGACTGCCTAACTCCAATTGACTCTGGTAATTGCTAGTTTGACGCCAAGAAACAAACACGTCCTCCGATTCCGCCCACGGAGTTTGAAAAATAATGTCATTCTAGATTTGAACTAGGACTTATAGAAAAATGTTATCTTCTCTAAATAGATTTATTATAAAATATATTTTATGATCCATCTAATGATATTTATTACGTGTCATAGACATTAACATATTTTTGTATATATTTGATGAGGTTGGGCCCTTGAAAATCAAGACAACGACGTTCCTTTTTGGGACGAAAGTAATAATACATACAAATGAAGTCTGATTGATAGTCCTTGTGATACATATATATATATATACATACATATACATTCATCCGTACCTACAACTGATGTTTTAGATGCGATTGTCCTTACTGTACATGTTATAATACATACAAATGAAGTTTTGGGCCTGATTGTCCGTGTTATACACATATATAGACATGCAAGTGACGCTTGAGGCCTAATTATCCGTGCAGCTTGCTCAAGAGGTCTTCTAAAAAAGAATATACAATAGCTTGTTTGGTTAGTTTATTTCCTTTTTTATTTTCCTGATGATAATTGGTGTAATCTAGCTATAGCTTGCGTATGTGTGATGGTAACCAATAATCTACGACGACCACCTTTATTTATTCAGGTCAGCACTGTTGCTTAGCTTTTGTAGAGTGACTTTGTCTAAAGCTGAAAATAAACTTCTCCAAGCATGCTATTAGTCAACGTACGGCAAGTGCAATGCATATGCATGTGGTGAATGCTGAGGAAGTAAGAGAAAACTAAGGCACTGCACCTCTGGTCAACGGGAGTACTCTACTTATCATCGTTCACCACCAACCGACCTGGCTACAAATGACCCTTTACCTGATCTTGTCGATGTCAGTTGTCAAATGCGTGCTATCTGATCATCAATCACGGAACAATAAGATTCTATTTTATAGAAAATGACGGTGCCATCCAAGCAAAACGTGCAAACTGAGAAAGAATCACGCACCTCGATCCAAGCAAACCTTCTTTCACAAGTGACGGTATCTTTTTTTCTTCTTCATATTTTTTTTTCTTTTTTTAAGTGACTAGTTGAAGACCGGTTATTTCAAACACCCCCCCCCCCCCACCCAAAAAAAGAGGGGTAGAAGGATAGGCTGATTGATCATCAAACTACTGGGGTGAAACATAAGTGCTGTGTATAGAATTACTCAGTGTTCTATTTTTTTTAAAAAAAATTAACTCACAAAATTTTTGTCAGACATAAGTGTTATAAATAGAGAGAAAGTATCGTATATCAACGAAGTACAACAAAAAGTACCACTATCACAGAACTCCTAATAGGGTGGAGATAAAAATAAAATAGCCATATATAGCACACAACCAACCAACTAACGACAACTGACGTCATAAATGTAGAAATTTTGCTCTTAAGGACATGTGTCCATATACATTCCCTGTTGGATGCATATGAAAGCACATACCCTTAAGGCAAAATCTTAGTAGGAAGTATGGGGAAAGGGCACGAGGTTTCTCTAGTGATGTCTCTATGGAGGTAAAAGATATCCACATGTGTTGTTAAGGTCAAGTTACAAATCTGGACAATGTTTTTTCAACGAAAACCTCAAGGAGTTGGACACATGAAATGAGAATATGATGTGACATAGTTTCACTTTGTTACTATCTTCCATAATATAATGTAAATAATGACCTTAGCATCGGTGATGAATTGCAAAGTATAACACAGACACTCACACAACATGCACATATTGACTCTACGGCCTTGTTTAGATCTGAAAAGATTTTGAATTTTAACACTGTAGCACTTTCGTTTTTATTTGACAAATATTGTCCAATCATAGAGTAACTAGGTTTAAAAAATTCGTCTTGCGATTTACAGGTAAACTGTGCAATTAGTTTTTGTTTCCATCTATATCTAATGCTCCATGCACATGCCGCAATATTCGATGTGACGGGGAATCTTAAAATTTTTTTGGTTTTTGGGTGAACTAAACAAAGCCTACCTTTATAAACATCTTCGAAGAATTGACTGGAAGGCAAATTCTTGATGAAGTCACCACAGACGCCTTGCTGTCAACGGAAACAACGTCTACCATTGAAAGCACAACGCGTCAAATTCTTAGAAAATTTGCTCCTATGGGAAGTCAAACCCAGAATTTGAGGTGTTACTGAGGCTCCTGTTAACACTATGTTACATGCCCTTTCGCCTATATACATACAGATTCATTAATAATCGCTGGCAATTCGCTTTATTAACCCAAGAAATTAAAGCATGCATTTGCGTTCGATCGAGTTAGTGGTGATCATGCATGGTAGTATTATTATCAGTTGAAGATGTCCTGGCCGGGGGAGAGCAGCTTGTTGGGGTCGTACTTGTTCTTCATCTCCACGAAGCGGTTCCACTTGACGGTGCCGAAGTGGCGGACCCAGTCACTGCGGTTCGTGTAACGCGCCAGGTAGCTCTTGTACTGGATCCCGGCGAGGTCGCAGAAGCGCAGGATCCTCTGGTTCTGCTCCTGCAGCCTCCCCAGGTCGTCGTTGCCCACCGACGAGAAGAGCAGCGACACCGCGTAGAACACGTCCTCCGACGGCGTCGCCGCCGACATGCCGTCGTCCCACATGGATTTGTTGAGCGGGTAGACGATGAGCGGGCCGACGATGTCGGTGCCCTGGAGGATCCCCTTGAAGACGCCGCGGTCCACGTCGGCGATGCGCGACCCCGGCACGAACATGTTGAGCCACGGGTGCGGCACTCGCCATAGCCCCAGCTTGTCCAGCGCCACCTCCTCGTTGCGCACCCGGTCCAGGAACTGCTCGTAGCTCACGTCGCGCTGGAACGCGAACCCTTCCACGAAGCTTAGCGTGTCCAGCACAGACTTGAGCTCCTGCATGGCATGCATGCATCATGCATGGTCATGGCGACCGACGAGAGCTATAGACGTACGTGGTTAATTAGCTAGTACCTGGTCCACCGACGTGGCGTTGTCGTAGTTGATGGTGGCCTCGATGCTGTATACGGTGGTGGCGTTCCTCTCCGCGGCGAGCGCGACGATCCTGGCGACGTCGGCGTCGGAGAAGAACCCCGTGTTAGTGAGGTCGGTGGCGAGGCTCTGGTTCACGAACACCGACCCCTCGACGTAGCTCATCGGGCCGAACGTGCCGTCGGGCTGCCGCGGGCCGGCGATGAGCCGCTCCTGGTCGGCGGCGAACGCGGCGAAGTCGGTGTAGACGAGCCGCACCCACCGCGCCCTCGCCGGCGCAGGCTCAACCACGATCCGGGCGCGGGTGATCACGCCGAACTGGCCCAGCCCGCCCAGGACGGCGTCGAACAGGTCAGCGTTGCGCTCTTTGGAGCACGTCATCGTCTCCCCGTGGCCTGCACGCGTGCACGTACGACAAAGTCAACGCCCAACAATTTATCGAAACGAACAAGTGCCAATGTCAACGCATCAGCCACAGTATGTTTTATTTATTAGTTAATAAATAAAGACGTCGCCGCCCCTCGCCGGCCGGCCGGCCGGCCGGTGCAGCGGGGACATTAACCACCATGTGCACTCTAGTACTATAATGGGCGAGTACAATAAACTACTATGATTTGCATTGTAATTAACGAATTTAATCAGGTTGATTGGAGATGGTTGCCGTCTTTTTTTTCCGATCGAGTTGTTGCCCCGTGGCAAGCAACGGAAATTGATGCAGGTGTGGCACGTAATTATCTATTACTTGTACTACGTACCAATAATATATATACAAGAATTCTTTTTTTTTTAAAAAAAGAAAAGGCGATCGAGCTAGCGTTTGCTTGTTGGTGTGTGTGTGCGCGGATATTTTGTGCAAGGAACGTAGGTAGGTGAAGACGTTACCGGTGATAACGTCCAGCTCCAACACGTTAGATATCTGTGGGCCGTGCCGGAACGCCTGGCCGCTGATGCCGGCGTTGGACAGCGTGCCGCCGACGGTGAGGTAGAGGTAGTCCGTCCAGGACCGCGGCGCCACCCCGCGCGCCAGCGACGCGCGCAGCACGTCGATCCACATCTGCTCGCCGCCGGCGTCCACGTACCGGCCGTCCGCGGACACGTTGATGCGCGGCGCGGCGGCGGTGTCGCCCAGGGACGCCATGTTGACGACCACGCCGCCGGGGGCGAAGGCCTGGCCCATGAGGGAGTGGCCGCGGCCGCGGAACGCGATGGTGTAGGGCCACCCGGGGGTGGAGTTGGCCGCGGCCAGGAGCGCCGTCAGGTCGGCCGTGGACGACGGGTACAGGACCGCCGCCGGCAGCGCCGACGTCATGTTGCCGAAGTCCGTCGACGCCGCCACCGTGGCGTTGGTGTCGGTCCGGAGCCTGCCCTCTGCCACGAGCGCGGCGAGGGCGGGTGGCCAGGGACGGTGATCTAGTCCAAGAGCAAGCGTGTCTGCTACTGCATGAGAGCAGGCGATTAGCGCGGCCAACAGCAGGTAAACCACCGCCATTAGCGTCGTTCACGGGGAGAGAGGTACACGTTATGTGTGTGTGATTTGGTAACTAGGACGTGGTGTTTGCACCCCGTATATATAGGAGAGGTGGGGCAAGAGACATACCTGTGGTGTGATTACATTCTTCATTCAATTACTCGAACACAGAGAGATTTCCAAGGGAAAAAAATATTCTGCATGCCGTCTAGTTTTATATTGTTTGACCACAGAAAAATAGCACACACAGACACAGGTGCCTAGTTTACCATCCTTCAATAAGAATTTAGAAAAACCTCTTATATATCTAGTCATATCTAATTACTCCCTCTATCATGTAATATAGCGCATCCAAACATTTAAAAATTATACATAAATATAAGTGATTCTAAGGGACAAAATAGTTGTGCATTGAATAGTTATATAAATTTGGTAGGTATTAAATTGCTACTTGCTATTTATCAACCAATCACCACCAATAATATTGATGATAGCGTACAACAATAAAATAAAGATATATACGTCTTTTATATTCTCTCTTAATTTATTCTATAAAATCTCTGAAATGCATAAAAAACGTCTCTTATATGTATGCATGGTGCTTACGTGTAACTATTAGCAGTACATGTATACAATGTTTTTCAATAATATTATCCATAGTGCAGTCATTAGTGATCGCATTAGCCATCTTATGTTGGGACGAAAGAATATTTATATTAGATAAGAGCTCGATATATCAACACATTACAAAGCACTCTAGAAGACTAGAATACACTATAAATATCCAGAAATTGATTTTTATCTAAATTATATCCACATTGTGAATAGCTTTAAATATCAAAACCACACCTGCATGATGCTTCGTATGGATGATGGCACAAACAAACACTCGGCAAAAGGCCTGAGAACAGATGTCCAACGAACGATAGCCAATATTTTTGTAGTCGGAGTTGAGCAACTTCTTCTTTCTTGTGTATTCTTTCTTCTTCTTTCTGCCACTGAAGAATGAGGAAGAAAACTTATTCTCACTGGTCCTTTATTGTGGTCTAACTTAACCACAATAAAACGGAGAAGAGACTGGAGATAAATATTCCATGGTGGTGACATCATTTCCGCCTTGATGTCACAGTTCAGAAGAAAAGTATCCATGTCATCATGCCGGTAAAGTTGTTAACGCCGTAATTATCGCTCTCATCTTCGACAAAGCTGTCATAGAGAAAATGATTATTCCATCCTACTCCCTCCTCTTTGCCAGAGAGAAGATAAATTCCTAACCTTAACTCTAATGACTTGATCTACTAGAAAACTTATTAAAAATGATAGATTCTTGTTCTCTCTGGGCTCCAGTGAGACACCGGAAGGAAAGTGAGGGGACAAACCGTGGTGAAAGGCGGGGGTGGCGCTGGCGGTGCTTAGGTTGAGTCATCCGAGAGGGGCGAGTCGCGTGGTCGCGTTAGAGCAAGGTCAATAATAGAGCCAAGTGCTTGGCTATAGGCCAAGTGATTAGAGCCAAGTTATAATAAGTTGTCTCATACTTGTCTCTAAAACACCTTCTCTTTCCTATTCCTTCTCACAACACTTGTTATTTGGGCCCACTACTACCTATGCATCCGTGCCCAGTTTGGTGCTTACATAAGAGCCAAGCTATCATCTCTCTCCTCTCTTCTCTTCTCCACATCAGCATTAGCTTGCTATAAGCCTATTATTGTACCTGCTCTTAGCCATCTTGAGGCCTTGTGAAAGCTGGCTGCTGTCTGAACATTTGCAGCCCAGGGACTGAAAGTTATCTATTGATGGGTCTTTTGGCAGCTGCGGCATTTGGATACAGACCTTTGACCAAGCTGGCAATGGAAGCAATACTGTACCACATCAAAATGTCGCTAGCCTTTTGGATCTTATAGCTTTCTTGTCACTTTATCTCACCTTAACAGCCTATGAATTAATATAGAATTAAGAAAATGACAACATATTGGAAGCGATGATCCTTTGATTGGGACATTATATTTTTTTTATCGATATAAGTCGCGTCAACATATATACCTTACACGACCAAGGTACAAATGTGTTTCAGCGAAGCTGGCTGCATGTCAATTTCAGCAGCCAGCGTCTATATATATTTCTACATGATTTTGTAACAATGGTCCGCATATAAAATTTCTTGGTCCAATTCTTTAATTTGTTGTTTCTCAGTAGTTACTTGATGCCATTTTTTCTAGTAAAAGTAAAATAAAACGTTGATGACTTCAGTGTAGAATCACCGTCTAGTTTGTCATGTTTTTCTCCACGATGAACGGCCGGCCTGTGAATTCGCCGTATGTTAATAGAACAAAGCATAACTATTTATGCAGACACAGGTTCAATTAATGGATTAATTTAGAGTCAATGACTAATATTTTCTATAGTCTAGTACTAGTAGTAACACATAACAGCCGTTCTTCTAGAATTTATAATTTGTACGTATGACCAACTGTAATTTTGATTGGTGATACGAAAATGACATCCATCTAGATCATACTTTAACTATGACTGCTTTGGAACTATATAATCCATATAGATCATATTTTAACTACTCAATCCATTCCAAATTGTAAGTCGTTTGACTTTTTAATATTAAATTTGACCACTCGTCTTATTTAAAGTTTTGTATAAAATATCATTTTTTTTTGTTGTGTATTGGTTTATTAATAAAAGTTCTACAAGAATGACTTAAATTTGATTATATTTGCACAAATTTTTTGAATAAGACGAGTGGTCAAACTTGGGGTAAAAAAATCAAACGACTTACAATTTAGGATGGAGGGAGTATATTATTAGTAACACATTTTTTCCATGAAACATCGGGATCGGGCGCAGTCAATTTAATTTGCGGCTGCTTGGCGCTTGCCGCGGTGACCCCATGTGCAGACGACGGTGAGACCGACGACGTGTCTCGGTTTCTGTATCGCGAGCTTTTCAGAACATGTACTCCGACGACAAATAAAACCCACACAACTCATTGTTCACAGGTAGCGTCCCCCACGCCGCCGTGCGTGTATACCTTTTAGTTTGTCACGCCTTACATAAGAAGCAGAACAAGACTAATAATATAACCACCTATATGAATCTTTACCATCTATCTCTCAACTCACTCATATAGTAGTTGTATTTTCACTATTAAGTCTTGTTCAGTTTAATTTTTTTTAAAAAATAAACACTGTAGCGCTTTCATTTGTATTTGGCAATATTGTCTAATTATAGAATAATAACTAGGCTCAAAAGATTCGTCTCGCAAATTACAGATAAAGCGTACAATTAGTTATTTTTTATCTATATTTAATATTCCATGCATATACCGCAAGATTCGATGTGACAGAGAATTTGGAAAATTTTGCAAATTTTTTTGGGAATTAAACAAGGCCTTAATGCATGGCCCATTTATCCATTTTATAGAATTTTTTGGTTTTTGTGTCAAGCTGGCTATAAGGTTACAACGTTTTTTTTCTATCTTCTTTCCTCTCTCTTCCACCTCATCATTCTGCCTCCTTGTAGTCTCTTATTATACTTGCTCTTATATACAACATATGGTTGACGTTTTCAAAGTTGTTGTACTTGTATGAGCACAACACAAAGTTCAACGGAGCATAGCACTACTACATAAAGAGATTTGTAGTATCGCCTCTATTTTTTAGTAAAAATAGCTCTATCTAAAAGAGACTAAAACCACCACTAGAAATAGTTCCCTAAATGTATCATCTTTAGAAATACCACCTCTAGAAATAGGTTCTCGAAACGTGTCATTTTTAGAAATATATTTTTAGAGGTGGCTTATATTTTCTGCCGTCTCTAAAAATGTTTAGATCTTTAGAGATAGCTAGATCTAAAGTCACCTCTAGAAAAACTAATTTGCAGAGGCAGCTAGATGAGTCGTCTCTAAAAATAGATATATCACAATAAATTATAACCTTTTTAAACTTAGATGAAGATAAATTTTATATAACTATTACCTATCTTGAAGTAACTAACAACTTTGTAGTTGATGAATTTTTCTTTTTGAAATCGTTAGATCACACAAATTCTGCTTGAAGTTCTCAAAAATTTTAAATCCATATTTTTGAAACAACCTTTGGATGCAGAAGAAACTATAGATCTCAAGAAGATCTAGAGAATTATTATTCAGTACATCAAAACTATGTTCTTACGGGCCTGTTTGGAACTACTTATAAGCTGTTTATAGCCAAAATATGCTAGAACTAGAAGGCAAATTACATGTTTTTCTAGTTCTCCTCATAGCTATCATTTGTACTAAAACAAATAAATTCACTTTATCATGAAATGAACTTCATTTCACTCTATTAAAACCGATGGTGATAACATATCATTGCCTCTTTAGAATAAAAGCAATTGACCACCGGTTTTGAATTATACACTATGGTGCAAACCCAACAGACTTACCCCCACGCACGTGTGCCTATTTGAGCGTGTGTTGTTGTATGCCGACTTGTGCTTTCTTAAAGTAACTAATAGATGGGGCCCATGTGTCAGCGTAGCATATTAATTCTAGGTCTTGGGTGATGTGGGGGTGGCATAGATAGACTGTCCGGCAACCTATTATCCTCCAGCGTAGTCTAGGTCTCAGATGACATGAGGATGACATAGATAACCTGCCTCATAGCCCATTATCCTCCCTCTCTCTTCCTCCCGAAACTGCTCCTTTAGTCCTAATTTCCACCCTCTCTCTCTCCTTGCCCTCCCTCTCTCCTATTTTTCTCATCATTATTATCAATGATTGATTACTTCTAATTTTTGTGAGATTTTCTAGGACTTTTTTCTAGTGTGCCTCACACGCTAATTATAAGTAATAGTACGATGAGAGTGAACTCAAAATATTAGATTATGCCAGAGTTATATCCTGCACAAAATAAATCTTCTCACCCATATATATTGATTCACACACGAGTAATACACTAGGCACGCCGTATCGCCTGACTGTTCTCCTTTTGCCATGGTCCACGTAACAAAATGCTATATATAAGGCCTCAAATGAGCGATCGAAGCCACCGAGGATGTTTTTTTAATAAAGAATAGTCCATACCGGCTTCATCTACCAACAGTGTAAAAATAACATCTTACAGCGATCCACACAAAAGAATAAAATAAAAATATTGACTAAAAAAGACCAATAGACCTATTTGACAACCATCCATTGGAAGAAAAAAATGCAAGACCGATGTCTCTAGATGTTGCTCTGCAAGTGAAAGCCCTAGTTTGGTTTTGGATAATTGATGAAACCCTAGTACTAACCTCTATGCTAAGTGTGTGTAGACTTAATGAGGTTGGTACATGCCAAGTGATGGAGCAAGTGATGAGCATGGTGATGATGGTGATGACCACAAGATGATCAAGTGCTCAACTTTGAAAAGAAGAAAGAGAAAAACAAAACTCTATGGAGATCAAGGCAAAGGTATTGCTTAGGGTTTTGGTTTTGGTGATCAAGACACCATAGAGGGTGTGATCACATTTAGGATAGATAGCCGTACTATAAAGAGGGGAATTCTTTGGCTAAGCGGTTATCAAGTGCCACTAGGTGTCATTGTTCTTGTGCATGCATTTAGAACCTAGTGAGCTAACTTAACTCTTTCAAAGAAAATGATTGTGAAAGTGCTAACACACGTGCACACTTGTTGGTTTACACTTGTGGTGTTGGCACACGTTGAGAAGGATGTGGAGTTGGGAAGGTAGAGAGAGGATGGGTTCCTCTCTCCCTCCCGCCGAGCTTGCGAGGCGGGATTCGGCGCTTTTCGAGAAAATGAAGTGCATTTTTTCTATTGCGCCGGTGGGAAAATTGGAGAAGTCGCGGGAGTGTTTCTCACTGAGGAACACTCACCGGACGCTGGCTCAGAGGCACCGGACGCTGTGTCTGAGCGTCCGGTGTGCAGGCTGCCTGACTCGGTTAGGGTTAAGCACCGGACGATAGGCACCGGACGCAGCTTGGAGCGTCCGGTGGTTAGCGTCCGGTGTGCGGGCATTTTGCGACCCTCTCTGCGCATGGGTCCGGTGAGCACCGGACGCTGAGGGTGCGTCCGGTGGCTTGCGTCCGGTGACCCTGCGAGTTTGCGGAACTCTCTGCGCATGAGTCCGGTGTGCACCGGACGCGTCCGGTGCCAACTTGCTCAGCGTCCGGTGCTCTGCAGGTTACCGTTAGACTCTGACACGCGGCTGACGTTGGAGCACCGGACGCTGGTGTTGAGTGTCCGGTGCCCCTTTAAGAGCGTCCGGTGACCCCGTGTTTTGCCCAGTGAAAGAGCCAACGGCTCTATTTGCTTGAGGGGCCTATAAATACTTGTTTGGCCGGCTTGGGGCTCATACTCTTGGCATTCTAGCATACATAACATCCTTGTGAGCCTAAGCATACACCTCCCACTCATCTCCTTCATAGATTAAACATCTTTGTGAGATTGGGAGTGATTCCAAGTGCATTTGCTTGAGTGATTGCATCTAGTGGCACTTGGGGATCGTTCTAGCTGCGGTTTTCTTGTTACTCTTGGTGGTTGCCGCCACCTAGACGGCTTGGAGCAGCGGAGGAGGATTGGCACGAGTTGGTGATTGTTCGTGGCCATCTCCCGGTGATTGTGAGAGGTTTGTGCCTACCTCGGCGGAGAGCCAAAGGCAACATTAGTGGATTGCTCGTGTCATTGAGCTACCTCACTTGTGGGTAGGTTCTTGTGGTGTCCAAGTGAGGACGAGGTTCGTGCTACATCTCTTAGCCATCGAACCACCAAGTGTTGGTCGACACAACGGGGACGTAGCGTGCCGGCAAGCACGTGAACCTCGGGAGAAAAATTGCTTGTCTCCATTGTGTTTGTTCATTGGATTTCTCCCGGTGATTGGACTTCATTTTATTGATTGGTTCATCCCCTCTACGCGGTGGTATAAAGATCAAACCTTCTCTCTTACATTCCCGCAAACTAGAGTAGCTTACTTACTTATATAAGAAACTTTAGGTAGCTCTCTAGTGTAAGTAGTGACATAGCTCTTGTGTGCCTAGTGATCTTAACAACTAGAATTGTTGGATAGGTGGCTTGCAAACACCCCTTTTAGAGCTAGAGCAAAAAGCTTCGCTTTGTTATTTACTAACCTCTTGCTCTAGTGAGTTTGTAGAATTTTTAAATAGGCTATTCACCCCCCCTCTAGCCATATTAGGACCTTTCAGCAAGGATCAGCTGGTCCCTCTGAACATCACACTGCTGCAGTCTTGCCCATTGGCGGAGCCTGTGGGTTCCCCTAAAAGAGCCTGCAAAAAGGATTTTTGGTTTACATTTGTTAAAAAACACTTCGTTTCTCGTTATCCAAACTGCCCAACACAAAGCTGATGCTGCGGTCAGCAACAATGAATTATGCTTGTTACCATCTGTCTTGGACCACCTGTTAAACAAGTCATCTATATTCTTGGGGGGTTGATATCGCAAACATTAAATGTACAACGCGCCACAAGAATTTGGCATAGAAACAATCTAAAAAAAAGATGTTGAATACTTTCTAGGGAGTGACAAAAGGTACACCTCGTATCACCATTCCAACTGCGTCAAGCCAGGTTGTCTTTGGTTAAAATCACACTTTTTTTTAGGTACCATAAAAATATTTTTATTCTTGTAGGAATTTTAATTTGCTACATGTCATGAGACACTCTAACCTCAGCCCATTGTCAACCAATACAGTATACATAGATTTAACGGAAAAAATTCTTGATGAATATAGCCGAGGATGTGTGCAGCAATACTCATTTTAACCACAAAGCCAAAAATAAATCGCGACGGTAACTAGCACAACAAACAGTCGTACGAAATGGAAGTGCACCGAGAGCGTGGTATGCGCATTGGAGTATAGTATAGGCTAGGACAGGTATGTTAAAAACGTTGAACCAATTATTTGAGGTTTAATTTCCAATGGCACTACATGCATGTCACTTTTTTTTTTGTTCTCCTTGTGTCATGGTCCATGTAAAGTGGTAACAGGAGCTGTGTAATGGGTGGTCCGTCCAATATACTGATGATCGATCTCAAAGTAAATTGATGGCATGACTAAATACAGCAGATCAGACTGCAGCCCTATATATGATATGGAAGTGCACTGAGTGAGACAGTGGGTACGCTCATTGGAGTATAGCAAGGCACGTATGTTAGGTACAACCAAACTTACTCCTATTAGCTAGCCTGTTGTTGGATACAATAAGCTATACACACATGCATGCACTAATGCACGCACGCAAACAGATGTGTGTGGCACAGTTGACTAGGGTCCGGTGGCCGTCGCAGTCCTGCAGAAATGGAGTATAATGCATGTACAAATCTGTCAATGTATCGTGGAGCATTTAGGGACACTACTCGATCGTCAGGTGCCAGGCATGCACGCACGCTACGCCTGCCTTGGTGCGTGTGATGAGAGGTATGTTTCCAAGGCTGCAATGCATATCATATGCACGTATCAGCACTTGACATGGCATGGCTGCCAGTGTGAACTTTTGAAACGACAACGATGTGATGCATGCGATATATCCGCCAGACTGCATCGTAGTAATGCTAAGGCGTTGGCAAATTTTTAGGATTTTACTGTAGTATTTTTATTTTATTTGATAAATATTGTCTAATCATAGACTAATTAACTAGTATTAAAAAATTCGTCTCACAAATTGCAGATAAACTGTATAACTAGTTTTTGTTTTCGTTTATATTTAATACTTCATGCATATGTCGCAAGATTCGATGTAACGAAGAATCTAAAATTTTTAGCAAAATTTTTTGAACTAAACAAGGCCTAAAAGGCATCGTAGATACGCGCGCAAGGCGTAGCGTGGCAGTAGCCTATCCATATAGTACATGAATGCGTCGTGATAAGGAGCTTTATTTGTCGCACAAGTGTTCTGAACTGGACGATGTAGACATGTATGTGTAGCTAGATCTCTGCGTCGCAGCCTGTGCGTGCGTGTCCCTGCGGTTCACCACACCTGCAAAGACCAACCTATTTTGCTATTGTTGACACAAGATAGATCACACACACCATAAGTGCTAGATCACACGGGTCGCAAACAGACTGAGGCGGCGTGATTCAGCCAGGGATCGGCCTAGCTGACTTTCTGGGTTGACAACTGAGAGAAGGCCTACGACAGCGAGGAAATCATACTTACGTGGCGAAGAATAGCGAGGATAACCAATCACGCTTACATGACAAAGAACGGCTAGTTTTTGAGCAAACTAGCAAAATAACCGTTGAAGCTCTCGCCCGAAAAGGGCCCCATTAGAGCAATTACGTCGCTGGGTGCCCTAGGTCGGCCAACAAGCCTACGACACCATCCTTGATCGTCAGATCAAGCGATGAACAACAACATAAGGTTGGGAGATAGTTTAGGGTAAAAAGAGAGAGTAGATTGGTTTTTACTATCATGTGTATTGGGCACCTCAATCGGTCGTAGACCTTATATTTATATAAGGTGGGGTGGCCTTATCCCTCAAGAAGTCCAAATTTCTTCCACATCATATTCAAACGCATTTTAGATCTATTCTGACCTGCCAAAGTCGGCTAAGCTGACTTCCATGGGTTTTGGGCAAACAACTTCTGAATTCATAATTAATTCATCCGGATCCCAAGCAAGGCAATCCATATATGTTTTTTGATCAGCTCGACAAGAGGACAATGGTGAAGTCCATTCTTGCATTTGAGGAAGTTGAAAAAGTCAACTTAGCTGACTTGGGGAGTTGGCTAAGCCGACTCTGTCTAGGTCAAGCGCCCACGGCCCCTTCCCCTCCCCTCCTCCCCTGAAATGTCATTTTCTTCACCCAGGTTCCAAATGTAATGATCCAATTATATTTTCTAGTCGTCTTAACGATAGAAACATGATGGATGAGTTCATTATGCACTTTAGATTAGATAATTTTGGGTGGCAACAGCTATTGTCTGCAAGAGGTCAGAAACAAGGGTTAGGACCACTAAAGTGAATTTCTTCTATTTATTTTGCAAAACAGAATGCTCATTGATGTAAACAGATATATGCATGCATTCCATACATGTACAACTATATGAGCACATGTAGTAGACCCTTGTCGAAAAGAACCCTTTCATTGGTTCTAAAAAGAGTTTGAAATGTTTGGCACAAATGATTTTCTCAAGGCCTCAAGCCTCAGGGTCAATCATCATTTAACTTTTGATTGTTGAGGAACTTCAACTAATTAAGAGAATCGCTTCCTTCTGTGAATCATAGTACACACTAGTGTATACACGTATACTAATCTCTTCGAACACACATGCACATGCTCTACCTTTACCTTTACGGGCACATCCAAAAGATTGAGCTAAGATCTCGAGATTGACAAAGTGACCATAGACATCTACACACTCCTATTTACCACACACACTCTACCTTTATGAGCACACCTGAAAGATTGAGCCGACAGATCTCGAGATTGACAAAGTCAGCGCATGTCGCTCCTGAATTATAATACATGCACAGGTGCTCATACATGTACACATGCTCCCCAATGAATGCATGCATACCCTCATACCAAGCACATCCGAAAGATAGAGCCAGTAGATCTTAAGATTGACAAAGTCATCATAGGGGCCCACACACTCACCGCTACAAACGTACTACTGCTGTGAGCACTTCTAAAAGATGGAGCTAGCAAATCTAAAGATTGGTAGGATCTAGGGAAAAACATGTTTCAGGACAAACAATAGTGGGGAAGTAGGCAATTAGCTCCCATCCGGATTACAAGAATTTTGAGTTGGCAACTAACATCTCCACAAGCTCGAGCTCATAAGGTATACGAATGGCAAATGGTTCGATTGAAGTTGAAGTTTCAGGATTTGACTACACCTTCTAGAGTGAAATACGATTTATCGCAATTCAAATATATTAAAGTATAGTGATAGTTTACATATTAGCAATTAGCACTACTTCAAAGCAAACATAGAAACTAGGGAGTTCATCGATAGACTTTCTTCGTACAGAGACCACCAAAGCTCAACGCTAGCAAGAGAATCAAAATACTTAAACATGCACACAAACTCACCCTTATGAATACACACATGCATTTACCCTCGAAATTAAAGAATACACACTCTACCCATATGAGCATATCCAAAAGACTGAGTTGGTCCCCATAAGCACACCTGAAAGAGCCTACATAGTCACCTCCCCCTATCCCTATAAGTACGTTCAAAAGACTAAAGTGGCATATCTCGAAATTGACAAACACACACCCTACCTTATGACCATATCCAAAAGACTTAGCTACCCCTTATAGGCACATCCAAAAAATTGGACATCATATGTTAGAATTGATGAAGTCACCATAAGCACACGCATGCTCACTTTGTGCTCCTATGAGCATATTCTAAAGATTGAGTCTATGGATCTCAATATTGATAAACTAAAGAATAGTTTTCTTCTTAATGAAAATGTGCTTAGGAACGTTGATGAAGAAACAACAAAAGAATAGCATCATTAATGCCTCTGAGATCTCAAGATTGACAAAGTTGCCAGAAGTGCTCATCGCCTACTGTACCAAAAGAATAGCATCGTTAAATACTAAAACAAATGCAAAAAATGCAACCACCCCCTCTCAAGTTGAGAAGTTGAACTCAGATGGATAGTTTCCTACACAAACCAATTGAGCTACACTACTACTAAAAGGATTTGTAGAGTTGTCACTCTCTATAAATCAATGATTTGTTGATTTCTAGAGGTGGCTCTAAATCTAACTATCCCTATAAATCCTTTCTAAAGATCACAAATTGGACCCAAAAAATAGCAAAAAAATATATAAGGAAGCCCACTAGGCAAGGCGCGTATGGATGGTGAGATTCAATGTTGAACCTCATGCCTCATGGGTACTTTTCCTAATCACTTCGTCCCAAAGTCACCTGTAACTAAAAGGTATATACATTTCTTTCGTATTCACTTTACTAGATTTTAAAATGAATATTCGAGGTCTTAAATTAATTCAAATAAAAAAGGTTTCAACTATAAACTTATAGGTATCATCGAGTACTACAACTTGTTTTTGGTCATTTCTTTATTTGAGGTCGTTTAAAAATATAATAAGTTCAAACATATTTTTTCTTAGATGTAAAGATTTCAATTGAAAAGTTTTTCCAATGCAAAGCTATAATTTTACTAGGGTTTTAATTGGTTCTTTTCTAAAGACCACAAAATACCACTAATGAATAATTGGCTCCATGTTTATAATATAGTTTTTGCCCCCTTTTTTTTCAAAATCACCAACGTCTAGGGGGTGTTTAGTTCCCCATAGAATCCAAAATGCAAAATGTCAACTACTTTTGAGTGATAAAATGTAAAATGGTAAAATTTTCAGGGTCATGTTTAGTTTCATCCAAAATGCAAAATTTATTGTCCTCATGAAGCCTCTTGAGGCTCATTTTGGGGTTTTTTTTGCCCTCTTGAGGCCAAAATAAAAAATGGAGAATAACTACCTTTTTGCTAAAAATTTTGCATGGTGTTTAGTTCTATTTTGAAAATGATAGACCAAAACCCAATTTTTTTGAGAAACAATGGGAACTAAACACCCCTGAGAGCAAATATACAAAATCACTAACCGAAGGGGTACATTGCGCTTTGAGGCACATGTTCTGGAAGAAGTTGGCTCCTCAGTCCGGCAAGGTACACTGTCCCACGTGATCTTCCAAGAGATCTTGGCTGCGATCTCTTGGCAGGATCTTGCAGGATGTGAACCAACGACCATGACACAGAACACGTACAATAATTGGCTGATGTGGACCATACATAGAAACACGTATGACTGACTAACTTCTAGATTAAGGTCATCCCATTCTAATAAAAACTTCTAAGGAAATACTCCTAAACTTTCAAATTACAATTCATTATATATTAACATGTACATCAAACTAGATTCATTAGATATGACATGACTTAAGACAAGTTTATAGTGTATTTGTTTGATATTGTAAATATTAATGTATTTTTCTATAAAATTTGGTCAAAGTTAGACAAGTTTGACTTGAGACAAAGCTAAAATTGACTTAACAATTTGGAAGAGAGACCAGGTGTTTTCTTTCCAGAGGCCATGAATCATGAGAGAATTTTGTTCATAAGCCAGAATACAATTATATAAATTTGTAAAGAGAAAATAACAAGAAAAACAAAATTCCTGTTGTGTCACTGACATGCGGGGCCACAGGTTTTCTTCAAGCGTTACGTATTAAGAAAACTTGTTGGATTATTTGCGACATGTGTATGTGCTTAGCCATCAGGTGTCGTCATTTGAGAGATTCGCTGAGGTCCGGAGGCCTTGACCAACACCAAAGTCCAAAGATCCGCCTGGATTTGCATGCATGCGCTGAGATGACCGCCCAGATCGAGATCGATCAGTCACAGTGAGCTCATTGTATTAGGCTGGGATTAATTACTTCCACAACTGCGACAATGACTTGACTTGTTGGACCTTTATTTACTTTTTTGACATGTTTATTTTGAAGTTTGAACCAATCAACTAGTCAGAAATTACGTACATCGTTCTTTCTCTCTCAAATCTCAGACAATCTGTTCAGCACGTACATTTTGACGTATCATTTGCTTCAATTGTTCCATGGAAAAAGACATCGGCTACTGAGCAAGAAGGTGAAGCTGAAGATAAACTCGACGATTTCTGCACAAATAGGAAACGGGAGGATTTCCATGAGAAACTCAATGTGATTCTGACCAAGATCAGAGTTAGGAATGACCAATCAATCAATCTCAAGATCTCATGAGATAGGTGTCCTGGAAATCAAGGATGACACCGATCGATGGAGCATTCAGAATTGAGATGCAGAGATTAACTTGCTTGTTTGACGCGGGCGTGCTTGACTTCATCACACTAATGTACGACAGTGTAATCTTGCGCCGATCCTGCATTGACGGACTCAATTCAGGAGTGTCATATTCTGGGACGATTTGCGAGAATTCTTCCCTCGTCATGTACTGGATATCCTGAGATTTCAGATCAAACCGAATCGTGATCTTGATACCGTCGACGGACTCGAGAAATATTTTTGCTTGGCATGGCGATTTCAGCATCAGCTATACAGCTTCTTCCTTCCTTTGAGCTCGTGAGTATCATTGGCAGAAAACATCTCAATGTCTTGCATTTGCAATTAATAGAGTATCTTGCACTGATCTCGAGGTTGACAATTGTTACCTTTCTAATATACTTCTTTGCTGAACCAGTGCGCTCGTCTAGCAGCCGGATTATTTTCACCTGCACGTGAAGTGGAAAGATGCATGGATTACACTTGATTTTCTTGCTGTTAGTTGGAGATTGGTTTAAGGAAATGAAATGAGTGCTTTTATTTCAACCGAGCAATAGATTAAGTGCACTGGAGAAGGGTGGTTTGGTTTCATAGCTCCATCAGATTCAGATGGGCCGGTTCGTACCATCTGTTCCATTGACGTCGCTCTCTGTGTATAAATAAAAGTTTTTTTATGAAAAAAAAGAGAGTAATTCTACATATGCTAGTTTCATATGGGATGCAGTTTATGCACTGTTAATGGAGTAGTATGTCAACTCGTCATTTGCCTAAAATAAGCAAAGGTCAACTCGTCATTCGCCTGAAATAAGCAAGGTCAACTTGTCAGGAGAAAGATTATACAGGTAACACATATATACACTGCAACTGCAATTAAAATACAGGAATGTTTGTTTGATGGAACTGATGATAAGTTAACAGCGGCAGCAACGTCGCAACGACAATATATTGACACTAAAGTCAGCAGCTCTGCCCTCTGCATTAGCATCATGATTGGCTGAACAATTTCTTCTTCAACTTCAGAAGAATAGTATAGAGGGGCATGTGAAAGAAACGGTCAAATGTGCAAACCACGAGTTCTGGAGAGATGAACTGCATTTTTATTACTCCACACTCAAAATTTCAGCACATCCTCCAAAAGTCAAGCAATTGATAATGATTTATAACATTGTTCCCTCGTCTACTACATTATGCTACTTTTTAATATGATACAAAGGATTTGGACGAAGTGAACCAGTTATAATCGTCCATGGAAATTCTACTATTTTAGAGTCAACTAGTACAAGAGAATGTGCCAAATATTATGTTTCTTCAAGATGTGTGGCTTATAAAATTGCTCAGGGCTAAGCATGGAGTACTGATAATAAAAGATGGAAACATTTTGATTCTGTTGATAATTATATATAGATGTATGAAAATATAAAACTGGCTTAGTGTCTGCCCTCACATACTTAAATGATTGGAAGTCCACCACTCCAGGTGCAGTGATATAATTTGTCATGCTGGTAGTATGTTACTGTCAACATATCTTCTATAGAGTTGTGCCTGGTACATTTTTGGCATGTAATGGGACCATTTTCTATCTATTAATGAAATGACACGCAGCTCTCCTGTGTATTTGAGGGGGGGAAAATCCTATGCCCTCATTTCTAACATTGAGACTGTATTGGACAAGCGTATCCATTGCCTTATCATGCATGAATTCACAAAATGTATCCCAACAATATGGTAGCATTATGTGCTCTGGTCTGCAGTGACCAGCAAATAGATAGCAGCAAGCCATGGAGAACAGGACATGACTGCCTGGAAATAAGCTTAAACTTTTGTTTCAATACGCACACTGTCAAATTGACTGGAACTAATCGAATGACCTGTGACATCTGAAAAATCACTAACTATTGTCCTTAGTGCACCAGTACAGAGCGAGATGTAATCCATCTTACTCGTTGATAACACAAACATGTAAGAACCAGAACCGGCAGGAGGGCAGACAACACAAGTGGCCTTCATTGAGCATCCTAATAGTATTATTCCAATGTAGATAGTCGCTGTAGACAATTTTACATTTTGTAAATAGGTTACTAAGATGATTGTGTAAACTAACTCACACCATTTACAGGCATCTAAGATGATCGTGCACATTTTGCAGGATTGTCTGTAGTTCAGGTGCTGACTAATAAAAGGTGTATGTATTGCTGATAGCTGCTTTTTCTGCATTTCAGATGCCTTAGGCTCCTAAGATGCCAATATCACGGTATTGGTCTCAACAAATGAAGTCAATTGATTATGGAATAAGGATAAAAAAACACGCAGGAACTAGATGGTTTTATATTAAGAAGAAAATAGACATCTAAATTCGCCTAGACAAGGAGAGGGTACATCTGCACCTTCAACCGAGCTAGGCTCAGCTTCTTAAAGAATAATAAGGATACAGATGTTGATCACTACAAGACAAGAATGGCTGCTCAGTACTGTTTGTGTACTCGATGCACTTCAAAATTTCAAACTGCCATAAGTTGTATCGTAATGGTGAGATTGTCAGCGGGACTCTATGCAAAAATATGAAGCTCATAACAGTCAGTCTAAGACCATGGGGAAGGATTAGCTAAAATGCAGCCCGTCTCACCCTGAGGACCCACAACCTACTCAGATCACCATCCCTTGATCCTCAAAAATCGATAGGGAACTCCTCTGCACCCAAGACCATTCCATCAACATAAAGACATATGATGATGTTTTATGGTAACAAATATTAAACTTGTTTGTAAATATGGAGTTGGAACATAACATGCCTAATTATAGCATCTACATGTCAAAATTTACACATCAATTTTCCAAAGCATGGATGATGATGAATCAGAAAAGGTAGGTGCATAGAGCACCCCAACAGGAAAGAATTCAGTCTGACATTGATGGTGTGATATTTCTCTTGACATATGTATCTCTACATTTGTCGATGACAAGGAACATAAGCTGGAACAGAATAACTTAGTTGTTACAGAAGTACATGCTATCCTTCATCGATGGCAAGTCGGCGGCACCAGATGCGGCAATCAAAGCCTATGTCCAGAGTCACGGAAACGACCTCCCAGAGCAGGCGATCAAGGCCATCACAGCAGCAACCTGTTTGGACGACAAGGCGCTTTCCAGGGCACTCGCAGCCATTGCAGCTGAGCTTGGAGCAGCAGAGATGGAGGTCCCTTAGATATGCAAATGCAGAGGAAGCAGCAGCAGCTCCTTGGATCAATGCATCTTATCATCAGAACGTGGCACCAGGAAGTTGAAGACTGGTGCCGTTTGTCGATGATGGAGGGGCATACTGTGATCAGAGATGGTTGCTCATGGTGGATTAGTGCTGGACGAAGGACCGTGAAACCCCTACTAGTTGCTAATAATTTAGGGAGTAATTAGTTTTTGTATTCCTAACCCCATGTAGCAGTCTGCTGCACGGGGGGCGCCACTCGCGCATTATGTTGTGAACTCTGTCTCCTCCTTATTTATATAATGCCGGGTAACCGGATCTTTCAAAAAAAAAACATTCTGGGGTATTGGGACCAATAGTATAATCTGTAAGACTTGGCCCAGTGGTCCTGTTCCATGTTTCCTCAAACGGCATGAATTGGACTGCTGTTTCTCTTGCTTAGTTCAGGTCTATTCATTGGTGGACTCACATGAAAAGCTGACTGCCTTGTATCTGTCGATCCAATAAGCTGAAGGGAAAGAGCTGTGGGTTCCATGGAGCCAGAGCTGGCCTCACCAATGCTGAGCTTAGACATACCAACAACATCATCTGCTTTAATCACCTCCTTACCATTCAAAGGAGTTGGTTTTAGGATTTCATGGGTTGTGCCTGCGTCCTCCACATGGGCAACACTTGGAGGCCAAAGAGTTAGTGGAACAGGGACCAACGCAGGGTAGAATGCTGGCATCGTCGGAACAGCTATGGTATTGAATGGTACACTGGAGTTCATCTCTAAATCTGGTAATGTCAATGAAGGTTCTGCATATTCAGATTCCTCATGCTGCCTTAGCTGAAAAGTTGGCATTTGCTTAGCAAACTCTGCTTCCTTCTGATGCCCAAGATGTAAGGTCGGCAGTTGATTTGAACTTGCAGCTTCATCTTGAGTATTTTGGATAGTAATTTGTTCCGCAGCAGCTAGGGACTCGTCTACTGGCTGCAGATTGAAGAGGGAAGCACAAAGATTAGAATGAAAGCGCATAGTGAATATAGACCATCTCCAACATTAGAGTATTATTACAAGAAAAGAGAAAGCATACCATTTCTGCAACCATGTCAAACAAGCTTGACCGCCTCTTCCGTCTTGATGAGTTTGTCTGTCTAATAAAGTACTTTTGAGCATGGCTTGCCACTTGAGTCGGGGTCCTGGAAACAACAAAGTTTCGAGATATCCCGCGCCAATCTCCCTTACCAAGCTTCTGAAGACCCATCAGAAACATTCTATGCTCTTCTTCAGTCCAAGGTGTACCTGAAGCACAAAAGTAGTCCCTTTGAAGTGATGAGAACACCAAATAACTATGACGGGAAAATACAGAATAACACATTTCACCAAAAATATATTCATTTCAGAGAATATTGTTGTTCCCTTGGAATTTGGCATGAATCTAAAGTTTTATTCGTGCAAGATTCCACCCTTAGGCACAAGACCACCCCAGAACCACGCCACCACAAGAATAGTCCCATAAAGGTCAAAGAAAAGTGAACTTATAATCCCATTCTGGGCATGCTTGCTTTGAAGACCGGAGAAGGTGCCTGGCCCAGGCATCCGATTTTGGATACTTGGGGTCGGATGGACCTGCCTAGCTAGAGCACCCTAGGCCAGGGCACGAACCAAACAAGCCATTGCCTGTAATTGCATTCCTTTTTTTTGAGACATAAATACAGCAGGGGAAGCCCCCACTGTCGGTATATAAATTCAAATAAAATAAACTGTACAGAGAGAAAGGGAGATACGGAAAGGACTACAGTCTACAGGCTGTACAACTGTACAGAAAGAGAGGGAAAGAAGAGAACAGCAGGAGGGAGTCAGCCTTGGAGTCCTAAAGAGGACAGAAAGGTTGCTCTTTTGAATCACAAAGTCTATGGTTCCTCCACAAAATTTTGCTTCCAAGAAACAAGGGAGGGACGTCCTCGGTCAAAGATAAAATTGTTTCTTTGTTTCCATGTCTGCCAGGCTCCAATGATGAAGATTTCCATGAGGAAAGTGCTCGAGAACTGCTGCTTAGCTTGGGTTATCATTTGAAACAAATCTGCACTAAGATTCCAATGTATGTCAAGTTGCTGCCAACAGCTTTGGCTGAATGGACAACCGAAGAAGAGATGAAAGGCTGTTTCTTCCATGTTTCTATTGCAGAGCACACAGTTGTAGTCGTCCCCTTCTAATTTCTGCTTCTTTCTCTTAAGGATGTTCCTTGTGTTCCGTCTATCCATTAGAAGTAACCAAGTGAAGACTCCAAATTTATTACAGCATTTGGAGTCCCAAATCCAAACGAGGGGCTTAGGAGGTTGGATATTTTTGTAGGGAAGGTTGTAGAGCTTAGAAGAACTGTATGTATTATTTCCCCAGATGTACTGCCAAGTGTCTTTATCTTCTTGCTGAACCTGAATGATTTGTAAATAATCTTGGAGACTTTGATACTCATGATAAGCTTGTTCAGAGAGGGGCAGGTGGAACTGAATTTCCAAAGTATTATTTGTCAGGAACTGAACAACTGAGATGTTCTTGTTTTTTGCAAAGGTATAAAGCCTTGGATACTTGGTCTGCATAATATTGTCATTCCAGAAGTCAAGCCAGAAGAGAACAGTTGAACCATCACCCACCTTGCATGTAGCAATTCCACGAAACATATCACAAAGTTTCAAAACATCCCTCCACCAGAAAGAGCCTTTGTCAGAAGTGACATGGGGTATTTGACCATTAGGGTAGTGAGCATTCCAGATGAGCTTAACCCACGGAACTTCTTTCTTATTGTAGAATTTATCTAGGTGTTTGAGAAGAAGAGCTTTGTTTTGGCTTCTTAGGTTTATTATTCCCAGTCCACCTTTTCTTTTTGGTTTGCAACATTTCTGGAAAGCCACAAGGAGCTGCATTTTAGCATTACTATCAGCTCTTCACAAACAGTGCCTTTTTGCTCTGTCAATGCATTCCAGGACAGACACTGGGATCTGGAGAGTGCACATGGCATAGGTAGGAAAAGAAGAGAGAACTGTATTGACCAGTTGGAGTCTTCCAGCATGGGTAAGAGGTTGCAGGTAGCAGTAAGCCTTCTTTCAATCTTGCTCATCATGAAGCCGTAGTGCTCTACTCTTGGTTTGGTGGTGCCTAAAGGCAGACCCAGATAGGTGAAAGGTAAGGTTTCTAGCTTGCAACCGAAGACACCTGCCAGCTGTTGTGCTTTACCATCACACATGTTGAGAGGAACAAGACATGATTTTTTATAATTGACCCTGAGCCCAGTCGAGGTAGAGAAGGACTCCAATAACCCCTTGAGTGTGAACGGTTCTCTTTGGGAAGTTTTCATGATCAGCAAGGTGTCATCAGCATATTGTATTATTGGGTATTGATCCGACTCATAGGAAGGGATGGGGAGTTCAAAGAGACCATCCTAATGACCCTTATTGATGATACATTGAAGGAGATCAGCCGCCAGAACGGATAGCAGGGGAGAAAGAGGATGCCCCAGCTAACACCTGCTTACGTTGGAAGTGATTTCCAGGGACACCATTGCTTAGCTGGACTGGCAAAATGATATGTCACTTCTACTTAATATAAATGAAAGGTGGCTCCTGCGTGTTCGAGAAAATAAAATAAAATGAAAGGTGGTGCTATTGCTAATTCACATGAAAAAAAGGCAAATAGGCTTTGTCCCCATCTGCATTTCTTTGAATCGAAATGTAGAGACACCTAAACAAGAGAGTTTCAGTGAATGCCAAACTCACATGCAACAGACGGCCTTAAAAATAGTTTTGGAGAAAAGGTAAGAACATTTACATGATGGAACATTGAATATGCCTAAGAACTTAAGTGCCTAGAAAAGAGGGTAAAAAGGTCATGCCAAACAGGCTTTACAACTAATTTCTTTCACAAGCTGTCTAGACTCAAATTCTGGCCAGTAGAAACATGAAAAGAAATATATGCTGATCCGGTGACCCCCATGCAATATGGATGCCAAAATTCAGATATTTCAATTGGAAGCACAGGCAAACAGCTGTAGCAATACTATGATGCGATGAGTTTAAGAAGTCATCAAATAGAAGAAGAGGCTCAGAACTCTTAAGAAGAAGGATCTAACTTATAAGCACTTAAAGATACATTTCTAAGCAAGGCAAGGCAGGCCCTTGGTGCACAATGGTAGGATGATAAGATTTTCAAATGCTTATTTCTTACATGAGACGAAAAAGAAACACAAGACTCGGAAGAGGTAGTCAGATATTGACTACTGACCAGAAAAAATGTGGAGCAGAACTCCAATCAATGCTTAGTATTGTTTCCATATAAAATGAATAGCTTCATCTGTGTGTGCATCCCCATGTTCAAAAACCATAGTACAAGTGATAATGTGCTAAATATTATCTTAGTCTAGGTACCTTCATGGCAACTTGGCGAACAAACATTTTTTTAGCATCAAGTGTACGAGCGACCACACATGGTTTAAGACCTTCCAAATTTAAAAGCTCCGGAAATAGGATATTCCAGCAAGCATGATAAACCATTCAGTTAGCAAAGTTGTAACTGTCAAGCTCTATGGCAGATTAAGCATGATAAACCATTCAGTTAGCAAACTCATAACTGTTAAGCTCTTCAGCAGATTCGCATGGAATTATCTCATACAAGGGAATTCTTTTGAAGGTTTTGCTCTATCTCGCAGCATGGAATTCTCTCAAACTCACAGCAGTATAACTTATTCACCTCATAACCATTAGCGCTGCTGATTCAACACCGATACCATCATATGTAAGAAAAAGCTAGTGATACTATATACTCTACCTTAACCTGTAAGCAAACCATGAAGTTGTTTGGTTCCTACAGTCCCTTTAAAGCCAAGTGCCAATAATGTACTGTATTGGGCAATCACTGATTAAATAACATATCCCTACCAACACAGAAACATTAAAGAAACATACGGTGCGCGCTTAGGACTGGTCAAAACAACTGGGAGTTTTATATCCCTAGATTCTTTTAGGATCAGATGATTAAAATAATAAATTAAAGGTGAAAGAGACATGAAGGGGGGCACTTTTGTGGGACTCTGTAGTCGTGGCCGGCCACTGACTCTCTCGTGGATGTGATCTATGAAGGTATTGTGATGCACATGTCAATGTAACTTAATCAGGTGGGAAAAGATATTTAGCCGATTTGTTTTGTGTCGGCCATTTCTGGACGGTTCCAGCAGACTCCATCAGTCTATCCCCAACAATAATAGCGCCAAATATTTGAGTGAGTAGCATATAAAGTAATAAAAGGGAACGTGATTCCTATAGCATGTGTCCAAAAATACTGATATTAAGTGTGAATAGTTCTTTTTTTTAATTTATTCCTACGGAAATTTTGATTGCTTCTCAAATGGAGCAGGGGGCCTACCACTCTTTGATCTGAAAACTCGAAAGGGCACTATAGTAGCTCTGATTTTGTCATTATGTTCACCGTTGCCATTTTAGTTGTCTGTGATTCTATGGAACAAAGGCGAGAAAACTGAAAAGGAGATCAAAAGCATTAAACATGCCACGCAAATCACCCCCACAGAATTTCAGGCAGTGGAGGTTGCCTATGACAGAAAAAATGGGATCTTTCTTCTCTTAGACTCGGAACAAAATGCAGTGATACTAAACAGCAGTTCCCTAGTAGCAACCGTCCAGCGTGCTCCATGATGCAAATGCAACAGGCACATACACATAGAACGCTAAGAGTGCAACATAAGCAAACAGATACAACAATGAAGTACAATTAGCGGGCAAAGAGACAGCTTTCGCAGTTTCACGGTCGGACATGGCCGCAATTTATCGAGGAGGAGCGCATTTGAGAGATGAGAAGCGCTTCCGAAAATCTTAAGGCATGAGCAAACCAAAGAAATCGATCGATGTTGAAAAAAAGACTCACCTTTCTTCCGCTCGACGCGGCCATTCGTCGAGCAGGAGGCGTGCCCGGGATCATCGGAGACGTAGCCGGCCCCGCCGTCTCCTCCTCCCCTGCCACCACCCACTCCTCCCGCCGGCGGCGACGAGCCCCCGGACCCGCCCCCGAGCGAGGACGCGATGCAGCTCATGCTGGCGCTCTTCTTCATCGCCGCCGGAGCCGGCGCCGTTGTGAGGCGCACGCCAAATAGCCTCACCCCGCCGCCGGAGCGGGCGGGGCAGGTGCGCGAGTTGTGGCCGTTGTTGCTGCAGTGCGAGCACCTCCGCGTCATCCTCTCCGGCGGGGAGGCTCTGGTACGTGCAACGCGTGCGGACGCCACGGGTTCGTACGTGCGACGAGCAGCGAGCGTTCCAAATGCGACGCCGTGTGCTCTGGGTTGCTCTCCCCCTTCTCCTTCTCTCTTCTTTCCGAGGATATGATATTTTGGGAGTACGATATATATATGTATTAAGAGAACAGGGCGAGACGAAATGACGATAAAGTACACCACCTTCCGTTTAACGGATGGCAGTAAACTCCGACAAAACGCAACCACTCAACTATAATCCTACTCCTATTTGACTATTTCTGTTCGCGATGTTTATTTTGTACTGTATCACCGGTTTAAGACCATCAATTCGAAATGATTCTTATGGGATTTTTGTATATTTTGGTGAAGAAAATTATTGCCTTGTGTACTTAATTTGAAAAGCATGAAATCATCACATCTCTGACTCAACCAGAAGGATACATCGAATGATGAATCAGAATTAAATGGTAGATAACGTGTTTAGTGATCGCGAGATGTCTATAGTAACTTCTTTGTTAATTCTGATATTTATAGTTCAATATAGTCCGTGTGGTTGCAGATAAAGATAGGAACTCTAAAGACAGAGTGTGTAGGTGCATCATACTGGGTGAGTGTATGTGTGTTATATAATACCGTGTTTATATAAAAAAGTGATTAATTCCTTAAATTACTTTAAGTCAAACTATCTTAAGTTTAACCAATTTTATAAGAAAATATAATAACATTTATAACACCATAGATTATAAAAACATATTTTATGATATATTTAGTAATATAATTTGGTCTCATAAATATTAGCATATTTATATATTGAGTTAAACTTAAATTAGTTTAACTTATAATAACTCAAGAAGTTAATCTAGTTTAACTATTTACGAGGAGAGCATAAATTTCTAAAAAAATCGTTAGCCCTAAAAATAAATACAAGTGAAATGAGACAAATATGTCATATTCAACATCACTGTACGATAATTGCACATTTATACACATTATCCAAGTCATCATGGCCAAGAAACTACTCTCTCTATACCCATAAACAAAGTTGTTTAGGACAAGGACACGGTCTCTAAAGCTTAACTTTGACTCTTTATTTTTATAAATTTTTTTATCAAAAAGTGGTATATGTATATTTTTATGAAAGTATTTTTTAAGACAAATCTATTTATATAGTTTTCATATTTTCAAACTTAGCACCTTAAAAGTTATTCATGATTTATATTTCCAATGTTTGACTTAAATTTGTCCAAAACAATTTTTTTATGGGTGAAGCATGAGGTTGTTTGTTTGGCTGAACCGTTCGAAACGAGCCAATCAGGATAGGAGCAAGTCAGGCCATAAGTTGCAACCTTCTATGTCTGTTTAACAGTAGCTTAGGTAAGATGGTGTTTCTTTGTTTTAGTTTATATAAGGCCTTGTTTAGTTCTAAAAAAAATTGATTCAGAGTACTGTAGCATTTTCGTTTTTATTTTATAATTATTGTCCAATAATAAACTAACTAGACTCAAAAGATTACCTTGTGATTTACAGGTAAACTGTGCAATTAGTTTTATTTTCGTCTATATTTAATACTCTGCCGTAAGATTCGATGTGATAAAAACTCTTACAAAAAATTTTATTTTTGGGTGAACTAAACAAGGCCTAAGGTCAGCATGCGGCTCAAAAGTGGCCCGAGAGAACCAAGGCCAAGCCTGCAAGAAACAAAAATTGATTTCGTGTAGGACTCAACATTAAGGTATTCTAAGAATACCTTTTTTTTCCTAAAACAATAGGAACTGAGGATACTGATAGAACTAGATCTTTTAGTGTAATAAGTAATACATATGCATCGGTACATAAAACATAGGTTACCGCCAGTGCCCGTTTGCTTGAGCTTATCAGCCGATCATTTAGTAGTATTTTTTTTTCATAATAAATCAGTCAACAATACTTTGTGTCATGGGTTATCAGCCAAACGAATAAGGGCCTTTAATCATGTACCGTGCGACCTATGTTTATGTTGATCCAAACAAACAAACGCATCCACAGCACCGATCCAGACAAACAAATATGCCCTATAAACTTATCCCATCCCAACCCAATACAACAGATGACCATGATCTCGTCTTATCTCAATACCCATTTATCCCAACATGGAAACCAAACTTCTACCAGGCTGTGACAGATCCAGGAGCGCCTCCAACCAGGCCAGATGCAGTCATGCAGAGTGCAGACAAGGGGCGGGGGTATTCCGGGCATGGGCACCTCTGGATCACGAGGCCGGCGCCAGCACCACCGCACCACGTGAGCGGACGGCGCCTAAAGGCTTTTCCAAGGCGATAAGCGAGCCGGGCCCGGTGGGAAGCCGTAGAGCCGAACACGTCGCTCCCCGCGGGTTGACCTGCCGGGGCCGGGCTCGCGGGCAGAGGATTGCATTGCATGGATGGGCGCCCGCCACTAGCTAGCCCACTGCCGTTGCCAAGGAAGGCCCCAAAGGCAGGAGGAAAAAACACGCCGATTTCCGCGTGTCCGGCGGTGTTTTTCCTTCCCCGTTCGCGGTTCCTGTGCATGCATGGTACGCCAATGTCGGTGTGGCGCGCTGCGCGTGGGCGTGGGGTGGGTGCTACGAAACCAAAGACGCGACGCGGTTTGAAGCTCGTGTCGTGTGATGGTGGTGGCGGTGTTGAGGCAAGAGAGGCAAGCTAGCATGCATGCACTTGAGTTTTGGCCTTGTTTAGTTGGCAAAATTTTTGGTTTTTAGCTACTGTAGCACTTTTGTTTTAATTTGACAAATATTGTCCAATCACGGAATAGGTTTAAAAGATTCATCTCACAAATTACAGGTAACGTGCAATTAGTTTTTATTTTTATCTATATTTAATGCTCCATGCATACGACCAAAGATTCGATGTGATGGAGAATCTTGAAAATTTTTACGAAGTAAACAAGGCCTTTGTTTTGGGGCTTTTGGCCTTTAATTTGTTGCATTCATTCATTCATTCACTCCACGCCGTTGCCTGCACTTGGCTCTGTCTTGTTGGAAAGATGCATCTACCGGTCGAGATCGAACAAGAAGGACGGGCAAAGAAAAGTAGCCTCGAAATACAAGCACACACACACGCTGGTTCACGTTCACATGCACCACACCGCCACGCACCTTATTTGACGAATCTTGAGTTTATCAATCAAATTTGTCAGTCATTTAAAAATATTTTTTCTCTCATAATAAATCAGCCAACAGCAATATTTTTCTCTCACAACAAATCAGCCAACAATACCTTGTCATGACTTATTAGCCAAACGAACAAAGCGGTGCGGCCACATGCATAGCTTTCGTGCACTGTACAAAAGTCTGAGACGTATCTTAGGCCTTGTTTAGTTAGGGAAAAGATTTGGCTTTGGCTACTGTAATATTTTTATTTGTATTTGCTAATTATTATTTAATTATAAACTAACTATGCTTAAAAGATTCGTCTTGTAAATTACAAATAAACTGTACAGTTAGTTATTTTTTATCTATATTAATGCTCTATGTTAATGTCAAAGATTCGATGTTACAAAGAATTTTGAAAAAAATTTTATAACTAAACCAGGCCTTACTCATCCTGACTTTGTTCGACGACTATGCAAGTATGTATATCCGATCCGTTAATAATTTCATTTGAACCTACGTACGTGTATTTTTTAGCCCCGGCTGCTACGTACGTCCGAGAGTCATACATGCATCTCTGCTGCATCTTTCTTTGCGGTTTCTTCCAAGCAATCCCTTCTTTCTAAAAACTTCCACCACTTCGTATCTATCCCCTGCTGCCTAGCTGCTACCTCACCATCTGTATCTCTATGTCGCCGTCGGCCAAGAATCAGAGCCGCTGGCATCCCGGGCAAAATATTTAGTGCAAAATCATATATTTGGTGTATAATCCATAAAAATCCAATTAAAACTATATTTAGGAGTTTTCAAAAAAAATGAAACTATACACGCCAATTGTGCATCTCTAAATTAATATGCATTGTCACAAAATTTGAGATTCAAACTTGTCGTAAAAATTCATATGAAAATAACAAATTTTATTTGCATATACACTAGAGGAACAAAATGCTAGGAGCCAATGCACATATACAGGGCATGTTTAGATATCATGGGTTAGCTCAGCTAACTTTAACTCATTATTAGCTCTAATGCATCCAAACAAGAGGACTAATAGGTGGGCAAAGATTTTAGTCAAGTCTTCAACTAGTTGTTAGAGCAACTCCAACCATTATGCAAATGGACTTGGCATTTACCAAAATGCATAAAACTCCAAAAAACTCCCCTCCAATCGTTATGCATTTGGACTTTGTATTTTACATAGCTATGCATTTGGAGGGAGAAACTTGGCATATATGCCAAAGGAGTCCGGCTATGCAAATAGAGATCACGGGATTCTCGGTTCCACCTCGCAGGCTTTTTTCTTCCCTTCGCGCGGTTTCCCTTCGCGCCGCCACCACTTCGCGCGATAGGAGAAGCATCGCGTGTCCTCCTTCGCCAGCTTCGCGCGTGCGTTTGGACGAAGCAGCGCACAATAGGACGACGCAGCGCGCGATAGGACGAATCTACGACGTAGGCAGGCTGTTTGGCGCGGGATCGATTGGCCGCGCGGGAAGGAGTGCCGCGAAACAAAATTTTCGAGAAAAAAAAAGATGATGGACTTGGCATTTTGCATAACGGTTGGAGATCACCCGATTTTAGCCTTGCCATTTTCATTTGGATGTTTGCAATTTATCTAAAATGTATAACTTCAAATGCATAATGGTTGGAGATGCTCTTAGCTAATTAGCTAGTCAATTATTGCTAACTTTTAGCCCAACTAGAAACTAGCCATATATGTAACAATTATCAAAACAGGGCCAGTCATCAGTCAGTACACACTGCGCCGAGTTTAATTAGTAGCAGGGGGTTTTGTTGTCGAATCTAACTATACATGAGGCGCTTTGTTTGCAGAATAATCCATTATATTTCAGAACGGATGCATGGAGCACTGCAAAATATGTACATATATCCTAAAATGGCTGGATCTAGGTGAGAGACTGAAAGCACAATGGCATATGCGCGTCTATACTTATGTACTGGAAATTATTGGAATCTATCCATCACTCCATTTTTATATGTTCGTTTCTACTCCTGGAAAATATTTGTCAAATCAGTGCAACAGCCAGCTAGCTATCTAAAAGGGAACCCTTCGTGTGGTATCTAAAAGGAGGATTAATTTGGAGTGTAATAAAATGTGCGTGAGAGGTTACTTGCAAACGAAGAATTTGTAGATCCAAGGGGCTTGTAGTGTAGGTCACACTCACACGGACCTAGCTTAGCTAGCATAGCGGGAAAGCAACGGCCTCGTGCACTCCCCGTCGTCCACGTCGCTTTCGTGATCTCCTCCTATCTTTTGGATTATTGGATGCAAAGGACGGATGGATGTGATCCCCTGCTTGCATTTGTAATCATCGTGCAGGCATGCGCTGCCTTATTTGTTTATCTTATCTTCCACTAATAAATCTGGTACACACGTGTTCGGTCAACAACAATGTAACACCCAAAAAATTGCAAATTTTGAGATAGGTCGAAACGATTTAATTCTTTATTTTTGTGTTCATGGAATATAGAGAACTAATATTTTTCATCGAATTAAAATTTGTTATAGGATTTAGCAACTTGTTTGTGCATTCATTTTTGGGGCATTTGTTTTATTGTTTGATGTGTGTTTGACAAAAGTTCAAAATATTTCAAACAGATTTAAAAAGGATTTTGAAATGAGTTTTAAATACCTTTTCGAATAAAAAAAAATAAAAACAAAAGAAAAGGAAAACCTCTCCCTTCCTCTATTCTGGCCTGGAAGGCCCAGCAGCAATGCGCCCAGTTTCCCTTCTCCCTTTCCCCCTCGGCCCAAACGCGCAACCGGCCCATTCTTCCTCCTCGCCCCGGCCCAATTCCCCCGCCCGAGCCCAGCACGCTGCGCGGCCCAGCGGCCAGCTCTCTGCGCGCTGATTTCTCCCCCTTTCCTTGGCTGACGAACTGGCCCCGCCAGCTCTCTCACTGCGCGCCTGGACCCACTTGTCAGCGCGCTGTTCTTCTCCTTCCTTGTGCCGTGGACGAACAGGACTCCACCGGGGAAAAACCGACTCCGTCTATTCCGTGATTCGTTGCCTTTTTCGCCAAACCGACGCCCCTATAAAGCTCGAGGATTTCCCCGCATACTATTTTCCCCACCCGCGAGGCTCGAGAGCTTGGATTGCGGCCATTGTCGCGGTTTCGGATCTCGCCGAGAAGCAGGGAAAGCCGCCGTCGCAAAATCCTTCCTCGGCTGTTGCGTTTCCGAATTCAAGAGCTTGCCGAGCTTCGGATCGAGGTTACGAAGATGCCTTGTCCCCTCTCTTGTTTTCTATTCCATTAGAACGCTCTCCTAACGTCGCCGGACCTTGCGCAGGGAGTTACCGTCCGCCATCCGCGTGGTCCGGCCGACCCCGAGCCTTCTCTGCCGCGATAAAACCCCTAGGTGAGTTCCCCTCGCCTCCCTCTTGCCTCCCATGCTTTTATTTCCTCGAATCGTGCCCAGAATCGCTTTAACCACGAACTCCGGCGAGGTGTGCCCAACTCCGGCCATGGCGCCTCCGCGGCTGCCACTGTTCCGGCGGGCAGCTGCCTCTCCTCTCTCCCAGCTCTAATCTGGTCCATCCAGAGAAGATCCAACGGCTGCAGTTAGAAGATACCCCTTCGGGGTAGGTTTTGTTAAAGAACCCCTGGCCTTTTTCAATATAGAACCCGCAGTCCGAAAACGTCTTCCAGGAATACGCTTTTCAATTTCTAAAGCGTAAACCGATCGGCTTAGGTCCAAAATACGCTTTCACTATTTACAGTTTTGCCACCAGATTTCAATTGCTTATAACATGCTCATTTTAACTCCGATTTGGTCCATTCAAATTGCGTTGGATCCGTAATAATGAACTCTACATGTTAATAATATTGTTTACTCCGTTTGAAACTTTCTAATTTCGTGATCCTATTTAATTAATTATTTATCTATAGGAAATCTTAGAAAATTCATATCTTTTCCGTTTCAACTCCGATTTTCGTGATCTTTACGTCTATGAAATCGTAGCGATGCGTAGAATCATTTTATAAACTTTTCATACTGTTTTCATATGATTGGTGTACTGTTCTAATTATAGCCTTGTTTGCTTCGTGTATGTTATTCCCGATTGTTTGTGTGATCGATGATCGAGTTTAGACGGTGAACAATACTTCAGTGATCAAGATCAGAGCCTTGGCAACTAGTAAGACCAGCAGGATCAACAAGAGCATTTGGATTAAGGCAAGTATAGCATTTGGATTCTATTTCTGTGACCATGATCCTGTGGCTAGATTAATGATAAGTAATAAACGATAAAAATGACTTTTTAGCAACTTGATGATTTATCTGTACGTGATCACCCGGGACAACAGTGCAACCATGAGGGCTATAATGGCTCTGGCTTTAGTTAAGTATGAGTAACTTTTCTAGCTCGTTAGCGGTTACCCGTTGTGGCGCAATTGGGGAATAGCAGACCGTGGATTCCTGCGGGTGAATCACATGGACTGACTAATAAAACCAAGCGGCCCTAACTTGTTAGACGAACCTTTGAAAGACTTCATAGTGATCCCTGCCGACCTCCCTAGGAAGGGGGTTAAGAGACTAGCTACCTCGGGCGAAAGGGTAAATCATGACTCATGGGTAAAGATGTGCAACCTCTGCAGAGGGTTAAAAACTAGTATACTAGCCGAGCTCACGGTCAGGAGCGGCCTTGGGGACATCTACATTAAGGATGATGATTCCTGTGTGTTAAATATGCTCATTATTATTGTTTAATGCTTTACATTATTTATGTCACATTGATCATGAGATTGTGGGAGCTATACAATCTAGTTGCTATACTTGTGGAGTTCGACATGGACTCACTCTTGCTATTTCCCCCAAACCTCAGGAGAAGCTTAGGCTTGTGATCAACCAGTCAGTTGGATCCTGTAGAGAGAAGTTAATACCCGAAGTTTGGAGTTGCCTATCCGCTGTTTGTTATTAAAGGTTATCTCTTTTATACTAAGTACGTTATATAATTTATGCATTGTCTTTTGATATTACCCCTTATTTGTAGCTATATATGAGAATTGACTTCTAAAACTCATATATAGTGTATATCTGGTTTTGTCCTTAAAATCGGGTATTACAAACAATGGATACCTACTTGCGTTTGCGTAATGCAAGCTAAAAGGACCTCGACTGACCATATGTAAACTGATAACGTGATTGAGATATATATATGATTGCGCACCGAAGAAATCTCGCAGCGGTGACATTTGTCGTTAAACACATGTGTGCGTGCGAGTAGTAGTAGTGTACATTTTCCTTCCTAATCACTTGGGCCTTGTTTACTTCCCGAAAAATTTTGCAAAATTTTTCACATTCTTCGTCACATCGAATCTTTAGACGCATGCATGAAGTATTAAATATAGACAAAAATAAAAACTAATTGCACAGTTTGGTCGAAATTGACGAGACGAATCTTTTGAGTCTAGTTAGTCTATGATTGGACAATATTTGTCAAATACAAACGAAAATGCTACAGTGTTCATTTTCCAAAATTTTTCGGAACTAAACAAGGCCTTGGAACATCGAAGCACCTTATCTAAAAAAAACTTGGAACATCGTGCCTGATATGAGTACAGAGCGATGAAGCAAAGTCTACCTTTGCTTGTACCTTAATACTACTGCAGTTCTCTTCTTTTCTTTTTGAGCGAAACACCTTTATTAAGACCACGCAGTCCAGTCAAGAAATGCAAGCATGATATGTTTCAGACAATGACACAACACGGGCTACACTGCAACCTTGGCCACTATTTTCTACAGGTAAAAAAAAAGGTACTTTTAGATCTGATAAATTGGTTCAGCAAGCTATCCTAGCTGGTTTCCATTAAAAGTATAAGCCCTTGAACTTTCAAGTTTTAGACCAGAAGCTTACATGCATTTTTTTCAAAAAATTCCAGACTATATAATTTGTACTTGTAATTAACTTTTTTTGAAAAAAATAATATACTTTTCTTAGATAAAATGGAGGTAATAACCTTCGGCTGCATCAACCGAGTAGGTGTGCGCACAGCCGGTTTCTTATGTGTGTGAATTTTTTTTTTATTGCTTCAATCTTTAAATACAAGTTGTAGCATCTGAATTTATAACTCAACACACGCCCTCACACCACAAGTAAGCTAGATCTACAACTTATATCTAGGTCTACAAGATACATGACTGAGAGATATATAACAGTTATGACCTATCCATACGAGGCATCTAGAAACTATCTAAAAGGAACTAAATCTCGGTGAGCACCAGCATTCGTCGAACGCTGGTGGCCAGGCTGCACACCGCAAACCGTGGATTGCTTGTAATAGTTTTAGTTTACATTAGACCTTATGCAACACAATTCAAGTTCACATAAACGTATGAAATGTTGTCATGTACAATTAAGCCATGTTTGGTAAAAATTTATTGTTTTTTAGGGAAATTGGTAAAATATTGTTATTGTGTTGCATGTTGTCACCTACATATTCTAGAGGTATCATGTTTCTAGTGGAGGTATGCATGGAAGGTGAAAATGTTTTATTTTTGTATGTTTGTTATTTTTATGTTTAAATAGATATATTCTATGCACAAAACTATGTAGTATTTTTCACCCATGAGTATTCTGGTCTTTAATTTTCAGAGTATCACATTTTTATTCTCAAGGAAAGATGTGGCTAAGAGCATTCTCACGCCAAAAACTAGAACAGTTTCTTGGCCAAAAACCGAAACTGGCGTAAGAAGTTTTGGATGTGAAGTGATCTACCTGAGCAACCTTTCTCTATGGTCGGAGGAATTGACAAAGTTATAGCCAAGGCCAAGAAGTCACCGATGAGTCGACATCTTAGAATCTCCAAGAGTCTTTCTTAAACCCACTCTATAAATTCTTATTTGGAGAGCTTGTTCAAATAAAGCCGCTTTCTATATCTTTTTCAACCTCCCTCTCCATATTTTGCTAGCAATAAATCAGGAATAGAGAAGGGCAATATTTGAATATCTAATTAGAGAATTTTCTTTTAACTAAAATCTCTTCCTATCAATACGGAAGCATATAAAGAATTTCTTAGAGTTGCTTTTAAGAGCTATACATAATTTTAGAGGAGAAAACGATATAATTGAAGATGTTTTTTTCTCAAATACTATAATTGAAGATGATACTACTATAGTCATCGTCTTATGCTCTCATTTTTGCCGTGATCTATAGAGTATGAGCATTTGAGTCTTGGACAAATTGTACTGAATTGCTCGTGAAGAATTCTTTTTGTTTAGCTGTTTATGCCGGTTCATTGTTTGTTTTTTTTTTTTGTGTCTTCTCAGCCGTGATTCTGTACAAGCATGAGGTAGCTGAGAGGGCCGTCCTTCTTCCTCGCTGTTTTTTTCTCTTCTATTTTTGCCGTGTGTTTCAGTGTTCACGTTGCTGTTTTGACGACGAAAAAAAAAATGGAGGAATCGAAGGCCTACACCTCAACAGCTTTCTGGCCTCGCACAGTCGCACTCCTAAAATAAAATAAAATTAAAAAAAAAACTTTCCGGCCTCGTTGGAGTGCAGCGAGAATGCGAGATCCGTGCCGCCGGCACCGTCCCTCCCTCCTCGCCGGCCGGCGCGCCCGTCCCGTCCTGTCCTGTCCTGAGTCCTGACCGCCTGCAGATCACCTGCACGCCCTGCAGATTACCGACCACCGCTCGTGGGGACAGCCCTCCATGCTCCTGCGCTCCGCGCCGCGCCGCCTCCACCTACTCCACCCGCACCACCTCCGGCTCCTCTCCGCCGCTGCGCTCGCCTCCGCGGTCCCGGCCCAGGCCCCAACCGAGTGGGCCGAGGCTCCGCTTGCCTCTGTGCACCCTGCCGCCGACGACGCCTCGCTCTTCCACGTCTCCCTCGACCTCTCCGCGCACCGGGGGCTCCTCGCCTCCCACGCCGCCGCCGGCCAGTTCCTCCCCTTCCGCCTCCCCGCCTCGCCCTACCCCATCTTCCTCGCCATCGCATCCCCTCCTCCTCCACCACAACCCGCGCCCGAGGCCCTAGCGGAGCCAGCCTCCTGCTTCGAGTTCCTCGTCAAGCGCCTCCCGGGAACCCCCTCCGCGCGCCTCTGTGACCTCCACCCCGGCGACCTCGTCCATGTTGGCGCCAGCGTCGTCGGCGGCGGATTTGATGTCGCCAGGATAGCTGACGCCAGCGACGTCCTCGTCTTCGCCACCGGATCCGGGATCAGGTACCCCTGTCCTTCCGACCATCCTTCGTTGGTTAAATCCGCATCAATTGTACTGCACCATGCACAATTGCTCCATTTTAGGTCTCAAGCAATCCACGGTTTGATGCAATTCGGAATTGTGGCTAAAAGAAGAAAAAATATTAAATTGTGATAATCATGTGGGGGCGTCATATTATCTACTGTCTGAGTTATTTCTAGTATTATTACTTCCAACTAGTCTTGAGCCATAAGTTTCTCATAATTGCTTAACCAACCATTAGTGCTCTCAACCGGAACATGCACATATTCAGATATAAACATGAAAGGGCATTAGCTGCAAGATATTTATTAGGTTTACACTTCTTCAGATAAGCAAGCCATTCAGTTGTTGCATGTCTGTTCTATGGTGCCACGTGCCATGCCAAGCAATTTTACTGACAATGCCCTATTCTTGATTAGATTGCTCTATCCCTTTGACGAATGAACAATACCAATCCCATGAATAATTCTGTCAGATTTATTCAGTTGCAAACATCATTGTGTCTAGAAACCTGCTCTCTAGATAAGCTACATCCATGATATGAAAGCATAGATACTTGTCCTAAGAATACTGTATTAACGTATCTATTACAAATGCGTACAAAGTACACTTGTACAAGTTTTCAAGACATGCAGATGTACTTACATTGGGATGTATAATTATAATTATTCTGTATCTCCACATTTGTTAATTGCAGCCCTATACGGTCACTTATTGAGTCAGGTTTTGCTGAAAACAAAAAAACTGACGTAAGCCTCTTTTATGGGGTTAGAAATCTTCAGAGGATGGCATATCAGGTAGGTTTATGTCAGCTTAGTTGTCCAGTTTGTATATTGTCATATTCCATCTTTAATGGCTCATGATTATGTGCACTGACAGGAAAGGTTTGATGACTGGGAATCCAGAGGAGTTAAAATTGTACCTGTCCTCTCAAGACCAGATGGTCAATGGACAGGGGAACGAGGTTATGTCCAGGTGCTGACGTGCTGTTATCTTTTTTTGTCCCATGCTATCTCTAGGTTGTTGTTGTGTTTTGTGTGTTATAGAGTTTCTATTGCATTTTATAGAATGTGTTCTCAAGGATGAAGAATATTGTAAACCCTTCATCAGTGGGAGCAATTTTGTGTGGGCATAAACAGATGACTGAGGTATGCTCATTTTGCTTGTTTTCCTTTCATTTTTATCTTAAGACACTCAATGTAACTGTTATACAGAAGTTGGTAGCACCTTACCTTCAACACTTTTTTTTTCTGATGTATCACAATGTTCTCTACTTCAATATGTTTTTCTCTTCTGTACATGGAAACATTAGAGATGTTATTACAATAGAGGTGTGAAAGGGTTCATAGCCTAGTGGTTGTGACTCCTGAATAGCACCTCGAGTGCCTGGGTTCGACCCTCCATGGGAGTGAATTTCAGGGCTGGTTAAAGAAACTCCCTCGTTGGCAACCCTAATAGTCGCAGGGTGCTGACCTATTGTAATGGTGATAGTCGGCCTGTGATGGCTGTAGCAGACAGCCTAAGTTATGGTGCAGCATTATAGGGTGGGTCTGCATTGTTAGGGTTCGGGGGGTTTCTCAGCATGCAAGGTTGAGGTCTTCTACCTTAATAGCAATGCCCTAGGGGAGGTCGTACCCACGCCAGGTCAAGTTATGACAATAGAGGTCTGCATTGACATGTAATACTGGCTAGCTATTGGAAGCTTAGAATTTTTCTCTACTTGTCTGTTCATTGTTAGGCACATCTACTTCACATAAGTCATAAAGTTGCACGTCATTGTCATTTTTTGAACCATGTTTTGTTTGTGCTGATCTATAGTTCGTAGTGTACTTTTGGCATAAAATGACTAGAAGTGCAAGTTTTGCAGCTCCGTACATCTTCTAGAAATTTGTATGCCTAGTACATTCTTTCCACACTGTATGATAGTTCTCATTCAGGATTAACAATGTGCAATATGCATCCAATTTCTTTATGATAAATGTTGTCTTTCGTACTTCATCGCTGATCTTATGCAAACATTTGTATGATGTAGGAAATCACAAGAGTTCTTGTTGCTGATGGTTTGTCAAAAGATAGAATCTTAACTAACTTCTGACCAGTAGGACACTGTTCCATCCCTTTTGGAGGTTGTACCACTTTTTTTGTACTATGGTCGAGCAGCTATTCTTTACAGTGGCGCAAGTGCAAATCGCAACAGGAAGACAGTTGCGTGCTTACAAATAAGTGCAGTTCATTCTCCATGTGACCACATTGGCTTATTGCTGTACGCCTGATGTAAATCTCACAGGCACTGGCCGTAGTTGAGATATGTTTTGTAGCATCTGAGACATTAATCCCTTGTTAGGCACTGATGTACTCAGAACGGCCCTTTTTGGAGAAATAAAAAAGGGGTATAGATGTAGCATTATTTTCCGTTAGTATAGGTTAAGATATAGCGCTGAGTGTGCCTTTTGCAGCGCTGAGATTTTGGTGTATATTGTCAAAATTTTGAATTAATTGAGTGGAGGTTAGTATATGGAATGGATACATGATGTTTAATTGATAAGTGTTTGACTTCCGAGTCCGTTGCACTATATGGCGTCTTAATAATCTATTAGTACAAAACAAGTACCCGAAAAACATTGTACCAGTTGGTCCGACTGTACATTTAGAAATCTTTAGAGGATGGCATATCACTATATCAGGTAGGTTTATGTCTGCTTAGTTGTGCAGTTTGTATATTGTCATATTCCAGGAAGGGTATTGCTCAGGAACGGTGTTCCATTTTCCTATGTTTGTTCATTGTTGGCCAATCACTTGTTGCCGTGTAATGTAACAAAATATTGCTACACATGACACATCAATGCAGAACGATTGAATGGCCTGAACTTCCGAGGTGCCATTGATGGATTTAAGCTGACCATGGTGGTATACCTGTTCGCTTGAAATCTGCTAACTATTTAATAGTGTTTTTTTCATAATAAATTAACAAACAATATTTTTCTAAGGTTAATTGGATACACACCACTGGCTTATCACTCAAACAAATAGGACTGACTGTTTGTTAGACTGGGCATGTGATGAATGTGTCATGAAAAGGCAATACTAGGGAGAGAGCCAGGGGCGGGCCTAGGACTAGGGCCACTAGGGCCATGGCCCTAGTTGTGGTCCAAAAATTTTAGAAACAACTCTTGAAGCCTGGTTTAGTTTTTAAAATTGTTCAAGATTTCTTGTCACATCGAATCTTTGGACACATATATGCAGTATTAAATATAGACAAAAACAAAAACTAATTGCACAGATTACCTGTAATTTACGAGACGAATCTTTTGAGCCTAGTTAGTTCATATTTAGACAATAATTGTCAAATACAAACGAAAATGCTATAGTAGCAAAAACCAAAAAATTACGCGAACTATTAATTTGTGATATAGCGTGTAGTTACTCCTATGTCTATATCTGTATATTTAGGGTGCATATGACCAGACGAAATGTACGTAGACGAAGTATGTGATTATACTAGACCATTTAGAATGATATGTATATTATGCATGTATACATACATAGAGTATGTGGTTATACTTATTATATATACTACAATAATGGGATATTTAGTAATATTTTTTTAAAAAAAATATGAATTTTTTTAAAAAATTTCGCGTGGCAAGATCTAGAATATGATTCAAATCGATCAGCAAGTATAAACACATACGCAGTGTTGTTCAATAGACTATACTTTAGGCTATAGTTTTTAGATTTTGGCTGCTAAGATTTGGCCCTAGTCTTCACTAAATCCTGGGTCCGCCACTGGAGAGAGCGGTTAGACCCACTTAGACGACGCACGTGATGGCTTTGGAGTTGGCTCGCGGTCACGGTGATGGCTCGCCGGCCAGCATGCACGCATCCACGTCGACTCGCGCGCGGTGGCCTACTCGCTCCTGCGCAGTGGTCTGCCGCCTCTGGCGCAGCGGAGCTCGCTCGACCAGCTCCACCCGCTGTGGACCCTAGATGTCAGTGGCAGGAGTTTGTGTTTGTTCTCCTTTCTTTGACTCGCTCGACCAGCTCCACCTGTCGTGGACCCTATATGTCAGTGGCACGAGAATGTAGACAGCCATACCTTTTTAGACAAGCGAACGGACGAATAGCAGGAGAACCCAGAAAGGGAACTGGAAAAAAAACTGTCTTTGTTCCCTTTTCTTGGAAGGACCCTTGTTCCAAGCAGTACTCCCAATCTTAGGTCTTATTTAGTTCGCAAAAAATTTCAAGATTTCTCGTCACATCAAATTTTGCGGCACATGCATAAGGTATTAAATTTAGACGAAAATAAAAACTAATTACACAGTTTGCCTGTAAATCACAAGATGAATCTTTTGACCATAATTAGTCTATGATTGGACAATATTTACCACAAATAAACAAAAGTGCTACAGTACCCAAAATCTAAAATTTTTACCAACTAAGCAAGGCCTAAGGCGTCCAACGCCTGGGGGGCTGTGATGGTTGCCCAGTCTTGTAAAGTTGTGATGCATAGGCCAGTAGCGTAACTCATGTTTTAAATAGCGAGCTAAAGCCAAGATGTTTAGCGTTTTATAAATCATAATTAGCGTACTTTAGCGGCAAAATTGTGTATGAACGTAAATAACGGCATAATTTTTAAGCTATTTCGGGCTATAGCGACAAAAATAGCGGGCTATTTTTTTTCTAACCAAACAGTCCCGATCTTTGCCAATAGAGGAAATAAATAACAACCTCACACTTTCTGTGAGGGATGGTCTTTCTCAGTTGAGAAAAAAATTGTGTTTGTTGTCTTTTTCTGAGGCACCCTTTCTGTGAGGCATCGTGCAATTGAGGGAAAAAAATAGAGAAAATTGGAGAGGATCTGCTTGAGGGCGGTTTTTTCTATCAATCCACTCTGATTATTGAAAAAGTGATCACTTATATTTAATCTGGTGAAGATGCTCTAAGGGAGTAACAATTCAGATGAGTCAACCAGGGCATCACACTCAGATTAGTAAACCAAGGCAGTAACTCAGATGAGTCAACCAGGGCGACACACGAGTCAACCAGGGCAAGTTACAGTTACAGTCGTCTTCCCCGTAAATTAGAAAAGTGAGCTGCTGGTTTGGTTATTAGACGAAACCGTACCACAACCCAATTGCAAGAACGGAACTCAACCAAGAAGGGTTATGCCAGACATCGCCCTTTAAGACGTGAGAACAAAGATACGAGGCAGTAAAACAATCATAAGATTCGAATATTACTAACAAATAGTGACAATATGCATGGAGTATAGTGACTGGAAAGGTGCCATAGCCTAAAAGACTAGCTCCAAAATTTTAGGTGCAGTCAACAAAATAAAAAACAAATTCAAGTAACCATTCTTCCCGAGATCACTAGCAGACGTTGTGCACGGATGTCTCCACATTGACATATGGCAAAAAATTCTCTGCAACACGGCATCAGTTCCGTGGCCGTCCCCAGGTTGATGAAGAGGACGAAGAGTTTGAAGAATATCTTGATCCAGGGCGCCAGCGATCAGTAGACGGAGGCGGGCCATCTTGGCGGGTTGGGGGTGCATCCTGTCGTGCAGGCCCATCTTGCCTGAGCGGACGCACATCTGGGCGTGAGCGCTCTTCACGTGAACCCCAGCGATCTTCATCGCGTGGACGCACATCTGTTGGTCTCTGGCTACCAGAAGAGCTGCTGCTGCTATCACCACCGCGTTTAAACTTGGGAACATATTTACTAGGAGCTGGAGCAGCTGCAGCCGCAGCAGCAGCAGCAGCAGGCGCTGCTGCTGACTCTCGAGGTGGCAGTGCAACAGGTGAAGAGTCAGGAGCGCGCACAGCCTCAGATCCCTTTAAGAGCTTCTCCCTGCTCGCCTTTGCCTTCTCCTCCAACTCTATCTCTCTCTGTCGCTGCTTTTCAGCAATAGCATCAAGCTTAGCTTTCCTTTCAGCCTCCTCTCTCTTCCTCCTCTCTTCCTCTGCAGGAGAGTAAACAATATAATCAATAACATGGATGATTAGGATTTTGAATCTCACGTTCCACTTGGCCAAATATGGAATACGGTATAGAAACCAAGCCATATTCAATTAGACCATAGCAAATAGAATTTATGCTATCTGTTGCTTAAAGTATCAGAAATCAATGCGAGGTAGGTGTTGGATCAGTTTGAACAGGGACCTCTTCATATAATGACCAAAAGCTAATTTCAGTATTGCATGGTGGGAGAAACAAAACAGAAGATTACCAAATTCAGATCATTATTAACAAAGATATCAAAACCAATGAAATCATGTTAACAGCATTCACACAATGGAAAAGTTAAAAAAATGCACACAAAAATAAAGATGTATGAAACGTTAACAGTGTAAATTTATACCTAAAAAGTAACTTTTAAACTTTAGGTCAAAAGAACTACAAGATTATGATTCAATTTCAACAGCTTGCAGAAGATCAAAATAAACTAGGGCTAAATAGCTAGTGGGCAACTTTCCAGGTAAATTAGGCAACATTTTGCTCATTCTTACTTAACTATTCACCACGATCATTTTGACTTAGGATAAAAGACAATAATTTAATGATCAAAATTTTACTTCCAAAAGGTAACCAAAGGTAATAATAACCAAGCAGAAGGGTGCCAACAAGTACAATCAACAAATGGTAAATCTAATCAGTTCAAAATTCACTTGCCTTCACGTTTTCTAGCTTCCTCTTCCTCACGAAGCATTTCAATCCGCTGTTCCTCCAGGTTCAGATAATACATCAACTTCCTTACTGTCTCCCTTTCACGCTTTCTTGATGATATCAACTGACTGATTCGTTCATCTCTCTCTTTCTCTAGACGACCAAACTCAGCTTCACGGCGTTGGACAATTCTCTCTTGGAAAGCGTTCTGCAACAGAAAAACAGAAAGTCAGTACGGCTATTAACTGTCTTCAACAAAGATATTGGAATATAGCTAGTTTGACATCTCATTAAGAGACAAAAGCATTTAAAATTTGAACATCAAGTTCTGTAAATGTCAATTAAAATTAATAGTGGCCTCTGGCCAGCATTAGATCCTGAGCAATCTTATCTTGGTTATGCCAGTATCGGTAGTGCTATATATAACTGCTTGTTTCTGCTGCTACACTTTTCTTGAGTGAGCAAAAATGGAGGCTGATTTGGACTGTTATACGTAGTGGCTCTCTTAGAGCATCAACAGATTACTCATATCCCCAATACCTAAAAGTTTGAAGTAACTACGTAAAATCCACAAGTTGACCTATCCTAACTCTATTAGCTAGGTAAAATTATTAACAAGGATAATATTCAAACAGGTTATAGGGTGTACAGCATCACAAGTTGAATATATACCAAACAGTAGCCACCTGCCCTGTGATGTAGAGGCTTAATAACAAAGGCATAAATAGCATACAACCTTGTGCTCCAACATTCGAGAAAGTCTATTTTTCTCTTGCAAGTCGCCAGCATGGTGTTGCTTGCTGAGTTCAATCTCCCGCTGCAAGCAGAAATAAATGACTTAAGTGCTGACTGCTGACAGTTATCTGAACTGCATAAACAATAAAAGAATAGTAGAAAACTGACAAGCTGCTCTTGCTCGTGAAGGATCTTCTCTTCCTCGAGACGTTTTTGGAAAGCTTGTTCAATCAGTGGTGCCTCTTCCTGCCTTTTTGCCCTTTCCAGATAATCCATTGTTTTTGCAAACTTCTGCAGTTTTTTCTCCATTTCCTGGCGCTCCTTCAACTGTTCATTCCGTGCTAATTCCATGATGGCCTCCTTAGTAAGCTCCTGCAACCAAACATTCAGATCTATATCTATAAGAATATAATGAAAAGGTTTAAAATTAAAGGATAAAATGGTAATTAAAGTTCCAAAACTAGAATCAAGGATTTTAGGCTTTCAGCGGTGTGGTCAACATTATTTCAGTACAATGGCAGATGGTGATGGATTACACATGTGGGTCAAATATAGTGATAATATCCAATTTAAAAAAAAAAGAACAAGTGATGACAAGCTCATAGAACTTTAGAGACAAATGCAGCAAGATAATGCAAAACTGAAAATCAATAAATACAACTTTAATACTATTACCAAACGCACAACCATACGCCTTAGCATGTACAACCATATGCCTTAGTATGTACCCCCTCTAGGGACAGAAATGGATGTCTGTACATCCAAATTATCCAAATTCATATCCGCTATGGCTATCCGTCCCAAAAAGTGTACATCCCGCATTTCGATGAATTAACTAATTTCAAGTTTGACTAGATTTATAGAAAATAGTATCAACATTTGTAATCCATATAGGTTTATACTATGAAAATTGGCATGATTAATCTAATGATGTTTATTTGGTATCATAAATGTTAATTTTTTTTGCGAACTGCTCAAAATGTAAGATGTGCACTTATTTTTGGACAGATGGGAGTACTTTATTTATGAATCAAAATGAAATTTAGTAATATCGTACTCTTGGACCATCGAATTTAGTCCATAGCCAAAAGAACATTTAATTATGAATTATCCCATGAACCATATCAGAAATTTAAGTTTCCCACATAACAAAAGGGAAGGAGCACACATGTGCCAACATGTTTGTACAAGATCCATATTATAAATGAAGCAGGAAATAGAAGATCTGAGCCTGGCATGGAGTTCGCCTACTTGTTCGAGCCAGATATTCCCAGTCGAAACCTTGGTCATGTCTATGTCTAGATCTACATCACCTATCCCCTACTGGCCATCTTACACTCCACTAAAATCTGTACAGAAACTTAAAGCATATAATGGACCATTGTTTTCACAAACATAGATAGCAAGCAGTGCTAGTTACTGTAAGGCCATAACTGTTTCTTACCCCTTCAACAACGACATGTTTTTTCCCTGCCTTCTTCAAGTCTTCCAGCAACTTTTTTGCTTCTGCTTTATTTTTTTCCTCTATCTCTCTACGAATCCGGTCCTGCTCCCTCTGCCTCTGTTCATTGAGAAGCCTCACCCTTTCCTCATCCGCGGTTTTCTTTTGACTGCTCATTCTCTTTTTTTCTTCTTCTTTTTCCTGGAAAAAGAGAGCAACAGTAAACAATTAATTAATTAAAAAGGACAAGCACAAACGAACAAGCAATGGAGACTAATAAAAATATATACCTTCTCCAATATTTGACGCTCAAGCTCTTCTTTGCGTTTTTCAATGATGGACTTTCTTGCAAGAAGCCTCTTATGCTCATTCTCCACTATTCCAGCCAAACTAACGAGACTTTCACTGAGTTTAGACGGCTTTTTCACTGGTGGACAAATATGAATCCTCGCTTTGTTTAATGAATCAGCAAGAATACTAAGGTGATCACTTAAGCCATCAGATTCTATGTCCTGCAAAGAGAAATCAGTCATAACCATTAGTGTTCAACATCATCATGAAGTAATGCATTCAGCACCACAAAAAATATGATATCCAGCAATCCAATTAAATTTTAGCATATATGAAAATTTTGAGGAGCTAAAGGGTTATTACATGTATTCCAAAAGAGAAGGGAATAGCAGTGGAGCACATGCTCATAAGTCATAATACATATAGTGGGTGATGAGTATCAGTATATTAAAAGAAGTGTTTTCACCATATGTACATTCACTGGAAACACATTAAGAGTACTGTACACAAACGAGGTGGCAATGTCAACCCACTGTGCAAAACCTTGAACCATGTGGTACTGCACACTTGCGTTTCTGGCAGATAAAACAACATAAAATAATGGAGGGCCAATATAGGTCTTGTGCATCTAAGATCATGAAAAGAAAACGGTATGACACACATATACAGTTATACACAAAGCTTACGACCCAAGAGGAAACTGTGAACAGATAATTTCAGTGCTTGAACACATCAGAACTGCTGATGGACAGAGTCAGGATCACATACCACAGTACCAAAATGAACAGCTCCAGATAAATGGTTAACTTTTATAGCAACAAAATTGCGTTTCACAGCATCAACAGAAATCTTCTCCACAACAGAAAAGTCAAAGAAAGGAATCATTCTTGAGAGCATATCAATCTTCATGGACTGGAAAATAGAAGAGGCCTGAAAAAATGGAACATAAAAACTAAGTCATTATTGCAACATATAGAATTATAAAGGTATGTACAAACATCATGATTAGGACCTGTTGTAGCACTCTCAATGTTGTCAGCTTCTCCAATGCTGAAATGTACTGAGATAGCTTAACCTCTGGAACAGAAGAAGCTGATGAAAGCTTCCCTCCAATCTTTGAAATCTTCGAAAGAAGCGGCTGCACTTTTGATGCAAGGTCCAGAGGCAGAAATTCATGTTCCAAAAGGTTGTACAAATCTCGCACTTCTTGGGAAGCACATGAAAGGACTCCTTTTGAGGCCTACAAGCCATAAAAATAGATAGATATTGATAGCTATCTATGACAGCAAGAGAGATAACATTCATTTTATATTGATGGGCCAAAGTAAAGAGATGACATGTTTTTGTATTTCATATATCCAACTGACAACGGTAAAAGTGGAATCATGTTAAGTGCTACTAATAAGCAGTTACTTATAACATAAAAATAACACTAGGAGCACAGTGCCTCAGAAGAAAGCTCTTTGAAAGTCTCATGGCCATGCTGAACCATTTAGGCCTTGTTTGGATACCCTGTATCTATCTCAACCCACTCGTGTTGAGGTGGATTACGGTGGAACTTAAACTCACTTACACTCTAATCCACCTCAACACATGTGGATTGAGGTTAATGAGAGTATCCAAACAAGGCCTTAATGTATAGAATATCACACGCATTAAAATAATTCTTCCTGTGCAAGAAGACATCTTTCTAGAGTGATAAAACAAAATAATAATAAAACAAAATTGCTCAAAAAGGAATGCATGAGTGCATGACAGAGACCACATCCAAAAAAAAATGATAACGCAGCTGCAGGAATAACAGTACGATTAAGCACGTACCAACTCAGATAGAAGAGATGCTCTTGAAGGCTGCAAAAGGGAAAGCAGATAGATCAGGGTGGAAAAGTGCTACTGAACATACTGTTTAATTCACACACGGTTTGGAGAACAAACCATTTCCCTATTTTCACGCTTGGAATCAAGTGAGAAGTTAACAAGGTTGGCCATCCGCATGTTACGTTCCTTCTCATTCTCTGTCTCAAGATGAGATGCACCATACTTTTGGTCATAAGGTGCCACAGATAGTGCAGCAAGTAAGACCGAAGATGCTATTAATTGTAGGTCCTTCTGAGACAAGTTTTTATTGTAGCTCTTTTGCAAGTTGAAAAGCTTGAGCCACGCATATGCATGATAAAGGTGGCTGTCAGATATCCAGAAGATTTCAGTCAACTTTGCATAATACACCACCAAGATAGAAGGTTTTGGCATTTTCTTCACCATGCTCATCAAACCATGGATATCTTCCACCGATCGGAAGGCTTCCTGCAAGATGGTATGTTCAGTTACAATTCAAGGAATGTAGCACTTATATGGATAAAGAATTAATTAAAAATCATAAGTTATGGGACAAACCTGCCAAAGGGAAAGCTCTGTAGCAACTTTAAGCTGCTCAACACGTGTATCAAGATACAGTTGTAAACTTTCAGGTGCAGTCAGATCAGGACGATCTCTTTGATCACGATATTTGTTGAGATTAGCAAGATGATTTCTGATAATCTCACACAACCTACGGAATTCAGTTGTTCTCTTATACTGTTTACAGAATTGAAAAGCCCTATGAGCAGTCATCTGCATATTAGGAAGTTAATCAGTCACAAAAGCTATAAGGAATAAATCAATATACAAGTAAACAATCCAATAGGAAAGTCAGTAATGCCAAGCCATTTAACCAAAATATCACACAGTACATTAAGCTATTGAGTTCACAAGATGTGTTTTGACATGTAGATACCATTTAATAGCAAAAAAACTGAATTCAGATAAAAATTGGTTGAATGGCCACATACAACTGAATAGAGTGGTTGTTAAATGGAGAGGCAAAAAAAAGGCATAAATTCAATAATAAAACTATGCTAATGGTAATGTGCTGTACCAATATCATGGAAAAACTATGTGCCACATACAAAGTAAATTCAACAAAAATAAACAATAGAATGCTCATAAGAGAATAGCTTACAGCATATAACGCTTCAAGCTTTGAATTGTTCCTTAGTATCTCTAGAACAGTCCTGTATGTTTCCCAGAGGAACTTAAACCATGGAGTTACAACTTCCTTATCTGATCGGTCCTTTCCTTTCTCCCCACTAACAAAACTGAGCATGAGGTCCTCAGGTCGCTTGTCTGCTTCCAGATCTTCAACATCCAGAGCATCTTCCAGGGCTTCTGCCTGACTCTTAGCTTGTTCAGCTTTCTCATTGGAAAGCTGCATGAAGTGCTTTATGACATCCTCCAAGGATGACACGTTCACTTGCTGGCAGACAATCCTATACTGAATAAGACCATCTTTTGCATATCTACCTTTCCTCAGGTCTACACAGAGTTCTACATACTTCATCATGATCTTTTCGAGAGGCTTCTGCCATGACCTGTACCTTTTCGAGGTAATGAGATCATGTAAAGCCTGCAGGGCTGCCTGCTTTTGCCCAACATGGATTAATTCTGAAATAAAAGCAGAGGCGATCAGCATACACATCTTTTATGCCAATACAAGTAGATGCCTAAAAATTTGCAACCATGTTCAGAAATCAGAACAATATCAATACAAAATCACTAACTGTACAGATATTCTGATAACAAATCGAGACCAGCTTATAGATAAAATAAAAGTGAGATCAAAACTGTTGGGGTTTCTATTTTCCTTTTTTTGCTAAACTTATTACTGGTCCTCGTGGAGAAGGCAATAACAAGTAAATACATGGATATAATGAAAAAGTAATGTCATTGGTCAATTCAGTATCCAACAGAAGTCTTAAAACTAAAATGGCATGGCTTAGCATTATTATTATAACATGCAGGGGCAAAGCTGAGTAGCAGCTTGTGGGTGGAACTGCACCCCAGAATTTTCGTTTTCAATTGTTATCCCAATTTCTCAGCCCTTCATGCACCACCACCAAACCCACAGCCCAAAATACTACACCCCCAGCCCAGTCAACAGCCCCGTGACTGAATTGTTCACTGGAGAGAAAATCATCGTAGCCCAAAGACCATCTGCTTCCGTCATCTGCTACTGTGTCCTTCCCCGCTGTTCATCTCCTCCCATCATTGCATTTGCATACAGGAGCCACCCATCTAGCCCGGCAACAGTCTCGCAGACTGTCTGCATGGTGCCAACCACTATCCACCGTGCCTCCCTCACATGCCTCTAGCAAAAGCTATCCTCATGCGGCCAGGCCTGCAACTACGACTGCTTCAGCTATGATACAGCATGGTAATGTGGCCAGTCAGTCACCCATCGCCGAACTCGGTGCCATCCGACTCCCAAATACATGATAAAGAAATCAGAGAAGATTTGATACTGAATTGGTGAAATTTGGGATTGAGTACTTTAGTTCCAACTATCTGTAATGCACTCATTTAACATTTCAGAGTCCGACAATCATTACAAAAAATACATGTTTTATAGATTGGAAAAATTTGCACATCCCTATAAATTATTAGGAATCAGTACATGTCTTAGTTTACATTTAAATGGCCTACTAAGCACATTTTGATTGAGAAAACCGTTTTTATTAAAAGAAAATAACATAGCCAGATAATACCAACAATGCTACAAGGTCAGTAACCAATATAAATAGTGAAGTTCATTTTGGTAAACATTTTTATCACTTCATTATTCCCACTCTAAGGTATTGCAACACTGCTTAGCAATTTTTTAAAATGGAGGTCAGTCACAAGAATTCCCAAATTCCAGCCTTCCTAGTTGTTTCCAGGTAAATTAAATAAATCATTTTTATGGTGCATAAATTTCACAAGATTCTATCTAGTGGAGTGGGATTTGATCCCTAGATCTCGTACAATACAGGGTTGGACGTTTTTCACAAATTATTAACGATAGGCCCAGGCACATGTTATAGGACTCTGATATACATTGTACTCCCTTCATTCCAAATTACAAGATGTTTTTGCTTTCCTAGATTCATAGCTTTTGCTACGCATCTAGACGCATGTTATGTCTAGATTCATAGTAGAAGCTATGAATCTAAAAATGTCAAAATGTCATATAGTTTGGGTAGGAGGGAGTAGCATTTATAAAAAAAGGTATTTCTACCTGAAATTTTGTGTTCACCTATGCAAAAACCCAAAAATCACGAATTCCTTTAGGAATTTGATCCAAAATTTGAACTCCTCTTATACCCCTCATCTATTTCTCTCTAGCTTCACCACCAATTACATGATATAATTCATCAAAAGAAAAAAAATCAATGGGTCAAATTACCCCACGTAATGAGACAGAACAGACAACTGGCTAATATTGGCTTGTATGCAGTAACCGAGGCTCACCTATCTAATGGAACAACATTTGCTTGTATGCAGTAACCAATACTCAACTTCAAACTAACCTAACATTTGTACCACTCAATGGCTTCGTGAGCACTAAGCATTTCCTATCCAATCAAAGCAAGTAACAAACACATCATCTTCACACTATCCTAATTCGCAAGTGCCTAACAAATCGTGCATGCTGCAGGCATAGCTTCAGCACTACCTCGACAACAACCACCTGCAGACAAAAATCGAGCCAAGTTCCAGCGACTCACCTTCAGCTCTCTTGAGTGCGTTCTCAGGTTTCGCGAAAGTCGCCATGGTCGCAGCGAGGGTTCTGTGGCGGCGATCTACTCCTGCTCCTGCACCACACCTACAAACAGGGGCGGATCTAGTAAAGGCATGTGCACCCGATAATTTTTGCAAAAAGTTAAAAATTATTAGTAGGCATCAAACAGCCAAATGGTTTGAGGCTGGGGACTCGGTTTCGCACAGAAGACAAGGAAGAGAAGGGGGTGGGAAACTGGGAATACCTGGTGGGCGCTCTTCGCCAGCGAATAGATCGGCGAAGGCCTCGGCACCTGGCGTAGGGCGGCGGCGGTACCCCAACCAGTCGCCGCACTTAGAGAGGGAGAGAGAGAGCGCGCGCGGCGGCTGGCACCAGGAGGAGAGGCGGAGGCTGGCGGTTAGGGTTACTTGGCAGTATATATATGGGCCTGGTTGTAGTTGGGCCTTTAACAGGCCTTCGCCCTTCGCCCTTCTCCCTCCAAGCTCAGATGTAGCTGTACGCATATGCAGCGGCTTAGCGGGCTGGTTAACGGTTAATAGGGCGGGAAGAAAAGTTAGGCTTTGTTTACCTGCGAAATTTTAGCACTTTCGTTTGTTTGTTTGTGACAAATATTGTTCAATTATAGACTAATTAGAATTAAAAAATTTATCTCGTGATTTACAGATGAACTGTGTAATTAGTTTTTGTTTTCATCTATATTTAATGTTTCATGCATGTGCCGCAAGATTCGATGTGATGGAGAATCTTGAAAACTTTTTGGTTTTAGGGGTGAACTAAACAAGGCCTTGGTTAAAAAAAATTACAAAATTTTTCAGATTTTGTCACATCGGATCTTACGCTACATACATGGAACATTAAATATAAATAAAAAAATAATTAATTATACAGTTTACTTATAATTTATGAGGTGAAACTTTTAAACCTAGTTAGTCCATGATTGGATAATATTTATCAAATACAAATGAAAGTGTTACAGTGTTTATTTAAAAAAAATTTAGAACTAAACAAGGGCTTAGTAAGAAACTTTACACATTATCCCCCTCAACTTTCACGAAAGTCTATTTTTACACTCTGAATTTCAAGAATCATGCAAAAAAAACCTCTATCAACTTTTAAACTGTTTACCTTACCTCCCTAACCGTGTTATAAACGGTTTTAAAACAGTTATATCTTTATCTTTTTTATTTATTTTGATTGAATCTTTGAAAAAATCATAGTAAATCACAAAAATCATAAAATAAAAAATCTAATTTTGTTAGACTCTATGTGAGAAGGTAAACACAATGAACATATAATATAGTATATTTTAGCATAAAAATTTTGTTGTGGCTTTAGATCTATATTTTTCTGTAATTAAACACAAATCCTGACCAAGAGAGAATCAAATCTAGGCAAGAAGGAGACATGGACTCGGTCTTGGTGAGCTCGATGACAGCAAGGTTGGTCTTGGGACAGCGAGAGAAAGACAATAGTAAAGGTGAAGTGAAAGGAAAGGGGGGAGCAAGTTTTTTCCATTCCCTACACGTAGGCCTTGTTGAGTTCTCAAAAAGTTTTCCCAAAAATTTTAGATTTCTCGTCACATCGAATCTTACGGCACATGCATGAAGTATTAAATATAGACGAAAATAAAAACTAATTGCACAGTTTGTCTCTAAATCGTGAGATAAATCTTTTGAGCCTAGTTAGTCTATGATTAGATAATAATTGCCAAATAAAAACGAAAATGTTACAGTGTCCAAAAACCCAAAATTTTGGGAACTAAGAGCATCTCCAAGAGCCTTTCTAAATCTCACTTTCTAAATCATCATTTGGTGAACCATTTGCATAAAAAATGCTTTCTATATTTTTTTTTATTTTCCAACAGTTTTGCTAAATCTCACGCGCACTCTAGAGACTAGAGAGTCATTCTCGTCTTCTATATTTGGCTAGAAAAAAACCGGAATAGACAATGACTATATTTGGATGACCATTTAAAGAAGATGATGGAGGGTAGTTTTTCAAAAAAAAATGTTTTTTCTAACATTTAAGAAGAATATACAAAGTCTTAGTGCAAGTTGTTACGAATTGTGGTGTTTTGTGGCTTTTCGCATGGAGCCGACCAAAAAAAGCATCGCCTAACATGCCCTAAATACGCTAAATGGTCAAGCGAATAATGACTTTATAGGTGATTATTTACCATCCTAAAAAAACAACAGCACGAAAAAGGATAAATTAGATTATATACAAATGACACGAGAAAAACCAAACTATCGTATTCCCTAACCAATCTTTTCAGGAACAAAATACCAAGGAAAATTGGCTGCTTTGTGATGTGAGTGGCCCGCCGAATACAGCCGACTAGATTTGATTCTCTGAGGAGGAAAAACATAAATAATCATTTTGCATGAGCACTCACTCATCACCCGCTACAAAAAGACAGGGAAATTGGCTGCCTGCAATATGAGCCGTCCATAGTTGAGTTGATCATATTCTCACAACATAGTAAAGCTAAAACATAAATAAAGTGCTAAGCAAAGATAGAAAATTAGAAAACACAAATATAAATAAATACAACAAAGTGATTTCTTTTTCTTGGCCCAAAGACCCAGGCATTCAGTGGCCACCAAGAGATTGGGTCCCTTTGCCAATGCGCTTTTGGACTTTGGTCTTGGCCTTGGCTTTTGCAACCTTTTCCACCAACCTTCCCCTCCAGGCACGTCCACCTTTATAAATCGTCTCGTCAGACCATTCCAATCCGGCAACTCCTGCTCTGCCTGAGCCTGAGTCTGAGCGTATCAAGAAGAGGGGAAGGCGGCTACCGGAGAAGAGGGTAGGCGGCGGCGGGAGCAAAAGAAGAGCGGCGAATCCAAGAGAGATCAGAGCCTCAGAGGGAGAGTCGAGAGAGGGAGAGAGAAGCGCCCAACATGGAGAGCCCGATCTCGAGGACTAACCTGAATTGCATCAGCCTGGCGGACCCGGACGTCCAGAAATCGGTCGCGCTCCTCAAGCAGGTCTGCGGTTCTTTCTTGATTATCGTAATTTTTAGCCGACAGGTGTCTGAATAGCACAGGCTTGGAACTTCCTTTCTCGAGAATCATCCTCTCTTTTTGTTTATTTATAACTGTGTAGAAGGCAATTCCAGAGTTCCATCACTGCAGTATTGTTGTTTCTTTTCATGATGAGGGAGTGTAGGAATCTGCTTGTTATTATGTGATTATTTATTTATTTTGCTATTCATAAGGCAGGTTAAATAGAATTGGATGGCTATCAGTGCACAAGTTCCACAAGAACATGGATTTCACTCCTTTTCAATATACTAATTGCACTACCATTGGTTAGCAATTGCTTTCATCTAGTATATTATTTAATTGTTCCTTCAAATCTCATCCCTTTCGAAACTAAAGGTTCGTTTAGATTATGCTGACGAGAGTGACCTGCGGACCCGCCATCTTGCAATTTCTCTAGCTGTCTGTTGTTAGGTTCGTCAGCAGAAAATGCAGCAACTTTTTTTATTAGGTAGATTCTTGTTGGTACTTGGATACTTTATTTGTCCTAGTGTACATTTTTTATTTCCTTGATTATGCCAAAAGGACATCTTGCCTCTATGGCAAAATCCATATAAATGCATGTTACCGTTTTTTGCATGTTATTTTGGAATTGGTAAATAGTATGGCATGCATCCGGTTGTTCATGTTCTAGATTTTCGTTCTTTCCCGAGCCACACTTTATTCACTCTGTTGCCTCTTGACTGGCTATAATTTAGTATTGGACCACTAAAAATCTAGTGTGCATGATATTGAAGTTTGCATGTTTGACAGCTGAGTGCTTGAGTATTAAATATCTTTGCTGGCTCTGTTCTTATAACAGCTCTGCATCATATTCTTCTTCCTGAAAACAATGTTTTTATTTGGTAGGCATGCCTGGATTCAGGCTTCTTCTATGTTGTGGATCATGGGATAAGCCAAGAGTTCATGGATGAAGTTTTTTCCCAGAGCAAGAAGTTCTTTGACCTTCCTCACAGTGAGAAAATGAAGCTTCTCCGAGACGAGAAGAATCGAGGGTACACACCCATGCTAGATGAAATTCTTGATCCTGAAAATCAAGTGAATGGTAAGTTATTCAAACTCCACATTTGTTGGGGCACATAAATCTAGTTTTCATGGGCCATCTATGGTAGAGAACTGCTAGTGATGAAAATCTTGTCAGGTTATAACAGTATTAATTTCAAAAGCATAGGACATTTTTTTAAAAAAAATAAATCTAACAGCAACTACACTGAGAAAATCACACTTTAATCTGGATGTCCTTCGTTTATGTATTGTACTATTTTCAGCTACATATTTTACACATTCTTATCGTCTCTATAATCTGTTTCAGGTGACTACAAGGAAGGATATTATATTGGAGTTGAGGTACCAGCAGATGATCCAGAAGCAAACAGGCCATTTTATGGTCCAAATCAGTGGCCTTCTAAAGGTAAAGCTCTTTCTGGTTTGTTGAGATACCATTTACAGAACTGAATGACTCATGGATAATGTTTTTTCTGTTCATGAATCATTCAGTTTTGTACTTACAACCTCATACACTGGTTTAATGTATGTTTGAAACGCGGTGAATAACTGTAGAATCTTTATAGTCCAACTCTTCTTTGTTGGGTTTTTGCCACATAAGAGCATATCCTTCTTTGCTCCAGTATCATCATTAAATTTTGGTTCATTTAACGATTAATTTGGTGATTATCATGACATTACAGTGTGTTTACCTGTTTTTATATATACTTTCCACATTGTTCCTTTCAGAAGTATTACCAAAATGGAGGGAAGTGATGGAGCAATATCACAGGGAGGCATTGTGAGTTCATTGTTCCTTGACTTCAAAAATGATACTTATAGCACACATCTATTATACTAATTGGTTCTAATTTAGTTCTAAATTTGATAAAGTGGATTATCAATGTATGGTAATGAAGTATGGTAATATGCTCATATTTAGTCAATTAAAGTATGGTAATGAAGTTTATAGTTTCTTGGATCAGAGCTTTTACTTTTCTGATATGATCTGTATTCTATAAATTTCAGGAGAGTAGCAAAATCAGTTGCAAGGATCATTGCTCTTGCTCTAGATCTAGATGTGGACTTCTTTGATAGACCTGAAATGCTTGGGGAGCCTATAGCCACTTTAAGGCTCTTACACTATGAAGGTGGACAAAAAACAGGTCATGCCTTCATGTCAAATGGTATTTACACGCAAGGAACATAACGGATTCTGTTGTTTGATGTTCTTTCTATCATCAGGTAAAGTGTCAAATCCTGCAAAGGGTGTTTATGGAGCGGGTGCCCATTCAGATTATGGCCTGATAACTCTCCTAGCAACCGATGATGTAGTTGGACTCCAAGTAATATGCCTTGAAGCAATACCTTTCTCTAATGTTTTTATTTGGATTTGTTTCAACTGGGTTTCACCCTTTTGAATTCGGCAGATATGTAAGGACAAGAATGCTCAGCCTCAAGTATGGGAATATGTAGCTCCTGTGAAAGGGTAAAGCCTTTTAATCTAAATTACTTTATGTTTCCACTGAGTCATGTGTTTGGAAAGTAAAGGCATGAAGTTCACGCTGGTATTCATAGCTCATAATGTGTTTGGCCTTGAATTTTTAGAGGATTTATCGTCAATCTTGGTGATATGCTTGAAAGATGGAGTAACAGCATTTTCAGGTAGGGCAACCTGCCTCTGTTACAATAACAAGTTCATACTTCTTTACTGGGATCTGGACACTAGTATCACTTGCTTATTATTGGGAAAATTAAATAGTGTTGCTTCGACACCAAGCTGTCAGTTTGAGGAAGAAAATAGCGGTTAAACAATTATTTCTCATACATGTAGGTCAACCTTACATCGAGTGGTCCTAGATGGCCGAGAACGCTACTCGGTAAGTTTCTTCTGTTATGTAGATAGTTTGAGTTGGTAGACTGCCTTAATTATGTAGATGTAGCATTGCAAGACGAAAAGGACAAAAGGAAAGAAAAACACCAGTCCTTAAGTTGTTTCCCTGTTCCAGTTTCATTGAAACGAAGCATATATCTGGTAACATCAGTTGAATTAGTTGATCTCAATGGCGGTGTTTTCCTTGTCTGGAACAGATAGCCTACTTTGTGGAACCAAGCCATGACTGTGTAGTTGAGTGCCTGCCGACCTGCAAATCCGAATCAAATCCTCCAAAGTAAGCTCTTGCCCCCTCAGATGGTTAGGGTTAAAGCAGGCAGCTTGCCATCTGCGGTTCATCAGGATATATATGTTCTACTAAATTCGAAATCTTTACAATTGCATTGCCTCCACTGTCCAGGTTCCCTCCGATCACCTGTTCTGCATACCTGTCCCAGCGTTACAAGGACACTCATACAGATCTGAACTCCTACAACAACAGCAAGGCCTAAAGGATGGCCTACTAAATCTTTTTTTCACTACTTTTGTCAGCCATCTGTACGGCAGACATGTAACCTGCAATAACACTAGGTGGAGGACGGCACTGTGTGTGTAGTGTGTACTAATACGGTAATACCAATACCAGATTACCAGTGTATCACAGTATCAATATAGGTATAGCAGTTTTGTAGACGCCATTCTCCATGTAAGATGAAGAGAAGAATTGAAGATCAAGAATGGCCTTCCTGTCGTGTTGTGAAGTTCCTTTTTTTTTCTTTTGAAACTGAATTAGTTCCCGAGCTTATCCTGTGCTGCTGAGGTCCCCTTTGTGTTTTCTGGCAAATAGCTTTCGACGTGAGGGCCATAAAGCATCCGGATAATTCTCTTGTCGACTCATCTTTTTTTGGGTTTTGATACACCAGGGGCAATTTTGTTGTGGTGGGAATCTGTCCCGTCCACGTGGTGCGGGATATGCCAAAACTTAGCGAGGCTTCGGCTGGAACCAGCTTTATCCGATCCGACGATCTTCGCTGAGAAGCAGCTCTAAGCTTTATTCCCTTTATCCAGCGAAATGGCGTGACGATGCTCCTCTCCAAGAAGAGATGGCTGTGCTCACTGCTCAGCAACGTTGTTTTCATGTATAAAATGGATCTCCTTTTATCTCGGGCTTCACTGGCAGAATAATCCTAAACAGTCGGTGTCCGTTTCATTTCACCTTCTCACATACCATTTGTTTGATTCTTGGGACAATGAAGCACGGACAGAGCCATTCTATTTTCACTAGTGTTTGGATGGAGGACGAGTGATATGGAGTATATTACTCAGGGCATCTCTAGTGGGTGTTGAAATAACTAGTTGACGTCAAATTTTAGCTTACGTGGAGGAGAGAGAGCATGTAAAACTAGTTAGCTAGCGATGGAAAATTTTTTCCAATTAGCTCGCATGCTACCTAATGAATTGACTACTTGTCTCCACGTTCCCTTAGGCCCTCCACAGCGTATTAATAGTGCCTGAAAATCTTTTCGGTATACGTAACTGACATCATCTGATCTCCTCTCTCTTCTTTTGGCACCACTTAAGCTACACACTGCGGAGGGCCTTTATGTTGTGTATTCCTAGGCTTTTTTTATTTTTTAATCTTCTCTCCCTCCACATCTGCTAGCAATTTTACCTTCGTTGTTGGAGCCGCCCTCATGCATGACACAGCCGTACCTTGGAATTAAGGTTGCCGCTCAGATGTGTGACACACATGTACCTTGGAGCTAGGGTTGGCGTCATCCAAGCATGATGCGAGGGGTGGTGTGCTATGGGGACAACATTGGTAGACAGACATGGTGGGCGACACAAGTGAAAATTGGAAGGAGAGGCTGACGAGTGAGTCCACTATTGACAATACATCCTATTTGTCTCCATCACACAAAGAATATAGATGAATCTATCCCAATACACAATGGAATCATTCCATCACAACACCTAGGATGTCCCTAAACCAGAAATACACGATGCAAAAACTATATTATAGCCCTTAAAATTTTTAATAATGTTCAAATGATCCTTACAGTGGTCTACCCATGTTGGCATGCGAACCTATCTATCTTTTTTCGGGAACATGCGTGTCATTTATTTCATTAAGAAGAAAAGGAGAGTTCAAGTACAACCCACGGTAATCCAAAGATTACCGAAACACACCAAGCTCACAGAAAGTCTATAGTTGGGATTACATTAAAACATGAAAAGCGACTAATTCCGACAACCCTAAACACGAAGGGTGTCGACAGCTCCCAGGGCCCTGAAACCTGCAACTTTCCACATGGACACTTCTTGAAGGATGGTGTGAAGGAGTGCCATTGGTTGGCTTGTTTCTCTATTGAAAGTACGTGCATTCCGCTCTTTCTAGAGGCTCCACTGACCAGCAAAACGAGTGAATCAAAACCTCAACGGATAGTCTTGGGCAAGCGTTTTCTACTGCTGATCCACCACTCCATGGTGTCCATCTCCTAGATGTTCACCGGATTTTGTAGGCGAAAAGAACCAAGGTAGACTTTCCTGCTGAAGACACACCCCAAAATGATATGGTCTATCGTCTCCGCTGCCTGGTCACAAAAGATGCACAGAGGGCTGTCCTGAAGGCTATGACGCCACCTCCTTTCTGCCGTCCAACATTTCCTATGTAGGACCAACCAGAAGAAAAAGTTTGACACGGGGTGGTGCTGACGTTTTCCACACTTGAGAGGCACCAAGCGGTGTAGTGCAGCCGAAAAACATCGCCCCATAAGCAGAAGCGGACGAGTAGTGCTAGTTATTTGTGAGCCTCCAAGCAAAAATATTCGGTGATCTTGTTGATAGGTGAACTTGCTCTAGCAATCTGCACAACCCCAAGAATTCAGTGATAAGCCTCATAATTTTGGGCCCTGTGATATGCAATATCCATGTATTTCCCTGTATCGCTTCCCGAACGGTGGTTCCCTACTTGTGCCTTGGGACAGCCGCTAGCACCGCTGGCGCCAGAGTACGAATGCTTGAACCTTTGATCCAATTGCCAGTCCAGAACAACGTCGACTCCCCATCTCCCACAACCAAGGCAGTAGCTGCCCTGAACAGGTCAAGAACCGGACCTTCTCCACCATCTGGTAGTGCATTCCAGGAGCAAGTTTGGTGAACACGCTGCAGCCATGGCCATCTAAGACGTAGGGCCATGCCCATCCGTCGGAGATCGACAACGCCTAAGCCACCAAGATTGCGTGGTCTGCAGCACATTTCCCAAGCAACCCTGCATTCCCCCCAGAGACCGATGCCGCCCCCGCCTAGATGAAACCCCTCCTCAGCTTGTCAATACTCAATACACTGTATGGCCCAAGGGAACAGACACAGAGCAATAGACATGTGTACCGGAATAGCTGACAGAGTACTTCTGACCAAGGTTGTTCTACCAGCTATGTTTCACAGGTTTCCTTTCCAGAGAGGCGGGTGTGGGTAGAACTTGCTGATGAGGTAGCCATGGGAGAAAAAAGAAGAGGAAAAAGACAACACCACTTAGGAGGACCGGGTGATGGAGCAAGTGACAAGAGATTGCAACCATGGGCTGCTCAGTCTAAAAAGAGTGGAGGGAATAGGGAGAGGTGAGCATGAAGGGTAAAATAGAGAGAAAAAAAGGAAGATACCCACTTAGAAATGGGTTTACTAGTTAGACCTAGTTTAGTTTCCAAAAAATTATAAATTCCCCGTCACATCGAATCTTGTGGCACATGCATGAAGCACTAACTATAGACTAAAAACATAATTAATTACACAATTTACCTGTAATTTGCGAGACGAATCTTTTGAGCCTAGTTAGTTCATAATTGGACAATAATTACCAAATACAAATGAAAGTGCTACAGTACTCAAAACCAAAAAATTTCTCCAACTGAACCAGGCCTTAGGCCAACCCGTGTAGCGGAATACCAAATCAAAACAGCTTAACACAAACATTTCCGGGTCTTTTCACGGCTATCTGACTCTTTCAGCCACTTCAAAAATCAAAAGACCATCATAAGCAAGCGAAAGAATAACAAACTTTGGGACAAAAGATTGTTTGCTTTCATAACGTTACAACATATCATATATGCATAGAAAGGTACAGTGTCGACCAGCAGCACCAGCAACAAGGGTGGTTAGCAGCAGGGACTATATTAAACAGCGATAACTACAACATTGCAGTATCATCTGCGTTGATATATTTTATAACTCCAAAATTGATTCCAGCAGCACTACTGGTAGTTACGGTAGACAGGAGAGTACATGCAGCTCTCTGCATATGCCACCAGGTCTTTGGGGGGAGGCAGACGGGTCGCCAAACCTGCAGAGGGAAGTTTATGATGTCAGATCAGGCAGCTATGAGACTTGGTGGTGAATGCCAAGATATGCAATGGTGTCTGCAGAGGACGTGCGTACCGAGTTCATAAGCTTTTGCAGCAACGGCTGCAGCAATGTACGCAGAGATCTTTCTGATGTTGGTGAAGGGTGGGAAGATCGATCCCGTGACAAAGTTCTCCTCTGTGGCCTGATCAGCTAGTGCAGCCGCTGTTTGAATGAATGAAACATTAGATTGGTCCCCAGTCTCATCAAGGTATTAGAAACGATTCTTTATGCCCAATGGTTTCCGTTTAGAGCTACTTACAGGCGGCAAGAAGCATGTCCTCGTGGACACGGACGGCTCCAGAAATAACAAGACCGAGGCCGAGTCCAGGGAAGATGTAGGCATTGTTCGACTGTTATAAATAACACAGTTGAGTTAGCAATAAACTAATGTTTTGTGGGTGTTTACAACCAGCAAGATTGCATTGCCTAGTAGGATTTACTATTAGAAACAACTTCTACCTGCCCAGGTACAAAAGTCTTCCCATCATACTCCACGGGGGCAAATGGACTGCCACTGGCAAATACTGCACGACCCTGAGCATAGAGTGCAAATGAAGAGATATGAGTTGCAAACTACAGAGTACAGACCCCACAAGTTTCTTTCTAGAAATCAGCCACTTCTTTTTTTTTGTCCAATTAGATCACAGTTTAATAAACAGGAAACTAAGCACCGATAGTCTTCTAGTGATGGGCTACATTCAAAATGGTAGTCAGACAGTGCACAAAATGCCAAATGTTTTGACTCGAGTGGACCAATTTGCAGATCAAACTCTGCACAAGGTGATTAGACAGCTCACCTGAGTCCAGGTATATGCTTGTTCAGCAGTACATTCAGAATGTGAGGTTGGGTTTGACAGTGAAAAGATGATAGGCCTCTGCATTTACAATTAGCGATATCAGAGGTCAGCTTTCCATCCTCACAATATACGACCAGCAATGTCAGAAAACAGGAAAAAAAAATACCTCATTGATGGAAGCCATGGCCTCAACAATTTCTTTTGTGAATGTTCTTCCAACTCCAGATGTCCCAATCAGAACTGTAGGTTTGATGGACTGGAGGATATGACGAAAGGTTAGTAAATTCTTTTTTATGAAAGTAGCACAATCAGGACAGCTTTAAGTGAAGGCAGCAGCTGCTAAATGAACTGAAGTACAATCTTAAATGCACATGAGCGTCACTACCTGAACAGCATCATACAAGGTTGTCAAGGGCTCGTGCTCATGTGCCCATGGTTTTTTGAATGGCGCAAGGGAGCTTTTACGAGAGTCAACAATCAACCCCTGTATACAAAATAACGTGTTAGGACATCAGATAAACAGGTGAGCAAACACTGCACTAGCAACAGCGCATTTTCCTTTGGTTACACACCTTTGAGTCCACCAGCCAAACCTTCTTGCGGCACTCTTCAATTGGAGCCTTCGTCTATAATCGACCCAACCAGTCCATGTTAGAGCAAGAACTAGGAGAAAGGAAACCTACCACACATTCAGATACTAGAACAATGAAGCTTGTTACCTGTTTCGACATCTCAAGAGCAATGAGTTCTGCAATACCAGTTCCAGCCTGAAATCAAATACATTATCAGAATCTTATTGATGGGTCTACTTTTCTTGATAAAATAGTACATAGTATGCTTCGACAGTTGGGTGACAAAGGAAATAACAGTTCACCAGGAGATGTTTTAACTAACCTCCCCAGCACCAAGGAACAAATAAGTCTGCTCTGCCAGGGTCCCACCAACCATCTTGAGTGCTGCTAACAAACCTGCAAGGACCACTGATGCTGTGCCCTGCAAGCATTCATATTTCCAAATTGGTACCAATCACAAAAGGCAATAAACTGAAGGATGATGATCTCAATTAATTAAGGTTGCCCCTGGTATCAGTAAAAATAAAAATACCATGGGTGGTTCCATTTACCTGGATATCATCATTGAAAACAAGATGGGTCTTGCTGTATTTTTCAAGCAAATCAAAGGCATTATGATTGGCAAAGTCCTCAAACTGTCCAAAATTTACAGCGTTACATTTTTGTGATAAAGAGTATTAGAGTAAATTGATCCGGCATAGCAAAAGTACAATGTTGAGTCTAACTCACCTGAATGAGGACTTTCTCACCGTAGAATGTCTTAACAGCAGCCATGAACTCTTCCATAAGCTCATCATACTCCTGCCATTAAGGAATTTCACAGATAAGATCTCAAGTATCACATATTTTGCCAATTAACTCCTAGCAATCTCGACACAACTACATACCTCGCCCCTTGCACGTTTTTGTCGGAGTCCAATGTAGAACTCATCATTAAGCAGTTTCTCATTATTTGTGCCAACATCAATTGTGATAGGCAAACACTGCAACGTAATTTAGAATTCACCAATTGTTATAACTTAGTTGTTTGTTGGTACCAAACATACATGGCCATTATAGGAGATGCAACCGAAAAGGGGAAAGAAAAGACATGAATGCTTACAGCTGATGGATCAACTCCTCCAAGAGCAGTGTATAGAGCAAGTTTGCCTACAGGAATTCCCATTCCCTACAGAAGGATTCAGTATAATATAAGCAAAGGTCCTCACGTAATAAGCAACTAATGAGACAATCATACCTGACAACCCAAATCTCCAAGTCCCAAGATTCGCTCACCATCAGTGACACAGATAACTTGAACGTTCCTATGTGGCCAGTTCCTTAGAACTTCTAGGACCCTCCCCCTGGAACGCACCTCGAGGTCAGTCCAGATCAAATAGGTAGATGGTAGACAGCTATATGTTATTGTAAAGTTCAAGCAAATATTGTTGCACATACTTGTCCTTCAGGCTGACATACAGACCCTGTGGTCGTCCAAAGATGGACCCATACTTCTGGCAGGCCTCACCTACAGTTGGTGTGTAAACATAAGGAAGCAGCTCCACCACATTTTCAATCAAAAGCTTGTAGAAAAGCCTCTCGTCCGTCTCCTGAAAACAGGAGGTGTTAAGCACAATGATGCAACTACCCATTCATTCTAACTGAACATCTCATATCAATTATGATGGCAGTCGCAAGCTTTCATATAACAGTAGAAAGGATAAACTGGGATTGCCTGAAGGTTCATCATGGCCATATAGCACTGAATAGGGAGCTGGTACTGCCGCAGGTTGTTCATGAACTTCTTAATCTACACATACATTAAAGTGATCTTCAGTAAATAAAAATAAAAAGAAAGAAAGGTCATCACAAGAACAGGTACTGTTTATTGTGGCCCATACTTGGAGTTCCTGAGAGACAACTGCCGGAGGAAGCAGTCCACGCAAGTAGTGTGCATCCCTCTCCTTCTCCGTGAAAGCAAGACCCTTGTTGTGACGTGGATCCCTCAAAAGGGTGTAACCGCTGATGTAGAAATAAGACATGTCAGCATATTCTTCAACCAAGTGGAGGAAACTTATTTAGTGGAAAGAATTATGGTCGTGGATTCAAAGAAAAGCTTTGCATCCAGCCATGAAGATTGTACAGCCCAATTGTTTTTTTCCCCCTTTGGGTAACATGGCCATATTGATGCTTGACATGCTATCATTGTGAGCGGCGAAGGTTACCCTTCACAGTAGATTACATGACAAATTCGATTTGGTAGTATAGTACCACAATATGGTTGCAATTTAGTATCAATTTCCATCATATTTCAGTGCCGAAGGGGTAGTGGACAAATTCGTATCTCTGTGGGCCAGCTTAGAATATACTTGCACGAAACAGGACAAATCTAAAGCAAAGCAGACAATTCCCAGCTTTTTGTTCAACAACTGTGGTCCTAACTCATCGGCATGAGTTCATTTGACTCCAACTCGATTCAGAATTCTACAACAACGCCAAAAATATACATTCCGAATTCAGAATTCTACAACACCACCCCCTCCAAAAAAAAAAAAATCTGAAACTTGCTAGAAACTCCCATGTGACATATGGTGATTTAACAAATCTAGACTTACATCAGTATCAGGCTGGAGCTTCTTAGTTAGGCAGAAGCACGTTTCGATAAACTAGTATTGAAACTAAAATGAAAGGCAAACTAAATGGTAAAGTTGTCTTCGATGAAGGCATCAGGAGAGGACGTACAGAAGAATGCAGCTAGTCAAGCACACGAACACACTAGTGATATAGAACAAGCAATTAGAGATTTGACTAGAAGCAAGCAAAGCAACGGTAGAATTATTAGAAGCAGTATGCATGGATATGTTGGAGGTAGACGACAGGCAGAGCCCCCACGCGATTCGACGGCTCACCTTGCGACAGAGGTGGCCCAGGGCATGACGGGCAGCTCCTCGTTGGCCGCCGCCACCTCCACCACCACCTCCTCCGTCTCCGTCTCCGCGGCGGAGCCTATCGCGACCGCCTCCACCCGCTTCGGCGGCAAGGCGCGCACCTTGGCGGCGGCGGCCCTCCTCCGCACGGTCTTCCTGTAGGTGCTGCATCCGTCGCAGCTGCCGGCACCCTCGCTCCGTCCTCCTCCCCGCTTCCACTGCGGAGAATAAACACACACACACACACACAAGCTCAAATGGTCAGGTGGCAATAATCAACTTCGGCTGGGTGGACGAGGGAGAGTACCCCCGCAACAAACCGCGGGCGCGCGGGGCGCACCGGGACGCTCGTGGAACGTACCGGGGAGGCGGGGGACGCGGCGGCGACGGTGGCGGCGCGAGCGGAGATCATGGTGGCGTCCAGTTCGGCGGATGGAGAGAGAGAGAGAGAGAGAGGGAGGCGGGAGCGGCGCGGCAGTGGGGCAACTGGCGTCCTCCTCCTCCCTCTTCGGAGCTGGCGCAGGGGCAGTAGTAGTGTGGAGAAGGGAATGGTGGCGAGGGGTATAAAAAGGGAAGGGAAGCAAGCAGGGAGGGGAGGGAGCTCGGCTTGGGCGCGGCGTTCTAGTTTTCCGCGTGTGCGGCACACACGTCGGGTAGTGGAAGGCGCTGCTGGCGTGCTGGTTGGCTGCTGCCCACCGACCACCCTGACCTTGGGTATTGACGGTGTGCTTTCTGCTTCCTCCCGTTTTAGCCGACGGGATGATAGTTTGCTGAACCTTGGGACTGACCGGTTTAGTACACATCGTGCTGTGGGTTAGTTTGCTCCACTACAGCATTATTAATCTACTCAATCCATTCTAAATTGCAATTACAAAATACTACCTCCGTCTCTTTTTAAGTGTCGCTTACACTTCCAAAAAACAAGCGCCTGTAATTATCTATTAAAAATATTAATACTTATAATAAATAATTAGTATCATTAGAAAGATCTTTGAATCTAGTTTTTACCAAATTTATTTAGAGATACAAATGTTGCACGTATTTTCTACAAATTCAGTCAAACTTGTGCCACGTACACTAACAACGACAATTAAAAATAAACAGAGGGAGTATTTTAGCTTTTTCTAAATATATTGTTTTTTATTATGTATCCAGACGCTGTATGGTAGTCGGCTACACTATACCATTATCAATCTACTCAATCCATTCTAAATTCCAATTACAATATGTTTTAACTTTTCTGAATGTAGTACTCTTTATTATGTATCTAGAGTTCTAGACACACGTTCTATATTATATTTAAGTGTATAACAAAAGCTACGTATTAAAACGTCATAATTTGAAATAGAAAGAGTAGTTAAATATCATTCAACTTTGTATAGCTGATCTCAAACATAGGAGTCCATTCCATCTCAATCGTACTCGTATTAAGGAAACGTTACTCATATTAAGGATGATGATGTTTATTTCCTCGCCACGCGTTGCCCATATGCCTAACTTACAGTGCACCATGGAATGAAAAGCTACTATTTTGTTAGGCCCTTCATGTGTGACAGCTATTACTTTTTTCCTTTCAAAACCACGTCACACCCGTGGCGCTAATTTTAAAGACTGTGCTTTAGACACCACTGCAACCGTGCGTGGTTGCGTGTGGCTTGTGACACCTTAGCTACATCTTAGCCAAACACGTCCTATGTGGAAAGCTATGAAATAAGTTTGTGAGGACTCAAGGTTTTAGGTGGACAGAAAAAAAGGATGACCTAGTGACCAAATTTTTCGTTGTGGTTTTTCTGGTTAGGAAGGAAAAACGTAATGTTAAGACTAACACGATCAAAAAGAGGATGAACTGTTTTGTCGCCATATAAAAAGGGAAGAAACGGGGGTGGAGCTAGAGGCAGCAAGAGCTAGCCATGCCCCCTTCTAATATCATAACAATTTTTTTTACTTCTGGACAATAAAATCACACAAAATATAATTAGAATAGATTTTTTTATCATCTAAAGAATACATTTAATGAAAATTTAGGTTTACAACATGTGTACTTACATTTTATTATATTTTGCATTTGTTGAACATGTCCTTAACTAGTAAATTTTTACTGAACTACACAGTACATATACACACGCTTAACCTGTATAAACCTACACACATTCTACCTCATTATGAGCACCTTCGAAATACTAAGTTGTTAGGTTTCGAGATTCACGTACGTCTTATTATAGACAAAATAGTCATTTATCACGAGACAAATAACATTGTTAGATCGTCAAATACTAGAATGAATTCATGAAGATGGTAGTGGTTACATGATAACTTTTGATCGTCTCTCTCTCTCTCTCTCTCTCGATCTCTCCAGTACTCCATCTGATGGATGATGGTCAGTTAGTAGGTGCATGCAGGTGATACGCTAGCTCGTCCATATGCATGTTATGTTAGCTAAGACAAGACTGTGGTCGATCGCTAACATTTTGCTTCCTCATCTCAACCAATGCAAGTCCATTTACGATGACTGATGTGCTATTGAGCTTTACTAAAAATCGCTTTCGTTGGCGGACCAGCGCGGCACCCATCACACCTGTCAACCTGCCCTATTCCGTGGTCCTGGCCACTAATCAATTGCCGCAAAGACGAGCTTGAAAGGATCATCCCCGTGTCTTTTGTTACTGATCACTGATCACTGATAAGAAGAGAGTCCCTCCTCATCCCATTGCTTTTGTTACTGATCACTGATAAAAAGAGAGGCCAACACTGCACCGATTTGCCTTTGCGGCTGTGGCCAAGAACAGACGCCTGGCCAAAGGACTCGATAGGGCATGGTATGCCATGGTATGGCGTCCGCCATACATTAAGTTTTCCGTGAAATACGTGGCGTGCATTGCCATCCCTCTGTCCGCCGCGCCGTCGCTGCAAAGTGCATGCGAACCTGCCGTGCTCGCTCATATCTACTCATCTGTGCCAGGAAGAAGCAAGATGCAATGCAAGGGTGACCGCGCGGATGGAGGCACTCAGTCAACTATCAGCATCGGATCGTCGATCGCCTTTGGTCAGAGGTGGCGCAAGGTGGCGGCGCGGCAGACGTACGGGCACAAAGATATCGACGAATGCGGCCTTGTTTAGGATACACCCAAAAAACCCAACACATCAAATCTTGCGGCACATGCATGAAGTATTAAATATAGATAAAAATAAAAACTAATTACACAGTTTGTCTGTAAATCACGAGACGAATCTTTTAAGCCTAGTTACTCCATGATTGGACAATATTTGTCAAATAAAAACGAAAGTGCTACAGTGCCAAAATCCAAAAATTTTTTGGATCTAAACAAGCCCTGCATCGTACGCCCTCTGCGGTGTTGCTTGCCGGCGTGAGGCACAGGCACGGCCGTGCATGCAAACGGATTGACGTCCAAGGGAGAATGCAGTTTGCCTTTGTCTTTTTTTTTAGGTCGACGACAGGGATCAAAAGATCCCCCCCACACCTGATATATTAAACCACAGATGCAGGCATGTGGCCTTGAAACTTACATTGTTTCTGGGACAGGGGATGTGGGGGAGATTACATAGCAAAGACATACATTACACCGGAATTCAGAAAGAGCATTGTGGCGGCGAGGGATGCGGCGACTAGCTCCGTATACAGCCCTCAAGACAACATCGATCGTGACGGTGCATGCTTCAAGAGTTCCCAGCAACAGAGTAGGAGTAATGGTGAGTTGGCTGCAGTCGGCATCGTTGGCGGCGTCGAATCGTCGATGACTACCTTGGCGATATGCTTGATGCTGCACCAGAATTCTCGTGCGAATGCGCACTCTGACATGATGTGGTCTACAGTCTCTTCACCATCACGGCACAGATCGGAGCAGGCGTCCTGAAAGCAAGTACATTTTTTTGCGCACCAGCGAGGATTTGCATTGGATCTTTTACTTGATGATCGAGCAGCCATCCGAATACTTTGACACGGGGCAGACCGAAGTTGTTAGACCATATGAACCACATTGAGGCTCGGTAAATTAGTCACTGCAGCACCGGGCTCGGGCAGTCGGAGAGTGGGTGGCGGATGCCACCGTCTCCCATGATCAAACCTTTGCAGGACATCAGCCACCAGGAGGAAGATATAGGGTGACAGCAGGGCGTCCCCTTGCCGGAGACCTTGTAGTTTGCCGTGATCCAAGGGCCGAGAGTATCGGTATGCCATTTACCAGCACAGCGGAGCGGGACGTAGACAAGCTGCTTCATCCATCGGCACCAAAGAGGGGAGAAGCCGCGCACTGGAGGAGACTCTGCATGCCAGTTCACAGAATCGAACGCCTTGGCGAAGTTCAATTTGATCACCAGCGTCGGTGCCTTCCGCTTTGTGACAACACTGAATCAACTCTGTGGCGTAGACGAAGTTTTCAGAGATCGATCTGCCTTTGATAATTCCAGTTTGATCAACATCGATCAGTAGGATCTTGACTGAATCAACTCTGTATCCTTTTTTTTTTCAATCAAATAAGGTAAAGATGCAGACGCTTGCCCCTAAAACCACACACATTTAATTGTATAAGACAACAAAAGTGATTGCTATCGTAGGTTTCTGTGACAATAGAAGTGATGGTTGTTACAAGCTTTCGCCACACCTCAGGTCTTGTTTGGATGTAGTCGGATTCACATCAATCCAAATGTGTTGAGGTGGATTGGAGTGGTATTTGAACTAAATTCCACCCCAATCCACACCAACACACATGGATTGAAGTGAATCCGACAACATCCAAACAAAACCTCAATTTAATTCCGTCCTCCACCGCGCCGGTGTGCCCGCGGCGCGTCCAAATCCAGGTGCGGCGGAGTGTTTCTTTTCTTCGATTCACCCCTGTCGCCGGATGCAAATTGGACTGTATTTCTTTTATTAAAACAGTAGAACATCGGGCGCCCAATGCAATGACTTAAAAAATAGGATCTAGTGGACATGGCTTGATGGTAACACTAAGACCTGTGCAAGCACCATCACCAGTTCACCACAGTGCAAGAACCTTAGATATGACGTATCACAGGATGGTCCAGCAATGTCTATGTTAGATTAATCTTTTTGACGCTCTATAGAAGCACGTTGTATGTTTGTTTAAACTTTTCTACTTAATACAATGATACATAAATCTTTTGCATATTAAAAAAACATAGAAAAAATAATCATAAATAAAGCAACTATATATCATTAATGTTTTGGTAATGCCGATAACATGGTTTGTATGGCCCTTATGTCTCAGTTCAGCATTGTTTACATCACTATTACTACAATATTTTTTTACAGAGGCAGGCGTTTTGGATTTTAGGAGGCGGGTAAACAAAACGTCTCCAATAAAAAGTCACAGAAAATCAGACATTAACCGAGGTAGTTGTCTCACTCGTCTCGGTTAATGAAAAAAATTTAAAAAACCTAGAGTCCATCGGTGAGCCTATTTCTGAGCCCACCAGCAAGCCCGGTTCCAGCCCTACTGCTAGCCACCGCTAACGTTGAAAACAGAACAGAAATATCCCGAACCGAACCGCATCGTTTTCTAAATTTGACCCAATCGATTCTGTATTTTTCGGACAAATTCGGATTCGGTTCGAAATTCGGAGTACTAAATTCGAACTCGGAGCGAAATCGGTTTGGGGTTTGTTCGACCGGTTTCCATATTTCCATATTATATTCGGAATTTGATCGTTTTTAAATTCGGACAAATTCGGATTCGGTTCGAAATTCGGAGTACTAAATTCTAACTCATGTTATCTATTATATTCAGATGCTTTGACTAATGTTGTGGCTAAACTCAAAATTGAGGTATGTTCATTGACTGCTTGGTGAACTTTAGACATGTATTTCCTAATAATTGTTTGTTCTAGACTTATATATTTGTGTGTCGGTGTGATGACACTTGAGAGTTTATGCGGTCATGTACTTGTTTGGCTATTGACTGTTATCGGATGGTATAGTATGGTTCTGGACTTCTGGTAGTATGGTACTGGTGGCGAGTGGACACGTGGGTGGTGTTCGTACACTTCGTTAAGATTATGTACTGTGGATCGGTATTCCGTATTAATTCCGTATACCGACCGTGTTCGATATAATTTCGCTCGAATTGGTTCGTGTTCGAGATTCCGTACGTTCGAGTTCGTGTTCGTGTTCGGCTTTACCGTTTTCGTTTCCGTTTTCGTATTTAAATGTAAAAATAGAAAATAATTGAGCAGTTTTTCGACCGAGTTCGACCGTTTTCATCCTTAGCCACCGCAGCGCTGCCGGAGCGCACCTCCCTATCGGATCCGTTGTCGGTGGGCTCCTCCACGCTAAATTCGTGTCGTGGTAGAGCCGTGAAGGTGGATCCATCTCCTCCACGCCAGATTAGGGAGGGGGGTTGGCCGCGTGCTGGTGGAGGAGCTCGGGGGAGGGAGCACTGCCGCAACGCTTGTACAGCCGCGACCCGCCTTGCCACGCCCATGCTGCACGTTGCTGGACCTGGAGAAGGAAGGGGTGCCGTCAGCCACCGGGTTGGAGAGGGAAAGGGGGGCGCCGAGATCTGGCCTCTCTGTGCACCGACGAGCTCGAGGAAGAGGGGATGTGCCACAGTTGCCGGATCTGCCACGCCAAGGCCAGATCTAGCCTCCCCGTGCGCCAAGTGCCGGCGCGGCCCACCGCCGCTGTGCTGCATGGCAGCACACCGTGCCACCGCCACCGGAGAGAGGTAGGGAGATGGAGAGGAAAGGGAGAAAGAGGAGTCGGTGAGGGAGGAGAGGTGAGTGGGGTGCCGTGGAGGGGAGGCCGCGATAGTGGGGTGCAAGAGAAGCCGTGCGGCTGTGGTATGCGAAGTGAGGGGCGCGACTGCCGGTTGGAGGAGTGGGAAGGAAACCCTAGACAACAGTATATATACAACGGCGGGATATCAGGCTGAATGGGATGCCTACTGGGCCATGATTCACTGAGGTGGGCTTTATAGAGTAACCATCTCCAAAAATAGATTTACCGAGGCGGCCTCCGAAAATAAACTATATTTGGAGGCAGTTGGCTTAAGACGATTGCTTCGGTAAATCGATTTTGTGAGGCTGTATTTCCAACCGCCCCGGTCAATAAAAAATGTCTGCCTCGGTTAATCCGAGGTATTAACCAAGGCGGTTGGAAATTCTGTGCGTCTCCGAAGTCTTCTTTAAAACGCAAAGTGCATGCCTCGACGTTGAATTAAGACACTGACTAGAAGGTGAACTGTACACAAACGATTGGCTATAAACGAAAGCAGTGCAACCCTTGACCAGTTGGTAAATGGAAAAAGGCAATAGAGAAACGATCTTGCCAAACGCCCAAACATAAGTACATGACAGTGCAGAATAAGATGCATGGAAACTATGCAAATTCTCATTCTGTTAGACCATGTTAAGGCCTTATTTAGTTCCTAAAAATTTTCAAGATTTTTCTCGTCACATCGAATCTTTAGACGCATGTATGAAGCATGGAATATAGATAAAAAAAATAACTAATTATACAATTTGTCTGTAATTTGCGAGATAAATCTTTTGAGCCTAGTTAGTCCATATGATTGGACAATAATTGCTAAATATAAACGAAATGCTACAGTGGCCAAAGCCAAAAAAAAAATCCCAACTAAACACAAGGTCTAAGCTTATTAGGTGGGTCTATTGGCTCAAGAGGCACCGGCGTGGGCTCGCGTTGGCGCATACATGCAACTGCCGGTCCAAAACCCATACATGTACCTGTTGCAAATCACCTTCCGACTTGTGCCCCTCCGCCGCCGTCCCTCGCTCCTTCCTTCGTCACTCGATCGTGGCTGCGCTGACGATGATCCAACCAAAACTCCCAATGAGACCCTACGCCCGCCCTCGGAGACGCATGCGATGGCAATGCTCGTATGATTGAAGGAGCGAGAGCGAGCAAGCAACTGGTGAATTGTCATCACGCACGGCTTCAGCGGCAGCGACCCAGCGACGCTCTGCATGATGGACGGGCACGGGCTGAATGATGCTGTACTTCGATAGTTTGGCAAAGGCATTCCACGTCAACGCGCCTGCTTGATCATGAATGAGCTCGTTCGTGCATGCGAGTTGCGAGAAAGGGATGGAGGAGGTGGGGGTCTCGCATTTGTTTGCCTGCACCAGCTCGAAAACTAGCTAGCTCAGGGCCGCACACTAGCTTCTGGTTGTTTATCTAGATGAAGCAATGAGTCAGGGCCGCACACTTCTTAAAGCGCCTAAGAGCATAGCTCTAGAGAAACTAAGGGCGTGTTTGGTTGGGATGTTAAAGTTTGATGGTACTGTACTATTTTCGTTTTATTTGGTAATTAATATACAATCATAGACTAGTTAGGTTTTAAAAAATCATCTCGCAAATTATTCTCTAGCTGTGTTTTTTAGTTTCGTAAATAGTCTATATTTAATGCTTTATGCATGTGTCCAAACATTGATAAAGTTTACCGACTCAAATCAAATAGGGCCTAAACCAAACCTTATTCAGCCTCATGGACGAAGCTAGCGGTGGGGCTCTAGCCCCCCTACCGCTACTGATTTAGTGGAGCTCCTAGTGTTTTTCTTCTAATTTTAGACACAAATTTATAAGGTATGGTGGGCTGAGACTTTTATTTTTAGATATATTTTGTGAATTAATATAAGACTACTTGAATCTAATATATTTTTTCCTATTGTGAGGCGTTATAGTAAAGTTAAGTCGATGTAACAATTTTGTTCAGCCCCTCCTACATTTTTTTCTGGCTTTGTCCCTGTTCAGCCTGGCTCGCATGTTGCTGCCACGGGCCACTTGAAGGTGTTGGTTGTAAGAGTAGAGGCTTGAAGCCATGGCTGATGCATGTAAACAAACATATTATTTGTTTATTACATAGGCCCATCTAGTTTAACTTAAACAAACAATATATAAGTTGCACCATTTACACCTACGGCTACTAGTCTTATCCATAGAAACAAACATATCCTCATTCTCTCTCTCCTTCACAACATTACACCACCACAAAACTTAAAAGTGTCCACTCTTGAAAAAAAGAAGACACACCACGTCATCTCCGTCCACAAGATGCGTCAATTGACTAAGTGAAAATATGTTTGGATGGCGCCCAATATATAGAGATGGTATAACCACTCTGATCCAGGCAAACAAACATGTCGTTCATTCTCTCTCTGCATCGCCCCACCACAAAACTCAAAAGTGTCCGCTCTTAGGATAAAAATGCACACTGCGCCATTTCGGTCCACAAGACGTGAAGGCGTGCATGCGTCACCATTTACACGTATCCCTACAAGTGCTTTGCCCAATCTAGATGGTACAACTACTCTTATCTAGGCAAATACCCTCATTCTCTCCACCACTACACTTCACCGCCACAAAACTCAATAGTGTCTGCTCTCATAAAAAAGATATGATGCGCCATCGCCGACCATAAGATGTGATATGCATGTGTTTTGGTGATCAAATTGATCGATCGACTGAGCGAAAATATGGCTAATTGGCGCCCAGAGTGCCTTGGGCCACATGAAGATGCTACTTGTAAGTGTAAAGGCTTGGAGCCATGGCTGACGTAGGCAAACAAACACAATATTTGTACACTATGCCATCTGGTGTAGTTCAAACAAATAATATAAGTTGTACTATTTACATATGTCCCTACTAGTGTTGACTCAATCTAGATGGTATATCACTCTGATGCAGACAAACATACATGTCCTCGTTCTCTCTCCATCACCAGCACTGCACCACCGTAAAACTCAAAAGCTGTCGATCTCATGAAAAAAAGACATGCAACGCCATCTTCACCCACAAGATGCCAATGCATGGGTGCGTCACAATTTACACCTATCCCTACTAGTGATGGTCCAATCCCAATAGTACAACCACTCTGATCCAGGCAAACAAACATGCTCTTATTTTCTCTTCATCATTAACCACACCACCACAAAACTCAAAAGTATTTGCTCTCATGAGAACAGAAAAACACGCCACGTCCTCTCTCTCCACAAGATGCGAGTGCGTGTGTGCATCACCATTTACAACTATATATCCCTACTACTGTTGGTCCAATCCAGATGATACAACCATTCCAATCTATGCAAACAAACTTTCCCTCATTCTCTCTCGGCCACTACACCATACCACCATAAAACTCAAAAGTGTCTACATACTCTCAAGGAAAAAAGAGACGTCACGTCTCCTCCGTCCACAAGATGCGAGTGCATGCATACGACACCGCGATCGAATCAATTGATTGACCAAGTGAAATGTGACTAGCTAGCGCCTAATCAATAGAGTGCCTTGGGCCATGGGAAGATGCTACATGTAATGGCCCGTTTGGATGTCATCCTCCAAATTTTAGAGGTCTAGAAGCTTTAGAGCACTTTAGCTCAATTTTAAGATCTAAGGCTCTAATGCGAGGTGGGCTAAAGTTTAGATCAAGCTAACTTTAGACTACCTAATCACGAGGTATCACACTTGCAAATCATATTGCATACAAATTCAAGTGTATTAAGTTACATGAAAAATTACATGGTAATCAAAATATATCAAGTTTGAACTTGCAAAATAAGAAAGATTTACCATATCTACCAAATTATGCATGTATCAATTAAATCTAGAAAAAGATTTTATACACCTAAAACTTCCCTTATTTATACTAATTCACAAAATAAAAAGCTAAATAGATATTAGGGTAAATTTCACATATTACCTACCTCTTGATTATAAGGTAGTAGGTGATTGTACCATTCGACCACAATAAATAAATGACTCACAATTATTTAAGAGTACCATAATAAAACTCAACACAATATTTGTTCCTATAGGCTATAGCTAGACCCATCTGGTGCAGCTCAAACAAACAACACAAGTTGCACCATCTAAATCTATCTCTGCTAGTGCATACTTAATTTAAATGGTACAACCACTCCGATTCAGGGCAGTCCCATGCTAAACTACATGTTGTTTCTATATCTATTAAATTCCATAATCACTATATGTGAAATCATAGTCTCAATGGATAGTTTCTACGAAATAATTTTTTGTTCAATCACATTCATTCACTCTCCATTCTCAACCAATCACATCACTTCATATTTTGGTTCTCGTGTAGACATGATTTCTATTTTATACCCGGTTTCTATAATTTTTGCTCTTTCTCTTTAATAATTACCTTTACCTTGCCGCATCAGCAAAACACTTAGGTGACAGTATAACTAGCTCTCATCGTACAGACATGCTCTCTATGTATCCCTGCACTGCACCGCTCAAAACTCAAAAATGGCCACTCTGAGCCCCACACCACGTACCCACGAAACGCGAGGGTGTTCAACGGCAGCGGGCGCCTTTGTTTTACTGGTGGAGCAAGCAGCCTTTTCGCTGCAGCCTGTATAGACCACAGCCGGGCGATGCCCCCACTGCCCACTGCAAAGAGCAGGACTACAATACTCCAACCACTAGTCGTTAGCAAGGCTTTTTATTTGCTTGGTGGTCTTTTGTTAACATGTGTGAGCCTCTCGTAGAACACGTGCTGGGATTATAATCATTATATATTGCTCATCTTTCCTAAGAGGAGTCTGAGCTCTGAAGCTTACCGCCGAGGTTGCGAGGCGCCGAGCCTGCAATCTGTTTGGCTGCCAGGTGAGTGCTGCTGCCCAGATCGATCGTCCTCTACAATGGCGGAGGCATGAATAATTTTCAAGTGTGACGAGGTTTATATTGACGTATGTATTTCAGAGCAAATGCACAAGCTCGTGGTGGTGGCAGATTTTGATGGCTCTTACGGGTGAAGTGGTTAGGGATGAACATGTGAAGCTTGAGGCCGTAGGTTCTAGTGCTGGTATCCACGAGGCGCTCGTTTTTCGCGTGACTTGAGACTTGCGCGTGTGGCTAACCCAACAGGGCCTCTCCTAGTATTATTATTATTCAGTTTCAAAAAAAAAAAAGAAATCATTGATGAGATTGATTTTTCCTTCATTCCCATCTGGATCTGAGTCTCACGGCTGCCAATGAACAAGACGGTGGTGGTGGCCACGATAGTTGACGAGGTGGGCGTGTTCATGAAGGCGGGCATCTTGATTTGTTTTCACGCATGTCAGCCTCTTTAACAGACCATCATATAAGCGACCGAAAGAATAACAAATATTGGCACACAAGACTGTTTGCTTTCATAACATTACAACATATCATATACCAGCAGCGCGAGCACCAAGGATGGTTAGCAGCAGGGGACAACAAACACAATCAGCCTGCTACTCCAACAGCGCTATAGCTGTTATCCTCCAGTGATGAACAGTTCCGACAAGGCCCAATAACTACAACATTGCAGTATCATCTGCGTTGATCGTTGGTAGATTTTATTACTGCAAAATTGATCCCCGCAGCACTACCGATAGTTACGGTAGACAGGAGTGTACATGCAGCTCTCTGCATATTTCACCAGGTCTCGGGGGGGAGGCAGACGGGTCGCCAAACCTGCACAGGGAAGTTGATGATGTCAGATCTGATCAGGCAGGTATGAGACTTTTGGTGGTGAATGCCAAGATGTGGAATGGTGTCGGCAAAATCAAAACAGAGGACATGCGTACCGAGTTCATAAGCTTTTGCAGCCACGGCTGCAGCAATGTGCGCAGAGATCTTTCTAATGTTGGTGAAGGGTGGGAAGATCGATCCCGTGACAAAGTTCTCCTCTGTGGCCTGATCAGCTAGTGCAGCCGCTGTTTGAATGAATGAAACATGAGATTGGTCCCTAGTCTCATCAAGTCAAGGTATTAAAAATGATTTTCTATGAAACATTTGGAGCTACTTACAGGCGGCAAGAAGCATGTCCTCGTGGACACGGACGGCTCCAGAAATAACAAGACCGAGGCCGAGTCCAGGGAAGATGTAGGCATTGTTCGACTGTTGTAAATAGCACAGTTGAGTTAGCAACAAACAACTTATGTTTTGCGGGTGTTTACACCAGCAAGATTGCATTGCCTAGTAGGATGTAATATTAGAAACAAGTTCTACCTGCCCAGGTACAAAAGTCTTCCCGTCGTACTCCACAGGGGCAAATGGACTGCCACTCGCAAATACTGCACGACCCTGAGCACAGAGTGCAAATAAAGAGATATGAGTTGCAGACTACAGAGTACAGAGCCCGCAAGTTTCGTTCCAGAAATCAGCCACTTCTTTTCTTTTGTCCAATTAGATCACAGTTTAATAAACGAGAAACTGAGCACGGATAATCTTCTAGTGATGGACCAATTTGCAGACAAAATGGTAGTCAGACAGTGCACAAAATGCGAAATGTTTTGACTCGAGTGGACAAATTTGCAGATCAAATTCTGCACAAGGTAATTAGATAGCTCACCTGAGTCCAGGTATATGCTTGTTCAGCAGTGCATTCAGAATGTGAGGTTGGATTTGACAGTGAAAAGATGATAGGCCTCTGCATTTACAATTAGCAATACCAGAGGGTCAGCTTTCCATCCTCACAATATACCACCAACAATGACAGAAAACAGAAGAAGAAAAATTACCTCATTGAAGGAAGCCATGGCCTCAACAACTTCTTTTGTGAATGTTCTTCCAACTCCAGATGTCCCAATCAGAACTGTAGGTTTGATGGACTAGAGGATATGACGAAATGTTAGTAAATTATTTTTAATGAAAAAAGCACAAACAGCACAGCTTTAATTGAAGGCGGCAGCTGCTAATGAACTTTAGTACAATCTTAAATGCACATGAGCGTGACTACCTGAACAGCATCATATAAGGTTCCCAAGGGCTCATGCTCATGTGCCCAAGGTTTTTTGAATGGCTGAAGGGAGTTTTTACGAGAGTCAACAATCAAACCCTGTATACAGAATATCGTGTTAGGACGTCAGATAAACAGGTGAGCAAACATTGCACTAGCAACAGAGCATTTTCCTTTGGTTACACACCTTTGAGTCCACCAGCCAAACCTTCTTGCGGCACTCTTCAATTGGGGCCTTCGTCTATAAATCAATCCGACCAGTGCATGTTAGAGTAAGAACTAGGACAAAGGAAAACCTACCACACATTACGATACTAAAACAATGTAGCTAGTTACCTGTTTTGAAATCTCAAGAGCAATGAGTTCTGCAATACCAGTTCCAGCCTGAAATCAAATACATTATCAGAACCTTATTGATGGGTTTACTTTCCTTGATAAAATAGAATCTTACTAATAGTCACAATCTCAATTCAAAACATACTAGTACATAGTATGCTTCGACAGTTGGGTGACAAAGGAAATAACCAGATGTTTTAACAAACCTCCCCAGCACCAAGGAACAAATAAGTCTGCTCTGCCAGGGTCCCACCAACCATCTTGAGTGCTGCTAACAGACCTGCAAGGACCACTGATGCTGTGCCCTGCAAACATTTATATTTCCAAATCAGTACCAATCACAAAAGGCAATAAACTGAAGCATGGTTATATCAATTAATTAAGGTTGCCCCATGGTATCAGTAAAAATAAAAATACCATGGGTGGTTCCATTACCTGGATATCATCATTGAAAACAAGATGGCTCTTCCTATATTTTTCAAGCAAATCAAAGGCATTATGATTGGCAAAGTCCTCAAACTGTCCAAAATTTACAGTGTTACATTTTGGGATAAAGAGTAAATTGATCTGGCATAGCAAAAAGTACAATGTTGAGTCTAACTCACCTGAATGAGGACTTTCTCACCGTAGATTTGCTTAATAGCAGCCATGAACTCTTCCATAAGCTCATCATACTCCTGCCATAAAGGAAAATGCACAGATAAGATCTCAAGTGTCACATATTTTGTGAATTCCCAACTCCCAGCAGTGTCAACACAACTACATACCTTGCCAGTTGCACGTTTTTGCCGGAGTCCAATGTAGAATTCATCATTAAGCAGTTTCTCATTATTTGTGCCAACGTCAATTGTGATAGGCAAACACTGCAATGTAATTTAGAATTCGCCCATTGAGATAACTTAGTTGTTTGTTGGTACAAAACATACAGGACCATTACAAGAGATGCAACCAAAAAGGGGACAGAAAAGATATGAACGCTTACAGCTGATGGACGAACTCCTCCAAGAGCAGTGTATAGAGCAAGCTTGCCTACAGGAATTCCCATTCCCTATAGAAGGATTCAGTATAATATAAGCAAAGGCCCTCAAGTAATAAGCAACTAATGAGAATCATACCTGACAACCCAAATCTCCAAGTCCCAAGATTCGCTCACCATCAGTAACACAGATAACTTGAATGTCCCTTTGTGGCCAGTTCCTTAGAACTTCTAGGACCCTCCCCCTGGAACACACCTCGAGGTCAGTCCAGATCAAATAGGTAGATGGTAGACAGCTATATGTTATTGTAAAGTTCAAGCAAATATAGGCACACATACTTGTCCCTCAGGCTGACATACAGACCCTGTGGTTGTCGAAAGATGGACCCATACTTCTGGCAAGCCTCACCTACAGTTGGTGTGTAAACAACAGGAAGCAGCTCCTCCACATTATCAATTAAAAGCTTGTAGAAAAGCCTCTCGTTCCTCTCCTGAAAACAGGAGGTGTTAAGCACAATGATGCAACCAACCATTCATTCTAAGTGAACATCTCATATCAATTATGCTGGCCATCGCAAGCTTTCATATAAGTGTAGAAAGGATAAACTGGGATACCTGAAGGTCCATCATGGCCATATAGCGCTGCAAAGGGACCTGGTACTGCCGCAGGTTGTGCATGATCTTCTTAATCTACACATACGTTAACATGATTTTCAGTAAATAAAAAAAGAAAGAAAGAAAGGTCAGGACAAGAACAGATACTGTTCTAGCCAGTATTGTGCCCCATACTTGGAGTTCCTGAGACACAACTGCAGGAGGAAGCAGTCCACGCAAGTAGTGTGCATCCCTCTCCTTCTCCGTGAAGGCAAGACCCTTGTTGTGATGTGGATCCCTCAAAAGGGTGTAACCGCTGATGTAGAAACAAGACACGTCAGCATATTTTTCAACCAAGTGAAGGAAAATTATTTATTGGAAAGAATTATGGTCGTATTTGAAAGAATTATGGTGGTAGATTCCAAGAGAAGCTTTGCAACACGCCATGAACATTCTACAGCCCAGATTTTTTTTTTTGGGTGACATGGTATTGATGCTTGACAGGCTACCAATGTGTGCGCGGCAGAACGTTATCATTCAGAGGAGATTACATGACAAATTCGATTTGGTAGTATGTTACCACAATATGGTTGCAATTTAGTATCAATTTCCATCATATTTCACTGTCGAAGGGGTAGTGGATGAAACCAGACAAATAAGTATCGCTGTGGGCCAGCTTAGAATATACTTGCCCGAAACAGGAAAAATCCAAAGCAAAGCAAACAATTGCCGGCTTTGATCAATAACTCTGGACCTAACTCAGCATCAGTTCATCTGTGAGTCCAACCCGATTCAGAATTCTACGACAGGGTAAAAAAAACATTCCGAATTCAGAATTATACAACACCACCAAAGAAACATACTGAAACTTGCTAGAAACTCCCATGTGACATATGGTGATTTAACAAATCTAGACTATTGCCTTGTTTAGTTCAAAAAATTTTCAAGATTATCCATCACATCAAATCTTTTGACACATGCGTGGAGTATTAAATATAGATAAAAATAATAATTAATTGCACAGTTTATCTGTCAGACGAATCTTTGAGACTAGTTAGTCTATGGTTGAACAATAATTACTAAATACAAATGAAAGTGTGAAGTAAACAAGGCCTATATTAGACTGGCGCTTCTTAGTTAAGCTGGAGCACGTTTCGATAAATTATTATTTTGAAACTAAAACAAAAGGCAAGAATAAAGGGAAAGTTTCGGAAGAATGTAGCTGATCAAGCACGCGAGCACTAATTGAACCAAACAATTAGATTTGAGTATACGTAATCAAGCAATAGTGAAGTATAACCAGATTTGACTAGACGTAATGGAGCAACAGTAGAATTAGAGCTAGACAGCCAAAAGCCTCACGCATCTACACTCCTAGACACGTCAGCATCACGCGGACGAAACCGCGTACCAAGCCCCGGATCAACACGAGAGTCACCAAACCAGCAAAAGCAAATAAACCCAGATCGGCGCATCGAGACCTCCGCCCGTCCACGGCCCACCTACCCAGATCCGACTCCCAAATTCACACCCCTGCGGCGATTCGCCGGCTCACCTTGCGACGGAGAAGGCCCAGGGCGTGACGGGCAGCTCCTCGGTGGCGCTGTCCTCGCCGTAGGGGTCCTCGACGACGCCGCCGGTCGCCGCCACCTCCACCTCCTCCTGCGTCTCCGTCTCCGCGGCGGAGCCCATCGCGACCGCCTCCACCCGCTTCGGCGGCACGGCGCGCACCTTGGCCGCCGCGGCCCTCCTCCGCAAGGTGTTCCTGTAGGTCCTGCATCCGTCGCAGCTGCTGCCACCGCCCTCGCTCCGTCCTCCTCCCCGCTTCCACTGCGGGTGCGGAGAACAAACAGACAGACAGACACAACACACAAGCTCAGGCAGGTGGTGGCAACTTGGGCTGGTTGTACTGTACGTACGAGGAGAGCAGAGTAGGTAGCCCGCAATCGCGAGGTCTAAATCGCGCGCGCGGGGCGCGGGAGCACCGGGAAGAAGGCGTAGCGGAGGGAAGAAGGTGGTGTAGAATAAGGGTGGTTAGGCGGCCGGTCGTGGAACGTACGTACCGCGGAGGCGGGCGACGCGGCGGCGGTGCGCGCGGACATCATGGTGGCGTCGAGTTCGGGGGATGGACTGGAGAGAGGGAGGCTGGAGCGGAGCGGCGCGGCAGTGGCAACTGGCGAGGCGTCCTCCTCCTCCTCCCTCTTCGCAGCCGGCAGCGTGCGTGGAGAGGGGAATGCGGGTGGCGAGGGAGGGATCTTCTCGTATAAAAAGGGAAAGCGAGGGTGCTCGAGCAGTCGAGCCCGCTCGGGTCTGGGCGCTGCGCGTTCCAGTTTTCCGCGTGTGCCGCGCACGTGGACGGGGCCGTGGTGGGGCCTGCGGGGTCGCGGCTTGGTGGTTGGCTGTGGCGCACCGTGGCCTTTATACTGTAGGTATTGACGGTGCAGTTCCCTCGTTTTTAGCCGATGGGATGATGATCGTTCATTGAACTGCCTGGTCGGCCGAGTACTACAACACTACCACGGCCACGGGTTGTGGTTGTGGGTCGCTCGCGGTCAAGTCACGCCCAGTACAACACGATCACCCAAGCCACCGACGTGCAGTACACAGCGCACGCGGGCAGGGAAAGACGAGACAGCCCCGTGACGTACTGACGACTCCGCGGCGGGTTCCTCCTTCCCTCGCGCGCCGCGCCGCGGCGAGTAGACACCTCCACCCGCGGCGCACGGCTCTCCGAGCGTAGCCGCTGACGCGGACCCGCCCAGACGGGCGCGCATGACGACAGGGGCCCTTTTAAGTGCCCCCATAAGTCAGCGGCTCGTCTGATCTCCAAGGGCACTACTGTACGGCTGGGTCGCAGGCGGTGGAACGCAAAAGTCGAGTTGAGGCCTTCCCTGGGTACCCCTGCACCGCACTAGCTGCGGCCGCGTACGTACGCTGGGACCCGGGCGCCAGACGCTGTCTACTGCCCTGTTCGCTTGCCTGCATCACGTCCGTGGCCGAAACTGCTTCTGACTGCGTCCATGAAAACCATCACATGGTTTTCAACACCGGTGGGCGTATTTATTGTGGGCCACCGTCCCTGATATACTAGTAGGTCTTTATTTAGTGCGATCTCAAATCTTTACGTACCAAAACTTTTTGACTATAAACTTTACATTGAAATAGGTATTTAGATACTTTTTAAATTTTTTAGTCTACAACACACAAGACACGAGTCTCTAAGCAAGTTTACACAGTTTCGAAGCTCGAAGGTCCGAAATTACAAATCTTTACACCCGAGTTTTACAAATCCCTATTTAGATCCGTTCTTCCAAAAATGCTTATTTCTCCAAAAGTTTTGGTTGTTTGGCTGCATCTAAACAGGACCTTAGTTTACCTAAAAAATCAAAAACTTTTCAAAATTCTCCGTTAAATCAAATTTTATGGCACATGCATTAAATCAAGTTACTTCATGATTGGACAATATTTATCAAATAAAAACAAAAATATTATAATATCAAAATCCAAAAACTTTTTGTATCTAAACAAAGCTATAGTACAAGATTTGAGGCCTCTTTAGATCCCAAAACTTTTGGATGTAAATTTTACATTCAAATAGGTGTTTAGATGCTTCTCAAAATTTTTGGTCTACAACACACAAGACAAGGGTCCCTAAGCAAGTTTACACAGTTTTAGGGCTCTAAAGTCCCAAATTTCAAATCTTTACAGCTAAGTTTTACAAGTCCCTGTTTAGATCCATTCTTCCAAAAAGTGCTCATTTCTCCAAAAATTTTAGCTATTTGGCTGCATCTAAACACGGCTTGATGGATTATTAACCGATAATGTGTCCCAAATAATTCCTAAATAGTAAGTATGGAAAATTTCTATTGACTATTAAACAAAAAGAACAAATAGCTAGCGAGTACTAAATAGCTGGTTTAGCATGATCTCTCCAAAATAGCACTTTCACAGCTTAAGTAACTTCCCGTTGCATTGTTCATTTTTATTATTTCGACACTCAATCTACCTAGCTATTTGTAAATTACCTAATATATAGCCCTGATCCGCTGTGTTTCTGCAGCGCTCTTGCTGCTGCATGATGCAGCCACACCTCAGGCCTTGTTTAGTTATACCAGAAATCCAAAAACTTTTCAAAATTTGTTATCACAACGAATTTTATGGCATATGTATAGTGCATTAAATATATATTAAAAAATAATTAATTGTACAGTTTGCTTGTAATTTATGAGACGAATCTTTTAAACCTAATTAATCTATGGTTCAATAATAATCGCCGAATACAAACAAATGTGTTATAATACCGAAAAACTTTTCGCCTAGAGGACTAAACAAGGCCTCAAACGAAAATGGCTGCTGCAGAAGTGCAATCCAGCACATGAAATCTAAAATTCATTTCGCAAATTATAGATAAATTGTGCAATTAGTTATTTTCTTTTATCTATATTTAATCATTCATACATGTATCGTAAGATTCGATATGATAAGAAATTTAGAAAAAAGTTTGGATTTCAAGTGTGGCTAAACAAGGCCTTAGATCGATGTCACATATGTGACAACAGATGCTCGCGTCGTCTATAAGGTCAGTCGCATTCAAAATTTCATGATAGTTTGATGTGCGTTAGATAAACAAGTAAATTTATTGTAGGACACTCTTCAATGGTGCTCAAGGTTTAAAATCGCATATTATAGACATCTTTTTCAGGAGTTATAAACCTATAATAGAACTATGGTAGATGGAGTTCTGTCAGAAAACCATAAAAATATGAGTAGTTAGTCTAAAAACGCCATCGACGAAGGATGGTGGTGAGTCTATAACGAGATCCACGCCATCGACGAGGGCCATCGTTGGACAACGACGACAACCGCGGTGTGCTAACGACGAGGGCCGCCGCAGAATGATGATGAGTCGATGACGTTGGACTACAGCAATGGCCCTTGTAGGATGGACAATAAGTTGATGACGTGGGATTATGACAAGGGTCGCGGCGTGCTTGATGATGATGAGAGCCGTCGTGGCACAACAACGAAAGGGTCGCGACGTGTTGACGAAACCACAACTAGTTTCTATGCATGTCAAATTGTGTAAGCACTATGTATAGAGAAAACCATATACACTTTAATGGGTAACTTCTTCAAAATAAATTTTTGTCTACTCATATATATCTTCTCTCTGCATTATCTACTTATTATATCAAGTCTCTCTTTATCTTGAATCCCATGTAGACATACTCCCACCACACCTTTTGTGCCGCCTAGATTTTCATGCTACATAGGAAATTTTAGTGAAATTTGTATCCACGAACAAGAGTATTATAAAAATATATTAAATGATTAATCTAATAATAGGTATTATGCACTAAAAATATTAGTATCTCTTATATAAATTGGATCAAAGTTGAATATGTTTGACTCCTCGATACGTGAGAACTACACTTAAAAAGAGGAGAGAGTAGTTTCTTGCCTAAAAAATCATTTTTTTCCTATTTCTTCTTTAATTTCAATGTCACGCCACAATTTTCTCAATTGACACCTTAATCAAAAAACATAGAAACCATCTAATTTTAGGTTAGGAGTACCTTATCCATTTGAGACTTCATGTTTTTTTTTAACCTTGCAAGATAAAGTAGCCACAGGATATGGCAAGCTTTGGTTGAGCCTACTGTGTGTAAATAAAGAAAAATGAGTCAAACAAAGCTCCACGATCCACGGTTATATGGCACGGACCAAATTCAGTCTATGCCTATATAAGGTGAATTTTCATAAGCAGAAGCCGTGTGACTAAACTTGGACGAGTTTCCCTAGCCTTTGACAACAACTATAGAGTATATATGTTCTAAAAAAAACTATATAGATCATAATTTATTTTAAGACAAAGGGGATATATAGTATAATTCGGGGAAATATACTCTCTGCAGTCCTCCAGTTTAAAAATAAACTTATAATTATGTATTGCATAGTATATTTGATTAGAATTTCAACTTTATCAAATTTATACTATCTAAATATTATTAGTCAGATTATTAAATCAAAGTTTGTAAAAGCTTAGGGCTTCTCCATTGGAGAGAAAAAAGTGACTCAATGTCCTACATGTCAGCAGAATGAGTCGGTTTATCCACTGGAGTATATCGACCCATGAAGGAGAAAAAGAAGAGTCGATGCAAACTTTTGCATGGGTTCATCAGCGGCCATCAGCAATAAAAAATGATTTCTCCCTTCGATGAAGGGCCATGAAGGTTGTATCCTCCTTGCTACCGTCCCATTGGAGGGCCCCATGTTCTCCACCACTGCGGATGCTCTTAGGCCTTGTTTAGATGTGAAATTTTTTTAGATTTCGTTACTGTAGCACTTTCGTTTGTTGTGGTAAATATTGTCTAATTATACACTAACTAGGGTCAAAAGATCCGTCTCGTGATTTACAGTCAAACTGTATGATTAGTTTTTATTTTGTCTATATTTAATGCTTCATGCATGTGCCGAAAGATTCGATGTGACAGAGAATCTTGAACATTTTTTAAATTTTGGGGTGAACTAAACAAGGTCTTATATGACTTGTGGCGGACCGGAGGAGAACTTGTGTTTCTAAGGCCTTGTTTAGTTCCGAAAAGTGAAAAGTTTTTGGTACTGTAGCACTTTCGTTTGTTTGTGACAAATATTATCTAATTATGGACTAACTAGAATCAAAAGATTCATCTCGTGATTTACAGCTAAACTGTGTAATTAGTTTTTATTTTTGTCTATATTTAATGTTTAATGCATGTGCCACAAGATTCGATGTGACGAGAAATCTTGAAAACTTTTTGGTTTTCAGGTGAACTAACAAGGCCTAAGCCGCCTGCCCGTCACTCGAAGCGTCAAAGTAGCATGATGCGAGGGTCACTCCGGGAGTCCGGGGTGGTTGGTGTGGGAGGCTGTGGGAGTTGGCGACCCGTACCAGTCCCCCACGCCACCCTGCACGACCCAACGGAAGCACGGGAGCCACACGAAGCCGGTGGCCGTGGCCGTGGCCGCTGCTGCGCCGCTAGCCCTGGCACCGGACATGGCCTGGTTGCCCGTGCCCCGGCCCCGTGTGTGGCTCGTCGCGGCACCGCGCCCGCAATCGCGCGACCCTCTTCTTCCGGTATTCCCAGTGGGGCAGTGGGCACCGGTGGTCTATACAGGCTGCAGCGCAAAGGCTGCTTGCGCCACCAGTAACGCTGCTGTGCTGTTGGTGTTGTGCGCTGTACCGACCGGGACGCCAGCCAGCCACATTTCTGCTTGATCGATCGACGGGTTTGATCGCGGCGATGCATGCGCGCACGCACGCAATCGCAGCTGATGAGTGGAGATGGCGCGAGAAGTGTCTATATTTGTTTTCCCTTTACGAGAGTGACTGCTTTTTAACTTTTGTTGTGGTGGTGCGATGGAGAGAATGAAGGCTACCGCAGGCCGTTCGGCTGCACTACTGGCTGTGGCTGCAACTCTGTAACTACATACTCCCTCCATCCTAAATTGTAAGTCATTCCAAGAATCTTGAAGAGTCAAAGTATTTTCACGTTTAACCAAAATTATAGAGTGAAATACTAAGATTTGTAACGTAAAGTGAGTATACTATGAAAATATAATTAAGAAAGAACCTAATAATATTTAGTTGGTATCATAATAATTATTATTTTATCATATAAATTTGGTCAAACTTTAAAAAGTCTGACTCTCCAAGATTCTTGAAATGACTTACAAATTGGAATGGAGGGAGTAAGTATGAACTACTATAGCGTGAACTATAGAAGTTGCAGCCTCAAAGCTGCAGCGAGCACGCCTATTTGTTTGCCTGGATAAGTAGTGAGGCATTATGGCCGTGTTTAGTTCTTTATGGAAAAAATTTCGCGACACTATAGCGTTTTTGTTTGTTTGTGATAATTTTTGTTTAACCATAAACTAATTAGGCTCAAAAGATTTGTCTCGTCAATTCCGACCAAACTGTGCAATTAGTTTTTATTTTCGTCTATATTCAATACTCCATGCATGCGTTTAAAGATTCGATGTGACGGAAAATTTTGAAAATTTTTGTGTTTTTTGGGTGGAAGTAAACAAGGCCTATATGGATCGAGCGCTAGGAAGAGTTGGCGTGGCATATCTTTTATTTCTTCTTGGTGTGGCATATCTTTTATTTCCTCTGAGCAGACACTTTTAAGTTTTGCGATGGTGTGGTATAATGACAGAGAGAGAATAAGAACATATTTGTTTGTGTGGATTAGAGTGATCATATAACCTGGATTAGACTAACAGTACTAGGGACAGGTGTAAAATAATGACACATACTTACATCCGGTGGATGAAGATGGCGGGGATGCGTGGTGTGTCCCCCACCCCCCCTCCCCCGCCCCCCACCCTCCCCTGAATTAGACTAAGTGGGTGTTTGGTTTGCTCCAGTAAACTTTACCGCCTATCACATTTAATGTTTGGACATACATAAAATACTAAATATAGATTATTTACGAAACTAAAAACACAAATAGAGAGTAATTTGTGAGACGAATCTTTTAAGCTTAATTAGTATATGATTCGACAATAATTTTTAAATAAAACGAAAATGTTATAGTATTTGTTAAACTTTACCAACTCCAACCAAACACCCCCTAACACTACTAGGGACAGGTGTAAATAGTGACACACACTTGCATCCAGTGGATGGAGATGGCGTGGTGTGTTCCCCTCCCCTCCACCTAAGCATGGTGCAATCTATCAACGAAGGGAATGATGATATGTTTGTTTGCCTGTATTAGAGTCACTGGCGGAATTAGGAGGGGCCATGACCACCCTAGCACAATGATTTTTTTACATATATATGAAAAATTCAATTGCATAGCTTAAAAAATGTTATTTCACTCTATTTTGATGATAAATATTGTGCTTTTTCATTATCAGTATACTAAATATATGTGTAAAAACAATGAAAAGCTATTGAAACATATATTTATTGTACATATTTAGCAATATATTACGAAGTGCCCTCGTAATCTAGATTTAGCGGTACCAGGTGGGTCTATATGAAGAAATATTGTGTTTGTTTGCCTACTTCAGTCATGACTCCAAACCTCTATACTTACAAGCAACACTTGCGCAAGAGTAGGGGGGCAGCAACATGCACATAATTCAGTTTCTCTCTAGCCGCATGTTGCTATATATTTATGAAAGTGTTGTTTGTAAGTGTAGAGGTTTGGAGTTATGACTGATGTAGGATAAACGAAACTCATAATGTACGGTAGTTTTTTTTTTGGCGCTTTAAAAAAATATATGGACTTGGCTCATTGCTTCATTGAGATAATTAAACAAACAAGAGAAAGTACACCCTATAGCTATAAGGACAACTCCAACTAAACTCTCAAATTTTGCACCCATATTCTTACAAATGAGAGGTCGTTATCCATATTTCAGCCCTTACTTGGTAGAGTACTCCAACCGATCTCTTAAAATGTTCCTATTTTGCACTATATTGTCATGGACCCTACTTATCAGCTCCGCTTTTCAACTTTATCGAAAGAGAGAAAGAAGAAATACGCAGAGGATGAGAGACTCCTACATGCATGTAAGGGTTCTAGAGAGAGAAATGAGAGTCGGGAGCCAAATAGTTGTTCGGTTGGAGAGCAGATTTTGAGTTTTAATCTCTCAGAAATGGGATAGGGGTTCATAGAGTCTGGTTGAAGTTGCTCGGAGCCACCTTTCCAGGCAGGCGAACAAAGACACGCGGTACCACCGAGAGACCCATCACCTCTTTTTCGTGGCATGCACGAACGAGCTCATTCATGATCAAATGCGTTCACGTGGGATATGATATGTTGCCAAAACCATTCCGGTCCCCGATCCGATCCAACGGGCGCCCGGGGCATTACTGCATCGTACGGCGATGGATCAAAGTACAGCACGATTCAGCCCGTGACAATCATACGCGTCGCTGGTCGGTGCGTGGCAACTGACAATAAACAATTCCCCAGTTGCTCGCTCGATCGATCGATCGATCGGACAAAGCGGGCGTCGCCATCGCGTGCGTGCATCTCCGCTCCGGTCCCGCCGAGGGCGGGCGCGGGATCTCATAGCGAGCTCTGGTTGGAGAAGCTCTTTCTTGCATTTTTCAGCGCATGCAGCCGCCACGAGTGACGGACGAGTCGACCGACGCACGCACGCACGCACGGTTTGGAGGATTTTTGCGGCGCGCGGGCGGGCGGAGGGGCACAGGCTAGATTCGCAACAGGTACTGTGCGTGGGTTTTGGATCAGCAGTTGCCGCCAACGCGAGCCCAAACGCTGCTTTGGCATGGTGTGTGTGGGAGTCGACGAGGCAATGCAAGGAGCTCGACGATGCGTTGCCAATGCACGGTTGTGAGTGTGACGGGGATATCCTTTTCTCCTAGTCCTAGGCGTCCAAATCCCGCTATAATAAAAGTATTAGTTAGTAGAAATTAATACTCTGAAACGAAACGAAATATAATGCTGCATTGCATGCAACCAAGTGCATCATTGGGTTTGCGTTTAAAACCAAACAAAACTGTCTCGTCGCAACCAAGGATGAGTATATACTTAATATATACTAATACTATTTCCTCAAAAGTATATACTAATAATAACTGGACTGAGAGAGGTCCAAACGCACTTTTCCTTAATATAAATGAACATCCTTGCAAAGTCCAGCGGAGACCATTGGTTGGCAAGGCTTTTTAATTGTTGGTCTTTTCCTTTCTGAAAGATCTCTTGGTGGTCTTTGTAAATGCGTGTGACAGTGTGAGCCTCTCCTCGTGGAACACGCGATGGGATTATATAATCATTATATGTTGCTTGTTTTTCTTAAAGATGAGTCTGAACTCTCAAACCGAGGCCTTGTTTAGTTCCAAAAAATTTTCTAAATTTTTTTAAATTTTCCGTTACATTAAAGTTCACATTACATGTATGGGTTACTAAATATAAATAAAAAATTAACTAATTACATACTAGTTTGCTTGTAATTTGCGAAATAAATCTTTTAAATTTAATTAGTTTATGATTAAATAATATTTGTCAAATATAAATAAAATTGTTACCAGGTGAGTATGAGTAGTGCTTGTCTGTTTAGGTCTAGCGGCTAAAGTTTGATTCGTGACACATCAAATGTTTGATGCTAACTAAAAAAATTAAATATAAGCTAATTATAAACTAATTATATAGAAGTAGATAATTATTAGCTCATATTTATCGTAGCACCATATTGTTAAATCATATATTAAAATCAAGATTCATAGATTTGTCTCGTAAATTAGTCTCAATCTATACAATTAATTTTTAATTAATCTATATTTAAATGCCTAAATATTTGATATGGTAAGGACTAAAGTTTACACCGCATCTGTCTAAGCTATTCTTTAACCGTCAGCGCCATGTGTTGCGGGAGCGAATCATGTGCAGGAGTGTATCACATAGGGAAGGAGACTCCGGCGAAACAACATACGCACGGATGGCACGAGGAGACTCCGGTTATTCGGCTGTTGGTTTTTGTGGCTAATGAATCGGCTGATACTGTTTTGATGTGAGATAAAAACACTATCATGGTTGATAAAGCCGGCTCATAAATTCAAGCGGCTTTTTTACTGGCTGCATGTTAAAGTTGACTGACCGATCGTTCTAGGACTGCTTGACTGGATAGAGCCTGGTGAAGACTAGTAGTAGTGTAAAACTAGCAAACTTTACTAGGGGAAAAGTTAAAGCCCAAAACAAACCAAATCCATGCGTTGCATGCAAGCTGCTATGCTGGGGATAGACGTCATGAGTTAGATTCGGTTTGGATATATCTGCAGGCCAGAAACCGCACGGTAATGGTAATTCGGTGAGGTAGTGGGAAAGGAAAAGGAGAAAAAGGATAAGTTGACAGTTGAAGCTCTGAGGTGGGCTGCTAACCTGATAGCGGCCCGTAGTCAGCAGCTAAGCCCATTATTTCAGGAGAAGCTTCAATTCCGGCCTGCTACATCTGTAAATCATATTTGCAGTACTAGGCTGTGCAAACTAGTCCGGAAGAGGTTATTCTTGGCCGACATACGGATGCGCTAGTGGGTGCGTGTGTTTGTCCGTTTTTTTGGGCGCCTTCGCAAAGATGTAATACTGGAAATTATCATCTGCTGCATAATGACATTTCACAAGAGCATGTTTGTTTATCTGAAAAGTTATAACTAAAAATACTGTTATTTAATTTATTATGAAAGAAAAAAACATTATTAAATGATCGATAAATTCGGTAGATAATTTTAAGCGAAGAATCCCAATTGTGATCTTTCTGGTGGTACTCTTGCAATCCGAATGGCCTGCCAAGGAGTTCCCAAAAAATTCTGCAATTTTTTTGAATTTCTCGTCACTTCGAATATTTAGACGCATGTATGAAGTATTAAATATAGACAAAAACAAAAACTAATTACACAGTTCACCTATAAATTACAAAACAAGTCTTTTAAACCTAGTTAGTTTATTATTAAACAATATTAGCCAAATACAAATAAAAATAATACACTGTCTATTTTTTTTAAAAAATAAAAGTAAACAAGGCCCAAATTTTGGTACAGTACGAGGCAGGCTTATCCAATTTATCAACGATCTCTATCTAAGACGCCACGAGTCCGCGTAGATGTTGTGATGCAGTAAAACACGTGCGTTGTTTAGATACTGTAGCATTTTCATTTTGTATTTGACAAATATTGTCTAATTATAAACTAACTAGGCTCAAAAGATTTGTCTCATCGATTCCGACTAAAGTGTGTAATTAGTTTTTATTTTCGTCTATATTTAATACTTAATGTATACGTTTAAAGATTCGATATGATGAATTGCCACAATACACAAGCGTACAATTTTGCTGCTCCACATGTTCACGTCGCCATCGATGCTACCTTGCCAAGTGTGACCACTCCTGGTTCAAAAAAAAAAAAAGTGTGTGACCACTCCTGCCTCTGCCTGCTTCACTGCACTGCACAGCAGCCCAAGAAGGAAAACTCCCGCGAAGCCGTCCACGTTCATCGCTCTGTCCAGAGGATCATTCCGGATTCCCAACGAATCCGGACACCTCTCGCACCGGCGCCTCACGGTCACGGCTCACCGTCTCACACGCACGCGCCCGGGCCCGGCAACGGAACGAAGCCCCGATGGCGAGCTTCTTCGAGGGCGCGCGCCTCCCGCAGCAGCGGGTCGTCGAGGGCGTCCCCTTTCCGGCGGTGCTCGTCCCGAGAGCTCCCGCCGGCACCGGCGCCGGCGGGGTGGACGAGTTCCTGGCGGCCGTGCGGTCCGAGCGGGCGTCCCGGCTGGAGCCGCTGGTGCGGGACGCGGGGGCCCTGCTGCTGCGCGGGTTCCCCGCGACGACGGCCGCCGACTTCGACCGCGCCGTGGACGCCTTTGGGTACGAGGAGCTGCCGTACGTCGGCGGCGCCGCGCCGCGGACCAACGTCGTGGGCCGCGTGTTCACCGCCAACGAGTCGCCGCCCGACCAGAAGATCCCCTTCCACCACGAGATGGCTCAGGTAATTAAAATTCTTCAGCCTCCTCGCCAACTGAATTGGGCTTGCTTAAGCCTTTTTTTTTTCGAGAACATGCGTTGCTTAAGCCTAGTAGAGCTTGTTCGCTTGGCAGAAAAATTAGAAATTCTCAAAAAGTGGTATAGGAAAAGTTATTAACAGTCGTGAGCAACACTGTTCTAGCTATAGATTTATTTAACCAATAATGTAAGAACGCTGCATACAGTGGTCATTTTTATGCCAAGTTGCCAACTTTCAGTTAAATGAAAAACAGTTTGTGATTGCAAATTCCATTTTTTGACCACATAATGTCATCTAGAACAGAGTTTGGTTAGCATGATGGAATTAGAGCATCTCGAGGAGTTTGGTATAATTTACTTGCTAAATTAATAGATCTAGAAAGTTAATAAAAGAAATAGCAACTTTAAATTTTGTTCTACTCCAACAGTAACCTATAATAGCTTTCTGAAATTTAAAAATTATTTGCGATTGCAAATTTCAGTTTCGAGCTCATAATGTCATCTAGAGCAGAGTTTGATGACCAAGGTGGAATTATGGTTTACAACACGCTTTGTTTTTAGGTTCCAACGTTTCCATCCAAACTGTTCTTCTTCTGTGAAGTGGAACCAAAGAGCGGCGGGGAGACACCAATAGTACTGAGCCATTATGTCTACAAGAGGATGAAGGAAAAATTCCCCGAATTCGTGGAGAAGCTGGAGAAGGATGGGCTGATATATACAAGGGTTTTGGGAGAGGGCGATGACCCGTCTTCGCCAATCGGGCGTGGATGGCAATCAACATTTCTCACTAAAGATAAAGCCGTTGCTGAGGAAAGGTAACACATCGCATTCTGCCATTCTGTGGTGATTTTGTCATGAGTTTGGAACGTTTGCATTCCAATCAAAAGAATTGAGGCCTTTGTAACATCTTTCAGTTTCATCAGATATTCATGAATGACCTTATGTTATTGGTGAAGCACCGTACCACATGCATTCCCTACTGAGTACTGAACTTTCGACGTACTCAACCATTCTGCATGAACATTGAACAGGGCTGACAAGCTCGGGATGAAGCTGGAGTGGACGGACGACGGCGTGAAGACGGTCATGGGCCCGATCCCCGCGGTGAAGTGGGACGAGAGCCGGGGGCGGAAGATCTGGTTCAACAGCATGGTCGCCGCCTACACGGGGTGGAAGGACGCCCGGAACGACCCCGTGAAGGCGGTGACCTTCGGCGACGGCTCGCCGCTGCCCGCCGACGTCATCGCCGCGTGCGGCCAGGTCCTGGAGGAGGAGTGCGTGGCCGTCCCCTGGCGGCACGGCGACATCCTCCTCATCGACAACTGGGCCGTCCTCCACTCCCGCCGCAGCTTCGAGCCTCCTCGCCGCATCCTTGCCTCGCTCTGTAAATGATGTGTGTATAAATATAAATGCGCTGCCATGGCCCCCTGGACAGTGGTAGTAAGGCCTTGTTTAGATGTACCAAAAAATTCAAAATTTTACAAGATTCTCCATCACATCAAATCTTGCGGCACATGTATGAAACATTAAATATAGATAAAAAAAGATAACTAATTGCACAATTTATCTATAAATAACGAGACGAATCTTTTAAACCTAGTTACTCTATGATTGGACAATGTTTGTCAAATAAAAACGAAAGTACTACAGTGTCAAAATCCAAAAAGTTTTTGGATCTAAACAAGGTCTAAGTATATGGATTTATGGAACTGCTTTGCTGCTCCGATGAATTCCTGAACTGTGGAACGCTGGGATGGGAAGAGTGATGTTTAGAAATTCCGTAGAATATTGGTGGTGTGTGTTAGTGTGTACGACCATTAGTGTATAGAGGGATTCGTTGTATTGAGCACTGGTAAACTCTCTGAACTGGAAGCAGCAGGAGAAAGTGTATGGGAAGTTGGGAACAGGCCTAAAAGTACATTGGGAACGGGCCGTCTGGTTAACAGGCCTAAAGGTCTGTTTGGTTACGGGGCGTTTGGATATATTCATGTCATACTATCTATGAAACTAAAAACATAATTAAAAAGTAATTTACGAGAAGAATTTTTTGAGTCTAATTAGATCATGATTAGATACTAATTACTAAATAAAACAAAAATGATACATTATCTATTAAACTTTAATAATCCTAACCAAACACCTAGGTTAAATTAGTGTTCCTACACTTTTCTGCAGGTCATCTAAAGCCCGTTACCGTAACTTATATGGAGTGGGCCGGCACTCGTTTAAGCCCGGTTCACTTTAGTGTTAGTCCATAATAGATTTGAGATTTTTTACGGTGCTTGGGAGGAACCGGTGGTTCCTCCTGTTAACCTTCTTTGCGGCGGGTGTTAATAAAAAGTTATAATTAAGGGTAGTTTAGTATTTTGCCTAATGTACTGATTCTCAGCTTCTAAATCCAATTCCACGAACTGCTTCGTGTCGTGCTTCGCGAGATCTACGATGTCTCCCAGCTCGTCGCCAATCGAGATCTACGATGCCTACAGCTGAAGTTTGGGCATAGACCACGGCGCTTTCTAGCTCGTGTAGACTTGCAGGCTGAAACTTGAACCGGCGACTCGAGCTGGAGGAGAAACAGCTGCCGCTGACCTTGGATGCGCACACACCGCTGCACCTCCAGGCCTGGAGCAGCTGCCGCCGGAGCTGGACCAGAGAGCTTGCACACTGGTCAGGCCTCACGTGCTATGAGAGGGAGGGAGGTCACTGGTGTGCAGCGCCTCGCAGGTCACCGGCTCGCCGCGCCGCCTCGCTGCAAATCACGAGGGTGGGCTACTGCCTCACCAGCTCTTTAGGACGTCGCTCACCGGTCAGCTCCGCGCACTAGGAGAAGGATGCAGGTGTGGGGCTTGCCCACTGGGGCCGCGCGCCACTGAGATCTCGTGTCACCGCCAGCCACCGAGGGCCGCGCACAGGGCTGGGCGTCGCCGAGCCCCGAAGGGAGGTGCCGGGCCTGCCCACCAGGGGCCGCGCGCCGCCGAGCCCCGACGCCAGCCAGCAGCCACCGGGGGGCACACGCCGGTGAGATTTCGCGCCGCCGCCAGCCACCGAGGGCCGCCGCTCAAGAAGACGATAAGAGAGACAAAGATCGGTGCAGATTTGAGAAGCAGCTCCTGTTTGTGTGCAAATGAGAAGCAGCTTCTATTCCAGTGCTGATGAGAAGTGGACTTCATTTTCTGATTCAAAGAAAATAGGAGATGTAAAAATACTGTTATACCCTTTTTGTTTATTTATAAACTAGTTCCGGGTCCACTTATTCTTTGGTTCCGGTCCACAACTTAAGTTCCTTTCATCTGGTTCTTTCTGTTTTTAAACCATCGGATCTAAGCAAACGGATGGTTCCCATTTATTCCAAGCATAGTAAAATTTCTCAATAGATTTAAGGCATTTTTGGGTCTACTAACTAATATTAATAGCTAAAGTTAAAGGATGGGATCTAACATGTTTTTTGACTATTAGCTAAGGCTATCTCCAATAGGAGACCCATTTGGGAACCTAAACCTAAAATGGGTCTCCAATATAATACCTATAGAAGACCTATTTTGGTTATTATGAGAGGCATAACCCAAATTTGGGTATCCTTTCTCCTCGATACCCATTTGCAGAGAGTGTTGTCTTTTAGGTCTTGTTGTTGGAGAAGATTACAAATAGGTATGGAAGCTTTTACTTGTAACCCAAAAGACAAATGAGTCTTGTATTTTGGGTGATGATTGTTGGAGATAGCGAGGGTTTGGTCAATCTAGTACATCGGTAAGTAAATGAGTGCTAATAGATACTAGTAGTTCATAAAAGGATGAAATACTCACTTTTCAAAGAGTCAAATGATTTCTAAAGTCTGACCAAAGTTACATAAAAAAATACTAATATTTATGATATAAAATAGGTATGTTAATATATTTCATAGTAAATCAAGTTGGAAACATAAATGTTAATATTTTTTACTATAAACTTAGTCAAAGTTACACAAATCCCATAGATACATACCTACTCCCTCTAATCCAAATTATAAGTCATTTCAAAAATCTTGGAGAGTCAAAACATATCAAGGCCTTGTTTAGTTCCCAAAAAATTTTGCAAAAAATTTTCAGATTCCCCGTCACATCGAATCTTTAAACGCATGCATGGAGTATTAAATATAGATGAAAACAAAAACTAATTAGACAGTTTGGTCGAAATTGACGAGACGAATCTTTTGAGCCTAGTTAGTCCATGATTGGATAATTTTTATCAAATACAAACGAAAGTGCTACAGTGTCGATTTTGCAAAATTTTTTGGAACTAAACAAGGCCCAAGTTTGACCAAATTTATATGATAAGATAATAATAAGTATCATTAGATTATTTATTAATTATATCTTCATAGTATATATATAAATGATGTGTAACTCAAACTATAATTATGTTCATCCCAAATTATATTTTTATAGTATATCTTCATTAACTACTCGCCCTGTGAATGATGTGTAAATCTGTAACACCCCCCCCCCCCCCACCCCACCCCCCACCAGTGGACTAAGGAGATTATGGATGGATGCTGACTTGCTGCTCCGATGAACACCTGAACAGGGGAATTCACTCGCTGGGAAGAATGATGTTTACAGATTCAGTAGAATAGTGATGGTGTGTGTGCGATCATAGTGTATGGACGGGTTCGTTCTATTGGGCACTGGTAAACTGTTTGAACTTGGAAGAAGCAGGAGGAAGTAAAAGTATGTTGTGAGCGGGCAGTTTGGTCAATACTCAACAGGCCTAAAAGTACGCTGCATTGCTGTAGGTCATGCTGAAGCCCATAACCTTAGCTTATGTTCAGTGGGCCGTCACTCGTTTCGAGTCCAGTTCAGTTCACTTGGGTGTCAGTCCCGTTATGACCAGAACAGATTTAAGACAGCTTTGGATCTATACTGATTTGGGCCAGTTAGGGTTAGTTACTGGTTTTGGCTAAAAGTTAGTATAAATTAGCCAGGGTTAGTCAGCTAGTTGGCTAAGAGCAAGCTAAAGACTTAAAAAAACAAATAAAACCCACCTATATTAGCCAAATGTTCATATAAGCTAGGGCTAGAAATTAGTTGGTTAACAATTAGCCCTATACGTCCAAACAAACCCACAAAAGGTGGGATCTAAACAGGTATGTTAATAAACCTGTTAGTGTGTTATCTACTAGCTAGTAGAAGGGTGCTAACAGGTGCTACAAGTTCATACATATCTCCAACCAACTAATCATATACACTAAGAGCAATTCCAAGAGACTCTCTCTATCATTCATAATTGTTAGGGATGGATACTTTGGTGGGGGAAAAAAAAATCCTCCTATAGTTTCTTTAAGTGGATATCCAAATATCACCATCTACTATTCTGGATCTCTCATAGACAAAGATAGATACTGAAAATCGCTCTGTAGAGTGTGCACAAGAGAGAAAAGTTGTTGGAGAATGCTTGAGCGTATCTGCCGAAGTATTTTTCTTTCATAATAAGTTAGTGAACAGTACTTTTAGCTATGACTTTTTAGCCAAACGAATATGACTGTAGAAAACAATTCCAAAGGCATCATGCTAGAGCTAAAAGTTAGCAGGCTAACAATTAAACTTATACAAGTACTTTTTTTTTTGAGAAATAACTTACACAAGTACTTGTGTCGCTGTCATCATGTACTGCCGATATCCTCCTCCACAATTCCACAGGCATCCATGATCCACCCACGCATGATGATGAGAATATATAGTACAAGACGATAAGCATGCCGCCGGCACTGGATAATCAGGCTCGGTAACGACAATCATCAGTAGGCAGGACGCAGGAGATCTGATGAGAGTGTAATAAGCATCTCGCTTTTTCCCCGGATGCGGCGAACGAACTGATGTTCCCATCCATCCCAAAGCCGAGCGGCCGATTCTGTTCTGCTCAAGTAGTGCCAGATGGATGCTCGCCCCACTCGTCGTCTCGGCCGCTCCACGACACCTCTCAGTCCCAGCTTGGGGAAGCAGAAGGCAACTAGGCTTGGCAAGTGCAGCCGTCACCCCTCAAATTATGCCATTGCCAATGCCATCATTCACCCGTCTGGTCTCTGGAACAATTCCTTCTGGATCCGAAAGCAAAGCTGCTGCAGGATCGGAGATCCGTTTGCTCGCGTTGCGGCGTCGCCGATCTATATCTGAAGACTGAAACACCTGTCGCTTTATTTGCAGCCATCACACGCGTCGTATCTTGTCCAGTTCTTCTCAGAGATGCATCAAATCCAGGCAGGGTTTTATAGTATTATTAGTATAAGATTATGTACAATCATTGGGAAGGCAACGCGATGATGAAAGATGCTAATCGATCTTTGCATTGGGCTTTAATTTCTTCCCCTGATCCGAACCTACGAGGAAAGTGCTCGATCGGTCAGTAGAATAGTGTGAGCATCTGGAAAAGGTAGACGTAATCCCATTTCCCGACAGGATTAAAAGGCACTACTCCTGCCTTGGCTAGCTAGAAAGGTAGCAGGAGCTGATCCTTTTCCCGGGTGGATTAGTGGAGAATTCCAGGTGTGGCTCAGATTAATTATTAGGGGTACCTTCCTAGGTTAGGACGGAATAGATTTGGAGTAAGGCTGTGTGTTTGGATTATAATTCCAGGTTATGGAAGCTAGCTACCTTGGAATTGAAGCGCCGGAATATGAAAATTTGAGTTTGTACATGTTTGGATCCATATATTGAAAAGGTGATTTTGAAAGTATAAAATGTCTAAAGTGTATCGTAACTCTAGTTGTGACAGACTGATAGTTCATGTAATAGGAAAGCAAACAGGAGGACATACTGTAATGATCATGTCAAGTTTAGAACCTGGAAAAGACTGGTTTTCTCAACTTACCCGATTATGGAACATGGACACTTCTAAGAACCGTAAAAGCTTAAGAATATATATATATATATATATATATATATATGTTTGAATCCCTATATAGGCCCTGTTTAGTTTGCCATTCAAAAAAATTTCATCCATCTCATTGAATCTTTAGACACATGTATAGAACATTAAATATAGATAAAAAATAAACTAATTATACAGTTTGGTTGAAAATCGCGAGACGAATCTTTTAAGCCTAGTTAGTCTATGATTAGCCTTAAGTGCTACAGTAACCAACATGTGCTAATGACAAATTAATTATGCTTAATAGATTTGTCTTGTAGTTTATTTTTTTTATTAGTTTCAAAAAACCCTCTCGACATTCTTCCGACACATCCGATGTGACCCTCAAAAAATTTTCATCTAGCCTAAGGTTTATGGAAGCCGGCCGGCCGGCCTCCATACTTTACTGGAACCCACCAAACAGGGAATGTTAAGTAGATAGGTTTTGCCAAAACCTGAGATATCAGTGTCGTGTGAATGACGCGACATAAGGAATCTTTCTGCTGAAGATCAGGGCCTTGTTTAGTTTCAAAATATTTTGCAAAATGGACACTGTAGCTCTTTCGTTTGTATTTAACGAATATTGTCCAATCATGGACTAACTAGGCTCAAAAGATTTGTCTCGTCAATTCCGACCAAACTGTGCAATTAGTTTTTATTTTTGTCTATATTTAGTACTTCATGCATGTGTGTAAAAATTCGATGTGACGAAGAATCTGAAAAATTTTGCAAAATTTTTTGGGAACTAAACAAGGCCCAGGTGGTATATATCGATTAGGAAAAGAAAAACTCGCAAATATACAAAACTATCAGTACTAGTATAGTGCCCGTGCGTTGCTACGGTTTTATTTTAGAGATATAATTAATAAAAACAACTGCTTTCAACGAAACAACGATATATTTTTTATAGTTTATAGTCTCAGACAATTGCGTATGATAATTAATAAAATCCAAAATACACTCATGAATAAGAAGGAATAATAAAGCTATGTCTCATATATTTATACTACAAATAAGTTCCTAATTGCTTAAGTAGATCTCAAAGCTCTTCAGGGATAATGTTTGCACGTTCATTTTGATTACTCTGTAGAATGTCCACCAAACATTCCGTCCTCAGCGAACCTCCACCCTGTGAATGGCAGATAGTAAGTTAACTTATTAATTTGCTATGCACTCTATAAAATTTACATAGAGGATATATAGTTTATATGCTTACAGGGTGGACAAACAATCTATTCCCGTCCCACTCTTTTAAATAACTGTATACAAGGAAGCCGGACACTTTCCTGGAGAAGAGCAAGTGTTTATTTATGGTAGCTAAATGACATTACTATTTGATGAGAAAGATGTAACAATAAGTTATATTTACCAGGAATAATTTTTTGGAGTCCATGTTGGAACTTCAGGATGCCACTCAGAAATATCAATGTTCCATGTAGCATTTGCCAATTTCATGGCATGGTTGAAATGATAGGCAATATCATGTAATGTAGTTAGATATGGACTACATCTATCAGTGCCTGTGTACTTTAGTTTAGGAGCAAGCGGGTCCATAATGTACACTATTTTCTTCCTCATATCTATTATGAATAAAATATAGAGCCTATCTCGATGATATGGCAATAGAACCTGTAAATGAGCACCATATAAGTGCAAAAATTAAGTATTTTAACTTTTTTTAAAACAATATATGTATATATATTATCTTACAGTGCTGCAGTTTTTAATATAGTAGCACGGGGTCCAACATTCAAACAATCCTGCTAGCTCTTCGTAGTTTATCTCGTCACGACACCGTGTATCTCGTCCAATCTGAGCTATATCCTGCTCAGTTTTTTTTTGCAAAATTAGTATATTCAATTAATTACACACAACAACTGAACAACTATATGAACTTACACAGAACTTGAGATCCATGAAGCACCATTTGTCTTCTTCTATAATAAACCTAGCTTCGTTGCATGCTACCGTCCGAACAGCCATATTGAAGCATCCACTATCCATGGGTTTGCTTTTATCTAAAATATCTCTGATTGTCCTGAGACTTATAGAGATCGGATATGGTGTGGTGCTCAGGACCCATTCTTTGCTAAGAATACAAAAGACGACGATTAAATAAAGAAATAGTTGATCACATCTTTTATTATTATTATCAATCGACCAATTAAAAAGAAAAAAAAACTTACTCTAACCACTCTTGATTATCAATCGACCATATGTATGTGCTCACCCGATGCAACAATTCCTCTCTGTTCATGAATATTCTGGTAGATGGTTTAGGCACATCGGTCGTAATATCAATAATTTCAACATCACTTGGACTATCTCCGCCTGCACTTGGTTGTTTGAGTTCTCGGTGTACATTCCTAATGTTTGATGTAGAATCCCACAATATAGCAGGTAGCTTAAACCTAAAATTATTGATATCATCCTGCAAAGTAGTTATAAGGATTAAGTTTTATAATATTAAAATCCTTGACCACACGCGTAAATGATATATATAACTAAATATGCATCATATATGAACTACCTGAGTTACTTCATCAGAGAGGGAAGATCCCGTCCAATATTCCATAAAGTTTACCATCCATAGACCGCACGATATTCTGTACATTAATAATTAAAAATATCAAACATAATACAAGTCTCGTGGCATTTACAGGTTGCATTTACAGGTTGCATCGCATTAATTACCCATCTTTTTGCATTGGCTCTTGGATCTTCTCAATAATACTCCATGTTGAGACATCTAGATTCTTCCACTTGCCTCGGTCAAGGTTTCTATCATGCTCCAATGCACATTTTATTTGTCTTTCTAGTCCTTTTAACTGTTATGATAATTTGTATTATTTTTCAGGATTAATAGCAATATAATAAGAAAAGATGTCAAAAAGGCATAATTACTCACTACAATCTTGAGCTCTGTACGGCCTGAAAACATTAGTCCCAACGAATCGAGTACATGTACCTCTTCTAGTTGACCACAAACAACTGCTAGGTACCAGTGGCATTTTTTTATATTTATTGGAAGGAAAACCTACAAGAAACATTCACATTTTAAGTACTGGCCATCAATATATAAAGGAATACTCCAATTATATCAAATAAATGATAGAATTAAATTTCACCATGTCAGCTTTTAAATAGTTTTGCACCCTTTCCGTAATGTTGTAGCAATTTTGATAATCAGAATTGTAAAACCAACCTTCATCATCAGAATGAATGCCTGCAGGTTCAAACAAAGCAGCATCAAACTCAACGTCATTGGCGTCTGTACACATCGACTTTACAGGTGTCTGAAGCATGCGGCTATCATTTTGTTCATCCGGAAGAGTAGGGCACGATCGGTTGCTGCTATCAACTGCTCTTGCTCTTTTATAGTCTCGTCTCTGTTGCAGCAATTTTGCCTTCTTTGTGGCATCCATATTTATGTACCAACTCCGACTTCTAAGCAGTTTGATATTGTCTGAAGTGGCACCTGGCCATCAAAGTACACAAGAGATATAATAGTAGATCTGTCATGTACCATCAAAATTTGCTCCCTATAGCAAGTAACAAACCTGGATTAATTACGGTGCCGTTTGAACTTTCAGTCTGCAAAGGCGCCAATGGTGGTCTTTGTTTTCTAACGTACTGATCATTCCTATGCAGCCAGTCCATAGAATCAGTAAGATCAATATTTTCTTGTCCAAGATGTATTGATGGCTGGCAAATGGCTGAAACACCAGTTTCTTGTGGTGACTTTTCTCCTGTGATACACATTCATTTTTTTACATATTATTTGATTTGCACCAATAAAGGACACATTTACAATTTATAATCAGCATTGACAAAGACAAGAACGTACCTAAGAGATATGGTGACAGAGACGGTGCCAAGGTCGAATGCACTGCTTCGGTCATTTGGACATCAGTGGCACCGGATATAGGTTCTACATCGCAGACCAGGTGTGGTTTTTTATTATCACCCTGACCATGTGTATTTGCCACTGTTGCAGCTCTTATCATTGCACGATATTCACGTTGCTTCCTATTCCGTTCTTCTCTTTGTTCACTGGTTTCCTGGGCCCTCTTACGTGCGCGGTATTCACGTTGTTTTCTATTTCTCTCTTCCCTCTTTATTTTCTCCTCATCTGGAAAATATATTGTGGCGTGAGTTTCAGAAAAAAATGCGAACTAAACCAATTTCATTGGTCGTGAACATACTTGTTTCATCGACGCTTTTACGACTGATAGTGTTTGATATGTCGCCAAACGCAGGGCGGGCTTCTCGCGGATCACCCATCGCAGACCTATAGACATGGAGTGCACTTCAAGACAATGGTCTGAAAATACTATTAGAAGATCTTACTTATTTGGTTTCAGAACAAGATAACAAATTTGCCAAAAGGGTTACTTAAAAACAACCATAAGGTTACTGCATTAGACAAATTGGATTAGATGGTTCCAAATTTACCAATATCTCTTCATTTCTCATCACATGGTTTAATTCCAACGCAATAAAGGATATTGTGATGATTTTCATTTTTCAGGTTGTCACTAATCTCAATTGTGATGCCAGAGTTGCATATCCTAAATGAAATTTTCCAGCATCCAAAATAACAAATGATCAACAATTGTCTGAACACACAACAATTATCAGGAAAAAGGGTTTGCTGTCAAGCATAATTAATTCTCAAAATTCTCAGAAACAGGCAATTTGCATCTCAAACTCATTGATCCAGCCATCTAGGTAACAGCAGAAAACCCAAACATTGATCCACCAGCATTTTAGATGACAATATAACAGACAAAGGGGAGCACACCGGCACAACCAGTCCCAGAATGAGACATCACACGAACAACAAAGGGGAGCACACATTAGCTGCTCTGGTTCTCTGAATAAAAAAGATACTGCTGAGATTCAATTTGAGTTTGCAAGAGGCGCTGTTTAGTGAAAGAACGGGTTGGTAAGTAACTGAAAATTTCCACACTACATGTATATGCAGCAGCATAAGGCACTGAATCAAAACAAAGATCCATATAACACATCCGGTCTCTCTCTGTTGTTCTCATTTTAGTTCCCTACAGATCTAACAAAGAGTATAAGTAATTCCATGTCAGTCTACTCATCTATTTTTTTTAGCAATCAAATTATATGGACAGTTTCATGAGAAAATAGTAAATTAAATAATTAGAAAAAATATTTATTGAAGCTTACTTCAACTATATGTCTCTGCCCTTAGCCACAACTCTCCTAATTAACACATCACATGAGCTGTAGCCCAATGGCTACAACGATTATTCTGTGATAAATGTTCCACTAATGTTCAGGTGCTGCAGAGAATTAGCCCTTGATACCTGCAGGGATGTTCAGGTGCCGGCGTCCTCGTCTAGGCGCGTGACGGCGGCGGCGTTCCCCGGTGCCGGCGTCCTCGGCTGGGCGCGTGACGGCAGCGGCGTTCCCCGGTGTCGGCGTCCTCGGCTGGGCGCGTGACGGCAGCAGCGTTCCCCGGTGTCGGCGTCCTCGGCTGGGCGCGTGACGGCAGCGGCGTTCCCCGGTGTCGGCGTCCTCGGCAGGGGCGCGTCCTCGGCAGGGGCTCGTCGGTGGCGACCAGGGGCGCCCTGGCGGCGTCGGTGGCGGGCAGGGCGGCGTCGGTGGCGGGCAGGGGCACCTTCGGCTGGGCGCGTGACGGCAGCGGCCCTCGCTGGTGTCCGCGACCTCGGCAGGAGCGCGTCCTCGGCAGGGGCTCGTCGGTGGCGACCAGGGGCGCCCTGGCGGCGTCGGTGGCGGGCAGGGCGGCGACGGTGGTGGGCAGGGATCCTGGCCGCGGCGCTGGCGGGCAGGAGCGACCTGGCGGCGGCGTTGAGCGACCTCGTGCGGCGCGTGGGAGGGAGCCGGGGCAGCGGACAGTCGCGACCTCGTGCGGCGTGTGGGAGGGAGTCGAGGCAGCGGACAGTCGCGACCTCGTTCCGGCGCGCGGAGGGGTGAGTGATGAGTTTGATCTGAGCGTTCCTGGCCGCAAGATGATATTTAGAGTTAATCTCTCCCCTTAATTTTGTAAATTAGACATCACTGTGTGCAATTAGGTGGGTGTACTTAGATTAGGCATGACTGTGGGGGTAGTTTTGTGTGTGGATTTAGGAAAGTTTTAAGTGGTGTATTATATAGTAGTGGAGAAGTACAGTACTCCACGTACGATAGATGGACGACGTAAGGGGAGCGCATCAGTGAAGTGATCCTCCTTTTTTTTTTTTGTCGATGAAGAAGAACAATTTGCCACGGCGCGGACATGCTTACGCTTCAGTAATTAACCCAGTGTTCGCTGTGACGAATAATATATTAATACTGTATGTACGACAGCACGCATGAGACCGTACGTGACGTGCGAATAGTGGAACGCCGGCTTGGCCGATCGCTGAAGGTACTACTACTCCTACAAGCTAGCAGATGCAGAGCAGCACATCGGGCAGACACAGACTCTAGTACATGTGGTATGTCCATCTCCATCTCTATCGAGCGACTGTTCCCAGGGCACGCGCGCGTAGTACTCGTATAATCTCCCACTGAAAGCCTGTCGCCTCAGGAAAAGAAACAATCGTAGATCCACAAGGACACCCGGCGGCCCCCGGCCGTATATAGGGTCTGTTTTAGATTGGAGATGAAAAATTTTTAATGTCATATCGAATATATCGGAAGATGTCGTGAGGGGTTTTTAAAAACTAATAAAAAAACAAATTACATAGCTCGTCAGGAAACTGCAAAACAAATCTATTAAACATAATTAATCTATCATTAGCACACGTGGGTTACTGTAGCTCTTAAGGCTAATTATGGACTAACTAGGCTTAAAAGATTTATCTCGCGATTTTTAACCAAACTGTGTAATTAGTTTATTTTTTTATCTATATTTAATGTTCCATATATGTGTCCAAAGATTCGATGAAAATTTTTTTGAATGAGAAACTAAACACGGATGCCTGCGGCGGTGGAGCCGTTTGCCAAAAAAGGTTTTTGCGGCGGCTGGCCCTGGCCCTGCTGCCTGTGTTGGTAGTGCCCCCACCCACCCCCACCGCGCGCGCCGATCAGCAGGATAAGACGTGGACAGCGCAGTACCGCCACTCGAATTGCGGCATGTGGTGCATTGCACGTCGCGCCTGCATGCCGATCCTCATCTGAAAACGTGCGATATCTCTCATCAGATTCCAGCCGCAACCATGCAGTACCGGAGGACGGGGCCCGATCGAGTTCGTTCGTCGCAGGTTCCGGCCCTCACCAACCGCCTCTAGCGTGTGTGCCAGTGCCAGTGTGTGTGTAATGCGCATGCCCTGGCCCCCTGGGTGGCTTCGTGTGTACTGCATTTTCGCACTGTGCCACTGTCCAAATGCACCAACCTTGCAACACGTACAGTACAGCGAGTGACCGACTGGCCATACGTACCAATCATTGCGCAATGCAATGTGTGTTAACATAACAAGGCTACCTAGCTCATCATGCATCGATGAATGAAATTAAAGCGAGCAAAGCTTTTGCGTCGTCTCTCTGTTCTCTCAGAGTCTCATGCATGCTACTACGTTGCTATACCACTACCAGCAGGCAGGAAGCGGGCGGAGCAGTTGTTTCCCGGCACCACATGGCGCATGCATGCATGGCCAAATCAAAGCGGCGGCCATCATGGCTAGCTGGGGAACTCCATCAGGAGCGCTTTATTTCTGCCTTCCATCGATGATCGATCTCTCTTAATTTCCCGCCGGCAATCATGATGACGACCGATGAACCATATGATTAATTGTCACATGGAGCCGTGGAACATGCCTAGCTTCTGGAACGGATGTTCGTGCATTAATTCCTAGCTACTAGGCGGGGTATACAAATTCCCATCTCTCAACTATGCAGCTTAAGGCTACATTTAGTATCTGAATCTTTAAAATATATGTAGTTGTTTTAGTCCTTAATTTTTTATCATTTGGCTTAATTTCTTTCTAAATTTTTCAAAAGTGGTCGTCTCAAAACTCAAAGTGCAATATTGCTTTTTTTGGCTAACTCGATCTCATCATCTATAAATTAATGATTGGTTGTTTTTGTTTTCAAATTTTCCTTTTCGCTCGACATTATCTCTCGTCCTACGTGACATGCCATACTATCGTATCTCGTTAGCTCTAGCACCAATCGTGGTTAGAGATGGACGGTCGCCACTAAAAGAAGACTACAGATCATGCCCGCTATCGTGTGCTTGCTTCTGCTTATACCCCCTTCGCCGTCCACCATCGTTGTCCTAGACACATCTTGTCACACGCTATTGCAGGGCATGTTGCCTCCAATGGAGTTGACGTCCATTTGGTGCCTTTCTGTGTGCCACATGCAATCACCGTTCTAGTCGCATCACCCACATGTCAATTGCACAAATTTTTGAGCTTTTTCAAAATTGGTATGATCCGTATTTATAACAGTCGCTTAAATTGTTTAAGACCTAACTTCAAGCCGAGCTTAACGAGCCAAGTCAAACGAGCCGAAGTTGAAAGTCATTCAAAATCAAGTCAATTTTGTTTCAAAATAAAAGCAAGTTCAATCGGTGCAAAGTTTTAAAACAAGCTACCGAGCTAGCTCAACGAGCTTTTTGTCCAATCTACCATGTGTATCCTAGCACCGCCTCAGCTAGGACCATCCATCGCTGGTTGCGAGCATCGCTAGAGCACAACATTATAGCATCCTACATAGTATGAGGGATCAAGTTGGACTGAAAAGAAAATGTTCTAGAATTGAAACAATCACTTTGATAGTTCTCGTATGAAACTAGCTATAATGGCTACGAGACGGTTTTTTAAAACTTTCGGAAGTTGGTTTGGAGCTTCTAATTCAGCTTGGTCCTTGCTGCGATATGATATCTCTTCTCTTACCTTTTTTTTATTTTTATTTGATAAAAAAATAGAGTGCTCCCTTGGTCCCAGTTCACAAGGTGGGCCGGCATATCAGCACTCGAAATTTATATCGATGATTTAGTTCTTTCTAAGATACAAAATTGATATTGTTAGATATGTAACCAAAAGTACTTACCTATGATGATATAAATAACACAATATAACACGTTCAAATGATCAAAGTGGGTCTATTCACTTATTGTTTAAGAAAAATACCGTTAAATGACTGGAAGATTCGGCAGATAAGATCAAACGAACATCATACGTCATCAATGACCCGACGTGCGAGGTATGCAAGCATGCAGATGAAATAGCTGACCACATCTTCTCGGAATGCCCCTTCGCTCAAAACTTCTGAGCTGCTATGGGCTGGACACCGGGCAACATTGCCAAGGTAGATAAGCTCTGGCACACCGTCCCCCCACCGAAGGTTGCAAAACGAGTCCTACACCGCCTGCTTTTGCTCTTGTGTTGGGAAATTTGGAAAAAAAAGGAACGACGTCGTCTTCAAGGGCCTGCAACTGAGCATCTCTCGCCTCATTGTTGCTTGCAAGGATGCGGTGAAGAATTGGAGCTGCCGTATACCAAGAAAGGATGAAAAAACCGCCCAATGTTGGAGACTGTCATTATCTATGTAATATACACTCTCTCGCCTCTCATGGTGTAATCCTGATGTAAGATCGTGCAAGGCCTCCGCCTTCTACCAACCGAGAATCCTTCTTGGTTATATGTGTAATGAAGCGTAGGTGGGGATCCGTCTTGACACCCCCCGCCCCCAAGTTGCCTAAAGAAAATTACAACTTATAAATCACTCACTCTATTCTAAACTGTGGATTATATTAGCTTTATGATAAGTCAAGCTTCTCTAATTTGGATCAACTTTTTTTTTTGGAAAATTCGGATCAACTTAAATAAACTTATGTAAATCTCTCCTATCATATGCACTGGCCCATCTAACAGCCCAAGCACACTTTGTAGGGCCCAATAGACCCTGCTGCATCATCACTAGATGAAACAGCAGTAGCCGCTCTGGCTATATGAAACAGCAGGAATCCTACACCATTGTGACTATGGGTCTATGATCAGGTCCATGTGATTCCTCTCCTCTACTCCACACCACGCTTCTACAGGAAACCTAGACAATACTATTTAGGTCTTGTTTAGATGCACCCAAAACCTAAAACTTTACAAAATTCTCCGTTACATCGATTCTAGCGAAACATGCATGAAATATTAAATATAGAAGCAAGATTTCTTTAGGGAGCTAAAGCCCACAAGAATTGGATCTAATAGTGCCGGTTCAAAACTAAACTTTGAAGTGGCTTTGAATTACTTCTCGTCACTTTTTCCGAAGTTGGAACACGATGCAAGTCGCAACACTAGGGCCTTGTTGAGTTCCAAATTTTTTTAAGAAATCGACACTGTAGCACTTTCGTTTGTATTTGATAAATATTGTTCAATTATGGACTAACTAGGTTTAAAAGATTCGTTTCATCAATTTCGACCAAATTATACAATTAGTTTTTATTTTTGTCTATATTTAATATTCTATGCATGTGTCTAAAGATTCGATATAATGGGAAATCTGAAAAAAAAATTGTAAAATTTTTTAAGAACTAAACAAGGCCTTGCTGCCTGAGACTTTCCTAGCGACCCCTCTATTCACCAGCATATTCGTATCAGTCGAGCAAAAAACAAGCTAAGGCCTTGTTTAGATACGAAATCTTTTTGGATTTCGCTACTGTAGAACTTTCGTTTGTTTGTGACAAATATTATTCAATTATGGAATAATTAAGATCAAAAGATTTGTCTCGTGATTGACAGCTAAACTGTGTAATTAGTTTTTATTTTTATCTATATTTAATGCTTTATGGAAGTGCCACAAGATTCGATGTGACGGAGAATCTTGAAAATTTTTTAGTTTTTTGGGTGGCCTTGTTTAGTTCGCAAATTTTTTTGGTTTTGGGTACTGTAGCATTTCGTTTTTATTCGACAAACATAGTCCAATCATAGAGTAACTAGGCTCAAAGGATTCATCTCACAAATTACAGTTAAACTGTGCAGTTAGTTTTTATTTTCATCTATATTTAATACTCTATGCATGCGACCAAAGATTCGATGTGACGTGGAATCTTGAAAATTTTTACGAACTAAACCAGGCCTAAGATTGGTTAGTGTTATATAATCTCTGTCACGACGGGTCCTGACTGATTTCACTGAAAGATGCTCATTCAGAGAAAGACTGGTTTGGTTGGTAGCAAAACTACTACTGTACCTACAATACGGCAGTTGAAAAATCAAACTTTCAAGTGGCATCAATTCGTGCTTGTCGCTTCTTCTCAACAGGATATCGGAACACTCCTGACTCCTGTCATGCTGTTCTATCCTCCTCTTGGCTTTCCGAGTGCTGTCTCTTCCACAATGGCTTTCCGCTTTTTTTTTTCTCCAACGCTTCTTTGAGATCACGTTTCGCTCCAACTCCAAATGATGTCACATGTCAATTTTAAGTGTCCGCACGAAAACGACAATCATTTGGGCGCACTAAGACTATCTACAACAATCGTCACCCAAAATACAAGACTCATTTATCTTTTGGGTATCGCTACAGGTAAAAGGTTATATACATATTTTTAGTCTTCTCCAACAACAAGACTTAAAAGACAACACTCTTTGCAAATGGGTCTTCAGAAGAAAGGACACCCAAATTTGGGTTATGCCTCTCCTGATATCCAAAATGGGTCTTCTGTATAGATACTCTGTTGGAGGCTACAGGTATTGTGGAGACCCATTTTAGATTTGAGTTTCCAAATAAGTCTCCTGTTGGAGACAGTCCTAATCATTTGAGAGTACAAGATACATGCAATTCCCATTACAAAGACCCCATATATTAACCACACTGTTCTTTTTTTCATATACACTGTCCACTTCTCTCATATAAAGTAAGAATTAACATATTTTTAATAAAAAACAGTGTCCACTATCAAATTACTAGGAAACAACAACAATGTAGCAAAGCAAAGCCACATTTGTAGCAAAATTTGCAAGGCCTTTTTGGCTACATATCTAAACAAGGCCTATGTGGAAGGGAAGCAGCTAAACGAACTTTTTGTCGTTGGAACATAAGGCTTCACCTAAAAACTAAAAACTTTTAAAGATTTTCTGTCACATCGAATCTTGCAGCACATGTATATAGAGCATTAAATATAGATAAAAATAAAAACTAATTACAAAGTTTACTTATAAATCGGGAGACGAATTTTTTAAACCTAATTATTTTATGATTGAGCAATTTTCGTCAAATAAAAACGAAAATACTACGTTGTAGTTTTTAAAAAAATCAAGCACAGAAACGGAATGGTAGAAAGAACCAGACTTTTTTTTCCCCCTGTTTCACGGTCACGGAGGGATGCTCTGCTCCGGGGGCTATGGCCTACGGTGCCTTTTTGGCGTCGATGGTGTGTCCTGTGTACTAGTAGTAGAGCTGTAGGTTGCAGTAGGGGGAAATGATGGTGCTAGATTTGGGGGTCAAGTCGCGACGACGCGGCCCACCCACGCCGACGCCCCCGCCACGTCCATCGGCGCGTCGCCTCCAGCCATGTGGGGCCCCGCGCTGACAAGGACGGGAAAGATAGCAGCACGTTTCGTCTCCCCGTTGGCTGCTTCCCGTGCCGGGGTGGGACCCGGACAGCAGCCTCACTGTCTCTCTCGTTCCTGCACTACGTACTCCGTGGACACGTAAACCTGCTTCAGTGCACCACTAGTGACCTCCAGAGCAACGAAGGAGTAGTAACTTGGCTTAAAAAAAAAGACGGAGTAACTTGCCAACCTAATATGTGGCTTGTGTTGTACAATTAACGGGACTTCGAACTTGTTAGCTTGAGTTTTTCTGTCAAATCTTCTGAACATTCAGCAGTAAAATTATAACTTTTCACACAAACAAACAGCCTCGAGGCAACTCATCTTTTGGGCAAATATCTCTATATGCAACGTGACCCATGCTAATAGAACCAGTTGATATTGCAAACTTAAATTTACTCGTCTATAATCTAGCCAACTAAAGTTTAGTTTGACACTTTTTGGATTCCTAGAGTTCTCTGGTCACATATTAGCTCCATTTATTAGGTGGGTTTGCCTAAACAATAAACTATTTATTAGCTTGGGTTGGACTAAAGTTTAGTGTGCATAATTAGATGATCAGAACTATTCTTAGATACTAGTTACAGTATTAGTCAAAGTGATTTTGTGATGCAAACAAATCATAATTCAGCTAATACATGAGTCGATTTGAATTGTGTTCCTCAGTTTGCCAACCGTAGGTGCAGCAAGCCAAAACACACGGCGGCCATTTTTGTTCGCCATAGATTTGGCAGAGAGGTTGCATGGATGCCGGAAGGCAAAGAAAAACTAGCAACGTGCCAGACTTACTGCAAGCTCAAGAAGTTAAATCAACACAGGGGGCCTAACTATTTGTGTCAAGCTGTAGCCAATCGTAGAAGCCATCCAAATTGATCCTATATAAAGAGCATGCCACTCACTAGATAGCATGACATCACACCAAACTTGCCTTGTTTCTTCCCGGTATTCCGCAATTCAGTTCATAATTTGCATTTTTAGAGGACAAGAAACAAAAAAAAAAAATCAAAAGACCAACCAAATGCAGGTATGCCCAAAATTCAGAGCTTATCGTCTTATCCGGTGGCTTTTGCCTTCTTTATCCAACACCGCCGTTTTCGTCACATTCACACATGTGTGATGCATCTACATACGCAGGGACCCAGATCCAGCCAGTGGCCACTGAGCTGCCGCATTTTTTAGGGTTTAGATGCAAAAGGTTTTAGATTTTGATACGGTAGCATTTTCGTTTTTATTTGACAAAAATTATCTAATTATGGAAGATTCTTTCAAAAAAAAAACTAGGCTTAAAAGATCCGTCTCGTGATTTACAGGTAAACTGTGTAATTAGTTATTTTTTTTATCTATATTTAATACTTAATACATGTGCCGTAAGATTCGATGTGACGGGAAATTTTGTAAAATTTTGGGTTTAGCCACTCGTATTTGCGATGGTTCGCGTCAAACAGGACCATTATGCTAGACAAGTCTTGTGTTACTGCTACTACTTGCACCAACAGCACACAAACATTTTCTGTATCGTCTCTCTCTCTCTCATTTTTCTGGTCTTATTATTTTCTCTGAAGAAATCCAGTTCTTTCAGTAAATATTGGAGAGAAAAAAAATACTATGAATGTAGAGTGCCTTGTTTATTCTGAAATAAGTACCGTGAGTTGCTTTGCACAATGAGATACGTTTGGTACCCTCGCAAGGATTCATATACTTGTTTAGTTCCGAAAATTTTTGGGAAATGGACACTGTAGCATTTTCGTTTGTATTTGACAAATATTGTCCAATCATAGACTAACTAGGGTCAAAAGATTCGTCTCGTCAATTTCGACCAAACTGTGCAATTAGTTTTTATTTTCGTCTATATTTAATACTCAATGCATACGTCTAAATATTCGATGTGACGGAGAATGTGAAAAATTTTGTAAAATTTTTTGGGAAGTAAACAAGGCTACACAAATGCAAGCAAAAGAACACGGAAGGATTAAAGCGATGCGTGCCATCGAGCAGATTCGTTTCGCTTTTTCCGCCATTTATAAGGGCACAAGACGAGCACCGCAACCCACACTCGCACTTGGGCTAGCAGCAGCTCTTGAGTCCTGACGCGCAGGGAGAGACAGACAGATAGAGGCGGCCGACGAGCGACGCGGATCGGTAGCCATTGCTCGGCGGCCGGGGCAGCCACGGCCACCATCATAGCTCCTGCCGGCTTCCTCCTGCCGTCCTGGCCCTGCTCCCGTTCCCCTTCCCGGCGCGCTCACCTGTGTCTGCGGCCTAGCCTAACCTAGCTTCTACAGCTACGAGAGAGAGAGAGAGAGAGAGTAGCAACCGAGAGCTGCGAGAGAGAGAGAGGTCAGAACGGAACAGAGGAGCTAGCTAGCAACTGTAGCTCTGCTGCGACTGGACCTTGCACACACCTGCAGCTTTGAATGCGCAGGTCTCGGCCGTCCGGTCTCCCAAAGCACTCGAGCCCCCTTCCCTTGTCCCTTGCCGCCTTTTGGTCACCTCGGGCACCGCGAGCTAGGGCGCAGCACCTGTGCCTGTTCCTCTCCTGTTCACCGCTCCCTCTCTCTCTCTCTCTCTCTCTCTCTCTCTCTCTCTCTCTCGCAGGCCAGGCAGGGGGGGCAGCCGTTCCTTTCCTCCCCGCCGGTCGCCATCCCCCTCTTCGCTCATTTACTGCTCGCTACGACTCCTCGTGCGACCATCTCCTGACCGTGAGCTTGAGGGACGCGGCGGCGATCATGGCGTGGCGTGGCCCGCTCGGAGCCGGAGACGCCGGGGACAGCGGCCTCGAGCTCAGCCTCGGCCTCCCGGCCTACTTCGCCAAGCCATCATCAGGTCTGTACGTAGTCTACCTACCAGGAACCACCAAGTACACTTTTATTCTTCTCTGTTGCAAATGCCTACTCTCTACGTATATAGCTCAAAAGTTTTTGATCTCTGGTGGTGGCTCGCAGGTTTGGACGTCGCCGCCGGCGAGGAGTCCGGTGAGGCCTCTGCTTTCGCTCACCAGGCTGCCAATGGGAGCAATGGCTCCAAAGCAAGGTTGGTACTCGATCTCTGTTCACTTTCTTCTGCCTGAAAGAAAAAGATCAGACTTTTTTCTTTTTTCTTTTGATGGTCGTTCAATCCGCCAGGGTCAGGCCAGCACCCGCGGCGCCGGTGGTTGGGTGGCCGCCGGTGCGGTCGTTCCGGAGGAACCTGGCCTCGTCCTCCTCCTCAAGGCCGTCGCCGCCGTCGTCGTCGGGTCACCACAAGGTTCAGGACGGCGGCGCGCACAAGGGCGGACTGTTCGTGAAGATCAACATGGACGGCGTGCCGATCGGGCGGAAAGTGGACCTCACCGCGTACGGCGGCTACGCCGACCTCTCCGCCGCCGTCGGCAAGCTCTTCCGCGGCCTGCTCGCCGGTACCTACGCGTCTCCTCCCTCCAAGAACAGCGGCGCCGTGCTGTGCATGTGGCCATATGCTTGCTTGTCCGTCGTCTCATCATTTCTTTTTTCGATCGCGCAGCTCAGAGGGACCCGGCCGCGACGGCGGGTGGCGAGGCGGCGGCGGAGGAGGAGGTGCAGGAGCCGGTGATCGGCGGCGACTACACGCTGGTGTACGAGGACGACGAGGGAGACAGGGTCCTTGTCGGCGACGTCCCCTGGGAGTAAGTGGAAACGGCACCAACATCCCCCCCGGGATCCCACCACTTGCACAACACAACACGTCGGCGTCACCATATTCGATTTCATTCGAATTCGCACCTCACGCGCCCCGTGTTGTCCGCCGCAGGATGTTCGTGGCCACCGCCAAGAGGCTGCGCGTGCTCAAGAGCTCCGACGTGCCGGCATCGTCGGTGAGTCCGCACCTGCCCTCACCGTCCGTTCCGGCGAGCGAAGCTTTCGCTCGGCAAGTGCACATTTTTGCACCTGCGACTGCGAAACCGATGAGTAATTGACACGCATGTCGTTGTCTCTCTTGTTTCGCAGCTGAGAGCAGGGGGCAGGAAGAGGGCTGCAGCCGATTGCTGAAACTGTTCGGCATCATGTGCTTGTAAAAAGTCTCGAGTGGAGGAGACGACGAAAGGAGTGGCCAGGGCTCAGGCTGTGTCCCAGGCCTTTTTTTGCTGTCTTTCTGCTAGTAGTACTAGCTAGCAGTGTTGGGTGCCAGTAGTAAAGTAGGGAAGGAGTATATGGGAACAAAGTCATGACGGTATTAATGTCATGTAGTGCAAGATTAGAAGTGGTAGTACCTCATTAGTACTCTTGGGTGTTAATGAATCTATGGTCTTTTGTTTTGGGATATATTTTGACGTTTTAAATTAAGCTGTATACTATGTATGCACGCGTCAAATTTCGGTGTGTTTGTGCTGATCTCACACGAACGTGTTTCCGTGTGACCTTATAAGCAAAATTGCTAACTTGGCAGTGTCATTAAATGAAGGAGTTTTATTAGATGAGAGATGGGTTTGATCCTCATAAAACTCATGGGGCTCGGTTACCTAATTTATAGTCTTGGTAACTGTGTCATAAAACTATGCATTGATGTCATAAAACTATGCATCGAGAGTGGCAACAATCGACCGTAATACATGATGAGTGGGATACATGCTGATCTGAGTTCTGTCGATTTCAGCCAGAGTTGAAATCTGAACTTGGAACTCTGTTTCGCCAACCCACTGACCTTGTTTCTTTGCTTCCTTCGAATCGAGATCGTTCTACTTCTATATTACAGACTCTGGGCCGGTTTTCTTCATCGAACTCGGTCCTCGCCCGTTTTTATAAGGCCCAACAGGCCAATACTATCCCGGCCCATCTAACCATACCAGACGGGTACCGGCCCATCGTGCTGCCACGAATCTCTGCGCTCTATCGCACGCCCCACGTTCTTTCCTCTTCCCCAAACCTGCCGATGTTTTTTTTTAAAAAAGAAACTGGAGGGGTTTGCACCCGGTTAATTTATTGAAAGCTTAAAAGTTTACAGACCAATAAACATAAAAAGAAGGAAAACCTGCCGATGTTGTGCTTCTTCATCGCTCTCCGACCTTTTACTTCCTGATGATCTCGCTTCCTTCGCCATGCGGTTTCCTTTCGATCGGCGCGGCGGGGGTAGGTTTTTTTTTGGTCCCTTGCCTTGCCGTGTGCTGTTCCGCGCTTCGGTTTTCCGATTCCTGTCCATCGGCGGAACAGGGGGACGCGGACGAGTGCCCGACTTTCTTCGATTGCTTTTGTCTGTGCTCTGGAGGATTTAGATAGATTTCCTAGATACTCCAAAAGATTACCCTTTTCTTGTTGTTTGTGGAATCTGTTTTTTTCGTATAATATAAAGATGGGTAACATGAAAAGCGAAGCACCAGTTATCGCTGGGATTTGTGTTCATAGCCTTGTTGTCACATCTTGTTTGAGAGGCGCATCAATAAGCGGTTTGAGTTGATGTAGTATCTTGTTCGACTGGTGGTGAGATGGAACTAGAGATGGTTGCCCGTCTTGTTTGACGTAGTAATATTTTTGTTTAAATTTGGGCAAAGAGATAAAGAGAAACAACGACAACAATTGCTGTTTCGTTCAAAAAACGACAACCATTGCTGTGCTGGAATTTGTTTTGATACCCTTGCTTGCTGTATACCAGTGCAGTTGAGGCCATCTTATCTTCTTAACGCCAGAAGGAAAGCCTTTGGTCGTTATATGCAGGATGGTGGCGTCAATGGGGGTGGGTTCAGCTTCGATCTGTCATCTGTGCGCGAGGAATGGCATGCTGGAGAAGACGGGCCTCAAGATTCCCGTTTTCAGAAAGACCGGGACTACAATTGTCGGTCTAGTTTTTTCGGTATGTCTAGAGATATCCCATGTTTTCTGGGCATTTGTTGTCTCATACTTTTTGTATAAGGAGATTCATCAGTGGAAATCAGATTCCATGGCCGGAAAAGTAGTGGAGATTTAATAAAATTGGACCATGAGGTTTGTGTAGATCAGCTGCGGGAACTTCCTCCCAAAAGTCAATGTTCATTACTGGATGTTTAGCTGTGTGATTAGTGCAGCCAAGCGTTTGCTCATTTTAAGCCAGTAGCAAAGTTGAGCTGTTTTAAAAAGTCTAGCACACATTTGATGAAGTTTAGTGTTTTTCAATTATCATCAAACAGAGCACTTTGACACTTTCCAGTTTAAGCAACTTTCAGCCTGAACAAACCTCAGGGATATCAGAGAAGAACCTCATCTGTAAAAAAAAAAAAAAATGGAGAAGTGAAGTAGATTCATCTTAAACGACGCCATTTAGCAAGAATAGGTCCTTTGTGCAGTCGAGGTCCTATAAGATTTAGGGGCTTGTCATCTAAGTCACCATCACCAAATCTTATATTGGTAGCTTAATATTTGAATACCTTTTTAGCTATCCTAATCTCTCACCCCAAAATTCTTGCATATATTGAGTAGTAGTACTAGGACTTTAAGTTTGGAGATGACATCTGATTTGGTCTGTCATTTGATTGAAGATACCAAGGTCATGTTAGCACTGCCCTTGTTCTTGGGGGAGTTGATTGTACTGGACCACATTTACACTACACACAGTGAGTACTATTATTTGCAAGATCCTCAACGAAGAAAAGATTCCAAAACATGATGCCATTGACTTCATGATGCACAGGTTTAACTATCCACATGGTTCAACAGACACACTGCCATTTGTCACAATGGGTTAGGTCCCTTGCGGCAATGTCAGTTTTTGAAGCAAAGTACAAAGAAGGGCTGACAGTAAGTGCCACTGCATTTGAGGTTATGAAGAATGTGTTTTCTCTATATATTTTTTTTTGTTAAAGTCTTATGCTATTGTTTCTGTTGATTTATTAAAGTGGACTACTTGGTTGCATCTTTCATATAAGCCAAACAATATGATCCATATTCATGCATGTTTTTTTTATTTGAAAATCTTTGTTTCGGAACTCTTGACTTCAATTGTCTCATTGTACAGAGGGTGCAGGCAATACAGCTTGTATCAGAAACTATTTGTGCTGGCATCTTCAATGACCTGGCTATATCTGATAAGAGCTGTAAGTTTTAAAAATGCCATGATCTGTGGAGTGTTAGACCGTATAGAAGGGAAGTGATTTGTGAACGCACCTTTACTGCAAAGCCACGAGAAACGAAGGAAGCAAAATGCTTATAATTTAAGGATCAATAGTATCACAGAGAAATTTGCTATATATGGTTTTGTTTGAGCTGTGATAACTTAGTCTTATAGCATGGATGGGACATGTTTGATGAACATATAGTTGCCTGGCTAGTAGAGCTATTTATACTCCCTCCATCCTGAAATGCATTGCTTTGTGACTTCTAAAATTTGAACTGAATTATAATGCATTCTAAAATTTGTACTGAAATATGATGCATTCTATGTGGTGCCCATACTCAAGTTTGGCAAAGTTTGTTAAAAAGTAAACCATAATTTGAAGAGAAATTCCTTAAATGGGTCTAATCTATGGACGTATACAGGGGTTGGGAATGCTTGAGACTGCCCCGAACCTTTTCTAACAAGTGTCTCATTGGTGTTACCAGGGTAAAACCGAATATTTGAGGAACCACCTGTTGCCAAATCCAAGGACTTATGTCAGCTCCAGGGGATACAGCTTTGCCCAAGAAGGACGGACTGGTAAGAACTTATATCACTTTTATGATTCATTTTATAGGCTTGTGAGCAGTTAACCTATTCTTTTGTTTCAAGAGGTATTGTCAACGAAAATCACTCCGTTGAGACCGAATGCTGAGGTTACCGCCGTTGGTGATGCTATGGAAGAGTAATCATGTTAGCTTGCTCTTTATATCTGTGAGACTGACCAGTCGTCTAGAGCATGTACCAGACTAGTATGTCTCAGAAAAATTTGAGCAAAGAAGGAATATTCTCTCTTTTTCTTGTTTTAATCCAAAATGGCATATTGGTCCTTTTATATAAAAAAAAACTTGGTCCATTTGCTAGTGTTAACTGTTATCCAGTTTCTAAATCTCCACTATAATTGAAAACTTTTTGGGCCGTTAGACCAGACAAACTCACACCCCCAACAAACTCATCGCAACCCACTAATTCGGCCCACTAATCTCCACCATAACCAGGTCAAAACACGCATCTGGCTCTAGGAGTGAATTTTGCATGTATGCATGTAGGAGACAGTTTCTGTCGCAAAAATATTCTACTACTGGAGTAATAAATCTTTTTGCTGAGATTTTGGTTGATCTTGTTTTAATAATAAATAATAAATAGCTGCAGTAGCCAGTAAGTGTTGTATATGGTCCCTACTGGAGTACATACGGGAGAAAAGGTTTTTCCTCCAAAGGCCAGCCTGGTTACGGTACGTGACATGTACCGTGATCATAGATCGATCTTAGTATATCCGTATTCAAGTACTACTATAGGTTACACGTATACATACCGGATTGGATCCGGGCGACGCGTTGTGGAAGACGCCGTGGCAGCCGGAAACGGTCGACCGCAGCACGTCGTAGTCGAGTAGGTCGGCCTTGCACAGCGCCAGCCTCTCCGCCGCGCCGGGGAGCGCCCTCAGGTGCGCATTCTTCAAGCGTGAAATTTTTTTTGCCTGTGACGCTAGACGGCAGGGAGACGGTGATCAGCGAATTCCAGTTGATTAGCGTACACATCGACCAAGCAATTCCCATTTCCAGGTACATTAGTCTGGTACCCAGACCGACCCCTCTTCTCCTTTATTTGTGTGTAAGTGCATTATTTGTGCCTGTGCAAGTATGCGCCGTGCTTAGATGTTGGCTCTGCTGCATGTCACTAGCTGTTCTTGATTTGATTAGGTCCCTGACGGCAACCTCAAATGAGTAGCAGTATTCTGATCTAAATGATAATGGTTTTAGATATAGGTTCAGATGGGTGATGGGTGATTTGTATGAGGTCATAGAATGAGTCACTGACTAATCATGCAATGTCTAATGATAAAATTCATGAATGTCCTTTTGCAGTTCCTTTTTCTTCATTCAGAAGACTTCAATGTCTACACCTAGACATACACACGATGTGCTAAGCGACATCACCAACGTCACAGGTATGCTTTTAATAATTGGGTGTTTTTTCTAATTTTGTAATCTAATCCAAATTTGCCCAAATTCTTGTTAAAGATGAGACCTCGTCGAGGCGGGCCTAAACATCGCAAGGTCGCAATCGTCGTGCTGAGATTACCGATGAACGAAGGGAGGAGATAAATAGGAGACAACATGAGTATCAGCGTGATCGTCGAGCGAGGATGACCGAAGAAGAAAGGGAAGAGAGCAAGAGGAAACAACGTGAGATTGCCGCCGATAAATAATATAAGCACATGCAGTCTCCAACTATATTTGCGTCAATGAACGATTAAATATTGACAAAATATTATCTGTTATTCACAGCTATCAAGATCACTAAGGACGGAGTTCTTGGCTGAAATTTTAGCGAGTCCTGCAAACGAGTGCTACGACAACATTCCTGAAGATATCTAATGTTTGATTAAAAAGTTAGAGAAAATGTAAAGATGTCTTTATGTACTAATGATTCATAAAATGTATATAGACTTAAAAACAATTACCCAAAATTAGAACTCTAAAAAAATTACTATAGTATTTCCTAGAAAAAACCGTGGCGTTAGCACGGGCATTATACTAGTCCGTATAATCATCATCGTATTAGCTTTTACACAGGTTGGTTTGTGGAGCTTTGATAAGGATGAGAAAAGTAACATAGAAATTACCTTGTTCAGAAGTTTAACAGTCGATGGTTCAGTGCATATAGAAGAAGCTCTAATGGTTAAACATCAGAAAGTTTTAGGATTGTCGAATTAGGAGACATCTGCAACTCCGCTTTTATTGGAAGTTTGGAACTATGAACAGCACTTCCCAAGCCTCGTTTTGGTTACAGATTGCATCCAGCTGCCAAGCCTCGTTTTGGTTATAGATTACATCCAGGTCCAGCATGCTAACTGCAGATGCCGGACTGTTAAGATGTTGGAAAGACATTATAGCTACTTGCTAGCTAGTCTTTCCTACATCTATGGTAAGCACCCATGGCTGATACTACTATATCACTCGAAATTTCTCTACTGAGATTTCGAGGACATTTCTCTACTGAGATTGCGAGGCTGCAATCAGGGCAGCACCTATTTCTGAACCGTCATCTGCATGCTTGACTCCTTTACCGTCATCTTCATGCTTGTCATCTGCATCTTCATGCTTGTCATCTGCATGCTTGTCATCTGCATGCTTGACGGCCACTAAGTCATTTTTGTACAGAGATTGTGAAGCTGCAATCAGGGCAGCACCTATTCCTGAACCATCATCTGCATGCTTGACGGCCACCGCCTTAGACGCCTCATCTCCTAGCAGCTCGCCCAGTGTGGTCTCCAAGCATTGGCGGAATTTGGTGTAGTGCTCGAACAATCCTCCATCGATGGCGATGACTGATCGTTGATCCTCGACACTGCAATCTCTCCCGAGCTTCATGAGGATCCCTGCAAGCCCTGCAGCGGCCAGCCGGGCAGCTCTTGTTGCCACAATGTCACAAATTTCAACCACCAATTTTCGAGCCTCTAAGGATGCGCCTGTAATCTGCAAGACACGAACCAACTCAGGTATACCTCAGTATGACACAGCACCGCAGTGATCACAATGCCAACATACCTCTAGGTTTTCTTCCAGTTTTTTTGCCACAATCTTCAGATCAGGTGTTTCATCATGGTGCATTGCAGAAATATGTGGAGTCCTGTGAACCACATAAACCTAGATTTATTAGCATAACTCAAGCTTGAATTGAATTTGGCAGTATTTCACTAACTCCACAATGATCTGTTCAATTAAAACATAAAACATGATGAACGACCAATGGAAGCATGCAACTGAAACTAATGCTTCACAATCTTCTTCTTGATTTTAACATAAAGAGTGCAACTACAAAGAAGCCAAGCAGTCTACATACCGCAGAAGGAACGGGGTTTCGAGCTTAGTGTGGTCAATATTGCCAAAAATCGCAGACTGCAATGATATTTTAAGGAGCACCCTCCTTACAATTTCGCCCAAATACATCCCTGATGTTAACTTCTCATAAATCTGAAAGAAGTCGAAAGCAAGACAACTACATGAGAAACCAACAGTATGAATGGCAGCATATATCTTCTATACGGAAACTTGCCTGTTCTCCTGGATTTAAGCTCTCCTTATCTAATTCTTGGTCATATTCAGTGATTGGGAGATAGGCTGAGCAGAAGTTACCCCATTCCATGTTGATGACCTGAAATACAGGAAAATCATTTTTTTTTTCTAAATAAAAACTAGTAGTCCGACCTGCAATCATTCTTTGAATACTGCTAGATTTAGTAAAAACAATGTGGCCTGGAAGGCTGGAATCTTACCATATCTCCTGAATTGGGCAGCTCACCCTCCCATTTTGGAATAGCATTTGCCTTCTCAACATATGCTGCATTTGTGCCAGTGCCAAATATTACACCAGCGACAACATCTTTGTCGTAGTACCTTGCTCCAGCCAGAGTCCCAACAGCATCATTAATCTGTTTCATCATAAGATCTGCTGAAATCGCAAGTTGCTTATCGAAGACTGACAAAGTACAAAAAATCTATCGTCACTCACCAATGCAGCTACATGCATGTCCAGACCTTGCTTCTCCATAGCTGTTTGCAGTTTAGCCACCACATCTTCACCAACCTAATTCCATAGAAACATCAATTTAGCGGAAGGTTTTCAATAAGAAGAAATCATTCAGTGATACAATTGATCCAATAAAACATAGTTACTAAAAAAGGTTTCAGGATAAAAATCACTATGACCATAAATCGAGCAGCAATACAGGATCTTTGAGAAGCTGAAGTTAACATAACCTTTTACGTTGAACACAGACAAGTTGGGCTTAAGGGCACATCAACACTTTTTTCTTTTTAACAGAGGAAAACCCAGCTTTAGGCACATCAAGACTTACAGCATCATTAATGGAAAATGCCTTTGTCCACTTGACAAGCGTACCGGAAGCAACAGAACGCTGCTTCACTGGGAATGAAAATGTGAACCCTAGTTCTCGCTTCTTTCCATTCAAAACATTGATGAACTTCTCATCATCAACAACAAACTTGGCCAATTCAGAAGCAATGAAACCAAAAAGCTCCTAGGATGTTGTAAATGAATACTGTCAGTTTAAAATAAACCGCATTAACTGAATTCTGGACGTCTATACTTACCGAGGGAGCTCCCTGACATCTAATGTAGAGGAATACTTACCGAGGAGCTCCCTGACATCAAATGTGGAGGAATAATGACTTCTCTGGAGTCACGGTCCACGACGTGCTTCTCATTCCCACCCAGTTCCACTTTCAAGACGCGGAAGTTCGTCCCTCCTAGGTCCAATCCATAGAATAATCCCTCTTCTCCCCTAAAGTTAGTAGTAGAATAGTAAAATACTGTAATGGTGTGCTGAAGACAGAAAATTTTGCCTCTTAACAACAACTATACTTAAGATTATATCTTGGTCTATCAGGTAGCTTGAACTTGAAGCTTACATAAATTACTGTACAGTTGAATAATCCTTTTACGCTATCAGACATAAAAGCTATGCATATGATGACCAAATGTGTTCCCTAAATATATTGCGCTCAAATTTACTCATAAAAATTATCACCCAAAAATCAGATAAATAAACATGTTGGTATCTCTCAATAATAATAGTGATGATGAGCATGGAAGAAACGCATCATGGGCTCCTAGAAAAATACTGTTTCCTGAACGAGGTCCTTTAAACATTCTATTGTCCTGCAGTCCTGCTATTGTTTAGTACTTGAACTAGTACTACCAAACAAGCAACAGAACGCGAAATCATCCTCTGATCAGACAAACAAAGCAAGAAAGACAAGTTGAGAAGCACAAACCCTGTGGGGAGCTTATCAACGTAGGAGAGGAGCATCTTGACCCTGCTCCCGCCTTCCTTCTCCAGTCCCGCGCCCATCTCGCGGGCCATCTCCGCCGCCACCTCGCGCAGCATCGGCGGCGGCGCCTCACACTTCGCTCGGAGGTCGGCCACCACCTGCTCTGCCATTGCCAGCGCAGCAGTCGCCATGGCCCCAACCCCCGAGGAGCAAATCAAGAATCCTGGATCCGGGGACACCAATCAGCAGGAGACAGAAAAGCAAACAAAAGGCTGGATTTTCGGAGGAGTCGAGAGCCCAAGCAAAATGCTAAAAAAGAGCGAGGGGGGAATGGTAGGACAGCGAAGAGCTCCCAACAGTTCGATTCAAGGGGGAAGGGAAAAGGAGGCTAGCACCAAGAGAAAGTCAGGATGTTTGGGTTTTTTTAGGAGGAGGAACAAGGCATCTTTGGATTAGGGACGACTCAAGGCGAGGCACGTGAAATTTAGCAAGCTTTCGGGTACTGGATGGATCAACTCGACGGGGAAAAGGCAGGAAAAGGACCGGGTGGCGCCTGCCGCCGGGTGTGTTCGTGCGTGGCTTTGTTTGGTTCCTTCTCGGGAGCTGTGCAGCGAAAGGGGAGAAGGGATGTTCGGATTAGGCTCGGGATCACATGGATCTTATCATACTGATGAGTCAGTTCGGCATGGAGATGAACGGAGAGGTTGGCCGGGGATGGTCCGGTACTCCGGTGCGGCGGTGAGCGCCTCACCTGACCTTTTTCTTTCTGATGATATGGATGGAGCGGCGCCGCGCCGCGCCGCGCCCCACCCTCGCCCTCGCCTCGCCTGGCTGCTGGCTTGGCTGGGAGCGTCTGTGCTGTGACTGTGATCTTGGGGGACTGCCGGATCCGCTGGGGGTCTCGTGGATTTATGGAGGTCGCGTTGGATTGCTGATGCTAGAGTGCGCGTTAGCCAGGTGCTACGTGGGTTAAGGGCGATAGACAGATGGCTTGTATACCATGACAGGTAAAGCCATGAAAACATGAACGTGTCATGCACGCTTTCATTGGCAACTGCCATCCTAGTATATCCGACTGCTAGTTATCAAAATGTATATCCGATTGCTAGTTATCAAAGTGTATATCCGATTACTTGCATGCACCCGCGTCGGATTTTGTGTTTTCTTAAAGGCAACCGCGTTGGATTTATTAATAAATAATTGAACTTATCCAAACAACCCAATACAGGGGAGACTCATTGAGATCAACAAAATTTCAACAAAGTCCTTGTAAGTTTCGAAACTTATATTTCACCTCCCCTTCAATCCTTATAAGAATGGCATCGCCTCGTTGGAGCTTGTTGGAGTAAAATACCGAAAACGGACATAGATGTTGTTCCCACGATCGATGATAGAGTTTTTCTTAACACATGTGACATTACGTCCAAGGACGACGCCTTTGCATCCATAAACGACCTTGGGCAAGGCCATTCCCTTGCTAGTTAAGGTAAGAAGTAATTGCATATCAGGTGGTACAGTCGTCATCGGCAACACATGTCGAACGGCCTAGGGCAAGGTCATTGCCTTGCTAAGGAAAGAAGTAACTGACATCTTCAAGTTAATCATTGGGTAATAAAACCGTCATAGGCAGCTACACATGCGGACAAGGTAGCGTCAGCAGGGGAAGTGAAATAGCAACCCAAGTTGTGGAAAGAAACGTACCCGACAGGGGTATCGAGTAGGCTATGATAGTTACGGTGGCATCAACATCTTCGAGGGACAACAACCTGCCAAAAACCGCCACTAATGCCTCGTTCAAAAACGTATACCTACCCAGCTACTTCCACCTTTGGCCTATCACCAAAGGGGATGACCAGCAAGATCGACGTCATGATTGGAGATCGTTGCGAGTTTCACCTTTCTGTAACTACATTAGAGAGTGAAAGAGGAATATATGTATTACATGCATCGACATATATTCCTTTTGGTAAGAACTAAAAGGAGCACGTTAACATGCAACTTGTTGGGTGGTAGTAGCATAACACTCGAGAACCTCTCAAACCAATCCTTCACAAATATTGCCATGTTTCCAACCCAATTACACATGAGCATGCCATTAAGAGCATCATATGTTTTTTGTTGTTGTAGAACATGTGTAGCCTATGAGGCTATGTGCGGGAAGTGAATTAAGATATGTGAGCATCTTGTTTTTTTCATTGGTTCGTGATTTTGTTGCTATAACAAAAAAATAGAAATTAATATATAGTTCGATTTTTGCTTGTTCTCCCCTACTCAACTCTCAATGAACAACAAAATCTTGAGCTATCATTTATTCAATTTGGTCAATTTGATACTTAGTTAACTCATGAATCTTGATGTTTCCATTGATGTCTATTTGACAACGAAGCTAAATGGTTTTTTTGTCCAATTGCATCCACTTTTGTTGAGCAATTCCAACTTGTTCATTGAGAAATTATCTAGCTCTTGAGACATATGACATTCTTTACTGTTGTCTTTTCTTGATCTTCCCATCTAGAATCTATAATGGTTGTATATTGAACAAAAGAACCATCTCTATGTCTTTTGATTTTTGATTTCATGCATTTAGATAACGAGACCTTTCGCATACATCAAAGATGTGATTTATTAAGTGATTCACTAATATGGAGAGAATCTCAATGAACATTTCTCTAAGATACAATCTTGATGAGTCATTCCTTGTATAAGAAAACCTACCAAAGTCCATGAGACTTATTTTCGAGCAAGTAGTTAGGGATTAGAATGAGTGAGGAGTGGTACATACAATATATCATGGGTGAAAGTGCATACCTCACATTCAAATGAAGATGGGTAATTGGTGTTTTGACGAATGGTTTGGTTGCATCATTAGATGGTTCACCAGACTCAAGATTACTTGACTAGTTGGCATAAGCACTCCCATACAGTCTAGAGGAGGGTTACTTGCTAGAGTCAATTAGGATTTCAATGGCTTAGGGTTTAGGGTGTTGGGCTTGACTCAAAAGACTAGTTAAGAGAGTGTAACCCTAGGTAAGAAGGGCTTCATGAACATAAGATGAGAGTCAAGGTAGCATGGGGCAACTTTGTTGATTTAGAGAAAGGGGCATGACTTGCAAGGGATTAACTCAAGAGGACTTCAGGGTTCTAGTGTGAAGGATTGGTGGTCAACATGAGGGTCATGAAAGGGATGTAACTATTTGAGTGCAAAGGGGTGCCCCAAGCATATAGGGCGAAGGTAAGCAAATAAACTAAACGCCTCAGATCAAACTTACTGGAGAAGGTATGTCTTTTTAGAGACTTTATAGCTTGAGGGAAAAGGCATTAGTTAAGAGCCCTTGTGTCGAAAGAGTAAGAAGGCAAAGGTCTAGACTCCAAGGACTGGTTTGAGTGTAAAGCTTCATGTCTTACAAGGTTGGCAGGCTAGGCCAACTCACTCCCTTACAAGGGTTCAACTAGGTAGGTCAAGTTAGGGAAAAGGTTCAACAAGCAAGGAATGATAATGATGTCAACTTGTGATCAATGAAGGCTAGTTGAGACATAGGGTTCATGTGTGGAGTTGACCAAATCAGGATGGCTAATAAGAATGGCCAAAGGTACTTATCCTAGATAAGGTTCCATATCATCCAAAAACTAAGTAGGATTGATGTTAAAACAACTTTGTGGTGCATGGTATGACTACTAGCAAGTTATGTTACTATTGTTTAAAGAATAATATATATGTGTGTGTGTGCCAATTCCTTGTGCCACCTTGTGCCATTCAAAATATCTTAACTTATCTCAAGTGCCATTATCTCAAATTTTCATTGCTTCAGTGCCACTTCCATTAGTGAGTTGTTATGTTGCTATTAAGTTGTTGTGGAAAAGACACATTTACATGAAATAAAGTAATTTTTGGCTCATTCAGTCATTCCTTGCTTTTAATTGACCACTTAGATTTGCATAAGTTCATGGTTATGTTCAAAAGGCATAAATAACATAAATTATAGATAAATTTAGCACTATTAACATAAATTTGACATGTAATAGTACATACGTAATTGCAGATGAACCCAAATGCAATTGAGGGTGCTTAGGGAGGAAATTAATAAGAGGTTAAAGTGTGGCTAAGTATGCATGTTGCCCAACAATGATTGAGATGGGGTGATTAAATGCATGTCGCGGACTACACTTATACATTTTGTGGCCTAGGTTGAAATTAGAAAGCCAATGTTTTTTCAGATCTAATTTTTATATAAAATAACATTGAGCATAGAAAGTAAGGTTGGTCTTGGGTTGAACCACAAACTCTTTTTAGTTGGAAAATAATTCAAAGAAATAGTTTAGATCGAGCTCGGACTAGAAAAAGTTTCACAGGTCTGCTTATCAATGTACGGTATTAGGCTCAAGTTGGGCCTATTTTGCTCAGGTGGGATTAGCGTGTCTTGTGCGTCTGGTAGAATGCGACCGGAAGGGTATCTTAGGGCCAACACCGAGCATGTTATGTAAATCAACCTAGTGTCCAGTAAATTGCAGGGATCCTTGGCAAGTAGTATGTACATGGACAAGTAAAGGTTGTATGTGGAGACAGGGCATTGCCTTCCCACGTGCACAAGACATGCGCCACAAGTGTACTCTTCCCACTCACAATGGAAGAAGAGGTAGGGATTTAGGGGAGAAATTTAGGCTTAATTGGCTTGTATACCAGAGGGTAAGAGTGTGAGACTCGGTCCCATAATATCTTATAATATGATGTTTTGCAACACTTGAAAGTGTGTCTTATACCCTTATTATGTGTGTCTTGCAAACAAGACAATGAAAGCTTATGGAAGTGGGCAAGTTGTATTAGAAGGATAAAAACTGTGATGGCAATGGAAAGAAGTAATGTTTATTAGTGGCATACAAGGAAGCTATATATTTTTTTGGTGGCACATAAATTTAGCTCTAGTCTATTTTTAGAACCTTTTAGCTTCTATATAGATAATTTTTCCATTTCCCTAGGCTAAAAATTCGTTTTTGGGAAGCAACTAGGGATATTTCTTGTGATCTCAATATTTATTTGGCACTCTCATTTTCCAATAAATCTATGTGATTTTTCTCATAATATATGTTGAATTTTAGAGACACTTTTCATGATTTTTTTAAAAGACCTTATCAAGTGCTTACTGGACGAACTTATAGCTATCGCAGAGAGATAATGTAGACGATTTTTTTTTTGGAAAAATTGGCATAATGAAAACTTTTTTTGAGAGAGGTAGTAAAACAAGAAGATAAGTTGTCCGTTTTTAGATTTAGAGTTTGAAGAGAAACCTAGACTTCGATGTTTCAAGGGAGGAAACATTGGACAGACATCCGGCCCATTTCGGTCCACACCGTCGGATCCCACGCAAAGCGTTGGTTCCGTTTTGTAGCCCTGTCCACACCATCAGAACATCCAGCCCATTTCAGCACTCGTTCATTTGTACTCCTGCGGTGCGTTCGCACAACGCGGCAGTGGCGATGGTTTCTTCCGCGAGCCACACTGATCCTCGTCGTGGGCCGTGAGCCCGTGAGCGAAAGGATTTCCCTTTCTTCTTCTGATTAGAGGAAAAGCCCACCGGGCGGCGCACGCGGGCCTGGGACCTGGGTTTCCCTCCGCTCCCTGCGCACGCACCTCCAGGAGGGCAGCAGCCAGCCAGAGCCAGGTTGACCGAGACCGAGGCGCTGATTGGTGGCGCGGGGATTCAGGACCGCATCCGCTCCTCGGCGTATGGCAGGCACGTGCTGACGCACACCCACCCGCACCCGCACCCCAACCCCATCCAAAAAGCGGGGCCGCGGGGCGAACGAACCAAGAGGCGGTGCGGTGCGGTGCGGAATCCCATGGATCCGAGGATTTCCCTCCCCGGACTGGACGCGGAGCAGGCCCTTGCTGCGGGTTCAAATTCGCATGATTGGGCTGGGCCCGTTCGCCCTTCCTTTCCTTTCTTTTTGTTCATTCAAACCCCCAGGATTCGTACCGCTACGTGACACCAGAGAGCCGCCAAAAAAAGTATACCCATTACAATACTCACCACACCGGCAGATACTACGAGTATGGGAGGAGTACAGTACTGTGTGCTGCACTGTGTTCTGTGTGGTCACCATGCACCACCGCGCCTTCGCCAACGAAGCTGCAGGCTGCAGCTTTGCAAGACACTGCACGCCGGAGTGCCCACTACCGTGTCACGTCACGTTATGTATCTTAATAACCCGATCGAGCGAGTTACCACCTGCCAAAAAAGAACTTACTACGTACTCGTATACTCCTTTGAAAGACTAGCTAGCACCGTGCTAGGCTCCAATCCGAACATCCCGTGTCTTTTATTACTGGTACCGTGCCACGCTCTCATCGCCGAGGAGTCGTCAAGACTTGATGCATGGTCTCGGAAACGAAAACGATGGCGACCTGGTTTATGGTTTCCAGGATCCGGGGCACGCGGTCAAATGCCCGGGGTAACGGAGACAAATCCACTGCGCCGCGGTCTGCATGGCATGGCATGGCATGGTGCTCCACTGCTCCACGTCACGCGACGCGACGCATCCTCAGAGTCAGAGTCACACACCACAGGGACATGGGCAACAGCGAGCGATCGAGCTCGGCCGGCCGAGTTGACTTGCACCAGCGGCCGAACAGATGGAGCGCTCCCGGCTCCGTGTTGATCGTCCGTGATCACCATCCACACGTACGTGACCACAGATCGTCCAGTACACTACACGTACAGCAGGTCGCCAAGACACGGGTACGGGGAAGCTCCTGTGCCGGTGTCCGCGCGGCGCCCCTGGGTAGGTACGTACGTACGGCTGCACCACTGCCGGCGCTGCTACGGCGACGACGGACGCTACAGCATGCAGTTCCCCGCCGCATGTCATGTTCACAGCACAGCGCAGCACAACACCAACAGGATGGCGATCAGTTGCATGGCGGCATGCATCCTAATCCTATCCTCGTGGCTCGTGAGGCCGTGCCAGCGGATCGCGGCGCTGTCCCGGAGGCCCGGCCTGCACGTGCGCCTGTTCGTCCTCGCTCTCTCCTGCTGCCCCGCTCGCTCTTCAAACAGAACGGGGTTCTCTTCTCCGTGCTCAGAGGCTCAAAGCAACATTAGCTTTGCTGGGACTGGGAGCCCTCGTGCACATCCACCACTGCACCTGTACGTACTGTATTGTACTACGTACGCCCCGGCGCCTTTATCTTGGTGACGTCCACACAAAGGATCATCCTTTTGCGCCATCATCGCGCGCGGCCGCTTTTGCTTTGCAGGCAGGAGCAGTGGCAGCCCGAGGCCATTCACCTGAGGTACGTACGGGTACGATACCATCTGCAAAAGTCAAAGTGGTGTGGCGTTCACGAGACGGCGCGGGGATCAGATCGGAGAGGCGCGCGCCGGCCGGCCAAGCGGCGCCAGTGCTACAATACAAACGAGGGCTGCTGCTAGTGCTAGCTGCCACGCCGCGCGCTCAGCTTTTTTCAATAACCTCCTCTCCCATTCCCTCGTACGCCTGTAGTACATGCTGAGTACGCGCGGACACCCACGCGCTCCGATCCGTCCACCGATCGATCGATCGATCCCCGGCCCCTTCATCGCTCACGCTGTGTCTAACCGATTCCATGCTACGGCATGCTCCCTTTCTCTCTCTGTAGTCTATATATACATACATATCCTGCCCTCCTATGCAGCAGCGCTTACGTACCCCGGCGATACGCTGTGCTGCTGGTACTACTGGGAGTACGTACTTGCGCCTTGTCTCGTTGCAATCCGTCGTCGTCGATCGGATCTTGTATTTGAGCTGCCACGAGATGCATGCAAAAGGAACTTTCTAGTTTGCCTGATTTTGTGTTGCTCTCTGGAGCCAAACTCCCGAATTGCCGAAACTTACATAGTTAATGATATGATTAATTAGGATGTCTCGCAAAAAAAAATTGATACGATTAGTATATATCAAATGATAATAGAATTTTATAAGATATAATCCGTAATAAGACAAACACACACACATGCATTTTTATACAGAATAGCTTTGTACAGACAAACGAACAATATCTTGTGAAGCCAAGTCAGTAAAACACCGCCACCTTATTTGACAAATGCAAAGATGAACTGTGTGCTTGGTTAGGGATTGATGGGTGGGGGATGGCTAGAATATGTAGGCTTCAGGAGACCCTTGGGATGAAGGAGATGAGGGAATGGGAGAGGAGGTTATTGATTAGGCTTCAGAGTAGCAACTTTCGGAGTCTATGGACTACCTCGAAACAAAACAGGGGTTGAAAAGAGGTTTTTAAGGTCTTCTAGTGAACCTCAAAACGATTTCTTTCCTATAGAAATGGAAAATTCTGTTGGAGGAGGGAGATGTCAAGTTCCTGTAAGACAATCAGTTACTATGGATTTTTTGGAAAAAAAAAACTTAGTATGGAAATTTATTGGAGGACTTATGTAAGGAAACTGACAACATGGAAGTAGAGAAAGATTGCTCAAAAAAAAACATGGAAGTAGAGAAGGGCCTTTGTGACAACCAATTTATCATATTGGTTTAATCCATGTGTACATGTTTGCTGCAAGAGCCTCTCGGATAGTTTCTTATGTTTCTTTTATGCTGTTTAGCTTTGTATAACTGGTAACTCCAATCGAACGTGGGTGTTGGTGTTTATATCAAACATATATTTGTTTTCTAAAAAAACAAGGTATTACCTTTGTAAGAAAAGGTCGGTATTAAGCATAAACAACCAGACCGTATCGATCCATTGCATGTACTCCCTCCATCTTATCTTAAATTATAAGACATTTCAAAAACATAATAATATTTATTATACAAGTATTATTAGATTCTTTATTAATTATATTTTCATAGTATACCTATTTAATATGATAAATTTTTATAATTCTCTATATAATTGTAATCAAACTTAAAATGATTTAACTTTTTAAAATTCTTAAATATTTTATAATTTGAAATGGAGAGAGTATATATTTAATCTAGTTGATCGGAGAAGCCAGGCTAGAACATGGTATCAACCAATCAAGGTCCTTGCTTTTTTTAAGAAAAAAAAAACAAAGTCCTTGCCTCCTTGGTGGACAGGCACACTGTAAAATGTGGGAGGTCCCAGCGCCAAAGGCCGAACCTTTTGTAAATTTCACGTACTACCATCTTTACTCTCTCGCACGTACGAAAGCCTTCTTGACTTTGCATTTTTCTAATCTGTATATACTTTATTATGATGAGTAATCAGTAAAATATACTTATGTCACTGCCCTTGCGATCGAGGTACATCCATCGTACTCACACACGACTACCACGTAGTAGTACTGTACTGTACTGTACCACATCTGCAACAGCACATCAGTACACGAGCCACGACGTCACTGCCGCCAATAGACACATCACCAGCGCCAGCGCCAGCAGCACCTTCCTCGCGCCTTTTGAACTGATCCTGCCGCTTTTTGAACTCATCCACATCCACGGCGCACGCACACTCATCAGCAAAACCTCTTGGATTTGGGACGGCGACGCCGCCCGGCATTTTCTTTAATCCCCGTCGTCCATCTCGTGCCTTTGCCGTTGCTACTTGCATTGGTAGGGCATCATCAGTCAGCCAGTTTACACGTCGCACCAAAAACACACGAACATTCAGATCAGCTAGTAGCTTGAGAGTGAGAGGGTCCCCCCGTCGTCTCTGCCTTCTTGCGCTGCATCTTTCCGGGCGGGACATCTGGTGCTCTTGTCCGCTAATGGCCCCCCACCCCCTCCTTTCTTTTTATTCCAAACCCGCTCCTCCCCTGCTTTCCCTCTCTTATTCAAACTCGCAGTCACAGCCTCCCTCTTTTTCTAACGCCACCGGCCGTTGCCACCCCTCATCACACCCTCACTTCAGCACTTCAGCTGCAGCTCAGTACCGCTAGGCTTGGAGCGCGCACCGGCGCGGAGCAGACAGCGGAGCCTCTCTTGCCGTCCGGCTGCGAATTCCGGGGATGGGCAAGGCGGCGCGGTGGTTCCGCAGCTTGCTTGGCGGCGGGAGGAAGGACCAGGAGAGGCAGCGGGCCTCGCCGGCGCCGCCGCCCACCGCGGACAGGAAGCGCTGGAGCTTCGCTCGCTCGTCGCGGGACTCGGCCGAGGCCGCGGCGGCGGCGACCGAGGGCTCCGTGCGGGGCGGTGCCGCCGCCGCCGGCGGTAACGCGGCGATCGCGAGGGCGGCCGAGGCCGCGTGGCTCAAGTCGCTCTACGACGACACGGGGCGGCAGCAGAGCAAGCACGCCATCGCCGTCGCTGCGGCTACCGCGGCGGCGGCGGACGCGGCCGTGGCCGCCGCGCAGGCCGCCGTCGAGGTCGTCCGGCTCACCAGCCAGGGCCCTGTCTTCGGCGGCGGAGGTGGAGGAGGGGCCGTGCTCGACCCCCGTGGCCGCGCCGGCGCCGCCGTCAAGATCCAGACGGCCTTCAGAGGCTTCTTGGTCAGTGCCTAGCTAGCTAGCTGGCTGGCTTTCTCTTCTCCATTGATTGATCCTTTCGTCTTCCACTCTTCTGTGGTCACTCTCCTCCCTCTCTCCACAACAAAACACATTCACGCACAGGCACAGCGGCACAGGGGACCATCCACCATGCAACAGTCAGCTCTCGTCTGATTACTGTTGCACTGTTCACTAAAGATTCTTTTTTGCCCCTCCCCTGTACTTATCACATGCTTAGTTCTTTTTTTTTTCCCCTGCGATCCAAATTACGCCTGGGCAACGCGAAGCTAAACGGGTTCGTGTGACGAATCGTTTCGTTGCAGGCGAAGAAGGCGCTGCGAGCGCTCAAGGCGCTGGTGAAGCTGCAGGCGCTGGTGCGCGGCTACCTGGTGCGGCGGCAGGCGGCGGCGACGCTGCAGAGCATGCAGGCGCTGGTCCGCGCGCAGGCCACCGTCCGCGCCGCCCGCGGCTGCCGCGCCCTGCCCTCGCTCCCGCCGCTCCACCACCCAGCTGCATTCCGCCCGCGCTTCTCGCTGGTAAGTCAACTACTACCAGCCTCGAGCCCTCCGTGGCTTTGTGGCGAAGCAAGCTACTGCAGTCCACACGTCGTCCCTGGTTCTGTTGCCTAACGAATGGAATCCGCCGCGTTGCTTGTGTCGGCAGCAAGAGCGGTACGCTGACGACACGCGCAGCGAGCACGGCGTGGCGGCGTACAGCCGGCGCCTGTCCGCGAGCATCGAGTCGGCGTCGTACGGGGGCGGCGGGTACGACCGGAGCCCCAAGATCGTGGAGATGGACACGGCGCGGCCGAGGTCCCGCGCGTCGTCCCTTCGCACCGAAGACGAGTGGTACGCGCAGTCGGTGTCGTCGCCGCTGCAGCCGCCGTGCCACCACCTGCCGCCGCGCATCGCGGTGCCGACGTCGCGCCACTTCCCGGACTACGACTGGTGCGCGCCGGAGAAGCCCCGGCCGGCGACGGCGCAGTGCACGCCCCGGTTCGCGCCGCCGACCCCGGCAAAGAGCGTCTGCGGCGGCGGCGGTGGTAACGGCGGCTACTACGCCCACCACCTCGCCGCGGGGTCGCCCAACTGCCCCGGGTACATGTCGAGCACGCAGTCGTCGGAGGCCAAGTCGTCGTCCCGGTCGCACAGCGCGCCGAAGCAGCGGCCGCCGGAGCAGCAGCAGCCGTCCCGGAAGCGCGTGCCGCTGAGCGAGGTGGTCCTGGAGGCCCGCGCCAGCCTGGGCGGCGTCGGCGTCGGTATGATGCACAAGCCGTGCAACACCCGCGCCGCGCAGCCGCAGGAGCCGTTCGATTTCCGCGCCGCCGTCGTCAGCCGGTTCGAGCAGCGCGCGTCGGACGCCGCTGCCGCCGCCGAACGGGACCGCGACGTGTTGTTCCTGCAGAGGAGGTGGTGAAGGTGAACCGACCGATCGATCGATCGGTCAGTGAGTTAGTCGAAGTGCTCCGCCTGCCTGAGTGAGATTATGGCCTAGTATGATTAATCGGTGCTGCTAATAGGGATTGTTAATTAGGTTCTCATTAATTCCTCGCCCTTTTGTGATCTCTGTTAGTTCTTCCGATCGCGTCCATGACCTCTCTCTGCAGTCGGCCATTCTTCCTGCTTGCAATAAGCTAGTGTGTGTGTGTGTGTGTGTGGGGGGGGGGGGGGGGGGGAGGAAGTAGGGAGAGATTTCATCATCCCGTTCCGTTTCGTTTTTTTCGTTCATAAAAACAGTAGTGCAGCTGGATCATCAGCTCGATGTACATTCCGCCTGTTCTCCGATCATCACCATCAAGAAAGAGAGAAAAAAAAGAGAAGCTCCGTGTCGTTTCCGAGCCAGCAGCACGAGCGTCGCAATTCAAACGATGGCGGCATCGTTTGAATTTTTCAAACGGGTTCCGTGGTCCGCCTGTGTTTGTTGACGGTGACCGGCCGATCTGATCCGATCCGACGCGATGCGATGCGATACAGATCTCGGCTGTCCATGGGCGATGGCCCTAAAGAATTGGGAGAGGGAATCTAGGACGTTTTCGAACCGAGGATGAGGAAGCAAAGCGCGACACACGCACGTCGCACTCGCAGGTCGCAGATGCCGCCGGTCCGCGACATAAGACTCCAAAAAGGATGAGGCTGGTGCTGGTGCTGGTGCTGGTGCGTGTGCGGCGCCTGTGGCCTGTGGTGGGTGACTGATCCATCGGTCGATGAGCGCCGGGGCTTGCCGGGCGGACGGTGTGGCGCGCATGTGGGCGCCCGGCCGGGGGGGCCAAGCGAACACCGATCGGTGTCGCGCCCCGGGAGTGTGTTTCTCGCTCGGCACGGTGCCTGATGCTCTCAGGTCAGGTCTGCTTCCTCCCGTCCGCCCTGCTCCGCTCTCGGCTATAGACTCACTTGCTCCTGGACCAGCACGTGGTTGGCAACGGGAGTTTTTCATATCTTGTTTATTTTTTTTTTTAAAAAAAGAAAATTTCAAAACTAATCTCACCTGTCTTTTGTTTCACATCTAACATATTGGTCGCGTCGAACACCCTAACATTGTTAAAGCGTTATGTCGTGCCAAGGTAGCACGACTGGCCTACTACCGTGGTGATCACCTCCTTGCTACTTGGCTACTTGCACCAGTTGACGTGTCGGCCCCCTGCCGCACGCACTTCTCCTGGTGCGGCAGGATCGTATACAACAACACGTGCGGGCTACCGTACCTCTTTCCCTACTCTTCTTCCTCCACGGGTTGCCCCTCTACCCCCTCCCCCCCCCCCCCCCCCCCCCCTTTTTCTTTCTCTAAAACATTGATTTCCCCTGCTCGGATCAAAGGAAGACAAAGAGGAAACCTTTTGTGTAACGTACGTGCCCTAGTTGTACTTTCACACTTCAAAATCTTTGTCTACATATATTGCATAGTGGTATAAGTGCACACCAAACCAACTACGTATATGATGTTGTCATTGGCTAACGTTAATTTTTTAAGTAATGTACGATACAATTTATATGGACAAGACTATAATATTTTTATTCATTCTTTGCAATGTTGATTAGTGTTGTCAGGTAATTATAGTGATTTGATTTGCACTGCTAGTACCTTTGTTTTGAACGTGAGGACATATGGTGTATACCTGAAAATTAAGTTAGCGACCCTACCTGCCAACCTTTTGCTGCGTCAAGCCCGTTGGCACAACGACACCGCCCTACCGCCGTGCCGCGCCAGGCCGGTTTGGCGCGTCACTGCACTTTGGTTGCGCCAGTGCCTGCAAACCCTTGTTTTCCGAAACAGCAGTCGTTAACAATAATAACACAAATAAAATTGTGAAGAACATTACGCAATACAATGCATAGTACATATTAAATGCATCCGGAGTAAGTCAAATGGGTTAGTTTTTTTTTTTAAAAAAAAATAAAATAGAGTAAAATTAGTTTTAAAAATAATATTTTTTTAAAAAAGGTTTAAACGCTCGTCTGTCAGTCGCGAGGAATTTAAAACCGACGCAAGCAGCACGTAAGCCTAGTTGCGCGGTGGTCCACCGCGCGCACCATCTCCATGGCATGCATGCATGCATGCCCGCCCTTGTGCACGGCGCCGCTGAGGCGGCCGCAGCCGCAGGGCACACCAAGAACCGAGGGATGATGGGACGCCGCCACTGTTCCTTTGGAGCCCATAATGCCCCATGGACCGGCCGGCCCCAACCCAACCAAACCCCCCAACGGGTGTGCAATTGAAGTTTTGAGCGGCCGCGCGTGCTGGTACCGCCGGGGGAGCGGCGGGGCAGCCAGGCAGCCGGCAGGGAGCACAACGGAAACGGGGACGGAGACGGAGCCCTCGCGTCGCGGCGTTCGCCGCCTCGACCTCGACATCTCGCCTCGCACGGAGACGGAGCGTGCCCACGCCCGTACGTGCGTATGCAGTTATGCACATTCAGCGTCGACCCACCCACCCATCCGTACTTCACGGTTCACTAGCTGCAGCTGCAGCAGCAGCACTGTACATGTGCGTAGTAGGGGGCAGTAGGTGCGTGTTTCAAAGATGATATACTACGGACAAATTTCGCACGAGTTTTCACTTCGTCATCGATAGATATGAGTAGGCGGGCAGGCGGTACAACTGCAGGATGAGCAGGAGTCCTTTCCGGAATCCAGATGGTACTTCCCGGCTAGCATGTGAAGTCTAGGGCCTAGCTACACGCTTAATATTATTGAGGGGAATTAGTACTCGTAGCTAAGGGAAGGTCTCGTTTACTTGGAGAGTGAAAAGTTTTTAGTGTTGCATATGATGTCGGAAGTAGTATTTAGATAGACGAATCTATTCAGTCTAATTAATTTATCATAAATATATATAAGTTACTGTAGCACTAAAGATTAATTATGAACTAATTAAGCTTAAAAGATTTGTCTTTGATTTCCAACTAAACTGTATAATTAATTTATTTTTTATCTATATTTATTACTTTATGTATGTATCTAAATATTCGATAAGATAGGTGAAAAAATTTTGGACCAAGAACAACGGGTTATGATCGATTCATCAGCCATCGTCCTCCTCGGCTCCTCCAGCTAGTTTTCCCCCACAAAAAAAACTCCTCCAGCTAGCCTTGTCGTCGAATGATCAATCAAATTAGCGCCCGTACTCGCATCACCACCGGTACGGTGCTGTGTAAAAGACGACGTGCACGTCTGTTGTCAGAGGGTGAGATCATGGGTGCTAGGGGAGGTGAGGAGAGGAGTAGGGGTGCGGAGTAGCTCTCTCCCATCCCATCCCATCCCTCTCCGTACTCCTAGCTCGTCCGTCCGATCCGTTCGTCCTCATCATGCATGGGTCACGCAACACGCATGCATATGTCGAGTCCGTTCGTCCTGGAAAATTGGAAAAACAAATCAAAGTACTACGTACTACAGTACCAATGCCCATACATGTGAGCGGCTGAGCGTACGCCGAGCGAGCACGAGCAGCGAGGGATCGCACGAGTGTTTGTAGTACCGTCGCTGATCGCTGCTCATATGCAGGGACGGACGACGGATGCATATATTATGGGGTGCGTGCGTTACTGTAAACCCCAGCTGCACGCACGCATGCATGTGCCATGTGCGGCGGTACGTACGCGGTAGCCCTGCCTGCAGCTAGGGGCCGGCAGCAGACGAGTGCAGCTGGCCTTGGCCTGGAGCCGGCCGGCCGGCCAACGTGGAGTACGTACGTGCCATGGCAATGGCATGATCGTCTGAGCGAGAGCCACGGTCACGGCCACAGCGATCGAGCGGGCCAGTGGCCAGTAGCCGCTGGTGGCGCTGATGTGAAAGTTCCTCTTTTCCTACGGGCGCTGGTGGCGCTAGCTAGCTTTTCTTTTCGGCAATGATTAGGCTCTGATTTGATGGGTGCGAAAGGCGAGAGCAGAGAGAGGCACGATCCATCCCGCCGGCCGTGCTCTGACTCTGCTGCGCCTGCGCCTGCGCCTGCGCTGCTCACACTCGTCCAACTCCACCATATAGCTACTCCTGCTCGCATCTCAGGGAGACTCAGGCCAGGCACAGTGTTGGACTCGCTGGCCCCTTTGAACACTCCGATCGACCTTTCTTCCTTCTCATCGGGCTTTTATTTGCCATGCATGCATGGATGCAGTCGTACGTCGTCACTGCTGCCAACTCGTCCCGCCGACTTTTGCCTTGTCATCAACTCATGATGCTACTACACGACAGTAGTAAATTTTGAATGTTTCGATGCTTGTTCGAGCACTAGTGTAGAGTGAGATTGTACCATGAAAACTTGTTGGACTCCGACAATGGGTGATTACGGGGATGTTTGGTTCATCGCCTAACCCTGCCACGCCATGGGCATTGCCGCCAGCCTTTTGCGTGGCTCACCATGCTACAGCGCCCGAACGACGCTACTCCCTCCGTCCGCAAATAAATGCATATCTCGCATCCCGAAGAGTCAAACTTTTTTAAGTTTGACTAGAAATATATCAAATAATATCAATATTTGTATCTACAAATTAGTATATTATGAAAGTATATTTCATGCTCAATCTAATGATATATATTACATACAATAAATATTAGTATATTTTTATATATATTTAGTCAAATTTAAAAATGTTTGACGCCTCGGGAAACGAGATGTGCACTTATTTGTGGACGGAGGGAGTAAACCTGTGGCGTGCTGTGGCGATGAATATGGCCGTCGTACATGTGGCGTGCTTTTTGTGTTGTAGTATTGTGTGGCAGCCACAGCTTTAACCGCAACCAAACAGCAACCACAATATCGATGGTAGCAACAGTTTGCGGTGTGGTCTATCGTGGCAGCTAACCAAACACCAGTAACCTCTTGGTGGTAGCCACATGTGTGGTGTGTGGCTCACGTCGGCCGGCATCCAAACACCCCCTATAAGTTCGAGAAAATGCCAAGAGTTCGAAAGTAGCAAATTAATTGGGTTGATGAGTTCTTTATAGCTATCCGAGTAACCGTATGCATTTTTCGAAGTTTGGTAAGAGTTTTTTGCCACCGGAGACAAAAAAATGATGATAAATCTATGAATTATAAGACATTTGCACGAAGAATTCGAGGGCAATAGAGAGGGAAATGGAAGGTCATGTGTTTTGTTAGGGAAAAATAGTCTTAAAATTATATAATTCTTTAAGTTAACCAACTGAAATCGAGCAGACCTACAATTGTGAGGATCACAAGGACCTAGGTAATGCCGGAAACGTTTTAGGATTTAGGAGGTGGATCTAAACAGGTCCTAGGGCCTATTTGGCTCAATCCGGATGACATTATGATGTTCAAGTGCAAAAGGATCTTATTAGACGAAAATTGGATTTTGTGTTTTTTTCTATAGTATATACCTTGACGTGACATGAGTGTGAAATAAGTTCAAGAATCTATTTTCTTTTTATAGGGGCTAAAAACGAATCTCTTTTTTTTTTGGCTTTTTGACTCCCATATTGTAAGGTGGATCTTGAAGGATTGGAAAAATCTCCTTCGAAGCCATACATCTAGCTTTCCATATAATTCTATTGGAATCTATGACATCTAGTAATGAATTCTGTTTAGGCACTTTAAATTTTGTATTTGTTTCCCTCCTTTTCCTTGTATGACCAAAACTCCCAAATTTTCATTGGTTTATGGCTTAGGAGGATGTAGAAAGAAAAACAATGACGGTAACCCATGCATGAGACCGCCGAGATCATCTACAATCAATATGTTACAATCAACCCGTTGGTGAAACGGAACCTCTGATTTGTAACTCAAGGTCACATAGTCAACGCGACAAAGTATGCTGTAACCTGCAGTGTTGATAGTATAAGTGCAACATAGCACACAATAATGTGCCGATGGTGAAACAATACCACGTACGCATGTGTGGATGCATATAGGAGATCAACGTGGGCGGTGTACACAACTTGGATCCCATAGATCATGGTTGTCGTTTCAGCCAAAAGTATCTCCATGCAAAACTTAGTTTAGATCAGAAATCACGATGGTGAAACCCCTATAGTAACTTCCAACAGTAAATAGTTTGAAACCATTCTCAAAGTAGAGAACCCTGAACCCTCTGGCTTGAGCGCAGCTGGCTTTATGTAGTCCGTACGTAGTCGCTCTGCATGCTCGCGTCAGTTTTATCATCATGCTCATCAGCCCATCCCCATCTGCCCATCCATGCATGAAAAAGTTGTAAACGTGTAGTCGAGGTCGGGCCGCGCGCGGCGGCTCGCGTCTCGAGCCCCGTCGCCCACCGGCGGTCCGGCGCAGAAACCCACCAGGGACGAAGGCATCGATCGCTACTGGCCAAGCAGCAACAGATGCATGCGCAGGGCCGCAGGTGATGTTGATCGAGTGGGGAGTAGGTGAGAGCAAGCCAGCCAGAGAGGAGACCAGGAGCGATGGGCTTTGGGCTTTGGCAGAAAGCTAGACTCAGAACGCGGCATGCAGCGGCCGAGCTAGCGTCCAGCAGACTTTCATCAGGTCGTGCATGGACGACGCATCGGCGCGCGCCCCCGCCTGTCGTCGTCGTCGTCGTCGCTTCCGCTGCGGGCCGCGCGCGGTCGCCCATCGATCGATGATGGAGCCAGGCAGGCATGTTTATTCCCCGGCGACGCATGCATGCAACGGCAGGCAGGCACGCAGTAGGCCGGCCGGTCCCGCTGCATGCCTCGAACAGCCCGGCCGGGCTGATCGCTGACGCTGACGACGCTAGCGAACCGAGGCGAGGAGGCTACAAAGAGGACTTTTCCTCTGCTGCCTCGCTGTGGCCTGTGGCGCTCGTGACTTGCCACTTGGGGTTTTTGCAGGGGTCATGATCTTCCTGCCGGCGGCGGCGGCGCCTCTACCGGCTGTGCTGTGCGCGCACGCTTCTTGACGCGAGGCCGTGCCCGGATCGGAGATCATGCATGCTCGCGCTTCGCTCGCCGCCGTTCTCCTTGCATTGGTCTGCATGCGTGTCTATGACCCTGACTGACCCGTGGCGTCGAGAGACAGAGACACCCTGCCGGCCGGTGTATATATACCGGCTCGCGCATTGTTCAGCACAGTGAAGCCTGGACGATGGATTGATGAACAGTGGCCACGCAGCATGCATGCATGAATCAGCAGCTTTGCATGCAGACATTATACTTCACGGGCAATGGCGGGATCCTGGAGGTGTTCCGTACTACAGTACTCGAATAGCTAGGTCTACTGTGGAGAGGACGAAGGTACGCTGCGGCGATATGATGGGCATATTCTATGCCGTCCTGTATTCTCATTGATATCATTAAACAAGAAACTTTATCCCTGCTGCGCATCTTGTCTCTCTCGCCGGCCTGTGTCCCTCTATCTCATCGATCTCTCTCTATACGGATCGAGCACCGTCCACAGAGCTTGGCCGATGCAGCTACAGTTGCCCGTGTGTAACCTAGCTGACCTTACACTTCAAATTTCAAAACTAGTAATGCAATGGGATCTCCTGCATAGGCGCATAGTAGCAAAGATTTCTGCCAGAGTTTTTATCCCAGCTAAAAGAAAACTGCAGTTACAAGTACGTACAGGAGAGGAGATCAGGGGATGCACTATACTACGTATACTGTATGCTAGGTAGCTCGCCTTGAGATCCGCGCAGGGCGACGTCACATGCAGCGCGCGCACACTAACGAACAGCTCGAGGCAGAACCTTCCGTTTTGCGGCAACAGGTTACCAATTGGTCACACACGAATCCGAAGGCCACCACTTGTCTCCCAGCCAGACTAGTGTTTTAATTACCTTAGCTTCTCAATAATGCCAATCTTTGCTATATATTGCAAGAATGCTATTCTACTACGTAGTACGTACTCTACGCGCGCAGCATGGATGAATCTTTTCTAAATGATGAAAAACCACTACTACAGAAATGAACTTCCGTGACGTTGCTACTGTTCACTCCGTGACGAGCGTGTTTTTTGCCCGCTGTGGTAAATCGTGCGATTTACCGCAGTGGACACTTTTAATTAACTGTGACGGACATTTTTTGCCCGCTGCGGTAAATCAATTTACCGCAGCGGGCATCTTAAAACGTCCGCCATGGAAAATATATATTTTCCGTGGCGGACGTATTAAGATGCCCGCTGCGGTAAATCGATTTACCGCAGCGGGCATCTTAACACGTCCGTCACGGAAAATATATATTTTCCGTGACGGACGTATTAAGATGTCCGCTACGGTAAATCGATTTACTGTAGCGGGCAACCTATTATGCCCGCCACAGTAAATTATTTTTAGTGGAGGAGCTCTTTAAATGAACCGCTGGAAAGAGAGAAGCAGTCGAGTCCCTTCCTTCCTTCCCCACTCGCGACTCGACTCTTCTCTCTTTTCTCGCAGAAACAACAAGGGCACCAAGGAGGAGCAGGAGGAGAGGAACACCGAGAAGAACAAGGCCTCCAAAGGCACATCTATCCCCATCCATCCCTACCCCGATTCCTCCTCCTCCCTTGCTCACCTCACCATCCAATCCCCATCTGATCTGACTTCGTCCGTTGATTTCGTCTCTGTGTTTGCTTGCAGGCAGCTAGCTGGAGACCAACAAGAAGGCCATGAACATCCAGGTGCGTACCCAGTCGTCACCGCCGCTCGCGCCCTCCCGATCTCCCTCTCTTTTTCACTCATCTCACTATTCTTTCTTCTCTCTTTCCAGATCCAGTGAAGGAGCCACCACAAGCCAGATCTGGGAGGTGGAGGCCGGTCATGCCCATCTCCAGTGGCAGCGGGGGTCGTGGCTCTCCCTCCTATGTGGAGGCCGATTGGTTCCAGCGTGAGAAGGTCGATTAGAGCGGATCCATGGACGACGACGGCGACGACCCTGACCGGCGGCGCTAGAGTTTCTCTGCGGCGGCGGCAACAACCTGGATGGGCTCGTCGGGCCCCTAGATGGGCTCGGCGGGCCTATCTAGGTTTTTTTTGTTTTTTTAAATCATTAACCGTGACGGACAACATAAGGCGCCCGCTGCGGTTAATGGATTAACCGCGACGGGCAACATAAGGTGTCCGCTGCGGTTAATGGGATTAACCGCAGCGGGCACCTTATGTTGCCCGCTGCGGTAATTCCATTTTCCGCAGCGGGCACAGGCGCCCGCCACGGTGAGGCCACGATTAACCGTGACCTTTCATTCGTGGCGGACGCCAATGCCCGCTGCGGTAAATGTAAAGTGCCCGTCACGGTTAACAGTTGTGTAGTAGTGAACACGGCTGATTAGGTCCAAATCAAGTAGCTGCATCTGTTAAACATTAGTATTTTTATGGTTAAAAAATAGTTTTTTTTGGAAGGACACTTATTGTTTCAGGAGTTAAAAAAATCGACGATTGATCAGACTGAATTCGGCCGTGTCCTTTTGTTGCTTCATTTCGTCGTATTGGCCCTTGCTTTTCGTGTCCTGTACTATATGTATGTACTACATGACATGATCTTTCTGTGATTGCTCAGGGGGCAAATAAACAATGTTTTTTGCTCACCTGACGGCTGATGTCTGAGAGATTGAGTAGAATTCAATCAACGTTTGCATACATTTGTTTTCAAAACCCAGGACGACAAATGTTCTCAGCGCGATGTCTGTGAGCCTATACTGCATCGAGCCCAGCAATGCAGGCACGCCAGTTTAGTTTCCTGTGTCGGCGCAGTGCAACCATTTCGTCGCATTCGATTGAAAAATTAATCCTGAGGTTAAAAGTTATAGCTTCAGTTCTACTAGCAATATACTCAGTACTCACACACTTTGTATAGTAGCATGCATTTTCTTTTTCGCTCTTGCTCTTGTTTTTCTCACCGTATTCTCATTTCGAAGATGTGGCAAATCTCACGAACTCAGCTGATTAGGTTCTTGCTTGTGGTGGAAACTGTCCGGCATGTTAGTTTAAGTTCCCGTAAATTTGACATGCTTGTATTTTTCTAAATTTTTTCAATGATGGTGTATTCTTTCGTGCTATTTGCGAATTAAACAAAATATAGCAAAACTCTTCAATTTTATTTGTTTAAATAAAAATGTGGCAGAGGTAAATTGAACTGGATCGAATGTACTAGATGCCTTGAATTCATACACACTTGATATTTGAAACTCCTATGCATGTGCTGTGCATGCAGTCACAAATACAGTACTCCGCCCCGACGTACTACGTAGGTACGATATCCCATTTAATCAGCACGAGAAACGAGGGCGTACGTCTTGACATGAGTTTCTTGTAGCCGTTTGGCATTAATCACTCGTCTTATCTGTGCCCTAATCTCAACCGCTGCGCTAGTTAAACAAGCATTTCTTTTCAAACAGTTTGAATGCATTCCCTTTTCTGCAGGGCCCAAGCGCGTCTGTCTGGCCTCTTATTAGCCTGTCATCCATCAGTTGAATTGTTTTTGGATCGGATCGGAGCTAGCAGCCGCGATCCTCTCGGTTGATGATACCCCTATATACTCTAATCTCAACGGAATATAGTACTAGTACTACTAACAGAAGTAGTGTGCGACTGGCATTATTTGTACTATAGTTTACTATTTAATCTCTGCTTGAATTGCATTGGTTAGTGGGGAATTGTTGTTGCTAGTTTACAAATGCCCACTTGTACCGGGTCGGGATTCGATCTCCACGCCAAGGCCAATCATTAGGAAGTCTAGTAATGGGCACTTGGGCAGTAGCCGTCATACCGTTGGGAACTTGGGATGATTCGATCGGCTGCCGGTGCTCTCTCAGCTCAGGCTGCTTGTTGACTTTGAGTGAGAGAATTCGAAAGCTTGGAGTTTGCATTTGTTGCAACCGGCAGGGGCTCGATCCAGATGCAGTGCGCTTTCTTTCATATATGGTAGTTGGCGCACTAAACCAAAACCTTTTGAGTGTTTATTACCAGCAGGTACGGTGTCCTTGCGATGCAACATGCATATTTCGTCTCTTCTAATAAATAACATATCTTTTGCTTCGTGCTATGTCAAACATCTCAATTTTTATTTAAGTATCTTTTCAAAACTATATTATCATTTATAGGTTCAAATTAATGCACTGTCAAGACATATTCCATGTTGTATTTAGCGTAACTAGTTTGGTTCCGGGGATATTTATGCATTTCTCGATAAACTTTGCCAAATATCGAGAAGTTTGACTTAGAACAAGCTAGACAATTGTCCATGGTATTCGTCCATCTGATATGTTGAGGCCACTATTCAGTTGAACAGGATGACGGTCTGGTGGTGAAGAAGACGTGCGTCAGACCAATCAAGAAAAATCCATAGAGATCGAGTAAGAAAATTTGGTGGCCATCATAGTGTTAAATAGGTTGGACGGTCCAAGCAAGAAGAAAATAAGAGTGCCATACAATCTACAACGTCTACCGACCGGCACTAGTGCCATGTCACTGTATAAATACATACGCACTACAGGAAACAGGACTTCGCCAAGTGCCTGGGGCACTTGGCGAAGGCCACTTTACACTTGGCGAAGGCTTCGCCAAGTGCCGGCCACGTGGCACTTGGCGAAGAAATATTTTAATTTTTTTTTAAAAATTCTTCGCCAAGTGCCACGTGGCTGCCACTTGGCGAAGCCCCTGCCTTCGCCAAGTGCCAGCCACGTGGCACTTGACGAAGTCCCTCAGCCCGTGGCTTTTACACTTGGCTTTCCCACCTTCGCCAAGTGCAGCACTTGGCGAAGGCCTCTTCGCCAAGTGCCGCACTTGGCGAAGCTGGGAAATTTTATTTTTTTTAAAATGTCCGGGCTATTTCCGCGCAGTCCGCTATTAGGACAGCGTATCCATCGACATGTACTCATCACATATATTTAAAACTAGACCACATTCAGAACCAATACACAAATTGGCACATCAATAATATTCTCATTCATCCATATCAAATGTGTACATATATAGTCATGTCACTAGCTTAAGATGCTTGCCATCAAGCCAACATACAAGCATGCATATAGCAGCTGAAAATAAAATCTAGCTAAGTCATCCAAAATTGATCCAACATTGATCAAAAAATATGACCATCATATAAGACCTTGTGTATTCTTCAACAAGCAGGTCCAATTTCACAATGCATTATATCCTCTCAAGCACAACAATCTGTAAATTTGAGAAATTACTACTATTAGTATAGTACTTAAAGGCTCAAGCAGTCAAGCATTCTAGCCTACTTCTCCCATGTTAGTCTGAACATTGACAATTGTACAAGAACATAGCTGCTGTCCTACAGTGCGACATAGAAAGAAAAAACAAAAGAAAATGTAGGAGAAATAAACCTGAAAAATCCTCTGCATTACTAGAATCAGTTCATGACAACGAAAAGGACACATCATGTGGCAATTAGCAAAACTACTACAACGATAACTCATCAAAACCAAATGGAGACAAGTAATCACCTATCCAGTATGCAATAAGGCTGTTGTACAACACATATATGCAATATAGGATGCACCATAGCATGAAACTGAAATTCTAGACTGAAAGCAAAAGAACTGCAATGGTTTGTACATGTACAGACTAGAGCATAGTCAAAATGAGCATATTGTGAGTCCTAGTCATCATTAGCATTCTTCAGGATATGACTCGTATGGAACAGACAACATATGCCAACATGCTTCCTCTAGTCCTACAGAAGCTAGCATTTTTTCCCCACCCAGCCACCCAGGCACAACTTGCGAATCGGAGCAACACTAGAACTACTGCAACAGCGAAGCATGGCCTGCCTAGCCACTGACACCCTTTCAAATACTAAATGGTACTAATCAGAGTTCAGAGATGCCTTAGTGCTGCTCACCTGCCGCCATGTTTGGCCTTGAAGAACAGCAGGACGGAGGGAAGCCGGAAGTGCTGAACACTTGGGACCTGGATCCGCGCTCACGGACGCCCGCTGCACGCCTGCCGCACGCCGGATCCGTGCCCGCCGGATCCACGCCCGCTGCGGACGTGGAGCTTGCTGGGAGCAGGAGCGTCACGCCGCCGGTAGCTGGCCGACTCGCTGCGGACGTTCGTCATCCCGTGGCTTGCCGCGGCCGCCCTCTGCTCGTCGCGGTTGCGCGCGCAAAGCCATGTCCCGTGAAACGCAAGCCCGAGGCCGAGACCTGCCAGTGCCAGCCAGTAGGAGCACCGCACCGCCAAGAGCAGGAGCGCCGCACCTCCAGCCGCCGGGAGCAAGAGCGCTGCCGCCAGAAATAAAACGAGCAGGGGAAATTTTTCCGGCGGCGGGCGGGTGTGCGCGCGGCCAGGGGGCGCGCGCGGCGGCGGGCGGGCAGGCGCGCGGCGGCGGCGGGCGGCGCGGCGCGTGCGTGCGTGCGTGGTGTGGGTGCGTGCGTGCGTGCGCGGCCGGCTGAGTGCGTGGGGTGGGGAGCGGCTGAGCGTTTCCTTTTTTTAACTGAAACACGCACTTCGCCGAGTGCCAGATCGGCGGCACTTGGCGAAGAGGGGGTGGGGACGGCTTCGCCGAGTGCCAGATCGGCGGCACTCGGCGAAGAGGGTGCATGGGTCCGCTTACATGTTCAAACGTACGTATACACTTCGCCAAGTGCCACGTGGCAGGCACTTGGCGAAGGGGTCTTCGCCAAGTGGCGGCCACGTGCCACTCGGCGAAGAGGGAGAGGGAGCGTGGGCCGGCTGCGGCCTTTTGCATGGCACACCTCTTCGCCGAGTGCCACCAGGCCGGCACTCGGCGAAGGCCTCTTCGCCAAGTGCCAACCCTAACACTTGGCGAAGTCATTTTTTTTTGAGTTTTGCTCCCAAATTTTTTGTGGAGGTTTAGTACCCTATCTTTAGTAAGTTGTCAAGGTTTGGTGCATTTTGAAGTTTTTTTCTATATTTCTTCATTTAATTGCGACTCGTTGCATTTTTTCCGACGAATTTGATTTGAACCGCAGGTGCATGGAATAATAGTGTCCTATGGTTACAAAACTGCTATTCTTGCTTGTGTGCGTGGAATTAGGTCAAATCCATGTCCTGGCGCCAAATCTCGATGAGCGTGCTCGCAGGGCAACGCTTCCAACTTGCCTGCGCGCGGTTTTTTAATTATAAAAAACTCAAATGACCTCGAAAATCCACGAAACTTCTCCACCTGCCTTGATATGGTATGGGAAGGCTATGGTAAAAATTTGAAAAAATTTGGAGTAAGTTTGCATTCACAAACCCAACATCTCCATATGATCACAAGATGTTGGGTTTCTGAACATCCGACGTGCAAACTTGCTCTAAACTTTTTCAAATTTTTATCATAGCCTTCCCATACCATATCAAGGACGGTGGACAAGTTTCGTGGTTTTTCGAGTTCATTTGATTTTTTTTATAATTAAAAAACCCCGCGCACGCAAGTTGGAAGCGTTGCCCCGCGAGCACGCTCATCGAGATTTGGTGCCAGGACATGAATTTGACCTAATTGCATCCACACAAGCAAGAATAGCAATGTTGTAACCATAGGACACTATTATTCCATGCACCGCAATTAAATGAAAAAATATAGAAAAAAATTTCAAAGTGCACCAAACCTTGGCAAGTTACTAAAGATAGGGTACTAAAGCTCCACAAAAAATTTAGGAGCAAAACTCAAAAAAAAATTTTGACTTCGCCAAGTGCAAGGATTGGCACTTGGCGAAGAGGGCTTCCAGGCAATTTCCCAGGGTCCTCTCTTCGCCAAGTGCCACGTGTCTGGCACTCGGCGAAGCCTCCTCTTCGCCCAGTGCCAGACGGAGGCACTTGGCGAAGCCGACGGCAAGGGATGGGGATGGATGCCGTCAGGCCTCGCCGAGTGCCGTTCTTCGCCGAGTGCCGGGCACTTGGCGAAGAGTCCATTTCGCCAAGTGCCTTTCTTCGCCGAGTGCTGGCTTCGCCAAGTGCCAGGCACTTGGCGAAGCCTTCTTTGCCAAGTGCCCGATTTTTGGCACTCGGCGAAGTCTGGAGCACTTGGCGAAGCCTGAGTTTCCTGTAGTGACGCCTTGTTTAGATGCGAAAAGATTTTGGATTTCGCTACTGTAGCACTTTCGTTTGTTTGTGACAAATATTGTCCAACCATGGACTAACTAGGATCAAAAGATTCGTCTTGCGATGCAATTAGTTTTTATTTTCGTCTATATTTAATGTTTCATGCATGTGCCGAAAGATCCGATATGACAGGGAATCTTGAAAGCTTTTTGGTTTTGGAGTGAACTAAACAAGGCCTATAGGATGAAATAGAAGAATAGAACATCAAACAATTATCGTTAGCAAGGCCACCATAGCTAGTTCAACCACCACAAAGGACTTGATAGTCTAAAGAAAGAATTTTCCATGAGCGTAGGACCGTGCAACCAATTGAACGGCTATTTATGATGGAGATGATATATAAACCCCATTCCACCAGACATTTGAGTGTTTCTGGAGTAGAGGAATGATTTATTACTATATAAGCAATGAATAATTCTTTTGGGTAAGTTGAGCAGTGGAGAGATTTCTTCAGGGAGAGGGAAAATCCTTAGCAGACCTAGAGATACAAGATGAGGTTCTCATTTACAAGACATTACTTCTTATTGAATCTATGTGGTATGAAGTGATTGAAGTTCTACATTTTTTGCATCAAAAGGTGCATAATCCATACATTGCATGAGGTTTAGTAGAAATCATGGAGTCCTTTAGCTTTGTATTCATAATGAAGATGATATTGCAGACGATATTACACATCACAAGTTGGTGCAAATGAAGGATAAAAAATGTTTTTCAGGCCATGTCTTCAGATATTGATGTGAATATCTATTTGGCATCTTCTCCAACAATATGACCCAAGAGAGAATCATTTCTGCAAATAAGTTTTCTATAAGAGAGAATACTCATATTTGAGTTGTACCTCTCAAACAACCCAAAATGGTTCTTTTGTATAGTTAGTCTGTTAGAGGCTGATATTTGGTCTATGGCTACCCATTTTAGGTATGGTTTCCATATGGGTCATTTGTTGGAGATAGTCTTAAATTGAGCGAGAGATATCCAAAGAAATTGATCCTGAGAAGGTTAAGAAATCATTTTAAAAAAAAGGAAGATAGGCAAGTGCAATTGTCGGTCTATATGGCTACCCATTTTGGGTTTGGGTTCCATATGAGTCATTTGTTAGAAATAGTCTTAAATTGAGCGAGAAATATCCAAAGGAATTGATCCTGAGAAGGTTAAGAAATCATTTCCAAAAAAAAGGAAGACAGGCAAGTGCAATTGTCTAGTTTACCTGGACGCGACTGAAACTTCCGCTCGCTCTATCTTTTAACTTCACTTGCATCTATCTATTTATTCTAAATGTTTGGAATTCTATATTTTGTTGCTGAAGATCACTGCATCTTATGTGTATAAACTATTTTTAATTCCAAATCATACTTCGTTATCGATTTCATTTTCATCCTACTTAACCTTTTAACCGTTCTCCTTCTCCACCACTGGCTGGACAGTAGGGAACATGTGAAAGGCGTGGATGCAGCGAACATACGTAGTATGCCTTGTCGCCTTGGCAATCTGCTGCCGACGACAGGGAATCCCTGCAGCTGAGCCACCCTCGCATCCATGATCCATCCGCGCGCATCGTGGGCGGCGCAGAGCACGGCAAGAACGCGCGGCGGGGCCTGAAGCCGACGGCGACGATCAGACCACTGGACCATGCCGCGCCGCGCGTACGTACCGGCATCAGCAGCGCTCTGAGCCTCTGTCGGAAGGAATCCACGGCTTGCGAAATCGTCTGAAAACCTGTGGGATTCCGATCGAGAGCATCATCGGGCTCTACGTTACTCGGAGGCCGGCAGTGGCAGTGGCAGTGGCGGCCCAGACACTTCAGGCCGGCAGTGGCAGTGGCAGTCTGCGCCGGTGATCATCCATCATTGCTCTAGCCACCTCATTGATCCGCAATTAAAATCTGGGGGAGACCTGCCGCGCCGCGCCCCAGCAGTACCCGGGGGCTCATTTGCTCCGAGCTCTGATGGACATGGACGATGGACCATCCCGCGCAGAGCAAGAAGAGCTTGCGGCAGGCAGCGCTGGACATTTTTCGCGGGAGTGTTTCAAAACGGCTGCTCCGGCCCGGCTCACGCAGCGAGAGCGTTTTGAATCACTGCTGTGGTTTTGGGATTCCGAGCTCGAGGAATTCCACGTACTACTACTAGTACGCTGCAGCCTGGACCAAAGGCACGCAGTGAGGATTCAGGTCTCGCTGGTTGCTGCCCGCGGACAAAAGGTGCAGGCGTTTCATTCAGAGAGAAAGGATCGAGAGATTCTCCTAACCGTCCCTGATTGGATAGGAGCAGCAGTACATTCATTCTTGCAGTGGACTGTGGACATGGACACACCGTCAGAGACTCATACAGGGAGTAGGTAGCGGCTGATCAAATTGAAATCTTCAAGGATGGAGTAGGAACGATACACGGTTGGAACTGGAACAGCCTTTTGCTAAAAGTATAAGAGCAACCAAGGCCTTATTTAGTTTCCAACCAAAAACTTTTCGCCCTACCATAACGAGTGTTTGGACATAAGCATTAAATATAAATTAAAAAATAATTAATTATACAGTTTGTATATACTATTTTGTGAGACAATTTTTTAAGCCTAATTAGTCTATAATTGGACACATTGCTATAGCTACAAATGTGCCACAGTACCTGAAACCTTTTTTCTTTTTGCGAATTAAACAAGGCATATGGAAATTTCCTTGGACATGGTCCTCACTCGCATTCCCAATCCCAAAGGAGAGCCTTTGATTTCTATCTAGAACAACATGTGCCTGCTGCTGCTGTGTCTCAACATGCAGCTCTTCTCACAGCTGGTTCTCACATGTCAGGATTCAGACGAAATGCGCTGCTCTGCTTCTCCATTTGATCTGTGAAATTTTCGAAAGACAAGTGCCCCAAAAAATAATAATACAGTAGCGTTGAACTGAAAGAAGCAATGAAGAGAGAGAAGGGAAGGGGCACTGTATGTATGTAATCCGTTCGCTGTTTCTGAATGAGCACGACGTCACAAGGCAATTGGCTCTGGGAGTGTCAGACTGTGTCTTTCCCACCCAAAGGAATTTACTCCAAAGCACGAGGTTCAGGCTCTCTCAGGGGACGTAATTATACACATAAAGGAATGCCCAGCCCAGCGAACAGGATTCAGAATTCAGAGCCCCAGAGAGTGACGCGATTCATGTGACTCCTCCCACTCCCAGAAAGGATGCAAAGCAACTGAAATACGCAGTTAATGAGTACTACAGATGAGTGATTCTTATCTGGTCTGATATGGATGGATGACCAAGATGACATGGCATGCTTATTAAGTACAGAGATGAACTGCTTTCAAGCTGACGTCACGTCAGAATAGCAATTGCAGGGTCCAGGTCTCCTAGATGAACAGACTGCTCAGTGCTCAGCATTTCACTTAACCACTGTGCTGAAAAGTTACATATAATCTAATCCCCATGAAAATGTAGGATGCCATTGACATACAACGAGGAACCACCCTTGTGCTCAGTCTCAGTACATCTTCATCCAAATATACACTCTTTATTCAAATTTCAAGGGATAGGTGGCAGATTTCATGAAACACGCACAAATTTTGGGTTCAGAAGCCCTGATCAACAAGGTAGTCAGTCACCAAGCCTCTCCACAACCACGTTTGCACTGGCCAGGCGCCGTGCCATTGGCTCCTCGTAAATCCCAGTTATGATGGCCAGACTGGTCTTTTTGATTGTAACCCCACCTGGTCCCTGCAAACAATCGAAAACACGAGACAGTGAGTGCCCCTAAATTACTGCTGCACAGGAAACACCTACTACTACGTTTTGAAATAAAGTGTAAACACTCTAGTTCCAGGGAGAAATTAAAGGGGGTCATATTTTTCATCTCACGCCAAAATATAAAGGTTGTTGCTCTTCCTGCACTTGGTAAATGTAAGTTTTTTGGTCTGGAGTGTGACACTGTGACTGTTTGGTGTAGCAGTACAAGCCATTCACCACATCTGGTATACTGGTTTGCGCAGCTGCTATGTAAAAATTATATAATTACAGCTAACTGAAACTGAAACCAATGGTTGTAACTTGTAAGCCACAAGGTGATCGCATCATTTGGCATATGAAACAGGTCAATGACAACAGCTCTCCACTTGACAAAGTTCTGAGTCCTGAAAGGCAAACAACTGCATCAATCAAATGTTCTTCCAGTTCCCACGTGGATAAATTCTGGCTGCAGTTAATTCTTTACTCAAAATAGATCAAATTTTTACTTTGATTTACACATCTCTGATGGGTTGCTGAAACCTGTTCGTTTCGCTGAAATTTGGTTTATGATGATACTGTTCGTTTTGCTCAAATTTTTAATGCCCTGTTTGTTTCGCTCAAAATTTTACTGTCCTGTTTGTTTCGCTCAAAAATTTTGCCCTGTTCATTTCGCTGAAATTTGGCTTATGGTGATACTGTTCATTGCTACCTTAGAAGTTATTATGACCAACAAGCTCAACTAATATATCATCGGACAGAAGAAGGCCCAAGACACGAAGGATAGGTCAAAAATAAGGGCCCAGGAAAACAACTGCTGGGAAACAAGAGGATACCATTCTAATTCCCCAATCCATATGTATACAATGAATATGGTTTAAGCTCCATTCTCCTTTGCTGTTTCTTTATGAACTTATTTGCATTGCAAACCAATAGGGAATTTGTTATGTCAATGGAAACTTAACTTGCAATAAAGTAGTTTCTTTAATGGAATCTAGTGGTGGATCATTTGCTTGTTTAAAGGATGTCATGAATATTAATTGAATAGTGCATCTTAACAGAATATGGCAATGCAATAAGAAATGGAATCCAAACTCCTAACCTTCTTCTCTCGAATGAAAACTCTAGGTTTACCTTGGATAGCCATGTATTTGCTACCCCCAAGGTATAAACCAGTGGGCGCCAGAGAGCCTGGTTCATTGAAATCATTCATTACGACAGGTCGGAAGTGATTTCTTCGGGTTTGACCTGCAAATGTAGATCTAAAATATTCGTACGACGTTGCAACAAAAATAGATCAAACTTCTGAAAATTGTGTATGAATTGGGGAATCAGAATGGACACAACCTGCTGATACATCGAAAGTACAGATCAAACTTCTGAACAGACTTCTGATGTATGAACTGAAATTGCTATGAGCATGAAGCATCTTATAGAAGTTAATACATCGAAAGCGTTCACAGTCATGTTTCTAGAAATTAGACGTATGATGAGTTGACGCCAAATATGAAATGATCATCAGTATATAGAAAGCCTATTAAGCCATGGGACGATCAGTATCACAATGAAAAATACCTGTCCCTTAACCTGCTTGACCTATTGAAATAACAAATTCTATAAAGCCGCAAGTTCAGTGAATGTTGACGTACTAATGACTATAAGATATCTTGAGGTGTTGAGCTACATAATAAAGTATAGAGTATATAGCCAGTTACTAACTGAAAGTTAATGATTTAACTTTATTATCTATAGAAAGGAAACATTTGTGTCTTTGTCAGAGAAAGGGAGAAACATCAGTGGCACGAAAAAATCATAATATTTTTTGGTATATAAGGTTAATTGGTATCAAGTGCGTGAACAAGAAAAAGGAAATTCTATACTTGTAGTACTCAGGGTCAGACCAGCATAGAAACTATAGAGATTTATGAGTTGCAGTGGTAGTGGTGGAATGATGGACCTTCACTTTGCCACTATGTCAAGACCTGAAGCTCTCTTCTCCTGCGCGTTCGAGAAAAAAGACTGCAAGTTTTCTGCCGTAATTGGAGAACCGCAAGTGGACTGAACTGAAGAAACAGTGTGGCCACCAGTTTGTTCAGTGCACGACTCTTTAATTTTCGTCAGAGAACTCGAGGCCTTGACACAATGACACACTGTGACACCCAAGACATGGCAGATCGAAGTCAAGGCAGCACAAACTAGCGCGTGTCGTCCACGCCAATCTGAGGAATAATTCGCTTTCTTACCCTAGCGTGACAATTGATCGACAACAACAAATGGCCGGGAACTACGCGCCAAAAAAAAAAACATCAAATGGAAAAGAATGAGATGGAGGACCTGTGGGGAGGCATCGGGCTGCGCCCAGACAGCGCCGTCGTGGCCGAGGATGACGGCGGCGCCGCGGCGGTGAGGCGCTGGTCTGGCCGTCGATGTCGCACAGCAGGTGCTCGTCCACGTAGGCCTGCCACGACATGGCGCCTCGGCCCCTGCGATTTTCTTGCCGGACCTGGTCTCTGGCTCGTGGACTCGCAGTCGCCGACTCGCCGCTGCCGGCTGCTCTCCTTCCTCTGTGCTTTCTACTTATGCCGTTATGCGGTGACGACGAGAGGGCCGATGGATTCCGTTCCATTTCCACATGTGCGCGCCTCTCGTGTTCCCTGACGCATGGTTGTGTGAAAAAACAGGTGCTTCTATCGATTGACGTCCCCCGGATCTGCTCCGTGAATTGCGTTTCCACGATTCGGTGCTCCCTGGAACGGCCATATCTGATCTAGCGTCCGTCGTCACCTACGCGAAGCTACGAACAGGAGTCAGAGTCGGACTGTCGGAGTCGGAGTGAGACACCCACAGACTCCACTCCAGGATGAGGTCACTGTTCTGTTTCCCAAGATTCGATCTGTTTTCTTTTTGGGCTTCTCCATCGCAGCGAATTGAGTTCTTGCTGAAAGCGGAATTGATCAACTGATCATCCTCTGAATTTCATATCGACGTGTAAATAGATTTGCTTCCTTTTGCATTTTTAGCCAGGACTTTTTGATGCGTGACAACTTCAGTTATGGTCAGGGTGGCTAAATCTATTTATGTTCTGATAGTAATTGCAGATGCTGCGTGGCGATCCTCCTTGCTTACCACTGTTTTTTTTTTCGCGAGTGGGTTGAACCTGTATTTCATTAAGAGGTGAAGAAATAAGATACAAGAACCCAAAGTAGGCGGCGAGAGGCTACCAGACTAAGGTCGACGAACCCCTAAACTATTGGCAAAACCTGAAATGTGGTGACACTGTAATACCTGATTAGTAATATAATAGAATGGAAGTTCTTTTGTTTGTCCTATATTATATTTTGGGATTGTTCTCCTGAAACTTGCAATGGTAATAGATGGTTCCTGATGAAAGGTAACATCAGCTTCACTATATATGACTTGTCAACTTCATTTGGCATATAATCACCAGTATTTACAGTGAGACCTTAACAAAATTCTAGAATCATTGCAGCTCTTTCTCTTGTTGGTCTAAGAGGACAAAATAGTAATTATCAGCATGTACTAGTATTAGAGAGGACATTCTATCCTTTGTTTATTCTTTAGTATTAGTACTAGAGAGAAGTGCAGATTTGAAACTGTAACTTTTCCAATTGGAATTGTATCTTGTTCAGATGCACCCTGCTTGTTTGGTTGTTTAAGTTGCTCGGTCGCTCCATATGGGATCCATGCACTCTTGTGTTGTTGCCAATATGATCAAGAAATGTTTTTGGCCCAAGGGGACGAGACAGAATGCACCAACAAAAACAAATTAATATTTTGAAGTTTCAACTGCCTCTTGTATTAACTATTGTATGCAATTCTGTATATTCGAGCAGTTGCTGCATTGCTCAGCACATAATTGTAACACCCAGAAATTTTCATCTTTTGAAATAGAGCTAAAATGATTCAATTTTATAATTTTTGTGCTCACGAAAATATAGGAAAATAATATTTTCTATAAATTAAAATTAATCATAGTCATAGGGTGTACCAACATGGTTGTCCATTCATGCTGGTGCACATGGTTTACTGTAATGAGTGGATTTGACCTAGAACTCAAAATGATTTTATTTTTTTAAATGGATTTGAAAACTGGTTGCAGAAAATATAAAAAGAAAAAGATATCTTTTTCCTCTCCTTTCCTTCCTCCCAGTTTCGCCCTGCTCTCCACTCTGCAGCCCAACCCGCTGCCTCTCTATTCCAACCGGCCGGCTCACTCCACTAGCCAGTCAGTTGGGGACGAAACCCAGCAGCGCGGTCCGGCCCAGGCGGATAGCCCACGCGCGTCCCTTCTCCCTCTTCTGCTCTCTCTCTGCCACGGGGACCCACTCCCTTCTCTCACTGACGAGCGGGGCCCGCTCTATCATCCCCTTCTTCGAGCAGGACTCTACTCCGACTCGGCCCGGTGCGCCCGATTCCGTGATGTGGCCGTGCACCCCATGCCTCCGCCCTATAAAAGGGAACCCTGGGAGCCGCGATGCCCTACCCGAACCCTAGCGCAACCGCCTAGCCGCGCCGTCGCCGCAGTAGATCTTGCTGAATTCCCGAGCTCCCCGTCGTCCCCAAGCCCTCCTCGTCCGCGATAAACTCCTAGGTGAGCTCGACGTTGAAGGAGATACCTCCCCATTCCCTCGGTTCCCTCCGTTGTGACTCATAGACCTCTTTCCCATGCTCGCTGGCGAGAAGCTCACCACCGGCGATGGCAGCCGCCGCGCCCGGTTCTATTTCGGTCGGCTGGCATCTCTCTCTCCCTCCTCCTTCTAATCTAAACCATCCAGCACTTGATCAACTTCCCAGGTCGCTCAATACCCCATTCGATGCTCTTTTTGCTAAAGAGACCCTCAGTTATCTGCTATTTCCGCCCGTTGTCCCTGACCAGATTTAAAATTCATTTTTATTTATTTAATTCCTCAACAGTTCGCGTTATTTATGGTTCTGCCAACCACTTTATGTTTTCATCATACTTGGTTTGTTTTAAATCCGATTTCAGTGATCGCGCTTTGTAGAATGGCTTCAAAGGATAACAATGATGAATCACGCCAACGTGAACCACTTAGCCAACGTGCGGTGCAATTATTGGACATCTGTGCAAACTTCCCTGTTTACGAAATCAACGGCTTCGACTGGCACCAAGGTCGATGTATCTATGTGCAGTGCGAGGGAAAAATACAAGAGATATATACTAGCTACCTTATATTATATCTACTACATGCTTTATGTCTTGTACATACTGGTCATAGATTTAAATAGCAAGCTATAGCGCCGCTATAACCTCTAGAGAGCCGATGCTAAGCTATTTCTATTTTTTCCACTATTTCATTCTATAACGCTATATTATGCTTTAGCGTCGCTAAATTACTTAGCTGTAGCTTTAAAATTTAGAGTAACAATTTAGTTATTGTATACTTTTCTTTTGATGTTAAGTTGGTCTTCTGAAAAAACTAAACAATTGAGTTTCACAAATCATGCTATAATGTCATATTAAATAATATAATATTCCCTAGACTCCTAAAGCCTTGAAAACATATTTGTGTTCACTAAATTTCATGATTCTTCTGTTTTTATGAATCATTACTTGGTTTTTATGTTTTTTTTTAAAAACACTATCTATCGTAGCTCCGCTATAGCGGCGCTATAGTTTTATAGCCTCCTGAAAAAATGCTGCTATTTGCAATAGCCAATAATTTTTAAACATTAAGACTGATATACATACTATAATAAATTAAAACCCTTCACAGTCATGCTTGCAGCTGCAGGAAGAAATGGTCAATTTGGTGCCCATTGGACCCCGTGAAATTCTCATGGCTTATGGTTACTTCTGCTTATGAGTTTATGGTGACAAGTCTTGTCCTCCCATCATGGCAGAGGAGTGGGATGTTACAATCGATGATGAAATTAAGGAATACACACAAACTCTCTGTGGTGATTCCCAGCGCCATTGAGGCCAATGTTAAGGTCAACTTAAAGTTGAAAGACCTCGGTTCTAAAAGCCGTTCTGTTTATGGTAAGATCAAGGCAAGCGTCACTGAATATAAGTGTCCACCTCTTCAGTTGTGAACGAGGGACGAGCTTGCCCTTTCCCTTTGGCTCCACATCCATTCTTCCGTTGAGTCCATCTATGGTTGTCATGCCATGTCGTTGGCAGCTCGAACTCCGAATAGAAGTGTACTTGATAGTAATCACAACAAGTGATAGTCAAGAAGAGCAGGACAAGGATTTAAAATTTAGTCTAGAATTCACCCGTGAAATTATGAGTCAAGAGAGAGAAGTCGATGGTGATCAAGTTGAGGTGAACATCGAGTGGTACCCGATTTGTTGATACTTGGTACCACGAATTGAGACATGATGGAGGTGGTGTTGTAGTAGTGGCAGCGCTAGATGACTACAGAATAAGTGAAGGGATGCCATATTAGTCAGTAGCACCAAATAAATCTAGAACTTTGTGTATGTTTGACAGATGCATGATCTTATATATTTCCTTTTCTGTTTTGATCAATTCATGTCGTTTTTATTTGAACTGAACTATTCGTGTCATTGGTAAAAGAGTGGGTACCAAAAAAGAAAGGCGCCCGTGCTGAGGCACAGGAAGTTTGCCAGCGAATGGCAATGCTGGACATTGACGTCTCAAAATTGTGAGTAATTAGATACAAGCATGTTTGCATTCCAATATGTGAAACTAGCGCACATTTTGCACGGCTAAGTGTTTTATATAACTTTGTTCATTGTGTGATTACTTTTGATTCTAGTAAATTTTTGTTGAGAATAGAACTTGGTGATCAAGTTGATAACCATCGTTCGTTAGTGGTTTCTCATTCCATTGAGTCCAATTGTCTCTCTACAATTGTACTCTTTACACATTATCTCTCCCTCCGCTGAGTGCAAGAAGAGGAAAATGGAAAGAATTTCAACGTTCTTGTCGCTCTTCTCGTCGATATCAACACTAGAGAGAGGCATGGAGACGCAAAACAAAGGCGTTACCTATTCGCGAACTGAGTTGATTAGATTTTTTTTTTATAGCAGAACCTATTCATTCGGGTAAAAGTGCTCGACTTGGTATAGGTGTTTGTATTTTTCTAAATTTATTTTAGGATTTATCTGCGCTATGCTTTCAGTGGTAGCTGACATCTCCGTTGACAGCGAGACGCCTGTGGTGACTTCATGGATCTCGTGATTTGCCGGCTCAGTCTTTCGAAGGTGCTTATAAAGATAGCTTTTATGTAGTGTATTCATAAGAGTGAATATGCGCATGTTGTACTGTGTATTTTTTTTAAAGAAAGAGGGTCATCTGTTCTTCGTGGGAGAGAGACAAACCATCGATCAAGAGAAGTGGGCCTCTCCTTGCCTATTCCTTCGCCAAAGAACGTTAGCGATTGTTAAATATTGATTTCTTCCTGGACTCGGCCTTTCGGGAAGCCTTACTACAAATCAGAGCCCAATTGCACCCATGTTTTTTTTAATGCTGGTGGCAGCCTTTGATGTGCTGGGCAAATTGAACAACTAGAAATGATCTCATCTTCAACAATCGGCTTGCGAGTTGCGACAGTCAATGCAGATGCAGCCAAGGAAACTTTGCTAAAAGAAATTAACTTGCTGACGGATCTAAAACATGTTGTAATTCATATTTTATCGTTCATTTCTTTTAGTCTCTTTTTTAATTTCCTAAACTCTGATCTGTTTTGTAATCCTCTTTTGCTCCAAATAAATTCCCCGTAGGGTAAACCCCTCTAGTCTATAAAAAATACGCTATATTTTGAAACGGAAGAAGTACATATCGAATCAAAGATAGTACCTATACCCTCATGCATCCGCATATGCCAAGTGCCGAGCAAATTAAGTAATTTATTTATTGTTCCCGTACATAAAACTTTGATGGGTTGTTCGATCGCGTCCCATTTCTAATAATAGTTTTCACTTACCTAACTGCATCCTGAGTCCCCGACACTAAATTAGTTATGTAAAACTTTGATGAGCACTTGAGCAGAATCGCATCGGAGCTGATATATATTATTTACATATATTTCATTCATGCACATACTGTATATATTAGCTCCTTTGAGCTAGCTAGCTCAAGATGATTAGAGAACAATCGCTTAAAGGGGAAAAGAAATATCAGGCTAAACTAAAGCAGCAAGCTCATCAACGTGCTATCGCGAGAGAATCCAAAAAGGACTAAAGATGGCCATGTTCGGTTATGCTCAATCCACTAACACAAATTCTCCTTGCAACTTCCTTTTGGGATGGAATCGAGCACACATGCATGGGATGGGAGATCTAGTCCCTCCATCTTGTAATATAGTACATTCTAACATTCAAAAATTATGTCCTCAAATATAATACATTCCAGAGGATAAAAATCAGTTTTGCATTACATAATTTACATTTATCAACCAATCACCATTAATTACGTTGATGAAAGTGTCTGATTAGGAATTAAAATGAGAGTATCTGTGTCTTTACGTTCTCTTTTAGTTTATCTTAAAATTTCTAGAATGCACATGACCAAATTAATAAAGAGACGAGAGATATATATGGGGCATGTTTGGTTGACACTAGAGAAAAGTTATTCAGTTCAGACAACAATTTAAGATGTCTGATTTTGATTATCTATGGTTGGATGAACATAAGAGGATGACATGTGGGACATACTCTGTTAGGATGAGTTTAGAGCAACTCCAACAGATATGTTATCCATGTTATTTAGGCTATTTTTACATTTTAAAATAAAAATTAAAGTCCAATAGGTGTGCTATCTCGTTTGCTAAAATAGCAAGTTTGCTATTCTTAAACTTTCGCTTGTTATATATAGCATATCGTCTTCACTAGCTATCCTATACAAATACTGTTGTGGAACTCTAGGCTTTGAGTGAGTTTTTTTTTACACAATGACTAAATCTTGTAGTTTAGAATATAATTTTACCTAGTCTCTTGGAGATGCTCTAAGATAGCTTGTTTTAGGTAGTATTGTTGGAGTGAGAGCAAAATATGAGCACATAAAAATAGATGGCTATAAAAAAAAAGTAGTTTGTTTTAGGTGCTTTGGCATATAACTCTTGGACAGTAGTTTCTCCTCCTGTGTGTTGGTACTACACAGACAACTCTTTGGACAGCTAGACAGAGGAGTGAGGAAGGGAGAAAGACACGGCATTCCCTTCTTCCCCTTGATGTGTCTTTCTTTTCTGCTTTCTATCTCCTGTGGAAAGGGACAGGCAGAGGCAGACAACAAAGAGAGAAGGAATTGAATTATTATATGCGCCATGCACTTGCACTACGAACGATCCTAGCTAGTACGTACTCTGCATCTTCCTGAACCCGTACGTATCTGGTAATATTTATAGGCTGTTGCTTAGTCATATCATCTATATGTAAACCTGACTAGAACCTATGTATCTACAGATACGACAAACATGTTGTATGTACAATGATCAACTTGTTGAGCAATTGCATGCAACCTGTAAGCTAAAGCTAGCAGTATGTATAGGGCGCGCATGCTGTTTACTCCTCGTCCAAAAAAAGAGTGTCATTTTAGGTTTTCGTGTCATAAGTTTAACTCGATTTGTAGAAAATACGTGTAATATTTATATCTCTAAATAAATTTTTAAAAAAACTAGACTTAAAGATCTTTCCAATGGTACTAATTATGTATTATAAATATTAATATTTTTAACTATATATTTAGTTTAAGTTATTTATCAGAAAGCGCAAACAACATTTATTTTGGGATTGAGGAAGTACAACTTAATGTAATATGAAATCAATATATGCATGCTAAGTAGCTAGGCCTAATTAAAAAGGACTTGAATATATGGAATCTGTTTGGAGTGTTTCTATCAGCTAGTATAGGTCGATGAACGAACGAACCTGCCGGATATATAGCAATGCAGCATATACTCCCTGTCCCTGAATAAATAAAATTAATTTATAGAATTATCTTAAGTCAATGTTTTTTATATGCTTATTGAATCTATAGAAAAGCACGTAAATAATTAGAAACATCAAATGAGTGTATTATATAAAATATATTTTATGGTGTATCTGATTATACTAATTTTGTCTCATTAATGTTGGTGTTCTATTTTATAAATTCGATTAAATTTAAAAGAGTTTGACTTATGATAAGTCGATAACTAAAAATTAATCTAATAGAATGGTTGGAGTATACAAATAAAAATAGGTATATATAGCTCCGTGGAGAACCTTCGCTTTACCTAACTAGTACTCAGTGGTGATCGATCAAGAGAGTTTTATGAAGAAAGGTAACGCATATGTCCTCTTATTAGTACAAGGATTCTCAGCAGCAACTATAAAAGTAGCAATGTATACATTGGCTCGTGTAGACATATATGATCAGACAAAGTGCAGAATAAGCATCTCTGCCAAATCAAATTCCACGATGCAATATATGCTGATGATGGTACACAAAGTTTTTTTTTCTTTTTGCATTGCATCATAGAAAGATATTATATTTATTCCAAGCATACACATCCCTGGCACCTATAGCTGATAGTTATTAGGTCCTAGCTATCCTCCTAGGATCGACCCCCATACCACCACGGTATGATCGATATAATCTGATGAAAGCAAAGAATCTCCATTGTCTAATGAAGTAATGATAGATAGATAGATATAGCTGGCATGGGAATGAAGAATATGTATATATGATGATAATGCTGCCTGTCCGTATGTTCTTACCTACGGATCGGAATAACACACAAATGAATCTTACGGTTGGATCTCAGCTCCATTTTTCTAATATAATAATAAATATTCCTCTACATCCCAAATTAAATCGTTTTGTCTTTTCAATATAGCTTTTGTTATGTGACTAGATACACTGAGTATGGATATATATTTTAAAAACTATTTATCTAAATAAATCAAAATAACTTATTTTTTGGATCGGAGAGAATTTAAAGGACAAACTAATAAAAAATATACATATATTATGTGCCACCTATAAATTTAAAACTGAGAGTACTCCTAAGTTTGATCTCGTTTGAAATCTTAGCGTGTATACACATGGATAGATCTACCTACATATGAAAAGAAAGCATATGCATCATGTGGACTCTTGCAAAGTCCTTTTGTCTTTCTCTCATTATCTCACTCCATCGGAAACTAGCTAGCTTCTCAATCTCATTATATAATTGATTCTTGTACTCCCCAAGGGTTAATTGTTCTTGCCAACCATATATATTTTGGAGTCCCAAGGGTTATTCTTGTGTTCTAAAGGAAATTTTGACTATATCGAACTAATCTTTAGAGATTTACCGGTATGTCCATACATAAATATTATAGGTTTACATGTGTCATTAATTCATACACTATTACACACTTTTTGTTGAGAAATTATCCATAATCACTTGATAAAACTTACTTCACTATAAGGCAATGCCCTTGTCATTGGCATAGAAAATCTATTACTCTAGTCACGATAGTACTTTGACTAAAACCCAATAACTTTTGAAAGTATGACCATTGATAGCTCTCAAAATATATAGTTTGGAGATGTAGAAATGATATGAGTAGTAGATTTGTGTTTAATAATACTTTCATAGTAATATACATCTATTAGGAATTATAACTATCTTGATAAAAAAAAGATTGTGATCAAGCCACTCTTCAAATTAAGATTAAAAATTCGATAGCGTCATATTTTTTTTACAAAAGGGTTCATTAGTGTTTTAAATAGCGGGCTATAGTGGCAGATAGTGGTTGAGAAGAGCTCTCTGCTAAATGATATATCTCGTGGTTTGAAACACTAAAAGAGATTAATTAGGTCGATCACCCAAGTGTGTGCTACAATATGGCTTCAATTAATAGGAGTTGCTTGTTGCTCCTACTATGTGCCATGTGTCTCATCATTGGAAATTATTTGTGCCCATCACTTCTCTACTACCAACTTGATTTTAATTTGAATATTTCATTATATACTTGAAGCTTCACCACACTACCATATTTAGTAACATATTAAAAACTTACTCATTGTTGCAAAAAGTTTCTCTTTTGAACAATCCATGAATGTTGGTCGTCATAAGGCATACATTTCTATATACAATAATTTAGAATAACGACTTTGAGGCAAATGTACAACATTTGGAAAATGTTTGCATTCACATAGACTAAGACAAGAATGCACAAACATGTTGAATATTTGCACCAACATACTATATATCAAGTATAGATGATAGGCCTTACATAGCGAGAACCTTAAAAAAAGAGACATGTCCTTTTCCATGTCATATGCTCTTTAGTAGAAGACAAGATTTTGACAAACACTTCTTTTACATAAAGGAAAATTCAGTTTTAAATTTAGCCCCTCTAGTTTATTTTTTCCCCGCTATAGTCCATCATAGCTACGGTCCCATTTATTGTGCATGTAAGCACAATACATGAATCAAATGATGATAAATGATATAAATTACAAATCAATTAAAATATATAATGTTTTATTACACAATTTATATGGAGAGAACTTAAACTAATATACACAAAGAGTAGTTAACTCCATAGAGTAGCTAGCATGCAAATATGTTTTAATACACTTGTGCTATGATAATATTTGTTTAAATATCTCTATATGATTCACAATAATCATATCAATCAACTTATTCCTTTAAACAATGTAGTTTGAATTCTACCTGCAAAAAACTACACTAACGATAAAAATAAATAAACAATGTTTGTGCTCTAGAAAGGAAGGAATAATTATGAGCTTCTTACTAAGTTTATTTCTCCATGATGCATGCATAATAGCACAAATTAACCAAGGGAAATTAAAATCAGCATCAATTTGGAAAGCAAAAGAAATTAAAAGGGTTAATGTACACGCAAACAATACCACTACTCTTTACAATTAGAAAATAGGTAGTACGAATAAAAAAACTATGATAAACGGTGAACTGATTATAGTTGTACTTGATTAAGTGGTCTCTAATACATCTAGCGGCCCACACATGATCCCTTCAGTGTCAGCACAAACAATACCTTTCCTCCCATCGATCTTTCATCTTCTCTTTTCGTTGGCCATTTTGTCTTTTCTGTCTTGGAGAGCTCACATAGTTCCTTTTTTTTATTGAGGGAGATCTACAGAGATCAATTTTTCTCTGTTCTTCCCCCCACTATAGTAGGTGTACATTCTCCAAGAAAAGCATCGCTGCATGTTCAAGCAGACAAAAACCATTCCAGTGAAAGTGGTTGTGGTTAGTGTTCCTTTTAGCATTCATCGCCAGTCGCCACTATTTTACCAGTCCTTGCTACTATCCATGATGATCTTGGTTGTCAGGTGGCCAGTACGGGTAAGGCCATTCTGTCTCTTGGGGGTGAGCAATTGAAGTTTCCTACAATAGAATAGGAAAAAAGAGGGTCAAAAAGAAACTTCTAATATTTCAGTGGAGTGCAACAGTACTTGAACAAGTGCAAAAGGTAATCTCGCTTGAAAGAGCGAGAGAGCATATGCTAGCGGTGAATAATATAATGCAACATATATGTACATGTATGAATGATCAAGATCGACATAAGCAGTAGTATATTTTCTAACTGTCTAGTTCCTTATTTACGTACGTTCAACATGACATAACTGTTAGACCATGCAATATAGCTTCGCTTCTAATCATCAGGGTGTTCTATAGTATACAGCTAAACTGATATCTTGACAAGACTATCATATCCCGGAAGACTGTAACAGAGAGCATGTGCATGCATGGTTTTCGTGTGAACCCACTCATAAAAAAACAGTGCAAGAGAAGACACAAATGATATTGCCCCCTTTTCCTTGGCACTTTTCTGAAGAGATAACAGTAAAAAACTCTTATAGTCTGAAAAGAGAGGAGGCTACCGACACGGAGAAAAAGCCCTCGTTTTCACGTATATGGTCATGAAAGCAAGGAAAGTATGGACTTGTTTTTACTCTGGTCTTTGGTCTCTCCTTTGGCACCGAAAAGCAAAGCAAAGGGTGGTCCTTGTTTGCAGATATTCATGATGTTTCTTCTACTCACTGTGACTATACAGTCTCTCTCTCTCTCTCTCTCTCTCTCTCTCTCTCTCTCTCACACACACACACACACACACACACACACACTACAGTCTACAGATCTCTCTCTCTCTCACACACACACACTACAGTCTACAGATCTCTCTCTCTCTCTCTCGTATGCATGCTGTAAAAGCACCTTAAATAAATAACCAATATAAATAGGGAACCAAATGGGAGAAAAAAGCTGTCATGGTGAGGGCTAGTTTCAGAATGCTAGAACGACAAAGAGACTACGGGACCCCACAGTGAAGTTTCCTCAGGACCCCCCTGGTACAGTCTTTTCTTCTCGTAGGCTATCCGCCTATCCCTCACCTCGCATGCATGAGAACATGCATGCAGCTTTGCTGCCTATACATACAAAATAATCAATATAACATGAATGCACACTATTTGGTCTCGCTGCCCACAGGTTATACAAAGATCAAAATTGGATGGAGTATCTTATTAGGGAGAAAATTTAAAAGTAACATAATAATAAGCACAATATACGTGAAAGATAATGTTCGTATGCATGATTATTCAGACATATAAGAGCCTAACGCTAATCATGTATCGTTGTGATGTTGATTCTACTACTTCACACGTTTGCACACGGTTTAAAAAGAACTGAAAGAAGTTAGCTTACCCCTTTCGTGCTTGTGGACGACGTGCATCCCATTATCAGTTCTTCCAAGCCGGCAGACCTGCGGTCAAGCTTTTGTTGTGGCTGATGCTGTTGGTGCTGAGGCTGTTGTTGCATGTTCTTTGTTATAATAATGTTTAAAATGGAACAATAGCTAAAGCAGTGTTCTTGTAAACAAAATAATTAAAGCAGTGTTTCAGTAAAGAACCAAGCTAGCTAAAAGCTAAAGGAACTATTGGAAAGATTATATGGCTATGGAACAACAGTTCATTCATTACAAGCTTAGGCCAATATGTACGTCCATATTGGACTTAAATCAAATGAAATCTCCAAGGATATGATACTAAAATGGTTGGTGCTGCATCAATATCTTCAAACAAAAAACATCATGGGGCTGAATTACAAGTGTATGTGGGAGTGAAACATAGAAATTTGAACATTCTTTATATGTATAGATCTAGTTTAATGTGCCATTCAGGTATACATTTTCCAGGCATGATGCACAGAGGTGATTTCAGTACTAAAGAGTACGAGTGAAATATTAAATACACATACAAAAACAGTAAGTATGTTTTTGTGATTTATTGCACATGTATATGTAAAATAGTGCAAATATTAGAACCGAAAAGATTTTTGTGACTTTATACACGATGTGCTGTAAGAAAACCTTGATGGTTGTGTACCAAAATTATCTAGAATTTTTTTTATAAAACAATATACTACTAGTTTTTCTATCAGAAAAATATATTGTGCTAGCTAGGATTGTGTAGACAAGAAAGCAAAGACAGCCACTCCAAGGCTCTTAACATTTCCATTTTGGTAACAAAACATACTTTTCTAAAAAAGGAAAGAAAAGAAGAATGAGCAATACACGCCAGCATTCAATTAAAGGAGGAAAAAGGTGCCACATGGTTTTTACTAATTTGAAAATGGGATGGAAAACAACAACTAACTGAGACATGTTAATTAAGAAGACACGCATGCATGCAATTTGGCCATTCCAAATTAGTTTGAGTGCAGAATCCAACTACAAGCCCAATATGCAAGGCCACCTTAATTACTTTTTTCTCTCGCAGATGCATGAAAGAAATAAAATAAGCCAATATGAATTAATCACCTGAAATTTGTCATGGTGATGGAGAAGGATTGCTGGCACATGGAACTGATCATGATCGAGAACAACCGATGCGTGCTGCATTTCAGGTGGCACTATAGTCGAGACGGGGTTCGATGGCCTACTGATCAGGAAAGCTGTAGCAGGCACGGCCGTCGTCGTCGAGAGCACTGGACCGTGTGGCTGCTGCCCCTGGCCGGCATGATGCGGCTCTGATCGTCCAAGCTGATTAGATGGCACCTGATCACCACCTATACCAACCTGCTCCGTACAAACACGCGTATTGATCTTATTAGCGGTCAGAATATACACACATGTACAGTTACTTTCTATTTACATAATTAACTACGCTCTATCTTTTTTCGCGAATAAGAGAATAAGACGCACCAATTATTCAAAGGAAATTTATTGGTAGTTTTTGCTTTCACGGTGGGTGGATGCCTGGATGGTTCATGGGGTTGCTTGCAATATGAGTAAAATGATGTGAGACTCGAACTACTTAAAAGGGTCCATACTCTGATGTGTAGCTCATCTTTTGCTTTAGATTGGCACGTCCTACATTTGGTCAGCTACCAAGACACCCATGCATATATATGCAACAAGCTAGGAAGCTCATCTAATCAAACAGAAAGTAGATATATCCATATACCAAAAGAAAAATACAGGAAAATAAAGCAGAAGCATGCATGGGTGCATGGGAATGGATCGATGCTGATCTGCATGATGTTCTCCCCAACCTAACCAGCAACAGTTTCACATACACACTTTGACTCTATCCCGGCCCAGTCCTCTCAAAGAACAAACAACCAGTCGTATATGTACTTATACAGAGCTAATGAAGAAGAATGGTAGTTATGTTGTTACCTCCTGATCGAAGGTTTTCCTGAAAGGCGCGAAGCTGAAATGGTCCGCAGGCTGCTTCATATGCTGCTGCATCTCGACGGCCGTGGTGACTGTGTATCCGGCCGGGAACGATGTCGCTGACACTTCGTGGTCCCTAGACGAGCAGCTGCCACTGCCACTATCCCTCCTATGCTGCTCCTGCGCCGCCATCGTCGTTGCTGCCATGGCAGCAGTGGCGGCGGTGCCCCGATCAGAGGACCAGCTGCACTGCCTGGGTTGTGTCTGGTAGAAGATCTTGCACACCACCAGCTCCCCCTCCTTCTCCTCTTCTAGGTCGCCGAGGTGGTACTGGTGCATGACCCAGTTCGTCTTCTCCGGCTTGCGGTGCTTGCCAAAGTTAGTGTACAGTACCAATATCTTCTTGCACCCCTTCTGCCGGCCGTTCACCATCACGGGCCGCGTCTTTCCAGTCTTGTGCCACCTCGTCTCGCCCTTGTGGACATCACACTCCGTCTGTATCTTCCTCCTCTTCCTCGTGCCCGTCGTGTAGGCCTTGGACGGCCGGTGGAAGAAGTGCTTGCTTAGGCCATCCCTCGTCACACCTGATGATGATCATCAGCACATGCAAGGCATATATAGATGCAAGAACTGTGTTAGAAACTGAGAGCTGGGTGGGTGGCCAGTGTTTCTTGAAAGATGCAACAAACCTCTGGAAAAGATAAGAGAAAGAAAGGAAAGAAACCTATTTGGAAACTTCAGAAGCATCTTACCATCATGACAGAGAAGAGAGAGGTAGATCAGGGTAGGCACAACTTTCCATAAACAATAATTCTCTTTGCATATACTCCTACCCAAGAGCACATGTAGAGAACACTAAGAATAGAGAGTAGAGCACATCGAGAACAAGGGAATATATGCCATATCCCAAATCCAAACCATGGCACATAATTCATGGCGAAACAATCCCAACATACAATATATCACCCCATGAAAAGCAAAGCTCCAAAAGCCAGGAATATGTCTGTATAAGTATATGGTTCAGAAATATTTCTGCTCATGCCTAGCTTATTAGAGAGCTCCCTCGCTCACCTGGAAGTTTCTCGGGGTGGGTGTAACATATGCCGTCCTCCCCATCTATCGTGGGTATGAACTCATCGATGAGAGGGTGAGATCTCGAGCCTTCATCCTTCACTTTCGCCTCGAGGTGCTCGATCAGCTCCTGGTCAGTTGGATCGAACTTGACGCCTGCCGGCAGCCCCACCCAATCCTTCTTGCAGCAATTAATTCCATCAAAACAAGTTGCACCACCAAGTCTCATGGTACTGATGCTAGCTGAGGAGGTGCAACTGTGCGCACTCATAGATAGATAGATAGATATGAAGGCAAAACGAAATTGTCAACTTGACAGTAGTTGACACATGCTACACACCGGTTTGCTGTCGATTTTCTCGCCGCAGTGGGGGCAGTGCTTCGCGGTGGAGATCCGGTGTTCCTCGAGCTTCTCGTTGATGAGCTTGGAGCTGCTGCTGTGCCCCCTATTCATGTCTGGTTCATACGCGGCACCAGGAGGCAGTGCGCATGCATGAGTAGTAGTAATAGGCGAGGGATGATTCTTGTTTCTCCGTCTTGCTGCGCTGCAAAGTAAAATCAAACAAACATATATATGGTCATCAAGCAAAATTCAGCAAGAACGCGAGATGGATCGGATCGAAACAAGCAAGGGAACGAAGGTAAGAGAAGCAAACCGAAGAGCAAGTCGGAGGAGCAGTAGTACTAGGGGTGCAAAGGAGAGAGCGAGCAGTGAGGGAGAGGGGTACATATAAAAAAATCGAGGCAGGCAGGCAGCTGCTTTCACCGGTTTAATACATGAGAGCAGAATTCCTGCCTACTTTAACTGAAGCCCACCCCCTAGCCCTTGAGGAAAAGTTAAAGGGCCCCTCTCCTCCCAAGCTCTCTCTATCTCTCTCTCTCTCTCTCTCGCTTAAGCACGACACAAGACATGGACACCTTTCATCTATGCTTGATTAATTATAATTAAACTGCCCGTAAGATGGTGCCGCGGCATGCACCTTTGCCTTAGACGTTTACTGTTGATGCAAGTGTTTTTTTATTGGGCTTTCAGACTTTCAAAGTTCAGGGACTGTCTGGCTGGCAAGCTAGGACAAGCAAAAGCAAAAGACATGAAGAACTGCTGCCTCACCACACCACACCACAGCTGTTACTGCAGATTCCACACCCTGCACTGCACTCACTCCCACGCGGAGAGAGAGAGAGAGATTGTGTATCTACTACTATCTAGCCAGTAGGCTCAAGGTTAGCATGCATGCTAACACGCAAATCTGGGTATCTGACATCAGCAACGAGTAAACCACTTAGGCCTTGTTTAGTTACCTAAAAATTTTGCAAAATTTTTTAGATTTCCCGTCACATCGAATCTTTATACGTATGCATGGAGTATTAAATATAGATGAAAATAAAAACTAATTGCACAGTTTGATTGGAATTGACGAGACGAATCTTTTGAGCCTAGTTAGTCCATAATTAGACAATATTTGTCAAATACAAACGAAATTGTTACTATTCCTATTTTGTAAAATTTTTTGGAAGTAAACAAGGCCTTAGGTTATCCAGTGCACAATGTAAGAAAAGGGACTAATAATCACGGTTCACATAAAGTAAACATGTGAGCATTGGTCAAGGGAAATATTTTTTGTCATTTTTGTTATTTTTTTTTCTCTAGCTTGCATTGCATGCATGGGATGATGGAAAGGGGAAATTTCTTTCCACTGCACAATAATGAAGTTTGCAAATTGCAGGAGCAAGATATAACAGAGATAAGAGGTCTCACATGGGCATATGGAGGAGGCCTTGTGCTCAAATGATGATCCTTTTTGCCATGAGAGTGCGTGATGCTGGAGCTGGACAGAGAGAGAGGTGAATCCCAGAGCTTGCTTCCTACCCAAGGCAAATGGAGCAGTACAACACTTGATGGACCCCAACACCTCGAATAATAGTAGTACTACAAACTGGGTATAGAGGGTAGAGCACATAAAAAATATGCGCGCCTGCTGCATCGCATGCCTGGACAAAAGGAGCAACCTTAGCTTCTCCTACAAACATCCAAAATTCATGAACTTTTATAGATATGTAAGCTTTTTATTAAACACTAAAATGCATTGTAATGAGCTAGAAATTAACTCAAATTAAACCACTAGCCGAGGATAAAAGAGACAAATACATTCATCTAATTATTTTCTATGCATCCAGAATACGCATGGCCTATATAGTTTTTCAGGCAATGGAGAATGCTTCCATCGGTTAGAACCTAAGCATTTTTGCGTATCTTACCAAAAGTTGTGGCACAGCAGCAGACGATAGAAGCTACGGGCAAGCAAGTCTGCCAAAGAGAATCTTGCCACATCTCCTTGTCCGGTTGTCCCCGTGACATGTGGATTTTTGGTGGTAATAAAAAAAAATCTGGCATGCTTTTTTAATTCTCTGGATAAGGAACTTCATTGATAATCAAGAGGAGTTTTCATGAATGTGATCAATTAGATCCCGGACAAGAGTGCACTTGTGTGCTGATTCTGATGTTCAAAAGTAGCACACAAGAAAATGTGGGAGAAATACTGCACACGGAAAAAAGAGAAGTTTGCTTTAATACTAATAACTCGATCGACGGATCACAATCCACAACATGTTTACTTGGTCCACAACATATCTATCATATAACATTTATCTCACTTTCATTTTTTAACGGTGGCAAATTAAAAGTGTGAGATTGGGAACATATACTATTAAAATATTTTAGATTATATGGATATCTAGAAATAGATTCGAAAGATATTTCAATTTATTTTGTATAACTACAGAAGTGGGCAATGTAGTTACAAATTAAAGGGACTACTTTATATTATTTTTTAGATGCGGGTAACTAAAAAACAAATTTAGGGGTTACTTTGTATTGCCTTTCTAATGGTAGATATGCGCGTAACTTACATGTAAATTTATACGGCTATTTTAAATTATTTTTCATAATGATAGGTGGTGCAATTTAGGGGGCTCCTTTATGTGTTTAAGATGGGAACTGAAGTGGCTAATTTATGTATTTGTAAGTGGATAATTTTTTAGAAAACTGAGTGGATCCAATGATAACTATTGGCGATGGAATGTGATCCCACCGTACGGACAAGATTGCACTTCTAACAGGGCTGATGTTCAGAATTAGCACAAGGAAATACGGGAAGGAACACTGCAGGCCCGCGTTATCTGCGTGCGTGGGCTTCAATGGTACCTGTAACTTGAATGCACAAGGCAAAGATCACAATCGACTGGTTGTCCGAAGTCCGAACAACTGGGGCCCAGGCGCCACTTGCCCGGTCCGGCACCACACCGTTCAGCTATCCCTGTGGCTCCCCTCCCATTGCTGTCATGTATGGACGGAGACCCCAGACGGCAGAACAGAGCATGAACCTGACCAGACCAGCGGCAGGGCTGGTGGTGTCCCCACTCGCAGAGGGCCATAGGGTGGGCCACCCTGCTCGGACGGACAGGTATCATATGCCTAAGGTCTAGGTTAAAGACTTGTTCGGTTGACAAAAAAATTTAGTTTCAGGTACGGTAGCATTTTATTTTTATTTAAAATAAGTTTAATCATGAACTAACCAGATTTAAAGGATTCGTCTCGCAAATTACAGACAAACTGTGTAATTAGTTTTTTTCATCTATATTTAATGCTCTATGGATGTGTTTTAAGATTCAATGTGACTGAAAATCTTAAAATTTTTTAGGTAATTTTTGGAAAGTAAACAAGTCCTGAGTAGGCTTGGCTTGTCCCCACGTGGGACTGAGAGCGCGACCGCGACGGCGCCACAACGTCGTCGGCATCCGAAGGCGAGAAAGGGCCAGCTGCTTGGGTTGTTCAACAACAACACCTGGACGGACACCAGCAGCAGGTCCCGGCCCTGGTCTGCTACGTGCTGCCCCTTCTCTTCCCTTCCGCCTCACTCCATCCAATCCCATGAAAAGAGCGAGAACCGGATTTTTCTTCTTCTTCTTCTTATATATATATATGATGAAAAAACAAGAGTAGAAAGCCAAGGTAGGTAGGGCAATCCAAGCGATCTCGTCGACCAGTCCACCTCCCCGTGTGTTGCATTGTGCCTCTCATGGGCAAACAAATCAGGCCATTATGACCTGACAACCCCTCCCAACGCCGACACGACGTCTCGCGGGACGACGCGCGCGCGGCCGATCGGACGGAGCAGCCGCGCGCGCATGCGGCCGGCGGCGATCGTTCCGTGCGTCGTCGTCGTCGTCTCGCTCGTGTTAACTTAATGTCCCTCGGCCCCCTGCTCATTGTCGTCTGTCAAGACACACACAGTGATATGCAGCAGTGACACCTCGTCCGGCCCCGGGCTCATAAATGTTCAGACTGATTAATCAGCAACAAGGGCTAATCACGTTTGACTAAGCACGCCAGCAGGTCGGTCGAGAGTTGTTTCGGAAGGGAGAGGAGAGGTCTGCGTACCGGTGTACGACTGTGCGTACATACACTTGGAGTCGCGGTTCTGGCCAACCGACGGATCCGTCGCCACCCACGCAATAATTGCCATCCAATTTGCTTGGTGGGCGCGCAAACGCTGATGCTCAAGTCGCAGCAAATACGTATCCTGATGCCATGAGTGCACTGTAAACCGCAGTGTGTGTAATATGTTCTTTTTCCTGGCTTTGCTGAAAGCAACACCCCAGAAAGGCTAATAAATAGTAATGCAGGAGTAATAGTTACTAGTTAGCAGAATGTATGTACTCATGCTGTCATGCATTTGACTGATCTGTAGCTTAGGCTCTTAGCGTGAGTGAAGTAGAGAGGTACCTGGTGAAGCTGTGGATTGTCATTCTTCATTCATCTTGGATCGATGGATGCAGCAGCTGCCATCTCTCTGAAGCCCGACCGTTCACCTGAATCAATATAATAGATGTAGCAGAGCAGACGCGTTGTTCAACGGTCACAGGCAGCTTTCTCTGCGTGGCGCAACCTGTGCACACATAGAGCAATATCAGTCAAACAGGTCGGGTTATCGACCTCTTTACACATTCCGTGACATCAGATATGCACCTACCTACTAAACCAGGGCGATAGGAAGATGGGAACAGCCATCAGCTCCAGGAACAGAGTGTTGGCGCGTCGCGGTTTTTACAGTTGATCACCGGCTAGCCTGCATGCCACGCGAAGACGACAGCGGATAGAGTATAGATTAGAGGCAGGCGGCACGGGACGCCGAGGTCGTATATGATAAGTACCATGCGTGCTGCTGTTCGCACTGCACCTGCTCTGGTCGTGCTCGGCACTTGGGGCAGGCAGACAGCACAGGTCCCCCTCCCATGCGCCATGAGGACTTTCCAACATCATCAGGCACGAGCTTCAACAGGCACATGCTTCTTTCTTCCCCTTGATGGTTATTTTAAGTGTATTTGTATACCTACTGGACAAAAAGGGGAAGCAACAATCATTAGATGATCAAACTGAAACAGCTGCGGCTTTATGGGAAGAAGCGACATTACATACATCAATACATGAATGAGGAAATGCAGTGAGATGTGTAAGCGATTTAAAAAACAGAGATAGAAGGTGTCACTGGCTGTTTTTTGCCTGTCATAAGCGATTACATCAATACTGATGCCGCCCATTTTTGCCTGTCATAAACGATTACATGTCACTGGCTGCACTGTTTTCCAGGTGTATGCATCAGCTACTTCAGAATGTTGTGAATCTGAGTTCTAAAATTGGGGAACATAGAAGGTGTGATCAAGCCATTGGATGTGTCATCAGCTGCTTTTTTTCCCTACAACTGGGTGTGATCAGCTGGGTTTCTTCAAGGTACAGTATATGTTAAGGTCCAGACAAAGCAGGGGTGTAGAAAAGGTTTGTTGAAGGAGCTAATTAACATAACAGCTAAATGAAGATCACTAGTCCTTGGATCCCAATATGGTTAGCAAAAGAGTAAGGAATTCATGAAAGCTCATAGTGAAACGAACAGCTGCACTATCTGTTTTGCTCCACATGCGCATCATCAGCAAATGGCAGAATTGGGTGCCATTTTGTCAGACTTACGACGTAGGAAGTGATGAGAGGTGTGTTTGGACTTTGGAGTAACCAATTGACCATTGGCAAAGGTGATTTACATCGACTCTATGAAACTAACATCAATAGACTAGCTAACTAGCAACCTTTCGCTACCAGCTACCGCTTATGCAACGACAAGTCGACAAACACTGAATTTTAGTTTCAGTAAAAACCATACCGCCTTCAGCTACAGAGGACTACAACGCATTAGACCTGGCACAGTTTGCATGCCTGATCTGTGCCGTCTACCGGATACGATATCGTGATCCGATCAACAGCACTAACTGCTCACAAAGTACGATTCAAACAACCAACGACCCTGTACCTACGCTCACAACGACCAATCACCTGCATATACCAACCCTATTCATGCACCAAACTCTTTGCCAAAATCTCGATTTGCCCATGGCAACTTGGGCACTTGGCCCATATCATCATGCTTATGTCCAACGCATACACAAACAGCCCAACAAAAGCACAATGGACCATCTGACAGCCTTGTACGAGCAAATCTTCAGAGGGCCCGGGGAAAAAAATGCAAGCCAGCTGCAACGCTGCAACTGCTATTTATGAACTGACACCGGCATTTCATCGAGCAGGTGATCGAAGCTATGCGCATGCCTAGCGTATTTTCACCTTCACCTATTGGCAGTTTGGCACTCACTGAATGCGAACCCGTGGAAGTAATTTCTCCACTTTTCTGTCATGGATGGAATTGAGAGCAATCTACTCCGATGATAGAACACCCGCGCCAAACACATAGGCAAATGCAACGAAATTAACGAGATACTACTTTACAAGTTGCTGAAGCTTTCTGCCAGAAAGTTGATATGCTGAGAGCGGATGCACAAAGCAGGCTACGAAATCCCTAATCGGCAATCTATAGCAAACAACTCACCTGCTCGGCGCCATCCCGGATGCTGCGCCGCTGCGGGGCGATTGCGCGTCTCACTGTACACCCGGCAGCGATCGGCATCAGTCGCTGCGCCAGGCGAACCGCGACCGTCCTCCCGCATGCTGTGGCCCAGCCCTCGCGTCGCCACCGGCACCGAAGACGGTGGAGCCAGCAAGCGGCGGCGGTGATGGCCTCGCCCCATCTCGGCGTGCACGGCGCGGCGGTTCACGCGTGATGTGGTGTAATGTGATGGCCGGCAGGCCCATCAGAAACTAACAGATTTGGGCCTATATGGGCCACGTTGTTAGGCCCAAAGTGAGTGGGCCGGCCGCACATGCACGGCCTCTCTCGCAGTCTCGCTCGATATGCACAAGGAACCCTCTCGAGTCTCGAGTCTCGAGAGTGAGTTCGATTCGTTGCCGTCCACTTGTCTCACGTCACGGCCTGTCGCCATCTCCTTCCTGGTTGCTCCATCCCTGCCTCCTCGGCGCCGCCGGCGACGACTCCATAGAGCCACTCGGCCACAGGAACCGGCGACCATGTACCGAGTCGCCTCCGGCCTCGGCGCCCTCAAGGTGAGCCGCCCACGCCTGGAACCCTACCTTGCCTTGACCTCCTTGGCTCCTTCCATTTCCGGTAGATCTGGGCGCGATTCGCCGATCCGCAGCGGCGTCGCTTGTGGTCGCGTCGCGAGGCTGTGGATCCTTCAGTCCTTGTCGGGGACTTGTTCGCGCGCGGGCTTGATGCGTGAGACTCGGAGCTGAGGGGGCATTTCTGGCGTTGCAAGTGCCGATCGTTGTTTGAATGTTTGTCATGTCCTGTCGTCTGTTGAATTGGGAACATGGTTGTTTGAGATGCGATGTTGAGTGGCCTCTAGCTTGTTTGTAGAATTGCTATGTGAATGTGGGCTGTGGGGAGCAAGTGGAATCTGTGCTTCTGCGGATGTTTGTGAAGGCATGAAAACTGGCGTAGGGTGAGGTCTGCTAAGTCCGCGCTGATCATTTGTTCTCAAGGGGTCGTGTTAGTTGCTTGATCCCTGAACCATCCTGTCAGTCTATTAAACATAATACACTTTTAATCCATGCTAGAATTGGGTTCCATTTTAATACTTGGTTTCTGTCCGACACTGACCCTTTATCATTTGGTTATGATGGATGGATCAACTGAAATATATGGTTTCGAAAAACCTAGTTACTTCTCACAAGTCTTGACTGAAAATGCGCTTGATCTCCTTAAACCACCAGTGTTTACTTCTCATGATCACATGCTTATGCTGTTTTAGTTAACAAGCAGTGCGATGTTGAAGAATGTTTCATTTCATTCGATCATTCATTGCCACTTATGATACTAGTTTTCATGTCTGTTTATAGACAGAAGATAGAGCCACGATTTTTTATGTAGACAACCTTTTTTTTATGTGAGGATGTATTAAACTCCGTCATTCTGATTCCTTACACAAGAATATTGCTCTGCAAGCATACCTTTACTGTAATAATAAACAAAGAGTTAGCACGATTTTCTCGGGGTGTTCGTATGAAGCTTTACGGCTTTGACCACTGAACTGTAATAAAGGTTCTTTCCTTTTATTTCAGAGGCATGGGGCAGATGCTCAAATGATGAATGTTGCAATCAGGTGTGCCAGCACAAGTGTTGCACAAGGGTCATCTGGTGGCTTCTGGACCTGGTTGACTGGTGCACGCTCAAATGAAATACCTCCTCCAGATTTTGCACTTCCGGGAGTGACTATTCCTCCTCCGCTACCTGATCATGTGGAGGCTGGCAAGACAATAGTCACAACACTTCCCAATGGTGTTAAAATAGCCTCTGAGACATCTGCAGTATGTCTTCTCTGTTTTTATATGGTTACTCGTTCCATCCATGCCCTCACCAGCAGCTGATGATAATAGGGTGTTCTCTATTTCCTATTCAGGGATCATCTTGTTCTGTTGGAGTTTATGTTGATTGTGGTTCTGTATATGAAGCACCTGAAACAACAGGCGCCAGTCAACTGGTGAAGACAATGGCCTTCGCAACCACTGCCAACAGGAGCGAATTGCGGGTTGTGCGTGAAATTGACGCAATAGGTGGCACTGCCAAAGCATCTGCTAGCCGTGAGATGATGAGCTACACTTACAGGGCCCTGAAGACTTACATGCCTGAAATGGTTGAGGTGCTTATTGATTGTGTACGCAACCCTGCTTTTCTTGATTGGGAGGTCAAGGAACAGGTATTTCATCTTGGTGTCATCCCCTTCCACATGTCTGTTTTAGATAAATGTATCATGTTCTTTGCTGACATAGTGACATGTTTCCTTTTCAGATTTTGAGGCTAAAGGCAGAGCTTGTGAAATCATCAAGTAATCCTGAAAAATTCCTTTTGGAGGCTCTTCATTCTACTGGCTATTCTGGTGCTTTAGCAAACCCACTAATTGCATCAGAATATGCAATTAGCAGATTGAATTCAGATGTCCTGGAGCAATTTATAATTGTGAGACTCATCTTCAGAATTTTTTTAGTACTTTATGTCCTGGTATCCTTTTTGACATGTTATTTGTACCTTTGTTGCATGGCTATCAGGAGAACTACACTGCTCCCCGCATTGTTCTAGCTGCATCAGGTGTTGACCATGAAGAATTGGTATCTATTGCTGGGCCCCTTCTGTCTGACATTCCCAGTGTATCTGGAACAACAAGGCCAAAATCTACTTACATAGGTGGCGAATACAAAAAAAGTGCAGATTCATCGGTAGGCATTAGGATTCAGTCCATTCATCAGGTCACTTATCTAACCACTTTCGTCACCTAGATTTCTATCCTTACTTTCGCCTTTGTCTTGCAAAATAGAACACAGATGTTGCATTGGCATTCGAGGTCCCAAGTGGTTGGCTCAAAGAAAAAGATTTTGTGACCGCATCAGTTCTTCAGGTGATTTTGCGACCGTATCAGTTCTTCAGGTTCATTAGGCAGTTTGTTGAGAGATTCACTATTTTACTAAACAAGGCATGCAAATTGAATGTTTTATTAACTAAGGGCTCTACATCTTTTATAGACACTTCTGGGTGGCGGTGGCAAATTTTCTTGGGGAAGGCAAGGAAAGGGGTTGCATTCGCGTCTAAGTAAGTAGAACAGATGTTTATATTTTACGCTTTAGCATGCCAGACACTATTTATTCTTTTGAGAAACTGTTGGTGCATTAGGAGACTTGGATAGATGATGATATCAGTATTATGAAGTTGTTCAACAATCTGACCTATTAATAATTCAAATAGGATTTGCTCCCAGTTTGTACTATATTGATACCGCTCACCCTGAATTGGTTATTCTTTATCAAGATCTTATAGGACAAAGCAACACAAACTGTAAAATATATTGTTCAACTTTCACACTGTTGGAGAAGTATTATTCATCTAGTAGTGTCATCTACAAGTGCACTAAAGGTTTAGTTGTTCTAGTTCTGATTGCACCATAACTGTTCTTTTATGTTCATTTCATCTAGTGTAGATCTTTACCATAATGTGAAGCACTATGAATACAAAAAATATTCTAACAAGTCGAAGCAGTCAGGATGTATTTATGTTGCTTGTCTTTATATATAATTAGTGGGATCATACCAATCCCTGAATTTGAGGTGTGCTTTGTGGCTTGTGCAGACCATCTAGTAAATGAATTTGATCAGATCAAGTCAATCTCTGCTTTCAAGGACGTTCACAGTAATACTGGCATCTTTGGAATCCATACATCTACTGTAAGTATTAAATTCACAAGCTTGCTAGTAATGCATAATGTAGTCATTTTCATGTCATCATATGTACCTTTTGGGAGGAAATGGTCACTTAACTTGTTACAGTACATATGTTATCCTTTTCTGTGTGAAAACTCAAACCATGCTTACAGCATCACATAGCAAACTCATTGGAGGAGTTAAAACAATCGTTACAGAAATAAACATAGCAAACTCATTGGAGGAGTTAAAACAATCGTTACAGAAATAAACATAGTGTTCATAGTTTATATTTCAAATACAAATCATAACAAAGTGTTATCTCATAATCAGGATGCATCATTTGTTCCTAAAGCTATTGACCTAGCAGCCAGAGAGCTCACTTCCCTTGCAACTCCAGGACAAGGTATCCCAACTATCCTATCTTGGCTGTTGGCTCCTGTTAGTTAGATTACTTGCCTGCCTGGAACTTCATTTATTCTCATTACAGTTGACCAAAGCCAACTAGACCGTGCTAAAGCCTCAGCTAAATCAGCGATACTGGCGAACCTGGAATCGCAGGTATATAGGAATGTTTCAAATATTTTTCTCTTTTGCTAAAACGAAATGTTATACATTTCTGTGACTGCTGATGGTTCACTCGAATAATTGAAACTCATAGGCATCACTAACAGAAGACATGGGGCGCCAAGTTTTGGCATTTGGTGAAAGGTAATGTGTTTTGAATGCTGTAGTGCTGTGATAATTTCACCTTTTAGCTGTGATTCTATTCCCTTAGAGGTCACAACAGGATGCTGTCATGATATTGCTTCAGAGAGATTATATTTCAAATGTTTCCTGCTGCTATTGTAGATATTATGTTCATGGATGTTATTATTATGTTTATGTCAATGAAAGATATATTCAACTTCTGATGCTTTTCTATTTTGTTATCTCTGTATCATGCTCACTGGTCCACCTAATCATGCTTCATAAAACCCTGCAGGAAACCTGCTGAGCACCTTCTCAAGGCTATTGACGGTGTTACTCTGAAAGATGTAACATCTGTTGCTGAAAAGATCATTTCATCACCATTGACAATGGCATCTCATGGAAACGGTAAGTGACAGCTAGTCACTTTTACATTGTGCGACATCAACTAACTTTACATTGTGCGATATCAACTAGAATTCAACTAGAATGTTTCTGACCTATCGCCTGCATTCTGCAGTTCTGAACATGCCAACTTATGAGTCGGTCAGTGGCAAGTTCCGCTCAAAATGAGGAGTACATGACCCTTCATTTTATCACCTTGTTTGCTGGACAAGTTTAGCAGTCCATTGTCATTCACGCCTAGGCCATGATTCTTGGTCAGTTTCAGAAGAAATAAGGAACCTCATACAGTTTTGTTCGTTAAATCTGTGATCATTTCACAATTACTCCTTTTTCCCTTTCTTTTGCGGAGCATTCATGATGTTAATGCTGGTGATAGACCAGTAACGAGCTTGTAAATTTAACTGAACCCTGGCCCCCTCTTTCGATGACAAGGCCCCAAAAGAGTGTACAAAATTTTCGTAAAACCTTTGACAGAAATGTTGAAGCACATGAATAATGATTCTACAGAACTGAAGTTTGCATGGTTCGTGTTCGAGGCAACAAATGGTTATGGTGTGTCACAAGGTCGGTTAAGTGGGTAACCTACCATTGGCGCTTTTCGAGGAAGTTAGCTTGGTTTATTTCTCCTCTAAATTAATTACATGGTATTTCTCCTGGAACTTGCATCCCTATGTATGTATGGCTCAACATGAGCAAGATCAGGAAATCAATCACAAGCAAACCATTGCATCGCTTGCTGCTAGCTATCGGAAGATTGAACGCACCAGGACTCCATAAGCAGAGGAATCCAAGATGTTCTCGACAACGCTGACAGCCGCAAGCTCCACCTCTCCGAGGTGCCTGACGAAGGCGGTGGTGACGAATCCGATTGTAGAACAGAAACACCTCTGTCAGGAGTGCCTGGAAGGCAAGGTGCCATAGAGGTTCACATAAAACTTTTATTATCCCTCTCTTTATATTAGTATAGTACCACGTCAGGCCTTACAAGGCCATCCAGCAGCCATGGGCGTTTCTCCGTCTCATGCTCGAGCCTGCTGCTGCCTGGACTCGATGTCATTGACCAACAAGCTAAGCTAGCGCTCTCTTTGCAGCTTGCTGCAGGCGCAAGGGATGGATAAGTATCCTTTTCATTTCGATGACGGAAACTGCAACGCCTGTGATTGAGTTACTCATGTCGCTCTGCTAATCTCTAGCTGGGAAACTTCAGAATCCGTAAAAGATTTACGGCTAATTACTCTGGGAGGAGGGCGCGGCCGGCTGGCAGGTAGCAGTGACCAGCAGAGAGGCGGCGTCCCATTTGTTTGAGCTTAACAGCCAAATCAGTTAGTAATAAAATAATATTTTCTCTTATAATAAATTAGCATCAGCATAAACTAAAAAAACAGTTTGCTGAACAGCACCGAAGGTTTGGCGCTGACCCTGCGATGTCGTGTGGGAAAAAAGCCCTTGTGGTGCCAATATTTTGATTTATTGAAAGTGATTTATTAGAAATTCTTGTGAGGTAGATTTTTTTTCTCTCAATAACTTTTTTCGGGTTGAAAAACACTGTTTTCAGGAAGAAAAAAAATAGAATACTTTTGGAGATGCTCTAACAGCAATAACTTTTCTCAGGTTTGCTAATGCAAAAGTGTTGAGCTTGGAACAATGACATGAATTGTCTTAGAATTGGCTGTCTTTTGAAGAAAGCTCGTTTTCCGTGTGTTAGGACCTAATTGATCGTATTTTGAAGATTACCCCTCCTCTTTTAACCATCCTTTAGCCCTTGGAGATCCAAACAGGAGGATTAAAAGAAGGGGCTAATCTTTAGCCCTCTATTAGCCCATTAGCCCTTGCAAGGTAGGCTAGAGGGGGATAATAAAAGCGCTAATAGGTAACTTTACTCTCTTTCTTTCTCATCTCTCTTTCACCTTTTAGTCACCTTTTAGGCATGTATCCAAACAGGCCAAGAGGCTAAACTTTAGCCCCTTCATTTCAATTGCTAATCTTTAGCCAAAGGATCTATACAGGGCCTTAATCGATCCAGCAGAAACTAAGCGCATGAGGATTCATGGAAAGAGTGAATTTCTCGGCAGAGGAGGCAACACAGTGCTAGCCTGCTGCTGAAGTCTGACGAGACGGTAAAAAAGTTTTCCAAGGGACGACGGCTCATGCGCTGCACCCTTTCTTGACTCGAGGGAGCCACGCTGCGGTCATCAACGGGTGGCCCGTGGAATTGGAGCCTCGAGATGGTGACACCATTGGCGTGCCTCTTGTTTTTTTTTTCCCCGAATCGCCGTTTTTGACCAATGGACGCTGGCTACGCATGCGAAGGAAGCAACGAGGCAGCTCTTTGTTGGCTCCTGCTCTGCTGGCCTCGGAATTGTGGGCGGTGCTTGGTCGGTTGGTGCCTGCCGACGCCCCTGACTGCCTGCCGGAGAACGGGAGGCGCCGGCGTTTTTCCGCGGCGCCAAGAGCCCCATGGTTTCACCTCAGGGCTCAGGTCGACGCCAAGGGTCAGGAGATCGCGAGGCAGCTGATAACTGCTGAAGCTTATCACTATTCTCGTACTCTGTACCTGAGCAATGAGTAGCATGCTAATTAATGCTTTCCGGCCTATCACTCCTTCTAAACGTCCCATTTAGGGCAGTCCCAATGGGGAAATTAAATGTAGTTTCTATCTCTATTAATTATGTTGACAACTCAGCATTTTGATGATGTGGCACAAGAGTTAATGAGGAAAGAGACAGTAAAACGAAGAAATCGTTTCTACTCCACGAAACCAGCTCTACCCTCGCAACGAGGCGGTTAGACACGACCCATTCTCCGTTGGGAAGAAACCACCGGTGTCGAGGGATCCCGTACGCCGCCGCCGCCGCCGCGCTGCCTGCTTTGCGCTCGCTCGCTCGATCCCGCCCGGCTTCGCTTCCCTCCCTCTCCCGCGCCGTAATGGGAATTGACGACGGGCTCGAGCTTCACGTTGCCGTAGGAGGAGTGTGGCAAGAAGTGGTGGTGGTGGTGCGGCGGCGGGGGCTTGCTGTCGACGAGGACGCCAAACTGCTCGGAGATGACCGGACCGCAGCCGGTGGTGGTGGACGAGGGTGTGGTGGAGGTGGAGGTGAGCACAGACACAGAGGGCGGCGAGGCCGAGGGGTTGCCGCCGCCGCCTGCGGTGTCGTCGTCTGGGAGGTTGACGGTGGTGATGTCATGGATGCTGGAGCGGCGCTTGTCCTTGCCGCTGGAGTTGAGGCGGATGAAGTACTTCTGCGCATGGCTGGCCACCTGCGTCGGCGTCCAGCTCGTCACGAAGTTGCGCGAGATGTTCCGCCAGTCCCCGCGCCCGTACTTCTTCAGACCCATCAAGAACAGCCTGCGGTACGGTAGGCAACCAGAGAAAGATTGCAGATTAGCCATGGAATTTTCAGCAATCAAGCGCGCAAGTTCCATTTGTTGTGCGAGAGAGTGAGAGGATCAATTGGGGTCAGGGCGGCTGCTTACTTGTGCTCCTCCTCCGTCCAGGGGATGCATGTTTATGCTGGACTGCAAGTCATTGTTTATTGTCGTCTTTCTAAATTATGTTATTCAAATATTGTCTTGTTTCCTATCATGTGATGAAGCCGTTGATGACTACATGGCTGATTGCCACAGCTAATCTAATCATCTTTTGTGTTGTATTTAATTTATCTTTTGTATTAAATATCTTATAGAAACCATGGGTTGGGAGAAGTAGTTTCTATAAGACATTAGTTGCTCTTTTTCTCTCTTGGAATCTACAACTAGAAATTTCCATTGGACTGCCCTTACGATGCTTTCTTTTTATAAGCACTCGAACCTTAGTGTTCTTTATTATCCATATAAACATTGCTGAACAAAGAGAGCTTCTTATAATGTTTATATATAGGAAATGGAGAGTTCTAACTAAACTTTTTTTTATAGTGATATATATTAGTAAAAAAGTTTTTACGAGTGCAAAGATGCGCATAAGCCACGTAGAGGCAAATGGTCTAGCAGGGCAATGACAGAGAAATCACTATGAAGGGCAGAAGGGGACGCCAACAAGGACCCCAAGTGCTCCCTCCTTGTCAAGCACCACATCCTAGCATCATCATGTATTTTATCAACCACTTGTTGAGGCTCCCTAAAGATGTACTTGACGATCTGTTGGTTCTCTCTCTATATGCAGGTCAGCATGTAATTAGTAACTCAAATTTGAGCCAACGTCACAAAGTTCACATCCTACTAAGAGAACACTGTAGTGCAGTACAATACGTTGGAGTTACTACCCGAAGTGAGATTTCACAAGACCGCACTAAATTTTGTTGAAAGTTAGTATCTCTCAACCAAATAGACCCTTGCAGGCAACTTGAAGAAAGGAAACTAAACATGCTAAAATAAAGTGCCAACTGGATGGTTTTTCTATGTTGCACAAATCCTATTTGATGAACCTAAATATTTTTAAACCGGCTTATGTATGTGGTACTTGTAGTGGATGTAATTTTCATGTACTTCGTCACTGATTGGAACATCGTCGTGTAGTTTATACACATATAGATCAAACCTTTAGAGATATCACCAATGAACATGTAGAGATCAAATGAGACAGACATGGGGGTGGCCATCAAGTGACATGCACATGCATGCCTGCTTGAGTGATAGTACCTAGCTATTAACTAAAAGTATGAAACCTAAAGCAAACATCATCAGAGTAAGAATAAATTAAACAAAGCACATACCTTTTCAAGTTGGCCTTCTGCTCCTTCCGTTTGGCTACGATTGAGTTCTTTGATCTCTTCCCACCCATGAGGTTATTTGGCTACACACCAATCCACTTCAATCCATGTGGATTGAGGTATTAGAGCGAAAAATTGACTAATTATCCACTCCAATACCTCCCAATCCATGTGAATTATTAAACAAAACATGAAAACTGAACTCAAAATCCATCGTGTAAGCACCAGGTCGACTAATTTTCTTTGATTCCTAGCACCTGCAGGTTCTTAATTAATTTGTATGTGTTTGTTGCATCCTTGTTCATTTGCTCCAGTTGGAATGAGGTAAGCTGCCAGAGTATTGGCAAACTTGACTTTGCCTCTAGTTAAGTACCCTCATTATTTGGCTACCTAGCCAGGTAAGCTGCTTTGTAGCATCCTCTATTCCTCTTCATGCTTGTTTTTCTCCCCTTTTCTGTTGGAGGGATACGATTCTTATTTTACTTCTTTGTACAAGGCCGTGTGTCACTTTCTCGAGTGAATCCAAGAGGAAAAACTTCTTTTGAGCATTGGCAACTGGCAAGCTAGCTTCCAATCCCAGAAGTGTGTGGTCATATATATTATCTCAATCAAGTGAAGGTTTCATAAACTTATAGTTAGTTCTATTATATATTCACATGTGGTAGTAGTTGCTTGTAAGATGATGATGGCTTTGGATTTGTGACAAAAAAACAAACAAAGAAGAATACTGATGAAAACCGTCCATCCAATTATATTATTCCAATTGGAATCAGGTGCAACTTACAAGCAAGCAAAGCATCTTCCACGGAATATGCTCCTGCTGAAAAACCAGCTGGGGCAGGCAGCGTATCACCTTTTCAAGCAATAAGCTTATCAGGAACCTATGAGAGCTTATCAAAGCCGCTGGTTTCATTGTGACCACAGATCATCAGCATATATAATGTACTACGCTGTCACCTTTTAATAATGTTCTGATGCTAATTATATCATGAGTTGCTGTTAGCTTCAAGTTTCTTGCTACTTAATCTCATTATATGTTGTTTGCTGAGAATAAATAAAGCTAAGTCCATCTTTTATTCTTTGGAAGAAGCAAAGAATGAAAGAAAGAAAGAAAGTTGTCGCGCATATTAAGTTATACATACTCATTCCGTTCTAGAATAGATGATGTTATGAGATACATGTTGATCAAACTTTCTTAACTTTAACTATATTTGTAAAAAATACGTGTAACATTTATATATTAAAATAAAAATTTATTACGATAGCATATTCAACGATTTATCTAATAATATTAATAATATATTATAAATATTAATATTTATTTATAATTAATTAAATTTTTTTTAAAAAAAAACTAATTTCTTGAGAAACGATAATAACTTTTATTTTGATAGTACTCCTATGCCGCTGGGTGGGTCGTTGAGGAAGCCAAGACGGATCGCAGTTCGCACGCAGTTTCTTGGGCCTTGTTTAGTTCCGAAAACTGAAAAGTTTTCGCAACTGTAGCACTTTCGTTTGTTTGTGGTAAATATTGTCCAATCATAGACTAACTAGAGTCAAAAGATTCGTCTCGTGATTTACAGTCAAACTGTATGATTAGTTTTTGTTTTCGTCTATATTTAATGCTTCATGCATGTGCCGCAAGATTCGATGTGACAGAGAATCTTGAAAACTTTTTGGATTTCAGGTGCACTAAACATGGCCTTGATATGATAGAAGAATGGTCCCGGTGCGGTGCTCGTCGTCTTGTTCTTGTCAAAGGGCCTGCATCCAGGGGCCGTCAACTTCACATGGAGGCCAGGGCGACCAAAGAACATGCATATGGTTGGCCGTGGCCTGTGGCGTTCTCCGTCTCGTGTGCCGTGATGTAGGCATAGTACGCAGTACGCATGTGTGCAGCCCAGGTCTCCTCTCGTACTTGCGATTTGATCGGCATTTAGCAGCCGGAGATACGTACAGATCGGCATTTAATTTGGGCGTATGATCGACCTATGTATTCTCATCTAAGTGGTTTGTACCACTTTTTCTGAATGAATTGACACCTAGCAGAAAATATAAGAAAGTAATCCTACGAATTTACCTGATGTGAGAAAAACAAATAGAAACAACACCACTTAGGCCTTATTTAGTTCCACCTAAAATCTAAAAAACTTTTTAAGATTTTCTATCACATTGATTCTTACGGCCGGCACATGCATAAAGCATTAAATATAAATAAAAAATAATTAATTACATAATTTATCTGTAATTTGCGAGACGAATTTTTTGAACCTAGTTAATCTATAGTTAGATAATAGTTATTAAATACAAACGAAAGTGCTATAGTGTTCAAATTCAAAAGAAAAAATCTAAACAAGGCCTTAGTTTTCTTCTCTCTTGTCTTGAAATGTCCCGAGGTCTCCAAACGGCACTGCTCAATCCTCTCTCTCCCAACTCTCCAAAAGTGCTATAGGGTAGGACCTCTTTGGAGAATCCGGTGGCGGAGATAGAGGGTGACAGGGCCACGACCATCCCTTAAGTCCCCACAATTTCTGTTATTTTTTTTAAAAAAAACTTGATTAAACTTCAAAGAAATTAATATTGCTTCCCTTAAAAAAAATTGAAGATCGTATTTTTACCTCCACCAATAGGAGAACCTTACGCCATCCCTGTCATCGTTGTCCTATCCACTCCATTGTTAGCCATTGGCCATTGCTAGCCACTCATTCGTCATCGCTATCATCATTCGCCATATATTTCTTTCTACGCAATATATGGATTCATGGTTCGCCATATACACAGATGGCGTATTCCCTTTGCTAGATCTCACATAAAGGGATGCTCATGCGTTGTGTATATTTTTTTTTCTTTTGAATAGGGATGCTCATGTGTTGTGCATGTATGTTTTTTTTTGTAAACGGATGCTCATGTGTTGTGTATATATGTTTTTTTCTTTGAGAGGGACGCTCATGTGTTGTGCATATATATTTTTTTGTAAAGGGATGCTCATGTGTTGTGCATATATGATTGATGAATTGAAGTGTGTGCTACGGGTGAAGTTAAATTACTACTGTTTGTATTGTATACGTAAAAAGTCTACATAACCTCTAAACTATCTAGGGTAGAATACTTCATCCCCAAACTATAAAATCAGATATTCTACCCTCTAAACTTTCAAAACCGGTCAAATAACTCCCTAGAGTGGTTTTAGAGGGTGGTTTTGTTATTTTCTTTTTTATTTATTTCCTTTAAAACTTTGAAAAATTATAATAAATCATAAAAAATCATAAAATATAAAGTTCAATTTTATTGGACTCCTGATGAGTAGATCTACACAATAAATATATAATATAGTGTACTTTAGTACAAAATTTTTGTTGTAGCTTTAAATCTATGTTTTTCTATAATTAATAAGAATAATTCATGTATGTAGTTCCTATGGTTCAATTGTGGTAAAATTTTTATGGTGGGCTCATTATTATATGTTTGAACTATGGTAAAAGTTTTGTACCCATTGGATCATGTATAACTTAGTTATTATTAAATCTATGATTTATCTATAACTAAGTTATACGTGATCCAATGAGTATGAAATTTTTATCATAGTTCAAGCATACAGTAACAAACCCACTATAAAAATTTACCACAATTGGACCATAGGAACTATATATATGAATTATTCGAATTAATTATAGAAAAACATAGATTTAAAGCTATAGAAAAAACTTTGTACTAAAGTATATCATATTATATATTCACTATGTAGATCTACTCATTAAGAGTCAAACAAAATTGATTTTTACCATTTTATGATTTTTTGTGATTTATTATGATTTTTCAAAGTTTTGGCAAAAATAAATAAAAAAGAAAAAGACAAAACCACCATTTAAAACCAATTGAGCGGGTTATTCGACCGGTTTTAAAAGTTTAGGAGGGTAGAATATCCGGTTTTATAGTTTGGAGATAAAGTATTTTACTCTAGATATTTTGGGGATTATGTAGACTTTTTTCTATTTTATACTACCTTCGTCCTAAATAGAATACAACATGGGTGGCGTGCTAAGAAAAATGGTTTACGTTTGACCAAATTTCTAATAAATAATATTTATTTCTAACTTGAAATTAATTTATTATGCCCCACCCAAAAAAAAACATGCACAACGTATCCTATAGCGTGGATTGGGGAAGGGGCAGCGAACGGCGAGGACGGGTGCGAAACCTAATTAATAAACAGTCACCCCAAATTACGATCAAGAAAAATATATGCACGCGTCCAAAACAATGTCCTGTTGCCGTGCGCAGTTTTGACGGCGATTTGTTTCGGTACCAGAGTCTTAAATCTGAAGTGACCTTATCTTTTTCCATTTACTAGAGATCGAGGAATTGAACTACTCCAGCTAGCTCTTCCAGCGTCCTGGGAAGTACTGTACCTAGCTAGCTCCTCCTCCTCCAGCATCATTGATCTAAAAAATCATGACTGAAAGTACAAACTCTAAAGATAGAGTGTGTAGGTGCATCATACTAGGGTGAACGTATATGTGTTATATAACATCGTGTTTTGTGTTTATAAAAAAACGATTAACTCCTTGAATCACTCTAAGTCAAACTACCTTAAGTTTAACCAATTTTATAAGAAAATAACACCAATAAATAAATTATAAAACATATTTTATGATATATTTATATAATCGTGATTAAACATATTTTATGATATATTTATATAATCATGTCATAAATGGAAAAGGCAATTTGCGATTGTGTATATATAGTCGTGATTAAACAAGAAAAAGACTATATATTATTTGTTAAATCACTTTTTCTTGCCTTTTATTAAATATACCAGGACATTGGTTAAAAATGGAAAGACTATATACACCAGAAAAGTGATTAAACAAATTTTTATAGTCTTTCAGGACATTTGCGATCGTGTATATATATATATGATCATCATGATTATCCCTACTATAATAGAACACTTCAAATTATACTAGGTCCACCCAGTAAAACCTCCCCGCTGAGAGTTTCTAACCTCTGTACACCTAGAAAAATATACACAGGAAGTCGTCTTCATTAAAATCAAGGGCTACGAAACATCTCTCCTAGGCTTCAACCCAAACGTGCGGCTAAGATCGATAGCAGACTTCAACTCCAGGCTTCAACATGCCTCCACCCGAGCAAAGTGCCTTCACCTACGATCAATCAATAGGAAAAAAAACACCGGAAAAAATAAGGAAAGAAAAAACCGCCATCGTCCGAGGCTCCGAGCTCTACGAGGGTCCGACTTTGCCGCTGCCGCGTCTCCTGCCAGAACAGGAGAACCGAGAGGGAACAACGAGGAGGGCGTCCAGCAGTGATCAGGGTCGAGGCAGCGATCAGGACCAAGACGCGGTCCCCATCTCGGGATCTGACAATCTGCGGACGCTCGCTCGCCGTCGAAGCCCGCCGGCCAGTCGCCTTCGAAGCCAACTGCACGCTGGCCAGAATCACGGAACTTCGATGACACCGGCTAGGGCCTCAGGCCGAATCGGTCAAAAGGCATGTGCCAGACTGGCCAGGCGTTCAACGCGACCAACTGCAACCGGAAGATCGGAAGATCATCGGAGCGCGGTGGTACGCCGGGGATGCCAGCGAGGAGGACCTCAACAGAGAGAACAAGTCGGCGTGGGATGCCCACGATCATTGGCGGACTCACGGCGGGGGCTGGGGTGGCTGCAGCTCCCTTCTTGGGCTCAAATTTTTTTAACAGATTTTTTTTTTATCAAAAACCTCTATGTATTTGGTATTTTTCTATGTTTATTTTATTTTTTGTTTTTGAGCACTTTGAATCAATATTGTATTATCAATTTTAGCTATATTTATTAGTGTACTGGATCGAGCGAGAAAAAATTTTTTTAGCTATATTATTTAGCTCTCCCTCTTCGTTTGTTTCTGGGTGCGCCACTGCCCACGATCACGGCACGCACACTGCCTCGACGGCCGCCGGCTCGCTGGTACTCGTACGTATCGTAGGCTTGCAGCTGAACTGAACGGCTTTGAGTTGATCGGTATGATGTGCGTGAGTAAATAAATAGAACAATCTCTTGGTTACCGTAATGCTAAAATTATATATGAAGAGTATATTCAGTTAGAAATATCCTGAAGGATATGCTATCAGATATATACTATCAGATATGCTATCAAAGTATTTACTTAGAAATATCTTCAACGAGATGCTCCATTTGTTTCAAAGCTAAATAATTTTCTACACGTTCTTTGTTAGAGATTAATGAGTAGCTGGATATTCTTAGTAGACTTGCCGTCAAAAAGGAATTTGACCAGGTGCATTTATTTGGATATGATTATATGATTTTTGATTGCTTTCTATACCCAAATTATTTGGATGGAAAACTCCGTGTCCAACTGAGCTGATATATCTATGCGCGAGAGATCCACGTCAAGCACAAAGTAATATGTCTACGCCGAGAGATATACATGGAGCACAGAGGGAAATGTCTACACCGAGAGATACACGCAGAGCGCTAAGCAAATATCACCAACGCCACAAATGTGCTTACAGTATTTTTGTATGCTCCTCTTTACGCAATGCCATACTAATGGACTAAAGGTGTCGTCCAAACGACCATTTTAGATGAGGCCTCGCGAAAGAGGGATGAAAGGAACATGTAGCAAAGGAAACGTCATATGTCCATCGAACAAAGGGAAGAGATTAGTGGGAAACAACGTAAATACCGACAGCGGAAGAAGGCCGCAACCCAAAATAGTAGCACTTTTGCTACTTTGGCTGAAACGAGACGATGTTGAATGTCGCACGAAAAAGTGTCCCCTCTTTAGTCTTTTGAGTTGTGAGAGATGAACATGCAAAACAAAACTCTGCACATTATGCATCCACTTCTAAATGAAGTATGTTTCAAGGGTTATGATGAGAGCATGTCATATATATCTATATTTCACACTATTGCTAAAAGGTTTCATCTCGCCATGAAACTGATAAATTGTAAGTGGAACCATAATATTTATGACTGGAAGCGAAGATTCCCTACATGTGCTATAAAAGTTTGAACAAATAAAGACAGGTAATCACTTCGAATATGTTTCATCTTTCTTATCATAAAATAGTCATTTGATTTATATACAATAAATAAACAAATGCTCTTCTCAAGGAGATTGGGAGGCTTCCTTGTATACAATTTCATGAAGTCATAAGATGGTGTAAGATTGCCACCGATCAACACTGTAAGTATATACTCCCTCTATTTGATGCCACAAAACTTTATAATTTTTTCTATAATTTTGGTCAAACTTGAGATGCTCTAACTTTCCAAGATTCTTGAAATGACTTACAATTTGGGATGCAGGGAGTATTCTTTAATTATAGTCCGTACAATACATAGGAAATTAATAACTTAGCTTACTATCTGCCATGCATAACTATCAACTACACTGAGGATAAAATTCTTGACATACATTTTGAAGAGAGTTCAAATGAATGTTTTGACAGCTTCTCTGAAAATCTTCAAGTTATGATTAAAGACTTAGACAAAATGTAACTTAGATGGTTAATACGAGAAATAACTTTACTTTAATTTGCATTCTTATGCAAAAGTGTTTCTGTATACATGCCCGAATATAATTGTGTAAAAGTTAAAACTATGAAACAAAATCGTTGGTTGTTTTTATATACTTCCTTGAGATAAAATCGTGGCGTTAGTACGTGCATTATACTAGTTCTCAATAAGATGTCACATCTTCTTGGAGTGTGATTGTAATTATCGTGATATATATTATATTATATATCATGAAGCCGGACAACTAGGCAAGGCAAGCAAAGCACGCCCCCGTGAGGTCCATCCGTCCATGGGCACGCGGCACTGCATGCTCAAAGGCCAACTACAAACAGACACGCGTCATTGTCCCCATGTGGAGAGCCGAGGTTTGTTTATTTATTTATTTATTTATTTATTTTATATGCTCACGGCTCACCCAATTACACCTCCTGGTAGCATTGCAAAAAGTCCATGCATGATGCTCATTGCTGCAGATGAAGAGTCTGCTTGGTGTACTTACAAAATTTTTTATACTAACGATTTGGCAAGTCATAATTTTAGCTAGTATTTGGTTTGTTAATAAAACTTATCAAATTTTCACATTTGACTTACAAAATCTATGGTAACCTTTTTGTTTAATTTTTGGTTTGCTAAACTTTTGGCATGACAAAATTTGAAAGTAAAACAGACCTAAAGTGGCCGATCCAGAAGATGTCCAAATCGAGGTGCGGAAAATGGGCGGTGGACAGCAAGATGCGCAGCTAGCAAGGGAAGAAAGAGAGAAAAGACAATGCAAGAGGAGACGGCGAAAAGTGATGGTCGGCGTTGCGTCTCTAACCTCTATGAACGATGTCAAAATACAATAATGATGATGATGTTGGTCTTATTGTTATTCATCGGTGTCATCACTGTTTGCCCCTACTAGTGCAGTTCTAGAATAATTCTGGTAGCAGCAGTAATCAGCATGTTCTGGGACACTAATTTTATTTTGAAGAATTAAATTTCCAGCACAAATTAGGGTTCGATTTTTTTTTATACCCACAGCGTAAGCCGCTAAACAGTGCCGCATTAGTAGTTTTATAATGGTATCTTTTTGAGAAAATAAAGACTATTGTATGTAAAAAAAAAGGAGCATTGCTTCTGGTCCGTGGTCGATCGTTAAGCCTTTGCGATGGGGATGATGAATCCCGTGCTGATGATAATACGGCCGTGTGTATATTTTCTCCTAGACAATAGTGTTTTCTCTCACGATAAATTAGTGGACAGTATTAGCCATGTCTTTTCAGACCAGTGAATAGTTACTAAAAAATTTTACAAAGTTTTTTAGATTTCTTTGTCACATCAAATCTTACGGCATATGCATGAAACACTAAATATAGATAAAAGAAATAATTAATTGTATAATTTACATGTAATTCACGAGAAGAATCTTTTGAGTCTAGTTAGTCCATGATTAGACAATATTTATTAAATACAAATAAAAATGTTATAGTGTTTATTTTGTAAAAAAAATGGAACTAAACAAGGCCTACATAAACGATGCTTCTAGCTAGTTGTTGTAGGTGACACGTCACGGTCATGTTCATGGCTCGTGGCTTTGCAACTGCACCTGGACGGCTGGACCAACCTGTGGTACGAAATTATTATTACAAGCTCCTCGGCTCCGTTTGACGCCTCTGACGACGACGCTAACAGTTCCGTACTGACCGTCTTGCCCTTCTCTCTTTTCGACTTGGTGGGTGCGGTTCGTGGGCCCCAAGCTGCACGAGGGGCATGCGAGTCAATTTAGCAGCGGGCCAGCGGCTCCCGCCGCCCTAGCTAGTTCTAGTCTATCTAGAAACAAAAGAAGGGACCGCCACTGATCCATAGCGAGAGGTGTTAGCAGCCTTCCCGTTTGTGCCCCTGGTTTACGAATTACGACACACAGCCACCGCCCTCAAATCCGTGCATAGAAATGGAACCAAAGGATTAAGCATTGTTTAGTTCGCGAAAAGAAAACTTTTAGATGTTACATTAGATATGTTAGAAGGATATTGGAAGAGGCCGAGTTTTCAGAAAAAGAACAAGTTATATTACTTGTTTAGAAACTGTGAGACGAATTTATTAAATCTAATTAATTTGTTATTAGACTATGTGAGTTATTGTAGCAATTATAGCTAATTATGAACTAATTAGGTTTAAAAGATTTATCTTGTAATTTACAACTGAATTGTGCAATTAGTTTTTTCGTCTACGTTTAATGCCCCATACATGAGTCCAAAGATTCGATAGGATATGGGTGAAAAGTTTTTGGGTAGAGAATTAAATAGGGCCTTGGAAAAAGATGGGTGCCCGCCAAGGCCTTGTTTAGTTCCAAAAAATTTTGCAAAGTTTTTCAGATTTTTCGTCACATCAAATCTTTAGACGCATGCATGGAGTATTAAATATAGACGAAAATAAAAACTAATTGCACAGTTTGATCGAAATTGACGAGACGAATCTTTTAAGTCTAGTTAGTTTATGATTGGATAATATTTGTCAAATACAAACGAAAGTGCTACAGTGTCGATTTCCTAAAAATTTATGGAACTAAACAAGGCCTTACATATTGGTTTATATGTAGATGTAGATGGTGTGGTAGCAAAGAGCTGGGCTTGTTGCTACATTGGTGAAGTAAGGTCCACAATGGCTAATTAATAATCTTTAGCTCTAGCAAAAAAAAACCCTAAATGGTGTTTGCATCTCGGGTAGTAGAGGATGACGTATTTGGGCTATATGCCTTGGGAAGCACTGCCTAACCGAGTAGACAATCCTTACCTTCAAATGTCCAAAATGATGCTATCCGGTCTATTAGACATTTTCTTCATGTCAAGAACCAATAGGCTCTAGTTGCATAAAATTGCTGGACATGGAAAAGTGCCCTTTTTTTCTCTTATCTATGTTGCCTATCTGGTTTATTAGCCCATGTTGGCCAGTATTGCCTACAAAACCAGCTGACAATTAGTAAAGTTCTTGAGAAAAGAAATTTACCTACCCATTAATTGAAACAAGCCTAAACTTAACCCTTTTTCCTAGACAGAACCCAAATATTGGTATAACGATAAAGTAGGATCAAACATATGTATGAGAGTGTCCCTTCACCGTACCATTTTGTGCAAGACCTAATAAGGGTGTTTCGGGTTAGGCTTGGCTTACTTGAACATGATAACACTTTTTATCTGTGAAATTGACGAGATTTTGTTGAGTCGGTATTCCACAAAACACATGTCCCACATGTATAAAACGAACAAAAATTACAATTGGACCAACTATGCTCATTCTAGCTCATTTACCTAACCATAAACGCTTGTCTAAGCTAAGGGGTGGAAAATGAGTTTCATATTATTTGTATACCACACACAATAACAAATTGCAATATCCAATATCTCTATTTGGTAACGGATATTTATCATAGTTAACTCTCTACAATCTTTAATGTATATATTCAACCACTTATTTATTCACAAATATATTCTTAAATACCTTCCAATGATCTGTAGGATTTTTCAATTATTTTGAATATGGTTTGACAACTCAACTTTCCAACTAAACAATTTAAGAGTTCTTGATGTTTATACTTAAGTTTTCACTAAATTTTCTCATATATAACCAACATGTTACTGTGTAAGTACATTTTACATATAATATAGACTATCCACTTTACTTTATACCCTATTCGATCATCATATTTAGCTACATTCCCGTTTTCCACCGCTAGTCACATTCAGGACTTGTTTGCCTGTACTTTAATCACCCTGATCCATATGTATTAGAGTGGATCGGGTGAAAAAATAACTATTTTTACACCTCTATGTATGGATTGAAATGCAGCCAAGCAAGCTCTCAACAAAACATAACTGGCCCCATATGTAAAAATGATCTAATGTACTCTCTTCGTTCAAAAAATAAATATTTGGTTATGAATCTAGTTAAAGTGTTAATTATTCTATAACAAAGATAGTATATGATGTCATTTTGCACGCTGTCAAACTCTACTCACCCAGTCACCCTGTCGTGACCGGTGACCCCAATTCAAACAAGGAAGGATAAAAATAAAAAATAAAAATATTGCACGCCAATGTCTCGGGGAATATTCCACTTTCTATACACGCCGGAGCGGCATTTCTTCCTCTCCAAACCGTACGGCACGCACTGAATGGCAGAACCCGTAAATAAACGGAAACTCCAGACCTTGTTCCAAAGGGCGAACCTTCTCTTCGCCCCCTGCCCCCTTCGGTCCTCCTCCGTCGCCGTCGTCAAACGCGACGTTTAACGGCGGCGCAGCGCGCTAATCCCGCCCAAAACCCGATATATAACGGCCCGCGCCTTCCGCAGACGCCAAGAACAGCCTCAGATTACTCGCACAAAGATTTAGCTGGCCGCGGGGTCGAACTGAGGCTCTTGATCGCGAGCGCACACAGGGCGAGCGGACAAGAAAGCTTGCTTTGTGTTCACCGGCGGCACGGGCCCCCTGCGATGGAAGCCGTCGGCGTCGCTCCTGCGCCCGTGGCGGCGCCGGAGAAGAAGAAGCTGCTTGACCTGAAGGATCCCTTCCCCGCCGCCGCCAACGGCAGCGCCAAGGCGTCCCCGGCGGGGAAGTGGGCGATGAAGAAGAAGTTGGTGGGCGGCGATGCCGGCTACGTGCTCGAGGACGTGCCGCACCTCACGGATTACATGCCCCACCTCCCGGTGCGTGCGAGAGTCCCCCATCTTCTTGGTGTCTCACGTTGGGGACAGCCGGTTTCCTGACGGTTAGTTCCCGGCGTGGACTGGAAAGTTCTTGGTTCTTTTTTTTTCTTTATTTTTTTTTGTTCTATGCGATTTTGGTTTCTGCCGCTTTTTTCCCCCTTTTGGTCTATCTTAGGTTGAGAGCATGCGGATTCTGTTTGGATTTGAGTTTTCACATATTGATCTCACAGTAAAAAGTGTCTGGTTCCTCCGATAGAGTTTGTGGCAGAGGGGGAATCAGCATCTGAAAGACAACAGCAAAATATGATATGAACTTTAATTATTTTTTTGTTACTTTCACTGATTGCTGATTTTATTGATCTTGTCGATCTGCAGACATACCCAAATCCTCTCCAAGACAATCCGGCGTATTCAGTCGTCAAGTATGAATTCCTCTCCTCATTTCGTATTTCCATTTCACTATTTCACTTGATTCTTATCCATCCAGACACGGATGTTCCAAAGCTGACCTTTCTTCCCACCACGTGTTTCTCTCAGGCAGTATTTCGTCAACCCGGACGACACCGTCACGCAAAAGGTGAGGCTTTCTTTCCTGCGGCAAACAATGAATTGGAGACTTGGTAGTGGTCTTGCTTGGTGCTAATCCTGTGACATGACTGGCTGCAGATTGTTGTTCATAAGACCAGTGCCAGGGGCACCCACTTCCGGCGTGCCGGGCCACGGCAGCGGGTGTATTTCCAGTCTGATGAGGTGAACGCCGCCATTGTCACCTGCGGAGGTCTCTGCCCCGGGTTGAACACGGTCATCCGCGAGCTTGTTTGCGGATTGTATGATATGTATGGCGTCACCAGCGTTGTTGGCATAGAGGTGAGGACTGAGGAGTTTCACAGTGTTCGTCTTGTGAAAAAGTTTTTTATTCTTCTGCATGTGTAGGTTACAATGCTCATGACGATGCTAACAATGTTTACTAGTTAATTTGAACAGTTTAAGATCACAGTTGAACCGTTTCTCAACTGTTTATTTAATTGGATTAGTTAAGATTACAAATTATTGATAGCAAAACAATGATAAACTTTTCCTGTTGCCACATAGCCACATGATGTTGTCTAATAGCATGAGGATAATACTTATAGAACATTGTGAGCCACCTTGTTTCATTTCTGGACTAATTATGTGTGTAATGTGTAGGGTGGATACAAGGGTTTCTATTCTAAAAATACTGTTCCGCTGACTCCAAAGTCGGTGAACGACATCCATAAGAGAGGTGGGACTGTCCTTGGAACTTCAAGAGGAGGACATGACACCGCCAAAATTGTTGATTGTCTTCAGGACCGTGGTATTAATCAGGTTTATATTATTGGAGGTGATGGTACTCAGAAAGGTGCTTCTGTAATTTATGAGGTAATACATGCATCCAGATGATTCTATTTCTAGAAATTGTTGTTAGATGCAAATACGATGTGAGACTCAGAATTTTTAAAACATGATTTCAGGAAGTCCGTAGACGGGGCCTCAAATGTTCTGTTGTTGGTATCCCAAAGACCATTGATAATGACATTGCGGTACTTTGTGCTTTCTGCTGCTCCTGTGTCTTTGAAAAGTAGCAAAATATTGTGAATTCCTGATTATAGCTTCATCTTGAACTGCTTATGCAGGTGATTGACAAGTCGTTTGGATTTGACACTGCTGTGGAGGAGGCCCAGAGGGCGATCAATGCTGCTCATGTCGAGGCTGAGAGTGCAGAGAATGGCATTGGTGTTGTGAAGCTAATGGGTCGCAACAGTGGTATGTTTATCTCCCTATTCAAACTTGCTGCAACCTCTGGTGTCAATTCCTGCATATTTTGCAGCACTGTGATGATTATATAAGTAACTAATAAGCTTTTGATTCTTCTGATCTGATGCAGGTTTTATTGCAATGTATGCTACTCTAGCTAGCCGTGATGTGGTATGCTCTAAACACTCTGCTAATTCATTTCATGTTCAACACGAGAAAAAAAAATATTGAGTCAAATGACTGACCACTTCATTCTACTTGCTACCTCAGGATTGCTGTTTAATCCCAGAGTCACCCTTCTACCTTGAAGGGAAGGGAGGACTCCTTGAGTTCATTGAGAAACGGCTCAAGGACAATGGTCATATGGTCATTGTGGTGGCTGAGGGTGCTGGACAGGATCTCATCGCGAAAAGTATGAATTTCGTGGACACTCAAGATGCTTCAGGAAATAAGCTGCTTCTGGATGTTGGCCTTTGGTTATCCCAGAAGATAAAGGTCAGACTTGTGGTCCAAATTTTCGTTTCCTTGTCAATGTGGTCCAAATTTTCGTTTCCTTGTCAATGTGTGGACAGAGAACATTATCTGCCCCATTTACGATTCAGTTAGCTCAGTTAGCTCTATCATCGTAAATGGATACTTCGCCATTAGCAGAACTTAATGTGAAATCAAGCCATCCTATATAGAATGTCTTCTCTTCTTCCTGTCCTTATCATTAGCTGGAACAATGGTGCCTCATTCCAATACTGAATTTGTCGCATTTCTTGTAATGCAGGATCATTTCAAGAAGAAGCCCAGCTTCCCAATAACTCTCAAGTACATCGACCCGACCTACATGATCCGTGCCGTCAGGTCAAATGCTTCTGACAATGTCTACTGCACCCTGCTAGCCCACAGCGCCCTCCATGGTGCCATGGCGGGGTACACCGGCTTCACCGTCGCTCCAGTCAATGGCAGACACGCTTACATCCCGTTCTATGTAAGTCTAGGGCTTTATGTTGTGCAACTGAGCTCGGCTTCCTGAACACTGGTTGTTCTGATGGTCTGAAACCTGGACGATCTGTTCTTGCAGAGGATCACCGAGAAGCAGAACAAGGTGGTGATCACGGACCGGATGTGGGCGAGGGTGCTGTGCTCGACGAACCAGCCCTGCTTCCTGAGCCACGAGGACGTGGAGAACATGAAGCACGACGACGACGAGCACCACCTGCACAACACGCAGCTCCTGGAAGGCGAGAGCTCGCCGGTGAAGGACGCGTCCAAATGCAATGGGACAGTGTGAAGGGCACAAGAATACGCAAGGATATATATTAGTATTATAAGCATGTAACTATAGATGGGGTTTTTGTCTTTTTCTTTTTATTTTGCTTTTTGGGTGCTGGCGTTGTAGAGAGTAGCGACCACTACTATAGATAGGCTTGGATAATGTGAGCATTTGGTAATAATATATGCTTCGCTGAAGTAAGCTCAGTTTTGGTTGTGAATGAGCTAATAGCGCTGCTACGTGTATTAAATTTCGTCAGGTGAGGGCAAAATTGAGCTCACTACATGTTATGCTGGTTACGAACGAGATCTTCCGCATTTTCCCACACATCACAGACTTGAACAAATCCTTCTTCCCTCAACAAACCACAGCCACTGGACGGGCGTGATTCTTCAAGGCTCATATGGGCTGACAAATTAAATATCAAGATTCAGAAAGGCTTAGAACAGATATATATTCATATAGACGCGTAAGAAGGTTGTTCAACATGAATGCTACATTAATACAGGGCAATTGGCCGTATACAAGGTCACGGCCCCATCGCACAGACGCTAATCCACATTGCTTGTTATCCCCGTAGAGACGGTGCTACAAGATACAGTTCGGGGGATAGAAGCTTAGTTGGTAGGGCAAGAGCCATAATAAACAACAGTCGAAAGAATCGCACTCCCCTCGAATTGGGGAGAGTGGAGGAGAGTACTCAGAGGAGGCAGCCTTCAGCTAGTGGTTGTTCTACCCTCTGTACACGCCGGAAGGGTCGGCGTTCTGGACGATCCACGGGTGCTCAAGAACCTTGTGGAGTGGAAGCCGGTGCGCCGAGTTCTTGACCAGCATCTGTGTACAACAATTGATGAGGTTCAGGGATATGACTATCTGAATCTGAACAACCATTTTCTTTACAAGACAAGGGGAAAAAAATGAAGACTTCTTACTTGAGAAATCAAATCCTTCGCAGCGGGTGAAACGAATGGTTTCAGTGGGAACTTCAAGTCAACTTTCACTATCCTGTATCCAAGTAAAAACAACAGATTCAGAAACAGCAGTTGCTCTCGAGTTTCACAACCACGAGGATAGATATTCACTATGCTATACATATATACTAATGATAGAAAGAATTCATGGATCTATAACATGTGAAGCTGTGTGGTGTGCTTCCTCTTTGCTACACTAGCACTATATGCAACTTCAAAAGTTTCCTCACCAATTATCAGACATAGCTCAAATTGCAAGAAATAATCTAGAACTCATATGAGCAAGTTAGGGACAAAATCGCTAAATACTAAGATCCCATATAGTTGCTTTCAGAAACAGCAGTTATTTCCAAAGCCACAAAACAAGCAAGTCAAAGGCTCAAGTTTCACAACCACAAGGATAGATATTCAGTATGCTATTACGTATATACTAATTATAGTTAGAAAAAATCATGGATCTAAAAACATGTGGAGCTGTGGTGATCAATATAGTGCATTCTCTTTGCTCCACTAGCACTATATGCAACTTCAATAGTCTCCTCACAATTATCAGAGCATAGCTCAAAAGTCACAAGAAATAATCTAGAACTCATATGGGCAGATTAGGGACAAAATTGCCGCATACTAAGATCCCAGAGTTGTGGAGTTACCTTCTGTATGTCTCTGAGTGCTCCTTAGCTTCAAAAGGTGGGACCCCGTAAAGGAACTCATAGCATAGAATACCCAGGCTCCATATGTCGACATTGTAATCATGTTCTGTCTTCTCCACTGGACAAATCACAACAGGATTAGAGCCAAGGAAAGCAGCTAGGCCAATAGAGAACTGGAACAGCTGTGGGAACTTTAAAAATCATTGAACTAGTTGATAACTGGAGGTAAATGGTTAGCAAAGTACCCATTTCAGGTGGCAGGTAATCCAGAGTTCCGCACATAGTCCGTCTTCTGTTGAAGGTATGCACGGACCAGCCGAAGTCAGCAATTTTGATCTCACCCTGTTCCAAGGAAACATACAACAATGAAAGTAAACATAGAGTTCCAGTCTTCCAGATCAGGGATACTAAAAAAACACAATTCAAGTACCTGGGCTCCAATCAAAAGATTCTCTGGTTTAATGTCCCGGTGGATAACATGCTTGCCATGAAGGTAGATCAAAGCTCTAGCCAGTGATGCGATATACTAAAAATAAAAGGAAATCTCCATAACTACTTTGTTGAAAAATGAGCTGCAGACAAATTCACCAAGTACATGTATAGAGCATCAACTTACGGTCGCTGAACGCCGCTCTGAAAAATGTTTGCACCTAGTCAGTTCCTTGTACAGTTCACCCTTGGCAGCATATTCCAGGATTAGGTATACCCGGGTCTGAGAATTTCACATGACAGAAACGATGACCACTCTTGGCATATAAACGAAGCAATGGTAATTCTACACTAGAAATGTGGATAGTCTTTTACCTGATCATAGAAGTACCCATACAGGCGAAGAATATTAGGGTGTCGAAGGTGACTTTGAATCTCCACTTCGCGTCGCAGCTGATGCTCGACCTGTGATTGCTTGAGCTGGCTCTTGAAAAGAACTTTCAAAGCCACAATCTGACTACTCTGTTTCCACAAAAATAAGTACTGTAAGCCCTAGCTGCTCACTAGGATGATTAACTAAAGCATAAATGGAAAAAACACTCTATAAGACGTTTCCAGCATTGTTGTTATTCAACATGTTTATTGTTAGTTGCAGTGGTATATTTGCTGGCTATATAGCATTGGATACATTAGTATAGTTGCTGACCATACAATAATATGAAAAAAGTTCAGTTAGTAGATACGAAACAGGGAACAAAACTGAATTAGTCAAATATCAGCAATCTCGGTGCAGTAACCATTCAGCTAAGCTAGAGACTAAAAATAATCAGTGCAATATTTCCTAACAAATAACACTTGTTACAGTAGTATATTTTCTGAGTATACCATAATATAAAAAGTTCACTGAAGTAGTCATATTCCAGTATTCCCAGCAATCACAGTACAGTAAATCATTCAGTGAAGATGTAGACTAAAAATAAGCAGTTCAACTAACCAAAAGAAAGCTTAAACATGTTATTTACCCTCTTTTCTCTGGCCAGATAAACAACGCCAAACTTGCACTGCTCACTAGGATGGTTAACTAAAGCATAGATGGAAAAACACTATAAGACGTTTCCAGCGTTCTCATTCAACATGTTTACTGTTCGTTATAGTAGTATAGTTGCTGATGGTACAATAATATAAAAAGGTTCAGTTAGTAGATACGAAACAGGGTGCAAATACTGAATAGTCAAATCCCAGCAATCTCGGTACAGTAACCACTCAGCTAAGCTAGAGACTAAAAATAATCAGTGCAATATTTCCTGATAATTAACATTAGTAACAGTAGTATATTTGCTGAGTCATAATATAAAAAGTTCACTTAATAGTAAGCTTGAACATGTTATTTACCCTCCTTTCTCTGGCAAGATAAACATGCCCAAACTTGCCCCTCCCAAGAGGCTTCCCAATCTCAAAATCAGACAGTACCCACCGCTTCTCCTCATTCGCATGTGCTGAAGCCTGCAAAGTGAAAACAAAATGCATTGTTATGTTTCTATCACACTGCAGCCAAGCTACGAAGCTCGCAAACACTACCACAGTACCCTGAAGCCACAAACTAATCAGCCATGAATCCTCGTTTACTAACCCTCTAAACCAAGGAAGAACAATCAAATGAAGCAAAGTTCAGACCAGGAACAGAATGCTGAGTTAAAATCCCAAGGGAATGATCTCGTAAACCCAATACGAGTTCATGGGGCAAGGTACACGGGCATAATGTGTAACCAGACATAGAGGTCAAACCCTAGTCAACACTCCGCAAAAGGATATAGAGAAAATGGACTGCAGCCAACGTACCAAACTCGCAAGCACTGCCACACAGTACCCTGAAGCCACAAATCATCATTAGAAGCTTAATCAGCCATGAACCCTCGTTTACTAAGCCTCTAAACGCAGGAAAAAACACTCAAATGGAGCGAAGTTCAGGAATAACCAGACCAGGAACAAATGGAGAGTTAAAATCCTAAGCAAAGGATCTCGTAAACCCCATACTACACTTCACTGTCGCAACGTGTAACCAAGCAAGCAAAGGATATTGAGAAAACAGACTGCGCACAGCTAATCAAGCAACGATATATTATTAATGTCACACGCACGAAAAATAAGAAACGTCTGTTTGACCCTGTCGCGTCCGCACAAAAAGGGGGCAAAAGAGACGGAGGAAAATCCCCCAAATTCGACAGAAGGGGGAGTAAACCCGCAACAATTTGACGACGCACACGACTATAATCAAGCATGCCAAGGCTACCGGCAAGCCAATCGCTCGCCGAACCCCACGAATCCACCGCTACGCACGGATGCCACCCAAAATCATCCGCGGGCGGATCCGACCAGTGAGAGGGGAGAGGGGAGAGGGAGCAGTAGTATACCCTGTCCTCGCTGGCGATCGCCATGGCTGGAGCCTGGAGGAGCGGCGCGGAGGGGGAGGAAGCGAGGGGGCGGGGAGCGGCGAGGCGAGGCGAGGAGAGGCTTGGAATTGGAATTGGAATTGGGGGGCGATCTGGAGTGGGTGGGGGCTTAAGATTTGGGCGGAGAACGCAACGGTCGAATCCTGCCTGCCTGGCTCGCCGCGCCCAGTCGTCGCCCCGCTGGATTGCTGTACTGGATGCCCGTGCCGCTCACGTGCAGGGCCGCGAGACGTTTGGAGTCAGCGGCCGCGCCGGCGTTGGATCGGGTTGGGGCTGAGGTTGTTAGATAGTATCACGCCGAATTGGATGATGGGCTGCTGCTGCGACTGAAGAATTGGGGGCAGTGGTGCTTGGTGGGCCGTTTCCTTAAAATAACACTGCTGGGCTAACACCTCTCCTTAAATTGTGTCATTGTCTGAAAAAGGGAACTCTTACTCTTTCTCTTAATATAGCTAATAATATTCCAGGTCACAAGTCAAATTGTTGTAACTGTGATAGTATCTATAATACCAAATAAGTACAGTGTGAATTTTATTTCATTGATCTAATGATGTTGATTTGGTGCCCTAGATATCTTTATTTTTTTCTGACAAATTCAGCTAAACTTAACATAAGTTTGACTTAGAGCAAATCGAGTACTTATTGGTGCACATTTCTGACCTCGAAGGGAGGGGACTCGAGTCCGTTCGCTTGTCTTATAAGCCATACTTTTTCGGTTAGCCAGCAATATTTTTTTCTCATAAATAAATCAGCGAAGAGTAGATACGTTTTGGACTACCAAAATGAACTGAAACTAGTTTACTCTGAAATTTAATGAGCATTCCGTTTGTATTTACCTCTCCAGTTGACCATTTCTGCTATATTGTTTAGTTCCCCAAAAATTTTGCAAAATTTTTCAGATTCCCCGTCACATCGAATCTTTAGACATATGCATGGAGTATTAAATATAGATAAAAATAAAAACTAATTGCACAGTTTGGTCGGAATTGGCGAGACAAATCTTTTGAGCCTAATTAGTCCATAATTGAATAATATTTGTCAAATACAAACGAAAGTGCTACTCCTATTTTGCAAAAAAATTTGGAAGTAAACAAGGCCGATGGCTCAAACCACCGGTATTCGCTCACTTGCACGGTGAAGTATTTCCCTTTTGACCTCTCACCGTTACTAGACTTGTTTGGAACACAGCTCAATCATTAGTACCTGAGTACCTCAAGTCATCCTTGGCAAGAAGTATATGCCTTGTTTAGTTCCCGAAGTATTTTGTAAAATGATCAAAAATTTTCATCGTATTGAATCTTGCGGCATATACATGAAGTACTAAATATATGTAAAAAATAATTAATTGCACGTTTGACTGTAATTTACGCAATGAATCTTTTAAGTCTAGTTAATCAATGATTAGATAATAATTATCAAATACAAACAAAAGTGTTACAATAGCTATTTCGCAAAAGAAAAATCGCAACTAAACAAGGTCATAATACACAAGATAAAAACAAGTGGGCGGACAAGAACATGTCATCGGAGTATAAACTAGGTACACTGGATTCATCCGGCACGACCCAGAAACTAATATGTGCAGACACATTAACGAAGTGCAGCCTCTGCCTCTGCGTTTGTAGACTCAATTATGCGTGCAGACCTAGGACTAGGAGGACAGGTCCCTTCATTCTAAATCATACTTTCTTTGTTCCAAATTATAAATCGTTTTAATGCTATGTATTTAAATACATAGAAAATCGGTGTACCCAAAAGGTCAAAACGACATATAATTTAACAAAGAGAGAGTAAGTTATTTTAGTTTTTTCAGATACATTTTATTATGTATCTAACATAGCCTATATCTATGTGTATAGAAAATAATATAAAAAAGTTGGAGCTTATAATTTAGAACAAATGGAATACAAATTATACGCAAGAGAGGTTAAGAGCATTTGAGGAGGAGTCACAAAACTGCAACTCCTCCAGACTAAAAAATTGCTCGAGCTCATCTACTATTCACCATGAAATGGCTCCCCTTCTAAAGTGTTTGGTATGCTCCTCCGCAGAAATTGCTACTAGCCAAAGCCGGAGCCGTGCCAAACATCGAACATATAGCAAAATGGACTACAATTTGATTAAGAAATGCTAGCATCTTGATTGTCGTTTTGGTGGGGACGACGTGTCAAACAGATAGGTTTTCGCTAACTTAAATACATTCTTCAGAACCCTAATGGCAACGGAGAATAGTGCATCTTCAAGTTTTGGAACATTCTAGATCAATCAATCATTGACTTGGTTAATGTGTCCATCCTCAATGATCTGTCTTATATATGCAGAGACTAATATATTTGCTTTTGATTTGTGCCCTAACAGGCTCCTCTGTCATGTCTAATACTCCAATAGTAAGGCAATGCATACTCGGCAGAGGTTCGCTAGTTACAGTTGGTACGAGCACAAGGGGCAGATCAAGAAAAACAAGTTACGAGGTTTTTTAGTATGCTCCATCTATAATCTCTCCTTCCAACCTTCCATTGGTAGCAGAGCTATATTCACCCCTACCGAGGACAAGTCTGCAACACCAAGCTACAAAAAAACAAGGTCAGTGAATAGTATGGGGATCGCTTGGCTCAATGAAGGCTACACCCATCATCATGCATGTGGATGTATACTAATGGCTCGTTTGATTTGTGGGTTTAGTTCATGTAGCATCGGCTTCACTTGGCACATGTAGAAAGACCCCGCGACTGATTCGGGATCCCTTGATTGTTTGACTTATGCGAGATCTTGGTAGTCATATCTTGTTATGGGAGCAAGGGCTAGAAACGGTCACATAGCTCCATTAACCATGCCATTAGCCATAGTAAGGGTAGTTAATTTGTTGCCACTCCAACATCAAACCTACTAACATGAACAACAAATTATTACAATCAATCATTGTCCATGCTAGCCTTTTATAAATACAACATCTTTGCAACGGTAAATGAAAAAATAGACACATAAGAAATTTACACATGTAGATAATGAGGACATAACATAACCTGAGCCAATCTACATCCTCTAGTGTAATTATATCCGCCATTTTAGCATTATATTGTAGGTCCAAAACTACAAATCCTAAGTACAACAATACATTATGAAACAAAGAAAATCAAGAGAAACAATTTAGGGGAATGGATGCCATACCATGTACGTGCAATTTCTACTCAACATCTCATGTATTTGCTAGCAAAATCACCTTATTTAGAAGGGTGCGAAGGGGGTTGACATTGTTGTCTTTGAGCTCAAGTTTGAGATGGAGAAGAGGGAAAGCAGGGGAAGAAGGACTGTGGTGGGTTGTACAGGGAGATTGGCATGGCAAAATCACACCACTCAGGCCTTGTTTACTTCAATTTTTTTTGCAAAATAAAAATAGTAGCGCTTTCGTTTGTATTTGACAAATATTGTCCAATCATAGACTAATTACACTCAAAAGATTCGTCTCGCAAATTACAGATAAACTGTGTAATTTAGTGCTCATGCATGTGCTATAAGATTCAATGTGATTGAGAATGTGAAAAATTTTGCAAAATATTTTGGAAAATAAACAAGGCCTGGACTATGGTATGCCATTGCCCATGGCGTGATTGGTCCGGTCACGCCATCGCCACGTGTTACCGAGCTCCACAAAATGCCAGCGCGTCAATTTAACTCACGCCGTATGGAATTGTTCGACACGATCGACAACAAGAGAACTATTTTTCTGGAAGATTAGTTTTGGACATACTATTCCTAATACTTTTGGATTTTTGGCTAAAAAAATCAGCCAATCATTAACACGTAGCTCATGTCATCCTTAAGAAAACTATATACCAGTCAAGATAAACATGTGGATGGGGAGGAACACATATCCTCAGCTACACTGAATGTCGCCGGCACCACCCGAAAAACAAGTATGCACAGACATTAACAAGTGCAGCCCGTGTGCCTCTACATGCGTTTGCATCGTACGTATTTTGTATACTCGGCTATGCAGGCCTAGAATTTATACGCAAATATAGTAGTAGCAGTACGTACGTTACAACACGCCAAAGGACGCTACTGATCCACCAGTATTCCCGCGCATAATGACATTCTAAAATGGATTAAGGCTTAAGAAATCGCTTGCGTCTTTGTCATTTTGGAGGGGAAGAAGAGCAGGAGGCCAAGTCAGACAGCTAGCCAGGTTCCGGCTGATCGACACTTATACTAAATCTATTCCTGATGGCGACTAACGGCCGAACCGATCGAGTTTCATTCGCCCTTCAAGTTGTGGAACATTATTTCTGTCAGTGATTGACTTGTTGATTAACGTCTCAGTCTCTTAAGTCTTATGCAGAGACACTGAACGCTTAATTTCGTTCAGTTTTGTTTTCTCTGGCCGGAATGAACTTGATCAGATTTGTTTGTTTTCTGGACTGGTTCACTTGTGAGTGGTGACGGTTTGGAATTGGAACACGGGGAAAGCCTCGGTCGTTTTGGTAGGAGTAGGACACACCAGTGGCAAGCCGCTGCAAAACAAGGTCCGCGCGCGATCGGTACGGCGATTCAGTGTCTCAACGAAAGCTGCATCGACTGTCGAATTGTCGATGCATTGTAGTCTTCTACTCGGCGATGCAAGTTGCTACGATCATTGGCGGATGCACGAGGGGGGGTGGGGTGGCTGCAGCCCCCCTCTTGGGCTCAAATTTTTTTTAACATATTTTCTTTTTTTAGCAAAAGACTTCATATATTTGGTAATTTTCTATGTTTATTTTATGAATCTTTGTCTTTGAACACTTTGAATCAATATTGAATTATCAATCTTAGCTATATCTATTAGGTCTTGTTTAGTTCTCAAAATATTTTATAAAATTTTTCAGATTTTTCATCACATCTAATCTTGCGGCACATATATGAAGCACTAAATATAGATAAACTAATTACACAGTCTACCTGTAATTTGCGAGACGAATCTTTTAAGCCTAGTTAGTCCATGATCGGACAATATTTGTCAAATACAAACGAAAATGCTACTATTCGTATTTTGCAAAAAAATTTGGAACTAAACAAGACCTTAGTGTACTGGATTGAGTGAGCAAAAAAAATTTTAACATGTATTATTTAGCTCTCCTCTTGGTCCATTTCTGGATCCGCCACTGGCTACGATGGGGGCAAAAAAGAAAAGCATGGCAGGTCGCTTTCTCGTGCCGGAATATTGAGAGAGGCGGGCGTCATGACAAGAGCCCGGGCGGTGGAACCTCGCTGTCGACCACCGCAAGTCCAGTCCCTTTGCAGTCTTGCTTAGTTTAGACATAGGAGAATATGTTGTTATAATATAAAACATTATTAGGGTAAATCCAAAAGAGAGTCTTTTATTGGCTTCCCTGCTCCATTGATTGACATGACCTGTCTAGCTTAACAAGGGTTTGGTGTCTGAGGAATGTTTGGTTTGGGGTGTTAAAGTTTAACAGATACTATAATATTTTTGTCTTATTTGATAATTAGTGTCCAGTTATAGATTAATTAGGCTTAAAAGATTCGCCTCACAAATTACTATTTAGCTGTGTTTTTAGTTTCGTAAATATTCTACATTTATTACTTCGTGCATGTATCTAAACATTTAATGTGACGGGAGTTAAACTTTGCCGGCTCAAAAGCCTTAGTGGATATGATTACTAGAGTACGGAGTAGCTTTGGGTGAACTTTCAAGTCTCAGTTCTCAGAAGATGAAGCTGGGGTGCTTTGTTCTCGACAAAGGCCTTGTTTAGATGCACCTAAAATTTTAAAAGTTTACAAGATTCCTCATCACATCGATTCTTACACATGCATGAAGCATTAAATAAAAATAAAAAAATACACTAATTACACAGTTTATTTGTAAATCACAAACAAATTTTTTAAACCTAGTTAGTCCATAGTTAAACAATGTTTGTCAAATAAAAACGAAAATAGTACAGTGTCAAACTTTAAAATGTTTTTTCATCTACACAAGGCCAAAGGAACGTGCTTTTTTATTTGCAATGACCGTGTTCTGCAAAGCGCAGAGGAGTATGCAGACGGTGATAGTATTCGTTGGGATACTCGCACACCGATCCTCGCAGCAACAAAAGAAAAAGCAACAGCAGCTTCAATTGGCTTTTCTTTGGCTCCGGCGAGGACTGGACTGGCCGCCACGGGCAGGCAGCCGGCAGGAGTGCACGGAGGGGCAGAGCAGCGGCCGGCGCAACCGATTCTCTGCCGGACTGCCAGACCGCCACGGTCGCGCGCAACGGCCGGCCGGCCACAAAAGCATTCTGAATGCAGAGAGTAAACAGTAGTACCAGCAGTAGCAACAGACTGCAGCAGAGGCATCTCATCATCGTCGTCTCTTTTTTTATGTATCCAATGCACCAAGAAGCCACCAATCCTCTCATGTACTGTATGGCTTGCCTAGTGCCTACTGATGTTTCTGGTTTATCTCAAGTTGGCTTCTGATGTTTATCCAAGAGATCAAGACTAGTGGATGCATTGACCAGGGAGGGAGTAGAAAAATTCAAACTTTTTTTGTTTTTGAGCATACAGAAAATTTCAAACTTAGGAGTAAGCAAATGACCGTGTGCTTATTCAAAGTCCTTCGGTACATGCGAATGCGATGCTCTCTTTCTTGCCTGCTCATGTCAGCTGATGCGACCATATAATTCCTTGACGGGTCATGCCAAATGTAGGTCATTATCCTCGCAAAAAAAATAATGCAGGTCATTAGGATATACAGTAGCCCTAATCATCTCGCTGTTGCATTGTTTCATCAGCCACATGCGCTTCATCTGTCCCTCTCTCTCTCTCTCTCTCTCTCTTCTTTTTTTTTTTGATAAGTTTCATCTGTCCTTTTGCAGTTGCACGGGCCCCACCCCCGTGCATCCAGTTTCAATCTGTTCTTGTTCTCCCTCCGGTGGCCCCTTCCTGATTTTTCAGGCCCTATGAGGACAGAGACGGAGGACGCCTTGTGATCTCTTTATCATCACGCAGGAAAGCGAATCTCCGTACCCATTATGGACCCTGATCCTTTTTCACCACCAGCCCAGAGACAGGGAGTAGTATTGAGCAGGTCACTGCACCATCCAACATGCGAATTCGTGCTAATAAGAAATTGACACCGCCATTCATCACTGATCTAGCTACTGATCTGAATATCTGATTCGTTCACGCCAGTATGCCAGGCATCACACAGCACTAGAAAGAACGTAACTGACAGTGTGCAAGTGCTTGGGTAAATTAACTGGACAGCTACACGCTGGCCGGGAAGAAGAACGACTCAACGAGGTGAATTTGAGCGTCGTCCGTCCATGGTGCCCGGAAACTGAAGCTTGCTTGCTCCCGGGCTATCCTATCCCTCCGATCGACTGGCAAACCAGAAGCAGTCACCATTTTCAGACGGGAACGGACAGGAAGTTAGGCCATCCTCAATGAGAGTTTCATGACACAGTTTCCAACACATCAATATTTTGGAAACAGTACATAGAAGTTTCACGCAGATGAAATTCTCTCTACTCTCATGAAACTCTTATCATCTCGCTCTTCATTAATATAGCGTCACATCAGCATATTTAATATGCATGAAACTCTAATGAAACCCCATTGAGACTGGCCTTAGCGATCCTGGACTAAAGAACCAATAATCTTACAGAAATTTGAAAATTTTCCCCCATTTATGGAGTAGCACTGAAATATTTTCAAACCAAACGAGTTAATATATATATATAGGCACGCAAGAACATCATGCTTTTTTTTTCATCAAGAAGACTAGAGCACTGCATCGCATGTATGTGAGAACAGAATTAAGCAACTACGAGTAGCACATTTTCAATCACAGATAGTAGTTTTTTTCTTTCACCGATCACCGATGGAAATGTTAATTTCGGCAGAAATTTTCCGTGAAGACAAAACGCGGGTTTTCATGCAGCGTCTGATCACGAAGCGACGACCCCGACTCCCGAGAACATGCAACATGGTACTACCAATCTACCGCTACTCTGTCGTTGGAACGATCGACGACGACGACGTACGCATGAAGAAGCTAGCTATACCGGCGACAAGCTCGAGTCGAGAGGGTAGTAGTAGCCGCCGGGTAGCTTGAGCTGGTCGGCGGCGGCGACGGCGCCGAGGTCGGGGCCCGCGCAGAAGTCCAGCAGGAAGAGGGACACTTCGCTGGCGCCGTTGTCCGCCGTGGACCAGTTGGAGGCCGACGACGCCGCGGAGGCGGCCGAGGTGGAGCCGTCGGCGGCGGCGAACGGGTCACCGAGCGCCGGCGCCAGGAAGTCGTCGTAGGTGTACGCCTCGGTCTTCACGGTCGGTATGGCGAGCGATGGGAACAGTGACGACGCGGAAACGTGTGCGGTACGGGAAGCAGGCGCGGGTGCCGGCAGCCGGGCGTGGGGTGGCGGCGAGGAGGTGGCCGCGGCGGCGAGGAGGCGCTTCTTGAGCTTGGTGTTCCAGTGGTTCTTGACGTCGTTGTCCGTCCTCCCCTCCATCTGCGAGGCTATCAGCGACCACCTGGCGTGGAGCAGTCAAAGAGATGCTTGGGCACGGCATGGCATCAAGAAATTGAAGAAAGATGGAAGAGGAGGAGTTCGTCTACTCACTTGCTCCCGAGCTGGGTGTAGAGGGACAAGATGACGGCGTCCTCCTCGGCGGTGAAGCCGCCGTGGCGGATGTCGGGGCGGAGGTAGTTGAGCCAGCGCAGCCTGCAGCTCTTGCCGCACCTCTTGAGCCCTGCATGCGACGCGCCGGCCGGCAACGCAGCAACCCGTCGTCAGTGCATGCTACTAGTACTATGGCACGCAGGTACCAGCAGTTGAGAGAGGAGGAAGGAGGAGGAGGGGGTGAAGTCGCTGGCTCGATCGATCACTCACCGGCTTTCTTGGGCATGGCGATCCAGTTGCCGCCGCTGCCGTGGCGCTGGACGTAGCTCCGCAGCGCCTCGTCCTCCTCCGGCGACCACGGGCCCCGCTTCACGGCCGCCCTGTCGCAGCACGGCGTCCGTCCCATGGGCGACACCCGGGCACCCCGGCCACTCCTCCTATCTGCTACTGCTAGCACAAGCAGCCGGCCGGCAAGAAGACTAGAGGAGGCCTGCGCGCGACTGGCAGTTGTGGTGCAGCCTGTACTTGTACCTGTCCTGCGTTCGTTGGAGCATCCATCCGTCGGTCCCAGCCCCTGTTTTCTCTACTAGGGCCTTGTTTAGTTCCGAAAACTGAAAAATTTGTTTGTGACAAATATTATTCAATTATGGACTAACTAAGATCAAAAGATGCAGTCGTACGTGCAGAGCGAGTCTGGGCCGGGGAGGGCGTGTCGGGGAAAAAAGACGTGTGGACTGGCCGATCTCGCAGCGTTGTTTCCCGTTTCGAAATGGATTCGCCTTCCCCTGTCTCTGTCTGCTTGCCGGGCCTGTTTTCTGCCGGTTTCAGTTTCACAAACGGCTCTTGCAGGTGCAGCCGTGCAGGGCGATCAGGGTTTCAGGATTCACCCACCAGGAGTATGTACGTACAGTGTCACGCACGGGACGGGACGGGACGGGACTGGACTCCACAAAACACCTAAAGGCAAAGAGCTGCAACGTTACGAACTTGTTTAGTGTTTTTGGTGGCGAAAAGAGACTAAAAGAGACATGGTGTTTGGTTCCAAATTAACTAAAATGTGAGATTTAGGCTCATTTAATTTGGTGACTTTGGCTAAAGCCCATTTAGTCTGTTTAATCAAACTGACATTCCTTTTTGTTACAAGAACACAAAGTGTTGTCTCAAGGGGAAAAGTGTTTAGGCAAGTTTTAATTTTTTTTTTTTAAAAAAAAAGTGTTCAAGCCTTTGTAAATTTGTAACATTCCTTTTTGTTTTGTTGTAGGAAAAGATGGCAGTGACTGTGAACCTTATTGCAATAGAAAATGTGTTGTCACTGCACGTCTGGACGATGCTAGTAATCCAAGGGCGGGATGGTTTTAGTGTACGGAATCAAATAGAGTACTAGCCTTTATTCCAGAGTAATTGACAACTTGGGTTTTACTTTCTGCGAGCCTTGACAAACCGTGTTTGTTTGGTTAAATAAAGCGACAAAATATCAGCAGATTCTTTTTTTTTAATCAAAAGCACACCGGCATGCTATGCATTTCCGGCTGACTACGTAAACATTTGTGCAAAATACGAGCAGTCAAATTGAAAGGTTGGTACTTGAGGGGTACTAGTACGTATACACCAGTTCTACAAAAAAGATGCAATTCTAACTCTATATTTAATCCAAGTTTCTAATGATGCTCATTGTTTCGTATCATAGATATTATTAATATATTTTATAAATTTAATAAAACTTAAATAAATAAATAACTTGGCACGGTATGATATTTGGCGCATGCATGTTTGGGGACCGTGGCACGGCCCAAGTGCCTGCAGGCTGCTCACTTCCTGCGCCTCAACCGGCCGGCAGGCACTGCTGCGAGTCCAGAGTAGTACCCGATACTGTCGTCATGGTCTGAACTCTGACCGTTCGATGCTCCGTGTCCACTGTCCAGTGTCCTCCTTGTTTGTTTGTATAGTCCATAACAGAAAATAGTGTTTACTGATTTATTATAAAAAAAACTGCTAAAATACCTAGCAGATTTACTCCCTCTGTCCTACAAATATTTATACATTTATAATTTAATTTTTCCCCAAAAATAACGAGCACCTAGGTACCAGATCTGCTGCTCCGTACGAGCAGTAGTCCTGCATCGTTCCTAACCACAAGTTTAGGCCTTGTTAAATTCTAAATTTTATTGCAAAATAAATATTATAACATATTCGTTTGTATTTGATAAATATTGTCTATCCATAGACTAACTAAATTTAAAAGATTCATCTCATAAATTACAGATAAATTGTCTAATTAATTATTTATTTTATTTATATTTAATGCTCCATACATAATTTGATGTAATGAAGAATTTGAAAAAAAAAATTGCAATTTTTTTTGAGAACTAAATAAGGCCTTAATTGACGTGTGAGACTAAAGAACGAAAACTTGTGAGAAAAAAATAGGAAAAAATTGATGAAGGCTCTAAACACGTTTTCGGCCTTGTTTAGCTTTGATAATTTTTTAAATTTTTGGTACGATAACACTTTCGTTTTTGTTTGACATTTATTGTCTAATTATAAACTGAGTAGCCTCAAACTCAAAATATTTATCTCGCAATTAACAGGTAAATTATGTAATTTATTTTTGTTTTCGATTATATTTAATATTCAATGCATATATCGTAAAATTCGATATGACGAAAAATTTTGAAAAGTTTTTGTTTTTTGAGTGAACAGACAAGACCTTCATCGCACGGTTTTGCAACGACACACTAGCAAGGCCCCAAGTGCAGACAACCAGACACAAACAATGAAGCAAACGACTTTTAGCACCAAACTGACTAACCAGGTACGATCGAGAGTGTTTCATCAGCTAATCGAAGTAGTATGTGATTCCTTTCGAACGAACAAAGTATGGGATTCTTTTAGTATTTGGAATGATTACAGCGATCTGAAAGATAATTTCCAAATGACTACAGCCTACTAGTCATTTCAGGCACCAAGCCGTGTGATTTAATAATTTACTTCCTCTGACATGTAATAAAGTGCATTCTAGACATCTTAAGACAAATTCAAAGAGAACATAAAAGACGCATGTATTCTCGCTTTATTTTTCTAATCAGACCTTATAATCAACTTGATTAATGGTGATTGCTGATAAATAGAAAGTATTTAATGTAAAATTAAGTTTTGTCCTGTAGAATGCATTATATTTGAGGAATAAATTTTGAGTGTTAGAATGAAAGGGAGTACTACTCTGAATTACTTCCTTCTTCCTCCATCTCCAAAGTAGATTAATTTTCAAGAGTTATCATAAATCCTTTTTTTGTTTAACTGAATTTGTAGGCACTAATATTATTCACCCTAAACGCGCATATAATGAAAATATACTTAATAGTATATCTGATCTAAAGATTTTAAGTTGGCATTCTATTTCGATAAATTACATTAAACTTCAAAAAAAACTTAAGATAATTTTACAAGTTGATTTATTAGAGATGAAATTGGGTATGGAACCGACCATCATTGCGGTTCTCTATCTATGTCTCATCTCATCTCGTCAAATGGATAAAAGATAGAAATGATCAACTTTGGCCCATGAAAAATATTGAATAGGATTAGGTGGAATTTAACATAGGCCCGAACATTGGAACCCCTTTTAGGATCCTGAGGCCCAACTACACACTAGATCGGGTGAGGAGGAGAGCGAGATGTCCTCCTCTTTCGATGTTTAGGCCCTGGACATGGTGTCCTCGTGTATATGTGGGCCAGCCTAATGGCAAGGGTCCTGAACATTAGGCCGTGAACTGCACGCCGCAGCACTTTAGGCCTTGTTCAGTTCGCAAAAACGGGTGAAAAACGGCACTGTAGCACTTTCGTTTTTATTTGACAAATATTGTCTAATTATAGAGTAAGTAGGCTCAAAAGATTCATCTCGTGGTTTACAGATGAACTGTGCAAATAGTTTTTGTTTTCATGTATATTTAATGCTCCATGCATGTGCCGCAAGATTCGATGTGACGGAGAATCTTGAAAAATTTTACGAACTAAACAAGGCCTTAGGCCTGGTTGGTGTTTGGGCTTGGGGAATTTAGGCGACCACACTGGTCGCCTATTTGAGTTTGCGTTAAAAAGACCAGTACCTGCACAAGAGGTGCAGCGGCATGAGATTGATGCTTTGTGGTGCCACACAAGAGACGCACCGAAACATGGCTCGACTGAATCGTGTGTAAGGCCTTATTTAGTTCTATTTTTTTTTGATAAAATGAGCATCGTAATATTTTTCATTTATATTTGATAAATATTGTCCAATTATGAATTAACTACGTTTAAAAGATTTGTCTCGTAAATTACACGCAAATTGTGTAATTAATTATTATTGTTATATCTATATTTAATGTTTTATGCATATGTCGTAAGATTCGATGTGACGAGAAATCTAAAAAATTTGGCAACATTTTTTGGAAACTAAACTAGTTCCAAAAAAATTTGGGAAAATGGACACCGTAGTATTTTCGTTTGTATGTAACAAATATTGTCCAATTATAGACTAACTAGGTTTAAAAGATCCATCTTACAAATCACAGACAAACTGTGTAATTAGTTTTTGTTTTCGTCTATATTTAGTGCTCTATACATATGTCCAAAGATTCGATGTGACAAAAATCTTGAAAAAATTGGATTTTGGGGAGAAACTAAACAAGGCCTAAGGCAAATGGTTATATTGTATCTTATCTCCAATAATCATCACCTAAAATACAAGACCCATTTATCCTTTGAGTAGCGCTATAGGTAAAAGGTTCCATACCTATTTTTAGTCTTCTCCAGCAACGAGACCTAAAAGAAAACACTCTATGCATATGGGTCTTGAGGAGAGAGAATACCCAAATTTGGGTTATGACTCTCCTGATAACTAAAATAGGTTTTCTGTATAGGTACTCTGTCGGAGGCTATAGGTATTGGATTGAAGATCTATTTTAGAATTAGGTTTTCAAATGGGTCTCCTATAGAAGACACGGTGGTGTAAGTGGGTAACGTATAATTTTAGATACCGTAGCATATTTATTTGTATTTGTTAATTATTGTCAAATTATAGACTAGCTAGGTTTAAAAATTTATTTTATAAATTATAGATAATATTTTTCTATGTCTTATATAATTAGTTATTATGTTTATCTATATATTATACCACAAAATTTATTGTGATAAAAAATATTAAAAAGTTTTTGTTTTTTCGGTGGAACTAAAACAAGAACTCGAGTAGGAGTAGTGCTCGTTGCTGTACCGCGGAGCAAGGGGAAGTAGTAGACAGCTTCCGCAGATGTATTACCAATCCGACGCGACGCTAGCTCGACGACCTGTTTTTGGTTGCGGGTGCAGTTCCGAGAAAGGGACGGACCACAGATCTTGGATTTGATAGAAGGCGACTGCACAACACAGAGCAACACAATCGACTGACGCCGCCTGACCGGAGTGGTTGTCCCACTGTGAATGGATTGGATCACCGGGCGTGGCAACAGGGCAACGGGGCAATGAGGTACTGTAGTGTACTGATACATGTCGAGTGATCAGAATAGCAAAGACTTGTGCAGTACGAGTCCTTGGCCTTGTTTGTTCTAAATTTTTTTTATATTCTTTAGACGCATGTATGAAGTTGCACAGTTTGATCGGAATTGACGAGACGAAGCTTTTAGTCCTAGTTAGTTTATGATTAGATAATATTGGGCCTTGTTTAGTTTCTCAAAAATTTTACAAAATTTTTCAGATTACCCGTCACATCAAATCTTTAGACATATGCATGAAGTATTAAATATAGATGAAAGTAAAAACTAATTGCACAGTTTGGTCGAAATTGACGAGACGAATCTTTTGAGCCTAGTTGGTCTATAATTGGACAATATTTGTCAAATACAAACAAAAATGTTACTATTTATATTTTGCAAAAATTTTTAGAACTAAACAAGGCCCAAATACAAACGAAAATGCTACAATGTCTATTTTTCAAAAAAAATTTGGAACTTTACTTCAGATTCTCTGTCACATCGAATCTTGCGGCACATGTATAAAGCATTAAATATTGATAAAAAAGGTAACTAATTACACAGTTTTGTATGTAATTTGCGAGACGAATCTTTTAAGCCTAGTTAGCCTACAATTAGACAATATTTAAAAAATACAAAAGAAACTGTTACTGTTTACATTTTGTAAAAAAATTTGCAAGGCCTTATTTTCGATGAATCGCTGCCAGCTGCCACACACGCAGCAAGTGCGCTCGCACCACACCATGCATGCACCGAGCCGCTCCGGGCCGTACCTGTTGTGGTACCATCCGTCCGTTACGGACGCCGTACGCGGCCACGGCCACGTGACCCGGTGCGGCGCAGCAGGAGATGCACCAGCGCTCGCTCGCCCGCCCGCCACAACGGCACAACCTTATCCGCTCCTACTACACTTGTGACCCCACTCTCCACAGAGAGATTTTTTCCCTTTTGTGTTTTGTCCTCGATGGACGACGTCGACCATGGGCCATGCACGCACCTCTCGTGCTGTGCTCCGTACAGGGGCCGTCCTCTGCCCCACTGCGGAGCGGCCCCACCAGCGCTTGGGAAGTACTGTACCTCCTGCCGGGCGCCGGGCGGGCAGATATTTGCGCGCGCCACCACCAACGTGGCGGCCTAACCCGTTCGGTGATTCCGTCGCCGGGCGGGCAGATATTTGCGCGTCCGTTCGTCTCCGTTTAAGAAGGTACCAGCACTTTCCATCGGTGCCGTCGCTCTCGCTCGCCGGCGGTCCCGCCCCGTTCTTCTTTTTTTTTTTTCGCTCGCTACGCCAACGCCAATGCCCACCACCCGCGGCGCCATCCATTGAATCTGTCCCTGCGTCGGCCGCGGTCGATGTCGATGTCGATCCATGGCCCTGTGTCGCCGTCGTCGACCTCCTGCGAGCCAGCTGGAGAGGGCTATCCGTCTTCCACGCACGGGTCGGCTTCTTCTTTACCGTGGTTACCATACCTACCCTACCAACTGCCTGTTGCAAGGAAATGAACTGAGCATGACTGAAGTTTTACTACTCGGAGCGAGCGAGCGGTGGCTCTTGCGATTTTTTGTCCCGGCCCTGCACGGCGTGGCGGCCCGGAAAGCGCGGCTGTCGTGTAGCCATGAGAAGGTAGAAAGATTTTTTCATTTCCTCGGGTGACCGCGACGTGCCATACGGTACCCGTGCCGTGCGCGGACCAGCGGATGCTCATGCATGTGGGAGGGTGGATACTGGAACTGGATAACCACCGTGACTCAGGCCGGTGCACGCATCGCCTCGCTAGACCCGGTCCTGACGGGAGAGCCATCGCCCTGCTCTGGAGACTGCAGTGCCCATCGCGACCCCGGACGTGCAGGTCTAGCTTGTCGGATATCTAGGAGTCAACGAGCCGGTTCAGTTCACGGCCTCAAGGTTCTCTACGTTGCTACTAGTCGGGGGAAAAAAACTAAGCCTTGTTTGTTTGGATGTTGTCGGATTCACTTCAATCCATGTGGGTTGGTGTGGATTGAGGTAGAATTTAGTTCAAATTTCATTCAAATCCACCTCAATATACTACATCCAAACAAGGTCTCAAGGTTGCTACTGGCTCTAGAGACGTGAGATTTTGCTCGTCCGTGCAGCCACCTTACCTGAGGTAAGCACGTTCCTGAGCGATGGATCCAAACACCCATGGCATGCGAACTGCGTAGTAGAGTACGCGGGCAGCCCTCTCCGTCGCTCGCTTTCTCATCCTTTCGCTGCGATTTTCTCCTGTACAGGTGATTAACGTCTTGACAAGTGTGGAGGTGGGGTGGGGGGGTAGGGCCTCTGCTGCTTGTATCGATGATATCCTCTGCCGCTCTGCGCCTGAAGCGTCTGCATCTGGTCACGAAATCGGAGGACCGTGGATGCAGTGCAGGCATGCAGCAAAAGATAGCACTGCCGCTAGATCTCATGGTTCATGCATTGTACTACATCACGCCAGTGCTCTTTACTCCGATCCCTTCATCACACCGGCGCTCTTAACTCCATTCATCACACCGGGCGGCCTCGTCAGAGATGAGAGACAATAATGACTGCTAAATTCATCAGAAAATAGAGACAACAGGCTGCGGAAAAAAAAAGAGAGTGTAAGGCCTTGTTCAGTTCACCCAAAACCCTAAAATTTTTCAAAATTCTCCGTCACATCGAATTTTGCGGTACATGCAATAAGCGTTAAATATAGATGAAAATAAAAACTAATTACACAGTTTGCCTGTAAACCACGAGATGAATCTTTTGAGTCTAGTTACTCCATAATTTGATAATATTTGTTAAATAAAAACGAAAGTGCTACAGTATCCAAATCAAAAAATTTTGCTAACTAAACAAGGCCTAAGGCCTTGGCCTTGTTTAGATTCGAAATCTTTTTGGATTTCGGCACGGTAGTACTTTCGTTTGTTTGTAGACTAACTTTGATCAAAAGTTTCGTCTCACGATTTACAGGTAAACTGTGTAATTAGTTTTTGTTTTCGTCTATATTTAGTGCTTCATGGATATGCCACAAGATTCGATATAATGGGAAATCTTGAATTTTTTTTTGATTTCGGTGGAAACTAAACAAGGCCCTTGTTTAGTTCACGATTTTTTCAGACTTTAGCTATTGTAGCACTTTCATTTATATTTAAAATTTTTTGTCCAATCGTGGATTAATAAGGATCAGAAGATTCGTGTCACAAATTATAGACAAATTCAGACTTTAGCTATTGTAGCACTTTCATTTGTATTTAAAACTTTTTGTCCGTGGATTAATTAGGATCACAAGATTCGTGTCACAAATTATAGACAAATTGTGCATAGATTTATTTTTGTTTATATTTAAGGGGGTGTTTGGTTGTGGTTGTTAAAGTTTAACAAGTATTGAAACTTTTTCGTTTTATTTGACAATTAGTGTCCAATCATGGACAAATTAGACTCCACAAATTTGTCTCGCAAATTACTCTCTAACCATGTTTTTAGTTTTAAAAATAATCTACATTTAATACTTTATATATGTGTCTAAATATTTGATGTGACGAACGATAAACTTTACCGCCCGTAACCGAACAGAGTCTAATACTCTATGCATGAGTCCAAAAATTTTATAGAACAAGTAATTTTAATTTTTTTTTGAGTTGTCTCGCCTTGTTTAGTTCCGAAAAGTGAAAAGTTTTCAGTAGTGTAGCATTTTCGTTTGTTTGTGACAAATATTATTCAATCATGGACTAACTAGGATCAAAAGACTCGTCTCGTGATTTATAGCTAAACTGTATAATTAGTTTTTATTTTCGTCTATATTTAATGTTTCATGCATGTGTCATAAGATTCAATGTGTCGGAGAATCTTGAAAACTTTTTGGTTCTCAGAATGAACTAAACAAGGCCTAAACCAGGCCTATAAGATAAAAAGAAGTTGTGACAGGGGCCTTGAAGACGAAAGTGAACTGTACAGTTTGCTGAAGGCACGTTTCAGAAAGACGAAAGTGAACGCCGAGGCTTCAGCAGAACACTACAAACACTTCCGTACATGTTTTTAAAGTTTAATTAACGAAGCTTATGCAAATTAGTATCAACAATTATAAAGTATCTGTAAATAGGTTCTAATCATAAAATACTTGTGATTTATGATTAATCTAATTATACTTGTGATTTAGAGATTTTTTTTGGCTCATTGGAAAGCGAGAATTGAGAAAGCACTACGAGTATTTTTCGAAAGGAATTATATAAAAAAGACAGAAAACTTGGGAGAAGGTAAAGCTAGAAAAGGATAAAACAAACAAGGCCGTCCTGTCTCACGGAACCAGACAGGCTGCTCCACACATGACACACCACCACCGCTGCGCAGATCGCGAGCCCCAGCCCCACACACACCCTCCAGCCACGCAACGCAGATCGAATCCGCAGATGCATGACGCAGTGCAGCGAACCAAACAGCAGGTTGCAAGCAATGCAATATTGCCCTGCTCCATCCAACCCCATTATAGGGCCTCCGTCCGTCGTACGCAGTGCACCGCCTGTCCGTCTATATGGCTACAGATGGGGGAGATGGCCACGCGGCCCACGCCAGCAAAGAGAACAGTGGACGCGCTGTGTGGCCGGCGTGCGTGCCGGAGAACGGGAGAAAAGTCCCCGCGATCCAGACGTCCCGTCCAAGGGAGCAGCCGAGCAGGAGGCCGGGCCGTCCGGACCGGGAGTGTTGGCTATCATTGCTCCCCTCGCCCTTGCCCATTGCTAGATCTGGCCATCTGGGTCCATCACCCCCGGCCGGGTTCGTCCCCATCGCCGTTCGGGTCCACCGATTCCCCGGCTCCGACGACGGCGACAACTCTGCGCCGCGCCATCGCCGTACTCCTGTACACGCACTGCTGCTCTACTACAGGATCGCAATGTACGAGTGGACACTTCCGAGATTTGAACGACGCGTGTACGTGTACGATGCCTCTGCTAGCGACGAACCACTCGTTTCTGTGGTGATCGGAGCTCTCTCAGAGGGCCCGAGGTGGGGAGAGACCATCTGTCTGTGCGCCCAAGGACCAGCAATCAGCTGCGTAGCGCGGCGCATGTGCAGCGGCGACCCGACAGCGACGGAGACCCGCGGCCGTGCGACGCCTCTCTTCCTTTCTTCCTCCGCCGCAGGCGGAAAACGACCGCACGGCGACTTCCGTGCCGCGGCACTCGCCGGACACCAGTCGCGCTCGCCAAAGTTTCGACGGGCACATCGCCGACACTGTTCCAACCATCAGCACTTGCACTGCGTCATTCTGGCAGTTCGCGAGTGTGAAGATTCACACTCGCGGTCTCACTCTCGCCCCAAGTCACACCACCCAGACCCAGCCACACAGAACAAGAACAAATGCTCCACAGAAGACGACAAAACACATTGATAATTAGGGCGATATTAATAATAGACATAGATTTCATTAAACCATTTACTTGAGCAAAAGATTACATGGGAAATTCACCTCCAATAGCGGGTGAATGAGATTTCAGCACCTACTACTACTACAATATTAAGTACAAAATATGCTGTAGGGAATGCTTGCTGGGTCTTGATAAAACAGATTACATTAACAAAATGGGGGTAGTAATCCACAAGCAGGTTGCAATCGCCATCTAGCCGATGCCTACTAATGCACAAACGATCAACTTGACACAACATCAAACTAGCATGCACGCTCCGTAATCACAGAAATCACCAAGCAGCGGCCGCCGTGCGCGCGGCAAATCCGGCAGTCTTCTTCGTCGTCACCACCAGCCACCGCCATGCTTCGCCTTCCTCCAACACCCTATGCCCAGAAGAGGACACAAACCACCACCTCCGCCGGCTACTACATCTACATTTTTTTTTTCTATTTTCTTGAACGGATATTTTCCGCTACCTCAAGAACCCCAAAACGGATCCACCCCACCTTCCACCACCACCACCTAGCATCCTCCGTCTACCAACCAACCGGAGAAAATTCACAGCGCGATAGATATGTACAGGGGATTAGCGGAATTAACTGGAAGCAACAAAAGCTAAACAGGGAACCATTTTTTTTCTTGATGCCATCCTTCTCTGTTACGGCTTACCACCGCCTTTCACCTCCATGCCCCCAATGACATTGCCATTGAAGCAAGAACGACCGGCAGCCGCCTCAGTTGATGAGGTCGGAGACCCACCCGACGTCAGGGCCACTGATTCCGGCGGTGGCGTCGCCGGAAACAGCGCCATCCCTGCTGAGCCGCTCGAACACCTTGGTGCGGAGGGCCCGCCCGGACTCCACCCTCTCCACAGGCTCCTCGTCGCCGCAGAAGCTGACGTCAAGCGGCTCCATGTTGGCCATGTAGCCGGAGGCGGTGGCCAGGGTTGTCGGCGTGGTTGGCAGGCTGTAGAACCCACCCGCCGTGGGCGATGCGTAGCCGACCGCGGATGCCGGGTAGCCGCCCCACCCGCCCGACGGGGACGAGTTCGCCTTGCTGAGGCGGAGCTGGCGGAGTGTGGCGAGCACGTCGTTGACGGGGGACCCCACGCCCGGCCAGGACCCGCGGCGGAACGCGGCGGCCCCGTCCGGCGACAATGGCGGGGACTCCGACGGCGGCGACTTGGGCGGCGACATGAGGGTGCTGGTCGGCGACGAGGACATGATGCTCTTGGTGCGGAAGCTCTCGACCGCCTGGCGCCGCAGCGGGGAGCCGTCGTAGGAGTCGGCGAGCGGGGAGCACGCCGCGGCGCCGCGGGGGCTGGACTGCTGATGCTGCGTGGTGGGCAGCACCCGCAGCTGGTCCGGGGTGTGGGCGAAGAAGCAGACCCGGCGGCGGCAGGCGGTGCCGTCCTTGCAGGGCTGGGTGCGGTAGCGCGCCGGGTGGAGCCAGCACTCGAAGACGCCGTGCGCGAAGTCGCAGTTGTCGCCGCGCTTGCACCCGCCCTTGCGGAAGTCCGGGCAGGCGGTGCCGGAGTAGTGGTACTTGCGCGGGTCGCGGCGGCGGGCCTTCTCCCCCGGGTGCGCGAAGGGGCACTCGGTCCAGTCGTGGCTGCGCGCGCGGGCGCAACGGCGGACCTTGAACTCGTACATGCGGAACTCGTCGCAGCCGTAGCCGTCGACGCCCGCGGCCATGGCGGCCGCGTCCTCGTCGTCCGCCTCGGCGCCAGCGGCGGCGTCGTTGCACGGCAGGTACTGGCGCAGCGCCGCGAGCAGGTACGGCGTCATCTCGTCGCCGCCGCCGACGTCGACGCCGCTCACGGGGACGTGGTGGGTCCACGGCGGCACGCTCACTCCCTCGCCCATCATCATCATGGCTAGGATCGGGTGGCTGTGTCTCCTTCCTTCCCCTCTAACTCGTCGTCTTTGGTCTACGGGAGATCTCGTGGACTCGGCTTATCTTTTGGGTGTGTAGAGAGAGCGGGGGCAGTGCGCGGGTTGGGGACGAGGGAGACGAGACCGAAGGGCTGCGCGCATATAAAGCAGCCGGTTAACCACGGTCGGGACCTCGGGCCACGAGTCGACCGCGGTTAGGTTACCGGGGTTAAGGCAGAAGGCGGAGTTCCCGCGGCCCACGATTTTGGGGTGGCCCACGGTCAGTGAGGGTTGGCTCTTGCCGGGTGGGGTCGGGGAAAGGGAGAAGGATCGCGTGATGGGCGGACGCGTGGTGGACGTGGAGGGAAGGTGTCAGGCATGCGGAGAGCGAGGTGGAGGACGGGGGCGCCCGCTTCGGGACACGTCGGGAGCTGTGGGGGGACTGCCCTACGATACTCCCCGGCAAGACGCTGACCCTTCGGTGCCGGATTGGGTTGGGTCGGGTCGGGTTCGGTCCGTCGTGGTTGGATTGGGTTGGAGTATCAGGAGTATTCCTGTAGATTCTGGAAACCTGGGGTGGAAGCTGGCCGCTGCGGGCTGGCGCCTCTGTTTTGGAGACATGCAGATGGCAGGGGCTGGGGCCCGGGGGCCAGGGAGGGAGGGAGGCCACCACGGCGCTGTTGGGTTCGTGGAATGGAACTGTGAGTTGGGTTCGGTGGCGGGTGGTGGCCTCCCCAAATCTAGGCAGGCTGCTTTTCTTTGGCGGTATACTCCTTTTGGATACGGTACGGATGGTGGGTAATTCTCGTATATCCACCGCTTTCTTTTTCTTATATATACGAGTAAGTAATTAACTGATTATTATTTAATTAATTAACGTCAGTGCAGTTTCCTCGTCGATAATTTTTTTTTTCAAATTTGAGGCGACGGAATAATTTGTGGCCCAAAATCAGCAACGAAGTACTCGCTGCGTCTCTGAATTAAATCAATTTTAGTTCTTCAAATTTGAGACAATTCTATTTAGCTACACTCGTATTACTTTAATTCATATGTACCGATGGATTGTGATAAAAATTAAAATATCTTAATTTTCTATAGTATATGTGGAGAGAGGTAAATACAAATGGAGAAAACAAGAACTGGTTCGTGCGCCATACCAGACTTGTAGCACTGCAATTTTTATACATCAGTACAAACCAGGTAGTTTGCTTGCAGCAGCAGCGGGTGTATTTTCTGTCTACTGGTACTGTACAGCTGTTGCTATAAGTCTGTTCTTCTAATAATTTTCTACTGACAAGCATAAGTCAAGCAAGCAGGGAAGAAATCACATGTTTCAGTCGAAATGGATTTTAACCTCCATATCGAAGACAAATTTTTGTACAAACTTTGGACCCATTGTTCTTAAATATATGCACGGGTTGCCTTAAAATTTTTAGAAGGAACAACAAGAGCTATGTACGCAATGGTTTCCTTAAATTTTTAAGAAGGAACAACAAGAGCTATGTACGCAATGGTTTCCTTAAATTTTTAAGAAGGAACATCAAAAGCAAGCAGTAGTTAGATGAAAACGTTTTGAGGAAACATGAGTACCTTAAAACATAGGGCTTTGTCACTGAATTCGAGTGCACTTATTTTCCTTTGTTTTTTGTTACCCTCTTTTATTTGCGGATATCTAATAACCTAGTAGACCAATATAAGTACCACGTGAACTTTTATGCTATTATGATAGATGTTTTAGTTATCAATTATTTATACAACTTCTCGTCACATATTTGTTGATTTGAGTTATTTCCTTCATTCTAAATTGTAAGTTATTATAATTTTTTATATACACACGTATATATGTTTTTGTTATGCAAATATACAAATATTGCTAAAATTATGTATTAGAAAATAGAGCGCCTTACAATTTAGAACTCAAGGAGTACATCACAAGATTAGGTTGTACCCATTCTTAATTTAGCATGTTGTAAACCAATGTATGTCCATGCTCGATTCAATTCCTAACTACATGTAATAAGCGGTATGTCACGATTTACATTTCGAGCAAGTGATTTTCATATATATGCTTTAAAAGAGTAATTTTAGAAATTTTATTCTTAACATAACAAAATCTTTATAACATTGTAACTTTCAGAATTCTTTCTAATATAGTGTTAACTAATTTAAAATGAATCATTATTTTCACGCTACACTAATTGAGGTAGTTTTCATGGCTAGTAAATTATGTAAAAAAAAAATATCCAATACAGTGGCATGCATTGTATGTGTACTATACTAGTATGTGTATTAGTCAGTATGCTCTTTTTTTCATATTTGCTCATGGAAGACTATCTAGAAATAATATGCGTGGTACTTAAGTACTTGAGGTGTATGTATTCACAGCGTTTTTTTAGAAAACGAAAAAAACCGGCCTCTGCGATCGCATTCAGCCATTCATAACGATAGACGTGTGTATTTATGCATATTCAGGGGTTGATCTACTTTATATAAAATAATGGCAGATATAGCCAACTTTGGGTTATTTTCCATAACGAGAAATGAAAAAAAATAAATTATTATATGCAAGTTTAGGTTGTGACGAAAATCTTATAACAAACTAATAGCCGTATGCATGGTACATTTTGTGGGGTTGCTAGGGAATCTTTTCTAGCACGAGTCTCGGAGTTGGAAATGATCTTTCAATACTGAAAATAGTAAGATCCATATGTGAAAACAGTGATATGATTCCAAAAGTACGTACACAGTATGTACAAGTGATGAGCTGGCCTAGTTTTTTCCCCCTTGTATCGTTTGGTTTGTTAATACGTACTAAGGCCTTGTTTAGTTCACTCTGAAAACTAAAAAGTTTTCAAGATTCCCCGTCACATCGAATCTTGTGACACATGCATGAAATATTAAATATAGACGAAAACAAAAACTAATTACACAGTTTAGCTGGAAATCACGAGACAAATCTTTTGATCCTAGTTAGTATATGATTGGATAATATTTGTCACAAACAAACGAAAGTGCTACAGTTCCGAAAAGTTTTCACTTTTCGGAACTAAACAAGGCCTAACAAAATGAGCCGCCTAGTTTAGATGCAGAACGGCCTTGTTAGCTCTGGAAACTTCTGGAATAATACCAAGCTTGTTAATGGAGCTGTTGGAAAGCAGCAAATGGAATGGCGCAATCCAGCAGCCAAAGAGAAGACATTGCCCTCCGTGGCACCATCCGACACTGGTCCTGGTCCTGTCCTAGCGGCGAAGGCCACGTGCCACGTCGGCGCGTCGGCCGTACCGGAACCCACGCCCCCGCGCGTGACCCCGCCACACCAGTTGGTACGTGGACGTGGGCGGGGCGCGGCGCGGCGCGCGGGGGAGGGGCCCGGCCGGACCACCTGCAACTGCAACCACAACCTGCTCGTGAAATGTGTCCAGGGGCAACCTCTTCTTGTTGGGAAAGCTTTGGCGTTTTGGGGATAAGACCAGGGGGCGACTCTGGTGGTGCCGCGGTGGCAATGGCATCCCGTGGGAACTGTCAAGTGAGGCCCGTCCATGGTTACAGTCTCGCCCAGCAAAACAAAGCCAATCTCACCTAATTTTGGTTGGACTCGTGATATTTTTTTTTAGTACCAGTAGAAGCGCAAGTGGGAGAATTTTAACGGCTGACGGGTTGTTTTTGTGCGTAGGTAAGCAGTAGACCGGGTGTATGTCCATACAATCAATCAGGCGGTCGGGCACTACTGGCGACATGTAGCTTTTCGCTGAGAACTTGTTAAAATTCTCGTCACATCAAATTTTATAGCACATTTATAGAGCATTAAATATAGATGAAAATAAAATTAATTACACAGTTTGTTTGTAAATCGCCAGACGAATCTTTTAACTCTAGTTATTTTATGATTGGATAATGTTTTTAAATAAAAACGAAAGAGCTACCGTGGCGTTTTTTCTCAAAAAAAAATTGAAACTAAACGAGACCTGAGCTTATGTGTTCAATCTGTCAAACAATAAGTAATATTTTTCTCCTATAATAAAACAGTCAAACTTGGTTGCCGGTTGCAGCGATGATCCTGTTCGCTTTTTTTTTAAAAGTATAACTTAAATTAATATTCACTGATTTGTTATAAAAAATATTACTAAATAATTAAATCTAGCAGATAATTAATAGATAAGCTCAAACGAGAAGTTTCGATGAGGTGGGCCGGTTTAATCATCGTCAATCCGCTGCCCGGTAAACACCACTCCTACGCGACCGACACGCTCCGGCCTAGTAGTGTGCTCCTGTAGGACAGCGGCTCGACGCTACGCTTGCGGCTACTTTGTCGTCACTCGCGGCGTCGGTTACGATCGATGGCGGCGACGGAACGACAAAAGCGGATCGGAGAGAGCCGACGAAAGCGAAACAGAAAATGGCAACGGACGCCGCGGGGGGATGACCAGAGGCCGGGCCGGCGTACGACGGCGCTCCACGCGGCCAGGAGGGCAATCACGAGGTGCGGCGGCGTGGCGCGCGGGACGGGACGGCCGCTCGGCTGGGCTCCCGCGCCCGCCCTTGCCCCTTTGGACAGCACAGCCCTCCCCCGGAAACCCAACACCGACACACGGTCCCGGCTCCGGCCTCGTCGCGCCCGGTCCCGGCGCCGCTGCAGACGCGGAGACCGCACCGAGCGCTGCCGCTGCTGTGCGAGTCTAGACGTCCGCGTGCACGGATGACGTGTGATCCCGAGTGGTGAATGCAGTGGAAATCCTACTGCCATCTCTCTCGGCGTTTATTTTGGAAGCTTGGTTAGATTTGCTAATAATTTCGCACCTTTTTTTTCTTCTAAAAAACAGACGTCTGTTCTGTGTGAACGGTCGCGCTCACGACAATAATAACTTGATCATCAGGGTTCCATGAAGCTATCGTGGCAGGCAGGATTTTTAGCAAAAACACAAACGAATGTGAGTGCACGAGACACCGATGTGGCCGCTGCTCTTTAATAGGGGTGCTCCGTAGTAGCACGGCACAGTACTTTGCAGTGCCACTGTGGGGATCGTTGAATCTCTCGTGGCGCCGTTTCCATCGGTGCTTTGAAAGGGCGCACCGTGCGTGCTGTCATACGATACGATGCACCGGACCGTCGTTGGAGATAAATGCGGATCAACGCCGAGGGAGCAGGGCAGTAGTAGTACGTTGCAGGCCCATGCTACTTGTTGCACGACGCTTGACGCCCTTGTCCAGTTTGGTGTGCCGTCTGCATGCCGTCCGTCCATTGAACTCGCGGGAGCGCACCGCGTGTCACGTGAACCCTGAGCCGCCATGACTGACGACCGACTGCTCCACGCTCTCTGGGACAGTTTTGTTCGTGGATTAGGCAAAGTTGACCGGCTACTAGCCAGCAATCTACTGTACTGTAAGCCATATACGTAGATTCGATCATCGCAATCAGGATCGCTGTTGTGCGCCACAGATAGTCCAATTGTTGGACTGTGGAGACCGTCTATATGATGTAACGCCATAAGGTCTTGGTGCACACATCTAGAGTACTGACGTACTGTACATCGACATTGCCGGTTTCATAGCAAACGGAACGGCAGAAGCATGCCGCTTCTTCGTTATTATTACCTGGTGTAGCAGTAGAAACCATGATAGTAAGATCGGGATCAACAAACAGAACAACATATGCAGTGGGTACTAATCTAGGGAGTGGCTGGTAGTACATGTGCGAGCTGAGGATGAGGTGTCCAGAATGCCCTCGCCATGCGCGGCCGGCGTGCCGGGCTGGCTTTGCTACCGGCACTAGTGCTACCATGCTGCTAGCTTTTGGCCGACTCGAGCTCATCTGCAGACGACTGATGGATGAGCCGTGTCACGGTCGAGGCCCTTTGCTTTGCGGAGCGCCTTTGCTTGCTCTGCTCCCCTGGCTAGGTTCTTGTTCCCTCATTCCCTACCCGCTGTGCCTGACGTACGCCTTGTTTAGTTGTGAAAAGTTTTCGGTACCGTAGCACTTTCGTTTGTTTGTAACAAATATTATCCAATCATGGACTAATTAGAATTAAAAGATTCGTTTTGTGATTTACAGCTAAACTGTGTAATTAGTTTTTGTTTTTATCTATATTTAATGTTTTATACATGTGCTATAAGATTCGATGTGACGAGGAATCTTGAAAACTTTTTAGTTTTCAGAATGAACTAAACAAAGCCGGAGGAGTAGAGCCCATCATTCCAACCTGCCCGCCTGAGCTCCCGCAGCTTTGCATCAATTCCGGCCTTATCCCCAGTGCTACACCTCCGGTAGTCCTTTCGCCGGCCCGCGGCACGCGCCATTCTGGCAGCCGCTTGAGTGAGAGCCAAGACTCGTGATGCGATGCGCCGCACCAAACATCGTGGTAGAGGCACACTGTATGCACTGCAGCGCCCGCCCGCGGCGGACTCCGTCTCTTTCCTTGGTGCGCACTCCGGACCGTAGTTTCGCGAACGTTCGCTGCCGGTGCCGGGCGTTTGAGGAAAGTTCCGGCTTCGCTGTTCGCTCCCACCCCACCCCCGGTCCCAAAGTTCCCTTTCTGCTTTCGGACGCGCCGGCACCGGCCGCCAAGTTGGGTTGGCAGGGCCGGTCGATCCCATCGCCGGCCACACACGGCGCACGGACGCGCGGTGCAGTGCATGCACCGCGGCCGGGGCATCTGGCACGGTACGTACGGACCGGGTCCCCCATACCCACCGCGCACCCGCCCCGGCGCAGCAGATCCACGAGTCGTCCCGTGCATGGTGGACTGTGGATAACTGGATAGGATAAGCGCCTGCCTGCAACTCCGGGAGCAATGCAATGCAGCGGATACGGGCCTTGTTTACCTGAAAGCCAAAAAGTTTTCAAGATTCCCCATCACATCGAATCTTGTGACACATATATGAAACATTAAATATAGACGAAAATAAAAACTAATTATACAGTTTAGCTGTAAATCATAAGACAAAATCTTTTGATCCTAGTTAGTTCATGATTTGATAATATTTATCACAAACAAACGAAAATAGTACAGTACCGAAATCTTTTCACTTTTCGGAACTAAACAAGCTCACGGTTGCGGTGCGGAGGATGTGGCCGATGGATCCGAATCGAGTCCGGTGCAGTGTCCCTGCAATGAAACTGGTGCCGCTTTGTTCCATCATCATCAAAGCGGTCGCCGGCGGCACTGCGCCATGCCTGCCCGCGGAGGTCAGGAGGCGCCAAGCCTGCACATAGGTCGACCTGGGGCTGGAGGCTGGAGCACACGGACGGCTGCATCGGTCGATGAATGTCGTACAGTGCACGTACGTACGTACTCCACCAATACGTACTCCTAACTTGGTACTACGGAGTACTCTCTAATTGAGTGGTTTTTTTCCTTTCACAGTTTAGGACCACTGTGGACATGGCTGCATTCGCTTATTTTAGGGCACTCACAATGCAAGACTTTATCACAGAGGCCAAGACAATTAATTACATACTATTTATGGTATTTTGCTGATGTGGCAGCATATTTATTGAAGAAAGAGGTAGAAAAAATAAGACTGCAAGTCTTATTTAGACTCTAAGTCCACATTGTTCGAGGTAATAAATAACTTTAGACTCTACGATAGAGTCTACATTATGAGTGCCCTTATAAACCACGTTTTTTCTATGAGTCATTAGTTTTTAATTTCAATCATGATTTTTTAGACAAACGGAACATAACATAATGTTAGCGCCTGCAATAATGTTTCTCTGCCTGTCTCCTTCCCTAAGCCCCAGGGTAGGCCCTGATAACGAAACGGAGTGCTATAGGCCTTGTTTAGATACACCTAAAAACCCAAAACTTTACAAGATTCCTCGTCACATCGAATCTTGCGGCACATACATGAAGTATTAAATATAGATAAAAATAATAACTAATTATACAGTTTACCTGTAAATCACGAGACGAATTTTTTAAGCCTAGTTACTCCACAATTAGACAATGTTTGTCAAATAAAAACGAAAATACTACAGTGTCAAAATCCAAAAACTTTTTGCATGAGAACAAGGCCATATTTTAGAATGCAAAAGGTAAAGGAAACACACGGCGGAGGATTCAATTACAAGACTTGGCGAGGTGCTTAGAGCCCAAGGTTTGACCAGCACAAAACACCCACCAAGACCAGCTCGGCAGCTCTATCTCTATCCTCTCCATCGTCGTCCTTTGCAGCTGCGTGGCTAGGTTTGTCCTGTTCCCACAGTTTCCCCCCATCACATGGCCATGTACCCTGTGCAGCTTAGTTTATACAGGCTACATGGATACGATAGCAGACACCACTAGTCGCTCACAACAAAATAAAGCAACGCTATATGCCTTGTTTAGTAATGCTCCGCGGCGGCCGCTGGTGCTAACCAGAGCAGTTTGCATGCAGGTCGTCCATCCCATGTCGCAAAAGCGCAGCCAGTGGCCTTTTGCTTAATTGCTCCCCCGCTTTGAGATTCTGATGGAGCATGCGTGCACGTGTGCACCCGCCAAGTGGGAGGTTTAGCATTTAGGTTACTGCCTCCAGGTGACCGTGCAAGCTAGCAGCCAGCAGATTCTTCCTTATCCTGCTATCTTCTTCTCATAATCTCATGGCCCGCCCATGCATGCAAATGGAAAAAGCTCCCTGTCATTAAGATAAGATATTGTTGGGATCCTGATTTAAGTATACACTTTGGGTTGCATTGGATTGGATGATACGGTAGCTTAATGGAAAGCCAACCCGGCCCGTTGTTGTTATCTTTATATATCTAGCTCCACAACAAACTAAAGCCGGCATCATTGCTCTGTTAAAAAGAAATAAAGCAGGCTTCAGATTCACTCTCAACAACGGCCAACTGGCTATGCGCTCTGAACAGTCGGTCGCAGCTGCAACTTGTTTTCAGAATGGGAGGAAGAACGCACAACACAGATGGAGATGTCAACATATCTGTCCGAATCCAAGCCCCAGCATAATGGGTCAAAGGTTTCGCATAGTTAACCAGTTTAGCGCCGTCAAACTCGAGGCACGCAAAGAAGAGTCCAAGCTCCTGGATTTCGGCCAATGGTCGCTTCAGTTTGTGGCCGCAATTATATGGAGCATGGAGGATATCGGAGCTGTCCCGGTTTTACAGTAATTTGCCTCTAGGCTAGCTCTTGGAGTAGGACTCGTCTACTAGCTGCTGCGAATGCGAGGCCGCCTGTGGGCTGTGGCTCTCTCTCTCTGTCTGCCTTCCAGCTTTCACCACGGACACGGCGAAGGTCAGGTCGTGACTCGATCGTGGAAGGGGTCATCAAGTGGAGTAACTGAAAGCAAATTATGGAGCAAGTAACAGCGACACGCGATTAGCGATGTTCACACTAGCGGTTGGTCGATGGAGACATGGCTAGGCGTCTACTACGGCTGGTTCCTGTGTGTAGTACGAAGCAGACAGGCAGAACGTCAAAGGTCTTGTTTAGTTCCAATTTTCTTTTTTGTAATTTGTAAAATAGGAATAGTGTCATTTTCGTTTGTATTTGACAAATATTATCCAAACATGTACTAACTAGACTCAAAAGATTCGTCTCGTCAATTTCGGCCAAACTGTGCAATTAGTTTTTATTTTCGTCTATATTTAACACTTCATGCATGCGTCTAAAGATTTGATGTGACAGTGAATCTAAAAAATTTTGCAAAATTTTTTGGGAAGTAAACAAGGCCTAATACCATGTAGCTCTGCCTAGCCTACTCGATCCTTGTCGTGTGCAAGACACGTCGGACTACTAGCGCGTACTGTAGACAGGACAGCAGTGTCGGTCAATTTGGGCACAATAATTGGTCTCATAGCGTTGCTTTGAATCAGAACCAATCTCATCAGAAAGAAACACGGCCCTGGAGGAGTAGCAGTGAAGCGATAATCTGCAGTCCGGAGAGCCCAGCGTGCCCTTTGCAGTTGCAGCACATATCTGAACGCCAATATGATGACACGGCGATGCAAACTAAGAATCGTGCATGGATAGGCTCAAACCACCCATTCTGATCCATAACATGGGTGGATGAATGGAGGATGATGGTGGTAATTGGTAAAGGATTTTCATGGTTCGTTGAAGCATTTCCATCCATCGAGGTTGCAGTGGATCGGGAATTTGGTCGATTGCTGGATGAAGGTCTTTTGACGTACCATCTCGCCGAGTCCCACTCTCACCACCACGTGACAGACCCAGCGATGGCGATGCTCATATATACAGTACCAAACTAGCAAGCCGGTGACAGTTTATGGTCCAGAAATACTGTGATACTGTCAAGTGTCAAAAGGAAATGTGCCCAGGGCTTCGTCAAGCCTCGTCAGCGGCGCCCCTTATCCTGAAAGATCTTTTTCTGTCGGATTCTCATGGTCAATCCGTCCGCGTCTGACAAGCCCAGCTCCACCTACACACCGCACCATTGCCATTGTGAGCATGCAGGCTGACGTGTCATGGCAAGCATGTACAGTTTATTTGTGTAACACAGAGATGATAAGAACCACAGAGCCCAACAGGTAACGCTAATGCTAATGCAGGGACAAAGCGTCGTTATGGATTGTAACCCACGCAAAGGAAAAGGTCAGTTAGGCTGTTAGGGTTAGCGCGCAAATCATCGTCCGGCTGACTATAGTAAAGCAGAGACGACGGAGACCTCTGATGAACAGGTTACATGTCTCGGACGGATAAGATCTAAACCGTTGGAATGGCATAGCACTGCTGCTTGGTCACGTACGTACGCCAAAAATACATAGAACTGACTACCTAGTGGACCTAATTCTATGAATATTATAACTGTATTAATCTGCAACTTAGTTAAAGTAACAAAGTTAAAGATGCACACTTAAGACAACAAAGTTACAATGTGATGACTTTTCTTTTTGGAACTTAGGCCTTGTTTAGTTCCGAAAAGTGAAAAGTTTTCGGTACTGTAGCACTTTCGTTTGTTTGTGACAAATATTATCTAATTATGGACTAATTAGGATTAAAAGATTCGTCTCGTGATTTACAGCTAAACTGTGTAATTAGTTTTTGTTTTCGTTTATATTTAATGTTTCATGCATGTGCCACAAGATTTGATGTGACGGAGAATCTTGAAAACTTTTTGGTTTTCAGGGTGAACTAAACAAGGCCTTAGAATGTGGTGACTTGTTTATTCAGATTTTCAGAATGGACAAGCAGTGTCGTCTAAGGGCCTGTACAACGCTCGACGCTTATTGGCCGTTATTCTGTTTTCCTACCACCGTGGAGCACAGCCTGGACAACTTGGGGCGCTTGTGGATGGCATCGCCGCTTTGCGAAGCAGCGGCGCTTCGACTGCTCCTTGCGTAATTCCTTGAGAGCTAGTTTATTTTGGAAAATTTTTTTGTTTTTAGGTACTGTAGCATTTCGTTTTTATTTGACAAATGTTGTCCAATCACGGAGTAACTAGGCTCAAAAGATTCATCTCATAAATTACAGGTAAACTGTGCAGTTAGTTTTTATTTTCGTCTATATTTAATGCTCAATGCATGCGACCAAAGATTCGATGTGACGGAGAATCTTGAAAAATTTTGCGAACTAAACAAGAGGTCAGTTTATTTTGATACGCTAAGCGCCTGCAGCATGACTTTTGCATTGTAGATTAAGTGGTTTCGTTTTTTCCTTTATGTGGTCCTATAGGAGCCCTGGCGTTGTACGTGCCCTAATGTTTATTGAAGCATCAGTTACTGTTTCGACTATTGCACCACAGGCAACTAACATGAAAAACTTATCTTTACCCGCCTGTACTTTGCGGTCATGCATGCTACACGCGCAAGCTCATGGCTGTTGGTAGCTAGCTACACTGGTGGAATGTTTAAACCTTTTTTCAGCCTCTCGATCTTCAGCTGCTTTATGACGACGCCACGATGAGACTATAGTACTAACAATAATGTAGCACGCGGTTAATCAGTCCTGATCCAACCACGTAGGCATGCACCCACAGTGTAGCAGGAAGCGTAATAAACAAAGCAAAGATGTGGATTGGATCACGACGGTTTTGATCTGACCCACGACCACTGTAGCTGGTCCAAGATTCGAGTTGAGGCGGGTGGCCGTTGGATAGCAGCTCCATCGTGCTCCGCCGCGTGGGCGGGTAGTAGGCTAAAAGCGACGACGAGCCCGGGCCGGCCGTACGTGGTGCGGGGGGGCAGCGAGGCAGCGACCACATGCGCGCTCATGTGCGAGGCTGCGGCAGGCCGACCACGTCGCACCGCGCCCACGCGGGGTTCTGGACGCCGGGCGTGCCTGCGTGTCCCGAGCCGAGCGGCGACGTGGTGTGCGCGGGTCGCGGCGGGGCAGGGCACCAGGCAACGCAACGCGGGCATGGGCACCACTCGCCCTGCGCGGCCGGAGGGCGAGGAAACGGACGCGAAGCGGTGGTGGTGGTGGCACGTGAAGCGGCCGGACACGTCGCGGCGAGGAGGAAAAGTCGATCTCTCGATTCGCGGTCGCGGGCCGTGCGGGAAGAATCAACAATTGGATAGCAGCAGCGCCTTGAAGCCGCCGCGCCGCACAGTTGGGTGGCCGCCCGCGCAGCCGTAGGCCGTAGCGTGGCAGGAAGTGCTCGGCCGGAGACCCCCCCCCCCCCCCCGGTGGGGTGGGGGCGAAGGCGGCCGTAGGGGGCGGCGGCCTGCTCCCCGGCTGGCGACATGGAGACCGGACGCCCGGCCGGCGTGGAGTAGTAACGACGACGAGCCGTGGGCCTGCTGCTTTTACTGTGCTAGGCACCGGGTGCTGCTCCCCGATCGTGTGCCACGCCGTGGGGGATTCCAATCATGGCTGCCAACACGGCGGGCACGTGGTGTCCATCTCCTTATTTACGGCTCCGGTCGTGGCACGACACAGTGGTTCTTCTCTTGGAAATCGACGGGAGCTCTTCACCGCGTCGTGTCGGTGGAGGCAAACAGAGCAGAGTTCCCGGTTGACATTCATAACCCTAGGTTTTTGGAACATAAGAAAAAAATCATTCTCCACCAATTTCTAATTTGTTCTCCTAATATTTAGGCACTTGGGAAATCTACACACATGACACATCGCGCGTAATTTGAGTCGCGCAGAAACAATTTTCAGCGGCGGCGTCATCTTGGCGCGCCTACTTTTGACGCTAGTCGCTCCTTTCGCATGCTCCTCCGTCGCAAGTTCACGTCGTGGAGATAGACAAAGGACGCTTTTTCTCTCTTAATATCCTTTTAGGAAATGGAAAACATTGTGTTTTGAGGAAGAAAATTTAGGAAACTTTTGGAGATGCTGGGTGAGACCTTGTTTTTTTTATATAGGAAGAAAATAAGGAACACTTGTGTGTGTGTTTTTTTTTTGGTTCGTTTGGGCTGGCGCGGGGTATTCCATGAGCAAAGGATCCGGCCCAGGCAAAACGTGCGGCCCTTGTAATCTTGTTCTGTTCGGAGTGGATAGGCCTCGATAGTTGTTCATGGAGGCGTCCCAGGAAGTATTGGGTTGGCAATGGGCCCCAGATGTTCGATGCGGCAATGGGCTCTCTCCCCGGTCAGTCTCAACGAAAGTTACTTCCGCCCTGTCGTTTTCTTTTGGCTGTAGCAAGGAATCAATGAAGTGTTGCAGGGATTTCATTCAGAGATGAAGCTGTGTGCACCCTGTTTCAAAAATAAATTGTCCATAGCATGTATATATATTTATTAATAAATCGTAATGAATTAAGATATAGTACATTGAGAGTGGTATTTCGTTCATCAGTCAAATATATACTCTCTTGCTTACTTGCTTATTTGGCGCACTCTCTGAAACAGTCTTAGAGCCTAGGGACAAGGCCAATTTCTCCTCGGTGGGAATTTTTTTTTGTCCTAAATAATAACTGAACGAAGGTTCTTGCTTCAGCGATCTTCAATGAAGAGACATCAGTCTATATTTATCACAACACAAAAGCATATTGTAGACTCTAGAGTTTTGACATTAAAACAACTATCCAAAAATTAACATACCCATCCATTTGAGACAAAGAAATGTAAATGGGGTGCTACAAACGGACTAACCTGCTCATGCATGTGAAGCAACGCTGTGACTTGTCCTAATGGGGCATCATCGGCTGGGAGCGTGCATGTACTATACTACTGTGTGCGGCTGCTGTAATTGACCTTGATGCGGTGCTTAGTGATTGGGTCATATCTATTTACTGTCGCATATTTTGACCCTGTCGTGCAACCAATCATGCCATGCGCAACCCTTGTGCAAAAATCTGCTCACCAACATGCCATGATCGTCTTCTGTTCCCTCCAGCAACAACGTACCCGCTCTGACATCATCAATAGAAAGTTGAGACGTCCGGATCGCTGAAAAGTCGATGTGTTTCGTCCGTTTGCTCCGTGCAAACTCCTAGATGAATCCACCAATCCGCCGCTAAGTTTTAGTCCGACGACCCTTCCCCATTCGCTACGGTGGTGGCAGTCGATTTCTGGACTTAACTTCGCCTAACCCCTCTCTGCAAGTTGGAATACTAGTATAGTGCTGACTTTCCCGGCAGGTCGCTAAAGCAAATCAAACTTACTCAGGAGAATGGTTACGGCAATGCGTACGTGGTATGCAAAGTGAGACTTGTTCTTCTATTCTAGGATATATAGTACAGTACGCAGGAGAATGTTGAAAGATCCGAAGGCAGTAGAGACTGGAAGCTGGTCCATCGTTTTACATGCATTTCCCCTAGCGTCGCCCTCAGCCTTTTCCATCGTCTCTGCAAGGCTGCAAGAACCAAGAATCATCGCCGCGCACCGCGCTTACCTACTCGATCGTTGCAGTCAGTCAGTCTCGTTCTTATTACAATCACCACTACACAACACTGTTAATTGTTCTGGAATTCTTCCATGCTCCTCTTCCGTCATGCAATCAACTCGCGCATGTTCCTCCCAGGAAATCGAAAGAAGAGGCCGTCCGATTGGCCAAGCAATCATCGTACTGTGAGTACGTATGCAGAGGGGATGGAGTCAGACACAAGGAGAATGGTCGTAAGTCGTCGCCGTGAGCGCAAGCGTGACACTCGCTCTAGCTTAGCGTTATAAGGTCGTACTGTACCCTGCTTCGCCGAAAATTCACGTCTCCGGACGATGTTTTTCAGAGGTCGCATCTAATATTGCTAAGCTATTCGTTTAGTAAGTCCTAGCTTAAAATACTGTTGACTGATTTGTTATGAGAAAAAATACTGCTAAATACATGATAGATTTGGTTGATCCAACAAGCTAACAAAAATACTGATTGGCAGCATCCCTCTCCCGCCCTTGCCATCCATCCATCCATCCATCCATTCCATTCAGCTTCGGTCGGTGAGCCGTGAGCGGAGCTTGTAACATCTGCCAGGGACGGACAAGATGAACAAGAGATGCCCAGATGGCCAGATGTGGTGCGATGCAATTATGCAAGCTGCTTGACCTCCATCTCCATTATTGGGAGCCGTCGTGATTTGACGCCGCGCTCGATCGGCCTCGGCGACGTGGTTGGGCGGGGCGGGGCGCGGCGCACGGGTCGACGTCCCAACCGCCGGCGCCTTTTGCTGGACCTGGACACCTGCGTGGGCGTGGGCGCGTGGCCACTGCTCTGCTCACCACCACAGGAGCTGCTGGAGCCAGAGACAGACTTTCTTCTTTTTCTGAAACGAAAAAGGGAATTTCGAAAAGATCATTGGATGGAAAATTCGGATAAGAAAGATCCGCGGGACTTCGTTTATCCAATCCAACCAAACCTTTCACGTGCCCCAGGATAATCCTAGAACAGGTTTCTTTTGGGGGTTCTGGAAAAGTACTCTCACGGTGCACCTAGTACTACGTACCTAACAATTCCCCGTGTTGGGATTGTCTTTTTTTTTTGAGATAAAATAAAGAAAATATGAACTGGGTCGGTCAGAAAAAGACCAGCGATCGACAAGCGAAAGGAAGGAACAGCTTTATTATCGGAAGTTTGCTTTATCCTACCATATCCTCCGGACCGATCAGCGAATGGAATGATCAAAGATAAGATTGCGCGCCCGCTTTGTCCGTTTGATTATTCTTTCTTCCTTGTCCCATCGCATGCCCTTCTCTCTTTAGCTGTTTTCCTTCCAAGTTCCAAAACCCCGTTTCTCACGTTATTAACCCGATCAACGGCAGCGACACCCACACGGCTTTTTCACCATGCATATGGCGGCGCTACGTGCTGCTGCGAGAATAGAGATCCGCACCCCAGCGAGCCGTGGCCTCCTCCTCCACTCAATTAGACTATACTACATTATTAGCAACATAAATAATCTGCACGACATGTCCTAGCTAATCCACCCGCAATAATTAATAAGATGATACACTTGTAGATAATAATAATAATAATAATAATAATAATAATAATAATAATAATAATAATAATAATAATAATAATAATAATAATAATAATAATAATAATAATAATAATAATAATAATAATAATAATAATAATAATAATAATGTAATGGCAGGCAGATCCGTGGAGCTCGTTCTTCATGCTCGAATCGGCAAACCAGAGACGTACGTGCTCGGTGCTCTGTTAGGTACGAGTCGCGTGAAAAAAAAAAATAAAATCTCTGCAGGATGGAGAGCCCATCTAACCATCTGAATCTGATTGATTTGTTCTTGGCTCCCGGAGGACGACGACGAAGAAAGCGACGCCTACGCATCATGCATGGTGCTGCATGCAACCACCGCTCGGCCTTTGCCAGCCCAGACGCCCAGCTCGGCTCGCGTCCCCGCGTGTCCTGCTGCTGCCGTGCGTCGCCGCGCCACCAGGCGCCAACACGCGGCGGCCACCTGTCCAAGCTCCGGCGGCGGGGCGTTCGGTTTGCGACAACATTGGACACGCACATATCATCACACAAGATATTTTGTTCCGTCGACGGATCGACGTCAAATCCGATCCTGTGGCTCTGGACGATACTAATCCGATCCTGGGTACTATAATTACAATCTTGGTGCTTCTTAATTGCGTCAGATACACGGGTCTGACTGCTACTCCTAACCACTAGTAGTAGTAGTAGTAATTTCCATGTCCTCATACGGGTGACAACGTATCAGCTACGGGTTGGACGTGACGCCGTGTTTTACATGGCCACGTGGACCTACGGAGGCATGTAGCATTGACAAGTTCGACACGACTGCACCGTGGAGTACTACATATACAGTACGGTCAAATTAAAATGATCGTGAGATGTGGTCCAAGGTTAATTTGGTCGCGCTTAGTTGTTGGGCAGCATATGCTAATTTTTGCCCACCACTGACGACATCCATCCAACTGTTACTGCTCTCCTACTACACCGGTAACAGCATTAACAGCAGCATAAGATCCTGTTCGACGTGGCTTTGCTTCGGACCGTAGAGATCCTCGTCACTGAAAACCCAACTCCTGCCTAACAAGATTCCAGCTCAACGAACGACAAAAGGATATTTCGCCTTCGCATAATTGCATCGTGTAGGAACAAAGGAACAGGAGCTCTTGGCACTTTGGCACAGCCATGGTTGCGTATCCTTCTAACCCTCCACCTGCAAACTAAACTTTTATACTACGTACTATCATAGTACTGATTGATATTAATAGAGGCAAGCAACTGAGCTGAATATATTCTTTCAAAAAACTGAGCTGAATATGGTGAGCTCATCTCTCACCATCGACCTACCTTTGTGTCAACATAAAGGTATCGAGCGAGACGGGAGAGAGAGTAGAGTAGTGCATGGCAATGGCAGCCGTTCTTTATTTGCAAGAAAAACAAACAAATCAACATAGACTAAATTAGGCCAGTAAAGTTTCCATCTTTCTGATGATGATATTACACTACACCCACATGATAAACGACGCCATCGTCGTCGTCGTCACGGCTGCCACCAACACACACGCTCATACACCACTGCCAAAAGCTCCTCCTTTTCAGTTTTCCCAAACCTCGTCCCGTCGTTGAACCAACCCTTCTTCAGATGAGCAAAAGCTGCTCTTCATCTACCAGCAGGATATTCCCGCGTCGTCGTCGGCGACGTCTTTTCGGTTATGTGACCCTGATGGTGCCCAGAAAGGGCGTCCTCGGCGGCGGCGGCGACGACCCAGTCTGGACCTGGTGGACGTCGCTCTGCGGCCGGGCGATCGAGATCTTCAGCTCCAGGTCCGGCAGCGCCTGGCTACTACTAGCCGTTGCCGCCGGCGTCAGGGTCGACGAAGGGTGTGTGTGTTTCGGCGCGGCCAGGGCCAGGCTGCCCATTGCCGCCGAGCACCGCGGCAGCTGCAGCGACAGGCTGGTCGGAGGCAGGACGACGTGCTCAGGCCTCCTTGCTGGCCGGCTGATGATGCCGAGCGACAGCGCCGGGAGCTCTGTCGGCGTCGTCGTTCCGGGTGCTGCTGCAGAGGCGGTCGTCGCGATCGCAGCATCCTTGAGCCTCAGGCGCTGCTCCTGCTCCCTGTCCTTAATGGAGCTCGTCGCCGCCCTGTCAGCGTTCTCCACCTGAAACGGAACACTTGTTGCGATTCAGACACGCCAGCAGTGCTGGTACATATATAGATGGAAGCATGGCGATGGACGGGACCGTACCACGTCGAAGAGGCTGGACCTGCGCTTCTTGTGCGTCAGGCTGCTCTGCCGGAGGAAGTACTTCTGGGCGTGGCTGGCCACCTGCGTCGGTGTCCGCGTCGTCACGAAGTGACGGGAGATGCCTCGCCAGTCGCCCTTCCCGAGCTTCTCCAGGCCCGCCAGGAATCGCCGGTGCTCGTCCTCCGTCCATGGAACGCCTGGTGATGGTTGGTTGGAACCCAGACAAGAAGAAGATCAAACAGAGTTTTTTCAGACTTACTTAGCTCAACTCAAACAAGCTGCCGAAATAGGAGTATTATTCTATCATAATCTATCTATGACATATACAGTACGTATATAATATGCTGCGAAGTCTCATTAATCCTCTGATGATGAATTACAAGTACGGAGTAAACGAGTGAGACAGCTATAGTACAGTAGCAGGTTGCAAAATTCTGAAACAACTAGATGAATGAAATTCGGGGCCGTGGAACTCACCCTTCTTCCGCTCCTGCGCCCTGCCCATGAGCCCGTCGGAGAGGTACCCGTTGGTCATCTTCTCAGGAGCCTCCTCCACCGACACGAGCGACGACGAGGACGACGCCGACGGCGAGTTGCTGTTGGTGGTGGCGGCGAGAGCGGCAGCGTAGTACGTCGGCGTCACGGCGGACGACAACGTCGACGACGACAGGCACTCCATGCTGAAGCACTTCTTCATGGCCATGGGCGAGGACCCGGCCACGTGCAGCTGCACCCCGAACAGCCTCACGCCGCCGCCGCCGATGCCGCCGTGGCCTACGAAGACCGTCGTCCTGCCGTGCCCGCTGCAGGTCCTCGAGTTGTGGCCATTGTTCCCACAGCTAGAGCACTTCCTAGCCATGGACGGCACGGCACGGCACACGGCGGCGAACGACAAGAAAGAAAGCTAGCTAGGTGCGGTGAAGCCTGGCCCCGGAGGAGGAAACGGACGAGGAACGGACTGGAATTCTATGGCCTCGATCGGTCCCGACCTGGATGGAGGGATAAGATGTTTGTGAGGGGGGAAGAAGAAGATGGATGGATGTTTGCACTGCATCTGGGCCTCGGCTCTGCTTAAAATGGGAATGGGGGAGGGAGAAAGATGTGGCCTTTGGCTGGGACTAGCGAATCGCTGGGGAGCGCACACCTGGACACCCCATGACGGCGACGCATTGGCATGGCATCATGATCATGCCCCCGGTTATGGTATTGACAATTCAATCCCTCCCAGATGCTGGCCTAGTTAAACTGCGCTTAGAATCCACAGGAATCTGCAAACCCAACCTGGGGTGTGCTGCTGCTGCGTGCTGCTCCAATAATGTTGCAGTCGCTGTCAGTCTGTACATATGTTTATTGTGTGGCTCATATCAGGAATCTCGTTGCAATCTTGCGGGCATAGTTGCCGCTGATTTTTATTCCGACAGGGTCAACTGAATGGGAAAAGGCTGTGTGCGCATGTTTTCCTGTTTACCCATTATTGTGGCATATATATAAAAAAAGGAAATAGATAAGATAGACAGAACTGGACAAGATATATTCTCTATCTGTCTATCTACTATATATATTAAGTATATCATGATGTGCAAACAGCAAGGTAAAACGTGTACACCACACAAGGTGGAACGGACCAGTTGTTGGTCCGGATACGGTGAATAAGTGTCATTATCTGAGGGTTAATTTTCCTCCTGTTGTACTTGATTGAGTCCCGTTTTAGGATGATGTAGCTGTTGTACTTGAAGGACTATTACAGTGTTTTGGGCTGTTGCTGATGCATCATCTAGTCTTGCTACAAAAAAGGGGTAAATTCATTCCATGGTTCCTTCTTTTTTCAGACAGGCAGGAGATGAAACTGTATCAGCAGGGACAACAGAGCCATCAGCAATAGCAAACTGCCCTTAAAGTGGTTCCAGACGAATGAAAATATAATAAATATATGGTAGATACTAAGCAGGATAATAATCAAGTATATTTTTGAATTCCCATGTAAATTAATATTTAACAGAATGTTCAAGCTCCATTTGAAATCGAGTGGAAAATTAGTAGTTAAAACAGAATTTATTATGACGTCAAGTTTTTGAATCAGTGACTCACTAGACACTAGTTCACTAACCAGTACATCTCAACTAACCCAACAACTCCGAAAAAAAGAATAGTAAAACGAGATTCATTTGAAACCTATGTTAAACAAGCTAGATACTGCAAGTGTGTGCAGAGTTTGGACTTGAATATTATAGTTCAACGATAAGAAATTGGATGAACACAACGATAAGAAATGTAGTGTGATAGGATGTGATAAACAAAACGACAATATAAAGTTGTTGGTGTTCGGTGACTGAAGATATCATGTGTCGATATATATAGTCCTCTGGCTTCTGTTGTACCAAAGATTACCAGCATTGGCCAAATAAGTGGCCAAAGGAATAGAGAAGTAAAGGAGCCCTTACTATGCAAGCAAGCATTGTTATCAAGGTTAGGTGCCAAGGTACACAATCGACAAAAAGGTCATCACCATAACAACCACAACAGGGAGATATCTAGTACTCTGTACCTTCTAGTAGACTTGTCATACATAGCTTGTAGAAAAATCATACCGGTTTTCTTTTTTACTATATCTGTTACCCACTAACATTGTTCATTTGTTTATGGATTGATTCAGTGAAGGAAAAGGTCAGAGTCTCTCAGACTAGTATTTTTTTAAGGGGGTTCTTCTCTACCCCATCTCCTTGTATTTCGTTTTCGGATGACTTATAATATGAACTGGATAGAGTATTACTCTATCGGTCTACTAGGCACTTCTGTACTGTAAATTCCAACTTTTGGTAGTGGCATTATCCTGTGTTTTTTATGGACTTCATGTTTCTTCTCCTTATCATTCATTAGTAGACCCAAATAGCAGGTCTCTCTTTACTGTTTAGATGACTGCTGCCACAAGTGGATGGAGAACAATGACGTTTGGCTGTTTTAACTCGCACTACCAAAGTAAAGTAAAGAAGGCTCCAAATAAAAGAAGGTGCGTCTCATACTCTCATCCAGATTAACATACTTGCAGTTGCATATTATATAAAAGATATGAAAGTTCAGAGTAGATACATATGAACCAAATCCCTTCTTTTGTTTACACAGCATTGTGCTTTACTAACCACAGTTGCAGCCTTGCAGGATTGGAGGCTTTTGGTTTACTCAGAATGGAAAAATGTCGCCACTTGTTCCTCTTTATTCATCTTTCAGCTTCTCAAGCATCATGCATAATGCTATAGTACCCTTGTGAAAGTGAAACCCTTCCAATGATTTGTAGTGGCACAAGCGGGTACTACTCGAATAACTTTGGCACGTTAGGTGTTTGACAATCAACTGTACTAGAAAGAAACACTTTGTATGAAACATCCTTATCTTTCATAAAAAAACATCCTTATCTATTCACATTAGCTGAGATGCCTTGTGGATTCCATTGGTGCACCAGTAACATACATGATACTGTCTGTCGATGAAGGTTTTTTGGCTGCCAAATAGTATTATACGTAGTTCTAGAAAAAAAATAGTATTATACGTTTCAGATTCTCAAGGCGAAACGGTTCGAAGTGAATCCCATTTTTGTATTAGCAAAAAAGAAACAACGTTTATATAAGAATTTGGAACCCTACCAAACACACACTAAAGATAAATCTGAATAACGCGGTTGTGGAAAACTTATTTAGACAGATTTATTGCCTGAAGGGAAAGAACACATCATATAATGATTTGATTTGATGCAACGTCCATCAAGGAATATCGCTTCGCCACCAACGTTGTCTGTTCCAAAGGTTGGCCTCGATCAACAATGCATGCTTCCTCCTGGTGGTGATTCTGTCCGCCCTTGCAACCTGCGAATGAGTGACCAGACCACACATGAAAAAAAGGAAAGCCAAGACAAGGTAGTAGGAGGGGCATCGAGATCCAAATCGGATGGGGAAATGAAGCCGGAGATGTTATTCTTGGTGGATTGATCGCAAAGGAACCAAACCAGTACAGTTCAGATAGATATCCAGCAACAGAATACTGCAGGCTGCATCATCGTCTTTTGTGGTTTATCCTGAAGCTTGAGCATGCAAGCGTTGTGGTTCTCGCAGTTCTGAAGAATCTCTTGCTCCCTCCTATCCTATCCATTCTTTATGTGTAAAGACTAAAGAGAGAGAGAAGAATCATATCCACTGCACTTTGAGCAGAGGATGAACATCATCGCAGTCTGGATAGCAGCAAGCACGTCTGCACGTGACACATCCCCTTCTACTGCCCCCCCTTTTGCTCTCCTTTCCGTTGTTCCTATCCCCATTTCTCCTTCAGGTCATTCCTGTTCCGAATGCAGGAATTTTTTTCTTCACGTTCCTGTTCCTGAGTGTCATGTGAAATCTAAAATTTCTGCGTCTCAATCCGGGAATTCAGAAGCACTGAAACGAAACGAAGAGAGGATCGATCACTTGATCCGGTGGCGTCATCCGGATTAATGTTGTGTCACCAATGATCCTTAGGATCTGTATATTCTGAGCAATCCTCTGTTTAGGTCGGAATGCGATGTTTGAGCGACCGCTTCCGAGCAGCTCGAAGTCGTCGTCGTCACCTCATACGCATGCATTTCCCGCCATCCAATCCAAACACAAACTGTTCGTCCGTTGGCTCGTCCTTGTTGCCATTGCCATGCATGCTTGGAAATATGCGGTTCATTCAGTCTCAAGGTCCAAGCAAGGGAGCATGCAATGATGCAATGCATGTCGCCTTCCCTGACGAAGAAAATTCTGCATCCGCCCGGTGCTCAAAGTCTCGCGTTTTGATTGCATCACGCCGTCTCGTCATCCATCCCGTCCGGCGTGACATAAACCGGCAGGCAGGCACTGTATGCCTTCCGATCCAAATCCCATGGCTTCGCGCTGCACATTGGATAGATAATGCATGCCCAGCCTGTCCGAGCTCTGACCGACGGCGAGCAAAGCAAACCGTGTGGCCGCTGCCTCTGCCTGCGCCGTCGCCCGTCGCAGTTGTTGCCACGAATTCCGGCCTTCTGCATGCCGGCCGGGCTGGGCATCGTTTTTTCTGTGGCGGCGGACCGTGGAAACACTGTCGTGCTGCTGGCTGGCCGGCGTGTGGTGGGGGCGGCACGCAGAAAACGAGATGAGGTGAGGTGAGGTGGGGCCGGCCGGCCAGTTTGGCCGAGATGAGGCGGCAGGCACAGGCACAGGCACAGTACACCATGTGCTCAAGTGAAACGAAAACGATACGGTACGGACATAATAAGGGTTTTTATTGTTAAAGTTTAACTCTCGTCATATTCAAAGTTTAAACACATACATGAAGTACTAAATATAGACTATTTACGAAATTTAAAACACAATTAAAGATGAATTTGCGAGACGAAATCTTTTAAGTTTAATTAATTTATGATTAGACAGTAATTATCAAATAAGACGAAAGAGTTACAATACTGGTTAAACTTTAACGTCTCGAACACCCCGAGAGGCTCAAAATATCACCGGAGCTCTGGCCGAGTTTCGCTGTTATTGGGCAACAGATGAATTCAATCCGGACGACTGCCACCAGCAGGCTCCAGAGAGCGCGACAGGGGCGGGCGCGCGGCAGCATGCACGTACGCACACATGTATGGCATGCGATGGAGTGGCGACCGGCCGTGAAGTCTACAGCCACCGAACCCACCCGCATGCACCCGCGGCATGTGAGACCAATGCACAGTGGACAAGAGAGACCAAGACGTCGGAGTCGGAGCTGCTTATCCTTGGAGAATCCTGCGGCTTGGATTGGAATGGCAGTCAGACAGTCAGACTGAATCCAAGACAAGATTTGGTTTTGTGTTCTGCTCCCTGATGGGAGAACCTTCTCTTTCAAATTCGGAGAAAAAAGAAGAAGAAGAAGAAAACAGGTCGGAACTGCCGGCTGCCGGCCATGACGGACTGACTGACCTAACATTCTATAGCTTGGCCCCTGTCTGTCTCATCAGCTGGGAGATCGGAAACTGAAGGCAAATGGTCTGAAAGCGGCAAGTCTGAACACGGGCGACCGATGAAAGGAGGGAAGCCTCGTCGTCCAGCTGAGGTGAACACCGAGCAAAGCATGCATGCAAGTCCAGTGGCCGCCGCTCCGCTGGCTGCTGCTGATAAGGTGCCGCCGGTGACCGACGCCGACGACCCGGTGTGCATCATGTCTCACCGTGTTGGCTGCGCTGCGCTGGTAGGGCGTGGTGGCCCGGAGCTAGCGTGGTGGTACCACCAGCTGCTCACATCTCAGCTCGTGGCCGCCGGCGACTGGCACGGAGGCGGCACAAGGAACGCGTGCTGTCGCGCTCCGGGACCAGTGGCCGTATGTGGGAAGCGCAAGTTTGAAACGAAACGAGATTGGAACCGATGGAAGGAGGGACGAACCGCGTGTAACATATGGAAAGCTATGGTGTCGTCCTCGTGATCGGTTGCCTGTTGCCGTGTTGGTGTTGCGGCTACAGGCCACGGCGGACGGCATCCCGGAAATGTGGTCAGCAGCACGCAGGCTGGTGACGCAGCGTGCTGACGCCTGGACGGCCGGTGGCCGGACTGCCGGACCCGGAGCATCGACCAGACCATGGGTCGTCGTCGTAACCCTGCCTGGCCGGCGTCCAACAAGACGGTACTCCTTGTACCTAAAAGGCCCACGACGAGTTTTTCTGGTTTGGTGGGCTGGCGGCTCATCCACTGCGGAAAACAAGCAGCCCGAAACTGATCCAACCTCGAAAGATGAGGCCCATTATGAAACAAGATTATGGCTTTTTCTACCGGCCCACGAACACCTCTTTTTTTTTGCGACAGGCCCACGAACACCTCAGGTTCTCTTCTCTACACTCCTGCCTGCTCCACGGCCCTCAAGAGGCAAGAGCCCACAGCCCACAGCCCATCATTCCGCTCCGCCGTCTATATGAGGGCACACACATCGGCCATTGCCCTCGCCGTCGCCGCCGCCACTTCAACCCTAGCTAGCTCGACCCGTTCCGGCCCTCTCTGGCCATGGCGCCGTCGCCGCCGCCATCGCCCAGATTTCCACGCTTCGTTTTTTTTTCCCGATTCTTCTGCTTTTCTTGCCGTAGCTCATTGCCTTTTTCTTTTTCGTTTGAATATGTGTGCCTATGATTTCGAAAATAAGGCTGAGGAAGCTGTCGCCTTTGAGAGAACCGGATGGCTGCATCTTGCTCGTGCCATCCCGGTTCCGTTGCGGGCGTAGAGAAAACCGATACCGGTTCTGGATCTCCGTCTGCTTCGTCCCATCCTTCGCATCATATCCCGTTGCGAGATGGCAGATGGGTTCATGAACAAATCCTTTTCGTTCAGATTCAGATTCGTCTCTTTCGATTGAGCACTGAGCGGGGCCGCACTTTTCGTTTCTTTCCCGAGATGAGATTGGGCGTGGCCATCGACAATCCCAGGCGAGCGAGTGATCCGTGCTCGTCTGATACACGCGAGGCCTAGAGGTTTTTTTTTGGAGCCGCCCGTCGATCCGCCGCCTCTCTTGGATCGGCTTTGAGTTGGAGCTGTGCGGCTATCCGCATATTTGTTATTGTGTGGTCTCATTGCGTGCTGATTTTTAAGTTTGCTGCTGATTTGCATCCATGGCCTTCATAATCCCGGATTGACTCGCTTAGCTGTTCTTCCGATTCATGGGAGGCCGAGATCGATGTTCCCTGGGAGTTTCGCTGATAGCGCCTTCTTCCTCGTGGAGGTGCTTCATTAGTAACTCACCACACAAGCACTGCTGCTTCTGTTATCTGTCCTGCTCATTAAGCATTGTTTTTCAATATATTGAATATTTACAGTTGTACAAACAAATCTTGTTTCTTTTTTTTTTGAACACCGTATTTGTCTGAACCACACTTACTGCAGACGATAAAAAAACTGAATAGCGTCTGAAACGATGATCCAATACGTCTTCTATATATTGAAGGTTAGAATGAAATCCCAAGTCTAGTTAACTAAGAATGAATGAATTGAGTTAACCTGCCCAGGCTGCACGGTGCTGGGAATGCCGTTGTAATTGGAATGCACGGTTGTTCAGAATGAATCGAGTTAACTTAGAATGTATCGAGTTAACTTGCCCAGGCAGCTTGCTGCTAGGAATGACGTTACAATTCGAATACACGGTTGTTCAACTCCGACATTCTTGTCAGTGGAAGACGTCTGGAGCTTCACTTCATCAATCCGTTGTTCGACGAAGGCTGTGAGTCTACGAGACGTGCGCTGTGTTTTACATCCTGCTAGGTTTAGTATAGTCTTACAGGTAATGAATTCAAAGACAGTCTAATTAGATTACAGATGATGAATTCAAAGACACTCAATCCACATGGATTATGTATGGTAGTAATATGAGTGCATACACTGATGACTATATAATCTACACCTCTATACAATCGACGATCTTGGAAACGGATTCCGCAACTGGATTGGTGGAAAACAATTATGGTTATTCCTTGCTACGCTAACAATTCTACAAGCCAAGGAATATCTTACTTGATTGGAAGATCAGGAGTGTAAGGGCCTGTTTGGGACGTAGGAATAGAAAACGAAGGAACGGGAAAAAACAAAGGAATAGGATGTAGTATGTAATAGTAAAATAGAGGAAAGAAAAAACACAGGAAATAACTTGAAAGGGGTGTTTGGAACACATGAATTCATAACACTGGAATCATGAGTCTGTGAATGATAAAGAGTCATTGTTAGTGCTTAATAAAATGATCATATATATTGTGTTAGTTGCATGACGCCGACGGACTCGGCAGCGTGACGCAGAGCGGAGCAGCGACTAGCAGCAGCCTGCCGCGCGCTTGGGGCGGAGCAACAGCGCAGTGCTGGGTGCAGGCAGCGGGCCCCGGCCTAGAGCGTAGCAGTGGCGTGGTGGCCGGATTTGGCGACGGAGCATCCAGTTCTTGTAGTGATTAGTTGTTCATCTTTCTCTTCTCGTTTGATTTTCCTCGGGCAAGCGCAAAGGAAAGCAAAACAAGAGGTGAGAGCGGATGCTTTCTTTCCTTGTGAAATCGTATTGTTGCTACACTCTTCCGAAGGAAAGGTTTCATTCGTTTCCTTCGTTCCAAACGGTCTCCTTATTTTCCTTTCCTCCGTTTTCGTTTCCTTCACTTTTCCTATGAAAAAACTACGTTCCAAACAGCCCCTAACAAAGTTGTCTATGAACTTTCATTTAGCTAGGCGTAACATTCATACTGCGACATGGTTGAGGGAAGCGCCTACATGCGTCATTGATCTCTTGAGCGCTAATTGTAGTTCTCGGCCTAGATAAATAAAACCCTTCTTTTCCTAAAAAAAAAGTAGTGCATAACAACTCTCTATAATACCACATGGCAGGTTGACCACCCAACGCCGTAGCGCCTAGTATGAGCCTTGTGGAGAAGCAATGGGCGCTCGGTACTCGGACCTGTTATACTCAGACCTCAACTCAAGGTATTTTCTCACCACCCCAACGCAAGAGGTTAGTTGCTAGTTTTGAGGAAAAACCCCATTATAATAATAACCTTGCAGGTTATCAGTTAGTTGTCATTGTTGTCTATAGATGACAGTGGTATTTGTGTATTGGCTAACTTTGTGCAAAAGCACTCATTGAAGCAACACGTTGTGACAGATATATGAACACCTCAAGACATATATGAGCACCTCCAAGACGTGTTTTCTTTGATTCACAGATGCCCACCTGCCACCCCTGCACGTGGAAACCTACAGTTGATGCCAGGAGCAGATGCATACTGAAATTGACAAAAGCAAACGGAGTGACGGACTAGAAAAAAATAATAAATGTGCATTCAACCCATGTTGTTCGGAAGTTAAAACTAAGGAGAAAATGGTTTGCAAAGAAGATTTTCCCGATTTTGAGATATACATGTGTACTCAATATACTATCTCTGTCGTGAAATATAAGGCTTTTGCACTTATCTTAAAACATATGATTATTTGAATGATTTGTAGTTTGTAAATAGGATTATTAGCATCTACCACAAAAAAGAGATAAAACTACGAAAATATATTTGTAATTTATCTAATGGAACTTTGGTGATGTCATAAGTATTATTTCTACATAAATAAATTTAGTTAAATTTAGGATGGTTTGACTTTGTACACCTCGGAGCCTTTGAACCCCAAATATATTAGCATGGAAGGATTCATTGTGATCAACAAATGACCATCTCCTACGCTTCCCCCTCGCGTTGCACCTGTGACTTCAGTGGCCCATTCCCTGCGGCCAAAATAGCCTTGGAATTTAGACGGACTCCAACAAGAGAACGCAAAAATGCAAAATAGGTAGCCTGTAGTCCTTGCTTTTGCGTATTAAAACTCCTCTCCAACAAGAGACTCGGATACGACACCTATTTTGCCTAGCAGACGAGTTGAGACTTGAGACGCAGATATGCGTCGTCGAGGCGGGGTGATGCAAATCTCTACCCCGTAGTGGTGGGCCCGTGCGCGAGGAGCGGCCGCGGCGAGGAGCAGCTCGCTCGTGGATGACACCTCTGCAGTTCATGCCTCCCTAGTCCCCACTCGGTCGCGGCGTCACTCCTCCAGTTGCGGACTCGTAGTTTCGGTGAGTGCAACTCCTCCACTGCCGGCGGTCGCAGTTCCTCCACTCCTCCCCTCCTCCGAGGTAGCAGGCGGCACCGACGAGGCGCGGTCGGCGCGGCCAGGCAAGCCCGACAACGGCAAGCCAGGGAGGGAGGTGGGCGGCGCCGCCATATCTTTCCCGTCGTCGCTGAAGCCACCTTGAGCTGGGCCTGCTCCCGCCACCGCTCGCGCGCTGCCATGGCCGCCTCCAGCTGCAGCTTGTGGAGGGGATTTGCGTTCTCCTTTTCCTTCACTGTTGGAGATGGAGAAATTTTGGGTAAGGATGGTTTCACTGTGCCGGACCCAAAGGTGTTGAATTTGCGTCCTCATTGTTGGAGATAGTCTTATGATTTTTTTTTCACTCCTGGTGTTTATGGGCAAAAAATTATGATTTTAAAAAATGATTTTATAACTACAATGCTTATGTGATACTTGGCCAATGTGAGGTTGAAATGTGGGAGGCTACTTTGAATTTCGATATATACACGTAGAAGATATAACATATAATAGTGAATTAACCCTTACTACATTGACAGCCAAGGCGCTTAATATTGGACTTGTTTTCTCGACGTCATATTAGGTATATTTATTTATATGTTGTAATGCTAATAAAATATATTTTGAACAAAGCCCACCAAGTGAGCAAATCCAACCTAGCCGGCCTCCAAAAAAAAATAAAAGAGCCATGGTCCTTCCTAAAAAAAGGCCCATACAAATATGGCTATGGGTACCTCCCGAAGGGGAAGGGGGAAAAACTCTAGGATATGAGTACGGGTTTGGCGCCCTTTGTCCTCCATTGGTATTGCTTATGGGGGAATTTCTTCCCTAATCAGGTAGAGTTGGTACAAGCACATTCTTCTCTACCCCATACCAGCTACCCAACAAAGAACTCGTTAGCAGATGAAGGATGGGTTCAAAATATAAAAGCACTACCTCCATCCACAAAAGTATAAAATTGAGGAAAACATGTCAGTCAAACTAGCACAACTTTAACCAAATTTATAATAAATAGTATTAACATTTATATCTTGAAATAAATTTATTACTAAGTTGAAACAAGTGCAGGTTACTTGATGAGCATCTGTTACCCACCGATTGATGAATGCAGTGGCGGATGTAGAAAGGATCGAAGGGGGATCTCTTCTTCTTCTTCCTCTATTTCTCTTCATTTTTCTTCTTTTGTCCACCTCTTCTTCTCCCTCATCCTCCTATATTTTCATTGATGCACCAGGTGTAGGAGGGCTGGAGCCCCCTTTAGATCCGTCCCTAATGAATGTGGGGCCTTTTTTTTTTACTTGACACGGATGATGGATGTGGTGACAGAAGAATTATAAAAGAAGTGATTGGTTCTCGTGTGTGGACCAAGCATGGGCGGCGCCAGGGGTATTCCCCTGTATGCCATGGAATACCCAAGATTTTGGAAATAAACACAAATGCATATATGTATACGTATAAGTATAACGTATATAGTTGCTACATGGTGTAAATCTGGCCCAAAGCCCAACAGAAAGCAGTGATTTTCAGCTCAATCAACAAAGTAAAGAAAAAAAAGATGGCAACGTTTCCTGGCTGTCGCTTTTAGGGGATGTTTGGTTGCAAGCCATAGTCTACCACAACTAACTTTAGGTAAGTGTGGCAAGCTATAAAAAGTGTGACTAACAAATTGGTTGCCACACTTTGTCATGCCTAAAGAAATCTTGCCACACTTTTAAACTCTATGACATGTGGAGTCCAAAAGAATCATGCCTAAGCTTAGTTGTCAACCAAACACTTGCCAATTTGGTCAAACTTGCCTAAGGTAAAGTGTGGCAAATTGTAGCTATCAACCAAACAACCCCCTAGTCTCCCAACTCACATCGCATCGCACCGCTCCGCATCGCACCAACTCCCGACCCTAGCGTCCTAGCTTCGGCGACCGGTGGGCAGTGACGACTGGCGAGCCCGGCGCTCCGGCAGCCAGCGATGTCCACGGTTTCGGTTCCGCCCTCCGGCTTGCTGCTTGAGGCAAGGTGAGCACATACACTAGCACATTTGCATCGAAATTATTAGAGAAAATGGCACTATGACACTATGTTCAGATCTTGTACGTTGCTTAAGCCTTGTTTAGTTCTCTACACGAATTTTGTTTTGGCGATGTTTTCGTTTGTATTTGATAATTATTGTCTAACCATAGACTAACTAGACTTAAAAGATTTATTATCTCATAAATTATAGATAAATTATATAATTAGTTATTTTTTATCTATATTTAATACTTCATACATGTGCTGCAAAATTCAATGTGATAAAAATGTTAAAAATGTTTTTAGTTTTTGGGTGGAACTAAATTAACAAAGCCTTGTTACTATTGCACATTTACATCAAAAAATTTTATATGCTCGGAATACCCAGCCGTAAAATCCTGGCTCCGTCACTGGGACCAAGCCTGGCTCGTAGCTATGAGACATGCCCTGTATGGTTAGGCTGAGCGCATGTTGAATGAGTTTGTTTAGTTTGTGTCTTTGCTTATATTGGTCCACGAGATTATATTGGTTGCCTGGTCTTCATGTTATAGTTACGAGCGCACCTCGCACTGTTGGAGTCTGGCTAAATGAAAACGTCAATTAGGTCAATCCTAATATATAGTTTCTACATGCAGTTTCTAAGAACAATAAATTCTCATATAGACTGACCTTCCAATACATGGCTTCCTATAGGAGTTTGAGTTTCATAGAGAATTATATTAGCAAGAGAATGTTTTAAGAACTGACAAAATCCGTTGTGGCAGCGGCTGATAAACCATGGTAGAAAGTATTGTTAGCTGATTTATTGTGGAGAGAAAAACACTGTTAAATGGCTGACAGATTCAGCTGATAAGCTCAAGTGAACAGAGATATATTGCCACATTTTAGGCCTCGTTTAGATCACCTCAAAATCCAAAAAAGATTTCAAGAGTCTCCGTGGCACATGCATAGAGCATTAAAATATAGATAAAAATAACTAATCACACAGTTTATGTGTAATTTGCAAGTCAAATATTTTGAGTCTAGTTAATTCATGGTTGAATAATAATTACTAAATACAAACAAAAATACAACAGTGTTAAAATCAAAAAGATTTTGAATCTAAACAAGGCCTTAATCACGTTGCGAGTATATAAGCACACAAAATTACTGGTAGTTGGCAGTCAACTTCACGCAATCCGTTGTGGTACATTCTTGTTCGAATTTCCGTGATTGTCAAGCGGGCCCACCAAAGGAGCGACCTGATCTGGACTCATCCTCGGCTGTCGGCTCCTCGTAGCCCGCCGCCCGGCCCCCGCATCCAACGGTCATCTCCCGACTCTCCGCTCCCACCGCCGCCACCGCTCCCCTCCTCGCGGCGCAAACCGCGCCTCCACGGGAAACCCCAAGCGGCGGCCGTCCCTTCCGCGGCTCCACCTCCCTCTGCTCTCCGATTCGAGCGGATTCCATGGCCAGAGACGACGGCGGCGCTCTGGTTCCCGCGCCGGCGCCGGCGCCCGCTCCCGCTCCCGCTCCCGCTCCGGGCCAGGTCTACCTGCCGGAGTGGCGCCGCGCGTACGACCGCCTCGTGAAGATGCTGCGCCAGGCGTACGCGCAGGCCGAGGAGCTGTGCGTCGAGCGCGAGCACCTCATCACCGAGATCCAGTTCCTGGAGAGCCGGCGCCGCGAGCGCGAGGAGAACTTTCAGGCCCGCATCCAGAAGGTAGGAACGATTCGGGTCCCCGTCTGTGGGTTATTCCTCTTTGCGACTGGATTCGGCGAAGGCCAGCTCTCCGCCGCCGCTGACGCGCGCTAGGTTTTTTCTTTCCCCCCTTTCTGCCATCTCTATTTCCAGATGCGTAAGCACGAGAAGCTCCGCAAGAGAGTCGATGAGGCTGAGACGGTGGTGAGTCTTGGTGGCAAGGATCTTCAGATTCATCGCTACCAGAAGCTTGCAGGTAAGGAAGGAGAGGAACCAAGTTAGGTATTGGCGTATTGCATATAGTGCCAATCTTCATCTTTATTTGTTTCTGCTGTGCATTGTGTAGCTTAGCTTGGAGTTTTGTCTTAAGATTACATTGGTATAAAACTGTTTGTTAAGGCCTTGCTTAGTTCCAAAAAATTTTGCAAAATAGGAGTAGTAGCACTTTCGTTTGTATTTGACAAATATTGTCCAATCATGAAATAACTAGGCTCAAAAGATTCGTCTCGTCAATTTCGACCAAACTGTGCAATTAGTTTTTATTTTTGTCTATATTTAATACTCCATGTATGCGTCTAAAGATTTGATGTGACGGAGAATCTGAAAAACTAAACAAAGCTAAGTGTGAGGACGTTGTAGTCGTGCTGCCTGCGCGCTGTTCTGGGCAGGTGCCCTGTAATGAGCGCTTGATGTGTCTGCAGGGTTTTTTTTTTGGCAGACTTAGTCTTAACATTTTTGGTTTAGTAGTAGTGGTTGATCATGGGTTGGATCCCTGGGTGATCAATTCCATGGTCACATTGATGTTCAGCTAGTGGCATTTCGTTCTTGTTAAAACTGTGGAACCTTGTAATATCGTTACACCCGCAATGAAATTCGGCTATGGCCATTGTGGAAAACATTAGTATAAAACAGTCACCACACTAGAAGTTGACACCTTGTATGTTAACTACATCTCCATGTTGCAGTTTGAGATTCCAACTGTTGTTGACTATGCCATGTGCATTATTTTATTTACTTTTGGATCTTACAGCAGCCTTAACTTGTACAACAAAATAGTTTATTTGTCAAGAATTTGAATGTCGGTTATTTTTCTCATCTAATTGGGCTTTACAGTTGTGTCGGTCCAGTTGGATTTGTGCAGCATTTTGCATATGGTTTACAGTTTCTGTTGAAAAGACAATGCATATGTTTGGCACCTTGTATGTTCAGTTGTTCACTGCATGTCCATGTTGCATTTTGAGATTCCAACTTATTATTTTGGAAGTTAAAGTCAAACATTCCCTTGTGTGCTCAAACCAGAGCTTGCTGAGGATGATTTGGAGGACTTCAAAAGCTGTATTTCGAATTTGGCTGCTGAAAATACGGAGCTAAAGGTAATTACAAATACATGAGTTTAGTTTTCCTAGACAATTGCAGATTTCATATTGTCCGTCTCACTGATTTTTTTTACCTTCTCTCATAATGCCAGGAAAAACTGATGAAGTTTGAAAGTCTGGTGGAGATTGGTACCGACAATTCAGATCACCAGAAAAATGGGAAAGATATTAGGGAAGAGATAAGGAAACTAAAGAAAGCTTACAAGATCCTGAAATCAGAGAAGGACAAGGAAACTAAAGAATTACAAGCGGAAAATAAGTTTGTGTGGAACCAGCTTAAGACAATGGAAGGAGAATACAGCAGGACCATCAAGAGCAAGAACATAGAGGTAAAGCAAGCTACGGAAGCAGCGCAAAAGCTTCTGCAGAATGTAAATGAGTTGCAAGTGGCAGCCCAAAAGAAGGATGATGAAATCGTTAGACTAGAAGAAGAGGTGACAAATGCCAAAGAGAGGATGTCAATTCTTGAGGATGAGCTGCAAAAATTGCGCTCCTTGGTCAAGGGCAAGGATCTTGAAACTGACAAAGATGAAGATGGTCAACCAGAGACTAGTAGGATGTCGAAGAAGGATACTAATAAGGCAAACAGAAAATCTAAGTCTACAAGAACTTCTCAGGTCACACCTGATATATCAAGAACTTCCCAGGTCACACCTGATAGGCGAGAAGTGAAGACTACTACAAGAATGCATGTGTCTGAGACTAATCAGAAGCGCAAGCGTAGCTCCTTCAAGTCCTCCCTGTCATGTGTAAGTATTCTGTTTACTGGTATATAGCAGGCTCATATTGCACTGCCAACACATGATCTATGAGTATGACTATCAATTAGCAACACTTTTTGTTTGTTATTCATGTACGGTCAATGAAAATGTTGTTTTATTAAGTGAACTTGATCGTTTTTCTAATGTGCATAAACAAGTAGACTAATTGTTTTAGCTGACCTAGAGTTTATCTAAAAGACTCTGGTAGGCTCTATGTATGAGTTGTTTCTTCATGTAGATGTGGATTGGTAAGAAATTGAGAAATTAGGTTTGCTTTGTATGATTTCTAAAATATATGTATCCTTCAGAAGTGTCGTTTCTGGAAGTGCTAAAATGAACTGGAGTGTGGAACTGTGGATTAATCAACCTGTTCTACAATTATAGCCTGCAAATAGTAAATATGTACCTCTGCAAATAGTAAATATAACCTAGCAGGATACGTTTCTTCATTGTTGATTACTGCTTTAACTTGCAAACGTGCTGGTAGCCTTATTGCTGATACGGCTATATGTTTACAGAAATATAGTGTGATGGGTAAAATATTATATTTTAGAGTGCAGATTTGGTGTCCAGGGGAGCTGGCACCCTTGTTAGCTAAAATACCATGGTGTCCAGGGGAGCTGATTCGGCTATATGTTCAAAAAAATCATGTATGTAGTACACATAAAGTTAAGTATGGACTCAACAAGTCAGTTTGAAATTCATCCTAGATGCTAAGAAACAAAATAGACAAGCAGTCAACCTGGCACTGTTCATCACGTGCTGACAGTGACACTTCTGCTTTTTTAATCTCAGCATCAAAGATGAATTTCAAACTGAATTGTTGTGGCTACACTTAACTTTAGGTGTACTACATAGATGATTTTTGAAGCATTGCAAGCATTTTAACTAATGAGGGTGCCAGTCCCCTGTGGGCGCCATATGCTTTTCCTATATTTTATATGGTTTCTACAATGTCCTAATTCTTGGTAGGCTGCATGAGTTGCGTCCTGCTGTAAATATGGACAGACAATGAAGTTGATGAAATTTAGGTGAGCGCTATGTGAGTCATAGGCTCTCATAAAGAACCATCACACATAGTTAATTCGATCAAAACTAGGTAGTGTTCTCTTAATTCAGATTGGTCATGGATTTGTGAAATAGTTTGTTGGTACCTTTCTGATTCATAATTTCATATTGCTTTGCATTGAACTGAAAGTTGGTATCGCGAACATGTGCAGTCCCTTGCTCGATTGTCTTTGTACTCTTTAACAAAGAGCTACTCTGTCCATTCCAAATTATAAGACGTTTTGGCTTTTCTAGACGCATAACTTTTGCTATGCACTTGGATGTACACAATGTCTAGATACATAGTAAAAACAATGTATCTAAAAAAGCCAAAACATCTTATAATTTGGAACGGATGGAGTATATTCTATACTCCCTCCCTTCCAAATTATAAGACATTTTAGCTTTTCTAGATACGTAGCTTTTGCTATGCACTTAGATATACACTATTGTCTAAATACATAGTAAAAGTAATGTATCTAAAAAAACAAAACGTCTTATAATTTGAAACGGAAGCTGTTATATGCTCTTGTTGGACCTGCACTTTGGTCTCTTTTTATTTTATTTATTTATTTATTTATGGAGCCCTGATTTGTGGCGCTCAAAATGTGGCATATATGTGCACTGGCTTTCTCATGTATTCCTTTATAATGTGTGCTGAGAATATGTCGTCACAACATGCAGGGTAACCAGAGATGCCACACGAGGCCTCTGCAAGTTAAAGCTGCTGTGTCAGTGTCACCTATGCTCCTCCCGCCGAATTTCACCGTTCCCAGGTTGAAGACCCCAACTCGTCCCTAAAAGTGTGAAACCACTGGCCACTGTAGTCTGATGTGCTGACAATTGAAGTTGTCCCAACACGCCCTGCTCTGACAGTAGGTGAAGCTTATCCGTTGCCGCTGGCAGGTTTGACTTAATTGCAAAGCAGCATTGTATAGTCGATTTAACTGTGCCTGTAACATATTTCTTCTCTCATCTCTGCGTTGGAATGCTTGCAACATGTATTATGTTTTTTTTTTGAGATTCATGTACTATGGGTGCTGTGTAACAGATGCAGAAGGTGTCCATGTGTGTAACTCGCTTGCCCGGCTTTGAGCATATTTGTTTATGTGTAACAGATTAGCAGTTCTTGTGGCATATCTTCTTGTGAGAGTATTCGCAGCATATCCTTTTGGTATGTGGTTAAGGCATGATTCCCATGGATTGCTGGTAGAACATCACAAGAGTCAACCATTCATTGTTGTCCTTGTGTACTGCTGTGCTGAACACTGAAGCCCATGATAATCATAAATCTGAAAGATGCAAAAGTTTTATTATTATTATTTTTGGTTATTTTGTTTGAAGCTCCAAAATCTGTATGTTGACACAATCCTAGGGCCTGAGAGTTCACGTGATAGTTTAGCTTTCCCATTTTCTTTCTCTGTACCGTATGAAATGATGCCGTGTTGAGATATACATGTGTACTGACTACATACAGATTATATTATATATATGAACAAACAGCCATTAGCCCATTACTCCCTCGCCTACAACCTCTCTGCATCAACAAAAAGTGCCTTCAACCACGCCAGGTGCCTTAAGGCATCAAAACTTTGTGGCTGCACAACTCAGCCCAAGGAGTCTTCACTTTCATGAGCTGTGTGGTTGTCAGGCCATGGCCATCCGAGAAGTCTTCACCCATCACCCATGCTAAACGTTAAGCGAGATGCGTGTCTTGATGGGCTTCAGCTTCACTCCCATGCTCTCCGGCGATAGAAGCTCGGGCGATATGCAGAACGGGCTCAGTGTGCTCCGGGGGCTGCTTTCCTGCTGGGATGGCCTGTAAAGCCCGTATCCCATTAGGAAGTATTCCATCGGGATCACCATCGCATGGGGCTGCTCTTCTGTGACAAGCGAACCACAGGCCTGAACCTGCACGATTTTGACCACAAAAGACAACCTCAGCCATCCGCGTTACTCCTATGTGTAGTGTAGAGATCAACTTGTAACGTAAAATTTTTGAACTGTATGTTACCTCGACTAGAGCGCAGTATCTCCGGTCCAGCTTTGTGGTCATGTGGACAGCGTCAGCATGGAACTGTGAGTTGTCCCCAACAAAAATCAGGGTCCGGCACTGAAGCTTCTTCAATGATTCTGTTAAATCATGCCGCCTGATGGACAGAGTAGTCAAATTTTGATTATTCGGATCCCCATTTCTTTGTCTTTTCAGATCATGCACAACAAGGATATATTCTTGTTACCTGTTAATTGCCTGAAGGAACCGCCAGACGTTAGTTCCCTGCCTCTCATCAAGTAACTGCACAAAAGATTATCATGTTTTAAATTCTATATGTTCAGATAGCAGATGAGATAATAGTCCATCCCATTTTAACAACACTAGAGAAAATATCAAGGAGATAAATACTAACACTTCTGCAGGCTTGGACAATCTCTGATTCAGGATCTTGCCCGTTACCACGAACGTCCTGCACAAAGCATCAGAAAGCAGCAGCCCTGAGTGAATCTAGATAATAAGCACCTATATGGTGAGAACTTGAGAAAGGGGAAAAGAAAGCTGAACGGGGATCAAAAGTACCATGCTGAAATATCGCTGAAGCAAACTTTCCTTGACTAACCCACGTGTCCCATAGTAATAAAGCAAGTTTAATAATACCTGGGGCATGAGATCCTGATGTTAACACACAAAAATACTGCATAATGAAATGAATAATTGACAGAAGGACATAAGTATCTCAAATAACTGAAATAAAGCAGCTGGTTATAACCTTATTATACAACCACTCGCTCCAAGAGGGGGCTTTGCATACAGGTGAAACCAAAATTAGGCCAAGAACCCTCTCCCGATACTTCGTCTGTGATGGTGTACACATAACATTCTTAGCAAGCACTCAACAGGAAAACAACCCAAAGACTAGTCATCTCATGGTCACACTTACTGCAAAGAGGGTGAGGACATAGGCACCAGCAGTGACACCCAAGCACATTACAGACCCTAAACTGCAGGGAAGAAACCAATATTACAACATCAGGGGAACCACCTCTATGCGAACCCAAAGTAGTAATACAGAACTCAGCAATGTCCTGATACACTACCTGAAAAAATCAAGGACATCAGCAACCTGATCTGCAAGGTCATCGACGGATGGCAGAGGCACATCAGCTGAAATCGGAGCTGCTCCTAACTGCAATACTTAACATACACAATAAAAAACAACCATGTAAGAACCCAACCTAACATGAAAAGAACGGTAAGTGGTTGGTTGCCTGAATAAATCAATGCAAGGAGAAAAAAGACACATCATAACTGACCTCGTGTCCTTGAGGTGTGATGTGATACACACAGAAATTGTGAAGCAACAGCGACACAGCCTCTGGACAGAAGAACAATCCTTGGAAGCAAGACATGTCTACCAAACAGGAAGAATTTCCCCAATGTAAGTTGTTGTATATATGGCAAAGCTTGCTATCTTTACCAAAATAATAATAATAATCTAGAGGCAACAAAGGCACCCACGATTTAAGGCTACATCCGGATAAGTTACGAGCGCGGGCTTGTCCTCATCTCCATACACAGAAACCGATAGAGGGCCATGCCTCGTTCTTACTCGATGCTCCTGAGGAAACACAAGTCACATGCACAAGTTTAGGATCATCAGAATTCAGTATCGTACAGAGAAACAAATACAATCAGACATATTCCGAATTGCCATATAGTTCCTCATCAGTTGACCAGACAATTTCCCCCTTGCAACTGATAATCGCCAAACACCACACAGGAGCATTGCAGCATAAACAGGGCAGGAGTTGCATTAACAATAAACAACTAAAATCCGTGCCACCTAACTTGTCGGTCTTCCTGTTCTTTGAAGTTTGAACATCATCAACCACAGGAGTTGGGGATTCTCTCAATTACAGCCACATGCCAGCATCATAGGTACAGATTGAAAGCAGTCTCACGTCACACAACACAAGGGAAGGGGGAAAACTATCATTCAATAGCTAATCCACTTATCCCCAATTTACAAGCATTGCCGCTAATAATAGAGAACGGGGAAAAAGAGGAAACATAAATTTCTAATGACAAACACACCTACGCCATAGCTATCCGAGAAAGAGCAAGGACAAACCCCAGGGCGGGGGACGAAGCAAACTCAAGACGAAACCCTCCCCACACGAATGCACACAGTCCAAACGGAAATGGGGGGGAAAATCCAGAGGAGGCAGCGCACGGACCTTGCCGCCGAAGAAGAGCCGCTCGACGTCGACCGACACGGAGCCGCTGGAGTCCCCCATGGCGGTCGCCTCCCTTAACCCTCTAGAAGCTCCTCCTCCCTCCCTCTCCTTCCGCCTCCTCTTTCTCTCTCTCTCTCTCTCTCGCCTCCGCCGCTGTGGCCTGGTTCTGGCTTGCCTTGGCTTCGCTGGCTCCTCCCCCCTCCCCTGAATTCCTCGCGTACATTGCGTGCGCGCGTATATATACGCGGAGGCGGGGCGCCCGAATAAGCACCCACCGACGGCGCGGCGGTCAGCTCACCGCCCACGGTGGCCCACCCAACGGCGCCAGAGACGAAAAAAACAATGCGCCTGCTGGGCCCCACCTGTCACCGAGGGCTCCGCGTTCACGCGTTTGACTAGCGTGTGGGGCTGGCGTTTTTTTTTTGCCTTGCCCCGTTGCTCGGCGTGGGGGCGACAGCCGACAGCTCGGACGGGGTCGCTTGCTAGGGGCACCCCGCGTTTGCCCCTCGTGGAAGGCGTTTACACCCGTGGGAACCGTGGGAATGGTCTTTTTTTGGGGCTGGAGGAAACAGTTTTAAGCTTTCGAAAAAAAATGTGACGTCAAATGAAACCTCTCAGATAGCCAAGAAGTGATGGTTCTGAATTCACTCTAAAATTGGCTATTGTGACGTCAAATGAAACCTTGAAAGTTCACTGTTTTGTGACTTCATAACCATTTTTACTGTCTTTTCATTAGTTATTTTGACTTAAAAACAAAAATATCTTATACCCACCACTTTTGGTTCCTGTAATTGTAGTATCATTTCCCCATTTTCATTTTAATATATTGCACTACATTTTTACCAAACCATATGTAGAGTTGAGGGATTTTTAAAGATAAGATAGTCCAAAGCTAGAATTACATTTTTTTTACAACTTTTGAATGCTAGAATTACATTTTTTTCCATGACAAAGAGAGTAATTGCCAATTGTGTGTCGCTAGGCAGAAGTGGTGGGTCTCAAGCCAACTCCTCCATGACAAGGGAACTCCTATTTTGTTGTTCTTGCCACCGAAGAGACGAAAGGATAGTCTCAAGGCTAAAGCCGACATGAGGCCATGAGCCCCTTCTTAGCCTTTGTTGTTCATGAAACACTCTATCATCACAAAAAAACGGGTTTGCAATTCACATACTCTCTCAGTCCTAGAAATAATGTATTTCTAAAATAATATGAGGTCAAATGATAAGTTTGACCAAACTTATATAATAAAAGGATACTAATATATGACTTCTAGATAAAGATCAATAGAATCATCATGAAATATGTTTTCATGATATACCTGTTTGGAGTATTACTTGTTGATATTATTTCTTACTCCCTTCATACCTCAATTACATGTCGTTCTAGCCTCCAACACTATTTTCACAAAGCATGCCGTCCTAGGCTCACGGGGTGATTTTGGACGTGAATGCCCCTCGCGCCTCGTTTCTCTCCCTGAGAGGCCTGGCCATTCAGCATTGGTCAAGGCAAAATTTAAGCGACCATTTAAAAAAAGCAGCAAGCAATAAGCGACCATTTAAAAAAAGCAGCAAGCACTGGGAATTGAACCTGAGACTGCCAACCTCAGGCTGTGAACACCTTGCCACTTGAGCTACAAATAATTTATGTATAGAAGTCGCCCGCAACGCTATTTAATAGGGGCAAAGAAGGAAAAATACCTCCTAATTAATGACTCCTTGGTAAGCACAATCATGTCCTAAACGTCATGTAATTCTAGTATGGAGGGAGTATAAATTTAGCTAAATTTCGGATAGTTTAACTTGAACTAAGCCTAAGATTACATCTTTTTAGTGACGCAGGTAGTAATGAAAGGAAAATGTGTGCTTGTTTTTTCTTCAAAATAAATACGGCATCCTATGTATATCAGGTCATGTGGCCCTGAGGCCCACCTACCATAGATTCAGGCATACACGTAAGATCGAGAAGCATTGAAGAACAGGGTGCGCCTAGTGTGAACGGCTAATGAGTGCCAACTCAGACGGGTGCCGTGACCCGCCGCTGCAGGCAGCTGGACAGTGGGTCCCATGAATCAGTGCGTGAAAGCTGATCCGCCCGACGCGCGTCATGGGCTCCTCCTGATTGGCCGCGCCGCGTGGGTCCCGGGGTCCAGTGGGGAGTAATTGAGCCCCATGCTTGGCCTCTCGTGACTCGTGGCAGAGTTAATTAATGTGATTTGATTTTTTTTGGATCCAAACTCAAAATGGTATTTGCGGACTTTGCTTTCATTTTGATACTTTTGTTGGTGGGGGGCGCTGGTACGTCACTAGTACATGCGTTCTTGAAAGAACATAATTATAAGTTTGATTAGAATCAAATTAGTTTAAGTTTGACTAACTTAGTGTATAATGCTAATATAACAGTACAAATATTTAAAATTTAAAATGTTATGTTGTGAAACATACCTTCATAATAATCTATGACAAATACTTATTTAGTATGATAACGTTAGGCAGTGTTTCGTTGATATTGTTAAAGTTTAACACGTACAATAGCATTTTTTGTTTTATTTAAAAATTAGTGTCTAATTATGGACTAATTTGGCTCAAAAAGATTCGTCTCGCAAATTACTCTCTAGCCATGTTTTTAGTTTCATAAATAGTCTACATTTAGTACTTCATGTATGTGTCCAAACATTCGATGTGACAGGTGGTAAACTTTACCGCTCGTAACCAAATAGACCCTTAGTTATATTTAAGATAGTTTAATTGAGAGCTATTTTAAAATAACATATTTTAACAGAGATGTCATATTTTAAAAATGGGAGTAGTATCTTTCATCGAGACATATAGTATGAAGACTTTGACAAATTCTAAACAGTAGCAACTGAATATGGACAAGTGCGGTTGCAAGATGATTTTGTTTTTTTTTTTTTTGAAGAAACAAAATGATTTGATTTGTTTGAATGCTAGCTAACGTTGACATGGATTACAAGAGCAAACATCAAGTAAACCATCATCGAACGACGGAACGAGCTTGCCAACCAAAGGTTGTTTCGATCAATTTAATTTAGAGCCCGACGTGTGGTCGGTCGGGTTGACTAGGTTGCCACCCAAAGCAAAGCAACGTCTCGCCTACTGGTGTGGATCGGTGATGTTGCCTGCAGATGTTTTTTCTCTTCCCTATTGGTTGGTAAAAAATCGCAACGTTAGGCCAGTCTCAATGCATAGTTTCATGGTACAGTTACCAAGACTATAAACTAGGTAACCGAGCCACAAGAGTTTCATGGGGATAAAACTCCTCTCTCATCTGATGAAACTCCTTCATTTAATGACCCTGCCAAATCAGCAATTTTGCTTATGTGGCACCATATTTAATGTGCATGACACTCTCATGAAACATGCATTGAGAGTGGCCGGTGGTGCATGCATGTGCGGAAGATCTCCATCACTTGGCGCGCGTCGTAATTAATTTAGCGAAAATGCGAAATATATATATATATATATATATATATATATATATATATATATATATATATATATATATATATAGATTTGGCCCATGTAAGCTAATAAATGCGATCCACGTGAAGCCAGGCTCGTGGATCTCACACTGCAAAGTAAGATTTGGCATATGCTCTTGTGCATATGACCATCTGATCTATCCGCATTGTTTAAGAATCAAGCATTGCAGTCTCTCTCATGCAGTGTTCAAATTTCGATGTGTGTTAGTCATAAGTGCACACGCCTCCAATGAAACACCTTGTTTAGTTTGTGATTTTTTTTTAGTTTTAGATACTGTAGCACTTTTATTTGTATTTGATAATTCTTATCCAATCATGGATTAACTAGGCTTAAAAGATTCGTCTCGTAAATTACAAACAAAATATATAATTAATTTTTTAATCTATATTTAGTGTTCCATGCACGTGCCGTAAGATTCGATGTGGTGGAGAATCTAAAAATATTTTTAGGAACTAAACAAGGCCTACTACTCAGCTAATAATCGGTGTCTAAGCTCTTCAGTTTCTTGAAGGTGTGAATGGTGGAACAGCTTAAAAACTGACCGCTTCTATTCGTAAGCAAGTCTGAAATGGGACGACAAGCAATGGGAAGAAGAATAGCATGCGGAGACGTGTGTTCCCTGCTCCCCCGGCCCTTAACCGTCGGCTGGTTAGCAAATGACGGTGCGAAATCGACTGCTACTTTCTGGCACTGGAACCGTCGTTTCGTTCTGTGGATAGGACTGAAGGACGGGATCGAGGGCCGGAGAGGATTGGAGGATGTGTGCGTCGGTCTCGTGCAAATGCTTCACTTCATTTCATTTCTGTAGTCCAACTAGCATCAATGCATCACATCGCAGCATCCGTCGAAAAATGTATGGAAGAAAATTGGGCAATAAAAGAGCTGGCACTATTCACCATATATACTAATATCTGTAGCATTTTGCGGGTTGAGTTGACTGACCTGCAGCGCATTATGCTCGCACGTAGTACTTAGGCCTTGTTTACTTTGCAAAAAATTTTGTTTTTGGCTACTGTAGCATTTTGTTTTTATTTAACAAATATTGTCTAATCACAGAGTAACTAGGCTCAAAAAATTCATCTCACAAATTACAGGTAAACTGTGCAGTTAGTTTTTATTTTCGTCTATATTTAATGCTCCATGCATGGGACCAAAAATTTGATGTGACGAGAAATATTGAAAATTTCTGCGAACTAAACAAGGCCTGTACTCCCAGCCCTAACAAGGCCAGCTTGCATTGCATTGGTGTCGTCATCGATACATAATAATGGAGGTCAAACTCCTATTTAGTATAATTTCGAAGTCTAGCTTGATTTTAGGACTATCTTATTAGCTATACTACTCAAAGTGACAGAAGAAGCATCTCTGGAACGAATTAACAAGCGATGCTGTCATGCTGAGATTGACTTGCACGCGCCGGTGCCAGGCCAATTCGTACGTATGTGCGTCAGTGCGTGCAGTTGCAGTCTTGTTATCCTTCATCAGTTGCCTGTAGCTGAAATTGCAAGTCTCTGGACAGCCTCGTGTGCCTCGTGGCAATAGAGACTGCTGACTGCTGGAGCGATGGAGACCGGGGGCTGGCTGGACCGCTGGTGGAGAGCCTCGGAGCCGGGCACGTGCGTGTGAAAAAGGCGTCGCGTGACATCGTCCAGTCACCGACTACAGTACAATGCAAGCTGCTGACACAAGAAGAAGAATAATGACATCCCATCGGTAGTGAAGCTTATACAGTAGTTACTTGTCACCGAGTACTAGCTAGTTTGGTAACGTTGTTAGTTGGTAGCGTACTACTTGTCATCTATCTCATGCATGGGCCCGACTTAAAGCTCGCGACGACGTATGATTAGTACATGACTAATGATTTACTAGTATCGATCATTTATGTAATGGACGGGACGGCCAGCACAGCCTTCTGATTGACTGATTCTGGAGCCGGGCGGACCGACCGGACCTCTGCTCTGCCGGTTATTGTGTCCACCACGGTTATTGTGTTGGATCGCCAGCCAGACAATATCATTTTGTTAGTCTGTGCAAACTTTGTACGTATTCTAAGATGACAACAAATTAACCCGAGTAGTACATGACTAGAATACAAGATCCTAGCCTGCAAGCCAGGCCAAAAGCTGCTTGCAGAACCCGACAACTGAATTAGTGCACGTGGCACAGCCCGTTGTTTTTTTTAAAAAAAAAAAATCAAAATCCATCAAAACTGTCGGTGGCGGCAACGTCGCTCAGCAAGCATGCTAGTGATGCTATGCTAGCACTTAACGTACGAATGGTTGTTGGTTGGTAGCTGGGTAGTGGAAGCCGTCCAGGCGCAACTACAGTCGCTTGGTTGAATCGGGCATGGCGCATGGCCCATGGCCCATGGGCCGTGCCGGCGGGCCCCCAGCATCAGTGCCCGCTTCATGATGCATGGATGGAGTGAGAGACATGCAGTACTGTACATCAGCAGCAGCAGTGCACTGATGCACTGCACACAGCACACTGCACGGTGCAGATGAATGAAAGCGAGGACGATGAGGAGAAGCATCAGTAGATTGCCTGCCCATTCTTCGCCGGCCACCAGTTCACCAATAATGCATGCATGCGTGGCGTCCCGGCCGAGCGATAGATCCAGCACTGCACTAGCGTGTGTCGTGGCGCTAGCTTACCTAGCTCCAGGCACTCTAGGCACGGATGGATGTCGTCCTGCTGTTCACTTAACTGATAATAAATCATGATTGAAAGTATAATTTGTTAATTTATTGTAAAAAAAACACTATAAATAGTTTGCAGATTCGAACAACCTCTCCGGCCGGCATGCTCGTGGTCGTGAGCCGGGTTGGGGCACGGTCGTACGGCTCGCCACTCCGACGTGCCGGAGCCGCCATTGGTTCATTCACTGGATTCATCGGAGAAGCGCATGCATGCTGCCGGAGCAAAGCTATCGAGTGGGCCGGGCACTCCAGACCACGTCCGAGATCGAGTTCGTTATCTGTTCATCCAGAGCGAGCGGAAGAGCTTGATCATTTAATTAAGCACACACATTTAGGCTGCGTTCGATTGGCACGGATTCATGCCCTGGAACCGTTCCTGCTCAAATCCTTGTGCATTTACCTAGCGAATCAATGATTTCTGCTAGGATTAGACACTAAACGAACGCAGCCTTAAGAGATTTGCACCTAACCAAGGTATTATATTATTCTAACTCATATTGGATTTAAATAGCTCACAAAAAAAACAAATTGACGACTAGCTAGCAAACTAACCACTAGGCCAATTCGAAGACAACCATGCATGTATATATATGGTTAGTGACAAAAAAATCTCCATTGCTGTGATCTCTAGCATTTCATATGTCCATTTCACCGTACATCTTTTTTTCCTCGACCCTTCCGTTGGGAACTAGCTAGGGATAGATCGATGCAAGGTTTTAATAATAAAATAATAAATAACCTGCCGGATGTTGCAGCGCACACAAGTGTCCTCTTGCATTCTTGTACGTACCTACACCTACTATATGATTGCATGGCACATGGAAGACGATCCTAGGATTTCACAAGGATCCTGGACATGATTACTTTCGACTTAAAATAAAACTAAGGTAGGCCCATAGTTAGTCTTCAATCAACTGAAAATTTTTCTCTATGCACGTTTGTCCAACTTCTCGGTTCCATCGAGAGTAAAATCAAGTACTAGTTATCCTATATACTACTATATATTATAGTCCAAAGCTAACAAGGATCCAAATAAATTATGTCATTACATAGGTTAATTACTGTACAATATACTAGAGCAACGCAGCATATAGAGAATTTGGCCAGCACCAGCATCCTCGAAAGCAGCCAGCCGGTCGCCACGCCATACCTACAGTCAGTACTGCTGGGCCTTGCATGCGGCATTATTGTTTTTGACGATTCAGCGCCAAAAACAAAACAGCAACAGCACGTTAACTCTCCACCGCCCGTACGGCCGGCCGGCCCCTCGATGTATATACGTCCATGCGGTGGACCTCCGCTCCGGATTCTCTGCTCGCTCTGAATTTTTAGGGCACTCACAATACAGACTTTATCATAGAGTCTAAAATTATTTATTATATCGAACAATGTGGACTTGGAGTCTAAATAAGACTTGGAGTCTTATTTTTTCTACCTCTTTCTTCAATAAATATATTGCCACATCAGCAAAATACCATAAATAATATGTAATTAAGTGTCTTGGACTCTGTGATAGAGTCTTGCATTGTGAGAGACATGGTATTGGGATTAAAAAAGAGAGACATGCATGACAGGAAATGATTTCCTTAGACAAGAAAGGAACCAAGATATATGAGAGGTGTGATAGCTAGCTAGACGATTTTAGAGAGAACTGAAGACAAGTGATTGGATAAAGTTTTATTTTGAGGAAACTACCCATATATCAAGAATTAATATGGCTTCTATGTCTATTATTCTCTCTACACATGATATCTATGGCAATGGTTTCTCAGTTATTCTAACACAGATGGAGAGTTATTCTAGTTGGGTTTGGGGATTAGGGCACTCACAATGTAAGACTCTATCATAGAGTCCAAGACAATTAATTACATATTATTTATGATTTTTTGCTGATGTGGCAACATATTTATTGAAGAAAGAGGTAGAAAAAATAAGACTCCAAGTCTTATTTAGACTCTAAGTCCACATTGTTCGAGGTAATAAATAACTTTAGACTCTATGATAGAGTCTGCACTGTGAGTGCCCTTATAGTTACGAAGTGATTCTGCAATGATTCCAGTGAGAATTGGATAGACAACAATGTTTGACAATATATTTTAAGCTCTAGATCATAGAGTAAATGGAAAATTAATTCTTGATGCCTAGCTCAAACCTTGTACGTACGTACGTACGTACACTCTCGGTCCAAACTGCGCGCGTCAAGCTCATCGATGTGGTACGTTACCCATCATCCATCATGATTCGTTTTCTTTTCAGACGATGAAGATGACTATATATATATATATATATATATATATATATATATATATATATATATATATATATATATATATATATATATATATATATATATATATATGCCACGATGGAGATGGAGATGGAGGTGCATGTTAGTGTACATGCTGCACCGTCACTGGCACTGCACATGACAGTTGATGGGTAGCCACACAGGTTGGACGACTATTGTTTCTTCCTGTCCGGCCGGGACGGCGGCATGCATGCATGAGATCGACGCCTCGACGACGGATCCACCGACACCAAAGCTGACGCATGCTTACGCAGTTACGCTGTCATGCATGCCTTATATTGATGCATGCACATATATGTTCGGCCATGCATGCAAGCTCATGGTCCGTCGTCGTCGTAGCCCATCCCAATAGGAGACGCATCTACTACTAGCAGCTGGTACGTAGTACACGACTACTACACGTACCATGCATGCATGCACGCTCGAGTATTTGTACAGTATGAATGTAGCGACAGTCCAACACGCAGGTACGTAGGTGCGCTGTTTCGTTTCTATGTGTCCAGCTCCTCCCCGATGCATGGCAGGCATGCTCCATGTATGCATGGGCTGACAACTCAACAGCAGTGTATAGGAATGGACAGGGACATGGCACCATGCAGGCTAGAATCAATTCGTCTGGTTGATTCATACTACGTATACTGCTGAAATTTTTCCACCGAAAAATTTCAAATGTGGCTACTTTTTTTGTAAAAAAATTATATTGCTGGCCCCTGGATATGTTTAGTTCCCGATTTTTTTGGTTTTGCATACTGTAGCGCTTTTATTTTTATTTGATAATTATTGTCCAATCTTGAATTAAATAGGTTTAAAAGATTTATCTCGCGATTTTCAGACAAACTGAGCAATTAATTTTTGTTTTTGATTATATTTAATGCTTCATGCATGTATCACAAAATTTAATGTGACCGCAAATTTTGAAAACTTTATAGTTTTTGATGTGAACTAAACAAGGCCTTAAGAATCACATTTCTGCTGTCTCCTTCATGCTGACGGGCAGGGCAGGTTCGGCCGGGCCACCCATCCGTGGTGCGGCTCCCGGGCATCAATTGGTGGCCTACGGCCCACCAAGCATAGGGCTTCGACAAGTTTATGGCCCAGTCGAGGCTCTAGAAGCGGCCTAGAAGAGAACATATTGGGCTTTTTTTTCTTCATTGACTGACTCGTAGAACGTGTCGGCCTTGCCGAGCTTGTAAGGGAACGGGCTGCAGACGCGCGCGCAGTCATGGTCTCGCATGATTCGTTCCGGGCCGTCGTTCATTTCATTTAGGGCCCAACTACACTATCCCAGCCTGCCATGCATGATGCTAATGGGCCGTAACAAGGCCTCCATTTGTTAGAAGAATGATTGGGCTTCAACTGCACACAAGAGATACTGGATGGAGTCCACTAGAAATGTCCGCGGCGTTGCCGCTTTATGGCCAGTGGTTAGCTATGGGTCGTATATGTGTCTATGTGTTTTTGTTTTTTCTTTGTATGACGTATATTTTAAGTGTATTTATTTTATTTGTTTATATGCGTGATATGATGTATTCATATATGCGAGTGTACGGAATGTCATATATATAGTGAAGTATTTGGCTTCTTATATGTATGTCGGCGATTATTTGTTTTGGATTATTTTGTATTATAAGTCAGTATAAACTTAAAGGATTAGGAAACAAGTATTATGAAAAAATGTATGAATTGATTTAGAGTTAATGTGGGGAGAATTAGAAAGCAAAGATTGTGAAAAAAAGGGTATAAATTTATTTAGAGTTAGTTTTGGGGAGATATTTTCAGTTCATATGCGATATGAGGAAGAAATTAATCACTGACATAACATTATAGATAAAATTATAGATGTATATATCTATCAAATAAAATGCATTAAACCATATGATATTTTAAGTTAAATGCATAGATCTAGTCATAAGAAACTCAATAAAACTAGTTTGGTTTTTTATGATTTTTCTATAATTTTTTATGAATTTTTGAAGATCTATATTTTGAAAAGAAAAAATTAAAAATTAATTGAAAAATAAAACTAGCATAGGGCCATATTCGGCCCACTTAGGCCCAGCAAGCTGAGATAGTGTGCGAATACAGACTGATATTTGATTTCAGTAAAGTTCGAGGACTATTTTGAATAAAAAAACTGAGAGAGTGGGCTGGACGGCGGGTTATATTTCAACAAAGTACGAGGGTTTTTTTTGCAAAATAATAGAGAATGGCTCGATCTGAGCCGTCCAGCCGGCCGATCGGACGGCCGGGAATTGGGCGCGACGTAGCCACGCTCCCTGGGCCTCTTTTGGTGCATGAATCGTCTTTAGGAGATGGAGCAAACGACCGCCGCATAAAAGAACAGCGAACAATCAAATAATCCGAAATTTTTCTCTTTTAGAAAAAAATTATTTGTAAAAAAAATATTTTTAAGGTTGTAAGGTTACACACAATTTTTATGCATAAATTTTACAAACGAAACTTATCGCCACGATTTCTTAGAAAGTTACAGTGTCATACTCATAAATTTGTGTATAATGTTTTTGGAACAAAACATACCACCAAATATTTCTTTTAAAAGGTTAAAAAAGTTATACACATAACATTTGTGTATAACATTTTGTAGAACAAACTTATCCCCATAATTTCTTATCAGAACTTTTTATATAGTTTTTTACATAATTTTATAGATAACTTATCTTGACAACTTTTCTACATTGTAACCCAATTTTTATTCATAACTGTTAGTGGAAAAATTTACCATAAAAAATTCTCAATGTATTTTTTTTTCACAATTTTTGTGTAGTATTTTTTTTTACAAATAACATAACTCATACACATATTTTTTTCTTATTGTCTAATAAATTTTTCTATAACTTATTTCGGACAACCTTCTAAATCTTTTTTAAAAATATTGATAGCATATAGAACGAAAATCGATAGGTTACTATAAATAATAAAAAAGATAAAAGATAAAATAAAATGAAAATAGTAATTTGTTAATAAGAAAGGTGACTCGCTTCAACTTGACATAGCACTGGAAGGATTAAAAAGAAAGGATAAGTGGATCTTGCCGGAACAGCTGCCGTGGAGGCGCGTTCACTCCGTGTGCACGACCGTGATTGTATTCGTTATGCTCATGATATTGCACATTGGTATTGTATGGGGACCTGAGTGATAAGGATGGAGATAGCTCTCCAAATGAATACTCACGTTCTTTTTTAGTGTACCTAAATAAATTAAATAAAAAAAGAGAAAAAAAATTATCTATTTAGTTCATTAAATTAGACTAGAGAAGAACCTCGAGTACCCATTTAAAGCACTGTCCCCATTCTTACTGAGTGAGCATGTTTGGCTTGATCCCTTCCCAAACTTTGTAATAGCACTTGCACTACCTGATGCTGCTGTATCAGTGGTGACTGATCAATAATCAAAAGAGTTGATTTTGAAAAAAAAAAAGATTTGGGGGTTCAGATATCCCTGACCTGCAAACCCCAAACACTTGTCTTTGGGGGATAGAATAACGGTAAGAGAAGAATATCCTATCCTATCACTATGGGCAAGTGTCTGCAATTATACACACAGCTATAGAAAATAGTGAACGGTCAAGTATAAGCACACACAGCTATAGAAGAATATCCTATTCTATCACTATGGAGTAGTTTTCTCGATGGCCATAGCATGATCACCCGAGACCTTTACGCCATTATGAGTGACCGGCTACTTGTTTAGTATCACCCATTCACCCATTTCCATCATGAAGTATGGGGCCACACACACACTCATCTTCGATGCCATCTTGAACCGCCCATGCACACAACTAGCTTCACCATCCCGAGGAGGCATGCAAAGGCAGGAAAATCTGCACAAAGCACTCTTTCCTGGAAAAAAAAAACTTAACCATAATAGTGTAAGAGCATCTCTAAGAGATTAGCTAAATTATTTTCCAAAGGTAAATTTAGCTGTTATTGAAGAAAAAACGTTTCCAACAGACTCTGTACTATTTAAATTTAGTAGCTCTCCATCCTTCTTATTCGCTCTCTACTTTTGGATAGCCTACCTCACTAGCCATCTTTTACAGAGTCCATTGGAATACTCTAATACTTTTTTGTTAAATTTATTTTAGAGAGTAGCTAAATCAGTAAATTTGGCTAATATTTTTTGCTAATCTTTTGGACATGCTCTAATAGTGCTAAAAAAGAAACTTGCTCAGTCCCGAAAAGAATGTCGTTCTCCTATCTCGAAAAGTAAAAAACTTAACCATACACTATATAAATCTATTAATATTTATGGAGTATAATTGTTATCACTAGATAGATCACTGAATATATTATTTTATAAAATTATTTGAAAATACAAATATTGCTAAAACATCCTTTATAATTCTAGCCAAACTTAATAATCTTATAGCGATACTTCTTCTTAGACGGAGGGAGTAACCAACAACCCTAGCTAGTATTATTATTAAAATCGCCATGCATTTCCTATATCTTGTCTGCATGCAGCTAGATATTCAGGAGCCGCCGTTTTCGTGGCGCGCCGACTTTCCTCACCTGCCGGCGAAAACAAACCACGAACCAGAAATGGATGCAATGTCAGCGCCGAACCCGAAATACAGGAGATGAGATCAGCGGAGGCAGCGGTTTCGTTTTCTTCTGCTGCCCTGTGGTCTGTGGCCTGCTCTGGCTCTCCATCATATCCTTTCGTCAGAGCAAGATCGATGAATGCGACCTGGATGACATAAAACTCTCTTGCTATTACTATTTCCTTGTGGAGTGGAGTCAGCGACGCCAAATGTCAACCCTGAAACCTCCGGCCGGAAGGATGACAGACACAGTTGCTATTATTGCTACAGGTGAAATCAACCAAACTCAACGCCCTACCTGCAATGTTTATCTTTGGGGGGTTGACTTGCAAAGATGGCCAGCGCCGGACCGGATACATATCTAGTCTAGTATGAGGCTTTGCATTGGGCTGCATCATCTGCTCATGTTAACTTCATCTCATTCTCATGTCAAACCACTTGCTAAAAATAAAAGCATTTGTAAGCATGAACGCTTGCTTGCAGGGAAGTCAAGAGATCCTTCTGGGAGATACTGCGTCATGCACCTGTTCATTGATCTGGTCTATGCTGACTTGACTAGTTCCACCGCATCCTATGTGGCGCCGTTACCGTTTTTGTATTGTGATAATGATGAGTTTAGCAAGTTTTATTCAATTAACGGCTTTCTGTTCCTGAACTTTCGCGTTAATTAAGGTCATTTTGTTTGGTTGAATTTTTCAATGCATAAAATTTGGTGCCAAACAAAACGAGTATGATAACATAATGGAAAGCACTCGTATGTACTACTTCGCAATCAATCACATATATATAGACCGCAGTCATGAAATTAGATTCTTCCTATTTTGGTAACTTTAATTACTGTATAACACATAATTCCTGCCGGCTCATTAATATGGGCCGGCACTGATCTTGCTTCACTTCCGAGCCGTGAGTCAAGGGTCCAGCTAACGATATATAGGAGATCCTGTTAAACCCGACACCGAATGAAGCCTCCTCTTGCTGCTGGTTTGAGCCACGACTTGATAATGTTGTGATGCCGTTGGATCACCTACCACTGATTACTCTATTCTCCATCATCGGATCTAGCTAGCTGGCACCACTACTTCTGCATATAAATTATGTCTAGACATGTAGATCGTCACACACAAACAACAGAAAGGTCCCCCTTCTTGTAATCTCATACGGACCCGTAAAACACACCCATTGTTTCACCATTGATAGTCTCAAGAGACGTTCTATGTGTAGAAGAAAACCCTCTATATACACCTTTCCTTTGTATTTAAGATGGTACATGAGAGGTGGTACGCTGGATCCAAGACGTGCTTCTTTCAATACTAGCATGATTCGGTTAGTTCTTGGACACAGCGTGGACTATGTAGAGGCATTGACCCTAGCAGAGCTCGGTGTGTGTGATCACCTTTGATCCCAGTCTAAGTACCAGAAGAAAGTTCACGATCGAGGTGGTAAATTCCAATACCGTCTTAATGGTACACAACTCATACTCTTGGGTTGGATTATAACGTGTCTGTAGGCTTTAGCGCTAACCACTCGATCAATATTTTGGTTGTCCCATCTTGAGTCAGTACCCGCGCAACTACAAAAAATATTGAGAACGTAACTGTTAGATTAGAATGAGTGATGATGTACATATATCTGCCTTTTGTAAAAAGAGTTGTTAGCTCCAAGGTTAAGGAACTGTGCGTATGTAGTATAGATACACGATGGAAAATATGTCGCCAGCAAAATGTGATTTCTTTAATGGTGACGAATTCTGTGATAATGGCAAGTTGGCTCTCAGATGCGTCGTCTGTTGTCTGTGTGCAAATTAAGTGCCCACGCACGACAACAAGGACCAGTGACTGCAATCTCTACGCTAACCTAGCTTGCAGCAACTTGCTTCACGCCTACCAAAGAAGATCGGTCACCAGGATCCGCGGCCTCTGCAAATTATGAGCAACTTGCTCTACCAAATATAATGCGCGAAACCATGAACCTTTAATAAAATACTAGCACGTACTAACAGCGTACTGTCAGAAACAAATGATTTGCGGATTATTACTGCGATTGACGCGCTGGCGAATGCATTAGAAGTCGTGCAATTGCATCCTTTGCTTTGCAAGTCGGCCGTCGAGAAAGGGACCGTCTCTGCTAAAGTTGAAGCAACATCTTCATCAAAACAAAACAAAAAAAAAGTTGAAGTAACTTCACGCCAGTCCGTCCTCTCGTACAGAAGAGAACCAGGAAAAAGGCTCCGATTCTTGGCGATGCTGCACGCATACCTGATGCCTGACTGGCAGGCACACATCTGAATTCGTTCTGGTTGGTGCGCTGCCGCAGGCATTACAAGTGGCGAGACAAGAACAAGACACGCACCAGCCAACCGCGTGCAGAACGCAGGATGCATGAATGGATTCCGGTCCCGCCGGCCGCCGCTCCAGAGCGGCCAAGTGTTCGTCCGTCCCCGCGCGGCGCGCCGCAGTACGTAGGGATGCACCGCCGCGGGACCAGGCCTGAGACTGATCGAGAGGTCTCCATCCATCCATTCCATCATCCATGTTCCTCCTCGGCAGCGCGCGCCGTCCGTGCTCGTGGCCAAGCAAAAGACGATTCCATTAGCGCGGGCGGGCGCGGCAACCTCCGGCCAACGCCGTTGCCCCTGCGATCCACTCGCCAACAGGATCAATCCAGGGCGGCCTCGTCGTCCGGGACGCGTTCAGCTGACGCGGACGCGGCGCCGCTCCCTCGGCCACCGGGCCACCCACACACGTTGCCCCTTTGCCGATGCGCGAGTCCACGACTCGGAGCCGGAGGGCGACGGGAATATTTGATGCCACCAGGACCAGAACCAGGGGATCTCTCTCGGTTCCCGTGCTGCTCTCGCCGTCTTCCCATGTCCAGGCTCCAGCTCAAAAGCGTGGAGCTTGTCCGCCGTCGAGGCGATTCGCCGCATTTTCATGTCTCGCTCCTCGGCTAGCTGACAAAATCGAAGCCCGCCACCGCCAACGCTGCCACACGTGTTTGCCCAACTCATGCGCTGCTCTGTTTTCTACAGAGTACTAATAAACAGATTAGAAAAAAAAAAAGAGACATGCACGGCTAGCTGCACATAAAACGTTCCAGTATTTTGAGAAAAAAAAAAAGATGGGTTCCTCTCTTAATGAATAAACGCCCAAGTTTGCACGTTCATGAAAAAAAAAAAAGAGAGAAAGATGGCCACAACATTAAAATATGCTCGTCTTACTAGCGGAGAATCTTAACATAGTGTTCACGTTAATCCTTACAATATATACGGTAAAGTTAAAAAAAAGGGATAAATTCTAGGTATCCTTAGAAAAAACAGAAAAAAGGGATAAATTCTATACATCCTTACGAGGAAAAACAGAAAGACCTTACCATTAATTGGGTATGCTGTAATCATCATTGCTAATGATAATATTGATTAGATCTAATACTTGCTTAGAGACCATTGATTCTAATATTTTTTTGGTCACTTCTCCTGTATTTTAGGTGTCTGATTTTTTTTTCTACTGTTTAGAAAGCATGCAATTTTGTCACTGTTTGGCTATAGAAAAAGATATAAATCGTCTCTTGTCAATTGTTCTTTTAATTGTACTAGTTAACTATTTAAGATTGTTACTTCAATGATTCTAAAAATCAAGGCACCTGAAATATAAAACTCCTTTTTCTACCTAGAAAAAATATGCATTCGGTAGTTTTATTTTAGGAGAATAATCGGATTTTCGCATTCAAACCAAGGAAGCGAAATTCATCGTTGCTATTCTCAAAAGAATTTACTTAGCTTACGCCCCATTTCTGGCTCTTTGCTATAGTGTACAAAGGAGCAGAAACTGGTGAAACTAAGAAATAGTGGCTTCACCGCCTTTGCTATAGTCTTTTTTTTTTTTAGATAAGAGAGAAAAACATATCCTCGCTATAGGGCATGGAGGAGCTGAAGCCGAAGCCACGCAGAGTTCTACCAAACGACCTTAGGGTAGTGACGCAAGGTTGATGGCTGCAATGTCTTGTTTTCTTGGTGCAAAAGATAGTTTTTTCCCCCAAACATTAGTGCTCTTATTAGATCAATGCATGCCAGATTATATTTCTGTCTTCTTATCACCTTGTTTGTATAGCGTCCGGCTGAGATTTTTCTTATAACAATATGGTAGGCTGGTAGCTCTCATGCTGCTTTTTTTTATTAAAAAAATGACATGCCAGAATTACATGTTATGCTGCAACTAGTCACCAGCTGGTACAAATATCACCATTGCCAGATGTTCTTGCCAGGTAGGAGAACTGAAGAATTTTCAGTGTTCTACTGTTGTGCATCACGACAAGTTACAATGTCGCATCAAAGAGATGAGCTCAGCTACATAAAATTTGTTATCCTGGATATGTGTTCCCTTATTTAGCTGGTTGACAAAGCTTACCGGCTTAAGGAAGGGTTGACATTTGGAACTCGATTTCTTTTTCTTTAATCAATACGTCCGCTATCAACACTTTCAAATCTTTTTTTATATAAAACTACTCCATATATAGTAGTAAACCTCCATCCAGTAACATGTTTTAAAATCACAAGAAGTCAATCAGTATTTACCTCTCAATAAACATATATAGAAAAAATATGTAGCAACAGAAACTGAAGAAATTGGGAGCACATCATCAGCGCGCGGTTACCACAATTGAAGTATCGGAGATGCTTTGCATGAGCCATGTAAGAATTCTTAGACGAGTCTCGGTGGAGAGTTTTATTTTATTATTTTCAAGATTGCTACATGTCATATAGAATGAAATAAAATTTGGATAAAATATTCATTTTTAATGTAAAATTTTATTTTATGGTTTTATAGACATTTAATTTTATGACTCATAGAGAGTTGGTAATTCTATGGTCTCATTATAATATTGACATGGCATTAAAAATGCATATGTGGCCAGCTTTTTTTTTTTTAACGAACCGGCAGGAGAGCTGTCCGCTATATTAAAAAGAGGATATGTGGCCAGCTATTAAATGCAGTGTCTCTCCATTTCCGAGGCAATAGTTATTGTTACAAAATCGATGTTACCATCAATCGAAAAATAAAAAAGAATCCTCTCGATTAACTACTCTGTGTTTTAATTTGTCCAATAATGTGATTTACCCTCAAAATTTTACTTTGTGACTTCGTCTAATGCTGTTGCTGCTGCGTCGACACAGCTGTTTCCTTGTTCCACCTGTCCATGAAGCGGCTCATCCTCGCGAGTGCAACATCCAGCGTGTCCAAGCTCATGTTAGCGAAGCACACCCTGAACCAGCCGGGCTCCGAGCAATGGCACGACGAGCCCGGCGAGATGTTGAGCTTGACCTCCCGCAGCATCCGGTCCCACAGCCTGAGCTCGCCGGCGACGGTCGCTTCGCCGAGCAGCCGCCTCATGTCCATCCACACGAACAGCCCGGCATTGCCCCGCAGGCACGGCACGCCGGCGCGGGCCAGCCCGGCGACGATGTGGTCGTGCCGCGCCCGGAGGCGCTGGCGGTTCGTGCGGATGTAGGCGTCGGCGAATTCCGCGTCGGAGAGCATGGCGGCGAGCGTCTTCTGCGTCTGCGACGACACGAGCGTGAAGCTGGACATGCGGCGCGCCGTGGTGACGACGGCGTCGTTGTACGAGTACACCACGCCGACGCGGAACCCCGGGAGGCCCAGGTCCTTGGACAGGCTGTACACGATGTGGACGCGCTCCGCGACGCCGCCGCGGGACTCGACGAGCTCCGCCACGCTGACCAGGTCCGGCGCCGCGAAGACGGAGCCGGAGTAGATCTCGTCGGAGATGAGGTGGATGTTGTGGCGGACCACGAAGTCGAGCACGTCCTCGAGGACCGACCGCTTCACGGTGGTGCCGAGCGGGTTGGACGGGTTGGTGAGCAGGACGGCGCGGACGCGCATCCCCGCGGCCTCCGCCTCCTCGTACGCCGCCTGGAGCGCGGCCACCGTCACCTGGAACCCGTTGGCGCTGTCGCAGTGCACCGGCACGATGTTCACCCCGGTCCTCCACCGCAGGTCTCTATCGAAACTGCAAACCAAAGCAGAGCCAGCCGCCGCCATGTCAGAACGAGACGAGAGCACTGTCTGTCTGTCTGTCTGTGTAGAGCACTGTGGCAGTGTATGCGACAGTAGCATAGATAGCACTGGTCGGTGCATGCATGCAGCTTGCTTGATGTACTTACCCAGGGTAGTAAGGAGTAGGGATCAGCAGCGCGTCTCCGGGGTTGGCGAGGATGAACGTGAGCAGCTCGTTAGCCGCCGTGGCGCCGGCGGTGAGCACGATGCGGTCGGGGTCAAACCTGGCCTTGCCGCCCCTAATCTTCTCCATGAAGCTGGCCATCGCCTGCAAGCAAATGACGCGGGTCAGTGTACGTTGCACCTGTCCATGGTCCACCCAACACAACGATCGAAGAGACGAGCAGAGCATGCAGCGCGCTCGGTCACGTTACGCACCATTCTGAAAGCCTTGAGGCCGTGGTAGTCCTGGAACAGCGCGTTGTCCCTGAAGCTGGCAACGCCGGAGCCGGCGGCGGCACCGCCCCAGCTCGCCGCCTCCGGGTGGTCCCTGAGGTACCCCTCGAGGAGGTCGAAGGAGACCTGGTTCTCGGCGAGGCCCATCTGTATGACGCCGCCCGGGTTGGTGGCGGCGTCGTAGGGGTTCTCGTCGTAGGCTTTCCACCCGGCGAAGTAGGGGGAGTCCTCGCCGTGGAGACCGGACGTGGCCACCTTCGACAGGGGAGCAGGCGACGCCGCCGCCGCCGCGTGGCTCTGGTTCGCGCCCAGCAACAGCTTGCCACCCATGGCCGTTCTTCTGCACTTGGCTCACGCACACACAAGTGGTGCAATCGCAAACAAACAGGACTATCTGACGACGATGGCTGCAAAATGGATGGATTTGCAGTGTGCAGGGCAGCTCGAGGAATGAGCAGGCAAGGCAGAGGAGGACAAGAGGCTGTGATGGTCGATCCAGCCAAGTGTGAGGGTGTGGCATATATAGGCGAGCCGAGTAAGATAACTATATATACTCGTGTGTGAAACCACCAAAAATGTCAAAAGGTGTTAGAAAGGGAGAGGGCTCACTCAGTCAGAGCAGAGGGAGGGCGACCAGACTGTCAGCTGCAAATCAAACGATATAATAAAAGCAGGGAGCTTTATTTAGGCTAAGCGCGAGTGCTCAACCTACTCATGAAAACGCTTTGCTAATTCGTTCGTTCCTAGTCAGAGTCAATGATTGAGCCGTGTGAGCTTGAGCAATGGGTATGGGGTAGCAGCAGGAGGGAAAGGAGGGATGCGCTCATGCATCCTGTCCTAGCTGCTACGGATACGGAAGATGCACGGCGGAGTCCAGCTGTTTCCCGCGGCAACAAGAGCAGGGGGCAGCTCCTGTATATGCTGTCGCCTTTCGCCGCCGGCTGATGCAGGCATGGTGCTTCAATTCCTGCAATCGTGCGGACAGATGGGCGGGCGCCTTATCTCGTAGCGAAGCCAGCCGCATTCGTTTGTTTGTTTAATCCCGCGACGCAATCGGAGTCGGAGGTTATGGCCCTGCGCGCGCACGACGACGACGACGCCGACGCCGGTGCTGGTGGGTTTGGCGCCAGCGAAATCCCCAGGGGAATATTTGCCGGTTTCATTAGGGACGAGCTGAACAGGCTCGCATGTCCGTGAATTTTCTTACAGAATCAGGATCGCCTTTAAATTTTTTTCCGTCTTGGCTAGAGGCCCAGCAGTCCGATCGATGCGTCCGACTGAAAACTGAACATCTCGCGCTGTACTGTCTGCGCGTTGTCATGTTGAGTTTTACAACTCCGTTCTGCCTGAATCATGGGGAGTACTGTAGTAGAGTGATGCATATATGCATGCGTGGTGACAGAGCGGATCATGGACTTGCCGGCGTCTGATTACGACAATTAAGCAGGTAGCTAGTCGACGTGTTTGACCTCGAGAGGCGGAGGCCAGCGACTAAACAAGGGCGATGAGCCCCTCTAACCATGGACGACTTGTCTAGCTCTAGCCTCTAGCTGCCCCCAAATCTCAACACCCATCCATAAAAGAATGGCTCTACCTTTTCGAGACGCCAGCGCTAAGCCATCGCGGAGCATTAAGAATGGCCGCTGTGATGGTCTCTGCTCACCGATCGCGAGACCGGCCGGCCATAGGCACATTTTGATTATCCACCTCATGATCCACGAAGTGACTATGATACGAATACGATACCAGGGTCGCCGCAACATAAGGGCACTTACATTGCAGACTATATCATAGTGTCTAAAGTTATTAATTACCTCGAACAATATAGACTTAAAGTCTAAATAAGACTTAGAGTCTTATTTTTTCTACCTCTTTCTTCAATAAATATGCTGCCACATCAGCAAAATACTATAAATAATATGTAATTAATTGTCTTAGACTCTGTGATAGAATCTTGCATTGTGAGTGACCTAATTCGACGATGGACGCCTAATGTATACTACTGTAATCCTCGCTCGCTTTTCAGTTATAGGGTTTGCTTGGTTGGCTTCCAATTCTTGTGCAACAGAAATCATGCATGGTAACCCAAAACTTAGACTTGCCAAAATTAAGGCCTGCTAAAGTTAGGCCTGCCATAAATTGGTGTGCTAATTCTTTGACTATGAACTAATTGATGACTAAAAAATTGGAAGCCAACCAAGCATGTCCATAATCTCTGTGTACCGTCGTATGGAACGTTGTCCGTCCAGCTCCTCCTCCTCCTCCTCCTCCTTTAAACTGGAAATCATATTGGCAAGTACGGGTTTAGATTAAATATTTGTAAGACTATAACAATGCGTGTGGTTTTCTCTGTTGCGGATAGATTATTATTAGCAGATTTGGTGCATTTTTTTTAGAAATAGTAGTCGTTGACGGCTCCTGTCCTTGGGAAGAAGAGGCGCCATGGTATGGGGGGCTCCCCAAAATCTGCTTCCAACATGCTGCGTGCATGCGTAAGCGTCGTCGGAACCGCAGCAAAACCATAGCCGCTGCTGGAAATCCATGGACGCGCGCGAGTGTGGGAACGAACTCTGCTGTGGTTTTGCCAATCAGCTTTGCGGAAAGTGAGGAGAAACCACGGAGGCGCTTCGACGGTTTTCGGCAGCGGCGCCGGGAGGCATTTTTAATCGCATCGTTGCTTGCTTCGCATTCAGCACGCAGGCGAGTGATGATAAGGCTTAGCAGCGGCTTAGCGCCAATCCCTACATCAGCAACGTCAACGTCACGGCTATGGGAAACACCAAAAGGGCAGATTTTGACCGACTCCAAATCCCTACAGTGCTGCTATATCAAGGAATGGCTACCCTTATGGCCTTATACTATACTGCCGGTATTTGAAATTACAAGGCTGATTTCATTTGGTCATGGTTGTAGATTTGTATAACATAAATAGTATGTTAATAGTGTTATTGTGATGACAGCTTTTGGACTTCTCCTAACAAAGGAAATACGTCTTGTAAAGAAAAAGACAGAGGGAGCATTATTTTTTCTCGAATACGCAAAATGTTTGCATGTTGATATTAAACAATTTGATACAACACGTCTTGACGGTACTCTAGGAGTCAATAAAGTTTTATATGGGCGCTCACACCTAGTTAGGCTCCAATAGCTAGTGCAATTTGGCCATGCCAAATTTGCATATAGGCCTTGGTTTTTTAATCTAAAGGTTCATGTGTTCTCACGTACATTGCTACGTCCGGCTGGGTGGGTTTATGATTTTTTTAAACTTTTTTTAGCTTAATTGCATAACTTTTAGGACACTGTTTTAATATATGCAAATGAATATTACTTCATCTATTTTAAATTGTAATTCATTCTAGTTTTGTTCTAAACCAAACCTGTCGGACATTGACCAAATTTATAAAAAATATATTACATTTACAATATCAAAAAAATGCACTATCAAAATATATTTTATAGTGTACCCAACGAATCTTGTTTGGTGTTATAGATATGTGTGTATTTTCTATAAACTTATAGTCAAAACTTCAGAAATTTAAATTAAGACAAAACTAAAGTGAGTTACAACTTGGAACAGTATGACTATATATTTCCTAATAAAGTAACAATGATGTGTAGTTTTTCTTTAAAAAGGTTTTAAGTTGGGTTTATTGGGCTCACGCTAGGCCTTTTTTCCCTATAACTTATAGTCAAAATCGCAAAAAAAAAAAACAAATTAGGACAAAACTAAAGTGAGTTACAACTTGGAACAATATGTCCATTTCCTAATAAATTAACAATTGTGTGTAGTTTTTTTCAAAAAAAAAAGAAGTTCCAAGTTGGGTTTATTGGGCTTATGTACTCCAGGAGTTTTTTTTCTCTCCTATTGCAATGTTTGGACATATTTGCTAGTTATTAAAAAAGAAGAGATAGGAGCCGACATGCATACTACCACACCACTGTAGGTTTAGAAAATAAAGTACCGGTTGGATAATCCACTTGTTATTCTTTTTTCTCAAATTCATGTTGTGCATACTACCACCGCTATAGGTTCAGAAAATAAAATACTGGTTGGACAGTCCACTTGTTATTTTTTTGGTTTAATCATGTTGTTGTTATTGTTTAAAACTGCATGTTCTAGTATAGTCTTTGATTAGAGCAGACTGACAATGTCTATTGCATAATTACCAGCTGAGAATGAGTCGTCCAAAAACAAGGTACGTATTAGGTCAATTGCATAATCATCTGAATGCCTTAATTGCGTACGTTGAGGTGATCTTGAACGTGGTCATAGGAGATCGTTGTTTATTCGTGGGAGGAGATCGAGGGTAGCTTTTCGGCGGATATTTGTGTGTGCGTTTTAGGATCATGAGGACGTGGATTTGCCTGGGATCAGACATCAATTCTTCGGCTAAGCTATCCCTGAAGATATAGAGAGCTACTAACACACATCTCCCTGCCTCAGAACGGGAATCAAATTAAATCAAACATGGCGTCTGGTAGGTGAGGCTATAGTTCCAAATGATGATGGAGCCAAGCCTGCATCCAACTGTGCACGGCATCAAATCCCGATCGATCGAGCTCCTTTTGCATCGAGGTCATATGCAATCTCATCGCCTTTGTATTTTATGAGATACGAAAGATCGGTTAGGTGTGTGCTCGATCGCTCCATGGTAGAGAGGCACTCACTATACGTGCTGATAAATTTAATTAAGTAGGCACCTAGTTAGCTACCTACGTAGTAGACCAATGCAATGTGTCACACTCCGATGTCAGCAGCAGATTGGCACGGCTATACTGGTAGCTAGCTGCAACAACCAAAGAGAAGGCACAACTTGCGTCAGCGGCTGCTGGTGACACGAAAAAAGTCCTCGCGCAGCGCGTGCATCAGGAGTACTAATCAGAAAATGGGACGTACGGTATATATATAGAATTATTAATGGAAGGAACTGAACATACACCCTCTACCCCAAGATAAGTGATTAACCGTTCGACTAATTCAAAAAATTTACATAAATATTATTTATTTTATTATTAGATATATTTTAATTAATAATTTATTTATTTAATAGTTTGTAAAAAATGAATAAGTTAAATGATTAAATATGATATCAAAAATAAAAACATCACTTATTTTGCGATGGAGAAGAAGGTACTTATCTATAGTCAAACTAACTGTCGGTTAGTGAGCTTGGTAGGCTGATAAGCAGCGGCTATATAGGTGTATGTACAAAAATGAGGCGACGAGACAAAGGATAAAAACTTTCTTTTTGACCACAGCATAACTCGATTTAATTAAAGGCCGGCCGCTCCAGCTACAGATAGATGGTCAAAATCAATGCAAACGCTGAAGTCGGCCATGGAAGACAAGCAAGCAAAAGTCGCCGTCCATCCAAACTGTGTCGTGGTCTTTCTGTGGCAGGAAGACAGCATTTTCGTCTCGGCCGTAACTAAAGTCAAAACCTTTTGTGACAAACAAACAAAAAAAAAGCCATGACCTTTTTTTTTTTCTTCAAAACAGATTAACGAGGGCAATAGCGACCATGAAATGCATGCAGCGTGTAGGTCAAGGGGATCGGGTCGTCGCGCGTGCGGCGTGCCGCGCGCCAGATGCACCAGAGTCAAATTCTCGCCGCCGGCGACCGAGCTGAAAGGACCGGCAGTGTCGTCGTTTGTGCCGTCGTCCTGGACAAGCAGCAGTGCAGCGTACGATGGTACAGCTATAGTACAGTAGTTCAGCTCGGCCGCCGCGTGGGCAGTGCCGATCAGGATCAGCCGATACATGCCCAGCTCCGTGCCAGCGGGGCGGGAGAGGAAAGACCGTGTGGCGTTCCGGTCGCCTCCGCCTCCACCTCCCGCCTCCGCCCTCCGGGGCCTGGTTGAAAGCGATTGAAGCACGCGCGTGTACGAGCGCGTGCGTGCTCGTGGTGTCTGGTAGAGGCCTTGTTCGGTTTCCGGGTATTATAGTATTTTTGTTTTTATTTGATAAATATTGTCTAATTATAGACTAATTAAGGTTAAAAGATTCATCTCACGATTTGCAGGTAAACTATGTAATTAGTTTTTGTTTTTATGTATATTTGATTGCTCCATGCATGTGCCGCAAGATTTGATGTGACAGAGAATCTTGAATTTTTTTTAAACTAAACAAGGCCAGAGTCAACTCCCTCTATCTTCAAATAAGTCTTATGAAAAATATGTTTATTATTATATTTATTTGAACCCTCTCCGTTCCAAACTATAAGACAATTTAACTTGTTTTGATATATCCATTTTACTATACATCTAGATAAAATAATATGTAGGTACGTAGCAAAATGGATAAACCAAAAACTCAAAGCGATTTATAATTTAGAATGGAGAGAGTATCATAATGATTAATACTTCTGTACATGTTTAGTTAAACTTAGAAGTGTTTGACTTTTCAAAGTACTTATAAGATGTAAACTTATTTTGGGATCAAGCTGAGGGAGTACTTGGCCTCTCTCGAGGTTGGAAATGGATAAAATAAAAGACAACGAAGTCAACTGCTCAAAAGTCATAAGGCGGTAGAGAAAAACTACTGACAGTCAACATAGAATTATCAGCAACAAGCATATCTTTAAACATACCTTAAACTAAATTTTGAAGTTTCAGGACCCCCAAAGGTAGAAGGATTATTGTGCATAGGGGATCATCAGACGGTTAGCACATGGGATAAAAGTTTATCCTGATTAAAAAACATAGTATCCTAAGATGGCAAGCATGTGGCTCGCATCTCCAGGCGCCACCGTCGAGTGGCCTCTCTTGGCGGCTACCCTAGGGTGGGTCTAGTCCCAACAATCGCCCTCCCTCGGCACGACGGCCCTAGCCTAGCACGTGGCGTGCGTAGCTCAAGGAAGAGGGAAGAATAGGAAATAAAAAACATAGTATTCTAAGATGGCAAACATGCGGCTTGCATCTCGAGGCAACATCGTCGAGTGGCCTCTCTTGGCGGCTACCCTAGGATGGGTTCAGTCCCAACAATCGCCCTCCCTCGGCACGACGGTTGTAGCCTAGTAGCACGTGGTGTGCGTAGCTCAAGGAAGAGGGAAGAAAAGAAAATGATGAGTGGTCTTATATGCCAGTGTTTATTAAATGGATTTGAGAGCACTGATTTAAAGGATATGTTGAAATACATAGAAAAAAAGACTTTTAAAATTAGAGAAACTCTTAAACCAAAAGTACAAACCCGATTTAAGAGTTCCTCCTAAAGTTATTATACACAATAAAAACGTAAAGCATGAATAGTCAACGGCCGGCATGGACCAGGACCGCCAACGGCTGCCATTTTGGCAGCCACATACATTTCGATGCCCAATAATCGAGCAGTTGTCAATTTGCCATTCCTTGGTCTTCCTCCCCCCCCCCCCCCCCCCCCCCCCCCCCGGGTCTACTCTATTCCAATAATACGAGTATGTTAGCTGATTAGGGGCTTTGTTGATAGCTAGGATTAGTAATTACCTGAGAGCCTGAGACTAAATAATATAAACTGAAATTAGTCTTTTACTCATCTGTTGTGGACATTTGATCAAAGAGAGGCACTAAGCCATGGTGTGCTTGTGACCAAAAATAAAGAAAAGGCAACGGAAAACCTTACGGTGTATCAATTCTAGCCCACATAATGAAGTCCAGGCGGCCCAACTAGCAGCTTGGTCTCGGCCCAACTGTGCTTGTGCACAGTCGTCACGCACAGGCATTGGGCCAAAATCCCTCGAGTCTTCTTCCAATCAGCCCAGCCGCCCAGGCAGAGCGCATCCCTGACCCTGAGGCCCGATCCCTGACCCCAAGTCCCCGCCACCACGCCGTCGAGGTCGGAGCCGGGTGGTACTACAGGTACAGGGGAGGACGACGAGGAGCAACGGCTGCGGGCGGCGCTGCGTCACCTGCAGGCAGAGGCGGGGGTGCTGGAGCGCCTGGTGTACAAGCACCAGAACCAGCACCGCGGCGCTGTCTACTTCCAGCACCTCCTCAAGGTGAGGTCCTCCCGGCACCTGCTGTTGATACCTCCCGTCCCACTGAGCCACTGGTAGCGAGTTTCTGTGTGCGCAGGTACGGATGGACCTGAAGCTGCTGCTCGGCGCCGGCTTCATGGAGGTCCTGAACGCAGTGTTCCCGGTTCTCGCATGCCGCAAGCCGGCCAACACGACCCTCATCCCCACCAAGTCAGTCTGTTGTTGTATTGACTTCCTACAAAATTCACCTGTTTCTATTATCTGATTACTTGGCATGTTGGGATTTTTACTTAAAACTTTACATTTCTGAATTCTGATGTAGGCAGACGAAGAAACCTGGTGCAAACCACAGCCATCATGAGAGGCTTTTGGGTGTTGCCCGCTTGTTATCGCAGGTGTGTTTTGTGTTTGTTGAGCTTTGTTGCGATTGGAATCTTGACAAGTAGGCTCAAAGTGAGACTTTGGCCGCTTAAATATCGTATAAAATCTCAGTCAAAAGTTTCTGTGCCGTATAAAATCTCAAAGTGAGATTTCAGACTTTGGCCGCTTAAATATCGTATAAAATATGTGTCAAAATTTTATCTATCCCGTGCAGATGTCTGAACCTGTTATAAAGGCAGCAATGTATCCTTTTTGTTTTTCTTGTTATACCATGTTTCTGTTTAGTTTCTTAGGTCACAATTAAGACTAGTTGTGCTTGTGTACTTTTACTTGGCTCACAAATAAGACTATACATGTTTCGCATTGGCCATTACATTATTATCATCATAAGAAACTGAAAACACATGTAAATTTTTCTTTCAATTGAAAGATGTCAAAGTTCCTTAACTTAAATTACAGCGAGATAACATTTTTACTTGCTAGATCATTCTTCATTGATCTTTGTATGGCGGTGTTTTCTTTGCTTGCACGAGTAAGGGTCCTGATCTAACAGGTGAGTGTTATAATCTATATAAAGTCGGCTTGGAATCACATGCTAGCTAATATCGTTATTATTTCTGTTTTACCTACATAGCCTTTGACATAGACGCTGACCCTCTGGTATTTGTTTCACAGATGCTACTTGATGTTGTGTCAATATACAATAAGGTCACCGATCTTACTGATAGGAAGCAGGCTGCTAAGATTGGCATCAGTGGAGTGCAGGTGTACTTTACTTCCACACTAGCAATGATGTCATTTTGTATATCATGTAGAAACCGTACTGCCTGAGACCATGTTTTCACTTTTCACACAAACTAATCTTGCTAGCAAATGTAATGAATTTGCTAAATAACTTTGCTTCCTTTTCTTTCTCTTATTCCCACAGGCTTTCAGAGAGTACTACCCCTCTATGAATGATGCGTGTACTGTTCTGGAGTGTGTATGGGTAAAAGATAAATTCGTTTTGCATGAAAAGGTTAACGATATATGTCAGGAAATCCAAGTTGAGGATCAGAAGTGCTGTGATCCTCAGCATGAAACACGTGCATTCATGAGTGAAGGTTGAAATGCTTTATCTTCTATTCTTTATGATAAATGCACGTTGATCCATTGATCTTGAATTCTTTGTCGCCTTTGTCATAATTAGTTGACATGCTCATGAATCATGAGAATGCCTGGTGCTTTGTTGCTGATTTTGATTGAAAAGCAAGCACCTTAGTAGCATCATTGCATTGTTAAATGTTAAGAACATAGCTCAAATTAAAGCTTTGAAGATATTTTGCATTAGATTCCCATGATTCCCAAGCTAGATACCAACTACAAAGGCGTGAGTATGGCTTTTGAGGTTAGTTCATCAATCTTTGGAAGTATGTCACATTAGAGTGTATATTAAACATTTATGGTTCACAGATGGTGGCATGATTTATGGTGAGGAAAAAGTTTACTTAACCTTACGTAGCCTACTTGAATGATAAGCTAACACGGTGATGGTTCTGCCTGAAATGCTCTATGTTTTGCCTATTACAGCTATTTATGGAGTTATTTATATAATTGTAGCTTATAAGTTGGTTAACTTAAAAGTCAGTTGTTGCTTTAGGGAACAAAACAAAAGGTTTTTAGCAACATCTTTTTATTATATGTAGGAGTAGAACATGACCAGTTCTGTTTTTATGGTTCTATGGTCTTTAACTTCAAAAGTTTTTTTTTAATTCCACTGCCCTTTTGTGACCAATTTCAGATATGAAAAGCCTACAAGAAACGAACTGGCAAGCCAACCAGCCAGCCAGACGCTGCTTTAGCGGAGCAACCAGATAAAATGATCCATTCCAGTGATGTTGGAGATTCTCTCAGAGCGGGAGGCAACTAGAAAATGAAAGCGGTGCTTGTTCAGTTCCTGATACTCACGAGACTCTGAAGTGAAAGTAGCATTTGTCGCAGTTGGAAATCCGGAAGTCACAGGTGCAGCCTTAGAAACAAAATCATCAGAGGTGAACAAGAAGCAAAGGCTAGACACGATTTCTCCTTCCAACATACAATCTGGACTGTACAACAAATTGTTGGATTGTGAGACTGCAGAGAACTCCAGACTTTAGTTTTTGAAAGTTAGTACTTCATTTTTTTATCAAGGGTATAAGCAATAGGTAGGAAAGTGACTGCGAATGCATAGGTCACCGTTCTGAAGCTGTGGCCCTTTATCATTTCTGTACCAAATTTCAAGGATGAATTGCAAGATTATTTTGTAGCATTTGTATTTGGGAGATGTCCATATTAAAATCAACGCTCAGAAATTGTGTGCACTATCAGAGATTTAAATCCTGAGCTGCAAGATTGTTTTTGTAGGGTTTGTATTCGGTCATTGTTACGCCAACGGTCAGCAGCACACTTTTGTTGCATCAGCAGATTTCTGCCTTGCAGATTTAATTATTCGTCCATTCATTGTGCGATTTTGTGCTTGCTTATGTAGTTTCATTTAAAAAATGTCAATTTGGAGTTCGATTACAAAAAAAAAGGCTCTGTAATTGTGCGAGTGCTCATCAGTAATCGAGTATTAAAGCAAGCACTTGTGTATCTGATGTCTGCCAAGAATTATGGCGGTTCTTGTGACAATCTCAACAAAAGAATTTTGCGCATGCATACATATACTCCGGAATGATAATCATATCTGCCTCTGTTCCAGAATGATAATCATATTTCAAACAGTATAAAGTTAAGTTATATAAACTTTAACCTACAATTATTGAAACTATAAAGTTTAGGACATGAAACTTGTATCAGTGGATCTGTATTCAAATTGCCTCTAAGGTTATTTTGGTTCTTTAGCAAATGCCAATATATAATAGAATAAAATAGCAGTCAAAATCCTTCTTTGTTTGACCTTTTCATGATCAAAATACGCTTATCGTTCCTGGATGGATGTAGTACCATATAAATTAGTGGATCAAGATTCAACAAGACCCATTCAGCTCAAGATCTAACATTTCATGTATTATCACACTTCAGACCAATTGACCATGCTCCATACAAGAAGATTAATTATTGCAACTGAGCTCATAAAATGATGAATGAAGATCTGGTTGCTGCTATCGTGCTATATACGTTACATGTTCTACTGCTACCCCATCAGGGCAAGCTTGGAAGTGTAACTTCATCAAAGCAGAGAAAGCTGACCCGTCCATTATCCACATGACAATATTTCAGAGGAATGCCCCTGAAATTGTTTTCCACTGCTTCCAATTCAATCCTTGAGGGAGGTTTACCCCTGCATTAGATAGAAAAAAAATGATACATCAATGTCTTTTTTTATGGGATTATATGTCAAAGTTGTTATAGATAAATGTATTAACAGAGCATATGAGATCATCCCTGATTCCTATGATGCTGGTCTTATCCATAAGCTGTGACCCTCGACTTACATGACAACATTCTTTGCAGTTTATCTCTTAGCACAAAATCTTAGACCCAGCTCGGTTTCATCTATTTCTTTCTTTGGGGGAAAAAGTTGGTGAATAATAGAAAGAAAATGTGATCAGTTGCAATTGACAAACACAGAGAATATGCAGGCAAGAAATGATACAAGAAATCCATTTATATAGAGCTGCATGCCAGAGCCACCCTTGGCCTCCATGGAACTCCAGCCATGTGTACCAACAGAAGATGAATTGCGGAAAAAAAAATACATTGAATCTATGACCATAAAATTAAATGAGTCGATAAAGGAGTACTATTACCTTAATAGACATAAGAGGAAAGTAGGGGACCCTGGGGACGACTTTTTGAACTTGCTATTTGGCAGATAAACTTCAAAAGATGGAGTTATCCCATCAATCTGCATTTCCTTGAGCAATTTGGTTATGTCATTGGAGGCTCCGCCAGCTCTATTTAAGCTTTGGTCAGTGTCGCAAGTACCACTATGCTTCATTGTCCAAGGAACACCAAATCTTCCAACAATATATCCAAGCGATTTCAAATGCTTATAAGCCTGAAAGGTATCCCAGGAGCACCCAAAATTTCCTCCAACAAGCTTTTCATAGATGCCTTCAATCCCTATGGTTTCGTCCTTGTCACTGAGAAGAATCAAGGCACCTATTTCAGCTAAGAACCTGCAATGGTTTCATCAGACAATAAGCCTTCACTAGCAAACCCGAGTACTCTGAAAACTAAAGTCAATGGCAAGCAATCCATGCATAACACACTAGTAGCAAATGGCTTCAGACATTCATGCAATGCAGCATTTATGCTGGTCTGCTGGATGCACAGCACACCATGGCTATAGGTATAGGGACAGTACAACCAAATGCTGCACTGATACGGCATTTCATCGAACAGTTGGCATACCCGATCTCCTCAACGTTGTAGTACAGCTTGCCTGCCCGAGTGACACCGGTGGTCAGCCACAGCTTGCCCCTGCTCTCCACCACCTCTGCAGCACCGATTTCCTCCACCCACCGCGCGCGCGATGCCACATGCCTGTGTCCGGGTCAATCCCAGGACGAGCCAACACAGACAGAAAAAGGCGGATCATCTGCAAGCAAAACGAAGCACGCACCTGAACTGGACCCTTGAGGAGGCGGACGGCGCATCATCGAGGAAGGGGTTGAGGTGCTGCTCCTCGCCATCATCATTTCCAATGGCGGGGGCCGGAGCACGGCTGCTTCGCCGTTGATCACGTGCGGAGGACGCCGCAGCCGCCATGATTATTTTACACTTCTACCCTCACAGCTGTTTTGAAAGTTTTGCCCACTTCGTTTGAACACTTGACACACGCTTATGAACTCCAGAGTAAACTTTCACCGAAGCTAAGCATACTCGGAGCAGGACAACATGGCTCGGCTCGGTCCAGGCTGGTAAACACAGTGGCGGGCTCAGGATTTATGCCTAACAAAAAAATGCAATACAGTATCCAATACAAAATTTGGTAAGCGATTAGATATATAACTCTAGATGGTCCGATATACAAGTGATAAAATTACCAAATAAGTTTGAAGCCTGCATAAATGACAATATAAATAGTTGAAACATAAGATAGGGTCTTTGAATGAATTACTAGTTGAGGGCTTTTGGTTTATGCTTTTTCAATCTCCATGGCCATGAAACTATACAAGTGTGAACTATATTATCCTCGCTTACATTAGATAAGATATCACGCTGAATAACTTAGGTTCAAGTTTCACGCGAAGCTATACGAATCAGCAAACTCCTAACCACACATACCAATTTCACATATGCAGAATCCTTAAGCCCACCCGAACTCTAAGGCCTAAGATGGACAGCGGGTAGCAAAGCACTCACCAGGGCCGACGCGCGGCCAGCGCTGGAGGAAGGAGGCGCGTTGGGAGGTTCAGATCGGCCGACGGCCGTCTCGTCAAGAGGGCCCTGTGCCCGTTACCGTCGGTGTCAGGCACAAGCAGACGAAGACTAATTGAGGCGATGCCGTGGCGCAGCGCGTCGGCTCGGTCCGTTCTTCCTCGGTCGGCCGTCGGTGGCACTCTGACGCTGGAGAGGGGAGGGGAGGGGAGGGGCGGCGGCGCGTGGGGGCTCAGGCTCGAGACAAGTTGGCTGCTGGGCCAAGGTTGTTCTATTGGCCAATTACTTCGTTTTGGACCATGAATACAAAGTACTTCTGGGCCTACATAGACTGCCCTTTGGGCCCACTACTGGATAAACGAGCACTTTAGGCCCACCACTGGGTACACAAAGCATAAATGGCTCGAGCCAAATCATTTTAGGACACGGTTTTAAATTGCAGCAAAAGATGCTCAATTGCTCACGTATGTTCAAAGGGGTGATCTGCATTAATAATTTTTTTAAAAAAAATTTACTCTTTGACAGAGCTAAATATGCTCTGAAAACTGTACGCACAAATGCAACAACTAAGACGATGGCAAGGTGAGAAGTTGGTAAACCTGCTGTCTCCTGTTTTAGATCCTATTCTTTGGAATTTCTTAATCAAGCGCATGGTATATTGGTACAAGCTGCTCTCGGTCATCCACAAGAGGATGATGCTCATTGCATTGTTTGAGGCCATTCGTTCTAATATTCATCCCAAAGAGAAGTCAAGTTGGAGGGGAAACTGAGGTATTAGAAGACCTGCATTAGGTATTCATCTGTTTTTTCTTTTTTCTTTTTTGTCACTGCTACAATTTTTGTATATGTTGTCATGGTAAATTGGGGAAATGTGACACTCTGTCACTCTCTGAAGAATTCTGATTGTGCAAATGCAAAGATTCAGGGGCATAGGAGGGGGGGCGCGAGGCCCCTTATAAATATGAAATCTCCGCTGTTTTTTTTTTAATTCAAATAACTTTTTGAAAATTTAACACTGCTGACCTCCTATAACATTCAAAAATTACAAAACTGAACAAAGGAGACAAGATAAATCATAGACCGGTACAAATGATAACAGATGTAGAAAGCAAACCATGACACTCATTTGCCCTGAGAGGTGGGGGCTACTAGGGTCTGCCGTTTGGACGAAAGTCTCGTACCGACAACATTATTCTTCTTTCCAACGTGCATCTCCTTCTTCCCCCGTGCACCCTCCGTCTGCACGCCTTCTCCTCCCCCTACCCCCCCCCCCCCCCCCCGCCCATCGATCGTTGTGTCGCAGTAGAGTCTAGCTAGAGCTCCTTCGCTGCGCCCACCGTCGCCATGGCCATGATCGTCGGTGCACAATCGCAATGCCTCTGTCGCGACCTGGCCCCTATGTCGTCCGACCACTGTCCCCACCGACTCGTCGGTCTACTTTACCCTAAAACCTTTTTCCATGGTCGTCAAAGTTGGAGAAGAAACGGGTCGTTGCCACCGTCGTCGAAACCCTAACCGGAGATGGAGACAAGGGAGATTGAGACGCAGGAGCCGAAGATGGAGGCGGTGGGCCACAAGTGCCGGAGATGGAGACGAGGCAGGCAGAGAGCTAAGAGCGGTCACCGGAGATGCAGATGATCACCCTATTCGCTTGGTTGAAAATCAAAAATCTATAGTTAAAAGTATTGTTTGCTTATTTATTGTGAGAAAAGATACTGTTAGACGGCTAACAGAATCGATACGTAAAGCTCAAGCGAACATAATGGACGACGCGAACGCGAGCAGTGGTGCAGCCATCGAGCATGCTAAGGCCATTCTCGGCACAACCTAGTTTTCAACACATTTATATTTTTGAAAACTGTACAGCAAAATTTCATCTCTATAAAACTCTCTACTTTTATAAAATTTTTATTATTTCTCTTCATTAATACGATATCATATCAATATATTTAATATTTATGAAATTTTGTTGAAGCCTCCTTGAAACTTGCCGTCCTCCCTCCATTCGAGCACGCCCTATTATCATTTGGGGGCCCGTGCAGCGGCGTCGTTCAGCGTGCGACTCCGCGTTTGGACCAGAGGATTTCCGCTGAGACGTGCCAGCTCGTGGGAGCTAGCGGCGCCCGGCACGCTCGGGCCCTGCCGCTGCCCCGCTTGCTACAATGACCTGCTGCACCGCACCTGCCGTCGTGCACCGCTCCGTGTTTGCACGGGCCGCTCGCAGTTGCTCCGGCACAAACAGAAAGGCTACTGTTGTTCTGTCAGACACGGTCGGCCACCAGCTCTTTCTCCACATGTCGCCAATCGCGTGTGCCTGCCCCTGGAATGTGCCGTAGGAGTACAGCTGTAGTACTATACAGTACATCCTCACTGTGAAATAAAACCTTATTTAGATCTAATTTTGTTAAAAATTTTAACACTGTAATAATTTTGTTTTTATTTGATAAGCATTATCTAATTATAGAATAACTAAGTTTTAAAGATTTGTCTCGCAATTTACAGACAAACTGTGTAATTAGTTTTAATTTTTATCTATATTTAATGTTCCATATATATACGCAAGATTGATGTGACGAGGAATCTTGAAAAGTTTTTTGGTTTTTGGGTGAACTAAACAAGGACATTTTAGGTATAGGTCTTGTTTAGTTTCTAAAAAAAATTTGCAATTTTTAAAATTTTTCGTCACATCAAAAATCTTACGATACATACATAAAACATTAAATATAAATAAAAAAAATAATTACAAACAAAAGTGTTACGATGTCCATTTTGCAAAATAATATGAAACTAAACAAGGCTTGAGTTTATATATACTAGAGTCATCTATGGCCTTGTTTAGTTCCTAAATTTTTTTCAAAATTCTCCATCACATCGAATCTTACGGTACATACATGAAGCATTAAATATAGATAAAAAAATAAATAATTACACAGTTTATCTGTAATTTGCGAGATGAATCTTTTGAGTCTAGTTAGTCTATGATTGGACAATAATTGTCAAATAAAAAACGAAAATACTATAGTAGCGAAATTCAAAAAATTTCGCGAACTGAGCAAGGCCTATAACGAGTCAGCTAAAAGTCGCGCTCTCAAAATATTGAGATTTATATCTTTAATTAGGATTGCAATAACTTATTTGGTAGTATTATAGATGTTAACTTTTTGTATAATTTAGTGAAACTTTAAGTTTTTTTTACTCTTTGAAAAATGATAATTGTATTCCTTTTGAATGAAAGAGTAGAATATTATATAGGAAAAGTAGAATAGTGAAATAGGAATAATCCTTATTAATGAACTCATGAGTGTATATACAAATAGTCATGTGAATTGATTCAACACCAATGTTAAGAATTGATGGTCTTAAAGTCAAACTTCTCAATAGCACATGCAGTACACATAAGAATTTTTCTCACCATCCATGTGTCAGGGTTTCTAAGTTGATTATGCCAAATTTAAAATATATTAACATCATAAAAAATATCTTATACACAACTTAATATATGTATAGTACAATCCAAACTCAAAATGCAATTTTCTCACAAACTATTATTTAGAATATCCAGTCAATTTAGTAAAGAGAAGAAATTCCTCTATACATGTGTCTCTAGCGGTGGTCATAACATTTGCTTCTCTTCTCTTAGGAGCCTAACAAAATAATTTCATCTCTATAAGTATATGGTGCAAAGGTACACTTCCTTATCCATTGGACTGTGATTGTGACATCAAAAGGCATCTTGTCAATCCTGATTTTTCCTCCCTCATGATCTTGTTCTTCCTTGATCTTCTCTACGAAATCCTCCTTTGGACTTGCCCAACAATAGAACACTGATAAAAACGTGTGCTTGTATTATAGGAATGATAGATAGGAAAAGTAGGAAAGAATCTTTATCATTTTTTTTTTTTGCGATTCAGAACTCCTTTCATTCATCAAGGAGCAGCAGAGAGTTACAATCTCCAGTTAATAGATGATCGATGAAAGTTGGGGCTGACTGCCACTCACCCAACCTATCAACATTATGACTTGTTTTGCTAGGACATGAGCTACACACGATTACAAGATCGAGAAGCATACATCAAAGTAAATTCATGAAAAAACTGAACAAATCTCTATGATATCTTTGATAATTGGTGCGACATGTGAAGTTTGATTGCCTCCTCCTCTCGTCCACAAGTTGGCTAGCTCCTGGCAGTCCGTCTCGAACTGCACCCTTTGAACTCCTTTCTCCCGAGCAAACTGTGCTCCATCCCGGCCTCCATCGTCAAGGCATCCAGGCAAAGCGGGCTCGGCCACCCTTGAAACATCCAGCGGCATCCCGTAGGGCTACCCCCGTCGCTCCCCGGCTGTATTGTCTCTTGTGTTGCAAAAGCCCCCATCCACATTGCACCTAATCCAACCTGTTGGTGGTGGACTCCATTTCTGGGGCCTAAAAGTTGGCTTCGACGAACAGGGCATTCTTCTTCTCATTGGACATTTGCCACAAGTCATGCGCTAGGTCTCCACCGCCCTCCCCATGACGGCGCCTCCTCCCCACGCATCTTTTTTCCTCTGTCCGCCGCGCGCCTCCGTCTTCATGCCAGCCTCGTCGATTTGCCTACTCCGGCCCCCTCTCTCGTAGCTCCCCGCCACACCGCCTCGCTTCCTCTCCGCGCAATCGTGCCTTCGCCCCACCTCCTATCCATGCTGCCTCCCCGCACCGGCCTCGCCTACGTCGGTTATGCCCGCACAACGTGCCCCGGGCAAATCCGATCATGGGCGGTTGGTAGGGCCGGCCATGGGATGGGAGCAAGAAGCAGTTGGGTGAAACTTCTTTTTTTTTTTTTAAGCTCCCACAGTCCCACTCCCTCTGCATAGTCCACAGAACGTGTTTTATAGAGCTTGCCCGTGAAGCTGCTCGACGGGAGAGGCCGTTCAATAGGTGCAGTTGCTCATGAGGTTGTTCGTGTAATATAATACGTACGTAAATAGTGTGCATTAGGTCTTGTTTAGTTCACCATAAAAACAAAAAACTTTTCTAGATTCTTGGTCACATTAAATTTTGCGGTACATGCATGGAACATTAAGTATAGATGAAAATATAAAAACTAGTTGCACAGTTTGACTGTTTAAACTTAGTTAGTTTATTATTGATCAATATTTACCAAATAAAAACGAAAATATTATAGTATCCAAAATCAAATTTTTTTAGGAAACAAAGCCCTTATTTTCAACGGAGTGAACGACCGTGCTACGTGGAAATGCCCACCCCATCTGGTTTCCTCGCGTTCTTACCGGGAAATTCTTGGGACGGTACTAGTAGAAAACCCAACACTGTCCACATTGGTCAATAGCATGAGCCGCCTACTGGCCAGGATGAGGATGGGTTGCCATGCCAAGCAAAGGCCTTGTTTAATTTATTTATTTTTTAAAATGTATGTTGTAGCACTTTTGTCTATATTGGCAAATATTGTCCAATCATGGACTAAATAAGCTCAAAAGATTTATCTCACAAATTACAGACAAACTATGCAATAGTTATTTTCTTAATCTATATTTAATGCTCCATGCATGTGCCGTAAGATTTGATGTGATGAAATTTTTTTGAAACTAAACAAGGCCTTGTTTAATTTTTTAGATTTCTCGTTACATCAAATCTTACGGCACATACATGGAGCATTACATATAGATAAATTAATAACTAATTACATAGTGTACATATAATTTGCGAGACGAATCTTTTAATCCTAATAAGTCTATAATTAAATAATATTTGTCAAATAAAAAAAATACTACAGAGTCTATTTTATAATATTTTTTGAAACTAAACAAGGTCAGGCGAAAGCCCAAGCGACAAAACCCAAAACGAGTATTTGATAAATTGTGTAATTATTTATTTATTTATTTATATTTAATGTTGTAGGATATGATACGACTTGAAAAATTTTGAATCGAAATTAAAAAACTTTTCAAGATTAACCCGATAGAAGGAAGACTCTTGTCAACAAAAAAAAATGTTAGAAGGAAGACCCGTGCCGAGTGATGGACCGGTGACATGACCAGATGACTCGATCTGACGGACCCTTCCCTTTCCCTTTCCTACCGGCTCTGAGGTGATTGGGCAGCCGCTCCCGTACTTTTCTACTACCATCTGCTACGACCGCTCGACCAGCAACAGCAACAAACAAGGACGGCAGCGCGTGTCGTTCGTCCATGCCGCTGCCTAAACTGACGACGCAAATGGCCTCCGAGCCTGACCCGGTGCAACGCAACGGCAACGGCACTTGGCGTTGGCGACCACCTTGCATTGGACAGCGGCAGCTAGCTCGGCAGTCTAGTCGACGACTGCGTGGTATGGTAGGAGTAGGATAGGATAGGGTAGGGAGGGAGCTGTCGTAGCTGGCTATAGCTCGTACTAGGGCTTTGTTTTTTTAGTTCACCAAAATTTTCAAGATTTTTCATCACATCGAATCTTTAGTCGCATGTATGAAACATTAAATATAGACAAAAATAAAAACTAACTGCACTGTTTATCTATAATTTATGAGATAAATCTTTTGAGCCTAGTTACTCCGTGATCGGACAATATTTGTCAAATAAAAACGAAATGCTACAGTAACCAAAAATAAAAAAAATTACGAACTAAACAAGGTCTTAGTTTACAAATTTTTTTGTTGGGACACTATAGTATTTTTGTTTTTTATTTAATAAATATTAATTAATCATAGACTAACTAGACTTAAAAGATTCATCTCATAATTTATAGATAAATTATGCATTATTTTTTTATTTTTATTTATATTTAATACTTCATGTATATGCCGCAAGATTCAATGTAACGGGGAATCTTGAAAAAATTTGGCTACTTTTTGGAACTAAACAAGGCCTATTAAAAAAACAAAAAACTTTTTAATATTTTCTGTCACATCGAATCTTGCGGCACATACATGAAATATTAAATATAGATAAAAATAAAAACTAATTATACATTTTGCTTGTAAATCATAAAAAAATCTTTTGAGTCTAGTTAATCCATGATTGGATAATATTCGTCAAATAAAAATAAAAACATTACAGTATTCAAAACCAAAAAATTTTGGAAACTAAAATTTTTTTTGAAAGTAAACAAGGCCGGGCGTAAGGCAAGTAGACTACACTACACAGGGTGTGGTCGTGGTTTGCTCAACAATGCATGCACTTGCGAGATGGACTGCTCCTACCACTGATGATCAGGGTAAGGTTCGCCGTCGTCACTCCGTTCAAGAAAACAGGCAGTTGGCGTTGGTGTTGCGTTGCATCGCACGCAACGCAACTCCCGGCCCATGACCATCTACAGTAAGCTGTTCTAGGATGCCCAGTCCAGTCGATGAGCACAACAACAACTCCGTTCAGACCAAAACAGAAGATGTGTACAACAAACCTATCGGTTGCGAACTTGCAGCGAAAGAACCCTAATCTTTTTTTTGTCCCATTATATGTGAGGCTGTGATGTGCCAGCTAGGAGTACGTAAGCAAGATGCCTGTTATAGCTGTTGATGAGACTATGAGAGAGAGAGAGAGATGAGCCTGGGGGAGGGGGACGGTAGGGCCTTGTTTAGGCCTTGTTTAGTTCCAAAAATTTTTGGGAAATGGACACGGTAGCACTTTCGTTTGTATTTGATAAATATTGTACGATCATGGACTAACTAGGCTTAAAAGATTTGTCTCGTCAATTTCGACCAAATTGTGTAACTAGTTTTTATTTTCATCTATATTTAATACTTCATGCATGCGTCTAAAGATTCGATGTGACGGAGAATCTGAAAAATTTTGCAAAATTTTTTGGGAACTAAACAAGGCCTTAGTTCACCCGAAAACCAAAAAGTTTTCAAGATTCTCCGTCACATCGAATCTTTCAACACATGCATGAAACATTAAATATAGACGAAAATAAAAACTAATTGCACAGTTTACGTGTAAATCACGAGACGAATCTTTTGATCCTAGTTAGTCCATAATTGGACAATATTTGCCAAAAAAAACGAAAGTAATACAGTACCGAACTCCAAAAACTTTTTGGAACTAAACAAGGCCTAGGAATCAAACACAAACAGTCCGGTCGGCCTTGTTTAGTTTCTAAAAATTTTGCAAAATTTTTCAGATTCCCCATCACATCGAATCTTTAGACGTATGTATGGAGTATTAAATATTGATAAAAATAAAAACTAATTACACAGTTTGGTCGGAATTGATGAGACGAATCTTTTGAGCCTAGTTAGTTCATAATTAGACAATATTTGTCAAATACAAACGAAAATGTTACTATTTTTATTTTGCAAAAATTTTTAGAAGGCCTCTCACGAACTCTGAACTCTGAAGCCTCAACAGCTAGCGGCCAGGCCGTGCGTCGCCGTCGTCCTGCTCCTGCATCTGCCTGCCGGCCGGAGCCCCCACCGCAAATCGTTCTGCACAAGTGCAGATGCCACCGCACTGCTCTCTCTCTCTCTCTTTGACCGGAGACGGACGGACGGACGGCCAGGCCCAGCGCAGCGCAGCGCAGCGTCCACCGCACCGCTCGGCACGGCACCACGACGCACAGCACAGGGGCACAGACGCACAGTGCCAGATGGTGGCAGCAACGGCGAGGGGGAGCAACCCCCATGAGGAGACAAAGCTGCGGCCTTTGCCCCTGCAGCCGCCTTGTCCGTTTCCCCGGAATAGAACTATCAAACCCCTATTCAAACCCTGCCACCTGCCACTGCCATGCCCCCCAGGGTGGGTCAGGGTCAGGGTGCCCCCTCCTCTGCCTGCCTCTCTTCCTGCAAGACGGAGACGGGGATGTTTGGTTGCTAGCCACAATCTACCACAACTAACTTTAGGCAAGTGTGGCAAGCCACAAAAAGTGTGGCTAACAAATTGGTTGCCACACTTTGCCATGCCTAAAGGAATCTTGCCACACTTTTTAACTCTATGACATGTGGAGTCCAAAAGAATCATGCCTAAGCTTAATTGTGAACCAAACACTTGCCAACTTGGTCAAACTTGACTAAGGTAAAATGTGGCAAATTGTGGCTAGCAACCAAACAGCCCCTCAATCAGACACGCACCCGTCTCCGCTTTGTCTTCTTCCTCACCCTTCCTCCCGCCTCCAGCCTCCCCTACAAATTGCCTCGCCTATCCATTGTCGCCGGCCCACTCCCTCCCTGCACAGTTGCACTTGCCACAGTATCCACCAACAACTGCTTGTACGACGATCTTGGCTACCTAGCAACAGCAAACAGGAGAGGGACGGGATGGTTCGCTCCGCTGCTGCCATGGAGGCGGGCCAGGTACCGGACGGGAGGGCTCTGATGGCGGCCGTCACCACCACAGGCGGCGGTGGGCGGGAGCCGGAGGGCCTGCCGTGCCCGCGCTGCGAGTCCGTCAACACCAAGTTCTGCTACTACAACAACTACAACCTCTCCCAGCCGCGCTACTTCTGCAAGACGTGCCGCCGCTACTGGACGCGCGGGGGCGCGCTCCGCAACGTCCCCGTCGGCGGCAACACCCGCAAGGCCACGCCCGCAACCGGCCGCCGCAAGCGCTCCACTCCAGCTCCCGTCAACGTCACCGTGCCGGCGCCCGCGACCGCGTCGCCTCCGCCTCCGCCGGCGCTCCACGGCGGCTCGCTGCTGCGCCCGTACGGCGGCGGCGGCGGCAGCGGCCTCCTGTCGTTCGCCGCGCCGGCCCTGGCGTCGCCGCTCGCCGCCGCGGACCCGGACCGCCGGCTGCTCGACTTCGGCGGCAGCTTCACCTCGCTGATCGCGCCCGGGGTGGCGGACGTCGGTGTCCACTTCTCCGCCGGGTTCCTGATGGGCGGGCTCGCGCCGGCGGCCCTGCCTCGCGCGCCTGGCTCTGTCGCTGCTCTGCCGCCACCGCCACCGCAGCAGCAGCCCACGGTGTCCCAGGCGTTGCCCGAGGGCATGGTCTGGAGCATGGGGTGGCCGGACCTGTCCATCTAAGAGCTCCATCTCCCTCCGCCGGCGCGCGCGCAGTGCATCGTCCACCATCGGTGGCCGGCGAATGACTGCTACTGCATCATCGCTAATCTAGCCTCTTCTGTTTTCTCTTTTAGCTGTTTCCATTAACAGTAGACTGTAGCAGTGCACCAAGGTGGTGATCTTTTTGGGAGTTTAAAGTCGTTTTTAGGGATCAGGAAAGAAAGTTGTAGTTGAGTCAGGAAGGAACTGTGAGAGAGTGATCTGCTCAGGATGTCACGAGACTCTGCATGCATGATGCTTGGTTGCCTGCATGAGCATGACCAATCGGTGGAACTGGCATCTTACCATGAGCATGCAGATTGTTTTTTTGGATCGGAAATGATGAGCTGATTGGTGCAGTGCTGTGTTTCCTGTGATTTTCCTTTCGTGTGCTCTTCTCCCGTGTCGTTTGTCAGTTTATTTTTGCAAGTTCTTCTTCAGGGGAAAACAAATCTCCTATGTATGGTTCATGTCTTTTCTTCGTTTAGTTTTCACCAAACACGATCAGAATCTAGCTAATGATAGTACGTGCCTACGGACTCGCTGCGAAAGCTCTGGATTCCTTTAAGGCCTTGTTTAGTTCCCAAAAAATTTTGCAAAATTTTTCAGATTTCCCGTCACATCGAATCTTTAGACACATGCATGAAGTGTTAAATATAAACAAAAATAAAAACTAATTACACAGTTTGGTCGAAATTGACGAGACGAATCTTTTGAGCCTAGTTAGTCCATAATTGGACAATATTTGTCAAATACAAACGAAAAAGCTACAGTGTCCATTTTGCAAAATATTTTGGAACTAAACAAGGCCTAAATTGCTTTGCACCTGTTTGTTCCTTTCCCGTGTGAGAAACTGAGAAACCTCTGGGCCACCGATCTTCAGAACAATCTGTTTTTGAACAGGACCTGATACAGGACACATGGGGATTGACATTTCAGGAAACTGACTCGAATTTTGTTTTTCTAAGCGAAATGCTCCAGAGAGGAATATACTCTCGTTTTTTCTAGGAGTAAAGTAGTTCTAAATTTCACCAGATGCACAAAAGAAAACTTACTATATATCATTAAATTAATCTTGAAATTTATTTTCCTAGGAGACCTATTTGAGTCATAAATATTAATATTGTTATCTATGAACTTAATAATTGAAATTAGAGAACTTTGACACAATTCAAAATAGGAATTACATCCTTTATGACGGAGGTGGTAAGAACAAAGATTGTCTGATTTGTTCGCTTTCAGTGTTTCAGTGAACAAATCACTGGAGGACTTGGAGAGGACAGGCCCACACGCAATAGCACTGCAAGAGTCAAGACTACTGTAGTTCGTTTTGGTCACGTGTAGCGGACACGTTTAATTGTGTACAGTACCTTTAAAAGTACTATATGTCGTCTTGTTCGTTTGAGTGACAAGTCATGACAGAAAATAATATTGACTGATTTATTATGAAAAAAAAAAGTATTGTTGTATGTATGTGTGCTGAATTACTGGTAGATAAACAACATTGCAAAGTTGTGATTACCAGCTTTGCTTTGTGTTCAGTTAAGTCTTCTTTCTCTGTTCTCACACATCAGTATGCATATCACTTTCTTGTCTTTATCTAAAATTTTTTCACCCTCTTGACGGTAAGCTACGTACGGTTGACTAGGCATGGCTATGGCACTTGCACTTGCACTTCGGTTTATCATCACGAATTCACGATTCGCAAAATGCATGCATGCGTTAGGGGGGCATGATTCCAGGGTTAGTGGAGGTAATGGGGTACTTAATTGGGGATTAAGGGAGGTAATGGGGTAGTTAATTGGAGTGTACCTGGCAAATATCCTCTCACAGGCAAACTAGAGGAAGCCAACGAAAGCCAAAGCAAACGTTTGACATAGGCCCTGTTTAGATTCTGATAAAATTTTTTTGGGTTTCACATCGCATGTGTCGGAAGGATGTCGGGAGGAGTTTTTAGAAACGAATAAAAAAACAAATTACATAGCTCGTCAGGAAACTGCAAGACAAATCTATCAAGCATAATTAATCTGTCATTAGCACATGTGGGTTACTGTAGCACTTAAGGCTAATCATGGAGTAACTAGGCTTAAAAGATTCGTCTCGCGATTTTCAACCAAACTGTGTAATTAGTTTATTTTTTATGTACATTTAATGTTCCATACATGTGTCCAAAGATTCGAAGGGATGGATGAAAAAATTCTAGGGGGCAAACTAAACAGGGCCATAGCCCACCCTAAAACTCTGAAGTCTGACGGCCCGTATCTTATTTAGGCCTTTGTTGATATAGTCAGATTTGCATCAATCCACATGCGTTGGAGTGGATTGGAGTGGAACTTAAACTAAATTCCACCCCAATCCACTTCAACATATGTGGATTGAGGTGAATCCGACAACATCCAAACAAGACCTTAAGTGTATCACATTGAAATTCTTTTGTTGTATTGGAAATGGGTATGGGTGGGATAAATTTGCAACTTTCACAAAAGTTCGTAGGCTCATTTGGCAGGGCTCCGGCTCATCTTATGGAGCCACCTATCCAATAAAGTTAAAACTATTTTATAAAATAAGAAGCCACCTTTTTTTTTCTTTTTTTTGGTGCTTCGTCTTCTCCAGACTTCTTGCAAGGACATGCTTTTTGGATGGGGAGGTTCGTAGTCCCTTAAAGTTAGGGGATTTTCTCTTCTTTTTTAGGATTGTTGTGGGAGGTTTGAGGAGCTGAAACAAAATGGCAATTTAAAATAATCCGTCTAATCTAACTCATGCGATTTACTAGGTAAGTATCGATTTTTTGTAGACCTTGACATACTTGTTCAAAGAAAAAGACAAAGTCAAGAGAAGGAGGATGCCAGCATGGTACACTGTTTAGCTTTAGCTGAGTGGATGAATAAGGAGACACTGGTAAAGCTTAGATCAGAGTAGAAACTCCATACTCCTTCCATTCTAAAATATATATAATTTCCCTTATTAAGAAGTTATTAAGCAACTTTAAATTGGATCAAATACATACAAAATGGTACTAACATTTACGATATCAAATAAGTATCATTAAATTAATTTCAAAAATATATTTGCATAGTAAATTTGTTTGTGAAGAAGCAAATACTGATATTATTTTCTATAAATTAATTAAACTTAAGAAAATTTGATTTGGTTTAAATCTAGGTTTTATATTTTTTTTGAACGGTTTCTCAGAAGCTAAGTTAATTATGTAATATAAGAAAAAAAGAAAAGAAAGGGAGGTGCTATTTCTCAAATACCTGATTTTGAATTTTTTTTTTCAGGCTTAATAGTAGCCATTAGATCTTAAATCCAACCATTCAGAAAACCAGCACTATACATCACCTTTCTCTTCTTCTAGATCCTTCTATCAATCCTTGATTTCAGGCATCTTGTTGTACTATATCAATGTGGAAAAAAAAACGCCGGAATTGTCTTGCCTATAACTATAAACCCATGACCACGCCTCAGTTGTAAATGAACCTCAAAACGCTCCCCAGTAAACCTCTACTCCCATCTTCCTTGCCTCCTCCCATCTGTTGCCCAAGTCACCTGGGACCTGGCCCTACCAGGCGCCATGGCTGCCCGCGGCCGCAACAGCGCCGTGCCGAGTCGCACCCTGCACGTTGGCGGCTACCATGTGGTGACCACGGTGACCGCGCGCCCGGGGGTCGTGCGCCGATGGCTGTACACGACTTTGTGGCGCCAAAGGCAGAACCTTCACTCCGCCGCCGGTCTCACGGTCGGCCTGGGCGTGCAGTGGACGCCGCCCTTCCGCAAACTCCCCGGCGGCGCCGAGCCGCGGCCGGGGACGCTGCAGCTCTGTTCTGGTAACCGCTGCCTCATCTACCAGATCGCGCGGGCTGGCGGCGTGGTGCCCAAGATCCTGCGCCGGTTCTTGGCTGACGCCCGCATCACGTTCGCGGTCTACGGCGTGGCGTCCGACTGCCGGAAGCTGCGCGCGCACCACGGGCTGGAGCTTGGATCGACGCTGGAGCTCCAAGGCGCGGCCGGCATGGGCAACGCGTCCATGGCGGAGATGGCGGACAGGCTACTGGGGATCGTCCGCGGCGGTGTGGAGAAGTCGAGGCGGATCAGCACCAGCACGTGGGACGGGCCGAGGCTGTCCAGGGGGCAGGTGCGCTACGCGTGCGTGGACGCCTTCCTCTCGCGCTGCCTCGGCGAGCACATCCGCCGTGACATGGCGAGCGACGATGAGTACGAGTCTGACCCCGACGACGGCAGCGATTCTACGGCCGGTGAGGAGTGGGAGTCAGATGCAGTCGATGGCGGTTACTGGGGTTGATGGCGATGGACGCACCGATCAGGATTCATTGCAAGAGGGATGGAAGACGAAGACATGGAGGCTCTAGATCAGTATGATATAAAATCTGGCCTTTTTCTCTTTTAGCTGTTTCATTAGCAGTAGTAGACTGTAGTGTTGGATCAAGATGATCTTTTTTTTTTGAATGAAAAGATGATCTTTTTACCATTTTTATTATGGGGAACCAAGTGGTTTAAGGATCAAAAAGGAAGTTCTTGGGGGTTTTTTTATTAGTTGTGCTAGTTATCTCTCTGCATGTCAGTTCGCCTGCATGATGACATGCTGCAGTGCATAAACAATCGATGCTATTACCATCTTATCATCAGCATTTTCATTTTTGGATCGGAAATTAGCTGAATGCTGCAGTGCTGTGTTCTGTTATTTTCCTTTCGTCTGGATGATCTTCATTCATTTTCCTTTGCGGTTCTCCAACCAAAATTGTAGCCTGTAATATATGGCTCATGTTTTTCATTATCGGTGATTTGGTATATTGATTGATTCTGGATTCTGTCTAATTATTCATGTATTCTTCACAATTCTTGGTATATATCGATGCTGGAATCTGACTAGGGAAAGCCGGCTCCCATTGTGAGAAATCCTTGAGGATGCAAGACACCGATCTTGAGAACAATTCTGTATTTTTTACACAAGATAGAGTCTGATAGAGAAGAATAAGAATCAAGTAGGAGTATGATATCTCCCAAGACATTTTAAGGAGAGAGCTCAATTATACTGGCTGAGAAAATCTTCAAACCTCTCTTTTATCAACGAGAGGCTATGGTGACCTAAAGCATCTCCAACAGTTTCCAAAACCCACTCCTAATTAAGTGGTTTAGGGATCAGGAAAGGAAGCTGTTCTTGGGGTTTTAGTTGTACTAGTTCAGAATGAAAGGAACTCAGACTCTGTGACTGTGAGAGTGATCTGAGGATGTGACGAACCACTCTCTGAATGTTAGTTCGCCTGCATGATGACATGCTGCAATGCATGAACAATCGATGCTGCTACCATCTTATCAACTTATCATCTGCAGGCGACGGCAGAGGTGCTCTGCGTCTCGGGTAGCTGCCAGCGTGCAACATGGAAGTAGGCTGCCAGAGACATCCTGGATTTGGCCGGAGCCAGCCAGGATGCATGGTTTCCGTTTCGTGGCTTCCCCGGCCTCGTCGCGCCGTAATGATTCGCAGCGACACGAGTCGATTTCGAACCAAAAATAGCTAGCGTGTCCTCCCTCGCACGCACGGGTCGCACCGACCGCCAAAACGGCGGTGCCGTCCTTAGCTGCAGCGGCTGCGCGCAGCCCCGGTCGTCCCTCGTCGCAGTCGCAGTCGCAGGCAGCCCCGTCGTCCCCGTCCCCCGCGCGCGCACCCCTCGTGTTGGGGCTCCTCCTGTTCTTCAGGCGAGCAAAGGATTGCATTGCCGATCGCTCGCTCGCTCGCTCGCTGATGATCCATCCATTTCTTTCTTTCTCATGATCACCATGGCTGTAAAACATCAAGAGATTGGTTGATACGGGTGATTATTACATATCTGAGAAACGTGCCATGGCTGCTGCAGGACGTGGTCATGGAGCCCCAGCCCGGGTCGCCGACGTCGCCGCCCTTCTCTCCGGGCACGACGTTATGGGACAATGCCAGGGCGGCAACACCGTCGGAGGAGATGGCAGCGCCGGACGAGACACAGGAGGAGGCCACCGAACTCGAGCCGGGCAGGAAGTCGACCGCGTCTTCCTCCTCCTCCTCCTCCTCGTCCTCCTCGTCCGCTGACGATATCCCGTGCGACATCGACGTCGTCGAGCTCGTCAACCCGATGGCGGCGCCGCTGCCGGAGGACGGACACGGCGCGGAAGCCAAAGCAGTCCACTCGGCGACGGCGGAGGACGAACGAACCGGACCCGACGTACACGACGCCGAGGCCAAGCCTGCGGCGGACTGCACGATGCCGGAGGGCGCTCCCGCCGCGACCGTGCACAGCGTGGAGGCCAAGCAAGACGACTGGGCGACGTGGTCGGAGCCGCCGCCGCCTCCGGTCGTCGACGACTCGTTCGCGTCGTCGGACGGTGCCGCGCCGACGGAGGCGCCGCCGCAGGTCCAGACGGTCTCGCCGGCCAACCTCGGAGCGGCGGGGGCGGGGGCAGCCGGGCCCAGCGGGTTCGACCCGGGGAGGATCCCGGCGTCCGTGTTCCAGCACAGGACGTCGGTGTCGCAGGCCGAGTGGAGCATGGCGTCCAACGAGTCGCTCTTCAGCATCCAGGGCGCCAGCGACATGTACCCCGGCAGCAGGTCGCACTTCGACTTCTACTACGACGAGGCCATGGCGGAGGCGGCGGACTCCAAGCTGCCGTCCCTCGAGGAGGGGGCGGAGCCCGGGGACGCGGCCGAGTCCAGGGAGTTCGCGGCGCCGGGCAGCGACGGGTACGGCAACGCCAAGAGAGCCGCCGTGTTCCGGCAGCACGAGAGCGGCTCCGGAAGCAGCTCCAGCAACTTCTCCTTCGCGTTCCCAATGTACGCGACGCCGCACTACGCCATGATCGCCCCTCTTGAGTCTTGAGTCTTGATCTTGTCTTGTCCGCAATGACCATGCAATAAAGCCATCACCTGCATGCAGACTGGCGGAGACGTCGCCGAGGAAGAAGGACCTCGCCAACACCGCGCTGTACCAGCCGCTGGAGAAGGAGCGCGAGCGCGAGCAGCCGCCGCCGCCGCAGCTCGAGCCCCCCGTGTCGGCCTTCATGGAGATGACGACGGAGGAGGAGCGGCGGAGGAGCGACACCGGCTGCTGTTGCTGCGGCTGCTGCTGGTTCGACTGCTCCTGGTGCTGCCGGTGCCCGTGGTGGCGATGCGGCTGCTGCTGCAGCTGCTCCTGCCCCAGCTTCTGCCGGTGCAGCTGGTGCCTCTGCTCATGAGAGAATTTGGCATTTGGATCCGACAAACTTGGTGCCAGATGGGAACTTAGATGGGTAGGCATCGTCCCTTGAGAGGTTAGATCCCATTCGGCGCCTCCTGCTTGTGTTTTCGGAGGATTATTTGGCAGACCGGGTTTGGCATGTGCACGTCAGCTGACACAGAGTATACAGTACACAGTGTACAACTGTTGAGAAGGAATGGAGGTTCAAACGAATGATTTTGCTAGGCTGGTTGCTATAAAGCAAACCTCACATGATTAATGATCGATTAATCTCCATGCTGTTCCATGTGCACGAGCAAAGAACGTCACGTCACAATTAGTAGCAGGTAATAGCAAGATGCAGGTACAATTTTCAACAAGTAGAATATTTAAAGAAATGATGGAGAAACACAAAATATAGTAATATAGTATAGATGAAACAGAGACACAACCAGGTAATTTGCTCCTTACAATGTTAGTGCACAGTGTATGTCAGCAAACAAGCCAGCTCCCAATTGTGTAGAAGGGGCTGCTATGTTAACAAAAGTACAAATTATCAGTCACGCAGATAGTTTAGTTATGTAACTCAAACTTGCCTATAAGCATATATAGACAGGATTACTACTGCCAGGTACCCCACTGCCATCTGATATCTGGAAAGTTTTGCATACAAATTGAGATTGCACCTTGACGGACAGCATCAGCTGATTCAGTGTGGAAAAGGACAGTCACCTCACACAAAGGTGCACAAATCTCAAACAAGGGCAAGAGATGAGAACAGCTCCCTGGTTGCGGCACATGAATTAGGAGCTTCTTCAGGCAACTTCCAAACTGACTACCTTTGCATAGGGCGAGACATAGTTTCAGTTCACATGAGAATCTCGGAGCCAGCTTGACTTCACTAATGCTGGCAAGCATTTTCAGAAGATAATCTGGGTTCACTGCTTCAAGAAGTTCATATTGACTTGCAAACTCAGGTAGCTCAAGCTCCAATGTCCTGATACCTCGATTGTCTATGAATACTAGAAAAAGGGAACTAAAATCCAGTGATTCTATGTGAAGATTTGTCAAACGCAGAAGACCATCAACTCGGACATTTGCACCAAGTTTATCAATGGTCAGTTTCAGAGTAGACAAGGACGGAGTATCCAAAATGAGTGTATCTGGTCGGATACATTTCAACTCCAGAAAAACCAAGTCTGGCGCACGGACAACCAAAGACCGTGGGACATTTGATACCTCCCAGCGGCAAGCCTTTAGATGAAGAAGGTCAATCTTAGGGTCCTTGAGCCCTCCGACTCCTATAAGATTAAGAGTGTGAAGGCAAGGGAAGCACTCATTCAATTGGTTGAGATCTTCATCATCCAACCTAATGAACTCAAGCGTCAGATGAGTCAGATTTGGCATTTTCTTGAGCCCCTCAACAGAAAGCCATGCATTTTTAAGTCCCAACTTGACGAGATTTTGACCTGTGTAGAACCAGATCATTGCAGGCAAGATTAATCAGCAAGACATCGAGAGTTAAACAGAGTATAATGGTTGGCTTCTTCATCATGAACATGATAAATATGAGCGTATTTAACAAAAGTGCCAGAAAATATTTACTTCATTAGCAAGAATTCACATCAAGTCTTGAGTTCAATGTCTATATGGCTGTAACCAAACATATTATCTAATCTTTGAGAAAATGTAGGATTTGCCTGTCTGCATTCAAAATTTGCCATACATTACCTAACCACCCTGGATCAACATGACAATGAAGCACCGAGCAGCAAATCCTGAATTTCCCCCATTTCTCAAAGTGCACATTACACGACTAAGCTAGAGAGAGGGATATTAGGTACAGACATCAGTATAAACAACCAGAAGCTAAACATAACAAAAAAAATTAGACTATCTGATAGCATAGCAAAAGAACAGCCAACCAACCAATCTACAGAGCAAGGTGCCATGTTCTAAGGCAAGAGCATGATTAGGTCAATTTATCCTCATTTATTAGCAATTTTCAACAACCTAGAGAGCAATTATGCTTCTATGGAAGTGCTTTCCAAGGCAACTCAATGAATATGGTCTCCAAGCTTACAAATACTTTAAAAGTTATTTATAATCGAAGTTTTAAACGTTTGAGTCTAACCCTGCCCAAAATGTTAAGTACCTGCAATCTGGAGGGTGTAGGTGTTGAGCATGGAAATATTAATGTCTTCCGGCTAGCATGGATAACGAGAGGAAATCACATAAGTGACTAAAATATTTCTCCAAAACTATAGCAGGCATACTTTTCGTAGCACATACAATATATGTTCTGGCCAAATAATACCTATAAACTCCTAAAATATGAAAAACTTAATTGGATTATTTGATCATCATCACAACTAAAACCTATATATACTCAATCTAGCTGCAAGTTAGTACAATTTGATGTGATGTCTCATCAAAACCAAAAAAAAAGGCTAAAAACCTGGTTCTATTGAGCTTATATCCTACAAAATCATTAGGGAACCTTGTGTTATGCAATACCTAAATTATAGTTTTTCCGAAAAAAAATACCTAAATTATAGTGATTAGTAAACTGCTTGATATGATTATGAACTAACCATCAAATGCCTACACAAAAACGCAGTTACTGTTCGTTCACATTGTACCACTACTGTGTCATAGATTGGTAAGGGAATAATGGTGTGCCGGCGTTTTAGATCAATCAAACATGGCACCGATGGCAGACACATCAAACGCAATCAAACAGCAATCAGAGTGAAACCTGGCATACAGTAGTATTTGTAGAACTCGTATGGTTTTTAATATAAGCAGAAGTAAATCTCTTTAAAAAGAGATCGCATACAGTAGTGTGAGATGAGTGGGAGCGCCTCCGCCTTCCGCCAGCACGCCTGCGGCCAGTAGTCAGCGATCTCAAGCTCCCGGAGAACCGCTGCCGTGGAGGTAGCCGCCCACGCCGCCACGGCCTCGCCGCTGGTGAGGTGCAGGTCGTCGGCCTCGTCGAACTCCCCCTCCTCCACCCACATCGCGTCATCGGGGGAACCCTGCCCATCGGCCGTGTCGAGCGACAGGGACCGGAGGTGAGGCCCGAGAAGCGAGGCGAGGTTCGCAGTCGTCGCGCAGAACGCGGGGAAACCGCCCCCGCCCTCGCACCGGCGGCGGGCGCAGTCGGCGGCGCAGAGGCGGACGCGGGGGCAGAGGTAGGACGCGGCGAGGAGCGCCCGCGAGGCGAGGCGGCAAGCCGCGATGTCGCCGGCGTCGGCGACGCGGCCCAGGACGTCGGCGAGGACCGCCGCCGGGAGGGCATCCAGGGGGTCGCCGGAGGCCGACATGTGGAGGTGGATTCTGTGGATGCAGCGTGCGAGTGTAGAGTGTCTCCGCAAGCGGTTGGAATTGAATGGGAAGCCCAAGCCCAGCCCAAGTTCATGGGGACTGACGTCTCAGGCCTTGTTTAGTTCCCGAAGTGAAAAATTTCGTGACACTGTAGCACTTTCGTTTGTTTGTGGTAATTATTATCCAACCATGGACTAACTAGGCTCAAAAGATTCGTCTCGTCAATTTCGACCAAATTGTGCAATTATCTTTTATTTTCGTTTATATTTAATACTCCATGCATGCGTTTAAAGATTCGATGTGACGGGAAATCTTGAAAAATTTTGTGTTTTTGGGTGGAAGTAAACAAGGCCTCAATTCGAAGATACACACCCTTCGAATTCGTCCTAGTCCTTAGGTCCTTTATAGAATGCAGAAAAAATTTCATGAATCTACGCTTTCAAAATAAATAAATAAATAAAATGATTCCTGTATAATTCTAACACAGTTTCTATGAAAATCCTAATTCCAAAGGCATGAGTCCGCAGTCCCAGTGCTCCAGGCCACCATTTTTAGAAAAATTGCCAAGGCTTAATAACAACCCTAATGTTCGAACAATGCACACGCAAAATAACTGGCACCAGCAATATGTATTCTCTTACATGAAGAATCAAAGCGGCTCAACAAAGCTCCCAATTTACAGTCTGGATTAGATAAAAACAGGGCAGAAGTTCATATGCTCAAGGTTGGAGCAACTGAAAACAGGAGAACTACTGGAAAAGATTCTAGCCTGAATGGCTAGCGAATGGGCAGTGATGTAATGATGTTATGCCTCATATATGAATATTAAAGATCTGATTTTGCATTTTCCTGTTGCTGTGCTGACTGTCATAAGAGGCTTGAGAATCCGAAGCGTGACAAGTCACAACATGCGGACAAGGGTCTCATTGTCACATGTGAAACTGATACCACCAAGATGCAGCACAGAGATAATTTTAGCACCCAACGCGAAGCAATAGCCGCAACTTCTGCCACGAGGACCAATGATACAGCAGGTCCATTTGACATGTTTGTTGGATGAAAGGTCTGGGGGATGTTGCTTAGCTATTAACGCAAAACACAACAAAAACGTATTGGTCGCATCTTGCAACAACTCAAGCCTTTTCTTGATACCCCCCCCCCCCCCCCCCCCACACACACACACTGTATTTTCTATGTATTCTTCATGAAAAGAAAAAAAAAACATCCTGCCTTTGCAGACACTTCTCTGTAGAACACAAGGGAAGTCCAACTGTTGTTTTCTGTTGATGGCCATCCAGTGAAGGGTCAGCCGTACACTCTGATCCTGGGCGCTCTGTAGCAAACTAAACTTCTTCGGTGCTGCTTGATACATGGTAGCTGATGAAAGAATCCTTTTCAGAAAAACTGCATAGTCGTCAAAAGTGTTCCAATAAAACCCAAGGCAGGGTGGGGTCCTCAGAAATCAGATCAATTGTCCAGTACTTCCCGATGTTAAGTCCAGTTCTCAACTGCCAGTCCAGAAAAAAGATACAAGAGTTCCTCAGTCATGAGGAATCGTTTTAGTGTACCTAGTAGCAACAAAAAGTATCAGATCAAAAATCTCACCATGCTATTCATGCCACAAACAAGTTCTCTCATTTTCAGGACATATGAACAATTTCTGAAACACGGAACAGATTGTTAATAAGAGGCATAAAATATAAGTAACATTGTTGTCATGAAATATGAAGCCAAAATGCAATGCAGTGGAAAACCTTCCAGTGGGTTTACCTGACCAAAACTGAAAATCAACGCAGCTCCAATAAGCAGACACACTCGATATGAGGAGTATGAGGAAACATATCCACAGGAATTACACTCTTCAGGTCATAGAATCCTCTCAAATCTTTCTCCTCCTGCAGTCAAATTATTGAAGCAGCAACTAAGTATCGCAAGACAGCGAAAACATCAAAAGGTATCGGTTAGATTCCAATAGTAGGACAAAACATACCACGCCGTGACATAGGTAGTCCAAATCCCGAGCACAAGTAGCTGGATTACAGGAGACATACACTATTCGAGGAGCTTTAACTTCTAACAGCCACTTGATTAACTTCATATGCATCCCGGGTCGATTAGGATCTGTACAATTCATTGTTGTCAGTTGGGTAAGTGTAATACTCATCAGGTTGCATACCAAAGCTGTTTGCCTGTAAGTAGCAAATTTAAATACTAAATTAAGGCAGATTTAGAAAGAACTGTCGCTCTCAAACAATTTTTCTAGGGAACATCATGACATAATAAAATTTGAATGCCAAAGAACAGTAGCATTATATGAACCATACAAACCTGAAATGATGATGTCAGGCTTTGGAAATTCCTTCCCGAATGATTCATTGATTTTATTGAGATCCCCTTGAACAAATGTTGCATTATCGATACCATTCAACTTGGCATTCTTTCGTGCATCTGCAATGGCCTCAGGGACAACTTCATATCCATAAACATGCTTTGCCCTGAGCCAAGCAGAAAACTGTATACTAAAAAATGGTTGCCATAAAATGGTTTGTTGTAATAGCAAAATGGTTTATGTTAACCAAGAAAGCAATTATACTATCATAACCAGTAATATCTGTCACAGAATATGTACACCCAGAAGAAGAAAAAACTACCTTCTGGCAAGGGTCAAACCAATGGTTCCAGTTCCACAAAACAAGTCAAGAACAATTTCAGAGCCATCGCCTTTAAGCCCAGCAGAGTCTTCAATAAGCTTGTAAAGAACATCAGCCTAAAAGAAGTCATAGGGGGAGGGGTGCTCAGATCATTAAATGCCAGGAAGGGAATTCATTTCAACATTCAAATTTCTGCTTTTTACATGTCTTTCTCATCTATATACAAGCATACAAGCTCATTTATATGCTTATACAGTTCATATTTAACTTAAAGCTTTCTTTAGTTCTTACAATGATGGAATGGTGCAGTGGTGACAAGAAAAAAATGCAATAAAATCTCAATTCATCATTCAACAAAAACAAACCTGCTTTGTATTAGTCTGAAAAAAGGAGTTTGCAGATATCTGGAACGTAAGTCCTCTCAACATCTCTGTAATGTTTGGCTTCCCGTACAAGGTATATTCTTGTTCACCGACAGATGTATTGCCAACAGATGAGTTCACATTATTTATGATGCTGACCTACAATAGCAGTATAGGAATATCAATACTGGAGCCCTAAATGGCCAAAATGTGGAAATCAAACTATTTAAAACCTGTTTGGTAAGGTAGTTTTGCAATCCAAATCCCTAGGACTCGCTACAAACTTGAACGATCTTAAAACTCCTAGATCAATCCTTCACTTCCAAACAGACCTTTAATTGGCACAAAAGCTAGAACAGTCCTTACACAAAAGAGCTGTTTGTGGATTATATAATATCCATCATCGCAAAAGCAAGTAGCTTAAGAATCTTCTCATCATTATATAGTTCAGAACAAAAAGGCACCAATTACATACCACTTCAGGTATTTTTGTGATTTTGTCAACAAGAGGCATCAATAGATCTGGTTTATAACATGGCGTCACAAAATTGACCATTACTTCTGGAGTTCCAGTGCTGACGTTTCTGGGAAAAAAACAAATAAAATGGAATCTTTAAAGGAACTCATCACACAAAATGATTGATCAATGGACAACAAAAGGAACGATGGTAGTTTACATGGAAATACCAACATCCATTATTCCCTTATCAACATTACTTGAGTTTTTTTTAAAAAAAAAATGTAGTCAGAACATCTTCCTAGACCGAAATATACTATCAAGCAGGTAACAAAGCGAAACCACTAAACTGATTAACTGTTTAAATATCAAACCGCATTATTGCAATGACCAATGTTTTACAAAGCGCTCTAGTCAAATGGTCAAGCTCCGGCTAGGAGCAAGGTGAGAATATGTGGTTGTCTTGCAATGTTCAAATGTGGGTAGTGATGCCATGGCAAATAAAAGATATTTGGTATATAACAAAGGATTTGACATTGTCTTACAACCATAAGTTCCATGACCATAGTTTGGTATTCCTCATCTCTAGTTTATCCCATTCTCATACTTGTATAAAGTCCTAAGCACCCTAGGGGAGAAAACAACTTAGGTTATAGTGCTGCCTCGCCAAGAGCCTAGGGGACCGCCTTTTGGAACAGAGTTCACGATGGAAACATGCAATTGTAAAAGCACATCTTCTGAATTCAACTTACAATGTTATAATATTTGTTTAATGGCATTTTTTATAGTTAGATTCTAGGCTTCTAGCAATTAGAATGTACTATGCATAAAAATGGCATAACGGCGTGCACGGAATAGAAGGTGTCACGGAATAGAAGGTGTCAGACACGTAACACAATGAAGAAAAATAAAAAAATACAATAAACTATATTCAAGCTTCAACCAGCTGACATCACTGTAGAACATGTGAAAACAACAAGATGGGATGCCATACCTTCCGGTTCTTATCATAAGATGCTTGAGAAACCCAACATGCTTATGGACATCATAAGGTGTGAGGCCTACGGCAGGATCCATCCAGGTTTCTTGAACAACTGCAAGAACCTATGGACATTAGCAACTAATCAATTCAGCATCCCATATTGTTAATCAAACAATAAAAAAAACTATGTGCTATTCACCCACCAATCAACAATCAAGTAAAATGATCACCAAGTAACAATCAACCAACCCGATTAACATAAGCAACACAATGTTGTTTAATAAACAACCTATCTTTGACATAACCTCCAAGCCATATGGTTCCACACTTCTAGTCCAGAAAGATTAGAACACAACAACCAGGTATAAACAATATGTCTCTGCACATAAGCAAAACTCTCCTAGCAGATTATCAAGTACAAATGTACAATGCATAATTCACTGATGTAATGTTTAACACCAATCCGCAACTCCATAAATTATGTTGATTGCATAGACTGCCTAAGGAACCCTGTTCAAACATTACCCTATGGAATGCCAGAACTCACAACACTAAACACAAACTGACGAACATTCATAGTTTTTCTAACAAAAGGAAACTCCACATCACAATTAACTAATTCATCACCTTATCTGCTGGTTCACTCTGCAGAAAACATTTCTGCACATGTAGCACCTTGTCAAAGAATCCTGGTGCGTGCAGTCCAAGCGCATATCCATCAGTTTCATTCGTTTCCTGCTTCACCCCCACCTCCTCATCCTTGCCCTTCAACTCCTTTTGCACCCATCTCTTGGTCCCAAACGAGAACTCCATCTGCAACAACGAAAACACGAAATGACGTGAACATTATTAGCATTCAAAACACCAAAAACCGACCCAACATAAACCCCGCAGTTAAACCTCACCTTGTTCCTGTATCGGAATATCTCGTCGCACGGCACGATGGGTTTGAGGATCGCATCCGGTTCCGAGCTCTCCATGCGCTTGGGATCAAACTTGCCAAAGTTCACGAGCAAATCGCGAACCTGGAGATGCTTGTGACGGATCTGCGCGGCGTACGCGAGAGTCTGGGTCTTGCAGCCACCGCAATCAGCAGCGAGGGGGCAGGGCGCCTCGACGGCGTCGTGGTGCGGCTCGAGGGTCCTGAGCTTGGCGGCCTCGGCGAAGGCGCCGCGGCGGAGGCGGCTGACGCGGGCGACGAGGCGCTCGCCGGGGAGCGCGCCATCGCAGAGCAGGACGAAGGTGGAGCCCGCGACCTTGCAGACGCCCTTACCCTTGAAGGCGAGCGCCTCGCAGGTGAGCTCGACGGTCTCGCCGCGCTTCGGGAAGTAGCCCTTGCGGGGCGGAACCGGGGACGGCGGCGACTGGGATATCGCGGGGGGAGGCGCAGGCGCTTCCGGCGCTGCGGCGGCCACGGCGAGGAGGCGGCGGCTGTGGTGGAGGGGGACGCCGCGGCGGAGGCGGCAGATGGTGAGCGGGGTGACGGCGTGGGCAGCCATGGAGAGTGCCTGGCTGCGGCGGCGTGGTGTGGAACTGTGGATGGGCAATGGACGGTGGAGATGGCGCGGGAAAGGAATGCAACGGCGGCGGCGTACAAGGTACAAGTGGCCCCGCACCTCCAATCTTCTTTTTTTCTTTCCAATCAGTTGAGCAAATTCAAGCCCATAAGCATGGGCCGAGAACCACTCAAAATACCAAAATGGGCCGATTGGAAGTCTTGTATATTTTCTAGTCATTCCAACTTTTTTGAGAGCAAGTTTAATCAAAATTATAGATAAAAACATAAAGATTTAGTATATTAACTAGGTATATATACTATATAAAAATATAATTGATGAAAAATCTAACAATACTTATTTAGTATCATAAATGTTATTATTTTATTATATAAATTTAGTCAAACTTAAAGATGCTTTGACTTTTCTATAAAGTTACAATGACTTATGATTTGGGAGAAAGGGAGTATATTACAAGACAGATAGAGAGTACTTCGAAAAGAGTGAAAGATCTGAATTGGTCGTGGTGTCTCATGCCCACTCCCCTTATGTCTTACTCTAGTTTTTACTCACACTATGCTAAGAGATGTTTCTTTAGCGTGATGTCACAACAAGTAACGACACTTGTGGACACAAGTCCAGGCACAATTGAAATATAGTAGAGCGGCGACCACCGAGACCTTGCATAGTACATTGGTTTCCTCATCTATAATTCAACAAGTTAGGGGAGGAAGGGGGTGGTAGGCCGCAAGGTTGCCACCATATATAAGCACTTTAAAAGACTATAAGCTTCATCTCTCAATATTGATGAAGTCGCCTAGACGAGAGCAGCTCATAATAAAAAGACTGCTGACAGATCTTGAGATCTATGGGTGTGTCGCTATCGAGGGGCACATCATCCACTAGCGAATGAATGACATTGTTGAATCCTAGAATAACTATATATCTACACGTGTCTCTTTAAAACTAGGTTAGCATATTCCTAAATCCACAAGCGTCCCGTTGTCAAGGGACATATTGTCTAATAGTGAAAGAATAACACTGTTTAAATTTATAATAAACCTATAAAATATAAAAATGTGAGCACCCGCATCCATAGACCCCTCGCTCTCAAGAAAATATATATCAGGGAAAAGGTGCCATTTTAGAATAAATAAAGAAGTGTACACTTGATCATGTTGAGTATTTGAATCTCGGTGGTCGCGGTGGACAAGTTCCAAAGAAATAACTAATCGGGTCATGCTTAGCTCGTGATACACAGATAAATTTGCCACAACACAAAAGATTTGTACTCTTTGTTTAGTTCGTGGTTAAAAATTTTTTTAAGGTACTACATCGGATGTTTCATGGGATATCGAAAAAAACCGTTTAGGTACTAATTAAAAAACTAATTACATACTCCGTCCATACCCATAAAGAGAGACGTTTTTGACAAAGCTTGAGTCAAACATTGAGATTATAAATCATGAATAACTTTTAAATTATTGAGTTTGAAAATGTGAAATCATATGAATAGAATTGTCTTGAAAAATACTTTATATATATACACCACTTTTTTATAAAAACAAGGAGTCAAAGTTAGGTTTTAGAAACCGTGTCATTGTCCTAAACGATTTTATGGAGGGAGTAACTCGTCTCGAAACCGCAAGACAAATTTATGAAGACTAATTAATCTATCATTAGCACAAGTGCATTAATACAGTAATTATGGACTAATTAAGGTTAAAAAATTCGTAACACACTTTCTATTTAAACAGTGTAATTAGTTTTTTTATCTATATTTAATATTCTATATATACGTCTAAATATTTGATGAAATAGGATAAAAAGTTTTTGAACGAAAACTAAACAGGCCTAGATCCTCGGGTATCCAAAACTACCATTTGGAAGTGCTGTCTACCATGCTGTGGTAATACCAAGATAAGCAAAATATCTCGCCGCCACTTAAACGCTGAGATAACCACAAATCACCATGCAGATTGCGTTGGTATAAGGATCAAGCAGGTACGCAAAATAACTTCAACTATACAAAATTACAAATGCTGCGATATTCAAAATTTGCCACGCGGCAACGATGTGATATACGGAGATAACAAAAATACTAACTCTCCACTGCATAAATGCTAACATATCCAACCCCCCCCCCCCCCCCCCCCCAAAAAAAAAAAATCGCCACGCGGTAATCCTGTGCTTGACGGAATTGCACAAAAATAACTCGCCAGTGCATAAATACTAAGAGCAACTTTAAAAGCTTGGCTAAAATTAATAGCTTTCATTATTTAGCCATTTTGTAAAATAAAAACTTCTAAAAAAGAAGAAGAAGTATACAATAGTCTTGCTATTTTATAGCCAGTGTCAGTGGTTGGTTATAAATGATCACCGATAGTCAACTTTGTATTTTACAAAACCAAATAGCACACCTATTGGAGCCTACTTTTTTATTATACAAATTCTAAAATAGTCTATATAATAAGAATAACCAATCTCCAGGAGTTGCTCGATCTAACATAATGAAAAGTCAAAAGTCCATATGTGATGGTTGTCTTGTTCGGTTGGCCGATAAAACAGTTTATACCTACTAATATTGATTTATTTTAAGAGAAAAACTATTATTTCGCTAACGACACTTGTATTACTAGCGGAAACATAAAATTACTCGCAACTACACAAACCGCTCGAATATTCAAAAGTTGATAAGCGACAGCGCTATGTTCTAAGAGATCTACTACGGCCGTATTTCTTAAATCGACTATCTAAATCCTCATTTAAATAGTCATCCTAATAATAGAAGACATTATTTATATTTCTCCACGCTTAAATAACTTCTCTGATTTTTTTAATGACACTTTGAAAAGTTCGCCCTCTATATGGCGAGCAAGAATCTGGAACAGGGACGGAAATAATATCCGGAGATTTTGTTGAAGACCCTATGTCCCTATGAGAGGAGTTTTTTTTTTCAGAAAAAAACTTTAATCCTATCAACAATAAGGGTTGGTTTGCTAGGACTTCGATTCGTTAAAAAAATGTTTGGCACCTTCTTAGATAGGATTGTAGTTATTTTTTAAAAATATCTGGCAAAAATAACTACAATAATAATTTTATAATATTTTGTATCTAAAAAAACTGAATTTTTGTGAGTAAATGATGAGAATCACTTCTCTATTTACACTACGAGTTGAAACCTAAAGAAATCGCTCTCCATCTCTTCTCCTCATTCATTTGCCACGAGAATTGATTCTCATCTTGCTCCCTACCAGAAATCCAGAATCACTTCTTTGGATAATTACAAATGAAGCTCAGGCCTTGTTTTAGTTTACCCAAAAAACAAAAACTTTTCAAGATTCTCCATCACATCGAATATCGCGGCACATGCATGGAGGACTAAATATAGATAAAAATAAAAACTAATTGCACAGTTTGTCTGTAAATCGCGAGATGAATCTTTTAAGCCTAGTTACTCTGTGATTGAACAATGTTTGTCAAATAAAAATAAAAGAGCTACAGTATTAAAATACAAAAAAAATCTAAACAAGACCTTACAGCAAGAATCAAGATATGAAGCTCTACTACAGTGGTTCATACCTTCGCCCGACTTCTTATTAAAAAACAACTCCGACTTTTCCAATGATTTTTAAGGAGTTTTTTATGTATGTTTGGCACGACTAGATAGTAAGAGTTAGTAGCAAGATTCTAGAGCTGAAGCCGTGATAAAAAGTTCCTAATTACGACACAAAAGACTCTTAGATTTGTTTTAAGTCACTAGCAATGTCGGTTACAGTGGGTCCACCGTATTAGCTAGAAAGATAGAGGGTGCCTCTATTCCAAATTACCAAAATATAGAATGTTTCTATTCTGTATCCTAAGTAAAATAAGTAAAATTTGACTCTATCAAACCTCATAAAAAATATATTAACACTTAGTATCAAATAAATTCCTACGAGACTTAGTTATGATGAATTAATGAAACTAATTTTATCCTAAAATTTAATGAAGACTATTGTTTTGCTTCTTCCTTTTTTTTTTGAGGAAATAGTGTTTGCTTCTTCTAGAAGCTCACAAACGACGCGTGCTATCTCGACCGCCACAGACCCATCTACCGGCCCAAGATCCACACGACGGCCCAAGGCCCACGATGCGCCGCGTCCCTCTCCCCGAGTTACCACTTCCCCCGACCCTAATTTTCAAACGCGCGAACTCGCGTATGGCCCACCTGTCAGTGCCCCCACCCACCTTCGCAAGCCTGCTCCCACCCGTCTCCTCCTCTCTTCCTCTTCCCTTTTTCTCTACTTGTATCCCCCGCCCGCCAAGCCGCGGCCGCAGCGCAGCAGAAACGCAAACCGGCCACCCCACCCGCACTCGCCGCCCCATCTCCTCCGCTCCCGTCCTCTCCGATCCATCCACGCCACCGGAACCAGCCCCCGAGCAGCACCTTCTCGCCACCGGGCCCCAAGCCTCTGCCGGCGTGGACGCGTGGTTTCGCCTCTGCGGCGGCGGCGCCCGGAGGGAGCGCGGCTCGGGCGTCCGGGAGGCGCCCTCGCGCGCGCGATTTCGTCCAGATCCGACCCAGGTGAGCTCCTCTGCGGGTCTTAGCTCTGGAATTCCGCGGGGTGGGGTGATCTCCGCCGATGTGGTTCGGGTGGTGGTGTGAGGTCGATTTCTGCTTGTGGTTTTCTGCGCGGTTTTGCGGGGTGCGGAATTTGCGGGTTTCGCGTTGTTTCTGCGAAGAGAGAGGAAGGGAGGCTGGGTTCATCGGAGCACCCGGTGCTGTGGCTGGGGGTAATCGAGCCAAGCGCGGCTGCTGGCGGCAGAAGCCTCTTCGCTGCTCCCGCGAGGCCGCACTGTCCTGGATCGCAGCTGCCAGCGAAGGCGCTCCTTCAGAGTCGGCCTGGTCCGCGCGCCAGCACGGTAGTGCCCGGTTCGATCTCCTACTTCTCCTCCCGCCCAACCCCGAAGCCGCCGCGACGATCCTCCCTCCAGCAGCGGGTTTACCACCGCTTTTCACGCCTTCGTTACATAAAAGGGCTGCACGTCCACTGTGCTGTGACCCGTCGTTGTCACGTATCATTAATTAGGAGAGAATTTGGTCGGTTTGGTGGATTTTGTGTAGCCATGGCTTTGGCGTTCAAATTTTGTGCGAAAAAAAAAACCCCAATGGAACACGTTTTGTTTATTTCGAGTTATTCTTTTGACGCGGGATTTGGAAAGTATGGATTTTTCTAACGAATTCCTCTTTACTTTTGATTCCTGAATGATCTGGGATGGGTTGCTTTGTTTAGTTTCTTTTCTTTTCTGAGGTTGATGGCTTGCTTTGATCTCAGTAGTAAACGGGTCGTCGAATGAGTTTTTTCTTTAAAAAAGAGTTCGATCCTTTTCACTGCATCTTAGCTTAGACTAAAGTAAGCATGTGAAAGTTTTTGAAGGTTGCAGGGAATTACAGAACTTATGAAATATGAATGACATGACATTCTTGTTTGATTGATATATTTTTGTTGCCCAAATGTTGCTTCGACTTTGGCGTTGCTGATATTTCATTTGTTGCTCGCAGCAATACTTGTCGAGTCTGAAGTCAAGAACTGTTTTGATGGGCCCAGCGAAGGGTTCTCGAACTATTAACAAGACCATAGTAAAAGGATATGAAGATCAACAGCATCATGATGATCCATCTAGTTCAAGCAAAGCTAAACAGAAAGTACGCATATTTATTTCTCTTGGAAGCTGTATGGAGATTTATGATAGATGGGCTGTAGATACCAGTAACTGTGACATCATCATATCATCTAAATTAACATTCTACTCAGCAGTGATGTAGTATTCAGTTCTCTCATTCATTAAAATAATTTTATTTTGCAGAAGAAGAAAATTTCAGACTTAGATCCCAAATGGAGCAAGGATGAACTTAAAAACTTTTATGAAGCCTACCGTCAACATGGGAAGGACTGGAAAAAGGTTGGAACTGTCTGTTTTCCTTTGTTCTTCTCCATCATTTGTGGTGTCATGGCAGTATGAATTTTGATCGGTGAATTTGCTTATGCAGATCAGCATAGCAGTAGGTGGTAAGTCGTCGGACATGGTGCGGTCTCTTTACACTTCACATCGGGTGAGTCTGAACTCTGTAGCTCTTTCCAAAGTGCACCATCTCTGCATCCTACTGTTTACATGGTTTGTCAAACTTAACATAGTGTTTTTCTGCTCATATAGGATGATATAACCTGTCGCAGAAATAGTACTTATTTGAATGTCATGTTGCACTCTATGATCCTTGTGGATTGACATGTTTTATTTCTTTTGGTAGACTTTCTTATCTCTTCCAGAACGTGAAGCTACTGCCATGGGATTTATTGCGCTGGTGACTGGTCATCACAATGCTTCGGTTAGCTTATGATCGGTTACTTGTTCGAATTACTATTTTTTCGGATATGTAGAATGACCCTCAATTTCTTTCTTGTTATTTGATCAAGTGAACATTTGTCACATTTGAAGCTACCATGCTAAGCTTGTTATAATGAAGATCAGCACACCTGATCATTATTGTTTGAACATATGCTATGACAATTTTATTAAATAAGAATAGCTATACATAGTCCCTTTGTTTCATAGGCCTTGTTTAGTTCACCCCGAAATCCAAAAAGTTTTCAAGATTCCCTGTCACATCGAATTTTGCGGCACATGCATGAAGCATTAAATATAAACAAAAACAAAAACTAATCACACAGTTTGACTGTAAATCACGAGATGAATCTTTTGAGCCTAGTTAGTCCATGATTGGATAATATTTATCAAATAAAAACGAAAATGCTACAGTACCGAAATCCAAAATCTTTTCGGAACTAAACAAGGCCATAGTTTGAGGTCTGGTTTGGCTTGGTGCAGTCTTCGAAGCTAACTTTTTTACCATTTTCTCGTTATAACATTATTGTTCACAACAACAAAATCAAGATCATAGTAAAGTACTTTTATATATGAATGCAATGGTACACCATTTTCATAACACTATCTACATAGCATTAGAGTAATCATCAGTCAAATGTCACCAACTTCAAATTTTTAATTATGTGTTTACCCTAAAAGAACGAGAGGCTGTACTCTGTAGTGATGCTGGTGTTTGTAACATCAAACAGCGTCCAACCTATAGCCGCTTGGGTCGTTTTACCATAGCTGGCACTTCTTAGTGAAGCACGATTCATACAAACGGGTGAATCATAAAACATGATGAGATGGAAATGCAATGTGGGATAGACAAGACAAAACAAGTGAATTGTATATGAAACTTGATACAAAGTTTTAACCTAGTCTGTTATTTTTTATCAGCATACCTACAAAACATGGTTTTATTCGAATTAGATTGACATTTTTTTCATTGACTGACTTGTGATGCTTGAAATAGCAGGAGAAAACCACGAGTCATAGAGGATATGATCACATAGTGAGAGCATCTGGAAAGGCAAGGAAACATGGAGAACAACAGAAATCAATTGATGGACCTGACCCGCACAACTGTCATGAAGGGAAGATTTCTGGATTTTCAGCTTCCTTCAAAAAACGATACTATGGCGGTATGTCATTTTCTGTTTCCCTTAATAACCTTTCAGTCTTTCTCATAAGGATTGCCTTGTAAGGGCATGTTCGTTTGACCCCAAAACCATGGGGGTTGGAGGGGATTGAGAGGGATTTAATCCCCTACAAATCAAAATCCCCCTCTACCCCTTTCAATCCCTCTCATCTAGAGGTAAACGAACAGGGCCTAAGGAGGAAACTGTTAGCAGATAGTTTGAGCAGTATTTTTTTTATTGGATAATTTGTTGCCTAAGAAGTTTAAGCAGCTTTTTTGTATCTTCAGAATTGGTCAGGAACAGCCGAAATCATGCTGTTTGGAGGCGTACTCCTCGTATACCAGTTATAGCTCCTGCAGACAGAAGTACCATTGATGATGCCACACCAGGAATTGAAAACGTCATCAATTCTACCAAGAGAAAATATGAAGCAGCCAATTATGACTGTTCTATTGTTCCAACAAATGAGTACTCTCCGGACAGAGTTTCTGGCTTTGCTGAAGCAAACAAGGTTGGTCTAGATTTTAAGAAAACAAGAATTCAGCAAACTATGGCAGAAGGTCAGACTGGTATAGTTGAGCATGAGATGACAATGGCATCTAAAGAAGGGAATAAACTAGTTGATTCACTAAACAACAACCAGATGCTTATTGATAGTATTTCTGAAGGTACTTTTAGCAATTGGTCCATTCTTTTCACTTTTATTGACAAAAATATTCATTATTTATGCAGACTTTATTTTCTGCCTTGCTTCCAATTCCATTTTCTGTATATGAAGTACTTTATACTCGTGTACTATTATGGTACATATTCAGATCTGCTCACTTTCTGCATACTAGATTTCCAGGCTATGTTCTGAAATCTTGAGCCTGAGCACACACCCCATCAACCCCTTAGCCTCCAGCCCACTACCATGGAAAAAGAAAATACAGATCAGGCACACAGATGAACTAAATTTACAGATGCAACCAGAGCAAAACCCCTGGCCCCCTGTACAATATGTGATTGAGCATTCATTATGTTCACTTCAACCACATAATTGCTGCCTGGTGCATATTCCTCATCATAGGATTTCACTCATGTTATTGTTGAAAGGCATCCTTTTTGTAATCCTTGGTACTGCTAAGGTTAAGTCGTGGTCTCGTGGGTAAGGATCGGTGAGATCGGGCGTATATAGGGAAGAGAGAAATTAGTGAGAGGAAATCAGAGCAGTCAGCAGAGGGGGAGGGGAAACCGACGTGGGTACAGGTTTTCACGTAGGAAAAAATATAGGCGAGAGGAGATGGCAAGAGAGCAGGAACACACAAACATAAATTGTGGACATAATTTTTTTTCGTGTGGCCCCACAACAAAGCTAATTTGAACCTTTAGATCGAATTATAAGGAATCATCCAACAATCCAAATATAGGTGGGTACAAAACTTTTGGGTAACAAGTATTTTTGAATTCATTCACACTTTTATAGTATTGATAAGCAGTGTAATGTTTTACTAGTTATTAGTAGTGCTTTAGATGAAAATATTTGACTGCTTGTGTTCTGTTATGGTTGCAGATGATATGTTGGTCTTGGATGTATTGAATAGCCTGGTGAATGCTCCCTCTAAAATGTCAAAACTAGAGATTAATATTCCTTCAGGTCAGCTTCTGTCAGTGCTCATAGTTCCGTCTTTTTTTTTCCCACATAATTGATAATTTCTTATGTATCTCTTCTTCTCATGTACTGATCCAGGTTCACTTGGGAAAACTGACTCTGCGCTATCTCACAGAAGGGAGGAAGACCACCCTATCATTGATGTATCTAAACAACGGAAGCCAGTTGGTAAATCCAGTACTTCCAAGACTAGGAAGAAAAAACATAAGAAGATATTAGATGCAGAGGTTAGTTTTTTTTTAACAAAAGTAATTAACTGAACCTTGTTTTATGTACTACCTCCATCCCAAAAAAGATGCACTTCTGGGTTTGGTCAGTCAAAGTAACTAAAGTTTTACGGAGTTTATGGAAAATGGTACTAAAATTTAAGACTCCATATAGGTAATATTATAAAAATATATTCCATGGCAAATCCTAGTGATACTTTAGTATGATAAGCATTAATAACATTATATATATATAAATTTAGTCAAACTTAAGATGTTTTAGCTGAGCACTACTCTAGACCTTTTCGGGCTGAGGGAGTACTTCCTATCTAAATTTATGGTCCTTTTCTGGTCAATCTAGGAAATAAAATTAGATTGGCTCATCTATGTTCATTTTCTACTTTGAGTCAACTGTTTCCTTGTCAGTGTTATGATTTATTTGTTTTGGTGGAACCAAGATGAGATTAATAAACTTATGAAATTGCTTTAGTGTATCTTATGTCGGAATTCACTTATAGTTGGTTCATTTCTTCATTGTTATCTTCCATTTTTGAACTCGATGCCACTTGCATCCCATTGAATTTATAATGTTCTTGGAATAATGTTTAAGGGATTCATTTTGATCAATATATTCCGAGCTGGTGGTGTGCACTGTTTACATATGTTTATTTATCATTCGAAATCATCTTAAATATTGGTCAATATTGATATGTTCTGTGCTAAATGTTAATCTCTTCAGATAGTCTTATGATGCTCTCTCTCTCTCTCTCATTCTTTTTGTGTCACAGGTGCCTGCTGAAGCACAAAACATTTGTGGTAATAATTTAGTCTTGCCGGAAACACTGAGGGTTGGTATCACTGATGATTCTTCCTTGTGTACTGACTCTGGAAGAGTGGGGATACCAGAAGCATCTGAAGATATTTCTGCTGAAGTCCCCAATGCACAAATGGAAACCAAGCCTGAAGTTAGAATGTCTGGAAGGACCAGACGGAAATCTCAATTGCATTGCAAAACAAAGCATATGTCATGCAATGAAGGTTCAGATAATTTGCAGGTAGTCTATGCCACCTTTTATCAATATTGCAAGTTGAGATATGCCCTGCTCTTAGACTTCTATCCTAACTGTTGACTATGTTCAGGCAAAGAAATTGCTGCACTGTTTGTCATCTGAACCACTTCGTAGATGGTGCACATATGAGTGGTTCTACAGCGCAGTTGATTATCCATGGTTTTCAAATAATGAGTTTGTGCACTACTTAGATCATGCAAAATTGAGTCATCTTTCAAAGTTGACTAGATCAGAATGGAGTGCAATCAGGAGGTATAAACCAGCAAACCTTGGAGGACGTAGTCTTCGTTGCATTGTGTTTATTTATGCTATATACACTGAACAAGTTTTTCCTGCAGTTCCCTTGGTAAACCACGGCGATTTTCAAATAATTTTCTGGCTGTGGAAAAAGAAAAACTTGAGGATTATCGTGAGCAAGTTAGAAAAATCTATGCTCAACTCAGTGATGGTTCACGGGATTCTCTACCTGCAGACCTAGCTAGGCCATTTTCAATTGGTCAGCAGGTTATTGTTCGTCATCCAAATTCTAGGGAACTTTGTGATGGCAAAGTGGTGAAGTTGGGGCCGGATTGTTACAAGGTCCATTTTGATGATCCTGACCTTGGTGTTGATATTGTAAAGGTATGTAGTTTCTGTTTGAGCTGCTTTCATCAATTGTCAGTAAGACTTTTTATATTAATGCTGGTAAGATGTCCTGTTTACATGTTAAGCGTCAAACCACTTTTCACTTTGAAGAATCAATTTCACAATTCATTGAACATTGCTCCAGTTCTTTTTTTTTTCTTTCCTGTAAGCCTATTCTTGTGCAAATGTAGTGGCAAGCTTTTTTGCCCTTTACATGTGGAGACTACTAGTATGTTTTCGCAATAAAAAAACTTTTCAAAAGTGGATTGTCAACATGGTAGCTGTCGCATCCAGCTGCAATCCTGATCTGGTACTGACTATGCTGCATACAAATTTCTCTTTGATTTGGCATGGGACATGCTTGCTTTACGATGCATTTTTAGTACTTATACTTTGGATCATATTTTCCTTGAACTTGGTGAGGAACAATCTTCTGCGTTCATGAGCTTGAGAATTTCAATCTGACAGTCTGATGCTATGTTACATAATGATACATACCTGAACTTATTTGGTTTCAGGACACTGATTGTATGCCAGTTAATTGGCTGTATAATCGTCCTGACAACATGAGAAGGGTCTACCTTTCAAATAATGCGTACAGCATACTGGAGATGGATCACATTCCTGACCTTACACCAAGTGAGAACGGGGACCATGCTGTAAATGGAGCTACTGTACTTGAGGGGCTCAGAAGTCTGCGTTTAACATCAGACATACAGCCTAAGGTTATCTTGTTTAAAATTCTTTTCCTCAGGGTTCATAAATTCTAGAGTGAGGTTCAACATATAGTACTTGCTCAGGGTTCAACATATATTCGCATAGCAGTGCTTAGCCCTCCACTCATCCATAAAATGCAATTATCATGATTAGTATCTCAGGGCTAAATTTTTGTTGATGCTTCATTTGCAGGCAGAATCTATTGTAAATAATGAAAGACCACCATATATGAGTACATCTGATGGCCCTACAAAATCTAGAGATTGCCCTGGTCACAACGATGAGCTAGAGTCATTTGTAGCTGCATTTGTAGAAAGATCACTATCACAAGCCCGGCAGATGTTTGACGAAGAAATGCAGGTATGTTAAAAACCTAGCTGGCAATTACTGGACTCGGTGCAACATGCTGCTCATAGTTTCATTTGATATGTTGCTTATGTGTTATATAGGCAAACTCTGGAAGTAGAGACGATGAAAAGTCATGCATGTCAAATCAAGCGACAGGTTGTGTAGGCCCAGGTTCTGAATCTGCTCGTGGCACACAACTTCCATCTGACCTGATATCAAACTGCGTAGCAACTGCTCTTTCAATCAAGGTAAAATACTGACATGTCTTGTTATCGAGACTGGAGAAGCTGTGTTAGAAGCTATTTTCATCTCTTATTCCAATTTTGTGCAGCGCCTTAGCGACTCGTGGCATGAATTTGATAGCATAACAGGCGTCTTGGATCACGCTTTGTCAATGCTGCGGCCAAGCTGTCCAGAGAACCTTGCACTCTACAAACAAATAGAGAGAGACATTGGTATCCTAATGAGCCAGATATTTGCACGTGTGCCAACAGCATTGGGCAATTGCAGCCCTCCTGTCTCGCCCCATGTAACTGGGCCCTGGGCCGGATAGACTCCCGCTGCCTTCTTGCAGGCCCTGCAGTAGAACACGCTGCTTCTTCTGCTGTGAGTTCAAAACACAAAGGTTTTGCCGCTGCTGGAGCTTGATGTTATGGAGGAAGTCCGGCTGAATGGTAGCAAACCATAGCATACGGAAGACACAAGTCTGATGTGCTGACCTGAGCTTGGATATGCAGCGTGGGATCATTAACTGACTAGCTCCCTTGTAACCTGTGTATATACCTGAATGAATAGTTTATAGGCCCATATACAGATTCAGGATAGCTGACATCTGATATTGTACTGAATAAAGATGTATGTCTGCAGTCATGATTCTTGAATGTAATGTCACAGGATGATTTCTTGATAGGAAATTTACATATTAAAAATGAGGGAACCATGAGCTCAGGACCCGTTCACTGTGATTTACCGCGACAAGTATTCAACAGAAGTAAAACTCATGTAATATTGGCAAAACGGAGACTAATAGGCTCAAAAGATTCGTCTCGTAAATTATAGTTAAACCGTGTAATTAGTTATTTCTGTTATCTATATTTAATGCTCTTAGCATGTGCCGCAAGATTCGATGTGATGGGGAAAACTTTTGCAAAGTTTTTTAGAACTAAACAAGGCCTGAGCTTACAAAATGGTATTGCAGGGATGATCCTGAGATAGGTTCAAGCCCAAACCCTAGCCAAAACACACACACACACACAAGTACTCGACCAGCACTCTGTATTCTGTAATCCTCTTCATGTTTTGTTTCCTATCTAAAATTATAAAACCAGAACCAACAATCCTACCCTGTATTTTTTTTCCCTTTTAAACTGTATACAGATATACAGATGAATTTACATTATGTTAGTACAATGCTGCAATCAGGGAGGAAGGAACATCCCCCAACTGCTGTCGTATCACCTATCGTCGTCTCGTAGGACTGTGAAGTGGAACTCGATCTGCAGCCGCCGGTGCGGCGCGCCACCACCGTCGATGCTGCCGGCGCCCCTTTTCTCCATCTCCAGCTCCTCCCTGAGCGGGATGGCGGCCAAGAATCTCTTGATGAACTCCCTGCAGCATTCCTTCCCGGTGACGATCACCTCCTGTGTGCCCTCGGCCTGCATCTCCGACGAGCCGTCGAACCTCAGCATGTAGGCCTTGTCGCAGCCCTCGTGCAGCCTCTCGCCGAGCGTGTCGATGATGTAGTAGCAGTCGCTCTCCACCTTGAGCACGAAGAAGTGGTCGTTCCAGCTGACGATGTACACGTCGGCGCGGCCCGGCTCGCGTTCGCCGCCGCTGATCTCGCGCCAGATGTCGTCGAACGACATGGCGCCGGACAGCGACGCGAAGCTCTCAGGCTGGAAGAAGCCGACGAAGGCCCTGTCGTGCTGCACCGCGATGGGCCGCGTCCGGGACGCGAGGACGGTGTCCAGGTCGAAGTGCCGGTTCGGGAACTGCGCCATGTGCGCCTCGTCGTCGCAGAGCTTCCTCCACTCCGACGAGCCGTCCCGGATGAGCGCGTCCAGCTCCGGCCGGGTGGGCATCGTCGGGTGGTTGGCGTGGAGCGCCGCCGCGAGGACGGCGACGAGCGCCGTGCACGCGCTCTCCCCGCCGGCGCTGTCGTCGCGCTGGTCGATGGACGCGAAGAACACCGGCGTCTTGAGCTTCGTCTCGGCGTCCCTGCTCGTGAACTCGCGCATCTCCCAGCTGCCGATCGGATCGTCATCCTACACACATATTCATCATCGCGGTGACACGATTTAGTGCTACCATCCCCAATGCCGAGGAACATAATATTTCATTTCATCATGTGCCAGAAGCTCACCATGCACTTCATAGACAGTTCTTGGGAGAGCGACTCGGTGCTCCTCTTGTCGAAGTCCCTGCTCCTCCTCATCCATGGCAGGAACCGGCGTTTCGACGTCGATGCCGGCTCTGGGCTCGCGCCGCCGCTGGTGCTAGCACTGCTGATACTGATCGTGCTGCTGCTGCTGCTGCTGCTACTACTACTACTGATGCTGCTCACGCTGCTGGTGTCAGAGTTCCTTTTGTTCCCATACACGGCCACCCGGCCTTCCTTCTCAGCCAGATCAAGCAGCTGCTTCAGGTCAAGAACATCGTAGGCCGCTGCTTCCAAGCTCTTCCGGCTATCTCGCATTGTTGGCCGTGGCGCCATGTTCGTTCTCGGCTTCTCCCTAAACGAGACTGCCCTTTCGATGTCAGAGCGCGTGTTCGCATCCACGAGCTCCACGTTCACCTGAATAATTCATGGGACGCATTTCTTTCATTAGAACATGTCATTTCCACCATACATTTATCATATCTATTATCCAAATCCAAAGCAATTCCACTAAAACTGCAAATGGCCGGCAAGGTAATTGAAAGGGAGAGGGGGGAGGGTGGGGAAAAAGCAAGCCAGAGAAGATCGCGCTTACATAAAGCATGGCATCACTTGCCCATCCGTCCTTCCTGACCCTGATGGGGACAACCACCAGCTGCTGGCGTTGCTGCTGCAGTTGCATCTCCCAGCAGCACTCCTCCAGGCTTATCATGGCTGTCCCGATCTCCTCCAGCCTCACCAGCTCCTTGCCCCGGCCTTGTTCTTGGAATCCCTGCGTCGCAAAGCAATTCTTATTGCCAGCCTCGATGGCTACAAGCCTACGCATCCACACAAAAAGTGGGCCTAGCTAGCTACTTAGAAGGTGGATGCTTTGATTGGTATTCCATTGTAAAGTCTCAAGATTACCCCGAAATGGCAAAGGAATAACATTGCTTGCTACGTAAATGCCTGTACTGCTCTTCAAGGTTACTGCTTTAGAAGGAACATAAGATATGCTTTGATGCCTACTTTGGTTCTGTTCCACGAGAGGTTGCAACATTTGGTTATCCTTGCGGTGTAAGCTACTCTAGTAATTGAATTTTACTTTTATTACTTTCACCCACCCCAAAAGGGTTTTTAAAAAATATAGTACTAGTTATAAATAAAAAGGTTGGTAACAAGGAATAAAACAGATATGTCACAAGAAAACTGACAAACCACATATTCACAACTATGAAAAGAAAAGATTGGGGGGGCAGAACAGCACCTTCTGAAAAATGCAACTTTAACGCACATGAAAGCGAGGGGGCCACTGTTGGAACATAACCCTCAAAAATTAACACCATGACATAGATCTCGCAACCTAATAAAAATAACTAAGCCTAACTGAAGTCAAACTACGCGGGCCAATCACAGCGGAACACGTGGCCCTGGCCCCCTGTTCATAATTTCAAACCACGCACAAAAAAAACTTTAGACAAATGCTCCCACCAAAGATGACTACTTTTTCCTGAGCTCAGCACTAAGCTATGGATTATGATGCTTAGCCCAACATTTGACTTGTCCTCCCCAATTGCTGACCAGACCGCTACAGGTAAAAGAAAACTGTGCATTGACCTCGAGCACGCCACACCGAAGCTGCGGTCGCATCGCAAGCCTCCAACTCACAGCAGGAAATGGTATCCGCACAACTTACCACCAATGCGGCGACAAAAAAATATCAACGACAGGTTGATTAAAAAAAGATTAGAATTTAAGCTAGAAAAAACAGGAGCGTATTAAATTACGCTCGTAGAAGGTGGGGATGAAATCAGGACGCCTTAAAGAAACAAATCATGTTGGAAAGGTTCAAATCAGTGTAACAGAAGATCTAGCAAAGTTTCAACTGATTGCATATGCAGCCCGTATGCTGTATGAATCCGTAATAACACTAGTGGTAAGCTCGGCGATTTGATCTTGTTGAAGAAACTGATCATCGAGAGGGGGAGAGGAAGAGAGCGCTTACATAGAGGACGGAGAAGAAGACCCCGCGCTCCGGGCGTCCACGGGAGCCGGCGGGGTCGACGACGTCGAGCCTGAATCGATTGCCGTCGCGCGGCTCCCAGCGGACGGTCCCGCCGGCGCCGACGGCCTCGACGGCGGTGACCCCGCGCGCCCACTTCCCCGTGAGCATCTGCGAGAGCGCGCCCCCGGGCGCGGGCCACTTGACCTTGACGGCGGCGGCGCCCGGCCACGCGGCGGGGAGGCCCTCCAGCCTCGCGGGCCCGACCCTCACGCCACAGCCTCCCCGCCGACGCGCGCCGCCGGCGTGCAGCGGCGGCGGATGCTGCTGCTGCTTCCTCGCCACCACCATCCCGGCCGTGGCGGGACCGGCCTCCACTCGGCTCTTCGATGCTCCTTCTGGCGGATGACGAGAAGCACCCCGCTCCGATCGAATCCTCGCTCGCTTCCTCCCTTTGCCGGAGGCTGGTTGGCTCGCTACGCTAGCGAGCAAAGCTGTGGCTTGGCCACCGACGGGGGAGGGGCGTGGTACGGTGGGTTGCTTGTTTTCTTCGTCGGGCGTGTCACTGCCGTTAACGCTGGTGTCCGGCTGTCCGCCCGGGGCTCGTCGCGGTCTGGGCGTCGTTAATTTCAACCGCCCGGAGGCGACAGACACAACAAGAAGCAGAAGGCCACAGGGAGAGGGAGGGCAGCGCAGGGCCCCCCGTTGCGGGCCGCGGAGCCTTTAATAGCCGCCCGCAGGGGGATCCGGGGATATGCGCGTGCGGGGCCAGGGTGTCAGCGGGGGGAGCCAGCGTGGCCGCGCGGGATTGGATGTGGACGGGCGTGTGGGGCTGGACGGCCAGCCCACTGGCCGTGGCCACCGCACCAACCGCGGGTGCGTGCGTGCGCGCGCGACGTGCGAGGCGAACGGCGCGGGGGCAGCTGCGCTGCGCGCCACATGCAGATGCAGATGCAGGGGGCGTCACCGGACGCGGGAACGGGGAGGGGCTCTCGTCCGGTTCACAACTCACATGCACGTTTTTTTCTACGCGGCATTTATTTGGAAAGGGGTTCCAGTCTTTCTTCCTGCACCGCGCATCGCATTATTGCTGCTGCTGCTGCTGGCGTTGGTGGAGCTGTTTGATTCACTATCGCTAGGATTTTATTTTGTTTCTATTTATATTATATTATATTCTGGTTGTGGGATGGATTTCATTTCGTTTTCTAAAGCTTGAGGGATCTTCCATGATACTCTTTTTCTTTCGATCAATGATCTCCCATGATACTCATGCAAATATTCTCTTTTATTCCCTTCTTTTTTGAGAGTAAGGCATGTTAACTCTTTGATTGCAAATATTTATCTAAGTTTCTTTACGATAATTTTTTTATCAATGATCTCCCATGATACTCATGCAAATATTTTTAACTCTTCGATAAGTTTTTTCACTCCACGCACGGAAAATATTCTTCTAATTCACTAAACATCTTAGGCCTTGTTTATTTGGCTGAAAGGAAAATTTTTGCGACACTGTAGCACTTTTCGTTTGTTTGTGGTAATTATTATCCAATCACGGACTAACTAAGCTCAAAAGATTCGTCTCATAAATTTCGACCAAACTGTGCAATTAGTTTTTATTTTTTATCTATATTTAATGCTTTATGTATGCGTCTAAAGATTCGATGTGACAGAGATTTTTGAAAAAATTTAGGTTTTGGGATAGAAGTTAACAAGGCCTTAGTTTTGAGGAAAAGTCGGCGATCCGTAAAGTTCGACGGAGGAGCCTCTATGCCCACAAGAGAGAGACAAATATGACATGATATGGATATGGGTCAAATTGGTTTCTTTGTTTCTGAGATATCTACGAACCCACGTCTAACAAGTATATTCTACCTCTGGATTCGATCTGTTTCACCCAACCTCTCCCATCTAAACATATCAAAAATACTAACGTAACCCAAGCCTTGTTTAGTTGTGAAAACTTTTTAGATTTCGCTATTGTAGCATTTCGTTTGTATTTGACAAATATTATTCAATTATGTACTAAGTATGTTGAAAAGATTCGTCTTATGATTTACAGGTAAACTGTACAATTAGTTATTTTTTTATCTATATTTAATGATTCATGCATGTGATACAAGATTCGATGTGATAAAAAGTCTTAAAATTTTTTTGGATTTTGGCGGAAACTAAACAAGGCCCAATTGGATCCTTGAACCGAACACTCATTTAACTTGAGAGCTGTTTTTGAAACCTCTAAAAAAAACACGCGCTGTACTAGTGCGTACGTGTGCGCGCTGGGGGTGGTGGCCTTCTAGGCTTCCTGACTTTGTGACCAGGCGCTGTCCGTGTCAGGGTGAAACGCTCGGACACACACACAGAGCGTCGATGGGGACTCTAGCGGTCGCCGTTGGATGAAGAGAGGAAGAACGAAAGAAACATCCACAGATCAGTCGATCCGTACCCGGCCTGCTAGTGTGATGAGTGAGTGTGCGCGTGATGACAAATTGTACAGTACTAGGTACCATCACTGACGAGTAGCAAGCAGGTATGCGACAAAAAGTGTGCACGGGCGACCGTTCATACATACTCCTTCCTTATGTTGCATTGCCTGGGCGACCGTTGATAGATATCTCACGCCGGTGGGTTAATCTGGAGCGTACACGGGGCTGTCGGTCCGAGTACGCGGTCGGTTAGCTGGTCGGGGTCCCGGTGGTTGCAGGGTTCATTTTCTCTCCTCGCTCTCCGATGTCCGAAATCCTCCCCGTCCCCGCTTATGTACGTACGTATATACGCGTACGTACAAAATACGCGAGGCTGACCGCCCCGCCCGTCCCCATGCGCGCGCGCGTCGCGTACTCGCGTAGCGCGTACGTACGCTGGGACAGGCAGCAGCAGCCAGCAGGAAGGCATCTTTAGGCATGGGCTGGGTGACTGGATCCGGCCGTCCAGCTCCAGCCGGGCTCGACCGTCGTCGCTGACCTGGCCTCGATCGATCGCCCGTCGGCGCATCGTCGTCGTCCGTGGGCCAGGGGGGTGATCAGGTCAAATCAGTCGCCCGTCGGCGCGTTGCTGGGCTGATTAGACTAGAAGTATTAGCAGCAGTGGGAGCAGGAGCACTTGTGGGGGCGTGGCGATTAGTTTTATGTTTACTCGGTGATCACTGATCATTATTGACGACGCCTTCCTCCGTGTTCGCTAGCTCTTCCGCGGCCGAGCGTACGTGTACGAAGAACCACCGTAGTAGTAGCGTCGGCGTCTCCCGTCGCTGTCTGGCTGCTTTTTTTCCGGCCGATCCTTCAGTTTGTCCTTGCTCTTGGTCCTTGCTAATATGATTGATGCTAGGAATTAAAGAAAGCGCTTTATTAATTATTAGTTTCTGGAAGGAAGCAAAAAAAAAAGGATTATAATATACTTTGGGGGTGTTTTTGCATTTTCGTGGTGGTGTGTCGGTGATGTACTTACGTCGTCATCGACCGGCTAGGTGGCATGGCCGTTTGCTTATGCGCTTGTTATTAGGCCACAGAAAATATTAGTACCCCTTTTTAAATTTAGTTTCGGAGAAGAATTTGAAGTTGTAAAGGGATCGAACGCATGTAGTATGTGAATGAATGAATATTACATATATATATGCAGAACCGAATGTTCCTTTTGGATGCGCTAGCTTTGCGCGTCGTCGTCTCCTGCTGTTTGGCCTCTCGATGGGGCAGGAGAAAGATCATTTTCCTGATCACCACGCACATCATATTGGTCACGTGTGGAATAGCCGAATATATAGGAGTTGTTTCAACAACAAAGTCTCCGGAAAGCTAGCTAATTAAGAGAATTTCTAAAAATAAAAAAAAGGTTGTGGAGATATTTTTCTTCTTTATAGTAACGAGCATGCATAGCGTCACACGTTGGCCGGAGTAAGTGTATATATCTCATCTTATTTAGGAGTAAACCTAAGCATATATAGCAAATAATATTAATATTTATATTCATATAATTTTTATTTATTAAGAATATTTTTTACAACCAATCTAATGACTAATGAGTACACAACTTATTTTGAGAGTGAGGAAGTATATAATGCATCGACACGGCGTAATTGCCGCGTAAACACATATAGCTATTAAAAAAAACGAAATATATGTTGTGTACCAGGAATTGTAGTCGTATAGTACAGGCGTACGACGACAGCGGCCCGAGTTCCAGAACGGCATATGCTGCAGCGACAGACAAGGCATACGCACGCGGCTGGCGCTGACGCAGGTAACTTTGTACCGGCGCTCCTTCATCGTCAAGCAACGCAACTCCTCCATCACCAATTCACGCGGGCCTCCTCGATCGCACGGTGCAGCAGATGCAGTGAAGTTTCTTTACCCCGACGACGGGCGAGGCATAGCATACGCCGATACGTACGCGACTGAGCAGCGAAAACTTGCCGTGCCTGTGCTCGGGGCTCGGCATCAATATCATGTCACGTCACGCCGCGCGCCACCTGCGTGCACGTGTGCTCGGGTCGCATGCTTGCTTAGACTGTTTCGTTGTTTGGCCGCCGGCGCATCCAATAATCCTCTCATCAATCCTGGCGTATCGGGTCAAGACGGACGTACGTATATCAGTTGTCGGATAAGCAACCCTCGCGTCGCTGCTGGCTTCCGGCCGATCGAGGCCACCGACACGTCCGCCCGCCCGGCGAAACCGAGCAAGCAACCAAGCACACGTGCACGCGTGCGCGACGACAACGCTACCTAACAAGTCATCTCGCCGATATGGATCGTAAACGAAAAGAACCTAAAAAAGGTACGCACTTGATCCTCCTAATCTATGGAGAGAGAAAAAAAACAAACAAACTCGATCGAAAAAAGGTAATTGATCCTAATCGATCCATCATTCCGACGGGCGATGGATGGGATCGGCCTCTGTCAGTGACGATTACGTCACGGCGGCCCTGACCCTGATGGGACGCGTCGCGCTCGCGCGCGGGGAACTCGAGATTCGCCGCATCCTCGTCAGTCGTCACCGCCATCGCCGGTCGCCGTCGGCCCCCATTTGCTTGTGCTTCCAGAGATGGATCACGCGTCGCGATTCTATTCTCTGGAGGGAAAGCTGCTGCTGGTGGTGGTCGCCGCCGCGATGAACGACCTGCCGCTGGCACGCGCGGATACGCCGGCCTCGCGGGTTCTTCCTCTCTCGCGCGGTAAACGACGGGCCGGGAGCCCATGGGTGGGATCTGGAATCGCGGATGTGGGCCACTCGACCGACTTATCCTGCATCAACAACTTGCTGCAGTGACTTTTTTTTTTAGTGTTTTATTCCTCTGGTGGTTGGAGTGATAAGGAATCAGGCGTGCAGACGAATGTCGTTCCTGCGTTAGCAGTATGTATCTATAGTAAGTATTGTACAGTAGGTACACTACTTAGGAGTAGGTACGGTACTGCGTCGGCCGGTGTAGCGTCGTTATGCGAAGCAAGGACTTGGGAGCTCACGCATATATATATATATATAATGCAGAGGGCAGAGCAACGGCATAAACAAGACGCGGCCGGCGACGCGATATGATGCTAGCCACTACTTATCCCTGCGGTCCCGGCCCGGCGAAGACGACAATGTGGCCCCGATCGAACGCCTACGATGGCAACGACGCGCCGCTTGTGCCAGCTGAAGCCTGAATGAAGGAGGAGGCACCAAGGCGAAGAGGGCCAAGCCAACGACGAACCGAGTATCGACTCTGTCGTCCGTTGCCTCGCCCTCTAGCTCGCGCTCGCGTCACCAGCGAACGCAGCGAACCCAGCACAGCCCAGCGCGTGGTTACGGCGTAGTACCCATCATCATCCGCAGCGGCGACAGCGAGGTGCGCCGGTCCGGCAAAGACAGCGGCACAGCGCCGCCTCGAGCTGTCGCACGTGCACTACTAGCTCGCTTGGGTGCTGTCACGAGCAAGAGTGCAAGACCACTGCTACTGCTGGCATCGACACAACACCAGGACCTGCTGCTGTGGCGACTGGATTCAGGCTTTGCTTCGAAGTTGGTGTTTGTGATGGTGCATGATGCAGAGAACTCTGAATAGACCTGACGGTCAGGTCAAGTGGGAATAGCTTGGGAGGCCTTGGAGTTCCTCGCCCATGGAAGCCCACGCAATTGATCTTGCGAACATAAGGCTGATATATATATCTTCTTGTGGTTTGGATTTATACGCGTAATTTACGTCTTAGCTTGAGTTTGTAAACTAACTATGGTGTAAGTTGGGTTGTGCAACATGTCTTTTGGCTTGTGTTGCGTAGGTGTGAAGCTCGGGGGTGCTAGTCGACAGCAACGAAGTGGCGTAGCTAAGATTTGTAGTCATGGTGATCCATTGTTTACTTTTTTTTAAACTACTATAAATTTAATATGTCGGTAGACAAGTATATATAAAAAGAATTAGGGAAAAATGATATAGAAGTTCATAAAATATGACGAGTATAGCTTTCTTAACATAAAATTGGAATATTATATACCCATAATAATTGAAGAAAAACATATCACTACTTGTCAGGCTCGCGCCTTCCGAAGTGTTGATGATCTCATTTTCACTCAATTATAAGAGGATATCCCGTCCAATACAAATCACTGGACAATCATTCAGAAAGCTATCACTCATCTTATGTCTAAACTTATTCTTGATAATAGCTGATGCGTGATGCATTTGTCTCTAGCTCTAGGGAGGGATTGGAAGAAAAAAATAAAAACATGACTAAAAGAACGTGCTAATTGAATGAAGATTTGAGGCGTATTGCAGAGGGTTGCATACATGACTAAACGAACATGATAATTGAATAAAGATTTTGAGACGTACTGTAGAGGGCTTGCTTCTCGCTGTTCGATGCCTGCCACAGTGTCGTCGGCCTGCCGTCACTGCTTTGCATATTATACGAATCACAACACATCAAGAGATACGAATGGGCGCAGGCCAGCCGCAGGGAACTGTCACACTCGCATAATCCCTAATGTGAAAGGCTATGGCCGCTCTGACATATTTGTTGCTGATGATCAGTATTTTCCTATTATGGTTCTTGGACGGAACAAGCACATAGTGGTCCGTTGAAAGTCCAAATTTAGTTTTGGTAATTAATGACACTAAGTTGCTAATACCTTGTGTTTAAGTGATTTGAGTTAGGTATAGCAACACATGTGATGAAGGTGCACGGTGGCATGGAAAGTTGGCCATATGATTATAAACAGATGAAGCATGAAGCGGAGATCATGCTGATAGACAAAGAGTTAAGTGATCAAGGCAAAGATATAAACATAGGGTTTTGCTTTTGCTGGTCTAAGATGAGTAGAGAAGTGATTGACCAGTTTTAGGATAGATAGCCGACTGTCAAGAGGGAAAATCACGGTCATCTCTCGAATCAAGTGCTACTAGGTCCATAACTTGAGCATATGCATTAGGATCTAGTAAAGTGCTAACCTAACTTCTTTGAGAAAAAGTTTGTGAAATGCTAACACACATGCACATTGGTGGTGGTCACTTGGTGGTGTTAGCACATTTGCAAAGGAGGTGGAGTTCCTAGGATAGAGAGGGGTTTGGGTTCCTCTCTCCCTCCTGCGGAGCTTGAGAGGCCGGATTCAGCGCTTGAGAAAATGAAACACATTTCTATTGCGTCAGTGGAAAGTTTGGAAAAGTCGCAGGAGTGTTTCACACTAGGAAACACTCACTGGACGCTGGTGTTGGCATCATCGGACGCTGGCCCAAGCGTCCGGTGTACTATCAGCTTTTGGCGCTGGCGTACAACGGGCATCGGACGTTGGCATCGGACGCGGGCCAGTCACTGTACACGTGTCCGGTGTTGCCTGACGTCAGCAAGTGCAGAAGCGAGGGTTTCTGACACAGAGAGCATCAGACGCCCAGGGAGCGTCCGGTGAGAGTGCACTGACCGCGTCCGGTATCCTTGCACTTTGCAATCTCTCTGCGTACTGGTCCGGTGTGCACAAGACGCGTCCGGTGGTTTGAAAGTGACCGTTAGAGATCGACGCGTGAGTTTCAAAAGGGTGACACATGGCTGTCATCTGTGCACTGGACGCAGGGTTCCAGCGTCCGGTGGCACATGTGCTGCACGTCCGGTGGTCCCGTTTTCTGCCCAGCGAAAGGTCAACGGCTCTATTTGTTTGAGGGGCTTATAAATACTTATTGGTCGGCCTTGGAGGGTTCTCTCTTACACATTTAAACACTTGAGACATACTTTGAGCTAGAGAACACTCCCTCCACTCATCTCCTTGCTTGACTTCTAATCTTAGTGAGATTGAGTGATATTCAAGTGTATTACATTGAGAGTTGCATCTAGTGGCACTTGATCCTTGAGTTTGCTGCAGATTTCTTGTTACTCTTGGGTGTTTCCTAATGCCCTAGATGGCTTGGAGCAGCGGAAGTGTTGAGCTCGTGCACATTGCTTACCGACTGGGAGCAGGGACGAAGACATTAAAAAAATTAGGGGGAGGATTAAACAAAAGTGTTACATCAACTTTGGTCTACTATAATTATAACCTTTCGTAATAGAAAAAAATATAAAAATTTGAAGTAGTATTGTATTGAAAACATCGATCAACGATAAAATTCAAAAATATATCTAAAAAATAAAAGTCTCAGCTCACCCTACCATATATATCTCTTTTTAAAATTAGAAAGAGAGTACCACGAATTCCATTGACCTACCAGTGGTAGGGGGCTGGAGCCTCTTAGCCCCACCGTTGGCTTCGTCCTTGCCTAGGAGGATCTACGGCTGTTGACCACCTAGGAGGAGTTGAGGCACAGAGCGAGTGTATTCATTTTAGGAAGTGAATTACGCCAAATTATTAAAGACAGGCTTTTTTTTCTCCATATTATTTTGAAAGTTAGTAAATATCATAATTTGAAATGCTCTAACGATGGTATAGGATACGATTGGACAGGGTGACGAAATTGTGAAGCAACGGACGGCAGAATTGCAAAGGTCCCATTTTCTGCCTAAGTCCCGAAGTGGGCTGTCATGGGTTTGGACCTTGTTTGGTATGGGCTCAATGTTATTATTATTTGTTTCCACGCGGAACGGACTCGGAAGCGGTCGCCGTATCGCCCCCGTATATATCTGCGGATAACGCCCACCGTGTTCCGTGTTTTGGTGCATATAAGGCCATGTTTAGTTCCAAAAATTTTTGCAAAACAGTTATTGTAGCACTTTCGTTTGTTTGTGACAAATATTGTCCAATCATGGACTAACTAAGCTCAAAAGATTCGTCTCATCAATTCCGACCAAACTATGGAATTAGTTTTTATTTTCGTCTATATTTAATACTCCATGCATGCGTCTAAAGATTCGATGTGACGGAGAATCTAAAAAATTTTGCAAAATTTTTTGGGAATTAAACAAGGCCTAAGTATCGGTTCTTCCTAGTTCCTTCCTCCTACATAGTCCGTACTCGTTAGCTTTTCCAGGTGAGAGAGAGGGAAGAGGGAGGTGAAGGGAAGGCGAGAGACGAGAAGAGAGAAAGCAAGAGAGGATCGGGATGGCGGCGCTGCGATCTGGGATGGCGATGTTGGGCCGACGTTGTTCTGGATCGTCGTCCGCCGCATGCATGGGCGGAAAAGTTTTCCGTCCTGCGCCGCCACCGCTCCACCCTGCGGCCGTCCGTAAACTCGAGGTAATCTTTGCATATCTGTACAGATCTGGGCTCATAGACTACATCAAGAATGCTAACTAACGCTCCAGTGTTTTGAGCGATTCAATACTCGATTTTTTCATGCGTCCGATTAGCTTACGGTTGAAGCTCTTGCCGTCCGACTAGCTTAGTTAGGATTTGGGGTTGGGTAACCTTGCTTCTCCAACAACGGCGGGCTTAGAAGAAAATTTGGGGGAGAAAGGCCACGCCGGCGGTGGGGGAAGGGGGTTGGGCAGAGCAAGGTCCGATTAGCATAAGATCGAAGCTCTTGCCATCCAATTAGCTTTGTTAGGATTTGGGGTTGGGTAACCTTGCTTCTCAAATAACGGTGGGCTTAGGTGAAAATTTGGGGGAGAAAAACCGGACTGGCAGTGGTGGCAGCTGCCCGCAGACCAGGAGGTGGGGGTGAAGGCAGTTGGGGGCGGGGGAATCAAGGTGATGCCCTGGCGAAGCCGGGTTAACCTGGCCGTGGGAGGTGGAAGCGGATCAGGCGGCGTCACCAGAAGCCGGAGACAAGGTAGGCGGGCGGGTGGGGCTGGAGACTGGGTGACTGGAGGTAGAAGTAAAGAGACTGGCTATTGGATCTGCATCCAACGGCTGGAAATAAATTGAGTGCCCAATTAGTTTAAAATACTCGGTTGTGGGGTAGACAGCTTCGACTACAACGGGTACAGATCTGGGCTCATAAATAAACCCTAAACATCCATGCATAGCCCAACCCCATAAAACCAGACCAATATCTCCAGCAATTTACGCAAACCATCCTCTCCCTGCTGTGTGCAACAACCTACTAAGACCTAGATTTTTCGTTCGTTCGTTTTTAGTTTTTTTGGATTGGATAATCAACTAATTAATTAGCGGTTGATATTGGCTGAGTGATCAATGACCAGCTCATCATCATCATTTCCAAGCTTGGAATTTGGTGATATAGAGATACTCTCTTTGTTCAAAATTGTAAATTATTTTGGATTTTAGTTTTATGGGTTATCTATGTACATGCACTTGTTCCTTGGTTTATTGGCTGTGCATATCTTAAATCACTTCTGCTTGTTATATATTTATTATGTACTAGTTACAATTCAAGTTGAAGTTTGGATGTTCTTGTTACAAAATTGTTGAATCTGTGTGTCTATCTTATATTTTCACTCCATCTATTGTTGTTTGTCCTCCTCGACCATGTATTCTTGTTTGTCCTTGTTGACTTTTTGTATATATCAATGTTAATGTAGATTTCCTGCCGTTTGTGATGTTATGGTCGTTGTGTATCCTGGTAAGCAGAAAATTTGTTTCCTGGTAAGCAGAAAATTTGTTTGTATGATTCCTGGTAAGCAGAAAATTTGTTTGCTTAACTCGAATGGAGTCAAGGGGAACTGTATATCTGTATCCCATTGAATATGCCCACTGGCAAATTTATCTTGAGTGCTTGAAATTTGTTCCTTCTGTTCTTAAATTGACATTTGTATCTTGACCTTTGTACAAAAAACATCGTAGCAAATAAAGTGTTTGGTGACGTGATTGTGGATATATCCGTGAAGTTTCTGTCCTTTTTCTTTCATTGTAGTTGACACTTGCCTCTGAGAGCACCCACAGTGTGTCCTCAAAACGATGTTAAGTTTCTCTGTCCTCACCAGGCATCGGTTTGTACATTGTGTAGAGCGAGGCTTGATCCAAAAAATCTAGCATTGATGACTCTATAGGCATTGATGCTCGCTCAATAGAAAAATCATTTCACTGGCTCACACTGCTGCATAAATGCATGGGAGTGATGTTTTTTTAATATATATTTCTTTATTGCTAGAAGGCCCACTCTATCCAATGCCTAAACACTGCAGAAAAAAAAATCAAACTAAGCATAGGTGTGATGATATGACATTTCTGGCCTTGATTTTGAGTTGCATGCTCTGGCTTAGTAACTGTCATTGCTGTAACATCATTGCTAGATTTTCATTGTTCCTCATTGGCTTGTCATCAGTGTTATAGTGTGTTACTCAACAATCATATAGACTGTTTCATCATATATATAAAAAAAAAGAAAAAAAGCAATCATGTAGACTGTAAACATATGATCTTCTAGTCAAGAATAGTGCAAGGTCACAATAATAAAATATTTGGACGGGCCTCTTTGTCTTCCATTTTTTGCACTGAGCTAGCTTCCATGCCATCTCATGGTGTGAGTTTAGCTTCTGAATGTAACTTGTTCTGGTTCATGGTTTGCCTGCATGTTTTATACTTAGGCTACACCTTTAAACTTTTATTGATCTGGAGTGGTTGTTGCAGAGCTGGCGGCGTTTCTCAACTGGGGGTTGTGAACCAAAAGACAAACCTGAGAGCTTCCCACGTATTCTGTGGCAATGGTGAGTGCATGAGAATGTGGTACAGCATTGTTGTTTTTTGTTCATAATAATAGATTCATTGCAACTCCCACCTAGGATAGCTTTGAGTATGTTCATATCCTAGATTCCTATTTATGCAAATTCAGAGTTCATGGTTGTTTTAATAGAATTTTGTTAGTACCTTCATATTTGAACCTACAGTGTATAACCTGGCAGTGCTGATTTTAAGGGCAGCATGGCACTGCCAACCATATTGTGCTTGGATAGTTGTTTGTACGCTTGTTGAAACTAATCAATATTTGAAGAGAAACCAAACAGTGCTTTGGCGTGCGGCACCAAATCAAACAGGGCCTAATTGTTTTTTCCTCCTTTGACAGGGCAAAATACCGTGTGAAAAATGCGGATCCAGTTACCAAGTCCAAGGCTGTCGCTGCATATGGAGTGGTGGTTATGGGGGCACCGACGATCTTTCTGATCCATGTGACTAAGAACTGCAGCATTTGACTTTGTGTTTAATTAGCCAGCAAACTTCTGAATTTGAAGCTATATAATGTTAAGGGGGTGTTTGGGACTGCTCTGCTCTACGGTTTTTAGCTCAGCTCCACGTTTTTTAGCCAAACGGTTTCAGCTCCACGCACTCAGTTCGAGGAAAAATGGTGAAGTTGTGAGAATACCTAAAGAGGTACTCCACAAACTCTAGTTTTTTATGAAGCTGCTCCACGGTGGAGTTTGTGGAGCAGTCCCAAACACCCCTAAGTCATCTTTGCACTTGGTATTTATTTCCTTAAGCACAATGTTTATGTTGGCCTCGGCGGTTGTAGCACCGAGAAATGTACCTTGTTGATATTACTTTCAGAAGGTACTATGCTGTGGTCTTAAACTGAAACCAGTGTGCTGAAACGTTGTGGTGGTTAATTTCTAGAGGCTGTAACCAACATGAAACATTGTAGTGGTTAATTTCTTTTTCACATCATAATGTGATGCATTGAATAGATTCTCCTATCACATCGAATCTTTGTACACATGTATGAAGTATTAAATATAGACGAAAATAAAAACTAATTATACAGTTTGTCTATAATTTGCGAGACAAATTCTTTAAACCTAGTTACTTTTTAATTGAATAATAATTGTCACATACAAATAAACAGTAGCAAAAATTAAAATTTTCCACGAACTGAACAAGGCCTTAGTATCTATAGCCTGCAAAACACTTATCTCTATTAGTCTGCAAAACTTACTAGTCTGCAAAACTCGTGTTTTATGCACGGTTAGACACTGAATAGTACGTGGCATTGAAACAGATACGGGAATCAAACGGAACACGAAAACTATCTCAACCGCCTCCGACTCCATTTATTTCCTCGTTAAAACAAACAAAAAAAATGTTATGCTATTTTGCCATTCAAAAAAAAGTCTCAATTTTGTCAGGTGACACTAAAACAGGGCAAGCTCGGCGCTGCAAATACTCTTACCAAATAAAACTTTGAAGACCACAGACACTAGCCGCTAACAATGGGATCTTCTATCTACTAAAAGAACATTGGCTTAATGAACCCTCTAAGGAACACAGGTTTACTTCCATTCGCCATCAAAATAGAGTGTTGGAGATGTCTGACCTTACTAGAGAGCATACCAAAATAAAAGGTTGAAATTGCCGCAACGAAAGCCAACCGACTGCTTCCTAAATAAAGCACATCAAATCCAAGATCTAAAGAGGATCAACTCTCACCGGTCCTAAGTCGACTCTAGATCGAACGTCGTCGAGGTAGGAAGAGGCCAAAAAGACCTTATTTGAAAGCGCAAGCACCATTGTCACCACCACCTCATTGATCAACAAACCTAACCTAAAACTACGAAGGGAAAGGGATCAGATCCCGTTCCTCTGTCCACCAGTGAGATCGCCGGATAGGAGAGAGGAGGGGGACTGAGGCAATATCGTGGGGAAGGGCAACGACGGTGGCTAGGAAGCTCTTGAGATCACGCGAGAATTGATTAAGCAAATAAGCTTGTTCAGTTGGCTAAGAATCTAGCTAGGAATTGTTTCAGGGTTATATAAATTAGGCAATCATCTTGATAGGAATTGTTCCATGTCATGATTGTTGGGGAACCGAACAAGGCCTAACTGATCTTTATTGTTCGGTAATTAGTACACCTGCTCGAGCCTTTGTCGTCTTCGTGCAGGCCCGAGAAAATTGCAAATATAGGACACTAAACAATGTGCTTCGCAAATACAGAACTTCAAACAATATCTTCGTAAAAATGACCTTTGAAATATTGACTTCTTGTTTTCCATGACATTTGATATATTAAGTCTTTTTTTTAATCTAAATACATGTATTTGTTCCTCAAAGCGACCCTCCTGCCCTTCTGCTCTTACCTATCGTTGATCTAGCGTTTTCATTTGCCCGACGTTCCATCTGCCCAGTGAGGTCTGGGAGGACCGGCTGGAGGATGGTGGTCTCCCACTTGGTGGTGAGATGGCGGCTCCCTGCTCCATGGTCCTTAGTACGAAGGTCCTACCCCCATGGTGGCCCGGTTGAGGACGTCGCCGCCACTGATGAAGCCACTGACGCCGACCTTCGCCCACGCGCCGCTCGGGAATAGGAACCCGGCCAGGGTTGGTCATGCCCACGGCGTAGTACAGCTCGCCCAGCGTCATGCCAGCGTCCACCCACGTGTTGTCGTCCCCGGCACGCACCTGCACGCCGTGGAGCCTGGCTAGGTCCAGCATCGTGAACACCTCGGTCTCAATAGAGCAGTAGAAGAGCCCCTCCCTTGTACGAGCCCGTTTGCTTGTCTCAGAAGCTATACTTTTTTTTTATCTAACAGTGTTTTTCTCTTACGATAAATCAACGAACAATATTTTCAGTCTACAGCTCACGGCGGCCTGGAAATGGGAGATGTTGGATGCCGTGATGATGCACAGCGGCCGCACCGTGGTGTTGGTCACGAACCTGGGGTTCTGCACGGACGACTGCAGCACAAAAGTGAAGCTGCTCGAGCTCTGCTAGTACACCAGCTCGCTGGGCATCATCACCGAGAGGTATTGCAGAAAGGAATCGGAGGAAGCTGACGAAGGTATTGCAACACAGCAAGCATAAGCTGAGAACTACTACAACAGCTTTCCTTGTGGATGCAGCCATTCTTCGGCGATCTTATTGCTGCATGCTTGGTTCCATACTTCCATCTGCCCGACGTTCAAGGCGGCCGGCCAGCAAGCCAAGCAACGGCGGCAGGCGTCCAGCCCAAGCAACCAGCGTAGAGATCTCACGTTAACCACCGTCTAAATGACTAAAGGATAAAAGGGTTAATCGAGATCTCGTGTTAACCATCATCTAAACAACTGAAGGATAAAAGGGTTACTTTGGAGAACAAATACATGTATTTAGATAAGAAAAGAGACTTAATACATCAAATGTCATGAGAAACAAGAAGCTAATGTTTCAAGAGTCATTTTACGAAGACGATGATTAGAATCCTATATTTGCGAAGCACGTTATTTGGCGTCCTATATCTGCAATTTTCTCGGCAGGCCCTTTGCATGGCCTGCCTGCCACGCCACCGCACATGGCACGGTAAAGGTGGATACAGGCACGCCGCGCGGCCTCCCCTTGTCTCCCCTGCTCTTCTTCTACCTCAGACTGCACGACCATTGCAAGTACACAATGAAGAAACTCAAGAATTGTCTGCTTTGCTTGAAAGTAGACGTTCAGGTCCCAGACTAGTGCCCAGGAATACGACTGGAGTGGAGTACACATTCCCTGGGGGCATAGTGCATGAAAAAGTTTGTTTTTTCAAATGATGACAATGTGTGTACATTTGACCATGTAAGTGTGTTTTTTCAAATGATGACAATTACACACACCTACCACATGAATGCACGCACGAATAAAACCTACCCTATGACTATGAGTCCCTCCCACGGCCTAGTCTAACATATCGTTTGATCAACCTTCGACAAAGGCCTTGTTTAGATCTAAAAACTTTTTGAATTTGAACATTATAGCACTTTCATTTGTATTTAACAATTATTATTTAACCATGAACTAATTAGGCTCAAAAGATTTGTCTCGCAAATTGTAAATAAAATGTGCAATTAGTTATCTTTTTATCTACATTTAATGTTTCATACATGTGTCGTAAGATTCGATGCGATGGAGAATCTTGAAAAGTTTTTAAATTTTAGGTGAAACTAAACAATGCCAAAGTCATCACTCCACTGGTGACATTAATTGGTTAAAACACAAAAGAGCAGTAGTACTACTAAGGCCTTGTTTAGTTTTCAAAAAGTTTTACAATTTTTTTAATTTCCCGTCAGATCGAATCTTGCGGCACATACATAGAGCATTAAATATAGAAAAAAGAAATAACTAATTGTATAGTTTATTTATAATTTATGAGACAAATCTTTTGAGTCTAATTAGTTCATAATTAGATAATATTTGTCAAATACGAAAATGTTATAGTGCTCATTTTGTAAAATTTTTTGGAACTAAACAAGGCCTAAAGCTTAAATTGGACTAGTGCCATTGCGATTTACCAATTTTTGAAACATGCCACTAGCAGTAGCCGCATTCTACCGTGTCGTTGGTCGTTGTCCTGCCCCTCTAACGCTAAAGAGCTTCCATGACATGTAGTATGAAATATAAGAAAATTGTTTGAATAACGAAAATGTGATGATCCAACACAAAAAAAAAGGTATGTCAGTTGTCTCCGAGGAGCATCATGGCGCAGCCGAGAGTGAGCACCCTTTTGTTCAATTTATTTATGATACAAAAAGTGCTGACAACTAGCATGGTTTATCCAATTTTAAAGCTAAAGAAATACCTTATTGTTTATTGGCTACTTTCTTTCTCTTTCAAAGTATATGTTTATTTTTAGTGTATTTCTCTGTTTGCCTATGCAACAGACATGATCTTCTGTGCTGTTAAAGATTTACTAGTGTGAGACCTGTGTAGTAAGATTCGATGTGACGGAGAATTTTGAAAAATTTTTAGTTTTTGGGGGTGAACTAAGGCCTTGTTTATTTGAAATTTTTTTTTTAGATTTTGGGTACTGTAGCACTTTCGTTTGTTTGTGACAAATATTGTCCAATCATAGACTAATCAGGATCAAAAGATTCATCTCGCAATTTTACAAGCAAACTGTGTAATTAGTTTTTGTTTTTGTCTAAATTTAATACTCCGTACATGTGCTGCAAGATTCGATGTGACGAGAAATCTTGAAATTTTTTTGGAACTAAACAAAGCCTAAACAAGGTGCCTATGCAAAGTCCGAGCAGCACGGGGATGAAAACAGATCGGATAAGGACTGATATCACTGATGTTATATTTATTTTCATATTTCTGGTCGGATTCAGATTCGAATACGAATAATATTAACTATATCGGATAAGATAGAATTAGATGTCGATATTATAACTATACGATTTAAATATTCGAATACGGATATAGTATCAGATATTGAATATTTAGATACTGACTCTAAACAAATACGATCGAAAAATATCCGTACATTTTTAAGCCCATGGGCGCAAATGGGCCGGCTGGTGCTTGTCCAAAGCCGCAGCACGGACGCAGGCGCAGGTGCCGTCCACTCGATCAGATATTGTTTTTACTGCAGTAATTTTTAAAGGTGCCCTTGCGGTGCTGCCTGAGCATGTCTAGGCTCCGTCGTCTCTGTGGATTGTGGATGGAACGGGGCATCCTATGCGCTAGTACCGCGGAAGGGGCCCGGCCCGCAGCCCGGTGCATGGGTGTTGTTTACTTTTGAATCAAAAATCCAATTTTTTTCAAAATTTTCCGTTACATTAAATTTTTAGACGCATACATAGAGTATTAAATTTAAACAAAAATATAAAACTAATTACACGGTTTGGTCGGAATTTATGAGACAAATATTTTGAGTCTAGTTAATCTATAGTTGGACAATAACTACCACACCATAAACAAACGAAATTACTATAGTATTACTAAATTTTTCCCACGAACAACTAAACACGGCCCTAGAGCTGGAGCTGGAGCGGCGAGAGATGCTGGATTGGAGGAAAAGATGTTTTTTTCTTTTAAAAAAAAAGAGAGAGCTGGGGAATTAATGGATGGGTTTGGACTTTGTCGGTGTTTGGATCTGGATTGGATTGGGCTCATGACTTTGTCGTCTAGCGTACATCAGCCGTTGGATTTTGTTGGGGAAGGCGTGGGCCGTCCGTTGTGAACCCATGTAGGCGCCTTCTCGTCGCATATAAAAGGGGCAGCCGCCGCACCCAAGGCCTCTCTGCTCATCTTCCATCCCAAACCTCTGAAAAGCAAGGAACGGGGATGCTTGGGTCTGCTGAGATGTGGCCTGGCGAGCCTGCAGCTTCTACTTGCTGGAGGCACAGGAAGGAAGGAATTGTTCTTGGCCACGGTGACCGGACCGGTGACCTCTCCTGATTCATGCACGGCACGGCGCGCGCGCGCGGAGGTGAGCACAGAAAAAACTTTTCTTTTCTTTTTTTTCCTTTCCCTTTGTAAGTATAGTTCGTATACTACAGTGCTAGTAGATTTTAGTAGTCAGATCTGTCTTGGTTTCCGCATGGTCTGATTGGTTGCACAACAGATCCGTTGCAGAGAGCAAGGGATCGATCCATCCGGTGGTGCGGCGTCAGCTAGACTATGAGGGGAAAAAGCTGCCACTACCTAGCAGCCTAGTATACGTTTCCTTGGATGGGAGAACTTTGATTTTAGAAAATTTTCCAAAGAAAAGAGAGGATGGCAGCCTACGTTTCCTTGGACGGGTGAATTTGGGAGGCCTTGTTTAGTTTTCAAAAAGTTTTGCAAAATTTTTCAGATTCCCGTCACATCGAATCTTTAGAGGTATGCATGAAGTATTAAATATAGACGAAAATAAAAACTAATTACACAGTTTGGTCGGAATTTACGAGATGAATCTTTTGAGTCTAGTTAGTTCATGATTGGACAATATTTGTCAAATACAAACGAAATTGGTACTATTCACATTTTGCCAAAAATTTTGGAACTAAACAAGGTTAAAAGATTTTGCAAAATTTTTCAAATTTTATGTGAATCTTGCGGCACGAGCATTAAATAGATATAAAAAAATAACTAATTTTATAGTTTAGGCCTGGTTTAGTTCGCAAAAATTTTCAAGATTCCCCGTCAAATCGAATCTTTGGTCGCATGCATAGAGTATTAAATATAGATGAAAATAAAAACTAACTGCACAGTTTAGTTGTAATTTGTGAGATGAATCTTTTGAGCCTAGTTACTCTGTGATTGGACAATGTTTGTCGAATAAAAACGAAATGCTACAGTACCCAAAACCAAAAAAATTTGCGAACTAAACAAGGCCTTAATTGTAATTTACGAGATAAATCTTTTTAATGTTTAAAATTAAATAATATTTGTTAGATACAAATGAAATTACTACACTGTCTAGTTCGCAAAAAAAAATTAGAAGTAAACATGGCCTTGATTTCAGAAATTTTTTGCAAAAGAAAAGAGGGGATGGAAGTAGTCCGGCATTATTATTGTTATTATTATTATTATTATTATTATTATTATTATTATTATTATTATTATTATTATTATTATTATTATTATTATTTATTTATTTATTTATTTATTTATGCTACCTCAAGAGGCTCAGACAGTCAAAAGGTCTGACTGACACACTGTATAGGACTGCCAAGGGTCAAATCTATGGTCGACACTTCACACTCTGATAAGCCGTACGCACGTCACAGGAGAGAAATGCAGGGATACAAGGGGCTGTCGGCCTCTTCATCCCTAACGCTCTACAAACAGGCAAGGAAACCTGATGCTTGGCACGCCTTCAGGCACAAGTTTTTTAATTTTTTTTAAGATTTTTCTTCACATTAAATTTTGCAGGCACATGCATAAAATATTAAATAAATAAGAAAATAAAAATTAATTATATAATTTACCTATATAATTTACAAAATAAATCTTTTAAACATAGTTAGTTCATAATTAAATAATAATTATCAAATATAAACAAAAATACTATAATACCTAAAATCTAAACATTTTGCCAACTGAACAAGACCGAGCCTACTGGCTGGCCGAGGTGGGCAGAACTTCGTCTTTCCACTCCCTAATTTTTAGCATTAGCGTCTCATACGTTGCAATATTTCAGGAATTAGTTGGAAGTTTTTGGGACCAACAATTAAGCATTTTTTCTATGCCATTGTAAAAGCATCCTAAATAGAAAACTCAAACACTTAGAGCATCTCAGGAGTGTTTGAATACCAATATTGACTTACTTTAGCTAATAACGAAAAAATTGAAATGGCTAGAGAGTACCAATATTTGAATATCTAAGTTGATTCTTAAAGCAGTATGAATGTTTGTATCTTTTAGGTATCTTATTATATAAACATATTCTAGATTAATTAGTAAAATATATCTTCTACATATATTTTGTTAAATTTTAAGGTTGTTTATTTTCTCAGAAAGCAAGGTTTTTATTCTTAAGCTTATTTTTTTACTGTAGATAGACTATATATACTATGGCCTTGTTCAGTTGAGGAAAAATTTGGGTTTTGGCTACTGTAGCACATTCGTTTGTTTGTGACAAATATTATCTAATCATGGACTAACTAGACTCAAAAGATTCAGCTCGCGAATTACAGGTAAACTGTGTAATCAGTATTTGGTTTTGTCTATATTTAATACTCCATGCATGTGCTACAAGATTCGATGTGACGGTGAATCTTGAAAATTTTTGTGAATTAAACAAGGCCTATGATGGGCCTGCTACTACCCTGGCCATGCATGTGAATGCCATGGCCCTTCGGTTGGCATAGCGGTAATAGCCGTAGTACTCCCTCTCTCCCTTGTCATAAGCGTGATGTTAAACTTTCTGAACTTTAACTACATTTATAAAAAATGTTATTAACATTTATATCTTGAGATAAATTTATTATAAAAATAGATATATTCAATGATCTGGCAGATGATATTAATTGTATTATAAATTTTAGTATTTTTTATATATTTGGTTAAAATTGAATACATTTGACTTGTTAGAAATGAGAATGATAGTCAAACAGGGACCGACTAAGCAATATAAACCTTTGTTCCTGTGCACTATACTATGACGAAATTGTTGTACCCTATATGGTGTCAACGATTTTTTATTGTTGCACAAGGTGTATTACCCCTCTTTTGATTCCCTATCTCAACAAATCCATAATCAAACTCCTAAGATGTATTAGTAGCAGAACTCTTAAGACGCATGAGATGCAATTTTTCTAATCCCATCATTCATAGTACTCGCCTAAAAGACCATATCTGTGTCCAAATGCATTTAGATTTGTTGGATCAAATGATTACGGATATATCTAAATATATACAATCAACTACAGAGCCCATTTTAATTTTAGATTATCTCTAGTTGATGAAGATTATGCATATCTATATTCAAATAGATCCCCAGGCCTAAGGGATTGCTCTGAGAAATGTGCTGGGCTGGCTCACGGGCTGATCTAGATAAACAAACAGCCCGGATTGTAACAATGGCCCATCCGAGCCAGGCAAACAACCCTAAGTTTCTCTCTTTAAGGTGGCCACTGGCCACTCACTACCCGTCCTGTCTCGCCTCCCTTCGGCTCAACCAGACCAGTCCTCTCTTCGACCTAGTCTCTCTCCGCTCTTTGCCTACAGAAACCCTCGAAGATGATGATGGCAACGGGCCGCCGTGTGGCTATGCTGGCTGCCGGCCGAGCCACTCCTATCCTCACGGTAGGATTCTGATTTATTTCGATCTGTTGAAGTGGTACAATAATAATGATCTAATCTGCCGAGTTTCCCTTGAGGGAAGACTAGTGTGCTGTTTTAGATTCTAACTTGTCTGTGTCAAAACTCAAAAGAGTGATTTGTACTCCATCTGAAAGGATTTCAGGGGATTTCGATTTGTTGCTCATGTTACCATCAAAAGTTTGACCTTTCTTAGCTTGGATTCCTCAGTAAGCTTTTATTTTGTTTCTGGAAACTCCATATTCTACTGTTGTTGAGTGATTGGACTGTGGATGTTCTTTCTTGCACGGATCTGTGGGTTTGGCAGAATAAAAATTTGTTTGGGCAATGATGGATGCATCCCTTTATCTTTCCACCAAAATGGTAGGTGTTGTTTCAAGATTAACCAATTGGGCACACCTTTACTTAAACAATTGTACCTCCCCCCACCTCATGAGATGATAGGTCTGACTTGAACTGTTTTGCTTTTCATTTATGCTTGAGATTCAAGTGAGTTCCTGTTCTGATATAAGCTTATATCTGATTCGAAGAATCAATCCTTTTATATCATGCTTTTGACATATACATTCCCATCTGCCTGTTTGAGCTCGCCTCCCCCTTATGGCATTTAGTTCTACCAGTTGCTGTCTCGATTTAGGTGTATTTGGTCATATCAACAATGTTCAGTTGGTGGAAAACACTTCCACTTTGTTTTTCCACACAAGAAAAATTACTTTGAATTTGTTAAAAAAAAAACCTTTGAAGGAGCTTGCTGTATTGCCAAAAGCCTTTAGGATCTTGCTAAAGTCCTACCTTTTAGAAACAAAAAAACTGAACTTGGAGAATCTGACACCTAAGGTACTGATTTTTTATTAGTTTGTTCCTTACCATGCCAAAGCGGTATCACTGTACTGTTTTTGGGACCTGATAATGATCTTTGCTTGGATTGGTGATACACAGGCGCCTTATGCACTCACAAAAGAGAATTTTGACCAAATATGTTTTGGTACAAACACATATTAACAGAATGAGGAAGGATTGCTTCTGGATAGCAGATTGTTATGGCATTATACTTGTCTTGACTTTTTTTTTTATAACTTGGTGACGTATAAACCTAGTTTTGTGTTATCTTCAGCCTTAAACTCTCTCATGTGCTGCGAGGGTTGTTGCAACCTCCAAATGGTTGGTCCATGAAATTGGGGCGTGTGTATCTTTGATGTTTGGATTAAAATGATATGGTAATTACGATTTGATGCAGCTATTTGTTGACATCAACTTGTCTAATGGGTGTGGAACCATTGTCCAGATTATGTACAAACCATGGAGACCTAAGCAGGTTATGTTGGGTCTGAAACCTTGAATTGGAGTGCTTGTTTTAGAAATGTTAATTCATGCACTAGTTAGGTTAGGTGCTTGTTTTAGAAATGTTAATGCCATGAGGTGAGTAAAACTTTAGTGTCTTTTGTAAACACTACACTGTTTAGCACATTTGCTTTCCTCAACCCATACCCTTGCTATTTACTACTTCTGGTGTATATTTGCTGATTGTTCTCAGAGATTTCTGGACCAATCCTGTAACAATGGAAGTGGGTGATGCTCTGCGTGCGAACTAAGCATTTTTTTCTTTGAAAAGCCATATGTTGTTAAATATTGCTTTATACTGGATATTCCATAAAATCACCTCCGTTTGATGCATCTACTTCTGGATGGTTCTTTGTTGACTTAAGTTACTAAATATTTTCTGCATTTTTTACCTCAAAAGGTGTTTATCAAGTTCAATGTTTCTAGCTATTCCCAGGCATCTGCGTGATACACCAGGAAAGCAAGATGTGTATTCGATACCTACAATTATTAGCTGCTGCTTTCTCCTTTTTTGGCTTTTGAGCAGAAAAAAATTGTCCACGTTAACAGAGTGTTTCACGTGTCGTCCATCATGACTTTGGAGTGATTGAGATTGACGATTAGCAGGTCTCAGTGAAAGCTAAGTTTATCTGTGTTGCTTTCTTTATTTAGACTAATATGTGATTCTTCACTTAAATATGGGTGGAAGTTGTAAGCTTCGGTAACCAGTTGTATTTTCAAGGAATTGCCTGCAGTAATTAAGTATACCCATAGATCCTAAAATGATTCTCTTGTCAATCTTTGTGCTTATTTGAAAGTAATGGCAGCATTGATTATTGGCTGCCTTGTTCCAGTTTTTGTTGTCATATTAACATATGACTCTATTAAACTGTTATTTGGTGATAAGCTCTCTATTAGTTGTTCTTTCCATATATAACCACTGGCGGAACCAGGGGGTGGCCAGCAGGAGCTGTGGCCAACTCCAATACTGCAGAAAATTTTTTAATACTCTTCAAAAATTTTCAATTTATAGCACATCAAATCACTAATTCATCTATTTTTCATCATATTATGATATTTCGTCATGAATACTAACTACATGCATAAAAGGATTAAAATATTATTGAGATTACACTTATATTTATATTTGTCATGCTTAAAGATGCTATTATATTTGTCTGCTGGTTCCGCCACTGTATATAACTCTATTAAACTGTTATTCCAGAGGAGGTTTTCCAAGGTTCCAACCCAGGTTCCTACTCCTATCCGTCCCACTCTCCCTCAAGCTATTGCCCAAGCTTTTGAAGAGTTTGGTTCATTTTGGTCACCAAAGGTCAGTTTTTCCCCTCCTTAATATAATAGCTAAAGTGCTGAATATATTGATCTTCCTACTCAGTTGATACCTAATTTTCCTACAGCAATAGAAGTAGCAGATCAAAACTGATGTTTTGTTTGGTCACTTCTAATATTTGTTGATCTGACCTATTTTTGATTCTTATTTCTTAGCCTGATATGGCTAAGGCAGTTCAATTTGCGGAGGAGATCTGCAAGGTGCTGAAAGATGTACCGGAAGAAGTGGCAATAGCCAAAGCTTCTGGGCTAGTGGCTGAGTTATCTAGGGTCCTGAATGTGTCCACATTTGAGGTATAATCTTCAGTGACTTCTATTTATTGTGTTTTTTGTTTTTCTTGTTTAATTTTAATTCCCTCTAATGCTTTTTTGATGTCTAATTATATGTAGACGAGGTTGTCTCAGGCTGAGCTTACCATCAAGACTTATATGTAGACGAGGTTGTCTCATTGCGATTTAACGCTGTGTACTAATAGTAGCGCGATGGGATTGAATTCTGCTGGTAGCGATGAACGCTGTGTAGTGAATTGTGCTGGTAGCGATGAACGCTGTGTAGAAGTGCGTGTGGTGCCCATTGAATGAACCCTGTGTGTTCAGTCCAATGTGGCTGGATGATGGAGGATTACTTTTGTGTAGTTACAAACAAGTATTTTCGTTGCTTTAATAGTAATGAAATTCTGCATTTCCAGAACGTCGAATGCTGCAAAACTTGCAACAAGGCTAATGCCTGCTAGCCTGTACCGCCTGATAATAGGGGTACAAAAAGAAATGCTAGCTGCAACCAAGAGCCATGAAAAAAAAGTGCGAGGCGGCGGACTTTGGGCTTCTCTGACCCCATCTGGGTGGTCCTGCAGCATCGCGGGGCACACGGTTCGGCTGCTGGCGTGCCGGTAGTGGGGCAGTGTGCCCTTCGCGTTTGTGCAGGGGCCAACTGCGGCACGTTTGCGAGGTTTGGCCGCGGGCTTGCTGGCGGCGGGGCTCCGTGTTTATGGGCGCCTTCCGCCTTCTCTTCGGAAAGGCACAACGCAGTTTGGTCACCGCGAGGGCGTTGACCTCGGCAAGCTCGTTGGAGTGCCGGTGCGCGCCTCCCATCTCACGGGCGAGTCCAGCAATGGCTCTGTGTGGTGTGGTGGCGACCGGCTCCTCCCCTCGTCATGACGTTTGCTTGCCGGTGCGCGCCTCCCTCCGTCGCGGGCGAGTCCAGGTGTGGCTCCGCGCGGTGTGGCGGCGACCGGCACGTTTGGGGATTCCTGTTGGCGCGCCCCTCCCACCGCCGCGGGCGAGTCCGGGAGCGGCTCCGCGCGGTGTGGCGGCGGCCGACACCCTCTGTTCAGGCGAGAACGCTTTAGCGTGCCTCCGCTCGTCGCGGGCGAGTCCGGCATAGCTCCGCGCTGAGCGGAGGCGGTTGACGTTTGCCGTGCGCTCCTACCATCATCGCGGGCGAGTCCGAAAGGCTCTGCATGGTGTGGAGGCGGCCGGCTACCACCTCGGTCGCGGGTGGGTCTTTGGAGGCCTTGGCAACGGCTCTGGGCGAAAGCTCAGCTCAAGCTTTTTGAGCTAGCGATGAGATTCTCCTTCTTGAAGGCGTCACTGAAGAGCCTTGCAACTACTTCTCATCGACATATGGCTCAGGAGAAATCCTTGCCAAGCTTCGACTTGGATGACGATGATTACGTTACGGCGTCATTCACCCCCCTGGAGGCATCGTCGAAGAGCTCATTTGTTCCGATGTAGTAGTCTCCGCGTCCTCCTACTGTTTCCTTGTTTATCTGTGGCTCTGCCACTTCTCGCCCTAGCGCTAGGGCGTTCGGTGCGGCGGTTGTTGTTGCTGTTGTTTTTCCTCTTCAAAACTTTTGTAAACTTCTGTAAATCTGCCTTTTTGGGCCCTTTTGAATATATTCAGATGGGAGTAATCCTCCGGTGAAAATTCAAAAAAAAAGAGCATCTGGATCTGATAATAACAAAAATTTAATAGTAAACTAGCGAAGTTAAGGCAAGATACGTAGCAGCATTATTGGAACTGCAACTGAGCATCCAATGGATGGTTCAACTGCAACATGCTAAAAAACATAGCACAAGAGACCTAAGGAACATAATTTGACACCAAAAGTTCACGGGTGTCCGCTTCTGCCGCTGCCATCGGACGCTCTCACAACGAAATTGGACGCCGTCTCTAAAATGTGATGCCGCTACGGGCGCACAGCTCAGGGTCCTCGGCGCACCACATAGTGTGCATACATATACGCAAGTCAGACAATTTATGTAGCACAGAAAGCGGACATTAGCAGGCATTTAGTCAGGCTTGAAGGGCATTTAGCAGGGAAATATGAAGGATTTTTTATATATACTTTTAATTGATAATAACCACATCTAAACTTTTTTTTTTTGCAAATCTAAGCCTTTCGGTCATGCCAATCCCACTAGCGTGACAAGTGTCACGTTGGATGATGTTTTCGACATAGAAATCTTATCGTGCCACTCCAATTGACCTGGCAATATTGTTTTATCGCGCCACTCGAAATGACGTGCCTAGACTTTTCGATACTGCATTAGATGAAAATGGTTTCTATATGAAAATTGTAGATCTCAACGAGATCTGAGATCTACAACTTTCAAGTTATGAGTTTTTCAAATGAAGAAATTTTTTATACCTAGTTTTGAGTTTTAACATTCAAAGTTGTTAAGATTCTCCATAAAATAATATAAGATGTTAGCAGCATATTAATCGTGCACCAAAGTTTGTCGCCTCACGAAAATTATATTTCTCTTGAAAGGTGTCAAATGAAGATATTTTTTATATCCAAGTTAGGTATCAGTGAGATCTACAGGTTTTTTGTTATAAAGTTTTCATTGCTCAAGAAAGCAATACAAAATTTAAAAGGCATATTAATTACTAATCAAAGGTTATCTTTTTAGAAAAATCATATTTTTCCATATAAGATTGAATAAATATACCTTTTTATAAAAGGTGTAGCCCTTGATAAGGTCTACATCTTTCATTTAAAAAATATTTTTATGCGACATGAAATAAGAAAATATGATTTTTCTAAAAAAAGAAGCTTTTGTACATCAGGCTGAGTAGCTGTAATTTATATGCCACACTGCCCACTTTTTCCACCACAGTATAAGGGCCAAAGTATTTGATGGACAGCTTGGGAAATGGCTGACTGGCCAGCGATGACTAAAGATACGGCTCAAGCTTGAGTAGCACCTGATCCCCAACTGCAGATTGACGAGCCTGATGCTTCCAATTAGTCATGACCTTCATATAGTTCTATGCAACTTGTTAATGATGTTTCAGAGCTTGTAACTGAGCTTCCTGGGACTTCACTATGTCCTGAACTGCTGGAGGAGCATCCAGATCACTGAGGGGAGCAACACCCAAGTTGCTTGAACCGTTTTAAGTTAAATGCTTTCAGTTTTTTCCATCCTATCCATACTGTTGTTATTGCTTTGTGCGAGATGCTCTCTTGAAAGTTTTGTTTTCTGAAATGCTAAACAATACTCTCGGTTCTAGATGTTCTAATGTTGGTTTGGCACTTGGAATGCCAAACACTCGGGCCTTGTTTAGATGTGAAATCTTTTTGGATTTCGCTACTGTAGCACTTTCGTTTGTTTGTGGTAAATATTGTCCAATCATAGACTAGCTAGGGTCAAAAGATTCGTCTCACGATTTACAGGCAAACTGTGTAATTAGTTTTTGTTTTCGTTTATATTTAGTGCTTCATGCATATGCCGCAAGATTCGATGTGACGGAGAATCTTGAAAATTTTTTGGATTTCGGTGGGAACTAAACAAGGCCTCGTTTTTGCTCCCATTGTAATTTGGTTTATCAATAACAGAATCTTTAAAATCCTGGTATGGTATGTTTACTAGAAACTAAGAGAAGCCCCTTTGACTCTATCTTAAAAAGTTCTGTCCTAAGAATTTTGATAGCTGCTTCTTCCCTCTTCAGTGGGTGCCTCTAGTGGTTTACTCACTACATGGAACAACATGCTCTACTCGGGTGACTTAGTTCAGTCCAATGTCTATGGCTTAACAGTTAAGTTCACCAATGTCTCTGACAACAGCAAACTTCCTAGAAAAAGTTGTTTTTGTCACTTGGCTTATTAATCTTGATACCTCATACTTTGACAACTGGATTCTTGCTGGTGACTTCAACCAGTACAGATCAATGGAAGACAGAAGCAAAATTAGGGGCAATTTTGGTGGAAATGCAGATGTATAATAATGTGATCATGGAACTAGGACTTACTGAAGTTCCTTTTAGTGGTACAAAATTTACCTAGAGTAATATGCAGATTGACTCTTCTGGTAAAATGGACTGGTTTTCACTTCTTCTGCCTAGGTCCTTACTGTTCCAGCTACTTCAGTGCAACCTTTATCTAAACCTGTTTCAGACCACACACCCCCTATGCTATTAAAATTGGTTCAAGGATACCCAAGGCATCCATATTCAGATTTGAAAATCACTGGGCTGATCATGCAGACTTCCTCAAAGTGGTTGATCTCCGCTGGAATAGCACCCCCTACTTTGGAAATTTTGACAAAACCCTTTCAGAAAAACTCAAACAGGTTAGAGCTGGTCTAATGTCTTGGAGTAAAAGCTTGCCTGAAGTTAAGAAGTTGATTTATAATAGCAATTGGTCTTATCTTTGATAGATGGTCTAGAAGAGCAAAGACCCCTCTCCCTTCTAGAGCAAACCTTCAGCCACATAGCATCTCTCCAAAAGATCGAGAGAAAATATAGGAAGGAAAAAAATACCGTAAGGTGGAAGAAATTTGGTGACGAAAACACTCATTTTTTTTCCATGCTATGGCCACTCACTCACACAACAAGAATTTCACTGTCAGTCTCTCTCCACTTAGGATACTTTGGTTACTGAACATGAACAGTAGCCTGGTCTGTTGGATGCTTTTAAAAATAGGTTGGGAGTTAGTGACTATTGTGGTAATTCCTTTAATCTAGAGAACCTCCTACAGGAACACTCTTTGGGACACATGGATGATGATTTCAGCCCTGAGATCTATAATGTTATGAAAACCCTACCCAAAAGTCATGCCCCAGGAGATGGCTTCGATGGGCTCTTCCTCAAGAAATGTTGGAACATTGTCAAACAAGATTTCTTCAGATTGGTCAAGGATTTCTGCATAGGAACCCTGAACAAAGCAGTATCAACAGTTGTCACATTGCTCTTATCTCTACACCTAAAAAGATGGAAGTGGGGACGTCAACTGTCTTCAACGTGCCTCTGACTCCCCACCTCCCCTGCCTCCCCCACCCAACCCCCTTAGTCATGCTTTGTTTAGTTCCAAAATTTTTGACAAAATGATCACTGTGGCACTTTTTTTTGTATTTGACAAATATTGTCCAATCATAGACTAACTAGGCTTAAAAGATTCGTCTCGCAAATTACAGGTAAACTGTAAAATTTGTTATTGTTTTTATCTATATGTAATATTTTATGCATGTGCCGCAAGATTCGATGTGATGGGACACGATGGCTATTGCCTGGACACGATGGCTTTGAGTAGAGCCGGCGATGCTGCCTTCTCTCCTCGCGCCGTTGTGGGATACACATTGATGGTCTCAAGTTGTCAACCACGGTCATGCTCCTGTTGCACCATGAAAAGACAATGAGCAACATGGTGTGCTGTGCACAGAAGACGGTACTTCTAGGGAAAAAATTTTGGTTTGTAACATTTTCGTTTGTATTTAGTAATTATTGTCCAATCATGGACTAAGTAGGCTCAAAAGATTCATCGACAAACTATGTAATTATTTATTTTTTTTATCTATATTTAATGCTCCATGTATGCGTCTAAAGATTCGATGTGATGGAGAATCTTGAAAATTTTTGGGAATTAGATAAGGCCTTAGGTTGGTGAAACGACATGATGGCGTAGCAGTGTACTCCCTCCGTCCAAAGAGAGTGTCGTTTTAAGTTTTTGTGCCACAAGTTTGACTCGATTTATAAAAAATACATGCAATATTTGTGTCTTAAAATAAATTTGTTAACAAACTAGACTTAAAGATCTTTCCAATGATACTAATTATGTACTATAAATATTAATATTTTTACTATATATTTAGTTAAAGTTATTTCTCGAAAAACACAAACAACACTTATTTTGAGACGAAGGGAGTATTCCACAATCAACCTGGTCCCACTCCCCTAGAGCATAGAATAGAATTGATATCAAGCTATATACTCCCTCTTTATCCTCAATAGAAGATGTTCTGGAGCAAACACCGTTTATGTTTGTGAGACCTATTTTGGACGCAAGTATCCTTGGGTTGCCACCATGTTCTGGAGCGAACACCGTTTATGTTTGCGAGGCCTGTTTTGGACGTAAGTACCCTTGGGCTGTTGCTGCTAGGATTTGAACCGTCGCCCTCTAGGCTCAGGCTGCAGAGTCTTGGCCAGCTAAGCTACAATTGATTGTTGTAATTGTATTCATGTTCTAAACGTCATCTAATTAGGATAAGAATGGAGTATGGTCCAAGATGCAGATCGGCAACACTCTCCCAGTGAAAACCAACGGATCCATAATGGGATCTTTAATTCAGCGCGCGGACATTGCGCCCAACGATGAGTTTGGTGGTGCTGCGTTGCTTGTACCAAGATGTGTCCATGTGCAGTTCGTAGGTGACATTCATGAATCGTTCGATTTAGAATGTAGTTCTTAAGACTTGTTTAGTTTTGAAAAGTTTTTGGATTTCGACACTGCAGCACTTTCGTTTTTATTTGACAAACATTGTTTAATCATAAAGTAACTAGGCTTAAAAGATTTGTCTCGTGTTTTTACTTATATTTAATGCTTCATGCATGTGCCGCAAGATTTGATGTGACAGAAAATCTTGAAAAGTTTTTGGTTTTTGGGATCAACTAAACAAGGCCTTAGCTGACATTCACGCATCGGTGTACAGTAGCTAAAAGAATTAACAATTACCACAAGCGAGTTTAGCCCTTGATACTAATAGTTGTAGTATGAGTTTGAATTTTTCTACTCATCTAGAGATATTTTTCTTCGCAAATACATTAAACATATATTTACAGTACGCCTAAGATATTTTTCTTCATGATTTTGCCGTCTTTTTGCAGGTTAAGGTGGAGAAACCTACTTCCAAGGGGCATGATTTCTTTGCGTCTTCGATTGGAGAAAAAGTCTAATAAGAGGCGCCTATTCATCGCGAGCACCAGCAGTTCTCTAAATTTAGGTAAGAAAATTTGCAATAGGAGTTGAGTGGTTGCTGTGCACAGGGTGTATTTTTATAAGGGGTCCAAATATGAGTTTCTTATAGCACACAACAAAAAATAAAGCTAGAGCAGCATACTATGGTTAAGATGGATAAGATGAACTGAAAATGGCTAAGATCGAGAGGACGCGCTGACACTATATGGAGAAAGTGTGCTTTCAACTAGATGTATGCAATACTATGTTATAACTATTATTCAGGCACAAAGGCACTAATCTTTGTTTTAGCCAATGAAATTCTGTTGTGTGGAGACAGTGATTTTGTCGTTTTGGGACATGAAAGTATGCAGTAATGTTAACTCAATTCTTAGTTGTTTTGATTGTATTCTCTGTTATTCAGACGCGTGAAGAAAATGTTCACATCAGTCATAACCTCACCGTGCACCCATAGCAATCCAGCCAAGAAGTCAGCCAACCAATTAGTAGCACAGTGTAGCCTCGCTGCAAACCAAACACATATGGACAAGCTGGTCATGCTCGGTCTGGTTCTTCTCCGCAGCTAGGCCATGCTGATCCACCTAACCAATCACATCCTGAAACTGGAAGTTTTAGATCACTTCGCCTATAGGGAATGTAGATTGGTGTTATTGTTGGCTTGTTGTTGCAGGAAAGCGGTGCAGCGAACTGTAATAGAGTTTGACATATGTTCATTTTGATGGATTTCGACAAGGTGCATTTGACATTTCATTTCCACTTATACCAGTGATGCAAATCAATACATCATGTGTTTCATTAACTTCATTATTGGCGCCAATATTGTTTCAAAAACTCTTCTTATGGGAGCAACAAATTAGATTAACATACTTGTGTCATCCTTGTCCTTGGCACGGCCACCTGAGCGGCATCGCGGATTCACGGTCATTTCTTACATGTTCTTTTAAAGGGAATATTTTAATATTTCAGCCTCTGTATCAACCAATGCATGTAACTGTTCCTTATTTCTTAACATATTTGTTGCCTGCTGAGATCTCATGTGTAGTTGTCAAAATTTTTCAAGATTCATCGTCATATCGAATCTTTGAATGCATATATATAATATTAAATATAGATAAAAAATAATCTTTTAAGTCAGTCAGTCTATGATTAAGACAATAGTTATCAAATACAAACAAAAGTACTACAAATCTATAATAGACAAATTTTTAATAATAATTATTAAATATAAACAAAAATACTACAATAGACAAATCCAAAAATTATCACTAACTAAACCAGACCTCATTCTTGGGCCGTGTTTAGTTCGTGGACGAAAAGATTTCGTGATACTGTAGCATTTTCGTTTGTTTGTGGTAATTATTGTCCAATCATGGTCTAACTAGGCTAAAAAAATCGTCTCGTAAATTTCGACCAAACTGTGCAATTAGTTTTTATTCTCGTTTATATTTAATACTCCATACATGCGTCTAAAGATTCGATGTAACAGGGAATTTTGAAAAAATTTGGGATTTTGAGTGGAAGTAAACAATGCCTTGATTGAAATGAACACATCCCCCGACAGGCGGCTTCCTTAGAGGGGTTCCCGTGCGGGCCTGCTACACGGCTCCATCGGTTGGAATGAGCCTAGTCCCGAGAGTGGGCCCATGTGTCTCCGTTGGAGCGGAAAAAAAGGTTGAGCTCTCAAAATAGAAGCCCTTAAATTAAAAATAGAGACCCTAATTTAAGACCCTCAAATTTAAAATGAAGACATGTTTTCAAAAAGATTCCAAACCCACCCTATGTGTTTGGGGATGGGGTACTCACGGATTAAGAGCATTCACAATGCAAGACTCTATTACAAAGTCGAAGACAATTAATTACATAATATTTATGGTATTTTGCTGATGTGGCAGCATATTTATTGAAGAAAGATATAGAAAAAATAAGACTTAAGTCTTATTTAGACTCTAAGTCCACATTGTTCAAAGTAATAAATAACTTTAGACTCTATATTTAGAGTGCCCTTAGATCATTGGAAAGTGATTTCAGCGAGGTAAGTATATCGATCACAATATCATAAAGATCATAAAGGTACATTTCTGGGGGAGAGAACCCACCAAGGCGACCATAAACATTGTACTTGTGCGGGACTAAATGCCTCGGTTGAACCGGCCAAAGATTACTCTCACACTATATATAAGTTCAGATTCAGAAGTGACCAGCTAATCAAACTTAGAGTGCTTTAGAATACCACTAGGATAAATAGCACCACTTGTACGGGACTAAATGCCTCGGTTCACCCGGCCAGAGATAACTCTCCTACACTACATATAAGTTCAGATTCAGAAGTTTGCTAGCTAATCGAACTAATAATACTTCAGGATACAACTAGGATAAATAGCACCACTGAAATAAAGCCAGGTCGTTTGGTGATCCATTCTTGTCTTCAAGGGGACGGTCTCCAGTTCCTTACTGTGTTCATCATATATAATGTAGGTGTCCCTATAGCCACCAATACATACAGACTGACGGCCCTGGTCTTGGCAACTGGACCTGCATTTTCCACACGATATTTGGCCCTGACAAAGGAGAAAAGCAATTAGTATGGTAAATTTGGCACTACGATGATTCAGATTAATTTCGTGAAGGGTACCCTATCAGTGATTGTACCATGTGTTGCAAGTTGTCTTCGAATATTGATAAGTTTCAACGAACATGCAACTATCAAAGCACAACATGATTGACTGTCAAACTTGCTGCCCTTAAAATCAACATTGTTTCAGGTTGTAAAATTGGTGCACTTAATCAATTCTTGAAGAGAACACAGAGTACAGGAGTAGAAGTCTAATGTAAGTTTCTTTTTTTTTTTATACACAAGGTGGTAGTACTCAATTTTATATGCAAATATGAAGGTATTAACAAATTCCAACTAAAAGAACAATGGACTCTGAAAATTGCAAATTTGGATATGAATAACAAACACTATGAACTATCCTGCACATATAAATTTCTTTCCTTACTTAATTGAGAGGCAGTGCTCTTGCCAGGTTTTCAAAAAAAAAAAAACTATGAACTATGGTCCCAAAGCTAACCTAGGTGGGAGCTGCAATAAATATACTATGAACAACAAACAAATTTTGACTGAACAAGCAAATAAAAAGTGAAGATCAAAATTTGGGTTCAACATGAAACAACAAACAATGCTGCACCATATCTTCGTACACTCACCATTGCCAAAGACGCATGAAACTATCTGCTTTGCCTTTCGGCTCACCACCCCCAGTGGAGAAACACCGCCAGCTCTGCAACAAAAACTGCCGATTAATATAACAGTGTAGAAGTCTAGCCCAAGTATAGAACAAGCAGGCAGACAATGAACCAGAACAAGGTATATTCTGAAGCTGAACTCACACCATGAGATGACATGGAAGTTGGTTCAATGCATCCAAACATTCAAACCATACATTAATTTGCATTGTTCTCAATTAAAAGATTCTACCTCTATAGTCTACATGGTTGTTTAGTAACACACTGCAACACTGATGTCAAGCCAATGAGGAACAATGGGAATCAAACAACGATGTTACAACAATGGCAGAGTTACTGTTCTTCAGAGGTAAGTGTCAACTACAATGGAAGAAAACAGTCTACAGAATTAAGGATATATCCACATCTCACTTCACCAAACACTTCAATTGCAACTAGATGTAACATGTAAAAAGGTCAAGACACCAATGTCAAATTTAAGAACAGAAGGAACAAATTCCAAGCACTCAAGATAAATACTAGTACATAGCAACCATCACATCACAAACGGAATAAATTCCAACACTCAAAATGAATGCATCCAAACATTACAGCAGGGGCGGCCCAAATAGTATTCAAGGGTATTCAGTTGAATACCCAAAACTGTAGCCAAAATTTTCTGAATATATATGCTGTGTATTTAAAAAGAAGAAAAATGAAGACCCCAATGAAACCCTGTCAACTATTCAGCCCAAAGCATGCATTCTGCTGCTGCTTTTCATCCCCACCCGATGGCCCAACAAGGCCAGGGCAGGTGGGTGGCCGGCACAGGCAGACCGGGAGGCCGCGACATCGGGACATCGTCCGCTCGAACTGGCTCAGGCGCTCCTTCTCTCTCTATTTTCCTTTCCCAATCCCAAACCCTAGTGCCTAACGATGGCGGCGGCCGTGTGGCAGACTCTGACGAGTCGGAGTCGGCGCAAAGCTTGCGGCGGCCCGACGTGCACTATGAGCAGTGGTGCCGCGCGCACGGCCGCACGGGACTGCGAGCTGACGGCCGAGCACAAGCCGGAAAGGGCGCAGACTATGGGGCCCCCTCCGCCGCGGGAGAACAGGGGGGCGTGCTCTGGGTGAATCAGGAGCCATATCGAGCGCTCTCTGCCCCTGCTTAAGGTTCCTATGCAGTCAATGAGCCCAGATATGCAAAGATCACCTCGAGGTTACGGACGGCCGCGGGGCGGAGCGGTGGCGGAGCAGGACGGAAAACCTGGTGGATCTCCATCCCTTTTCCGCCCATGGATGCGACGGAGGGACCGCAGCTACGGCGGCCCAATCGCCATCCCAGATCGCAGCACCGCCATCCCGATCCTCTCTTCGTTTCTCTCCTCTCTCTCTCTCTCTCGCGTTCCCTTCACCTCCACCTCTCTCTCTCTCTCTCCGCGAAAAAGGTTGGCTCTTGGCCTGTCGCTGGGTGCGAGAGAGAGAGGATTCCTGTGGTTGCGTTTTATGTATAGGGGAAAAAAATTTTCCGATACGGGTGCGAATACGATACGACTAAGGTTTTGTTGGCATGTAATCGGATTCACATCAATTCACATGTGTTGGAGTGGATTGAAGTGGAACTTGAACTAAATTTCACCCTAATCCACTATAGCACATGTGGATTGAGGTGAATCCGACAACATCCAAACAAGGTCAAAAGTATGCAAAGCGGTGCGAACCTGCCTGCAAGCCCACTTTGGCCCGCCCCGCCAAAAATGGCCCGCTGGACAACTACAGGCCGTCCATGTTTCTGTTGCGGGTTGAGGCAGGCAAGTCTGCTTGCGCAAATCCCTATTATCGAAAAAAAAACTGCAACCCTATCTCCACTGCGTGCAGCTCGTTAGAGTAAGGTCAAATAGAGTCGAGTGATTGGCTATAAGCTATTTGTATTTGATTAGATCTAAATTATACAATAAGTTGTCTCCTACTTTTCTCTAAAACATCTTCTTTTTTTTATTCCTTCTCACAACACTTGTTATTTGGTCCACCACTACCTATGCATTCGTACCCAGCTTGGTGCTTACATAAGAGCCAAAGTATTATCTCTCTCGTATCTTCTTTCCTCCACATCAGTATTAGCTTGGCTATAAGTCCATTATTGTATCTGCTCTTACTCGTTGACTCTCGAGTCTCCGCCGCTACGTCTCTGCCATAGTGGAGGGAGAAAATTGCACTTTTAGCAGCCAAAACAATAGGCTTCGTAAAACTAGCATCCGAAATATTGTTTTCGTAAAAATAACAGCTAAAAAATTACTTCTTATTTTCTCTACCATTTTTTCTTTTTTCCTTCTTTTTCTTTTTTTTTCTCTTAGAATCTGGACGAATCTATCACTGAGATAATTGGGACGCTAATTGACATGAAATCCACATCTGCTGCGCAGTGCTGGTCGCCGCTGCAGGCCTGGGCGCTGGCTGGCTGCTTGTGTCGTGCCTGGATACATACACAGATACACTACATGGCCATAGATATATTGGAATAAACAAATTATTTATGTGTATCATACGTTCATAATTTGAGATTAAATGAGTTCATCTCACATTAGGGCTCTCACCATAGCAATCGTGTCCGCCTCAGCGATGGAGTGTGCATGTGCCACGGCATTAAGCGGAGATGACACGTTGGGCCGCGGAGGCACGTCGCGCGATAGGGCCACGTACGTCGGACGGCGGGTTCATCTCAAATGGCGCCGGCACGTCGTCCATGAAGAGTGAGCTAGGCCTCACGTGCGTGTTACGTAAAATTAGCACCGGCGTGGTTACGTGAAATTAGCACAAGGGTAGATTCGTCCATATTTTAGGAGAAGTAAAGATAAAAGAAGGAAAAAATGGTAGAGAAAATAAGAAGTAATTGTTTTGGCTGCTATTTTTACAAAAACAATGTTTTGGATGCTAGTTTTGTGAAGCGCACAGTTCCTCCTACAACTGTGCGCAAGCAGACACGAACCAGAGCAAGTTATTCTGAAGCTGAACTCACACAAGTTGGTCCAACGCAAACGTGCAAGGCAAAGATGCTTGTCCAGTCATTTAAACCATATAAGGGGCACTCTAAATGCTAGAAACTACATATAGTTTCTATACCTATTAATTTTTATAGACACTATGTATAGAAACTATGCTTCCAATGGATAGTTTCTATACAATAATTTGTTATCCAATCATATTCATTCTCTCTCCATTCTCAATCAATCATATCACTTCATGTCTTGGATTTCGCGTAGTTTCTAAGTTAGATCTAGTTTCTATAATTTTTGCTCTCTCTCTTAAATAACTACTTTGCCACGTCAGCAAAATGCTTAAGTGGTACCATAATTAATGCTTATAGAAACTATGATGGTTTCTGCATTGGGAGTGCCCTAAGTCCTAATGGTATTGTAATAAGTGCTCACACCTAATCTAAGAACTTTACTACAGCACGGATATAGAGTAATTAAAAGATCCGGATGCATAGTCCATATTTGGAAACTATTCCCCTCCGTCTTCCACATTTGGTTTTCGGGTATCATGGTGCACCTGCGTAAAGTTTTAAGATATCATATCGATTGTCACGTTAAGTGTCACATGAGAGTATTCAAATAGTACTAATAAGATAATTATAAGTCAATCCATCATTATCATATATTTATTGTAACTTTACTATAGCACCATATTGTCAAATCATATACAAATTAATTAGACTTAAAAATTTGTCTCACAAAATAGTCACAATCTATGTAATTAGTTATTTTTTATTCTATATTTAATACTCTATGTATTTGTCTAAATATTCAACATGATAAACTAAATAAGGCCGACATACAGGAGATCCGCTTGCGCCTTTGGACCGACCCAACGTATAGAAAACGCACAAAAATAGACCAATTGCATGTGCAGTATGCCTTGGTTAAACCTACAGCCTCTGAAACAGATTGGTCTGTAGGATTTTGAGTTTAGGCCATGGCATTTTCCAATCTGACCAAACAATTTTAACAAGAAATGGTTGGCAAATCTGTGGAAAATTAACAAGAAAAATCATATAAGCATAGAAAAAGTTTACTTAATACCCTCAACTATAAAACTAGGTATTCTAAATAACTTCCTAAGACGTTTTTGAAGATTGTTTTGCTAATTTATCACATTGAAAAGTCTATATAACCTTCTAGCGTAGCATTTGGTTAAATGACTCCCTCAACTACAAAACATGATATTGTAACTCTTAAAGTATCTAAATAACTACATAACCCACAAGCCTAGGAAGAGTTCAGAGATAGCTAGAGAGAGAGGCAACCGATGGGCTTGTATGCAAGCATGTGTGTTTAGACCAGTATGGTGGAATACAGTGTCCAAACGACCCTAAAGATCATTCGGTGAGTCATTTAAATATTTTTTGATGTTTTACAGGTTATAATATCATGTTTGATAGTTGAAGAGGTCATGCAATCCGCCCTTAATATGTTAAGGGGGTTATATAGACCTTTTAATATGTCAAATCGGTAAAACCACCTTCAGAACCGCCTTAGGGGTTATTTAGATGGTTTTTCAATATTTTGAGGGTAGAATACCTGGTTTTATAACCGAGGGAAAGAAAATAGACGACCACCGGTAATTGAGGGGATTAAGTAGACTTTTTTCTATAAGCGCGAACAGTTGTATCTCTCCCATATATGGCTATGTCTCTTTGCTTCATACATCGAGTTATAACACATAGCATTTATGAGTTTTAGAAGGAAAAAAACTCCAGCAGTGTGCAAGTAACAGCAGCATATGTTTCTTCGTGATAAAACAACATATTTGTTCATTTGTTCTTCTATTGGGCTCATATATAAATCGGAGTTAGGGTTTTTGTCTAATCAGTTTATTTCTCTCCCCCACTTACAGTCAGTGCCCTCTCCCTCTCGGTCTCGATGATGCCCCCTCCCTCTCTCTCACCACCCTCCCTATCCTCTCCCTCCTGAACTCTCTTCCCCAGCGCGGGGACGGGGATGCCCTCTCCCTCCCTCCCGAGCCCGATGATACCGACGAAGAGCCCTCTCTCTCTCTCTCTCTCTCTCTCTCTCTCTCTCTCTCCCAATGCCAGCGGGCCTCCCGCTACCTCCGGTGGCCGCCCTCTTCGAACCGCGCAGCTCCCTCCCTTCCCATCGGCAACACCGCACAGAGGCGCTCTCTGCCTCCCTCCAAGCTCCGCTACCTCTGCCGGTCGTCCCTCTCCGAATGGTAGCGCAACACCCTCCCTCCCCATCGGTGGTGGCGCAGGCAGCCTCTCCCTTGCTCCCTACCAGATACGATGGATGGTGCCCTCCCCCTCCCTCCTGAATTGCCCCTCTCTCTCTCCTACGACGCACCTCCTGAGACCGTTGATGGCGTGGTGAGCCCGCCTAGATGCGGAGGCCCTAGCTTGGAGAGCAGCGAATCCAGCAGCGAGGGTCGCATGCGTCCGAGATACAGCAAGGAGCGGCGACGTTGCTCGACCTCCACTGCCTCCAGATGGCTGTAGGTGCTCCACTGACGACGACTTCCGGTGGCGGCGGTGTGTCCAGATGCGAATGGGGTGGTGGCGGGTGTAGGACGACAGGCTAGGCTTGACGTCAAGCTCGTATGGCTAACGTTGGACTCATCTTTTTTTATTTTAATTTGATTTACGGAGACGGACAAAGCAACCACCTCCGTAGGTCATGGATTAACCGAGACCTTTCATTGGAGACGGTTGCCTTTGTCCGCTTCTAAAAATAAAAAGTAACCGTCTCCATTAAATTTATATTGCAATAATGTGCTACTATGCCCATTGCTTCATCCTAATAAATGTCACCACCGAAATCAAGCCCGATCGCTTGGTGATCCATGATGGTCGTCACTTCCTTACCGTGTTCAACGAAGGCCGCAGTGGTCTCCGGTCTCCACACATGATGAAGCCAAAGAAGGCAGTGCTCATAACTCTAGAACAAATTACGTGTGTGCCATCATCTGATCTATCATCACACCATAAGCATGCTTATCTCCACCGTCATCATCTAATCTATTTAGGTCTTGTTTAGTTTCTAGGTGAAAAGTTTTTTTGGTATTGTAGCATTTGTTTGTATATTTAGCAAATATTGTCCAACTTCGTATATAATAGTTTAGTCTCACATAAAGTCTTGTTTTGGATGTTGTCGGATTCACTTCAATCCACATGTATTTGAGTGGATGGATGTAGAATTTAGTTCAAGTTCCACTCCAACCCACCTCAACACATGTGGATCGATGTGAATCCGACTACATCCAAACAAGACCTAAAAATTGATTAAAGGTTAGCTCAATTTAAACAGATAACTATTGTGTATACTATTACGAAGTTTAGAAATGCGGAAAGCGTACGAGCCGAGGTGTGTTGTGACCCAAGTTATTAGGACCGGACCGGAGTTCGAACCGGCGAGGCTATCGGTTCACTGGTTCATTGGTCCAACCGTTTAGAACCGGTTGAACCGCCGGTTCAATTAGTTTGGACCGGATAAATTGAACCGGCCACAAATACTTTGAACCGGTATATATATTATAAATAATAATTAAAAAATAATAATAACGTAAATGAATTACAAACTGCATTGTGAGCCCCCCGTAGTTGTCCACAAATTTCCAATACATGTTTTATGATTGTGCACAACTTGGGTCCCACATGTCATGCTCATAATTTAAATATAAACATGACATGTGGATCCCACATCTTGGTAATTTTTTTAAACAAAACATAGGCCTTGTTTAGTTTCAAAATTTTTTGCAAAATAGGAATAGTATCACTTTCGTTTGTATTTGACAAATATTATCCAATCATGTACTAACTAGACTCAAAAGATTCGTCTCGTCAATTCCGACCAAACTGTGCAATTAGTTTTTATTTTCGTCTATATTTAATATTTTATGCATACGTCTAATGATTTGATGTGACGGAGAATCTAAAAAATTTTGTAGAATTTTTTGGGAACTAAACAAGGCCATAGCCAATATTGGTCTTGATTTGTATATATAATTGTAAGGAGCATAGAAATTCAATCAAACTATAAATTAAATATATACTTTAACATGTATTGTGATTTGAAGGTTCTTAGTAAAAAAAAAGTCATGTTTACCACCAGGCACCAATCCCATCTAGGGACTCTAGCTTTAATTTATCCTGACACGTGCCAGCTTTTTGCATGGCTATATGCACAGCCAATGAGCTGCCACCCTCCAACTCCCAGCAAACACGCGCGCCAGAGTAGCATGTGCACAGACCGGGGCGGTTCGCACAGAACCGGCCGGTTCACCGGTTTAGTAAAAAACCGGCCGGTTTAACCGGTTTTTACCGGTTCGATTGTATATATGGTCTTTTAAGTGAACCGGACCGGTTTAAGCTCTGGTTCGGTCTTTTAGCGGTCCGACCGCCGGTCCGGTCCGGTCTTAATAACTATGGTTGTGACACGGGCCGGCCGCCATGACAAGCTGTAGTTTGCTGATTTACGAACACAAACTCTATGGGCCACGGGTTGGCTTCTGTAACCCCATGATGAATGCCCTATACGTGATTCTACAACATGCAAATAAAATTTGTTATTTTCATATAATTTGTGTAAAATGAGTTCGAAACTCAAATTTAGTGACAATGCGCATCTACGGATGCACTATTGGTGTGTATAGTTCCAAATATTTTGAAAAGTCCTAAATATGGTTTTAATTGGGTTTTCATGGATTGCACCAAAGATATAGTTTGCACTTAATATTTTGCCCCAAATAAATATGTCATGCCTAAAAATATATCTCATGATAAATCTGATTAATACATATTTGATATCATAAATATTGATATTTTTATATATAGACAGTCAAATTTAAGATATTTTTTGACTTGATATCTCCTATACAATACTATACAACTAAAAAGACTAAAGAGAGGACATCGTTTCGGTGCGACATCTGCTTTCGTCCTGCCCCCCTGCCGCCGTGCGTCCGCGCCTGCACATCGTGTGTATACTTGGAAACAAACAGAGACCGCCATCCCTCCTCGATCCCCTCCACCTTTCCTATCTTGTCCGCGCGGGCGTCCTGCGAACGCACGCGCCTCGCCTCCTCACCTCGCCCGCAAGCCTCGCCCGCCGAGCGCCGCCTCGCCTCGCCCACCGAGCGCCGTTCGCCGCTCTCGCCTCGCCCGCTGAGCGCAGTCCCTCCTCACCTCGCCCGCCAGCGCCGTCCGCCGCTCTCGCCTCGCCCGCCGAGCGCCGTCCGTCCACACGCCTCGGTGGCCGCCGTTCGCCTCGAGACCGGCCGCCTAGCACCGTCCGCCGTGAGACCCGCCGCTTCACGCCGGTCGTCGTCCGCCGTGAGCCGAGCGCCATCCTTTGGCAGTCAATCGCTCTCCCTTCGCTCGCCCACACAACAGCCTCCTCTCCCTCCCAGTCGCACCCGCGATCTCGCACGCTTGCGGCACCATCGATGGGTCGGCATCAAGATCCGCGAGGTGGCCGGACATAGGAGCTCCGACAAGGGTAAGAAGGCCACGCATGCGAGTCCCTCACCGGTTCTCGCAGCCACCTGCGAGTGCCTCTGCTTGTGCCGGCGGTGGCCCATGCCATGCGAACCGAGAGAGAGCTTAAGGTATGAACTCAGCCTCCATTAAGAATTTCAATTTTTTCTTCCCCTTCATTGTTCCACTATCGCGTCAGGCTTGTTGTTCAGGCCAAGAAATCTTCTCCTTCTTGGAGGTCTCCTCACGCTCTGCTGCCATAGGTGAGTGCGTCACTTCTACAACTGTCACTCTCCCCCTTTTTCTGTGATGATTGGCATGCCCTCCTCTCTTTGTCACTCGACTCGGTGCTAGATTAGTGGAGGGAAGTTCATGATGCCTTGACTTTCAGGATGGCTGTGGCGGCATGTAAAAGCATGCCTGAAATATTCTACTGCAAATCTGGCCACCTTGTTTCTACTTTCTACTGCTAAACAGAAACAAGATATGCATTAGAATATTGTCTGTATTTCTACTGTTTGGCAGTATGTTGAACCACTTAATGCCAATCTTGTTTCTGTTTAGCAGTAGAAATGCATTCTTAATAGTGATCTGGATATTGTGTTATACATGTACATATAAAAATTTTATAGAAATTATGCGGAGGCCAATGAATCAGTAGAGGTTGTTTTGTAGTGTTTCATTAGCTAGCGAACATGTTATATGTAATTTTCTCTCTTTCCTGTACATGTAGCACAGAAGCAATAGAACATCGGCCTTCCTTCCTGGTATTTGAATCCAATTTTAGGTCACCATCTTTTCCTTCTCTGAGGGAGATTTGCCAAAATTCCATCCCTATGGACCTTGATGTGTCTCTATAGTGAGCAGAGTAGATGAGAAAAGGACTGGAGGGTAGAGGCGCATGCTGGAGCTGTTGTTCTTTGCTCGACAGGACAACTTGCTTCTTGTTTGTTGCTTAAACCTGATGTAAATTGTTGTTGTACTTAGGACAAAGCTAATGTGACATGAAAAAAAACTGAGGGAGTACTACAGTGAAACCTTTAGATCATATGAATAGTACCTTTCTTTACAAACCCAACTCGTGGAACACAAGGCAATAGGGGAAAAGCCAAGGTCATTTTAAAAGTTGATGATTTTGTTTGAAAAGCCAAGCCCCCTGCTTGGAGAACTCTTGAGTGTAGCTTTGTCTTTGTAAATAGGAGGTGCTGAAACTCATCATGTAAGTTGATGATTGTTGAATGGAAATTGTTGCATGTCTTTTTCCTAGCGTACATGTATGGCATGTTCTTCCACTGAGTCAAATTTTGTTGTGTGCCTCAGGACAACTTTTTGCACATATAGATTTATGCATGAGCATATATATAGCTCTTTTCTCATCCAGACAATCTGTTATGTGGTTTCTGATTGATATATCTGGTTGTTATCACTTGCCAGTGTTACTATCTGAACACATACTAAAATGAATCATTTTTCTGTTGAATTTATTATCCAGTTCAGACTTATGGCATTATGGCATCCTGGGAGTTGTATCAATGCTTGCTTGCTCCTGTTTACTGATTATTCAGAATGTGGATGTTTGCTGATATTTTTTAACAGCATAATGCAGTCAATCAAGCAAGGAAAAGAATGATGCATTTGGCTAAAGGTGACTTCTAAATTTCGTAATGGAAATATCTTGTGTCTCCCGTTCCGTTTTACTGTTCATTTCATTCACATGAACGCTCAAGACTTGTCAGTGGTTGTTGAGCACTATTGATCATTGTTCCTGATAACTTGCTTCATTGGCCTTAGTCAAATAATTTATGTTTGTAATTATGTGGGTGCTCATTTGTTTGATCATTATTTTGAGTACAAGATACTGCACACCATCTAATGCTAGGAAAGCAAGGCATATTTATTGGTTGGAGTAATCCCTGTTGCTATCAGGCAAGAACCAATGCTGACTTTGGTTCATCACGAATCAAGGTAGTGCTCATCATGAATCAAGTCTGGGAACAACATTTTCTGAATTTCTATGCTCATGATGTCAACCTTTACATATACAGAGCTTTTTGCTCATTGGATTATTTTAATCTGCAATTCTTTTCAAGCAAAGGCTATGTTTCTACTTTGTTAGATAAGATGTCAACATACATTCTGCTATATTTCAGATCCATTGATACCCTTGGTACAAGGAGCAGTGGGTTTTTGTGGCTCCAACAGACTGATCCTTGAAAGTTTGCCTCGACTTCCTTCCTGTTTGTGTTGCTGCTCATGCCTCCACAACATCTCGTTGTCTCCACTGGAGGAGAGGACACAAATAGGGATGCATGGTTCACACTGTATGAGGCCATTCAGGCACTTCATGACAGGCTACGAACACGACATGATAGGTTAGACAATAACTCTTTGATAATTGCACAAGTGTCTATTTTCTTAATTAGGTCAATCTTTTTCCACTTTGACATACAATTATGCATTTTCATGAAATTTTAATAAGCTGCACAATTACCAGGGGAATGAAATGTGTAAAAGTGATGTTTGTCTAATAACTGTACGTTGATATCATATTTTTCATGTTTTTTTCTTATTACCTTGCAGGCCGTTTGGATCCCCCGAATTGAAATGCTTTTTCAGAACCTTTGAGCACAGGCATGTTCGATAGTGCTCCTTGGGTCCTTACATTGCTTTCATGCTTCGCAAGACGCATGCATCAGACAAGTAAATAGTTAAAAAACAGAAATCAGCATTTCTATTCTTTAGCCAGGAATTTTAACTAGGTCTCGGAGGCTTAACACGGATTGATTGGAATTGTTGTTTTAGTTCCAAACAGATCTAAACAAGCTGCCCAGACAATATGATTCTAATTCAACTCAATTGTTGAGATCCAAACGGTAGATTGCAGTTCAGTTACAAATACGGAATCTATTTGCTGCCTTTTAGTTATTTGATGGTGAATCTTGCCATAGTCATCGTCGCTTGCAATAATAATACTTATGATTTAACTATTTCTATATATTATTGATGGAGTAGATATCTTATCCTAGAGTATATGTCTGTATAGAATAGTCCTAAAACCACACATATTTATACATAACATACTTTAAGGTTTTCTGAGAGTTTTTCAAGACACGCAATATTACCCATGTGATACATATATACTCAAACTTGTGTATATAATAGTATGGAGATTTGGTGGAATTTATTCGTGGATTTATTGGCGCACGAAAGAAAGAAATATCGGAGATTCTTTGTACCGATATAAGATATTATCTCACTTGCATCACAAAATGTTTTATACAATAGAGTTGTGAGCTTGCGACACCGAGCACTCAGTGGCTATATTAATTTTACGAAGTTTGCTTTTTGGATTAACTACCACTTTAACATTGGTATTTAGTTTCACAACATTGTTATCTTATCTTGTGATCCATGTATTTTTAATACAAAAGTTTAGCTGTCCCGTAGCAACGCACGGGTACTCTACCTAGTTGTGTTAGAATTATAATTATTTTTCTAAACGAAGAGAGAACTGTTCCTACTTACCTATAGACACGGTAATGATCAGAGCATCCAAGATGTTTGTAAGAGTGTAGAAACCTGCATAGAATTTTTTTCCCATCGACTCTGGCCAAATAATGAATGACTTGTTTTTTTTTTCCAAAACATGAATGACTTGTTTTGTGCGCCCAACCTCTCTGTAAACTTCAGGCGTTTCGAATCAGACCCAACTTTTTCAGAAAGACTGAGGGCGTGCTCAAGCTCCCTAGGTAACCCTATGAGATGATTCCTTAATATAAATGGAGAAGAAAAAAAAATGCTGCTTTTTAGTTCACTAGTTAAGTGCCCGTGCGTTGCTACAGGTAATACATATACATACATAAAATCTTATAATTTATAGCTGTACGGTAGAAAGCTAAGAAGCTTTATAACATATTTTAGCAACATGATTTCAGCAACCATAGTCACAACCTCTAAGTCATGTTCTATGAACGTGTTCATGTACATGGTACAAATCAGTAGAATTAGGTTGCAGAACAGTTCCAAAAAAGAATCAAGGGCAGAACAACGTATATCTAAGTTACATTAAGGCCAAGGACTGTTGTCAATAGCACAGTTCCAATGAGAAGGTTTTCTAGATGATGATGCTTGTTATCAGTCTCTAGACGGGGCTTGTGACATCATGTAGATCTTCATATCAAAATGTTCACGGACCTTGAACATGAGGCATACAAAAGTCATGTTTTATGTTGTGTAAATATATTCTTCAAAAAGAAATATTGTGCAAAGATCCTTATCAACGGACACATATAAGATTGATTCAGTAACTCAATGTCCTATAGCATTGGGCAAAAATATGATGATGTATGATCACAATGACATGGGGAAATAAAAGCCACCTGGAAGTTTGCAAATCAATTTAAATAGCAATTTTGAAATTTAGATATTTGTTGAGAAATATAACCATGGGTTCATCGCCTGTAGTCTTCATTGGAAGTTGGTTGATTGATAATGCCAGCTTTGATTTGAAGATGGGTTCATCATTTGTGGCCTTGATTGCCTCATTTAGACTGGGCACTTTGGTTTACGCATGTCCCTACTTGGTGGGTTCTATTTTTCTGAATTCTGAAATGTCAACAACGAGAACAAAGCAAGAGATTAAGTCTCACAACTTTGAAGAGCTTCTATTTTAACACATCAGGCTGCAAGCACATAAAATCCTCGAGCCTCATAGAGGAGCAACACTGCATAGCAGTATCTTAGTCTGCACCTTGGTTGATTGATATTGTACCATTGCCCTTTCAGCCCGCCATAATTTTTTTCTTCTTTTTCTAAAAAAAATCTTGACAATCTTTTTATTAACCAGTGTTAGTATCACCTTTTGAATGATCTCTTGTGTAAAAAAGATAACTAAGCATTAAGAAGTCTGATAGAGGTTATCTTGAGAAGTCTAGATTTGCCATTGGATGCAAAACAACTATATAGTGCACATAGGTGCCACTGGTCTGGAGAAAGGGATCATCTCAAAGGAAACTAACTGCCTGAACAGTTCTATGGATTAGGTATTTCTTTGTATTCTATTATTCTTTTTTTATTAAACACGCAAGAGGTTTCCTTGAATACTCTAGGTAGCTAAATTGCATGTGCCTTTCTTTTTTCTAAGCACACATTTCCTAAAGTTCACAAATACATGAATGCATGAGCTGTAGCAGGAGTTGAATTATGTATTCTTCTCAAGATATTTTGGAGACACTGAACTTTGAAGCAACACCTAAATTAGAAAATTCTAGAGAATCTGATCTCACTGGTTGTCTGTAATGATTTATCAGGATTAACATTTCCATTAAGAAAAAAAGAGAATCCAAGGGAACTTTGGTTACACGTGATAGAATAATTTTATAGCTATGTTATTGCTAATCCACAAAATTTTGAAACGTTACTTAATAGTATGTTTTTCCCTGTCTTGGTTTTGAGCTATACTAAAATTATCCAGGAATACTCTGAAACACCACTATCGAAATGTCACTGGAATGCTCTGACATACTAAAGACTTCAAAAAGACTGAACGAAGAATTAATAAGTATCTCTTGTATTTGCAGTAGTTGCCAAGTTACAAATAAGAACAACAAATGCATCATCAATTAAGTATAGAAAGTACGGTTCCGAGGCATCGATAGGCAAGAGCTCAACACCAAAAGCTCTGATCATGACGCGAATACAACCATATCAAACCAGCAATTCAGCACCGCTGGCCATTTGAAAAAAATCCAATCAAACAGCAGCCCCACTACAGAACGGCACAGAAGCAGAGCACCATCTAGCTCTTGCGACTGCAGGGAGATGACTTAGAAAAGGAATGAATGATCAAAAGACGCTGGCGAGTCATGAGTTCACAAGCACATGTTAAATTATTGGATGAATTTGATCCACACCCAATTTTACTGGTGAGTCCACACGTACTAAGAGGGGTGGGTGAGGACTGAGGATTGAGGATAGAAGGGGATCAGATGACTCACCGGTGCCTTTCGTGGGACTCGAGTCCCCTACAGTTGAGCAACTTCCTGCCGCGGCGTCCTCCCCATCAGCCAATCGTCAAGATCTCCTAGCGCTCCCTGTAGTTGAGTAGATTCCTGCGCTAATTAGTGATGGCAATCCCTCGGCGTATGGCGGCGTCCTCTCCCTCCATGGTCAAGCATCAAGATCTCCTGGCCGCTCTCCTAGGCGGCGCGAAGCAGCGCCGGCAGCGTGGAGGCGGCGCAGCGCACGCGTGGAGGTGGCATGGAGGAGGTGGTGCTGACGTCGTGGAGGGTGCGCAGACTGTGGGGTAGCGGGCGCGATGGGCAGACCGTGGACGAGCGGGGAGGTGGAGCGGCTTGCGGAGAGGATGGGGACCATCGTGGGCGGGCGACGGTTGTGCAGGGGGAGGGCATGAAGGAGATTGCGGGAAGGGTGGCATGTTTACGAGAGGAGGGGCGATTAGCGGGGCGAAGACGATGACCTTTGGGTCTTTTTAGTTGTAGAGATAGAGATTTCATTCACAGAATCGCCTCCACAGATTACCACTACAACGTTTCATGTTACAGCATATTGGTTTCAGCTTCTGGAAATTAATCACCGCAAGTCCGCAACGTTCCAGCACAATGTGGTTTCAGTTTCGAGTTAAGACCACAGCATAGTACCTTCAGAAAGTTATATCAGCACAAGGCAGATACTTCCATTATACATACAGTATCATAAAGGTACATTTCTAGGTGCTACAACCGCCGAGGCGATCAATACCAAATGCAAAGATGACTTAACATTATACAGCTTCAAATTAAGAAGTTTCCTGGCTAATTAAACACAAAGTCAAATGCTGCAGTTCATTGTCACATGCACCAGAAAGATCGTCGGTGCCCCCATAACCACCACTCCATATGCAGCGACAGCCTTGGACTTGGTAATTGGATCCGCATTTTTCACACGGTATTTGGCCCTGTCAAAGGAGGAGAAAACAATGAGGCCCTGTTTGGTTTGGTGCCGCACGCCCGAGCTCTGTTTGGTTTTTGCCGTTTACATATTAGCCGAAACAGGATTAGACGTTTTTGATGAAACTAACAGGATTAGACGTTGCCAAAAGACTAACAGGATTAGACGTTGCCCAAACATGACCTCACCAAACAAGACTATCAGTGATTCTACCATGTGTTGCGAGTTTTCTTCAAATATTGATTAGTTTCAACAAGCATACAACTATCCAAGCACAATATGATTGGCAGTGCCATAACATGCTGCCCTTAAAATCAGAACTGCCAGGTTGTAAAATTGGTGTACATGATCAATTATAGAAGCCTACTGTAGGTTCAGATATGAAGGTATTAACAAAATCCTATTTAAAGAACCATGGACTCTGAATTTGCATAACTAGGAATCTGGGGTATAAACACACTCAAAGCTATCATAGGTGGGGGTTGCAATGACTCATTATCAACAACAAACAAATATTGATTGAACAAGCAATAGAAAAACTGAAAATCAAAATTTTGGTTCAACGTGAAACGACCAACAATGCTGTACCATATCCATAACCTTGTACACTCACCATTGCCACATAAGACGCGGCCTAGAGTTGCACAAGTACCTAAGGCTGCCGATGACGCTGCGGTACTCCGTTGTGTCGACACTTGGCGTGTCCCCTTCCTTGAGCAGCTTCAGCTTGGGCTCCATGGGCGTGGCACTGGCGTTGCAGCCAGCCATACCGGCCAATTGTTGGAATAATCCCTGAGCATCCGCTAACTATAGAAGGAAGCTTAGAGTAATTATAGGCTAGGCATGACAGGCTGCATGACCGTGGGCGTTGGGATGGCAACGACCGATCTCGGGCATGCCATGATTGTCTCAATTGAATTGTATCCATATATGACTGCATGTATTTCTTTTATAATGAAATAGAGACACAAGAAAACGCTGCCGCTTGCAGCACCAAATTATCGTGCATGTGTTTCAGTGTTCATCCTAATCGGAGTTCTAACAGAGGGCGAGTTGACGGGGAAATTGTTGGTGCAAGGTGACGGCGGCGCCGGTGGGCACCGGCCGGAGGCGTGAGGAAAACTGCTGCTACCCAAAGGACTCGGGAGGCTTAGGGGTTACAGACCTGGGAACCCAAAACCTATGCCTCCTGATCAAACTGCTACATAGGCTTCATTTCCCACAGTTTTCGGCTTGGGCTCAGTGGGTGCAGGGAAGGGCTTCAGTTGCAAACCTGAAAGGGGACCTGCATGGGGATCACTGGAACACTCTCCGATAGATCCTACCGCTATATCAGGCTATCACTACGGTTCAAATCGGAAATGGAACCACCTGTTCTTTCTGGCATGACGTCTGGTTTCAGGACGAGTCACTGGAGGACTTGTGCCCAGCACTATACAGCCATTGCAATGAGAAGGACTGCACTGTCGCTCAAATGTTCAGCATTGGTCTGCAGAACTCGTTGGTGCCAAGGCTCACTGCGAGGGCAACATCTCAATTGCATCTTGTACAGCAGCTTCTGGGAGGAGTACACCTAGACGACTCGACAGACAAGCGAATCTCGGTCTTCAGCAAGGGGGAGGTTGGCCTTGACACCGGCGCCCTATACAGACTCCTCAAATCCAGGGGGCAACGCAATGATCTCGGGGCCAATTTTGTTTGGAAAAACTCTGCTCCACCGCGGGTGCAATTGTTCATGTGGCTCCTAGTCCAGGGAAGGATTCAAAGCAGGTCTCTACTCCGCAAAAAACATATTGTGCAAGACTCAATCTGTCAGGTGTGCAATGCGAGCGAAGAAACCCCGGAGCATATCATTGGTGGCTGTGCAATCGCTGTAAGTTTCTTGGCTCGCCTGAACCTCAACTCTATGATAGGAGTCCAGCTTCAAAACCTTAAATCGGTTACTCCACCTCCTGGTTTTCCCGTTGACAAATTTTCGGCCTTCCTAGCGCTTGGGTGCTGGGAAATTTGGAAAGTCCGAAATGCCAAGGTTTTCAGGCAAGAAAGTATCTCAGCAGTCCAACTTATCAACCGTTGCAAATCCTCTGCCCAGCTATGGAGCCACATATTCTCAGCTAAGAAAAGACACATTCCCCAGTCTTGGTGCAGCTATTTCGAAATGGCTAGTTCAGGCCAAGGTTAGATAGATTGTATAGTTTGTTTTGGGTTGTGTGGTGCTGTGGTTTCCACAAACACCAACCCCCACCCTCCCCTCCTCCATCACCATCTAGGTGATCTGTAATCTGAAAACGTGTAATACTCCACGGACCGTTTTTGGGACCAATAAAAATAAAATCAGGTGGGGAACGCCTTCCCCCGTTGCTTGTCAAAAAAAAAATTCATGTCCCTCGATGGACGGTGCTATCGTTTTGCCATTGCAGTTTGCACCGGTGCGAGCGGAATCAGATTTATACAGTGACCGTATCAGATCCCCGGTGATTTGATCAATGCTCGATGGAAACAGGCAAACAGCAGAGGATTTTGCTGCAGGGCCGGCCTGTTCCGCACTTCCGCTACAGCAATAAGCTGCTGACTTGTTTTGTGTACCCAACCTCTCTATAACAAACTTCAAGCGTCTCTATAACAAGCACCAAGCTTTTCAGTTCATTCATTTCTGCCACAGACATTTATATCCCCATAGGCCTCATGTCGATCTTGTTTTTTGAATGAGAGATTGTTTAACGATCTTGGTGGGGAAAAAAAAGTTTGCTTGTATACACAGAAAAAAAAAATCTGCTTGAATCCAGGCAGTATGTCTGGACCCAGCAGATACACTCATTGATTGACCACACCGCAGGCCAATAAAAAGGTCCTGAAATTTGCGGTGAGATTCTGATTGAGCATAGCACAATCAATGCACTGTCAGTATTCAGTAGAGAATGCAATCAGTGTGGCTGTCATGAGCACATTCGTAAACCCAGGCCCAACCTGGAAGTAATCATGCAAACGTAGTACTCGCAAGATTTCAAAACTTGGCCAGTAGCCCAGTACCATGATGCATTGTCCTCTCAAAAGGAAAGAATGAAACACGATGCAATTGTCCACTTGCATGGCCTTTTTCCCTATCTGAAAACTGCTTTGATCTCCGATGTGTCATGCCTCTTTACCCTGCAGTTAGGCCGTGTTTAGTTCGCGAAGAAAAAAATTTCGTGACACTGTAGCACTTTCGTTTGTTTGTGGTAATTATTGTTCAACCATGGATTAACCAGGCTCAAAATATTCGTCTCGTAAATTTCGATCAAACTGTGCAATTAGTTTTTTTTTGTCTATATTTAATACTTCATGCATTCGTCTAAAGATTCAATGTGACGGGAATCTTGAAAAATTTTGAATTTTTTGGTGGAAGTAAACAAGGCCTTAATTCAATAGAACCAGCTTTTCTATCAATATATATATTATATAAAAAACAATATTTATGTCCTTATTTTGTTTGTAGATTTACAAATAAAAAACAATAAAAAAATTGTGTGCACGTGATGCATATAGATCCAAGGTCTCTAGGGCCTTTGTTATCTGGGGCAACTATGCTCTTTGACCAAGACTTTCTGCCTTGTCTGTTTGCGGAAACATCAGCAGTTCAAGCAGGTCAAACAAGGCCAAACCCTGTGTCCTGTCTGATTCCGGACAGAATCTGTCCTGGTCATTTAAGAGCAATCAGCAGTTCACTTGGAAAAATGTAATACGATGATACAAAGGCCTTAAACTATTCCATAAATTAAGGCCTTGTTTACTAAAAAATTTTGTAAAATTTTTCAAACTTTTTATCATATCAAATCTTGCGGCATATACATAAAACATTAAATATAGATAAAATAAATAACTAATTGTATAGTTTATCTGTAATTTACGAAATAAAACCTTTAAACCTAGTCAGTCCATGATTAAACAATTATCACAAAATGCTACAGTGTCCATTTTGCAAAAAAAAAGAACTAAACAAAGCCTAAGATAAGAATCTGCTGCTGTGTCTTCGAACCTGGCAATCAGTAAGTTGATTACTCACTGAGCTCAAATAACCATGTGCCATTTGACCACTGTGAACTTTTCTAAAATTTCTAGGTGGTCTTGCTTACCACTAGCTAGCAGTTCAACAAGTAGGATAACCTGTTTGAGTGGGCAAACAAAAAATTATATTCATCTATTGCAGAAGACCCCAGACCCCAGTTTTGCAGAACAATAGGGTGTAGTTTCAGTCTCACATTAGAGCGCATTATATATTATCAGTGCCTCACATTATGAGGTCAGATGGAAATTAATCATTGCAATAGTTTAGCACACTGATTTCAGCTTCCAGTTAAGACCACAGCATCAACATAGTACCAAGTTACCAACAATGTTTTCACTCAGAGCTATCTTTGGAAGAAGGACATTGTAATTTATCCTCTTTTTTCACCTGAAATAAACACCCAGGCAAGAAATCCACAATGTTGTCTACTCAAAGAACTATCTTACAGAGACTCTACCACTGACAAAGCCACAATGACTGAACAAAGATACAGCCACAATGACTGAACAAAGATGCAATCTGACAACAAGAAGTTGAACAATCAGACCAGCAACACAAGGACAACTCAACAATGCAGCACCGAGCCACTCAAGAATGTGGCAAGACACCAAACAAACATCCTTAGCATAGAGAGGATGTGGAAGTCGGCTTCATCTCTGAACGGAGGTCCATGGAACTATCACACCTGAGCGGCCATCAACTCAGCGCTCATGACTTTCCTATCATCTGACTGCTTCAGCGCCACCGTTCTCTGGGCGTTGCATGCCTTCTGCTTCGCCTTGATCGACTCTGTCATGCTCATGTAGTTGGGTCTCGTCCTGACATTGTCCTCGGTCTTCTCTGAAGTCACAAATGTGGAGAATGATATAGGGGTCGATGCGAAACAAGACGACGATGATGCAGAGCTCTCATCGTTGTGCAGTTCAGTGCTCAGAGACGAGATCGACTGGGCTTTGAGGCGCTGATGATGTCCATGGGCGTGTGTTGGCCCAGGTGGTTTTGCACAGACCCGTTTGCTGACATTGTTCTTGCGCACCTTCACTGAATTTGGTTCAGAGAAATCGCCGAGCACACCAAAAGAATCCTCGCAGTTCTTGGAGGACCGGAAGTCAGGGGAGCTGGAGTTGGTCTGGTTGTGCTCCTCCATCAATCTATTCTCCCATGGGCGTGCTGCCATCCACCTCTCCAGCCAGCTCCAGTTGACATTGCTCTTGTCAAAATTCTGGTGCTTGAGCAGCATACCGGAGGGGTTCACCCGGCCATTGGAAGTAAGCTTCGGTGGCTGCAAAACAGACAGAACAAAGGTCAGATCAATATTCACAGATACTTCTACAGAATCATCACAATCAGAGTGTCAATGATCCCTACATTGCATTTGGCAGCACCATCAGCCTGCTGTGAATATGCGTACGCAATAGCTCGCTCGCGCTTGATTGCGCCCTCCTGCCGCTTCTGCAGCTTCACCCTCACTTGTTCAAGTGTCCCCTGACTGTCACACCATCCTTCCTGAAAAAAGATTACAGCAGCAATGAGAGTCTGTTCGCCTAGGCTTTTCTGCTCAATGCGTTTCATCAGAACCTGAATCATAGTAAGGAGTAAGGAGATTGAGATGCAGCAGTGACGACCTCTGCTTCCCTGAGGATGTCCATCTGGGTACGGCGCGCCTCGAGCAGCTTCTGCACGGCCTGGCCCTCGGTGGACATGCGCACGCGGCGCGCCCGGATGCGCGCCTGCACCCGCACCAGCGCCTGCATGCAGCGCAGCGTCACCGCCGCCTGCTTCCGCACCTGCCGCCCGCGCACGATCGCCTGCAGCCGCACCAGCCCCTTGAGCGCCCTCAGCGCACGGCGAGCCTTCACCAACGACGAACACACGCGCAAACCCATCAAGAATTTCGCAACCACCATCCCAGTACGAATCCAAAGAAGAAACAAGTGTCACGGAGAAATGTGGGGTACCAAGAACCCGCGGAACGCGGTCTGGATGCGGATGGCGGCCCACTCCTGGCGGACGGCCATGAAGTCCCGCGCCGGGGCGCGGGTGACGGTGGCGACGGCGGCCGTGAACGGGTCGGCGGGGGCGGCCACCGAGGACGCGTCGTCCGAGGCCTCCGACGCCGCCGAGCGCTGGCTGCCGCCTCTGGAGCCGCGCCAGATGGAGCCCTGGTCGCCGGAGGAGGTCCGCCACAGCTTCCACTTGCGGCCCTTGCCTCGCAGTCCTCCATGCACTGATGGGAATTGCAGCTTTTCCTGGACAGGAGCAGGAAAAATTGTAGATTCGATGAAAACTTCAGAATATAAATTCAGAGTGCACTGTACAAAGGGAGATTTGGAGGAACTCAGATTTTGAGCTACGATTCGCGGAATGACTTGAACTTCGATACGAATGAACAAATACGGTACTCAATGATTTTTGTCTGAAGCAAGAAAGCGAGTATTGACAGACAAGGACGAAGGATTGAAAAGGGACGGACGCTTTTGGTGACCATTGACGGTATCATCAGATACAGGGGGTTGCCATTCTGGGAGTAAAAAAAAAGTATCAAATCCAATGTTCTGTATCTACTGTGGAAAGGGAAATAGGGGTTGTACCACACGAACTAGGAACAAGACGGTAATGAATCATTGTTTTTCACGGGTCCCGTTTTTCACTTCTCAGAAGGAAAAAAAAAAAGAAAAGGTTGAGTCTGCGGCAGCGAGACAGACAGGAGTCATCCAGATTAAAGCAAAACAGAAACAAAAAAAAACGGCTGGTAAAAACGGGGAACTATTTCCGGCAAAGAAACCAAGAACACCGATTTCCCTTTCCCCCCTCACCTTGCAGCAGTCTTCCTTGTCGGGCTTCTTGAGCCCTATGAGCGACTTGACCCACTTCCCGGACCCTCCCATCCTGCTCCGCTCCTCCTCTCGCCCAGAACGACGGCGAGAAACGGTGGGCGACAGACACAGAAGCAGGAAGAGCAGCGGCCAACAAGCAATCCACGCGGCGGCAGCCTTTGGCAAGAACAAGAGGAGGGAAGAGTGGAGAGCAGCGCAGCGCGAGGCGGGGCGGGGCGGGCGAGACAAAGGGGCGCGGGCCGCGTGCGCGTGCGCCTGCTTTGGCTTTGCAGTGGGAGATGGAGTGGGAGTGGGAGCGGCCGGCGGGGCGGGCGGATGGGCAGGACGGGAGGCGCTGGGGTTTTGAAATTCGAAATGGAGGGAGGCGGTCAAGTGCCGCTGTGCTGACTGCTGACAGTGGAGCGCTGCGTGCAAAAAGCCAGGGCTGCGCTGCGCTGAGCTGACAGAGACAGCTGCCGCCGCGGCGTCCATTACTGCCATCGGTTACTACTCACTGATAATCAATCACTCGCTTAATTAAGAAAATCAAAAAAAGAGATTCAGAACAGCTTAAATTTTGCGATTTCGTAAAGGAGGCAGGCAGCATCGATCGATGCGGCTGGAACTTGGAAACGCGACGCGAGAAGGAAGAAGGATCCTATGTGAAAAAAAAAAAGAAAAAAATCTGTTTCAGTTTCAGTTTCAACCCGGCGGCATCGTAGCAACTAGCAAGGCATTTCATTTCACATCGCATTGGATTCTCTCCTACTGTGGCCTTTTGTTTGTTTTGCTGCCGTCGTGTCCCATAGTTGTTATGGATGGCCGGGCCGGGACAGACACACATTCATAGGAGCTCGAGTTGTTAGTATTTTTTTGACTGCCAGTAAAATAAAAATAAAAAACCTCCTCGCGTTTCCGCCGCATCGAGAACCGGGCGGCGGTGCACCCAGGACCCAGCAGCGACCAGCGAGGAGAAGAGTTGCACCTTTTGGTGCTGCTCTTTTTTCTTGGGGTCCTGGGAAAGCCTCGGCAGCTCGGGTGTGTGTGTTGTTTGGGATTCATGGCGGTCCACCATGGAGTGGAGGAGTCACGGCGGCCAGATGGCTGTGCTCTCCCGCGCGCGCTCTGTGGACTGTGGTGCTGAAACCGGGACCTTTCCCTGCTGTTGCGTTGCAATTGCAAATGCAATGCGCACTGCAGGACGGACACGGACAGTCGGCAGCAGAGCCAGAGCCACAGCGCTGTGCTCGTGGATGAGAGCGGGAGGTTGAAGGGATGGGTCAAATGTTTTCTTTCGCCTTTCCGGTTTGTTCCCACATGCCGTGTGATGTGCTCAGCTCTGCCTCTGCCTCTGCCTCTGTGCGCTGCGTGACTGTCTCTGCCCAGTGCCCGTGCCACACCAGACCAGACTCCACGGTGCATGGATGCCATTTTTACAATGATTGGTGGATTAAACAGAAAGAATGCGCCAGTAGGAGGACTAGGGTCCTGTTTAGTTTGAAAAAATTTGGCAAAAATGTATATTGTATTATTTTTATTTATATTTGACAAATATTATCCAATTATTACCTATATTTAATGCTTTATGTATATGCCACAAGATTCGATTTTACGAAAAATCTGAAAATTTTTGTAAAATTTGTTGGGAACTAAACACGGCTAGTAATCTTTTAAATTTGCAATAATTCACTCGTTACGTTTGCAGAAAAAAGGGAGAATAATCAAAGTGAGGGCAGGGCAGCTTTGCAGGCCACGGTGGAATTCAAAATCGAACCCTAGTTGGTTGACATTCGTGCTTGCTCGCTTGATTGAAGCCGTGGCCTCATTTCGGACATGCGTGTGTGAGTTGTGACACTTCCACACCACCGAATCTATCCCGATATCATGAGCTCGATACGTACAGATGTTGTCAAATGGGAAAAAAGTGTGTTGGCCTTTTTTTTCTGACCCACAGATTTTTTTTATATATATATAAAAACAAACGCGAAACTAAAATTGCATAAAAGTACTCACGGAGTACAGTTGTTGTTATGCCAATGAACTTGATGTGTCACGCTAAGCTAAAATTTATACCAGCTCCAAACAGGAAGAAGAGAAAAAAAAATGATTCTACTTGTATCTTTAGCTAAACTACCTCAAGTTTACTCAAATTGATAAAGAAAAAGCATAAAACTTTCGTATACGCTTATTCGCTTGGCAGAAAAGTCATGACTGAAAGCACTCTTCGCTGATTTTTTGTGAGAAAAAAATACTACTGAATGACTAACAGATTGGGCAGATAAGCTGAAGCAAACAAGATAAGGAGGGTTATACATGGCATTCTTATAAAGTTTTAAATACAGCTAGTAGTTAACACAGCACCCTAAATCCTCAAGCGTATCAAATAAAAGAAACCTAAATCCTCAAGAACAAACAACCCATTTGATCACACCAGTGTGCTTGGCATGGATTCTTAGCCACGTTATATGCTTGGAGTGACTCAAAATAACCACACCAAATAGCTTGGCGTGACTCGGGAAGAGAGAACTTTTGAAATGTTACTTTTTTTCTCTCTGGTTGCAGTCCCTACAAATCCATTCTATATTATACTCCCTTTGTATACAAAATAATATAATTCTCGCTTTTTGAGAAGTCAATTTAAATTTTAGCTAAAACTATATAAAAAATATTTACTCTAATGATATAAAAAAATATTATTATATTATTTATAGAATATATATATTTATAATAAATTTATTTGGAGACATAAATGCTAATTCTTTTATGGATAGAATGATAGATGGAGTACACAAGTTTGCAGACCTGTAAACCATGGTTTCGAGACCTAAAGTAACAATCATCAGCCTTATCTACCTTGGGTAAAAGTAGCTCTTTCTGTTCATACCTATCTTGTGAATATTCCCCCCTAACTAGAATTTCCTCAGAAAAAAAATAGTATCCTCCAGACATACTACAGAGAAGTCACGCTTTGCGGACCTACTCGGACTGTGCCTTCTCTGATGCGTGGCATGCACACAGCAGCTAGCCTTGTCTGATAGCCTGATCATCCCTCGATCTGCAGCACTTTTGTTGGCATCATTTTTGGGGGATCATGGGCCCATCATCACCAATCTTCTTCCCTGACCCAGTGTTTAACAATACTGATTATGAATGTGCCACTCTGATTTGAACAGGGCTAGTCGGCTAGAGATCAGCTGCCTGCCTGCGGTTGGCATGGCATGTCTGCTTGCTTCCTAGACCTTGTTTAGTTCACTTCGAAATACAAAAAGTTTTCAAGATTCTCTGTCACATCAAATCTTGCGGCATATGCATGAAGCATTAAATATAGACGAAAATAAAAACTAATCACACAGTTTGACTGTAAATCACGAGATGAATCTTTTGAGCCTAGTTAGTCTATGATTGAGTAATATTTGTCAAATAAAAACGAAAATGCTAAATCCGAAATCTTTTCGAAACTAAACAAGACCCTACTCGCAGTAGCAGCACACTGTTTGCATCTGCCGTCAGTTCAGTTCAAACTCGTTTAAAAATGGCCGTGGTTTTGAAAATAAAATTAACTCCGCAGGCATGAGTTGACAAAGAGCTTGGTTATGGTTGGTGCTTTCTGAAAGAGTAAAAGTGAAAGGCAGGCATCCCGTTCAGAAGAGAAGGCGGCAAACAAGAAAAGGCTAAAAAGGACGGGAATATGAATCTGTTCTCACCATTTGCGTACTCTCTAGTAGTACAGTTCATCACAGAGAATCTCGATGGAGATTTGAATTTTGTATCAACTGTCACAGTGTCCTAAATGGCGCGACCAATAGCCAAACAACACCGCAAATGAACAAGAGCAGGTAGGCAGGAACTTCTAAGCCGGCATGTTTAGTTCCCACCAAAAACCAAAAAATTTGCAAGATTTTCGTCACATCGAATAATAGGACACATGCATGAAGCATTAAATATAAATAAAAATAAAAACTAATTGCATAGTTTAACTGTAAACCACGAGACGGAACTTTTAAGCTCAGCTATTCCATAACTGGACAATGTTTGTCAAATAAAAACGAAAATGCTACCGTGACGAAAACTAAAAAATTTTCGCAACTAAACAAGTCCTAGGAGTTGGAAATTCGTATTGTCACCTTGTCCAACTTGTACTTCACAAGCGATTTGTAGTGGGTTTTTTTTAGTGCTGGTGTCAAAAGCATAAGATGTTGAATCAACGAGAGGGTTGTCGTCGATCCTATTGTTTTTTTTATGGAAGGAAAGAATGCTCCCTGAGGCCCCGTTCGCTTCTGAGGAATTGACCTCCAGGAATATGTACAAGATTCCATCAGCTGGAATAAATTCTGGCTTCATACGGTTCGAAACGAACAAGCCCTGAATCTATATGCTGGGCTGGGATTCACAGTCAATGGTCAAGGCTGGGCTGGGCTGGGCTCCACTGTAAACTAATTGGGCAGGACAGGGCTGAGCTCGCTACGAGGCCTATTATAGATCCTGGGCCGCGACCATAGCTCATCCATCGTTTTTTGGGCCAGATTATGCTATCCAGGAACGATGGGGGCCTTGAGACCCATATCAGCTTTGTACCGGGCTTTTCTAAAACAATAAAATCAAAATCAGTGAACACATTTAGTACGCAGTAGTATACAAGTTCGAGGCGCTCCATATATATAAGGCAGCACAGCCAAAGGACAACCGATCCCAAATTCCCTGCAGGCCACTAGGAAACCTAACCATCGGCGATGGCGTCGCCGCCTTCTACGGCGTCGGGGCCGCAGTGGGCTATATTGTGCCGCAAGGCCTGCATCGACCCCACCCTCCCTCCGGCGTCGGCTGCCGTGCGCGTGGCTGGCGGGCCCCGGGCCTCACCGAGCTCTTTGTGTCCCCTCTCGTCGACGGTGACAGCGGCGCTCTCATCCGCGACCCTGTCGTCCTCGTCGTTGACCCCTCTGGCCTCCTCCTCATCTCCGGCTCCCCAGACGGCGAGAGGACGTCCTACTTCCTCTGCGACACCGCTTCCAACACCGTCCGCCAGCTCCCGGACGCGCCTGGCCGCACCGGCGCCGCAGGCCTCATCGTCGCCCTCGAAGGCGGCTCCCACAACGACTTCATGGTCGCCGAGCTCATCCGGTCCGCCTCCGACGACAAGGCTTCCCTGCGCTACTTCTCCCCCTCCCCGGACGGTGGCCTGTGGAGCCACAAGAGCCTAGGTGCCCCTATGGAGTGGATGGCATGGTGGACGGATAGAGTGCTCTCGCACATGGGGAAGCTCTGGTGGGTCGATCTCTCGCACGGCCTCCTTGCGTACGACCCCTTCGCCGCGGAGATGGATATCCACTTCGTGTCGTTCCCCAAAGTGCGGACATCAAAGCGGCTGGTTGCCCGGAGAGCGCCCCCGCAGAGATCCCAGCAGCCAGGGCTGCGTGGGTCTCAGCGACGGCAAGTTGCGGTACATGGTGCTGACAACACAAGCTAGTGTGCCCAAGATCATGCTCTGGACGCTCGCTGATCCGAAGGCAAGCAAATGGACACTGGACTACGAGCTGTCGTGCAAGAACATCTGGGACGATCGGAACTACAACAAAATTAGGCTGCTTAATCGGGTGCCTACCCTTGCACTTGTTCATCCGATGGACTCGCAAGTTATTTTTCTCTTCGAGAGATGGCATCTCTATGGCTTCGACATGCAGGCTAAGACACTAATTGATTGTGCAAATCTTGGTATCGATAAAAAAGAGGCCTCCCCTACTTTTGCTCTTGCTTGGCAGCTCTCACCGTTGCTCAATATCCCAGCAGGTACACTTCTTGTTTTGAATGACTTTACTTTTTCTCGTCCTAATAATCTATCAGGCTCAAACTGCAAATGTCGAGTTGACGATTATCTATCCATCTCATTTTCATAGGCCGATCTTCAAGAGATAATCTACCGTCTTCTGATACAATTGTAGCTGCATTCGATAATGCATGTGATCGAGCTATTACCAATATGGAGTTCCACCAGTTTACCAAGTTTGCACTTGCGGACCTTAACAAGCGCATAAGGAAAGAGGTAACTTCATCTTGCCAAATTATAGTTCTTCATTTTTATTCCAAATTCAACATTGTGGTTGTAAGAGACATGATGGGGGAGGGGTTTGGCAGCTAGGGTTGGACGGCGTGGAGGAAGAGGAAGCGCAGGGAGTGAGGAGAGGGAGAGATAGGAAGGAGCAATCACTCTTCTATTGCTTAGTTTGATTTTACATCCCCTATTATTTATAGTCCCTATAGGACTTGACTCCAAGCAACCTATGAGAGATCCTTAGATTGGATTCTCCCATCCATAGTAATCAATCTCCACTACCATAACTAACCAAACGCTTACCAAACTCTAACCGACTCGATATGGTAACTCGAGTGACGGCAGTAGGAGCGGTGGTGCCCCTACTAGCAGCGCGCTGCCCTTAGGGTGAGTTGGTGGCTCACCCCTCCTTAGGCCTCTCTTGGCTCGTTTGCTCTGTATTGGGGGGCTCTATCAGATGTATGGCAGTTGTCCAATTACCATTACTTCACTTATTTTTGTCAAACCTTTAACATAGTGAACGTTATAATAAAATCAAAATCCTTCTTATCTAATAACATTCCCTTGGTGCCATTTGAACTTGTAACATAGTGAATGTAATATTAGGATTAAATTTCTGACAGGAGAACCATATTTCTCTCTGGGAATCCTCTATCGCAAGGCGCACAACACACTACTAAACCATAGCTCGAACTTGAAGCAGAGCAACCTTTCATCGCAAGGACTGAGGGGCTCTTTGGATCGAGCCCCGGCAAAACCTGCCCGAAGATTAGGATTGAGGAATATGCACATAGAGAGAGACGCTAGGTGCTCGCCAAGGGGACGGGCGCAGTGGGCAAGAAGCGAAGCGGAAGCGGAAGGGCGTGCGGATTGATGTGGACAGCGATGACAACGAGGAGGATCAGAGTGAGAGGGGAACAGTGCTGTGGCTAGTGAGCGGAGCATTGTCGCGGCCACCTTCCGTGGTCAAGAATTTAAACGTCATACATACGTAGAATGTGCCTGATGAACATATTATCTTAGATACATTTTCATTTAGCAAAAAAAAAGGGAAAAAAGACCAAAATAATAAGGTATCCAACGTGACAACTGTCGTAACATATAGTAGAACTCTTCCTAGATGAATTTTCGTAATTGTTTCAATCTTACTATACGAAAATTTGTAAGTTTCCAAGGGAGAGACGCAGACGCCGGCCATGCGAACTCGGAGGTTCGGAATGCCGTGGTGGTGTCCACTGGGCTCCGGCGGCGGCACGAAGTTCGGCGTCGTTCACAACCGCGATGCCGCGCTAGCCCTCGTTGATGCGATCGATGGACGGGTCGCCGAAAGCCAGAATCGCAGCAGGCCAGAAGTAGAAGCTTTCTACCTTCCGCCTGGGCTTCTCATGTGCTAGTAGACTCATTACGTAGCCCAATAGGCCCAACAGCGGTCCAACTGTTCGCTTCGTGTAGTCGCAGAAACTCGTCTTCTTCCTCAGTTCCAAGCAAAAGGACAGGTAGCCCGAGTCTCGCTGTCGGGAGGTCAGGTCACCGTACTGGTGGATCGGCCTCTATCCTTCGCAAGCCATGGCAGAGGATCTTCGTTAATTGCTCAAAACGCCATTACAATCCCGAGCAGCTAGCTGCTGGACACACACGCGGGAATTTGACTACGCCACACTGTGACTACTACCATTACAATCTCCAGTACCGATTTACACCTAGTATATAGTTAGTAGGAGTATAGGTTCTGCACTAATACTATACAATACAAGCACAAGTGAGCATGATTACGATCTCTATGTGGCCAACGGATTGGGAGAATATCAGGCGATGCTAAAACTGTTAGGACCAGGGGGATCATCAGCTACCAAAATGGCGAGGCAGAAACAGAACCCATGCCTCCTTTCATCTCCGAGGCCGGACGGCTCCGATTCCGATCGACGTCGTCGACGACGAGGAAGACGACCGGGCCGCCGACCTGTCGTTCTCCTCCTTGTCCTCGCTGAATGCCTTGTGAACCAAGTCTTGCAGGTCATGGAACCTCCTCTTCTTCTCTGTGGATGTGTCTCGTCCGAGGGAAGCCAGCTCGGTTTCGTCATCCATGATCTTGTCGAGCACTTTTGAACACCGTGGGAAGAAACGTTTCCCGAGTTCAACTGGTACACAGAAATCAGCTTGCGATTAGTCCAGGTTCAATCAAAGAAACAAAAAAAAAGTCAGTGTGTGCCTGCTACAGCTTGCAAGCCATGGAGACATGCAAGAGTAGTACTCTATTGCTGTGATTGACTTGGAGATCTAATAATTTTACAATGTAATTTAATCTACAAGATTTATGTAAACCCCTATAGGTGAAAAAAAAACATAGTTTCAGCTTCCATAACTACACATATGCAGAAGAAGTCAATAGTAGTATACTTAAAATAAAGTGCTGTGGTTAAAGAAAGAGGGAAGCTGAGCGTCACCTGTTTTGGCTAGGGCTCTCATCCGAGCCAAGTGCTCTTCCTTCATTATGAAAGGAGTATCGTTCAGGTCAACTGTCCGCTGAATCTCGGTAGGCAGATTAGCATTAGAACCAAGGGTAAATTCCAAGGTTCCATCAACTTGAGCAATGTCCATTGCTACCCTTGCCTCCATGGGGAACAATATCCTCGCTAAAGCAACTGCGTAACATTAAAAAAGAGGGACACGTGAAGACATAAGTAAGCATGGAAGATACTCAAATAATTGTTTACAAAGAACAGTGCTATCTGTTCAATCCCACCAGCCACAACAGAACAAATTATTCTGGAAACCATGGCACTGTACACATTTTCTCAAACAAAGATTACCTCGGTTTTCAAGGTAGAGCAACCTTCCACGCGCAGAGTCTCCTTCTATTGCAAGAGAAACTGATGCTTCTCCAAGATGTGGGTCCCTTCTTTCAGCTTGCTCTAGTATCTCAATACATAATCTATCTTTAGGAGAAGGCTTTCCATCCTCAGTAGGCCCAAAGTAATCCCCATGATTTGTAAGTCGTTTAGAGATCTGTACTGCTTTTCTGTGATCAAATGTGAGATCTGACGGCCGAGCTCCCTTGGTCAAAAGAGAGACAATGATTTTAGGTTCCCTTCTCATAGCAGCAATGTGAAGAACCGTATAGCCTCTTGGGTTCCTATGATTAACATCTGCAAGTGCGAAATCCAGAAGTTCTGTTGTGATCTTTGAGTCGCAATGTTCGACAGCATAGTGTAACGCATATGCATCATCGAGATTAGTTTTTCCTTCCTTGAGTAGCATTCGGACTAGCTCTACATCATCAGAATCCAGCGCCCTGTGTACTCTTCTTACATGTATGTTAGGGAAGCCCTTGTCCTCTGGTAAAACTAATCCAAGACTTAGCCTTGCATCAACAATTGCTTTGACAACATCTGGAGGCAATGCCTTCTCAAGAGTAATCATATCCAGATTTGACCGAACTACTACATCAAGGCATCTCTCAAGCAGTTTCACACAAGATTTGTTGCATAAGTTGGCAACAGATAAGATCAATGGGAGGTTGTCCACTTCAACCTTATCAAGGACATCAAGGAGACGCCGCTGCAGGGAGAACCACGTGGCTTAGTAATGGCATATTAAAACAGAAATTTTCATAAACAATTATAGCGATACTAACACATACGAAACAAGAATACTAAACGGCCATGCCTGTTAAAACAGAAAAATTCATAAACAATTATAGCGATACTAACACATACTAAGCAAGAATACTAGACGGCCATGCCTGCACATCAGTGTCACTTGTATAAAGCAACAGTGGGGAAAAAGGAAAGAAAGACCAAATGTCGACTGATCTTATCAGGGATTCTTGAGAAAGAACTAAATAAATAAATATACAGTAAAATATACCAGAAGACATAATAACATCTCCAGGTCCCTTACAAACATTTGGTTAAAATCGCTACCAGAAATGGGGGAGCAAGTAGATAAGGAGTATTGTGCTTTGCATATGCAGAGGGACAATTGTCAGAATGGTGGGATAGCACACCCAGACTCTAGAGTTCCACTTTGAGAGTTCAATTGAAGATCCCAAAAAATGTGCAACTAATTGCTTGTTTTCTATAAATATTAATGGTCCAGGACTTTAGTACTTATGTTACTTTCTGCACAGTGGAAGAAGCTCTAAGTAATAGCAAACTTTGTATGCATGGTAGCAATGGTGAGTTTCACCATAACCTACAGAATAGCTCATGATCGGCAATTTGCTTGATTCTTAGACCATTTTATTTTCCTTTCTAGAGATAACCATTTGGGTTTGTTTGAACTACTACTACAAATATGGACCCAGATGGTAACTTGTCAAGTATCACGCTCCATAGATGGTTGCATCATCTTATATCTATACGCACGGTAAGAATTATGTGGAAAAACTATGATGGCTTCTTTTGTTTGTATGTTTATCCTTTCTGTATATAGGTGTAAACTATCGGTATCCAAGCAGCCCAAAACAGATAGTGCAGAGTTTGTGTTTCTACTCAGTACTCTACAAAGGGTTGCTTTTTTGCTTAAAGCAAAAAAAAAAAAGTAAACAGCTTCATCATATCTTCATCACAGTTACTGAAAAGTTACCCAACAACACATCTTAGGTTAGGTGAATTCGTGAACCTGAAGCAGCTTTTTAGCCAGTAAAATACATGTATCCAGATAGTCTCACTGAACTTATTGGACCAATGGATCAGTGGTTCAGACTTTCAGTGCATGGTTTGAACTGACTCATGACTTATGGTGCAATAGCGCAGTTTGTGCGCACGTGCAAGCAGCTGTCAATTGCACACCACTCAACTTGTCCTGGTCTACATCTAGAAGTCTAGAACTGTTTACCAATGATTACAGTATCAGCACGAGCTTACTGTCACTATAACAGGCAAATTTGGATGATTGACAGTATTTTGCATATGCAATGGGTTAATGGAAAAACAAAAGATGTTTCATCCGAGGGGCATGTGCAAAAAGAAAAAACATGCGAAAGGGGTGTGATCTTTGTTTGCCGCTTCAAGTATCATCTGCGTGCGCTGCTCAACGGGCGACGAAAGCTTCGTTACAAGCCACCGATTAATGGCAAGAACACGTCCGCGATCAACACGCAGTCACGCATAACAGGAACCGCGAGAACTAAAAAGGCGCCATGAATCGCTGCCCAAGTTAGCTAACAGGGGCGGCGCGGCGCGGCGTGCGTGGCGCCGTGGCGTGACAGAGACAGAGAGGGTTCAGTTCAGAGGGGGATGGAGGCGGACCTGGAAGAGGTTGGTGAGCTCGGCGACGTCGAAGGTGGACGCGGCGAAGAGGACCTGCGCCATGAAGGCGACGGCGGGGCGGCAGCCGACGTGCGCGCAGCCGTCCTCGTCGACGCAGAGGCAGGCCGCCTTGGGGAGGGCGGCGACGCGGCCGCTGTAGAGGTAGTCGACCACCAGCCGCAGCGCCTCGTACCCGACCTCCACCTCGTCGCCGAGGAGATCCCGGAGCTCCACCTTGCCCCTGTCCCTGCCCTTGTCCTTCTCCTCGCCGTCGCTGGCGGCGCGGCGCGCGAAGACGTCGCGCAGGAAGGGGCTGCGCGCGCAGAGCACGCAGCGGTGCACGCGGAGGTCGGGCGCGCCGGGCACCGCGATGCGCGCGTCGGAGAGGAAGCCGTAGTCATCGGGGGAGCGGAACGCCGCCGCGAGGTTGTCGGAGAGGCGGCGGAGCGCCTGCAGGTCGGCGTCCGCCGCGTCCGCCGCGGCGGCGCCCTCGACGGAGGCGCTGTCGGAGTCGGAGAGCGCGACGGCGGTCAGCTGGCTTTCCATGGGCTCCATTGGCTGGGGGTGGCGGCAGGCGTGCCGGAGATGGTGGGGAAGCCGCACAGCGACGAAGTCGAAGCGAGCTAGCGCCTAGCGCCTAGCGAGCGAGGAAGGAAGGAGGGGGCGCGGGGAAAGAGACGGATTTATGGCATTAGTAAACGTTTGCGACTGAGGTGGCAGATGGAGGGATGTTCCGATTTGGCCCTTCTCCTTCTTGCATTTTGGAACCATATCCTGTGGCTGTGGTTGACCAACCTAATTCTTTATCACTTTCTTGCATGGCCTTGTTTAGTTGGCAAAATGAAAAATTTTCGGACAATGTAGTACTTTTGTTTGTTTGTGGCAAATATTATTCAACTATAGAGTAAGTAGGCTTAAAAGATTCATCTCGCGATTTTTGACTATATTTAATGCTTCATGCATACAGTATGGCGCAAGATTCGATGTGACAGAGAATCTTAAAAAGTTTTTTGTTTTTAGGGTGAACTAAGACCTTGTTTAGTTCGCAAAAATTTTCAAGATTCCTCGTCACATCGAATCTTTGGTCGCATGCATGGATTATTAAATATAGACAAAAATAAAAATTAACTACACAGTTTACCTATAATTTGTAAGATAAATCTTTTGAGCCTAGTTACTTTGTGTTTGGACAATGTTTGTCAAATAAAAACAAAATGCTACAGTACCCAAAAACAAAAAAATTTACGAACTAAACAAGGCCTAAACATGGCCAAGGCAAATGTTGCTCTAGTAGAACATCTTGTGTAATAGTAGTAGCGCATTTTAGTAGGTTATTACGTTTTGTCGAGGATCATGGATTCTGTGTTACATAGTATCTCTTAAGAGCATTGTTTATGTTGAGTGATTTGAATCAGAAATAAGAGACATTTCTCCTTTCTGCACTAGAATATAATCTTCTTATTTTTTTGTCTCCTTCTTTGTCTCTAGAGTTGTTCTACAACTTCTTTTACCTCTTACCTTTTTTGAATAAAATTAAAGTTTGCTTTTATTTGTTTGGCTAATAATTTATGACAGAAAGTATTGTTGGTTAATTTATTGTGAGAAAAAAATATTACTAAATAACTAATAAATTTAGCTGATAAGCTAAAACGAACAATGGAGCTCAAAACCGAACCACTAGTACGGAGTCACACCGTGCATATATCTCGACATGTGTTTAATTCACCAGGAGTCAGAAGGGCGAAACTGGAAGAAACACGGAGCGAGAGAGAGAGAAAAATACAAAGTAGGCGTCGGACCCCTTCCACGTACTACTCGTAGGCCTTGTTTAGTTCTCACAAAATTTTGTAAAAATTTTTAGATTCTCCGTCACATTGAATCTTTAGACGCATGCATAGAGTATTAAATATAGATAAAAATAAAAACTAATTATACAGTTTGGTCAAAATTGACGAGACGAATATTTTAAGTCTAATTAGTCCATGATTGGATAATATTTTTCAAATACAAACAAAAGTACTACAGTGTCGATTTTACAAAAAAAATTTTGGAACTAAACGAAAGCCTAGTAGATATATTCCACTACTCCGGCCGGACCCCGGGGCGGAGGCGGTGTCGGCTGGACGGACGTGGTTCATCGCCGCCAATGCCATTGTGATTTGTGATTTGTGAATGTCGGGCAACTGGGCAGTGCATGCGCGTTTTGCTTGCACTTGCACAGCAGTACAGGTACAGCACCCCGGGCGGCCGCGAGTGCCTGCATGCCCTACCCTACACGGGCTACACGTCGTCGTTTACTCGAAACAAGGCAGGGAGCTACAAGATACCTACGGTACGTCGGCGTCAGAGGCTGCGAGCTTATTTTAGTAACCTAACAGTAGTGCACCGGTACGTGCACGGTCCCAGAAACCAAAAGCCTGCAGCGAGATGATGTTTAGGTCATCCGCAATTGTTATCAAATAACTTTAGAATAAATTTTATTGGTTCTTAACATCACTTTATAAATAGCTAGCGAGATGATGTATAAAAATAATAAAAAAATAGCACTCTCATTAGCTATCGAGGAGAGAGATCAAATAGCTAACGACTTATAAATAGCTAATCTAGCACGATGTTCTAAAAAAATAACTCTCTCAGGGCACTCCCAATACAAAAACCATTGTGGTTTCTATAGATATTAATTGTAGTGCCACCTAAACATTTTGCTGACGTGGCAAGAGAGTTATTAAAGAGAGAGAGTAAAATCATAGAAACTAAGTCTAAGTTAGAAACCATGTCTACACAAAATCTAAGATATAAAGTGATATGATTGGCCGGTAATGAAGAAAGAATGAATGTGATTGGATGAAAAATATTTTATAGAAACTATCCGTTGATATCATAGTTTCTATAAATAGTATATATAAAAATTAATAGGTATAGAACCTACATATAGTTTGTAGCATTAGGAGTGCCCTCACAATACTCTTCACAATAGCTAGTGACTTTCTAATAGCTAGTGAATTCCTAAGCTAACTATTTGTAAATTTCTATTGAAAGCTTTTAATATTCTTCCTAAAAATCAAATAGCTAGCGATTTAAACAGCATCGCGGACGCCCTTATATAAATTGTGTATGGGCACAGGGCACGTCGGGGTAGCACTAGTCTATGCCTGTGTTGGGTGTCGATGCGATCGAGACAGTTCAGAATGGCCGCTCTGGACCACATTTGACCGGCTGGCCGGATGTGAGAGATTTATTTATTTATTTCTATACGTACGTCGTATGCGCCAACAACTTGTGTACGTATACGTACTTTGACTCATCAACGTGCCGGGGGCTATGTGTGTACACAACTTATTGCATTGGAATCTTGTAGCTTCTTACTATTTGGAGTAGCAGCCTAGTACGAGCTGCACATCTTGGCCTTTGATCTGTTTGCAGACTTCAAATAAAACCGTAGTACTTCTGTGTGTCCATTTGACTTGAATTCGTGAAATGAATTTGTGACGCCTGCCTTTGCTAGAGCACGCAGCACTGCAGCAGCACTGATAATAATGGAAGAAAAGCATCAGTTGTTGTAATTGTAGCATGCATGCATGGTAACTGGCAAAATATATTGTTGCTTGATTAATTATTGTCTTTGAACCGTTCGATTGGGGTTGGCCGGTCCATGCATCCACGGTACCTATACGCACCGAAATTCTAGATGCTTTAGCTTTGCGATATATTGTTGCTTGATTAATTATTGTCTTTGAACCGTTGGATTGGGGTTGGCCGGTCCATGCATCCACGGTACCTATACGCACCGAAACTCTAGATGCTTTAGCTTTGCGATTTTAGGAGGGGAGAAGGTACTTTTTTTTAGGCTGTTGATGTACTAGCATCAAAGTATCTTTTAGCTAAGGCTTTCCTTTATGGTGCGTCAGAGTGAGCTAGGTAATTAAGTACGTGCTTGGATCACTAGGGCTAGCAGGTCTAGAGCTAAGCTAGGCCTTGTTTAGATGTGAAAAATTTTTGGATTTCGGTATCGTAGCACTTTCGTTTGTTTGTGGTAAATATTATCCAGTTATAGACTAACTAGACTCAAAAGATTCGTCTTGCGATTTACAGTCAAACTGTGTGATTAGTTTTTGTTTTCGTCTATATTTAATACTTCATGCATATGCCGCAAAATTCGATGTGACAGGGAATCTTGAAAACTTTTTAGATTTCGGGGTGAACTAAACAAGGCCTAACAAATTAGCCCTTGTATCCAACATGCCCTTGTATCCTCTAAACTTTAGACCTCTATATTTAGAGCTAATTTTAGCTATAGCTAGCAAATTTCAACTCGACTAAAATTTAAAGTTAACTTTGGACCGCATATTTGGACACTACATCATCAAATATATTTTCTCAATGTATTTGTTTAATATCATAGATACTGTTACTTTTTTATAAAGTTTGTTAAACTTAGAATAATTTGACTTAGATCAATTGTAGAAACACATTTATTTTGGAACTAGACGTACTGAACTGACACATGGCGGGTCTTGACTGGCGAACGAAAGAGTCAGAATATATATCTCCAATCAGGCCTTGTTTAGTTCATGAAGTATTTTGCAAAAAAGCCAAAAACCCAAAACCTTGAGACTCCCACCAAAATTCTAACACCAAAATCTTTTGGTTTTGGTGTTCACTTGCCAAAAAATTTGGCAAAACTTTTGAGATTCCCTTCACATCGAATCTTGCGGCACATGTGCAGAACATTAAATATAGATAAAAAAATAACTAATTGCATAGTTTATATGTAATTTGCAATACGAATCTTTTGAGTCTAATTATTCCATTATTGGATAATATTTGTCAAATACAAACGAAAGTGCTACCATATCCATTTTGCAAAAAATTTTGGAACTAAACAAGACCGATATTTTGCAAAAAGTTTAGGGCCAAAATATTTTGGACATGTTTACTTCCAAAATGCAAAATAGCAAAATTTTTTGCATTTGACCCAAAATATTTTGGAACTAAACAAGGCCTCAGCCGGCCCGGTCCGGAATCAGGTAGTCGTTGTCCGCTACCTGGTGTCGCCAACAGCAGGGCAGAGCAGATAGAGCGTCGCGTCCGCATCAATGTTTGGATCCGATTCGGTGAGCACTGCATTACGGTCATACTCCGTACATCTACATGCACAGCAGCAGTACAGCACCAACCAAACCTCAAGTGCTGGACGGCTGGCAGGAGTTCAGAAACATGAGCACTGCGACGACTAGCTACAGCCTCTGGTTAGATCAAACAGACAGCCACAGTCTATGTTATCCAGATTTCATAATCCCGAGATCACGGTTGTCATAATCTAAAAAGTATCCAAGTCCTATCCGCCGAAGTACGTACGTACGTACGTACGTACTTGTTTAAAACAAAACCGGTTAAGTACTTATTAAAAGGCAGAGCCATGCATGCCTACTCCGTGTCCTGTCCTCGTGTGCACCGCAGCGCAAATGTCTGCACTGTTGTATCCTGTGTATGTCCTGACAATAATCAGGCGGATTGGTGCTCCCGTCGGGAAACTGGGGTCTTGTTTAGTTTCAAAATATTTTGTAAAATATGAATAGTACCAATTTTGTTTGTATTTGACAAATATTGTCCAATCATGGATTAACTAGGCTCAAAAGATTCTTCTCGTCAATTCCGACTAAACTGTGTAATTAGTTTTTATTTTCGTCTATATTTAATACTTCATGCATACGTTTAAAGATTCGATGTGACGGAGAATCTAAAAAATTTTGTAAAATTTTTTGAGAACTAAACAAGTCGTGGGACTAAAAAATGTTTGATTGTTTTTGTACTAGTGTATTCAAAAGTAGAGAGCGAGAGCGAATAATCAGCCGTCCACGAGATAGTAGCTGGCGAAAGAGAGACAGCAAGCTGGCGCAGGAGACGTCAAAGTCAGCCGGAACGTAGAACACGGCGGCGTGACTGTCCTTGTCAACTCGGCGGCGACAGCAAGGAACGGCGAGGAGGATATCGGCATGTCGGGGGAGCACTGCACCGGAGCAAAAGCGGAAGGAAAGCGATGATGAAGCCGACGCCGTGGCCCGTGGGCGGTGCGTGGGGCGCATCGATCGTTTACCTGATGAGGTAGCAATCAGTCACGTTTGGATCTGCTGAGACTCGGTGAGCATTGCACACTTGCACACCACCTGCTCCCTGGCTCCATCAATATTCTTTATGTTCATGCGAGGATAAGAGAGGTGCTATCGGAGAAAGAACCCATAAAGACATCATAAGTACTGGCACGTGAGTACTGTTGCAACAACGCTCGACTCTTTTTTTTTTCCTGTCTGGTCGTGTACTATGATCTTGTTCAGTTGGCGAAATTTTTTATTTTTAGATACTGTATCACTTTTGTTTATATTTTATAAATATTATTCAATCATAAACTAGCTAAACTTAAGAGATTCGTCTTCTAAATTACAGACAAATTTTATAATTAGTTTTTATTTTCGTCTACATTTAGTATTTTATGCATGTATCATAAATTTTGATGTGACGAAGATCTTGAAATTTTTTAGTTTTTGGTGTCAAGGCCTGCAGAACCTGAGTATTCCTACGCCACACGGATTCCTCTGGGGCCGGCGCCGGATATGTTGTCACGTTGGATTTGGGATTTGTTTTTCAACATCATGATGGCTTGGTGTTACAAGGGATTTTTTTTTATCTATTTCTAGCACTTTCTTTAAACTAGTATTTTCAAATCTGATCCGGTAATTTATTAAAAAGGCAATTCTAACACTTTCGTGGTGGTGGGCCTGGGGCTTTGGGCACACGCACAAGGAACTCTCTATCGGGGAACCTTTTCCTGGTGGTGGCGTTCAAAGTCAGCAAGAGCTGCAGCTGGCGGCTCATGCTGATATGTGCTGGGGCCGCCTACCGAGCACAGCTACACGAGGCACTGGCATAGTGACACACTCAAACGGTCTTGTTTACTTGCTTAAAAATTTTGAAATTTTTCAGCACATCAAATCATACGATACATGTATGGAGCATTAAATATAAATTAAAAATGATTAAATATAGTTTATCCGTAATTTACGAGACTAATCTTTTTAGACTATATGATTGAACAATATTTATCAACTACAAATAAAAATACTATAATGTTTATTTTGCAAAGAAAAAATTGCAACCAAACAATACCTAAAACGGGCAATTAGTCCACGGTACAGCTGGTCGTTGCCACGTGGCCGTCTTATGACCGCACCGCGCCATAGCATGATTCTAAATTTAAACAGCAAATCGCACCGCACCGCGCCATACTGTGGAAGTACGCAGGAACATGTATGGTGAATATCGGCTCTATTCACTTGAACTTGGACTTATAAACACGGGCTATAATATAATATTTTTCTCTCACAACAAACAAACAAAGTTGATCATAACTAATAAAACCATTCACACGGATTTGATTTTTTTCTGCCTCCATCCACCGTGCGCCACCGCCGGGTGTGCAACTTGGACTTGCACGTCCGTCTCTCTCGGCTCCCATCACATCACACTGCTTTCTTGTAACCTTTCAGATCACTGAAATTAGTTACAGTATCTATCCATATATATACGCGTATCTATATATCCACATATAAATGTAAATAGAAAAAAATAAACAACAACGAGATGAGATGGGAGAAGAAGCTTCCCCGTTGCTGTCGGAGGAGACGTCAGTGATCCAATCAGATTCGAGGCCCTGCACCTGCCTTGGCAGCGTTCAAATCCGTGGAACGACGGAGCGATCAAGGCAGCGTGGCTGACTCGCTGTACTACTGTGAAAGACCACGACCATGGCATGCAATCACATCGTTACGACTCAGACCCTATCATTTGCCCCCACAAAACTAGTATTGGGGCCTTGTTTAGGCTTTGTTTCGTTGGTGAAGGAAAAAAAAATTTACGATCCTGTAGCACTTTCGTTTGTTTGTGGTAATTATTGTCTAACTATGGACTAACTAGGTTCAAAAGATTCGTCTCGTAAATTTCGACCAAACTGTGCAATTAGTTTTAATTTTTGTCTACATTTAATACTCTATGCATACGTCTAAAGATTCGATATGACAGGGAATCTTAAAAAAATTTGGGTTTTTGGGTGGAAGTAAACAAGGCCTTAGTTCACTCCAAAAACCAAAAACTTTTTAAGATTTCTCGTCACATTGAATCTTGCGGCACATGTATGTAGTATTAAATATAGACGAAAACAAAAACTAATCGCACATTTTGGCTGTAATTCGCGAGATGAATCTTTTGAGCCTAGTTAGTTCATGATTATGCCAAATAAAAATGTAAATGGTACAGTACCCAAAACCAAAAAATTATCGAAACTAAACAAGGCCTTATTTTCTCAAAAAAATTGCAAAAGTTTTCAGATTCCTGTCACATTGGATCTTTGTGGCACATGCATGGAGCATTAAATATAGATAAAAGAAATAACTAATTATAAAGTTTACCTGTAATTTATGAGATGAATCTTTTGAGCAGAGTTAGTTCATAATTGGACAATATTTGTTAAATACAAATGAAAAATGCTACAATATCTATTTTGCAAAAAAAAAAAATTGAAACTAAACACGGCCTTGGCGTCTTGCTGGGCTTCGTACACCAGTCCTATATGTGTATCCTTTATGTTATGTTATGTTTTGTTTTCCTTTTTATTGTAACCCATCGTATCAGTTGGGCCGCGTGCGACCTGTAAGCCCAGACAGCCCAGCACAAAGCAGAGAGCAGGACGAGAGGCCTCATTTGTTTTCCCTCCGATCCAACACATTCCCACGCGAGGAATGAATGGTGGAGAGCTCGACAACTTGCAGCGTTGCTGTGGCTTGGCAATCAGTTTCTTTTCTTTTCTTTTTTTTTTAAAAAAAAATGAGACACGCTTGGCATTTGGCAAGCAGATATTCAGATGGATGGGAGCTGCATGCATGCATGCAGCACCACGGGACGTCGGCGTGGCTTGGCTTGGCTTGGCGTGGCGTGCGTGTGCGTGTGCGTGGCGGCCCGCGGCCAAATGCATGTGGTACCACGTACGTGTCCTCGATAGTCTACTCGAAGCCAAGGCACAGAGTACCTTAATCAATCACGTACGCTAGCAAGAACAACCTGTTGGCTGTAACTGTATAGTCATCATGCAATGCATGGTGGCGATCGGCGATACCAGTTGTTGAGAAGCTCCATCTGCTCTGCTGGAAGGTTGGTTGGGGTTTCCCTTTCTGAATCCGAAGAATGAAGGCATATGTGGAGGTGCTAGCGGATCGACGCTGAGGCCTAGTTTAGTTATGAAAACTTTTTAGTTTTCGGTATTATAGCAATTTTGTTTTTATTTGATAATTATTGTCGAATCATGAACTAATTAGATTTAAAAGATTTATCTCGTGATTTACAGATAAACTGTATAATTAGTTTTAATTTTTATCTATATTTAGTGCTTCATATATATACTTTAAAAATCGATACGACAGAGAATTCTAAAAAAAATATATAGTCGGGCGGGGCAGTGGTGGTTGCAGAGAGGCCCCCACGCTGCATGACACTAGTCCCAGTACCTAGGCTACTGTGGTTAGGCCTTGTTTAGTTCACCTTAATAATGAAAAAGTTTTCAAGATTTTAAATCACATCGAATATTACGGTACATGCATGAAGTACTAAATATAGACGAAAATAAAAATTGATTACACAATATACCTATAAATCACGAGACGAATCTTTTAACTATAGTTAGTCTATGCATGATTGGACAATATTTGCCACAAACAAACAAAAATGCTACAATAACGAAATCTAAAATATTTTCGCATCTAAACAAAGCCTTAATTAGCAGCACCACGCACTGGAGGCCGAACCAGACGAGCTCTCTGGTGGTGGTGCATACGATCAATAATTCTACTCGATACATGCATGACCACTAGTGGTGGTGAATGGTGATGACAACCGGCTAAGGTAGTGTAGCCTAGTCGGCGCTAGCTTGCTGCTTTAGCAACAACGCGCTCAATAATTCTATCTAATCTAATACATGGCCCATTTTCACGCATCAATTCATATTAGTGCTATCGTCAACACGTGTTATGCAGTACATAATCTCTCATGGGAGCGAGCAAGGCGCGCGCTAGCGCTAGCTTAGGTTAGTTTAGCTTGTGACTAGTTGTGACACAATTGTGGAACTGTGATTCTGTGATGTTGGGTCATGGATCTCAGGTCAACGTCAAAATAGGGCACTTAGATGAACTAGAGTCTAGTGAGCCCATTTTAGTCCCAAATAGTCCCTACTTTGTCAAACAAAAGGACTACTAAATAGACTAAAGCCTTGTTTAGATGCAAAATGTTTTTAAAGTTTGACACTGTAGCACTTTTGTTTGTATTTGACAATTATTGTCCAACCATAAACTAACTAGGCTCAAAGATTCGTCTCGCAAATTACAGATAGACTGTGTAATTGGTTATTTTTTAATCTATATTTAATATTCCATGTATGCGCCCAAAGATTCGATGTGATAGAGAATCTAAACTAAGACTAAGGGCCCGTTTGGTTCAAGAGGCTAGAGACTAGCAACTAAAACAAGGAGTATATTGGTAGTCCCCTACCATGTTTGGTTCAAGGGACTAAAGACCATTAAAATGCTGGACAATGACAAAGATATTCCTATTCAATGCTTTTGGGATGGGTGGGAGGGCAATAATAGAGGGGCATGAGCTGTTCTTTTGGGCTTGTAGTCCCAAATAGTCGTCTTTAGTGGCACTACGACTACAGGCATTAGGCCCTCTGTTTAACAAATTAGAGACTACTGTAATTGCGACTAAATTGGGTTCACTAGTCTCTAGTCCAATCTAACCAAACAGGGCCTAAAGTGGGTTTGGGTTGCATCCCCTCAAGGGGTGACTATTTGGGACTTTTAGCCCCACTTGACATCACATGCCCCTCTCTCTCTCCCTCCTCTTTATTGTGTCGCGACCATCCTCACCACCCATAGACCCAACCCTGTGCCCGTCACCCCTCTAGATCGGTGTTGACGTGGGCGCGACGCCACCCCACTCTATGTGTCGCTACCGCTAATCCACCTCCTAACACAATTCTTTGTCCCCATAGGCACGACAGCTTGGCCAACTGGCGGCACCGCGGCCCCTGTCAGCGCGTAGCTTCCCAACCCCAACTAGTGATGGATGATGTTCCTAGCGACGTCGTGGACCACATCTTCCACTACAACTCCTTCCTCGGTGACGGCGTCACGTCCCTTCCACCCTCACAGTAGTGGCGACGACGTCCACTCCTTACCTTGCAGCAGTGAGGGCCGAGGAGCTGGAGGAGCAAGTGTGGTGGTAGACGTTCAGAGGAAGAAGAAGAAGAAGAAGAAGAAGAAGGGTATTTTAGTCTTTGTTCAGCAGCTTTAATACCTTTTAGTCACCACTATCCCTAGATCCAAACAGAATAGAAGACAAAGTTTACTACCTGTTTTAGTGTCTAGTCCCTGGATTATAGAACCAAACAAGGCCTAGATTAGTACCAGTTGTTGTTAGTTTTGGCTTATTTAATATAAGAAATAGACATATGGATTGAGCCAGATTATACTACTCCACTAATAAGTTTGCTTGTATTGTTAGGCCTTATTTAATTCGCGAATTTTTTTAGGTTCGGCTACTATAACACTTTTGTTTGTATTTAGTAATTATTATCCAACAATTGACTAAATAGGCTCAAAAAAGTTATCTTACAAATTACAGATAAATTATATAATTAATTATTTTTTATCTATATTTAATGTTTTATGTATATGTCTAAAAATGTAATGTGATAGAAAATATCTTGAAATTCTTTGAGGACTAAAGAAGGCCTTACTTCAGCAGCTGCAACGAACGCTGATGATGAGGCCGCATCCACCACCGTAGTCGTCCACACCGCCGAGAGAGGCTAGGGGGCCGGGGGCAGGGGCGGATCGGGTTGACTTGAGCCTACCTATTCATCCATAAGTGCAGCTGATCGATCGATACTATTCCAGGGAGATTCGATAGAGGAAGATTCATGGATTCTCGGGACCAGGGATCCATGATCCCTCCACCGCGCGCGCACGAATGCCTGCTGTAGGAGAGTGAGAGAGAGAGAGAGAGCCGTGGAACATGCATGCAAGCTAAGAGCCATATATACACACGATTATACTCTCTATATAGAATTTAGATATCGTTCCATACGGTCTCCAAAACACAACTTTGACATCTTATTTTTATAAAACTATTTAGAATAAATGATATATGTATACTTTTATGAAAGTATTTTGACAAATCTATTCATATAATTTTTACATTCGCAAACTCAACCATTTAAAAGTTATCGATTATTTATATTTCTAATGTTTGACCAAAAACTTGTCCAAAACGACATCTAAATTCTATACGGATGGAGTATATATATATATATATATATATATATATACCACACAAAATACAATACTAGTAATAATATAGTATACTCTCTCTATCTCAAATTCTAAGTCATTACAAGAATGGCAACATATCATATGCAATCCAGCTTCGTGTGCAACCTATGCAACCACTAATTAAGGCCACAGGATCTAGATCCAACGTCTGATGTTTTTTTCACTTAAACCCCTCCACCTGTGGGTTTAAAATCTAACTTGTGTGTATCCAGATGGGAGGGTTTAAGTGAAAAAAATCTTAGACATTAGATCTAGATCATGTGGTCTTAATTGGTGGTTGCATAGGTTGCACACGAAGCTGTGTTGCACAGGATACGTTCCCACTAGAAGAATCTTGGAGAGTCGAAACATCTTAAGTTTGACCAATTTTATATGATAGGATAATAAAATTTATGACATCAACTAAGTATTATTAGATTCTTCATTAATTATTTTTTCATAGTATATTTATTTGATGCCATAAAACTTTGTAAATTTTTCTATAATTTTGGTCAAATTTGAGATGCTTTAACTTTTCAAAATTATTTGGAATGGAGTGAGTATAATGCAAGCTGACGACGACCATGGCGCATACACTAGTGGCACGCAATGGCATTGCCGCACCACACGAAGCAGCAGCCAATCAACCTAAAAATCTTTCTATCTCCTGAAGCTAGTGCGGCAAATCAGCACCAAAAGCGCGCGCGGGCTTTCCACCAAATGTGTCGTGGAGTCGCCCACAGGATAAGAAAACTACGGCCATTAGTTTCGCTTCCGTTCCATGGATGGACGTGCGTGCCCTGGCTGCCTGCCGGTGGAGTGGAGGAGGCAATTGCATGCTGCAGTGGGCTGTGGGCAGTGGCAGTGCCGATGCGCGCGCGCGCGTACGTAACCCATGACGATGGCCGATGGGCCACCATTATTACGGCATTGCCCACCATCACATGCATCATGCCGTACATGGTTGGGTTCTGGACGAAGCAATCTTTCATTATTATTTTTTTGTTATCATCCTTATATTTTACAATAATCGCAGTGCAATCAGACATCTCATATATCGCTCATCTCTTATGCATGTACTATGTCAGTATGTGTGTGTGCATGCGCCAGCAGGGTTACGGTAGCAAATTGGTGAATGGTAGTGAACAAATAAAGATGCAGCACCGGCCGGTCGATGCATCGGATCGGATTCGATCGGAGGCCAAAGAGTGTCTCTCGTATGCTTGCAGCTGCACTAGTCACAAATTAATGTTCCTTTTGTTTATAGATAGATACTAGATACTAATATAATATTATTGGTGCCTATGAACCTATCAGCACACTGTTTTTTTTATAGTTTAAATTCCTTTGTCGTTATTCGATACACTTACGAGTTTCTCCTTCCGTACATAAATAAATGCCTCGAGAAGTCAATTTTTTTTAATTTTAACTAAATATATTTAAAAATATACTAATAACATGAAATATATTTTCATAATATATTTATTTGTATATATATAAAATATTGATCTTATTCGATATATTTTTAGTCAAAGTTAACAAAGTTTGACTTCTTAAAAAGCGAGATATGTATTTATTTGTGAAAGAAGGGAGTACGACACTAGCTACTTCCGGCCGGAATCCGGATGATGGTGCACGTACTACGTCTGTGCCGTCCGATCGCCCGTGGAGAAGGTGTGTGGTGCATGATCGAGATCGACGCATATGCATGTGGCCGACGACGTGTCACATGTGCATCACATCGTAAGGCCTGGCTTAACGTGATCGGCATGCATGCATGCTGATCGGTCGAGTCCACCACCCTACTGGTTGTCTCGGTCCTTGTGCTGGCCGGCCGGCGGGCCGGTATTTGCTGACCGGAGTGTAGCAGCTGCCTTTTTGCTGCCGACAATTCACGGTACTACTGTACTCCTCCGGTACTCCCATCACGTCGTATGGCCACGCACACAGCAGTGACCGTGACGTCACCACCCCGCGATCGCGACCCGTCAACGGCACTCAGCACCACGGGATGGGAAGAAGGGGAGACCGCCGGACAGTCGGCCACACACGACGCCGACCCGCGCGCGCGAATCGATCTCCGCCGTTCACGTCGCCTCCTCGGGATGTGGGCGACGACGAGCGCAGGGAATCATCGATCAGCACCAGGAATGCAACAGCTAGCGACGTCAACGGCCGGGCGCCCGCCGCGGCACGTGTCCGGTGCGCCGCGCGCTCGCCGGCCGCACCGAACGATGACGCCACGGGCGCTGCTCTCCCGTCGTGCTGACGTACGACGACTACTGCTGGGACACGCATGCAAGGCAATGCAGTGCAAGTAGTACGTTTCTTGTTTGACGAACGCCGGCCGGCCGAATCGCCTTCGCCTAGGGCCTTGTTTAGTTCGGAAAAATTTTGGAAAATAGATACTGCACTTTCGTTTGTATTTGACAAATATTGTCCAATTATGAACTAACTAGACTCAAAAGATTCGTCTCGTCAACTTCGACCAAACTGTGCAATTAGTTTTTATTTTTGTCTATATTTAATACTCCATGCATGTGTCTAAAGATTCGATGTGACGAAGAATATGAAAAATTTTGCAAAATTTTCTGGGAAGTAAACAAGGCCTAGCTTCGGCCTCCAGGCATCGTTCTAGGTACGGAGAAGACAATGCCAGAAATCAAAACTTTTTAAAATTCTCCATTACATTAAATATTACGACACATGCATAAATCATTAAATATAGATAAAAGTAACTAATTGTATAATTTGTCTTTAAATTATGAAACGATTCTTTTAAGCATAGTATTTTTAGAATTAGTTCATATAGAATTAGTTCATAGTTAGATAATAATTGTTAAATATAAACGAAAATTCTACGGTATCTAAAGTTTCGATCGAATTTCAAGCGGAGGCTTGTTGCACTTGCACGCAGATTATAGGACTTGCTTAGTTCGCAAAAAAATTTAGACATTGTTACGGTAATATTTTTATTTTATTTAATATTAATGTTCAATCATAAACTAATTAGCCTTAAATGATTTATCTTATAAAATATATGTAAACTATATAACCAATTTTTATCAGTATTTAAATATGTTTAATAATTTGATGTGATGAGATGAAAAAAATTTAGAAATTAAACGTGGCCTTACATTGACGAGATTGCCTCCACTAGTCGGGACCAGCGCGTATCAGCCAACTCGCGGGCCGGAGCACGGAGAGAAGAAAAAAAAAAAATCAGCTCAAGCACCACACACCTTCTCCACGGGCGACCACCCGCTTCTTTGGGTGGCGTGGCGCCTCCCCTTCCGGCCCGGCCACGTGACGCAACCTCCGGCCCCACCCCTCGCCGTCACCGCCCGCCTGACGTCACCCACCCGCCCCGCCGATATGGGGGCATCAGGCCATGTGGTGTGCCGCACCGCACTGCAGCTCCCGGCTATATATATAATACCCGGCGAGCGCGCTCTAGCCTCTAGCTACTCCTAATCAGCGCTTAATCAGCAGCAGCAGCAGCAGCCAGCAGGGAAGGATGCAGGCGGTGGGCATCCGGCGTGGTCTGACCATCGACCCGGCGGGGGAGGAGGAGCCCGCGGCGGCGCGCGTGGGGCGGCTGGTCCGGGAGAGCCCCGTGGTGATCTTCGCTCGCCCCGGCTGCTGCATGGCGCACGTGATGAAGCGACTGCTGCAGGCGGTGGGCGCGCACGCCACCGTCATCGAGCTGGACGCCGGCGCCGCCGAGGAGGAGGAGCTCGCGGCGGGGGCCGAGGGCGCAGGCGTCCCGGCGCTCTTCGTCGGCGGCGACCCCGTCGGCGGGCTCGAGGGCCTCATGGCGCTCCACCTCAGCGGACGCCTCGAGCCCAGGCTCAGGGAGCTCGGCGCGCTCTGCGCCTAGCTGTCCGCTTGCTTCTCCGCCGTCGATCCATGTGTCCGGTCAGCGTGCCCGCGGCCGGGCGCCCCGGGCTGTACATACTACGCGCGCGCGCGGCGGCCTCTGCGATTTGGAGAAGGAAGCTTCAGGGTGCTGGGAAAAGAGTTTTTATTTACAGGGTGTTTCGTGTTCGTGACAAACGGCACTGGACCTAAATGTGATTAATTACTCAGGAGTAATACTACTACTACTACTAGTTTCTCTCTCTCTTTCACAGCAACAAGCAAGAGAGAGAGAGAGAGAAAAAAAAAACAAGCTTCTGTTTTGTCCTGGACTCATCGATCGATCACTCCTGGTTTATTTGTTAACTAATAGTATGATGAAGTTGTTAATCGCAAGGTGCGTGAATGTAGTTAGCATAAACTAGCGCACATGATTGCGATGCAGGCGAGTATATAATCAATGCGTGGATCCTACCTGGAAGCCCCGATTATGTTATGCCCAGCACGGGAGATAACATACAAAAACCTTAGCTTAATTAGCGCCGGGCCGGGGGCGACGTACTTACTACTTATTAGTGGAGGCCGACGTCACCGCGAACTTAATCGCGACCCTAATGGCTGCCGGCCGGACCGGTTAATTCGTGCATCTTTGATCGCGCAGGTGCCAGGTCCGGGAAAAAGCAATCGGGGTGCCATTATTCCATCTCTCTCGCTCGCGCGCTTCCTCCTCCATTCTTTCCCTCGGCAGATCTGGGCCGTTGGTATTGCATCGACCATCTCTGGTTGACTGGTTGGCCGCCGCCGGAAGGCATCTCCAAGGGAGACGACGACGATCGAATGGAGGAGGGCGGCAACGGGATGGCTGCGGGGAACGGGGGCAGGCATGTGCCGGCGAGGTGGGGGGGTTGGGCGAATCGATGGGCGGACTCTTTGCAGGCGTGCACCGGATCCCACACTGTTCACCCGTGTCCACGAAACCGGCCCAGCGATGGATCCAAGGTGGGTAGGGTAGTGTAGTGTGCAAAACACTGCTCCGTCCCCCGCACCCCAATAATGGGGCAGCAGTAGCAATACGACAACAGTATTCTACTACTTCCAGAGCCTCCTCACTTTGGTTTCTCCAGTTAAAACTTATATGACTCGATTATCTAATTTATACTTTTGATAACTATATTATAAAACTACTGTATGTATTAACACTGACCTTACAGCTTACTAACGGTGTAATAAGCCGACTTGGACACCGCCAAACAGAGCTTAATAATTGCCTTGTCAGCTTCTGATTGATGATGACAGGGGATCAGAGGCTCGTAAGCCACGTCACCCCTGTCAGCTAGCTAGCGTAGCGTAGTAAGTAGCGTGCAACTCGTTTGTCCTCTACTGCGTGCGTGCTATTCCAGCGTGCCACCAGTAATAATTTTATCTTGATTTTCTGGGTCAGGTTTGTTTGGCTCCTACTAGTAGCAGACGATCAGTTTTATATTCAGTCGCAGACTCGCAGTAGTAATAATAGTTTAAGTACAGTGCACACATGAGACATGACGCGCTGGCTTGTTCTACTGCTACCAGCACACTAGTATAATCTGGGCAGTGCTTGGGCCTTGTTTAGTTCACCCTGAAAACCAAAAAGTTTTCAAGATTCTCCGTCACATCGAATCTTATGGCACATGCATGAAACATTAAATATAGACGAAAACAAAAACTAATTACACGGTTTAGCTGTAAATCACGAAACGAATCTTTTGATCCTAGTTAGTCCATGATTGGATAATATTTGTCACAAACAAACGAAAGTGCTACAGTACCGAAAACTTTTCACTTTTCGGAACTAAACAAGGCCTTGGTATTAGCGCTACAGATTCTCATTCTGGCAGCAGAGTTCAGTTCGCGCGATCCGAGTTCAGATGCCCTCCGAGCTTTGGCCGCAGCACGCAAGGGCATCCATAGTCACTGACATGTATGGTGCAAGATGGGATCCCACGTGTCAGGCTCTACTAATGCACTTACAATACTGTTATACATGTGGGTGACATTGCAGAGTCGCGCCACGATTCGGGGAAGAACAAGATTTGCACGCTAAATTCAGCGGGGGCGCTGGGCCGGCTTCTAGTATACTACTGGGCCATCTCTCTCTCTGGGCTTCGGTTCCTGCTGGCCTCGACGGTGAGCCCACGATGGAGTCTGGCCCAGTATCCACCTCATCGTTTCCCTCTTTGGTCGTTGGAGAGAGATGGCCCATCCCTTTTGGTTTCTAGCAAATTAGCCTGGCCCAATTACAATGTATCCCTCAGCTCTGGGCCCACGGTTGCAACTATCGTCTGGGCCGGAGACTACTCCTCTTCCAAGCTTTTCTGTACTGTTACGTTTCAGGATACCCTCCAACAAAATTAGATTTGAAATAAAAAAAATAATATATAATATAAAATTTGGTATTGTCAGGCACGTCTTGCTAGAATGCGTGAAATTTTCGCTATTTTACCTTTTGTTTTAAGTAAGCGGGAGAAATCTTTTCTATGTAATTTTTTTTAAAAAAAAACAAATGTAGATTTTTTCTCTTTATGTCTAGAGTTCAGATGTCCCCTGTTGTGGTATGGCAACTCTGCACAAAGTTGGGTATTGCTTAATCAGTTTGTTGTTTTACGACTTAATAATAAAAAAATTACGCTATATCTACTTCTTACTTTTATATTTTGCACATCAAATCCATACATTTGTAATCAATCACTAGGGCGTAGGTATTCCCTTCTTCCCAAAAAGAAAGTGTCATCCCCACTTACCGAGAAGTCAAACACTTTCAACTTTGATCAAATATATATAAAAAATATAGATATATAAGAAAATACCATAGAGACACTATTTTTGTAGGACATGGGGACCACTATCATAATGATAAAAAACAATTTATTTCATATATGTTCACACACTTATTTGAAATATATGATGTTAAGATAAAACTTTAACTAATTAAGATCATTCTTGGCGGTATGTTTGCTGAGTGTACCCTAGACGTAAACGTTGTCTAAGGCGGTAGTGCATGCTGACCTGTTTTGTTCTTTTCGGCAACCCAACCCACAAAAGCAGGGTGTTGAGTCAATTGACATCACACGCATTCTCTCTTTCACGGCCATCAACTACTGCTATTTGTCTCGTGTCAACTGTCATTTTGTTTGATGGATCGGACATTATTCTTTGGACGCTCATCTTTGTCGACCTTCACTTGATCTCTTCTGCAGACCAACCATTCGCTCTGTTTATTTTTATATTTATAAATATATAATAGCCTTTTGGACCGGCCGCTTGACGATGATGCCATCATCCAACCAATAGAAAAAAATGCAACAGCTTGCAAACACGGTAGAGTTAAATAAATCTACCAACATGCTCCGATCCATCAGAGATTATTAAATACTCCCTCCATACCCGTTTTAATAGACGTTTAGGATAGGATTGTGATAACCAATGAGTAATTAATTAGAGGATAGTTTTTCTGCTTTATCTCTATCAAATACGTTTGCGCGTGGAATCTTGAGAGGTTGTTTCCATAGCTCAATTGGTTAGCTTCTGGGGGTGTGTGGCTATTGGTCGTAGGTTTGACTCCTGGTTGGGCGTGGTTTTTTTTGCGTCGCGCTGGCACATACGCTGCAACATCCATCTTTGCAAAATCACAGATGATGGCCAGAACGTCTATTAAATCGGGTACGGAGGGAGTATATAATCTATGTCGACAGCTACTAGTAAGTAACATTATTGTCGCTAGCACGAGCACCCTTTTTATGAACCAAGAAAGCTACCTAGTTATAGTACTAAAACCTTAACACTAAGGAGTTTGTAGCTAGCTAGCTAGCACCGACCTTTCTTTGAACCAAGAAGCTACCTAGTTAGCTAGTACTAAGAGCAAAGCTTAACACGCTACATGGTATTATAATTATACTTATATAGAAACCACATCATTATTTTTTTGGGGTAAAGTATATTCGTAGGGATGCCGATCGACGTCGCTGTTATATATTTCGGTGGAAACGAATTGTTGTATCGCGTGCATATGCAGTAATCATCCTACTGTACTAGCTATCTACCGTCTACGTCACCGACAAGCGAGTAGTACAAGGCAGCTGTAGCGAAGTACATAGCTGGGTAGGCAACGTCACGGGCTAATGGACAAGAAGGCAACAACACGAGGGAAATGGTAAATCATGTGGTTTAGCTAGCTAGCAGCCACAACTGTCCAACTTGCTTCTTGTTGCTGGCCCCATCCATATATCTCAGGTCATTCTTCAAATGAGTCATCATCATCAGTTTGCAATATAGGAAGATTTACGTCAACATCTGGGACAAGGATGTGTGAGTACAATATATACATGCATCTTTTCTGAGTCCAACTATATATGCTCCTCTTTTGAGGGGAAATAAAAAAGAAAAGGAACCTTTTTCGAGTACAACGGCAAAAGACATGTGTGTACTGTGTGTATGGAGAATTTTTGGATGTGAAATGTGTATATTGAAAAAAAAAAGCTAGAACAATTTCCTTTATTTATTGAAAAAATATATATGAAGACTCAGATTGACCATGACTTAATTTCACGATGATGTACCCGATTTGCTTAATGAAATAAAACAGATTAAGTGACACCTGATAAAAAAAATTGACACCTCTTTTAGAAAAATGTTGACTACTCTGTCAATCCATTCTTTACACATGCTAGAATAGTTTCCTGAGATAATGAGCATTAGTAGTTCTTGTTTAATACGGTAATACCTACCGGCAATAAAATTAGTTATTCTCCGTATGCTCACCTTTTTGTTCATCTAACATATATATAATATTCATACAGATATTATGTAATTTGTATCTGGTCATGATAAATTTATCTATGTATATATATACATTTCCCATCCATATCCATATGTTTTCTTCCTATGTATGGAATCTCCATGTGTCTTCAATATATATTTAGTTAAAACCTTAACTTATGGTGGCTCTTATATATTGCAACCCATGTCTCACAATGTGATAATTAAATAGTTTGCTCAACATCGGATTCCGGACAATATTGGGGGCTTGGGGGCCATGATCACGCGGACAGTAGCATAGAAAATGATCCCGTAGGGTACCGCAAGTCCCCATCATGTGTTCCGTCCAATGTACCAGCAGTCCCCTGCACTGCAAAACAATTTTGGATTTTAGGGGGAAAAGCAAAACAGATGTGTGTGGTAGCTGCCAGTGCCACACACTACGACAGGGCCCCGGAACAACAACAGCTAGTCTACACAACGGAAAAATCGATCATTATTGCACGATATAGGTTGAATGAAACTGCACATCAGCACATGCACACACGCTGCATGCCCGGTCCCTTGCTTAATCACCCACATCACGCAGCAAATAATCACAAAAGGGATTTAATTGGCGTGGCATCCGTGCGTGCACCGATCGAGCTTTGATCTGTGTGTCGGCGATATATATATTCCTTGCTTGGCTCCAAAGGAATTGCTCAAATAAAGTCGTCCTTTTTTATATAATAAAAAATGACTAGCCATGAGAGCTGCCGATTATATAAAATGAAAGATGAATCTAGACCGGATGAAAATAAAGGAGACTTCATATTAAAAGAAAAGATAAATGTAGCTAGAGTGGATGGAAAGAAATTAAAATAGGCTAATGTAGTTGGGTTACTTGTCCATGAACATACACACTGCTATGTAGTACTAGCTTCGTTGCCTTAAAAAGTATGTAACCATATCATATAGTTCTATTCCGAGGTAGTATTTTTTTTTAAAAAAAATATCTTTTAAATTTATATATAGAAAAGTATCAATGTTTTATAACACAAAATATGTATACTACGAAAATATATATCATAAACACTGAATATTTTCTATTTAATACTAACTTGGTTCGGACGATTCAAAATGGTCTGACTTGAAACTATATTAGAATTCCGTTCCTTTTTTAAGACAGAGGGAGAGTACTACTGTATTGTACCCGTAGAAAGAATTTGAAAATAAGGACTTGTTTAGTTCTAAAAAATTTTGCAAAATCAACACTGTAGCACTTTCGTTTGTATTTGACAAATATTGTCTAATCATGGACTAACTAGACTCAAAAGATTTGTCTCGTCAATTTTGACCAAACTGTGCAATTAGTTTTTATTTCCGTCTATATTTAATACTCCATGCATGCGTCTAAAGATTCGATGTGATGGAGAATCTAAAAAATTTTGCAAAATTTTTTGGGAACTAAACGAGGCCTAAGGCAGATTTTTTTGCGACCGAGGTAAGCAAAGATCACGGGTCCGATCCGGCCGGCTGTAAACTTTTTTCGATGGAGGACCATCCTCGCATGCTCTAAAGTCTACGCTATGGTGTTGGTGTGTGTCCATGTTGTTTTGTCTGGTTGCTTGTTTGTACATGTCCGTACTTCACAGCAGGCATAGTGCACATCGATCATCGGCTGATGATCCACCAGTCGTTCCTTGTACCACCTCCATCCTAAATTGTAAATTATTCAAAAATCTCGAAGAGTTAAAAGCATTTTCACGTTTGATCAAAATTATAGAGAAAAATACTAAACTTTGTAATGTAAAGTGAGTATAATATAAAAATATAATTAAGAAAGAATCTAATGATACTTAGTTAGTACCATAATAATTATTATTTTATAATATAAATTTGGTCAAACTTAGAAAAGTTTGACTCACCAAAATTCTTGGAATGACTTACAATTTAGGATGGAGGGAGTATATATTTTTTGAATGATTAACTAGGGCGATCGATTATACTATATTTTTTTTTGACTGATTAGGGCGATCGATTATATATTTTCGACCAGGTCTTGACATACTACTGTAGCTAGCTTGCATTGCGATCTCTCTGAACTCTCGCGTTGTGGTGCGGTGTCAACTGTCAAGGCATGCTCGCTCGCTGAACCTGAACCTGAAGCCAATGTACGTTGGCATCTGGATGATGGAACTGAAAGCTCACTGCCTGCACTGAACTGCCACTGCATCGATGATGAGCATCATCAGTGTTGCATTGGGCGCGTCAGGGCAAACTAAAGGGATCCATCAGATGTTTGCTTTCGTTGGTAGCGGTCCCGGTCCCGGTCCATTCCCATCAGGCCGCTTTAAAATTGGGTGCTTTGCGCTTGCATCAAAATGTGTTTGCTTCTTGTTGTTTTGTTTTGTTTTCTTCCCACGGCGCGGCCCCCCTGCACTGCACCTGCTGCATCGATCTGCATCTGCATGCAGGCTCGCTCATCACCTCGTCCTCACCCGTCCGTCCGAGTAGCCCTCCCTACCTGACGAACGACGCGCTACTGTAGCTATCTTGGGCTGGGCAGCTCCCCAAGAACAAGCAGTCCTGCCTGCAAGTCTGCCAACCCGCCAGCCGGCCGCTAGTAGGAGTACGTGCGCTCCATACTGCATTGACATTGCCACATTTCAAAGACCAAAGCCTGCTCGCTTGTTGGGACTCAGCCGTATGCATGTATGTCTGCCCACTTCGATTCGACATTTTTCTCCTTCATATTAGGCCTTGTTTAGTTCACCCTGAAAACCAAAAAGTTTTCAACATTCTCCGTCACATCGAATCTTGTGGCACATGCATGAAATATTAAATATAGACAAAAACTAAAACTAATTGCACAGTTTAGCTGTAAATCACGAGACGAATCTTTTGATCCTAGTTAGTCTATGATTAGATAATATTTATCACAAACAAACAAAATGCTACAGTACCAAAAATTTTTCACTTTTCGGAGGAAAACCTCTTCTCTACTAAGCTAGTACGTACGCATGCAGATCCAATCCTAGACAATATATGACAGCGGCATAATATGGCTGGATTTGACTAGTCTCCTGTTTATCAGCTTTGTTTTGAGTATGCACCAGGATATATTCACCCCTCTTGCGCCCAAAGCTACATATATACGTACTACTTTTTTTTTAAGGAAACATCATGGAAAAAAATAGTCCGCTATTTTTACCGCTATAGCCCGAAATAGCTTGAAAAAAATTATGCCGCTATTTGCGTTCTTCCACAATTTTGCCACTAAAATACGTTAATTATAATTTATAAAACGCTAAACACTTTGGCCTTAGCTCGCTATTTAAAACATGGGGAACATATATATATATACGTACTACATGACATACTTGACCGACCAAACTTCATCAAAATAATTTAGCACATGCCAACAAGGTCGTTGCAATGCACCTGGGTCAGGGGCTCAGGGTCAGGGCACGGAGTAGTGTTGCTGTCTTACTGATCCATAAGCATGCATGTAGTAGTAAAGTAGTAATAAAGCAGCAGCAGCCTCCTGTGAAAGAAGAAGAGCTTACCACCAATCGATGGGCCAATCATGTATATGTGTAAACGCAAAAAGCTAACCCTTTTCACTTAGTAGTGTACCTTTCTTTACCACTCACTCCCCTTTCTCTTTCTCTCTCCTTCTTAACAATTGTATACTAATGAATGGAATAATCGAGAGCCCATCATGCATCTCCCCAACGAAATCATACCAACCTTTTTCTGTCTCTCTGCCTTTTCCTTTCGATCCACTTTCAAAGACCAAAAAGGCTGCGTGCCCTAATTTAATCGCTATAGCTACCTGTGAAAGGTATATCGATCGAGCTGCAGTTGCGAGGGCGATCGATCGAGATACCAAACCCAACGCCGGAGGTATAAGAGACGTTGTTGAAAGCACTCGAAGCAGCAGGTGGATGGATAGTTGGATACACACGCATATGCACAGTCCACACTGTTGCATTTGCATCATCATCTGCAAGACAAAGGAAAAGTCAGATGGTTGTGTCCCATGTATGTCTTGATGTTATTATCTGCTCCGTGGACCGTGCTATGCTCGGCAGATATATGCTTTGATTTGAAGCAGTGTCCAAAAATCACATTGAAAAAACGTGTGAACGTCTTCTCGATCTCTGAATGATGCAAACATATTCTTGGGATTTGATAATGGTCTCCATTTAGTCTGTTATACTCTGATATATTCCAGATTGCTACATGACTCTTGGCTCCGCTCGCTTCTCTTGTCAACAACCAAATTTCCCTTTTCCTCCCTTGTTCCCAAGCAGCATGAGTGGATGGGAAAGAAGCAAAATTCGGATGTATAGCTCTCTCTGTTGATTTTTCAGCTGCAGTCACTTTTATTCTTAATTTATATATTCATTCGGTGAAATAGCTCCTTTTTCGAATAGATGAAAGATATATGTCAAATGTCTGTAATCCCTTCTTCCGTACTTGGCTTGGTTCTACAAATGATTTGTATGTTTCATGTCAATTTGTAATATGATTGTTCAGAATGAACAATATGACGATTACTAACAATTAGTGATTTTTTAGAGTACAATGATATTTACAAAAGTATGCATGATCATGACATCATTCAACCATACATCCGAACATACATGATCATCTAGAAAAAAGGTTGCCCTTGCAATGTCATCACATAATTTATCCATTTGTCGATCATTAGATAATGGAGTTGATGTATCGGACACAATTGATGGAAGATGTCTTGCATACCTAAAAGGTATGGTTGCACATAGTTGGGATTCTAATCGCACTTACAACGATCTTTATCTAGTGTGTGATTCTCACAAATATAGTTGCGGAGACATAACTCGACATCTTGAGAAGGATTATCCAATTTCTTTTTTTCCACATGCCAAATCTATGTTCGACCACACTACGAATGCTTGATGCAAAAAATTAAAAATCTATTGTTCACCACTTGGAGTAGGACCCATCCTTAATTTGAAATATATATATGACACCTTTATCCTTGTATGGCTCCAAGTAACTAGGGAAATTTGGGTATTCAATATCAACATGATAGAATATACCTAAGCACACAAATTGAAAAGTAAACATATTAGTACACACTGCCCTTACAAATGTTTTTTCAACAATGTACTAGGCATTCATACCACGAGGTGGGTGGGGAATTTTGTCATGATCCTAGTTAATGCATGAAAGAGTACACTTGTGTCATGCATAGCCGTAAGTTGTCCAATAGATTCATATGTTAATTGTAGGTCAAAATCAACCATAGCAGAAATATTTTTGACGCTTTGTCATTTCTACCGATGTATCTAACAAGATCACATGAAGATGGTGTCACAACAATGTGAGTAACCGAGTACCATCCAGTACACCCATGAAATCTTTAAAAATGGCACCATACTCTGATCATTAGAAATACTATAGTGTGTCAGAGAGAAATTAGGATCTATTGTGAAAGGTCCTTGTTTGGTTTTGGTAATTGAGTGACAACTTAGGTGGACTAATAGTGTTTATGTGAGATACACAGGAGATTAGTCCACAGGTGATGATATGATGGAGGAGCTCATTGCATATGAGACATGACATGGAGTCATGTGACCAAGGTGGAGAAGATCAAGATGAGGCTTGGCTTGATGGACCGGTTGCAAGAGTGAAGGGCAAGTCAGAGGCTTTGAAGCGAGGGACCGCGTGTGACGGTGAAGCTTGAAGCAAGACTTGGCGCCGATGGACCGAGGCAACGGTGAAGAGCAAGTGAGGTCAAGATCGATGAACCAATACGGTCACGTGATGATATGAAGTGGATCATATCATTTGGTGATTGGTTGGTGCATGTGTTGCATCAACATTGGAGGAGATGGAATGGAAAGCGCAAGGCAAAGGTATAACCTAGGGCATTTCCATTCCACCGGTCATAGGTGTGTAGAGAAGTTTATGACCGGATTTAGGATAGATGGCCGTACTATCAAGAGGGGCAAACTCGTTTGCATATCGGTCATCTAGTGCCACTTGAGCGATCTAACTTTGCATACGTGTTAGGATCGAGTGGCGTGGCAAGTTGAGAGGCTAACTCCTTGAGAAAATGTTTGTGCAAATGCTAACACACTTGCACATGGTGGTGTACACTTGTTGGTGTTAGCACACTTTACAAAGGAGGTGGTGTTCCTAGGGTTGAGAGGGGTGTGGGTTCCTCTCTCCCTCCCGCCGAGCTTGCGAGGCGGGATTCGGCGCTTTTGAGAAAAATAAGTGTATATTTTCTATTGCGCCGGTGGGAAGTTTGGAGAAGTCGCGGGAGTGTTTCTCGCTGAGAAACACTCACCGGACGCTGGTGCTGGCAGCACCGGACGCTGGTCCAGAGCGTCCGGTGTGGTGTCTGTGGCGCAGGTGTGCACCGGACGCACCGGAGTGAGTCCGGTGCTCAGCGTCCGGTGTGAGGAGTTTTTGCAACCCTCTCTGCGCACGAGTCCGGGGAGCACCGGACCGTCCGGTGTGGACTTGCAGAGCGTCCGGTGGTGTTGTGCAGGCGCGCGTGCGCAGTAGCCGTTGGCGGCAACGGTCGAGTTCAAACGGCTAGTGACACGTGGCGGTCAGCTGAGCACCGGACGCTAGGTGTGGAGCGTTCGGTGGCTCCCTGTGAGCGTCCGGTGCCCACGTGTTTTGCCCAGTGAAGGGGCAACGGCTAGTTTAGCCCTTGGGGCCATAAATAGAAGTGGTGGCCGGCCTTGGCCGGTGCTGAGCACCCTTGGGACTTAGTGTCCATGCTTGGGGAGTGCTAGTGGAGCCTCTAACTCACATATACTTGATAGTGATCATCCGATTGTGTGAATGAGCGTTTCTAGTGCGTTGCATTGAGAGATTGCATCGAGTGGCACTAGGTGTTCGTGTTGCAAGCCGGTGGTGCTTGTTACTCTTGGAGGTTGCCACCTCCTAGATGGCTTGGTGGCTTGTGACTCCGTCGAAGCACGCAAGGAGATTGTGCGGTGCTCCGGAGAAGAGATTGTGAGGGGTACGGTGCTCACCCCGCGGGGATCGCGAAGAGCAACTCTAGTTGAGCGAGACGTGAAGAGCGACAAGTGGTTCGGCCGGGTCAAGTGCTAGAGCTTGTGGTAAGCACTCCACGTGGGAGAGCGTGACTTGCGGGTCACCACTAGCAAGAGGACCGGCGGCAACCTTGGAGCTTGTCTCAACGGGGACGTAGCTTGGTGGCAACCAAGTGAACCTCGGGAGAAAATCATCGTGTCAACTTTGTTCTTCCCGTTGGTTTGCAAGTCTCTAACACAAGCTTGTTCTTACATTCATATACTTGTGCTTGTGTAGTTGCTCTTGTAATTAGTTAGCTTGTGTAGCTTGCTAGTTACCTTCTTGCTTGTGTAGCTAGAAGTAGTTCCCTTGCGTGACTAATTTGGTTTGTGTAACCTTGTTAGTCACATTGCTTAGTTTGTGTAGCTAAGTAATTTGCGCTCTCTAATTTGGCATTGGTTGCCTTGTTATTGAGCTTGCTAGTGAGCTTAGGCTTGGTGCGCTTTGCCTCACTAGTTTGTGTAGGAGCTCCCCCGGTTTACAAAGTACTAGTTGCATAGGTTTGTGTGACCTTGCTCCTAGAATTGTTTAGGTGAGCTCTTGCTAAGGTAGCACCTTGCTTGCTTGTTTAGGATCTTTTCAAGGTGCTAGAGAACTTAGATAGAGGGGTGTAGTCTTGACTAGACCGATAGTTTTAATTCCGCATTTATTTCGGTTAGCCGGTGCGTTAAGTTTTAGAAAGGACTATTCACCCCCCCTCTAGTCCGCCATCTCGACCCTTCATATTGGCCTTACATAGTGCTCACACGTGTTGGCACGTACATAAATCCAATATTTCTTTATTTTTCTGCCAGTTTGTCTCTCTAGAATGCTTGAAGATATATTGCATAGCAATATTTCACCATCCATGTCCACATGCAACAAGGAACATAGCAAGTGCTTCCATAGACTTCATATGAACATCTCCTTTGAGACCATAAGGACTCATTAACAAATCCAACAACACAAGTTGTAAATGTTGAAGCATTCATTTTCAACATCTTATGAATTCCTCTTGGAGTGTTCAAAGTTTCCATCAAGTATCAACCAACCTTACCTATTTGGTCCTATTGTTCTAGCATCAATCTTGTCAAGGTATGTCAAATAATACTTGGTGTCAATAAGAGCACTACCAATAATATTGTTCCAAGTAGACCAGATCAGGTTGAAACCCTTTGTTTTGCATTCTTTATCATCACTTCCACTGTCATCCATCTCATTATATGAAGAATCAAATCTGTTGACCACACAAATTGACACACACATCAATAAGTCACAAGTAATAGACACACAAGCATGTCTTATTATAATGGTCATACAAGACCAAATAAATTGTCTCATACAGGAACAAATTAATTAAGTCTTATTGCTTGAACAAATAAATTTTGTCTCACAAAAGAATAAAGAAATTAAATTTCACAAGATCGATACAACGGTTCAATCTGCAAAGGATCTACATAGACACATCATTTCTAGTTATCCACTCATGTTTTTCCGCAACACAAAAGCTATCCTCATGAGTGTCTAAATGACACAAACATTCCCTATTCAGATCTCTTGGTGAAAACTATAGATGCAATAAAATGCTCACTGGTCTGGGCATAGCATCATATTCCTTCAACAATGCCATTACTTCATGGATAGAACATCCAGATTTGCTCTCTCCATTCTTGCAATGGACTCATAAGATGCAGTTGCTCTTTCATTCATCTTGAAAAGTCTTTCCATTTGTCATTCATGGAACCACTAACCTCCACTACTCTGTTGGTTTTTTCCTCGTTTGTATTATCTTGCACTTTACCTCCTTTTCTCTCGCACTTGTTGGTGTCAAGTCATTCGGCTCACTACCACCATCATTGTTGGCCTCATCTTCTTCATTCGACTCACTACCACCACCATTGTTGTAACCCCTACTTTGAGTGTTTAATAATACATCTACAATTGTCACTTTCAATTGAGTAGCGTTATTCGAGTTCTTTCTTGTATTCTTTGTTTTGCAAGTAGGGATTGGCCTCTCGGTCAGGTCAATCAGATTGTGGCGCGGTTGATAGCTAAAGTAGACATGATGCTAAGGTTGTTGGGTTCGAGTCTTTTGATCTAAATAAAGCTGAACTGGTGTGTTGCATCTCCACCAAAACAATAGTTATCTCCACCTAATAGGATATCAAGAACCCCATCCTCATCACAGAGGCCACACCCTGAAACGAGTCAGGTAATCCATCGACATTGTAGTCCGAACTTGCGCCTGGGACGGGGGCCAAGAGAGTCTAGCTATCGCCCGATGCGCTGCCGAGACCACTCACACGTTGTTTGCTGCGGGAGCAAATTTATCAAGGACGCGATCACTGAAGAAGACTGACAGCCATAGCCAGACCACACCTTATCCAAGGTCGAAGCACTCGTCCTCACTTCCACAATAGGAGGTCCCAGTCTTCGTGACCCCCCTACCATGCGCTAGCTACCGCAAGGGATTCATCCAAACCCTAGCACTTCTTTTTTTTTTGCCCGTGCTAGAGGGAAGATGACGGTTGGATCCCACGATTAACGAGTTTCCATAACAATGTGAATGTGAGGTTGGCTCTATATCCATGTGGGCGGTGCCACGGAGAAGCCACATGAAGCCATAAATCCTAACTCCACCTCCCATGGCCTTTGTCGTTGAAGCCGGTTTCTACACTGCCGTTCGGTTGAAGGACCTGAAAAGCTCTCCCCTAGAGCCATAACAAACGGGAAACGGCCCCTCACAAAAGTAGTGCTAGCTAGTACTGTTGCAGTGTACAAGCGCACGGTGCAGTGCAGGTGGTGCGCGTAGTGCTCTAATTTAAAACCCTCTGAACAATCTACAGAATCGTAATCTATTGGAAGGACATGGAATGGGATTAGAACGCTAACAACAGAAGGTAGTACAAGGGATTTCTCGAGGCCAGTGCATGCATCAGCTCAGCTCAGCTGAGGTACAGAGGGAGGAGAGGGAGCAAAGAAGGCCAGAGGAAAAGACACAAAGCCCCGCTCCCCGTGTGTGCTGAGCTGAGGGCAGTGACGAGTGAGCGAGTGTACCCAACGCCAGACCAGTGTGATTGCGGGTATCGATCGGGTGGACGATTGCACGATAGCTTTTTGCCTTGTGCTTCCCCCCTCATCCTCCTCGCTCCTTCCCTCCTCTCTCTCTCTTGCCTTCGTTTCTCCTCCCTCTCCCCACCTGGCCTGGACTCTCTCTAAAAGCCTCCAACTAGCTAGCTATCAACCCTAGCACGCACCTCGCAGCAGAGGTTCCATCGTCTTCTTCCTCCAGTCTCTGATCGATCGGCCAGCTTAACCAGCTGAGGCAGCGGGTGATCGACGAGCTCCGGTCCACTTCTCTCCCCCTCCATGCCATGGACGGAGCCAGTTAATTCCACGGCGCCGCGGTGGTACTAGCATAGCACGACGTACCAGCAAGTCGCCCCCTCGAGATTCAAGGAGAGGAGAGGATAGCTTAGCTTAGCTTAGCTGCTGCCTGCCTAGGTGTCCTTCCGTCCGTCGTCCCCAGTCCGGCAGAGTCCCCACTGCTGCTGGAGCAGGACAGGCACTAGCTGATCTGGGGTGCAACTGCAAGTACCACCACCACCACCACCACGCACCACTGCACTGCACTGCACATGATCGGGTCGCCCAAAGCCGCCCGCCCGTGAGATCTCGCGTCCTATGCTGCTGCCTGTTCCGCTTCAATTCTGACACCCCAAGCAGGGTTGCATGCGGCCGCGCAACGCAAGCTGATCTGATCCTGATCCACCACCACCACCACCCATCGTCATCCCATCCGCAGAAGCAAGCAGCTAAGCTTGCTTAGCTGGTGGTAGAGGTGAGCAAGCATCAGGAAGGAGCAAGCGCAAGAAGCAGCTGGAGATATATCTGCTTATCGATCGATCGGGGAGATGATGCTCAAGGATCTGGCAGCAATTCAGCAGCACCAGCACCACCAGCAGCTGCAGCTGGCCGCCGCCGCCGACGAGAACATGTCTAACCTGACCTCCGCCTCCGGCGACCAGGCCAGCGTCTCGTCCCACCCCGCCCCGCCTCCCGCCAAGAAGAAACGCAGCCTCCCGGGGAATCCAGGTCAGCCGCGCCCTATATATCCCGATCTATATCTATCGATTCATGCAGTAATTCATGCACCTACCATACCATGGTTTCCCTCTCGATCGATGCATGCATGTGATGGATCGACGACTGTGCTCACCTGAATTAATTCGTTGTCTCTCTCTCCATCGGCCGGATTCGGCGCCGCCGCGCAGACCCGGACGCGGAGGTCATCGCGCTGTCGCCGCGGACGCTTATGGCGACGAACCGCTACGTGTGCGAGGTGTGCGGCAAGGGGTTCCAGCGTGACCAGAACCTGCAGCTGCACCGGCGCGGCCACAACCTCCCCTGGAAGCTCAAGCAGCGCAACCCCAAGGAGGTTGTGCGCAAGAAGGTGTACGTGTGCCCGGAGCCCGGCTGCGTGCACCACGACCCGGCGCGCGCCCTCGGCGACCTCACCGGCATCAAGAAGCACTTCAGCCGCAAGCACGGCGAGAAGAAGTGGAAGTGCGACCGCTGCGCCAAGCGCTACGCCGTCCACTCCGACTGGAAGGCGCACTCCAAGGTGTGCGGCACGCGCGAGTACCGATGCGACTGCGGCACCCTCTTCTCAAGGTTTCCCTTCCCCTTAATTCCCCATGGCCATGGTCTCTCCTGCCTTTACGGTGCTTGCACTTGCAATTAATGAAATGATCCATGTGCGGCATGGTCGGCGTCGCGTGCAGGAGGGACAGCTTCATCACGCACAGGGCCTTCTGCGACGCGCTCGCGGAGGAGAGCGCGAGGGCGGTGACCGCGGCGGCGGCGGTCGTCGCGGGCCAGCAGCATCACCCGGGGATGCTCTTCTCTCAGGCCGGCGGTGGCGGGGGCGACGGCAGCGCGGGGTTGCACCTGCCGCCGGGCGTGCTGGACCCGTCGCAGACTCTAGGCGGCGGGCACGGCATGTCCTTGCAAGAGCTGTGCCTCAAGAGGGAACAGCAGCAGCAGCAGCAGTTCGCCCCGTCGTCGTGGCTCACGGCGCATCGTCAGCAGGAGCTGGAGCTTCCCGGCGCAGGCAACTCGGCCGTGTTCGGATCAGCGAGGCCGCTAGACCAGCAGGACTACATGGGGAGCTCCACGCATGAGAGCACGGCGGGCCTCAGCGGCTTCGTCGGGTTCTCCTCGCCGTCCGCCGCTGGTGGAGGGGCGGCCTCGGCGCACATGTCTGCCACCGCGCTGCTGCAGAAGGCCGCGCAGATGGGTGCAACGCTGAGCCGGCCGTCGAACCAGGGACAGATGGCGAGCACCCACAGCACCACCACCACCACCAATGCTGGCACTGGCGCTGCCAACGCGGCAGCTGCAAGCAACGTGCCTGGCACTGGCGCTGGTGCCCTCGGCTTCGGGGCACCTCATCACTTTGGAGCGGAGGAGAGGACCACCAGGCCTGATCATCGCGACGCCGGCAACGGCGGCAATGCCGCCACCGGAGGCGGCAACGAAGGCCTCACCAGGGACTTCTTGGGGCTGAGAGCCTTCTCCCACGGCGACATACTCAGCATGGCCGGCTTCGACCCCTGCATGTCGTCGGCCTCGTCGGCCGCGTACGAGCAAGGGCACCACCACCACCACCACCAGAGCAGCAAGCAGTGGCATGTCTAGACATCATCGTCAGTACAATATATACGATCCCATAGCTCGCTCGCTCGCCATATCCTGAATGAGCTGCAGCACGTACGCATGCAAGGACTTTGCTCGATCATATTGGGTAAGTCGGATCATCGATCGAATCCAGTTCACTTTTTTGCTTGGCACTTACTTTGATACGATGTTCATTTGGGGGGTATGGGCATTTCAATTCTTATATATAAACTTTAATCAAGGTGCAATATATATATGGAGAACTTGCAAATGTTTTTGCTATTATATATATATATCATATATAGTCAACGATTCATGTTCTTAGCCAGAATATATCTATTTGCATTCAGTATGTAGCTACTTAGTCAGTTAGTCGGTAAGCTTTGTAGTTTGTACGAGAAGCTCTATTACGTATGCAAATTCACTGTTACTGGATATAGCTCTCTCATGATATGCTATGCGTACCTGATGTTCAAGTTCCCTCTACGTTTGAAGTGTCATTTGAAATGATTTGAAATGATTTGAAGTTTCGCATGAAATTGAACCGTTATGGGCCGTATAAGTTAAATTAACCAAGAAAATATGATATTAACAGCTGCAGTTTTTCTTTTTAAGAAATTAGGAATTAAGTATTCTTAAGTTTGGATATGCACGAGTATCCTAATAACTACTCACAGACATATCAATGTGAATTGACAAATAAACTCCATTCTTTAGTTGGAACGATGTTTGTTGAATTTCCTAATCGGCCTGTGATGTTTTAGATATCAATATTTATGTCACATTTTCTTGGATATAATTTTGTCCGCTATTTATGTTATGTTTAACTAAAATCATAAAAATTGCACTACTTATTCGGAAAAGAATTCAAACGAAAGAACTATCAGTCACATTAGATATGGAGTTATATGTACCATCAGATATGTAGTTTGTGCATGTACTAACTGTAAGTGGTCACCAGTGTTAGTTGGGTGTAATATTGCTTTTTTTATAAACAGATGGAATGACAACTTAACCTTTGATTACACAAGCTTATATTAATTAAGACGCCTAGATTCAGCTGGCTTATATTATTTTATTTTTATATACACAGACAACACTGACAGTAGTACATTCCTTCTGCAGAATGCCAGAAAACCAATTATTTTTTTATGAAAAGAGAAAAAACAATTCTCCACAGTTTTAGTTTTGTGCTCCATAACTGCATTAGTTGTAGCTGAGACATTGGACACCTTGACAGCATATAAAGTTGCTAGCTAGTCTCATGCATTGTTAACAAGAATATGCTACAGACACATCTCTGCTCCATTGATACGTCCATGAGAGTATGTCTATGTCCTCACGGCACAGAAAAAAGCATCCCGTTGAATAGTATTAAAATATATTATCGTAGGTGAAAAGGAATGGGCATTGTATTAGTTAACTGTAGTGCACTAGATATATTACACTTTTTTTCCCTGAAGCAAGCAAGCTAAGATCCACCCATCCAATAATCTTACTTAATTAGCACCAAATTTAATCCCAGGCCCATGCTTGTAAATCTTGTGCCCAAGAGAGGTAAAACTACTAGACTTTGTAAATAAGGCTATGCTGCTGCATGCATACAAATCAGTGAAAGCTTCTACTCCTACTACTACTCTATTGGTAGTGTATGCAAGCCTTTTGGGCACTCTTTCAAATGATGCATTTGTTTGTTTCGAAGAGAGTCTTATTCACCTATCATCACACACAAGAAATGTACAGAAGTAGAGTACTCCTAGTACTTGTGTGGTCTTGCAAAAGGCAAGGCATTGTACTCCTAGTACTCCTAGCTAGTTTTTTTTTCCATGTACAGCATGATTGCACACGTAGAAGGACGGAGCAAGGTTCTTCCTTTGCTTTTGGCCTTGCCTCGGTGATCGTTACATATGCTTGCATTTCCCCCCTTGTCTTGTTTTGGGGAATCTCCATGATTTCATGGCAGCTTTTGCCTGGCCAGGGGAAAAAAAATGTTTCTTCCCAGTTTCAAATTGCCACATCATCATGTTCATGTCATTCAAATAATCTTGTTGTTGCTAGGCACACGCCCATGGCTTCGTCTGTTTTTGTATACATGTTTGTCATCTGGCTTATGTACTCGTATGTTCTCTTTGTCATATAAAATACTAAACACGCACTCTAGCAAGAAGCAAGTAATGAAGTGATAATGCAACGTTGGTAAGCCGAGAGAGAAACCACGAGGAGGATAATAACGTAAGTTTTTACTGTGTACTCCTACTCATTGACCTGTCGTGGCAGGTATAGTACCCTACTGGAGTACTGTACAATGTATGGGTGGGCGGTGTGGGGCGGCAGATCGAGGTAGAGTGGCCGGCGGCGAGGGGCGGCACTGTTGACATGTGAGCCTCTGAATGAATGGTGGATTGGTGGTGGCTGTAGCTGCTGGCTGCTGCTAGGAGTTTGGTAGAGGAAGAGGAGATGATGGGGGGCAAGCATGCAGTGTGTAATCCTGCAAGGCTTGTAAGTTTGGAATGGCGCAGCACAGCATACTGTAGGGGGATTAGGGGGATTGATTGATAGTGTCATATATAAGACGAGATGCTCCTAGACCTTGTTTAGTTTTTCTAAAAACTTTTCAAGATTCTCTGTAACATCGAATCTTGTGGCATATAGATGAAGCATTAAATACAGATTAAAAAATAACTAATTGTACAATGAGTTTGAAAATTACGACAAATTTTTTTTGAATCTAATTAGTTCACAGTTGCAAACCAAAGTGCTACAGAATAAAAAAAATTTCCGAGGTCAGGTCAGCAGTGGTGATGGTGCATACTCTGGGCTGCCCCGCTTGCTTTCCACATCAAATATTCCGCGCATCAAAGTTTGGGCGTGCTTCCAAGTGCTACGCGACAAGCGCGTGTCTTCACGTGTCCCTTTCCTAGTCAGAGGCAAGAGAGAGCGCGCCACCGTGTTTGCTGGCACTATACTACAGTATGCTTGCTGCACTTTCTCTACATTATTATCTCTAGTATCCTCTTTGCAAAGAAAAAGTTTACCGCAAAGATTTTCGAAGGATATACTAAGGCCTTGTTTAGATAAAAAAAAAACTTTTTGAATTTTGCCACTATAGTGCTTTCGTTTTTATTTGACAAACATTGTTCATTATAGAGTAACTAGGCTTAAAAGATTTGTATCGTGATTTATAGGTAAACTATGTAATTAGTTATTTTGTTTATTTATATTTAATGTTCCATACATATGTCGCAAGATTTGTGATGGAGAATCTTATAAAGGTTTGGTTTTTTGGTGCATCTAAACAAAGCCTAAGTACTCCGTGTGTGTGTATATATATATATATATATATATATATATATATATATATATATATATATATATGCAGAGTGTGTGTGGCATGTAGTACGTGTGGATGCAGCAGAGAGCCAGAGAGAGAGTGCATGCAGATCGATGCCGGTATGGGGAGCGGCAGGGTGATGACGGACTGATGCCCGAGGCCCTGATCTGATCTGCTCTTGTCAACGGCGCAGGCAGGGCGCGGCACCGCATGGATCGATGACGACGATCGAGTGCACGGCTGCACGCTGCCTCGCTTCCGTGTGTTTTCCGTCGTGTCCACGGCGGAAAGCATCATGCACACGACCGTTGTTACACTTGCATGCGGCAGCCCGCCTGCTACTACCATACTCCACACGTAGTACATGTGCCACCTTTTTGACATACAATATACATGCAGTCCTTGTCTTCCGCTGTCCGATCCAGAGAGAGAGAGAGAGGTGAGCACCCACTTGCGTTACACACTTAAGCCTGGTCCCGGGCCGGCCCATCCAAGCACACATAAAACTACTACCGCATGCTTCAGTCTTCATCTGGGTCCATCATCAGTTCATGTATGTATGTATGTATGTATGTATGTATGTATGTATGTATGTATGTATGTATGTATGTATGTATGTATGTATGTATGTATGTATGTATGTATGTATGTATGTATGTATGTATGTATGTATGTATGTATGTATGTATGTATGTATGTATGCTGTGTTATTGCCTGATGATCATCATCGTCAGTTCATCCATTGGCGTTGGCAGCACACAGCGGATCGATCAAAGAAGTATTGAAAGAGATGGATGGATCTATCCATGCATGCATCGATCATGGAGAGAGAGAGAGAGAGAGAGAGAGAGAGAGAGAGAGAGAGAGAGAGAGAGAGAGAGAGAGAGAGAGGGACGACAGTGCTGGTCACTGCATGTCTGCAGCATCTGCAAGGCAAGAAAGGTTTGGACGACGAAAGCCTAATGGTAAGCTCCTTTCCCACGCACGCTTTCTTCTTTGCGTGGACGCGGCCGGTACGGTGTGTAACCAAAAAGCTAGGCTCTGGTCTGGTGGTATGGTGGCGTCCATCACGAGGCATATGCATGCAACTCCATCTCCTTGTTCCGTGGGGCTCCTATCCACTACTACTCGTAGCTCCACCCTTTTGCCCTAGTTGCCCCACACCACACTGTGGCATGCACGCTAGCTGCGCGTACTGTATGTTCAACCTCGCTACCAGTCTCGCTCTACAGTCTACAGCTACAGCACGCGCCATTCCTAGCTAGCTCATGGCTGCATCGACTTGCACAATGCACATCATCATCTCCCTACTACTACAAACCTCCGGTGTGGTGTGCACGCTGCAGAGCTGCATGCATGCCCCTGCATTTGCTTGTGTGATGTACAAGCATACCGATCGAGCTGCATGCAGCGGCCGAACTGCTAGCTAGCTCGATCGGCTGCTGCATGCAGCTCGATCGGCATGCTTGTAGATATACGATATGATGGTTACCATCGTCGTCGGCATGCCCCCACATCTGATAGAAGGTGTATCATCACACAAGCAAATGCAGCTCGACCCTAGCAGACGGCTCGAGCTCCCACAATAATCAGCTAGCTAGCTAGCTATATAGGCCATCGATTGAGACTTGAGAGCAAGGCAGGTCAAGGCCAAGGACGCAGGGAGGAAAGCCCAAACTTTTGGTAGCCGTTGACGTCGGAGCTCGAGCCGTCTGCTAGGGTCGAGCTGAGCGACCAAGCGCCATTCCTCTGTCGTCTCGGATGCTCGAGCTTTCGGGGGTGAATGAATAAAAAGCAGTGCACATGTGCTGTGCATGCACCTCGTCTCTCTCTCTCTCTCTCATGTGAGGCGGCTGAGTGCACATGTCGATCGTCAACAGTGTTGGCCAGCTAAACAGCCAATTTGTAGAAATAAGGCCTTGTTTACTTCCCAGAAAATTTTGCAAAATTTTTCACATTCCCCGTCACATCGAATCTTTAGACACATGCATGGAGTATTAAATATAGACGAAAATAAAAACTAATTGCACAGTTTGGTCGAAATTGACGAGACGAATCTTTGGAGTCTAGTTAGTCCATGATTGAACAATATTTGTCAAATACAAACGAAAATGCTACAGTGTCCATTTTCCAAAATTTTTCGGAACTAAACAAGGCCTAAGTATTTTTTAGAAAAATGGATGCTGTAAAGATTTGAAATTTGGGACCTTAGAGCTCTAACACCGTGTAAACTTGCTTAGAGACCCGTGTCTTGTGTGTTGTAGACCAAAAAATTTGAAAAGCATCTAAACATCTAATATTTAGAGCCAAAAGTTTTGGGCGTACTCGTCCCAGTTTCTTTTTTTTCCCCAATGGTGGTTTGGTACCCGTGTGTCAAATTGTCGGATCAGCGTTGACTGCTTGCATTGCTGGTCTCCTCGATCGCGGCGAGCACCCCTCAGCACAGAGGTGTTTCGGTAAATTAAATCACTTTGTTTAAGCGTGGTTCAGTGAGGATCACACATGAAAAGCTTGACAATTCAGTAGACCTCCTATCTAATCTCGTGCGTCTTGGACTTGGAGTGCTAGTGTCGGAATCTTTCTCTTCTCGTACGGTTTCTTGGCACAATCGAGCTTGGTTGCCTTAACTACAGCTCCTGTAGTAAGGACTAAGGACAGACGTCTTCTAGGTCTTGTAATTCGAACTATATAAAAAAAATATCTGGGAGGTGCAACACATGCATGCATAAAAAAAAACTCTAAGCCTGTTTGCTTGTCTGAAAATACATAATTGAAAGTATTGTTCTCCGATTTATTGTGAGATAAAAACACTGCTAACATTTTTTCGCATGCTTAGTTCAAAAAAAACATTTTTCGCATGCCTCATTTTGTTAATATAGAATAGGAGTACTAATTTAGTTTAAAACTAGCAAAACATGTCCGTGCGTTGCAACGGGAGAAAAAAAGCTTTCAAACCTTAATCGGAAGGGACCGTAGTGATATAATTTCTATTTATAATTTATTCTTTCTATAAAACTTGAAATTTGTAATTTATTTTATGATGACTATGATATCCATAATATAACTTAGTATATTGTCATTAATATGACAATGTCTTATTAAATTTGTATCAAATTGAAACATAACTTTGAGAGATTTTTTGGTGTCTTGTTCCAAGACACAAATTTATATTTAAATTAAATATCAAGCTCATGACTTTTAATTATAGTCCACAAGGAGTTATTTGTGGGTGTGTCAAGAATTTTGTGTGATGATGATTATGGCGAGAGACCTTTCTTGATTTTTTACAAGGCAGTCATCATCAATGATTCTATAAATACATTTATTTCAACTGGATTAGATAATAAACCACAACAAACTGATCAAGATTTATTTCATGGACTAATGATTGATTTTGATTAAAATATTTTTTGTAATCAATACTACATCAACAATTCAGTGACAAAATCTTTTGTATTATTAGTGACCTTGTTTATTTTTTTGATGAGGGACTGTTTTGGATGGATCTGGAATCTACATTTGATTCTATATTTGTGTGGCCTAGATACCGAATAGTGATATGATACTTTACACGGTCAAGGGAATCCTAATTTATTTCCTCAGGTGGAGTCCGATGAGTACATAAGCTAAATATGGTATGATTAGCAAGGGAGGCCAAATCAAAAAAATACCTATCCAAAAAAATGGTTGATATTTTGCATTGTGTGTCAAGAATATATTTATATATATAGATGAAATAATAACAAAAACAAGAATTAAATATAAACTACAAAATAGCCTGTAAACGAAGCCACACCACACGGCCACACCCTAACCCCCACTCAGATCGATTTCCTGTAAAAAAAACAACTAAGAAATCTCAGATCCATTCGTCCGCTGCCGCTTATGGGTGACGTTGACCACCGCCGATGCCGCTACCCAGCGAGGACAGCATCAGCGGCCTATCAGACGAGCTGTTGCAGGAGATTCTCGTCCGCCTAGGCTCCGCCCGTGCCGCAGCGGGCACCAGCGTGCTCTCCCGCCGCTGGCGCCATGTCTGGGCCGATGTACCCAAGCTCATCCTCGATGGTGGCCCTAACGCGCCACCGTCGTCGCCGCCGGCATCGTTCCTCGACGTCGCCCTCGACGCCCACGCCGCGCCAACTGTCCAGCGCCTCCTCGTCCCTCAGGGTCTAGGGTGGTCATCGTCCCTGCTCCCCGTCGAGCTCCCCGTGTGCGGCCGGGCGAAGAGGAGCACACTCCAGCTCCGAGAAGCATGACCCCGCCGGCCGGCTTGTTCACGGCGCTCAGGCCAGACCAAAGATTTCTTTTTATACATGCACCTTGTGTTGTGGATTTGGGAATTTCTTGCTCCGTATCGACTCCGACTCTGCTGCTTTCTGATTTGATTTAGAGCTCGTTTTGGATTCAATTTCATTGTTTAACCGATTTCTTCTTTTCTTCTTCTTGCCCCAACTCTACTACCGTACGGACATCTACACCGCTTATATTGGACAGACGAACAGACGACGAACAGCATCAGCCAGAAGAAAATATTTGGCAGACTGAAATTTTAGCTCTTTATAGATAGGTATAGAATAAAACACAAATGGTGCATCGGTAGTCGTCGCACCTATGGTGCAAGATTCTAGTGTCGTGAATTGATCGTATTTCAGCTAGTTGTGGTAACTAAATTCTGCTCATTAACGCGACTGTTTGTATTTCTTCTTACTTATTTTAGGATTTTTGTAGTAAATATGAGGAATTTATTTTAGGGTTTAACAACACTATGGCTGTAATTCATAAAAATAATACTCTCTTTATTCTATTTGATAAAATATAGATTGACATGACACGAGATCATATCACAACTTACTACACTTTGATCAACTATTTATTTTATATTATTATATTATTTATACTTATAAACTTATGATAATTAGATAATCACTAATGAAGAATATAACTATATTAAATTTGAATCATAGTAAATTAAAATATTAGTTAAATATTTTATAACTCACATCTTGATAAGCTTGTGCGCCCTATAAAAGATAATGCAGGGCTACTGACGCTAAGTACAGCGGAATGGGCCGTGATTTTCCCAGAATTGGAATCTGAAAAAAGAAACCAGAGTGGGCCGTCGTATGGATGCTAGTTGGGCTGGGCCATCGATCGCGGCTGACTCTGCCAAATAGGTCTCTATAAGACGGGATGGAACAATTGGTTAGTGCAGTCGTTCAAAAGGCCCACACCCTTCAGTTCTGAAAGCCCAAAAAAGTGTCAAACAGGCCTTGTTTGGATCTCTTAGTCGTTTAGCCACTACATTTTTTAGACTATTTTAGCTCTTCATTCAATCAAGCTCTAAATAGAAGGACAAAAATATTGTCTAAAGTTTAACCAACCTCACAAAAATTTGAAACCACATAAATAAATTAAAATACTCTAAAACTTTAGTCGACAACTTTTGCCAGCAAAATTTTAAATCAGAATCCAAACATGCCATTGTGTAGGCTATGAAAGCGATATACTACCGAGCTAAGGCTGTTTGGGACGGTGAATAATCCCGCCTACGCACCGCGTATCTAGCAAGGTGTTGGACGCGAGAAAACAAACTACAGTGGCCAATTGGCAATTCCCAAAACGCCGCCTCAGAGCTGTGTTCGCTTAATCGCGGCGCCAATACAGTTCCAAACACGGTCTAAAACTGTGGATTGGGGAAAAAAATAATGGGGCAGGAAACTTGCAGCTAGCATGCAGGACGAAACTTCTGTGATCTACATCAAGTCAAGCACACAGAGAAACTTCGAGAAAAAAGTGAGAAAGTGGCCTTAGAGCTAACTCAAATTGGTTTTGTCTTTAGAAGGGCACCGGTGGATAATAAATTTATAGAGTGGTTTAGTTTAGTAGCACAGATCTTAAATGTCGAATTGGTGGAAGGTTCGGATTATTTTAGATGGAGGCTAACCAAATCTGGTCTGTTCTTTGTATCTCTATAATATGGATATACAAACACCTTTTCACCGTAAGAAGATCTGGAATATGAAAATTCCTCTAAAAATTAAGATCTTTCTCTGGTTTTTGCAAAGAGGTGTTGTTTTAACCAAAGACAACCTCGCCAAAAAAAAATTGGAAGGAGAGTCAGAAGTGAATTTGCTGTGATAGGAATGAAACTATCCAACACCTATTCCTAGACTGCCCCCTTACCAAGACGATTTGGAGGATTATCTTTTTTGCTACTAGTTTAACCCAACCTAGATCAATCAACCACATGCTAGGTGGTTGGCTATCTAATCAAAATAAAAAGATTAGAAATCTGATCTGGGTGGGGGTAGCTGTCATGTACTGGGCAATCTGGAGATGTCGTAATGATGCTATTTTTAATCAAATGAAATCTAACTCCATTATGTAGGTAATTTTTAGAGGAGCATACTGGTTACCGACTTGAGCCCCGTTGCAGCATGATGAGACAGCCTCGGACGCACTCTCAACGATGAGCAAAAAATTAGAAATAATCGCTTTAGAGTTATCCAATAAAGGTTGGAAACATATTTATTGTTTGAACTAGCGTTCTGGTCGATCTATAAGACTAAGACTTCTCTTTTATTTTTTCCAAAACTCTATAATAATTGGCCGTGTACGTCTCTAGATGTAGAGACCGGATACTTTTATCCATTATCTAAAAATAGCTTTGCACTTGGACCGATACGCAAAAATGCTAGTAGCGAGAATTTTGTGGACAGGCAGAGTATGTTCCCAAATGAGGGAAGAAAAACAACTGCCACTGTGTATGAACGCCTTGTGACGCAGTTATTTTGCTAAAGAATCTTCACAACTTGCACGATTCAGATCCACGGAAAGATGTCCACTTGGAAATAGGAATCATGCTCAAGAATACCTTTCTTCCCAAACACAACTGAACTAAACTGAAGCGACTACTCAGAACCATTCACCCAAAGAAGTTCTGTCTGAATCCATACACACCAACAGCCCAAACAAACAACTGGCCAAACAAGATTATAACCACAAAAGCAGGATCTCATGCTGCAGTATATTCTCAAAGAGAAAACCCCTGCTGGTATGTACGTTCAGTATATTCTCAAAGAGAAAACCCCTGCCATTGTGCTAGATAACCTTTACAGCTTCTCTGATTCAGAATCGCAGACATTACAAATGTTCAGTTGACAACATACCCAAGAACATTTTTCTGAACATCAGATGGAATTCATAAGAAGCAACTAGTCACAAATTAGAACCAAAAACCTATCATCCTCATTTAAGACCAGCATATGTCAGTGTACAACAACTATGGAAGTCCACAAGCCCAAAGAAATGTAGCCTGAATCTATACAAATCAACAGCCCTAACAAACAACTGACCAAACAAAAGATTAAGCAAAAAATAAACTACTACCTAGACAAAAGAAGAGCTCAAAAACTCAAATTAACAAGCTCTAAACAGAAGTGGGGTATCAGGGTTCTGGAGCAGAGCTTATGTCCAGCAATCCAAAGCTCAGGCTCCAGTTTGCTCCCTGATGACATCCTGAACTATAGCTTTTTGTCTCCAGATGCATAATTTACACTAGCTCAGCTTGAAACTCTTTTATTCCCAATCGACTGAGCATCAATCCATCTTCTAATGGAAGCCAAGCAAAAGTTTCCTCACCTACCACTATATTGCGAGCGTGTTTCATAGTCTGGTGAGACGCCATGCTCACTCATGCTGCCCCTTGACAGGCTTCGCAACCTCTGCCAGAACTTCCTGTTCTTGCCTGTCATCAGCGGGCCTGAACTTGACTGCTTGCGAAAAGAATCCGAATCAGCAGCTGGAGTAAAGACTGGTGTGGAGCCATATATCTCGGATATTAGCACTCTCTCAGCTTCCATTCCAGTCGCGTCATAAATTGCCCTACTTTGCATGGGCAACTCCTGGCTGAATCTTCCTGATGCAAGGCAATCGTCACCCTCGCTGCACACAAGTTTCAAGGCCTGCACTACTTCACCCATGCTGGGGCGGTGCGCAACCTCAGGTTGTACGCACATTGATGCGATGGCAGCTGCTTTTGCTACATTGTCCAGTGGAACGTTAGGGCCAAGAAGTGGATCGACAGCTTGGCGTAGGCTCAGAACATTTGTTAGAAGGGGCCGAGCCCATGCAACTAGGTTTTCTTGCCCAGCAGGTTGAGACATATCCACAGGTTTCCTACCAGTGAGAAGCTCAAGTAATACAACTCCATAACTGTACACATCACTCTTTACAAGAAGATGACCCGTCATAGCATACTCCGGCGCCACATAGCTGATAAGAAAGCAAGGTGATTATGGTTTTGTCTATATAATGCAATTTAATAAGAAAGAGAGTTCATACCCAAATGTTCCCATGACACGTGTAGAGATGTGCTGGTTCCCCTCTCCCCTTGCAGTCCTGGCAAGTCCAAAGTCTGACACTTTTGGTGTGTAATCATCCTCCAGAAGAATGTTGCTTGACTTAAAATCGCGATGAATCACACAAGGACTAGAATCTTCATGTAGATATGCAAGTGCTCGTGCTGCCCCGAGCGCTATCTTCATACGAGAATTCCAATCAAGTGGAGCTGTCTCACGGTCCACTCCTACAGTGAGCAGACAGAAAACAAAACAAAACACAACACATTGCTGTAAGTCAATTTTCACAAATTCTACATGTACTTGATGATATGGTATACATACCATGCAAATGGGATTCTACGCTGCCATTTGGAATAAGCTCGTACACCAGACACCGTGCATTCTCCTCGATGCAGATGCCTAACAACTTGACCAAATTCCGGTGATGCAAACGTCCCAGCATCTCAACCTCAGCCAAGAACTCTCGCTCACCTTGGCCATCATATCTCTTCAGAACCTTCACTGCAACCGTAGTTCCATCTTCAAGTGTGCCCTGGTAGACACATCCGAAGCCACCTTCTCCAAGTACTTTTGAATCATCAAAGCCATTTGTGGCCTTGTCAATCTCAGCAAATTTGAATGTTTTTGCCTGCCCTGCATATGTTGCGATGCTTGAGCCCAGTGAACCTGATGGACCTGAAGGTGAACTATAGCGACCAGCACCAACTAAAAGTGTGTGACCTGTGCCTGCAATCGTTTCAGATGTGTCAGAAAGAAAACTAGTACTGCCTAAACTGTGCATATATTATTCTAGCAAGGACACGTAACAGGACGCAGAAACTGTACGCTGCCTTTTAACCGAAAAGTTATTGCAAGCACTGTGGGATGGAATTTCAAATAAGCATTGTAATTTTCCCTGGAAAGCACTGCCAAATAAAAAAAACTTGCTTATCGACTATAAGTTCATGATGAATTTCAACAGTGGCAACACTTCATTGGAGAACAGTTACTGTTATTCTGCTATGAATCAAATAGCTAGTGCCAATTGCATCACATCATGGTGCAATTATCATAATATTAAAGGTTAGTTACACGTACCAGATGACCTAGAAAATTTTGGAAGTACAGTACGTGGAAATCCTTGAGCCGTGTCACTCGGACCCCTGAATCTGAGTATCAGCAACCATGCAGCCAGACAGCAAATAATCAATGCTATAACAGTAGACAAAACAGCAACAGCAATGAGGCTGCCATTCACTTTTCTCTTGGGTCTTCCTACATCGACCCCAAGAGGCTTCATGGCCCTTGCATTTCCGTTGTTGCCAAATGCCCCGTCCCCAACACCTTCTGGCCCTGAAGGTGGTGAAGGAGGAAGCCCTGCACAAAATTCATATTTTTTGGTGAGAACTAGCGGCGAAGAATTTTAACGATTTCAACAAATAAGATAATGCATGATTTCTTCTACACTGTTATCTACTTTATGCATATCAAATCAATTGACGATAATAATTGGACCGCAAATAGATGCAATGATCAGCAATAGAATAACCAAATACAAAATGAGTCAAGAGCACTAGCAAGACCACGGACCTGGATATACAACATAGAGAATCGCATAGTTCCCAAAGACTGATGGTTTTAAAGAAACTTTTTTGCCCCACAAGCTTTCAAATGCTGAAAACGCTGTTGCATTGTCGAACTTCACTTGCATTGGAACTAGATCAACAAGAACCATTGTTTTGTCAGGTTGATCACCTGCAACATTTGCACCCATTACACGGACCTGACTCTGTGCCATGTTTACCCCTGAAGCTACCTCTTCAGCAAAATCAGAGACCAATGGAAAAAATGAATAAAGGTCAACGCTTAGACGAATTCCAACTCTGATTGGTAGCACACAGGCACATGGTGCTCCCGCAGGTGGATCTGTTAGAGGCTCTGGGCATGATAATGAATTGCAATCTGCATTTGACAGGTTAAACATGTAAGTAATCACAAATATCATATGCCATACAGGTCACAGGTAATACCAGATCCAACATGTAATTTTTGTAATGATAACCGGATGAGAACATATACAGAAAACTCTACCTCTGTTTCCATTATCTGAAAAAGTACAGAAAACTGTACCTGAATTAGGTGGTGGTGGAGGTAATGTCCAGATAGGATGTGCTGATGGTGCTTTTGGCTCTGGAAGGGGAGGGATTGGAGGCAGAGTAGGAGAAATACGATGACCTGAAGAATCCAGCAGTTTTGAAAATTTCTATTAACAATAGGAAAAGGCAACAATAAGTGAAGCAAAGAGACAAGGCACTCGAAAGTACTTTTCTTCCCGTTAGCAGGACTCCTCGATGACGCTGGTGAAGGGGACGGGGAGTGTACAGGTAAGCTTGGGTGTCCTGGAAAGGAAAAAGTTATGTGAAAGTTGTTAGAGTGTGAAATGAATTCAGTGTTTAAACAGACATATTAGCCTACATTACCTTGAGGGATTGGTGGAGGCGCATGGTGAGTATGGCTTTTAGTCCCAGTCTGTCTTGGAGCTCGTGAGACCTCGGGCCCTTTAATGATAATATTTTAGATCAATGTTCAGAACTGACAATATTTAGGCTGCAGATAGAAGTTTATTGTCAAACCTTGAGCACGAGGTGGTGGATAAGATGGGGCAGATGATCTATTTGTTCCGTTATTAGGATTTCTGGATTTCCATCCCCGAGCATGAGATCTACCAGTGGGTGCCAATTTTGGAGCTACACTTGGTGGTGAGGGTTGGGCATGTGACACTGATGAAGCATTCTTCGGGATTGAAGGCATGTTTGTGTTCTGGGGCAAAGGACTTGTTGCAGGCGCAGATCCTGAGAGTTTTGGTTGTCAATCTACACTGTCATGTTCAAGCGGACACAGCCTAAGTTTAGTAGCTGAGATTACCTGTAACTGGTGATTTGTGAACTGGGGCAGTTTGGCCAGTGGACTCCTTTGGAGGGGATGCATGTGGAACATGATGCTTCTTGAGACTTGTAGGAGGGTAAGTATTTGCTGACGGCGCCGTGTTTCCTAAATATTAACATATAGTCAAATATTTAGTACAAAAGGGATTACAACACAATCAGATGTATCGAACTAGATGATTTTATCCTCACCATTCTTATAATCTCTGCTTCGAGGATCTGCTTGCCGTTGTGGTGCTTGTGCAATAACAGGTGATGCGGTCGGAGGTGGGTCTGCTGTTCAAGAAATGGGAAATGACAAGAGATATATGTCGCCTGATTGATTTGACATACTTTCAGGGAGGGAAATTTACCTGAAGTGGAAGGAGGAATAGCAGGAAAACTTCCTGAAGGTGGGTATGGTGGAACGTCATTTGCCGGAGGGGGCAATACAGGGGGTCGATAAGGAGGGACTATAAATATTTTCACGAGTGAGTTGAGATTTTTTGCAAAAAGAATTCATGAAAAGTCAAGAATCTTAATCACTTCTATCAATCAGAAAATATACCTGAGCCAACTGGCCTACTTGGTTGATTGCTCGCAGATGGAGGTGACGCGACTGGTGGATTAGCCTTGAGAACAACAGATGGAGCAGGAGCCTGAACAGAAGGTAGCAATGCAGGTGTCCCAGGAAGAATTGGAGTGGGATTTCCAACTGCAGCTTGTGGTGGAGCTACTGGTGGACTAGGCTTGAGAACAACAGAAGGAGCAGGAGCCTGAACAGAAGGTAGCAATGCAGGTGTCCCAGGAAGAATTGGAGTAGGATTTCCAGCTGCAGCTTGTGGTGGAGCTACTGGTGGAGGAACCTCATCGGTGGGATCAGGGGGTGCCACCTCAATTGGAGGAGGTGCATTATTCTCTACATACATAACATAAAGTTTGCAGTGCAGCCATTAGGATTGCAGCATCATATCTAACTCCAGGGACAACAACAAAATTGAAGGAAGATGTTAGATGAGTTACCTTTAGGAGAAGTCACTGGACTGGGAGCATTTTGTGGCTCCACGGGAGAAGCAGGACTTACAGCTGCCTTCTCTGGGGAAGGACTTGCTGATGGAGTAGCCGGCCCTGAAACAAAGCAATGTAAGGGGTTACACTCCAATGTTGATTATGGTGTGACAACTTAATGCCACACTGTATTGGAAATTGAGAGCTACTACCTGTTGGAACAGTTACTGGACCAAGAGCAAATGCAGGTTGAGGAGGACTAGAAGCCTGTCCTTGGTTTGCAGGAGAATCAGTGACAGCAGGAGAAGGGGCCAGAGTGGTACCTAGATCGAAGTAAAGAAGACAAGTTCATGGCAAGGATTACAATTCTGAACACTACTCCAACAATTACTAAGAATCAAATTTTAAAGCCATCGGGATACTGTACCATGCTGCAGAACAGGTGCAATGATGATGATGCGATGCAAGTACGGGTCATGGAAATGCCCGTCACATTTATGCAGGGTATTTATGCAGGGTAAAACAAATAGATAGATATGCAGGCATCCTAAGCGTTTTCAGTTAGAAAGCTACAGAAAGCGGGCCAGGATGAGAACGAGAAATGCCAAGCCACCGACATTGATCTTAATTGGAAATTCAGAAACATAAATCCCATTTCGTTGTAATAAATTCAGAGTATCCTACGTGCAATTGCAGTTTCACGACCATAGATCAGTCAAGGACATGCGCACTGCAGAGAAAAAAAAAACTCTTGATCCAGAAATCGAAGTTACCCCGACAAATCACACAATACCCACTCTTCTGAATTGCTCATGCTAGTGAGGCTGGAAAAATGAAAACGTGTGGAGAAACAAACACCCAGCCAGCCTCCGCGTCGCTACGCCTGAAGCCAGTTGAGCGGCACACAGCCCTGACCCAAGAAACCAGAGCAAAGGGGGGCGAACAGGGAACTGAAAGAAACGTCGCAATGCGTGGGGAGCTGCCCTCACCTCTGGATCCGAGAACGGAAGCAAGAAGAAGCGCGACGAGAGCAAGAGGCCGCATCTTGCCTTGCCCCCCCTCACCACAGCAGGAACGGCGCGCGAGCCCGGCGGCAGGCAGTCGGCAATGCGGCGCGGCCCCAGATCACAGCCGCGGCGCTAGCTGCTCCTCCCGTCGCAACCGCAGGAAGCCCCTGAAGCGCAGGAAGACGACGAGGCCCGACCGACATTTTGGCACCACGCCATGGAGGACACCGAACCCATGTGGCGGAGGAGTCCGAGCAGTGGGAGAGGAGGTGTGGAGGACAGGAGGAGGAAGAGGGGAAGGTGCCGCGCCCCGGAGGCAGGAGCAGGAGCCAAGACAGCAGCACCACACCACCACCGCCAGTAATAATACAGGTACCGGTAGAGTAGAGCAAGGAGTGGTAGTAGTTTACGGGGGAGGAAAAGGTCTGGTAGTAGGCTGGTAGTAGCTAGGAATAAATTACTGCTAGCATCCTCCTCCTAATAGTAACAGAAAAAAATTACTACTGGAGTGTTAAAAAAAAGACAGAGAAAGCTTTATTGGTTGAAGGAACAAGGAGGAGGCCTATGGCTAATCCAGGAGTTGCAGGGCAAGAAACAGTAAACTAACATTCCTTGCTTCCACCACCACGCACCCTGCTGCTCACTCTCTCTCATGATCTCATCCTCAATTCCTCCTCCACATCCGAGGTCAGGTCCAGATCACATGGTGATGGTGTTGGTGGGATGAATAAGTAACTAATAATCTCAGGGCGGGACGAACAAAAGGGGGAGAATCTTGGTTGGGTTTTAGTTTAGCCACGGAGTAGTAATAATTGCGGTGTACCGGCATGGAAAGATGCAATCTTTTGGTAATTAACCTCCCCGGGCACCGGGCAGGGGGCAGAGGATAATAATAATAATATAATGCCAACCCCGCCCGGTGTCCCTGTCGCTGTAGATTCTTGGCCCGCGAGGCCGCGGCTGTGGGGCTTTCCTTCGTCGTGCTGTCCTCGCGTGCGTCCGGCCGGCGGTGGGGGCGTGCGGTGAGAGGTGATCTCGTCCGGCAGCTCCAGCCTGGCCAGGCAGGGACAGGGAGGCTGCTGAGGCAAATTCATCAGGTTGGTTTTACAGTTGGGGCCGCCGGCGCCGGGTGGGCGGGCGGATGCATTCGCATCGCAGGAGCGCGTCGTCCTCCCCTCCGTTCCGTGTCACGGCCATCCGGCTGCCGGCCGGGCGATCTCGATAACGAACGAGCGCGCGCGGCTGGCTGGCGTCTGGCGTCGTAAATGAGCAAGCGCCAGATCACGGGCTTCACCGGATGTGATCAGGGATCGTCTCGTTTATTCGTCTGCCGCGGCAGGATCAGGATCCTGACGGGCGGGTTAATTTTTGCCCGGTCTCCCCGTCTCCACGGTCGCTGTGCGCCGGTGACGGTGAGCGATGAGCAGGGCGCATGCGTTTGTTGGTCGAGGTTGGGGCGTCGCGGTCGCCGACGCGGACTGCTAACTTGCAGCCTTGTAGTGGTGGTGGTGGTGGTGGGGAGCGGCCAGGCGTGGCCTGGGACGCGACAGGCAGCAGCGAAGGCGTCGTGTGGTGCTTGCTGCCTGCTGTAGCCTTTGTACGGCGTACGCGTAGTAACGTGCTCGCAGGACAGTGGGTGAGTGTGTAGTACATCAGGGTTACCGGTGGATTTGTTTGGGATTACGTACGGTTAACCATCCATCCTTGCCAACTGTTCCCCTGAATTAATTCTCGGGGTCCCCTGCTTGCTTGCTTGCACTGTTGCATGTCGAGCTAGCTCTCGACTGCAACGGATTTCAATCTGAATCAAGTCGGATGCATGTGATCAAACTCCAAAGATTCGATGTGACGAGAAATCTTGAAAATTTTTGCGAACTAAACAAGGCCAAATAAACCGCAGTGTAGTGGCGCTGTCGCCCTGATGCCGCTCGTGATCACGGAACAGACCGACGTTTTGGACACACGTACGCACGCCACGGATGCACGGACGACGCACATATATACAAGACACAACAAACAGTAGAGAGACACGCCGCTAGCTAGCTCACGCCCGTGGTCGGCTAGCTAGTAGAGCATTCCAAAACCTAGGCTACAAAACTGCCTCTGCCTGTGCATGCTCCAACACATACTCCAGTCCAGGCTGCATGCCTGCTCACCCGTGGGAGACTGTCTTGTCTGTCGACTGTCGTATACGGGAGACTGAACATACTCTGTACTATACACTGACGGCGGCTGGCGAGTACTACGTTCATCTTCAGGCAGTCTTGATGCGTGTGTGTACAGTGCGCGAGCTGAGACTTGTCTCATTCTCTAGTTCTCTGGAAACGAAGCAAGCGACCGCGGCAGTTGGCCATCGCCGTCGTCGACCGGTCGCTTTCTCGTACGTGCGACTCCATTCAACAGCAAGCAACACCAAATGGCTATATATGTATGGTATGGCTGCTGCCGCGCTCGTTCTACCCAGAGCTTGCAACGCATTCGATTCCGCAGCGAAACGAGAGCGAGAATGCTCGTGTACTCGTGTGTCGCATGGTTGCTTGGCATTGACGACCTACTACACGCGACCGCCCGCTAGCGGCGCTGCTTTATTTTTCATCGGATGCCTACGTGCTACGTCCATGGCCGCCATCGGTTTCGAGAGATTGCGTGACAAGCGGCAAAGTTAATTACCTGCATGTCCACTCGCCACCTTTGCTTCCCTGCCATGCGTCCACATGCACATTTGGCATCATCCTACATGGACACATACAAGCCTGCTTTCTTGTCTTTTTTTCACGACTTTATTACACGCTTACTTATATATACTCCCTCCGTCCCTAAAAGCTTCAATTCTTAGAATCCGTGCCAGTCAAACTTGTTTAACTTTGATCAACTTTATAGAAAAGAGTATCAATATGTATAACATAAAATGAGTATCTTATGAAAATATATTCAATGATAAAACTAATGGTATTAATTTGGTACTATAAATCTTAGCGTTTTTTTCTATAAATTTGGTCAAAGTTTTAAAAGTTTGACTTAGAACAACTCAAAAAATTTCAGCTTTCAGGGACGGATGGAGTACTTACACAGTAGGAAATCCAAACAAACAGAGCATCTTTAGTACTGTATCATCTTTACTGATCTGCTCCAAATGGGGGCAAAATAATGGGGCTTTGGTCCAATCTAACTACTAGTAGCAGTATAATTACTGGTCCCAGTTCTACGTTCCTCAGGAGACCACTCGTCCATTCCAATCCAGGCACAGGCAACAAACAAGCAACACCAACTTTTTGTAGCGGAGATTGCGCAATTGTGCTCAGCGTGCTGTTCGTCCTGACCATCAATATCTCCGTGGAGGCGTCGACATGGACACTTGATGCATAGTTAAGCCGTTCCAGCAGTAATAAGGTGCAATTTATGCAGATTGCAGAGGATCGGAGACATCGCAGCCTACTACTGTACAGCACGGCATGCCGCATGCAGGGACGTTCTACCAATTGAATACTCGAATTGTAGCCTGCAAGAAATCCGAAGTGGTTACTTGCCCTCCAATCAACTTTTTCTTTCAATGGCACATAAGGAAAGAGTATATATAATTTCTGATGGCATGGAACAAATTTTCTCTTTCTTCTATGGGCATGCCTTCCATCCCTCCTCGTCTTCTCTCGTTTGGGAACAATTAATCAGCTTTGCCAACTTTCAAAAAAAAACCAATTAATCAACTTTGGTACAAGCGGCAACTAATAACTACCTCTCTATTCCAAATTATATAAGCCATTTCAATTTTCTTAAAGAGTCAAACCATCTTAAATTTAATCAAATTTATATAATAAAATAATAATATTTATGATAATAAATAAATATCACTAACAAACAAGTCCATGTGTTGCAACGAGAGAAAGAAGCTATCAAGTATTCATGGAAATTGAGAACCAAAATGATACATATCTATTTACGTTTTCAAGCTATAATTTATTAATTTTATGATAACTATGACATTTATAACATAAGCTAATTTTCTATCATCACTTTAATATTACATTGGTACATACATATTAGACACATTTATTTAGATTGATATGGACAACAAACTATTCCAGATTGTAGTTCACGATTTGATTAGTTATTAGATCATCAGCTAAGTGAGACTATAATAAAATAAGTTTTGTTTCTAATCAAAATTGCATCAATAACTTTTGTGATGTAAATCTCTACTTTTCAAAGAAGAGATGAATTTCAACTGCTTATACTATTATTATTATATCTCTTGTTTGTTTCTAAATATTTATATGACAAAAAAGGACGGAAAAAATCAATCGGAAGTTGACGACAGATGCGTAGAAAAAGAGGATTGTGGAAAAAAAAAACCCTAAGCCAATCAGATACGATAATGCGAACAAAAAGATAAATACAAAGAAACTTCTCATGCTAATAAGAAAATAGGAAAACAAAATAAAAAGCCCAAAACTCTTCGTGGTTTGATATTATGATAAGCTTTGTCAAATTTCTATTTTTATCCTTTCTAATTGGATTAGGATTCCTATTTAGGTTGTTCAGGATGGATTACTATTAGTATTCATAGTGAACTGATCATAGATCAGTTGGTTGGGTTACTTGGTGGAACCTGTCCATCCGGGTTCAAGTCCCCGACTTGACATAGCTGTTCGCATTTTTCTAGATTTATTTAGGATTTAACGGTGCTATGCTTTTAGTGGTAGGCGATGTGCACGTTGACAGCGAGGCGTCTGCAGTGCTTCATCAATCTCGAGATTTGTTGGTCCAACTTGGTTCTCCGGAGGTGCTCATAGGGGCAGGGTATCTATGTGCATAACAGTTTCCTTATTCATAGAGTTAGTTAGAGAGAGCTGGTCCAAAAAATGGGTCTAGGTTTTCACCCAGGGAAGACTGGGTCTCGCAAAAAAATAGTATTCGCGTAGCTATCCAGGTTACCTTATCTATATGCATAATAGTTTCCATATTCATAGAGTTAGTTAGAGAGGGTCATGTATGTGCATAAATAGTTTCCATGAGTTAGTTAGAGAGGGCCGGTCTAGAAAGCAAAAACAAAATAGTATTTATAGTTATCCAAGTAAACTTATCTATGTGTATAATAATTTCCATATTTATAGAGTTAGTTAGAGAGGGCTATCTATATGCTTAACAGTTTCTACATTAATAGAGTTAGTTAGAGAAGACCGGTCTAGAAAACAATCCACACAAAAATAAAGAGGACTGATCAATTGATGCTTTCAAGGAAGAAAACGGTGTAGGTGTTACCGTCATCGGTCTAAGAGGGATAAATCTTTCGCCATGGCATCTCAACACCGTGCACAACATTGGCCACAACCTGTTCGCTACGCCAGCCGCCGCTCTGCCCGACCGAGCCACTTGCTGTCGTCAATGCCGGTAGCCACCGTCGCTGAACTTGCCGCCCGATATATACCACAACCTTCCATATTCATAGAGTTAGTTAGAGAGGGCCATCTATGTGCATAACAGTTTCCATATTCATAGAGTTAGTTAGAGAGGGCCCGTCTAGAAAACAAGCCGCACAAAGAGAAGAGGATCGATCGATGCTTTCAAGGAAGAAAACAGCGTAGACGTTACCATCATCGGCCCAAGAGAGGCAAATCTTTTGCCATGACGAGATTGGGTAGGTCGAGTGACTAAGCACAACGAAGCGAGGACGGGAGGAGGGGGCCAGAGGCATTTATGGAAAGACATGTCTCTTTTTGCTTTTTTGTTGGAGTGGAGATAGCGGGGAAAGGGTCTAATTTTTTAATGCATGTGACATTTACGCGGGTTGTGGTGGAAGTACGGACAAAGCAAACAATGGACGATGAGCGGAATAGATGAATGTGTTTTTTGTTTTTCATAGTGTTAGAGATAGAGGTGAGAAGTTGCCCTATCATGTAGACCTCACGTCCACGTCAAATGCACGGTCAACATATAGAGTCAGTTAAACTCCGTTTTGTCTTATAAGACCCGGATCCAAGTTTAGAGACTTAAATATACCATTTTGGAAGTTTGTGGATCGGGATGACAACACCAACCAAGTTTAGAGACTGACATTGGTCGCCTTAGAAGTTTGTGGACTGAAATGACACCGATTACCAAGTTTAAGGATCATATATATCATATCATTTTGGAAGTTTGTGGATCATAATGTCATCGTCGGCCAAGTTTAAAGATCGAAGGTGAATTTTACTTTCCTTTTGATTTATCTGGACCATCATTACAATATGGACGCCTAACAGTGGATGGAGTGGCTGCATGGGAAGCAGCCATCGTGCCAGTTCCGCTCACATGTAGTGTTGGCATATCTGCCTTAATGCTCTGAATCTGCAAGTCCGATGCCCTCCTACTTAATACCTACATGTAGAGACGATATGAGCGTGCATACAGCAGACAGTTGGCGCATGTATGTACAAGTTTGTGGTCAGGAGTTTGTTAGGTTCAGTAGTAGACTAGATACTACTACTGTCTATTTGCTTGGGCCTGACAAGGGGCATCATGGACTGTTTATTTGCTCAATGATTAGCTCGCTGCCTGTCGCAATTATGTAGGAGTATCTGTTTGCAAGGGGAAACAAATAAAAGTACTGCAATTGAAGCACGTTGTATGTGTGCATTCCTAGTAGCAGCGAGGATATTCTAAGCCCAAAAGACAGCTATTAGTTTCGCTATCATCAGAATCTGGTTTGTCTGATTAGTCCATTATTATCAGAATCTAGTTTGTGTGATTAGTCCTGATGATGGAAATTAAACACTAATCATGCCCCCATTGCGCCTCTTTTTTTTTGTAGAAGAGGAAATAAGGCACATTGCTTTTACCTTAATCATTATTTGCTCCACAAACCATGCATGCCATTGCTGAATTAATTAGCGCATGCCTGTGTGATTAATTAGTACTGTTGTGCTTTGTGCTTTGGTGTTTCTGTGTTGCTGTATCTGTAAATAATAAAGCGGAAAATATGTGATAGAGGAGAGGAGATCAGGCGTTCACCGCATGTGCCGACTGCCGACGGACGAGCCCAAGCGAGAGCTTCCACTTGCATACCACCACACCACGCAACTCATGGCTTTCGCCAGTACGTGCAAGATGGTGGCAGCACAGAATCGGCACTGCTGCACGACTGCTACCACCAGCACCGGCGGCCGGCCGACGGTGCATGCATGTTCAGAGCAACAATTCTCAACTCTGAAGATGAGCATTCAGGCTGCCTCACTCTACTCTACTCTGCAAATGCATTGCTGTTAACGCAGAGGTTGTTAGCTGTAAGGCCTTGTTTAGATGTAGTCGTATTCACATCAATCAACATGTGTTGGGGTGGATTGAAGTGGAACTTAAACTAAATTCCACCCCAATCCACTTCAACACATGTGGATTGAGGTGAATATGACAACATCCAAACAAGGCCTAAGGTGTGCGCGCCCACCGTACCACTTTGGCCTTAAGCCCTTGGCACCTTGGCGAATGAAGAGATGATTGATGGTGATAAAGAAGAGGCCAGCCAATCAATCACTCTGCTATCTAATGTCTGATCCGATCTGATTTCTTGCGGGGAGGGATCAGAAGCAGAGACGAGCTGGAGTTGGAGTTGGAGTTGGACCAGGCCGAGGCCAGCCTACCAGAAAAAGCGACCGCTGCGCTGAATGCCTGAATCCGAACATGCGGGCAAGGCATGGGTTCAGCAGCTTCTGCACTCTGCCGTGCGCATGCACTGCAGTTGCGATGCAACCCTGGCAACGAAGCAGCCGGCATGTGAGGAGCCAGCGACTTAGCGAGGCATGCACGCAGCAGGCCCCTTTGCCTCCAGCAAAAGAGCAAAGCAAATTGTTGCCTCGGCTTTTCCTTTTGCCCTTGCCCCCACAAAGGAACAAGGAACCACCCATCATTGCCATCGCTGCTTTTAACCCTCCCTTGCCTTGCTCTACAATTCAGTTCTGCACTGCCATTCATCTCGGTTGCAGTCTCGGAGCTCGAGGATGGATCATGGATGGAATTGGCCTAGATCGATGAAACCCAGTAGCAACGGACGACAGTGGCTGGTCCTGACTGATGATCATGACAGTCTAGCTAGGCCAGCAGGCTTGACCAGGAAGCTTCCCATATACTATTGAGTACTCTCTTTTTCTTTTGCATGCAGGGAGAAGACAAGACAAACAAAAGAGCAGTTCGTTATGGCAAACCAAAGCGTTTCTTCGTTTAGTCATTTTCTTCCAAAGGTTTCAGAGGTTCAGTCTGTCCATTTCATCTTTCGTCTTTGTACTTTCGCGCTAGCTACCACATAGGAGTCGTCGTCTACGTACGTAGTAGCATCTATATCTTCTTTGAACCTAACATTATCCGTTCTCGTCTGTCTTAATGGTACTACTACTAGAACAAGGCTGGCTGCTCTTTATTAGTGCTCGCACGTAGCAGCCTGAACCTGAATGCGCAGCTTCTCCGATGAGAGAGGATTGGATAAAAGTTATAAAAGGGCTTGCTTGGAGGCTTTGGATCATGCAATGATTCAGGCTCATGCAGGCGAATCATCATCCACCCTCATTTCTATCCGCACGGCGTTCTAAGACAGATCGTGATAATAGGTTGATTAGTGGCCACAAGCAAAAAGGGTACCTGATGACTGCAGCTTTGAGTTGAGTTTCTGTGCCTTAGGCTGAAAGTCTGGCACTGACTGAATTTGTTTCGTGTCTTGGATGGATGGGAGATTGGGAGGAGGTACCGTTTTTTGTGTCTGTGAAAAGATAAAGAAAAAGGCCCAACCCATGCACGGGCTGACGACCAGATAAGCCTGTCTTGTCGTGGGCTAAAAGAAGCCTACCGAACTGAAGTTATTAGGCCGAATCTACACATGGGCCGAAGGGAATGACAGACATCCCGAGTGGTGCGGCCCACGAGCAGGTCCAGCGACGTGCAGCTTCAAATGGTTGATGATTTTGCTAAAAAGAATTTATGGTTGATGATGCCATAAACAGCACGACACAAGTTAGTCATACCTAGGCATGAAAACGGATCAGATACGGACGGATATTACCGATATCATATTTATTTTTATATTTCTGGTCGGATTCGGATTCAAATACGGATAATGTCAATCATGTCGGATAAGATATGTTTGGATGTCGACATCATAAATATACGATTTAAGTATTCGTGTTGAATATTTGGACTCGGATACGGACAAATCTAAACTCCTCTAAACGAATTCGGTCTTGAATACAGTCGGAAAATATTTGTACCGTTTTCATCCCTAGCTAGTCATACCCGACAGAATATTGTGATTACATTCATGACCAAGGTAAGCTACCCAACCTAGTGGCTACTAAAAATTTTGAATTGGGATGCACTCACTCCAATTTATGTATTGTGCGTATAATTAATTAATTAATTAAAATATTTACTTATCAAAAAAATATTGGGTTCACTCGTTTCTAAGCAAAGTTTGAGATGGATGACAATAATAATACAAATACTTTGTACTTAAGGAAGGCCCCTCAGATATTCTAGAAAGAGTATCAAAATATATTTCATGATACATCTATTGATACTAAATTTGTGTTATAAATATTAATTTTCTTTTCTATGGATTTAATCCTTTTTTTTAAAAATGACTTAGACAACTGTAAAGGTTGATTTTTTGGGAGAAAGGAACCCGACTCTATATATAACATATAAAAGAGTTTACCTTCATTGTTGGATCTAATATAGTACTTCCCCTTTGGTTCGAAATATAGTACTTCCCCTGTGTCCCTGAATAACTCAACAATTTGTCTAAAAATAAATCAGTATCTAGGGGTTTGAATGGTCCACCAGACCATTTATTTTCTCGAAGTCTCCTCGCATTTACTGCACCCACTCCCATCTCCCAATCCAGGATTGAGTTTTTTGCGGTTAGATGTGTATAGTAAGGACACTCACAATGCAGACTCTATTATAGAGTCTAAAGTTATTTATTATCTCGAACAATGTGGACTTAAAGTCTAAATAAGATTTGAATTCTTGTTTTTTCTACCTCTTTCTTTAATAAATATGCTGTCACATCAGCAAAATACTATAAATAATATATAATTAATTATTTTGGACTCTGTGATAGAGTCTTGCATTGGGAGTGCCCTAACCACTAAAGGTATAGATTGCAATAATCGGTTATCAATGTACAACTATGCAGGGCGTGATTGGTTGCCAAGCTCATGCCATCCGAAGGTCTAATCCGTATTGCTCGGTGCACTGTGGCCATATTTGGTTGCTTTGCACGCACCTTTTGCCTGCATCCTTTCATCCATCTGCCCTCCTCCGCCTTGCACGTCCGTCTTCTCAATTTCCACTTTCCTCTCCATGCGGACAGCTTGGTTCGTGCATGGTGCAGGGGCCATGTGCGAGATACTCAAAACTTTGATCCATACATGCAACCAAACACGATCTCATCTCGTATTGAACCAATAACAAAGACAACCAAACATGACCACTTGCACGAGCTCAACCCGGCTTCTTCGGTCCTGGACGGCCTGGCCATCCTGGCTCGAGGCTTGCTTTTCAACCAATCACGCCCTCAAGTTAACGAAGGGTAGTATGATCTTTTTGTAATGGATCTTGCAACTCAGTATCCCATGCATTAGCTAGGCAATCTTTATTAAAGAAGAGTTCTCATGTTTTGTTAAATGATCCCCCCTCATCTATTCTACTTTTGCTTGTAAACGATGTAACCATTTACGTGAATCAATAAAGTTTGCCTGAAGTTTCAAAGAATGCATCAATAAAGTTTGCCTAAAGTTTCAAAGAAAAGGCAGTATGATTTTTTTTCTCTCTATCATACTAATATGTCATAAACTTGCTAGGAATCTATTTATACAAGGACAAGGGAAGTAGCAAATTGTGTTGTCAATGTAAGATCTCCATTGGTAGTGATTGGGCTTCTCCAAAAATGGTAAATTTAGGGGGGGGGGGGAGGGGACATAATTTTGTGACATCATCTTATAAGAAAAAAATTCAAATTCACTATTTTTTTACTAGGTTTTTTGGCTTTAAAAATCATTTTCTGTGTGCACGTTTTGCAGAGCCATGAAATAACATGTGCTAGGATAGCTCTCTTTGTGTTGTGTAATTCTACTTCCATTTGATAAAAAAGTGCCACAATAGTATGGTCATGAAAAGGAATGAGATGCCGGAGAAGACCCAGCAAAAGTCCTACCGAAGAGAATCTTATTCTTTGTATATAAGTTTCATCAAATCGTTGATAGTTTAGTCGAACTTATGTTTTGTCAAATCGTTGATAGTTTAACCGAACTAAAACCAGTGGTGTAGTATTTTATATGATGAAACGAGGTCGCCGAGAGAAGTCGCCTAATTAAGAATCACTCCCGTCAAGTCGCCGAGAGAAAGTCTTCGTTCCTTTTGCTCAGTCTGGGGAACGAACAGACAAAAGAGCATTCCGATCCAATAAACAAACCATTCTGCTGAGAGCTCAGAATCTTCGTAAGCTAGACAACAAATCCCAGTTTAAGCATTCCGATCCAATAAACAAGCCATCCTGCTGAGAGCTAAGAATCTTCGTAAGCTAGACAACAAATCCCAGTTTAAGCTAAGCAGTTCCCGGCTCGTCGCCTCGTCGGTGGTTGCAGCGTCCGGCGCCCGGTGGGCAGCTACGGCAGCAGCAGGCTGCCAGGCTCCCTCCTTCATCGCTGGGTCGTCTACTCTTCTGTGTCTTCTTCGGTTCTTCCTGTTTTCGCCGTCGCCGGCATCCAATCTATCCACCCACGGTAATCTACTAGGTACCCTTCCAAACTACTGCATTTTGATTTTAGGAAAAAAAAAAGGATTATTGCAGCGTTTGTTTACCCGGAAGATCTCATCCACTCAGGGCTTTACAAATTCGGTTTCCACATTGTTGGAACAGAGAAGAGAAAATAATCTACGTAGTATGGTTCAGATTCTTCAGTATTTATTCGCAAAAAAAGATGATCCTTCACTAGTTACCGTTAGCATTGTTGAAGGAATGCGCCTCCGTATGTAGGGGAAAAAACAAAAAATTCCATAGGAATATCACGGAGAGATGAAGTCCGCATTTTCTTGGCTCGCTCTTGTAGGATCGACACAAACAATCCATATCGGGAAGAATAATCATCTGCAAAATGCGAGCTGTACTCGCTTCACTGGCCGCTCGTCGGTCGTCGCCCACCCTTCTCTCGTCCTACAGGAACGAATGGACAGGAATGAAACCGTACTGGGCTGGGATGGAGTCAAGTCAACCTCCCACCCTCCCAACAAATGATCATCAATGCATTAATTAATAATTAACAAATGTAATTCACCATGCACTTAAGGCCTTGTTTAGTTCCCCAAAAATTTTGCAAAATTTTTCAGATTCCCCGTCACATCGAATCTTTAGACGTATGCATGGAGTATTAAATATAGATGAAAATAAAAATTAATTGCACAGTTTGGTCGGAATTGACGATACGAATTTTTTAAGCCTAGTTAGTCTATAATTAGATAATATTTGTCAAATACAAACGAAAGTGCTACTATTCATATTTTGCAAAAAGTTTTGGAAGTAAACAAGGCCTAAGTGTCTGTTCTAAAATTCCAGCCTTTACCAATCTCTTCTTTTGGCCATCCAAAGAATTAACCTTACAAAATTGATATGATTTCTACTCCTATGGTTTTCTTTGGCGAATTCCCTACTGTGTTTTTTGGGAATAATTCCCTAGTCCCTACTATGGTTTAGCTGCCATTGGGCACAAAAGAAGCTGATGACACATGCCTGATATTTTGCATTCTAATTGCACTACGATATCCCTTAAAACAATGTGATTATTATCTATACTAGTCCATCTTACATGGGCCAATTTTTACAGCTAGTTTATCTCTATTTGTTTCGTATTAATGAAACACGGGCTCTAAACCCTGTTCGCGGAAAAAAAAAATCCATTTGCTTCTTGTGCTATAATTCTTCATGTTCGCATTTAATTTTTCAGCCAAGGAACAATGGGCAGAGGAGGGCTAATAGACATTTGGAAGAAATGGGAGATCCAAGTGCTGGTGCTCCTTAATTAGCTTCACACTGCAACTTATCCTCCTGATCTTGGCAAGGATCCGGCGCCGCAAAGGCTCCGCTCTGCTGAGGATCCTCCTCTGGTTGGCGTACCTCATGGCTGACTCCACAGCTATCGCCACCTCTCCCTCCGCGCCAGATCAAGCGAGAATCAGCTCGTCGCGTTCTGGGCGCCCTTGCTGCTCCTGCACCTCGGTGGCCCGGACACCATCACAGCCTACGCCTTCGAGGACAACCAGCTCTGGCTGCGCCACCTGCTAAACCTCGCGGTGCAGGTCATGGGGGCAGCCTATGTCCTGTACCAGTCTGTTGCTATTGCTATCCAGAGGGCCTTGGTCACCCCTTCCCTGCTGATGTTCGTTACTGGCCTTCTCTCTCAAGTATGGGGAGAGGACATGGGCGCTGAAGCGTGCTAACATTGACAGCATCAGAGGCTCTCTTGATCTGCAGGACGACAGAGACCGTCGCCAGCCGTATGATGGACGGGTTGGAACAGCAGAGCTGGATTCGGAGGACGTTCTGCTGGGTGCTCACTACATGTTCAATGCCTGCAAGAGCCTCTTCACCGACGATCTGATCACGTCGGGAGCAGAACTCGAAGCTATTAAGGGCATACAGTTCAATGGTGGCAAGTACATGTACGAGCTGATTGAGATGCAGCTGTCCTTGATGTACGACATCCTGTACACCAAGGCAGCCGTCATCTACACATGGTATGGTTTCTGCATCCGTCTCATCTCACCGGCATCCACTTTGGCATCGTTCTTGCTGTTCCAGTTGAGCAGCAGCAGCCATGGTGGTTACACTTACAGCAGAGTGGATGTCATCGTCACTTACATTCTCCTGGCCGGGGCCTTTGTCCTCGAGATCACGTCGTTGATCAGGGTACTAGGGTCTTCCTGGGCATGCGCCTTCTTACACGCTCGGAGATGGGACCGGATCCATGGCGCCGTCCGGTGCCTTCGCCGGCTTCTCTGGGCAGCGAGGAGCCGAAGGTGGCTGGACTCGGTTGGGCAGTACAACCTGCTGGATTTCTGCACTCGTGACAGGACCGAGCTAAGGAGCAGGATCGCCAAGAAAGTAGGGCTGGAGAAGTGGTGGGACAAGCTCCATTACTCGAGCACCATCAGCATTTCGGACAGCTTCAGGGACCTCCTGCTGGAAGAGATACCAAGAAGGCAGCTAGGGGACATGAGGGACGCGCGGGGCCGGTGGACGCTCCAGCAAATAGCTTACCCGCCGGGGGCCAGCGACAGCCGCAGATTATACGATGAGATCAGCTGGAGCGTCAACGACACCGACTTCGATCAGAGCATCCTCATCTGGCATGTCGCCACCGACATCTACCTCTCCTGCCGCCGGCAGCCTGAGCCAGCCGCGGAGGATCGCCATCGCCTAGGCCTAGCCAAAGCCGTCAAGGAGCTCTCCGACTACATGTTCTTCCTCTTCGTCGTCCAGCCCCACATGCTTCCGGGCCCGGTTCGGAGCAGCCGGTACGACAACAACTGTGACGGTTTGGTCACGCTGTGGCAACAACACTCTGCTGACAAGGATGGCATGGACCCGATGCTGACACCAAGGGAAAACCTAGCTAGATTGCTTTACCACGAGTACAGAGACAGATCCGACGACGACGACGACGACGATCGTGCTAGTCCAGCAGCATCCTTTTCAGTTCAGATGATGGAAGAGGAAGACAAGAACCCCCATGGTCTCGCTTACATCGACGCGGCTGGGCTCACCGGATTGCTCCTTAGCGAGCGCTCAGGTATACCTGACGTGCTGGAAATGATCGCCGGAGTGTGGATCGAGATGCTGTGCTACGCCGCAAGACACTGCACCGAGGTTTCCCACGCCAAGCAGCTGAGCAGCGGTGGCGAACTGGTGACTGCAATGGGGATGCTGGTGGAGTACACCGCTAGGTATGACCTGCATTCTGATGGTCATGGATCAGAGGATGATCGTCCACTGTCAGGGACATCTATGGAGAATGGAGAACCTAGCACTAGCAGAGCGGCGGCTGAGGTATCTGTCGATCTCGATAGTATCAGTGAAGGTGCCGGCCGGATCGGAGGTGAAATATGCGAGGAATAATGGGGTGGAAAATTTGATCGCCGAGAGATATTGTAACAATGCTCGTTGCCTAGTGGAAATGAATTGAAGAATCGATGTATAGGTAGGCATTGTCATGACATCTGATTCGATGCATGCCGCTGCTGTATCACTATATATAAAAACCATCAATTCATAAAGGTCGTGTTTCAACCATGCAAGATTTCTAACCGATGCGGGTGTGATATGAGCGATCGAGATGGTCTACGGATCTTGTCACTTGCATGATCAGTGTATTTGTAAAAAAAAAAGCGTGGGAATTGGGATAAACATGTGGAGATTGAGAAATATGAACACGTTGGGGAAATTTCTGGACTGTACTTATCATTATAGCGGAGCTAGCATGGAGGGTAGGAGACCCTAAATTGACATGCTTGGCAAAGTTCAACTAGTGAAAAAGGGAACGGTACTTAACTGAAGATGCCTTTTTTTTGCTTGGCGTGGGAGACCCTAAACTGCAATGCTGTCGAGAATGTCGATGAAACGGGAATGCTCATGTGTGGAGCTGAGCGTTGGGGCAATGCTGAATCTGGGAGGAAGTGATCTCGTATGTAGGAAGGAGACTAGCGTCGTTGGGTATAGCGGGCGTGTAAGCATGGACGACAGTACAAAAAATGATGCGGGAGAAAGGCACCGAGAGGGAATCGAATAGCAGAAACATCTAATTCCCCATAGAGGATTTTTTTATTTTTAATCTTTTTTATTCAATATATCAATAATAATTGCTCCTAAATTTTTTTTTCGGATCTAACCCATTTGGCAACCAAACAACATTATCGCTTCATGTGCATTGGCGCGACAACATCCACCATGTTATTAGACGGCATTTTTGACATGAAAAACATTGTCCCGCCACTTCCGCTGGCATGATAGTATTGTTCTGTCGCCTCTTCAGAAATGGCATGACAAGACTGAACTTTTGAAAAATCATAACTCTTTAATACGATGTCATATAAAGATAAAATTTCTATAAAAATTATAGCTCTCGATGAGATCTATAAATTTGAAGTTTTGAGCTTTTTCATTTGAGGAAGTTAAGATGCTCAAAAAATAATATAAAATTTTAGGAGCATAATAACCGCATAGTGCTTGTCGCATTAGAAAAATAATATTCAAAGAGTTATGATTTTCAAAAGCATTGTTTTATCACATCAGCGGAAGTGGCGTGACAGTATTTTCCATATCGGAAACGCCATCTAACGTGATAAATGTTGTCGCGCCAATGCATATAGCAAGACCAAAAAAGTCATATCCACAAAAAAGAGTAGGAGAAATTAATACTGAAATATAAATAAAAAGGACTGAAAATAAAAATTCGCCCCATAGAGATGGTTAAGACGTCACTTTCATATGTGTAGCATTAGAAAATACTAGATAAATTTTCTGTACGTTGTTGTGGGTATTGTGAGGGTGATTTAAGATGATTGGTAATCAAAGACCTGAAGTTGGTAGGAGCAGATAAAAAGTTAAATAGCCGTCACTATTCATTCTTGAATGATGATTACAAAAAGGCATGTGTGAGTTGGAATACCAAAATACAATAGGAGTTGATTAACTTCTCTATTTACTTTTATGAAGATACATAATATGACAAATGTTAAAGGAAACATAATGTCATTTTAATGAGTTGAATAAACGATTTTGAGATCTAGACGAACATGCAACCATTTGGTAATAAAATGGTGACTCGCTGACATGCATCTCTCAACCAATGCTACAAAACCAAGTGCTAGAAACAGAAGTAATGTATATGAGAAGTAATAACGTGTGTGCAAAAACGTGGTAGAGGCAAAGAAGCATGACACACGATCAGGCGCCCACACGACATGCAGTACGTAGCGTGGCGCGTGGAGATGTATATGGTTGGGAGTTGATACACTGCCGTGTGAGCACGCGCCCGAGCACATACAGCCTCGATAAGGCACTGTTTGTTTCCCTTGGATTGGTGTGGACCGAGACCCAATCCACCCGGATCAGAACGGCCACAAATGAAAAAACACTAGCGAACAATTATCGTTCGGTTAAGCTTGGCCTAGAATAGAATTCGGCTCATCTTAGACATCGTGTGTGATATACGGCCTGGTTTGCTTTCTGATCTCTTGACATAAGGAACCAAACTACCTGAATCTCACTTGTTTCCCTTCGACATTTTCGTTCCTAATAAAACGAACAAGGCCTAAAGGATCGATGAGCCGCTTGTCCGATGGAAACTACAGCTCAATATAATCCCAACACAAAAGTTATAACGAACTCATATTTCTGTTTAATGAAAAACTGCTAAGGCACGGTGGAGAGAGAAAAAACGCAAAAGCGACAATTTCTTCAAGCTTTGAAGCAAGAGCCGACATTGTTTCTTATGCAAGAAACCGTTTTCTCATCCTTTGCTCTCTTTATATTCACCAATGATGCTGAGCTGGCACATCGTTTAATTCTATGGAAACCGCGTGCTGAGAGCCTGAGAGCGCCCTAACGATGCTTGTGTTTCCCGTAGGCAAATCACCTACGGAGTACCCATTGGTAGTCGGGGTGCTAGTAGCTGTAAAGAAGTGAATTCAGAGAGCAGGGTATTGAGAGAACGTGCAGTGCATGCATGAGCCGGTTGCCTGATAGAGAGTCCACTCTCTCGTGTTTGGGCCGGGCTGTGCAGCCTGTGTGCGGTGGCGTCCAACCGAGTACTTTAAGAATTTGGCGGGAGTCTGCCGGACACACGGACTCTATCCGAACAGCCGGATCCGAAGAGCCCCCCGCTTACTTCTACCTCAAAACCCAATATTTTTTCAAGATTCTCCGTCACATCGAATCTTTAGACGCATGCTAGAAGTATTAAATATAGATAAAAATAAAGTTTAATTGTACGGTTTGATCAGAATTTACGAGACAAATTTTTTTTTCTTTTCTTTTTGTGCTTCATTTAATTTTTTTGTTTTTCTTTTCTTTTTGTGTTTAATTTTTTTTCTTTTATGTTTTTCATTATTCTTTCCATTTTTTTAAATTGTTTATCTTTATTTTTTCTTTTTCTTTTTATTTTCTTTCCTTTCCTTTTCTTATTATTTTTCTTTCCTTGCTTCAATTTATTTTTATGTTTTCGTATTTCTTTTTTTTTTGTTTACTTCATTTAATTTTGCTTTATGTTTATTCTTTTTTCTTTCTTTTCTCTGTTTACTTAATGTTTTCTATAGTTTTTTTCTTTTCATTTATTTTATATTTTCATGCTTCACTATTTTTTTGTTTTATGTTTTTTATTACTCTTTTAACTTTTTATATTTTATGTTTCTTTTATTTTTTTTATTTTCTTATTATTTTTTATGCTCGCATGTTGTGCATGTAATGCTCTTTGTTTCTTTACTAATAATTATATTTTCTTTCATTTATGTCTTTTATTTATTATTTTTATGATATTATTTTTTTGGTGTTTTATGTAGTTGACATGTGATTTTTATGTTTTTTTTATGTTCACATGTTATACATGTGATTTTGTTTATATTCACGTGGTATACATATAATATAATTGTATTTTGTAATATTTACATAATATATATGTCATGTTCTCATAGCATAAACGAGATGTTCTAAGGTGTTTTTCTATGCTCATATTCACATAGTAAACATATAATACTTTGGTATGTATTTAATGATGTTCACGTAGTATATATGTGATGTTCTATATTGTTTTTTAGTAATGTTCTATGATATATCTAGTGATGTTCACTTAATATACATTTTATTTTCTATGATGTATTTAATAATGTTCACATAATATATGTGATGTTCTATATTGTATTTAGTAATGTTCTATGATATACTTAGTGATGTTCACTTACTACACATATGTTGTTATATGATGTATTTTATTGGTGTTCACATAATATATATGTGATGTTCTATAACACATTAAATGATGTTCTATTATGTATTTAGTTGTATCTATGGTTTATTTAATGTTGTTCGTGTAGTATATATGTTCTATTGTATTTTCTATGTTTGCACAATGTATGATGTTCTATAATATATTTAGTGATTTTTTATGGTGTATTTACTGTTGTTCACTTAGTATATGTGATATTCTATAGTCTATTTTAGGACGTTTAAAAAGTATACTATATTCGTTTTTATTTTTCTTTATTATGTTTTCTCTTATGCTTTACTCTAATTTTATTGTTATTTATTTATGTTATCTGTCTATATTTATTTTTATACTATATTATCATCAATCTAAACTAGAATATTATTATTCTAAACTGAGAACATTTTTTTATTGAAGACGGAACATTGTTTCTATAAACCTAGAACATCATCTATGCTCAATAATATTCTATCTTCATAAGATAAATGTTCGTTAATAAAATATTATCTAAATATATTCATGTGGGATCTTATTTTGAAAGATTTATTGTAACAAAACCGTTGGTGTAATCGGAATTTAATTTGAATGACTAGTATAAAAGTTATGTCTTTTTTAAATCTGTTTAAAACTATTTGCATGCGTCAGTTCAGATGACGTGGGATGAGATGAGTGTGAGTCAAAATCTGCCGCGTGCTACTCTTGGCCTGTAGGTGCTAGGCGGGAAAATCTATTGGTCAACATCTAAAAGAATTTGGCGGGAGTCTACCGGACAGACGGACTCTATCCGAACAGCCGGACCCGAAGAGCCCCCCGCTTACTTCTACCTCAAAACCCAATATTTTTTCAAGATTCTCCGTCACATCGAATCTTTAGACGCATGCTAGAAGTATTAAATATAGATAAAAATAAAGTTTAATTGTACGGTTTGATCAGAATTTACGAGACAATTTTTTTTTGTTTTTCTTTTCTTTTTGTGCTTCATTTAATTTTTTTGTTTTTCTTTTCTTTTTGTGTTTAATTTTTTTTCTTTTATGTTTTTCATTATTCTTTCCATTTTTTTAAATTGTTTATCTTTTTTTTTCTTTTTCTTTTTATTTTCTTTCCTTTTCTTTTCTTATTATTTTTCTTTCCTTGCTTCAATTTATTTTTATGTTTTCGTTTTTCTTTTTTTTTGTTTACTTCATTTAATTTTGCTTTATGTTTATTCTTTTTTCTTTCTTTTCTCTGTTTACTTAATGTTTTCTATTGTTTTTTCTTTTCATTTATTTTATATTTTCATGCTTCACTATTTTTTTGTTTTATGTTTTTTTATTACTCTTTTAACTTTTTATATTTTATGTTTCTTTTATTTTTTTTTATTTTCTTATTATTTTTTATGCTCGCATGTTGTGCATGTAATGCTCTTTGTTTCTTTACTAATAATTATATTTTCTTTCATTTATGTCTTTTATTTATTATTTTTATGATATTATTTTTTTGGTGTTTTATGTAGTTGACATGTGATTTTTATGTTTTTTTTATGTTCACATGTTATACATGTGATTTTGTTTATATTCACGTGGTATACATATAATATAATTGTATTTTGTAATATTTACATAATATATATGTCATGTTCTCATAGCATAAACGAGATGTTCTAAGGTGTTTTTCTATGCTCACATTCACATAGTAAACATATAATACTTTGGTATGTATTTAATGATGTTCACGTAGTATATATGTGATGTTCTATATTGTTTTTTAGTAATGTTCTATGATATATCTAGTGATGTTCACTTAATATACATTTTATTTTCTATGATGTATTTAATAATGTTCACATAATATATGTGATGTTCTATATTGTATTTAGTAATGTTCTATGATATACTTAGTGATGTTCACTTACTACACATATGTTGTTATATGATGTATTTTATTGGTGTTCACATAATATATATGTGATGTTCTATAACACATTAAATGATGTTCTATTATGTATTTAGTTGTATCTATGGTTTATTTAATGTTGTTCGTGTAGTATATATGTTCTATTGTATTTTCTATGTTTGCACAATGTATGATGTTCTATAATATATTTAGTGATTTTTTATGGTGTATTTACTGTTGTTCACTTAGTATATGTGATATTCTATAGTCTATTTTAGGACGTTTAAAAAGTATACGTGTTATATTCGTTTTTATTTTTCTTTATTATGTTTTCTCTTATGCTTTACTCTAATTTTATTGTTATTTATTTATGTTATCTGTCTATATTTATTTTTATATTATATTATCATCAATCTAAACTAGAATATTATTATTCTAAACTGAGAACATTTTTTTATTGAAGACGGAACATTGTTTCTATAAACCTAGAACATCATCTCTGCTCAATAATATTCTATCTTCATAAGATAAATGTTCGTTAATAAAATATTATCTAAATATATTCATGTGGGATCTTATTTTGAAAGATTTATTGTAACAAAACCGTTGGTGTAATCGGAATTTAATTTGAATGACTAGGATAAAAGTTATGTCTTTTTTAAATCTGTTTAAAACTATTTGCATGCGTCAGTTCAGATGACGTGGGATGAGATAAGTGTGAGTCAAAATCTGCCGCGTGCTACTCTTGGCCTGTAGGTGCTAGGCGGGAAAATCTATTGGTCAACATCTAAAAGAATTTGGCGGGAGTCTGCCGGACAGACGGACTCTATCCGAACAGCCGGACCCGAAGAGCCCCCGCTTACTTCTACCTCAAAACCCAATATTTTTTCAAGATTCTCCGTCACATCGAATCTTTAGACGCATGCTAGAAGTATTAAATATAGATAAAAATAAAGTTTAATTGTACGAACAGCCGGACCCGAAGAGCCCCCGCTTACTTCTACCTCAAAACCCAATATTTTTTCAAGATTCTCCGTCACATCGAATCTTTAGACGCATGCTAGAAGTATTAAATATAGATAAAAATAAAGTTTAATTGTACGGTTTGATCAGAATTTACGAGACAAATTTTTTGAGTCTAGTTAGTCCATAATTTGACAATAATTATTACAAACAAATAAAAGTATTACATACACGGAATTTTTGTTTTCGGGAACCAGCACCCAAGGAGGCAGCGCGGCAAAGCAATGGCCGTCTGCTGCAGGCCTTTCGCCTCGTTCTGAACGGCTGCCACCCGCACCTCTGCCTGACCTGATCGGCTGATCCTGCGGCGGGCGACCCCACATGACCAAACTGGCATACTAGTGCCAGCTCCGCTGCGGCGCTGCATGTCCTTTGTCAAAGTTTTTAGATTTAGCTACGGTAAAATTTTTATTTTATTTAATAATTAATATTTAATTATGTATTATTTAAATTTAAAAGATTTATTTTTATGATTTATAGGTAAATTATGCAGTTATTTTTTATTTTATTTATATTTAATAATCTATGTATATATTACAAATTGAATACGACGGCTAAAAAGTTTTAGGCGTGAAACTAGACCTTGTCTAGATAAAAGTAAAAACTAATTGTATAATTTAAATGTGAATAACGAGATAAATTTTCTGAGCTTAATTAGTTTATGATTGGATAATAATTATCAAATAAAAATAAAATACTGGTATATCTAAAATCAAAAAGTTTTTGAAAAGTACAAGTACTGCACACCACACGGCGCGTACAGTGGGTTCGCCTGGCCCGAGATCACGTACTGCTGCTGGGCACGTCGAGTCGTCGACTGGACCCTGGTCCCCGGAAAAACGTGTGCCACTGCCACGCACGGTCCTAGTACCTGCTAGGCCCCCACATCAAATCGAATCGTTTCGACCAGACCGTGATCCGTGGTCCGTACGCGGTCGATTGTGACCGGGACCGTGCAGTGGACGGGCACCACACGGCCGGGACGGTTCGGGTTTGGAGCAGCCGGCACGGCAGCGGCTCGGCGCGACAGCGATTGACGATGGCGTACCTACCAGACCCAATTCACTGTAGGGCCTTGTTTAGTTCCATAGAAATTCAAAAAGTTTTTAAGATTTCTCGTCACATCATGAAGTACTAAATATAGACGAAAATAAAAACTAATTACATAGTTTGTTCTGTAAATCATGAGACGAATCTTTTGACCCTAGTTAGTCTATAATTGGACAATATTTATCACAAACAAACGAAAGTGCTACTGAAATCCGAAATTTTTTCGGAACTAAACAAGACCTAGGGCGTGTTTGGTGAGAGGTTGCAGTATTTTCGTATTATTTAATAAATAATATTTTAATTTAAATAAACTAATTAGGTTTAAAAATTTAGCCTCTCAAATTACTTTTTAGCTTTATTTTTAGTTTTGTAAATAATTTATATTTAATAATATATATATATATATACACCAAATTCAGTATTGTTTAGTACTTGATTTTCAGTATTTCAGTGTCTTAGGTGTACTCATGAATGATATTGAACGTTATTTAGTACTGCTCAGTATTTTTTCTTCTCAGTTTTGAGTTGCGGTGTATATACACACACTAGGTAACGTGTCCGTGCGTTGCTACGGGACAACTAAATTTTTATTTAAAAAACACATAGACCACATGAGTAGATAACAATACTATAAAATTACGGGACAACCAGATTTTGCAGCACCACCGTACTTCTAACTGTTGTTTAGTTGCTTCCTAATGTTTGGTACCACCACAACTTCTGAACTGTAGGTAAGTCATTTTTCATGCCTAGGCCTTGTTTAGTTCTGAAAAAATTTCGGATTTTGCTACTGTAGCACTTTCGTTTTTATTTGACAAATATTGTCCAATCATAAACTAACTAGGATCAAAAGATTCGTCTCTCGATTTACAGACAAACTGTGTAATTAGTTTTTGTTTTCGTCTATATTTAATACTTCATGTATGTGCCACAAGATTCGATGTGACGGGAAATCTTGAAAACTTTTTGGATTTCGGAGTGAACTAAACAAGGCCCGGCACACGTAGGCGTAGGCCAAATAGAATATAAATAACAATATTAAAGTGACACTAATTAAAAAATAAAGTTTGTGAAATTAACAGTCACAGAGACCACAATCTAGCTTGCTTACAAACTTTACTATCTAGACTTTTCTGTGATGCAGCTAGGTGTGCCACAATCAAATATTCAAAATATAAGAGTATTGAAAGATATATTAGTCCATAAAAGTTAGATTTTAACTCAACTTAACAATATGCTATTACGTGCCACATTCAAATAAGTGAAGCGTCAATTTTAATAACAATGTCAAAATAAGTGCAAAATAAACACTTTCTCCATCACTATTGCTTTTATAAGTTCTTTTTGGCCTATGATGTTACCAAGATATTCTTATAAAAATATAGGAATCATACATCGCTACGAATTTCCATCGTATACTAATAGGTCAATTACAAAATCATTCCACCACCATGAATTTCCATTATACACCAATAGATAGATCAATGATAGTAAGATTTTTCCCTGTAGAAGGGACTACACCTGTCACCATGGACGCCAAACTCCTGAAAGCACTACCGCCACTTCTACTGGGAGTAGGTTGTTTATCATTGGCACTAAAAAAAAGGATAAACATCTCATTAACTGCACTAAATAATGTCAAGTAGCAAACAGGTAGTGGTAACGTGAGACCAAACACCTATATAGTGAAACATTTGTGGCAACCTCAAGTTGCAAATAATTAGTTTTCTCTTTTTTTTTGCAAAAAAATATTGGATTGAAAATTAACAAGGTCCGGGTTTCCTTCATATTTGTTTTTACCTCACATCACATCGAATATTGTGAGAGTAAAATCAAAAACTTTTCAAAATTCTCCGTCACGAATGCATGTATGAAGCATTAAATATAAAAGAAAATAAAAACTAATTACACAGATTGTCTGCAATTTAGGACACAAATCTTTTGATTCTAGTTAATCTATAATTGAATAATATTTATTAAATACATATGAAAGTGTCCCAGTATCCCGAAATTTCTTCGGGCAACAACTAGGCCTGAATATATACTACTCCTTCTGTCCCTTTTTCTAATTATCGCTTGCATTTTCCAAAAACAACTACCGACAATTACATATTAAAAAATATTAATATTTATAATACATAATTAGTATCATTAGAAAGATCTTTGAAAATAGTTTTTAACAAATTTATTTGAAGATATAAATGTTGCACGTATTTTGTACAAATCGAGTTAAACTTATGAAACGTACAGCAACAACGATAATTAAAAAGGGATAGAGGGAGCATTTACAATGCTAAAAACATAGGTCGAGAAATAATTTGCTATATAAATCTTTTGAACTTAACTAGCCTATGATTAAACACTAATTATTAAATAAAATAAAAAATACCATAATACATGCTAAATTTTAACACACTTAACCAAACACACCTAGAGAGCAATGATAGTACTAAGGGTCTCTTTAGATCTAAAAGCTTTTTGGATTTACATATTATAGCACTTTCATTTGTGTTTCACAATTAGTGTCAAATCATAGACTAAATAGTCTAAAAAGATTTATCTCGTGATTTAGAGATAAACTTTGTAATTAATTATTTTTATGTATATTTTATGCTTAATCCAAAGATTTGATGTGACTCGAAAAGATTTCAGATTTCGATACTGTAGCACTTTCGTTTGTTTGTGACAAATATTATTCAATTATAGACTAACTAGGATTAAAAGATTCGTCTCGTGATTTCCAGTTAAACTGTGTAATTAGTTTTTGCTTTCGTCTATATTTAATGCTTCATGCATGTGCCGTAAGATTTGATGTGACGGGAAATATTAAAAACTTTTTACTTTTTGGTTGAACTAAACAAGGCCTTGTACTAGACCATTAATTTTTAAGAACTTGTAAATGCGTTCCATTTGCGAAGCAAGAGCGGACAAGACGAGACCATTATCACCACAAGAATCCATGTAGAGCAGGGCATGGCAGAGCAGAGGACTGATGAAAGCGACGGGGCGAGCCGCGCCAAAACGAACCGGTCCACCACCCCACCCGGCGGGTTCCCATCCCACTGTACAAGCGTCCAAAAAAGGCTACCACAGGGCAGAGCCAGCGAGCCTTCCCTGCTTCCCTGCTGCTGCTGCTGCTGCTGCGCTACGACTACTGTCACTAGGCTACGCTAGCAGTCTACCCCTGGTACTACCACTACTGTCCTACAGCACACCCTCCAGCAGGGCCCCGCAGGTGAGCAGCCGTGCCAGCCACTCCTCGTCGGCGGGATCGCCGGCGCCGCCCGTCTCCATCTCCATCCCCATCCCCATCCCCATCCCCACGTCGACGGCCACCGTTGAAGGGAGGACCGGCAGCGGCTCCGGTTCGGGCCACGGCCACGGCACGGGCGGCGGGGTCGGCGCGCCGGCGCGGGTGTCGACGGAGGCCATGACGGTGGACGCCGCCGCGGAGAAGGACGGCCCGCAGCTCTCCTCGTTGCCGTTGATGGTCACGAACCCTGGCCCCGTCGGCGCCGGCGGGACGGCGTTGTCGGCGATCTCCGCCTCCAGCCACCGCATCACCTCCGCCACGGCCTCCTCCGCGATGCCCTCGTACCGCCCGTCCTCCTCCTCCTCGCCCAGCAGCTCCTTGCCGTACACGCCCCCGCCGGCTCCGTCAGCCTCCGCCGCCTCCTCGCCGCCGCCGCCGACCCTCTTCCGCTTCCGCGCCGCCGCCTCCTGGACCTCCTCCTCCTCGCCCTCCATGATGCCCCGCGCGCTGCAAGTGCAACCGCCGGCCCGCACTGCACGGCAGCGGAACTGGACACCGGGAATGACCGGACTGCTGTGTGTGTGTGCGAGAGAGAGAGAGAGAGAGAGAGAGAGAGAGAGAGAGGAAGCAACCGGGTGGTGGTTGGGTTGGGGGGATCACGGCCTGGTCGGCGGGGGGCGACGGGGGTTTATATAGGACCAGGCCGCGACGTGGCTGCGCGCCCCGTGCCGTCGGATCCGCGCGTAGTACGCCCGACGTGCGGACGTGGGATGGGAGAAACGGACGCTGGCGCTGGCGCACGGCCGGGGGCCACATCCGCATAGCGCTTTGGCTTTCGGAACTCGCGCCGCGCTTCTTTTTTTTTCGCTCGTCTTGTTTGTTCTTCGGGGCCCGCTCGCCAGGGAGAGAGATAGAGGAGGTGTCAGGCCTTGTTTAGTTTTCAGAAAATTTTGCAAAATTTTTCAGATTCTCCATCACATCGAATATTTTTAGACTCATGCATTAAGTATTAAATATAGACGAAAATAAAAACTAATTGCACAGTTTAGTCGGAATTGAACAGACGAATCTTTTGAAACTAGTTAGTTCATGATTAGATAATATTTGTTAAGGTCTTGTTTAGTTCCTAAACGAAAACATTTCGTGACACTGTAGCACTTTCGTTTGTTTGTGATAATTATTGTTCAACTATGGACTAATTAGGCTCAAAAAATTCGTCTCGTCAATTTCGACCAAACTGTGCAATTAGTTTTTATTTTCGTCTATATTTAATACTCCATGCATACGTCTAAAGATTCGATGTGACGAGGAATCTTGAAAAATTTTGCATTTTTGGGTGGAAGTAAACAAGGCCTAAATACAAACGAAAATGTTACTGTGTAAATTTTTGCAAAAAATTTTAGAACTAAACAAGGCCTCCGTGTCACGAGACGACGAGCGCGAGTCTTGTAGGGGCGCCGCTGACCAGACAAGACCTGGACCGGCACCGGCACGGGTGGCGCCACCACGACGGCGAGGACAACTGTAGTAGTCGTGTCGTGTGTGGCCTGTGGACTGCGGTGGGACGGGCAGGTGTGGTGGGTGGGTGCGTGCCAGTTGGGCCGGCGCGGCGCTTGCCGAAAATAGGAGTGCTGCCAGCAGGCAGGGGCAGGCGGGCAAAAGTAATGGCGGTTTGGCGCGTCGCAGCAAGAAACGCCCCGCCACCATCCATCACCGTCCACCAAACCTTCCTTTCCAAAATACTACTACCGAGCGGCCGAGGAGTACATGCACAGGAGGCACAGGCACATTGATGTCACAGCTTGCACACGGACGGACGGGCCTGGGAAGGGAACAACGTCGACGTCGTCGTCCAGGTCCATCCATCCAATCACCGCGTCCACTCCCGTCCGGCGAGGTCGGTCGGTCGGTTCACGCTGCATCAGATCGACGACGCGACCTCGCGGATCGTCCGGGAAACCGACGGGCAAGTTCAGGTCAAGTTCACACAACTGGGGCGCGCGCGCACACACATGGGCCATGGCACACGGCGCTTCTTTTCTTCTTTTTCCCCTTTCCTCTTTTACTACCTTTTATTTCCGCGGCGAAATTCTTCTCCTCCTTTTTTTTTTCCGCTTTGTGTGAAACACAAACACTCAAGCTCGCAGGCATAATCCGCTTTACGCTTGCGTTTTCACGTCTACTACGGCGTTGTTTATAGTCACCCAAAAACCAAAATCTTTTCAAGATTTCCTGTCATATCAAAATCTTTTCAATTTAATACATGCATGTAGTATTAAATATAGACGAAAATAAAAATTAATTGCACGGTTTACCTGTAAATCTTTTAAGCCTAATTAAATTGAATAATGTTTGTTAAGTAAAAATGAAAATGCTATAGTTTCAAAAAAATTTCAGTTTTCAGAACCAAACAAGGGCCTTGTTTACTTTCGTTTTTATCTGACAAACATTGTCCAATCATGGAGTAACTAGGCTCAAAAGATTCATCTCACAAATTACAGGTAAACTGTGCAATTAGTTTTTATTTTCATCTATATTTAATGCTCCATGCATGCGACCAAAGATTCGATATGACAGGGAATCTTGAAAATTTTTGCGAACTAAACAAGGCCAAGGTCTACTAATGTGTTCATGTCTCATTCTACCTGCCGCCATGTCGCGTCGCGCCGCGTACAAGGTGAGCCGCGCGCGCTTGGCAGTTGGCACCCCGCGGCAGGAAAAACGATCGATCGGCCGGCCCAGAGGCTTCCACGGAAACGATGGGCACTTTGGCAGATACTGTGCGTGCGTATATTGCCGCTGACTGACTCGGGACCGTGTCGGTGTGACGCGGCAGATCGTCGTCTTGTACTCTCTCGTCTCCCAGTGACGTACTGTAATCCGGTCATCTCGTCTGACGTGCCGCTGTCATGGCGTACGCGGATTGTGCGGCCGTCCGGGACCCGGGCCGGAGGATATGGCCATCTTCCAAGACGGAAACGGGCACGTACCCAACGAGAAACCGACGAGCGGCCTGATCGGTGATGACGACCGACGCGGCTACCTGCATTTTGCTTTCGGCAAAGTCTATCTAGAGGTTCATCAATCACTGAGGAGGATTCCGAGTAGACGGGCCGTGGAGAACGTACGGCGCCCCCTCAAGTTCCAGGGCCTCCAGCAGACCCTCCGGGCCAAGTTCCTTGTTTGTTCCATTGCACTGGAGCCTCATTGATGGGCTGTAAAAGAAACAAGGAATTGGACCAACCGTCATGGGGGGTCGCACCTGGCCGGCGTCGTGGTTAAGGTGGCCCGCGAGAGGTGCGTGATCCAGCAGCCGCCGCGCAAGGAGGAGCCGGAGCCCGGAGCGGAGAGGAGCCCGCGCGCCCTCGCGGTCGCGGGGAGACGAGGTGGGTGGCGACGGTGAAGGCACCCAGTTCGTGCCGTGTCAGTTTTCTTGCCGCATCCGTGCACCTAGCACTAGCACCAGCAGCGAGAGGTGACTCGTTCGGAAATTTTCATCAACAAATCAAAAATGTAATGCGCACTGCTGCTGCTGCTGCTGCTGCGTTGGGATCGATGTATCCGTGGAACTTCTTGATTCGTTGCTCGATGGTTGAAAAAACATAAGATTAGATGTGGTTTCTTTTCCAAAACTTTTGGAGCTGCTCTGACTTCCTTCTTTCACTCCTCCTAGAATCCGAGGTGACTAAAATCGCCACGCCATAGGTTCTTGTCCGGTGAGATTTTTCATTCCATGGGCTGCAAGAGGATTACTAGTAGTGAAAAAAAAGGGAAAGCAAAAAAAAAAAAGTATGACTGAAATCCCATGTTTTGTGATTCCTTTTCTCTAGAACGGCTAGCTGCTTTTCTTCATTCCAAATGTTGTATGATATCAGCAAAATGAAAGGAATATCATTTCTTTGAAGTTCTTGTGGAAATCCTCGGATCCAAACAAGCTCTAAACTCGAATCTATATATTTCTTTGAAACAAAAAATTATATATATGCTGATCGGCCGTCGTTGTACCCTTTGCCATTAGGCGTGGTGGCTATGCGTCAAGGTAATTTTCTAGTTATTAATAATACCAAAATACTATATCATAAATGGTATGTGTATGGTCTCCTAATCTGTGTTAATTTACAGATGCTGTGCATGTCAACCCCAGCGTTTTAATCCTTCATCTGTTGATACTGTCATCATTTATGCTACTGACCTGAATCCACTAGATGACCTGCAGGCTCTTGGAAAGATCAAGATAGCATGACAACTGAAATATGTACACATTTGCCGCTTATACACTCGTTTCCAGTGGAGGAGAAGGGTCATGTGCTTCAGTGCTTGCGACGCAAAGCATGATTATTTATACCAACAGCCAAGATATACTACCCAGTCTAAGCCATTGCTTGCTCAGCTAGGGACCTAGGGTGTATCATCAATCTTCAGCAGAGTGGATGAACTTCAACAAGAAACTGTGGAAGTAAAAGTTATAAAGGGGGAACAATCTTTACGGACAAAGTAATTTTGGAATTCTTAACAAAAACATCCACCAAAATTCTGGTTACTTTGTTGGATGGGAAATCTCGTTGTCAGTGCTATAAACCAATCAATGTTGGAGTACCACTGAAGGAATTAACAAGCCAGAAGGAAGCATAGCAAAACATGTGAAATTGCATCTTCAAAGTTTCCATTGGCTGTTAACTAATAGTGACATGTTTTCTGAAATTAGTACTCCATCCAGTGCTGATCTCCATCTACTTCTGAGAAACGTAAAACAATACAGTATGAAAGTAGTATTTTTTTGTTCTGTAGGTGCACATATATATTACATTTGTTCTAATAAAGTTCATTCTGAAGGGGTGGAAAACCTGAGCGCACCAAAAAGTCTTCATGCTGAACTTAAGCACGAGCTGTCAAAGCTAATTACAGAGTTAAAGCTTTTTATAAAACCATTCTGCTAACATTTTTCTCCCTTCCTTCTCTGCCACGTTGAATAGTAGTTGAATTCAGGCTCAGGAATTGAAACTGAATACGGTGATGCTCTTATGGTCCTGGTGGAATGCGAGGAATAAGGCAAATGCTGGGAAACATATGCGAGTGATGAAGTTGTACACGGTAACGTATCTAGTGCAAACTTATCTCCCGTGTAAACTGTGCAAACTCTAATCTGGACCGTAGGATGTTGATCCAAGGGGTACATAAGAGAGGTGGAAGAAGGGATTTGTAAAAGTATGATTAAGAGCGGGCGGTTAAGTGCAAAATTACCCAATCTTTCCGTGCCCCTTGGATCAACATCCTATGGTCCAGATTAGAGTTTGCACAGTTTGCACAGGAGATGAGTTTGCACTAGATCCGTTCCCGTTGTACACAGGGCCACTGCTATGCAGTGCGAAAGTCAATTATCTAAAAAAGAGCTCAACTTGTGTGCGAAATAAAAGAACAATGACATGGATACCCCTCCTGAGGATGTGCTGAAGGTTTTGTGGCTACATCGAAGCCAAGCTTTCATGGCAGGTGCAGAAAAATTGGATGTTGTACATGGGAGGCGGAGGACGGCGACGGCGACGGCGACGGCAAGGACGAGGACGGGGGAGCGTGCTCGCGTCGGCGGCTTTGCGCGCCGCTGAGACAGGGGGCGAACACGGCGAGGCGAGGGGGCGGGGCGGGCCGCGGTGTGCGTGAGGCTCCCTGTTGATTCCGAGTAGATGGGCCACTGGCCATTCTGGCCCTGGAGAACATAGGGCTCCTCTCCGATTCAGAGGGCCCACTCAGAACGACCGGGCCGAGATCTTTGTTCCATTGGATTCCACGATGTACTGTAAAAGAAGGAATTGGACCAAAGGCCACTTGTCTCCGTGACCTCCTCAAATATCTACTCGCCTGTTTTTTTTTTTTTTTTTTTTTAACTACTCGCCTCTCGTTGAAAACCTGAGCACACCTCCAAACTCATCGTAAATCATACTATCCCTTTTAACTGTCACTTGCAATTTCAAAAAATAACTGTCTGTAATTATATATTAAAAAATATCAATATTTATAATACATAATTAGTATCATTAGAAAGATATTTGAATCTAATTTTTTAATAAATTTATTTAGAGATATAAATGTTGCACGTATTTTCTATAAATCGAGTCAAACTTATGGCACGCACACCAACGGCGACAATTAAAAAGAGACAGATGGAGTAGGTTCGTTGTGGTGTAATCTGTCTACCCAGGGTTCAAACTTGGAACGAGTACTCATATTTTTCTAGTTTTGTTTCAGGATTTAGTCGTAGGCGACGTTCCCATCAATAGCGAGCTATGCTTTTAGTGGTAGACGACATTCTCGTCGATAGCAAGACATATGTGGTGACTTTGTGAATCTCGAGATCTACCGTCCTTCGAAGATACTCGTAGGGGTAAAGTTTGTGTAGGGGTGAGTGTATGTACTTGTTATCATAGGTGTCTATATTGTACGGTGTAAGTTCTCAAAAAAAAAAAACTAAGCACACCCAAAAGTTGGAGGAGTCTATCCCACCATGCACCCATAGACATCCGGCACAAATTCATGTCATGTGTCCATATATAATCATGCAACGAGCTGTAATTTTTCTATCTAACTAATGCTTGTTAATTTATGCAGCAGTCCACCGTTGGATGGTTATAGACACGTGATATGAAACCTAGCTATGGTGGGTGTCCATGGATGCATGGTGGGGACTAGCAAAGTCTTCCCCAAAAGTGCTTATGCTAAGCGCAAGCTGTCAAAGCTAATTACGGTGTTAAAGCTATATATAGCTATGTATGTATATAAACTCTTTCGTAGAGTAGGTTTTATTTTCTCTAAACTAGAATCAAGGACCATTTGTAGTCCAAAGTTGCTTAATTTTGTGCAATTGCTAAGACTTTCTGTGATGCGCTGAGCGGTATACATTCTGTTTTTTATGAGGAATAATGGTTTTATTTTTCTTGATGCATATATATAGTGTGAAACAATATAATGATGTAGGTTGTACTTTATTAACGTGAAAAATGTTCTGTCAACGATGTTCCCCTCCCTTCTCTTGCCTTTAGTGCCATACATAACGCTGTTTCTAGAAGTATCTGTTCTTTCTATTTCTGTTTTTCCTTTTTATTCTCTCACATGAAATGCAAAGTGCTGTTCGAAAAGAAAAATAAAAATAAAAATAAATGAAACGCAAAAGTACAGGATAATGTGCTCTTTCGGCCCAAGATTTTTCACTTAGGCCTTGTTTAGTTCCAAAGTTTTAGCAAAATGAGCATTGTAGCACTTCATTTGTATTTGACAAATATTGTCCAATTGTGGACTAACTAGGCTCAAAAGATTTTTCTCGCAAATTACAGACAAACTGTATAATTAGTTATTGTTTTATCTATATTTAATGTTCTATGCATGTACCGCAAGATTCGATGTGATGGGGATTTTTTTTAAAATTTTATAAAATTTTTGGGAACTAAACAAGGGCTTACATTATTAGTTCTAGGATGATGGATTTCATATTCAGGCACTCAAAAAACAAGTAGGCGAGCATTCTTTCTTTCATAGTATAGTACATAACAACTATAGGCCTGTCACGACAAGAAATGATGCTTTACATGATGTTTTCTTATGACTTTCTTAAAAATCATCACAGAATTACACTAGTCATTCTTGGGGAGTTAGGGTGATATAACTGTGACAGGCTAACCGTCACAGAGTGTTGTGGCACTTTACTTGTGTATCCATGATAAATGAGCTAACCGTCACATAGTGCTGTGGCACTTCACTTGAGTATCCGTGACGAATGGCTGATTTGGTCACAATTAAATCATCCAACATGGCGCTGATTTGTGTATCCGTGACCAATTGATTTTGGTTATTATTACGTTTAATTATTAAACTAGAGAAAGAAAGTTGAATTACTCCTTCAAAATAATATAATTTCCTATCCATGTCTAACAAAATTGGTTCAGAGGGCCATGTAAGACCTAGTATAAAAATATGGTCCCATTTTGAATCTTTACTGGAACCATATGTGGTCCGTACAGAAGGCTTCGAGATGTTGAACCTAAATCCAAAACTCAGTTTATTGCAACAAAACTTCATGGTAAGCTATCTTAAGTGTTTATGAATCTTATCCTATATAATGAAATGGCAGAGCACCTGCTTGGCATTGCAGACGGGAACACTCATCAATCGCATCCGTAGGATTTTCTCCATCTCTCAATAAGCCAATAACCAATGCGATGAAAAACATGATTAGCGTGGTCCTATGGTTAGTTTGGGTCATCTATTTAGTATTCTCATGTAAATAAGAACCGAAACATTGTAATCTGAACTCTGATAAGAGAATGACAATTGGAGTGTTTATTTTCTAAGTGCATGAACAGTAGTTTGCGAAATAACGAACTTAAAATCCCTCTTAAAAATTCAGATGCTATGTGTAGTTCTCTTATAATTGTATTATGTTCACTTTCTTCTCTCACAAAGTTATTTTTGGATCTTGTGCATAAGTTGGTTATAAATTTACAACCCACTCCTCGTCCTCTCTCTCCTTCACCTCAACATTTAACATGCTTACAACCATTTACTTATTCTAAGTTATAGAAGAATTTGAACAAAACATTTGTTGTGCTTCCTTGTGTGCCACAAGTATTGTGGTAATAAATTAGCACCACTTTCTAATTTGCTTAATATACATGAAAAATGAAAGTTTAAGATATATGATGGGACTAAGCTTTAAATTCTTCCTATTGCCAATTTAAGCATGTGGTTGCTGGCTACTATCTTATATTCCTGTTAACTCTTACGTTTCATGAGACAATTGATGTATTTAACGTCATGCAAGCTGACGACGATCCTACACTTGTGTTATATAAACCTGATTCTAAATATTTTAATACATCTTACAAGCCTGATCCTAAATTTTCTCTATTATACTTGTTGTTATATAAACCTGATTCTACATGTTTTAATCTTACAATCTTAAAGTTTTTTTCTATTATAATAGAAACTTTGCTATCACAAGTAATAATAAACACACGTATACCATACAAGCAAACAAATTAAAGCATCCTTCTTCTTTAGTTAATTAATTAAAAAAGTTGGCACTGTCAGTCATCAACAGCATCCAGCTAATCTACGAAGTGGACTTTTCACTGGCCAACAGAGCATCGTCGTCCGTTCCCCCGGTGCCGCCGTGCAGTTGCTGTCAAGGGATGGCGACCATTCCAAGCATCCATTCCATCCAAGCATCCCGAGCTACCACTGCTGATCTTCCCCTCCATCGCTCCAAAACAAACGTGATTAGCACTGACTCTGGGCGGGGCTTGCAGCCTGCATGCTAGCTAACACTGATGCAGTAAGCAGGAGTAAGCTGCCTTTTTCCTTTGGTCACTTGGGCGTGTTGGGGAAAGAAGACGCAGGCCGCTTTAATGAGTGTGTTGACCTTTTGTTAATGACACTCGCCGATCCCGATTAACCAACCCTCGTTCCTCGTTGTTACTCCTCTTTAACCACAAAATGCCACTTTGCTTAGCTAGGGACTACTACTAGTACTAATCACACAATGAGCCCCCAGACCCAGAGAACCTGCTGGCCCTGGCCCTCCTTTGGTTTTTTATAACGACGTGACTAATGCTTCTAGAACAACTGTTCATGTGTCTCTCTCCCGGTCTCCCCACAGGTCACGTCACGCTGACGCACTGGGTTAGTTTCTAGGCCTTGTTTAGTTTCCAAAAAAATTTGCAAAATTTTTCAGATTCCCCGTCACATCGAATCTTTAAACGCATGTATGGAGTATTAAATATAGACGAAAATAAAAACTAATTACATAGTTTGGTCGGAATTGATGAGATGAATCTTTTAAGCCTAGTTAATCTATGATTAGACAATATTTGTCACAAACAAACGAAAGTGCTACAGTACCTATTTTGCAAAATTTTTTGGAACTAAACAAGGCCTAAAAAATTTAGCCGAAGACAGAATTTTTTTCTTAACTAAACAAGGCCTACTCCGATCCAACAAGTTGCAGCACCTGCACCTCAGCCTCAGTGTCCTACTGTCCTTCACATGAAAAAGGCAACGCAATGATTTAATAGTAGTACTATCTTTTTTATTTCACTCGTAGAATTAGTCAAACACCCTCGACAACATGCTCACCGACACCCTCCAGGTTCTCTAATCGCGATTCGCGAGTGTAGTATGTTAGCACAACAACTTTGCTTTGCTGATTGCAAATTGGCAAGTTGGAAATCCAGAACAGAGTTTGGGTCACTTCATCCGCAAATGCAAATTGAACAAACACACAGCACAAAAATGGGGAGAGTACAGTACTACATTGCATGTCACTACAAATTATACATTCGGATGCTTTGGATTACATGGTTAAAAGTAACAAACCACCAAATCGTACTTGCACTACCAACAAGAAGATGAATGTAAAATAAAAAAAAATGGCACTACAAAAAATAAAAGAGAAGAGAACAAATCGTTCAAGCCTCACACTGCAGAACAGAATGCATAGCCTCCTCCTTTCACTGACTTTCAGCTCGTCGCCTCCTCCGACCCCGACCTCCCCCGCCAAATTTGGTAAAATTTCAAACACGAAAAATTTACAGCGGCCGGCGTTTGATTCGATTCTGCTTCCTTGGGTTTCCTACTGGACTGGAGAAACTTCATCCGACGTGAAAAGCAAAGCCACTTTTCCCCTTTTTTTTTTAACCCGAAAAATTTTGCAATGCGGCCCCTCGGAGGCTGGCGACGTGACTAGAAGGTCCACTTCCAGATCTTGACCCGGATCCTGACCTCGCACACGCGCGCCACGGTGGTCGCCGCGGCGGGCGGCGCCGGCGCGTCGTCGACGGCGGACACAGGTGCCGGCGCTTCCGCCGCCGCCGCGGGGGCCGGAGCGTCGGCCGCCGCCGTGGCCTTCCCTAGCTTCTTTTTCTTGGCGGCCGGCGCCGCGGGCGGGGCCGCGGGCGCGGCCACCTTGACGCCGTCGCAGTGCACCTGGATGCCAATCTTCTTGGTCTTGAGCCCGCCCACCCTGACGCCGGCCTTGGTCTCCAGGTCCACGGTGATGGGGAACTCGCCGGACTTCTTGATGTCGGAGCTCGCCGCGGTGGGATCGACCGTGAGCGCGGACGCCGAGACGGTGGCCTTGATGACGGTGATGTTGCCGGCGTCGGCCGTGAACCCGGGCACGGACGCCTCGCCGAGCGGGACGGCGTTGGCGGCCGTGGCGGCCGTCACGGTGAAGTCGTCGTAGAGGTAGACGAGCTTCTTGTTGGGGTTCTTGGCCGTCAGCGTCACGTCGATGGCGTCGCTCAGCGCGGGCGCCGTGGCGGACGACGACAGGCTCAGCTTCGTCACGCGCGCCACGGTCAGCGTGAACGCCGGGCGGTGCGGGCGGTACAGGAGGTAGAAGGCGCCGCCCACCACGGCGGCCAGGAAGGCGAGGAGGAGGATGACGAGCACCGTCCAGAAGAAGCAGCAGCAGCAGCTGAACGGGCAGGACCGCCCGCCAGTGCGCCGGCGCTTCGCGGGCGCCTGCTGTGGCCGGTAGATGGGCCGCTGGTACATCTTGGGCGGGCCGCCCGCTCCGGCGCCGTTGCCGGCCGCTGCCGCTGCCGGGGGCTGCGGGGTGGGCTTGCCGTTGGAAGACATTGCTCTGCTCTGCTCCGCGCGCCGCAGGGGACGGACGAGCTCCGCACCGCAGGCGGGGCGGGGTGGTTCTTGGAACGAATTGGAAGCTGCGGTGTCACTGCGACTCCGTGAGCTTGGCGGTGAGGTGTAATGGAGGAGAGAGATCTATAGGCGCGCGAGGCGAGGGTAGGGGAAGACGAGGAGGAGAAGGAGAAGGTGAGGGAAAAGGGACAGGGCACCTCACGGATGATGGTTCGATCTCACCAAATCATTTGCTGTTGCTGCCGCTGCCGCTTTTGCTTGTCCTCTTCGTCTTCACCTGATTGGTAGCGGGTATTTTTCCCGCGAATTTTTTCTCTGCTAATATAATTGCTAAACAAGGAGCATTTTGCAGGTTAGTAATCACTGTAATATTTTCTAGTAGTACAAGTATAGTGTATATTCTACTAGTAGTGCAGTAGCATCAGGTTTGGTTGGGCAAGTCAACTCAGTGCTGATGCCTTGCCTTGTCAAGCGTTGGGTAAAATATCGTCGGAAAACCTTGCCCACAGTTCGGTACAACATAGACATCGTCGAGGAAAAAAAGAATGGTTTGGTGAAACTTGCCTTAGAAAAATTGTGTGCTCAAATAAAGGCCAGTTGCCAAGCATCAACAGCTCTGCAAACTGTTGGTTTGAAGCCAGAGTTGCCATTTTGTTTGCCATGTTTTTGGTGGCTCGGATAGAACGAAATCGGCAAGGATGGATGGAACCCAAAACACTGTACTTGATGTTCTCTGTTGCTTGCAAAGGCCACCCAGCAATCTAGTGCATCTTGATGCCGTCACTTGAGTTGTTGTTTCTACAGGAGGATCAATCTGCCAAGTAGCGTCACCGTTGTGTTCTTCTGAGTTCAGAGAAGCCGGCCGGTAACTGGAGATGCAGATGATTAAGACATGGCGCCAATGTTTGCGGTTAAAACTAACTCCAGAAGTAGCAAAAGCTGTATCTTTAGCTCCAACTTACTTAGGGCCTGTTCGGTTAACATGGGATGGTGTCCTGGAATGATTCTTAGCTAGATTGTGTAAGAGGCTGTTCGTTTGAAGGGGAATGAAGCCATAGAAATATTCTAGCTAGGAACATTATTGTAATTTGTATAGGCCACATGCATCAGGATTCATTCTTGGTCGGAACTACTGTAAACTAACGAGGCCTAATTTGTATAATCTTTGATTAGCTGAATTAATTTCTGGTTGGAATCCTACTAACCGAAACCCCTTAATAGAAAAGGTAAGCGAAAAATTACTCGACAAGTGCAATTTTGTCTTGAAACACCGACAGAAAAAGGAAGTGAAAATTCACTGGCTGCTGTGCTTGACCTGCATCCTTGAAGTTGCAGAGGAATCGTAGCAGTAGTATAATATCGACACGTGATACGAGCCTGGGTAGAAACTTCTAGGATCAAGCACGCAATTAACAATTAACAAGTCTACGGATGCTTGCTTAATTTGGCCCCTTTTTTTTTTACTGGCATGAGCTGAGCTTGCTAGAGCAGAGGCCTTCCCAATCTCGCTGTGTTCACTGTTCAGGCATGGGCATGGTCGTATGCCCGTGCACCGTCTCACCGGTCCTTAATTTTTCACAAATCTCCTGGAGCTACGAAAGTATTGTGGAACCCATAGTTTGCCCATGCATACATCAAGAGATGAAGGATGAACTAATGACTGTGTAATTCATAATAAATATATATGGATGCAGATACACGGAGTCAATTTATGAATGCACGTACATTCTAACTCTATGGTCGCTTCCGAGAGTAGTTATAATACTTTCTCCACCTCTAAAAAAATTAATTTTTATAGTTGTCTTAAATCAAACTCTTTTTAAAAAAATTAAATAAATTTATAGAAAAGAGCGTCAAGACACCAAATTAGTATCTTTTTCTTTGCGACTCCAAATTAGTATTATTAGTTGCATCCTGCACTATATTTTCATAATATGGTGACACAAATGTTTGTATCTTTTTCTATAAATTTAGTCAAACATAAAAGTAAGATAAGTCTAAAAATTGATTTATTCAAGAACAGGAGGAGTATGCTAAATTCTTAAAGGATTATATATGCTCGATCAATATTAATTACTTCACTTAAAAAATATTCACGCAAGAACTGGTCCCGGCTCATCTTAACTGTATCGCTACTAGTACTAAGCTTCTAACCTTTTTAATTATATTTCTTTATATATTTGAAAAAATAATACTAATACTCATAATCCCTTTTGCGTTAAAAAAATACTCATAATCCCTCCATCCAAAAAAGGAGTGCAATTCTAGAATCGAGAGTAGTAAAACCTTTTCAAATTTAGCTGATTTTATTGGGAAAAATATCAACATTTGTGTCTCCAAATAGGTTTAATATGAAAATATATTTTATAATAAATCTAATGGTACTTATTTGATATAAAAAAAGTTAAGTTGAAATTGTATTTTGAGAGACCTAATACAACCGTAGACCATCAAAACCACGAGTCACACTCATCGCTAAATGCGCGCGCGGGCATCCTTATAAGCAAATCCAAGGAACAGAGTTGAATTGGCAACTTTGAGGCGCCTCACGAGGGACATGTAGCTTATTATTGGAAGAATAATGTTGTTAAATACTAAAATTAATTCAAAAAAAATGCGAGCACTCGTATCAAAGTCGAGGACTTGAGTATGTCTAGATGGACAGGCTCCACCACAATCATTTCGCTAAGTTAAAATTGTATGACTCCTAGAGAAATGAGAATTTGGTTCTTTTTTTGATGAAGGAAGTACTAAATAGCCAGTAGCCAGGCTCACTCTATATACTGAGACAATGTATGCAGTGTTGAAGGAGGTAGTTGAGCCCACGTATGAAATTAATGGAAGAAGAAACTAATCTCGTGCTCCTGCCTCCCATCTCTTAGTCCTTGCCAAGAATTCAATGAACATAGCAAGTACAAATTCATAGCAGGCTCCCATATATCCGTGGGCACTGGGCAACAGCCATGCAAAGCCTTTGCTTCGGTCTCTTGTCATGCATGCACTCTGGTCCACTGTCCAGCACGTTCGGTCGTCACGTACACACTTGTATTGTATCACATGAGCATTTCCCTGCTTCACAGGGTATATATATGCATGGTGGGGACACATGTATGCTTTTCTTTCTCAATGGATTTTGTAATTTGTATGGAACACACACACACACAGTCACACACACACACACAGAGAGAGAGAGAGAGAATTACTGTTAAGTAGTTAATGTTTGGTACAGTCAACCAGATGTTTGCATTAGTTATTGCCCAAGTTTTTTTAGGGTGATTAAGCTGAGCATTACATGTAGTATCTAGCTATAGTGTTGGAGACTATACATGTGCTGATGTGATGGGCGTCCACGTCATATTTGGCGTCCAAATCCAACCAGCACCACCAGCAGTAATTAAGCAGACACGCTTACGATACCCCAGCAATCACCGTCACACTAACTACCGGAGCGAAAGCGATGCAGTGAGCCAGTGACATCTGACATCCTTTGCTTGCTTAGTTGTGTTGCTTGCATCATTTTCATACGCTGGATCGTCCTTGTGGTGTGGCGGTTATGCTATTTGTGTGTTGTAGCCAAGCTGGGGTTCCTTCTTGTTCTTGCTGGTGCGACGTCCCCGGCAGTCCAGCTGTTGCGTGGCTGCTCGCACCTGAAACTGGGCCACACATCAGGCCCAATATTAACGTCGAGGTATTGTTGGTTGCTTGCGACCTCTACTGCTTTTTTTCCCCTACCTCTCTCCTTCTATTTCTTTTTTTTCCCCCGAAAGGAGAGAGCTTTGTTCAAACTAACAAGTCATCATCATTGTCTTTACACAGAAGACAGATCAGCAGAGCTTCAACACAATCCAGATCTTGATAAAAATAGTGACACACGACTTAATTTGACGCAAACTCATGAGTTACTTGTTTTTCTCTCTCTCCCTTTTTTTGGACTGCCCTGCAGGGAATTTATTGAATTCTCTCTCCCTATTTCGCCGAAGCTCGCAATAATAACCAATGAAATGGTGTGTAGCGACCATATATCTGCCGGGGCTTCCCTTCCTGGAGGCTGGAGCATCACAAAGACTGTAGAGCAATCCGTCTCCAGCAACACGTTTCTATGACTATTCGGCCACCTGGACCTACGCCAATTTGATCCCATCTTAGACATGCTGCAGCTTCCGTACATGAGGGCGTCCTCAAGAATCTAGCTAGCTTGCTAGCTAGTACAAAAAAAACTTTACTGTTATCTGAATATAATTATCTTTGGATAAAAAAATATACAGAGAAAAACATTAAATTCTATACAAAAACATTCAAAATGCATCGAAATTAGCTTCTGGAAAAAGAAAAAAACGAAACTGTGTGAACTGTGTAGTAGGGCCAAATTTTTGGCCCGTCCCTACGGCAGCCTGCTCGCGCGCACAGCAGCGGCCTGGCAGTGCGCCTTTTTTTTTCGGCCAAATCATAGGCGTCTATATTTTGTTTTTTTTTTATTTTTTTTACTTGCAACAATTTAAAGGTTGCCCTCACAAGTCGGCCAGTGACATGTATACCATACCTGGTTACTAAAAGTTCATTTTCATAAAAAAAAAATGAAAACAAGAAACAAAATCTATCTTCCCATTTCTAGGTATTCTGCATATTTCATTATAGTTCTTAGTTTCGACCGTCTAAAGTAAAAAAAAAAAATCATTCATTGTTAATCTAAGAAAATAATAACCTTGTGATGTTAAAAATATAAGAAATTACTAAAAGTAAAACTAAAACAAGAACCTTCGTGACAGGGAGATACTCCTAGGCCCGCCATAAGAGGTGCAGCCTTGTATGACAGGCCCATCTTCCTTTCTTGCTCCTAAACCTGAACAGGTAGTTTTATTAACAATAATAACTTTTTTATATAAATTTTGTCAAAAGCTAGAAAGGTTTGATTTATGACAATTTGAGCATGTTCGCTTCAAATCTGCCAACCATTTAACAATATTTTTCTCTCACGATAAAATCAACAAATAGTACCATTTAACAATGTTTTTCTCTTACGATAAAATCAACGAACAGTACTTTTAGCTATATCTTTTCATCCAAGCGGACAAACTCGCTTACAATTTGGAATACACGGTTCATGTTTAACAGGCGCACCATGGAGCCCAGGCAGCCATCCTCTTCCTTTTAATAGCTTCGTGTATTTAGAATCGTGTGGGAGGAAATTGGGGTTTGTATGCGTATAAGCATACTTTTTAATTAGCAGAGTGTACAACGGAGAGAGAATTAATCTCCACTACTATATAATCCACCAGTTGAGAACTTAGCTAAATGCACCCCATAACCCACTACTATAGTCATAAACTCCACTCAATACACCCAGATAATTGCACCCAGAAAGCTCTATCTTATGAAATTAAGGGACAAGATTAACTCTAATCACTCATTTCTCTTACTCACTCATATCCAACGGACCAAATTGTTTGGATCAAAGCTCATCACTCCTCCCATCCCACAGCGACCCCACGCGCAACTCCCTCTCTCGGTCTCTCCCCGACGTCACCTCCTGCACATGTAATTTTTTATTTCCCGAAGTGACTCCGACTCCTCATCTCCTGCTCCCTTCACATACCCCTCCATCTCTCTCCCAAGTCCCAAGGAGGCGCGGCCGTAGGGCGACGGCGCCCTCGCAGGCGGCGCGCTGGCACGAGCAGGCCATGGCGGCCCTCCTAGATCCTCCGCTGCCGGTGCCCATACTGAAGGTCCTCGCCGCCACCGGCACCACTCGGACGGCCACGGCTGTGGCCCCTGCTGTTGGCGGCCCCGGTACGGCGTGGCGCAGGCGGTGCGCCGTTGGTGGCCACGGCTGCCCCCTTCCCGGCTTCCCCCTACCCACACTAGCGAGGGCTGGTGCCGGTGTTCTACACCGCTAGGCGCTCTGCTTGACCTCCCGTCGTCTGATCGGTTTGCTCCTCTCTCTCTCTCTCTCTCTCTCTCTCTCTCTCTCTCTCTCTGCCGGATTTCCCACTCGTGGAGGCTCGCGTCATCCTAATTTGGTGCATACAGATAGGGCCAACAGGGCAACGGCTGCCAGTACGGGACAAAACGGCAAGAGGGCAAAGGCCGCCGACACCCACGGGGACTGGGACAATGGAAAATGCCATCGATCACGGCCTGTTTTTCTCCTTGGACAATCTCCTGCAGATCCGGAACAGATCGAGAAGGTGAGTTGCTTCGCTTTCTAGGTGATTTGGAATTTTTCTCCACCTTAGGCTGATTCATTAGTTTGTTGGTTGTTTGCAGCCTGAAGAATAATTGATTAATTTTGTAGAGTTAGGAAAGAAGCAAGTTTTGCTCGCTTCCTCTCTGTTCTGTAAACCATATATTCTTTAACGATGTCAGTTTCCATGTATTTAAGGTTTGACACAAAATCTGAATTCTAACCCACCCTAATATGGACAAATATAATATATGGCAATAGAGAAATTGTTAGTTGAGTATGTTTTCGATCACTATTACCATCACCCCTACAACATATAAAGCCAAAGCTTATGGATAACTGTGTTTTCACTAGAGCTACATGTATTTCCTTCATGACAGAGAGGCTCAATGTTTTAAATCTTTTGTTCTTATCTTACAACTAGCATCTTGTCATATTTTGTGGTCTTGCAGGATTGAGATGCTACAGAGTTCAAACATGTTGGGAAGTGCCAAAATTGATGGCTAATATGTGATAATAAAATCAACACATTTTAAATTATTTGTTTTCACAGTGAAACATAGCATTGCACTGGTACTTTTGGCCTCAAATTTGCACTGGTACTACTGAAGTGTTTTAACTTTCAGAAATCAACGGCTTGTCTCATGTTTGGGAGTTGAAATACACACCTACACTCTTGGCTTTCTTGCAGGGTTTTGTTCCTTGAATCTTAATGATATTTTGATTGTTCATTTTATTTTTTTATAATGTTTATCTTATTTTGTATGTTACTGTAGCAGGCACACTGGGGATTGGCAACGACCTCTGAACAGTATGTAGAAGAATCGCAGAATAAGATATTAAAGGTGGAACTCTGAATTACCCTGAATAATTATCCTGACAATTGGAACTCTGCTTGTCTTTTTGTAGTACTAATATTTCTGCATTTCTTCAGTATATAATTATGTGATTTCTGCATTTCAACCAAAACAAGTTTTTACTTGTGTTACTGATTTCTGTTTTTTATTTGGTGTTTCAGTCTTTACTTGGCCAGCAGTTCCAATGTTGCAGTACAAGCACTGCTGCAATTCCAGATTGCCGAGAGTTACAGACAAGAGGGTCTACGCTGGTCTGATATGTGCATGCTGCATGGTATGCCTCCATCTTCAATAATCATCATGCATCTTCTTCTAATATGCATCAACTAACCTGTTTTAAGTAGTTTATATACGAAGTGATAGGAAACAAAAATGCAATTCTACTGTCTATGTGAGTTTGACTGGTTACAGAATTGCATGAGGCTTTCTTGTATTAGGAGTTTCCTTCCTATAAATCACTTACACTTTTGACAAGCATGTAAATGTAGTTCCTTTTTCCCTGTGTGAAAACCAGCTCAAGGATAGTGTTGATAAGTGACAGTACGTAGAAGAATCACAAAATAAGACATTAAAGGTGGAACTCTGAATTACACTGAATAGTTGTCCTGACAATTAGAACTCTGCTTTTTGTAGTACTAATATTTCTGCATTTCTTCAGTATACAATTATGTGATTTCTGCATTTCAGGTTAAATATTTGACGATACAGTTTATAAGATGTCAATGCTTCCTGTACTTGGTCAAGAATACATGAACTAGAACTTAATCCTGGGTTGATCTACTTTATTTTCTTCTATCTTATGACATTTCCACTATGTTAGTACAATTTAGTAATTTACCAGCTAATACTTGGTCTGGATCCATGACGGGGTGGGTAAACTTTTTTATACTGTAAAAATATAGGTATGCATGCAAGAGAGTTTGATTTGTATGATAGGAAACCTATCGATATTAATGAAGGGTGAGTTATTTGCAAGCTAATTGAAGTTCATGCTAGCCTAGAGTTCGTGTTGGAAGGCATCCCTCTAAAGTAGTGGGAAGGTTCTTGTTGTATTGCTGATTGCTAATGGAATTATTATGATATCAAGATCAATTTTATTTTTGATGTACTAAAAATTGCACTATTTATTCAGCTTTTTATGATGGAATTTGTATGGTGGGTCAGTGATAATTTTTTTATTGCCTACCTTATAGCCAATTGACTAATATTTTCGATATACATATTCAATTGCTTGATATAGTACATGAATGCTGCTTGCAACATATTGGCGTAGGGCTGCAGCCTATTAGTACTGATATTAGCCTCCTCATTTTCATGCAACAGTGGTGCAGGCTCGCAGTTCCTCTCTGACTAAATCTAATATTCATGTGTTTTATTGTTTTGTAGAACAAGTTTGGACTTTGCATTCACCAGTTGCACTCATCCGTCAGACTCTCTAAAAGCATTTTCTATTTAATGTTCTTGTGTACTGACTTGCGGATGTGAAGACCGTCAGGATGGAAAGGGGTGTGAAGGCCGTCAGGACTAACTCGCCTCAACTTTTGCTGGGTTAACTAGCTCTAATCACAGCTTGTACAGTTGCCGGCTATAGATTTTTATGCCTTTTCAATTTTTTATCTTAATGTGTCCCGTGCTTCAAATTAAATAAGTTAATTATACTATGCGAGACATGACTTTATTATGTCTCATTATGCATGAGTATTTTTTTGTATTATATGTATGGTCACATATAATTGCATGAGACTTAAACTGTAGAAAACTATCATTGTTTAGTTGTTTTCATGTGCATTCTGAAAAAAGCCGTAGCGTTAGCACGGGCACTATACTAGTTATAAATAGATACGCTGCCGTGCTGGCGACATTTCTCAACTGAGGGTATTATCGAAGGGGCAGGCCACAATTTTTTTTGGACGAAACATATTGCACAACAGACATCACACTTGCAGTAAATGGGAAATTGCATAGATTTGATTTCATACATGGAAGCAGAAGGACGGTGGTAAACAAAATGCCATTTGTGAACTATGCCTAAAAACTGGAACAACAGTCCATGACTTCGAACAAGAGACGAACTGGTATGACCGCTACATGCCTTAACAACCATGCCCTTACTTTATGTCTGTATTATATTTGTAAATCCATTGGTCTTGCGCCTTATAAACCATATGACATCAAGCAGCAGGAACCTTCCTTCCATCTTCAATGAAGAAAATGGCCGACTCAGGTACCTGACAAAGAATAAAAGCAATGGCAACTCAATAATAAAATACAACTGCTTCTGATGAAAGCGATAATATTCTTAACCATTACCAGCACAGGTGCTACAATCATATTATGCACACAAACTTCCCAGAAATCAAGGATTATCATTTTCAACAGTTTTACATGGCTACTTGTCACATACTTGAGTCATAGTTCACTAGAGAAGAGAAAATGCCATCTGAATTATTAGTAAAAAAAAAGGTACAGCAACACTTCTCTATTTATGGAAAAGGTACAGTAACATTTCCTTATTAGCCAAAGAAAAGGTACAGCAACATCACAAAAATAAGTATATTTTCACTAAAATTTCTACTACAAGCAAGATTTATGGAAGGAACACTTAGTGTTTGTGCGTCAATGAACTAAGAAAAAAGAGTGATGTTCCTTCCTACTTCAAGCAGTGTGGTAGAGAACAAAAATTAAACAGGGAAAACCCATGGACGACCTCATTATATCTGCCACCTCCATTTAACCACATTCCAGAAACAAGATAACCTAATGGTACTTTGGTTCTTTAATTCCTATTCCAATCACCGAGCACCAAGTCTGGAAGTAGATTACTTAACTAAATCTGTTTCATTCCTCAATGCAAATATAATTGTTTTACATAGAGTATTTAGGTGATGTCTTCCACATACTGCTGTGTGCTGTGATACCAAATGAATTGTGTGGATACAGTATCAGAAATCATAAGGTCAACACAGTATCAGAAAACTTACATACATGGAAGCAATAAAAGATATAAAACATAATAAAATGCAGAGATGAATTACATCAGGCCATGTATCTGTAATGAACTCCACAATATCATATGATATGTCCCCTTGCACGTCAATTTGCTCCTTCTCAGTTGGGCCCTAAGGAAGAGAACAGAGAAGAATCTGATTCAACAATTGTCAAATTCAAAAACTACAATAACATCACAAACCAGGACAGGGTACCTTAACAACAGAAGCTCCGGTTGCAAACTTCTTCCCAAGCTTCTTCGAAGCATCACTCAGCTTTACACCTAGAGGTTCAGGGAAGAACATATAATCAAAATCATTTCATTATACTGAAAAAAACAGCTGTGATCCAAAACTTCTAGAAGGGTTCAATTTAATATACATGTAGCAACCCATTCTAGTGTACTTTGAAATGACCATTTCACTCATAAAAGATTTCCTTTTCAGAAAACAACTCACCAAACAATTCAAGTCCCTTCACCACAGTCACACATTTGCGCTTGTTGCGGACAATCTTCTCAATGACAACCTCTTGCTTCTCCTGCAATTGGAAAGGAACAATATCATTAACAAAATTCATTGTACCACAAACGAAGAATGCTGCCTACAGACACCTTAAGTGGCCTAAACTCAGAAAGATAGTAGCTCACCAGCAGTTCATATCATAAAATGAAGACATTAATTTGGCCAAACCGCTAAATCAACCGAAGATTCAGCATAGAACAAGAGGTTATCTAAAACCACTTCAATGAGGAATAATACCGTCACGAAAGATTACTTGAATTTCTAAACTAACTTTGAACAGTATATTCATGTCGCACAGGCTAGCAATAATGAGGTGAATTCTTAGTAGTGAATGCAGAGGACCAACCTTTTTCTTGAGCTTACCACCAGGCAGGCGTTTCACCTCATCGGGCTTAGAAGCAGAAGCATCCCCTGAAACGACAGAGCATGAGCAGCACACAGAGATCAGAGATCAATTTCGCCCCCCTTCCAATAGCATCGCCAGATCGAAAGTCGGTATCCACCATTCTCCTTAGCCCCTACCGACTACGGGAAGCACAGTGGGGGTTCAGAGCACGAGGTAAGGCGGGCACGGACCTGCGGCGCTAGTGGAGCCGTCGGAGATCCCGACGCCCTGGAGGCGCTCCCCGACCTTGTCGACGTCCTTGTCGCCGCCGCCGCCTGCAGATCAACCAAGCACATGCATGTGAGACAAGGCGGCAGCGCGAAGAGGGGAAGGGGAAGGCAGGCAGGCAGGAAGGGCCGCGGGACGAACCGGATGAGGAAGCGGCGACGAGGTCGTCCGGGTAGACGCCGGGCGCGTGCGCGCGCAGCCAGGGCTTGCAGCGCTCGAAGTCGGGGCCGAACTCGCAGTACTCGGCGGGGAGGCCGCAGACGCCGCAGTAGAGCACGCGCACCGGAGCCGGCTTCTCCGCCGCCATCGCCGCTGCTTCGATTCGGTGCGGAGTGCGGTGCACGCGATTGTTTGGGGGAATAAAGTCGCTTGTGCTTTGCTACCTGTGTCTCTGCTCTGGTGCGCTCGTGCTCGGCTTGTTCTGTTGGGCCGTTGGGCTGATGTGGTGGAGGAAAGCCCAGAAAGATGAATGGAATTGAGTCTGATATTGGGCCTGTCTGAACCAGCCCAATATCATTCTTCTTTCCGGGCTTACTGGGCCGACTGAGTATGATTCGAACAAGCCCAGAAAGAAGGATGGTTTTGCAGCTCTCTGTCTGGCCTCCCGATAAGGAAAAGTAATTCGATTGTTTTCTTCTCTTCTTGCTTCCTTCTTCGTATCCGCATTATTGATACAGTGATCAGTGATACTCCTCCTCTGTCTACAAAAGAACGAAACTATAGTATCCATGCCAGTTAACTAAACTCAAGTTTGATCAAATTTATAATAAATAGTATTACCATTTATATTTTTAAATAAATCTATTATAAAAATATATTCTATAACTAATCAAATTATACTTATTTTTTTTATATAAATTTAATTAAAGTTTAGACTATTTGACTCTTTAAAATCCGAGATTTCTTTTAGACTAAAGGCCTTGGTCTTGCTTATGTTGAAAGCATAAACGGTAGTGCTAGGGATACCAGCTTTACAAAGTTTCGGCGCACAAACACGATCGAAAGATTAACAGGATAGACAACTAAGCTTACATCAGAAAAAGACAAATTTTAAGCTAAACGATAGCTATCATTACGCATTACAAGCTAGAAAAAAGCGTTCCCCTCTTATGAACAAAATTAAAGAACCTCTTGAACACCTCTGAAGCATAACCATCACCACGCCAGACTTTCTCTTAGAATCACAACCACCCTTCAGATTCGTTTGTCATTTAGTAGCTTGTAATAAACCTGTTAACCAAGTAGTCAGCTCACCACACCTTCAAGCCTTCTTGCATCTTTTCAGGATTGAGTCCTCCATCTTCCTTCTCCTTCTCCAGCTTCAACAGTTTCTTCCACCGAGACAATAATCTCAAAATTTTGTGAGCAATGGCTTTCGGGAATTTGATAAGAGAGTTACTAAAGATCTACTAGTCATTTATAATTTTCCATAGATCAAAATCCGAGAACTATTATATTATCTTTTTTTGGACGGAGGTAGTACATCGTAGGAGTAGTACGTTTTGGGGGCTTAGGAGGAAAGCGCGCGGTGATTAGCAGTTTTGTATTTCTACACGCACCATACTTCGGAATCGAGCCGGAAATGATTGAAAACGATCTTCTGATACTGACGTAGAGGCGTTGGTCTTTGCAATTTGCAGAGAATTGCTATGGCGATGGATCGCGACAGACGATTGTAGTTGTAGCCCGGCTGGAGCCATAGTACGCGTGCTACCAACCTCTGTCAGTGTCACCGTACGTGTAGCGGCGCGCCATGGCGTAGCAGTCGTCCACGGCCGGAGGAGACATATATATTTTATGGGCAGCATGCACCACCAGGTACGTACGCCACGCCAACGTCGTCGTTGCAGGCACGCACTGGCGGCTAGCGCTACTAGCTCGGCAGGTGGACCACGGACCGGTGACTGTGTCCGGCCCCGTATGAATCCTACTACTACTACGAGCTGGTAGTAATAATCGTCGTTAATTACGGCACGCATCAGTAGAGACCCAAATAGCAACGAAGAACGACGACTAATGGGCCGGGGTAAAATGAAGTAGATCGAGTCAATATATTAGAAAGCTAGCTAATAAGCTTCTCGTCTTACTTATCTTTCCTGGAGGTAAATGTGCATGAGCAAAACCGGTCGTGTGTGTGTGTGTTTGTGTGTGAACTTTGAACCAGTTATACTGTTCCCCCGGCTAGCTCCGGTATTGACCGTTTGTCTCTCGTCTCGTCTGGTCTGGCAAGTTTTGGTAGCTACCTCCGATCCCGCTCCCGGAGCACACACACGTACGTACACACACGCACGTACTCCACGACTAGTGCGCGGATCGTGCTGTCGCGGTAGTGCCTCGGAATCCGGCCGGAAGCTAGCTAGCAGGGCACGAGAGAAAAATAGGGCACTACAGGAAACCCAGGCTTCGCCAAGTGTCCCAGAGTTCGCCGAGTGCTAAAAATCGGGCACTTGGCGAAGAAGGCTTCGCCAAGTGCCAAGCACTCGGCGAAGAAACGCACTTGGCGAAATGGCCTCTTCGCCAAGTGCCAAGCACTCGGCGAAGAAAGGCACTTGGCGAAGCCTGACGGCATCCATCCCCATCCCTTGCCACCGGCTTCGCCAAGTGCCTCCGTCTGGCACTTGGCGAAGACGAGGCTTTGCCGAGTGCCATACACGTGGCACTTGGCGAAGAGAGGACCCGGGGAAATTGCCTGGAAGCCCTCTTCGCCAAGTGCCACGTTGCTGGCACTTGGCGAAGACCTCTTCGCCAAGTGCCAACCCTAGCACTTGGCGAAGTCAAAAACTTTTGTTTTTGAGTTTTGCTCCCAAATTTTTTGTGGAGGTTTAGTACCATATATTTAGTAACTTGTCAACGTTTGGTGCATTTTGAAGTTTTTTTTCTATATTTTTTCATTTAGTTGCGACTCGTTGCATTTTTTTCGACGAATTCGATTTGAACTGTAAATGCATGCAATAATAGTGTCCTATGGTTACAACATTGCTATTCTTGCTTGTGTGGGTGGAATTAGGTCAAATCCAATTCCTGGCACCAAATCTCGATGAGCATGCTAGCGGGGCAACGCTTCCAACTTGCGTGCGCGGGGTTTTTTAATTATAAAAAAAATCAAATGAACTCTGAAATCCACGAAACTTCTCCACATGCCTTGATATGGTATGGGAAGACTATGGTAAAAATTTGAAAAAGTTTGGAGCAAGTTTGCACGTCGGACGTTCGGAAGCGTTGCCCCGCTAGCACGCTCATCGAGATTTGGTGCCAGGACTTGGATTTGACCTAATTCCACCCACACAAGCAAGAATAACAATGTTGTAACCATAGGACACTATTATTGCATGCACCTACAGTTCAAATCGAATTCGTCGGAAAAAATGCAACGAGTCGCAACTAAATGAAAAAATATAGAAAAAAAACTTCAAAATGCACCAAACGTTGACAAGTTACTAAATATATGGTACTAAACCTCCACAAAAAATTTGGGAGCAAAACTCAAAAAAAATTTTTTGACTTCGCCAAGTGCTAGGGTTGGCACTTGGCGAAGAGGTCTTCGCCAAGTGCCAGCAACGTGGCACTTGGCGAAGAGGGCTTCCATGCAAAAGGCCGCCATAGACACCCTCTTCGCCAAGTGCCAGCCACGTGGCACTTGGCGAAGTTTTCGTTCGTTTAAAATGAACGCCGGCCCCACGCGCTCCATTCGCCGAGTGCCGACGATCTGGCACTTGGCGAAGACTTTTTCGCCAAGTGCCGCCGATCTGGCACTTGGCGAATCTGCATTTCACTCAAAAAAAAAGAAAACACAACACACACGCCACACACGCACTCACCCGCACACACACGCCACACACGCGCCCAGCGCCGCCCGCCCCGCACGCACGCGCCCAGCGCCGCCCGCCGCCGGCGGCCGCGCGCCTCCGCCCGCCCCGCCCGGCCCCCGCACCCCGCCGGCGGCCGCGCGCCTCCCCGCGCAGCGCGCGCCCCGCCCCGCCGCCGCCCCACGCCGCGCCGCGCCCCGCCGCCCGCTCCGGCCCGCGCCGCCCGGCCGCCGCGGCCTGCCCCGCGCCCCGCCCGCCAGCGCGCCGCGCCCCGGCCCGACCAGCGCCCCGCGCCGCGCCCCGCCGCCCGCTCCGGCCAGCGCCGCCCGGCCACCGCGGCCCTCTCCGCGCCCCACCCGCCCCTAACCGCGCCCCGGTCCGGCCAGCGCGCCGCGCCCCCGTGGCCCGAGACCCCGGCCCTCCCCCGCGCGCTGCAGCCAGAGAAGGCAGCGGGGGGCAGCAGAGGTAGGCCGGGAGGAGAAGGGAGAAGGGAGGGAGGCCAGTAGGAGAAGGGAGAAGGGAGAGACCGGGAGGAGAAGGGAAGAAGGGAAGGAGGGAAGGAGGAAGGAGAGCCGTGCCGCCGTCTCTCTAGCACCGCCGCTCCATCGTCCGACACGTGCAACCTCTCCGGAGACGAAACTTGGTAAAGAACTAAGTTTTTGGTCATTGGGCCCTTGATGTGATTGACGTATATGGTTAACGGCCTTCGTGCCGGGATTGGGGATGTGTGGGCCATCGTGCCCCGACTATGGACGCCGGCCATCGAGCCGGCTAGCTATTTTCTTGCAGGTTTTGAAACATCCCCGTACAGGGGAGGTTCTGTCGAATTTTTTTACTTATGGTGTTTTGTTTGTTCTATTGCTTAGCAGGACCTGTCCGAGCGGAGTCGGAGCACCTAGGCGTTGCGACTCTACCTGCACCGCACCGACTCGCCACTGCGTCAACTCACCACTGCGCCGCTATCCTTTCAACTCCGACACCTTAGGTATAAATAACCCCTCGACCTTTACCGTTGTATTATGTAGACCGGTTTAGCCCAGTTAGGCATCTCCCGTCCGAAAGAGATATGGTTGGTGGTATGTTGATCAGTGCATATCCTCCTTGACCGTATCTGTTTCGGATTGTCCACATACTTTGGACAGCCCACGGATGCGTAGATGAGTTAGCTTCCATGCTCAGCTCCGGTCCGAGTCAGAGTTTCGGCAGCACCTCCGCGTTGTTCTCCGGATACACACTCTCCTTTCTAGGACGTGTATCGGGAGAACAGCGGGGAGGTGCTGCCGAAACTCGGACTCGGACGGGAGTAGAGCATGGAAGCTAACCTCATCTATGCATCCTCGGGTGGGATTAGGACCTATCCTTCACCTATTACATTGTAGTTACGCCTTATAGATGCATTTCGTACTTGTATTACTGTCTCACGCATGTGTATGTCAGAGGATGGAAAACCGTGAGTGGATGTACACGGGCTTCGCATGTAGGACCACAGAGTGGGTTCAAAAGTCCATGGCGTTCTTGGAGCATGCATTTGGCGAGGCCGCTAAAGGGTCGAGAAGGATGCCTTGTCCGTGCAGCAAATGCAAGAACATGTCTAGATTCGAGAAGAGTGAGATGTGGAAACATATCTTCAAGTACGGGTTTGTTGAGAACTATACCCGCTGGATCTACCATGGTGAAGACAGTCGAATTAGAGAGGAGGTGGTGAGAGAACGTCTAGAGGAGTATGATTGTGATGGTGGGGTGCCAGACATGATGGAAGACGCGCATGACGCATATTTTGGGGAAGGAATGGAGGACGAGCCAGAGGAATCCGCAAAAGCGTTCTATGAGATGCTCAAATCGGCACAAAAGCCCCTACATGATCACACAAGGGTTTCACAGCTGGATGCCTTGGGACGCTTGATGGGGATGAAGTCGCAGTTTAGCATGAGTCGAGAGCACTTTGATTTCACGTTGACAATTATTGGCACCCTTCTTCCGGAGGGTCACATTCTGCCTAAAAACACGTATGAGTCAAAGAAGCTTCTTCGTGCACTTAAGATGCCATATGAGCAGATTCATGCATGTAAGGAAGGGTGCATCCTGTTCAGGGGACATCTTAAGGAAGCAACACACTGTCCGAAATGCAATTCCTCTAGGTATGTTGAGGTAAACAGTAGTGCTGGCAGCTTACAACAGAGCCGTATCCCCCATAAGGTCCTACGGTACCTTCCTTTCATACCGAGGATCCAACGGCTGTTCATGATGGAGGAGTCAGCGAAACAGATGACATGGCACAAGAATGGCAAAAGATACAATCCAGACAAAATGGTCCACCCGTCGGATGGTGAGGCATGGAGGCACTTCGATGGCAAACATCCCGGTAAAGCCATGGAGGCACGGAATGTCCGTGTAGCGCTGGCGACAGATGGGTTCAACCCATATGGAATGATGGCGGTCCCGTACACTTGTTGGCCCGTGTTCGTGATCCCCCTCAATCTCCCCCCTGGCGTCATGTTTCAACCGAAGAACATATTCTTGTCGCTAATAATACCTGGACACCCGGGGAACAATATGGGTGTGTTCATGCAGCCTTTGTGGGATGAATTGGTCCATGCTTGGGAACACGGTGTACTGACATTCGACCGAGCTATAAAGAGGAACTTCATAATGCATGTGTGGTACCAGTACTCCATGCATGACTTCCTGGTGTATGGCATATTCTGCGCTTGGTGTGTTCACGGGAAGTTCCCATGCCCAATATGCAAGACGGCTGTGAGGTTCACTTGGTTGAAGAGTGGTGGGAAGTATTCTTCGTTCGACCAACATCGTCAGTTCCTTCCTCCTAACCATCCATTCAGACGAGACAACAAGCATTTCAGGAAGGGTGTTCAAGTTCGCGACCCAGTTCCTCACATGATGAGCCCTGCCGAGGTCCGTGCTGAGATAGAGGGTCTGAAAGTTGATGAAGTCAATGGTGGTTTTATTGGATATGCAGATGAACACATGTGGACTCATACGTCGGGCTTGACTAAGCTGCCCTATTTCGATGACCTTCTTCTTCCACACAACATCGGTGTAATGCACACTGAAAAGAATGTCGCTGAGGCACTTTGGGCAACACTCATGGACATTCAGGAAAAGTCAAAGGACAACGTAAAGGCCCGATTGGACCTGGAAACGTTGTGCGATAGACCAAATCTAGTGATGAAGCCTCCTGCGGCCGGCAAGAGATGGAAAAGGACTCCAGTTGATTACATCCTGAAACGGGAACATAGGAAGGAAGTTCTACAGTGGATGAAAACATTATTGTTCCCTGATGGGTATGCGGCTAATCTGAGAAGGGGAGTGAACTTGTCTACCCTGCGAGTCAACGGCATGAAGAGTCATGACTTCCACATATGGATTGAGCGGCTCCTACCCGCGATGACTCGAGGATACCTACCTGAGCCTGTGTGGCGCGTGTTGGCAGAGTTGAGCTACTTCTTCCGCCAGCTCTGTGCCAAAGAGTTGTCTCGGGACGTCGTTCGTGACCTAGAGAGTGTAGCACCTGTGTTGCTATGCAAGCTGGAGATGATCTTTCCACCTGGGTTCTTCCTGCCGATGCAGCATCTGATTCTGCACCTACCGTACGAGGCAAAGATGGGGGGGCCCGTGCAGGCCCGTTGGTGTTATCCAATCGAGAGATGTCTAAAGGTTATGAGGAAAAAGTGTAGAAACAAAGCCAGAATTGAGGCTTCCATCGCAGAGGCATCCATTCTTGAGGAGGTGTCGATCTTCACAACCAATTACTATACGGATAATCTTCCTAGCGTGCACAATCCGCTCTCCCGTTACAATGACAACGAGAGTTCGTCGAACCTGAGCCTTTTCAAAGGGCAACTTGGAAGAGCAAGTGCAGGTACCCCCAAGACCTTATGCTATCTTGAGTGGCGCAAGATCATGCTATACTTGTTGCTCAACCTTGATGAAGTGCATGAGTATCAACGACAATTTATTCATGAAACCTGGACCAAGGATTGGGAACCTTCTGCTCAAGAAGAAGATCACCTTCTCAAAAATAATTCGCCCGATTTCATTTCCTGGTTTAGTACGAAGGTATCATCTAACTTACCATGTTTGATCTTTTTACATTCCACTTTGGTTGTATGAGCAATTACTGTAACGATCTATACCTGTCATCACCTCGCAGGCCATCAAGGATCCTGATATTGATGATGAGTTGAAACAGGTTGCTCGTGGCTGCGCCTATAGGGTCAACTCATTCACAGTTTACGATGTCAATGGGTATCGCTTTCACACGAGAAGTTATGAGGAGAGTCGGCCCAATCGAAGCACCACGAATACCGGAGTTCGTACGCCCGGCACCGATGATCACGACTATTATGGCATAGTTGAAGAAATATTTGAGCTCACGTTTGAGGGTGCAAAACCTCTCAATGTAGTTATATTCAGATGCCATTGGTTCGATCCAGATGCCGTCAGAAGAGCACCTGAGATTGGGCAAGTCGAAATTCGACATGATCGCGTGTATCATGGAGATGATGTCTATATTGTGGCTCAACAGGCCACACAAGTTTATTATCTCCCATGGGCGTGCCAACAGAATAATAATCTCAAGGGTTGGTACCTTGTGCACTTGGTATCGCCACATGGTAAAGCGCCTGTCCCGAACGATGACGATTACAAACTTTGATCCTAACACATATGTCGGAGAATTCTTTCAACCTGAGGGGCTAGAAGGGAGGTTGGAGATAGATATTCGTTCACTAATGGATATGGAAGTAGACAACGAAGTTGATGAGGACGAGGGATATGAGGTGAATGATGCTAGGGACTTACGATTGCTTGAGCGCTTGAAGTCGCCGAGTGACCATGACGAGGCTGTTAGTAGCGAAGGCGAGGGAGAATCGTTCGACAACATTGATAGCGATGAGGACTAAATTGCATGTAATATTTAATTGTTATTCGTAATTATGTTTATTTCATTTTGCATGTCTTTATAAGTACTTCTTGTGTATTTGTACTAATTGGCTTAATCTTTGTAATTGCAGGCACTCGGCACAATGCCGGGAGGAGGTAGGAGAGCGGGCAGTAGACCCCAGCGACAGGTCGCGTCCCTCTACCAGTCGAGGGACGCCGACGACGGTGCGGAGCCGTCGGTGAGGAGGACGAGGAGCCGCCGCGCACGTACGAGGGAGGAGCCGCCCCCGCGGACACCCCCGGGTGACGAGGACGACGACCACCAGCGGGGGGACGAGGATGACGACCACCAGCGAGGGGGCGAGGACGACGACCACCAGCAGGGGGGCGAGGACGACGACCACCAGCAGGGGGGCGAGGACGACGGTGAGACGACAGGTGGAGGGGGTTCCAGTTCCTCTGGTACCCGCAAAGTCTACCTGCGCGGGCCCTCTAGGCTCCAGGCTATGCCCCTCCCGCACCAGCGCCCGGTGATCAGACCCAACGACAACAAGTAAGTAACCATGTATATTTGTACTATTGGTTCGTACGACATTTTTAAACTCAAACCTCATACTAGCAATTATTCTTAATTACTTGTGCAGGAACTGGATCGTTGTGTCCGGAGAGCGAGGTCGCCACATCAATGGCACGGTGACTCTGCTCATTCGGAAACACTACCCTGGCAAAGTCTTCCATGCCGGGGTGGACGGGCCGCCGTACTCGTGGGAGGCCTTCTACACCGCTCAGGACCAGTCGCTCGGCATAAGCGTTGCTGAGAAGATCAAGCAAGACTTCTGGGTGAGTCTTCATCGTACCGCCTTGGTCAATACTACGCACTTGTCGATACTTCTTCAAATAATGAAAGGTTACATCGCGTTTGCATGCAGAACTACTACAAGTGCGACGAGGGGTACGAGGACCAGGCGAATGCGGTGCTGGACGTGGTCGCCAAAAACCGCCTCTCGGAATTCTACCACGAGACGCGGCTCTCTTGCATCATCAAGCACTACGGGGACGTGGAAAATCGACGGGTCGACAAGCAAGAGGCTAGGGAGATGGTGTGTCAGAGGACCGACCTCACCAAGGAGCAGTACCTTAACGTAAGCACAAATCATTTGTTATGTTGTCTTTCATTCCAAATTGGTTGACTTGAATTCACCTTATGATGTATCAAACACTTTTGATGGCATGCAGGTGTGTCCGGACTGGTGCGGTGCATACCACAACTGCTGGGAGGACATTGTGGACAAGTGGCTCTCAGAGGAGGCCTATGCGAAGCACATGGAGCGTCGGGAGTGCCGCTTGCAGATGCCTGGGTTGCCACACCACCAGGGCCCACAGCCCCTCGCCCAGTACGCCGAGAGATGAGTATATTACTTGTGTTATTCATTTTAAATTCTAACGCTCAATTTTCATTACTTGTGATCGTCTTTGTGTTTTCCTCGCAGTCACGGTCGCACGAGAACCGAGAGTGCAACGAGTACTTGGCGTACGCCCTGGCACACAGGGGCAAGGCGACAGCTCCGGACAACGTGTACGACCCAGCTCACGGGCCCGAGGCGTACACCAACGAGAACGCCTACACCAAGCTCACGGAGTACACGGCGGCGGCTCGCGAGCGCCATGGGGCCGACTTCGACCCGACCGCCCAGCCCCTCGACACAGACCTCGTGATGAGGCTGGGAGGAGGGAAGCAGCTCGGCCGGTACTGGATGGCCAACAACGCCATCTCCTCGTCCTCCGTGGACAACCTCGCCACGATTCGGTCGAGGAGCACGAGCAGCTCCGTGCCCATACGACCTCGGCAGCAGAGCTCGGCGCAGATGGTGGCGGCCTTTCAAGTGACTTCACTTTCTTTCGTTGTCCATTGCTTTATGTATTCGATCATTTCCTTTGCATTGTTTAAACCTTGTGTGTCGGATATTGCAGGCTCAGATGAATCAGATGCAGAGTGACATGCAGGAACAGATCCAGGCCCAGGTACAAGCTGCCACTGCAAAGGTCTTGGAGGAGATGGTTGGCTACTTTGGGGCGATTCAGATACCAGGTGCGGTAATACCTCCCATCCCTCCCTCGTTACTACAGCAACTAGAGGCAGCGCAGGCAGCGCAGGCAGCCGCGCAGGCAGCGCAGGCCCAGGCAGCTTCGCAGGTGCCAGGTGGTGGGCCAGTGGTGTATTTCGGGACCCCGGTGAGTACCTTCAAAGTCATTGATTTCTTTAGCTTTTGCGATCATCTCACAGTTACTAACGGATTCCCTACTTCGTTGTGCAGCCACAGTCAGCGGGTTCGAACCCGACTCCACCAGAGGTGCCTTCTCCACAGGGGCCTTCTCCACAGGGAGGGTTGCACGGTGCCCCTCCTCCACAGTACGTGTACCCTGGCGCTGCTCCGCAGTACACGTGGCCCCCTCGGTGCCCTCCGCAGTTCACTTGGCCAGGGTACTCGACTCGCCCTCCTCCACAGGCCGGGGTCTACGGTGGCCCTCTTCCGCAGGCCGGGTGGCCGACTCTCCCTCGTCCGCCGCCGGGTGGCTCTACTCAGCCGCAGCAGGGTGACCCTGTGTGGGACCAGTGGGCTGATTCACACTCTGCTCACCAGGGGGAGCCGTAGGTACCTCGCACGTCTCTTTACTTGTTTATGTGTTGGACTTAGTTGATGGATTGTGATGGACTATGTGATGGACTATGTGTTGGACGTGGTGTTCGTCGAGGATGGACGATGTGTTTATGTGATTGTGATGGATGATATGTGGTTGTGGACATGTCGATGGTTGTATTGCGATATATGTGATATATGTGCTATATTGTGATATATTGTGATATATGTGATGAGTAATTGTCGATGGATACGCTGTCCTAATAGCGGATTGCGCGGAAATAGCCCGGACATTTTTTTAAAAAAAATAAAATTTCCCAGCTTCGCCAAGTGCCGCACTTGGCGAAGCTGGGAAAGCCAAGTGTAAAAGTCACGGGCTGAGGGGCTTCGCCAAGTGCCACGTGGCTGGCACTTGGTGAAGGCAGAGGCTTCGCCAAGTGCCTGCCACGTGGCACTTGGCGAAGAATACTTTTTAAAAAAAAATAAAACATTTCTTCGCCAATTGCCACGTGGCCGGCACTTGGCGAAGCCTTCGCCAAGTGCCAGAGTCCCACTTGGCGAAGAGGACGGAGAAGCCACCTGCCGTCATCTTCGCCAAGTGGAGATTTGGCACTTGGCGAAGGCTTCGCCAAGTGCCGAAATTTGGCACTCGGCGAAGAGCTCGTCACCGACAAGATCTTCGCCGAGTGCTCTTCGCCGAGTGCGGCACTCGGCGAAGCTTTCGTCAAGTGTAAAGTGGCCTTCGCCAAGTGCGTCAGGCACTTGGCGAAGTCCTGTTTTCCAGTAGTGGGGTGGATCATCCATCGAGCTCGCGTCGATCTCAGCGTCCGATCCGCCGGCGCCCGGTCCGGTCCGGCTTTTCATCGTCGTCATCATCATTGTCATTGCGCGCGCGGGCAGTCCACGTCCACGTCCACCACCAGGCAGGCAGCAGCCAAAGACCTCCGATCCCAAGCAACCGGTGCAGCGCCGGCCGGCGTGGGTCCCGTACACGTACGTCCCCGTCGAACTGGACTGGACTACGGATACGGCCGGAGCACTAGCTCTCGGGAATTTTCTCTGCGTGCGCAGCGGACAGAGACCTCACGGTCGCACACACCCAATCGGGAATTCGGGATCGGCGTTTTTTATACTACTACTTCCACCGGGACGGATCGACTAGTGTAAGTAATATACCTAGCTAGCTTATTCTGTGTGAACCGTGAACGAACGTGGATGATCTCTTGAGCTCCCGTCATGTTCCGTGGACCCTCTGACTGGCCTTTTTTTTTTCTTTTTGGTTTCTTGGTTGACCGATGATCCTCATCTTTCTTTAGTTTCCCCTTTAATAATAAAATTTTCAGTTTTAATTATATAAAAGAAACGATGATCCTCAAGGATATACGATGCCGCTACGTACGTATATATATATCCACGTTTCCCATGCATATGCATCCACCGTCACAGCTGCGCTGATGATCCTTGAAGGAAGCCAGCAGAGTTGTTGGTTTCGACACGCTGTCCAGCAGATCCATTACATTAATTATTACTCATAATTGTATATTTGTATTAGTTGTGAGATACTCAACAAGGTGCAGTGGTGGCTAGCTTGTCAGCTGGTAGCAGATCGATGTACGTGCTTGTATCGACATATATAACAACTTCTATTTATACAATTCCAAATTGTCTACTTCTACCTATGGGAGGATATGGGGCCCTAGACATATATATATATAGCTCACATAAAATCCCCTTATCTGCCCTTAATTTTTTCAACATTTCTTCCACTCGTTTCCTCAAAAAACATTTCTTCCACTCCCAAAGAGCCCAAGGAAATATACAGGTGCCTTCCTGGTCAACGCAAGCGGCGTGACCCGTTGCTTCCCTTCTCTTGCTCCCGTGTCTCCCATCTCGTTCTCCCCCTCGTGAATATAGAGAACGTACCCTAGGCGGCACATAGCGGTGGTTCATGATGTGTGGTAACTTTCACACCACATATACATGTGTAGTATGCAATAAGTGATGATGACTGCAAGTGAAAATTATACGTGCATGACCTCATCAGCTCTGGCTATAGAGTAGTATTTGAGTGTGTGCGTTCGTATGAATAAGTGTGAGTGCTTTGTACTGAAAAAAAATTATAACTCTACTCCCATTGCCTAAAACTAGTACGTGAATTTCGTTTTATTAGAGAAAGTCTTTGACCAACAAGTTATATTTTTGTACATGGTTTTTTTATGTAAAATTGGACTCGACAACTTTGCATATTCATATTGAAAAAATACTTACTTTTGTCATAATTTTCTGTCATATAAATGACATATCAGTATATTAACAATTGTAGAGTGAAGGAGATTATGTATATCTATACCTAATATTAAAGATCAAAGTGATTCTTTTTTCGTTCAATATATATGCACATGCGTACTTCATATCTATATACTCTTATAGAGCTAAACCCTACTAGATGATTTCTCTCTTCATGCAAGGTGTTCACATCATTCCCAACTAAGTAACCTCACTAGATGTTCTATTTCTTCATTCAAGATATCCACATCATTCCCCACTAGATGATTTCTCTTTATTAATTACAAAAAGTACTCATGCCATCTCTATCATAAACCACACTAGATGATTTCTCTTTATTCGAGGTGTCAACGTCATTCTCCACAAAGTGACCCTATTAGATGTTCTATCTCTTCATACAAGATGTCCACATCATGTCTCACTAAGTCCATGTCATCTCTTATTAATTACAAAATATATTCGCATCATCTCTATCACGTGAAATACTTTAAACCTTTAATCTATTAACATATAAGTCATCTACATATGCTATTTGTTTCATCACAAATTCCTCTATAATGTAATCATATTCTATTGGTTCTACATACACTATTTGTTTCATCACCTATTCCTCTATAATGTAATCATATTATATTGGTTGATCTGATACAATAAAAGAACATGTAAGTCAAATTTATGTATATATATACACACACAGTATACAGAATACCATTATAGTAATGCTATGTATATAATAGATTTATTTTTAAGGAAATTTTGTAGCAACACATGGGGTATACTTTTAGTTCCATATTTGATTCGGACTCATGATCTATGCTCATATCAGTTAGAATAATTCTCGTCCAAAATCCAATTTCATACAAGCATATTGGTTCGGTTGCAACATTTGGGCACATTTACTAGTCTATATCTATATCTATGCATGCATAATACATAACGTTAAAGTTAAAGCGGTTTTCTTCCAACCATTTTTTACTTCCTAAAGTGCCATTGCACGATCCTTGTCCTACATGTGACACGAACTCATGATTCATATGAGTTAGAACAACAAGCGTCCAACAATGATACGAAAGTCTGATTCCAAGACATATTGGATAGAATAATGTGATCGTTGAATAAATCTTCATGTTGCAAATCATCCAAATAACAATGCAACAAGCTTCATCTAGGACATAGAAGAAAATTACTTTGGCTATTTCAAACTATTGGTGGGGTGGATCCGCTGATAGTGATGAGCCATCCACTGGAGGTAGTAGCATGATCTTACTCTTCCAAAGTGGCATGGAGGAATGGGCTTCCGAGACATCAAACACTTTAACATGGTGATGCTTGGAATAAGGTTGGTGACTTATGACACCCCCAAAATCTTTGTGCCAGGGTCATCAAAGGTAAATACTTTCCAAGTGGAGACTTCTTGATGATCAGAAACAAGAGGAACTCGTCTCATACATGGTGAGATATTCTATTTGGAAGGAACGCCTTGTAGTGTGGACTGGTGTGACACATACGGGATGGAAAACAACTAATGTTTGTTTAGCAGGATCATTGGATACTAGGAGCCATTGGTACTAAACCAATTTTCCCAAAGCCAGGTACCTCTTGGCCATTCGAGTTAGTGAGCTCTTATTAGCAGATGGCAGGAGTTGGAATAATGAGGCACTAGAATGGAACCTACTACACATGGACACATAGGTGGTCAAAAGAATTCCATTAGGGAGAAGACAAGATGACTACTAGACCTAGTCACGCAAACGACATGTCCTCCACATGGTGCATTCAGCTTAACGCCTAATGATGGAACAAGAAGCATAAGGAAGAGAACATGGGAAAGGTAGAACTCCTTCTCACTAGTATAGAGTACCAACAATGATCCCATTGGAAGAGGCTTTGGAAGTGCAAAGTTGTAACGTCCCGCCTCCACGAGGCCGGGCCCGCTTACATCTGGCAGCTTTTCTAGGATATAGTCAGCCCCCACAGACCAACACTAGTCTTTTCTGCACACTTTGTCCTCACTCGTGCGCACCCGGGAACTACTTCCCGGTCGGTCACCCATCCCTAAATTGCTCTAGGCCAAACACGCTTAACTTTAGAGTTCTTTCGAGATGGGCTTCCGGAAAAGAAGTTGCAACTTGTTGGTATGAGTCTCCTATTAATCCTATTAAGCCCTGGGTCGGGTGTTACATCCTCACCCCTTAAGAGATCGACGTCCTCGTCGATCAACCCCAATCCAGAAACGTCCCCTCTTGGCCACGTCCGTGCATCCAGTGCGAGCGCATATGACATGCTGTGTGACCACTCCAGATCCACACCAGCCATGCACACCATGCCTGCGCAACTGCGACACACGCACCCGTGAAACCACGAGGGTCGGCTTTGATACCATTCTGTAACGTCCCGCCTCCACGAGGTCGGGCCCGCTTACATCTGGCAGCTTTTCTAGGATATAGTCAGCCCCCACAGACCAGCACTAGTATTTTCTGCACACTTTGTCCTCACTCGTGCGCACCCGAGAACTATTTCCCGGTCGGTCACCCATCCCTAAATTGCTGTAGGCCAAGCACGCTTAACTTTAGAGTTCTTTCGAGATGGGCTTCCAGAAAAGAAGTTGCAACTTGTTGGTATGAGGAGTCTCCTATTAATCCTATTAAGCCCTAGGCCGGGTGTTACATCCTCACCCCTTAAGAGATCGATGTCCTCATGATCAACCCCAATCCAGAAACGTCCCCTCTTGGCCACATCCGTGCATCCAGTGCCAGCGCATATGCCATGCTGTGTGACCACTCCAGATCCACACCAGCCATGCACACCATGCCTGCGCAACTGCGACACACGCACCCGTGAAACTACGAGGGTCGGCTTTGATACCATTCTGTAACGTCCCGCCTCCACGAGGCCGGGCCCGCTTACATCTGGCAGCTTTTCTAGGATATATAGTCAGCCCCAACACTAGTCTTTTCTGCACACTTTGTCCTCACTCGTGCGCACCCGGAAACTACTTCCCGGTCGGTCACCCATCCCTAAATTGCTCTAGGCCAAGCACGCTTAACTTTAGAGTTCTTTCGAGATGGGCTTCCGGAAAAGAAGTTCCAGCTTGTTGGTATGAGTCTCCTATTAATCCTATTAAGCCCTGGGCCGGGTGTTACAAAAGTCCCACCAATGTTGAAGGAGTTATGGTGGATGTTTGATTTTACCCCATGCAGAGCGAACCTTTACCACAGACACATTGAGCTGATAGGGACCTGTCGCTTTTGTGGAACCACAATCCGGAACTAATCCACACAAGCGATGTAGCCATACTGGAAACCGTTATGGTGGATGTTTGATTTTACCCCATGCAGAGCGAACCTTTACCACAGACACATTGAGCTGATAGGGACCTGTCGCTTTTGTGGAACCACAATCCGGAACTAATCCACACAAGCGATGTAGCCATACTGGAAACCGTAGAGCACAAACTAGGATATCCTAGAGGAATCTTGTCACATGTCCGAGAAGAACAAGGAAGAACAAAGGTGTGGGTAAGACACTTGCGGTATCTCGGCTACAATACCGTATGGTTTATCAAATCATCAAAAAGTTTCTAATAGCTTAGAGATAAGGGATATTTATACTAGAAATTAAACAATCCTCCTAGTTAGGTATGAAAGGGACTTGGAGTTTCTGAAGATAGGCCACACGAAAGGTCTCCACAAGACAAATCCCAAAGGAGTCTCATGTGACTGTTAGCCTCCAGAGCGGTCTCTAATAATCTAGCCATAACTCTTTATTGGAAAGTCTAAAAAATGCACCGTTGGATGCGTTGAAAGCTAACTTGATTATATTTCCAACCATGTGTAGCATGCTAGAAACCGTGTAGGACGGTACAATATTCAATGAGAATTTTTACCAATATCATGTGAGAATTGTTGACCTTCTAATGCACTAAACTACTCATGTCGCATTAGTGGAGAATCCAAACTACTTGTACCTCGTGGCATTGGAAGCTAGACTTGATAAGCTTTCCATCAAGCAAGTACTTGTTGACCTTCGATGCATTTGGAAATCAAGAGATATATATATCAGTTTCTTTGTGATTGTAATGTCAGACTCGAGAGAAATGAGCAGTCTACACTAAAGTACTTGGGTCTCATTAGTGGGAAGTCCGTAGTACTCAGACTTAGTGGCATCGGGAAGTAGACTTGATAATATTTCAGAAAGTCATTGACCTCTATAGCTTTTGGGAATCAAGAGTTAATTATGACTATTTCTTTGTAGTTGTTCATGCTATCAGCTAGGTGCACTGCTTGTTTAGCTTTTGTGTAATCCATCTTCTCTCCTTGGTCCAGCAATAGCTCCTTCTTGTGTAAACCTTATCAAAGCATTTTAGATATAGTATAACATTCTCAAATATTTCAAAGTTAAGTTTATCTATGAACAAATTCACTTACTCTTGTATCCTCTTTGCACGACTTCGTGTAAGTGGCCCATGAATACGATCACTTGGTTTAGAACATGAATGATCTTCACGCGATGGAACATAACAAGAGCTGGATGTCCTCATTAATAGGTGTGACTGATGGGGCTATGGTCGTTTGCAGTAATGGAACACTAGTACAAAGAAGCACTACGCTGGCGGTGGAATATAAATTTTACAGGCAGTTTCAATTAAACAACGCCTGTAGAAAGAAATTGGCTTGCCTGACTAAAAAACCGCATGTAGAAATCATGTATTTCTACACGCGGTTCTCCTAAGAAATCGCTAGTGAAAATCATATTTCTACAAGCGGTGTAGAAAATAATTTGAAATTGAATTTTTGAGCTTTTCAAATGACCTCGTTTGAAAAAACCATCAAAATAAAAGTTGTAGATCTCAAAAAGTTATGAAACTTTGTTGTTGATGAGTTTTTCATTTCAAATCTTCTTGTTGTCGAAAACTACGTTTGAATTTTTCAAATTTAAAATTCAAATTTTGTAAATGACCTCGGATGGAGAAACTACCAATACAAAAGTTGTAGATCTTGAAACTTTGTAGTTGACAACTTTTTCATTAGAATCCTTTTAGGGCTCAAATAATTAATATATGCTCGGTTTAGGATAATATGTGGGGAACTAAACTCTAATATGGACATAATTGAGTGATAAGTGGAGTGGTAGAGGAGGGTACGTGCAAGGGCGAGGTCTCAAGTTCGAATCCTACCGGCCGTGAAGCAAGCGTGCGGTTTTACGTGAAAAAATATGCGCCAGTGGGCCTTCCCTATAATTAATTTTTTTCATTTTTAAAAGCCGATTTTGTATTTTCTATAAAAGATTTCTACAGACGGGTGGCTTAACTGAACCGCCTGTAAAAATGGATTTCTACACGCGGTTCCAGATTACCCGTCTGTAGAAAAATTTATTTTCACAGGCATCCAACACAGACGGTTCGCCAATCCGCCTGTGGAAAGATGTAGCGAACCGTCTGTATAGTACCTTTGTACTGGTGGAAAGCTTCTGTGCAGCATCGGTTCGATGGCTTGGCTCTGTTGGCTCAGCCTTGCTAGCAGAAGCGGATGCAATATGGGACGATGGAATTGGTTTAATCCACGATGGAACCAGAGATCACATTGTAGTGGAGACGAATGCACAAGAGCTGGTTTTGTTATGGAAGAACATAGCAAAAGCTGCGATCGGAGGCTGCAGCATGCAATATTGGACGACACTGAGGAGATAGCTAGTGTCAGCCTTAACATCCTTCATAGTATTACACAGGAGAGCAACGAACTTCACGGTGCATCTATGTACACATAAGTTAGAAAGTTAGGTTTGCTTTACACCTCCTAGCTTCTTGCAGAGATATTTGTAGGTTGATTGTAATGAAACTTTTGAGTAATGAAGCGCTTCTTTCACAAAAGAAAAACATGTAACAAGCTCGTATATTCTGTTATATATGTCTCTGTAACGCACATTCATATTTATTATATCGTCCGAAGAAAAAGCACATTTCTGATTCGTAAATAGTTCTCTCCCACACATATCACGGTGGAACCCCACATGCATGCATGCGTGCGGTTCTCCTGGACACATTCTGCAACGCGATGCACCTACGACTGTGTAGTATCTGCAGTGTCTGAATGCACACTAAAGATGGCAATGGGTAATTACCCACCGGGTTATAGCTACCCATACCCTTACCCATGAGGAAAGATTTTACCCACTAATTTACCCATATCTATGCGCGGGTAAGAATTCTTTCCCATACCCTTACCCATGCGGGTAACGGGTACCCATGGGTTATCCTTACCCATGGATCTAAAAATGTTTGCAATATCAAAATTACATGTGTCAATATATCACACTCCCAATTTCAGCCAAAGAATCACAAATCAGTAACAAATTAATCAAATAAACTAGTCATAAAAACACATAATCAAAATAGTCTGATATAAAATTTGTCATCTGAAGTCATGAGAAATGGGGGCAGCGGCGTCCGGAGTCGCGGCAACTCGCGGTCGCAGTCTCTGCGGCAAGGGGGAGCGCAGGAGGGGAGGGAGGAAGTGGGATGGGGAGGTGAAAACCTAGGATTGCGTTATATACACTTTTACTGGGCTTGAGCTGTGTGATGGTAATTTTGACCCATGATTCATAGAGTTAGGTCGGGTTTAATTTACCCATGGGTTAAAGGGTATGGGCAATGCAGCCCCATACCCTTACCCGCTTTATCCGCTGGGTAAGACTTTTGTCCCATCTACTTACCCATGGGTGAAAAAATTAGCCATACCCTTGCCCTAATAGGGTTTTTACCCATCGGGTTTCGGGTATCGGGTAGAAATTGCCATCTTTAATGCACACACCTTAAGCAAGCTGCTTCCGCCTTGGCTTTGCATGTGTCCCCGTGTGCATTGAATTGAACGTAACTATTCAGTAGTACCACCCAACATGCATGCATGTTTTGCATGTAAAAATAAACAACTTCTAGCAGATCAGGCGCGCGCATACATAAAAATTAACAACATGCATGTTGCCGGGAAAAGAGGATTAGTCTATTTTAATGTGTTTATTTATTTATTAGGTTATAGGAAGCAAGTGTGCAACGGCTACAAAGTGGCAAGTGGATCCACCAAACTGCCATCTCCACTTGCTTAAAAAATAAAAAAAAACCCTGCCACCGCATGGACGAGGAGGCATTCCTAGATCTGTGTGCTGAAAATAAGGGTGATCTACGCCGTGGGTTTCTAAAACTTTCTTGTATCTATTTTAATGTAAAGTTCTCATATGTATCTATACGTGCCCTCTCTGTATAAGATTTAGAAGTCAATTTAGATAAAATTTGGGTTAAACATGGAGAATATAAATCATCAATAACTTTTAAGTTCTTAAATTTGCAAATGTGAAAATTATATGAATAGATTTATCTTATAAAAATAATTTCATAAAAATATACATATAACATTTTTTCTAAATATTTTATAAAAATAAGAGGTCAAGTTGTATATTGGAGACTGTGTTACTATCAAAAAGACTTCTAAATCTCTAAATCCTATATAGAAGAAGTACACATCCAACGCATAAAAAAACCACAGCTCTATCGTTTATTTGGACGCACGTATACATATGAACACTTGTTGTGAATAACAATGAATTTAGAAACGATCGAAAAACTTCTAAATTATTTTCTACTTTTAAATTTTAAAATATGAAAACAAAAATGGTAAAGTCAGACACAGAAACAAACACAAACTTATGAAAATATTGAGAATTTCAAAAACGAACCAATTTACAGATTTATGTTGAAAACACGATCAAATTCAAGTGCATATAATAATGTCACACCCATATTTTAAGAACAAAATAGGATGCATAAAAGACTCATATGTGCCCCAGGAATAGTCGCACACATAAGTAGACAAATCTCAAATGTACCATTGCAGTGTTTATTACATAGCGGAATATATGTTGAATCACATAGTCTCATACAAAAATGATAGCATAAAGTAAACAACGCTCTCGACGGAAGCTCCACACAGGGACACTGTTGACTGGTTGACTCCAAACCTAGTACTCATAGCGATAATCCTCATTCCAGTCATCTTCATTATCATACCCTGAGGTGTTGGAAAATTGCAAGAGTGAGCACATATCGTACTCAACAAGTATAACCAGGGGTTCATGAGGCTCAATTAGCTGACACTGGTTTGACTGCATTTAGCTTTTAATAGTGGATAGCATGTTCATAATTAAATAGCAATTGTCAAGGAAGCATAAATAATCCATTAATCCCATGATCATGTGTAAGCATAATTAATCTCATAGCATAAACGATAATCAAATTAACATAACAACTTAATAAGCTCATTGTCGGCGCAGCAAGAACCCCCAAGGCCGCTCATAACCGTGAGCACGGCTAGTATACCAGTTTTACACTCTGCAGAGGTTGTACATCTTTACCCATGAGTCATGATTTACCCTTTCGCCCGAGGTAGCTAATCTCTTAACCCTCTTCCTAGGGAGGTCGGCAGGGATCACTATGAAGCCTTTCAAAAGTTCGTCTAACAAGTTAGGGCCGCAAGGTTTCCTTTGCGCGCAGATATAGATACCCCCCTTCCGAATGGCACAATGACGCGCAGCCTATACACATAGGGACAGGGGCTCGCACTATACCCAAAACGGTTCAGCCCCTCCGCTCTTTCGAGTAACCTCTAACAAGCTAGAAAAGTGCTTCATACTGAGCTAAAGCCAGAGCCATTATAGCCCTCATGGTTGCACTGTTGTCCCGGTGATCACTTACAGACAAGATCTCATACAGTTATATGTGTCATTCTTTTATGTTCATGGCATAGCTATTAATCATCTTACAAGATCTTGGATTATATCAAGCACTAGCACATCTACAACAAATGCACTTCAAGTAGGTAGCAAGGAATACAGGTAACAATCATCTATGATTTTGCTAAGGTCGACAAGGTGATAGCATGCATTTGATATATATATATGTAGTTAATAGTGAATAGGTAACAAGGATGATCCCTAGTTATACTTGCCTTGACCAAAGCTCTCCTGAGCCCGCTGGTCTTCAAAAGCTTGGTCTTGATCACCAACGTACAGCTCACCGTCTATTCCCAAACATCAATCAACAACACGCAATCCAATGGAGACAATCATACACAAAGCAAACAAGGTATAATTAGAACATTACACCAAACAGTGGTAAAACAAATATAAAAGTTTATCAAAATATTTTACGCAGCGCTACGATCACACAAACGTAAAGTTCACGAGAATCGGAATTAAAACGTGAAAGATATGAATTTTCTAAGATTTCCTATAGAGAAATAATTAATTAAATGCTACTGCAGAATTAAAAAGTTTCAAAACAGTAAACTAATATTTCTAACATGTAGAGCATATAATTACGAACCTGACGCAATTTGAATGGATAAAAACGGAGTTAAAACGAATATTTTATGAGCAAAACAAAATCAGTGGCAATCTTGTAAATAGCAGAAAAAGTATTTTTTTTCAACCGGCCGTCACCAGCTCCGGTGCGGTGGCTCCATTGCCGGCAGAAAGGAGCTCGCCGGCGACGACGGACTTCTCGATTCCGAGCACCGTTTCGCGAAAGGAAAACACCAGTATGACGAACAGCTCACCGCGAACTTATTGGAACCCTTTGCTTGACCCGGGAGGTGATGAAAACGGCTCGCGGCGCGCGGCGGAGGACTTGGCTCTCGGCGAGATGCGAAACCGCTCGGTTTTAGGTGGCTAAGGCTTGGCTTCGCGTTTTAGATGCAAAAGGAGTTCGCTGCGGTGCTAGGGAGCTTTATAGGGCGCCGAGGAAACGATTTTGGGAAGAAATCCCGACTTCCCGCGATTCGGTTTGGCTTCCCGGTTGGTGTCTGCTCGGTGACGCTCGGGAAGATGAACAGGACACTGCGCTGCGGGGCCAGGCTGCCAGTCACAGAAAGGAGGGGATCAGCGCGCGGGCTTCCTGGGCCGCGCTGGGCCGAGGCGAGGGGGAAGGGGATGCTCGGGCTGCGGCCTGGGAGGCTTCCTTTCTTTTTTTTTCCTATTTCCAATTTCTTTTCTGTTTTGTTTTATTCTCTTTTTTTTTTCAAAGCCTTTTTCAAAAAGGATTTTGAGGACAATTAAATATAAACCAAATACAATCACCACAAAATAAAATATGTCTCAGCATGAATGCACAAAATCATGTTACTAAGCTTATGATAAATTTTAAATTTCCACAAAAAATGTTTATTTGCTACATTAAATGCTCAATAAAATTCTTAAATAATTCAAATTAAATCCTATTAATTGAAATTCAAATTTTGGGTGTTACAAATAATTTAAAAGTGTACCTTGATCTTAGGTATTTAACACAATAGACAATACATAAATACAAGTCTATAACAAGCAATTAATATCTAGCAGGATAATAGGAATTAAAATTAGATGTAGCAACTAGCATACCATTTTAGCATTTACTAAAATTAGATATTATAGAAACATGAACTCAGACTAAGTTAGGATAATTTTATTGATCTTTTTGGAGTACATGTTATATTTTATTTTAAAGATTTATTCAGCATTTTCTTTTAAATAACAAAGATTTATTTGGCCAAAGCGAAAACTATCTAACGATTGACTTTGCAGGTGGGGATCAAACTGATGAGCTTGATGATGCTGGCTTCCTGCCATTTAGTAACACCTCGTGAGGTCAAGGAAGATGAGACTAGGTGTCGTCCATATAAGAGAGGACAACCGATCACTAGTAGAAAGATTGCAGTTGAATGGTGAGTAGCCTGTAATTAATAAGCTGTGTGACCTGTGCAGTTGGTCAAATTCAGTTTAAACCAAATTTTGAATTTGGAATATTTTAAATTAAAAGTAGAAAACGGTCAAAAAAATATCTAAACCGCTTTCTACTTTTACATTTGAAATACTAAACATCTTAAATAAAAAAAGAATACGGCAAAGTCGAATAAGAAAATACGAATTTGATCGAATTAAATATAGAAAACGATGCGGCTCAGTTTTGTTCGGGATATTTCTATTACGTTGTCGTGAACCCACGGTAGATTCCCATGGCCACTCCAAGAATATAGTTCAACTGTATTTTTTCTGAAATACGAGCAAAATGCACCATAGGTGCTAAACTGTTTCTATATTTTCATCTAAGTTCATAAATTCTTAAAATGATTATTTATGTCCTTCCAGTTTTCAAGTAGTTCACTTGAAGTGTAAAGTCAGGTTGCAATACTAGAAAACATTAACGGAGGCGGGCCTTTCGATTAACGGAGACAGGTAAACTATTCGCCTTCGTCCAATGGTCATAGTTAATCTAGATCTACGGAGATGGTTGGTTCGTCCGTCACGATTAATATATTAAATGAGGCGTTCGGCCATTAATTGATCAATCAAGAAGGGTGATTAAAGCCGTCTGCCTCCGTTAAACTATTAATGGTGGAAGCTTTTATTACATGCCTGTCTCTGTTAGTGTTTTTTAGATTAAATAAATATTTTTTGGAATTAGAATTTGAAATCTATTTTCGCAAAATTAAATACAGACAAAGTAGAAAATATGCATACAAAGGACAAACATACATTATATTCATTCATGTGTCCTCCTTATCGTATCACGAACCAACATTAAGTTATTACATTAGATGCATGTCTTTCTTATCGTACCACAAACATACTATTTCACATTCATACATGTGAAACTAAGATCATCACTTATTTATTGGCCTATCCAAAGATATGTCGGGCAACTTAAATATAATCCCTGAGTTCTAGCATGGTGCTCTAGTTTTTGATTTTCTCATACTTCTTCGCCCTTGCTAACATGCTCTCCTCATTGAAGAATGTTTGCCCAACATGCACGTACGAGTCCATGAAAAATATACATATGTCCACTACTATTTAAGTGATGTTCTTATGGTTGACCTTTTCCTTCTCTCACAAACTTTTGTGCCTTTTGGAGCTGGCGCCAGCTGTCGCGGAATTTGCCGCTCTCTCTAAGAAGGTTGTTTGGTGCATTGCTCAATATATAATACATCATCATCAGAACATATAGAGAACATGCACGATATAATAGCACATATGATACGTACCGAGAATTTTTGCCTCAGTTTCAGTGTTGTGCCATTCTTCTTCCTCTTTCTCAAATCTATGATCCATTGCACGTACTTAGGGTAAGCGTTGTATGAAAGTCACTAGCGTCAACAACAAATTTAACACATATGTCAAGTGTAAAAGAATAAGTATTATCACTTACTATCGCAATACACTTCTAAAATCCTTGTACTCTTCTTTGTTTGATTCCTCCAAAGAGTCGAATACAACGACCCTTTCATCCTGAGGATGGATTGAAAATGCAATCCAGTGGCCCATCATGTCCTCGCTGCACCATTCAAACAATATAGATTTTAAATCTTCAAATATGAGAAGTGGTGATCCCCGTAGCTATATATGTGTTCCAAGTATCCTTTTGACTTACGCGAACTAGTGAGCAACAAAGATAGATCGATGTTCCCTGACCTTCTACATGGCTCTGTACATGTAAATTCTCGCATTATACTTCAATTCATTGTGTAGTATTTTTCTAGGCTTGCTCTCTCTCTTGCGGGTTCAAGCTCACTAGCTTATCATGTGTGTCTGGTATATTGTAACCCGTGATGACCCTTTGTGTAATATGCATCGAAGATAGGTAAATAATATCTTTGCCCATTACCTTACATACATATAGGACTGCATCCGGCAAGGACAAGTCATCATGTCATATTAGTTTCATCCTAAAGTACCTACAACGATGCAAAGGTGAAGTCGTATTTACCTTATAGGGCAAACAATGTCACTTGAGCGACGTCGAGGTCCTTGTGCCACACTACTCTTCTTTGCTGCCTTCTTCTTGGCTCACTCCAGGCTCCCTCATCATTCGCATCCATGCGACAACCGCCATTCCTCTTGTATCAATCATATGTTGTAGTGCAGACAACTCTCCAAGTTCTCATATTGGCCCCGATATAGGATATAGTTATTAGGCCATGCGTGGAAACTTTTTAAGCTTTAGCGCCACTGGCCGAATTTATCCTTTGGGTATGTAGAAGCAAGGATATGTAAGAGCTCACTTAAGCTAGTGTCAGACCAGCCATGATGAGCCTTCATCTGGAGGTTAAAATGTAGCATTGTCCACAGCTTCAGACAATCCTTATAGAGGTGATTAATTGTTGCCTACTTTATCTCTTTAAAATTCTCTAGCCACCTGTCTCCCAAACAAAACATCATTGTGGTCAAGGCGAGCAAGTCTCTCAAAACACTTCGCATCCTTGGGCTCCATCAGCAGTCGACTCACCATCCCCATTGTCGCCCCCACTGCCATAGTTGGCCATGTCTTGGAGTAGATCATCCATCATGATGTAATCACGATCTGCATTGTTGCTAGTAGTAGTGTTGTGCCTACTGCTATAGCTGATGATGATGAGGGTTGTTGTCCTCTATCATGTTGTTCGACAGTCGTTGTTGTAGTCGACATCGACGAGTTTCCTCTAGATGCAGCGTACTCACATCTACATCAGCGTAAAACTTCTAGATGGTGTAATCCTTGATAAAGTCAATCCAAACCAAGTGAGATTGTACCACGTCATCTTCCTAGGCAAGCTTGTTCTGGCAGCGGTTACACAGACAAATGATGTGCGGCCGCTTTAGACTCAGACGTTGCTTTTTCGTAGTGGCAACAAAACTTTTTCACCGGAACGAGGTAAGATGGATCCAACCCCGATGCCTGGTACATCCATTCATGCTTGTCCATGCCCACGAACCATGCACACAGTGAAAACGGTATATAAGCAGAGCAGTATTAAAAAAATACAGTTGAGTAGGTCTAAATCGGTTTTCTCTCCCCTCTATTTAGATCTAAATCTAGATCTAGATCTAGATCTAAAAAGAAATCACCCAAATATTGTAAAAGAGAGAAGAATGAAGATTGGAGAGCGTGTAGCAACCTCTTGCGGTGCCCTCCTTTAACAAATCCAAGGGCAAAACTTCCCCCCTAAGAAATGCTCAATTTTTTTTAGGGTTTTGGGGCTCAAAACCTGCAAAAAATAGAGGAGAAGCCATGAGGAAGAATGATGGGGCGGTCGGTTGGGTGCTGCATTTATAGCCCAGGATAACTAAGACAGTCAATTAAGTGAAACCGCCTTGATTAATCGTATATTAACCAATGCAATTACTTTGTACCAACCACCTCCGTTAGTGGATTAACGGACACAAACAATCTTAAGCGCTTTCCTTGGTTAATATCGATTAATCGAGATAGTTGTTTTGAGGTGACCGTTAATATATTAACAGAGACGGTTGTGTTAGGTCAACTGCCTTAGTTAATCAATATTAACTGATGCGGGCGCCTTATGATGCTCACCGCTATTAAGGCTTAACTAAGACGGTCGCTGGGCCGGCTGCCCGGCCACCGAAACGAAGGCGGGCAACCAGCCCCCGGAGCTCCAAAGCGAAACGCCGTGTAAAAGTTTTACTGTAGTAATGTTGAGTTAACTAGCTACTTGAAAAGTTAAAGGGCCTCATATGAGCACCTTAAGAGTTCTCTCTTTGACTTATATAGTTGTATGCATGTATTAACTATTATTTCTAAAATAAATTACTGTAGGGGCTCTCGCCCGGCCCCTCCAGTTTTCTTAAAACGAAATAGACCCAGCCGAGACTTTGAAAAAATGAATGAAGTCTAAGGACGCCTTTCACTCTGGAAATAACATACGATCCATCGCCACGGATAGATCCAAGACAGAGGTTAGTTGAAAAGAGAAGAGTAAAGCTTAGATAAGGCACGTACGGTGTCTTTAGCTAGCTAAGGCCATTCTCTGTCCCTCTCTTTTCCACCGGGTGGCCGTTTTCTTTCTCGCTGCGCAGCCAAACCAAATTGACCGTAGACTCCCCCCCGGTCGCTCCCCGGCCATGACTTCGCCCCACCGATTTTTCTTCACTCGAAACCAGCACGTGCGTTCTCTCCCTATCGACCCATGCATCCATCTCCTTCAATTCCTTCTTCAATTCATGACCGGAACGCATGCACCCAACAACAAAGAGATACAGCTTTTGGCCTTTTTGCATCTTCGTCCAATATTCCTAGCTAAGCTAGCTATCTCCATCTATATATACGCATGCATCCAGACCACAGGCGCTCATCCATATATCCCTCTCTCACTATACAGCTTTGGTAGCTGCTACTATTGCAGTCGACGACTAGCTAGATAGCTCTCGTCTCATATGAGCTTATTAATCGGCTTCATCATTCGTAGAACAAGCAAGCAGTAACTAATAACTAACTGGCCGGCTTGTTGAGGAACCAGCCACGCCTAGCTAGCTGAGACAGGTAGCATATGGACATGGATAGCTGGCTCCATGGCTACGCCACCACCAACGCGGCCGGCAACAACGGCTTCATGTGCGGCTACGCTGCCAGCAGGTATGCTTTAATTTGCTTTTCTTGGCTCAAGCAGTTGATGATGAGTGTTCTTGCTCTTAGCTTGTTTCTGGTAACTTGCTGATCTGACTGATCACCCTCTCTGCACGCACGCACACAGCTGCACCCCTGCAGAGCTGCAGTTCATGGAGGGCGAGCAGCAGCAGTTTCTCATCAGCTCGCAGATTCAGCACCACCTCAACCAGGTAAGCTAGCTACGACCTTCAATTGAAGGTTCAGGAGTCAGGACACACAATTGAAGGTTCTTAATAATAACTCCTTATCGATATCAACATATAATATATGCAGATCAGCATGCGCATGAACATGGACGACGAAGCAGCAGTCTACGTGTCTTCAAACGACGGCGACATGCACGATCGATATCCTATCGTGGAAGGCCTCCTCGACGACCCGCACCACGCCGGCACCTGCAGCTTCCCTTCGTTCTCCTCCTCCTCGATCTCGCTGCCTGCCTCCGCCTCCCTGTCCTGCAGCCCGGCGAGCTCCTCGGCGCACATCCTCGCCGCGCCAGCAGCTGCGGCCGGCGGCTGCAACCAGCAGTACCCGGAGGTCTCCTCGCACGTGCCACTGTTACCACCACCACCACCGGCGCCGCACGCGGTGCCAGCATCTTACGACCACCAGTACACCAACCGTCACGCGCCGGAGTCGCCGGCCAAAACCACCACCGGTGCGTTCAAGCACTACGCGCGGCACCTTGGTCCGAAGAGGCCGCCGAAGCCCGGCGCGTGCGGGCAGAGGATGTTCAAGACGGCCATGTCGGTGCTGTCCAAGATGCACGTGGCGGCGAGGTACAGCCAGCAGCAGTACTACTACCAGGCGGCCGCCGCCGCCGAGGCGGCGCAGCCACCGTCGGTGAACCAGCTGCAGCACATGTTCTCGGAACGCAAGCGGCGAGAGAAGCTCAACGATAGCTTCCACGCCCTCAGGGCCGTCCTTCCCCCTGGTGCCAAAGTACGTATATATACACGATCGTGTGTGTATATATATATATGTCATGCATGTCTTTGTGTCTGATCATATATACATGCATGCATGAGCTGCTTCTGACGAACGAGTATTCATTCATTTGCTTCGTGTCGATCTTTTCTGTACGACGACAGAAGGACAAGACGTCGATACTGATCAGGGCAAGGGAGTACGTGAGATCGCTGGAGGCCAAGGTGGCCGAGCTCGAGGAGAAGAACATGTCGCTCGAGTCACGGCTGACCCGCCACGACGGCGGCCGCAGCAAGAACGGCGGCAGTGGCGGCGACGACCACGACTCCGGCGAGACGACGAAGGTGCAGGTCGAGATAACCAGGGCGGCGAACGAAGAAACGACTTTCACGCTGACGATAGCCGTGAGGTCGTCGTCGCCGTGCAACATGACGGACGTGGTGGTCCGGACGCTGCAGTGCCTGAAAGAGCAGATCGGAGATGGCGTCAGCCTGGTGGCAATGAGCACCAGCACCAGCGGCGGCGGTGGCGCTGGGCCTGCAGCTACCGGAGTGAAGAACGCCTCTCCACGAGCTGTCCTGACGATGCAAATCAAGGTATACTCCACTATTCCAATATCTGTCTCACAAGTCATCACATGACATGATGATCGATCATCTTAGTCATGCATGCATCATTATATTAGCCGATGACGCTCAATGATTCAGTCTGACATACATGTTAATTAGTACTAGATTAGTTACAGTTGTTAACGGTGGATGAATCATAACATTTTCGTTTGGATGTGATAGATGCAGAGAAAACTACAAGCTAGAAATGCATGCGAAAGTCGACTTATATACTAGTATTTATCAGGAAGATTTAGTATCTGCTATGCACCAAAGTAAACCATGCATGCATATATGCAATGCAATGTTCTAAAAAAAAATCATGCAATGCACTGTGTGAAAATGAAGAAGACTTAAGGTAGAAAACTAGCTAGCTAGCTAGTAGTAGTACACCAAGAAGGTAGGAGATGTCGTGCACCAGGTTGATATGAAAGCAACCAACAGTCCGACCGAAGAATCTTTCATTGACTAATGAAGGGGTTATAGGGTGCACATGCATGCATATAGTACTTTGTTTATGTAAAATCCAACAGGATTTTCCATGAAAAGTAAAACCCCTTGAAAATTGAAACCAGCAGCCTCGTGAGGGTGGAACAAAAAGAAATATCTGCATGCGTGCAGTATGAACGCGCTCTCACCTTCCTTGGCTTCTCAGTATCTCTTATATATAAAAAATAATACTCATGCATGCGTTGCCAATTTTTCATCCGTTGATCGACGTATGGGGTTAGCCTTAGCTAGGCGCTGGCAAATACTGACTGACTAACTGCATGCATGACGCGGCCGGCGTATATATCTGACGGCGACACGTACTGTGTACTAGCTACCTGTGATCGTGAAAAGCTATCAATTTTCGTTCGATCTCCTGTGTGAAAGTGAAACTACCTGTTGTACTTGGTGAAACGACTAACGGTGTCTCTTACTCTCTTGTCGCTCTCGCTGGTGTCGCAGTCTCCGGGAATCGACTGGGAGGAGCAGCCGGTCAAGGACGCCGTGGCGAAGGTCGTCGCCGACGCGCTGACGACGACGACGACATCCGCGGCGGCCACCACCGGCAGCAGCTGCTTCGTCGAGGCTTCTCAACTCATCAGCTAATAATAACCATCCGGCCGGCCAGCACACACGCCGTTCGTGCGTACGTGCAGATGCAGCTGTGAGACACGCACGCCGCCGCTAACCGAGAAGGAACCAAAAGACTGGACGACACGCCCCGGCGCCCGTGGATCTTGACACCTACGAGACCAGCAACCAACCCACCATTATACTGTTAGCAGCTGGTCCGGCCCAGGTCAAAGCCGCGCGCGGCCGGGCGAATGGATCAGACACACGGCCGGACACCATTAATTGGCAGCAGAAGCTTAATTAGAGAGCATCATCAGGCAGGGACTACGTACTGGCATCAGGAGAAAGAAGAAGTGTCAACCTAGGACCATTTTTTCTTCTTCAATGACGACGTATGGCAGATGTTGACGGGTCGAAAGATGATGCAGACGATGACGACAAATTATTATTATTATTAATTACATACTTTCTTTATTTTAAATTATAAGATGTTTTGATTTTTTTTTAGATATTTAGCTTTAATTTACTATGTATTTAGATGTATGTATATCATGTATGTCTAGATAAAGGTAAAATCAATGTATAAAAAAAATCAAAACATCTTATAATTTACTACGGAGAGGAAGTGCTGATGATCTATGGAAAAGTACACAGACCCTGCATAGTACTCATTAGCAGTAAGCAGTTGCAGCTAGGAGTAACTAATAACATGTGTCAGCTGTCAACCTTAAAACTTTTCAGTCGTTTCTTTAGCTATTTATTAATCTGGAACTCTCTGATTGCATATTAGAGCCTTAGAGAGGAGTGTGACTGTGACTGTATGTGTTTATATTAGTCTCGCCATATACATGCGTACGTGTCTTAATCAATGAGCAATCTCTCCCTCTCTCTCGCAGTCCAAGCTAGCTCGCTAGAGATGCCCATATATATACGACTAGTACTGCAGATACGAATATACCCATTAAAGGGCGTACATGGGTGTGATGGCTGTTGTCAATGTCAGCACGTAATATACTTTTATAATTTTTTTACTAGCTCAGCACACTATATTAACCAACCATATTGGTAATCCATACGAACCGTTCAATGGAACGCGCTAGTTGTTGCGCGTTCACCTAGATGATTTGCAATTCGGGATTATTCAACGATTGTTATCATCAATCTAATAATACTTTTTAGAATCAAATAATTTCCATCGCGCTTGACGGGCTTAGAATCAGACTTCATATAATCGTTGTACTCGTGCTGTTCCGACTTGTATGAGCATAAGCCATGAGCCCACATCACATACGTAGCATGAGAGCATAAGGGTATATATTATGGGAAGTAAAAAAAAGATAGGAAGAAGAATTTAATTGATCTCTTCTATTTTAATATTAGACTAGCAAAACATATCTATGTGTTGCAACGAAACATACACTTTATCATCCGATGACCTGAACAACTTGCAACTCAAAGATTTACATAATGGTCATGTCATCTAACTCCGTATTGTCACTGGAGACATAGTTCTAACTTGTATGAGTATTATAGTAGTGAGTTCAAGCCACATGCAAAATAGGGAGGAGGCATGAGAGCGTTCTAGGAACTATAGAAAGAAATCCCTTAGTCTTTAATATTATGTGTATAGACTATTGCTAATCGGACCATGTTAACCCTCACAAAAAAATGTTAGAAAAAATTCTAGAAAGATGGAGTTGGCCATCAATTATCCATATCTTCCATTATAAAAACAACACAAAGTATAACCCCTAAATCTGCATCAAAATTACCCATTATGAAAGATCCTCTAAAGTAATTCCCGAATTTGAACTTAAATTACCCACCATACCAATATGATAGATAACCACTTATAAATTACCACTTCAACTATTATTAAGAATAAACTAAAATATATGGATAGAGGATGAAATACAGTAGTAGATAATTAAGTTGTCATGATTGAATAGAGATTATAGAGTACTCGTGTGCATATTACTTTTCAAAATGAACAAAAAAAAGAAAGGACAAGAATAACTAATTTCTTTTAGATGTAGGTATTAAAAGTGGAATTAACTTTTAATAATTATGTCTCCAGAGATTGTAGCCGTGTAGAAAAGCTTTTTTTTTTACAATTTTTCATTGGCAAAACTTGCCATTTTTGTAAACGTATAGACTACTATACACGTAAGTAGTATTTATGCACTATATTTTAAGTTCAATATAAAACAGAACTTATACCACAGTCTTTTATGATAAATTCTAGAAAAGACAAAATAAACAAGAAGACACGACAGAAAGGTGAATAGGAGAAGGTTTCTTATTTTTGGGAAATTTATGAAAAACTTGATTTTTTTTGGCTGCTCAACTTCTTCTAACGAAGAACTTGTTCCAAAAAAATATTTTTCCAGAGGAGTAGGTAAGTTTTGTTTTGACAACTTCTCAGCTATAACTTTCATGAGAACGTAGTAACAACGAAAGCGTTAAACTTTATATTTCCAGAAACTTCCACCAACACAGGTCAATATACACGTACTAGTTTTTCGTCGCTCAACATCTTTAGAAAACTTCTTCAAAATAAGTTTGAGAACAACTCGTTCAACACTATTTTGTCAAAAAAAAAACGGCTCAATCATCAACTAAGTTTAATAAAGAAACCTATGGAAGCACGACTTATAAAGAGCACATAGTGATGTCTTTTATGATAAACCTGAACGAAAGAAAATTCTAGAGAAAGACAATATAAATAGTGCCTATAGCTTAGTAGCTAGCAGGATAGCGTGCGTGCCATACAGCCATAGTAGTCAAACAGGAAATTTAACGGTTGCTGCTGGCTGCTGCATACAACAAACACGTAGCAAGATCGATGATCCCGTACGTGGACAGGACAGGAGCTGAGGGCCCTCTCGTGCTGTCACGAGTCGCCATTGAAGATTGAACAGCCAGAGCGTAGCGGCTTTAGCTTAGATTAGAGAAGCTGAGGGCCGTCGTCAGCTCGCACCGCCGGTCCACTGCCTTGTCGCTCAAGTCAAGGTGATATTTCATCGATGCTAACCTTTTGCTTGGATCCGTTTGACTTCGGTTTGTAGAAATTGGGAGAACGAGAGTTAACCCTTCCTGGGTCTCTCGATCGGTACGTGTTATATTAGGCAGAGAACAGCCCTCTGCGTGGCGCTTACAAAGTGGAGATAGTTACAACAACCTCTTGGATCTCAACTACCTATACCGAGACTTATGGTACAAGTTACAAGTATCTAGATTACAATCTATTGTCTAACACCCTCCCTCAATCTCAGCCACTAACAAGGTTGAGATTGTCTCTAAAAAACTTCATCTTGTGAAATGCCAGAGGCTTGGTAAACCCATCTACAAGCTGATCATCAGTGTGTATATATCGAATGTCAAGCAACTTTTGAGCTACCCTCTCACGAACAAAATGAAAATCTATCTCTATATGTTTTGTGCGAGCATGAAACACCGGGTTTGCAGAGAGATATCTTGCACCAATATTATCACACCATAGCTGACCTACCGGCTGATGTGAAATTCCAAGCTCAGTAGCAATTGTTGAACCCACAACAATTCCGCGGTGGCATTAGCTAAAGCCTTGTACTCAGCTTCAGTGCTCGACCTTGACACCGTAGGCTGCTTCCGAGCACTCGAAGAAATCAAATTTGAACCAAGGAAGATAGCAAATCCACTAGTGGATCTCCTGTCATCAACATAGCCTGCCCAGTCAGCATCAGAAAATGCACTTACTATCATAGACGCACACGACCTGATTTTAAGACCCATATGTAATGTTCCTTGCACATATCATAGTATTCTTTTCACCGCGCTCAAATGTGTCGTAGTGGGAGAATGAAGATATTGGCACACTTTGTTAACTGCATAAGAGATGTCTGGTCTAGTTAATGTAAGATATTGTAGTGCACCCACCATACTTCTGTATTTAGTGGAATCCTCAGGCCCAAGACTCGATCCTCTCCTGCAACACTCAACTTTTCTTTGGTGCACATAGGTGTATCAATGGACTTGCACTTACTCATGCCTGAACGCTTCAAAATATCAGTAGCATACCGAGTTTGTGACATGACCAGACCATCATTCAACCGCTTTACCTCTATGCCAAGGAAATAATGAAGAGTCCCCATATCCTTTAGTGCAAAGTCTTTCTCAAGATCTCGAAGCAGGGTAGTAGTCGCTGTGTCAGACGAACTAGCAACCACAATGCCATCAACATAAATAAGCACAAATATGACAAGACCATCTTTGTTGTAATAAAATAATGAGGTGTCACCCTTGGATGGTGTAAAACCTAGTTGAATCAACTTGTTACACAGCCGTGCATACCAGGCCCGTGGTGCCTGCTTGAGACCATAGATAGCCTTGTCCAACTTGCAAACATAATTAGGATGTTCACGATCCTGATACCTCGGGGGTTGATGCATGTAGACTTCCTCCTCAAGAAGACCATGCAGAAACACATTTTGAACATCTAATTGACGCAAGCTCCAACCTTTTGACACTGCTAGGGAAAGAATCAAATGAATTGTGGTAGCTTTGACAACTGGACTAAATGTAACCTCATAATCTATACCATACCTCTGTTTATATCCTTTTGCAACAAGGCGTGCTTTATATCTATCAATGCTACCATCAGCTTTCCGTTTGACCTTATATACCCATTTGCAACCAATGATATTCTTCCCTTTGGGTGGAGGAACTAAGTGCCAAGTTTTATTTCTAAGCAAAGCAGAGTGTTCATGATCCATAGCAGTTACCCATTTGGAATCACCAGAAGCCTCATCTATAGTTGTGGGTTCATCAGGAACAATGGTACTCATCATGCCCCAGCGTACTGTACCATCTGTGTAAATTTTTGGTTTGGAGATACCTTGCCGAAGCCGTGTAGTGGGACCTGTTCCACCCATGGGAGCAGCTGGTGCGGTAGAAGCTGAGGAAGATGGCGCCGGGTTCACAGGTGCAGCGGACGCAGAGGATCCCAATGAGAGATTGTGTGGCCCCTCATCCGCAGATGCTAGATCGGATTGCGCCGAAGAAGACGCCGTGTGGGTTGGTGAGGTAGATGAAACATGCGCAGAAGATCCAGGCGGCGATCTCGGAGAGGATGGCGCTCCCGTGTACGACCTAGAGGGAGCAGACATTCCAGGCGTAGGCAGATCAGGCGCCGATCCCGGAGAAGTTTGGGCAGCCGCGTCCGTCGTCAGCGCAGGTGAATCTGCCTCGAAGAACGTGATGTGGCCATTGGCTTGTAGCGGACACATGAAATGATGAGTCTTTGCACTCATTTTTTCACCATTTAAGCCTAGATTTGAACCTGCATCATTCACAAGTCGAGCAGCACTTGACTGTGCATTAGTAGGCATGGCATTAACCATTGATTGATCACGTAGTAATGCATCCCCAAAAGATGATGACGGATTTTTAAGAATATCAGGCAAAAGATCAACTTCAGCTCTAAGCTGTGCGCCAACATTTGGATGTAGTTGTGAAAAGGGAAATACTTGTTCATCAAAAACTACATCACGTGAAATATATACTCGCTCAATAGATGGATCAAGGCACTTGAAGCCTTTGTGTTTGTTGCTGTACCCGAGGAACACACAACGCAAGGAGCGAAACTCTAGTTTCTTGAAATTTTAAGGCCGCAAGTTCGGCCATACAGCACAACCGAATGAACGGAGAAAAGAGTAATCTGAGCCTTGTTTAGTTCCAAAATATTTTGCAAAATCGACACTGTAGCTTTTTCGTTTGTATTTGACAAATATTATCCAATCATAGACTAACTAGGTTCAAAAGATTCGTCTCGTCAATTTTGACCAAACTGTGCAATTAGTTTTTATTTTTATCTATATTTAATACTTCATGCATGTGTCTAAAGATTCGATGTGACGGGGAATCTAAAAAATTTTGCAAAATTTTTTGAAAACTAAACAAGGCCCAGGTGATTTGTCATAGAGATAAGGAGTAGAATTCTAGATGACTCTAGATGACTCTAGATGGCATGAAAAGATTAAACACGGCTGTGAGGAATGCTTCATCCTAAAATTTTAATGGCATGGAGGAGTGTGCTAAAAGAGTAAGACCAACCTCTACAATATGTCGATGCTTGCGCTCAGCTGCTCCATTTTGTTGATGACCATGAGGACAAGAAACCTTATGAATAATGCTGTGTTTTTGGAAGAAAGAGTTGAGCGTTTGATACTCACCCCCCCCCAATCTGATTGTACGGCAAGGATCTTACTGTCAAATTGTCTTTCCACTATTTTGTGAAAATCATTAAAGCATCTAAAAACTTCAGACTTGTAACGTATCAAATAGATCCATGTAAACTTGCTGAAATCATCTATGAAACTCACATAATAGTTATGCCGGCCAACAGAGGTAGGTGCCGGTCCCCAAACATCTGAAAAATATAAGTTCAAAAGGTTTCGATGACACACTAGATGACTTGGGATAAGGCAGCTAGTGGCTTTTCCCTTTTTGACAAGAATCACACACAAAATGTTCCCTAGATTCTTTTGCAAAAGATAAATTGTGGTGGCCTAGGACTTGCTCAACAACATGTGAGGAGGGATGACCTAGTCTATGATGCCACACCGACGTAGTGGGTTTGAAGACTTCAAAAACTTCTTTATTCGTCTGAGACTTGAACTCTGACTTCAGAGGATAAAGGCCATCTTCACATGGGCCCCTAAGCAGCGTTTTCCCCGTTGCCTGTTCCTTAATGGCAAAATGATCCGGGTGAAACTCAAGAAAAGCATGATTATCACGTGCAAGACGACGAACAGAAAGGAGATCTTTGCTAGCGTGAGGAACATGAAAGATATTGTTTAATTTAATGGAACGAACTAGGGTATGCAATATACTGTGACCAACATGGTCAATAGCCATACCTGAGCCGTTTGCTGTGTGTACCTGATCGCCTCCTTGGTACGTGCCACGCACGGACAGCTTGTCAAGTTCATTACTAATGTGATCAGTGGCTCCAGAGCCGACATGCCAATTGGTGTCGACCCCATAAGAAGACATAGTCGCCGTGGATGCGCTCTTTTGTGGAGGACCAGTGACCGATGCATCAAACCTCTTGAAGCAACGTTTTCCCATATGGCCCTCCTTGCCACAGATCTGGCATACGACTCCATGAAGGAAATTACGGCCATGTTCACCGCTGTTGCGGCCGCCACCACGGCCACCTCCTCCGCGTTGGAACCCCCCACGGCCACGTCCGCCGCAAGAGTTTGGCCCGGTGAAGTGACCACCACCTCCACGGCCGCCCTTCACAGCAACATTCGTAGAGGAGTGGGAGCCGCCATCTCGGATCTGGCGAAGCTATTCATGACTCACCAATTGAGCCTGCAGTTCCTGGAGGGAGATCGGTTCAACTCGATTTTACACAGCTGTCGCAACCGAGTTAAACTCTTCACCCAGCCCCATGAGAATATAGGAGATGAGCTCATCATCATCCATCTTCTTGCCCGCTGACATCATGTCGTCAGCAAGGCCCTTCATCTTTGTGAAGAACTCGGCCATAGTAGATGTCCCCTTGGTCGCCGTGGCAAGTGCCATGCGGGTCGCCATGACCCTGGCACGGGATTGGGACGCCTATAGCGCTTGAATTGCCGCCCACAATTCGGCGGACGTAGTCGAGGACGCAACTTGCGAGAAAACGTCCTTGGAGAGTGAATTGAAGAGGAAGCTACGGACTTGACTGTCCTTCGCGAACCACCTCTCATACTCCGGATTGATCCGGGGCTCCGCCTTCTTCCCGTCCTTGTCCGGAGCGTCCTCCTCAAGGAACTCGGGTGACGGCTTGGCAGTGGGCTTAGTGAATCCCCACAATTGGGCGCCTTGGAGAGTCGCCGTAACTTGGGCGAGCCACATGGTGTGGTTGCCGCGCGTGAGCTTCTCAGTTGCAGGTGGAAGAAAACCGAAGGGGAAAGCGGCGGCGGCGGCTGCGTCGGAGGTCGACATGATGGACCGATCTATACCGTTAGGTGTTTTGGCTCTGGTACCATGTAGAAATTGGGAGAACGAGAGTTAACCCTTCCTGGGTCTCTCGGTACGTGTTATATTAGACAGAGAACAGCCCTCTGCGTGGTGCTTACAAAGTGGAGATAGTTACAACAACCTCTTGGATCTCAACTACCTATACCGAGACTTACGGTACAAGTTTGTAACACCCAAAATTTGATTTGAATTAATAGGATTTAATTTGATTTAATTAAGTATTTTTGTGGGTATTTAATTTAGTGAATGAATAATTTTGTTGAAAATAAAATTTATCATAGGGTTTAGTAAACTTGAATTTTGCATTTCATGCTGGAGCATATTTAATTCTGTGCTGTTGCCCTTTTTGTTTGAATTTATTTGATTTGAATTTCATTTGGGAAAATGCTTTAGAAAAAGGAATAAAAAAAAAAGAAAAAAAAAGGGGAAGGACCTCAGCCGAACCCCAGTTTTTTTTTCCCCTCCTGCGCGCGGCCCATTTCTCTCCCCCAACCCGCGGCCCAGCTTACGGCCCAGGGCGAGCAGGCGCGCCCCATTTCCCCTCCCCTTCTCTCTCTGCCATGCGGCCCCACCGTGCAGCGCCTTCTTCTTCTTCCCCGTTTCGTGACCGGACTCTGTGCAGCCGGTTTCAATCCCGGGATCTCGGGATTTCCTTGCTTAGGAAGCTAACCGAGCCCTATAAAGCTAGTTCCCTGGAACCGCACCCTCCTTTTGCATCCGAATCGCAAAAACCGAACCCTAGCCTACCGTCGTCGTTCTTCTGGATCTCACCGAGATTGAGGGCAAGCCCCGCGCGTTGCGAGCTCCTCTCCGTGGCTTCTCGGCCCAGGAAAAGTGGTTAGGTGAGTCCGCGGCGAGCTCCTCGTCGCGTTGGTATTTTTATTTCAGAGTTTGGTGCTCGGGAACGAGAAGCCGGACGACGCCGGCGAACTTCCGGCCATGGAGCCGCCGTGAAGCTCCTGGGCACCGCCGGCCGAAACCCACCCATCCCTGGATGCGTTCTGAACCCTCGGATCAGGATCCAACGGATGAAAACAGAACTTACCCCTTCGCTGGTTTTTATCTTAAAGAGCCCCTGTGTTTTCTCGGAATAAACCCGCGGTCCCTGGCGCCTTTGAGAAATTACGTTTTGCTGTTTTGAAAACGTAAACCGCCACAGTTTGAATTAAAATACGTTTTCAGTATTTACAGATTTGCCACTGATTTTATAAAGCTCATAAAATATTCATTTTAACTCCGTTTTTGTCCATTCAAATTCCGTTGGATTCGTATTTACGATCTCTACATGTTAGAATTATTAGTTTACTGTTTTGAAACTTTTTATTTCTGCAGTACTATTTAATTAATTATTTCTCTATAGGAAATCTTAGAAAATTCATATCTTTCACGTTTTAATTCCGATTTTCGTGAACTTTACGTCTGTGTGATCGTAGCGCTGCGTAAAATATTTTGATAAAATTTTATATTTGTTTTACCACTGTTTGGTGTAATGTTCTAATTATACCTTGTTTGCTTCGTGTATGATTGTCTACATTGGATTGCACGTTGTTGATTGATGATTGGGATTAGACGGTGAGCCGTACGTTGGTGACCAAGACCAAGCTTTTGAGGACCAGCGGGCTCAGGAGAGCTTTGAGCAAGGCAAGTATAACTCGGGATCATCCTTGATACCTATTCACTATTAACTACACATATATGTCATATGCATGCTATCACCTTGTCGACCTTAGCAAAATCATAGATGATTGTTACCTGTATTCCTTGCTACCTACTTGATATGCATTTGGTGTAGATGTGCTAGTGCTTGATATAATCCATGATCTTGTAAGATGATTAATAGCTATGCAATGAACATAAAAGAATGACATATAACTGTAGGAGATCTTGTCTGTACGTGATCACCCGGGATAACAGTGCAACCAGGAGGGCTATTATGGCTCTGGCTTTAGCTCAGTATGAAGCCCTTTTCTAGCTTGTTAGCGGTTACCCGAAAGGGCGGAGGGGCTGAACCGTTTTGGGTATAGTGTGGCCTCTGTCTGTATGAGTATAGGCTGCGAGTCATTGTGCCATCGGAAGGGGGGCTCTATATCTGCGCGCAAAGGAAACCTTGCGGCCCTAACTTGTTAGACGAACTTTTGAAAGGCTTCATAGTGATCCCTGCCGACCTCCCTAGGAAGGGGGTTAAGAGATTAGCTACCTCGGGCGAAAGGGTAAATCATGACTCATGGGTAAAGATGTACAACCTCTGCAGAGTGTAAAACTGGTATACTAGCCGAGCTCACGGTCAGGAGCGGCCTTGGGGACATCTACATTAAGATGATGAGCTTGTTATGTTATTATGTTCATTTGGTTATTGTTTATGCTATGAGTTAATTATGCTTACATTTGATCATGGGATTAATGGATTATTTAAGCTTCCTTGACAATTGCTATTTAATTATGAACATGCTATCCCCTATTAAAAGCTAAATGCAGTCAAACCAGTGTCAGCTATTTGAGCCTCATGAACCCCTGGTTATACTTGTTGAGTATGATAGGTGCTCACTCTTGCAATTTCCCAACACCTCAGGGTATGATAATGAAGATGACTGGAATGAGGATTATCGGTATGAGTACTAGGTTTGGAGTCAACCAGTCAACAGTGTCCCTGTGTGGAGCTTCCGTCGAGAGCGTTGTTTACATCTTGCTATCATTTATGTATAAGACTATGTGATTTCTTATGTTTCGCTATGTAATGAACACTGCAATGGTACATTTGAGGTTTGTCTACTTATTTGTGCGACCATTCCTGGGGCACATATGAGTCTTTTATGCATCCTATTTTGTTCTTAAAATACGGGTGTGACAAATTGGTATCAAGGCTTTGTTGACTGTAGGACGCAAACCTAGTTAGCAAAGGGTCAAAAATTTAGGTCCTTATTTTACTTACTTCATGCTTCCCACTATGGTCTTGATATTTGTTAAAAGTTTATGCTTCTCTATCTTGCTCTATTGTGAAATTATTGCATCCATCTGATCTATGTCTAAAAACTTTTTGTAGATGCCGCCCCGCACCCGTAGTGCTGCACGCATGGCTGCTGAGGAGTACCGTGCCATGTTCAACCTAGGCGGACAACAGGTGGATGGAGTTCCTGAGCTGGAAGATGAGGAATCAAGGGTGGAAGCTCAGGAGGAGGTGCCTGAAGATGAGGAGATGCAAGATCCACCTTCACCACAGACTGCTAATGCAAGGATGGGATGGACTACTGAGTTGTGGATTCCAGAGGCTGATCCCAAGGCCTTCTTCCATGAGAATTTGGTGTTGACATTGAAACACCATTACCCAGATTTGCAAGCCACACTGGAATATAACTGCACTGAGCACAAGCACCCTCTGAGGAGATCACTTTGGATTGCAGAGCTGATAGTCAAGACACTGGATGCCACTAAGGGGATTCGAAAGGTGGAATCAAAACACATCGCTCGAATCAGCCGGGACACGATGAAGGAGAGCATGGCAGATGCAGCTTACCAGGCCTTGATCTTTTACCGGGGTAGACGCTTTGAGGATGTTCAGTACAATGCAACATATCACTATCCTCGCTTTGTACCAGAGAAGATGACTTGGGCCATAGAAGTTGCAGATGCTTCACAACCAAAGCTTCAAGCACAAGTGGAGTTGACTTATGAGCTGACCGTCAAGGTGATAGAGTTGGAGAATGAACTGCACCGGGAGAGGAAACTGATGGAGAAAGAGCGACGGGAAGCAGATGACCTTCGAGCGGAGTTAGGCCGTCCCAAACTTCATAAGAGGCTGCATGTTGAACCCATCTTGAAGGACGCTGCACCCGAGGAATAGAAAAGAATCCATATGTGATAGTAACGTTAGTAGTTGCGAGTTATTTCGAGTCTTTTGCTAGTGTGGTGTGAACTTGGTGTGCTTGCTGATTTGTTATTATGAATATGCGTGATTTGGATTTTTGTAATGAGTGCTGGGAATTGTGGGCATGACCACAAGTTCTCTAATTAAGAACCTTAAGTAAGAACATGAATAAATAGTAGTTTGGGGTCATATCATGTTTCTGTCCCTTGCTGTTTCTGGAGCAGTCTGCAATGATTCTGGAATAAATCAAATTCTGCTCGTGCAATGTTCATCAAATTTTTCTGGGAAAAAGTAGACTTTCATATTTTTCCAATGCCGCAAGAATGACCATATTATCTATTATGAGCTGTGAGTTATGACTGTTTAAAGTTGAGGTTTCTGCGCAGTCTGGAATCCTGGAACAGTTTCGGTTGTACACAGTTTTTGATTAACCTAACGTTGGAATCTGGTAAAATGATCTGAATGAAAGTTGTAGACAATTTCTTTATCTTTCCAACGGTGTACAGCATGTATCCTTTTGAATTCTGGAACTCGATATGTGACTGATTTTCTGAACTGCTGATGTTGGATGTGACCCAGAAAATTTCAGATTCCGTTAACTCTTGTAATTGTCATGTTGGACATTACTAAGGTGTGTTTATAAACCTTGGAATGCAGATGGCAGCAAGGGGAAGAGGCAGAGGTAGAGGCCGTGGCAATGGCAATGACAATGGCAATGGTGGCAATGCCCCAATCACTGTGGAGGAACTCATGCAAACCCAAAATCAGATGATGCACGTTTTCATGCAGCACCTGCAGCAACAACCTCCACCAACACCACCACCAGTTCATGTGAGAGACAAGCGGGGGGAGTTTATGAAGGGAAGACCCCCAGTCTTTACACACTCAGCTGATCCCATGGAGGCGGATGATTGGTTACGTGCCGTGGAGAGGCAACTGAACATAGCACAATGCAATGATTTGGAGAAGGTGTTGTATGCTTCTGGACAGCTTCAGGGGGCAGCTCAAACATGGTGGGAGTCGTATCAAGCTGCTCGCCCCAACAATGCTTCTCCTGTCACATGGCTGGAATTCTGTAGGGACTTCAGAGCTCGACATATAAATGAAGGAGTGATGGAGCTCAAATAAGAAGAATTCAGATCACTCAAGATGGGCTCCATGACTGTGGCAGAATATCATGACACATTTGAACAGTTGGCTCGCTATGCTCCAAATGATGTCAGGGAAGATGCTGATAAGCAGCGTCTATTCATGAAGGGCTTGTACTATGAACTTAGGTTGCAGTTGGCAGGAAACACTTATCCTACCTTCCAAGCTCTTGTGAATCGTGCCATTGTGCTTGATAATATGCGGAAGAGTCAGGATAAGAAGAGAAGGATGCTGGCACAAGGATCTGGGAGCAACAACCGTCAGCGTTTCAGTTCTCATCAAGGTCATCAGCAGAGGTTCCAAGGACCAGTTAGTCAGTGGAACCGCAACCAACAACCCCAGCGTTTCCAGAATCAGTCGCAGAGTGGGAACCAACGTCCTCCATTCCAGCAACGTAACCCCCGACAGCAGCAGTTTAGTCAGCAAACACCTCGCACCGGGAATTCAGGTGCTACCCCCATGAAAAGAAGTGTTTGCAACACTCCTACGAGGTGTTTCCAGTGCGGAAAGGAAGGGCATATGTCATACGATTGTCCTGAGAAGTTTAACAAGCAGAACAACCAGAAGTCTACTGCTTATGCAGTAACAGTGAACAATGTGGCTACGGAGACAGTTCAGGAGGGACCAGAGATTATGATGGGTACGTTCAGCATCAACTCTATCCCTGCTACCGTTTTATTTGATTCTGGAGCTTCGCATACTTTTATATCACAAGCATTTGTTAGAGTTCATAGCCTTCCACTAGTTGCAATGAAAACACCTATGCAAGTTAATTCACCGGGTGGGACTATACCAGTTTCTTTACGTTGCCCCTCAGCAAGTCTTTCTTTAAGGGGGGTAGATTTTCCTATCAGTCCCATGGTTATGAGCACCTCAGGCATAGATGTGATCTTGGGTTTGGATTGGATGAAGCAACACGCGACAAATATTAATTGCAAAGAGAGAGTAGTGGCTCTGACAACACCAAAGGGAGAAAGAATCAGTGTTGATGTAACAATGCAAGCACCACTCACAGCTAAAGTGAACCAACTGACTGATGATGTTGATCCTCCGAATCTGGTAGTGGATGAGTTTCCGGATGTCTTTCCAGATGAATTGCCAGGTATGCCACCTGACCGAGACATTGAATTTATTATTGAATTACTACCTGGTACTGCACCCATAGCTAAAAGACCTTATAGAATGGGGGTTAAAGAACTAGAAGAACTTAAGAAACAAATTAAGGAATTGCAAGATAAAGGGTTCATTCGTCCTAGTTCATCACCATGGGGTGCACCAGTTATCTTTGTTGATAAGAAGGATGGTAGTCAGAGGATGTGTGTTGATTATCGGTCACTTAATGAGGTCACTATCAAGAATAAATATCCCTTGCCTAGGATCGATGACTTATTTGATCAGTTAAGAGGTGCTTGTGTGTTCTCTAAGATTGATTTGCGTTCCGGTTATCATCAATTGAAGATTCGGAATTCAAATATACCAAAGACAGCTTTCACAACAAGGTATGGGTTATATGAGTATACAGTTATGTCCTTTGGTTTGACCAACGCACCAGCTTACTTTATGTACATGATGAATAAAGTATTCATGGAGTATCTTGATAAGTTTGTGGTGGTCTTTATTGATGATATTCTGGTATTCTCTAAAACCAAGGAAGGACATGCTGAACATCTGAGATTGGTCTTACAAAAACTTAGAGAACATAAGTTGTATGCTAAGCGTAGTAAATGCGAGTTTTGGTTGGAGGAAGTTTCTTTTCTTGGTCATGTTGTCTCTAATGGTGGTATTGCAGTGGATCCTAGTAAGGTGAAAGATGTGTTGAATTGGAAACCACCTACAGATGTAAGTGAAATTCGCAGTTTTCTTGGTTTAGCTGGTTACTATCGTAGATTCATTGAAGGGTTCTCAAAACTTGCAAAGCCTATGACTGCTCTATTAGAGAAGAATGCTAAGTTTGTGTGGTCTGATAAGTGTCAAGCTAGTTTTGAGGAGTTCAAGAAGAGATTGACCACTGCACCTGTGTTGGTTTTGCCAGATCTGAGTAAGAGTTTCTCTATCTATTGTGATGCTTCTCGTCTGGGTTTGGGTTGTGTTCTTATGCAAGAAGGTAGAGTTGTTGCTTATGCATCTAGGCAGTTGAGGAAACATGAACTGAATTATCCTACTCATGACCTAGAGTTAGCAGCTGTGGTTCATGCATTGAAAATTTGGAGACACTATTTGATTGGGCATAAGAGTGACATATATACTGATCATAAGAGTTTGAAGTACATCTTCACCCAGACAGATCTGAATTTGAGGCAACGAAGATGGTTGGAACTGATAAAGGATTATGATTTGGAAGTGCATTATCATCCTGGGAAGGCGAACGTCGTAGCTGATGCACTTAGCAGAAAGAAATATGCTAATGAGCTTCGGGCGACACCTGAATCTGAGGAGTTGTGTGCTGAATTTGCATATTTGAACTTGGGAATTGTAGTAAATGCTATGGAAATTGAGATCACTCCTACCCTAGAGGAAGAGATATTGAGAGGACAGTTGGAAGATGAGAAACTAAAGGAGATAGCACAGAATGTGGTACTAGGCAAAGCACCAGGATTCAGAATAGATGACAATGGTGTATTGTGGTTTGGAAAAAGGATATGTGTTCCGGAAGTAAAGGCCATACGAGATATGATCCTGAGAGAGGCTCATGAGTCAGCATATTCCATTCACCCTGGGAGCACTAAGATGTATCTAGATCTGAGACAAAAGTACTGGTGGTATGGTTTAAAGAGAGATGTAGCGGAGTATGTTGCTTTGTGTGATACTTGTCAGCGAGTGAAAGCTGAACATCAGAGGCCGGCTGGACTGTTGCAACCAATGAAGATTCCGGAATGGAAGTGGGAAGAAGTGGGTATGGATTTCATAGTGGGTTTACCACGAACACAGAGAGGGTATGACTCAATATGGGTGATAGTAGATCGTTTGACTAAAGTTGCTCACTTCATACCTGTTAAAACTAAGTACACTGGAGAACGCCTAGCTGAGCTGTATATGGAGAGAATTGTTTGTTTGCATGGGGTACCTAAGAAGATTGTGTCAGATAGGGGTACTCAATTCACATCTCACTTTTGGAAAGCAGTGCATGATTCATTGGGAACTAAGTTGAATTTCAGCACAGCATATCATCCACAGACAGATGGACAGACTGAGAGGATCAATCAGATATTGGAGGATATGTTGAGAGCTTGTGCTTTGCAGTATGGGGCTAGTTGGGACAAGAGTTTGCCATATGCAGAATTCTCCTACAACAACAGCTATCAGCAAAGTCTTAAGATGGCACCGTTCGAGGCCCTATATGGTCGGAAGTGCAGGACACCTTTGTTTTGGAATCAGACGGGAGAGACTTAGGTGTTTGGGACAGATGTGCTTAGACATGCAGAACAACAAGTGCGGACTATTCGGGATAACTTGAGAGTTGCTCAATCTCGTCAGAAAAGCTATGCAGATACGCGTAGGAGAGAGCTGGCTTTTGAAGTGGGTGATTATGTCTATCTGAAAGTGTCGCCTATGCGAAGTGTGAAGAGGTTCAATATGAAGGGAAAGCTAGCTCCAAGGTATGTTGGTCCGTTTAAAGTATTAGAAAGGCGTGGAGAAGTAGCATATCGGTTGGAATTGCCTGAAAGTTTGTCTGGTGTGCACGATGTGTTCCATGTGTCACAACTTAAGAAGTGTTTGCGTGTACCTGAGGAGCAACTACCGTTGGAAGAACTCTCTGTTAAAGGTGACCTCACTTATGAAGAGTATCCGATCAAAATATTGGAGACAGCGGAGAGAGTCACTAGAAGTCGGGTCATCAGAATGTGCAAAGTACTGTGGAATCGGCATTCGGAAGCAGAGGCAACTTGGGAAAGAGAGGATGATCTGAGGAAGTCATACTCATATCTGTTCGAGTAAGCACCGTTCAATCTCGAGGACGAGATTATTTTAAGGGGGGTAGAGTTTGTAACACCCAAAATTTGATTTTGAATTAATAGGATTTAATTTGATTTAATTAAGTATTTTTGTGGGTATTTAATTTAGTGAATGAATAATTTTGTTGAAAATAAAATTTATCATAGGGTTTAGTAAACTTGAATTTTGCATTTCATGCTGGAGCATATTTAATTCTGTGCTGTTGCCCTTTTTGTTTGAATTTATTTGATTTGAATTTCATTTGGGAAAATGCTTTAGAAAAAGGAATAAAAAAAAAGAAAAAAAAGGGGAAGGACCTCAGCCGAACCCCAGTTTTTTTTTCCCCTCCTGCGCGCGGCCCATTTCTCTCCCCCAACCCGCGGCCCAGCTTACGGCCCAGGGCGAGCAGGCGCGCCCCATTTCCCCTCCCCTTCTCTCTCTGCCATGCGGCCCCACCGTGCAGTGCCTTCTTCTTCTTCCCCGTTTCGTGACCGGACTCTGTGCAGCCGGTTTCAATCCCGGGATCTCGGGATTTCCTTGCTTAGGAAGCTAACCGAGCCCTATAAAGCTAGTTCCCTGGAACCGCACCCTCCTTTTGCATCCGAATCGCAAAAACCGAACCCTAGCCTACCGTCGTCGTTCTTCTGGATCTCACCGAGATTGAGGGCAAGCCCCGCGCGTTGCGAGCTCCTCTCCGTGGCTTCTCGGCCCAGGAAAAGTGGTTAGGTGAGTCCGCGGCGAGCTCCTCGTCGCGTTGGTATTTTTATTTCAGAGTTTGGTGCTCGGGAACGAGAAGCCGGACGACGCCGGCGAACTTCCGGCCATGGAGCCGCCGTGAAGCTCCTGGGCACCGCCGGCCGAAACCCACCCATCCCTGGATGCGTTCTGAACCCTCGGATCAGGATCCAACGGATGAAAACAGAACTTACCCCTTCACTGGTTTTTATCTTAAAGAGCCCCTGTGTTTTCTCGGAATAAACCCGCGGTCCCTGGCGCCTTTGAGAAATTACGTTTTGCTGTTTTGAAAACGTAAACCGCCACAGTTTGAATTAAAATACGTTTTCAGTATTTACAGATTTGCCACTGATTTTATAAAGCTCATAAAATATTCATTTTAACTCCGTTTTTGTCCATTCAAATTCCGTTGGATTCGTATTTACGATCTCTACATGTTAGAATTATTAGTTTACTGTTTTGAAACTTTTTATTTCTGCAGTACTATTTAATTAATTATTTCTCTATAGGAAATCTTAGAAAATTCATATCTTTCACGTTTTAATTCCGATTTTCGTGAACTTTACGTCTGTGTGATCGTAGCGCTGCGTAAAATATTTTGATAAAATTTTATATTTGTTTTACCACTGTTTGGTGTAATGTTCTAATTATACCTTGTTTGCTTCGTGTATGATTGTCTACATTGGATTGCGCGTTGTTGATTGATGATTGGGATTAGACGGTGAGCCGTACGTTGGTGACCAAGACCAAGCTTTTGAGGACCAGCGGGCTCAGGAGAGCTTTGAGCAAGGCAAGTATAACTCGGGATCATCCTTGATACCTATTCACTATTAACTACACATATATGTCATATGCATGCTATCACCTTGTCGACCTTAGCAAAATCATAGATGATTGTTACCTGTATTCCTTGCTACCTACTTGATATGCATTTGGTGTAGATGTGCTAGTGCTTGATATAATCCATGATCTTGTAAGATGATTAATAGCTATGCAATGAACATAAAAGAATGACATATAACTGTATGAGATCTTGTCTGTACGTGATCACCCGGGATAACAGTGCAACCAGGAGGGCTATTATGGCTCTGGCTTTAGCTCAGTATGAAGCCCTTTTCTAGCTTGTTAGCGGTTACCCGAAAGGGCGGAGGGGCTGAACCGTTTTGGGTATAGTGTGGCCTCTGTCTGTATGAGTATAGGCTGCGAGTCATTGTGCCATCGGAAGGGGGGCTCTATATCTGCGCGCAAAGGAAACCTTGCGGCCCTAACTTGTTAGACGAACTTTTGAAAGGCTTCATAGTGATCCCTGCCGACCTCCCTAGGAAGGGGGTTAAGAGATTAGCTACCTCGGGCGAAAGGGTAAATCATGACTCATGGGTAAAGATGTACAACCTCTGCAGAGTGTAAAACTGGTATACTAGCCGAGCTCACGGTCAGGAGCGGCCTTGGGGACATCTACATTAAGATGATGAGCTTGTTATGTTATTATGTTCATTTGGTTATTGTTTATGCTATGAGTTAATTATGCTTACATTTGATCATGGGATTAATGGATTATTTAAGCTTCCTTGACAATTGCTATTTAATTATGAACATGCTATCCCCTATTAAAAGCTAAATGCAGTCAAACCAGTGTCAGCTATTTGAGCCTCATGAACCCCTGGTTATACTTGTTGAGTACGATAGGTGCTCACTCTTGCAATTTCCCAACACCTCAGGGTATGATAATGAAGATGACTGGAATGAGGATTATCGGTATGAGTACTAGGTTTGGAGTCAACCAGTCAACAGTGTCCCTGTGTGGAGCTTCCGTCGAGAGCGTTGTTTACATCTTGCTATCATTTATGTATAAGACTATGTGATTTCTTATGTTTCGCTATGTAATGAACACTGCAATGGTACATTTGAGGTTTGTCTACTTATTTGTGCGACCATTCCTGGGGCACATATGAGTCTTTTATGCATCCTATTTTGTTCTTAAAATACGGGTGTGACAAAGTTACAAGTACCTAGAATACAATCTATTGTCTAACACGGTTATGGCCGGACCTCCATCGACTCATGGCTGCTTATTAGTCTCGATGCTCGTTGTTATTAAAATAAAATGAATTTCTTACTTACTTGCCTGACAAAACTAGCTAGCCTTGAATTTATATTTATATATACCTCTCTATATATCTATATTTATATATATATATATATCTATATCCATATCTATTTAATACTAAATAGCCAAGTTATTTTTTCATTCATCTTTTACTTCTCAAATAGGTAGAGAGGTATATATAGATATTAATAAAATGTGAATCACTTTCTAGATATTAATTTTAATTAATGGGATCCAAAGTGTCCTAGGCCCCTTTTAGTTGCAATTTTTTTTTGCAAAATAGCTAATTCAGCACTTTCATTTGTATTTGATAATTATTGTCTAATCATGGCTAACTAATCTCAAAAGATTCTTCTCGTAAATTACATGTAAATCGTGTAATTAGTTTTTTTAATCTGTATTTAATGCTCTACGCATGTGCCGTAATATTTAATGTGAAGAAAAATCTTGAAAAACTTTGCAAAATTTTTGAAAACTAAGAACATATTGGCAGTTAGGTTGATCCGTCTGCCTGGGTAAAGCGTCATTAACACAGGCGCTGAATCCGAAGTGGACGCCCTGCCCGCTTCCGTAAACCCGAAATGTAGGCAGAATTCAAATATATCATCCAAGATACTAAACTCGTACTATTGTAGACTTCGTCCATATCTATAAAGAAAATTATTATTTAGGACATTGATACAGTCTCCAAAGCCTAACTTTGACTCCTTATTTTTATAAAAATATTTATTAAAAATTGGTATATGTATGTTTTTATAAAAGTATTTTTTAAGATAAATCTGTTCATGTGATTTTTATATTTTTCAAACTCAATAATTTAAAAGTTATTCATGATTTATATTCTCAATGTTTGATCTAACCTTATCCAAAACGAGGAGTATAGTATATCCAAACGGATATTGGAATAAAGATCTCATAATATTATCCCCATGATGCATGCTTGACAAGGCGCCTCATCAGTAGGCACCCGGCCGGACATGCATGCCCTATATATGCCTACTCCAAAATGCAAATTGCACCAGAAATTTCTCTACAGGCGGCTTATTATGGCATTATCCGGTGTAGTCTATGCAGAAGTACAATATATTCTGCCGCAAAGATCTACGTGAAAAATGACCCAAAGAAAATAAAATCAAAGGGACAACGATCGGCGGCAAAGCTTGGCAACTCGCTTACGCAAAAGAGAGAATAAATCTGAAGCTACTACCATATATACCCAGGCACAATTTTCTTCAATAGCGATCAAATATTTCAGCGTGACGAGGCCTATATATATGATTAGGTGTGTTTTAACAAATCATTACCCAACAACATGTTTTTCATCCTAAACACTACATAATCAATTGCTTGCATGCTGTCAGTGTCATTATACGTACGTCGCCAGTGGTCTCCAATATATATATTTCGTATATATATATGTGTGTGTCAGCACGTTTGAGTGGCCAGAATATAAGCCGGTCTTGGCGGATTTTTGGAAAAAAAAAACATAACATGTAGAGATGATGCCACCTGAGTCGTTGAGAAGAATCAAATGGTTTACTTGTTCAGTGGTCCAAATACAACATATTTTTTGGACAGCTTATACATAACTGGCCAGAACAAAGAATAAGAATGAGGCAACAAACATTATAATTTGGAACATTTGACATGGCAGACGTACACAATTTCTGGCCTGGCTGAGATTCACACTAGGGCACGTGATGAGAGATCGACCTCTATATATTATTCTTTTTTTTGGTTGTGTGTTGTGTTGCTAGTAAAGTGTGCGTGCAGCACACGGACGGACCCACAAGTCACGACACGAGAGAGTTCGGTTATATCGTCTTGCATGCATGCACAAGAAACCTGTTTTGACCATTGCAACTTAAGCTATATATATATATTTCCCAATATATAAGGGGTATTTAGTTTCCTTTTATTTTTTTAAAAAATAGACCAAAATCTATTATTTTGTATAATAGAACTAAACATCATGCAAAATTTGAAAAAAAAAGATGGTTATTCTTTATTTTGAATTTGGCCTCAAGAGGAAAAAAAACCTCAAAAAAGTCTCAAGAGACCCTCATGAGGGCATTAAATTATGCATTTTGGATGGAAATAAGGCCTAATTTAATTCCTGAGATATTTTACAAAATTTTTTAGATTCTCCTACAACGAATCTTGCGACACATGCATAAAGCATTAGATATAGATTAAAAAATAACTAATTGCATAATTTATCTGTAATTTGTAAGACGAATCTTTTGAACCTAGTTAGTCCATAATTGGACAATATTTGTCAAATACAAATAAAAATGCTACAGTATCTATTTTGTAAAAAAATTTACAACTAAAAAAGGCCTAAACATAACCCTGAAAATTTTAGCATTTTGCTTTTATCGTTCCAAAGTAATTAACATTTTGTATTCCATTTTATAGGGACGCATGAAGCAAAAGAGTAGTGCTTGGCCGGGGAACGCTTGGTCAATAATACTCTTCCACCCTATGTTTAGTAGTATACTAGACTTGTAGACCTGTCTACAATGCAGATGCGGTGCTCCGAGGACGTTTCCAGGAAGTTCTAATTTAACTCCATGATGCAGAGAAGAATATAATACAAGTAACTCGTATTCCTTGTGCCTTTTGTTATTCCTGTAAAGATTAGTAGTACTCCTACTGGTTATTTTTCCTTTCAAAGCACTTTTATTGGTGGTCAAAATAATGGTACACAAGAGGGGCTACTGGACAAAAGTTTCAGATAAGAGCTCTTCAAAAAGAAGAAAGAAAAAAGTTGCAGATGGGTGGATGGCAATTCAATATAACTCTGAAACAACTTTTTGATTGCGAAAGTGTGCTTCTTGGAAACTTTGATAAGCAAGGTAATAAATGCTCTCTCTATTTTATCTAATGACACGGTCTTTTAGATTCCACTTTGATCGTTCATTTACTTTATATTATATTATTTATAGTTACAAATTTATAATCATTGAATAGTATAATTCCTTGCAAATCTAATCATATAAAGTTTGTATTATAATAATTAAAAATTGTTAGCCTAATTATTGGTTAAAGTTTTTAAAGTTTAGATCTTAATATTCAGTGGCCCTTTTCATAGGTAGTGGACACTCATCAATTACAATATTTTTTTTCTAGGATACAAAAAAAGATTCATGTATCTTTTGTATTAAGAAGAAAAGGAGTTTAGCATACAGACAACGCGCTTTTATGAAGCGCCGAAGAACAAGGTTGATCTAAAACATCCATAGTTAGACCATCCTAACAAAAAACCTCAAGTTTCAATATTACATAAATAGTAACAACCAATATCAATCCCGTGGTGTGATCTAGGAGGTGGCTTTGCGTCTTCACGACTGCCAGGACGAGCCCTTTCCACTACATGGGAAGATCGTGTACATCGCCTCAACATTGGACGTAGTCAGGTTGCTGTCCAAGATATTATCAAAGGTCTGTAGCTCCGACGCAAATGCCACTGATGGACCCTTGGTGTCCCTCTATATGTTGTATGATCAGCACCTCACCTCTCATGGAAGCAGGTGCTCAAGAGAGACTCTGAGCCATAATGGGAGGAGCAAGATGTGGCTTCAACACCTAGGCTCGGGGCGGCAACGAAATGGACTCGTTGGCCGTTGTGTCGATGGAATTGTAGCGTGCTTGTTAGATCTAGCATCTACACGCAGCCTTGGGATGTCCACGATCGCGGATCTAATAGCGATGGCGGCCACGATGGTGGCAGGGACCATGAGGTGGCCTAAGTGTCGATTTCTATGAGGATGGAGGAAAAGGGACCAAGGGAGAGAAGGGCACCAGCACTGTGGTGGCTGCTGATGCCACCAGCGGTGACAGGGTTGGCGGGGATGGGTTAGGGTTGGGCTCCCTCACCGAGGAACGAACAGAGGGGTGAGGAGGGTGGGGGAAGTGGAGGGGTAGATGAAGGGGAGGATGGGCGCCGGCGTCATGGCGGTGGCAGCCGGCGGTGGTAGTGGTTGCGAGGTTGAGGGATTTAAGACGGGCTAGGGTTTGGAGAAATTCCCTTAATTTATCTTCAATTACAATAATTATAAGGCAACATCCATGCCTTATATGTCTACTCTAAATTGCAAACTGCATCAGAAATTTTGCTACAGGCGGCTTATTATTATGGCATTATTCGGTGTAGTGTACACAAAATTACAATTTATTGTGCCGGAAAGATCTATGTGAAAAATGACCCGAAGAAAGTCAAATCAAAGGGACATCGGCGGAAAAGCTGGCAACTCACTTACGCAGAATAGATAGTAAATTTGAACCTACTACCAACTACCATATACCCAGGCACAATTTTCTTTAATAGCGATCACATATTTCAGCGTGACGATGGCCTTGTATGATTGTTCGTGTGTTAACCAATCATTAATTCCAAGATGTTTTTCATCCTAAACATTATAATCAATTGCTTGCATGCTGTCGGTGTCATTATATACGAACGTCGCCAGTGGTCTTCTATATATATAGTATTTCGCATGCATGCGTCAGCAGGTTTGAGGGTCAAAATATATATACAAGGAAGTATAGAAGGATAATTTTCAGCATTCATCGGCAATATATGTATAGCAAAAGACTATATGTACTTACTTATTAGAAAAGTCAAAATGCTTGCAATTATTTGGAATGGAGGAAGTAGATCCTTTTTCTTTTGTTTCCCGTTGATTTTCTAGTTCTGTAAGTAATCCCTAGGGCCGGTTTCTCATCATCTTGGTCGTTAATCCTTGCCGAGCAAGTCATTTAGTCATATATTGCGTCTCTTACGCATGTATGTGCGCTCCCTTATTATTAATACAAGCCTCCCGGTCTTGGTGGATCTTTGAAAAAACCAACACAACGTGTCTAATAGATGACACCTCTGAGTTGTTGAAAAGAATCGTCAAATGGTTTATTTGTTAAGTGGTCCACAAATACAACATATTTTTTGGCCAGCTTATACATATAACTGGACAGAACAAAGAATAAGTGAGGCAACAAAACATTATAATTTGAATACTTCAAGGAACGACATTCGACAAGGCGGACGTACATATCGCGCGCCTTGCGATACAAGAAACCTAAATATATATGCTGCTACGTTTTGACCAATGCAACTTAAGCTATACATATTTCCCAATGTAACTACGTACCCAGTAAAATCGCACATGAAGCAATAGAAAACTACGTACATACATAAAGGAAGCTGCATAGGAACCACCGTACCCCATGCATGCATGGTATACATAACTGAAACCCTAACACGTGTACCCTTCATCACGGCGATTGTCCGCCGCTTGCCGTAACCAGCGCAACGACTGAAGACTGACCTGATCGAGCCTGTTCAAACAGATCCATCGACGATACTGTTCAAACTGAAATATAAATGAATTTAAATACCTTGAGCCTGATGGTCAGGTATATGTATAGACTCCTATATTCTTATTAGGCCCTGTTTAGTTCCCTACCAAAAAATTTTTCATCCATCCCATCGAATCTTTGGACACATGCATGAAACATTAAATATAGATAAAAAAATAAACTAATTACACAGTTTGGTTGAAAATCGCGAGATGAATCTTTTAAGCCTAGTTACTCTATGATTAGCCTTAAGTGCTACAGTAACCCACATGTGCTAATGACAGATTAATTATGCTTAATAGATTTGTCTTGCAGTTTCCTGACGAGCTATGTAATTTGTTTTTTTATTAGTTTCTAAAAACCCCTCCCGACATCCTTCCGACACATCCGATGTGACACCCAAAAAATTTTCATCCCCAATCTAAACAGGGCCTTAGTTCAGTGGAAATTAAAATACGATCCCTCCATGCATGTGCGGCATTTCTCAAGCAAGACCGAGAACATGCATGCATGCAAAGGGATAGGGCCGGCCGGGGAACCAAGCTTGACCAATACTCTTCGTCGTCGATAGACGATATAGGATGGACAATGCTTTAATACGTGTCATTTTCTCTCATAATAAATTAGCATACATATCATAATTTTATTAGCCAAACGGACGAAATGTTTTAGGCCAGTCTCAGTGGGGGTTTCACCAGGATGTCATGCACATTTATTAGAGCGTCATGTCAGCAAAACTGCACTTTTTGCATGAAACGAAGAGGAGAGAGAAGGAAGTAGTTTCACCATGGTGAAACTCCACGGGCGTTGTTTCCCACGCAGTGAAACGGGATGAAATGCCCCACTGAGGGCCAAATCGTTTCACCATCTTACATGTGATCTAATCATTTTGCAGCAATTAAATGCTTTGCTTAGTCTTGGAAACAACAAAGTGAAATGCTTCATTGCTAGAGTTATTTCATAGATGGTTTCATTTCAATCTCGATGACATGTTGATATGTGAAACCGTGCAATGACACTATCCATTAAAACTGGCTTTAGTGTACTATATATATAGACTTGTAGACTTGTCTACATTCTTCCAATCGATGATCGAGCAAAGCTCAGCTCGTCGTCAATGGAGGCTTACTGACTAGTCAGTATATATAGGTACTATATGCAAGCTAATCAGCTTTCATTATGGATCGGAAGAAGTAATAAACGATAGTGAAGATGTAATAATGGTAAAAAATTCTCGGCCAAAATAATGCAATGAAATGGTAAAAAGGTCCCATCAAATCATGATTCATGTTGGGAAATGCACTCTGCACTCCCCAGCAACACGATGCACGAAGAGCCTTCTCACACGCTACATGGAGAGGCCTAGCGATTACGAACAGCAAGCTTGACACTAGGTGAGAATAGTAAATGTTCTCTCTTCCTTTAAAGAGTGGTTACATACCCCTTATATAGCGCCCGGAAACCGATCTGAAACTATTACAAAAATGACCCGTGACGGTGGAGGAATATCCCGGCATATCCCTTCGTTACAGTCTACTGATCATAAGCCATTTAAGTAATTTCACATTACGAGTTCCACACGTGCTACTCGCTTAGGACACCGGCTTGTTAGGGCTTGAACCTCCGGTCGGCCGCGGAGCCTTCGGCGTGGAGGCATCGGAGGTTCCTCAGCTCAGGGTCACCGAAGGTTTCTCGTTGCCGCCGCATCCTCCGACGTGTCTTCGCCTATCCTTCGACATGGGAAGATCCGAAGGTCCTCTGCTTCATTCCTCGCGGCCTCCGCCATCGGTTCAGTTCCTGCATTCACCCAAATCATACAAGACACATTACCGTTAGTTTCACCCCGAATCTCCGCACCATAATGCTCGAAGGATCTCGGGACGGACGTTCAAGGTCGGAGGAGATCCTCCGGAGCAACCAGGGAGGGGAAGGCGGTACTGAGTCCCCAACAATTCACAAGTTTTGTAGGGCCTTGTTTAGTTCACCCCAAAAACCAATTTTTTTTAAGATTTCCCGTCGCATTGAATCTTGTGACACATGCATGGAGCATTAAATATAGATAAAAATAAAAACTAATTACACAGTTTGCCTGTAAATCGCGAGACAAATATTTTAAACCTAGTTACTCCATGATTGAACAATATTTGTCAAATAAAAACAAAAGTACTACATTGTCGTTTTTCTAAAAAAATTTGGAACTAAACAAGGCCTTGAATATGTAAAACACATAAATCTGTCTAGAAAAGACAGAGAGCAATCAATTCTGTGATCCAACTTTGCACAGCTGTACTATCCAAACCACATGGACAAATACCACCGGCTCGGACTTGAGACAACAGTTAATAATAGGGTAGTCAACATGGATTTTTTTCTGTGCGTTTATTTCTTTTTTCTGTGCGGATATCCGCACAGAAAAAATATTTTTAACCTAGGCAAATGTAATTTTTCTGTGCGTGACCGACAAGAAGAACTATTTCGATGAACCCACAGTCTATCATTCTATTTTGATGTGTATTTTTCTGACAGTATCCGTATTTTTCTATGCGTTTTCGCACATACAGAAGAATTCGTGTTTTGTCGTACCGGAATAACTAGATATATATTGCAGCTCGGACTATGTTTCTAGGAAGATCCTAATCTAACTCCATACAGATAAAACAATATAATGCAAGAAACTAAAGGGGTGTTTGGTTAGGGTTATTATAGTTTAACATGTATTTTAGTATTTTTATTTTATTTGGCAATTAGTATCCAATCTTGGACTAATTAGACGTCTTGCAAATTACTCTCTAGCTATGTTTTTAGTTTCGTAAATAGTCTATATTTAGTACTTCATGCATGTGTCTAAATATTTGATGTGACGGATATATGGTAAATTTTACCACACTCAACCAAACAGGACCTAACTCGTGGTCTTTTGTGCCTTTTGTAGCCCTACCGGTTATTTTTCCTTTCAAAGCACTTTTATTGGTGGTCAAAATATGGTACAAAGAGGGACTACTGGACAAAAGTTGCAGATGAGAGCTCTCCAGAAAAAAAGAAAGAAAAGTTGCAGATGGGTAATACAACTCCGAAACAACTTTCTGATTGCGAAAGTGCTTCTTGGAGACTTGCAAATAGTCTAGTAAATAATTAATTCAGTGCCACTTTTCACTGGCAGTAGTGGACGCGCTCAATTACCATGAGTAAAGGTAACTTCAGTGGGGCACTCGTGGACTGATCACATAAAAAGTTTTGTGGTGTGGTAAAGTTGTATTACTTAGTCCAGTCTTGGGGAGTTTAATGTCCTAGTTTTCAACACATCTTATTTTGAAAATAGTGCAGAACAGTTTCATGGGATGAAACTCTCTTGAACCCATAACTCTTATTATCTCTCACTTCATTAGTATAATGCCACATCAGCATATTTAATGTCCATAAAACTCTGACGAAATCACATTGAGACTGACCTTAAAGTGCGAATGTGCGATGATGGGCAACCGTATCTGTGCGTATGCAGGCACCAGCATGTACATGACCCACTTTGTTAGTGACATTTAGGCTTTCGCATTAATCCACGTGTGTTTGAGTGGATTGGAGTGGAGTGGAACTTAAACAAAATTTTACCCTAATTTACCTGCAACAAATGTAAATTGAGGTGAATTTGACTACAAACAAGGCCTTAAGTCTATTTCTGAGATGATCTGTATGGAGTTAGGAATGAAGATAAGAAACAAAGTAATTTTATTTGTCACAAAGGTACATACTAATGCAATTTTTCATGGACTTTTCTTTGACGAACTGATGACATGAATCAATTACTAGGACACAAAGCCTTAAAAGGACGAAAAGGATGCAATAAAGTGAGTGATCTTGCCATAAACATAAAGGTAAGCAATGCAGTTTTCCATGCATTCACTTTTTCCTTTTGCATAAACTGGCATGTTGAAAAATTAAACGATTTGATTCGGAGAACAAAGCTTCCAATAGAAATATAAAATGTTCGGACTCAAGAAAAGAAGAAAAGTGCAAGATTTCGGAATTCAGCTGACCAGATAAGCCAGTTACGACGCAGTAAAAAAGGCACAACGGGATTACCTGAAAAATCTCTAGCTAGGTCACCCTAGATAAAGTAAAAAATATCTTCATGCATGACAATGTCAATATAACGCAATTCATCAGTAGCTAGTTCGTTTTTCCAAGTCATGACAACTACTACTAACTGGCAGACATTTTTTGCTCAAATTTAAAAGTCAGATGAAGTGACCTGACATTCAGAACTAGATTTCCTTGCCATTTCCCAAAGAATCTCAGATTTATCTGGCAGTTTCCATCTGTTCAGTTCATACACTAAAGTTTTGACATCCAGAAATTTTGTGTTATAGGTATGTCAAAACTCGTCATCTTTCTTGATTTTTTCTCACTACTGATTACACAACTGATGATGAACTGATTACACAACTGATGATGAAACTAATGTCAATTTCATTCAAAAAGAATTCCAGATATTTTTCCTGAGAAATTTTCGAATAACGAAAGGGAAGTCAGAGTCTATGATGACCATATCAATCGGTATTACGTCGTGAGATAACGATTTATCTGGGAAGATCAATAATTGCTTGCAGCAGTAATCTTCAGCAAAGAAAGCCTTATACACCTAATTCTAGAAGTTTACTTTCTTTATACTCATGCAAAGTATGAGCAACGTCATATTAGTACAACAACGACATGATATTAATGGAATTTTTAACACAGACCAGCCACATGGGAAAATACGATAAAAAACAACTGACTTATATTTTTGAAAAATGATAACAGTTAGCTATACAAGAATAATTCTCAAGAACATATATAAGACATACACGCATGTGTTCACAATTTTATAGATCTCATCGAATACTACAACTTTGGTGTTGACTTTGTCTCCATTCGACATTGTTAATCATGTCAAATCTGATCCTAGAACTTATATTAAATATTTGAACTTGTAAACTATTTCAAATTTAAAAGTTATCAACTATAAAATTTTAGATTTAGATCTCTTTAAACCCTACAACTTTGATATAAAAGTTTGTCATAAAATCCGAGTACAAAATAGCTATCACTGTCGATCCAAGCTACAAACCGACAGTGATAGGTGGACTATCACCACTGGTTCATGGTAGACCTGAGAATTTTGCAGGCTAGGCTAAAAAAGCTCGATTACTTTGGGCCAAAAGAATCCTACCTATGAATGTCCCACTTGGCAATTCAGGGCTAATTTTTCATGTCAGGCTCAGGTTAGGCCTAAGACTGGGCGGGCCAACCACATATTTTATAATTTAAAATAAATAAAAATAGTATTTTAGTCTTGGTCCAAGAAAATCTTTTCTAGGCAGCGGATCTATATCCAAGCTCTCCCCACTAATTAAGGTTTGTGGGCGAGCCAAAATCAGTCGGGCCCGTGGGTTGGGCCAGGCTAGGCTCAACTTTCTCATGTCTAGTTCATGGCTTGAACCGACATCGTGATAGCACCATGCCTATCACTGCCGGTTGAAAGACACAAACTAACATTGATAGTCCACTATTAGTGGTGATTATCATATCACTGCCGATTAAGCTGTACCAAAACAGCTGGCAATGATAGCCGAGCAGTAATTGCCAGTCCTGTACTTGTCACTACATCATCTTCTTCTAACCCTAAACTTTTTTGAGGTCACTGCATTCACTCTTAATGGCTGCTCAGAGCTATAGATGCTCGTCGGTTTCGTCTTATAATCTTATCGCTTAGGCTTACAACCACAGAAAAAGCAACTTAGTTCTTAGGGGTTGCAACTTGCAAGTGCCACTACTACAAAAAAAATCTTAATCGCGACCTTCTCAAAAACCCCTCGAAGGCGAGCACAAGTTTGAACCGCCTCAGTTAATTCATCAGATTAACCGAGGCAGTCGTTTTTTATTAACCGAGCACTTTATAATATCTGTCTCGGTTAATATCGATTAACCGAGACGGTCGTTCTAACACAAACGCCACGAGCATATTATAAGACCCGCCTCGGATAATACTGGCCCCATCTCAAAGCCCAAATGACCCATCTTAGCCTGATAGTCTGCTTAGTGTATATATATACCACCAATTAGAATTCCATTCCACTCGCCATTTAGCCGCATCTTAGCCGCCCGTGAGCGTCCTAGACCCTTCCACTCGCGAGCGCCCCCAGTCACCTCCCTCTACCATTTCTTGTGCTGCTCCCTCCGTCTCTCTTAGGTGAGCACTCTGCGCTGGCGCATGTGCGCCGGGTAAGGTGAGGCAGGGCGACGCCGGTGAGGCCACGACAAGGCGAGACAGGTTCGCTCCCTCATCTAGCAGCTGCACAAGGAGGCGGCAACCCTCCTAAAGGGACGACGGTGCATGGGGCTTGTTTTCCTCTAGCGGTGACACGGGGAGGTGAATCCGGTGGTAGGTGCCATGCAGCGGCGACCTAGAGGCGGATCCGCCCTCCCCTTCCTCTTCGGCGAGCTGGTGCCCCTATATGGCAGCTTGCATGGTGGTTGGATCCGTCCCTCTCCATCTCCACCTCAACTTCGGCAGTGCTCCGGTGGTGGCCCAGCTCTTCTCTAGATCTGGCGGCGTGAGGACCATGATGACTGATGGGGCGAGCGGCCACCACCAGATTCAACTAGGAGGAGCCCAGATCTGGCGGTCTCATGCCACAGCAGAGCTCCCCCGACGACTGCGGCGGTGGCATGCAGGGGTGGCGATGCTAGGCCTAGATCCAAACCTAGTTGGGTCTAGGCTGGGATTTTTTATTTTTTATTTTATTTTATTAACCGACATGGGCATTCAAAACACCTCGGAAAAAAGTCCGATTTACCATGACCTTTGGTTCGAGGTGTTTTGGATGCCTGCCTCGGTTAATCCAAAATGCTCGCCTCGGTTAAAATTATTGTAGTAGTGTGCACCCCTAAAAAATTGAACCGGTGATTATGACTGAAGTTTTCATCTTATATGTATCCTTATAACACAAGTCTATATAGCCATAAGTCAAGCACAACCCTTTTCAATTTGCCCTAGCTTCGCCACTAGGTAAAATAATGAATAGTACAACAGACTATTGGCATACAATGTTAGGCACTTTGATTAAATTATTGTAGTCCTTCCAAGAAAATTTTCTTGACTCATGATCAGAAAGTTAAAAACGGATTGGAGAACATGTGCAAACAATAAAAGAGTAAAAACGATCAAATTTGGATCAAATTGGGCATGTTTTGCAACATCCTGAAAAAACCAGCTCGGGTTGGTTTTCTAGAGTCCCTGCATGTCAATGTTAAACTGGCCTAGGCGGCATGAGCTGGTTTCTTGCTAGCCCAAGCCTAATTTCTCCTTTGAAAACACATTTGATCTTGTGAGGAAACTTGTAAATTGCATGTGAAATAAGTTTTTTTTACTAGGATAAGACTACTACCCCTCTTTATTTATATAAGAGGATAATGGTCATTGAGTATCCATTGATCCATCATAAAAAACACATCTACTACACCTTTTATTGTTACTACTGCATGCATACCCAACAAACAAACAGCGACGAATCTCGAGGATAGCATATCACCATGCCACACACCCTGACGAGTTCATCCTGGGGGTGTGGGGTTTCAAGTTTTAGGAGACCCGTCGAGGTGCCTTGCATATACATGCGCTCAATCACGACGAGGCTCCTCCGTGACATCTCTTGCATATCTCGCTTATCGCTGGAGGCACCAAGCAAAGTGTTTGTGTGTGAACATACTCTTAGGCATCAGCCAACTTGAGGATCGGCTAGACTGATGGCATGCATTTACTGAGCATTATAGCTCTTTGCTAGTGTCTGACCAAATTAACTTCGGCAAACTTTTTGATGACTCTGCTAGGGAATATAGTTTTCCAAACGGGCCGCCCGGCACGGCACGGCACAGACACGGCCTAGGCACGGCACGACGAGGCACGGGCACGGTCGGCACGGCGGCCCGCCGTGCCGTGCCTGATAGAGCCGCCGTGCCGAAGCAGCAGCCCAGGCACGGCCCTATCAAGCTTTAATCGTGTCGTGCCGTGCCGAGAGGCACGGCAGCACGCGTGCCTCCCCGTGCCACCGTGCCAGCTTGAAGCCGCATGCTGCGCCGTCGTCGTCGCGCCAGAGCTCGGAGAGTCGGAGGAGCGCCGCCTTCGTCGCGCGGCCGAAGCTGCTCGCCGCGCTGTTGTTGTCGCGCGGCCGAGGCTGCTCGTCCTGCCGGCTGCCCGCTGCAAGGTCGTGCCACTGGCCGCACGTCGCCGCCGCGAGGATCTCAGAGACGTGGCGCCGCCATTGGAACCTGAACGGAGGGAGCACCGGACAGGGAGATGGAGATGGAGTGAGCGAGTAGGAGTGGTTGCTGCCTGGGAGAGCTTGGAATCGGGAGTAGCGGACATCTTGAGAAGGAGATGCTACGGAAGAAGAAAGCAAGCCACCAGGTAGCGGCGTCGTGAGGAAATGAAATGAGAGAGAGAGAAAGTTAGGGTTTAGGAGGGATTGATGGTTATATATTGGCATCCAACGGCTGTGATTCATTGATGCTCATCTAACGGTGGCGAATTACCGGGCCACATCGTGCCGGCCCAAAAATCGTGCCGTGCCTGGGCCAGCCCACGGGCCGACATTGCGGCCCAGGCACGGGCACGGCATCGGGCCGTGCCAGGCACGGGCACGATGGCTAGCGGGCCGGGCCGGGTTAGTGCCGTGTTTTCTTGGGCCGTGCCCGTGTCGGCCCATCGTGCCCGGCCCATCTGGAAAACTATACTAGGGAATGATTATTTCAGTTGTACCCCGCAGCCAAACTTTCTACCCTAGCAAATTTTTTGGTTCAAATCTATCTTTTGTGTGTTTGTTGTTTTGCATTACCATTGCATGTGGTAGTAATTCTCTACGAGCTTGTTTATCGTTGTGCTACATCTTGTTATTGTAAAGAGCAATCTACTATCAGGATGTCGAACATGAGGTTCACTAGGTTCGAGGATCTCCTTGAAGAATTTTGCAACCAGTTGTAGGAGGGGATGTCGAATATGAGGTTCAGTAGCATTGAGATCTCCTTTGCGAGTGTCAAATCTGCAAAACTTTTTTCTAGTGTACGATTTTTGGCTATCGAAAAAGACGCCTTTGTCGGATGAGGATTAGCTGCAGGGTCTTTCCTGAGTGCAACTGAGCCTTGCCTGCACTGGCACTAGGGGAGGCCACTGGGCTGCTGTAGTGACGGCACAAGAGTTATGAAGCCACTATCGGCTATAGTGACAACTCTCTAGGAAACCACTGGCTGCTGTATTTAGAGGGCTACGCTATAAGTAGCGTTATCCTAGAGCGCCAGCCACGGTCAGCGCTCAGTTTCTGACGACTTACTGCTCCAGCCGTAAAAGAGAGGAAAATTGATCCCCACGTGGCCTTGTTTAGTTTACTTCAAAAATTAAAAACTTTTCAAGCTTCGTCACCTCGAATTCTGCGGCACATGCATGAAGTATTAAATATAGATGAAAACAAAAACTAATTGCACAATTTGTTGTAAATCATGAGATGAATCTTTTGAGCATATTTAGTCCATGATTGAATAATGGGACTTGCTTAGTTCCAAAAAATTTTGCAAAATTTTTCAAATTCTCGTCACATCGAATTTTGCGGCACATGCATAGAGCATTAAATATAGATAAATAAATAACCAATCACACAGTTTGGCTATAATTTATAAAACAAATCTTTTGAGCCTAGTTAGTTCATGATTGGATATATTTATCAAATACAAACGAAATTGCTATCGTGTCTATTTTACTAAAAAAATGGAACTAAACAAGGCTCAAAATTTTTTGAGAAAACAAGGCCGTCGCAAGTGAAGCTAACAGTGATATGACAGACCATGCTGCCGCTTCTGTGAAAAGTGACGTTTGCATAAATCTTGTTTGTTTTCTCTACTGTAAATATGGCCTAATAACGTGATGCTTCTCCATCGATCCCACGACCGTAAAGTTACATGATGCTTTCTCTACTGTACCATACAAGTGGTCTGACAAAGATGCAGCAGCCTGACACACCAGTAGCAGCTTGTTTGACTTCTAGGTAACCTTAAAAATCTACAGTACTCAATTAGTATTGTTGACACGTGATCCAGCCACTAACAAGTAACGAATCTGCGCGTCTCTAAACCTAGATGGTGATGCAAGAAGAACATAAGGGATTTATACTAGTTCAGACCAACAATGCCCTATATCCGGTGAAGGGGTTGGATCCTATATTATCTTGCACCTGAAGTGCTTGTAGTAGGAGGGTACAAGCTAATTGCGAGAGAGGGAGGCGGTCCCAAATCTCGACTTTATAGGTGGCAGAGCGCTCGTGATGGATTGTGTGTTAGCTGTTGTGATCGTGTTCGACCTGCCCCTAGATGGTGCCCTACCTCCCCTTTTATAGCCTCAAGGGGAGGCAGGTTTTTATATAGTTAAGTCTGAGCTTCTACTCTAGTGTACAGTGGGATTACAACGTTGGGACTATAGTCACTGGTTGTCGCATCCTCAGGGTAATGGCAGCGGCATGGTCGTCCCTGTTAGTCGTAGGGGGCGTCCTTCGTACTGTGGATCTCCACGTCTTGCCGGGCTCTGTTCTAGGTCGTGCCAGCCCTTTTCGAGGCCTCGTCCCTTGTCGTGCATGGCGGATTGGTGACTGCTGGATTATGGCAATAGTGCCGTGATTTAACATCTCCTATCTCGTCCTTTGTTCGGCCATACTCACAGTGGCGGAGGTAAGACGTAATAGGGGCGGGAGTTGTTAGAGTAGTGGAGGTCATTCCCTGCTGCAGCATGGGCGAAGGCATGGTTTACATCGCGTCCGTAGTACGATTGTCGTGTGTAGGAAGCCTAGCGCCGAGGCTGGGGCTCGGGAGGGGCGCTGATTGCCGCTCGAGACCGGGGCTCGGGCGAGGCGCTGATTGCGCTTGAGACCGGGGCTTGGACGAGATGCTGATTGCGCTTGAGACCGGGGCTCGGGCGAGTTGTGGATTTTGTCTGAGACCAAGGCTTCGGACGAGTCATGGGTCGCGTTCTACTTGACTGGGCCTTCTCGCTGGGCCAAGAGGGGATGGGTCCAGTTATCCTTAAGGTCTTCTTTTGCCCTTTTTTCCCTCCTGGTTTGGGTATCCCGGTTTATAGTACAAGTAGTAATAGTCATCATTCGAAGCCACAAAAATTGGTAGTAATCTTCATGTAGTACTTATACGTAATTGTTTACTCTCATTTAGTAGTAAATCGTCGTGTGATGCCACAAATCAAATTAGTAGTAATCATCGGGTAGTACTTGTCTGCAATCGTTTAGTAGTAATCCTTAAGTACTACTTGCATGAATCTGAGATAAAGGTAATTACAAGTTTGCCTCGTGATGCATACACCGATTATTGTTAATCATCCTCAATATGGATGTCGTTCAACTACCATCATAATCAGAACGAGTTTGTATCGGACAAGAGATTCCATGAAAAGTAAATCCTCTTGAAAATAGAGATCGGTATGTATAGCCACACGCACAGGGCCGGGAAGAGAGAAAAAAATGTACAGTATGAGCGTGCTCTGCTCTTCCTTACTCCTTGGCATCTACTGTACTCTTGTTCCTATATTTAAAAGCATGTTATTAGCTATAGGCTGGCTGGCATTACTGACTGACTGACTGCATGGTGCCACGCGGCGAAGAGCCCATTCGTTTATCTTATAAAATATATTTTTCTATCAGTTAATAATATTTTTTTCTCATAATTAATTAGTGAAAATTTTTTTTGCAGCTATACACGTCAGACTGACAGCGACACTCTCTGTGAAAAGTTGTTAATATCCTTCTCCTGTGTCCTGTGAATGAAACGACTCTCTTGTCGATCTCGTTGGTGTCGCAGTAGCCGGGTACCGACGACTGTGGGAGTAGCAGCCGGTCAAGGACGCCGTGGCGAAGGTCGTCGCCCCGCCAGCGGCGACCACCGTACCGCCGCCGCCAGCTGGTTCGGCGAGCCTTCTCGGTCGGCCGGCTGGTAGCACACGCCGCTCGTGCGTGCCCGCCGCTGCTAACTGAGAACTGAGAAGGAAGGGAAGACGTACACGCCGGCCGCCCGTGGATCCTGACACCGTACCTGTGCCAACAAACCCCACCATTGTTGATTGTTAGCAGCATGTGCAGCATGCATGTGGTCAAAGTCGCGCGCGATCGAATGGATCGATCGGACAGACATCGGAGAATTAATTAAGAGGATCGGGGAGAGAGGTCGTCAGTGGAAAACCTGTGCATCAAGATCGAGTAGATGATGCAGACGACGACACATGGTTATCATGGAAATTAAAGTACTTAATTAATTACCCTGCACAGTACACTACTGATACTACAGGCAGTTTTATGTAGGCTTGTGTCAATGTCAACCTTGAAGCTTTCAGTCGTCTGTTTATCTATTTATTAGTCTGGACTTCTCTGATACGTACTGATGATTGTATATATATTAATTAGTTGGGAGTGTGACTGTATTTGTAATCTATTAGCAACGAGCAGTCTCTCCCTCCCTCTCCTAGTCCAAGGCTATACGTCCTAAAGGTTGTGAGTCTTGTTACTATTGCAGATATACGAGCAAGCAAACGTTGGTGGCTGTGCGCTTTTTGCATGCTGTTGCCCAGAGTTCAAACTCCCTTGTGCCTTGTAGGCGGATTTGTTATTTACACATTGAAAATAAATCTCTTTATTTGCCTCACATCAAAAAGCACAGGTGTAAGACTAGCTCAGTCTCCCGGGAGCTATGTTGCCGATGTGTATGGTGGAGAGCTAGCTGAGTTTTCTTGACATGCATACAAAGATCTTCTTATTAAGCACAATGTATGGGGGTTATTTTAGCCTACAAAGGGCTCACATGGGTGTCCATCTCTTGTTATTTATTTGGCTGTCGTTCTCCACGTCATCTGCACGTAATTATATATGTATTTTTTTGTTAAATTTTACTAGCTTAGTACTCCCTCTGTCTCTGGAAACTTCAACTCCTAGAATCCATGCCAGTCAAAATTTTTTAACTTTAACCAACTTTATAGAAAAGAGTATTAATATCTATGACATAAAATGAGTATTTTATGAAAATATATTCTATAATAAATCTAATGGTATTAATTTGGTACTATAAATCTTAGCATTTTTCTATAAATTTAGTCAAACTTTTAAAAATTTAACTTAGAAAAACTCTAAAAATTGCAGCTTTCCGAGACAAAAAGAACCCGGCGCATTGCTAACTAACCCTTACACACAATTCCCAATGGCCCCCACATTTGGCGCCAATTAATTTTGGTGCAACTCATGCCAGTCGACTCGAAGGAAATTTTGCAGGGACACATACTCTCTCCGTCCGTAAATAACTATGGTTTACGCTTTTTAAGAAACAACTATAACTATATATATATTAAAAATATTAATATTTATGGTACATAATTAGTATTATTAGAAAGATCTTTAAATCTAGTTTTAAATAAATTTATTTAAAAATTATAAATAGTGCACGTATTTTCTATAAATCGAGTTAAACTTGTGGCATACACACCAACGACGACAATTAAATAGGGACGGAGAGAGTACATATATTATTAGATTATATTAGTGTTTTATATATAAAATAACTTTTAATTAGAGCGACCTTCAATGGTTTTTTAACCGCTAGCTCATATGATGTTTAAAAAAGATAAAAAAATGAGAGTAGCCATATAAATTAATCTGTAGCTACTTCTATTTCCAATAATTTTATATACTAATTTATGATAATATATATAATTTTTATGATAGTTAGGTTACTATAGGATATTTACAATCTATAGACTTGTACACCTGACCTGTCTACACCGTACTTACCGATCGAGCAAAGCTCGTCGTCAACGGAGACTACTGACTAGTCAGTATATAGTACGTGCACGCTATTCAGCTTTCATTATGGATCGGTAGACCGTAAGAAGTAATAACGACACTGAAGATATAATAATGGTCAATATTATATTTCTCGGACACTGTTTGGCTCCTTTTTATAAACTTCACATCGAATATTTAGACATATACAGTATTGAGTATAGACTATCTATAAAACTAAAAACACAACTACAGAATAATTTATAAGATGATTTTTAGCTTAATTAATTCATAATTGGACATTAATTACTATAATTACAATTACACTATAATACTTATTAAATTTTAATAGATCCAACCAAACTCCTAATGCAATGCAATGGTGAAAAAGGTCTGTCTCCTCCGACTTTTTTTTTTACAACACTCCTCCGACTTGAGACAGCAGCTAATAATAGCTACCGTACCAGAATGAGATAATATTGCATCTCCGACGATGCTTCCAGGAAGTTCCTAATTTAACTGCATACTGAACAATATAATGCAAGTAACTCGTGGTCCTTGTGTGCTTTTTGTACTCCTACCGGGTATTTTTCCTTTCAAAGCACTTTTATTGGTGGTCAAAATAATGGTACAAGAGGGGCTACTGGACAAAAGTTCCAGATGAGAGTCAGAAAAAAGAAGGAAAAGAAAACTTGCAATGGGTGGATATGACAATTCAATATAACTCTGAATGAACTTTCTGATTGCGAAAGTGCTTCTTGGAGACTTGCAAGTAGTCTAGTAAATAATTAATTCAGTGCCACTTTTCACTGGCAGTAGTGGACGCGCTCAATTACCATGACTCGTGGAATATGATCACATAAAAAGTTTTGGGCAGTAGTAAAGTTGTATTATCTTACCGCATCTACCTCAGTCGTCACTGTTACTTAAAGTGCGATGGGCAAGTGTATCCGAACGCATATGCAGCACCAATATGTACACGACCCATTTTGTTAGTAACATTTAAGCTTTCACGTCAATCCACATGCATAGGCCGATTAAAATAAAACTTAAACTGAATTCTACATCAATCCTTAATTACCTCAACATATATACGTGGATTAAGGTGAATTCATTAATATCCATAGATAGTCTCTTAAATGTGTTTCTGAACTGATCCGTGTGTTGTTGGTTCCTGAGTTAGGAATGAAGATAAGGAAGAAAGTTATTTTATTTGTAGGGGTACATACTAATGTAATTTTCTACAGACTTCTTTTTTTACAAATTACACAAGTATGAACGCATATGCTGATATGAATCAGTAACTAGGACACAAAGCCTTAAAAACTACGAAAAGGATGGAATAAAGTGATCTTGCCACAAAGGTAAGCAATGCATTTTTCCATTGACTTTTTCTTTTTGCATAAACTGGTATGATGAAAACTTAGTAAAAAGGAAACGATTTGATTCGGAGAACAAAGCTTGAAATGCAAATATAAAATGCTGTCCCTCAAGAAAAGAGGAAAAGTGCAAGATTTTGGAAGTCAGCTGACCAGATAAGTCAGTTACGACGCAGTAAAAAAGGCACGACGGATTACCTCAAAAATCTCTAGTCACTGTTAGATGTTTTGGGCCATGTGCCAAACAATTTCAAATAAATCCCAAAGACCCACTCACACATGTATGCATATATAAAAAGGTGGGAGACTTTAGTCCCACCTTGCTACTTCAAGAGATGGAAGACCAACTTAAATAGTTGAGCTATCTCCATCTTGTTGGAGTTATTCGGGAGAGAAAAAGGAAGAACCACATGTGCACGCACGCTAGCCTTGTCGGGCTGGGTTGGGCTAGGTGGGGCCAATGGGCGCGCGCATACACAACATACGCGTGAATAGTCTGGCGATTTCCCACTCTGACTTGCGGGTGCATAGCTTCCTTTTGCTACTTTGAATTTTTTCATGTATGGAGAAAATTGCATCGGCCTATTTGGTAAACAATTATTTTCGTATTATGGTAAGTGCATTGAATTTTTGCATGCATGGAGAAAATTGTGCCGGCATATTTGGTAAGCAATTATTCTCGTATTATGGTAAGTGCATAAACCTCACTACCGAGAGATTCATCTCTTCCTTGCCACATTGTCGCGCTGCCGCCGTCTTTCCCATTCCGTCGTCGACGTGCCATCAGTGTCGAGAGAGCAGGCTCCGAAGCCTACATCTCCTCGCGTCCCCTCCATGGGGTACGGGGTGTATCAGGTTTTTGGGAAGCGCCATCGCGACTGCTCGCTAGACGTCTTCTTCCCTCTACGCCTGGTGTTCGCCGATCTTCATCGACGATCTCCTTCTTCTTCCTCCGCGCCGACAACCCCACTGTAAGGATGTCTATCTTCTCCTTGTTGTTTGTTCTCGCATTCTTTCTGTTGCTAGCACTAGATATCGTGACTTTGTCTCAGATCATAGTGCTAGTCTTGATTCATATATCTGTGATACATATTATTGGTCTTTTTCTTATTGTCGGAATTAATCTATACATCGCTAAATTGCTTTTATTTCCAACAGTCGCCATAAAAAAGGTAAAAAATATCTTTAGGCCTTGTCTAGTTTCGAAAAGTTTTAGATTTTGATAATGTAGCACTTTCGTTTGTATTTAACAATTATTATCTAACTATAGACTAAGTAGGCTCAAAAGATTCGTCTCGTAAATTATAGACAAATTGTGCAATTAGTTTTTTTCGTCTATATTTAGTGCTCCATGTATGTGCCGTAAGATTCGATGTGATGAGGAATCTTGAAAAGTTTTTGGATTTTGGGGTGATCTAAACAAGGCCTTAGTCATTCATGACAAATCTGTGTCAATATAACGTAATTCATCACTAGCTAGTTCATTTGCATTGACTAGCGTTGCTTATAACTCTCTAAAGTCATCAAACATGGTCCATTTGCCCGAAACTTCATGCAAGCGATACTTCACTTTGTAAATAAATACATAAATCATTGAATATGTACTTATAGTACATAATTAAGAATACATTTTTGTAATAAATATTATTAGATAAATCACTGAATACTTTTTACAGAAGGGAGGAAGTAGATAGCGTGCACCAGGTTAATAACCAACAAAGAAAGCAACAAACGGTGGTCCAGCCCCAATAATCTTTCATTGACTATAATGGAAGGGGTGCAGAAGATCACTTACGAATGAGAAGAGGCACTATCCAAGCCAACTTTTTTCCTGACGGATGATTCCATCGGGGAAACTGCCAGAAAGGAAAAGTCATCCGTGATTGTAACCGTCAGGGATATTGCCGTCAGGGATGAACTGACACGAAAAGTTGATCTTCCCTGACAGAAAACCGTCACACATTGGTTCCTGACAGTTGAAACCGTCACGGAAGGTCTTCCACGTCGGTTTTTCTCTTTCCATCACGGAAACCTTTCCCATCAGTTACCGACCATCAGGAAAAATCTAAATCTTTCCCGTCAATTTTATACCGTCAGAGGAAAACTGAATCTTTCTCGTCGGTTACCAACGTTCATGGAAAATCTAAACATCAATAAACCATTATTTAACCATTCAAATTTATGATCCGTAGCTCATTTACACATGCATACTAAATGTCACACTCGGATAGTCTTGGTACATATAATTTAATAAACATCATTTAATCGTGCATCCACACAAGTGGTAAATGTTACACTTGGTACATATAACCATATATCTTAAAATTGTACCTAGGAGGGGAGAGGGAGGGAAGAAGGAGGTGAAGCTGTTGCATGATGGTCCTTTTGGATGCCACGTTGGGCTGCCGCCAGCGGTGGTGGCAGCCAGAGATGGCCTGGGGCGGTGGCCTTTTGCAGCGGCGGCGGTGGGGAGACTAGAGTGGGGAGGGGCAGAGAGACCGCACCAGTTTCCCATCACTCAACATCTTTAGAAAATTTGTTCAAAATAAGTTTGAGAACAACTCGTTGTTGAACACCGGTTTGTCAATCAATTAACTAAGTTCAAAAGAGAAACCGACCTTTATATATGAACGCACAAGTTCTACCACTACATACTAATTAATGTCTTTTATGATAAACCAGCTGGTGAAGAAAATTCTAGAGCGAAGATGATATAAATAAATATAATAAATAAGAAGACACTGACAGAAATTTAAAATGGTGAAAAAATAAAGAGAAAAAGAGATCGATGAGGGGAGGCATCACGCATGCCATGGCGCCAGCACCGTACCACCAGCTCCTAGTATAGAGATATCGTTTATTGACATGCATAGTCAAGCAGGAAATATAGACGTTGCTGCTGGTGGCTGCTACATATACGATAATCAGTAGTCGCCAATGCAAGTACACGTAGCAAGAACGACGATCGATGATCCCGTGGACAGTAGTTGCGAGTCGCCATTGTCCATTGAAGATTGAACAGATTGCTTTAATTAGCTTAGGAGGGCCATCATATATCAGCTCGCACTGCCGCCGGTCCAGCGCCTCGTCGCTCATCAAGTCAAGAGCGGTGGTGTTCCATCGATGCTAGCTAACTGTGGCCTTTTGCTTGTACATGTGGATCCCTTGTGATTATATTTCAGTTATGGCAAGCGGGCGCCATACATTTCGAGTCAGACGATGACCTCGATCGCCACATGCATCGTACCCGTATTCTTGGCTTAATTAATTAGTTTTGACCCCGTTTGGAGGTAGTACTCGTGGCTCCAAATTGTACGGTAGTGCACTGTTGGTCAGTGTAGAGTATGTAGTGGGGTAGAGGAAATGGCTCCGGAAGGAGGAGCTCCTCCAAATAGGACCTTAGAGTCGTTGTTACTAGAAATTCTTACTCATTTTTTGCCTCGCAAATTAAATTAGCTAGCTACTAGCGCCTGAGTCAATATAACTAACTAATATTAAAGAGTAAAAAAAAACCCTTTGTTTGGGTCTCTCGTCACTTCTCTTTCATCTCTCGTCTTATTCTCACCCTTCTCTCTCTTTCTAAGTAAATAAATGTATAAATAACTGAAACTCTAAACTACTCTAACTTCTTCGTTTACAAAGTTGTAGATTGTATTGAGAACTACAACTTTGAAATAGACCATGCAAATATTCAAGGTTATTTGAAAATTTCAAATTTCGTGAACTCAAACCAACATTTGGTACTGTAAATAGATTTAAATGAAAAAATTAACTATAAAGTTATAGATTGTGTCAAGTGCTACAATCTGCATCTGAGTTCATATGCAAAATTGTGAATTATTTTTGGATGCAACCATTTATATATAGAGACAAGCATATTAAGACACCCGTCTTTGAAATAGAACTTTTAGAAACAAACGCTTAGAATAGCTACCTCTGTTTTTTTTTTTTGAAAGGCGAATAGCTACCTCTGTTAATACCAAAACTTGATTTTACGGAGATTGATATCTTATATTAATTAGGGTGACTGTTTAATCGATGATTTTTAGGTGCCGATATTTTACTAGAGGCCCCCTGACCATTTATATGGAGACGGTACTTAGAGGTGTCTGCCTCTCTTAGGCCTTGTTTAGATACACCAAAAAATCCAAAACTTTACAAGATTTCCCATCACATCGAATCTTGTGGCACATGCATGAAACATTAAATATAGATAAAAAAGATAACTAATTGCACAGTTTACCTGTAAATCACGAGACGAATCTTTTAAGCCTAGTTACTCTATGATTGGACAATATTTGTCAAATAAAAACGAAAATGCTACAATGTCAAAATCCAAAAAGTTTTTGGATCTAAACAAGGTCTTAGTCAAAAGAGTCTGTGTGTGCTAAAAGTTAAGTTTCTACACCGACCGTATCTGGTTTCGCATTACAGTATTTCCTTTCTGACGATCATAGGAGTCGTCGGAGGTAGGTACGAATACGTATTGTGCTATGTGTGTCTCAATTATACCAATACAAATTAAATAAATAATATGTGTATCGGATATGGAACGAATCAGTGTGGACAATGTCAAGCACAAATATTATATTGTCTCAGATGTTGGACAAATTCAACATCCACATATATCGCACGTGTTCTAATCATTAATTTAACCACTGCACAAGCACAAGTCCAAATTCCAACTCTATATACCAAGCTGAATGAAAAAAGAAGCCTAACTACAAAGCTTGTTGGGTATTTTTTGCAGATAGGAATAATATGTAACAAAATCAATCAATTAGTAAACGAAATAAAAAAACTTTAAAAATTCTGTAAATTCTCTATTTTGAAAGTAAAAGAAAATTCACATTAACTTGACCACTTGGTTAGGTGACAATATATATATATATATATATAATAATGAAACTACATATCCTGATTCAATATATAATACCCGACGGCCGTACTGTTAACTGTTGAGTTTATCTGATTATAATATAAGTAGCGACGTATTACTGTACTAGTATCAATCTTTTGGATCCTGACGTCCTCACGTATTCAAATCATCAAGAAACTAGTTGAAGTCGTATTGCAGATCCAAACGGATATTCAAAAAGACGTCATAATCTCTACCAAAAAAATTCTCTATTGGCATTAAAATTACCCGAAGAAAATCAAAGGGGACGTTGATTGGCGACAAAGCTGCTGGCTTGCTAGCTAGCTAGCTACGGCCTACTACCAAACCCAGCTAGGTACATTTTTGCGGTCAAATAATAATTCAGCGTGACGGTGGCCTTGTATGACTCAGGTGTGTTTCATCCTAAATAATGTAATCAGTAACTTGCTGTGTCAGTGTCATTATACGTCGTCGCCAGGGTGGTTTCCCAGCAAGTTATATGTGATCAAAATGTACAAGGAATATTTTCGATCAGCAATTCAGCATTCATAAACAATGTGGGCTTCTTGGGGGCAAATTAAAGTAGATCATATGTAGCACTTCCACATTTTGCGCCATTTGTTTTCGGTGCAAGTATATATAATTAGATTGTATTTGGTGTTTTTATAAAAAGTAACTTATCGTAAGGCATTTTTTTTATGCCTCTACTAGATCAATGAAACTAACATGTATCGGCCATCCTTAGAAATGTTGACAGGTTGAGATTTTGAGTGGTAAGTTTTGTCCCAAGGATCCATATATATCTGTTTCTTGGTGCAAGTGATTCCTATTGGGGCTAATTTAGTAATAACTCTGACTCCCTTGCCGGACTTTTTCAGGGCAAACTAGTTATGGACATATCATTTTAATTAGCCAATAAATTCTTTATAGGGGACTTTCTTCATCCCCAGATTTAGCTCCCCTTACTATCATTGAGATCTTTTACAAAGGTTGAAAAAAAATAAGTGGTACCTCTAGGTACTTTTATTTTTTTATTTTTAGCTAATTAATTGAGGAAGATTATTTGTATAATATAATTTAGATTATAAAGGGTATATTGGTAATTGAGGTTGTGCCCCTTTCTCAGACTAGGACAGAAGTCTCTCGTGGGTTTTGTTTTTCCTCGGTTTGGCTCTTCCGTGACACGCCTTCCGCTCGGCATCCAACGCCCGCCCGCCACTGTCCTGAACACCCGATAGGTGGTCGCCGCCGGTGCCGCCAGGCCCTAGTCGCCGGCGCCTCGGCGACGGCAGGATCGTGCGAGAGGACAAGGACAACTGGCCGCTCCGTGGCAGCGGCGGTGGCAGTCTCGTCGGGGCAGGTGTCGTCGGTGTACATGGCCGATGCGTCCGTGCACACCATCATCGACAGCGACTTTAGGGACACGGACGAACAATCGAACACACGTTCCTGAGACGGCGCATCGCGCGCCTCTAGAACGTGACCGCGCAGAGCTAGCCCCGGACCTCTTTCTCGTCCTCGATCGTCAGCCCGACGCATCGACACGGACAGAGCCCACTGGAGGCCAAACTGGGCTCCGGGCCCCTCTTGTCCAAAATGAAATTAGCAAGTACTCTTCAGCCCACGCAAAAAAAGGTCCAATAGCCTAGAGTGGTACACGCGAGAAGAGACAGCAATCTCGCTTGAGGGCGGACGGCCGATGCAATCGACTCCGCTGCCGTATCTTCGTCCGCTAGAAGCGCTAGTTCGCCCATCGCCACGGACCACGTACGGGCTCAGCATCGCCGCCGCTCGCCAGGCAGAGATCACAGCCGGCAGCCGCTCTGCTCGTGACTCGCCGTGACGCCATCGCCGTCGTCCTAACTCCTAGCAGGACGGCAACCTGCAGGAGCACTACCAGCCTACTGCCTGCAGGTTATTTCTTCAATCTCTAATCTTTTTGTCTGTTTCTTTCCACTTTCCATGTTTGGTTTTTATAGATTCACGCCTTGTTTAGATCACCCGAAATTCAAAAAGTTTTTAAGATTTCCCGTCACATCGAATCTTGCGGCACATGCATGAAGCATTAAGTATAGACGAAAACAAAACTAATTAAACAGTTTATCTATAAATCACGAGACGAATCTTTTAATCCTAGTTAGTTCATGATTAGACAATATTTGTCAAATAAAAACGAAAGTGCTACAGTAATAAAATCCAAAAAAAATTCGGAACTAAACAAGGCCTCAGATTTTCAAACTGACTAGATGTAATTTCTTAATTAGGTAGCAAAACAATGGGTTTTCTGCAAACTCCATCTCTCCATTCTTTTCCGCCCCGTCTCAGCCATAGGTGCCAGAGTCAGCGTTGCTGACGCCTCCTCATACGGGTCAACTTGACGTCGTGTGTGGGGACGAGACGCCGACGCCGCTCGATGCCTTGCAAGGTTTCTTGACGAGGTACGAGTCGAGCGGGAGCCGCCCCTGATCGCCTCCTCACCTCGGGAGAGGACGCCTGTCAGGAGGCTCCCGCCTGTCCGCCTCAGGAGCAGTCGGATTGCTGCACAACCGTTGGCGCACATTTCGGCCTCCAAGCGGGGCGAGGTTCTCCTAAATAGGCGGCTAGGGATCGCTCCACCGACCGCACCGGATTCGTCCGCGCCAAGAGGGATACTCGACGCCCTGCGTACTGGGACCTTGTCATCGAGCGAGGTGGAGGGCCTAGACACGCTGTTCCCAGCGTTTAACGGGCGCGCGCGCGATCTCTTCTGGGAGGACTCGTAGGATGCGACGTTGGGTGTATTCTGGTTGACCCATTTATGTAATATGGGCCCACAGAACTCTTTGCTAGGTTGGTGCAGCTAGTGACCACCTAGCGCGCTTGTTGCGCGTTAGTTGTATTATAAACTCTTTCTTCTTAATATAATGATACGCAGATCTCTTGCATATTCGAGAAAAAAAAAGATGAATCAGATATATATTGATGTTGGAAAAGGAAGATACCTTTGAGGTGAGGCTCCTGCGCGCAATACTTAAGCCAGAAGAAAATTAGGAAGCAGCAGCAGCTCAGTTAGGCCGTGTTTAGTTTTCGAAAAGAAAAATTTCGTGACATTGTAGTTATTGTCCAACCATGGACTAACTATGCTCAAAAGATTCGTCTCGCAAATTCCGACCAAATTGTGTAACTAGTTTTTATTTTTATCTATATCTAATACACCATGCATACGTCTAAAAATTCGATGTCACAGGAAATCTTGAAAATTTTTGGGTTTTTGGGTGGAAATAAATAAGGCCTTAGATGAACTAGCAGAAGAAGAAGATACAAAAGTAGTAGATGAGGAAGAAGAAAATCAAACAATTAAATAAACCCATCATATTTCACTTGTACTTTGTCAAGTTTTTTTTTTACAACATTGGTGCTTTGTCAAGTTGCCCCCCTCCCCTTTGATTTTGTGCCGTGCTCCGCCACTGTTCATTGACATCATCATCCAAGACCTTTTTGGAGCCCATGTTCCCTTTCTCCGCCGAGGAGATCTCGGTGCAAGAGGCGACTGCACCGAGGGTCAGGGCGGCGAGGCCGGTACACACGCCGGGTGCTATAGCAGCTCTTCACTTGGGAGGTCGCCGCGATGGTGGCGGAGCCAGCGGCCGTAGGGAAGGCCACGTACGGCCGTCTGGGAGCTTCAATGAAGATGCTAAAATTATCAATTTATCCATGACCGAAACATATAAAAAATAAAAAATTAACCAAATTCCACGTAGTTTGGTACTTACCCCACCTAATTTTGGTATTGTCCCCCTCTTGTTACTTTCACTTTGGACCTATTTTTACGCTATCTGATCTCATCAAATAGATGGCTCAAGTTTTTTCCAACCATTATAAAATTTCTCACTTTTATTAGACTTTGACAATATGCATCGTGTAGATGCCACCTCAGTGGTTAAGAAGAACCGAATGGTTTACAGTAATTATTTATTAAGTGGTCCAAATACAAATTAAAAGTATTCTTTGCCAACCATTACTTGGGCGTATCAATTGAATCTACCAACCATTCAACATTGTTTTTCTTTCACAATAAATCAGCCAACACTACTTTCTGTTATAGCTTATCAGCCAAACGAACAAGGCGTGGCCAACACAAAGAATATGGCCTTGTTTAGTTCACCCCAAAAACAAAAAACTTTTCGAGATTCCTGTCACATCGAATTTTGCGACACATGCATGGAGCATTAAATATAGTTGAAAACAAAAATTAATTGCACAGTTTATCTGCAAATCGTGAGACGAAAAAGCCTAGTTATTTCATGATTGAACAATGTTTGTTAAATAAAAACAAAAGTGCTATAGTGTTAAAATCTAAAACTTTTTGAATCTAAACATGACGTCAGACAACAAAAATCAAATGGCCAGCTTAATTATACTTCGAGGAACATTTGAGAAGGACGCACACAATTTCTGGCCTTGGTGGCTAAGATTTGCACCAGGGCTCGTGATGAGACCTCTATCGTATCGCTTTGTGCAAGAAATCTATGCTGCAGTTTTGACCAACAATGCAAACTTCTCAATATATACATATGTATCCCTAACTATGTACGTACACCGGCCTCGCATCATGGATCGATGATAGGAAGCGTACAATTCATACAAATTAAAGAAATTGCATAGGAACCATCTCGGTTGGTATCGGCATGTGTACTTTGCAGCACGTCATCGTGTGCGCATAACACCTGTGTGTATGAAGATTGAAGAATCAATGACTCGTAATTAACAAAAGTAAGCACTGAAACCCTAACACATGTCCCCCTTCACGGCGATTGTCCGCCGCTCGCCGCAACCAGCAACGACTGGCTGACCTGATGATGGACGGAGCTTTGTTTGATCTTCCTTGCATTGCACACAAGCAGGCATCACAACACATCGATATCGACGACTGTTCAAACTTCAAACTGAAATACGAATTTAAATAATTGATCCAGGCCTGAACGACTGAACAAGCATGTCCTCCATGTGCATTTCTCAAGCAAGAGAACGACAGAACAAGCATGCATGCAATGCAAAAGGATACATGGGACCGGCCGGGAAGACTTCGTCGATATCTCGTCTCTGCATGTGCTGCTTTAAATCTTCTATTTTGCTGTTTATAATACTGTATTCGAAGAACAAAGCTTTAAATGAAAATATAAAATAATGCTCTCCCTCGAGAAAGAGGAGCTATGAAAAGTCCAACCTAGCTTTCTGAAGTCAGCTGACCAAACAAGTCTGTTGTTACGACGCAGTAAAAAAGGCACAACGGATTTACCTGAAAAATCTCTAGGTTGCCCTAAAAAAAATCTTTCATGAGTCAGGCATGCATGACAAGTCTAAGTCAATACTATACGCAAAGTTCGTTTTTCCAGTCATAAGAACAATGTGGTGGCCGGCAGGCTTTTTTTTTTTTTTGCGGAGAAAATATGCAAGAGACCGAATAAAAAAGTCAGGCGGAGTGACTCCACAATGTGACAAAATGGTCAGGTGTTTCCTATCCTATCATAATTGTCTAGTCTAACTAATTTCCTCGCTATTTTCAATCGAATCTCAATTTGTCAGGACTCTTCCATCTGTTCAGTTCATATTGTACGGCTTGCATACAGGGATTTCGTGTTATAGGTATATGTCAAAACTCGCTATTTCTTGATTTTACTATGCACTGAATACTGATTACAAAAAAAAAGTACGGAACAGCCCTACCCATTTTTCATTAAGAGAAAAGCAATACTGATTAAAAAAAACAGGGAACAGCCCCACCCGTTTTCATTAAGAGAAAAGCTATAGCTACTGGCTGTGGAAAAACCCCCAAACCCTGTCTTCTCCAGCGAGAGGCACCAGTAGAAAACAGATTTTTATCTTTGGTTTAGCTTCGGGTGGATTTTAGCACGTGAGCCATAGGAAATTTAATCCCGGTTGGAATAACGGACTAGAATCTCCTGCCGATGGATAGTATACCAGGCTTTTACAGCACTATCTGGAGACCTTTAGTCTGGGTTGGTGATTCCAATAGAGACTTAGGTTGCCTTTCAATTCTAGTTGGAACCACCAACTGAGACCAAAGGTCCAGCCAGCCTTTTGTCCCAGTTTGTGGCTCCAATCGAAACTAGATGTTTATCCATTAATCCCGGAAAGCTCTACTAACCGAGACTAAAAGCCCTTATATATATATATATATATATATATATATATATATATATATATATATATGCTTGCACTGCCCCCCCCCTAGCTAGGACGAGACTAGGTGCTCAAATCTGGGTCACCTACTTGTGTTCATCCTGTTCTTGCTTGGGGGAGCAAGTTCTTGCTCTCGGGCGCTGCCGCCTTCATCTCCAAATCTTTCAAAGGTTAGCAACTTCATCTTCTAATATTTCATTGTTAACAATGTAGATCATTTGATGCTTTAGCTTTAGTAACAAGCATAGAAATATTCAAATATATGGTTTTTAGATTATATAATGGTGGAATTTATTTTTATTTATACATCATTTGTAGATCTTTGTTTCTACATTATGAATATGTGGTTGGTTTTTAAGATTATGAAATATTCAACTATATGTGGTTATTTTAGATCATGAAGAAGTATAGAAATATTAAAATATGTGGATTAAATGTTTTAAAATTATGAATAAGCATAGAAATATTTAAATATGTGAATTTTAGTGTTTTTTATATTATGAATATGTGGTTGTTTTCTAGATATTTGTTAGCAACATTATTTTTCATGAGAGTTAATAATCGTTCAAAAAAATATGTGCAAAATGTTTAAGTTTACTTGGCATGCATATATCTCTTGATGATTCATTGTTTATATGTTTCTCTAATATATAATATTACATGGTATATTTATATGGGGGTTCTATATTTGTTGGGATGTTTTTTCAGTTTTTTAGTTATGATGAATGGTGGCGGATCACTTCCCCACCCACAGGCACCATGTTTCCACCCTAGCGATGTTCCATTTAAGCCATCGACAGAAAAGGCCATCCCGCGTAACCCAGATCCATCAATTGTATGAAATATTTTAAGTTTTGCATGCTAATATAATTTTTTGCGTATATACATTCATTGATAATGTGATTATTGCATATATCACACACTATATAACTAGTGAAGTGGTTGGACCATGAACTATGGCTGCTTAGGGTGTATGACATCTTTGAGAACACGACATATGTCAGGAGACGAATAGAGGCACAGAAGCTTGGCATGGCACCGCACCATCTCGTCACTTCACCAACTCACCATCGCACTGCCATCGTAGCCCCCACATGGTGAGCTACTCTGCCCTGCTCCAAATTTGCGTGACGACCTTCGACCTCATGCTCAAATTCGACCAAAGGGAAGGGCCTAAGTGCAAAGCCATATACTTTGATGGTTAGAAACTGTTGGTAACATCAGTTGTGCCCAAATTCCATTTTTTATACATTGTGAAATATTATTTTGCTCTATAATTCAATGTAGTGACTGTTTTGGACAGTTTCTGTTGTTAGAGCAAATTACATGATGAAAATGATATTTGTTGTGATTCTTGTCTATAACAAAGTTGTATAGTTAACTTACTTATCTTGCTTGTGTTAAAATTCCATGGTATTTGTCCAAATGGTTTGTGAGATATGGCTGTTCAAATTTGGCCAAATGGTTTGACCTTTATAACCGTTGAATTAGCTTGCAATGATTAAAAGAAAATTGTAGAAATTTTCATAAGCTTTTTCAGAAAGTCTTGTTTCAGTTTTGTTGGATGTACATAACTCCAATTATGAGCAAAACATGTAGTTGTTTGCACTCTAGAAAATGATAGGTTCTAGTTATAGTTGTCTAGATCTTCAGTTATGGTTAAATGAAGTAGCTTCTGTCTGCTGTCCTGAATCTCATGTGTTAACAATATTTGTTCTGCTTGCTATCTTAGCATGATAGGTTTATGTAGTGCTTAGTTAAATAACTTATTTTCTTATGCTTAAGTAAATATGATGTGGTCTTGCCTTTGTCTTCTTTGACCCTTGTAATGTGTTAAGTGTGGTTCTCTTGTTAAGCACATGATTGACTCGTTAAGCAAATAGTTAGAATGTCTTGTGAAGCATAACCCTAGTTCTTTGGTGTGCTCTATGTCAATACTTTATTAATTTTCAAATATTGCTTTCGTGGTGCTACTTTGCAATTTAGTAACCATATCAAAGACAGGACACTGATCACATGGTTGGTCATCGTCTCCTTGAGCTAGAAGTCCTAGGTTTCAGCGGCTTTGTATCGTGGAAGGGATTTGATCCAGTGTTGCCTGAAGTATCGTATAATCATTCAAGCATAGTAATAAGCAACTCTATATGTTTCCAATAAACTAATTTGTCAAATACACTTGTATAAATATATTTTTCTAATATGTATATATATGTTATTCTTAAATGTACTATAGCAAATTGACCCAATCATTTGGCTTGAGGAGACGCTCTATAGTTTTGGGGTTGAGGTAGTGAATTGTAACACCCGATTTTAAGAACAAAATCAGATATACATCATATGTGAGTTTTAGAAGACAAATCTCACATATAGCTACAAATAAGGGGTAATATCAAAGGACAACGCATAAATTATATAATGTACATAATAAATCAGAAACAACCTTAGGCAGCAAACCACGGAAGATAACTCCAAACTTCGGGTGTTAACTTCACTCTACAGGATCCAACTGACTGGATGATCACAAGCCTAATACTTTTCCTGAGGTGTGGGAGAGATAATAAGAGTGAGTCCAAGACGAACTCCGCAAGTATAGCAACTAGATAGTATAGATCCCACGGTCTCATGATCAATGTGACATAAATAATATAGAGCATTAAACAATAAATAATGAGTTTCTTAACACAACAAGATTCATCACCCTTAATGTAAGAATCCCCAAGGCTGCTCGTGACCGTGAGCACGGCTAGTATACCAGTTTAATAAACACTATGCAGCGGTTGTACATCTTTACCCATGAGTCATGATTTACCCTTTTGCCCGAGGTGATCAGCCTCTTAACCCACTACCAAGGAAGACTGGCAGGGATCACTATGAAGTCTTTCAAAGTTTCGTCTAACAAGTTAGGGCCGTTTGGTTTCGGTAGTCAGTCCGTGTGATTCTACCTAGCAGAGAATCCACGGTCTGCTATCCCCCATTTGTGCCACGCGGGTAACCTCTAACCAGCTAGAAAAGTTACTCATACTTGACTAAAGCCAGAGCCATCATAACACTCATGGTTGCACTTTCATCTCGGTTATCACTTACGAATAAATCCTCAAGTTGCTAAAAAGTCATTATTATCATTTGTTGCTTTATATTAATCTAGTCACAAGATCATGGTCATAGAATTAAAACCCAAATGCTATACTTACCTTGGTCCAATTGCTCCTGCTGGTCCTGCTGGTCTTACTTGCTTCCAAGGCTCTGATCTTGATCACCGAAGTAATGCATACCGTCTAATCTCGATCATCGATTATCAACACACAAATAATCGGAGACAGGCATACATGAAGCAAACAAGATTACAATTAGAACAGTACACCAATAGTAAATAAATTTAAATAAAAGTTTTCCAAAATCATCTACAGCTTCTACGATCACGTCAACGCAAAATTCACGCAAAAAGGAGTTACGACGCGAAATCTACGCCTTAAAACGGGACATCAAAAGCAATCTAAGGACTCTATTTATCTAGGAAATCTAACAGTGGTAAACCTAAACAACAGTGATACCAACGCGAAGCTTATGAAATTATAAAACTAATGCAACTTGAACGGATCGAATCGAAACTAAAACGGAGAAGATATGAATTTTTCTAAGATTTTTCTTTAGAAGAGAAAATAATTAAATAGGGTCATGAACTTAAAAAGTTTTGAATTGATTAAACAAGGATACTAATATGTAGATCTCGTGAAAACGAATCTAACGTAATTTGAATGGGTCAAAACAGAGTTAAAACAAAGTTTTTATGGCTAAAACAAACTCAGTGGCATTTTTGTAAATATAGAAAACGTATTTTGAAATAAATCGGGAGACTTTACGTTTTCAAAAACAGAAAGCATATTCCTTCATATGCGCTTTGGACCACGGGTTGTTTTAAGAAAAACGTAGGGTCTCTTTAACAAATTTACCCCCGAAGGGGTATGGAGTGCTCTGAGCCTTCGGATTAGAAATCAAGGGCGCTGATTGAATTAGAGAAGAGAGAGGGGAGGATGAAAGGTCCTAATATGGCTAGAGGGGGGGGTGAATAACCTATTTAAAAATTCTACAAACTCACTAGAGCAAGAGGTTAGTAAATAACAAAGCGAAGCTTTTTGCTCTAGCTCTAAAGGGGGGTTTGCAAGCCACCTATCCAACAAATCTAGTTGATATAATTACTAGGCACACAAGAGCTATGTCACTACTTACACTAGAAAGCTACCTAAAGTTTCTATACAAGTAAGTAAGCTATTCTAGTTTGTGGGAATGTAAAAGAGATGGTTTGAACTTTATACCGCCGCGTAGAGGGGATGAACCAATCAATAATATGAAGTCCAATCACCGGGAGAAATCCAATGAACAATCACAATGGAGACACACAATTTTTCTCCCGAGGTTCACGTGCTTGCCGGCACGCTACGTCCCCGTTGTGTCGACCAACACTTGGTGGTTCGGTGGCTAAGAGGTGTAGCACGAACCTCGTCCTCACTAGGACACCACAAGAACCTTCCCACAAGTGAGGTAGCTCAATGACACGAGCAATCCACTAATGTTGCCTTTGGCTCTCCGCCGAGGTAGGCACAAACCTCTCACAATCACCGGGAGATGGCCACGAACAATCACCAACTCGTGCCAATCCTCCTCCGCTGCTCCAAGCCGTCTAGGTGGCGGCAACCACCAAGAGTAACAAGAAAACCGCAGCTAGAACGATCCCCAAGTGCCACTAGATGCAATCACTCAAGCAAATGCACTTGGAATCACTCCCAATCTCACAAAGATGTTTAATCTATGAAGGAGATGAGTGGGAGGTGTTTGCTTAGGCTCACAAGGATGTCAAGTATACTAGAATTCCAAGAGGGTGAGCCCCAAGCCGGCCAAACACGTATTTATAGTCCCTCAAACAAATAGAGCCGTTGGCTCTTTCACTGGGCGAAATACGGGGTCACCGGACGCTCTTAAAGGGGCACCGGACGCTCAGCACCAGCATCCGGTGCTCCAACGTCAGCCGCGTGTCAGAGTCTAACGGTAACCTGCAGAGCACCGGACGCTGAGCAAGTTAGCACCGGACGCGTCCGGTGCACACCGGACTCATGCGCAGAGAGTTCCGCAAACCTGCGGGACACCGGACGCTAGCCACCGGACGCACCCTGAGCGTCCGGTGCTCACCGGACTCGTGCGCAGAGAGGGTCGCCAAGATGCCGGCACACCGGACGCGCACCACCGGACGCTCAAGCCAGCGTCCGGTGCCTATCGTCCGGTGCCTTACCCTAGCTGGGCTAGGCACTGTCTGCACCGGACGCTCAGACTTAGCGTCCGGTGCCTCAGTGGCCAGCGTCCGGTGAGTGTTTTCTCAGCAAGAAACACTCCCGCGACTTCTCCAAATTTCCCACCGGCGCAATAGAAAATATGCACTTCATTTTCTCGAAAAGCGCCGAATCCCGCCTCCTTCTCAAAGTGTGCCAACACCACAACGTGTGTACCAACGAGCGTGCACGTGTGTTAGCATTTTCACAATCATTTTCTTTGAAGGAGTTAAGTTAGCTCACTAGGTTCTAAATGCATGCACATGAACAATGACACCTAGTGGCACTTGATAACCGCTTAGCCAAAGAATTCCCCTCTTTATAGTATGGCTATCTATCCTAAATGTGATCACACCCTCTATGGTGTCTTGATCACCAAAACCAAAAATCCTAAGCAATACCTTTGCCTTGATCTCCATAGGGTTTTGTTTTTCTCTTTCTTCTTTTCCAAGTTGAGCACTTGATCACCTTGTGGTCATCACCATCATCACCATGATCATCTCTTGCTCCATCACTTGGCATGTACCAACCTCATTAAGTCTACACACACTTAGCATAGAGGTTAGTACTAGGGTTTCATCAATTATCCAAAACCAAACTAGGGCTTTCAGAGGAGCTCGTTGGCCGGCCGGCCACAGCAGGGGCTCCGCGGCGGCGCCATTGCCGGAGCATCGCCGGAGTTGAGCGGGACGACGTTCTAGTGCACCGTTTGACAAACCGAGAGCATATGGAGATAGAGAAGTTTGTTGTGAACTCACCAGAGACAAAAATGATGGGCACGAGAGGCTCGGGGATGGCCGGCGTCGCGATTAGGCGGACAGCTACCCCTTGGACAAGTTCGGCGCGAGTTAGAGCAGCACTTAAAGGAAGAAAAAGAGGATGGGAAGCGCAGGGAGGTTCGCAACCTCAACACGAAGCTCGCCCAGGAGATTACGGGGGAGAAAGCTCGGCCAAACAAATTCTCCACCACGGCGGCGATCTTGGCGGCGCGCGGAGCTTCCCAAGCGAGACAGAGAAAGGGAGGGGAAGGCGAGATGGGCGAGGAGAGCGGCTCGGGTGCGGGCGCGGTTCCAATGCCGAGGCGTGGGGCAAGAAGTGGTGGGGAATCATGGGGAGCGGGGGGGCTTGCGGTTCTGCTAAGAATAGAGAGAGGGAGGGAGTGGTTGGAGGGGAAGGAGCTGACAGATGGGCCCCATCTGTCGGCGAGAGAGAGAGAGGGAGAGGGTGGGGGAGGCCGGCTGGGCTTGGCCCAAAGAGAGAAGAAGGGGGGTGTGGGGTTTGGGCCGAGCAAGCCAAAAGCGAGGGGGGGTAGGGGGAGAAAGGATTTCCTTTTTATTTTTCCAAAACAATTTTCAAACTCATCATTTTTTTTCAAATGGAATTTAAATTCAAAACTCTTTTGTTCAAAACCACACATCACAAAAATAAAATGCTGATGCATGTATGCATCAAAATTTGTTTCTAACCTTATACTAAATTTTAACTTCCCAAAATTTATTTATTTTTCCTATATTTTAATGCTCACAAAATTGACTCAATAAATCAAATTCAACTATTTTAAAAACAAGCAAATTTTAGGGTGTTACATGGATGTTGACTGCTTTTAGGTACACAATACTCGATTGATGTAATGTCGAGTTAGCTTTTCTATAGCTGCTAGGAGCGGTAGGAGCGGTGTTGTACAAATCTTGGAGGTAGGAAGAAACACACATAATAAGAGCATTGCAGAAAAATATGGTGTCCTAGGATGTGTAAATAAGCTAAAGAGTATTGGGTACCACATGCCTACATATTCCTCCATGGTGGCACAACCTGTCAATGCGGGCCTTTATCATGATATTAAGGGCTTTTGTTTAAGGATGGCTCAAAACAACCGAAATGATGTGGTAAGTCAAAGTTGAACTCATAGTTTGTGTGTAGATTTGTTGTTATTGAAAAGCTTAGTTCTTATATCATTTTTTCTGCCAACACTTCATTACAGGTTGAGGACTATGACTTAACCTATGCAGGTTGCAGCTTTCAAGCCATTATTAACCAAATAATGCATGCATTGGGTTATGAATGAAAGGGAGAGTGCATTTTATTACTTTTGAAGCAAGGGAGAGTGCATTATATTACTTACTACCTTGGATTTCATCAATGATGTTTTGGGATACCACATTGGTGATCTACACTACACCGACTTGATAACTCGACGTAGTTAGCTTCACAATTTGATGTAGTCAACTTGTGCTTGCGTCAACTTGGTGTAAAGTTAAACTTTGGGGTGTACTCGGAGTCTTGGACATGAACTTTGTGGTGTACTTGAAGATTTGGACATGAACTTGATGTAGTGAACCTGTGCTTGCATGACTTGTTTTAAATTGTGATAGTTTATATGAACTTGATGAATGGAGATGATCATTGTAACATATAAACTCTTAATTAGTTTCATTCTTATTTATGGATGGCATACAATAGTATATATAGCATATAATATGTCTATGAAAACTATCTAAAAGGAAAACAAATTGAATGGAAAGAAACTGTAAAAGAAAAGAAAAAGAAAATAAAATATAAAAATGGATATTTAGTCTCGGTTGGTATACCAACCGGGACTGGAAGTGTGCCCTCAGGCTCAGCCTGACGATCCCTTTAGTCCCGGTTGGTATAAGTAACGGGACTAAATGTCGTCTTTCAATCCCGATAAAAGGACCGAGACTAAAGAGGGGCCTTTAGTCCTGGATTCACAATTCCGGTTGGGAAATCAAGACTAGAGGGGGTTTTCCAACCGGAATTGTAGTTGGTGCTACACTAGTGGGGATTTTTATTATGCAGCACCCAGGATTCCCCTAGGTGGTTGGCTCTACTGGAAGTCCTACCACTGAGCTAGAAGCTCATCTGCACTTAATACTGATTACATAAGTGATGATGAAACTAATGCCATTTCAATTAAAAAATGGATATCTTCCTAGGTAATTTTCTTTGCTGTTGAATAACAAAAAAGAAGTCACAGTCTTAGATATGACCATCAGTCCATAATCAAACGCTATTATACGTTACATAGACAACGATTTATCATGGAAGATCATCCATTGCTTGCAGAAATAATCTTGAGCAGCAAAAGCCTACACACCTAGTAATAAAGACTAAGTGAGCTTCTAGAAGTATACTTTCTTCGAACTCTTGCAAGGTGTAAGCAACGTCGTCGTATACGTATATTAGTAATATAAAAAACTAGGAGGATATCCGCGCGTTGCTGTGGGAATACGGATTAGTAGATTGCATGACATGATGATGTGGACAATAAAATATTTATATGTGTCTTGCTGATGTGGACATTACAATTGTATGGCTAGTAGATTTTAGTTGTGTGTGATAATAATATATTGTTTAGTTAGACAGCTTGCATGTTGAGAGAAATAATATAGTGACTTGTTGACGTGGACACTTTACATAGGCTAGTGGATTTTTAATTATGTGTAATAGTGGAATGCTTAGTTGGACAACTTGCATATTGAAAGAAATAGATAGTGGAATTTAGCTTTATAAGAGTATAAGATTAACAACGACGACATAAATGAAGACAATTTTCACAGCAAACCATCCACATGGGAATAAAATAAAAAATAATCTATTTAAAAATAACGAGTAGCTACAACTCTCAAGAGCACAAGGCACACACGCACGTAAGGGTGACAATTACTCTTCATCAGGACAGTGTAACATCAACATATTTAATATCCATAAAACTCTAGTAAAACTTTATTGAAACTGGCCTTATTAGACTTTGATAGGGCTCTTCTCCAATTACTCCGGAGGAGCCCTGCCAAATGGTTTAGTAGAAAGAGCTGTTTGGAGCCACTTAAAAATGAAATGATTTGATTCAGAGAATAAAGCTTAAATAGAAATATGAGATTAGTACTAGTGCATCCAAATAGACTTGCTAATTATTAGCCAGAGGACCGCTAACTATTAGGCCTTGTTTAGTTCCGAAAAATTTTGGGAAATGGACACTGTAGCACTTTCGTTTGTATTTGATAAATATTGTCCAATCATAGACTAACTAGACTCAAAAGATTCGTCTCGTCAATTTCGACCAAACTGTGCAATTAGTTTTTATTTTCGTCTATATTTAATACTCCATGCATGCGTCTAAAGATTCGATGTGACGGGGAATGTGAAAAATTTTGCAAATTTTTCTGGGAAGTAAACAAGGCCTTAGTTTTAGTGAAATTTTACGGTGCTTGGAAATAATATGAGCCCTCCATTTCGTTAAATCTGATGGTTTAAAAACAGAAAAAACCAAGTGAAAGAAACTTAAGTTGTGAACCCGAACCAAAGGAACTTAAGTTGTGGAACCGAACCAGAAATAGGTGGACCCGAATTAAATCTCAAGGGTACAACGCGGGGCATGTTTGGTTGGCCGCCACACATCGCCACACCTAATGTTAGGATCGCCAAAGATGTCGTGGCTGGTGTTTGGTTCCTTGTTCAGGTGAGGCTCGCCACAGCTAGAAGAAAGAGTCGCCACAAAATTTTGCCTCAAACCTGTGGCGAACTTTTTCTCCGCCTTCGCCACAAATTGCTTTGCCACGGCCACCCTACCATCACCGCCCTAGCCGCACCGTGAGAGCGCTGTGGTTGTGCGTCGCGGCACCTGCTGTCCCATGCGAGGTGGAGTCCAGACCATTGGCGAGCACGAACGCGATGGAGAGGCGCACACACGCGGTAGGCAGGTCGCGAGGGCACGAGGGTCAAGGCCACCGGGGCACCGGGACGGGCGAGCGCCGGCACACAGTCGGCGGCAGCCGCACAGCTGCCTGAGAGATTTGCGTGCGTGTAGTGGAAGAACAGATAAGGCTCTGTGCATGCGGTGGATGAATGAAGAAGAGATAAGGCTCCGTGCGAGGAAGAATAGATAAGGCCGCATGCCGTACTCTGGATAGGGTAGAGAGGGAAAAAAAGAAAAGAAAATAAGTCTTAATTATTAGGTCTTATTTAGTTCCAAAAAATTTCTAGATCCTCCATCACATCAAAATTTGCAGCATATGTATGAAGCACTTAATATAGATTAAAAGAATAACTAATTACATAGTTTGCCTATAATTTGCAAGACGAATCTTTTAAGCATAGTTAGTCTTAATTTTCGTATTTATTCTTAGTTCATTATTAGAAACATAATGTGACAACTTTATCAAATTTTTGTGGCAGTCATCCAAACAGCAGCCATATAATTTTGCCACTGTTTAGTAACGAACCAAACACTCTTATTTTGCCACAGAATGTGGCAAAATACTTAACCTTAGAGCAGCTCCAAGAGCTTGGCTAAAATTAGTAGCTAAATTCTAATGTTTAGCCATTTTGTAAAATAGACAACTTCTTAAAAAAGAAGAGGTCCACAATAGTCTTGCTATTAGATAGCTAGTGTCAGTGGTTGGCTATATATGGCCAACGAAAATCAAGGAATAGCAAACTTTCTATTTTACAAAACCAAATAGCACATCTGTTGGAGCCTATTTTTCTACTATACAAGTTCTAAAAAGCCTTCATAATAAGAATAGCAAAGCTGTTGGAGTTGCTCTTAGACGTGGCAAAGTGTGGGCGGAAACCAAACATGCCCTTAGTCTCCGGAGCTGCTTATTCATCCTAGCTTCTCTCGTATCCGTGTGTTCTTCCCAAGGCAGAGACAACAGCAGAGTCCTCAGCCCTTCACACCCAGCCCCAGCCAGGCAGCCACCGCCCCTACTTCTACTCTTTCTTCCTCGGAGCCGGCAGACTGCGCTTAGCTGCCTTGCCGTGCAGAGCTTGATTAGGCAGGCAGCCACTGCCGATGCTCCTCTGCCCCCTTGGAAAGCCTCGGTGTGCATTCCCCGCGCGCCTTGCGACCTCCCCATCTCCTAGAAATATGGCCATAGGCCGCAATTCGCGTCGACCGCCAGCTCCGGCAAACATGATCCCAGACATCGTCGAGCCGAGCGCCAAGCGCGTCCTCCCGCATGGGCATGGGCGTGCAAGCGCAGAGTGCTGCGCGGCATCGACGCAAGCAGCCAGCCGGCCGTGTGCCGTGCGACTTCTAAAATTTGTATTAAAATATAATATATTATATATAATGACTATGTTTTATTTAACAATGTTTGTTAAAAAGGAAGCCACGATTTGAAAAGAAACTCTACAGTTGGAGTAATATACATGTTAGCACCATTTGAGTGTTCTCTTAAATTGTCTTAAAAGTTGTAGAACGCATTGTATTTACAGGACACAGAGAGTAATTTTTAGTTCTAATAGATGAAAACAAGCCTTAAAAAAAGTCAGGCGAAGTGATAACCCCACATTGTGGGCAAAATGGTAAGATGCATGCTTCCTATCTTATGGTAACTGTCTAGTCTAACAGATTTTCTCGCCATTTCCAAAAGAATCTCGATCGGATTTATGAGGCCTCTACCATCTGTTCAGTTCATACTGAAGTTTTGACATCCAGGAATTTCATGTTATAAGTATGTCAAAACTCGTCATTTTTTGACTTTTCGACTCATCAGTCATCACTGATTACACAACTGATGATGAAACGAATGTCAGTTCCATTCCAAAAAAAAAAAAAATCCGGATATCTTCCTGGGTAATTTTCTTTGCTGTTGAATAACAGAAAGGAAGTCAGAGTCTTAGATATGACAATACACATAATTAATCACTATTATACGTTATAGTGATAACGATTTGTCAGGAAGATCATTACTTGTTTGCAGAAAATAATCTTGAGCATCAAATTAAAAGCCTATACACACCTAATAATAAATACTCAGTGAGCTTCAAAAGAAGTATATACTGCTTCAAATTCTTGCAAGATGTCAAACAACGTTGTCATATTAGTATAACAAATTAACAACGACGACATGTATCAATGAAGTCAATTTTGACAGCAGACCAGCCACATGGGAATAAAATAAAAAAAAACAATCGTGTCATATGATAGGATTCCGTCGGACACGGTTGTTTTCCACGTGCCCTTCACAGCCGTCCTCTGTCTACATACGCATCCGTCTGCCTTGATTCGACCTGCCCCCATCCGCGCATCCGTTCGCCCCGCCCCACAGGCCGGCCGGCTGCCAGCCCCCCAGCGTGCCATGTCTGTCGGACACCGGCTCGCCGTGCGCCATTTCCTGGTGCCCGTGCCATGCATATCACCATCACTCCACCACACTCCCTGACTCTGCCAACAGTATGGAACACGCGCAACATGAGAACAGATGATTCCAGGAAGTTCTAATATAATTTAACTCCATGATGCAGAGACGAAGAGTATAATGCAAGTAACTCGTGGTCCTTGTGCGTTTTGTTACTCCTGCAAAGATTAGCAGTACTCCTACCGGTTATTTTTCCTTTCAAAGCACTTTTTTTATCGGTGGTCAAAATAATGGTACACAAGAGGGGATACTGGACAAAAGTTTCAGATAAGAGCTCTTCAAAAAGAAGAAAGAAGAAAGCTGCAGATGGGTGGATGACAATTCAATATAACTCGATCTGAAACAACTTTTGATTGCGAAAGTTTGCTTCTTGGAGACTTGCAATATAGACTAGTAAAACCATACCAATAAGCAAGGTAATAAACAGTGTTAATTCAGTGGCACCTTTTACTGGCAGTGCACGCTCATCAATTACAATAACTATAAGACAACTTCAGTGGGGCACTCGTGGAGTGATCACATAAAAAGTTTTGAGCCGTGGTAAAGTCGAAATCATATATATATATATATATATATATATATATATATATATATATATATATATATATCTGACCTTAGTTGGAGAAAGTATAATATTGGACTCTAATAAAATCCCATGTGGAAGAGAAAAGTGAGAAGAGAGAGAGGAGAGCTTGGCTTTGATACAAACAATAAGCTAGGTGCAAGTGCCTATATGCAGAGTGGTGGACCTGGACATCAAATGAATGTGACAAAGAATAGAAAAGAGAAGGTGAGATATGGGTAGAAACTGCTCCTCTATAGAGTCCACAGGAAAAATCATATTTTGAATTATATCTTGGAGCACCGAACCTCTCCAGCAATTCGGCATTACCTGAAGTTTGCTCAAAGAATTTTTAGCTTATATTCAAGCTTTTGGAAGTAGCAATAAAAAAGGGTTCTATAGATAATTATATATGAAACTACTATATTATATAGCTTGGCTCTTGCAACTTAGTTAATAGACAAACATTTGGCTCTATAATAATGCTCTCCCTCAAGAAAAGAGAAAGTTAAAAGTGCAAGATTTCGGAAGTCAGCTGACCAGATAACACGACGCAGTAAAAAAAGGCACAGCAGATTACCTGAAAAATGTACAGGTTAAGGTCACCCTATAAGAAAGTAAACAACAGATATCTTCCAGTCATGCATGAGAAGTCTATGCCAATATAAGAGCATCTCCAACAATTTGGTATTTCAACATGCTATCCTACCAAATTTGCTAAAAGTATAAAAATCCTCCTCCAACAACTCCTTATCTTAACTTGCTAAATTTCCCAAGTTGCTATCCAGAGGTTTCTACTGCCGAGATTTGTCAAGTTGTTATCCCAAGTTGCTATCCCGAGCGCAACTTGTTGGAGACACATATTCTTTTACCAAGTGAGCGGGTTCCATCTGTCATCCTCTATTTTTACCAAGTGAGAATAGCAACTTATTGGAGACACATCCTTTTTTCTTTTGCTAAACAAATTAGCAACTTGCTATAACTTAAAATTTGATAAGTGAATTTTACCAAGTTGTTAGAGATGCTCTAACGCATTCATCACTAGCTAGTTCGTTTTACCAGTCACGAGAACTACTGGTTGGTAGACATTCTTGCATTGACAAGGAAAAATGTGCAAGAGAACAAATTAAAAGTCAGACGAAGTGACCCGACACTGCGAGCAGAACGATCAAGTGTGTTTCCATGTAACTGTGTTGTCTAACAGATTCCCTCGTCGTTTTAAAACACTACTGCGCCAAGTATGAGACTGTTAGCTTGTCTGAAAAAATTATAACTGAAAGTACTGTTTAGCTGACAGAAAAATATGACTTATAAGATAAGCAAATAAAACCAAATATTTATAGGGACGGCTAGCAATAGTTTGTAAAGCTGGTTTGCCGGCCATCCCTACCATACCGTCTATCTAGATCCTTAAGGCGGTTTCCAAATATTTTTGTCACACCATCTCTACAAATTAAGAATATTTGCTAGCCGTCCCTATCAAACCGCCCCTACAAATCGATTTATATTTGTAGAGCACCAGCCGCCTCTAAAAAAATGATTTGTAGGGGCGGTCAACCGTTATAATTTTTATTTGGCGGTTCAAGTCCCACCAAAAAAATCAGAATTCAAAATTTTGACCAAAACATATATATACATATATGCATATATAATTCAAACATTGTATCCACAAGAACAAAATTATTATATAAAGTAACATTACAAGTCCAATTCACAAGAGCATATATAATTTATCATTATATAGACATAATTCACAAATCCAATCCGTTCCATAAGTCTAAACTGTTTCACAGGGTAAGACCAATGTCACATTCCATACGCATTGTTATCAATGGCCTAGAGCTAGCCTTTCCCACTCACGAAGATGTTGGTACTGAGGATGCCTTCCTAAACCAGATTTTTGGTCATGATAAGTGCCCCTTGCGTGTATAATCCGGTCCAATATGAAGGTACAAAGGTTGCCATCTTTGTGTGGCTCAGATCCCAGGGGTTTAGTATGCCATCACATATGCAAGCTGGTTTTGAAGTTAACATGGTTGTTATCACAATTAAAGAGGTTGAAGAGGTTCAAAGTTAACCTACAGGGGTGTCTCTAGTAGGCAGTGTTACTCATGAGTGCATACACAGTATGCACAGTATAGACTCTAGAGCTTCTACTTAGGGCACTATGTGTTTCTAATGAAAATGTTAGTAATGCTCCAAAGTATTCAAAGAGTCGTTATGAGAATCGTGTTGATCTAATTTTCTCAACTTTGACTAGGTTTATGAAAAAATACATGCAATATTTATATCTCTAAATAAGTTTTTTATGAAAGTATATTTAAAGATCTACTCCCTCCGTCCCAAAGAGAGTGTCGTTTTAGGTTTTCGTGCCACAAGTTTGACTCGATTTATAGAGAATACATGCGATATTTGTGTCTCTAAATAAATTTGTTAAAAAACTAGACTTAAAGATCTTTTCAATGATACTAATTAAGTACTATAAATATTAATATTTTTTACTATATATTTAGTTAAAGTTATTTCTTGAGAAGCGCAAACGACACTTATTTTGGGACGGATGGAGTACCAAATAATAATAATAATAATAATAATAATAATAATAATAATAATAATAATAATAATAATAATAATAAATATTAATATATTATCAAATAAGTTTGGTTAAAGTTAAAAATCTGACTTTTTGAAAGTGAGAATGACTCTTTTTTAGATAGAGGGAGTAATTTCCTCTTCCTGTCCTGCGTTTGTGACACTACTGCTGTAGTAGCAGTACGTCCTTGAGGAATAATGAAACGACTAACGGTGCCTCTTCTCGCTCTCGTTGGTGTCGCAGTCGTCCGGGACGAACCGACTGTGGGAGGAGCTAGCAGCCGGTCAAGGACGCCGTGGTGAAGGTCGTCGCCGACGCGCTGACGATGACTCTGCCACCAGCGGTGACCGCCGACGCCGCCAGAGCTGCTTTGGCGAGACTTCTCAGCTCATCAATCAGGCCGGCTGTTAGCACACGCCGCTCGTGCGTGCCAGCCGACGCTAACTGAGAACTACTCCCTCCGTTAAAAAAAATGTCAGTTTTAAAATTTCATACATCTTATTTGATTATTCATTTTATTCAAAATTTTTACATAAATATTATATATTTTGTTCAGACTTATTTTATTATTAAAAATACTTTACTAATGATTTGTTTATTCTATAATTTATATAAAATTTTTTAAATAAGATAAACGGTCAAACAATGTGTCTAAGTTAAAAACGTCATTTTTTTTGAGACGGAAGGAGTAGAAGCAAGACGTACACGCCCGCCCGTGGATATCCTAACACCAACGACAACCCCACCATTGTTTTTACTCCATATTAGTCTCTAATGGTATCTTATACAAATAAAAGTCCAAATTACTCCTATCAAGTTTGACATATATTCAGATTACCTCCTAAACTTCCATTTGGTTCATTTTACTTTTGGTCTAGTTTACCCCTTAACATGATTTGTTATTATTGTTTTTCCACGTATTAGTTGAGTTTTAATATTAAATTTTATGATATGATGGAGAACATCATGAGTTATGTTAGAAAAATATATTAACTTTTTACCAAAATTTTGATAGCTTAGGAAATTTAAAAATAAATTAATAGTAGATATACAATATCATATCTATACCTAATAATAAAGAGGTAAAATTTCAATCTCTTTTTTGGTTTGGATATTTTTTTGGTCTGCTGTTCCAAATTATATTCAAATACGAACAGAAAAGAGTAGAGATCGGGGAGATCTAGCTCGGTTAGTCAACTCCACGAGGAAGGAGATCGGCCAGCCTATAGGCCCACTGCAGAAAGTAACGGGCCGGCAGATCGGAGCAGCCCAACTCGTGCTAGTTGGTGGGCATGGGCTTACCCATGGCTGGCCTTGAACACTTACCTTTTCTATTTTTTACCTTTTTGATTTGATCGTTGCAACCAAACAATTAAGAACTTTTTTTATTGCCAACATACTAAGACTATATAGAGTATAATTTATTATCTATATCTATATCTATATCTATATCTATATCTATATCTATATCTATATCTATATCTATATCTATATCTATATCTATATCTATATCTATATCTACATCTATATCTAATAATAAATTGCCAAAATTTCAGTCTATCACCAGGTTCTGTCTGCCTAGGCAATCATGTGGAGAATGTAAAAATCGAAACGCGGAAAGAGTAGAGATCGATCTCTCGGAGGTCGGAGCTCCCTTGGATGCGGCCCTCGATGTTCCACGTGCTCTGCCCGTGCTGCACTAGCACAACCTGCTTCGCCTCCCGCAACGATGAGCCCGGGCGCGGCACGGCCGCGGGCTCGGGGACCTCTCCAGCTCGTGCAGACTCGAGCAGCAGATGCATGCGAAGGTGGAGGGTAGAGGTCTACACCGGGAAGTGCCCCCCGCCGCCGACGACCGTGGGGTGGGGGCGAGTTGGAGCATGGCTACTCATGGGTGGCGGTCGTGTTGTATGCATTAGTCAATTAAGTATGTACATTGCACTTAACAAAATTGACATCATTTGGTTGATGCATATATTATCCAGTGAGTCTGTTTCCATTTGGTTTATTTTTCCTGATTCCAACTATTGTTTTTATTCCTTCATCTGTTGATCTTTATTTTTCACCTGGTTCAGTCACCCACTTGGATCAATCTCTTTCCTACGTTCATTAACTCTATTGGCTTTTCAATTTTTTGTCATAAAAAATTTAAATATTTCTTTGTATCGAACAAGAGAAAAAAGATCTAACAACTTGCATCAAGTGATGATATATGAAGTCTATCGCTCTTGCAACGCATGAAAATTTAGGCTAAAATTTTGCCTCTTTAGTACGGATAGAGATACCAATAATGTTTAGCTCCACATCTCGTGTGTGACTTGGATCCATGACTCGTGCTCATATAAGTTAGAGCAACTCATGTCTAATGATGTAAAGTTGGTCTCACTCAAGATGTATTAGGAACCTGTTTTTTAAATTATTAAGTTGCCCTTGCATCTTTGTATTGAGGATCCATTTTTTTACATCCCAAAATTGCCATCGCATTTTAGACAAGTTGTATGTGATATGATATAAACTTTATAACCTGTACAAGTTATAACAACTTGCTTCTAGCCATAATATAGAATCCAGTTCTAAAACATATTAAATCTCATTACAACGCACGTGCATGTTTTGCTAGTAAAACATAATGATGAAAAAATATAGTGCATTTTTCTAACACAAAATACAATGTCCTTTATCACCTCACAAAATTTTAAACTAAAATATAATTTGTGCATAGAGAAACAAAAAAGAAAAAAATCTTTTTATGGTGTTAGTTAGACCAACTTAAATAGTTGGAGGGAGTAAATTGAACCAAATTTTAGTTTAAGGGGTTGTTTGGACATAGGCCAAACTTGGAGGGAGTAATATGGACTTTTTCCTATAAATAAAAATTAGGTCTTACAAATTTTTTTCTCCATATCTTATTGTTTTTTATTATTACTTATCAGACATTAGCTTGTCCCAATAGCACACACTCTAATTAGCTAGTTAATTGAAAATCGGTGCTTTCCTTGTTTAGTCCTTCGAAATTGACCTCTAACTGAATCTAGTATATTATTTAGCATTAGGGAGTGTAATCAACATGTAAATGTTATATAATGGTATGAGGTTTCCATTTAATCTTCTATTTAAACAACAATTTTCTCTGTTTAAGTGATTGTTTTGCCCGAGACTAAGCGACAAGTGATCGATTGTTTGTCATTTAACATTTATAATCTAATGCTAATTAATTTTAGCCCCGTTTAACTACTTATAATTGTCATAATTGTTTTCTAGCCAAAGAATTAGATCAGGTAAAGATTAGAGGCATGAGGCTAATTAAATTCTCCTTTTATTTATTAGTTGTTTATGCTTTATTTTGTATCGCAATATAAATGTTTATTTTGATGGTACGTACATTTTGTTGTGTATACATTTTGACATGAATGGTTGTTGCCGCTTTGCACGGTCTTCTCTATACGTTAAAATCCTTGCTCCGCCCTGTCAACCTAGGGCAATTCTTCTTCCATGACGTATGGTGGCAGATGTTGACGGCTGATGGGCCGATTGATGATGCAGACGACATTGATTACGACTGAAGATCCATGGAAAAGTACTTATCCTGCACAACACACTACTGACTATAGGCTATATGTAGGAGTAACTAGCTAATAACAACAATAACTTGTGTGTGAATGGGGGGCCTGTGTCAATGTCAACCTTGGAGCTTTCAGTCGTCGACTGTATGTGTAATCTATTATGTCGGTAGCAACGAGCAGTCCCTCTCCCTCCCTCTCAGAGTCCAAGCTAGCTACAGATGTCCATACCAGTCGTGAGTCTTGTTAGGCCTGGTTTATAGTTCCTATAATTTTTCAAGATTCTCTTTCACATCAAATCTTCGAGCACATGCATGGAGCATTAAATTTAGACGAAAACAAAAACTAATTACATAATTTATCTGTAATTTACGAGACGAATCTTTTGAGCCTTATTCCATGATCAGACAATAATTATCAAATACTCCATCCATCCCAAATTGTAAGTCGTTTAACTTTTTTTACCCCAAGTTTGACCACTCGTCTTATTCAAAAAATTTGTGCAAATATAGTCAAATTTAAGTCATTCTTGAAGAACTTTTATTAATAAACCAATACATAACAAAAAGTGATATTTTGTACAAAACTTTGAATAAGACGAGTGGTCAAACTTGATATTAAAAAAGTCAAACGACTTACAATTTGGGATGGATTGAGTACAAACGAAAGTGCTATATAATAGCCAAAGCCAAAAAAATCGCAAACTAAACAAGACAGTACTGCAAACACGAATCTAGAAAACCATGAGTCTTTTCTACCTTATAATAGAAAGATACGTAAATGTTTTACATATTCAAGGAAAAAAATATGAATCCAGAAAATTAATACATGTTGATGTTCAGAATTACCCTTCAAAGAGCTCACATGGGTGTCCATCTTGTTATTTATTTGGCTGTTCTCCATGACATCAACATGAAATTATATATGTATTTTTTTGTAAAATTTTACTAGCTCAGTATATATATTACACCTAAGAACCCGGCATATTGATAACCCTTACGCACAATTCCTTATGGCTCCACAACTTTACCTTACTAGAAAATGTATTTGTATGTTGCAAGACAGGACATATAGACTTTATCATATGGTCACTTGAACGACCTCGAAAAATTACATAATGGTCGTGTGTCATCTATTCTAATATGCATATATTAGAATTAGACTGTGTCATCGCTAGATGTACAAACCGTTCTAACTCGTATGAATACGATTTTGAGAAGGTCACATACGGAATAATTAAGGAGTGATGTGAAGGTATTTGTAGGAAGTAAAAAAGAAGATGACAGAAATCCCTTTGCTTTTTAATATTATTTATAGATGATACATTTGTGGACTATTGCTAATTGCCCCGGCCATGTTGGGCATCCTCACAAAACATGTTAGACAAAATTCTAGAAACTCTCACAAAAATTAGAAAGAGCTGGCCATCAATTTTGTACGCTCAAATCACCATTAATAAGAATAGCCATTTGGATCTATTCTACTTTTTCTCAAACTATCCATATCTATCATTATAAGAACAAAATAAAAAGTAACCTCTAAATCTGTATCAGAATTACCCATTGTGAAACATCCTATTTAGTAACCCCCTAAATTTGCACTTTAAATTACCCACCATGCTAATATGAGAAATAATCTAAATAATAACCACTTTTGCTATTTTCAAAAATAAACTAAAATATCCCTTAAATTTACACCTAAACAAATGGTTCCTAAATAAAAATGTTTAAATAACCTAAATTACGCCTATATGTACTTCTAGATTCCGCACTTTATAGTAATCAAGGGCACAATAGCCTAAAATCCTTAATACTAATGAAATGCAAAAGTAATATAACATAAAGGGTAAACTAAGCCCAAGAGTTTGAATTTAACTTGTGGATAAGAAATTTGCAGCAACTTATAAGTTCTGGCTTCAAAAATTCAAAATCTAGATTTTTGACGTCAAGAGATGTGGACTGCAAACAAGAGTCATAACGTAATAAGGTAAGGTTTAAACTTAATGATTATTATTTAAGATACATGAAGGTGTCATGTAGAGAGACATAAACTATGAATATTAGTTGATAAGTTTATGAGTATCCATGTACATATATTATATTATAAAATGAACAAAAAATAGTATATGACAAAATGAACAAAAAAAGAGAGGACGAGAATAACTAATTTCTATTAGTTGTAATGATTAATGTCTCCTGAGATTGTAGCGCCAGTAGAAGCATGGTATCATGGGATAAGTTTTTTTATATAAATTTTCAACTGCACAGCTTCCCATTTTTATAAATGTGTATAAACTATATATATACACATAAGTACTTCTTGTGCACAACATTCTAAAAGAGAAACCTTATGAAATCACAGTTTATACCACTAATGTCTTTAATGATAAACCAGTTGGTATCAAGAAAACTGTAGAGAAGACACACAAAAAATAAAATAAGAAGACACGAAAAAAAAGACGAAAAAGACAAGCTTTTCAGAGTACTTATCAGTCAAATATGGCAGTCATTCAACAGCGTTTTTCTCTCACAGTTATGCCATAACTTATTAGCCAAACGGACAAGACGGGCCATTTGGCTAAGTTTTGTTTTGACACTTCTCAGGTTAACTTTTCGGAACAACACTTTCCTGAGAACGTGGTACTAACGAGAGAGAGAGAGAGGAGATCGATGAGAGGTGGCATCACGCATGCCATGGCGCCAGCACCGTACCACCAGCTCCTAGTATAGAGATATCGTTTATTGCCATGCATAGTCGTCAAGCAGGAAGACGTTGCTGCTGTGGCTGCTACATACAATAGTCAGTAGTCACCAATGCAAGTACACGACGACAGGGACAGGAGCTGAGTGTCAGAAGATCATATCACAGTAGTTGCGACTTGCGAGTCGCCATTGTCCATTGAAGATTGAACAGGTTGCTTTAGCTTAGGAGGGCCGTCATCCAGCTCGCATTACCGCCGGTCCACCGCCTCGTCGCAAGTCAAGAGCCGTGGTATTCCATCGATGCAACTGATATCTATATCATGTACTCTTATAAAGTTAAATCCCACTAGATAAATTCTCTCTTCATACAAGGTGTCCACATCATTTTCCACTAAGTGACTCACTAAATATTTTATCTCTTCATGCAAGGTGTCCACATCATTTCCCACTAAGTCCATGTCATCCCATATTAATTAAAAAAAAGACCATATCATCTATATCATGTAAAATACTTTAAATCTTTAATCTATTAACATATAAGTCATGTACATATATTATTTGTTTCATCACCAATTCCTCTATAATGTTACCAAATATTAGTTTTTCTTTTATTAGCTTAGCAATTTTTTTACTATATCTAATACAATAAAATACATGCAAGTCAAATTCATATATATATATATATATATATATATATATATATATATATATATATATATATATATATATATAATACACTGAATACCATATAGTAATGCTATATATAATGATTTATTTTTAAGAAAATCCCGCAGCAACGCGCGGGGAATTCACCTAGTATCCTATAAACACAAACCCCACTAAGCTAATTCTCTTGCACCTTCTTGCACCACGTCATCATCTATTTCTTCTGCTGGTGTATGTAATTAAGTACCCACTCACAAATGGTTTCCGTAGTGAATGCAGCTATCTACACATGATCATGCATGCATACTGCTAGCAATTAATTCTCTCACGTGATCTCCTCTCTTTCTCTTCCGAAACTGAGTACTAAAACTATATATAGATGACTCAGTAGACTACAATTAGACCATATTTATATTCCACATTCATACCCGTGGCAACACGCAGAGAATCCTCCTATTATATTTATATTTCAAGTCAGCCGATGACCTCGATCGCCTCATCGTCGTACGTATAAGGACTTAATTAGTATTGACCCCGTTTATTTGGAGGTGCTCCTGGCTCCAAATTGCACTGTTGCCAATGTAGACTATTGTAGCGGTAGAAGAAATGGCTCCGGCTAATAAATCTAAAAATAATTAAAAATAGGATAAGTCATCGAAGCTTGTCTGTCGAATACTATCAGCTATTTAGCAATGTTTTTCTCTCACAATAAATTAAAACAAATAGTATTTTTAGATATGACTTTTCAGCCGAGCGACAAGGGCCTACATATTTGTGGCTCCTCCTTTGGCACTGCTGCATACGGTGTCCGAGCTGGGAGGAGCTCCTCTAAATAGGACCTTGAAGTTCGTTGTTACTAATAGAAATTCTTACTTATTTTGCCCCACAAAACTACTAGTTACTAGCCTAAATCTATAGTAACTAATATTAAAGAGTAAAAAAATTGTATCTTGTCACTTTTCTTTCATCCCGCTGTACATCCTCTCGTTCTCGCCCTTCTCGCTTTATAAGTAAACTAGCAAAATATGCCCGTGCGTTGCTACGGGAGCAAATTGATAATTGTAGAAAATGAGCACTTTGTTATATTTATTTATGTTTTATCCTTTGTATTAAATTTGATAATTTTTAAGCTTTTAAAACTGACTTTGAAGGAGACTGTCCATATATATAGTTTATATACATGCTCTTAGACTTTTTAGGATTTTTATTTCACGCGCAATGGCACCTTATACTCTCTGGTTGAAAGGATCCTAATAAACTTTTGAATTATAATTTGTAGATTTGATTTTGATTTTATATAGATTGTATAAGTTTCTGTCAATTTGTGCATTGTTCGTGAAAAGACAAGAAGCTAACAATATACCTTTTATTAGTAAGCTGAAGTCTATGTAAATTTTGAGATTGATTTTTATTGTGCGTTGCAACCAGAGAAAAGCATCAAATGACCATAGAAAGTTATGACATAATATTACATTCTATTTATAGTTATGTTTTTATAAAATTTAAAGTCCATAATTTATTTTATTGATAACCATGACATCTATAATATTAGATAGTTAATATTTAAAATAATATGTAGCTTGGAGACATATTTATTTAATAATAAAAATAGAAATTAGTCAAACCTTCTCTTACTTTAATATTACCTCTTAATATATCTTAATATTATATTAAAACATGAGAAGTTTGTTGGTAGCTTTATTTTTTTATTTAGATTAGGATTTCTATGAAATATGATATATCAGTTAAATGTATGTAGATTATAAACACATGGGTTAAATGTATGTAGATTATAAAAACATGGACTTATAAAGTGTTCATATGACATAACAGCACACCATGCAAAGGTAGTGGAAGCATCCTCAAGCATTAATTTAGTTAAATTAGTAAATCAGTGAGATATAAAGGAATTGTGTTAAAACTTTTACCACAAATCAAGTATCACATTAAATAGACTATTATAAAATTTTCATAATAATTAGAGCAAGATAACTACAATTTTAGTTTTATACTAAAAAACATAGGCAAGCATCTACCAGAAAAAAAAGTATACTAAAATTTGTGATATTTTTGTTTACTATATGGATCTAAATATGTGGAGCTGAAAAAAATTTGTTTTGTAATTTTTAGATTTTTCTATGAATTACTATATATTTATTAATTTTTATAGGAGATTTTGCATTAGGAACCCTAGAAAAATTTCTATTCTTTTTTCTTCCTCTTCTAGAAGTCTATGTACGGGCTGATGCGGCTGGTTAGATTGGCTGATAAATTTGCACTTAGACCCCCTGTACTTTCTTTATTTTTAATATACTCTAGTGTGTAGGAGATTTTGTATTGGGAACCTAGAAAAGTTTCTATTCTTTTTTTTTCTCCTCTACAAGTACCGGAAGCGGACATCGGATAGGGAGGCAGAAAAAGAATTGGCAAACTGAAATTTTCTCCTTTTATAAATAGGTAATAGATAAATAAAAGTATACTTAGAACTCTAAACAAGTAAAATCTTTTTCATCTACAAACTTGTGTTAATTGTATTGAGATCTACAACTTTAAAATAGATCACATCAATATCCAAGGTTGTTTGAAAATTATAAAAATTTCAAAATTCATGAACTTAAACAAATATTTTGGTACTCTAAATAGTTTAAAATAGAAAAAATAACAACAAAGTTGTAGATACAAAGGTTGTCTTCATCCGAGGTCATATGGAGAAGTTATAAAATATTTTTTGATGCAACCATTATAGAGACAAGCATATATATTAAGACACCCATATTTGAAATAGAATGTTTAGAAATGAGCGCTTAGAACGGTTGTCTCTGTTAATAACAATTTTTAGACATGCGCATATTAAGATATCTATCTCTGAAAATCGATTTAGGGAGACAAATATATGTTTGTTTTTCTTCGATGATATTTTTAGGGGGCCGATATTATTTTATTGGAGGCCCTCTGACCATTTAGGGAGACGGTCGCTAGACGTATCTGTCTCTCGTTAGTCAAAGAGTCTGTATTATTTTTCTATATCCGGACAGAGTATTTCCTTTCTGACGATCATAAGAGTACATATTGTGTTGTGTATGTGTTGATTTTATATACTAATACACAAAATGAAATTTTACATCGTTTGGAAATAATGTGAGCCCTCCGTTAAAATAGAAAGAACTGGTTTAGAAATAGAAAGAACTATATAGAGAAGGAAATTAAGTTGTGGGCTAGGAACCTAGGAATTAATAAAATGTATTGACCAGAACTGGTTTCTGATTAAATTTGAAGAGTAGTATTTTGACGTTGAGGAGCTGCTTGAATCAAGAAAAAGGAACGGCTTCGTGAACTCGTACTACGTGAAGATACGCCGCAGAGGAGTTCCTCCGTTTGCAAGAACAGCGTGCGACCTCCGGGCGGATCTGGAGCGCCGGAGGAGGAGGCGTCCGTCTGTTGTTCTAGCTGCTCCGGCGACCAAAGGGCGAACCCGGCCGCCGTGTTGCTTGCGTACGTTGCGTCTGCCGCCTGCCATGCTAGCTAGCTTGTTCCTGAGCGTGACGACGCAGTGGCATGCGTGTTGTGTTCGTGGCTGCTGCTGCTCTGTATCCGCATGGCCGGCCGCATTCTAAAACCGACCACCGGGGCGGGGAGCCGTGCAGAATCAATCCGTCCGTCCAGCGATTGCGATCTCCCTGCAGTGAGATTGCCGCTGTCTCCTCGTCGCTGTCCCGCCCTGTCCGACGACGACGACCCCTGCATGCTTCTCGGGAAAAAGAAAAAGAAAAAGGAAAACGTGCTTGTTCTTGCTTCATGTATGATGACTCTCGTGCTGCTGATCGAGCTGCCTTGAATTACCCCTGCCCTGCCCTGCCCTGCATGCTGGGAGGCGGCGACAAAGATCTCACGAAGCAGTTCGGGAAACTGGGTTAGGGAGCTGAGAATCTATACAGTAGGAAGTACTAAACTACGGTTGATTAACCTGTAATGGGAGGAACCTGTGGTTTCACCCGAGCACCGTAACCAAGCTCATTTATACAAATTAAATGAATATGTGTATTGAATATTGACGAATCAGTGTGATGTTGGACAAAGTTAACATCCAAATATATATACTGCACATATTCTAATCGTTAATTTAACCACTGCACAACAAGTCTAGCAAAATCAGTGCATTTACGCTTCTTTTTTCTTCATCAGCAAATACAAACCTCGTTTGTTGGATTTTTTTTTCAGATAGTCATGAGGGATTATATAGCAAAATCAACCAATTAGTAAAAAATCAATAAACTTTAAAACTTCTGTCAATTTTCTATTTTGAAAGTTTTTATGTTTAGCTCTCCGGGTGAAAAGTTTTTGGTACTGTAGCACTTTCGTTTATATTTAGAAATTATTATCCAACTATAAACTAAATAGGCTCAAAAAATTCGTCTCGCAAATTACAGGTAAATTATACAATTAGTTAATTTTTTATCTATATTTAATGTTTTATGTATGTGTCGTAAGATTCGATGTGACGGAAATTCTTGAAAAGTTTTTAGATTTCGGGTGTAACTAAACAAGGCCTATAGGGTGTGTTAGGTTCTCTTCCCCACCAAGTTTGGCTAGCAAAAGCAAACCAGGCCAGCCCAAACTTGGCTCCACTAATGCAAGGTGCTTGTGTTTGGTTTTTCTTGCACTAATGGAGCCTGGCTTGTGTAAATCATGTTTGATTCCCTGACTAGCTTGGATAGAATCACCATATCTAAACATGGGTAAGCTTACACTCATTGGAGCAATTCGTCGAACAGCTGCAGGGCAGCAACCATCGCCATGCCTGCATCGTCGAATAGGGAGCTCTAGCCGCATCGCATCAACTTCCGCCGCTCCACGTGAGATCCAGAAGAGAAAAAGAAGAAGACATCAGCATGTGACCTCCACCGAGCTGCCATGGAAGGTCCGCATGAGAGGAAGTGGAGCATGGAGTGGAAGTGGGCTCGTCCTCCTCCATGCTGTTGAGTGGAAGAAGAGTCGGAGCAGGCGCCGTGAGAAGAGGCGATCCTCGTCCTCGTAGACCTGACCGACCACGACAGGTACAGAGATGGCCGACAGTGGGAACATGACGCTCCCTCTTCCTCCTCCCCCTTCCCTCTCATCCTCCACCTCGATATCAGTAGGAGATTGACGCGCGCACGTGGTAGGAGATTGGACCAGCTGTGGGAACTTGACGCCGCGCGCGATAGGGAAGAGCGGTTGGCGTCACAACGATAGGAAGAGCAGTCGCTAGCGAGGGGATGGCGAGCTCCTCCTCCTTCATGATGGTGACCTCTAGCCATGGTTCTCGCTTGAGGACCCTGGCCACGCACGGAGGAAGGGGAAGGAAGGGCCTCGGCCGTCGTTGAGGAAGTAGCATCGGGCCGAAGGAAGAAGGCGTGAATGTGGAGGTGAAGGGGCGAGGGACAAAGAGGTGAACGGATGCGGCGAGTGGAGGAGCCATGAGAGGACCGAGTGCGGTCGGTGACTAGATGTCACGACACACTCGCGGGGAGCCGGCCAGAGCCTGGCTTCAGAAGAAACACCAACCTGGTGTTTCTACTTAGGCCTGGCTCTGGTTGTACGGCATTGGTGCAGCTGATTCCTCTTAGGGCTAATCTAGTAACTCCAATGACCCCCTCGGAATGACCGACTTTTTTTGAGGCAAGCAATTTATGGACATGCCATTTTAATTGGCCAATTATAGTTCTTCATAGGGGACTTTTCATCTCTAGGTTTGGCTCCCTCTTACTTCCAAATTAGGCTTTAGCCAAATACAAAATATTTTTCACCAGCTTATACACATAACTGGCTAGAACAAAGAATATGTCATGCTACATGGGCTCTCTACCTCCCCTAGGGCACAACCGAGGCAACCGCCACTGTCGTAGGCTCCTGCCTCCACCATTGCTGGTCTCCCTCCCTTCCCCCTCTGACAACTTGTCAAGGATCCATCTCTCTAATAGTTTTCTAGTAGATCGAGTCCTGTTAGGATTAGGGTCTCTCTATGCTATTAGGGATTTGTCTCATCCTCCTTTTTCTGCAACGGTAAAGAGGTAGGGTGGATTTGGTTTCTCCACGATGACATTATCAACTTCCTCATCATAACGATATAGAGAATTAGGTTTTCGATCAGCAAGATCAAGGCGGAAATGATGTTGCCCCTGTGGAATAATTTTCTCTAGTCTTCTCTATTTTGTTGTGGTTAGATCTAGTCATGATGAAGAACTAGTGAGGAAGTCTGCCCCTCAAACTGATTACTTGTATTGAGTTGGGAAGTTTGAGATCGGTTTTCCTTATTCTTTGGAGGCAGAAAGAAGAAGGAAAACATAAGAAAGAAGAAGAGTTTATGCTCAACTTTGCCTACAGGAATATTGATCGTTCTTTATTGGAGCCCTTTTCTTGAGTGTTTGTCTTTGCGGTCATCCATATGAATTTTCATGTATGTTCGAGATTGAGATTTGGAACATACGAAGTGTGGGTACAATGTAGATGAAATTGAAGAACAGTTTTTGGGTATACATATTGTGCCAGAGTGTTTGCAACATGATGATGTATTTAACTATAATTATATATATATATATATATATATATAGTCTCAAAAGCAAAGAATAAGTCGGGCAAAAAACATTAAATGGTTGGCTTAATTATAGTTTGAATACTTCAAGGAGTATTTGAGAAGGACACATAGATTCTGGCCTTGCTTGGTGGGTGTCTAAGATTTTTGGGGCACGTGACGAGATCTCTATCGTATCGCTTTGCACAAGAACATATATACTGCAGTTTTAATTGCATAGGGTGTTAGAATACTAATAAAAAACAAATTAGAGAATTCGTCAAAAATTCACGAAATAAATTTATTAAATCTAATTAATTCGTCATTAGCATATGAGTTACTGTAGTACTTTATTGTCAAATTATATACTAATTAGACTTAAAAAATTCAAAAGTAGTCGCAATCACTACTAAAAACTTTTAGGATGGGTTTTGAAAACCTCTTCGGAGACGGTTGGCCGGTGGCTCGCCTCGGGTTAATCGTAGTCAGGCTATCGACCCAGCAACCGCCTCAGTTAACAACATAATGTAACCACCTCAAATCATCATCGGTGGTTGCCCTAAACCAACCGCCTTCGTTAATGGATTAATTGAGGCGGTTGACGTAAACCAACAACCTCTGTTAATTGTTATTAACTGAGGTGGACACTTAAAGCAACTGTCTCCATTAACTAATTAATCAAGGTGGGCGTCTTAAGATGTCCATCTCAGTTAATGATTACAACAAAAATAATTCATAACAGTTTCATATGAACTCGAATGAAGATAAATTTGATATCAAAATTGTAGCCCTTGACTAGATCTACAACTTTGTAGTTGAAAAGTTTTTTAATTAAAATTGTTGAGGGTCCCAAAATACTATTGTAAGTGCACATATTTTGAAATTTAAAATTTAAAATTATCAAACAATCTTAGAGAGGTCTATACAAAAGTTATAGTCCTCACTAGAACTTACAACCTTATAGTTGAAATTTTTTAAATTTGATGTTTAGTATCCCAATATAAGATTACAAAATATTAATATAAAAGATATCATTATATATATAACATTATGTATGTATTCATACTTGTTTATCGGTTTGAGTATGTTCATATACTTATATTAAGATACTCTAGATCTTACCTTGCGAAAAATTTTCAAAGGAATTCATATTTTTTAAAATATTAATAAAAATTTCACTAATGCAGTATATATAATAAGTATAACCACATACTCTATGTATGCATGCATACTTAACATATATACTACCTCAGATGGTTTAGTATGATCATATACTTCGTATACATACACTTCATCGGGCCATATACGCTCTAAATCTAGAGATATACACATGGAAGTAACTACTACTGGGAGTAAAAAAATTATCCTATATATATATATATGAGTGTGTTGTGTAGTGGTAGAGATGTAGTAGTGTTGAGTGGCAGGTCATAAGTTTTAATTTTCTAAAGTTGCAAGTTTTTAGTTCCAAGTTTCTTTTTGGAGAACAGATTCTATAGTTTGTTTTTTATTAGTATTCAAATATTCCATGTAACATTCTTATGTGACACTTTACGTCTAAACAAGGTGTGCATGACAACTTCAAACCATAATTAGCGTACTTTAGCAACAAAATTATATCAAACATCCCCTAAAGCTTTCCTCGTCATTTTTAATAGAATTTCAATTTGTTAGGACTCTTAATCTGTTCAGTTCATATGAAGCTTTGGCATGTATCCATGATTTTTGTGTTATAGGTATATGTCAAAACTCGTCACCTTTCTTGATTTTTCGACTCATCACTGAATATTGATTACACAACCAATGATGAAACCAATGTCAGATCCATTCAAAAAAAATCCGGATATATATCTTCCTGGGTGGCCTAATTCTTTGGTGTTGAATAACAAAAAGGAAGTCAGAGTCTTACATATGAGATAACGATTTATCAGGGAAGATCATTAACTGCTTGCAGAAATAATGTTAAGTAGCAAAAGCCTAAGTGAGCTTCTAGAAGTACACACCTACTACTAAGTGAGCTTCTAGAAGTATACTTTTTCTTAACTCATGCAAGGTGTGTCAAGCAACGTCGTCATTTTAGTATAACAAATTAACAACAACGAGATGATATCAATGAAGGCAATTTGACACCAGATCAGCCACATGGGAATAATTTAATAAAATAAAATAAAAACAATCGATCTATTTAAAAATAACGAGTTGCGTTGCTACATCATTTCTCAAGATCACAGGCATACACACACGTATATAGGGTCACAATTAATTAATAACGGCATATGAATCGAACAAAGCCAATCTAATCGCTAGACAACCTAAACTCTTAAGTACCAATAGACTATCGGGTACAACAAGACAAACAAACACTCCTTCAATTCATTCTAGCTTCGTCACTGTGCCGGTTGGTACAACAATGAATAGTATAATAGGCTACCGGCATACAATGGCATTAGGCAGTTTGGGAATTATTGTTGTCCTTCCGAGAAGATTTTCTTCACATCCATTTGGTGCGCTCCTTGTTAGAGTCCATTCATCCAGCATTCTCATAAAAATATTGTACATGTTGGCCTATATATGTTTAAAATATAATGTGCAAGTAGCTAGCAAGAGAGCAATTTGACATCTAGTCTTACTTTAATAATTAGGGAGAATTGGCTGTGGGACATGCAGAATGGTGGCTATTTGCCAGCAGACACTAGAAAAAATTAGATTGCTCAAAGACACTCCGTTTCTTGTCAAATTTGCTGGTGGACACTACGTCTAATCAAACATTATTACAAAATAGATATAAAATCATATACGTGCGAGAAAATTATACTATAAATTTTTTTACACTCTACATGATAAGAACTATAATGTAAAAATATTATTTTGCACTGAAATGACCATTTTGCCCCTCTTCATAAATAGACAAAGATAACCATGGTTAATTAGTTAATATATTAATAAGATACTAAAAATACTAAACAATATTTTTACACTATACTTCTCATCATGTAGAGTGTAAAAAAATTTATAGTATAATTTTCTAGCACTTATATGATTTTATATCTATTTTGTAATAATGTTTGATTAGACGTAGTGTCCGCCAGCAAATTTGACAAGAAACGGAGTGTCTTTGAGCAATCTAATTTTTCCTAGTGTCCGCCGGCAAATGGCCACCATTCTGCATGTCCCACGACCAATTCTCCCTAATTATTAAAAAATGATTAGCTGAAATATGAAGGTACAGCAGTTTACGCACGACTTTGATATTTATGTGCACATAGAGTTTACACTAATACCTGCATATAAAGTGATATTCATATACTGACTTGATTTATTTAGTTATCATCGCTCTTTCATAGATGCGAGAAATTATGAGAATAGAATTGTTCGACACTATATTCTGTATATGGTCCTCAACAGTTTTTATACGCATGCATTTGGAATCCAAAAGGCTACGAATAAAGGCCAGATACATAAGATATTCACGTACACGAGAAATTTGATTCGAAGCGCATGTATGCTTAGTTGCTTACGTACACTATTTTTTTTAGGATCACGTACATGATTATATTTTTTATTAGGGGGTTCACTGACCGTTTAGGTGATTCATTTGTATCTACATGATAAGAAAAGTCCACATTAACCCCTCAACTTTTATGAAATTTTTTTCCTCCCAAAACTCCAAAACCCCGTAAAATACCTCCCTTAACTTTTAAAATCGCTCATCTTACCTTTTTGGCCCAATTATAAGCGTTTTTAAGGCATTTTTATAATTTTCTTTTTTATTTATTTCGGTTACTTTTTTAAAAAAAATCAAAGTAAATCATAGAAAAATAATAAAATATAAAATCAAACTTTTTGGATCTCTACATGAGAATATCTAAATAGCGAACATATAATATGATATGTTTTAGTATAAAGTTTTTGTTCTAGCTTTAGATCTATGTTTTTTTAATTAAATAGAATAATTCATAGTTGCAGTTTCTAGGTCCAATTGTAAAATTTTTACGGTGTGCTAATTATTGTATGCTTAAACTATAATAAAAAATGAATACTCATTTTTGTGGTAAAATGATTCATAGATTTTATTTAGTTTTATGTTTGTTAAATATAAATACATCTACAACTAAGCTATACATGATCGAATGAGTATGAAATTTCAGTACAAGTTCAGTCATATAGTAATTAGCCCACTAAAGAATTTTATCATAATTGGACCATAAAAACTGTAGCTATGAATTATTCCAATAAATTACAGAAAAGCATAGAACTAAAGCTGCAGCAAAAACTTTTTACTAACGTATACTCATGTGAAGTCCAACAAAATTAGATTTTTATTTTATGATTTTTCTGTGATTTACTATGATTTTTTAAAGATTCAGTCAAAATAAATAAAAATAAAAAAATAAAAACACCTTCAAAACTGTTTATAATGGGGTTAGGGAGGTAAGATGAATGGTTTTGAAAGTTGAGGAAGGTGTTTTATCTAGTTTTAAAGTTTAGGGAAAAAGTCTACATAGCCCCCCAAACTATCTAGGGTGGACTAGTTCACCCCCCGAACTATAAAACCGGATATTCTACTCCCTGAACTTTCAAAACCGGTCAAATAACCCCATAGAGTGGTTTTGGATGGTGATTTTGTCTTTTTCTTTTTTATTTATTTCCGCTAAATCTTTGAAAAATCATAAAAAATCATAAAAAAATTATAAAATGAAAATTTCAATTTTGTTGGACTTCTGATGAGTAGATCTACACAGTGAATATATAATATGGTATACTTTAGTATAAAGTTTTTGTTGTAGCTTTAAATCTATATTTTTCTGTAATTAAATCGAATAATGGATATATGCAGTTCCTATTATCCAATTATGGTGAAATTTTTATGGTGGGCTCATTATTGTATGCTTGAATTATGGTAAAAGTTTCATACCCAGTGGATCACGTATAACTTAGTTATCAATTTATTTAGCTTTATTCTTGTTAAATCTATGTTTTATTTATAACTAAGTTATACTCGATCCAATGAGTATCAAATTTTTACCACAGTTCAAGCATACAATAATGAGCCCACCATAAAACTTTTACCACAATTGGACCACAGGAACTGTATATATGAATTATTCAAATTAATTACAGAAAAACATAGATTTAAAGCTACAACAAAAAATTTGTACTAAATTATACCTTCTTATATATTTACTATGTAGATCAACTCATCAGAAGTCCAACAAAATTAAAATTTTCATTTTATGATTTTTTTATGATTGATTATGATTTTTCAAAAATTTAGCAAAAATAAAAAAAAAAGACAAAACCACCATTCAAAACCACTCGAAGGGGTTATTTGACCGGTTTTGAAAGTTCAAGGGGTAGAATATCCGGTTTCATAGTTCGGGGGGTAAAGTAGTCCGCCCTAGATAGTTTGGGGTTTATGTAGACTTTTTCCTAAAGTTTAGAGAAGAAAAACAGACTTTCGTAAAAGTTGAAGGAGATAATGTGGACTTTTTTCCATTATAAACGTGGCTGCAGGTTCAGTAGCCGAGAACGAGAACAATTACAAGCCCAACGAGTGAAGAGGCCATGGTGCGAAGATCGGCTCGGCCCAGCAAGGTAATGAGCAAGCCCATTAATTACAGAAACTCGTTCGGTTCGTGCAGGGCCGTGTGACACCCACGCACATTCATGTGCATGCACAAATTACATGTATCCGTATATGCATATTGGGGGTTTGCAAAATAGGCCTTGTTCGGTTCGCAAAATTTTTTGGATTTCGACATTGTAGCACTTTCGTTTTTATTTAACAAACATTGTCTAATCATGGAGTAACTAGACTTAAAAGATTCGTCTCGTGATTTACAGATAAACTGTGCAATTAGTTTTTGTTTTCATGTATATTTAATGCACCATACATGTGCTGCAAGATTCGATGGAATGAAGAATCTTGAAAATTTTTGGAAATTAAACAAGGACATAGTCTACCACAATGTGCAAGTTCCCACCATGAATGTCTAGTGCCACCACTTAACGACTAGATACTGAACCACTTCAAACATTGATGCTATCTCTTTATTCAAAATATCAGACAAGAAATGGCCATGGTCATTACAATCAAATCGTCGAAGTTCGATTTCTCTTCTTTCTACCATTGCTCAAGGAAATCATCTTCATCATCAATAAACATCATCTGCAGCAGAATTGTCAACATAATCATACTGAAGCAACATAATCATCATGAGTGAAATCATCTACATTATCAACGTAATCAAAAGCAGCCAACATAACACACACATGCACTCTTGCATTCTCTCAAGTTCATATATGAAGTAAAAAAGGATAAAGGACGAAGCAGTAGCATTGCAGAGGAAGGGCGAGGCCAGTGCTAGGACAATGGTTGAGGGTAGGGAGGGGCGCGTTGAGAAGGGAGGAGCCGTCTAGGAGGCGGCATAATAGGAGCGGAGTCACATGAGAGGCGATATTGTATGTCTCATTTTTAAGAGATATCCATTTTATCTTAAATTATAAGTTATTTTAAGAATTTTGAAGAGTCAAAATATCTCAAGTTTGATCAAAATTATATAATAATATAATAATATTTATGATACTAACTAAATATTATTATGTTCTTCATAGTATATCTATTTAATGTTATAAGTTTTTGTAATTTTTTACGTAATTTTGATTAAACTTAATATTTTGATCTTTTAAGTTTTTTAGAATGACTTATAATTTGAGATATGGAGGGAGTAGATAATAAGAATCTAGTTGATCTTTCAAAATTGAGTTTGAGGATCAGAGCTCGCTAGATTGCCTTAAGCAGCACAATCCTGCCCGTTACTTGGTTCGACAGCGTGCATCGCGGCCGTACGTTGCTTTCCAGCCTTATCCAATATTATCACATCACGGGTCGCGCGAACTCCGCTGAAGCCTTTCAAATCTTCCCAATCTCGTGCGCTCCGACGAGGCTCCGGCGGCCACATCGGCGCGCCCAGCGCGGTGGCAGCGGAGACCAAGTGTGAGGCTGTGACGGCGAGGAGCTTATCCTGTGTAGCGCGGCTGTGCGCGAGGCGAGCACGTCCGGAAGCGGCGCATTTCCCGATCGCAGCCGACGCCGAGCAGGAATGGAAGCTGCAATACCCCTCGGGCTCGCCCTTCCCCGAGGCAGCACCGGCATCTGCAGCTTCTCCGTACTGCTCAACTCCGCGACCAAGCCCAACCTCAGCTGCTTCGGCAGGGTCCCCGGAAAGCTCCCGCTTTTCCCGTCCCGCGCCGTCTCCGAGGACCGCGCCGACGCCACGCCGCAGTGGCAACTCGACTTTCTTGGGGCGAGCGCGGTGACCCCCGACACGCCTGAGGACGAGGATGAGGAGGACCTCCTCCCAGCCGAGGCCACCGACTGGTGCGTCCGCGCGCGCCGCTCTGCCCTGCGCTCCATCGAGGAGCGGGGCCTCGCGCCCTCGCTGCAGCGGATGGTGTCACCGCCCAAGAAGAAGAAAAAGAAGAAGACTGCCAAGAAGAAAGAACTCAAGAAGGCGGCCGCCGAGCTCAAGCGCCGCAATAAGCAGGTGGATGACGCAGAGGGAGACGAAGATGACGACGATGATGTCGTTGATGATTTGCAGAACATGGACGACCTGGAGCTCCGGGTCGCACAGTTCGCCGACGGCATGTTCGACGAAAAGCGCCAGAGAAACAGGGAGACCTTCGTCCAGACCTTGTCCAGGTTCTCGGCCGCACCTTCCAACCGGAGCAAAGAGGTGTCCTTGAACCGCTCCATCGTCCAGGCGCAAACTGCCAACGAGGTGCTGGACCTCACCGCAGAGGTGATCACCGCTGTCGCCAAGGGTCTCAGCCCCTCGCCGCTCACGCCGCTCAACATCGCCACTGCGCTCCACCGCATAGCGAGGAACATGGAGGCGGTGTCCATGATGCAGACGCACCGGCTTGCCTTTGCACGCCAGAGGGACATGTCCATGCTCGTGGGTCTGGCCATGGTGGCCCTGCCAGAGTGCTCGCCGCAGGGTGTCTCCAACATCGCCTGGGCTTTGTCCAAGATTGGTGGTGACCTGCTATACCTGCCGGAGATGGATCGGATAGCTGATGTGGCCATGTCCAAGGTTCAAGACTTCAATGCACAGAACGTTGCCAATGTTGCAGGAGCATTCGCTTCCATGCGCCAATCAGCACCGGGGCTTTTTTCAGCACTGGCCCTGAGAGCTGCACAAATACTGCAGACATTCAAGGAGCAAGAGCTTGCTCAATTCTTGTGGGGTTGTGCTTCTCTAAATGAGTGCCCCCATCCCCTGCTTGATGCACTGGATACTGCTTTTCAGAACGATACCAGTTTTCAGTGCCATGTATCTGATTTAAAATCAAGCGCGCATCAGAGTTCAGCAGAAGAAGAACTTTCTGGTGGAGAAGATGGTAGCACTAGCAGTGCCCGTACACTGAACTTCAGCCGAGATCAGGTTGGGAATATTGCTTGGTCCTATGCTGTCATTGGGCAAATGGACCGTCCATTCTTTTCACATATGTGGAAAACTCTGAGTCAATTCGAAGAGCAAAGAGTTTCCGATCAGTATAGAGAAGACATGATGTTTGCTTCACAAGTTTACCTGGCAAACCAGTCTTTGAAGCTTGAATACCGAGATCTTGGACTGTGCTTAAGAAGTGATCTTGAGGAGAAAGTAACAAAAGCTGGAAAGAGCAAAAGGTTCAATCAGAAGACAACCTCTTCATTTCAAAAGGAGGTTGGCCGTCTTCTCTATAGTACAGGGCATGAGTGGGTTAGAGAATATGCAATCGATGGTTACACTGTTGATGCCGTGTTAGTTGATGAGAAGCTTGCATTTGAGATAGATGGGCCAACACACTTCTCTAGGAATTTAGGTATGCTTCTGTTGCTTTTGTGTGCCATCCTGATGGAGCTACAGGCTGACATTTTCATCAACATCCTTCTGAAATATCAAAGAAGAAACTAATGAAGTGTGCTGATTTTGCAGGTACACCATTAGGCCACACAGCATTTAAACGACGCTACATTACTGCTTCTGGGTGGAAGTTGGTTTCCTTGTCTCTTCAAGAGGTTAGTCATATGCTCATGGTCATATGTGACACTAATCAGTAGCCATTATGAATTTGCTATAAACTGGTTATGGTTTGCAATTATTTTTGGAGTATTCTACTGTACTGTTAGAGTATGTTTGGGGCCTCTTGGGCCTGGGTTGGCGGCATAGCTCATTAGTGTTAGGGTTAGTTAGAGATAAAGATAAGGGTCGCTTACTTAGGAGTCAAGTAAGCCTTGCTTGTAAGTCAAGTAAACCTCTCTATATAAGTAGAAGAGATGTATCAATCTAATCAAGCAAGAATTAAGAAGGAAAAAACTTCTCTTTGGCTCGGCCACGGGCAAGGTCCCCACCCGGCCTCTCACCCTCGCACTACAGTACTGTAGCTCCACGGGTACTGTAGTGCGGCGGTCGCCGTCGCTCCCCTCAACTCTCTCCCAATCCCAACAGCCATAACAGCCACCATAACATGTACCCTGAGGATTTTTCAAACCAGAGTTTCATAATAAAAAGTCTGAACTTACGCACATTAGAAATTAGTAACAAAGTTTTTTTTTCGAATCAAAGCACCACAAGTAATTTGCTTGAAAGCACTATGCGTTTATTTCAACACGCACTTAATTCCATTCTAAACTTCACACCTGATGTGCATTGTGTTACAATTTCCATTGATGCACGAACTCTCAACAAACTTTGTTACCAAGGAGTAGCGTAATATGTCACCACCCCTCATCAAGATTTGGACGTACACTGGGCTCTGGCTTGAATTTCAGTAGATTAACCGTCAGATAGCTGAAAGGTTTTCTTTTTGTTCTGAGACTTACCATGATTATTTTGTTTCCATTACAGTGGGAGGACCTACAAGGTGAGTTTGAACAATTGGAATATTTGAGGAGAATATTAGACATAGAAGCTGAATAAGCGCAACACTTTGGGCAGTGGAGAATAAGCAAGAAGGCATCTGCTTTTACAAGAGTACTCATTTTACAACCACACTGGCCTTCCCAAAAGTCCAGTCCACTTTCCTTGTACATTTTGTGAACCTGTCTCAAAACAGAAGTACTCTACTGAACCCTGGAAAGTTAGGAGTTAGCTGAGCATTGGTAATGAGAAATACAGTTTAAACTTCAAACTAATGTGTGCTATGTTAGTTTTCGGTGAGCTATTTTGTACCAGAGAAGATTGAAATAAAGTATTGCTAAAGCCAGGAATTCTTGAAATATCATTGCTTGTCAGCATATATGTATATCATACTATAAACAATGCAACGGGCAATAAACTCATTACAGAGGTTTCTGCACACTGCAACAGACTGTGTCGTGCTTTGCTGAGTTTGATTAGTCTGACATAACGATGAGACAAGCATGCATGTTCTGGAGATAAATACTTCCATTACATCAAATTACAAAAAGCTGACATCTTATTCAAAGCAAAATTTCAAAGAGGGTATAAATTTCTGATGTGTAAAATTTCGACGTGTGAGGGGTGTGTTGGTCGACGGGGCCGGAGGTCAGCGACCGCCGCTGGGAGCATGGGAGCCGGGAGGCATCGCCGCCTTCGCGCGAGATCTCCCACTTGGGGGGTGGGGGGCGGGGAGCACTTGGTAAAACTGCCCAGCCGAACCAACTGGGATACGGCCCAATCCTCCTAATCCCACATAGTTACTCCTCCCCGTTTCAAAATAAGTGACGTTTTTTATTTTTTTTTTGTATCTTGTTTGATCATTCATCTTATTTAACTTTTTATACAAATTATAAAATAAATAAATTATTATTATTCCCAGGTTCCCATGCTCAAAACCATGTTTGAAAGACACCACGTACAATAAAACCATGTTTTGAAATATCAACATTGCTTGCCTACATACATGGCGTCGATAAAATCTGAACACAGGTCCCTGGCATCACATTTCTCCAACTCAAAATGTACACTAGACTTCAGTTCGGATTTGATACACGTGAATGAGACGCTTTAAACGGGTCACAGAAGTGGGCGTGGAGAACAGGTTTAACAGCCCTGCATCGTGGCTGGATCCAAAACTTCCAATGGAACCGGCAGCAGGTGAATCACAATCAACAGGGGGCAGGTTCTTCATCGCAGATGAGATGGGGATGGCCCAACTTGCACAGCTGGAGGAATACTTGGAAACAGGGAGTCAGGACAGGAACAGGATCACAACAAGGCGCAGAATGGCCACATTCAGAACCTGCAAGACACAGATAGGACTTCTCTCAGTCTTCAAAACTCAAATTTGGTTTGTTGAGTGCTAAACTTAGTGAGAAAACAGAAAGAGAAATATCGTAAAAGATTGAACAGAATGTATTCAAATTTTGAAGCTCCCAACCACTTATGCTATTTTTTGTTGTGTCATAATTATCTTTGCTTTATTTGTCTCAGTTTACTACTGGATATAAGCTATAACATGAGAAGAGCAAGTGCAGAATCTGAGCCCATTACCAGGTCACTCTGTTCCTCTTTGGAAGATTCAAGTGGGAATGCTATGCGCAACATGGATTTGTTTTATTTATCATCTATTAAGTCAGCTTGGTAGGTGATCGATCAAACAAAGTTTATGTGATCCATTATTTAATAGTAATATGAGAGCAGGTCAATGAAATTCGATAAGACAATTCTCTGGATTCAGGAACGAGATTACTGACATTTCATTCCTGGGTTATTAGTGTCAGTCTTCAACAAAGAAGACATTATGGCACATTTAGAAAAGTATGTAACTAAACATCAGTGGTAACAGACTACTTTCACCCTCAACATAAATTTAGGCAAGGGTTGAAGAAATGTATTTGCTTAGGAAATCATCATAACACAGAAATATATCTGCAGACTGCAGCAAAAAGAGAATAAGCATAAATGACACCATGACCATGATGGATGTTAAAGATTTAAAGCAAGTCTAGAATGTATTTGAACAGTATAATTTTTCATGATGTAAGAATGCAATGGCCCATCACAATAAGGGAAAAGTACGTCAAAAATCTAATTATTAAGTTTCATAAGTTATGGCTGCTAGGAACTGAATAAATGAATTTGGAATACAAAATGCACATCTATCATCACGACAAAAAAATCTGGTTAATAGGCCCAGAAATAAATGACAGCTAGGAACTAGAAAAACGAAATTAGAACAACAGAAATGCTTCTCCAAGCAAGTCAGCACTCATGGAAACTAGACGGAATGAGCTTATATTCTAATTTTGAAGATTTGATCCCCTATGCAACATGTCAGGATTCAGCCCACCTAACAGCTAAGGCTATGTTCGTTTCCGTAGGAACAGACCGGGAATGGAGCGGAACAGTTCCTATCTAGTACAAATTTATGAATGAAATCTGTGACGGGGAATAGTTCCCGTGAAAACGAACGGGGCCTAAGCTGGTTCAATTCAGTGACAGGTTAGCTGTACCTTCCTAATGCCAGGAGAAGTAGGGAAGGAGCTGCCCCCAACTCCTTCCCAAACTACTAACTCTCAATAAAATTAGTACACCCTATTTGTCCAGGTTTATCAATTCAACAATCCCAAAACAGCTGCCTCACGTCCATGCCCTTTTGGCTGGCACTTTAAATGACCTTTAGGGCAAGCTGATAATAAAGAGATATAAAATTGGCAAAACAATAGGGACCAGGAGAAATATATTATAGATAGATGTGAAATGGATGACATGATTGCTAGAACTGTTTTTGAATGCATTTGGTTGGGTAAGGTTAAGAAGAAGGTGACAAGTGCTTGGAATCACAGTCTGTCTCCGCATATTCTCAATTGAACCTCATTGTACTAAAATTTTTCTCATTCTGATATGTTGCGCAGTCTCTTGGAGGTTTCTTCACTTTTTCTCTACAAAGTATTGACAAACCCGATACATAGAAATACAAGATGTCTCAATCTATGTTCGAAACGGAGCTGCCTATCAATCATCACTTTGGGGAATTCGTAGACTACGATGAGTGTAGGAACGATAGCGACTGACGATATAGCATAGGAAAGCCTTGATGGAGAGGCGATCTGTTTGACCATGGAATTCTATCCTTCAAGGAACTGATTAAAATCAGCACAATTATAAACTATTGCTCTTAAAATCAGCACAACTGCACATAAGTCACAGGCATGTATGAATTGGAGCTCCAATTGCACAAACGGCTGCTCTAATCTATCTGATGGATACAAGACAACTAAAATTCGTGGAAAGAGCAGAGAAGCAACGCTAAGACCGAATCATTCATAGCAAAGCAGTATGTGTAAACATTTGTGCTCGTGCAACGGCATGACAATTGACAGGAACACATTAACAAATCATCATACATCAGAGTAGCAGTAACGGTGACAATCAAGGAGAGGTGAGGATCTCACACCTAGTGCGACGGCTGCTGTGACACCGGCGCGTACCAGCGGTCGACCTCGTCTGCGGCGTTGTCGTCGGCCTTGTGCAGCGCGGCGTGCAGGAGGACGAGGACGAGGCCTATGCTCAGCGAGGAGAGGATGTTGGCGGTGGCGTCGGTGAGGAGGAGGAGGCCGAGCGTGATGACGGCGAGCGCGGCGAGGACGTAGCCGTCGGCGACGACGCGGCCGAAGAGGACGAGGGGCTCGTCGCGGAGGAAGTAGAGGACGAGCCAGGCGAGCATGCAGACGAGGAAGACGATGAGGGAGACGGGGTGCCAGAGGAGGGAGAGGAAGACGACGACGAGCACGACGATGGCGTAGTTCATGGCGAAGTGCGCGAGGTTGGCGCGCACGCGGAGGTACGCGTCGCCGAGGCTCGGGGGCAGGCCGACGGCGTGGACGTCCGCGAGCTCGCGCCAGGGCCGGCGCGTCGCCAGCGCCGAGGCGCCCCGGGCCTTGGCGCGCGAGATGAAGTCGAGCGGGGAGGCGCCGCCGAGTGACACCCCGCCGCCCGCGGAGGAGGAGGTGGGGATGGTGCCGTACTTGGACATGGCCGGCGGCGGCGGCGAGGTGCGGGGTGCGGAATTGGATCGGAGGAGGAAGGGGATCGGGGAAGGGGAAGCCGGCGGAAGCCGATGGGATCAACGAATGGGCAGGCACAGAGGGCAGAGCACGCGAGGGAGATGCGGCCTGCGGCTGCGGCTGCGGGGTTGGGGGTGCGATGCCGTACGGGACGGGGTCCAGTCCGGTGCCAGTTGCGCGACACGGGAACGTGAGTTCTTTTTTTTAAAAAAAAAATGGAACGTGAGTTTCCAGAGCCTGCTAGACGTGGACGGGAACCCAATCCATGCCCGGTTCGACAGAGAGGGATGGCAACCGGTGCAAGTGCACAATGGGTCTCGGGTAGGTGCATCGAGCGGTCCAGGAGGGCAACGACCCACAGGAGCCTGATTGTTGTTTTTTAGTAAAAAAAAAGTTATGAATGTTTTTCTCCTAGTCCTAGAAAAAAAATATTGTTTTCCATACAAATCCACATGTTCTTTATACCATATCAAAATACTTTATCCGTTTTAAATTGTAAGTTAGTTGAGATTTATCTTATTTAAAGATACAAATATTGATAGTATTTTTATAATTTTAGTTAAATTTATAAAACTTTAGCCAGAACGTTTCATAGCATTTTTTTGGATGGAGGGAGTATTTTATGTTATGCATGTGTATATGAATATGTACGTGTGTTTTTTAAGAAGAAAACAATACCACCCCAAGTGTAGAAAAATAACTAGTAGTGTTCATTTTGTAACTTTTTTTTGTTCCAACATATTTCAATTGCGTTGAGATTTTCTGGAGTAGGCAAGCTTTATTTGATTTGATTTAATTGATAATAAAAAAATTTATAAATAAATGTCCAGAACAGATATGCACGGCATTGTCCACGTCGCGTGGGCACCAAAATAACAAACTGGTCCACGGGTCGTAAATTCCTGGGCTCTCTCCAGCCGGAGGAGACGCTGGGGGCCCATTTAAATCAAACACGTTGGGTGCGCAGCCGCCCAGCCGCACGCTCTTCTCCCAGATCCAGTCCAGTCCACTCCCAATCTTCCCAAGTCCAGCAGCCGAAGCATCGCCCGCCGATGGCGTCTCCGCCCCGCTCCGTCGAGGTCCGGACCCCCGGCGACTCGCCGCGGCCCACCGCCGCTCTACTCTCCTCATCCGTGGCCGCACCCCAGCACTCATCCGCCCCCCGCCTCCTGCTTCTCCTCACCGTGGTCCTCGTCGCCGCCGCGGCCTTCGTCCTGCTCCGCCCGACCCCTGCCCTCACCGTCGTGACCGCGGTCTCCGCCGCGGCGCGGCCGCTCTCCAAGCTACCGAAGCCCGTGGTGCTGCTCATATCCTCCGACGGCTTCCGCTTCGGGTACCAGTACAAGGCCCCGCTCCCGCACATCCGCCGCCTCTTCGCCAATGGCACCTCCGCCGCCGAGGGCTTGATCCCCGTCTTCCCCACGCTCACCTTCCCCAACCACTACTCCATCGTCACCGGTCTGTACCCCTCCTCCCACGGCATCATCAACAACTACTTCCCCGACCCCATCTCGGGGGACTACTTCAACATGCGAAACCACGATCCCAAGTTTTGGCTCGGGGAGCCGCTCTGGGAAACCGCTGCCAACCAGGGGCTCCTGGCCGCCACATTCTTCTGGCCGGGCTCGGAGGTTAAGAAGGGTTCCTGGAACTGCCCCGAGAAGTACTGCCAACTATACAATGGCTCGGTGCCGTTTGAGGAGAGGGTCGACACCATCCTTGGCTATTTCGATCTCCCGTCTGACCAAATGCCACAGTTCCTGACGCTGTACTTTGAGGATCCTGATCACCAGGGGCACCAGGTGGGTCCTGACGATCCGGCAATCACTGATGCGGTCGTACATATCGATGAGATGCTCGGGAGGCTCATTGCTGGTTTGGAGGCGAGGGGAGTGTTTGAGGATGTGAACATTATATTGCTAGGTGATCATGGTATGGTTGGGACCTGTGACACAAAGCTTGTGTTTCTCGAAGAGTTGGCTCCATGGATCGAGTTGAAGTCAGATTGGGTTCTGTCAGTGACGCCATTGCTAGCAATCAGGCCACCAGATGGTGTGTCTCCAGCTGAGGTCGTGGCCAAGATGAATGAGGGACTTGGATCTGGGAAGGTGGAGAATGGGAAATATTTGAAGATGTACTTAAAAGAGGAGTTGCCTACTCGCCTACATTACTCAGAGAGTTACAGGATCCCACCAATCATCGGGCTGGTGGAGGAAGGGTATAAGATTGAGATGAAACACTCCAAGAAAAATGAGTGTGGAGGGGCACATGGGTATGACAATGCCTTCTTCTCAATGAGGACCATATTTGCCGCACATGGACCACGTTTTCAGGGTGGTAGAACTGTGCCCTCATTTGAGAATGTGGAGATATACAATGTCATCACTTCCATTCTCAATTTGAAGCCCGCTCCAAACAATGGTTCAGCTTCTTTCCCTGGCACAATTCTTTTGCCAAGCAAATGATCATGGATAGTATGAGCTGTAGTTTTGTAGGAGTAAGGCCATGCGGATGCCTGTTGGTGTTCTCTGTTGGTTGTTGTTGTACCTCTTAAATTAGATTTCTGTCAACCATCGGTTATTCGCTGTATCTAAACAAAATGCTGCTAGTAGAGAGGTTCTTCTCTCTAGAGACAGCATTTGGGAACATGATCCACATCAAACTCCTGGCTGCCCAATTGTTCTGGATTTTTCATGAGTTCATTTGAGCTCCATATATTCTCCTTAATTGATGCTGATGCTCGTTCTGTTGATAACATACGCATTGCTTCACATGTCATGGTACTCATTTTAACCATTGTATTACATTGTGGTATAATTTGTTTTGGTCTTATATCATTTATCACCTGGCAATGAACATGATATTTGTTTTTTCTTTTTTTTTTGCGAGGAATGAACGTGTTATTTCATAAATACAGATGCACTCAATTACTAATCCCAACATATGCAACTGTAACAGCAAATTGTGTGGTACCATATCAATATATCATATAGGCAAGCAGTGAAATTTTTTTCCACCTTGCAATTTATAAGTTATTTCCTACACCCTTACTGTTTGGACTTTTTGAGTGTTACTCTGTTTTTGTTTTTCTGCACTTCCATCCATTTGGTACTGTGTCAGCAAACAAAAGCTGTTACTGCTATTTGTTTAGCTTCGATGTTGAAAGCTATCAGGCCTGAATAGTGTTCTTTCACTTTTTAGATGAACAATGGGGATTTCCTTTTACTCTTGTGGATCCTTTTTACTCTTATGGGTAACACCCGGTAACTCACAAATGCTAAGTGTATGATTGAACCGTTCCATGTTTAGAAGTAAAATATGACCATGACAAGTTCTGCAAAGATTATTTAAATTTGTGCTGAAGACTACATAAGAGAGTCGAATGTATATCGTTCTGACTTGGAGCTTTCATGGGTCCTTGTGACACAATAATTGATTCTCTGTGCCTGTCCCCTAACAGTTTCTTTCTGTATACAGTTGAATTAACGAAAGTACTATTTGTCGGCAATACACTTTTTTTACTTTCAACTTGAAATGAAGCAACATTTTCTCATGCACCTACTGCTTTTGTTAGTGTTTGCCTCTACATTCTATGGTTATCCTTTCTTTTGTATCCTGCAGGTTTTAAATTTTATCTAATATTATTGGTTTTGCTGAACCTAAGCTTATTACGCTTCTTATACCTTTTATTAAAGTAAGCTTATCTGGTCTTTATTGATGCCATGGGTGTTAAAGTTATCTATCCAGCCTTGAGAGATTGCAAATGTACGGAATATTCAGAATACAGTAAAGCAGTGACATTTCAATAAGAGTTGCAAAATGTTCTGATGTTAATTTTTTACTCCATGAGAGAGTTTGAACAAAAAATAACTGGTTTTAACCTTGGCACTTTTCTGGTCTAGACTGAAATATAATCAATCTATCGTCTCGATCAAATTGGCATCTAACATTTTTAGTTGTTACCCTACACTTGATTGTTGGCTGGTTTAACTGGTTGTCTTGACAATCTATCTGATGCTTGAAATGCTTGTAGTGATCTAGATTTGAGTACTTTTGTACTTTTGTCACGATTTAATAATGACAGCCCTATTGTTCCCTGTTGGAAAAGTGAAGCCTTGATGATCCATTGTTACAATGTGGTAATGGCCTGTTTTGTTTCTTGCTTGATAATATGGAGAAATTATAGCACTTAAGCAACCCGAAAATTGGTTATAGATTGTAAATAGTCATTTGATTTGCTTGCATCCTAGTGGGCCTGCATGTGTTTGATTATGTAGACATGGTTAGGTCCATGAGGAGTCTCCAGGGATGTAATTGCTGCTTGTCTTGTACCTCTTGGCAAGAATTGCATCGATCAGTCTTTCAACCTTAGAAATTTGATGCATTCTGTAGAACGTTGCTCCGGCATTGTTCTTTCGTTCTCCTGCACATATTTTATTATTTTTGAAGTTCGGTGTGCAGATGGTATGCCAGTGTGCACATAATTAAAGGCCTTTCTGGCTGAGTTAACTTGAATATGCTCATTCTGTTAGGAAAGTGTTCAAATACTTGTTTTGCTGAAAGCACAGGTGCTGTAGATCAAAATAATATTGTAGTAACTTCAGCATTTCTAGCTGCTGTGAGCCTGTGACCCCATGAAAGACCCATGACGACCTTACAATTTTGTTAACTTCTTATTCTGCCTGATTTCATTATCCATGATGGACCATACTTGCTGTCTGACAAGTATTTTCTTTGTCACAAGCAAATGAAAACAGTAGATGCTGGAGAAGCGGGTGCAGTGGGAAGGCTTTTATGGTCACTTCTCAGCAACATGTGCTAGGTTTGTATTGAATTACCTTACCAGTTAAAGCCTTATAGGGCAAATAAGCATCTCTATATATAGAAAAACATCTTCATATTTAGTACATATTACCTAACCTGTATACTATTCTATTGATGCTGCAGATATTTCCTTGAAATAGTGATTAGTTTTGTCATATATAAAGCATGAATATTTGAAGTCAAAGGAACGGTTGATTCAGGAATAGCCGAATAGGACGTGTTAAAATTGGAAATTGCTGGCGATCTCTATGTTGAAATTCAATTCATGTGTTTTTGACTATTTTCAGATTTCTTAGTGAACACGAAAAGCAGTGTGGATCCAGGAAAACAACAGCATTGATGATTTCCTATAACTTCTATATCATGGGAGTCCAGACTCCAGAGTAATGTTGAGTTGTTGACAAGATAACTTGGATTCCTCCAAATATGCAGGGCTCAAGAGTAGAAGGTCAGTTGATGCTTTTAAATGCTAACACCTGTACTTGTACCACCTGTCTTTTTGTTACACCTTTTATCTTGTTTTACTGTTTCAGTTCATATATGACTCATTGCTGTGATACTGTCTGTATTGTAACTTTCAGAAACAGCCAGGACAAATGGCTTGATGCTTTGATAGCGACCACGTTTGTCTAGTGCGTAGTTGAATCTAATTTTGTTCTGTTATTTCACCACATTACATTACAACTGTGAAAGCCTCATAAAAACTACACTTTTAAACAAATATTTTGGCAAAACTATTTGTCTGTTGCATACTTACTACTGTCATCTTTTTTACGCGTCCTATTGCTTGAATGTATTGCGCGTTTAACTTGAGGTGGCATGTGACCTAGTGATAAATGCAACACAGTAGGGGCACAATGATCTTGCAATCCATTGCTATTTCTATATAGTTGGCAGCATAATGCAAGCAAAAGGTGCTAACCGTAAGCTAGTGTCCTAATCATGGACATATTGAGATGGTGAACACTTGAAAACGTGGCCTTGTTCCAAGCTTGCAGGGACCGGTAACATGGTAATAGTGAAACACTGTGTGCTATAAATGATGAGGGCCCAAATGCCTCCCAATTTGTTAGTTTTGTTATTTTCTTTGATTGATTCTGTGCTGCAGACAATCTACAGATTTGGTGTCTGGTAGTTTGTAATCTTAATTGCTTTGATCCATACTAGTTGTTAATTTGCTTATGCTTTAGTTGGCCCTAGGAATGCTACTGTATCAACTGGATCAGACAAGGAATGCTGGTCCTTTCTCTACCATTGTCACAGTTTCATTGTTTGCATTAGTCTATATTAGGTAGTAGTGTCTTCCTTCCGAAGACTACTATATTAAGTACAGTACTGACTTACATTTAGTCAGAACAGGTTTGCATTGACAATTAAGTTCTCTATATATCTCCTTGTTCTGCCTTTTTTTTTTGTAAAAAGATGTAACCGTGCACCAGGCTCTTATTTCTACTGAACTACCCAGTAAATTTTCCTCTCATTGCAATTTACTACATAATTTTCATTTATTCACATAGGACAGATGAGATGCTGTGAGAACCAGGTGTACTGGCATCAGCTGCAGGAACTACCAGCAGGTTTAATCTTCAGTAAATAACTCTCAAGACAAAGCAAGCCTGCCCATGCCAACAATACTGTTGCTCTATAGATCTCATGGTCAGTAATTGCTTTGTCATTGTGTAAAATTTACCTCACCTATCATTCCTTTCTTTTACCATTGTCATTCTACAATACTTTCATACCCAGCATTCACATCAAAGCCCTGTCTGGTATCTTCGCCTTCGCATTTACCTTTTAACGGTAACTACTCCCTCCATTCCAAACATTTTGGCTTCTCAGCTTTTGTTATGCATCTAGATATACATAATGTCTATCTCTAAAGATATATAGTAAAAACAATGTACGTAGAAAATCCAAAATGTTTTGTAATTTAGAACGGAGGGGAGTAGAAAACACCACACTATTTTGCAAGTCCATAATATTGCAAGACTGCAGGATAATCTGTGGGCACTAATTTCAAGGGCCGAAAGTGAGTCCGTACTTTGCTCCTGTTGCCCCATGCTACAGACTTACTACAGAGATCCTTTGCTCCTGGTCTTGCTCAATCAATCTCCCAGCCCATCTTGCACCTGTACATGTCTCTTGGACCTCTCGGAAAGCCTTATAAACTGCAACTCACCAGTGTCCTGGTCAACTGCATGCAACAGGACGTGGCTCCGTGGCTGTGCAAGGTGACTATTGAGATCCCCCTTGGCCTTTGGCCACTGCTCTGCTGCCCAGAAATATTTTTTGCAGGCTCCGTCCTTGTTGCACTCGCCCATCATTGATTCCTTTTGTTCCTTCCTTTACGATCCCAATGCGATGCCCCTCTGTGCATACACGACGGGCTGTTTTGTTTTCTTGCATGTGACTTTCCTGTTTTCTTCCACTAACCGTGCCAAGGATTGGGTAGCCGGTCGTCGTCAAATCGGTATCTGGAGCCTCAAGGTGTCTTGATTCCCGTACAGTAGCTAGCTAGCTTCTTCTGTTTGTTAGGGCTAGGGTTAGAAGAATGTTTCAGTGACTGTCGGGGCATTATCAAGCTGGCATTTTCCATCACCTTGGGTCCTTGGCCGAGATATTCCTGGCAAATCCCAATGATTGGCGCCAACGTAATCTCAATCCAAAACTGGGCCATCTCCACCTTTGCATGCTATATGTGTTACTATGTCATGAACATAATTTTCCTGAAAATTTTCATAGTGACGTGCACGATACATATATTCAAGGCTTACTACCTATGAGCAATTTTGGAGGTTCCTAAAACTAGCTGTTCTTTTGTAATGCAGAGCAATGGCACCTCCCATACCGCACTTTCTCATTGTCGGCTTCAAATTCAAGTAAGGTGTCATTGCATATCTTCTCTAGTTTTCATTTCTTAAGATCGCAGCTTGCTACTTTACAGAGTCAAATCGATTGGAAAAAAGTCTAATTTAGTGGAGACGAAGATTTCGGAACACATCCCACTGCCCTTTTCAAAGCACAATAATACCAAGTGCGGCAACTAGCAGCTTCTCTCTCTGCACGCCCTTCGTTTTTTGCCTATGGATTTGACCTGAACCTGGAAAAATCCATCCAAAAACCAAGTGGTTTTCTCTTTAACCCGTAGGTGCATGATTCCCCTATTGCCCTAGCTTGCAGATCAACTAACTTGTCATGCCTCATTTAAGCTAAGTTAAGCTACCATCAAGGACGACGGCGATCCTGGTTTCCCACTGAGGTACAGGTACCGTGAGGTTAGGTGTAGGATCGATTGGTGAGCCGCCTGAAAACAGAAACCAAAAGCTTCAATGCCTGGCCGGCTGGCCCCCAGCCGTGGGGGCGTCTGTGTTTATCAAATCACAGGAGTTGGAGCTAGAAAGCTATAACTATGGATGCTAATGCTAATGCTAGTGATTTAGGCGTGGGGTCAGATAGAATAGAATTCAAACTACTATAGAAGAAGAGAATGAAAGCACCATTTAAACAAGTGATCGGAGTGCGACGTGCATCATATTCTGGTACGGTGGGGTTCCGTCTGGTGGTCACGATCATTGCTTGATATATACTGCTACCCGCACTGCCCAAGAATTCGTGGCCCTCCATTGACACATGTATTGCTATTTTTTTTCCACCGCTGGCGGCGAGGAGTCGTATACTGTGGGCTAGGGCTCCGGATCTGCCGGTGACTGCAAAGATTAGTGCCGCACAAACCTGGAATTTGGTTAACGAGGGATCCTTTTGTCCAGAGGTCGTCTCTTTCGAGCGGGAGATGTTCTTTTTCTATAAAAATTGAATTGTTTCTTGTGAAACTTTTTTCTACGAAATTCATTCCTATCTGGATTTACGTAGTACGTGCAGGAGAGAGAGAGGTTTGCGTCCAATTCCCGAGTCCTAGGTTGCGGTGAAGCCCCTGCACGTAGCGAGTGTGACCTCTGGACGCTAGAAGGACTGTTGTTTCTCTGTTTGCTTTCGGCTCCTCTTTGGCCACACTCCCAGGCCTGTCAAAAGGGACACGATGACAAGGAGAGTAGTAGCAGCAGTAGTACCCTCTTCCACTGGCCTCTCGACACGACTCCGCTTCAGACGATGGCGCAGGCAGCCGAAGCAGCCGCTGCAGCAGCAGAGGAAGGGGAGAACGATGAACGATCGCTTGCCAGTGAGCAGTAGCGGCCGGTACGTACGGGCGGTGTACTAGCCCCCGGGCACAGGCAAACGGGAAACAGACACGGCGGCGCCCGGCCGGGGAGAGGCGCGGCCGCAGAGGGCGTGTGTGTGCGACGCGGACTGGCCGAGGACCCGCGCGGCAAACGCCAACAAGGCCCTGTAGCTGTAGCTGTACGTGGCCTCCCCGGCCGGCCGGGGGATCGGTGATTGGCCAGCGCCGTGCCGCCGCTGCCGTTGCGCTTGCTCTCTGCTGCCGGGAGCCTGCAGGCTGCAGAGTGGGGGGGGTCCGTGAACCGTGGCCGATCGAGCTGGCTTCCGTCTCGCCGGTGAACGGTGATGCTGCGGGCATGCAGCGTCGCTTGGCATGCATGGTCGTTTTCTTCCTCTTCGTCGTTCTGGATCGGAGCGAGGTGCGTCCAAGCGGTAGAGTCGACCACAGACCACAGGATCGTTGTCGTCTTCGTCTTGCAGAGACCTATGTTATCTCTACTACCACACTACACACAGCATGTAGCTGGCGGTAGGTTGTTGGCTGCATCTGTCCTTGAATTTTTGTTCGTGCCCGGAAAGTGTTAGGGCCACACGATAACACTAAAAAACCTCGCGACCGTATCTAAATCGAATGCCCGCTCGCCGCAGAATCGACAAAAATGTTTTTTTTTTAAAAAAAAATAAGAATCGACAAAAATGTTGCTGACCCATATCCTACATATACTCCTACCTAAAGTGGTCAATGTAAAACCAAATTGTAAATCCTTGTTCCTGGACGTGTAATGATGGGCGCGGTATCATCATAGAGGAGGCAAGTTGCCTAGGAGTAACCATTTTATATTTTAATAATGATATGAAAAAATGATTATCCAGCCGAAAGGGGGCGTAATGATTTGCCTATCGCCTCCATTTCTTTACGGTTTGTTTAGGCATCTAAAAAGTTTTTGAATTTTAACACTCTAGCATTTTTATTTTTATTTAACAAACATTGTCCAATCATAGAGTAAATAGGCTTAAAAGATTCGTGTCGCGATTTACATGAAAACTGTACAATTAGTTTTTGTTTTTATCTATATTTAATACTCCATGCAGTGCCGCAAGATTTGATGTGATGGAGAATCTTGAAAAGTTTTTGGTTCTTAGAGTGAACTAAATAAGGCCTAATGCAATGAGAACAAGGCTATATATATACGCATGCGTATATGCGTATACGCATGTCTGTAATGCGGTTTGACTACGACTATATATATGCAATCAACTGCAAAGCCGGCTCAATCAAATTAGACCACGACTATATATGTGCAATCAACTGCAAAGCCGGCTCAATCAAATTAGACCACGACTATATATGTGCAATCAACTGCAAAGCAAAATTACTCTCAAAAGTACTAGTGGATAATGATAAACACTAATGCGCAATATCTGACAATGTTTAGTGGTTTTTTGGAATAAATTCTGAATGCTATAGGATCTTTCTTTTTTAGAGATAAATTCTGAAAATGATAGGATCTTTCTGTTTTTTTAGACAAATTCTGAATGCTACAGGATCCATTTTTTTTTGTTTGAGACAAATTCTGAATGTTATAGGATCTTTTTTTTTGGATGGAGGGAGTCAGTGTATACGTGATGACATATAGACCCTATGATGATGATTATGGATGTTAATGGACCAGTCTGCGAACCCACATAATAGATTTAATCATATCATATCATATCATATCATATCATATACTCTTATAAAGCTAAATCTCACTAGATGAATTTTCTCTTTATGCAAGGTGTCCACATCATTTCCCACTAAATAACCCACTAAATGTTCTATCTCTTCATGCAAAGTGTCCACATCATTCTCCACTAAGTCTGTCATCGCATATTAATTACAAAAAATATTCATGTCATCTATATCATGTGAAATACTTTAAATATTTAATCTATTAACATACAAGTCATCTACATATGCTATTTGTTTGATCACCTATGTCTCTATAATGAATGAAATATTCTATTATTTTTCTTCTATTAGCTTAGCGATTGTTTATACTAGATCTAATACAACAAAATAACACGCAAGTCAAATTCATGTATATGTATACAAAATATAGTGAATATTATATAGTAAAGTTATATCTATAATGATTTATTTTTAAGAAAATCTCGTAGCAACATGCGAGAAATTCACCTAGTTTCATGGATGGCTCATGGCAACCTATAAAATGAAGCTTATATACGCCGACTAGTCCACTTACTCCCTATGTCCTATAATATAGCATATTCTAGAATTCAAATTTAGTCTTCAAATATAAGGCATTCTAGAATACAGAAACTAGTTTTTCATTAAATACTTTCTATTTATCAATCAATTATCACTAATCATGCTGATGATAGCGTCTGATTAGGAAATAAAGTGAGAGTATATATGTCTTTTATGTTCTCTCTTAATCTGTCCCAAAATTTCTAGAATGCACTGTATTACAGGGGAGTACATCTTTAATAATGATGATGCCATGGTTATAACTGGGGTTCTCAGGGCACTCACAATGCAGACTCTATCATAGAGTCTAAAGTTATTTATTACCTCGAATAATGTGGACTTAGAGTCTAAATAAGACTTGGAGTCTTATTTTTTCTACCTTTTTCTTCAATAAATATGCTGCCACATCAGCAAAAAGCCATAAATAATATGTAATTAATTGTCTTAGACTCTGTGATAGAGTCTTGCATTGTGAGTGCCCTCACGGCTTGCCTTATCCACCATTTGTTATATTGATGCTATCGACGAGTCGGCAGCCAACACGAAGAAAAGGACATGGCATACAAGATCAACTCGAAGGAATTGGGCACCACATGTTTTAAAAGAGAAAAAGTACCACACGAGTCCGCATTAGTTCAGCCCGAACAAATGCTACACTAACAAATATAATTAGATTCATAGTAAAAATATAAGTAGATTCATAGTAAAAATATATTTTTTACCATGTTTTAAATAGCGAGCTAAGGCTAAGGTGTTTAGCGTTTATAAACCGTAATTAGCATACTTTAGCGGTAAAATTATGCATGAACGCAAATAGCGGCACAATTTTTTCAAGCTATTTCGGGCTATAGCGGCAAAAATAGCGGGCTATTTTTTCCATGATTTTTTATAGTAAATATATTAGGAGTACAAATATTCATAATATCTTTTATAAATCTAATCAAATTTAAATAAAGTTTGATCTCTTCATCTCTCAAAAAAGTAAGATAAACACTTATTTTTGGCCGGGAGAACAGTGGATCAAGTGATGTGACGATTTCCTTTTATACCCTGCTGTAGTGTCCTCAATCCTAAATGCTCATCCTCTAGTGATTATCTTTATTCCCAGAAAAAGAAAAAAAAAATGAAACCGAGAAGAAAAGGGGCGGATAGGATCGGCCCTTGCAACCACAAGTCTTTTCAAAACCGAACGTGCGCGCAGATTTGTCGTGGTCGTGGGACGTACAACGTACGTACGCTGTCACTGACTCACACTGTGGGAGGCCTACTAGCTCTGTACTCGTACGTACTCCTAGCGGTCTTGGAGTAGCTAGGAGAGGTGCCACACTAGTAGGAATCTTTTTTTTTTTCTCATGTACAGGCCCTTAGCTCACGCCTTGTTTAGGCCTTGTTTAGTTCCTTGCCTGAAAATTTTTCGAGACACTGTACCACTTTCGTTTGTTTGTGGTAATTATTGTTCAATTATAGACTAACTAGGCTCAAAAGATTCGTTTCGTAAATTTTGACCAAACTGTGTAATTAGTTTTAAATTTTGTTTATATTTAATACTCCATGCATACGTCTAAAGATTCGATGTGACGGGGAATTTTGAAAAGTTTTTGGATTTTGAGTGGAAGTAAACAAGGCCTAGTTTCCCAAATTTTTTTATATTTGACTATTGTAGTACTTTCATTTGTATCTGATAATTATTATATAATTATAAATTTTAAAAAATTTGTCTTTCAAATTATTCAAGCTCACTCTATTCAAGGAGTTGTTTATTGGTCTTGGTCTCATCTCCCCGTGCCAAAAATCTCACAGCACCGGATTATGGATGGGCTCGCTACCGGCTACCCCGGTTTGACCGCCACCACCACTATCCGAGGCGGCTCTTTCTCAAAACCAACTAGGATTTTCGCATCTAAACGAGGCCTTAGATACAAAAAAGATTTTGAATTTCGTTACTGTAGCACTTTTTGTTTGTTTGGGACAAATATTGTTCAATTATAGACTAACTAGGATTAAAAGATTCGTCTCACGATTTACAGATAAACTGTGCAATTAGTTTTTATTTTTGTTTAAATTTAATGCTTCATGTATATGGTAAAAGATTCGATGTGATGGAGAATCTTGAAAACTTTTTGGTTTTTGAGGTGAACTATTTTTCGAAGCTAATGAACTTTCGGTTTTCAAATAGTACTACTAGTATGTATACTACTCCGTATGTACCTTTGGTGTCGTAAGGATACTGCGGCAGTACTGTTTCTAGGAGTTTTTCTGGTATTGGTCAATCATCAAATAAAAATAGGCGTCCTTGTGATGGCCTTTTTTTTTATGGGTGTAGGCCCCCCACTGGGCTCTTGTGCACGAGGGGGTGAGCTGAGCCGTCTGAGCACCGGTCATCACTCTCACCTCACCTCTGCTCGGGACTCTCACCTGGCTCTGGCTGGCTTCGCAAAACAACGGTGCCCGGCCTGCCCCTGCCACGACACACCATCAATAGACGTCGGGACTATACACAAAGACATTTTTAAATCAGTAGAAACCATTTTTAAATTCCTATCCATCAATGAAAAAATAATAATATTATTAGTAAGTAGTATCCTGTATCCGTCCTGCTACGCCCACTTTGAAATTGAATTCTTATAGTAGTTGGAGTATAGTATATACCGGTGTACGGTGTGATATACATTATTATTCTGTAGATGGCTACAAAATAATTTATTTTGTAGCTATTTTAAGTTACGATACTTGTTATGTTAATTTATGAGATTATAGTAACTTCATACTAAGTGGTTTAATATAACGTTATGGTAAATATCTCTATGTGTTATAATAACCCAACTATTGTATATATGTATTGATATTATCGTAAATTAGTATATAAAATTATCGTAAATGAATATGGGTACGGAATAACTTTTGGCGCTCTCGTCTCTTCTGCTCTTCACTCTCTACTGTCTCCCTCTCTTTCCCCCCTGTAGTCTGTAGTGTACTTTGCACTTGCCGAATCGACTCCATTGACGCCACGCCACGCTACATATAAGTGGCGTCTGCCGTGCGGTGCCTCTCCTCCCTCCCTCGTCCTCGTCCTCGCGCAGGCGCAGCTCTTCACTCTGCTCGCGCGCCTCGCCTCGGTGGGTGCAAACGCGCACGGAGACAGAGCGAACCAGCACCGGGCTCTGCCTGCCATGTCGATCACCACCCTGCAGCTTCTTCCGTGGCCGCCGGAGCCAGCGCGCGCCGCCGTGCTGCCGCCCCTGCTGCTCGCGGCGGCGGCGGCGGTCGTCGTCTGCCTGTGGGCGCTGCTGTCCCGCAGGCTCATCAGCAGGGAGCGGGCCGCCGGAGGGAAGGAGCAGGCGGTCCCGGCACGGCTCCCGCCTGGCAGCTTCGGGTGGCCGGTCGTCGGCGAGACGCTGGAGTTCGTGTCCTGCGCCTACTCCTCCCGCCCGGAGGCCTTCGTCGACAAGCGCCGCCTGCTGTAAGTGGCTTGCACTTGCACCTGCGGGCTTTGGCTGCACGTCGCACGCACACGTTGGTGAGTCGCGCGACATGGCATGGCACACCGCATGAATGAAATGGAAATTGATGATGGGGCAGGCACGGGAGCGCGGTGTTCCGGTCGCACCTGTTCGGCTCGGCGACGGTGGTGACGTCGGACGCGGAGGTGAGCCGGTTCGTGCTGCAGAGCGACGCGCGCGCCTTCGTGCCCTGGTACCCGCGCTCGCTGACGGAGCTCATGGGCAAGTCCTCCATCCTGCTCATCAACGGCAGCCTGCAGCGGCGCGTGCACGGCCTCGTCGGCGCCTTCTTCAAGTCGCCGCAGCTCAAGGCGCAGGTCACCGCCGACATGCAGCGGCGACTCGCGCCCGCGCTCGACGCCTGGCGGGCCAGAGGCCCCGCCGCGCCGCCGCTCCGCATCCAGGACCACGCCAAGACGGTACGTGCGTACGCCGCCGCCCCCCCATGCCTTGCTTGCTTGCTTGTTCGTTCGTTCGTTCTCCTCTGCAGCCCGCACCGACCGGCGCACCGCATGGTTCGTTCAGGCCGTCCTCCATTGCCGGCGGCGGCGGCCCCTGCCCCTCCCTGCTCTGTCCTTCGATCGGCCCCCCGTCCTTAACCTTGGCTAGCAATTGAATTAGCAGCATCGATCGTGGAGAGGAATGGGTGGCGGTGGCAGTGGCAAACCAAGGAAGGCATCGGCATTTGGGTTGGGCATGGCATGGTGGTGGCGCGCGGACCAAGGGCGCGGCCGGCGTGCACACGTGCGCTGCCGTGTCACCACATGGAAGCCGCTATCCAAGGGCAAGGGGGTGGTAGTAGGGGGGGTGGGGGCGGCGGCCCCGTCGCTCTCCAGACTCCACTCCACTCCACTCCTGCCATGTTGCCATGCGACGCTCCACATACTATACTCTTGGTATCCACCCATCCGTCCGTCCATGCGTCCGTGTGACTGTACTGTATACAGTACAGTACAGTACAGTACAGTACGTGTTTGTGGGCGTGGTGGTGGTATCTTTCAATGGCGAAAGATGATTGGGGGGGGGGGGGGGGGAGTTGGGGGTGGCACAGCCTGCACTACTGCACACTGCTGCTGCTGCCTACCTGTTGTTCTCCTCCTCCTCTCGTCTCCCCCATTCAATTCCCCACGCGCGCGCCTTCATTACATGCCCTACTCTGCCCCTACCCCCCTGCCCCGGTGGTGGTGGTGGTGGTGGAGCCTGCCCAGCGCCCCCCCCAAAAAAAGAAGAAATGCTTGGCAGATGGCAGCTTCAGCCAACAGTACAGTACATGGTCTTGCTTGCACTTGTACTGTCAAAGTGGTCGCCCAGCATGGTAGGAAGTAGTAGTAGGAGCTCAGGCCTCAGACTGCTCGTGATGGCTTTGGCTCACAGTCTGTCTCAATCACAGAGAGAGATAACAGTCGAGGGAAAATGGTGTTTGTGCATGTACTGTATGTATCTAGTATCAATCACTGATCACTGTGCATGCAGTACGCAGTGAGTAATGGATGAATTGTTGTGTGGGCAGCAGATCGTGTTCGAGATCCTGGTGAAGGGTCTGATCGGGCTGGAGGCAGGCCCGGAGATGCAGCAGCTCAAGCACCAGTTCCAGGAATTCATTGTCGGCCTCATGTCCCTCCCCATCAAGCTGCCGGGGACTAGGCTCTACAGGTCCCTCCAGGTACAACTACACTACACTGCACCTCTGTCTGCTTGGGTTTCTACACAGTCAGCTCTACCATGTCCATGCTCGCTCGTGAATGAGCTTGAATCTGTTGCCACTTTGCCAGGCCAAGAAGAGGATGGCCAGGCTGATACAGGGGATCATACAGGAGAAGAGGCGGCGGCTTGACGACGGCGGCAAGGGCGAGCCCGGCCCCCCGCGCGACGCCATCGACGTGCTCATAAGCGGCGGCAGCGACGAGCTCACCGACGACCTCATCTCCGACAACATGATCGACCTGATGATCCCCGCCGAGGACTCTGTGCCCGTGCTCATCACGCTCGCCGTCAAGTATCTCAGCGAGTGCCCGCTTGCTCTGCAACAGCTCGAGGTATGTGACTATGGCAATTACTAGTCACTGTTGTAGCATTCTGTATTTCCTTTTAGGATGTTTTTTTTTTCCAACGAGTTTTTCAAATGGATAGCAACCAGGCACTAGCATCCGTGTCGACTGTCGACAGAGAGATACGTACATACATAGCACAAATTTGTCAAATACTCCCTCCTTTTAATGTCGACAAGTCAGCACTAGCGCAACAACTTGGCTTATATTAATATAAGGAAAAAAAAACCCAGCCCAATCGGCATTGTTAAGTTCCGATGCATTGCATAGTGAATATAGACATCACTGGTAGTCATCGTCTGGCTCCACATGAGGCTCTGCACCAGCGCGCCGTGATGTGCTGTGCCATCTTCTTCTGGTCGATAGATAGTCATGCTATTGCGCATTTTAGTCACTTCAAATTAGACGTTGTCATGCCACCTAACCTAATTCTTTGCTACCTTGCTTTTGGTTTGGTTTGTGTGATGACAAGGCTAATTTGTTCCTCCTCTTAATGAATCACGCGTCAATTGACGCATTCTCGAAACAAAGACAAGGCTAATTTGTTAGTCTAGTGCATTTGATGGTGATGTGCGCCTAAACATGAACAGATGCATGTGCCATCAGTTAGACAAACAAAATAGGTCTATTGTCTAGCATGTATATTTTCATACCGAAACTAGAGGGCAAAAGGTTCCTCTACCTAGAAAGATACTACAACTCCAGCATCGATCATCCTTTGATTTACTACTTTCCATTTACAGCTCTACAGTGATAAGTATTACTCTTCTGTCCACCTTGTTCAGATCTGATGCCACGTGAATGAAACATCTGCTTGCGTCTTTACTGTTAGAGAACAGGGGTGCCTCTCTGTTTTGGTTTCTTTCTCATCAGTAATAAAATAAATAAATAGAATTAGCTTCAGTGGCCATTTGCTGCAACAATTCATCAAACAAATTGCTGGTCACTTGGTCAGGAGGAGAACATGCAGCTCAAAAGGCGAAAAACCGACATGGGAGAGACCTTGCAGTGGACAGACTACATGTCACTGTCATTCACACAACATGTAAGTAGACCCAAATTGTCCTCATGGATCCAAATTTTCTGTCATCAGTGACCATGGACTTCATTAGGAGACGTGTGCATTATCGTTCAGTTTTCCAATCAGATCTTACATGGATAAAAAAACATTTTGGTTATACATATATAGGTGATAACAGAGACACTGCGGATGGGCAATATCATCAACGGAATCATGCGCAAGGCGGTGCGGGACGTTGAGGTGAAAGGGCACCTCATCCCCAAAGGTTGGTGCGTGTTCGTGTACTTCCGGTCGGTCCACCTTGACGACAAGCGCTACGATGAGCCCTACAGGTTCAATCCATGGAGGTGGAAGGTGAGATTCAGCCCCACATTCGGTAGAGATGTTCATCCAATTGCTACTCCTTTAGGCAACACCAGCATAATTGGAATTTGATGAGTGGGGCTTGTGGGTCTCCTAACATGCATGTGGGTTAATTTACTCATTTATTATATGAGTAAGCTCATCATGGAATTGCCCTGTACTAACACCTAGTAATAAGCATGTCAGGAAAATAACAGAGACCATTCACTGTCAAATCTCTGCATATTGCTGTTCTTATCATGCCCATCTTTGCTTAATTAGTTTCTGAAAATGACTGTACTGCATATTTAACATTATCAGAAAATAGCTCAGTTCTTATGCATTGGTCTAAGTCCCTAATTATGCATTGGTCGAGGAAACCAGTATCGACTTCTCTTTTTTCGCTCATGGTTGCTTAAAGTGTCTGGATGTTACCAGGCCATATATAGATGAATTCTAAACCGATGATTGATGAAGACAAGTGAATGTTGTGGGGCTAGCTACTTGTGAAAGCTTACAATGATCGTGATTTGATTCTTGGAAACCTAATAATGCGTTAATTTGGTCAACAACTTAATGATGAACAGGAGAAGGACACGAGCACCAGCAGCTTCACCCCTTTTGGTGGTGGGCAGAGGCTGTGCCCAGGCCTGGATCTGGCCAGGCTGGAAGCTTCCATCTTTCTCCATCACTTGGTGACCAGCTTCAGGTATGGATCAATCTCACCGGCCCATGTAACCATAGGCTATCAGCATTTTTTTTTGGGTATGATCCTTCAATTCCTTGCTCCATGTTTTTTGTGTGTGTATGTTTACGCCTTGTTTAGTTCACCCTAAAAACCTAAAACTTCCAAGATTCTCCATCACATCGAATCTTGCGGCACATGCATAGAGCATTAAATATAGATGAAAATAAAAACTAATTACGCAGTTTGTCTGTCCAAAAAATTTTGGAACTAAACAAGGCCTTAGTTGTATGGACGTATGCTAGTTGTGCTCAGTGTTGTTTTATCTTATTGAGTGAGTTGTGATAGTATGTGGCGAAGATAACTACGTAGAAGCTGTTTTTTTCCTCCTCCTTTTCGGCTATTCTAGCATGGAGCCAAATAATTAGAAGACGAAGAACCTAGACAAATTTCTCCTTTTCGGCTACTGTAACATTAGCACGGAGCCAGAGCTAGGAAATACCTAGCCAAACTGACACTTAGTTATATAAGTTTCTTTTTGCCCATTTTCCCTAAAACAACTGAACCAAGAAACTCTGTTTCAATCTTTTTTCCTCAATAATAATATCACGGCCAGGCCTTCTCACGCACGATGGATGAGTCGGTTGATCTCGACTGACCATTAACCGAGTTTGCATTATTAGCACCTAATAATAACTATAACCGCGAATCGAAAAAGTCATGGGAGTCCAATAATTTGCGAATCGAGGTTTGGATCTTCGATCCTTTGCAGCCACTGGTACACAGTGCAGTCAGATGCATGATGGGGAGAGGCCTTGCAGCTAGTAGGGAGGTCCATCAGCAGTGTGCTGCAATACAAGGCCACTGCACGCACGGGGGACCCCTATACTTGAGGGCTGGGTCGCCTAGGCGTAGGGCGGGCCAGGAGGGGTGTTCGTGTGGGGCCACACGTGTGCCATGGCCCATGGCCGCGCGCCCAAAGTACCACCAAAGTCATCGTACGTGCACACACATAACAAAACCCTAGTAGGTCTAGGGCCGTGTTTAGTTTCTGAAGGGAAATATTTCGTAACACTGTAGTACTTTCATTTGTTTGTGATAATTATTGTACAACTATGGACTAACTAGGCTCAAAAGATTTGTCTCGTAAATTCTGACCAAACTGTGGAATTAGTTTTTATTTTCATCTATATTTAATACTTCACATATGAGTCTAAATATTTGATATGACGAAGAATTTTGAAAAAAAAAATTAGGGCCTTGTTTACTTCCACCCAAAATCCAAAAACTTTTCAAGATTCCCCGTCACATCGAATCTTTAGACGTATGCATAGAGTATTAAATATAAACGAAATTAAAAAATAATTGCACAGTTTGGTCGAAATTTACGAGACGAATCTTTTGAGCCTATCCACAAACAAACGAAAATGCTACAGTGTTCCGAAAAAATTTCGGCAACGAACTAAACAAGGCCTAGGTTACGGTGTGGAAGTAAGGCCTTGTTTAGTTCCGAAAAGATTTCGAATTTCGGTACTGTAGCATTTTCGTTTGTTTGTGACAAATATTATTTAATTATGGACTAACTTGGATCAAAAGATTCGTCTCGCGATTTCCAGCTAAACTATGTAATTAGTTTTTGATTTCGTCTATATTTAATGCTCCATGCATGTGCCGCAAGATTCGATGTGACGGAGAATCTCGAAAACTTTTTGCTTTTTGAGGTGAACTAAACAAGGCCTAAACAGAGCCCTAGCTAGCGGCGTTCCTACCACTACAGTCCTACTACTAGGAGTACAGTACTAGGACTGCCTGTGCGCGCGTGCGAGAGGCCGCACGTGTGTGTGTGCCATGGCAAGCGGCGGTTCAGTTCTGCATGCATGGCCGGCCAGGGAAGTATGGGGGTGATGGCCTGATGGGATTGGATGGCCTGCGGGCTGTGGCTGTGGCTGTGGCTGTGCCGGTGCTGGCGGCGGCAGGCACGACCGCACAAGACCTCCGGCCACCACCAGGCACCAGCACGTGCGGAGGGGCACCCGTGTGCAGCTACAGCGCCGGCAGCACGCAGGCAGGCAGGCACCAGGCACCCGCACGTGTGTCGTCGCCCCTGCACTGCATGCACACGCACGCCTCATCAGTGTATGGCAATGGCAGGAGAGTAGTACGAGTACTCTACTCTAGCGCCTGTGTACCGTGTTGGCTTTGCATTGCTTCGTGGAAAGATATTTTCCATCAGATCAGAATCAGATGGGTGACATGCTTTGTGCCGGGTCCGGTGCACGAGCATGCAAAGGCATGATCCTGCAGGGTCGTCCAGGCATGCAGCTAGCAGGCAGCTGGGAACGGGGCAATAAAATAATAATTATATAGTAGTAGGCGTGTCGCCAGATTATATTGACGCTAGCTAGCTTTGACCGATCAGTCAAGGTGCCTCGACCAACGACGTGCCAGTGCCAGGCACAGGCAACAGGGTATGGCCGCCCGGCTGTCGACCGGCATATATAAACACGTAGCCAGCCTGCCAGCCATAGCGCTCTTGCATCCTGCTCAACTTTAAAATTCGCTGTTGATGTAGTACTCCTACTTGACTGTTAGTGGTCAGTGGATAACATTCGCGGTCTGTTGAAAATACTTATAAGAGATTAACTGATAAAAAAGTACGATCTATAAAATAATTAAATAGAGCCAAACAGCTCAGCCTGCAGTGCCTTGCCTGCCCGATGAGGTCGTTTTCATGGCGATTTCGCACGCATGCATGCATAATGGTGGCATGGTGTTGTGGTTTGCTGCATTGCATGGGGTCAGGATGGATGGCAAACGGCGGGGGCGATCGAATTGATATGCTCTGCTACGTGCTGATCTGATCGGTGCTGCTCGTTGGTTAATTGCAGGTGGGTGGCGGAGGAGGACCACATCGTCAACTTCCCAACCGTGCGGCTGAAGCGAGGCATGCCCATCAGGCTCACCAGCAAAGACTAGCTACACCAGGCCTGTGCATGCATGCATATATATATTTCTGCAGTCACACATCATATGCAGCGGCTCAGCAACTTTCTACACAAGCATTATATATATAAATATATATACACTATGATTATATACATATAGCAACAATGGAGCAGCCAGGAGGACTCTCGAAGAACCATGCATGGCAGAAAAAGGCGCGTCTACAAAAACTGATCGTGTTCGATGGGTCGTCCTGCCGAAATGTGCTGCTGCTCCACATTGCTATATGCATATATAAATATTGGATTGGATGTGGAGGAACGTGTACAGAAGAGAGGAAGCAGAGGATTGGAGGTAGGCAGATTGAATCGACCGGGAAGAGTATCACACTACTATACGACGAGTAATCAGTAGTAGTAATATGCGTAAGAGGAGTATTAGTGTGGTAGTATTCACTTATACTACTAGGCAATGCAATAGGCATGCATGCATGACCCATCATGCATGTGGTCATGGATAGGCCTTTGATGTTATTATAGATGAGTACTATTATTATATACTAGTATGTCACAAGGGATTGGGATTTGGGATGATGCTCCACAATCCCATGTAAAATGAAAATGAATTAAAGATTGTTAAGTGGTGGTGGGATTGTGCTCAAAGGATTGGCCGGGTCCCAGTGTCTACTGCTAGGACGACTAATTTGACTACTGCAAAGTTATCTGGGGTTTTCTCTCTGGGTCTATGGTACTGCATGCTGCTGCGTGGCTTGGGGCAGGAAGTATACCCTATATAGGGCCTAGAGAGAGAGGTCCAGACAGACCATGACGCATAAAAGCATAGTGTACTCCATTTTATTTAAGGAATTTCATGTATGTTAACAGTCAAAATTTATGAACTTTAATCAATAATTTAACCAATATTTTTAACTTCTATAATACAAACTTGGTACTATTAGATTCGTCATACATATTATCTATCTCAGCCAAGCTAGCACCTTCATCACACCAATGCATTGTACGACTCTCCACCCTCCACCTCCTTTTCCTCCCTTATTATGGAATCAAAATTCCACGCAATGAAATTCAATTTCGTTCATGTCGGCGGTTGGCAAAACGGGGGCTTGAGATCCGGTACTGGTAAAACATGGGTGCCCTTTTTTTTCGTGCTCCGCTTTAGTGCCCTTATGAAGGCGGTGGGGAGTCCTTAGCCTTTGAGCCAAACTCTAGGGAACGCTCAATTGCCTGACATCTCATCTGCAATGGTGAACTCAGTGGCATACATTGAAATGGATTGCATCTATTGTTCCAAACAAGGCTGATATGAGCAGGAAAGGCCTTCCATGCAATTTCTTGTTTCACTCTATAGACGAAAGTGCTGGATAGTTGCTTGCTCTCCGGGGCACGCTACGACAACACCCCCTACTTGCTTCTTTATGTTCGACATGGAGCTCGCAGCCAAGGCGGACCGTGCTCCACCCTGATGAACTCATGTCGTTCCGAGTGCCCGGAGGCAAGAGGCGAACCCATTCACGGTCTGTAGGACCAACACCATTCGAAGGTTGATGTCCTGCCCCACCTAGTTTATAATCATAAACAATATTATATAATATAAATGAATGGTCAACGCATAATTTGGACGGCTATGCCACATCAGAAAATGTCTTATAAACCGAACCAGAAGAAGTAATATATATATATATATGAGTATTGTCTCCGTTCTAAAACACATGTATTTTTTTTGAACAGTCATACTTTCAAATTTAATTAAATATATAAAATATTAATATTTATAATATGTAATGAAATATCACTAGATTGATCGTCAAATGTATTTTTATAATAAGTTGTAAACTAATTTAGAGATATAAAATTTTAATACTATTTTATATACTTAGCTAAATTTAAAAGAGTGATTTATCTGAGACGTACATTTATTTTGGAACATATATTATATGCACAGTACATGGAGTACATGGAGAGGAGAGATGATGCGATAGAAATGGATATGGATTGATGGATGGAATGGATGGTTGGAGAGTGAGGAGGCAATCCAACCCGCTTTTGCCTTTCTGTGATCTGCTCCTCAGCTCCTCCATGCACCATGCTGAAGCTGCAAAAACAAGAAGAAGAAAAAATGCTGTCCGTCCACTCCGCTGGAGGAAAAGGGTAAATGCAGTTGATCCCTTTTGGGACGCTTTCAGCCCTTCCATTGAAGAACAGATGAGCTAGGCAGGCAGGGACCCCAGTAACTCAGGTTTGCCAGCCATTACCACTTACCAACAGCGGCTAATTAATCCACCATTCCAGGATCACCCGCTGTCATGTCATAACCATATAATATATGCTAATTGATTCTCTTTTTTTTTTTAATTTCGGAGAACAAACATGTCAGTTGACTTTCACCCATCCTCGAGTGAACGCCACAGAGCTCAGTTAAACTTTAGTTGAGTGTGCAATGCCCCATGTGCATATATGCGTGTTCTCATGCTATTGGAACCTTCTTGCATCGTTCTTCCTCTCACCACGATGATTGGTGCTACTGCTTACGCCCTTTAGGCAAAGGGCAAAACGGCAATGATGCTGGTCCAAGATCCAACAGTTTGCTGCTGCAGCTATGCTACAATAATAAACCTAACGCGAATACGTGGCAGTGTTGTCTGCCTGGCCCGGCGGACCTCTGCAGTTTTCCTCCTACAATCCCCAGTGCGAGCGACACCAGCTTTTGGGAACACAGACACAAGGCAGAGCATGCGTGGCTGCCCGCACGCTTGGGTGGCCTCATGGTCCAGCCACATGTGGGGTGGGCGTGCCCGCCTTGCTTTGCCCTGCACCAAAGCTGCACGCAATTGAAAGAAAAAGAAAGAAAAATCCTTCCTTGGAAAACGCTAGGCTCTCATTTCCGGCAGCGGCCCAAAGCATGGCTCCAGGGAGATGGAGAGATCTCAAACATCAAACATGGCATGAGTAATGCGCGACGTGGGCACATACAGTACCAACAGATCGCAAAAACAGTAGAATATATGGGAGGCAGCAGACAAACAATCAACAATACACAACATGCAACAGCCCTTGCATGTAGTTATTTCACAACAGTATCTTCAGAAACAAACTGATCTCTATCCCATCTAGTAAAACCAACTCTTTTGACATAACTAAACAGTTATGGAAACAAGTTTAATAAAGGGTTTCCAGCTATAGCGATACTATGTAAACAACAGATGTTGATCATAAGGTTTTACGCAATCATGCAGGCAATTTCTAAAACAAGAACCCATGGACTGGACCACACTGCAACCAACCACTGAACGACTCCATACAAACAAAATTCAGTTTTCGGCTACCATAGCAGATAGCTGCAATTGACAGATGTATTAGATACGGGGCAGCAGATATGACCACAGACCCATCTTTTGCCAGATCCTTGCTTACAACATGCTATAACAGAGCTATTAATTTCAGACTGCAATTTCAGGGATGAACATTGAATTATGCTGCATTGAAGTAAATAACAAAGCAAAAGAGGTAGATATGAGACAGGGTTTCTGTCCTTCTGAGGTTCCCAGTCCCAGCTGAGAGCTAACAAGGACATTTCTTATATCTTGTGAAGAACTCGGGTCAGTAATATTATAATAGTAGATGCGTGTCAAAAGAATCCTATGCTGGGCAGACAGCAAATGGCACAACCTGTGTAGCTGTCCAGCAGCAAGCGTGGTCATCAACACAACATATTTCATGGAGAGAGAAAAAACACACACACACACACTTCACAATATCTTCATAGAAGATGTGGCCATAACACACCCACCTTGCTATACTAGACAACCTAGAAGTTACTGTACTACCCTAACAAGGTGTGCATTATCTGCCAGCTCGACTACCAGAAAAGGGGAAAACCTACTGAACCAGAAGAAAAACAGTTCCATCTGAGAGCTGACAAACAAGATGTAGAAAGCGGGGAAAAAAAGAGAAAGGAGGGGGTGGAGGTTGTCTACCAAAGATGTTCCATTTTGCAAAGTATGTCAAACTCATCAGTCATCACCATTGTTCTAGCAACCGAAAGGAAGAGTAAAACTGGTCACTAAATCATGGATGAATTGATGTTTACTACAAATTCTTACCTCTGATATGAGCTAATTGTGAGCGATGCCGTCAACCTGAAAACTAGGCCTAAAAATAAACTAATGATATTGCAGGCATCATATCATGCCAAATTTCTAGTATCGAGACATGTCAATATCCAAGAGTATATGAATCCATCTTTACCGAATACTAGTCAAAATGTTCAGTGCGCCAAAACAACATATCCATCCACAAACAAAGGTAAAGCATTAATCTTAGCATCAACTAAGCATGTGAATGTCAACTCTATGATCGGCCACCCCCATACCCCCTATATCTATCACGGTAACCTGCAAAAAAATTGAAAAATATTCCAATTCATTCAGAAAACAATGCCACTTCAGGAATAATAGACCTTCATTTGGGGAAACTAAAAACAGACATCCAATAGCAAACTTACCTGAAGAAGGGGGAGGTGCACCACGACCCATAGCAGCTAACTCAGAGCTGACCTTTTGTCCAGCTTCTTCCAGAATACTAATAAGTTCCTTGGCAAATCTGGCATTAGCTGCAGTGAAAAAGGAGTAAGCTGTTCCTTTTGCACCTGCTCTGCCAGTTCGTCCAATACGATGAACATAATCCTCAAGCGACCCCGGAAAATCATAGTTAATGACATACTTCACATCCTTGACATCTGTTCCCCAAGGGCAAGAAATATGTATCAGTTTCTTCAGGAAATATAAGGTGTACCACATGTCCACATCTAAAAGTTCTGCATACCTAAGCCTCGGGCAGCAACATCAGTGGCTGTCATAATAGGACTTTTCCCTGACTTAAATTCAGAAAGCACCCAATCCCGTTCTGCTTGGCTCTTGTCACCATGGATAGACAAAGCAGGCCAACCATCCATTCGAAGCTGTCTAGTAATCTGATCGCATCCCTTCTTGGTGTCCATAAATATTAAAATTCGGCTACCATCCATTATATCCTCCAGTAGATTAACCAGCCTTGTACACATACAAGTATCACTAAGACATTGTTTGAATATGTGTATGAAATGGGGGGGGGGGGGGGGGGGGGGGGGGAATGTGGAAATCATACTTGTTATACTTCTGACTCTCAGATAGTATCTCTACATGCTGAACAATGGCATGATTAGCCTTCAATTCTTCAGAACCAATAGTGACCTGCACCATATTAAATTCAGCAGTGTTCACATGCAGTAGAAATGGAAAGATGCACTGCAAGATGTTGGGTGGGCTATAGTAAGTACCTTGTATGGGTCAAAAAGGAAATTCCTTGCTAACTGCTCAACTTCCTTTGGCCATGTAGCGCTCCAGTAAAGTGTTTGACGATCTGGACGAATCTGAACTAACAGATAAGGTTTGGATCACGTAAACCAATAACCAAAATTTATTTTTCATAGATCAATGAAAGTAACAGACATCTCAACATAAACCACTAAATTCATCTAGACTGACAAAAATGCAAGATACTGAAACATACAACAAACATAGATCGGGGCATTGAATTACATGTATATTCAACAGGGGTGGGAATCAACACAAAATGCACTACCTCCATCCTAAAAAGAATGCAATTCTAGGTCTGGTCAAAATCAAACTGTCCTCAGTTTGACTAACTTTATCGACAATAGTATCAACATACATATGACTTCAAATATGTAAAATACAAAAATATGGTTTATGAAGAATTTAATGATATCTATATAGTACGATAATACTAGTATTTTTAAAAATTAAATTTGGCCAAACTTAACAAACTTTCACACAGCACTATTCTAGAATTGCATCCTTTTCAGGACAGAGGCAGTAACATTTCATGTAGCAGCAAAAGTGTACCTGAGAAACAATTTTCTTAATCTGAGGTTCAAATCCCATATCTAGCATCCGATCTGCTTCATCTAAAACAAGATATGTGACCCTTCGCAAGTTTGTATGATGTGATTCTATCATATCAATTAGTCGTCCTGGTGTGGCTATAACAATTTCAACACCTGGCATAAAAGAAGTAACACAAAATTAATATGATCAGTGCAATGCTGTCATTTTCCTTCAATTTCCCATCCCCCAAAACTCAGTTATACCTCGCCCATGCGTCTAATGAATTTTTGTGATATTAGTATTACACACAGAAGAAACCGCAGGAAAGTAGACTACAGAACAATTATGACTTATATAGTCATATATATTGTTATGGAGTATGGACCAACAGTTTTCCTTTATGCAGAGGGATGAAGAAGAAACCTTTTTGAAGATCACGAACTTGTGGACCTTTTGGCACACCACCGTATATGCAAGTACTTTTTATCTTTGATGATGCACCAAACTTGGTTGCTTCTTGCTGTATCTGAACAGCAAGTTCACGTGTAGGAGCTAACACCAAGACGATTGGACCATCGCCAGGGGCTTCAACAATAAAAAAGTTATAAGTTTTCAGAATTTTGGAATTTGGGCAGGAAGTTCCCAAAAGATGATCATGAAGGAAAAGCATAAGTGCAACATATTCTCACCAAGAATAGGCTGAGCATTCACATGAACAATGGCAGGTAAAAGGTAAGCAAGAGTTTTCCCTGATCCTGTCTCTGCAATGCCAATAAGGTCACGGCCCCTCAGTGCCATTGGCCAACCTTGCGACTGGATAGGTGTAGGTTCCACAAAACCAGCTTTTGTAATTTCTTGCAACACATATTCTGAAAAATGAAAATGACGCCACTAAGGCCAGCATTCAAAGCTATAAATATGCACATTTGAAGATCCACAAAGAAGAAAAGTGCAATGCCTGCTACATGAAAAAGGAGCATGCCAAATTTAAAGGATCCTATCATCGACAATTCACACATAGAATAGAATATCTTAAGTACAGAGACTAATATAGATAGGACAATTCATACAAGATAATTAGCCCTGGGAGGCTCTAAAGACCAGCTAGGTTCCCCATTTCTACAGAATTCAATTCGGGTACTTCCTCAACTTAACTCACTGCTTTGAGAAATGTGTGCTCTCAACTCCAGGATCTAATGAAACAAAGAATCCTTCAGCTCTCAGTATTTCCATAAGAATATGCCCTAACACAGTTATTATTGTTTTCTTGTTAATATACTTTTCTCCAAAACAGATCCCATTCTGCTTTCACTTACAAGTAAAATCATCAAACTCTATAATGGCTTGCATAGCACCATTCATAAGTCATAACGAAAATAACCACAGGGACACACTTGTAGGCCAAGACATACTTGAATACACCAAGTCAAGAATCAAAGCATTTGCCTCCAAGGCATAAGATTAGAATGGAAAGCGCCTTCTCTCAGGTGTCAGGAAATCAAAAGGCCTAGAGGCATATCCACAAGTCGTTGGCAAAGGCCATGCATTTAAAATTCAGTGACCTATCTGGCTTTCCTTGCAAGTGAATGGAATCGCGAAAGTGATCAATGGCTTAGTCCAAACAAAAGTTCTGATGGTAACACCACTTGAAATGCAACCATATAACTCTGTTTATGTGCACACGCCATGGCGTGGCTTGGGCATACTTGAACATAATGCTTTATTTGTGGTCATACAGTGTATGAGTGCTGCAAGGAACTCAAAGTAGCTACATCTACACTGTTCTAACTCATGTAGTAGGATAAGATTGTGCGCTCTGAGTTTAGTGTCACAACTAAGAAATCTAATCAAAATTCTGTTTATGTGCAATGGTGTGGCTTGGACATACTTGAACATACTTGTATCATACATGTTTGTAGTATGCAAGGAACTTGAACTAGCTACATCAAGTCATCAACACTAATCTAACTCATGTAGTAGGATAAGCTTGCGCGCTCTGAGTTTAATGTCACAACTAAGAAGTCTAATCAAACATTAGACGAACTCCAGCACCTCCTGATTCACCTAACTTTTTACCTGTGTAGTTGCAAACGGTAACAGCAGCCTCACAATCATACCTGGGAAGCCAACATCACGGAACTCAAGCACCGGCTTGGGCACGTCACGGCCCTCAACGGTGATCTCCCGGCGGCGACGATACGCCTCCACCTCTTCCTCCGTCATGCCGGCCACCGAGGGCGACTCCACGTAGAAGTTCTTCTCGAAGCGCGGCAGCCCATCGAGCTCCGAGGCCGCCGCGGACGCGTCCGCTTTGCTCGGCGCCGCGAACGCCCTCGACCCGCCTCCGAACGCCCCCTCGCTGGATGGAACACAGGCGGAAGCACAGTCAGTCAGCTCGCGTCGGCCACGGGCCACGGCCAGGGCTTAGGGTTTAGAGCCCGTGCGTGGGAGCGGTCAATTACCTGCGGCGGTCGCGGTAAGAGCCCGCGTCCGCAGCGCGGCCGTCGTAGCGGCTCATGGCGGCGGTCGCCGGCGGCGAGGAGTACGGCTAGGGTTTAGCCGCGGGATGGTATGGGAAGCCGCGACCGGTAGGGTTTGGTTCGGTGCGTGGCGCGGTGGTCTCGGTTCCGAAGATTCCAGGAGCAAGCAAAGCAACACTGCAGGAGGTGGAATTTGTGATTCGAATTGAAGCAAGTGAACTCTCGATGGCGGCGAGCGGAGAGGAGAGTCGCGTGGAAGCGCTCGAGTCGAGACGAGGTCCTGAAGACGTCTTACCAGAAAATACGCCAACACAGTTGTTAAACGTATTCCTCAGGATACGTTTCGTTACTGGCAGGTGGGGCCCTCGAGTGCCACGGAGAAAAGTGGCGTGGCGAAAAGATCTTTGACGGCTGTGTTATCCAGTCCAGTATCCTCGACGCCGGCGCGAGCAGCGAATGGCCACCGCGGCGGCGACCATGACCATGGCGACGCCCCACCCCCGCGCCCGCGCACCCCTCCGCGTCTGCGCCGCCTGGGACATGAACCCGGGCGCCGCCACCGTGGCCACGCCCAAGCCCTCCAAGGCCAAGGCCAAGCCGCCGCCGCCCGCCACCACTACCCCTGCCCGCCCGCCTCCTCCGACACACGCCGACCTCTTCGCGCGCTCCAGCGAGGGCCAAGGTACCGTCTCCTGTCCTCACCATGCGTTCGGTGCTTTGCCTGGCCGCCTGAAGCTTCTGCACTCTCAGTTGCCTGCTGCTGCAGTCACTAGTAATGAGAGGGCACGACACTTTTAATCGATGAGCACAATCGTAAATGCTATCGCATAGGGCTGCTGAGGTACCGTGAGTTTGAATGAATCGTGTCAGGGAGATTGTGTCATTGATGAGTGAGAGTACAATTGACTGTGTTTTTTAGATAGACACCGTGATAGCAGAAAATGGTTATACAGGCCTGAAACAACAAAGGAGGCATGGCTCAGCATAGGCCTGTATCCACAAACTCCTAGCAATTGGGCAGTCTGTAGTTGAAAGTAAAGGGTTGGAGTTTTCATCACCCAACTCAGTGCAGGCCAGTTTGTTAAAACAGTTAGCACTCCATGTATCCTGCAAGTGAGTATTTACCATACACTTGAACCAATCAGATTATAGAGTGACATGTAGATACTTCCCTGTTTAGTTGAGTCCCCCAATAAACCTCATGTCTCTAGCATCAATCTGCTATAGCATTTCCAACAACTTCCCCAAGTTTGCGCCTCTGCAGAACTGAAAGATCTTTTATATCTTATTTGTCACTCCACCTTAAGAAAAAAAAGCAATGATGGTAACTAACTAATCCAATGTGTTCAACTGTTGATAGTGTGTGCCTTTTGCAATTATTCCTCAGCATAAACTTCAAATTTGATCTTTGATTAATATAGTTGATACAGGAGTGGTAAAGAAGAGCACATATATGGGCTTTGAGAAATGGTGGTTGCCACCTCCACCAGAGGTGAAGAAACCTCGATCGCTCTACAGTGCGGCATCACTGGCTTACTTGGGAGACTGCATATATGAAGTGAGAATCAGGCCGTGTGAACACTGATATAGGAGTGTACAAGTTGTCAAGTTGAAGCTTGCTTTCTGTAGGAAGATCTGATTCTTTCTCTTTCTGTGTACAGCTTTATGCTCGGAGGCACTTCTTCTTTCCACCTCTGAGCATCAATGAGTACAACAAACGTGTGATGGATGTTGTGAAGTGTGAGTCACAGGTATGGGTTTGCCTATCCTTTTTATTGGCTAAAACTCCACATATATTAGTAATTATATGACATGATGTCAGAATAAATTCTATGATCTGCTAATGCTAAGTGTTTGTATCGTGTGTTATTGGTGTATCTTCTCTCCTGTATGTTGTTTCACTTACAATCTTGTGGTTATATGGTTAGATTTCCAGAATTCCAAAAGCTATTCATTCCATATGTTGTTTTCCAGTTCAGCTTTCTAAATATAGCTAGTTCTGTGTAATGATATGTTGTTTAGAAATCTTGTTGTTATAACTGTGCTTTTTCCTCGCTCCAGGACCTTTTGTTAAACAAGCTTCTTGGAGAGGATTTTCTAACTGAAGAAGAAAGGTGAAGCATAGATGCTAATCTTATACAATTTATGCAATGCTATCAGCAATATAGTTTCTATAGAGAAATGCTCTTCTGTAGTCTTAACATGCATGCCTGCAATTATCCGAATGTTAGCATTTTGTCATTTGCCAAGACTAGCATGGGTTGGGAGTTACCATATTTGTTTTTGGGAAAACGATGTATCTCTCTTCTTTTTCTACATTGTCCAGGGCCTTGAGCCTATTCAATAATGAGCCTTCAAGATGTACTTTGAGTTACATGATTAATCACATTTGTAGGGACATACTTCGTTGGGGGAGGAATATTGTTAGCAGCAAAACTCGCACCAGAAAGCGTGCAGGAATTGCAGTCTACAATCGGGCATCTTCACTTGAAACACTGGTGTGCAAATACTCTAAAACTGTGTATTATTCTATCCTATGTTGCAATTTTTGTTGAGACTAATTGCCACATTGTTGATCTTGTTTTCTGTTAGATTGGATATCTTTACCTCACAAATTTCAAACGGTTAGAGCAACTTATGTTTCAATTGGGCTTCACAAGTGGTGCCTCTTCACAACATATTGCAGATGAGCTGCGCTCAAGTTTCCAGTAAAGCATCCTTTGTTGATAAGAACTATTTTCAAAGTCTTTTAGGAGGAGCAGGCTCAAATTAATGAACTATCTTTGGCAGGAAAACAACCCCAGCTTCTGCCACACCTCCACAACCTGCAACAAAGTGAACAGCTCCAAGGTGTAACAATATTGGTATCACGCTCGCACAAAGGTTTCTCTTTAGTCTTGACCCCAGTGACCGAGAGGACACATGAGTCACAGCACATGCAGATGCAATAGGAGACTAGGAGCAAATGGTTAGCGAACACCACCACCATATATTCATCATCATGTTTCTGTGAATGGAGCAACATAGATATGCACAAACTCTGGAGACTTTGCGAAAATGAAGACTCTGAATGTCTGGGCTGACCTGGGGCTTGCAAGTTATGATAGCTTGATGTTTGCAAAGAAGCTCGAGTGCGGGAGATCTTAGTCGTTGGCGAATGGTGAATGGCACATAAAACCAAGGTCCGATTTTGGGGGTGTTGTAATCAACCTGAATTCGTGTAGGTAATTAACCACTTCATGCGATTTTTTTTTTTGGCAAAAAGACTGTGATGATTCTGCTTGTACACACGCCTTGTTTTCTTTTTCTGTTCCCATCCTGTGATTTCTGTTGACAAGCTAAGCTCTGAGCGCTAAGATGCTGTGGGAATGAATAGCCTCGGCAGTTTTTATGCAGTGCCTATTATTTTGAATGTCGTCCGACTGAAATGTGTTCCTCTGTTAGCCGCTGTCTGGTGTTCCTGTTTTGGTTCCTCCATCTGTATGTATACTGTATGCAGGAGCAGGGCCACAGTGCTCTCAGTTCTGAACTTTCTGATCGATAAAAGGGTTTTTGCAAGGTAGAATCCCACAACCACAAGTAATAGAAGTTGGAAGCATTCCAGAGCATTGCTCAAAAAGCTCTCCTCGTCGTCCTTATCCGAACGAACGAGGCGGAAGAACTTCAGGTGCGCGGGCCAATCCGCCGCTGGGAACAACTCCACCACCACCTTGTGCAGTTGTGCCGCCCGAGGCCCGACGCTTTTTTAAAAAACGCGGCGCCGAGTGACCGAGAATCCCAAGTCCGCCTCCGCCTTCCTCCGCCCACGCAAGCGCACGGCGCGCGCACTCCCACGAAAAAAGAAAAAAAAGGAAAGTGAAGGAGAGGAAAAAAAAGCGAGCAAGTGGTAATCGTAGAGCACGCCCCGACTGGGGATGACGCGCGCCCGCCGCCAATGGCCGCACCGCCGCAGACGATAGCGCTCGCGGGGCTCATGCTCCTCAACTTCGTCCTCGCCGTGGCAGCGCTCTGCCTTCACGTCCTTGGCCGACGCAGGCCTCGGCAGCAAGTCCCGTCGCCGCCGCCGCCGCCGCTCGAGCCGGCCGTCGCGGGGGAGGAAGGCGGCGGCGAGGAGAGGCCGCAGAACCAGCGGCGGAGGAGGAGGGCACGGAGGAAGCGGCAGCAGGAGGAGGAGGAGGAGGGGGCGGCGGCGGCGGCGGCGGCGGATGGTGGTGGCCACGGCGCGGACGGGGACCGGGACGCCGCCGCGAAGGCGGCGGGGAAGGAGGCGCTGCTCCCCCGCCGGCCGCAGTTCCCGCTCGCCTCCGTGGCAGGCGCGCTGCAGCGGCGGATCAACGCGCGGTACGACGACCTCGCGCGGGCCAGCGAGGCGCAGTGCCTCACCATCGAACAGGTGCGCCGCAGCGCATTACATTACCCTTCCACTTGCTTCAGCCAGGACCAGGGCTTCACATGCTTTTGCTTCGCTTATCAGTGTGTCTGCGAGGTAAACTTAGGCCGTAGCCTCTCTGCTTGGGTGACAACTGACAAGTGTTGCTTGCCTGCAATGTGGCGGTATTGGTCTACCTGCTGTTGATTTCTAGAGCTGTTTTTTTTTTTGCTCCGATTGCAATCTTGGGATAGAATTAGTGCTTCGAATGTCCATTTCCCATGCCAATTCGGCTTCAATGCTGCACGCCTGATGAGGGCTACTAGGATGTTTATAGAATTTATCTATTGTCATGACGCCTGAAATTTGCTGTGAACTCATCACTGACAAACTGCCATTTCGTTTTAAAAATATGGGCATGAAATGCCATGTATCCTAGTTGCATTGGTGCTCACGTATACAACTTGACATCATACTGTCACCTTGATTAACAGTAACCCAAACTAAAGGAGAATGAATTCTTCCACATGTACATGTAGGTGCACACACTATATTGGGAATTACAAATTTCTATGCGAACTCAAGGACTTAACCGCTAATCAACCTTGTCATGCTTTTATAATGTTGATTATTAAATTAGCTAGAAGAGATTAGTACACAGTGTCACACCTTTAGTTGTGTTTCTTCGTCAGCTCTGGGCGTAATTTTGGCAATGCTATTGACAGCATCAGCAGTATTTATTGTTTTTGGACATTCATAAATAAATAATAAAAAAAATCCCCAAACGGGGAGCATGCCTCGCACCTCCTCACTCGCCTTTCCCCTCGGCGGATACCTTACAATTGATTATTTGATAGTTTTAGCCTGGCCGACTAATTCTCGACATCGAGGATTTCGCCCCTGACCTTCCACTACAACCTGCAGCCATGGAAAGGTCTTACGCTCGCTTCCTCCTTGGTTTCGCCATGGCACTGATGCATCAGTGCCGCCGCCCGAATCATAAATCGGGCGAACCAGCGATTCCGCCTCTCCCCCTCTTGATGTTGAGCTGTGCGCTGAGACGACGGATCAGTTATATTTTTGCTCAGTTTTCCTATGCTATGATTACAAAAGATCTGGTTAGTAGATTCTTTCTGCAGTTTCTGCTATCAAATCCATAGATTTGTGGAGTCTTTTGGGTTCTGATTGTTGCCTGTTCGCTTGGCTGATTTTTGGCTGCTGCTGCTGCTGCTGATTTGTTGTGAGAGGAAAACACTGTTACATGGCTGAAAAGTACTGCTGATTTTCGGCTGCTGCTGATTGTTGTGAGAGGAAAACACTGTTACATGGCTGAAAATTTTGGTGACTGTAGAGCTTGTATGATGAAATTTTGGTTCACGAACTTGAGCAATTGCTAATAGATGGTTGTCCCAGTTGTTTTATGGTGTTCAAAGTTGCATCTCTTATCAAATGAGCAGGATTTAAATATCTGCTTCTTCTTTTCTTCTTGAAGAGTTGGAGTTAACTCTAATATTCCTCATTAAGTTGAAGTAGATTGAACCCTCAGCTTGCAGAATAAATAAGGCAACTCTTAGCCCCTAAGCTGTGATATAGTTCTGCAATGCTTATTTATTTATTTCCTTTTTTGGGTTAAGATACAAGGTGTAGCAATACAGTATATCTACTAGCAGCCCTAGTACTCTTGATAGTTCATCTAGGATTGAAGTTACCAAATGTAGCAGCATATGGTTCACTTGTTAGTTCAAGATCTATTCAGAACTAAGACTGTAAAATGTTACTTTAGAAGACACTGGTGCACTATGACTGAAGTGGGTAGCTTCAGTGCTTATATTGATCATATATGTTGTGGTTAGCATTTGAATTGAATTTTTCTGAGTCATTGGTGAGTTGAGTTCCAAAATACTGCATTCAAGATCACTACAGTTCAGTATTATTGGAACAAAACACTGCATTCCTTTTCTTTTCTTTTCTTTTCTTTTGATAAGTGCATTCCTTTTCTTGACAATGTGTTCTCTGACTTTGTCAACTGACAGCTTGTTCTATGGAGGATATTTGTGCATGTTGTTTTGTTATGAGTAATGCCCATTGTTGTTAGATCATGATATGCCTACTTTTACATCAACTATTTGCTGAGAAAGCTAAATGGCTAAAACATGTGTTTATCATCCTATTATATGCTTAATATATGTTTTAATATCATTGAAGTTTTTTTAAGGCAAAATGTATTTATTTTCATATGGCCAATGTATACTCCTATAAAGATACTGTAGGCCAAGACTAAACCACATTGATTACATGTATTCGTATTCCAAAAACATTACTTACTTTTAACTAATTGGAAGTATAAAGTCTAGTGTATTGTTGAAAAAATCTTTTGAAATTTCAATTCTTGTGGTGCATGATGCCCCTGTGTATGTTGTATGATCATGGCTGCAATTACAACCTTGTAGACCTGATTAAATGGTCACGTCCTCGACACTAGTTTTGTTTGTTCATACTCTAGGGTCTGAACTGGATGTAAACATCTCAACCTTGACAAACTAAGTGCTACTGTGGTTTTGCTTCTTTCATCATATATAAGCCCTTTAAAAAGATGATTTCATTGAGAGAGTTTTTTTAAAAAAAAATCAATGAGAAAGTGCAGGTGAGGCCCTATCTTGGGTACATTTAAGGTCATTATCTAAAATAGAAATGCCTTCTCATCAATTACCTAGTTCATTGTTCACGGGAGTGAAGTGTTGGTTTTCAAATCCTTCAAAAAAAATTATCTCAACTAAATTCCCAGAATTCCTAGAGCAATTATCCCTGTCCAAAAAAAAACGGGTTCTAAGATTTGGAACAGAGGGAATATGTCGTAAAAGCCAATGACTTTATTGCAAAGAGTGATGCTTCTCCTGGCATTCTTTTAGATTTCTGTATATGCTAATTCATCCAAGTGTTCTGTCACCTGTCACATAACTATGGGTGTCAGCCTACGATTTTAGGTCAGAACTAGTTTTGTGGATCTCGTGCATTTTACCCAGGAATCAGGATTGCTTTACAAAATGGTATGGAGTATGGACTGTAATGCTGCAATACATGTCCTTAAAAAGAATAGAAGAAAGCTGCTATTACAAAATTGCATGACTAAATTCAGAATCTCAGATCGATGAAAAAAGTAACTTAATAAACAAAAATGTCCACTATAAGTCTATAACCATAGGTTTGCACATTTTATTTTTAGGGTCACAAGTAGTTTTGCGATCAATGATATGTTTTTTCCCCCTCATTGGGCTCTACAAGTCACCAATGTACTTACAAAGTTATATGCTCTCTGCCTTTTTTTTCAGGTTAATGAGTTTGTTAACAGTCTCATAGATGCTAGAAACGAGCTGCTGCAGAGGTAACATTGCTATTTGCATGAAACTTTACCTTCTGACATCCATCACTCCAGATGTTTTGCAAACCTGCAGCAATGTCTTATTCCTATGATCTTACCAGGTATGAGAATGTAGAAAGAAGCTTCAAAATAAAGAAGGCAATGCTATCCAACCATCGAAACTATAGGTCTTCATATGAACGGCTCTTTGAACAGGTTAGTCATTTAAAGGGGATAAAATTGCCAAGGCAACTAAGCAAACTTTATGTGTACGGCTGCATACTGTCTGTGCTAACTTCAGTTTATTACTCCTGTGTCCCGTGCGTATTTTCATAGGTACGCAGATTGGAAACCGAGCGTGATAACCTAAAGAAAGATGCCGCCATCTACAACTACATTCAAGAGCGTCTTCAGAAGTCAGCAGCATACAAAATGGTATATTGATTGTCTTCTCCTTGTAAGTCATAACCACCTCGGCGTCCTGGTTGTGACAGACTCTGAACTGTTTGCCTTGGCAGATCATGGAGCTCGGTACTATGGAGATGGAGGCCCAAGAGATATCATTCGAGGAGCTGCTGGCTAAGGAGAAGGAGGACACCGCCTTCTGGCAGCGCAACGGGAAGATGAGATCATTCTCATCCAAGTAGGACACAATGTCCCTACCTGGGCTCACTGACGATGGCAGATCTCAACATCGGTAGTCTAAACATGAAATCCTAGCCTGCTCCTTGAGAGCAGCTGCTGTATGCGGTATGCCTGCATACCGTTTGGTGTAACGCTGCGCTCGTCTGACAAGATGTTGGGCCCCTGTCACTCAGGAGTCTCCTGGCATGATTCTGGGCAGATTAATAAAAGAGCTGTGTCGTGATAGTCGTCCCTGCCTCCCTGGTATCACACTATTCCTCACTAGGGCTTCTGGTGCCCGGCGAGTTCTGCAGTTGACGGCTCACTGCTGCTGTGGCCTTGTGCTCAGCTTGGCTGTGACGTGCGGTGAACTGACCATTCGACTGAACAAGAGACGTGTGCGTGTTTGGAATTCTGGATACGTGGCTTCAGCATTCAGGATCTAATCTGAATTTGTCCTGTATAACAAGGCGTAAATTGCGGTGATCGGGTGCATCATCAAGAAATTTCAATATTTGGGATCCAGCTCGTCTGCCTCGAAACATTTGACATCTAATTTGTGTGCCTTTCAAAATATGACACTAGGATACGAATTGTTTCAATATAACGGCTGATAAGTCATGGCAGAATATACTGTTGGTTGATTTATTGTTAGAGAAAAACACTGCTAAATGGCTAGCAGGTTCGGCTGATAAACTCAAACGAACAAGGCGGCCGAAACCCTCTGCCTCTTCTTGGGTCCAGCTGAAACCCCTAGCTGTCAGATAGCTGTGCCTGCCTGTTGCAGCTTGAGGGGCACAGGATGAGGGGGTCGTCGAGAAGCAGAGGGGGAAGGGCGGCAGAGTGGGCTCGCCAGTGGCAGCGTGCCGAAGAGCTGAAGAGGGGCGCGGATACATAGGGCATGTTTGGTTTAATCAATGTGTTTGTAACATTAGCTACTAAAATAACTAAAATTTAGCTAGCTAAAATTTAGCAAGATCATTAGAGCAACTCCAACAGCTTTGTTATTCTTATTGTGGAGACTTTTTAGAACTTGTATAGTAAAAAGATAGGCTCCAACAGATGTGCTATTTGGTTTTATAAAATAAAAAGTTTGGTATCTCTTGATTTTTGTTGGCTATATATAGCCAACCACTAACACTAGCTATCTATCTGATAGCAAGGCTTTTGTGGACCTCTTCTTTTTTAAGAAGTTGTCTATTTTACAAAATTGCTAAACATTAGAATTTGGCTACTAATTTTAGCCATACTCTTAGAGTTGCTCTTAGCCACTCGTCTGTACTGGCCCTACGTCGCGACTGAAGGGGGCGGAATGGTGAGCTCACAATGGAATCTTGGAGTTGCTCTTAGGCACTCGTCCGTACTGGCCCTACGTTGCGACTGAAGGGGGCGGAACGGTGAGCTCACAATGGAATCATGTTTCAGTTTCCTATAAGGGTAGTTTGGACCTTTTAGGTTGGAGGAAGGATAGGTCAAAAGATTATAGGAAAAGGATAAACAAGAGAAAGTGTCTAAAATCTCTTATATATTGAAATAATTTACGTCCCCAATGTCATATTTTGAAAGGCAGACGAATCGGATATCAATTCAAATGTTGCAAGGCAGATGAATTGGATCCTAAATATTGAAATTTCTCGTTCCGGCTCCCGCCTATCCAGCTTGAATTGAATTGGATTTGCCTGCTTCCTTCGAGTATACTCTTCTAGGAGCCATTCTCGATCTCGTATTCAGTCTTGCCTTGCGCGTCTTCTCCCCTTCCACCTTGCTACTGCGATGGCCGCCCACCAGGCGCCGGCGTCCTCGGGGGCCGGGCCTCGACGGCGCCCTCGCGTCCTCCTGGCCGCCTCCGGCAGCGTGGCCGCCATCAAGTTCGAGGCCCTCTGCCGCAGCGTCGCCGAGTGGGCGGACGTCCGCGCGGTGGCGACCGCGTCCGCGCTGCACTTCATCGACGAGGCCTCCTTCCCCGACGGCGTCCCGCTCTACACCGACGACGACGAGTGGTCCCGCTGGAGGCGGGTCGGCGACGAGGTCCTGCACATCGAGCTGCGCCGGTGGGCCGACGCCCTCGTCATCGCGCCGCTCTCGGCCAACACCCTCGCCAAGGTACGCACGCACGCCAGCTGCCGCTTGTCAGCGCGACGCTCGCCGCCCGCCCCCGATGACAACGAGTCTGCCTGCTACCAGGTCGCCGGCGGGCTGTGCGACAACCTCCTCACCTGCGTGGTGCGTGCCTGGGACTACAGCAAGCCCGTCTACGTCGCGCCGGCCATGAACACCTTCATGTGGGACAACCCCTTCACGGCGCGCCACCTCGCCGTCCTGCGCGACCTCGGCATGTCCATCGTCCAGCCGGTCACCAAGCGTCTGGCCTGTGGGGACTACGGCAATGGCGCGATGGCGGAGCCGTCGGAGATCTGCAAGACCCTGGTGCTCTTCTTCGGTCCACAACATCTTTAGCACTAGCCAAGCTCTTCAGTTCTGTTCGCTTTCTGTATGAGATGTCTGATCTGACTTGCTTGACCTAAACAATGTTTGCAATGGCATCGTACATGGCACGCTTCTCGTCTTCCATTTCCCCATATAGATCGTCAAGCACCCTGAAAACCTCCTCAGCTTCAGACGGCGGCGCGCTCCCAGCAGTGAAGGCGAACACCTTGTTCCTCACTTCAATCCAGCTCTGGCCCGGATTCTTCCTCAACCCTGCCTCCCTAGTCATCACCCTCACCCTCTTGGAATCGTCCCACATCCCGCACGCGGCGTACAGGTTTGTGATCAGCGTGTGATTGCCGGTGGTCTCCGTATCAACCTGCAGAACTTTGGCTATGGCAGCTTCAGCCACCGCGGCATCCCCGTGAATCCTGCAAGAGTTGAGCAGCGCTCCCCACACACACAGGTCGGGCCTCATTGGCATAGTCTCGATAAGATCAAACACGTCCTTCAGAAGGCCAGCACGCCCCAGGAGGTCGACCATGCAGGTGTAGTGCTCCATGGTTGGGGAGATCTTGTGCTCCCGCACCATCTGGTTGAACAAGCAGCGACCCTCTGCGACGCGCCCTGTGTGGCTACACGCAGACAGCACGGCGACGAATGTAACGCCGTCAGGCTCAACCGTAGCCCTGGTCAGGTCTTCGAACATTGCAAGGGCTTCGTCACACAAACCATGTGTGCCATAGCTCCCAATCATCGAGTTCCATGAAATCAAGTCCCTGCTCTTCATCCGATCGAACACCTTGCGCGCAGCAGCCACCCTCCCACACTTTCCGTACATGTTGACCAGACCGTTCTGGACCAGCGAGTGCCAGTCTAGAGCTGCTTTGATCGTGTGACCATGGATCTCTTGACCCAACCGCAACGCCAGCAATTCTGTGCAAGCTGAAAGAACTGTCGCTAATGTCACCACGTTCGGCAAAAGCCATTGTTTCTGCATTTGCCGGAACAGCTGCAGTGCCTGCTCCATGTCCCCTGATGACGCAAACCCGCCAATGACAGCGCTCCAGCTCACGACATTGGGTGCGACCATGCCACCACATTGTTCCATCTGGGCAAGCACACCGAGCGCCTCACCGCACAACCCAGCAGCTGCATAACTAGTGATGAGAGCGTTCCATGTCACAGCGTTCTTCTTCGGCCCAGCATCCAAGAAAACCTTCTCAGCCGCCTCCATCTCTCCAAGCTTGCCGTACATGCACACCAGTGAGTTGGTGACGAACAGGTAGGCATGGACGACGCCCTTCACAAAGGCGTAGGCATGTATCGACCTCCCTTTCGCCAGTGCAGGGCCGCCGGCGTACGGGCACGCCGAGAGCGCCACAGCGACGGCCTCGGCATTGCCCTCGCACCCACTGCGGTGCATGTCCCCGAACAGCCGAAGAGCCTCCGGGTGCCTCCCGCACCTCGCGTGCGCCGAGAGCAGCGTGGTCCACGTCACGGCGTCCGGGCGCGTCCCGGCCACCACCATGCGCGCGAACGCGGCCCACGCCGCGTCGGGGTCGCATCCGACGGAGCACGCGGAGATGAGCGTGTTCCAGGAGAGGGTGCTCCTCCTCACCGGCAATGCGTCGAACACGCGGCGGGCCTCGGCCGCGCGGCCGAGCCTGGCGTAGGCGGCGAGCACCTGGCCGGCGACGTCCGGGTGGGCTTGGAGGCCGAGGTGGAGCGCGTGGGCGTGCACGGCGGAGGCGAGGCGCCAGGAAGGCGCAGCGCGGAGGGCGAGCGGCAGCGTGTAGGAGTTGGGCAGCACGGGGGAGAGCGCGCGCATGAGGCGGTAGAGCGCGAGGGCGAGACCCGGGCGGGAGCCGGCGATGTGGTCGCGGAGGAGCTTGTTCCATGGCACGGCGTTGTCAATCGGCGGATGGTAACGGATTGGCTGGTCGACGGCGAAGGCGGAAATCAGGCGGTGGCTGCGGCGGAGAGCAGTGGATGACGCGCGAAGGAGAGGCATAGAGATCAATCAGCTACCATGAGGTCAGCTAAATTCTCCTTCAATGGCCTAACCCCATCAGCAATTTGCTAAACTGAAATCTTATATGCACATCATACTTGAAAACATTTTTGTAAAATTTCACATGCAAACATGGGACTCACTCGAAACATGGGTTGTTTGCAGATTTGACACTAGACCCACATTCATAGACAGATGCACCCAGGTGTCATCCACACAAGTGTCAACATAATCAAAATGTCAATGTATTTTTTCAATAATTAATCGATTATCATAAAACTACAGATATACCGTAGACAAGAAAGAACACAGCAAGAGCAGCGATTTGAGTCTCAGACCCAGCTAATTATAACTAGAGCACGCATTGCACAAGAACGGAACAAGTCATTTCACAGTTGGATGTCTGTATACAATGCAATCTCGCCGTCCAGTTTTTCCATGTCTACAAAACTACGGACACAGATAATTTTTCACAGTATGAATTGGACCGACCAATAAATTGCGCCCTCTATATGACCTCACCTATGCCACCAAGTCTGAAACAACACGGGGAAGGGTGAATCAACCCCGGCAACAGGAACAATGTTAAGGTAGATTATCTACTAGGAATCTAGCCGGATCTCTTTGTCCTCCGGGACTGTCTTCCAAACTTGCAATTTTTTCACAGAATTTCTGCACCCATGTTACAATCAGCAACAGGTCAGGAGTCCCTGTGGAGAAGATGCAGAATAATCATTAAAAGAAAAGTGATATTGCTTGCACTTCAGGGAACTGGTATGGAAGTTTTAAGAGCAATTTTTAAACGTGGAAGTGTAAAAGCACATGAAACTGCTCGCACAATGCTCAAATATGCTATCTCAAGTAAACCAAGCAGAATAATCATGTGTTCATAAGAAAAACTCGTCTAGGGGGGAGACGTCCATCCTAGCATTTCTAATAGATAGAAGATGACAACCGAACCATGGTTGCCTGGGTGACATCCACCCTACCTAGACAATCATGTGTTCATAACATTTATTCAAAGAGTTCAAGTACCATAACATTTAATTAAGTGGTTACCTGGCAATCTTAATATTTCTGAAGGTCAGCATCACAGTTAGTATAAACGTCACCAGGGCAAAGCAAAGGTGCTCCAGGGAATGGCCGCTAATGAAGTACCGGTTCACACTGTAAACTTTCCTGTCAGCAAGGCCTTCAAATCTTGCCAGAAGGTAAAAGCCTGCACATAAATGTGAATCAAATAAAATTTTTAGCTAAGGGCTAACAGACTTTGATTGCTGTGGGTCGGTTCCAACTACCTGTAGCAAGGAACCAAAACCTTGAATGCGTATACTTGGGAGGAAACAAGAATAGCATTGCAGGAATGGCGATGCAAGGAACAAAGTTCAGAATCACCCATAAACGCATATCATCAAGCACCCTAATTAGCCAGCAGAACATATGATAATGACTCAGTTCCAGAATTCATTTTGAGATAAACCATAAGAGGAACAAGCTGGAGTGTGAAACATATTCATACCTTTCACATGCACTGCTCACTAATACAAGAGATAGGAGTGAGATCAAACAAGATAGCCCAACCCTCTCATCAACTCTTTCAATTACTAAAATTGACAAAAGTGAGGAGGAGGATATCATCATCTGCATCGCAGGAGCATCCAGTAAGTATCCATAACCAGAACAAATTATTCGATATTCATCCATCTCATTGTCTATTTGCAAATGAATTATGCAGTTCAGATAATTTATTAGCAATTGGTAGTCTCAACTTAAAACCCTGAAAACCCAGGTCTGCACGGTTTTACGTATGGTCAAATATTTGGATTTAAAGAGTATAAAATGTGTTTTTTAACACCAATCTCTCAAGGACCAAATGCACTCCAAACCATGCAAAAAAAAGGAACGATTAAACAATTGAGAAGATGACAGCAAGAAAGTAGTATTCAGGTACCGGCAACCTGTCCCATATTAAGCGGTCATCATCTGGCTTGAGGTGATAGTAAGCCGAGCCAAATGCTGCAGCTACATTCCCAGCATAAAATAGGAACCATCCCAAGGCCTCCCACCTCAAGCTACATGATTCCACAAAATAACATGTTATCATTCATGATAGCAAATTTCATGAAGCAGCACACCTCATAGAAAACCAGATTAGTTTCACATGAAGTGACATATCTGAACAAGCAGGAAGGTCACACACATTTCATTTATTGGCTTCCATTGAAGCATATCATCCTACTTTTAATTGAACACACATGATTCAAATCCCATTATCCAGACCATTCTATACTGTGGCAAAACAAGCAGATGCTAGAAGACATGACTGAGCTATTCAAGCCTAACAGAAAAGGATCTCAATATGATTCATTGGCAATTCCCATTTAACTCAAAATACACTGAATTAGTGGAATCTCATTGGGGCACGGTAGTACTAAACTAATCATGTATTGCCTCTTCTGAGTTCCGAAGCTTCCCAGTAGAACTGAACAGACTCGATCCTTTTACAACTAGTATGCCACAAACATTGGTTATTCACACAATTCATCAATTTAAGGATCATAGATCACGTGTAAGCAAAATTATTAAACCAAGATACAAGACGAACTTGTTTACTAAAACATTTCATCAAACAACAGGGGGGCACCTGACGCCGAAGCACCCGCTTCCGCAGATGCAGAGGACGAGGCCCGGGACCCCGGCGAGTAGAAGCGGGTAGGCGGTGAGCACGTTGAGCGTGTTGGGCACGCCGAGGAGATTGCGCATGTCGGCGAAGAGGTGGAGCGCAGGGGTGTGGCGGAACCGCGGCGTGGCCACGAGGAGCAGCGCGGAGGCGAGGACGGCCCCGCAGGCGAGCGCGCGGCGCCGGTGGTTCTCGCGTCGGAGCAGGACGGAAGCGAGCGCGATGGGCCCCGCGCCGGGGCCGCCTCGGCCCCGGTGCGGGGGGAGGTCGGCGGCGAGATGCATCCGAGCGGCGAGATGCTGCTGGTTGCGGGCTCAGTTGGATGCTTGCAGCGGAGCGTGGAGTGGAGTTCTGCTGCTGGGCCGTCTTTGTAATTATGGGCCTTTTTCTCAGGAGTGGAGTGGATGCTTACAGACTCGATCATTTGTAGGCCAGGCCTTATTCCAAATACAGCGCAAGTATGTGCACAAAACAAGGGAGGGGCCGAGGGGGGAATCGAAGAGGGTGTTTAGTTCCCCGTATATTCCCACAACTAAAAACTACTGTAAGTTTTTATTTTGTAAAAAGTTAGTTATTTTCTACTCCCTCCATCCCAAATTGTAATCTTAGAGAGTCTAAACATTTTCACGTTTGACCAAAATTATAGAGAAAAATACTAAGGTTTGTAACACAAAGTGAGTATAGTATGAAAATATAATTAAGGAAGAATCTAATGATATTTAGTTGGTATCATAATAATTATTATTCTATCATATAAATTTGGTCAAATTTATAAAAGTTTGACTCTCCAAGATTCTTGGAATTACTTACAATTTGGGATGGAGAGATTATTTTGGATTTTGGTCTCAAGAGACTTAAAAAAATTCAAAAAAGTTTTAAGAGGCCCTTATAAGGAGAATAAATTCTGCATTTTAGATAAAACTTGCTCGTCATGGCAGCCACCTGCTCGCACGGCTTGCCATGAAACTTGTTCGTCGTGGCAGCCACACCTGCTCGCATGGATGATGGATCTGAAGGAATATATGGGAGAAAAGAGGTTGATTATTGGTCTGATTTTTTTTTTTTGGCTAGGCCCTTCTAGAAATATTGCATTAGGAGACATGGTGTCTATGAGTAGGGTCTTGTGGTATAAAAACTATTAGAAAATTTTTGTATTTGAAGTGCCCTTATAGCCATCGCCCCTCTTCTTTTTTGTGTGACCTAGATGTAGACAATAAGATTGTGTTGTTGCGCCCTTCTGTATATTGGTGAGCCGGAGCACTTGGTGTCTTCATATTGTTCGTTGATTGCGCAGAGAATTAGGAGACTCCTCCCTCACAGGGAGAAGCTCTATAGGGTACAGATATATCAAGATGATCAGAGACGTGATGAGACTTCATGACTCACGTCACAAGTCCATGGTTGGGGAATGCCTTGTGTTGCAAATTCAACAACCATGGTGTACCTCGACGGAGCGGACTTGGGGTGGTGTTTGGCTAATAAATAAACCCGAGCATGCAAAGATCAAGAGTAGAACAAGTTGTGCATGTGAGGCCTTGTTTAGTTCGCAAAAATTTTCAAGATTCCCCGTCACATCGAATCTTTGGTCGCATGTATGGAGCATTAAATATAGACGAAAATAAAAACTAACTGCACAGTTTATCTGTAATTTGTGAGATGAATCTTTTGAGCCTAGTTACTCTGTGATCGGACAATATTTATCAAATAAAAACGAAATGCTACAGAAACAAAAAATTTTGCCAACTAAACAAGACCTGAATCCTAATCCATTCTAACAGCCTCGTGCTCTTGAAATAAATGCATATTTTTATTATAAAAAAATAGTCCTGCATGATTCATGGGCTAATCGAACAGTATATTATTATTGTAAGTTAAGTATTCTACGTTTCTATACTTCGAGTATTCTTGATTTTGTATACACTGCTGCACGTTCGGGCATTAGCACCGGTCGGAAAGGGACTGTTGCGCCGGTTCCTGAGCCGGTGCTGCCCATCCGGAACTAAAGGCCCACCCTTTAGTCCTGGTTCAGGGAACCGGGGCTAAAGCTCCCCCCTTTAACACCGGTTGGTAAAGGATCCTGCCAGGGCTGCCACGTTGCAGGACCCTTTAACACCGGTTTGTATTACCAACCGGTGTTAAAGAGTTTCTTTTTTTGGTTCACTTCTTCGGTTCTATTTATTGTTTTTATATAATAATAATAATAATAGGTTTTTCAATACATATTTTTCTGATACAATAATATATTTATATTACACGTATATTAAGCATATATAAATGAAAATTATAGGCTTAGCTTTATAATTAAGCTTTGCCTATAATAAAATGAATAGGCCACATCAAAAATTAAATAGATATATGTAAAAAACTTTATATATATAGTTTTATAAGTACAAAATTCGTAACACATATATACATAGAGTTTTTTCTCCTAATGTCTAAAAACGATACAAATGATCATCGTTGTTTGGAATAAGAGTTTCGTTGTCGTTGAAGTGAAACTCGCCGTTTGGATTGATCACTTGCTCACGCAGAAATCCTGCTAACGTCTCTTGGATAGCTTTGATCCGGTCTTTTTGTATGACCTTTTCCCTCAACCATTCCGTCTTTAATTTGAAATAAATAAAAAAGGTATTAGTTATCTAAGTTATTCAATATAAAGCAGATAATGAAAAGAGACATATAACGTACTCTGAGCGTCTCTGTGGATGTTTGGTTGACTTGTGCCATCATGAATTTACACACGTAATATGCACATAGATTGTTCCCCCTTCTTGTCTTAAACACCACTGTACTATATATATATATATATATATATATATATATATATATATATATATATATATATATATATATATATATATATATATATAATATTCACGACCACGACAATAAGAAGGCTAAAAGTTAGCGAAAGTTTGCTAGCTAGTAAAACTTACTTGTGGATGAATTATGTTAAGCGGCACTTTACATCCACTGAGATGTTCACGGTCAATAAATCTTTCCCAAACCCTACACACAGCCATTGTGGATCGTGAATTAATAATTACAGAGTCATATTATGATATTCTTTTAGCTGAGATCGACATTACGTACCTTTGAATAATGTTTACCATTTGTTGATAATTTTATTGTGGTTTTCTTATTGAGTAAAAGATTATCAACCGGTTCTTGGGAATTTCAATGACCATGAGTATCCAGTGAAAGCTGTTTACACATATATATAGTCAGGCCTATATATAACTATATAAAACTTGTCTCGAGTAATAATAAGTAAAATAAAATATGCATGCACTTAATAACTCACTCGAAGTTAAAGGGGAAGAGTATTTTTTGTTTTTCTTTTTGGTTCACAAAGAACCTCATAAGATTTGTGCAGACTTCTGTCTCATTAGATGTTGTCCACACTGCCTGCGGAGCCTTGAAAACAATATAAGGGTCAACAAACTCAATACTATTGCCATTTGTGATTCTGAGCTCTCTCATTTGGTGCCTGCATATATACATACAAATCCTAAGTGTGTAAGGATTATATACATATAATTAAAGAAGTTAGAAGTATAATAAAAAGAAAAAAAATACTTACAGACAAAAGCAGCTGACAAGAGATTTGTCGAGAGCGTCGAGGTGACATAATTGGTGCAATTCTTCGAACTACACGTATATGAGGTCATCTCCACGGAAGTAGTAATGTTGTCTAATACGAACAGAAATCCAATTCTCTCCCCTTTTAGACGCCTCAATGCACTATTTGTTTATTGTAAGCATTTGTGTGCCGAGCTCATGTAAACGCTGAGGGTCGAATAGACTCCAGCCTGGTTCATATCTTGCCCTCCATTGATCAACTACCTCAGCTTGTTCAAATGTTTGACATCCAATAATGGCGGCAAATTCTTCCATATTTAAACCGCTCTATCCAAAGTAACGCTCAAGCGAGTCTAGCTCAGACAACGCTAAGAATTTCTTTGGCATCAAGTCTTCATTTGAGCCGTATTGATTTGGCACAATCAAAGGGGGCACCGGTTTTGATACTTCTCCGAGCTATATGGGACCCCCTTTCCTACTCTCTTTCTAGGCTGTGAAGACTTGACCAGAGACCGCTCATAGTCCGAAAGTGTTGGCTTTTTCTGAGCTTCCTGTTGCTTCTTTTGCTGGTCCGCCACCTTCTTCCTCAGTTCCTCTGGCTTTACATAAAAGTATGGCTTTTCTGGTTTTAGCTGCTTTTTTCTATCCTCCTTCAATTTATCAAAAAATTGTTTCACCTCAGCTTTGGATGCAACATTTACCTCCTCTTCACTCTTTTCATAAGGTAATTTTTCTGGTGTCTTAGCTCTCTTTGTTGAGGCGGCCTTCTTTGGAGGTGGGACCGATGACTTCGGTCGCTCTTGGGCGGACCGCTTCTGACTACCTCGCTTTGGAGGCGAGGGAACCGACTGTTTAATCTTTGGAGAGGGCGGTGCAGGCGGTGGAGGTGGTGGGCCCGATCTTTTCGGTGTTGGAGAACGCGGTGCAGGAGTTGGAGACCTCGGTGGAGGAGGTGGAGACCGTGGTGGAGGCGGTGGTGGGGTCCGTGTGGCCGCCGCAGGTGTTGGAGAAGATCCAGCATTGTCACCGCCCGCAGCACTATGATACGCTGGGGAGAGAACTGGACTTAGGTTGGAGGAGTCCCTGCAAAGAAAACAATTACAAGTTTTGTGAGCAAACTTTTTTTAAATTAAATACATAATAAATAATATAAGAAGTAAAATCACACACAAACCTATGGTGAGAAATAATTATGAAGCGCTTGCGCCAACAAATAAACGTCTTCTCAGCTTCACCTAAGGTCTTCTCTCCGTCTCCCCCTTCTATTTCTAGAAGCACATTGCCACAACCTTTCTCAACCCTATCAACCGAGGCGCTAGCATATCCACCAGGTACTGGTCGATTATGGATTCTTGGAGTTCTCGTTCGATCGATAGGGCTGACAACAGCGATAGCCACCTTTTTTGTTGCATTCCCATCTGGTACATGCAACTCATAGGTAGTAAAAGCCTCTGTAACATCATCCACGGGGAAGTGTAGTTTCATGTCATCCTGAATGGTTGGTACTTCCGTGGATGCGCAGCTGCTTTTCAACTGGCCTAGGGGGCTAACGTTGACCTCAGGCTGTGATGTACCTTGCCCTTATGTCATTTGACTAAGTGATGCTTGCACTTGCCTTTGAATCTCCGCCTGCATCCATTCTTCACGAGCTTTCTCGCGCTCTTCTGACTATAGAACAAAAGCTTCCAGGCGGCGGATCCGCTCTGCCTCCTCATCCTTCTTTCTTTGGCGGCTTCTGTAGGTATCTTGATCAGCTTGGAATGATTGCAGCCACGGAACTGCCACATAGCCTCTCGTACGCCCACCGTGCTCAGGATTTTCAAGCGAGGTGAGTTCATCCTTCTCCCTGTTAGGCCTGAACTCACCAGACTGAACCGCCTCTCGTGCACGGACTAGTCTCTCTGCTGCTCTAGAGATTTCTTGGTCCCAAACTAGCGCCCCGGTGTCTGGGTCCACGCTTCCTCCATGACCGTAGAACCAATGCTTGGAGCGCTCGCTCCAATTCTTTGCTATTGTCTCGGGTGTGACCCCTCTAGCAAGCATCTCCTGTTCCATTCGGTCCCACTTGGGAACAGCACTCTTATAACCACCTGATCTCAGATGATGGTGGTATGTCTTTTTACTTGCATTCTCTTTGTTTCTAATGGCTCGTTCCTCGCCCTCTTCTGATGTTTTGTACTGCACGAAGTCATCCCAGAAGGCCCTCAGCTTTACATATTGCTTGAGGTTTAAATTTGGAGTCTCGTTTTTCTTGACAAATTTATTGTACAAAGACTTCTTCCAATTCTAGAACAGTACCGCCATCTTCTTCATAGTCCTGTCATAAATTCGCACCTTCAACTCTTCATCGTTGGTGTCGAAGGTGAAAACGTCCGTGACGGCTTTCCAAACTTACTCCTTGTCACGATCAGAGACAAAACTGATTTCAGGAGCACCTCGCTTCTCTCTCCATTCACGAGCACTGATCGGTATTTGATCTCTCACAAGGTATCCACGGTGACTAACATATTTATTTGCATGTTCACCAAGTGGTCTGCCTGTAGCTATCTCAAACTCGGAGATTACATAGCGGCCCTCCAACGGCTTCTTTGGCCCTCGTGGAGGTACGCTTCTCCCTGTAGAGGTCGATCCAGAAGGCTACACGTAGATATAGAAACAAAAATACTAAATTAATAACCAAGTAAGTCTAAAACCTAATGTAAAAGATGCATTATATATGTTTACATTTACATACCTCGCCAATATTTCCTTCTTGTTGCACGACAAGTTGTTGCTCAGGCGCATTGCCCTGTTGCTCAGGGGCATTGCTCTCTTATTGCTCAGTCGGATTGTCTTGCATGATCTCATTGTAATCAATAATGTACTCACTACCGTCATCGATCATATTTTGAATGGCTTCTTCCATATATTCAGGATCATCGTGAGAACGGTCGGCCATTTTCATGTCTGCAACCATACATACATACATACATACATACATACATACATATATATATATATATATATATATATATATATATATAAGATAAGAAATACACTAGAATAATATAAGTGCTAGAGTGCGCCAAACCAAAAATAATACTAAAAAAATAATACGAACAATAACACTAGAATAATATACTAGTACAATATATTTCATAACAATTCAAAACACTATAATTCATAATATACTAGAATAATATACTAAAAAGTCTTTTAAGCCAAGTAATATACTAGAATAATATACTAAAAAATAATACTAAAAAATAATACTAGAATAATAGTATAAACAATAATAGTACATGTTTTAAGCCAAGTAATACACTTACACCTAGAATAATGTACTAAAAAAATAATACTACAAAATAATACAAGAATAATAGTACAAACATTAATATATATAAAATAATAGAAAATAAAATATATATTAGAGACTTATATACTACTACTAGTACTACTACAATTAAAAGTGCTGGAGTGCTCTAAAAAATAATACTAGAATCTTTTAAGCCAAGTAATACACTAGAATAATATACTAAAAAACAATACTACAAAATAATACAAGAATAATAGTACAAACATTAATATATATTAGAGACTTATATACTACAAACAAAAGTGTTGTAGTGCTCCAAACAAGTAATACTATAATAATATACTAAAAATATATTAGCATAATATAATTCATAACAATTCAAAACACTACATGTATACTAGCAATATTTTTTAGTGTAATAATATACTAGCATGCATTATTTTTTAGTGTATATACTTAAATATATATACATTTAAAACAATTTAAAACATTTTATATAAAATATATATATATACATATACATAAGATACATATATATATAAGATATATATATATATATATATATATATATATATATATATATATATATATATATATATATATATATATATATATATAACATATTATTCATCGAAACTGTTGGTATTCATGCATAGATCGATGAATATGCGTATAGGATCGTGGCGGCCGGAGTTCGTCGAAGGAGATGGCCAGTGGCGGCCGGCTCTGGTGGAGATAGCCGCTGCGGCGGCGCTGGAGATCCAACGACGGCGCTAGAGACGAACGGCGGGGCTGGGGAGACGAACGGGCGACGCTAGACGGCGGCGGCGGAGCTCTCTGCTCGACGAAGACGAAGACGAAGGCAACTGCTTAGATCCAGGGCTCCTGTGGCTTATATAAGGGCTTAAATATCTTACTGTATTTTTATAATTTGCAATGATTTTGTAAGAAATGTTTAGTATTTTGTTAATGCAAAAATATATTATTCCAATAAATTTACAAAAACTATATCCAATCAACTGGAAATCTATTTTCACATCATATTGACGTTAAAGTTTTTATTTTTGTTATTTATTAGTCGAAATGCTAGTAGGCTATTGTTTCATCAAATAAAAAATCTATTTATCATATAAAAATATATATCTTGATGAACACACACTTTAACCGAACCCTAGATTGTCCCAAATAGAAAAGTCATGAATACAAAGTTTGTTACACTTATCAAGTTCTACATTTTGTCTAATGGTCAACTTTTCTTTTGGAAAAGTTTGAACCACTGAATTTTGAATTTTGAGAGAATTCATAGCCACGCAGCGGTTTTGGAACCCTAGATGGTCTCGAATGGAAAAGTTATGAATACCAATATTGTTCCACTCATCAAAATATACATTTAATATATAGACTATTTTTGCATTTGACAAAGTTTTGGGAAGGTTTAGTTGAAAATCCACAATTGACACATATAGTTTTATATAGTTTGTGTGAGATTCATGAATTGGTGGGTATTGTTAACTTAAACTTTCTCAAATGGAAAAGTTGTGTATATAAAAAGTTTAGATCTTGATGATATCTAACAACTTGGTATTCAAAATTTTTTCATTTTAAGTAATTTAGTTTGTCATTTGACCAAGTTTGACCAAAACCCGTCTTGGATTTTACAGAAATGTGATTAGGATTGGCTAAAAATTATCCAAATGGAGAATTGGACAATATATAAAATGTAGATCTTGATGATCTCTAACAACTTTGTATTCAAAATTTTTTTATTTGAAGTCATCAAATGGGCCATTTGATCAAGTTTGACCAAAGTCAAAGCATTGGTTTCTACAAAAACACCCTTTGACCGAACCCTAGATTGTCCCAAATGGAAAATTCATGAATACAAAGTTTGTTACACTCATCAAGTTCTATATTTTGTCTAATGGTCAACTTTTCATTTGGAAAAGTTTGAATCACTGAATTTTGAATTTTGAGAGAATTCATAGCCACGCAGCGATTTCAGAACCCTAGATGGTCTCGAATGGAAAAGTCATGAATACCAATATTGTTCCACTCATCAAAATCTACATTTAATATATATACCATTTTTGCATTTGACAAAGTTTTGGGAAGGTGTAGTTGAAAATCCACAATTGACACATATAGTTTCATATAGTTTGTGTGAGATTCAAGAATTGGTGGGTATTGTTAACTTAAACTTTCTCAAATGGAAAAGTTGTGTATATAAAAAGTTTAGATCTTGATGATATCTAACAACTTTGTATTCAAAATTTTTCATTTTAAGTAATTTAGTTTGTCATTTGACCAAGTTTGACCAAAACCCGTCTTGGATTTTATAGAAATGTGATTAGGATTTGCTCAAAATTATCTAAATGGAAAAATTGACAATATATCAAATGTAGATCTTGATGATCTCTAACAACTTTGTATTCAAAATTTTTTCATTTGAAGTCATCAAATGGGCCATTTGACCAAGTTTGACCAAAGTCAAAGCATTAGTTTTTACAAAAACACCCTTTGACCGAACCCTAGATTGTCCCAAATGGAAAAGTTATGAATACAAAGTTTGTTACAATCATCAAGTTCTACATTTAGTCTAATGGTCAACTTTTTATTTGGAAAAGTTTGAACCACTGAATTTTGAATTTTGAGAGAATTCATAGCCACGCAACGATTTCGGAACCCTAGATGGTCTCGAATGGAAAAGTCATGAATACCATTATTGTTCCACTCATCAAAATCTACATTTAATATATAGACCATTTTTGCATTTGATAGTTTTGGGAAGGTGTAGTTGAAAATCCACAATTGACACATATAGTTTCATATAGTTTGTGTGAGATTCAAGATTTGGTGGGTATTGTTAACTTAAACTTTCTTAAATGGAAAAATTGTGTATATAAAAATTTAGATCTTGATGATATCTAACAACTTGGTATTCAAAATTTTTTCATTTTAAGTAATTTAGTTTGTCATTTGACCAAGTTTGACCAAAACCCGTCTTGGGTTTTAAAGAAATGTGCTTAGGATTGGCTCAAAATTATCCAAATGGAAAAATGGACGATATATCAAATGTAGATCTTCATGATCTCTAACAACTTTATATTCAAAATTTTTTCATTTGAAGTCATCAAATGGGTCATTTGACTAAGTTTGACCAAAGTCAAAGCATTGATTTTTACAAAACACACCCTTTGACCGAACCCTAGATGGTCCCAAATGGAAAAGTCATGAATACAAAGTTTGTTCCACTCATCACGTTCTACATACTCAAATATAGTGTCATACAATTCTCAGAATTCATACATTTTACAACACATACTATTAAACATGACTTTATGTTAAGCCGACACAACAGTGAACTTCTTCTTGACGTATGACCCTTGGTTATGATCCTGCCGTAACCATGGAGTATCCTCGTTGTTTAACAGAATGCTTGGGTCTTTGTTGACTATGAAGGGCGGAATTCGATCATCCCTTTCGTAATCGCCTGACATGTCTGACTTGTCCTCAATTTCGACAATGTTTCTTTTCCGAGAAAGGACAATGTGGCGCTTTGGCTCATTGACGATTGAGTGGTCATCATTTTTTCCTCTCTTTGGTTTCGTAGTGTTGGGTACCGTAATAAGGGATACCCAAATCAGAGTAACAAAAAACGCGAAGGAACATACTAATTACAATCATCAGGGCCTCGGACGCAAGTTCCGACTCGCCCGACCTCATCAGGGCCTCGGACGCAAGTTCCGACTCGCTCGACCCCACAGGGCCCCGGGCACAAGTTCCGACTCGCCCGACCCCTCAGGGCCTCGGACGCAAGTTCCGACTCGCCCGACCCCATCAGGGCCTCGGACGCAAGTTCCGACTCGCCCGACCCCACAGGGCCTCGGACGCAAGTTCCGACTCGCCCGACCCCTCAGGGCCTCGGACGCCAGTTCCGACTCGCCCGATCCCGTCCAGGCTCGGGCGCCGGACCCCACTCCACCTGGTCAACAAGATTTCCCCCGACGTGACGGATGCGACGGCCCCCATGACGCGGCAGGGCAAGGCGACGACTGTTTCAACCGCCCCAATCAATGTGGCCTTACCTCTGTCACTATACATCCTTACCCCTGTTCACTGTAGCACACTACCGCACAGTAGAAAGGGAATGGGTGAAGTAAAGCGGCACCACTGTTTGTGGTCATTTCCCACTGTTGACAGGATATGCAGCAGTGACCGGTGATCAGATCCCCGCGACCCCTACAGGGTTCGGTAACCCTCTACAGGAACAGCCATGCCGTCAACCATCCCACAAGGACGAGATGGACCAGCCTCAACAGGGTCGGGGCTGTGTTTTCACCCCTCAATAAAAGAAATCTACTCATGTAAATACCTGGCCTTCCCTTGGGACTATAAAAGGGGAGCCAGGGTTCACAACTGGGGGGAGACGGTCCAGAACATGCACACAACACTCTTTTACAGAGCAGCAGCCCGCACTCTGTCCACACCAAGCCGAGACCTGGGACTTAGCCCTCTCTCGCAACTAGCTTGTATCCCCTACTGCAAGCACCTTTGGGTGCAAGGTTATACAGAATCCACCACTACACTGGACGTAGGGCATTCTTAGCCCGAACCAGTATAAACCCTCTGTGTCTCACTTGCATCACCATCCAAACTTGGTCGGTCACGCAGATTTATACTAGTTAGTGCCTAGACCGCGGGTCAAGACGCCGACAGTTGGCGCGCCAGGTAGGGGCCTTCTGCGTGACGTTTGCCAGTCCCTACTGGGGAGGTTTGGATGGCAGACGGATTTCACCCGCTCCGTCGCGGCACCATCATCATGTTTGGGAGTTTGGAGTTCATGTCCCTTGGTTCCGGTTACGACATGATCCTCCTCCCGCCACGCAACGACGCCGAGCCTAGCCCCGAGCCGATCCCACCACAGTCAGTGCGTGGGAGAAGTTCGGGACACCGTGCGGGGGGCTCACGGAGGGGGCGTCAGAGATCAAGGATCTCCGACCCCACCACTGAGGCCAGGATCCGTCCGATCCTCCCCCCGCATATTCCTCATCAGGTTGCCCGCTCCTCCGGCCCGACAGGCGCTAGAGGAAGGGCTCGCGGGGCGACAAGCTCCGCTCCCAGGACCAACAGAGGGTTATCGCAGCCACCCGTCCCACCCCGTTCGAAGGAGAAGGCACGGCCCGCGCCCGTCCCCCGCCTGGGGGACAAAGGGGCCTCAACGTCCCGTCCTCCTCCACCTGCAGATGAAGTAGCAGCAGCGGCACCTCCCGAGTTACCTTTTGGGCTCAGGAATGCCGCCGCTACCTACGCCTCTTCCCTAAGCACCACATTAAGTGCGAACGCGGAACTTTCTGGGCACCACTTGAGGTCTACACTGGATCTCGTCTCCAAACCGCCCGCCTCATCCTACCCAGAGGACCTCACCTCGGGCAACGACGGGTGGGCTGGCGCTGATTTCTCCGGGTGTGGCGACCCGGAGACCTTCATGCGTTTCTTGGAGGCCAGCAACTATTGCTTTGGCTACTCCGACTCCGACGACGAAAACTACGACCCGTCTCGAGAGTGCTTCAACTTAGAGGTCGGAGGCACGCCGCATAGCGCCCAGGGGGGCGCAGGGCCCTCTAGGCAAGAGGACGCAACTCCACCTCCCAATCCGACTCTCGGAACCAATCTCGGAGCCCGTGGGGTAGCGTTTGCCCCCGCTGGGGGACACCATCCTGACCTCGCACAGCTCGATGAGCTGGAGGCCAGGCTCGAAGAAGAGCGCACACGCCTCCGCCAACTCCGCGAGGCCCTGGTACGAGAGCCGTCCGCCCGCGGAGATGGGGGTGAAGCCAGACGTCGCGCCCGAGACGTCAACCGTCGCATTGTTGCGGACCAAGGGGAAGATGCCCCAGTCTTCAGCACGGCCAGCCAGAATGTGATGGCCGCCGCGCTCCTCCTCAGGGCAATGCCCGAGCCCTCGACTCCTGAGGGAAGGAGAGTGCGCCAGGGGCTACGTGGCCTCCTGGAGCAGGCTGTGGTGCAGAACGCGGAAAGTTCTGCTTCACAATCCCATAGCACGAGACGTCATGGGGAACGCCCCCCTCCTAACAAGGCACCTACAAGCTCGCCAATGAAGCAGGGGAGGTCTTCAAAAACGTATGGAACATAGAACAGCTACGTCGCTTTTTCCCTTAGAGCTTTGTAAAAATTTCTTTGTTCATCCATTGCCTTCAAGAAATAAATCAAAGTTTAAGTTATCAGAGAGCCTCGGACCTGCCGAGTAGAGTCCGAACCTCCCTCGGGGGCTACATGGGGGGAACCCCCTATGTCGACTCCGAATCTTTTTCTTTTTTTCGCACAAGTTAAAAGAACCCCGACCCAAGGTCTTCCTCCTCCTTCCTAAAAAGACTCAAGAAACCGAGAATCCGTCCCTAAATCTTAAGGCATGAGCTCGAGGAAGGATCTGCGCTCACGAGCAAAGACCACCTCAACTCACCTTAGATTCGGAAACGACTTCGGGCTTCCAGGAGTTACTAAGGAAAGAGGAAAAGCACTTAGGCTTGGGGACTCCGACTTGCGCGATAACTCTAAGTAGCTCACCCGACCCCGCGCTGCCGAGGTCGGATCGGTATAAAGAGAAAGGAAATAAGATACTTAAGGAAAATGCTTAAAAAGAGCAGTTATATTTACATTCGACATTAACGTTATATATATATGTTACAAGGCCCACCGGCCTCAACACCCACAAAAAGAAAAGAAAAACTAAGAATCCTATTGACCTATCTACTCAGGTCCTTGAGCCCCGAGGGGGGGAAGCTCCGCCTCATCGTCAAAAAAGGCGGCCAAGGCGTCTCCAGGGACAGCCGCGGCATCATCAAGCCTCTGCACCTCCTCCTGGGCTTTCGTTTCGTCGTCAGGGAGGACGTAGCCCTCACAAACCGCCGGCAAATCAATGCCGGCATAGTGAGAGCTCACCACCGCCAGGGCCTTCTTCACCCCGGTGTGGAGCGCCTCCCTCAACCTCTCCCCAGCCCGGGAGTAAAGGGCCTCGACCCGACTGCGCAGCGACGACCCCGACACCGATACCCCGAGCCCCTCACACGCCGAGGTGACCACGGCTTCAAGAGCCAAGCGGTCCGAAGCCTCAGCGTCAAGGGACTTTTTCAGGGCCTCGGCAGTAGAGGTCACCTCGACCGCCTTCACCTCCAATTCTGATCAAAAAACAGAGCAAGAAACGAGAAGTCAGGAAAAGCTAACTCAAAAGTACAAGGGCGTCTAAGGAAAAGGGCGCAAGTCCTACCCTTGGCGCGCTTCTCGTACTCGGCCGAGCTCTGATGCCAGCGGGACACCTGGCTCAGAGCCCCGGCCAGGTCGGTCTGAGCTTGGCTCAAGGCGAGGTCTTTTTCGGCGAGCAAAGCTTCAAGCCGAGCGACCTCACCCTTGTACCCCTCAGCCACCGCCTTCTGCGCCTCGGACTCTTGCGTGAGGGCCCCGACCCTCTCCTCCAGGGGGGCGACCTGGTCTCGGGCCTCCCGAGCCTCAGTGGCCAGTGCTGAACACTTCTGCCGAAGATCGGCAGAAATCTCGCACTCCTTCGCGAGCTCCCCCTCGGCCGCCTCCCTGGCAGCCCTCTCCTTCTCAAAGGACGCCCAAGCATCCTTCTCCCGACGGAGAAATACCGATTTCTCCTGGGAGGTGGCCTTGAGCGCCTGCAAGATCAGAGGTCACACAGGGGGTTAGTACCGCAAAGGTAAGCGCAAAACTACTTTATAACATGGGCAAAAATCTTACCTGAGCCAAATTAAACATGTCGCGGCCCACGAGCTGGGTAGCTCGGTTAAGGGCCTCGACCCCGGCGCGCCCACACGCATCCAGACCCTGCCAGAGGTAATTCTCTGACGGATCATCCAGGACAAATCTGGCTCCCCCCTCGGCATCGCCGAGGTTGGGCCAGATTGCGGTGCTCTTGCCCCATCCGGCTTCCTCCTCCTTTTCCGCTGCAGGGGCCTCGGGCGCCGCGCTGGACACCATGATGGCTCGCCCCTCCTCAGCGCACGCAGGACGGGCCGCGCCTCCGAGGTCAGCGTCCTCCGGTCCTTGGGGTTGTGGCGCCCCCGTGTCTTGCCCCGGGTGGCGTCCTGCCCCCTCGTAGCCCGGAGGCGGCGGAGACACGGGCCTAGCCGACCCGGGAGTCGACTGAGCCCCCCTCTTTACGGCCTTCAGGGAGGCCAGCGCCACTGAGGGCGCCTTCTGCTTGCGGCTGGGGGAACAACTTCAAGTTAGAAGAAAGAGAAAAACAAAAAATCAGCTGAGGAACCAGAAATCTCATGCGTACCTCGCTCGGGGAGCAGACTTCTTCTGGGAGCTCGGAGCTCCTAAGGGGCCTCCCGCGCCACCAGGGGCCGCTGGTCCGATCCCGGACTCGCCTGCCGACGGCGCAGGAGGCACCGCGGCGGTCTCGGCCTGCGACGCCTCCGCCGGGGCATCAGTTCCCGCCCCGGTCGCTGGAGCGGGCTCGACTGGAGCCTCTGGCACTACCGGTTGAGGTAGCGCCTCGGATCCGACCTCCGACGCCCTCTCCCCTTCCTGAGGACCCACCGGGGCCGAACCCTCACCAAGGGCGCTATCCTCATCATCCACAATGATGTGGGGGGCGGCCTGTCCGTCCCCCGGTGCTTGGGCCCCCTGGGGGGCCTCCGACCCCCCTCGGGCCCGCGAATCCTCCGGGGCCTCGATCCCCCCGCCGGCTGGAGGGATAGCGTCATCCTCCTCCGCAAGCTCGTTGAGCCAGTCGGTGCTGCCTCCTCCGCCCTCTATCTCCGAGACCGAAGTCTCGGGAGACGGAGGCGGGGCGACCCCGCCTTCTCGGCTTCGCGATGATTCTTGGCGGAGATCTCCCGCCGCTGCGCTTTCCGCGCTGCCTTGGCCTTTTTGTCATCCTTGGCCTTCTTCTGCTCCTCGTTCCGGGCCCGATTCTTGGCCCGGATCTCTTTGTCCTCTGGGACAGGGGGCAGGGAGTCTTTGACGACCCCCATCCTCTGCGGACGATCAGGAGTCAAAGAAAAGGCAAGAGGGAAACAAAAAAAGGGGCGTAAAAAATCCATACTTACCAGGGAAATGTAGCCCTTTTCAGGGCGCATCGGCAACACCCGGGAATTCTTCATCTCCGGGTGCGTCGTCTTCTCGACCCGGGCGGTGATGTCCGAGGCCGAAATCGGCTCGGCCAACATCCTAGTCTCGGCCCAAGGGACCCCCGGGTCATCTCAAACATTGGCACTCGCCGCTGCGCCATCGGAAGTAAACTCCTCTTGTGGAAGGCGAGCGCCACCGTCGCCGCGGTGACTTCGGCATCTCGCAACTTCTGAAGCCCCGCGAGAAGCGGGGCGAGCCTCTTCTGCTCCTCGGACGGAGCACCCCACGCCCACTTCATGGGAACCTCCGTCACCATCTTCCCGGTGAACTTCGGGAGCAGGCCGCCGTCGTTTCGGAGGTAAAACCACCCGCTCTGCCACCCCCGGTTCGACGATGGCATCGAGCTCCATATGTACAGCCCGGCCCGCTGCTGACGAAGCTGCAGGGTGCAGCCACCAGCCCGCAGGGGGAATTTCTCCTTCCCCACATAGCGGGCCGACATCTCCGCCTTGAAGAGGTGAAGCCAGAGATTCTAGTTGACCGGAACCCCCAGGAAACCCTCGCAAACTGTGGTGAAGACGGCAGCCTGCATCACCGAGTTGGGATTCAGGTTGTGCAGCTCCACCTCGTAGTAGTGGAGGATGGCCCTGATCAGGCGGCCCGCCGGAACCCCGAACCCCCGGTCTAAGAACGACAGGAAGCAAACCACGTAGCCCGGTGGCGGGTTTGGCTCCTTGTCGTTCGCCGAGGGAACAATCCACTCCGGGAACCCGACATCCTTAAGGGGACGGAGAATCCCCGCCTTCACGCGCGCTTCCAGCGCGGACTTGGTCACGTTGCTAGGCGGCCACGCCTCGACGCCGGCCATGGCTCTAGGAGGAAGAGGAAAGTCTGCGCGGTGGAGGAAGAAGGGATGGCAGCGCAAGGGAGAACAGGAGGCAAGGGCTTTGTGGCGCGAGAGCGAGAGGAAAGGAACCAAAACCCCAGCGGCCGCTTTTATAGGAGGGAGCGAGCCACGACCACTCCCTACGAAGAAGGCCAAGCAGGGAGAGAGCAACCGTCGCCCGCTCAGGTGAAAAACTCGAAGCGCCAACTCCCTCCGATTCCCGCGCCCACCGCACGCACGCATTAAATTCGCAGGCGAAACGTCCCGTCCAAACCGGGGCGAGACAGCACAGCCGTTTCGAGTCCCCACGCGCCGCGCCTCAAAAGAAGCGCCCTGAAAAGTTATGTCAGGGCGGTTCCTTCCAAGGGACGCGGCGCTCGACCCCCCTCGCTGACCAAGCGTCGCAGGGAGGTCTCCGTCGGGCGCAATTTTCCGTCTCGCCCGACCCCATCATGACCCCGAGCAAAAAACTGCAAGACAGTTTTCCGTCGGGTGCAGATTCCATCCCGCCCGACCTTGACGCTACAAAACGAGCTTCAAAAAGAGCCTTTTGAGGCCCAAAATCCCCAGGCCATGGCCACCTACGTTCCAGAGGTTGCGAGACTGACCTGCGACACAGGTTCGAACAGTCGCCTCAGGATAACTGAGTGAGGGATGGCTGGAGATGAGCATAATAGAGGCCAAGGTCCGAACCCTACAGGGAGTCGGCGCATCTTTGCAAGTCATATCCGAGACCCATGCGGGTGTCACGAGAGTGGGATCCCATCGAGGGAGGCATCGAGCCCTCGGGACCTAACGAACGGTTCCGACATCCACCGTGACTGCCCTCGGGTACTTTTTGAGATGTGCCCATAAGGCCACTAGCCGACCCCTATCGAACGGGACTCGGACATCCACTCGGATCTACCCGCCTGCAGCTCCCGGGAAGTGTCGTCACTCACCCACCGAGGGTAGTACGGCACGACCCACCCCTCCTCCGAGCGAAAGGAAGAATGAGGGACGTAATTACAAGACGAGAAAGAACCTGATCGACCCTCGCGGGGAAAGGGCTCAGGAGCTTCCTCGCACCACGGGAACAGGCACTACGTGTAAAGAACACGCAACCTGTCCCGTAAACACTCCAGACTAAAGGTGTCAAGGGGTGAAAGCCTTTGAAGGAATAACACCATCCCTCCAAAAGGCTCGGGGGCTACACCCGGCGGGTGCGCTCGCGCGCACCCCCCGACAACAGTAAAAGGCTCCGAGTCAACTAACAGTCCCCGGGGAAGGAACCTCTAAAGAGGTAAACCTACCCCTTCAGAGGCTCGGGGGCTACTATTGGGTACCGTAATAAGGGATACCCAAATCAGAGTAACAAAAAACGCGAAGGAACATACTAATTACAATCATCAGGGCCTCGGACGCAAGTTCCGACTCGCCCGACCTCATCAGGGCCTCGGACGCAAGTTCCGACTCGCTCGACCCCACAGGGCCCCGGGCACAAGTTCCGACTCGCCCGACCCCTCAGGGCCTCGGACGCAAGTTCCGACTCGCCCGACCCCATCAGGGCCTCGGACGCAAGTTCCGACTCGCCCGACCCCACAGGGCCTCGGACGCAAGTTCCGACTCGCCCGACCCCACAGGGCCTCGGACGCAAGTTCCGACTCGCCCGACCCCTCAGGGCCTCGGACGCCAGTTCCGACTCGCCCGATCCTGTCCAGGCTCGGGCGCCGGACCCCACTCCACCTGGTCAACAAGATTTCCCCCGACGTGACGGATGCGACGGCCCCCATGACGCGGCAGGGCAAGGCGACGACTGTTTCAACCGCCCCAATCAATGTGGCCTTACCTCTGTCACTATACATCCTTACCCCTGTTCACTGTAGCACACTACCGCACAGTAGAAAGGGAATGGGTGAAGTAAAGCGGCACCACTGTTTGTGGTCATTTCCCACTATTGACAGGATATGCAGCAGTGACCGGTGATCAGACCCCCGCGACCCCTACAGGGTTCGGTAACCCTCTACAGGAACAGCCATGCCGTCAACCATCCCACAAGGACGAGAAGGACCAGCCTCAACAGGGTCGGGGCTGTGTTTTCACCCCTCAATAAAAGAAATCTACTCATGTAAATACCTGGCCTTCCCTTGGGACTATAAAAGGGGAGCCAGGGTTCACAACTGGGGGGAGACGGTCCAGAACACGCACACAACACTCTTTTACAGAGCAGCAGCCCGCACTCTGTCCACACCAAGCCGAGACCTGGGACTTAGCCCTCTCTCGCAACTAGCTTGTATCCCCTACTGCAAGCACCTTTGGGTGCAAGGTTATACAGAATCCACCACTACACTGGACGTAGGGCATTCTTAGCCCGAACCAGTATAAACCCTCTGTGTCTCACTTGCATCACCATCCAAACTTGGTCGGTCACGCAGATTTATACTAGTTAGTGCCTAGACCGCGGGTCTAGACGCCGACACGTAGACATATCTTTGACAAAGAACACCTGACTCACGTCTGCAGCAAGGATGAATGGTTCGTCTTTGAACCCACTATTGTTAAGGTCCACGGTTGTCATCCCATACTCCTTGTCGACTGTTACCCCACCTCCGGTCATCTTCACCCATTGGCACCGGAACAAAGGAACTTTAAAATTAGCTACATAGACTAGTTCCCATATGTCTTTTATGCGTCTATAATATGTTTGTCTGTTCCCATTTGGATCCGTGGCATCCACGCATACACCACTATTTTGGTTGGTGCTCCTTTTATCTTGGCCAACTGTGTAAATTGTGTTACCATTTATCTCGTACCCTTTGTACGTGAGGACATACCATGATGGTTGCCTGGCCAACAAATAAAGCTGCTCAACAATGTTTTCATCACCTTGATATTTTTTGCGCAACCAATCGCCAAAAGTTTCCATGTGCTGACGCATTATCCAAGCTTCATTCTTCCCGGGCCACTGGGACCGTAGAAAATCTTTGTGTACCTCAACATATGGTTCCACCAATGAGGAGTTCTGAAGAACTGTGTAGTGTGCTTTATTGAAGTAATTGTCTCCCGTACCAATATATGTTTTCTTCTCAAGTGTTCCCTTTTCGCTGAGTCTGCCCTCGTGTCGAGATTCAAGAATGCCAATTGGGTCAAGGTCTGGAATAAAGTCAACACAGAACTCTATGACCTCCTCTGTTCCGTAGCCCTTAGCAATGCTTCCTTCTGGCCGAGAACGACTATGGACATATTTCTTTAGGACACTCATGAATCTCTCGAAGGGGAACATGTTGTGTAGGAACACAGGACCGAGAATACGAATCTCTTTGATTAGATGAACTAGGAGGTGTGTCATGATATCGAAGAAGGATGGAGGGAACACCAACTCAAAGCTGACGAGACATTGAACGATATCATTCTGCAGAGTAGCTAGTTGCTCTGGATTGATTGCCTTCTGAGAAATTGCATTGAGGAATGCACATAGCTTTACGGTGGCTAGGCGTACGTGTGGAGGTAAAATTCCTCTTAAAACCATCGGCAGCAATTGCGTCATTAGAACGTGACAGTCATGGGACTTCAAGTTCAGAAATTTCTTCTCTGGCACATTAATTATTCCCTTGATATTGGAGGAGAATCCAGATGGGACCTTGATGCTGCTAAGACATTCAAACATGCTTTCCTTCTCTTCTTTGCTCAGAGTGTAGCTAGCAGGGCTTAAGTAATGACGTCCATCATCTGTCTTTTCTGGATGCAGGTTGTCTCGTTCTTTCATGCGCTGCAAGTCTTGTCGTGCTTCAAGTGAATCCTTAGACTTTCTGTAGACACCCATGAATCCGAGCAAGTTCACACAAAGATTCTTTGTCAAATACATCACGTCGATCGCGTTGCGGACCTCTAGGACATTCCAGTAAGGTAGCTCCCAAAATATGGATTTCTTCTTCCACATGGGTATGTGTCCCTTAGCATCCTTGGGAATAGATTCGCTGCCTCGTCCCTTTCCAAATACCACTTTTATATCCTTGACCATTTCGAGTACATCATCCTCGGTTCGATTGAGAGGTTTGGTTCGGTGGTCTGCCTTGCCTTTAAAATGCTTGCCTTTCTTTCGTACTGGGTGGTTCACAGGAAGAAACCGACGGTGGCCAAGGTACACGATCTTTCGACATTTTTCAAAAATACACAGTCAAGGTCTTCATAACAATGTGTGCATGCATTATATCCCTTGTTTGACTGGCCTGAAAGATTACTCAGAGCTGGCCAATCATTGATTGTTACAAACAGCAATGCTCGTAGGTCAAAGTGCTCTTGTTTGTACTCATCCCACATGCGAACTCCTGGTTTGCTCCATAAAAGTTGAAGTTCCTCAACTAATGGCCTCAGGTAGACATCTATGTCATTGCCAGGTTGCTTCGGTCCTTGGATAAGCACCGACATCATAATAAACTTCCGCTTCATGCATAGCCATAGAGGAAGGTTGTAGATACATAGAGTAACTGGCCAAGTGCTGTGACTACTGCTCTGCTCACCGAAAGGATTCATACCATCTGTACTTAAGGCGAACCGCAAGTTTCTAGCATCATCTGCAAAATCTAGGAATTCTCTGTCTATCGCTTTCCACTGGGATCCATCGGCAGGGTGTCTCAGCATATTGTCTATCTTACGGTCTTCTTTATGCCACCGTAACAACTTTGCATTGTCCTTATTTCTGAACAGACATTTTAATCGTGGTATTATAGGAGCATACCACATAACCTTGGCAGGAATTTTCTTCCAATGACGTTCTTCACCCTCAACATCGTCAGGATCATCTCGTCTAATCTTATACCGTGATGCCTTACAGACTGGACATGCATCCAAATTCTCGTATTCCTCCCCACGGTAGAGGATGCAGTCATTAGAACATACATGTATCTTTTGGATTTCTAATCCCAAAGGGCAGACAACCTGTTTTGCTTCATACGTAGTGGTGGGCAATTCGTTGCCTTTTGGAAGCATCTTTTTTATGATCTTCAATAACTGCACAAATGCCTTGTCAGATGTACCATTCTTTGCCTTCCATTGCAGCAATTCCAGTGTGGTACCCAGCTTTTTTGCCCCTCTTCAGCGGTGGGATATAGCGATTTTCTGTGGTCCTCTAGCATGCGCTCGAACTTGGTTTTCTCTTTATCACTTTCACATTCTCTTTGTGCATCACGGATGGCATCACCAAAAGCATCATCGCCCCGATCATCTTCTGCCGCTACCTCTTCTTCATTATCTCCCCCCATTGCAACATCATTGAAGCCACCGTACTGAGCAATAATATTGCAATGGTCCAATTCTTCTTCTTCTTCTTCTTCACCTTTATCCATTATAATCCTGCTTTCTCCATGCTTGGTCCAACAAATATAGTTTGGTACGAAACCAGACTTTAATAAGTGCGAATGAAGAGTTCTTAAGTTAGAATATTCCGTCAAATTCTTGCACACGGCACATGGACAGCACATGAAACCGTCCCTCTTATTTGTCTCGGCCACACTTAAGAAATAGTGCACGCCATTAATGAACTCTTCGGAGCGCCGATCGACATTATACATCCAATTACGTGTTACCATCTGCATTAAATATAACATATATATTATGAAAACCATGCACACATATAGTTTCTCATCTTATTGCACAACATGTCTAAGATACATAGTTGATTAATTCAAAAAAGCTTGGCTACAACAAATACAATCGCAACTAGCACTAAAAAACCAAAACTAAAATGCACTTAAGCAACATAATTAGTTCGCGTCCGATCCCAACTATAATAGATAGATCATTCGCTTGATCAACATCATTGAACTCCTTTCGTCGGCTCACTGCCTCACCACCTTCAGCCTCAACCACCTGTGCAAAAGATTTCTTAATGTGTTCAATGTATTCTTCCTCCCAGTACCAACTGTACATCCGCCGGTACCGTCCCACTGAAATTAAAAGAGAGAATCAAAAGTTTAATTAATATCATTTAAAAAAATAAGCACATATATAAGCAAATGTCTGGAAATAACTCACATTATGATCCGGACACTTGTAGAATATACGACCCTTGTTTACTCCCTATTTCGACACTTTGTACACCCTCACAATCTTCTGCCCACACTTGCCACAAGTAATGAGAGGGAGTTCTGGCCGGTATCGCTTTTGAACCCGTTGAGAGACCAAAGACCCGGTCACGGTTGCCATCTACTATCCATACTCAATTTTTAAATAATTATAAATTCCACATTTACTAGTAAACACGTATGATTAAAGAAGAACCTAATAATATCCTTTATTTGTCTAGTTACTTCAACAAATCTTCTAAATTATACAATGGACATTATGTAGTAATAAAAATAATAAATCAAGTGATATTAACAAACCAATTAATTTGGTCAACCATGAAATATGATATATATATATATATATATATATATATATATATATATATATATATATATATATATATGTATATATGGATACTAATTCATGTGAATGATTCAAAATAACAAAGTGGATTTGAGCAAAAAATAATGGGAACATCACAAGCCAAAAATAACATGAAAAAGACAAGAAAGACTAAAGTTAGTCACCTCCAAGCACGAAGAAACGATGACGGAGTCGAAGAAGATCAACGATGGGCGTCAGAGATAAAGAACAAATGAAGAACAAGGAAGAAGAAGCTCCAAGAACAACAATGGTGCTCTCGGTTTCAAATGGGCAGAGGGGAGGAGAAGGCGGGCCTATAAACCGGAGCTTTAGCACCGGTTCAGGGCAAAAACTGGTGCTAAAGGGTCACACTTTAGCACCGGTTTTTGTGCCAAACCGGTGCTAAAGGCTTTGCCTCGGCCCGTGGCACTGGCCGGTGCTAAAGGGGACCTGGATTCCTGCCCCGACAGCACCTGTCAGTAGTCGTTGGGCAGGACCCTTTAGCACCGGTTCGTGTTACGAACCGGTGTTAAAGGGGCCTTTAACACCGGGCCACAAAAAGGCCGAGGTTTTTTGGCCATTTTGGACATCGACCAATGCCTCATTCTGTAGTAGTGATAGCTCTCTCTATTTTTTAAAAAAGAAGAAGAAGAAGAAGAAGAAGAAGAAGAAGAAGATAAGATCTATACTTTTATGGAAAGCAATAACTCTCTCTATTTTTATATAAAATTTTCTAAAACCATATATATTACCTTAGAAAAAACAAAATTTACCAAGTAAATATTGCATATCAAGATTAAGGCATGGTTTGGTGGAGCTCCAGTCATCTCCTCTATACATTATAGTAAGGAGCTGCTTTTATCTCTTTTTCTTAAAATAAAATAGGAGCCAATTGTTGGGGCTTGTTATATGTTGGGCACCCTCACTATCAAAATTACATATATAGTGTGGGATCATAAAATAATATTTGGTGGTGTTTTTAGGCATTAGTGGTATTTTTGTAAATACAAACCCACTTTAGGGACCTATTTGTAGTTCTTAGTGGCGTTTTTATAAACACAAACCCACCAAGGGAAATAAAGCGAACCTCCTGTCTCCCACTTCCCCTATAAAAGGGGAAGAGGGGAAGGAGGAGAAGAGACTTTTTGTGCCAGACAATTCCTCTCCCACTCTTATTGGCCAAAACCAACACCAATAAAGCTATTATTTTTAGCTTCACAACTCTGACACCTCCGTGTACCCTAGTAAGAAGCCACTTCTGCACGTACTCTAGTAAGAAAGCATAACTATTTGGAGTTGTGTTGAATGAAGTCTAAATTTAGAATCGTGCTGACAGAGTCTAAGAGTGTGTTTGGTTCCTTTGGCAAATGTTGCATGGCCTTACCAAGCGAGAAACTAAGGTTATAAATGTGTTTGTATAGCAAGCTAGTCTTAGGGTATGTGGTGGCAAAGTTTTCTTCATAATTTTCCTTATTAGAACGAGACATCCAAATTTGCTCCTCTCTCATGTTAAGCTCACACATCCTAAATAGTATAGAAGTGTTGCACCCCCTCATATTAGACTGTCTCCAACGATGGAAGGCAAACGCAAAATGAGTAACGAATAGGAGTTTTGCCAATCATAAACTGCCTCCAACAGAGAACGCAGTCAGGAGACCCAATTTGCATGAGAGCAGATCCGAGAGGCAAATATGCGTCGCGAGAGGGAGGGAACTCAAAACTGCTGCGTCCGTCGTGGTAGGCCTGAAGGAGGTGTTGGGGCGGGGCGTAGCCGGCTCCACGGCGCTGCGGAGGAGTGGGCGGATGCGGCGGCGAGGTAGGCCCGCGACGGGCCTGCGACGGCACGCTGCTGCTGCTTGGCCTGCTCCTCGTGCTCCTCATCAAGCTCGTCACTGTCGCAGCCCGGGAAGCCGCCGCCGCCTCCGGGGCCATGGCAGCTGCCGCTGGTCGGTAGCCTCCTCCACCTCCTCGCGTGGCGCAACGACAGCCTCCTGCACCGCGTGGTGCGGGAGCTGTCCGGCCGGCACGGCCTGGTGATGCTGCTCCAGCTGGGTGGCGTGCCGACATTGGTGGTGTCCTCGGCCGAGGCGGCCATGGAGGTGCTCAAGCACCACGACGCGGTGTTCGCCAGCCGGCACCTGAGGACGACGCTGGCGGCCAGGCGGAAGAGCTCGGCGGCGAGGGAGTCGACTTCCCCTTTGCCTTTGCCTATGTTGTTGGAGATCGAAGGATTTGAGTCTGTGACCCATATCCTGTACACGACGCAAACGGAGGAATGCGTCTCTATAATGCCTATCCTCTGTTGGAGATAGCCTTAGCACTGCACTTGGCACATGCAACAGTCTCATTAAAGGACGTAACTCTCACACACACACACACACACACACACATATATATATATATATATATATATATATATATATATATATATATATATATATATATATATATATATATATGGCACGTTCTTTTTACACGCGCGTGTAGTTACTCTCATCTATGTATCTCTAGATTTAAGGTGTATATGACCGGACAAAATGTATATAGACAAAGTATATGATCATACTAGACCATCTAGAGTGATATGTATGTTAAGTATGCATACATACATAGAGTATATGGTTATACTTATTGTATATAATATAGTAGTGGCATTTTAGTAATATATTTAAAATATATTTTTTTTGAAAAATTTTCGCATGGTAAGATCTAGAGTATCTTAATATGAGTATATAAACATACTCAAACTGATAAACAAGTATGAATACATACACAATGTAGTTTATTAAAGATGAGAGTAACTACACGTACGTGTAAAAAGGAATTTCCCTATATATATATATATATATATAGGATTTGAGTTTGTGACGAGATGGATGCGATATATATGTGCTATATTGTGTTTGTGATATCAGAGATGTGATATATATCTATTATATGTTGTGTTTGTGATTATAGAATAAAAAATAATAATAATTTTAGAGCCTTTGCTGGGTGTCCTGGCCCTAGCACTCGCCAAAATTGGGAATTTGCATGTTCAGGCTTCCCAGCTTTGCCAAGTGTCAGGTTAGAGCACCCGACAAAGATTTTTTTAATAAAAAAAATTGGAAAAACCTTTGCCGTGGTGCTGGCCGCTGGCAAAGAAATTCAAAAAAAAAAATCTAAATTCTTTGTCGGGTGCCTCTGATATGGCACCTGGCTCCCAGCAAAGACTTTTGTCGGTGCCCGACAAAAAGCTCCCGACAAAGACTCCTTTGCCGGGTCGGTTTTTGCCGGAGGCTCTCTGCCGGGTGCTGCACCCGGCAAAGGCATTGCCGGGTGTTTTGGGGACTTTGCTGGATGCTTTTTGCACCCGACAAAGCGCCTAAATCCTGTAGTGATTTTTCTCTTACGACAAATCAGCTAATTGTACTTTCTTTTATGACTTATCAGCCAACACGAAATCATATGTTGAACACTGGTATTATAGTGCCAGTTCACATTCATGGTTGGAGGAAGACTAGGCGTTCTCTTCATGAAGAAGTTGTCCTCCGTTCATAAGTTCATTTTCTGAGCAATGTAGGTGGGGAAGACTTTGCGTACAATATGTAGCTAGCATTGATCTAGTCAAATAAGCTCGTACAGTACAAGAAATCAGAAGTCGCCGTCTTGTTTGTTTAGCTGATAAGCTATATTAAAAATTGCTGTTGGCTAATTTGTTATAAAAACTATTAAATGGCTAACAAATTTAGCAGATAAGTTGAAGCGAAACACCATCCATGCACGCATGACACCATCCCCGCCTGTACGTACGGTAAAGCCTAGCTAGTGATTGGATCAATAGTCACAGTGCAGCATCGATCTCACAAAAGTCCCTCTCTTAATTCTGCACACCGGCCGCCGGTTGTCTAAGCTAGAAGGCCAGACACGTACATATATACAAGGTTCAGTGTGACAGTGTCACTGTCCAGCCGCGACCGGGGCGATATTCCGTTTCCGTCAAAGATTATTCACATGTACAGTAGGCATCTGAATCGTCCTGACCTGTAGTAGCTCGCTCTGCTAGGTCACGTCTTCGATCTCTCCGATAACGACGACTGCGAGCGATAGATAGTGCCTGCGCCAGTTTGTTCGCTCTGCTAGGAACAAAAATCAGACCCCGACATGTCAAAAGTCGATTTCATCTGTCAAAACTGAAAAGATAGTGTCTGCCTGTTTCAGTAGAGCCCGATGGAATTGAACTTTCGCCCACGCACGGCACACAGTATAGTGTATATATACTCCCTCCGTCTATAAAAAAAATATAATTCTCACTAATTAAAATATCAAATAAATCAAATTTTGACTAAATCTATATTAAAAAAATCTAAAAATTTACCATTGAATTTGTTATATAATATATTTTTATAAAAATATTATTTAGAGTAAAAAATATAAGAAACATTATACAAATTTAGTTAATCTAGAACTATTTTGATCCGCACGTACTATCCTATAATTACATTCTTCACGGACGGAGAGACTATCCCTAACACGAACTGCACACTAATGCATGATTCCAATTGGTGTTTGTTGACGCAGCTGCATAGCCTGCACCATGCGGTCCATTCAAAGACGATGACAGATCGGCCATGCATGCACGCCACAGCCGACAGGTTCCATCGTTGATCGTCCGGACATCAGGCAGACATCCACGTGTGTATCCTAGGAGATCTATCATCATCCTTGCCAGGATCGGATCGGATGCAGAGAGATCTGTATCAGATCTCAAACGATGGCGCCGGCTGAACTGACAATATAATCCAAATACAGTACATCGGTTTGGAACAATTCATCCATCCCCATCCATCGATCTATCGCGTTAGCTTGCTCCATCAATCGCCATCGCGTTAGCTATAGCTTGATCCTATATGCGTGATGTTCTTACCTAGCGACTAGTTCGATCATGACTGTAGTACTCTATGTATTTATTAAGCATATATATTGTTCCATTTTAGAAAGATGTTACACTAAGGGCCAGTGCTTGATCCCAGCTGCTAAAAAGTAGAAGAACCAAACCTGAATTAATTTTAAAACTAATTACATAATTAGTGACTAAATAATTGACAAGACGACGAATCTATTAGTCCTAATTAGGGCATGATATGCTCATATAGTGCTACAGTAAGATTCTTCTTGTCAATTAGTCACCCCTAATATAATTAGTTTTGAAATTAGTTTATGTTTTATCCTTCTAATTAGCATCTAAACATATTGCTAATTTTTAGCAATTGGGATCCAAATGCCCTAAGTCAAGCTAATAGGATTTCGACCAATTAATTTCTGACGTGAGACATACTACCTCTGTCCTATAGAAAGAATGTAATTTTAGCACGTCACGTTTTAGTACCTTAAGTTCGACAAATTATAGCTTGAACATATCAATATTTATAATACCAAATAAATATTATTAAATTAAGTATAAAATATATTTGTATAATAAATCAATTTAAAGTTATAAATATAAATACTATTCACTAAAAATTTAGTTAAACGTGAATTACTTTTCGTGGCACGTAATCCATTGTTGTATCTTTTTATGATGATGAAGGTAGTATATTCATACTTCATAATCTATCGAATGTGGCCATGACGACGATGTTTTCATTTACCTGTCGGTTTGCATATGGTGTGCGAAAGCAACCCGTGAGGCCGTGCCCGCTCCAAGTCAAAGCAGAAGCTACCCTTCACTTATGGGAAGTTGACGACGTTGATGACGCAAAAACTAATCGATCGCAAGCGTCAATGAAAGTGAGGTTACTGTCAAAATCAAACTTTTTTTTTGATAGGGCTGTTGAAGACAACAGTTTTTTCCAAATAAATAATTCATCCGTCGAAGAAGACGAAAGGTCAAATATGCATGGTCCTCGGGCGATCTGGAAATTACTGTGCTGCAAATGTGATGGATGAATTGGGCCAACGACTTGGGATCAGCTGCTTCAAAACGCTAATCCAACACTTTAGCATCGCTAATGGCTTTTTCTAATGCAACTTAGAGTTTCTCACCTACGCTCTTAGTTTTTTTAGATAGTCACTACTGGATCCAGGTCTTTATCGAGGGTCCGACACACTTGGCAAAAGGGGTTTTGCCCTCGGCAAAGGCTTTGCCGAGCGCGTAAGTCATCACTGTGACGTCCTAAAGTGACAGCAACGTCAATCTTTGCCGAGAGCCGTACAGGGCTCTCGACAAAGAACCTCCGATTTTTTTTTTTAAAAAAAAGAGAGCAGAGCACCGAAGCTCTTGGTAAAGAGTTTTCAATTTTTTTTTTTAAAAAAAAATACGCTTTGCATGGAGGAGCTAGACACAGCTTTTAGTACAACTCAGTATTGCATAGGTTTGCAAAACATTTTATAGCGGATACTTGTAATAGATTATTGTTATAGTAGAAAACTTCCACTATATTAGTTAAAAATTATTGTTCTGCAATTCAGTTGTTTTTGTTTATTTTGGTCCGCTATTTATTTCTCTTAGAGCATCTCTAGAGACTTTGACAAATTGACTTGGCATTTGTTGTTATTTGTAAACTCACATAACAAAATACAAAGGATAAAAATAGGCTATCTCCAAGGGAATTGGCATTTGGACTTGGCAAAGAATAAAAATAGGAGGTCTTGAGGCGCGCGCTTTTCCTCGCGCGTGATTTTGCTCGCGCGATCAGGTTTGCAAAGCCGTCCACAACTTGGCATTTTTGCCAAGTTTGCTCCCTCATTTACCAAGTTGCCCAAATTGCAAACTCCAAATACAAAATCGTTGGATACCTCTTTTGGAGCTTTTTGGCAAATTACTCAAATGCAAAACTCTTAGAGATGCTCTTAGGCTTTGTTTTTGTTTAGTTTTCTGGATGAAAATTTTTTGAGTATTATAGCACTTTCGTTTGTTTTTGGTAATTATTGTCCAACTATGGACTAATTAGGCTCAAAAGCTTCATCTCGTAAATTATAGGCAAATTGTGTAATTAGTTATTTTTTATCTATATTTAATGTATTGTGCATGTGTCTAAGATTCGATGTGATGGAGAATCTTGAAAAAAGTTTTTGGATTTTGGATGTTCACCATCACATTGAATCTTGCGGGCACATATATAGAGTATTAAATGTAGATTAAAAATAATTAATTGTATAGTTTGACAATAATTTATGAGACGGATCTTTTAAGCCTGGTTTATCTATGATAAATAGTAATTGTCAAATACAAACAAAAGTATCACGATAACCAAAAACTTTTCACCTAGAAAACAATTGACAAGTCTTAGGCCTTGTTTAGTTTGTAAAAAATTTTGGATTTCGCTACTGTAGCACTTTTGTTTGTTTATGGCAAATATTATCCAATCATAGACTAACTAGGATCAAAAGATTCGTCTCGCGATTTACAGGTAAACTGCGTAATTAGTTTTTGTTTTCGTCTATATTTAATGCTTCATGCATGTGTCGTAAAATTCGATGTGACGGGGAATCTTGAAAAATTTTGAGAACTAAACAAGGCCTTAGTGCTTGTGTATTTAGAAAATGTTCGAAGTGTCGTACGTGTGTCACATGCCGAGCTAACTGTGCAGCTGCGTGTGCAGTGTCGTCTGAATCGATCTCACTCGTTGGAGCATGTGGCTGTGGGGACGACGTGGCGGGCTCGACGAGGGACCTGTGCGCGGCCTGTTTCTTTCCTAGGCAGTACAACAGAGATCTAGCTGGGATCTAGCAATATCCATAGAACAGTGACAAACCGTCCACTGTGTACCGCTGCAGATTCTTTCGTAGGACGTGTGTACTGCTGGCAAGCGAGTAAAAAGAGAAGTGGTCTGAAGCACAAAGAAAAACTTCTCCCATCAGTAAGATATACCAAATTAATATGACCTAATGTGTGTGTGCACATTTATTTATCTATGCATGTATATATAATTTATTTATTCATGCGCAATGTTCATACTCATCATATATATATATATATATTACTCGTGTGAGTAGCTACTCGCACCTGCGAGTATACGCACACGGTGCAGGTAGTCCACACGAACCTATGTTAATGGGCTGGTGCTGAAGCTAACGGGTTTGGAACCGAATGTGGAGCATGCGTGTATCTACAGGAAATTTTTAAAAAAGGAGACGCTAATTACGGGATTCTTTCTTGGCCGAAGACCGTAGTTCCCCTTTTTAATATGTACGTATATGAGTTTTTTTAAATAAAGTATTCATGCATACTTCTTGTGGTGATTGCTATATGTATTTATACTTTGTTTAATAGAGTATTTATACACTTTTTGAAATGTTGTATCTGTACATATACTAGTTTTATAAAAGGACGTATGCATTCATACTGAGTATATGCATATACTTTACGTGACAAAAGGGTATTTGTACTAGTTTTTAAAAGGATATATGTATTCATACTGAGTAAATGATATATACTTTACGTGATAAGGGAGTATATCTACATACTATTTTAATACTTTGATAAATACACCCAGGCCCGTATATTGGGCAGTGCAAGTGGCGCGACCATCTAAAAGGGAGTACTTGTACAAATTTTTGAGACAAATTTTTAACAGAGTGCTTACATACCTATATACTCTGCAAGCTAGATAGTATACACATACTATGTTTCAGGCTATACAAAACATTTAATTACAAAATCCCTCCCTGAAAAACTTAAAAAAAAGTGTATGTCCAAAACATACTCCCAACAGTATGGTGAGTCTTTCCGACAGGCATATTCACAAAACAATTATAAATTTTTTGTGACAAATTAGTCCAAGAGAAACTTCATTTATTCATACATAACATGATGTATGCAGCCAGCAATTAGGCCACGGTAACGATTTTTCCTGCAATATACATATTGGAAAACCATTATTTTAATCCTAACAAGTATCAATTGATACTCTAATTAGTGAAGAAGTATTCAATAATACACTTATTGAAAACGTATGCAGAGATACTAACTATTTTCTAAAAGATAACCTGAAAATTAAAGGAAACAGATAATTATATTATATGGAATGCACTCATACTTGCCATACGGCCATACCTCAATGTCAAAATCACATCGATTAATCGATACAACTTCCGTGGCCAAACACACATGTTGTCTCACATTGCATTACGCTAACTGTCACAAACACATCGAACTTGCTGTCGCCGTGTATGAAGAAGATTAGAGAAAAAAATTCCCCAGAGCAGGACATGCCCTGCAAATGCAAGATTGATGAACAGGACCAACCGACCAAGACTAGTAACAAATCCACGAGCTTCAACAAGGAGGAAAGCCATGCCGGCGTCAGGGTGCCGTGCGCTCACTGGGAAGGGGCCGCCGTCAACCACAAAGCACCGCGCTCTCTACGATGCTGATTGGGAGGGGACCCCACTGCCAGGACCTAGGAGCTAGCGCCACCGGATCTGCCATCGGGGACGATGCAGGCGGCGCCGGATCTTGAACGACATGGCGACGCCGAACTCCGGCATGGTGCTGCTCGGTAGGGGCTGAGAATCTTGCATGCTTGCGCAGGCCGCTCGATGGAGAAGGTAGTTGCAGCGCCGGCGGTGCCACAAGATCAAGAGGAGGAAGGGAAGAGGTGGTGGTGGCGGCGGCTACTGGGAGAGGCTCAAGAGGGCCTCTGATGCAGGATGTTGTATACGGAGTATATGAATATATGGTCTAACGGCTGAGGATTTGCTACTAAACCCGATAAGCCAGACAAGGGGGCAATTTCTGTGGAGAACCGGCCCGCATCGGTGGACGATGACCGGAAAAGGAATCGGAGTAGCTACACGTGTGTATATATATATATATATATTGACAACAGTACAACACTACTGTTCAATCGTACACTCTTGTCACGCGCTTGCATGCATTGCTCGATCAACTTTTTGACGTGCATGCACATGCCTATTACTACTATTATTATCTAGTAGACAGCTAGTAGTACGTAGTAACTGTATCACTTGACTACTCATCAGCACATGCAAAACACAGCCATGCATATTATGCCTTGAAGCTTGCTTTGCATTATTTCATGCAGCAACACGATCGACGATGATCATATCATCAGGCCGGCAAGTGGGTACGAGAAAATCCTCTGGCCCCGCGACAGGATTGCCATGGGGTCGTATTTCCTCTTACGGCGGAGGAAGGTGTCCCACCTGCGGGTCCCGAAGTGCCGCGCCGCCCACTCCGCCTGCGTCGTGTAGTAGGCCAGGTACTGCGTGCACGGGATGCCGGCGGCCTCGCAGAACCGCGCCACCTCCGCGTTCTGCTCCTCCATCCGCCGCATGTCGCCGTCCGCCACCGCCGACCGCAGGATCCCCACCGTATAGAACACCTCGTCGTCGTCCTCATCGTCCTCGGGGAGGGGGAGCACCGCCGACGTGGCGCTGTCCCACTTGCCCCGGTTCATGGGGTAGACGAGCACGGGGCCGCCGCCGCCGCCGCCGCGGAGCAGGACGCCGTGGAAGACGCCCGCGGCGAAGTCGAGGATGCTGGAGCGCGGGAGGAAGAGGTTGAGCCACGGGTGCGGCACGTCCCAGAGGCCCTCGCCGCGGAGCTTGCGCTCGCCGGCGCTCACGCGGTCTAGGAACTGCACGTACGACACGTCCTGCACGAACGCGAACCCCCGCGCGTACCGCAGCTCCTGCACCAACACCTCCACACCCTGCATGTATCATGAGATGAGACTGGCTATAATTTTGATCGATGATATGCATGACGAGATGGATAAGCTAGTGTCACGTTGTTGTGTGTGCAAAGATTCGATTGTTCACTACACTGTGCTTTGCATGTGTCCATGCCGGGATCTGCGCGCGAGTACACGTCAACTTGCACTGCCATCATCGATGGTGATATATATGGCCGGATAGATTGTGGTGCTCGACTGCTTGCACGGTCACTTTCGTGGAAAAACTTGGCCGTCCCAACTGAACTGACACATCTGCTTGTGTACCTAGAGACGCTAGTAGTACGGCTGTTGCTGTCGTTGGTGCAAACAGATCGATCCGTCGTTGGCAGTGGAGCTGATGTCGGTCTAGCTATAGCTTGCTAGTATGTGAATGCGAGCTGTGCAGTACTGTATTTGGTATAACAGTGATGAAGAGTACTCACATGTCTATCTAAGGCCTTGTTTAGTTAACAAAAACTACCAAAAATTTTCAAGATTCCTCGTCACATCGAATCTTACAACACATGCATGAAGCATTAAATATAAATAAAAATAAAAACTAATTACACAGTTTACCTGTAAATCGCGAGAAGAATCTTTTAATCCTAGTTAGTCTATGATTGGACAATATTTGCCACAAACAAACGAAAAGTGCTACAGTACCCGAATCCAAATTTTTTTGCAAACTGAACAAGCCCTATATAGCTTGCTATTGCTAGTATGTGAATGCAAGCTGTGCAGTATTTTAGTTCTTTTTAGATTTTCCGTCTCATCGAATCTTTAGACGCATGTATGGAGCATTAAATATAAACGAAAATAAAAATAAATTACACAGTTCACCTATAATTTGCGAGAGAGAATTTTTGAACCTAGCTAGTACATGATTGGATAATATTTGTCAAATACAAACGAAAGTGCTATGGTGTCCATTTTGCAAAAAATGTTGGAACTAAACAAGGCCTTACATCTTGGCATCTTGCATTATTTAGGTGAATGATTCATATCTATAGCCAAGTACTAATACTTGCTACATTTGTAAATATAATTTTGTTTTTGGGGCACTAGCTAGTCTTATCATATGACTATACTTGACTCATTTTTCTCTAGCTAACTAGCTACACTATAGTGTTCATGACTTAGTCTTGTTATCCAACTGGAATAGTATTATAAAAAACATTATAGCCAATTAACTGCAAATATACCATCAATGATTATTTAAGGTCTTAGCAGTCTAAATTACATTGAATTTTCAACAACTTGCTGTCAAAAGTATTTCTTATTTCTTTGTTTTGTGTTCACGAAATGATATGTATTGTATGGCAGCTTGATAAAATAAACTACATAATGTTTTTTTTATCATAGAGGCAATATAAGATTTTTCACTACTAGCCATCTAAAAACTCCAAAATATTCAGTATGTCTAATTAAGCAGGTCCGTATATAGTATATAGGACAACTGTTTCTCAAAAGAAAAATCAGAAGCTAGGAGTTTAATTTAAGATTCATATAGGAGATTATTCAAATTGGCCAACTAAAAGCTTGTACAAACATTTCAAAGAAAAGGGTTTTGTGAAATTATTGCTCTGGCCTAAACACTCATTATACAAACGTACAACTACATTTATTTTCTACAAGAGCAAAAATGGAAAGTTAGGTGTGTACTTCCTTTTTTTGGTGAAGTGTGTACCCGAACTCCACATGCCTGCCCCTACCGGCGGTGATCCTTTATTAGCTTACGAAATGTGTGGGTGAATAATGTCTACTTAATATCATTCAATAAAAATTACGGAGCTGTTTGGATGATACCAACAAACTGTTATATATAGAGAGTATAGTCATACAAAATGTGGTTTCGAAAAAACAGATTGTGGGTGTGATTTCTGAAAGTCCAAAAGGACTATGATTTTGGTAAAGCCATAGTTCTATAAACTAAAATGCTTGTTGGAGCAAAACACTTAGCAGTTAAAACCAAAAATTTTTGTAAAATCAAAGTACTTATCAAATATTTAAAAAATAGTTTAAATCCAAATAAGGCCTAAAGTGTGCGTGTGTGTGTGTGTTTCATTTCCTTGTGTGCCTTGTTTAGTTCCAAAATATTTGGTGCAAAATGCAAATTTTTTGCTATTTTGCATTTTGGAAGTAAACAAGGGCCTTGTTTAGTTCCGAAAATTTTTGGAAAATGGACACTGTAGCACTTTCGTTTATATTTGATAAATATTGTCCAATCATGAACTAACTAGACTCAAAAGATTCGTCTCGTCAATTTCGACCAAACTGTGCAATAAGTTTTTATTTTCGTCTATATTTAATACTTCATGTATGCGTCTAAAGATTCGATGTGACGGGAAATGTGAAAAATTTTGTAAAATTTTCTGGGAAGTAAACAAGACCAAGGTGTGCTTTGACTCATCGGGTCTCTAAAGCAGCAAGAGTAGATTTTTGTACTAACTTACCTTAGTACTAAAATGTTTGTAGCAACAAAACCATATATAATAACCATATATAACAAGAGTTATATTAGCGAGGCTAACTGTCGAGGCCTTTTTTCAAAAATCTGTTGAGGCTTTGACTCTTCAAATGGATGCATGCAAGTCTTATAAAATTGAAACTATGTAGGAGTAGCTTTGGAATGATATGCACGACAAGGGACTGACAACGGCAGGGCATGCAAGTACGATGTTGACGCTGCACGACCGCCGATGCTGCCCCACAGCTTAGCTTGCACCGTTGTAGTTGTAGCCAGACATGCATTCCTCACACGCCAAAAGTTGAAGACGACAATAATCCAGATCAACCACGACCCAAACTCTTATCATTAACCGATCGAAATCGATCATGTGGCTGGCGTATGCACGTAGAAATAAACCGGCCGCCGGCGGCGGTCATCGATCGTGTTACCTTGTCAACGTCTGCGGCGGTCGTGTCGCTGGCGCCGCCGTAGTACAGCGCGCCCTCGAGGCAGTACAGGACGCCGGCGGCCTCCTTGGCAAGCGCGGCGATGCGCGCGGCGTCGGCCGTCGAGTAGAAGGACGACGGCGGCTGCGAGCGCCAGCTGCCGATGAGGCCCTGGCCCTGGAAGTCGGTGAGGACGGAGCCCTCGACGTAGTCCATGAGCCCGGCCAGCGCGCCGCCGTCGTCGATGAGCCGCTCCTGGTCGGCCGTGAGGTCCGCGGCGGCGGTGTAGAGGAGCCGCACCCAGCGCGCCCTGGCCGGCGCCGGCGCCAGCGGGATCCGCGCGCGCGTTATGATCCCGAACTGCCCCAGCCCTCCCAGCACGGCGTCGAAGAGGTCAGCGTCCTTGTGCTTGGAGCACGTGACCATGTCACCTGTTCCCGTGACGACGTCGAGCTCGAGGACGTTGGATATCTGCGGGCCGTGTCGGAACGCCTGCCCGCTGATGCCGGCGTTGGAGAGCGTGCCGCCGACGGTGAGGTGGAGGTAGTCCGTCCAGGACCGCGGCGTGAGGCCGTGCGCCAGCGCGGCGTGCAGCACGTCCACCCACAGCTGCTCGCCGCCGGCGTCGATGTAGCGCCCGTCCACCGACACGGCGAGCCTGTGGTGGCGCCCTGCTGCGACGGCGAGCGACGCCATGTCGATGACGACGCCGCCGGGGGCCGTGGCCTGGCCCCGGGTGGAGTGGCCGCGGCCCCTGGCGGAGACCGGGAACGGCGTGGCGCTGGCGCTGGACGCCCGCAGCAGCGCGGCGATGTCGGCCGCGCACGACGGGTAGAACACGGCCGCCGGGCGCCGCGCTGCGTCCACGGTCACGTTGGTGCCGAAGTCGGTGGACGCGCGCGCCGTGGCCTCGGCGTCCGTGCGGATGCGCGCTGCGGTGGTATTAATGTCGGCGAGGACTCGGATGATGTCGTCGATGACGACGGACGACGACGACGCGGTCGGAGGCGGCGCCGCTGAGGCGGCGAGCGTGGGCGGGTGCGGGTCGACGGTGAGGGCCGAGAAGACGTAGCTGAGGAGGAAGCAGAGCGCGACCATGGTGGTCGTGGCTCTAGCCGTCGTCATGACGACCGATCGATCCACTTGATGATGGAGCTCTAGCTAATTAACTAGCCGGGCCGGCTCTCTCGTTTTGACGATGTATATATATGCATGTATTGTACACGCAGCAGTGGGGAGCCGTGGGTGGCCTATATATCCCCGGCGATGACGTAGGACGACCGGACCGATGAGAAATACGTACATGAGATCTGCAGACAAAGACGGATCGAAGATATTGGTGTCGTGCAGTGCTAGCTAGCTCTTGCTAGCTAGGTGATCGATGTTGATTAGACACGTACACACATGCATGCATGCATGCATGAAATTGCATTGCAATGTGGTCAGGTCAGGTGATCAGCTAGCCGCAGCCAGCCAGCCATTCACGAACTCTTGACGAGAAATAAAGGAGAAGGGATATACGCTGTACCTACCGTGATCTTGTGGCCAGTGTGTGTGTGTGTGTGTGTGTGGAGAAAAGCTGTATCAATAGGCAGCCGTAGGTCGTATGGTAGCTGCAGACGAGACGACGACTTCCCGAGGAAACGACAAGCAGGTGCATGCAGCGCAGGATGTGAGGACGAAACGGTAGAGCCACTCGATCATGACTAAGGCTTTGTTTAGTTCTGAAAAATGAAAAAAATTCGGTACTGCAGCACTTTCGTTTATTTATGACAAATATTATCCAATTATAGACTAACTAGGATCAAAAAATTCGTCTCGTGATTTACAGCTAAACTGTATAATTAGTTTTTGTTTTCGTATATATTTAATGTTTAATGCATGTGTCACAAGATTCGATGTGACGGAGAATCTTGAAAACTTTTTGGTTTTCAGGGTGAACTAAACAAGGCCTAAGTGAGCATACAAGTGAGTCGACATGCATGCACGATGCATGCATGGTATATATGCTAAAGATCCCCAGCTAGCAGTCTGGCCTTGTGTATGCATGTGCATGTCCTTGTGTATGCATGCATGAGTCGCCGGGTAGTGTAGGACTGCTTTTGTGACCTCCTCTTTTGGGATCGATCGAACGACGACGATATATACATATACTCGATGCAACAAATAAACTTACAGGAATGGGCAGGCACGCGGCGCTTTCATGCACACAACAAAGCTAAGGCATGTCACAAGTCACATGCATGTGACTGTACGTCTCGGGGTCGATTGAGCTGTACGTGACTCATGCATGGCCACTTTACAAGTCACGAAATTTCTGTTGCCGCAGCTTAGCTTCTGCTTCGGTGAATATATATATATATATAATCTCTTGGTACCTATAGAAAAATCATTTAAAATCACGATATGGTTTTCAAAAATTAACTTTGACTTCTTGTTTTTATAAAAATATTTATCACAAAGCAGTATATGTATATTTTTATGAAAGTATTTTTCAAAACAAATCTATTCATATAGTTTTCATATTTTTATAACTCAATAGTTTAAAAGTTATTCATAATTTATATTTTTAATGTTTTACTCAAACCTTATACAAAACGACTTCTTTTACATGTATGAAGAGAGTATATTCTGTGCAATACCACACGGTGAGAGTGCAAAAACTTTATATACAAAACACGGCCTCGTAATGGATCACGAACGCCATGCAAATGAAATTGTCGTCATGCACACATGGACGGTAATCACGTTTTTACTGGTGGTGATCGACGCAAAGGTAGTGGCCGGCCGAGAAATGCAGAACGGCATCTCTCTCTCTGTGCTCCGTCCCCGGGCGGGTCAGTGGGTCAGGCACTTCGATTGATTACCTAGCTCTCTGATGGCCTGCACTGGGCCATATATGTGCAGACAGGCACTGCACAGTCCGGCACCGACCATGCACCACGGTCTCGATGATTTTGTACACAATATATACACTCTTCTATTCCAAAATAAGTGCATACCTCACTTTCTAAGTAATCAAATCTTTTAAATTTGGCTAACTATACCCAAAATAGTATTAATATTTATATATTTAAATAAATGATTATGAAACCAATAAAATTATTTTCTTTTCTGGCGATAGGCACGAATTTCCCTGTTCCTTGTGACAGAGATAGAATTCTAGACCTAGTGGCTAGGAATTTTCCTGTCAACGTCATACCAACAAGTAAAGAGAGCATTAGTTAATACTCCCTCGGTCACAAATTATAATTCATATCAATAATCTTGGAGAGTCAAAGTTTTTCAAGTTTGACCAAATATATATAGCAAAATAATAACATTTTTTGTACCAACCAAGTATCATCATTAGATTCTTTGTTAGTTATATTTTTATAGTGTACCTATTTTATGACATAAATCTTTATATTTCTCTCTATATTTTTTGTTAAATTTGTATATATATATATATATATATATATATATATATATATATATATATATATATAATATCATGCACGCACGGTGCATAACACAGCCTTGTTTAGTTCTAAAATTTTATACAAAATAGACAATGTAGTACTTTCGTTTGTATTTGACAAATATTGTCCAATCATGGACTAACTAGGCTCAAAAAATTCGTCTCGTAAATTACAGGTAAACTATCTAATTAATTATTTTTTTATCTATATTTAATGCTTCATACATGTGTCGTAAGATTCGATGTGACGAGAAATCTAAAAAAATTATAATTTATTTTTGAACTAAACAAGGTCTAAGAAAAATGTTTTTGTCATGATATGTGTATGCATTATATATGACTCAGGAGCATATGCATGCAGGATCCTGACGCCACTGCACACGGGATAGATATTGCTATGGATTTGTAGCATGACCAGTATGCAGACATGTCCCCCAGCCGTACGCATGCGGATCTGAGTGACAACGACGACAACGACTCAGCTACGGAACTGTTTGTAACACCCTAAAATTTTCTTGTTTTTAAAATAGTTAAATTTAATTTATTGAGTCAATTTTGTGAGCATCAAAATATAGGAAAAATAATAATTTTTGGGAAATTAAAATTCAATATAAGTTTAGAAAACTTTTTGATGCATTCATGCGGCAACACATTTATTTATGTGATGTGTAGAATTTACAAAGAGTTTTGAATTCAAATTCCTTTTGAAAAATGAGCTTTGAAAATTTATTGAAAAATTAAAAGAAAAAACCCTATTCCCTCTCCCTCTCTCTCTTTTCGGCCTGGCCTACTCTCGGCCCACGCCCCCTCTCCTTCCTCTTGGGCCGAGGCCCAGCATGCCTGCAGCAACCGCCAGCCCACCTCCTCTCTCCCTTCTCCCTCTTTCGCTGACAGTGCTGGCCCACCCGTCAGCTCCACCTTCTTCCTCCAACTGCCTCCTCCCCTCTCTCCCTTTGCAGCCGAAACTGCCTGAGCCGCCCGCTCCCACGTTCTCCACTCGCTAGCCCCCACGCCTTGGCGATTTGAGTTGCGTGCGAGCCCGAGCCCCATCCTCTCTCCATTCCCCTCTCTCCCTGCCCCTGCCTTCGCCTTGGAGCGCGCAGCAGCCGTAGCGAAGGACGCCGCCGGCGACATCCACGCTCAACTCGAAAACCGAGCCGTCCCCGCTGAAATTGGTAGCGCTGGTGAGCTCATCTTCTTTCCTGCGCTCTTTTTGACCAATTTTCGCGTGAATTGGTGCCCTCTAGCGCTCTAGCCGCGTGCTCCGGCGAGCTCCATGGCCGCCGGCCATGGAGCATGCCTTGCGGGCGCTCCCCTGCCGCGCAGTGGGCAGGGGTAGGTTCGCGTCGTCCATCTCTCTCTCCCGGTGCTTTCGGAGTTGAAAACCTCACACCGTAGCGCCGTAACCGCCGACGCAGGTGACCTTCTCGCCGCCGTTCATGGCGCGCCGCCGCCTCCCTCCTCCCCTCCGGCCGCCAGCCCCCTCTCTCTCCCCTTTTGTCTAATCTTGGCCGACCATCGCCGATCCAATGGCCAGAATCGTCCCGTACCCCTTCGCGGGTCTTTTTGTTAAAGAGACCCCCGACTTTTGGTTAATCAACCCGCAGTCTAAAGCGTCATCTAAAAAATACATTTTCGGTTTTTGAAAGCGTAAAATCGTTTACTCAGATTCAAAATACGTTTTTAGATATTACAGTTTTGCCACTGATTTCATTTAGCTCATAAAATATTCGTTTTAACTCCGATTTGACCCGTTCAAATTGCGTTAGATTCGTAATCACGAGATCTACGTGTTAGTAAACTTGGTTTAACAATTTGAAACTTTTTAATTTTATGACCCTATTTAATTAATTACTTTTCTATATAAAATCTTAGAAAAATCATAACATCTCCGTTTTAACTCCGATTCGATCCGTTCAAGTTGCGTTAGTTTCATAATTTTATAAGCTTCGCGTTGGTATCATTGTTGTCTAGGTTTACCACTGTTAGGTTTCCTAGATAAATACAAGTCTGTAGATAGCCTTTGCGGTCTCGTTTAATGTGTAAATTTCGCGTCGTAACTTCGTTTTCCGTGAATTTCTCGTTGACGTGATCGTAGCAGCGCGTAGATGATTTTAGAAAACTTTTATTTACATTTATTTACTGCTGGTGTACTGTTCTAATTGTAATCTTGTTTGCTTCGTGTATGTCTGTCTCCGATTGTTTGTGTGTTGATGATCGATGATCGAGAATTGACAGTGGGCATTACTTCGGTGATCAAGATTAGAGCCTTGGAAGCAAGTAAGATCAGCAGGACCAGCAGGAGCAATTGGATTAAGGCAAGTATAGCATTTGGGTTTTAATTCTATGACCATGATATTGTAACTAGATTAATATAAAGCAACAAATGATAATAATGACTTTTTAGCAACTTGAGGATTTATTCGTAAGTGATAACCGGGATGAAAGTGCAACCATGAGGGCTATGATGGCTCTGGCTTTAGTCAAGTATGAGTAATTTTTCTAGCTTGTTAGAGGTTACCCGTGTGGCGCAAATGGGGGATAGCAGACCGTGGATTCTCTGCGGGGTAGAATCACACGGACTGACTACCGAAACCAAGCGGCCCTAACTTGTTAGACGAACCTTTGAAAGACTTCATAGTGATCCCTGCCGACCTACCTTGGTAGTGGGTTACGTGGCTGATCACCTCGGACGAAAGGGTAAATCATGACTCATGGGTAAAGATGTACAACCTCTGCAGAGTGTTAAAAACTGGTATACTAGCCGTGCTCGCAGTCACGAGCGGCCTTGGGGATTCTTACATTATGGGTGATGAATCTTGTTGTGTTAAGATACTCATTGTTTATTGTTTAATGCTCTATATTATTTATGTCACATGGATCATGAGACCGTGGGATCTATACTATCTAGTTGTTATACTTGCGGAGTTCGTCTTGGACTCACTCTTGCTATCTCCCCCACACCTCAGAAGAAGTATTGGGCTTGTGATCAACCAGTCAGTTGGATCCCGTAGAGTGAAGTTGACACCCGAAGTTTAGAGCTTCCGTGGTTTGCTGCCTAAGGTTATTATATAATTTATGCGTTGTCCTTTAATATTACCCCTTATTTGTAGCTATATGTGAGGTTTGTCTTCTAAAACTCACATATGGTGCATATCTGATTTTAATCTTAAAATCGGATGTTACACTGTTTCTTTCTCGGATAATACTTTGCCAGCTGAAAAAAGGTTACGGCTGCTGTTGCTGCTGATATATGATATATTATTGTTGTTGATTTATTATGAAAGAAAAATATTGTTCTATAGTTAAAAAACAGCGTTGATAAGTTCAAGTGAACATATACGTCAGACGATATCGAGACGACGACGATCGACACTGACTTGCTGCGATCTGAACCATGCATGACGAATTAAAGTTAACAATGCAGCAGATCTCTTCATTTTTCCTGCAAGAACACCGCGCACGGGTAGACGCGCGTACGCACGCATAAACTGGGTCATGGAACAGATGCTGCTAGCTAGCTGCATACTAAAGTTGAGAATCTATATATCTATAGCCTAGCTAGCGCGGGTTTTGCCTTCATGATCATACAGGATCCTGGATAGAGATGGTGCTCGCGTATATCTATCCCATATATATCATCATAGAACGACTTCTGTACACTACAAGCGACTATCCATGACGACGACACACACAATATCTATACAGTATGTCAGTGCACATATAATTTTTTTTCGAGCCAGTGTATATCTCTATAACTAAAAGATATGGAAATGACTCATCTACCACACCCAGTGGCGGAGGAAGGAATTAAATTAAGGTATGGCGAGGTGCCGAACTAGATAAGTATATAGCTACTTAGGTAGGGTAAGATCTAAAACTAGGCTATAATACATTTAGCTTATGCATGGGTTCCATCTCTTCGATCTCGGCTCCACATCACTTTCAATCTCCATTTCTACCTGTCCAACTACCATCATATTTCCATCTCCTCCTCTTCAATTGCAGCCATATAGCCTCTTCAAACTCATCAGAGTCATTAAGTACACAAGAAATAAAATAAACAATTGATCAAATTAGAGAATTAGATTATCCTTACCATGATCGTTTGTTGGCTGACGAATTGGCGTAGTCGCGTATGCTTACACGTGCACAGGACCAATGCGCTGCTGGTCACAGATCCACAGAGAGATTAGGGATAGATCGATTGAAACTTAGGAAGGCACGATGCCATGACGGCGCAGGGCGACGAGTCGCAACCTCTCAGTGCAGCAGGAAGGGCACATATACCAGTTCAGCTATCAACATATATACATTCAGAGTTTCAGACGTCATGTTCTTCTTCTTCAGAGCACTTAAGAGTAGCAGCTCGCGACACCTTCAAAGTGTTCATGGTAGAGGGTGATTTAGCAGGTAAAGTTGCTGGGAAATTGAGGTATGGCCAGCGCCATACCTTGCTATATGGGAAGCTCCACCCACCACACCCATAGTGAAGCCACAACTCTCATCCCTTTTAGTCATGATAGGCTATCCCATCAACCTAGGCCCCACTAACCCATGCATGCAAAATTATTTTAGCGAATTTAAAAAAGTCATAACTTTTAAACCGAAGATATAAATTAAATTTTGATTGCACCATTAAATTTCTCATAACAAATTCTTCAAAACAAGATCACACATGGATATATTTAGATAAAGTTTTATTAATTAATATTTATCTCTACAACTAAAAATTATGGAGAGGACCCATCCACAATTTTCATCCCTTTGGTGGTCTTTTTTACTGCGCGATGACACGCTATGCCATCAACCTAGGCCCCACTCACTTATGCATGCAAAATTGTTTTAGTGAATTAAAAAAAGTCATAACTCCTAAACTAGAGATATAAATTAAATTCTGATTGTACCATTAAATTTTTTATAACAAATCCTTCAAAACAAGATCACACATGGATATATTTAGATAAAATTTTATTAATGAATATTTATCTTATAAAGATAAAATATTTTGTTTTATTAAGTAGAAACAATATTCTAGGTTCAACAGACAATGTTCTGTCTTTGTAAAAAAAATGTTATCGATTTAAAAGAATAGTATTTTGGTTTTAGGTTTATGAAACTGATATTACAATATACATAAAAATACATAAATACATGACATAGATAAAAAAAATCTAGAGTAAAAAGCATAAGAAAAAACGTAAAAACACAAAATAGAGAAAATTTTCAAATAATATCAAAGGGTTACTTTTTAAATATCGTAAATATATTTATAGAACATTAACATCACTAAATACATCGTAGAACATCATTAAATATATTATAGAACATCACATCTATTATAGATTACATGTATACTAAGTGAACACCGTAAAAAACATCATAGAACATCACATATATATTACGTAAACATGACATAACACAATATAGAACACTAAATATATACTACATATATATCACATATATATAGAAAATAAAAATAAAAAATAAAATTACTAAGAAAAAAAATATAAAAACAGACATAATTAACAAATGATAAAAAGTGCATAGAGCAAATAAAAATAATGAATAATTTAAATTAGGATAAAAATAAGATTAAAAAGAAATAAAATATAAAATAAGAATGAAGAAACATAGAAAATCTGAAAAGAAAAAATAAAAACAAATAGAAGCAAGGAAGAACAATAAAAATAAAACAAAAAAAGAAAATAAAAGGTAAAATTAAAACAAGAAAAGAATAAGGAAAGGACAAAAAATAAAATAAAATCGAAAAAAACTGAAAAGAAATAAAAAATGAAGAATATAGACAGAAAAAATAAAATAACAATAAAAAAACATAGAGTATGTGGATTTTAAAACCCGTAACAACGTACGGGCATTAATCTAGTAAAATGAGGCCTTGTTTAGTTCCTCAAAAATTTTGCAAAATTTTTCAGATTCCCCGCCACATCGAATCTTTAGACGTATGCATGAAGTATTAAATATAAATATAAATAAAAACTAATTACACAGTTTGATCAAAATTGACGAGACAAATCTTTTGAGCTTAGTTAGTCCATAATTGAATAATATTTGTCAAATACAAACGAAAGTGCTATTATTTTTATTTTGCAAAATTTTTTGAAAGTAAACAAGGCCTTAAGAATGGCAAAAACTCACGGGTCATCACAACTCCCTCTGTCACTGTCGTGCGGTCCTCCTAATAGCTTTTCGTCCAAGATTCGCTCGTATCCATCTGAATCCTGGCTTTCTCATCGAGCTCACTATACTAGCTAGCTAGCTCTGCTAGGGCTAGGCCACGTCTTCTCGGGACGGCAGCTGAACGAAGGTTTTTTTTTTTTTTTTGACAGAACGAACGAAGGTTCCTTGAACGCAGCAGCACCGTAGTCTTTTGCATGAACGCAGCAGCACCGTAGTCTTTGCATTTTGCCAGTCCCAAGTCTCTAGCTTTTTTTTTTTTTTTTTTTGCGAATTCCCAAGTCTCTAGCTATGAGCTTACAGAGTACTCGTACTCCTTCCAAAGTGTTTTTTTTATTTTCAGACTTTTTATTTGATCATTTGTCTTATTTAAATATTATTTATTTATTTTAACTTGTTTTGTCAATAAAAACACTTTAATTATGATTTATTTATTTTGCTATTTTTATTAAAAAAATTAAATAAAATGAACGGTCAAACAAGAAATGTGAAAGTCAAAAACTACATTTTCAATGGAACCGAGTGAGTATCTCCTAACTTCAGAGTTGACGCATGCACTTGCAGCAGCATCAGTTCATTCAAAGATACTGTAGCTAGATGGCCATGCATGCACGCCACAGCCGACAAGTTCCATCGAGATCGTCCATCTGTGATCTGTCCTTTTCTATCGTGGGAGATCTTGCCAGGATCGATGCTGAGAGAGCTGAGATCGGTGTCGGATCGCAAACGATGGCTACTGCTAGTACATACTGCTGGACAAAGGGCAATCCATCGGTGTGTGTGGACGTGGAACAATGCAACCTAGCTCATCACTTTAAGTAATAGCAACCCAACGGTCTTTCTTAAATTCGCTCTCTAAATCCTTATTTGAAGAGCCATTCTAATAAAAATAGCTCATATCCCTATGCTTTGTACCCTTACTCTTTAGTTCTAGAGAGCCAGCTTCGTTCTTTAATTTCTAAAAGCGAGAAATCAGGAATAGAGAATGAAAATAAATGAAAATATTTGCATTGGAGTCTTGGACATAGTTGAAGAAACTGTTGGATGGAGACTTTTAGAGTTGCTTCAATCCGATTAGGTTCCTTGATCCCTGTGCTGATACTTGCTTTGCTAGATTAATGACTAAATATTTTTTCGGCGGTAGGTAATGCATATGTACGTCGATAGCGAGGTGTCCTGGATCAGTCTTTTATAATTAGATGTGTGCGTAGAGCAAGGACACGTTCATGTTTGTACTATATGTTTCGGAAAAAAAAAAGACTGGCCATTCACATGAGTGTGTGATTTCAGAGGTAATCATACGTATCATCCATCGAATCCGACCAGGATACTTTTGAACTAGCTGTTGATTATTGCATATAATGTTGGAAAGCAACTCGTGCCCCGGCTTAGGAGAATGGAATCCAAAGAAGAGATATCCTGCACTTTGTGCGTTGACGTTGACGACGCAGAAACTAACCGCACACATCAATAATATGAAAGTGAGGTTAGTGTAAAATCAAACTTTCTGCTCTTTGATTGGACACTTGTGTGCATGTTTTCTTAATTAATTTCAGAAATTATTTTTTATATTTGCAAAACTATAATTAATTATACTAGAAACGTATCATGTGCGAGCTGCAGGAATTGCGGATGATTGAAATAAAATTAGACAACATAACTACTTATATGATGAAGAGACAAATAAACTATTATAAAATATTTTTAGTGGATAACGTGGCACCTGGATATTGAAAAGAAAATATATGTCTCTTTGACGTGTGTATATTGTAGATATATTAGTGCACTGTAATTACATCTGATAGTTGACTGATGAGGTAGACATTACTTGTATTTCGAGATATAGTTCTTGTAGGATTTATGATTACACACGGATTAGATTTAAACTCACAGGTGGAGGAGTTTAAATGAAAAAAATCTCAGACGTTGGATCTAGATCATGTGACCTTAATTAGTGGTTGCATAGGTTGCACAAGAAGCTGAGTTTTATATAATACGTTGCCATATAAGATATATGATAGAGACTTTTCTTTTGCATCGAAGAAGAAGAATGGTCCATGCACGATCCTTGGGGGGAGGATAAATAATTGAGCTGCTAATTTGGTGGATGAAATGGGCCAACTTGGGCCCGTTTGAATTCACCATGCAAAATCTGGCACTCTCATTGCACCAATTCGATGGGAACTTTTCTTTTTTCATTTCGTCTTTTGTACCAATCAGACATGTCCGGTTGCTTACTCCGCCTAAGGGCGTTTGTAATTTATATGACCAACTCAACCAATAAAGAGTGTGGCGTTCCTCAAGAAAAAAATATAAAGTGTTCTTTTTTATGTAGGCATTGTTTAGATCCAAAACTTTTTAGATTTGGGAACTGCAATACTTTCGTTTGTATTTGATAATTATTATTCAACTATGAACTAACTAGACTCAAAAGATTCATCTCATAAATTACAAATAAACTATGCAATTAGTTATTTTTTAATCTATATTTAATGCTCGATGTATGTACCGCAAGATTCGATGTGACGGAAAATCTTGAAAAGTTTTTGAATTTTAGGTTCAACTAAACGAGGCCTAACTGACCGAGAATAGATGGCATGAAAAAGTTTAGTCCTCAACGAACAACGGTACACTCTCGGTAAGGATGGGGGCAGTGCTCCAAACGGGTACTCGTGATTTTTTCTAGTGTAACTAAATAAACTAAATAAAAAATAAAAGAAAGAATTGTTTATTTAGTTTATTAAATTACAATGAAGAAAAAACCACGAGTATCTATTTAAAGAGCCATCTCCTTGTACTTAACTCTCGGAAAATACCAATAAAAAAAACTCTCGAAAAATAACATGCATATGGAGTGTGGCCTCCGCGCGGGCGCCGATGCGTGGTCTTGTTAACAATAAGAGCAGGTACAATAATAGGTTTATAGCCAAGCTAATGCTGATGTAGAGGAGAGAAGAGAGGAGAGAGATGATACCTTAGCTCTTATGTAAGCACCAAGCTGAGCATGAATGCATAGGCAGTGGTGGGCCTAAATAACAAGTATTGTGAGATACAATAGGAAAGAGAAGGTGTTTTAGAGACGAGTATGAGACAACTTATTGTATAATTTAGCTCTAATCACTTGGCTTATAGTCAAGCACTTACCTCTATTTATTGACCTTGCTCTAACGGTGCACTCTCCCTGCCCAAGGCTCGTGGACAGCGCGGTGTATATATGTTCTACCGTACTTTGCAGCGGCGGCGCCAAGCACCTACGCGCAGCACGCGCGCTTCAAGATCGCCAGCAGCATCGTCAAGGGCCCCTGCTGGCTCTCGTCGGCGCCACCTTCTTCAACTACGCGGCGTGCCTACTCGATCGATCGGCTACGCGATCACCTCGCTACCACGGGCGACGAGTACAAGAACGTAACCTCAAGATCGAGTTCGACATCAGCAGGTAAGCGGTGGCCATGTATAACTGATATATACTACTTCTGATAAGACAGAGAAATACAACTCTGCTACATCTATAACTGAAATAAGTACGTTTACCACCAAAAAAAGAACTGATATAAGTACCATACACAGTCATGCATACACCATCAGCATCTTTGTACCCCAGTGATACTGATACATATAGGAGTACCGAGTACCATATATAGTGACATGACGGTTCACATCATCCACTACTAGGCTCTGGTGAACCATGCCGAACATGTTTGCACCTTGTGCATCTCCTAATAATATAGTACTGCCACCACTACCACTGCTGTTACGACATCAGCCTTTTTTTCTTTCATACAAACGGCACTCGAACTGCAAAATACTAACGCAGTAGCTCGCTACGCGCGGTTCCTCTTGAAAGCATCCTCGAGAACCGAGAAGGAGCAGAGCGCGGTGTCGCCGCCGCGCTTCAGAGTGTACAGCCGGCACAGCGCGCGGCCAGCCACCTTCCACGCGAAGCCGCACTTGGCGATGTCGTTCCGAGACATCGCGTACTCGTACACCACCTGGTACACCGCGCAGGCCTCGTTGAGGAGATCCAACTGCTCCCTTGGGCTCTGTTCAAACTCCTCGGCCTCGTACAGTTTCTGCAATATCCCCTAGTTCTTAGGACAGCCGTTCGAAACTTCAATGTGACAAAAAAGGGCAGGGTTACTAACCCGCTTGTACTCTTGGTAGAGTTGTCGGTAATTGTTGTTCTTTTCTGCCTTGTCCTCCAGCTTACAAAGGTCAGTGCTCTCTCGCAGGTACTGATAATAAAGAGACCTCCAACGGCCCTTGTAATCTTCAGATACTTTTACCTCAGTGAAGCACGACAGGGGCACTATCTCTGAATAATAAAAAGAGAAGAAAAAAAACAAAGGGTATTGTAATCAATTACCTTTTCTGCTGTCAACGGAAACGAGGGGGATGAGACCTACATATCAGGAACTTACTGATTTCAGGATCAATTTCAGACTCCTTCAACATTACTTCATCATAGATTTTGCCCAGCACAGACGTCGATGTGTAAGATTTCTTTTCATCGCGTTCCATGAAGTGTGGGTATTTCTTGACCTTCAGCTCTCCAGGAACAGTGATCTATTTGGAAGCCAGATTGGCAAAATAAGATAAAAACCTTGACATTAAAGCATGGTACAAAATTATTCTCTTACATAGCTTTTTCACAAAATATATAAAAAATAATTAAGCATAATCCAAACCCACTGTTCATCTATTTCTTCTCTGAGTTCATGTATTATTTCATCTGGATTGTCTCTGTCAGACGTATACATCTCTCATTCTCTTCAGTCAAATGATTCTCACATCGAAACATGATACACAACATGAGGATGGTCCAACACCGAATTTATGAGCCCAGGATGGTAAGTTACCTTGTTCCCTTCCTTTGGAGCATCCAAAGCCAAATAGTAAATGTCAACCAAATCAAGCATCTTCTTCTTTATCGCTTGCCGTTCACTCTTTGGAACGCCGCCTGTCAAGAGCCGATCCATAAGCGCCAGCCAACAATTGGAAGCTGCACCTAGCACATAACTGAAAGGCAGAAAACAAAAGATGTTAAGACTAACTTTTACAGTGAAGCAAACTAAGGATTACCACTTCTTTTCTGACTCTGATGTGGGCATGTGGCTTTTCTAATATATTAGAAAAGAATTTTCTTATCTAAAATTCTTTTCTAATATAAAGCCAATAGAAGATTAAAGCACCTAAACCAATTTTTATGTTATCACAATTTTTCTAAACAATATGAGAATAAAACTTGCACTCCATAGGTTATTCCCGCCAAACTTGACGATTATATAATTGTTACCTAATACAATCCATAAGGTGGTGGGGGATATTTTAAAATAAGGGTTATTTCTCTTGGATCCATTGGGCATTAAAATCATGACTTATGCGTTCATAGCATGTATGGTACTTTTTTAGTGTCAAGACATTCTCCAGCCTTCTTAGTGGCAAATAAGCACATCAATGGAACTACAAGGATACAGAGGAAACCAGCCTTGTCAGTTAATACCTGGGTGTAAATCTAGCTCTCAAAAATTCATGGAATAAGAGACTTTCCAGCTTGGGTCCAGTATAATCCTGAGGCTTCTTTAGTTCAGTCTTTGTTGGTTGTATTCTCCGAACCCATGGCTTGCGTTGTTTGGTGAAGCCCTCCAACAACTAGAAAGGTCAAATTTGCAGTAAAGTGACAATTCTTCTCAGAGGAAACAAAACGACAGAGCAGAATATACGGCTACATCAAAACATATGGTTGCTAAATGAATAGTACAAAAATAAGAAAACGTATGGTTGCTAAACGAACAGTATAGAAGTGCTATGGCATAAGGTTGCCAATGAGGGTGCCCTCTGGTGCTTGGCAGGGGCATCCGCATTTCATAAGCTCTTTGCTAGGTCGCTCGTCCTAGGTTACATACTTTTACCTTCACTGGGATCATATTAGGCTACTCATCAGGCATGGAGTTTTGCAAAAGTGCAGTAAAATTCTAGCCTAAAGTGCACCTTACTATACAAATGGCTAAGCTGTGATTTAAACAAGCAATTAGTGGTAACTACTAACATGAATTTAGCAATGAATAAGAACCATCTTTCATAGCCAAGGAACAGAACAAACACATAATATAATACTAATGGCAAGCAAGGTAAACTATGCATGAACAGTTCTTGATAAACAATACACAACCTGTGGGTTTCTTGAGACCCAGTATAAGTCGCCATCAAAATCGCTGTTGGCCATTTCATCTGCCAATGATCGTGGTCCACAGGTGGGAAAGAATATGGCATATTTGGAATTTCCCACAATCTTCTCCAAACCATCAATATATGTTGCAGTCAATATATGTATATCGCCAAAGTGTAATCCAGGATGTTTATAGACAAGAACCTTTCCAGAAAGTTGGCCGTTGTCACTGTTTAATGATATAAATTGAGTAAGAAAAAGAGCTCACAATTAGTCTTTTGGACTGATTCAAAAAGTTGGTAGAACCTTAACTAAGTTCATAAAAAAACTAAAACTCTAGAAGCCCCAGATATTTTATGAAACACGAGAGAAGACCCAAATATTTCATAACAACAAAGCTTTCTAGTCAAAAGAAGGTTTGGTCAGGATATAAACCTAACAAGTGAAATACACAGAAAAAAAATCGAGAGACAGAAATAGAGGACAAAATGTAAAAAAAGAAAAGAAAAAGAAAGGTACAAGAAATAGTAACAATAATCATATGCACAAGTTTTTGTGTTATACCCTGATAATATGCCATATCCGAGAACATGCATAAGTCACAAGAAACCATATTGTCAACCTAGTTACCTTGCTGATTGCATTAGCCTAGCATATTAAATTGTCATGAAACCCTATTGAGAACTTCAGACCAATCTAATAAAATCAGATTATATTACAAAACATCTGCTTCTCTTGCAAGATGTTTTCCTCTTTCAAGGCAGAGGACAGTCACAATGCTAAGAAAGTAAGAAATATCGAAGGCAAAAAAGTGTGTTTGTTAGCATTTAGCGTGTGTCTGTTATTACAAATGCTTGAATGGCTCTACTTGCAAGCTTGCTAATAGAAAGGATGGTGTGTGTGCACCGACACACTACACAGAATTCACCCTGATCCTCATTTCTTAAGTCCTAAAATCTTTTACATTCTCATGTTCCTACTAAAACAAACTGTAAAGTATGCAAATAGATCCAAGGAAAGTAAGAAAGGTTCGTCTCACAAAGACTGTTCTTTCTAAAATTGGAATGTCTAAACAAAACATGGGGAACCAGAAAGATATAAATGAAAGACCATTCAGTTCAAGAGATATGGCAGAAATTGCTGGCATACAGTATAATACAAACTTGGTCCCGTTTCAGAGTCCCAGTGGGATCTGTTGTGCCCATCAGATAATAAGTATCATCAATTGGGATCCTTCCTTCTTTAAGTCCTTTTCTTTCTACCTTAGCCATTAGAGCTAGCTGAGATTGCAAATACGCCTCATCTTCTGGTTGAATTCCAGAAAGAATCATTCGCGCTGACATTGAATCATCCAGGTCCGCATGGTTAAATGCAACTGCAAAAGCGGATCATGTTAAGAGAATATAATAACCAAGGCCTAAGAGTTACTAGTTAAATGACCAAATGTAAACTTAAAAACGGAAAAATAGTTGGAACACAACAATTGCACCAGACACTCAACACAGTACAACTTCTATAATTGTAGCATTAGCACATGACTATAAATCTCGAACTAACCTTCCAGTGAATTTCTCGGTCTATGGCGGGCATTATTGACATCTTCCAGTGCATTCCTTAGAAGGTCCAGAAAAAACTCTTCTCGAACCCGACCATAGTGAAGTAGTGAAATTAAGAACCTTGATGTAAATGCCCTTTTAGGCCGGTAGCTGAAAAGGTGCATGAGGGAGTTTTCTTTAAGGATCTTTTTGCATTAGTTCAAATTTACTCAGATATAAGTAATATCATAATACCTAAACCAACAGATAAGGCTTACCTTGTAGTAATTACTTCCAAAGAGTTAAATGACTTCTCTCCAAATGAATTTTCATCGCCGTGTATTTTTATCATTGATGGTCTTATATGAATTGTGTTAGCAGGAAGCTGTAACACATGAGGTTTGTCCATTACAGATTTTGCTGTAAGGAACTAAGGACTAAGTAGGCAAAGACATGTTGAGAAAATTGGCTGAATTAGGGAAATCACCTCTCACCCATGAGAGGAGGGGGGTTGACTTTTCATATATACAAACTCTAATAACCAGGATACTTAAATATCCATAATGTTGTAATGTTGCCATGATATATTGTAGAGACAGAAGCATTGCATTTTCAAGTTACACAAAGACATAAACAGCAGGTCTGATATATACCAAGATTTGAAATGGAAGATAGTGTCCAAAGCAACTATTCCTGATGAACAGGTTAATTAAACAATAACAAGCATTCTAAATTATGGCTCAAGCCATACAGGGTGACAAACACATACCCTTTTATCAGCTAGAAGAGTTCCCTTTACAGCATATCCATTATGGAACATCCGGAACTGAATTAAAAGAGGCTAGAGTATTTAAAAAAAAAACAAGAATCGATCAGTTAAGCAATAGAGCTTGTGAGAAATATCAGAGTAAACTGTCGTATCATCTAGTCCAAGAAATACATGTTTAGTGGTGAGATGTTGATGCCCCTTTGAATCCACAGCATCCTGTGCAAGGCATAAAAGGTAAATATTAAGTACAGAATACTTAATGAACTTTAATGGTTAACTGAAAAACTGGCATTAGCTAGAAATAGCAGGTCACATACCTTCAGAAAGTTTCCCTTGAAGATACTGCTGGGGCAGTTTCTAGCTAAATCTACTGATATTAAGCCAGTCCCATCAGTATGAATCAAGTCTTTACCATCTTGAACAGCAATTTCTCCAGATTCTTCCTGAAAATTGAACCAAATAAAAAATGGCATCCGGTATGCAGCAAAAATATCAGAGAGGAAGGAGTATGTACCCTGCAAGGTTCATCGTCGATTATTTTAACATTAACCTTTGAGAAGTCAACATCCAATTTAATAGTTTTGGATAAGATCAAAGCAAACCTGCATCATTCCCTCCAGAACAGTATAAGTAAAACTTTACTAAATGAACAGGATAGCTGGGTGCTAGTGCAGACTTAAACTAGGACAAAAGGCAGAGCCATGTTGTGGGTGTTGTAACATTCTGTCTGCAGTAGCAAGGCCATGAGAAGGTGCAGCATAGTAATGGATTTGGGTTTAGAGGAAACAAGTAAAATAAGCTGTACCATGACAAGGGTGCCAGGTGTCAAGGTCCTACAGAGTACCCCACTTATTTGGGTACCTTTCAAACACAAAATTAAGAAGTATTTGTTTTGGTGCTGAAATCTTATGTTTACGCACAAGACTACCCATTAGAGGAAGAGGGACATGGAAACAGAAAAGGCCATCGATGTGCACAAATTGTAAAAGTATCACCAAGTCTAATCAAACTTTGTGTTCCCATAACACAACACCACTTTTTGGTTATTATATCAACAACCCAAGCTCCAATGGATACAGCAAAAGTAGTAGATTTAATTTCATGCACCAAGTTTACATAATAGACTATCAAGTACCACAAGACATCGCTATATATTTGGAATAGATGTCTTTGTATTCATGATTGCTTAATACGGAGGTGAAATAAAACAGCATAAAATGGTTAACCTGGACAAATACTTGGCCACAGTAGGAGCATTGTTTATGTGCATAAAGAGTCTGCGAGCCTGATTGACTGTATAGTCAGCGAGTTTGTAAGGGTAATCCCTTTCCCATCCAGACTCCATGCGAACAAAATAGCACCTAACAGAAGGGCTCAATTTTTTGTTTTTCTCTTTCTTCTTTTCCTCTTTTAGCTTCTCTGTCTTCCCTCCATCTTTATGAACTGGGAAAATAGCAGACCAGTAAAGACAAATCATACAGTCAACATGCAGCTAGAAACATGAGACACCACTTCTAGGAGAAGGAAAAATGCTTAGCAGTTAGCACTTTCTGTACACAAAGCGATGGATACCTAGTAAACTAGTGCATTGTCCTCTTGTTATCTAAACAGTCAAGTAGTTTATTCCAAAATTTAAGGACCCTCATTGAGACATATTTCCTTGGAATTTTTTTACAAACTTCTTATAATTCCATTCCTTACTCATACAAACTTCTTATAATTCCATTCCCTTGCTTTACGGGTGCATGGATTTGTGCCATGGTGGTGCATACATGGTGAAAAATTAGCCCTAATTACTGTTTTTTACATTTTGGCATGGGTGCACCCCACAATGAGTATAAGTAGCTCCCCACCCCTGACAAGAGCTATGCCACAGCTTAATCTTGCTTTGGTTTAGGTCTGGTGAGAGTAACAAGGAAGACAAAGTTAATGTATGCTTTATCATTAGTAGCATAGTGCACATAGCCATCTTGACTCCCATGTGAACTTTTATTAGATTATAGATTTCCTGGTAAGGAAGTATAGACAAAACTGACAAGCTAACAGAGTCAAGGTTTACCAGTTTCTACTTGCCACAGGATTTATAGTCCCCAGTTCCCAGCTAGCATAAACCATCTAACGTGATGTTTAGATTTAGATATTCCCAACAGATGTAAACATTGGTCTAACGAGGTTTAATATGATGGTTCTAGCTAAGACCCTTACTATGTGGTGTGTATTATTGTTAGAAAAGAGAAAAGAGGCCATGGCCTAACCAATACTTGATGGGCCACCCATAATAGCCCACAAGACTGAGTCATCCTATACGCATGTACACTGCAATTGGCTGTTGATTTCTAGTTACTGCTCTTCTCTAATTTGTTGTAATATAAGTGAATTGCCCACCTCTCCCCATCAGCTGAAGCTTTTGGGTTGAACTGGTCGGTGCATGCAACTCAATATGGTATCAAAGCCAGAGGTCTCGAGTTCGAATCCTGGTTAGCGCAATTAAATAAAATAATTGCTGCTCGCTCCTATTCCACGTTTGAGGCCTGAGGGAGCCTCCACGTGAGGGGGAGTGTTGTAATATAAGTGAATTGCCCACCTCTCCCCATCAGCTTAAGCTTTTGGGTTGAACTGGTCGGTGCATGCAACTCAATATAATTATCAATAGCTGTAGTAGTACACAAAGCAGTAGACCACCTTTTTATGAGTCTATCAAGCAAAGTGTGTTCTGGAATACCTCATTTAACAAATGTGAATTGATTTTAGTGTGCCAATAACAGCGATTAAAACTATCAAAATTAAGAAGTTTGCATTGTAAATTGGTCTATACCAATATTATATTACAATTTACAAGAAAAGCAAACTTACTGAAAAAGCGATACCGCCGTAAGCCCAAAACGATACCATCATCAGCAACCTGGCTGTAATATTGACAGTAGATACCCAAGTTGTCTGTATTATTTTCAAGATCAGGTATATCTGCAAACTTCACAATAAGAACATTGTCATCGCCAACAATTTTCTGGAGATGAGTCCTTGTATTCTCCACATATGGACCCTGAATTAAATCAAATATTGTAAATTTATAAACAAACTGATACATCATCTCAATGCATTGTAGAAACATGAAAGAAAAAAAAAGGAATGAAGAAAAATGATTTTGTCAGCTGTGTCTGCTCGCAATACCAAGGATAACACCTTTCCAAACAGTAGTGAGAGAGAGTGCACATATCAAAGCAACAGTGGATATGGGACTAGTAGAATAAAAATATTAGATTGAGAGTTCACAATATTCAAACATCAGACTATAAATGAGACACAAAAGTAGCCATCCAATCTTTGTAATGCATGGACATGATGACAAATGGTTCAAAAATTGATCGACAAGGTTAAATTATACCTGGTTGACTACTGAGGATGATCAAAGAGAAGTCATGAGTTATGACAATAAAAAATCCAACTAACTTGAATCACAAAATTTGTGTACAGTTGCACATGCCAATTCCAATACTCAATACTGTGTATACCCCTCCATGGTTCAGGTATGTATGCAGGTTCAGGGCCAGGTTTCCCCTTTGTGAAAGGTGCATGGTGACGGTGTGTTGTTCAAGAATTTTTTTTTGGCAAATAACCTGGAAGATATCACTATGAAATTTGTGTGTTGTATGACAAGCCAAACAAGGGTAGGTAGTAAATGACAAACACATGAATAGATCATGATAACGTACTTCCCTTTTTTGGTGTTTAAAATTTCACAAGTGATGTTACAATGAAAATTTCTCTGTGCCCCCAAAGTTAGATGTATGAAGTCCAAGATAGAAACATGTGTGTGTGTGTGTGTGTTTTGGGGGGTTGGGGGGAGGGGTGGGGGTATATAAAAAGGGGCATACAGAATGGTAGAAGCTCCTACACAACTTGGATCCTGGGGAAAGGAATTTCTATCAGTTACCATGTTTAGGTGAGCCATGCATAGAAAAGGAAAAAGGAACAGACAGGTCAAAGGAAAAAAATTAAATACATGGCAGGATAAAAGACCATCAGACATTAGTAGAAGAGATAAGAAACTACAAACCTTAAAAATGGTTGCTATGTTATCACCCCTTTTCTCAATAATACAATAATAGAGTCTTGTCTTGTTTGGGTCCCAATCAAGGTTCTACAGTATAAGTTGGCAAAAACTTTCCTGAGTTATCTGCTAGCATCCTCTTGAAGGGAATGAAAACCAACAACAAATATAAGATTACTGAATTTACACAGATGGTGACTCAGAGTTACAAATATATATTGAAGTTATCTGCTAGCAGGCATCAGCTGAATTTGCACAGGTGATGACTCAGAATTACAAATATATTGAATGCTAGCATTCTTTAATAGTCATCAACGCTGATACGGAATGAGTCTACAATGATTTCTTGGAGATGCACAAACCACTTGCAGCTTTTGACTCAGGCATAGTCATAGTGCAGAAACATTATTGATCATGCTTCTTCAAATAAACCAACACTGTTTTCTTTTCTTATCCATGAAGACATCCAAAAGGTGTGTAAACTTTCTAGAAGATACTAAAATAGCATTCTTTTCAAAATAATAGGAAGATGCAGTCTGGCATGACCATGCTAGTATGATGTCTTTACAGTTAAACTAATTAAATACCAAATTTAAAGAACTATTTTTGTTGAAAAATATTGGATGATTATGCTTGGCTGCATATATCTAACCAGTTCCAGATAATAAAGATCATTACACTTGGGAATATGTAAGAAACTAAAAACTGGATAATTATGTGTACAGTTGCAGCCAGTGATTAACATCATAGAAAAAAATGAGTAAAGCAATAAAAGTTTAAGTGTGGTATATGACCTTTCTTCTATCCGATGCTGGTATATACTTTATTCCAAATTTGTTCCAGATTTCTGACTCGAAATAATCCATGGGCAGTGAATTCAAATGCCTTATATAACTTACATCCTCCAGTACTTGTTCTATCTTCTGGCTATAGGAATATAAGGAGGCAAGATGGATTAGAGCCTAACAAAGATAGCATAAGAATAGAACAAAGCATGGCAGCAATTCTGGCTATAGGAATATAAAGAGGCAAGATGGATTAGAGCCTAACAAAGATAGCATATGAATAGAACAAAGCATGGCAGCAATTAAGCTAAAGAAAAAAAAATAGTTTTCTGTTGGTCCATTATTCCATTAGATAAATGGATCAGGCGATCAAGACTTTGTAGTGAAGTTCAAAGCAGTAATTTATTTGTTCCAATCATGTAGGAGGAGAAAAGCATAAAGCCGATCAAGACTTACTCTCCATGATACACATATATGAGGAATATCCGAACAAACTCTAACTCCCCCAGTGCTAACATCAGAGGGCTTGGTGTTGCCCTCAAAGCATGCCCAGCTGCAACAGAAGGTGGCATTGCAACCCCTAACCTTCCTGATGGGCCATCCATTTGTTGGATACGCCTTGTAATATTGCGAACAGGGCTTGGGGTGAGAACCCGAGCAGGACTATCAGCCATGTGATTACCGAGACACCCAACGCCCATTCCTCCAGGACTTGCTATCGGAGAAGCCACAGCTGAGTTTGGGAGCTGATTCTGCAAGCCAGGAGATCCCAAACCCGGTGGGCTCTCAACCTTCATTTCAACACGGTCTGGAACAACACAAGCATTTGTCATGACAGGCCTCTCGTGATACTGCGACCTGAAAGGCATCTGACGCAGAGGGCTCCCAGGCTCCATCCTTGCGTGGTTTGAACGGGCAAATGCCATTTCACCGTTGGGGCCCTGACTCTGAACTTCCATTTGGACGCCCTCTTGGTAGAACGGTCCTGATATGGAATCCTCTGCATGACAGATAACTTGATGATTAGGAAGAAGAGAAACAATATGACGGGAAACATGCCTGTAAACTACAAGAGCAAATATTATCTGAGCCTCTGAGGTACCTCTTACGATCAGATACTGAAAGGGTAGTTGAGAAAGAAAAAAAAAAGAGTAGACATTAAAAGGATGAAGAAAATGCAGTTATAGCAATGACCGCACAGCACACATGATGCAGCCTATCTGGGCGTCAGAAAGGAAACTCGAGAATTACGAGTAGACATGTCCAAAGCAAAGTGAAGTAAACACCGAGTATTTCCAGAATTTTTTTAAAAACACACACACACACACAGAGAAAAGCACCAAAACAAGCGTTGCTGGCAAGGGGGAAAAGCACAAAAAGAAAATGCAGTTTCCACAAGTGACCGCATAGCCCAGCATGGCAGCATTGGTTTCGAAAAACACCTTGTAAAGCGCGGGTGAAGGGGCCGTTGCAGCAGGCGGCGCTCTCGGCGGTGGGGATCCCCACGGCGTTGCGCTGCATGGCCTCCTGCTTGGCGAGGTGGTTGATGAAGGCGGACAGGCTCCGCACCCGGGCCCCGGTCTCGGCGACCGCCCGGAGCACCCTGGACGCCGCGGCGTCGCCGAGTTCCGCGAGGCGGGCGCGCGCCCACCCGTCGGCGGTCTGCCCGAGCTGCGCCTCGAGGCGCGCGAGCTCCGCGGACAGCTCCGGGAGCAGGGGCGCCGGGCACCCCGGCGAGGACTGCATTCCTCTGAGCAGGGAGAGGTTTAGGGTTTAGGGTTTAGAGCTGAGCGCCGCGACGCGGCGGCGGCGGCAGGAGAGGAAGGCTTGCGATGGAAGCTTTCGGCCGTGTCCGGCTGTGCCGTCGTGGAAGGGGAGTGGGACGTGGGAGGGGATCAACAAACAAATGCGACGGCCGACGGGCGCAGAGCAGTGGGAGGAGGAAGCAGGGGAAAGGGGGGTGATCCGACTGGCGCCTGACGAGGACGGCGCGTGGCGGGCTACCGGGTTGCTTTGGAATTTGGGAACGGCGGGGGTCCGGGCAAGACCGCACCGCCACGGCATCAGGTATGGGTCTCGACAAGTCTGTCCCACTCCACGTGCAGCAATATGGCACAGTGCTACTGCTACCCTCTCCACCAGTTTTTCAGAAAATATTCCTGGATAAAAAAATTGGGTACTTAAGTCTTAGGCCTTGTTTAGTTTCGAAAAGATTTTGAATTTCGGTACTGTAGCAGCACTTGCGTTTATTTGTGACAAATACTATCCAATTATGGATTACTAGGATCAAAAGATTCGTCTCGTGATTTACAGCTAAACTGTGTAATTAGTTTTTGGTTTCGTCTATATTTAATGCTTCATGCATGTGCCGCAAGATTCGATATGACGGGGAATCTTGAAAACTTTTTGCTTTTTGGGTGAACTAAACAAGGACTATTTAGGCTTTGTTTAGAGGTTGTTTGGTTGTTAGCTATAATTTGTCACACTTTACCTTAGACAAGTTTGACTAAGTTAGCAGGTTAACAACTAAGCTTAGGCATGATTTTTTTTAGACTCCACATGTCAGAGTTAAAAAAGTGTGGCAAAATTCCTTTAGGCATGATAAAGTATGGCAACCAATTTGCTAGCCACATTTTTTGTGGCTTTCCACACTTGCCTAAAGTTAGGCCTTGTTTAGTTTACCCAAAAACCAAAAACTTTTTAAGATTCCATGTCACATTGAATCTTGCGGCACATGTATAGAGCATTTAATATAAGGCCTTGTTTAGTTCTCAAAAAAATTTACAAAATTTTTCAGATTCTCCGTCACATCGAATCTTTAGACGTATGCATGAAGTATTAAATATAAACGAAAAAAAACTAATTACACAGTTTAGTCGGAATTGACGAAACGAATCTTTTGAGCCTAGTTAGACCATGATTGGACAATATTTGTCAAATACAAACGAAAGTGCTACAGTATCGATTTCCCAAAAAATTTTGGAACTAAACAAGACCTAAATGAAAACAAAAACTAATTGCACAGTTTGTCTGTAAATCGTAAGATGAATCTTTTAAAGCCTAGTTACTCCATGATTGGGCAATGTTTATCAAATAAAAACGAAACTGCTATAGTGTCAAAATCCAAAATCTTTTCGGATGTAAACAAGGTCTTAGTTATGGTAGATTATGTCTAGCAACCAAACATCCTCTTAGTTCTGAAGTAAAATATTTCGCGACACTGTAGCACTTTCGTTTGTTTGTGGTAATTATTATCTAACTATGGACTAACTAGACTCAAAAGATCTGTCTCGTCAATTTCGACCAAACTGTGTAATTAGTTTTTATTTTTGTCTATATTTAATATTTCATGCATGCGTATAAAGATTTGATGTGACGGGGAATCTTGAAAAAATTTTGGGTTTGTTTAGTTCGCAAAAATTTTCAAGATTCCCCGTCACATCGAATCTTTGGTTGCATGCATTGAGTATTAAATATAGACAAAAAATAAAAACTAACTGCACAGTTTACCTGTAATTTGTGAGATGAATCTTTTGAACTTAGTTACTCCGTGATTGGACAATGTTTGTCAAATAAAAACGAAATGCTAGAGTAGCCAAAAACAAAAATTTTTGCAAACTAAACAAGGCCTTAGTTCACCCAAAAACCTAAAAAGTTTTCAAGATTTTCCGTCACATCAAATATTGCGGCACATGCACAGAATATTAAATATAGATAAAAATAATAACTAATTACGCAGTTTGTCTGTAATTTGTGAGACTAATCTTTTAAGCCTAGTTAATTTATAATTGAACGATGTTTGCCATAAACAAACGAAAGTGACACAGTGTCCAAAATTTTTTCATTTCGCCAACTGAACAAGGCCTTATTTAACATTATTATTAAGAATAAACTAATTAAGATTAAAAGATTCGTCTCGTAAATTATAAATGAACTGTGTGTAATTATTTTTTTATCTATATTTAATATTTAATGCATGTGCCGCAATATTAGATATGATAAAAAATCTTGAAAAGTTTTTAACTTTAGGATACAACTAGGCCTAAGGCGGTGTCTCGATCCGGTGACATTGAACGTTTGGTATTAATTAGGAGAACAAAAATAAACTAATTATATAGATAAAGAATAATTTACAAGATAAATCTATTAAAACTAATTAATCTATTATTAATATATGTTTACTATGTCATCATATTATTAAATCATAGATTAATTAGATTTAATAGATTCGTCTAGCAAATTAGCCTCTGCCAATAAAACTTTAGTAGATAGAACGAAACACCCTTTAAATTGTCAAAAAATAAAAAAAAAATGAAAGTTCCTCGAAATATCTCTTCCAAGCACCTTGAAAGAGCTCATATTTTCATAGTAAATATATTTACTAAGAACCTCAAGGCATCTCTTCCAAACATTGTAAAAGAGCTTATATTTTCATATTAAACTTATTTACAGTTAGAGTAAAGTCCATCATCGGTCCATAAACTTGTTCAGGTGTGTCATTCCGATCACTAAACTTGCGAAACGACGGTTTAGATACCTAAACTTGTTCGGCTGTGTCATCCTATTTTCTAAACTTGGAAATCTCCCATGTCCTCAAACTTATTTAATTGTGTCATTTCGGTCCCTAAACTTATTATTAAGTCTCATCTGGATCAAAATACGACGAATCTAAAAACACTGCGTCGAAAAATAACTCCTAACTTTTTCATATTAACTCAACTGAAAATAAATTTTATATCAAAATTATAGTAAGCAACGCGATCTATAACTTTGTAGTTGAAAAGTTTTTAAATTAAAATCATTTAGGCTCCCAAAATATGTTTTGTAAGTTTATAAATTTTGAAATTTAAAATTTAAAATTAAATTTTGTGATACTAAACAACTTAAATAAAAAAAATCAACTAAAATGTTGTAGATCGCGTTGAGAGCTACAACTTTGATATAAAGTTTGTCTTTATCCGAGTTCATATAAAAAAGTTATGAATTATTTTTTGATATAAAATTTTTAGATCGCTTTGTTTTCACCCAGATGACACTCAAAACCAAGTTTAGGGACCGGGATGACGCAAATGAACAAATTTGAAGACCTAAATGGGTGATTTTTAAGTAAGGGACCGGGATGACATAGACGAACAAGTTTGAGGACTTAAATCAATCGATTTGTGACCGGCGGTGGACTTTACTCTTATAGTTATAAATGTTGATATTTTTTTATAAATCTAATCAAATTCGCAATTGGCTGATTCTTTAAAGTGTTGAGATGTATGCTTTTTTGAACGGCGAACAATAAAAGAATGAGGAAAAAACATTTTTGTGGCACACCGGCCAACCACATGCATGGCATGAGCGATGGAAGCTTCGAAAAGAAATAAAGGGAACTAGCAGCTCCTGCAACAAATAAACACAAACGTAGATCAATGGTACTCAAGAACGGTACAGAAATAGCGGACTAATCAAGGTTAAGTCTGCGAATGGGCCAGGAGGAAGCCCTCTATCTCTACTATAATTGAAATCTTCTCCAGTCAAATCCTACCTGCAAGATCAACGACCCACGGCAGATATCCTACAGATTAGATGGCCCAGATTAAAAGTATGATCACGACCTTACATCTCTACTCTCCGCCCTCGGCCTCGCGTCAACTCCGTCATCTCCGTATCCGTGGAAAACTCCGTATCCGTATCGCAACTCGGTCCGCGTCGAGCTGGTGCCGATCCCGGACGTGGAGAACCGCCTCGGGCTGGTGCCGCATCTTGCCGATCCCGGACGTGGAGCAAAGCCGCAACCTCCATTATTGCCGATCCCAGCCGTGGAGGACCGCCGCGCTTGGGATTTCAAGGCACGGCGCAAACGAAGACGACAATCGCCGCCCTGTAGTGGCCTATGAAACTCCGAGGTCCATCTTCCTTTCGTTTGATGTTCTGCTTCGTCCAGTCCGCACAAACTCTAATTTGGGTTCTCAAAATCGTTGATCATACAAGTTAGGGTTTAACCACCACGGCATCTCCGTTCTTTTTTTTTCTTTTCTTTCCTGAGTAACCAATACTTCTCAGGCTATCACCAGGAACACGTGCCACACAGGGAGATGCTGCAAGTACTTGGTGCAGATGCTGAACGATTAAGCCGTCAGTAAATTCATAAACCAGTGAATGCATACAAGATATTACAGTGCAGAAAGGGCTCCAACGATCGCCGCGCTTGGGATTTCAAGGCATCGACTGCATCACGTCGGCTTCGTCATCACCGTCGACCTCCTTTGTCTCTGAACGCCTCGTGAAGAACCAGGTCCACTTGTGCATTCCACTGTGCTTCTTCTACTACTGAAAAAATATATATTATACTTCTTCTACTACTGTAAAAAAAAATATTATAAATATTACTTGGCTTGAACTGAAATTTACAGATTTCGAAAACATCGACTCTCTATCTGCATTAATTTTTATTTATCTCTCTAAATTTATGCCTGCGTTATTATTTGTTTCTCTCTAAATTTGTGCATTCTGATTATTCTATTGTGGACAACCGCGATCCTTTGAAAAATCAAAAGATGTTACCTCCTCACCTACTCAATGTCGACGCCGCGAGATGGGTAAAATATTTTTCTATCATGTCCTAACCAGCTACAATATGTCTATATCTCATATTTGTATCTCATATATTTTTTAAAAATTGTTTTGGAATATGGACAGTTGTAGCTGTGGTTTATGGCTCATTAATTACATAGAATATTGGACAGGAACTGCTTTATCTGACCAAATCAGCCAGGTAATTGTTTAAAAAAATATCTAAACATAGTCATTGCTTTTTTATTGGTTAATATGAGAACTTGCTCATAATTTCAGAAAGATATAAGTAACTTCAGGTATAAACTACCTGCTATCTTGTATAACTCCCCATTAAATGAAGCAAGAGGCTTACCGGATGATGGAGATCAATATGAGACTAACAATATTGAGGATGATGACGTCACAGAGCTAGATGATCTGGATATTTTAATGTCAGGTGACATCAAGTTAACACGTACATTAAAGTGGAAAAGTAGAGAAGATCTATTATCAACAATTTACACAATCATCCATTTCATTGGAAGTGACGAAACTTTTGAGTAAGTCATTCTAAATATTTCTGTTGTCTGTCTTAGATTTCCTATAAAATTAATTTAATCTTTGTTATTGTTTATTTAGCAAAGACTGGGTGCGGAGTACAAAACCGTACCCAATTTCTTTAAGTCTTAGGAAGATTAAAAATATTTTAAATGAGGATCGAGAGATGAATCATGAATGCTTTAATATGGCTATTCGGATAGCTGTGTGCAACCAAGATATGATGCTGAAGAAATAAAAATATCACTTCATGGACCTCAGATCTGTTGTAAGTTGAAATAAAAATTTATAATTTATCAAATACTTACAATATTTAGTTGTGTAATTACTTAAGAATGTTTGATTTTTTTTGCAAAATCATCAGGAAATAACTAGGTTCGGACGAGATCAGCGATGTTGTGGTAAGATTGATAAGGTATACCATGAAAAATTAAGAAAAGTACTAGAGTGTTGGCCAAACGTGGAGTACAAAATTAGAGATTGTAGCCATGTAAGTTATGTTATGTGTATTGATTTACAAAATTAATTCATTCTGTTTACAACTAATAGTTTCTATGTTTGTTTTTAGATTCTACTACCATATTATAAGGATGGAACTTACATTTTATTTATATTGGATATGCAAAACAAAATCGTGCATATTATGGACCCCTTGAAGATGAGACATGTTTGGAGGGTTATAATCAAAAAATGGTATATATACCTACATTACACATTATTGCTAGAAGACTCGGTCTCGCCATGGGACTGACAAATGTAAAGTGGACCGGCAATATTTATAAATGGAAGCGAGAATATCCACTTGTAACAAAGGTTGCAGATAATAATAAATACTGGTAATCACTTGTAATACATTACACATTTGTCAGTTAAATAGTTATTTTATTCATTGTGCACATCAATAACAACTACTCTTGTCCAGGAAATTGGGAGGCTTTCTTGTATACAACTTCATGAAGTTGTGGGACGGCAAAAAATTGCCACAAATCAGTAGCGTAAGCATATATAGCCTATAACAATACATATCTTACACTACAAAAATAATAATAACTAATTATCATTTGCCATGCACAGCACTCAACTTCGCTGAGGATGGAATTTTTAGCGGACATTTTGGCGAGCAAAGCAAACGAATGTTTCGACAACATTCCTGAAGATGTCCAATACATGACTAAAGAGTTAGACAAAATGTAACATAGATGCTCATAACACGACAAATAATAATAGTAGTGCATGAAAAAATATTTCCAAACTATAATTTTTGTTTTTAGAAGCATCCCAAAATTAAACCGTAGCGTTAGCACGGACATTATATGGTTGAGGACTTAGCTTACTTTTTATTCTTTATGCAAAAGTGTTTCTAGATGGTATACATACTGAAATATAATTGTGTAAAAATTAAACTATAAAATAAAATCATTGAATGTTTTTATATACATCTCCGAGATAAAACCGTAGCGTTAGCACGGGTACTAGTTATAGAAAAAAGGGGAAAAAACTTATCCAAAATAAGTATACTTTTAGCATTTGAAATTTATCTCAAAATAAATGTACTCTCCGTTTTTAAAGTACAATCATTACATGTAGAAATAGTCTTGATAGAAATAAATATATTTTTAATATAACAATGGTACTGTTCTGCACTACTTCCGTAGTATTTTTTCAGTGAATGAATAATGTTTTTTTCATAGTATTTTAGTATAAGTCAAATTTTAGCGAAACAAATAGAAAGAGCATGTACTTTGATGAAGATTAAAGAAACAGAGAAAAAAAGATCCTAGCTTGTGATATCAAAACCATCTTAGGCCTTGTTTAGTTCCAAAAAAATTTACAAAATTTTTCAGATTCTCCATCACATCAAATCTTTAGGCACATCCATGAAGTATTAAATATAGACGAAAATAAAAACTAATTGCACAGTTTGGTCGAAATTGACGAGACGAATTTTTTAAGTCTAGTTAGTACATGATTGGATAATATTTGTCAAATACAAACGAAAGTGGTACTATTTCTATTTTATAAATTTTTTTGCAACTAAACAAGGCCTTACTGGTACCACAATAACACGTTTGGGAGCCAAACAACCTCTACCGTCCGATTCCGACTGCTTCACGATCATCCATTACATTCTCTGTCTTGTTACATTAGTGTTATCATCAGATTAGCTGCAAAATGCATACACATTGATCGGCAATCTCCTACCAGCGTAGTATACGCACAAACCTGTAGACATCACAATCACAACTCTGCTACCCGGCCATCTCAGCAAGCGCCATGCCCGAGTAGGAGGGCACGGGCGCGAGCCTGAGCGGAGCGGCGTTGGTGCAGATCTTGGTGATAGTAGCAAATTTTTAAATGAGAACTTTGAAGACCGAAGAGAAGAAAGGTTCCATGTGAACGACACTTGCACATGGGTAAGCCGATCCCAAGGGATAGGGTAACCCCGACAGACAACGTGATCTCGTGTGTTGCCCGAAAGCAAATCGGGTTAAGATTTCCTGAGCCGAGATGTGGCGGTTGACGGCGACGTTAGGAAGCCCGGAGACGCTGGCAGGTGCCTCGGGAAGAGTTATCTTTTTCTGCTTAACGGACTGCCAACCCTGGAATCGGTTTAGCCGAAGGTAGGGTCTAGCAGTCAGAAGAGCACCGCACGTCGCTCGGTGTCCGGTACGCCCCCGACGGCCCTTAAAAATCCGGAGGACCGAGTACCATCCATGCCCGATCGTACTCATAACCGCATCAGGTCTTCAAGGTGAACAACCTCTAGCCAATGGAACAATATAGGCAAAAGAAGTCGGCAAAACAGATCTGTAACTTAGGAAAAATGATTAGCTCTAAAGGTTGGGCTCACGGTCCTAGCCCCGAACCCATCAGTTACCGGTAGACTGCTCGAGCTGCTCTCATAGTAAGAGTGGACCGCCCGGAGCACCGTGGGCACCACGGTGTTAGAGGTCTGCCCGAGCTACGCCTCGAGGCGCGCAAACTCCGCGGACAGCTCCGGGAGCAAGGGCATCGGGCACCCCGGCGAGGACTGTATTCCTCTAAGCAGAGAGAACTTTAGGGTTTAGGGTTTAGCTGAGCGCCACGACACGGCGGCGGCGGCGGCGGCAGGAGAGGAAGGCTTGCGATGGAAGCTTTTGGCCGTCCGGCTATGCCGTGGAAGGGCATCAACAAATGCGATGGGCGCAGAGCAGTGGGGACTAGGGAGAGGGCGGGAGGGTGATCCGAGTGGCGTCGCCTGGCGCCTGACGAGGAGGGCGCTTTGGAATTTTGGAACGGCGGGGTCCGGGCAAGATCGCACCGCCACGGGTCTCGACAAGACAACTCGGGTGCACTCCACGGATGCTATTGCAGCAGCGTAGCATGCTGCAGCTTTGGCGTTGGGTATTAAAGTTTAATGTACTGTAGCATTTTGTTTTATTTGATAATTAAAGTCTAATTATAAACTAAGGCCATGTTTAGTTCCAAAAAATTTTGGAAAAATGACACTATAGCATTTTTGTTTTTATTTGACAAACATTGTCCAATTATAGAGTAACTAGACTTAAAAGATTCGTCTCGTGATTTACAGACAAACTGTGTAATTAGTTTTTATTTTCATCTATATTTAATATATCATGCATGTGCTGCAAGATTCGATGTGACGGGAAATATGAAAAATTTTGGGTTTTTAGGGTGAACTAAACAAGGCCTAATTAGGTTTAAAAGATTTCTCTCGCAAATTACACTTAAACTGTGTTTTTAGTTTCGGAAATAGTCTATATTGAGTACTTCATGTATGTGTCTAAATATTTGATGTGACAGGTTGTAAAGTTTAACACATGCAACTAAACGGGGTCTTACTTCACCTAAAATCTAAAAAAAATTCAAAATTCTCCGTCACATCAAATCTTATGCACATATTAAATATAGGTAAAAAATAACTAATTGTATAGTTTGCTTGTAATATATGTAAAATATAGGTAAAAAAATCTTTGCCTATCATGAACAAAGAATCAGACACCTACTCCTCATGTTTTGAGGCTATGGTTAGAACGTAAATATAGGACTCCAAATATTGTCTTCGTAAAATAACCCTTGAAATGTTATCCTCTCATTTTCCATGACATTTGTTGTACTAAGTCTTCTTTCTCATCTAAATACATGAATTTGTTTGCCAAACTGACCCTTTTGCCCTTCTGGCTTTACCTATCATTGACCGACGTTCCATCTGCCCAATCATTCATCTCCTCAACCTGACGCCCTAACCCCCGATCGTTTGATCTCCCCATTCGAACCGAGACTGACGTCGTCGTTCTCCTCCGAGAAATCATCAAATACACTAAACAATAGGTTTCAATTGAGTTGACAAACATGACGGCGGCGCCCGCCATCCTTAAACCCAGCCACTGGTTTCAAAGGCTTCTGTGGCTACAAAGACAAAGGGTGTAGGAAACCAGAAGGTAAAACAATCCCAATTCCACTCCTAGCTTTGATCTATTTAATTGGGTTTGTATACAAGCCAAATCCCAGTTGTTTTAAATTATCGAGATCCCCTTTGTTCTTAATTTAACTAGAAAAGGAAGTGCCCTTCCGGGCGCCCTACCAGCATCCCATTGCAAAGCAATAATATAAAGTACACATGAAAAACCTCAAAGATTTATTATATTATTGCACTCCCAAGAATTGAGCAGAATTGGAAAGTATCATCTGGCAGCTGTAGCGGTGAAAGCACCAATATGAATAATAACAATGATCAATATATCAAATCGGTTGAAGATCAAACTCCCAATCAAGATACTAGGGGTCTGGTTGGTTCGCGAGCATGTACGGCCAGGTTGGGCATTAGAGCCAGGGTGAATGCAAACAGGTTGGGCACATGCAGGCACTCCAGACAGCATTGTTTGGTTTGCATGCATTCACAGGGCAGGCTTTACTCAGCCAATGATTGGTTGCTTGCGTCAAGCGGTTTGTTTTATTGATTTGTTATTGATAGAAATTTAGGATCATCTAGCAGTAGAATAGATCGGGATTTGAGTACAATAAATATAGCAAATGAACATAGGTAGTGCAACTGCACTTGTATGCACTAGATCTACTACACAGAGAGAAAACAGAGAGGTTTAGAGGATAGGATTAGACCATCGCTGCGTCCATGGCGGTGTAGATCACGTCGGCCATCGGGTCCGCACTTCGTAGGAGGACGGCGGCGTGGTGGCACTTCCCGACGCTGCTGCACAGGCCGGATCGGATGGCTCTAGGGTTTGAGTCGAGTGGGGTCAGTCGTTCAGTCGCGAACTCCTCTATCGTGCTTGCGGCCCCCACCTTCTATACTTATAGTGCAGCGCGCCAGGGGCCCCACCACTCCAATGGGTGGTTGAGTGCCCCCGATCAGGGCTTGGTCAAAGGGGATCTGGCTCCAGCCGTTGGGCTGGGTCAGAGATAGAGATCAACCCAACAGTTATAAGAGAAAAACTCTGCTGAATAACTAGTTGATTTGGCTGATAAGCTCGAGCGAACCAAACAAGCAATCACTCGAGCCTGGCGCCCTGGCCAGAAACAGATTTGATTTCCATTTTCACTGAGCTAGTTCCCTTGTCGATTTGGCATCTATGAATTTTTCCTTATACTGCTTACATTTTTCTTCCTTTTATCCTACACCCCCTTTGGTAAGAATGTGTGTTTGCTCGAAGTTGTTCTTTTTGCTACACAAGGAAACACGTGCAACAAATGCAAATGATTTTGGTTCACAATCCTAGTTGGATATATAATTCTGAAAAGTCATGGCTAAAAGTACTATTCGCTGATTTATTGTGACAGAAAAACATTACTGAATGGTTGATAGATTTGACAAATAAGCTCAAGCAAACAGGGCGTGCCCAGCCCCCCTTAATCAGTTCTGGTTCCACCACTGGTGCTAGCATGGGGGCTGATAAAACAAAAATCTACACATCACTGCACATTCGTCAGCATGACACATTTGGAACTAGGGCCCAGGCTAACTTGCATTTCGTTGACAAAATCATTATTTACATTATTGATATTTGTAGTAATAATATTAGCAGATACTTGGACTGTCCGACAGCAGAGTGCTAGGTTACTGAAGAAATAAATTTCATGAACCAATGGTGTAGATAAACTTATATCATCCTACATGTGAGTAAGTGACAGCTTCAGTAATGCTAGCTCAGTAGTGCGGAGTACGTAGCAAGGCAGAAGTGTCCTCAATCCTCATATAGCTAGTTAATGGCCACTACTGCGCCTCAGGTAACTTTGAATGAGATTTCTTTGGATTTGATCCCTTCAAAAAAAGAGACTCTTAATCAGGGGTCTGCTACAGATTTTTAAGTTTTATGTGCTCCAAGTGAGAAGCCTTATCAAAAAATCCACTTAGGCCCTGTTTAGTTCCCCACCCAAAAATTTTTCATCCATCCCATCGAATTTTTGGACACATGCATGGAATATTAAATATAGATAAAAAAATAAACTAATTACACAGTTTAGTTGAGAATCGTGAGACAAATCTTTTAAGCCTAGTTACTCCATGATTAGCCTTAAGTGCTACAGTAACCCACATATGCTAATGACAGATTAATTATGCTTAATAAATTTGTCTTGCAGTTTCCTGACGAGCTATGTAATTTGTTTTTTTATTAGTTTCTAAAACTCTCCCGACATCCTTCAGACATATCCGATGTGACACTCAAAAAATTTTTCTTCCCAATCTAAACAGGCCCTTACTGGAGTAGAAACAGACCATCCCATATTAGACGAAATTGCAGATAAAAGACTGGACTAGATGTGCTATGCCTTAGCAGTGCAGCTGAAATCATCTCATCTGGCATCCAACACGCACAGTAGCACATCCTAAGTTACAACGAGTTACGAGTTACGAACTTCATGCAAGTTTGGTAAGCTATGTGACAACTGGAGAGCCCCCAGGTAGCAATTTCCGTCTGGTATGAACTTCATGCAAGTTTGGTAAGCTATGTGACAACTGGGGAGCATTGCTTTGCTAGTCCAATAGGCAAGGTGGTAGTGTCCTCATGTCCAATGGCCAGTAACTGCATTTTAGGTACTCATCGAATTTTTTGATACACTTTTGTATGATGAAAACTACAAAAATGTACCGTGTATCTGCTAAATTTAAAAAGTATTAAAATATTATCTACCGGTGATACATTTCCAAAAAAAAATCATTCCTATGTGAAACAACTTTAGGTAAAATTGTACACCAGGAAAATTATTTTATTTTTGCCGAAGAAAAATATGTTTTATGAAAAGTTGTTTCAGGGTTAATGAAAATGGAAAGTCGTCATTCCAGCACCCCACTTCTGATAGTCGTCCCAAAAACGACTTCTCAAGGTGGCTTCTCCAAAAATCTTGTAATCTTCTAAATAGTTACTAAAAGTCAAGTCCTGCCCAATTCAGCACATAATAATAACAACCTATACCACTCAAGGTCATCGCAACAGCATGAACGGCAGTCTCAAAACGTTGGGGGAGCCCAGAGCAAACAATGAAACAACCTTGTAAAAATTCAGCTTTATATACATGGCAACGGTTCAGCAGGTACACTTCTACATTCTTTACAACATAACCTAATACTTTGGATAATTTATACACATCCCAACAACACAAAACAGACCAGAATGTTCTTTGCTCCATGGTATCGATTAGCGAAACACAGCAGACTTTGCTTTCTTTTTTTTTCATATATAGGTTACCTTTTGTTAGTTGCAGGTAAGTAGGTTAGCAGAGTTTTGAGCTTCAAAACACCCCATCTCATATCATAAAACCACCTGTCTTTGATATTAATATACCTCTCGGCAACCAAACCAAATCGAGAAAACAGGCTTTAGGACACCGATCTTCCATAACAGATGGAAGCTAGGTACAGGTTCTTGGACCATTTGTCCTGCAAATAGATTGATCAGGAGGTTGGAATAAATACAAAACCCCTTATCTGGAGCTCACAAAATTCACATCGAAAAAGGAGTGAGAAAGGTCAAGCTACCTTCACATGCTGGCTAGGAAAAGCAGATGTTCTCAGGGTCTCCTGTGTTTCATCAGTAGGCTTTCTCCTTGGTATGCTCAAGATAAAGGCCGCCTGGTCCCATGTGGCAGCTGTTGCCGTGATGCGATAGCCATTGTCCCAACGCATGTGGATGCCCTCACTCGGATATAAGAAATCAAGCTCCACTACCTACAAAAGAAATTGGTATGTTCAGTATTATGCTTCAGTAATGGAACCTTTGTAATTCTCAATTCGCATATTCATAGAATCTTAAATTCTTTCCAGATTAACTTCAGCAGATCTACCAGTCAATTTCATTCCACTGTAAGGTTGTGGACACTTAAGACCAAGGGCACAGTTACACATACCTGAGAAGTGAAACCAGCATTGCGGGACATGACAACTGCCCATCGGCTTCCAGCTGTTGCCATAGCAGTGACATAGAAGCCCTCCTTCCACTTTTTGTTTATCCATTTGAAGGGAAATGTATCGCTTACTTTGTAGGACTGCTGGGCATATTGTGTTCCTGGAGAATGGAGAACCAGAGTCATTACTTGTGTTTATTTATATACCAAATAGCAACAACAAATATCCAAGGGTTCCCATTCCCACTTTGGACAGCATCAAACCAAAACGCCGATATGCCTATTACAAATTCCTATAGCCTATCAGTTACCGTCAAGAAGGAAGGAGAAGAGGGTAAGAAGGAGATTGGCCCAGCCCACTAAACAGCCCATATACCTCTGTCGTTGCTTGACCTACCCGCGGTTCCCCAATTCACCATCGAGAGCCACCGCTACCCCCTCAGCCCCTCCCGTGCACAGTGCGCTCTCTCCATGCATTCGTGCCTCTTGGATATCCAGAAACGCATCTGACGCCCACAACTTCTCCCTGCCTCTTCCCTTCCCTTTCATCACTGCTCTGTGCTCTCAGATCGACTGCTGCTGCCGCCCCCTTCCAGATCGACCATACCACAGCTGACCAGAGGCTGAAAGTTCTTGGCCTTTGCTGGCCAGCACCCCAACCATTCTTGCACAGCAATGTTTTCTGATCGTCTCATTAATCACGACTAATCACGATTAATCATCCTTATCGGTACTTAGCACTCGATTAGGGCCTCCGATTTGATCAGAGCGATCAAAAACCTGATCGTCCGATTAATCGTCGATTAATCGCCCAATCAGGCCTCTTGGCCGATCAGAGCTAAATTGGCAGATGGACAGCTTTTGGCCTGAGCTATATTTATTTGGGCCAGGCCCATTATGGTTTCTCTTATATACCTCACCGCCACTCTCTCCTCAGTCCTCACTCCCAACTCCAGCCATCAGCTGTTGAGCTTGCTGCTCGTGCATTTGCTGAGCTGCTGAGCCTGCGTGCATCACACTCCCTCCTCCCTCCCTTCCAGTTCCAATCCAAGCAGCCCGCTGCTGCTTGCTGCTTCCTCCTCCCCCTTCTGCTGCAACTGCAACTGTATACATATATGATATAGTCCTGCTATATGCTGGCTGATTATATGGACGATTAGACCGATCAGAGGTCGATTAATCGTCCTAATCGGTACCAGACCGATTAGAAACGATAAGCCGATCAGAAAAGTTCTTCCCATCTTCTCCCTCCCTCTGTTTTTTTTCTTGGGTCATGGCGGCCAGGAAGCCCAGAATCCCAGCACGCCTCATCCCTTAGGCGACGCCTTGAAAGCCACGATCAGAAAACAAAGGTGTTAAAAAGTTGAGGGATGGATGTGTTGCCATATTTCTACACACTGGCGGAGCTTCATTGAGGTCAAAAGGGCCACGTCCCTCCCTAATTTTCCAAATTGCTTTGAAGTTTTATACTTAATCATGTTTAAACATTGCTAGAGCTATTTTAGCACTGGTGGCCCCCTCTAATATTTATGAGCCACTGTTTCTACAGGAGATTTGTGAGATGAATCTTGACACTAGATAATATGCAATGATTTTCCTGTCACCAAGTATGTTCTGCAGTTCAGGCATCAAGCTCAAACATTGACATTAATTACCTCTTGACATAATCACCAAAGAGCTTCCATTATTCGCACCAGCCAGTGCAGTGATATAGAAATTTCTCTCCCACTGCTCCATTATCCATTCCTAACACAGTACAAGCAAGTTAGAAACTGTAGCAACATAAAACACCACTATGCAAAAGACAACGAGACATCATTGAGGATGTATAATCAGTAAAGTGTTAACGTATAATCATAATCAGTGAACAGTAAATCTTTGAAGGTTTTTTCTCTCAAACAAGCAGGAGAGTTGCACATCATTATATTAACAAAAAAGCGGAAGAACCCTTACAGATCTTTGAAGTCGACAGAGATGATTGCTTACCTTGTGAAGAAAGTAATTAGAAAGTTCGTATACTTGAGATGTAAAACCAGTGCCAGCATCCATAATTAAAGCCCACAGATTCGAGCTGGAGGCAACTGAACTAATAAACAAGCCATCTTCGTTTCCCTTTTGAATATGCTGCAGCAATCTATTATCCGCTACATTGTAGTGGTACCTGATAAACAAATGTGGTAAGATAATGGAAAATTCATGTTACTGCCATTATGCGGATACATGCATCATGCAGACCTCTGTTTCATAGGTCGACGGGCATTGTAGACACTAATCCACTGAGTTGCCGGCATCCCCATTCTGATTTTTTTCTTAGGTTGCTCATCATCATTTTCGTCCACTATTAAGCGGCCTCTCTTCTGGCCTACCTGATATATTAGCTGGCAGAAATCCGAGCATAGTTATTAGGCAGATAACTTTCGTTACATGAATGCAAAAGGATATGATTTATAACATGCAATCGAAATTGAAAATGCGGGATAAACTATTGTACTTTTGCCAATTCACTATCTTTTCCACTGCATGACATGTTAGGCACCAAAAGGGATTGCTGTTTACTCTAAAAGGCAAATGCCGTCATACGGCCCATAATAACAATACTGTGTTGTCATCATCACATAAGCCATAGATAGTATTGCACTATGGACATGAGATCAAAATTGATTTTATATGTATGATATATCAGATTCCCCCTAATAAGGTCCTAAAGTTTAAATCACAGGATTATACCAATGTAGTGAACAGACAATAGGGATTCTTGACGAATAATGATTTTTAACATATATTGCTCTGTAGCTTATGGAATCATGAACTACTCAGCAGAGACTGCATGGCTGCAAGTCCTTAGAGCTAATGAACATAAAGAGATCACAGTTCAGAGGATCAATGTACCTTTTGAGCACCATCTGTGTTTATCGGTCTTATGTCTGGATTTGGGCCAACAATGCCATCAAAAAGAGAGATGCACTTCGCATAATTTGGTTCTTCATCAAATTTCAAGTTCACGACATACTCAACAAAATTCCGGAAAGGTTGCGGACAAATTCCACACAAAGACTCCGGAGATGTCGCCATCTTTTTCTTGCAGACAAGAAAACCTTTGTTCTCTCCCTAAATTGATTGAAGAGTGGAATAACATATAAAAAAATTATGAGTACTTAAATTAAAAACAAAAAAGTAGGAGTAACAATAAAGGTGACCAGAACATCAACTAAAGTACCAAACTAACCTGGTATCCTTGCCAAGGGAGGCGGCCACGGAGAAGAAAAATAAGCGTGTATGCGAGGGATTCAAGATCATCTCTCCTGCTCCCAGTCCTTCCCAAGTGGGCATGCACACTAGCATAGCGAACAGTTCCCCTGTTTATGAAACAAACATAGATATCAAAAGCATTGCAATGAAATAATGTGAGTGGTAAAGCACATCATACTAATATTTCCAACCGAACCTAAAAATATCAGGTCTCTGGTCATATTCAACGTGGTGCCCCGTACCAGCATCCTTCCATTTAGTTGCTGCGATAGTACAAAATAATATATTAAAAAGAAACAACATAAATATCTGACGCCAAATAGACGTAATACAAAAGTTGAATCCGATTACAAGTTTACAACTTACCCAATCCAAGGTCAACGAGAAAAAGCTTCTTCTCTTCTGGGGTACCAGGAGGACCAAGCAAAAAGTTCTCAGGCTTCACATCACCATGGACATACCTGTGTTATATACACATCTTATGGGTCCAGTTTTAAAACAACCATATAAGAAACAAAGTTTCATCTCAACAACAGAAAGCAAATCACCCTTTAGAGTGCATCTTTTCCAGTATGGAGATTGCCTCTATACCTATGCAAGCAACCATCTCAACAGACATCCTGTAAAAGACAAGATCGGGAATGATTCAAAAAGTCAAATAGAAACAGTAGAGTTGAATTGCAAAGAATGTGCAGATACCCACGAGTGGGAATTATTATTCCAAACATCCCATAGGCTTGGTCCCAACATATCCATAACCTACATGCAAACCAAATAGGATTAACAAGAATCAAGTTTGTTAAAAGTTATCAAGGAAAGAGGGCCAAAAGAAGATTTGCACCAATACCATCTGAGTATCCAATTCTATGTCACTATGTGCATAACTGTAGTGAAACAAATATAAGAAGGTTCATTGCCCAATACCATGATGTAAAACTCTCCCTGCTTTCCTTTGTAGTGTACTCGTGGGACACCATGGTTTCCACTGAGAGTGCTGCCAAAGGGACACATAAGACAAGTTAAATGTACCCCAAGAAATAACTAGAACCATAAAGGATTACACAGATCGAAAGGACATTAACAACTCAGTACTTACTTGTAAACTTGCCACTCATAAGGAGCTCCATAGTTGCAACCTTTGCTGGTTTGATGTTCAAATTTCAGTGCAACCTGACAAATATAGAAGCATGAAAATTGATGGAACTACGCTTGTCCAGTTCCAACACTACGAAGCATTTATGGAGATATAATGACCTCTAAAGCATTTGAACCAGGGTTACGGTCACTGAGACGAGGAGCTGAAATACGTCGACCAACATATACTTGTCCAAATCCTCCCTTTCCAAGCTTCCTTTCAAGTCTATAGGTTGGTGAATTCCCAATTTGTACCTGTTTCAAGCACGTGTGTGAGCATCCAGAGCAAATGAGCAGATAGCAGAACAAATCATGCAGCCACAAACAAAACACACCAATAACTGAATAATCTACCCCAAATTCAAATCCAGGTAACATTATATAGCATGATGCAATATCTAATGAATATGTACATGTAAACAATTGAGAATATCTTAGATTGATCATCGGAATCCTACTAATATATTTAATCGGTGCCTACAAGAACTGCTGCAGTGTGCCTCGCACGCACACAATAAACTCATTTAGCCCAGCATGATGTCTGGTTTGAAATGCAGTAATTTCAAAGGATGGTATATTTCTGGCACGAATCAAAAGAAAATCCACTGAGAACAGGGTGAAAGAATCACAACAGCAGAGCACCCAATTCAAGGGCTACTACCTGTCTACCTCTGAAAATGAGGATTGGTAAATGTAACAAAGATCCAGATCCATCACAGAACAAGGCAGAGGAAACAGCATTTGAGACTGGGGAACCAAGTCTCCTAAAACATGTGCAAATTGCTTATATATTGTGATAGTAGTGTACAGTAACAAAATTTCAGAAGCTTATCCTGCAAACAATATGATCCCAACACATAGCCATTTCTCTGTTCTTGTTTTACAAAATGTTAAATCAATCAATGCCAAATGGCATGTGGAAACATACATTATTGATGTTGCATAAATAAAACTATAAATGCTGCTAACATCGGCGTGCATGGCAATCTAGAATGTTCATTTAACCACTCTAGTTTTACAGACTACAGAGCTGTGTGAGGCCCAGCTAGACATAGAAGAAAGAGCGCAAAGAAACAAAAATCAAAAAGATAAATGATCAAATTTCACTCACTACCAACACCTATACAGCAGGATCAGCACATCTGACGGGCATGGCCATTCAGCCATGCCTGTACGGCATGGAAAAGGTTCTGAAACTACAAAGAATAAGGAACATTTATTTTTGGGACCTTACTATCCACCAAAGTCCACTAGTTAATAACCAATCTTCTCCTTCAGAGTCATGATCAATGGTAAACTCCACAGTCCATATATGTCCATAGAAAGCGGCGAGCGGACGCTATTAAAATAATGACATATTGGGACATGATGAAGCAGAATTCGCGCCACTCAAGACAAACTAAAAGAAACAAGCAGCGACAAAAAGGTCCGTGTGTCATACATATCCACTTCCAAAATAACGGATTCATTAAATTCCATCCGGATGAGTAACGTCTCCCACAACTACTGCAATTGGATCCGCATGAGTAACGTCTCCCACAACTACTGCAATTGGATCCGCATGAGTAACGTCTCCCACAACTACTGCAATTGGCTAGACACCAGATATAGCGACACGTAGCCACTTCAAAATTCCGCGCCAAATCCAGCAGTTCAAATTGCAATTCTCATGAGACACCATAGCTCAACAGTCAGATCTCTAGGGAAGTTTAGAAACTAGAATCCTACCCTAGCTTCAGAATTGTCCCATCTAGGACAAAACCAGTTGGAGAGATTGTACATATATACATTTGTTGTCTTCCCAACTATGTTTGCTTCCCTTTTAGGTTCTCAAAACTTCTCATAGGTGCTAATTTGCGTAGCAACAACCACTAACGAACTCATTGTGCAACAAACATACCATCTCACCATATTTGGGTTATCAATCGAACCGAATCCGGCCGCAGTTCACAGTCGTCAGCGTTTAATCAAGCAACAGAACACTAAGGGGCCCGAAAAATCCATAATAAGCATCTAAACTACGAAGGGAGAGATCAGGAGGCATCTGGAGCTTACCGTATGGGGCAACGGTGGAGCAGCCCCGTCGTCGCCTCCGGCCGCGGCGGCGCCCGGCCTGTCCCCGCTCCGGCCGCCGCTGTCGAACTCGTCCATCCCTTGGCCCCGCCCCCACCTCCCGCTGCTGTCGCTGCGACTGCTGCTGCTACTGCTACAGCACCAGACACCACGTGGTTCGCGGTCCGGCTACCGGATTCCGCTGCTGCCGCCCTCTACGGCCTCGGCGCGCGTAACCACGAGGCGCTGGCATCCGTCACGGACTCAGCCCCATGGCCGGCCCGCGTCCGGAGAGGAGATCGGGCCGGGCGGCGAGTGGATACCTGCAGAGACGCGGGCGCGCTGGGCTAGGGTTGGCTCCCGGCGGCAGATGAGGCGGTCGGCGGCAGGGCGGCGACGGGGACCGTGGTCGAGGACGAGAGCAAAGGAGGAGGCACGGCGCAGAGAGACAGCAGCACGGGGAATATAGAAAAAAAAAATAATTCTCGACTACTACTATTCCACGCGCTGTTTCGGGCTTTCTGTGATTCCGCCTGACCCAAGAGCTTACGTAGGTTGCAAGGTTTACGTCTTCTGGTAAGATTTACGCCTACAAAGTCCATGACTTGTCTTGAGTCGTCATCGTGCTTTCAATCTTTTTTATAATTTTTTAGTAGTATACGGATGGAGATAAAGTTACAGATACAGATAAAGATAGAAAAAATAGATATAGATATAGATTAGTCCAAAACAATATAAAAATACTTTCAAGTAAAAGACAATAAAATAACCCACAATTCTAGTTCTACTAGATGTTTTGGTTTTTTAGATACATTACTAATTATGTATTTAGATATAGTGGATATCTAAGTGCATAGCAAAATCTATATATCTAAAAAAAGCAAAATGTCTTATAATTGGAATGGAGAAAGTAATAGTTAGTATTATAATAATAGTGGTTTTAATAAACCTCTCCCATTAAAAGAGTACTATGATAATAATAACAACACAAGAGTGAACAAAAATACATGTCACGTTGGAAGGAGCTTGAGCTTCTCCATATTATGTGTTTGTGTGCGCGCGCCAACATATGAGTGCGAGAAAGAGGGAAGTTGTTTGTGTTCAAACTGGTAGTTGTTACACATAGGTAATTAGGTTGTAACCTAACAGAAAACTGTCTTAAAATGGCAAGCACTAGCCAGGAGTAAATAATCCCAAGCAATTTGGTCACAACGTCTTCAACGCCCTGTTGACAAAGCTAGCTAAGATGGAGGTAAGAGAAAAAAGAAAAAAAAATGTCCCACATGTAATTTTTTTTAATCGTAATAATAATCTGTTGGTTGAATTATTATAATTCAACCGATATCACAATATATTTCTATAATCTAAAGGTGACCCAAACAAATCTTTGGTTTCGTGTATGAATAATACATAGTTAACATCATAATATATTTCTTAGCTATGTAAATGTGCAATTGATTAAGCTAGACAAATATATTCCTAGACGTAGTTTTGATAATAGGCAGTTTCAAATACATATAAAGTTATGTAAATAACATTGGCAGTAGTAAACTTCTAAGGCTATACATAGGCAGCTTCAAATACCGGTAGTTCTTATGACTTTATCCATTGATGACATTATTTCAATTCGTTCATGAAATGACAACACAAGGCTTGTCCATAAGTTATTTGCCGAACATTTTTTTGCCTCACCCTTCAAATATAAGTTGTAGTATCTGAACTCACACCCTAAACTCATACCACACACACCCAACACACTCACACTCTAGAGCTTAAGCTAGATCGTCTACAACTTATATAGAGAGAGCTAAGAGAACACGGCTGAAACATATGACGATTGTGGCGCATCCATGTGATTGCGAGGCAACTGAAGCTATTCGAGGAAAACCCGGGTGAGCACGAGCTCGAGCGGCGCTCACGCTGCGTCATAACTAGCGACACGCCTGCCATCCGAGCAACGGCTCGGTCGTGTTTGCCGAACAAATTAGCAAAGGGATTCGACCGAACACTCATTTCAACTCTATATGTTACAAGAGGTTTCATATAGATTTTTCTAGCTCACTGATTTGGGCCTTGTTTAATTCCCGAAGGAAAAAATTTCGCGACACTGTAGCACTTTCGTTTGTTTGTGGTAATTATTGTCTAACTATAGACTAATTAGACTCAAAAGATTCGTCTCATCAATTTCGACCAAATGGTGCAATTAGTTTTATTTTCGTCTATATTTAATACTCCATGCATGCGTCTAAAAATTTGATGTGACGGAGAATCTTGAAAAAATTTGGGTTTTGGGGTGGAAGTAAACAAAGCCTTGACTTATGTGCAACGTTCAACTTAAGAACATGTTGAATATTGTTTTAACAGAATGACAGATATTGAAGAATCAGACTGGAACTAGCTAGATGTATGTGACAATTTCAAAGGGTGTGATTGTCTTGGGAAATGAGTGACGGGAAGCCAAGGGTGGTGAGTGTCGCCACAAATTCATTCAAATATATCTTTTAGTTGGCAGTACTTATTCTCACTTTCCGTCTTGTGAAAAATATTAGGAAATTTTAGAATGCATAAAGTAACCAAGCGCTTCAAAATGAGGATGTGGCACCACTAAGGATGAATCCTACGAGGATGAGCACACATGAAGCCCCAGTGCAAGAAATCCCCATTGATCTTGGTAATGTGGCTAGAGGAGGGACGATGAGGTTCATGATGCCATAAACGATGGAGTTTAGATTGAGGAGTTCACACTCCCCTTGCAAATACAAAGAAAGACCTCAGGTTGTCCTACAAAAAGCCAAGAAGCCCAAGTCTAGGACCTCACTTGTTATTGAAGAGTAAGTCGATCACAAAGGTAATTAACTGAACAAGCCATTTCTTATACTTCAAGGAAACAAGCTATGATTAAGGCTAAACAATGTATGGGTCGTGTTCTTGCTTGTGGTCCTCCATGAGCATACAATGCCATGAGTCATTGGTGAAGCAGGGCCAAAGAGATATTTTCATATGGTCCTTCCAACTAATGAATGAAATTACGCTGAAATGGTTCAAGAGGATGTGGAATGAGCAAATGGCAAGTATGGAAACTGAATTAATTAGAGTGTCATGTTGACTATTTTGACTTGTCATTTAGAACATTTCTAGTTGTTTCATCGATAGGTACTTGAAGTCACTTGGGTGCAACATTCGTTGTCTACTATCTTTGTCATATGTTGTATACAGTATACTATGCACTTACCTGCTGTCTATTCTCTACGTGGAATTATGCAGCACTTATCTGCTGTCTGTTCTGTTCTCTACGTGGAATTATGCTCTTATCCTTGAGGCGGTGGAACTATATCCATGTACCACATACCTGTGTGACTTGGCTTTGAAATAGACGCGTTTCATTGGCACAAAACCAGAAAAGCCACAGCCATTATAATATCTCAGCAATTGTTAATTCACCTATGCAAGAAATGGACAAATGGTATCGCATACTCGACGTCAATCAGTTAAAGCGACTAAATGAAATGCCAGCTGACAGGTCAGCAGTGGCACTGCAAAATGAAGCAAACCCACGAATGACTTGGCCATTATATTAACTGGACAAAACATATTGACATTCCAATTTGTTACCCACCAATTCAGTGATAAAAAGTTGTGTATCATTCACAAATTCAGTGTTAAAACACTAGTCCCAATCCTTGGTACAATCACTTCAATTTTAAAATGCCAACTTGAGTACAATCTACTGTGCAATATACTGAAATTGTAGAGATCAAGATGGCATATGCCATAAGAAAATTGGGTTCGGTGACCCAGCATTCACATCAGCTATCGTACATCAATAAGTATACAAAACATAGCTACGATAATTGAGTTGAGATAAGAACAAGATGAATTGATCCCCTCCAGACCAAAATTAGGAATGCCATGGAGGCTGAAGAGCTGAAGCGAAGATAAGTTTGGTGAATTGATTGATCCCCTCCAGATCGAGACATCCAAACATCATTGCAAGATGGTACTACTGAAGATGCGGACAGCAGGAGGTAAGCTAACATCTGCAATCAGCGTCAAAAAGTCATTCAACCGCATTCTCTCACCTAATGACAATTATTAAGCCAGGTAGTAGAAGAATCGAGCTTAACCAAACAGGGCTAGCAGACAATTTAAATATGCTGTCAATTAAGAAACTTTGCATTCATACTTCAAGGTAGTAAAAGAACATTGAAGAGATCTACTGCTTGCCACCTGATGTTCATCAACAAATTCTTTAAGTCCCAACAAAACAATGCAATGGTTCATCCAATATACATGAATTCGGTTACGTTTGCATCCATGCAATTACATAAAGTTTAATCTAGTATCACATAAAAGCCACGTATCAAGCAAAGATTATAAATTGAATGCAAGCCCAAGACAACCAAAGGGAATTCTGAAGTGTGAAAGGAACATCTCATACTCAGCATAACTTTCATGGGTCAATTAACAGTCCTTAAGCATATGGCAAGTGATAACAGCCGACTTTAGGCAAACAAAAACGAAAAAAGAACAATTCAGTAAAACCATTTATATATTTATTCCTTAAAATCACTGAACTTCCAGGTAAAATATATGATAGTCTTAGAACTAAAAGACAGTAGAAAGAATATAGGGAATATAGGAGACCTACCGTTTACTTCAGCTGCGTAGGGGAGCAGAGCAGACCTGAAGCATCTGCCCCAACTATGGCAAGCTCGCATATGGTACAAAGCTGCCCTTCGATGGAAGGAACAAACCGGGATCCACAATATGGGCAAGAAATATCCTTTTGGCCGCGGTAGATAGGAACATATGTAGCGCCACAAACAACAAATGGATTTCTGAAGTCATAGTTCAGTTGGTGAGAATCATCCTTATCCTGGCAAGCTTGCAGCACCTGTCGAGCCTTCCTTGCTTGGGCCTCTTGAGGGCTGTTCTCAAGAAGCATCCTTGCAAAGTGTTTCGCAGTAGCGTAGTTTTTCTGCTTGAAGCAAAGAGCCATGGCGCTTGCAAGCACAAGCCTCATATGAATTCTCTGAAGCTTGCAGTTTGTGAAGTAAGCAGCCAACTCCTGTTGGCGGGTCACATCATCCCTCAATTCCTTTCTCTTGAGTTCCATCTTCAGACCAAGAATATACTCCCTCACTATCTCGATTAATTCCTTCACTTCATCAACTTCTCTCCGTGAATCTACGACGATTACAGGGATGGTATGTAAGATGTTAAGGAACTGCCTCAGTGCTTCTGGGAACTTGCCCTCAGTTGTAGCTTTGTAGGCGGCCTTGAGTCTGTCTTCCATTTGTGAGAAACTGAAAATAAGTGCAGGAGGGCCTCTTACATTAGGACTTGCGGACTCGTTCCAACCTTTCTCTACAGCAACAGATATAACCGGAGCAGCAGCAAGTGCGCGGAGATATGAATGACTGCCCATATGCAGATCAAGAAACAAGGGCTTCAGCGGAGCAAAGTTCTTGATGCCCAACTGCCGGCTAAGCAACCTCATTGCTGTGTCAAAGTTCCCTGCAGCCGCATGCTCCCCAGCCAGAGAAGATTTTTGTGTCCAGATTTGGCTGACAGGGATGCCTGCTGTTGGAGCGACAAATACAGCAGAGCGAGCATTGCCAGCAGATTTTGGAGTCTCTGTATCAGGTGGAAGTTCCAGATCTTCCAAGTCCCAGCCACCTTCCTCACCATCCTCCTCATTTGGTTCACCCTCCTCCGCATCAAAATAATCACCACCATTTGCCACCACTTCACTTGCATCAACAATATCCAAGTCTTCATCACCCCAGTCAGCACCAGAAGCTTCATCATCTTCTTCAAGCTCTGCCCTTCCAGTAGCATCCAGTCCACCTTCGAAAATACCACGCATTACCCTCAGCAATGGCCAATCACCGCAGGCTGTGAGAGGTGCAGGGGGAATCAGTAGCGAGTGTGATTTTCCTTCAGGCAGACAAGGAACATTCTCGCCTAATTCAGCAGCAATCCTCTCAGCAATTTCAGTGAGCCCATGAGTGACAGCAAGAACATAAGCAAGAGGTAGCTGCCCAGCATTTTCCAAGATCTCAATTCTCTTCTTAGCATCCCCAAGATACAATGCATTGTGGAATTGTCCCATCAAATTATTATTTTGTCCAGCAATTTTGCACATGAAGCCCACCTTGTCCAAGTAACCAGTAATGAGATACAGAAAAGCAAGCCTCTCAAAATTTTTTGTTCGTTGGTATGCATATTCCACAATACCAACATTTCCTTGCCTCAGGGCCTCAATTCCCAACCTGTACCAGTGATCCTTGTCATCAATCTCCTTTGCAGAAGCAACTGCAATTTGAATGTTACCACTCTCAAGAGCTAAGTTAAATCTGGTTTTCTCATCCTTCACAAAGTGCAGAGCAACTTCCGGAAAACCTTTCTGTTGTAAATAAGAAATCACAGCCTGCCCACACAGCTGGGAGTTCTTAATCATACTCATAACATGATCATAGCGTTTTCTGAGAAGGGCTAGCTTAAAAATGTACTCTGATGCATCAACTGCAATCAGCTTGTTCTTTCCATCACGATCTAGGCAGAAAATGTTGTTCCCAATAACCCTTGTCACGTAAATAGGAACATCAAGGGTTTTTATGATCCCACTGTCTCCATTAGGAAGGCAGTACTTCATATGGTTCAGTGTAGTGTAGATGAACACACCATTCTCATCCCAGGCACCACTTTTCACACGGGTGGTCTCATGCAGTGTGCATTGATGGACAAGCTTCTTGCTAGCTATAACCACAGCATGCTTGCTCAGGAGTGCAACAGATTCCATATCACTGGACCAAACAACATATTTGACAGCAGGTGTCTGTAGCTCTCCGAGAACTAGCCTTTGCTGAAGATCAAAGATGGCCACCCGGTCTTCAGCCTTGCATAGCAAGTTACCTGTCCCAGCATAATATATTGCATCCGTCGCAATAGGAAGGGGGCTTTTCTTCATGATTTCATTCTTCAGATTCTTCACCAAAACTTGATTGCTACTCCTCTCAAGGACCGCAAACCTGTTGCGCGCCACAAAAACAGCAGAACCACCAGCTCCCTTCTTTGCCTCTTGCAAGTAATCAGACCTGCCAGCAGAATCCTTGGGAACAATGTAGAGTTCATATGAACCCCCATCAGCATCAGAGCAAATCAAGACAGCATTTTCGGTCGGACTATACGATAGTGTCCTGGGCGACTGGTTCAAGCTGACTGATCCAGGTCTTCTTATTGGAGCCAACTGAACTTCCTTCTGTGTGGAGTATTCAAAGAACCTGAGAAACCGATCCTTCACATAGAAAACTGTGTCACCACTAACACAGAAGGCTGGGCGTTCCCTCTCTAATTTGAACACAATCATGCCACTGTCATGACCAGCAGCAAGAAGGTTCATTTCAGGGTGAGCAGCAAGGATCCAGAAACGGTCATGTTCCCGCCTAAATGTCTGAATGCCAGTTCTCTTTGTGGCATCCCAGATGCGAATGCTTTTGTCTTCTGAGTTAGACACGATGATGTCTTGCTTCGCATGGAACAACACACAAGAAACATTATTCATGTGGCCCCTCAATGTATCAACTTCCCAAGCCTTGGTATCTGTCCATAAAGAGCAGATACAAATTATTGCATTTCAAATATTTCCTTTGTAAGAATGAATACAGTTTTTCTTTCATACATGTAAGGTACTAAAGAGCAGCAAAATTGTGTGCACTAAACTTCACCACCAAGAGCCATTTTACATGCGATGTTAAAATATAGGAAATCCAAATCCAAAGCATAAAAATTAGTGTCATGCCTCTTGTATTTACAAGAAAGATACATTATCCAGCAATATGCATACTAAGCATTAAGTGGTATAAAGTTCTGTAGATGCAGGATTTGCTGAACAGAATGGAAGAAAAGATCCATGATTAGAAAACATATATTACTAGGCAACGTATCATATGCAACCCAGCTTCGTGTGCAACCTATGCAACCACCAATTAAGGCCACAGGATCTAGATCTAACGTCTGAGGTTTTTTCACTTAAACCCCTCCACCCGTGGGTTTAAATCTAACTCGTGTGTGTCCAGATGGGAGGGTTTAAATGAAAAAAAACCTCAGACATTGGATCTAGATCCTGTGGCCTTAATTGGTGGTTGCATAGGTTGCACACGAAGCTGGGTTGCACAGGATATGTTCCCATATTACTATATCATGTAGAAGAATAAAAAACATACATACAACGTACTCCCTCTGTCGCAAAATAGTTGGCACTTTAGCTATGAATTTGGACAAATGTTTGTCCAGATTCATAGCTAAAGTGCCAACTATTTTGGGACTGAGGGAGTGCTTGAATAGTTATGGCTCAGCTACACAAAAGAATAGTACCAAAATCATGCAAAGTGCAGGCCATCTAGTGATAAGACTATTACCATTCATTCTCCATATCTTCACCTGCCGGTCATCCGCCCCAGAAACAATGAGAGGCAAACTGGGATGAAATGAGGCCCAGTTGACCCCACGGTCATGGCCTTCCAAGACATATTTGACTACAGCATCAATGCCTCCAAATAGATCCGTGTTCATCTGAGTGAGACGGAGGATGTCATCTGCAGGTGATGCTGACTTCTTCCTCAGGGCCCCAATATCCCAGACACGTACAGTCTGATCAAGCGAGGCCGATACAACCAGATCCTCTTTAGGATGGAAGGAGGCACACATGACATAGTGGTTATGCCCAGTTAGCACGGCCACACATGTGCGTGACTGCCAATTCCAGATCCGGATTGTCTGATCGTCGCTAGCACTTACGATCCATGGGCACTCATGGTGGAATTGCACAGTGCGAATGTAATCAAGGTGCCCATGAAGTGTGAAGAGGCAGCGTTGAGTCTTGTAGTTCCAGACCTTAATCTTATAATCATCACCTGCATTCCATCACAGCAACTAGGACCTTAGTAGATTCGTAAGTTCAATCGTGACATGTCAAAAAACCTAACTACATTGCCACCACAGTAAAGAGGAAGCTAACGCTCCAGAGTTGTACATGTTTAACCACACAGCCCTCATCTGAACTAGCTAGATTGCCACCACAGAGCAACTTCCCTAGTAGATGGAAAACAGAAACCTCACCGAAATCACATACAGCAAAAACCTCAAAACTGAGATCACATGCATTTTCTTCAGATGTACACAGCTCAAAATAGCATCAATCATTAATTCTAGATACACATTTTGTTTTAGAAAAAGAGGTTTCCCCTGCTTTATTGAGAATAAAGCATCTCAAAGCGTTTGCCCGCCACAGAAAACGACCTAAAGGTCCCCGAGTTCATTCTCAGAATTCTCATACAAAACACAAAACAGAATCAGAAGTCAGCTGAATCACAACGCTGGAGACTTCCAAAGGCCGAGATCCCAATGTTGGTGGACTTGATTGATTCCAACCGATTCAATGTAGCTGGGTTCTAGATACACATTTTATAGAAAAAACTGTTTCAACTGTCCTATGACAAGTGATTCGAACATTAACTTCACGTTAGGCTGAACGCGGGATCAAAATAAGTTGAACTGAGTCCAAAGATCCGGGTGTCATGATTGACATTGAAACTTAGGAATTTTATTAGGAATTAATATAGGTACTTGAAAAACATAACATCCGAAGCTGGAAAAGACACGCAGAAAAGACCGACCGACGATCTACGTGGTAAGATGAGGTGAAGTGACGATCCAGGTGAGGCGAAGGGACGATCCAGTGGACTGGAGCACCCAAGTGGAGAAGAGTAGTACCTCCGGACACGAAGAGCGGCTGCGTGGCGTGGAAGTGGACGCCTCTGACGGGCCCGTCGTGCTCGTCGAAGCGGTTGAGGAGGGTGCCCATGCGGTAGTCCCACATCTGGATGACGCCGCTGTGGAGGCTGGACAGGATCCATGGGCGGCGCGGGTGGAAGGCGAGGCCCTTGACCCGGTTGCTCTTGGTCTCGAACTTGGTGAGCATCTTCCTCCCTCGTCCGAGGAGGGAGACCTCCGCTCGCTCTCGGCAGCGGCGGCGGCCCTGGCGGGTGGGGGGGACGGTGGATCGGAGGAAGAGGCCGGACGAGGAAGCGGAGGGAGCGGAGATGAGATGGATCTCGCCCGCCCTCTCCCAGATGAGAATTGAGATCCCAGCGAAACTGCAGGTTGGTGCTGTGCAGCCGCACCAGACCAACTAGCGTAGCCTAGCGTAGCCTAGCCTAGCCTCCGATCTGAATGAGGTTTATTTGCTGCCGTCGGATCTGCGGAGACCGAACATCAGTCTCAACGAGTCTCTTGCTTAACCCTCTCAAGCACACCCGCAAGTCTGGGCTCTTGTTTCGGGTGCAAAAAGTTTTCGTTGAGCCTTGTTTAGTTCCAAAAATTTTTAGGAAATCGACATCATAGCACTTTCGTTTGTATTTGACAAATATTGTCTAATCATGAACTAATTAGTCTTAAGATTCGTCTCGTCAATTCCGACCAAACTGTGCAATTAGTTTTTATTTTCGTCTATATTTAATACTTCATGCATACATCTAAAGATTCGATGTGACATGAAATCTGAAAATTTTTGCAAAATATTTTGGTAACTAAACAAAGCCTTGATTGACGAAACACAATAGTACAGCATTTTCTCTTCCTTCCACGTCTTCTACGGCTTACAACCTAGACAGCTTCACTGCTAAGATAAATTTAGACCTTGATTAGATACACATATATTTATCTCAAGATTTGATTGAAATTAAAGTAAATTTCATTCCATTATACTCCAACACATATATCCAAACAAGGCCTTAAATTGAAAATAGTTCACCACTTATAATCTTATGCTCTTTGACCGCTAAGATAGTTTAAGAGCATGCTTGATTGCACACCACATCTTGCCAAGCCGTAAGTGCGGTGGTGCCACAGTTGAGGCGGCGAAAATTGGTGCCACAATCGTGATGAGAAAACTATAACTGATATGAACTGATTTTTTTTAATGGCGCGTTGAACTGTAGAATATAGATGATAATCAAATAGTAATTCATTTCTTTTCACGTTGTTTGTCGAAACTGTCAAGTGGCAAATGGTGGTGACCAACTAAGCAGCCTCTAAATAAATAAAAAAGCCCTTATAAATATAGCAGACATACGGCTTACATTACATTTACATATATAGTCATACTCGAGCGGTTGTTCGTGAAGCATTTTTCATCGATAACTAAGGTCTTATTTAGTTTGGCTAAATAAACCTTTAGGTCTCGGTTGAGGCTCTCCCTAATAACACACTTGCACATTGCAATGGCCTCAAACTGATACGTTCTAGATTTTTCTTATATAATGGATAAATAAAATTCAGCTTCATCCCTTGTAGCCGAGGAAATCAGACTATTTTTACAACTGACAAAACACATAATTGTCCCAACTTAAAATTCAATCCTAACATTAAAATGTCACCCAAAAGAAACAAAGAATTGCAAACTGATCATAGATGAGTTGGTTGGATTCTTTGTAGTGGGAACCTATCCACTCGGGTTGAAGTCTCCGACTTGACACGGGTGCTCGCATTTTTCTATATTTATTTCAGGATCTAATAGCGCTATACTTTTAGTGGTAGACGACGTGCCCGTCGACAACGAGGCGGCTGTGGTGACTTCGTCAATCTCGAGATTTGCCGGTCCAACTCGGTTCTTCAGAGATGCTCATAGAGGTAGAGTGTATGTGCGTGTGTTCATAGAGGTGAGTATGTATTTTTGTATGTGAACATTTACGTCTGTAATTGGGTCTCGCAAAAAAAGAGAAGCAAAAATTTTTAAAGTTGTGATTTCTAATGTTCAACATACGTGTGGTGATGCTCTCTTTATTTTTTTCACACCGATCCAGTTGTGCCTAACTGATAAATCTAGGTTTGCAAATAAGCTATAGCTAAAAATACTATTTATTAATTTGTTGTGAAATAAAAACATCATTTATTTGTTAAAATAGTACGACTTATATCTAAAAAAACTCAGAGTAATTTACAATTTGAAAGAAGAGAGTTGAAATTCTATATAGATTGTGGGGAAATTACTAGGATCCTATTTTGCAAATTAGAAGACATTGTGACCACAAAAATGTTGTATTTTAGATTGTATATTGACGTCATAAAGTTGAATTGTTACAAAAAAATATAGACTGTGAGGCACAGTCGTATCAACTGTGACAATTATACTATTGTTAATCGGGATAATTATATTTTTTTCAACTTAATGGCATAATATAACTGATGCTGTCAATTAGCTCCGGTTGCATATGTAACAACGATCTGCAAGCCATTATGCAATTTTCTTTATATCTGCAGACAAACTGGAACGTTTTTTTTTTACATATGCAATAACAGAAAGTCTTACCCGATCCAAAAAAAAAAACACGAAAGTCTTTGTTTGACTGCTGTTTTGTTCAACAAAATATGAGAAATATTCCAAAAAAGACATCTTGTTAATTACTCATATTTATTAATTAATATTTTATTTATGTACCCGCCGGCCGCCGCGCGGGCGCGGTGGGCACCGCTAGTGCTAGCAGCCTAGCACTAGCAACGGTATATTCCGGACCCGCCGTTCTCCTCCGATTCTCCGAAGTCCAATTCGCCGCCGCGGTGGGCACTGCAAATTCACCCCTCCCATCCCTTGCCGGCCGCCGCGCGGCTCCCAGCCTCGCCGATTCGAGGAGACGACGATCATGGCGACCACAGCGCCACCGGTGGATGCAGAAGCAGAAACCCCCGAGTGCCCGGTGTGCCTCTCCCCATTCGACGCCGCCTCCGTTGTGCCGCGCGTCCTCCCGTGCGGCCACTCCCTCTGCGGGCCTTGCATCACCGCCCTCCCGCCCGCCTCCGCCGCCGCCGCAGGCGCCTCCTCCCTCCGCTGCCCCCTGTGCTCCCAGTGCGTCCCGTTCGCCCGCACGCTCGGCCCCTCCTCACTCCCCAAAAACCTCGCCCTCCTCGCGCTTCTCCCCTCGCCATCCCACGCTCTCACCGCCACCCCCGCCACCGCACCGCCTCCCCGTCCCCGCCAGCTCCCGCTCCACGCCGCCCACTCGCGACTCCTTTCCCGCTTCCGCCACGCCGTCCTCCCTGAGTCCGCTTCCCCGCTCCGCTCCGAGCCAAGCCCCGTCCACCTCGCATTCGGATCCCTCGACTTCGACCTCGGCGCGCCATGGTTCTGCGCGCGGGGCCGCCCCGTGAGCCTCCTCCCCATAGAGACCCAAGCAGTCCCCCCGGCGAAGCAGGAAGCCGAAGTCTACCGGCCCAGCCACGCGGCGCGAGTCCTCGCCGCGATCGACGCGCTCAGCGACGCGGCCAAGGACGAGCTGGCCGGTCTGATCGCCTCTTCCGCGCGGTTGGCGCGTCTGGTATGCAGGCTCTACGGGGTCTGGATGTCCCCTGACGCGCCACCACTGTGGATGGTCTCTGAACGGCACCCACGTACGGTTTCCCTATTGTTGGAAGAGGAGATTATCAGTAGAGAGGAGACGGTGATGCAGACCGGATTCCTTGTAATGGAGGCATGTGAAGTGATCATGGGGTTGCACAGCGAGGGGCTGGTGTTGGGGTGCCTCGGGCTGGACTGCTTCTGCATCGATCGCTTTGGGCACTGCCTGCTTGATTTGAATCAGGCGTTGGCATTGTGCCGGGGAGTCCAAGCAGAGCCTAGCTCAAACAGTATTCGAGCTTTCATCGCTCCAGAGGTGAGGGTGGTGCTAGATGACATATCGCGAGTTAAGGATCGTGATTTTGATGGTTTGGTTGGCTGTAGCTCGGATATCTGGTCGTTGGGCTGTGTGTTTGTGGCACTACTTACTAGGGATGAGCAGCTTGTGGCAGGTTGGAACTCTGAAGGACTGTATGATGATTGGGAGAAGGAAGTGGTTACAAGGCTTGATGCCTCATTGCTTGGTACTATACTTGAACCATTGGCTGCAGTTATAGCATCGTGCTTGAGATATGATCCAAAATGTCGTCCAGAGATTGCTGATGTTTGGAAATGTATTAGAGGCTTGTTGACGAAATCTGATGATGTTACTTTAGCTCCTGGTGATGATGTTGCAGCTCAGAAGAGTTTTAGATGTTTACTCCTTGGGGAGTTATCCTCCATGTTTACTGACTCTGGTGCTGTTGAGTCAGATGATAAAACACAACTGTCTCGAGGAGCTGATGACAACAGATTGAATCAGGATCATGGAAGTCATGATGGTTTCTTAAACAATAGGGGAAATGATTTGTCAGGAATCGATAGCCCCCAGTCTGCCGGAGTGTTTAAGTCATCAACACTGCTTGCCCACCGTGATTGTGTAACAGGATTAGACGTAGGAGGTAAAAATCCAAACACTGCTAATGGCTATATTTAAAACATTTTCTACTCTGTTAGTCAGTTTCTTTTGTAGTTTTGTTCACAGGGTTATGTAATGCTGGCTCAAGAACTTATTTTCATTCTTCCTTTCACTGCAGGTGGATTCTTGTTTAGCTCTTCTTATGATAAAACTATCAATGTGTGGTCACTGCAGGTATGAACCTATTACTATTCTCTCTTGATAAATTTTCAATTGGTTATCATTCTTGAAATAACACAACTTGTTCCTGCCATGAGAAATCACAGTGCACATTCATAACTATATTTCATTTCACTTCATTTCCAAGTTTTAGTGTGGCTCCTCTTGATTTTTATTGGTTTTATTTGTTCCATAGGACTTCTCTCATGTACAGTGTTTGAAGGGTCATGAACACAAAATCACGGCAATTGTTGCTGCTGACAATGATAGCCACTCTCTTTGTATAAGTGGAGACAGTGGTAGCGGAATTTTCGTCTGGCATGTAGATTCTACTCTGAAGGAAGAACCTTTGAATAAATGGTACGAACATGATGATTGGCTCTATCGAGGGGTTAACTGCTTGGCTGTCTCTGGAACTGGTTATCTTTACACTGGTAGCAGAGACAAATCTATCAAGGCTTGGTCACTAGAGGTACTAAGCTTTGCTTCATTAACGCTTTGTACTGGAATGTGTTTTCATAATGATTGCTCATCTCCCCTTCGGTCATTGACTTTTATATAATACAAAAAACCACTATGCCCATTTTTGCTTTCATATAATCTTTACTGAGTTTGCTGTCAATTCAACATAATTCGACCATGTTCTATGAAGTTAATTCAGTATATGCTACTCTGGCAGGATTATTCACTTCGCTGCACTATGACAGGTCATAAATCAACTGTGTCTTGCCTTGTAGTGGCCAGTGGTATTCTTTACAGTGGAAGTTGGGATGGTACCATTCGTTTATGGTGGCTCACTGATCATACACCATTGTCTGTACTGGAAGATGATACAGCAGGAACCATAGCCCCTGTATTATCAATTTCAGCAGAAGCCAATTTTGTCGCTTCATCATATGAGAATGGCTATTTTAAGGTTGACCTAAATTTGAAGCTTAAACTTTGCTTCTTCATGAACCTTAGACTTTGCTATCCCAAAAATTGTGGCATACTCTTTTCCCCTAAATCCTGATGGCGTTCTTTTCTAAGTCTCAAGTGTTTTGTTTCCCTCTTTCCAAAATCAGATCTGGAAGAACGACATGCTTGTCAAATCAGAAAAGCTTCAAAATGGTGCTGTTTATGCTGTTAAATTGAGTGACAAATGGCTTTATACTGGTGGATGGGATAAAGTCATAAATATTCAGGTATGTTTGCTTTGTGGATATATAATCTTCCATGAAAAGGTCTTGCTTACATGTAATTGGTATTTCCGTTTCTTTCCCTTTGGTTAACTCCATAGGAGTTACTGGATGATGAGTCAGAGGTAGAACTCCGAGACGTGGCTTCCATTACTTGTGACTCAATTATAACTTCGATACTGCCCTGGGATGAAAGGCTGATAGTTGGATTATCCAGCAGGGATATCAAGGTAAAACAATCGTTCTCTGAACATCTATCTGTTAATTATAGCATTTTCACATTAGCAAGCTTGTTGACATCTGAACATCTATCTGTTAATTATAGCATTTTTCTTTTCACTTCATTTCCTAGTTTTAGTGTGGCTCCTTTTGTATGGTCCTCATCCAGAGTTTGGTTTGTAGATTGTATGTTCAGTAATATATTCTTAACAATTCTGCCCCCTCAAAATTCATGTTTTGACTTGCCAGTAGTCCTGTGCCTTTTTTTTTTCTTTTGTGATTTGTGATGCAAGAATAGTCTACTAAATTGACATTACTTTTTTCTGGCATACTTTCATATTTCACCAGGTTTACTACAAGGCATCATAATTGTTGGCTCCAACCCCATGTATACATTGTGAATAGTTTAATGTACAGTAAACGAGAAAAAGGACTGATGGGAACAGACATTGCGAATAGCTCAGTGTACAGTAAATGTGAGATAAAGTATTGATGGAATCAGACATTGTGAAGAGCTCAACGTGAGATGAAGAATGATGGAAAGAGAGGAAACCATCCTCATGATGCTACAACAGAGTGCCAATTAGAAAGAAAAGAATTAAGATAGGGTTTTGTAATAAGGGCTACATATTAACGAAGAGATACATTTCTTCAATTCCTTAGGAGTAGAATACACTAAAAGCGTAATCTATGTTTTTTTTTCTTCAAAAAATGACAAATATACAAGGTATCGCAATGGCCCTAGGCCAGAAGCTATGTTACACGGATACTCTGACTTATCCGTATCCGATACTCGTCGGAGATGTGGATACGGATACTCGAATACACCATTTAAGTGGTTTTTTTTTTGAGAAAGTGTGTATCTGCGTATCTGATACGTATTATATCGGATACTCGTACTCGTGTAATGTAGGCCAGATATCTGATACGTATTATATCGGATACTCGTACTCGTGTAATGTAGGCCAGAACAAAAGTCTCTCCGTGGCAATTGCTGCTTGAACCGCTCTGTGTTGAAGCATTATTGCAAGCCTAGCCAGAGCCAGTGGCGGTTCCTAGTACGACAATAGCAATTCTATTCATTTAGCTGCAGTCGCATATACAGAAGTAGTTCTAGCAGTAGCACACTCGGACTCGTCTATGATACTTGTAACTTATTTGTGGTTGGTAATTATTAGACACTTGTGTGATTATTGTGGTGATCTGGTCAGAGGGCTGTAGACTACCTATTGCTGATTTGCTTTGGTGTCGCCGCGGCCTGCGAGCTGTGGATGCCTCGGGGCGCTGGCTGCAGCAGCTCTGTTCTGCAGCCGTCGGCGGCCAGCCAAAGGCCAGACCACATGGTATGACTTTTTTTTTTTCAAAAACATAAAAAGAAAAATAAAAAACACCACCACTTGATTGCTGTATGCATTCAGAAATGGACTGTCGGCTGAACATTTGAACATGTAATTCAGCCCTGACCTTGAATTCCTGGATCCGGCCCGTTTTCTTCTTCTTCTTTTTTGGCCCGTTTTCATTGAATACCATAGTTTGTTCCTCTCCGTATACCTCTGTTTACTCTGTTCCTTTCCCTATTTTTGCCTTTTGCGCTCCCGCTCCCACTGTCCCGCAACAAAATGCGCAAGCATAAATGGAGAAGGTGATTGTCCACCCGTTTCCGTCTGTTGTGATCCCTAACTGTAGTTTGAGACGACTATTTAATTGTTACTGTTGTATACGTTCTACAAATTTGACTCGATTTATATAAAACAGATGTAATATTTATATTTTTAAATAAATTTATTAAAAACTAGATTTAAATATTTTTTAGTGATACTAATTATATACCATAAATATTAATATTTTTTAATATATATATATATATGTATAATTAAAGCTGTTTCTCAAAAAACGTAAACGATGGTTATTTAGAGACGGAGAGAGTACTCCGTATTTCTTTAGATGCTAGAGCCTTGTTTAGTCTCTGAGGTGAAAAGTTTATGGGTACTATACCAGTTTCGTTTGTATTTGGTAATTATTGTCCAACCATGAACTAATTAGACTCTAAATATTCGTCTCACAAATTACAAATAAACTATACAATTAGTTTTTTATTTTTTATTTTTTGAATTTTGGGTGTAACTAAATAAGGCCTAGGTGGACCTAACCATGCCCATTTCGCTTAACAAAGAGAAAAATAAAGGGTCCTCATGGCCATCTGAATGGATTTATTAGACGCAACGGAAGAGTTTGGGCTTAATTTCACAAAACACCACCACGGGAAGTAGTACGGAGTAGGATCTCGTTGTGTGGTCTGTCTGTCTGTCTGTCGTTTCTCTGGAGGTGGGGGCTACGCTACACGGCAGGTGAGGACACGCGAGGAAAGCAAAAAAAAAAAAAAAAAAAAAAGGCGTCGCCGCCCCCTTTGCCTGCCGCGCTCGCTTGCGTTGCGTTGCGTGATGGAACGACGGCCACGGTCGACTGGACGAGGAGGACCGAGGACGAGAGCAGCCAAGCCGCAGTGCGCGCGGGCGCGGCGTTCCAGTCCCGCGCGGGCGGGCCACCGCGAAAAAAGGCATCCGTGGCGCGCGTTTGCTTAGCATGGGAGGTAATCGGCATGCCGCTGCTGATGGTGGTGGGGTCAGGACGGACAGCGAGTGCGGCTGGTGGGCCATCCACGTCAGGGCCCTCTCCCTAGTCCCTAGAGCCCCCGTGTGTTTGTTCGCTTCTGCACCATGCACCAATCGTGCTTTGCCTTCGTCGCCTCCCTGGCAGTTCAAGTAACCTGGCAGGCAGCCCAGTGCTCCACCAGACCGCCCGTGCACGTGCAGTAAGCAAAAACTTCCTTGGTTCGCGAATTTTTTTTTTTGGCTTTGAGGCCCGGTTCAGTTCGTAAAATTTTTTTATTTCGCTACTGTAGCATTTTCGTTTGTTTATGACAAATATTGTTCAATCATAGACTAACTAGGATCAAAAGATTTGTCTTACGATTTACAGGCAAACTGTGTAATTAATTTTTATTTTCGTCTATATTTAATGCTTCATGCATTTGCCGCAAGATTCGATGTGACGAGGAATCTTGAAAAATTTTGCGAACTAAACAAGGCCCGACTAGTATAGTATTTTTGTTTGTATTTAACAATCATTATCCAATTATTGATTGATTAACTAGGTTTTAAAAAAAATATCTCATAAAATATAATCAAATTATACAATTAATTATTTTTTATTTATATTTAATACTCTATATATATATCTAAAGATTTAATGTGACAAAAAATATTAAAATTTTTTAAGAACTAAACAGAGTAGTGATGCCATACCTATGGACCGCTAACCTGTCACGGGGCCAAACTGTGGTCAGAGTCAGACTAGTGATGCCTCGAATCCTCGATCGGTTCCAAGGCCTTGTTTAGTTCAGCCAAAAAATCAAAAACTTTTCTAGATTTCTCGTCACATCGAATCTTACGATACATGTATGGAGCATAAAATATAGATAAAAATAAAAACTAATTCCACAATTTATCTGTAAATTAGGAGATAAATTTTTTTAATTACTCCATAATTAGACAGTATTTATCAAATAAAAACGAAAGTGATATAGTTTCGAAAACCCCAAAATAATCAGACTAGTGATGCCTCGGTTCCAAAATAATCGCACATCTTGCTTCTGAGAAAATTCAAAACTTTTCTAAGTTATAAACTAATAATTTTTGTGCGCAAAAAGAGTTACAAACTAATTAATTTTATACAAGTGTTGCTTCAGCTTAGTCACCAAATCCTTTGCAATGTAGCCGTTAACGAGCGCCCCAGGGGCTTGTTTTAGTTTCTTTCTTTTCGGTTTGTCGGTTAATAAGTTCCTTCTCATCTTTGGCATCTCGCGTACGTGCATGACCTAGGAATGTAAACTTGCTTCTTCTGCTTAATAAAATACACGTAGAGTCGTGTTTTTGAAAAACAACAAATACAAAATAATTCAGCGTTCACATTTCCAATTAAGTTTACATTATAAAAAAAAGTTGTATGACACAATTACTTTGATTGATATTTATTACCAAAAATAAATCAATTACTAGAGTTGTTCTAAGTTAAACTTTTGTAATGAGTATACTACATGAAAAGATATATTTTATCTAATGATACTAATTTTATGCTATATATGTTGCTATTCTTTTTTATAAATTTATTTAAAACTTACAAAATTTTAAGTTAAAAGACTTTAGAAGTCGATTTTTTTTTGGAAAAGGTAGTGAAATTTTTATTGTATATTTGGTCAAATCTAAAGTATGACTCAATGCAAAACTAGATATACAATTATTCGAAACGAGATATACATTTTTTTATGGAAGGAGTACAATACATTTTTCTTGTATATATTTGCATTGGATGACATCTCCTAGTCCTAATATATGTATCATACTCTATCCGGCTTTGGGCCATGACGTGTCGGCAACTGGCACGAGTTAGTTGCAGATGACGCTCTCAAGTCTCAATTTCGCCTTGGCTTACGTGTCCACCCTAACATAATATTTCCACTTCCACCATGGCAATTGGCAGTCTACGTGTATATATATAAGATAATATAAATTAAATACATATATTCAGCTCTATCGTTTACTCACTACGTACAGTACTGTACTAATTTACATACGTGGACGTACCTAAAGCTGGGCCAGGGAACTGGAACTAACAACGAACAATAACGACCCCATCCGTAGCTGAATATACTGTATGTTGCAGTTACATTACACACCTCACGCGGGGCCCAAAAGAAATTATTCCAGATAGGATAACATAGATATTCTCTTGGTCGTACACCATGTGTCCTCTTACGTACGTTCTTGTGGATATATATGATGAATTGATGATGCATCGATCTACGCAGATATATTCTCCTTTTTTTTTCCTGAATCAACATATTCTCCCTTTTTATATCTATAAAAAAGAGTAGAATATAATAATGTCCGTGGAAATGTTGTCACGTCTAGCACCAAGGAGATTGGCACAGTCCCTTTCGAGTGGACAGGAAATCAAAAAGGAAAAGAGAAAAAAAAATGTAATGCTCGCTCATGCATTCAGATATTCAGCGATCCTTGATGTAACGAGATTATGTAGCTAGGATGTGACATGATTGATCGGAGTTGAGCTAAACACATATTCATCTCTATAAACGTACATACACTATTGGATCCTACTCTAAACACCTCTAAAAAATTACCGATAGATCTTAAAATTGACGAAATCACTACGAACGACATCTCATTATTGACAAGCATTTCACTTGCTCTTGAGAGAATAACATAGTTAAGTTATTATAAATTTACACAAGCACCCACACTTAAAACATAGACATGTTTCACCACAACAAACATGATCAGCTGAGTTAACATGGAGATGGCATCTTCCTGCAACAAAAGTGCATGTGTATATATATGTCTCTCTACATACATTTCGCAGTAGACGTATGACGCTGATGCATCGATCTGATTCCATGTCATAGACTCATAGTGGTCGGATAGATGGGGCAAGTAAGACATACGTACGTCATAGAAAATATAGAGAACATAAACAATCACTGTGAGTTTTTAAAACAAATTAATTATCCAGCCGGCACACTCCCCCCTACTAATAAAAAAATTTAGAATAAAAATAGCTCGTGACCATTGTTCACCCATATATAGTAACATATATATGTTGACTGAAATGTTCAAAACTTTTATACCATTTCATCTGATCATATGCATATCAAGACAGATAGTATATGACATTGACAGATACACACAGGTTTGGGCTAGCTATGCTGCTGCAGCATCAGCCATATAGGTAGCCCTCCCTTGTTTTTATCTCAACTGATGATCTCGTCTCCTCACCGACCGACCCTATATATTCGAGATCGATTATCACGGACGAGGAAAGTAAAAAAAAAAAAGAAGAAGAAATTACACATGCAGGCCAGCAGTAAAACTCCCGGGCCCGCATGACAGTGATTGACAGTAGCAGGAGTATATATTATTTATATAGGTCCCCCCGTGCTTGGGAATCCGCGCCCATGCACGGCGCGGCAGCCAGGCGTTCGTCGTCGGTACGTGCTGGCCAGCCAGCCAGCTAGCCGCGGCGGCGCGCGCGGTTGTCGGGGGTGGCGTCGGCCTGCTGCAGGCGGAGGGTCTCGTAGAACTTGCTGATGAAGGCGTCGAAGGTGGAGTCGGCGCGGGCGTCGAGGCCCTCCGGTGGGTCGACGGGGAAGGGCGAGTCGGTGACGCGCAGGCGGCGGGCCCCGGCGGGGCTGCGGCCGAGGCTGAGCGCCAGCATAGGCGACGGCGTGGCCCCCGCGACCGACGGCGACGGCGACGCCGCCTGGTCGTCAGCGCCGGATCCGGCGGAGGCCTCGTCGTCGGCGTGCATCTTCTCGAGCGCGCGCGCCACCTGCGCGAAGTCGAGCCCGTCGCACCCGGCCCGGGCGGCGCTGCTGCCGCGGCCGCGGATCTTGAAGGGGAACAGCGCACGTGCCGGGGCCAGGTGACCGGCGGCGCCGTGGCCGAAGGAGTAGGACGGCGTGGTGGTGCAGCTGAACTCGACGTCCCGGGGGTCGTACGGGCCGACGAACGAGAGGCCGCCCGGGGTGGCGGTGGCGGTGGCGGGGAGCGCGGAGGCTGATGATGGAGCCCGGCGGCCGGCGCGGGACGTGGAGGAGGACGGGACGACCATGTGGTTGTGGTGGTGGGAGTGGGAGTGGTGCGCGGCGGCGAGGAGGTCGCGGAGCGCCTTGCCGGCGAGCTTGCCCCTGCCGAGCAGGAGGTGGAGGTCCATCATGAGGCGCTTGCGGCAGAGGCCCCGGCGCAGCATGTGGTAGACGGCGCGGAGCACCGTCATGAGGCGCTTCCCGAGCCCGGGCTCCATGCTACCGCCGCCGCCGCGGGCCGCAGCGGCGGGCTGGACGACCGCCCGGCTGCCGCTGTCGGGCTCCACCGCCATGATCTGGTTGTGTCTGTCTGGGGTCGTTGTGTCGTCGATCGATCACTGAGGAGCGATGGATGGATCGAGTCAGTCAGCTAGCAATGGATGATGGATCGATCTTCTCACGTGACCTACCCTTCGATCGCTTTGGAGATCAGAGGAAGAAAGAGGGAAAGAGATGGGAGGGCTCTGCTCTGCTCTGCTTTGCTTTGCTTTGGTGTGGGTGGTGGGGTGGGGTGGGATGAGATGGAAATCATGGAATGGAACGAATGGGATGAGGAGGCTGTGGTGGTATTTAAAGGCGGACGCGGGTGCGTTCCGGGCCGGGGGTGGAGCCCACTGGCAGAGGGGACTTAAGAATTAAGCAAAGAGAGAGAGAGAGGGGGAGGGCGTTGGTGGTGCGCCGGCCGGTTTGGCAGGGCGGGCGTACGTGAGCGGGCGGGACCATGGTGGTGTGTGTGCGTGGGCAACTGCCGTTGCGTCTGTCTGCGCGCGAGATAAAAGTTCGGTACAGGAAAGATGGGAGCGGTGACTCGACTAGTTTTTTTTTTTTCTCGAATACACAAAAAAATTATATATTATTATAATTAAAAAAGAGAGTATAATAATACAAACGATATACGAGTGCCCTATGATGGAGCCGTGATTCGTAAGTTCCTGTCGTAAATTGATTGACGACACGATATATACGTACGTGTCCGTGCACACAAAAAAAAAAATGGATTCAGGAGGAACCTACCGGTGCAAAAATAAAGTGACCAAAGCAAGTCGGGCGGTGACGCCGTTTTGCTCGCTGCTTGTTGAACCGCCATTAGCCGGGCGGGCGGGAATTGTAACGGACGCTTTTTGTTTTTTCTTCCTTCCTTCTTCGTGGCTAAGAAAGTAGGGAAGTGGAGGAGGAGGAGGCGTCGTGTTGCTACCTATCGACGATGGTGATGATGATCTCCATCCCTCCACGGGTTAATTGAGACGTGTTTGTCGATTTGCACGCGCTCGATCGTACGTGCAAAAGCAGCACTCTCTCTCTCTCTCTCTAATCCTCTATAGTATTTTCCCGGCTGGGCCGGCCGGCCCCGAACAAAAGGCGCTAGCTAGCTTTTGCAGCATTTCGAGAAGTTAAAAGTTGTGGCTAATACTAGGAGCAGCATTTCGATCGAGTAGTATATAGATTTATTTGTTACGCGTGCCACAAGGGAAACTAAAGCGTTTATAAAGCGTTTATTAAAGTGGTATAGTAGATGGTTAATCATTAATTTCACTACGCTAGGTAGCTGATGATCGATACCAGGTAATGTGTGGTGGTACGGCTATTAACAAGTGATTAAGTCGCCTTCCAGGAAGCTTCCAAAGAAAGACGGTAGGTATATACTAGTATCGTGGTGCCTCATCCACCCCTTTTGCAAGTTGCGAGTTCGACCTATATATCCATCTTTGCAGGCAGAGGCACAGGCATGCTCAAGCAGGAAGCATATGCATGGTTCAATCAGAATATCTAGTCCCTAGCTAGAATCATTCTCTGGTAATAAATAAATATCGTTTATGCACCGTACCGGCAGTCCGGCATGCTATATGACTTCCATTTCCTTGTATAATACTGTATAACCCACAGTTTAATAAGATGATACACACAACTAAAATTTTGGACTTCTCCTAGTGAGATATATAGGCTTCTTTTAGTATTTTAACATTACAAAAATAGTACAAATGTGTCATACTTTTTAATGCCTTCTAGTGAGATTCTCATGTGCTATCACTAGTGATAGTATTTTATTACTACTTAAAAATACTAATCATACTTATTGAGTATCATAAATATTTTTATTTTATTATATAAATATGGTCAAAAACTTGAGATACTTTGATTTTCTAAAAAAAAGTTAGAATAACTTATAATTTTGAATGGAGAGAGTATATAGCTAGATAAAAATGCGTAGAGCAACTCCAGCCCAAGTCCCTAAATTAAGCCCTTAAATTTTTATTTACATGCTATGATAAAAAAAAAGTATGTGTTCAAATTAAGACCCAACTCCAACCCACCTCCTAAACAAGTAGGATAGGGGGTTCTAGATGTGAGAGGCTGAAACTATAATTTAGGAGGGCATGGAAAATGGGAGCCCAATTAGAAGGTGGGTTGGAGTTGATTTTTTTATCAAGTCCCTAGATTTAGAATAGGGACTTGTTTAGGAGGTGAGTTGGAGTTGCTCTTATAGAGGTAAGATTTGCGTAAGTGTGCTCATAGGGGTGAGTGTGCGCGTGTGTTGTGAGTGACTATTTTGTACTGTGTAATTCTAAAAAAACAATAGGGCTTCACCAAACTGCTGAGCTTCTTCGTCTGTCGGAAGAGCCTGCGTCAAAATTACTCCGATATTATTACTACTACGATGTACATCATCGAGTTTGCTGCCAAGTTCTTCGCCCCAAATGCATGCTAGATCATCATCGCGCGACGTCATTCTATAAAACAAATTGGCAAGCATGTTACCCCCTCCATTCCAAATTGTAAGTCATTTTAAAAATCTTGGAGAGTCAAATTTTTCTAAATTTGACCAAATTTATATGATAAAATAATAATTATTATGATACCAACTAAGTATCATTAGATTCTTCCTCAATTATATTTTCATAGTATAGTCATTTTACGTTACAAATCTTAGTATTTCTCTCTATAAATTTGGTCAAACGTGCAAATGCTTTGACTCTACAAGATTCTTGGAATGACTTACAATTTGGGATGGAGGGAGTACTATTTAGTAATGAGCTAGTGTGTGTAGTTGAGATTAATGAACTGAATCTCAGATCATTTTCCTTACATCACTTGATATATAGAGCTGTATATATTTGCTCCCTAGCTATATTCGTGCGTTTGACGATTCTTCAAAGAAGTACACGTCTTAGTTTCAGAGTGTCATCAGCTACATACCGTGCTGAATAGATGTATATATCCCTACTGCATGCAGATTTAACAAGAGTCAGTAGCAGGTGAGTGTGAGTGGATCACGTCACACAATCATGCTGGATTATTAATGACAGTGCAATGCATGTCAAGTTTAATGCTGCGGCTGCAAATTAGTACTAACGAAGTCGTGCAAACCCACGATCAGGCACTCAGCAACACACACAGGTCAAATGCTGAAGGAAGGAAGCAGATAGCTGATCATCTGCTCTGGGGAAAAAAAACTGTGTGGCGCCTGAAGATTGAAGAGGAAAGGCTGCATTGCCTCCTATAGTATTGAAGAGAAAAGAACTGAACAATTGGTGAATGAGTTAATTAACTATGGTCGAACTGGCACTACAAATTAAAAGTTAACCCAGCGAGTAAAATAAAGCGGCTGGCTGAACGAAACCTCTTTTTTTTGTGAAATTGGCTGAACAAAACCTTAGCACAGCAGGCACACACCTGCATCGCGTGGCCAGCTCGAAACAGCACCAAGCAAAAAGGCGCCTGCGTGCTTTAATACGCTGCGAAATTACCACCGGGATACGGGCATCATCTATCAGATCAGCGAATTATATTTGTTTTCCTCTTCTTTTTGACATCGTCAGAGAAATACCTTATATATAAATAAAGAAATAAAGAAGCAAGCCTGCTACGGATGCTGCGGCATGGACAAAAGTACCTGCAAACTGATTACATTATATATAAATAAAGAAATAAAGAAGCAAGCCTGTAGCATGTACAACTGTACAAGCCGATAAGACCTGCAGGCTTTGTTTGGATCGTAGAAAAAGTTCGTCGTACGCACCTGCTATACGGAAGTTTCCATGCATGTGTTCATAATACTTTATTTTGAACACAGGTGTTAGCATTAGGAAATTCAGTAGGAAACTGGAAAGGAGAAGAATTGTTGGGATGAGGAGAAAAAAAGAACACATGTATGAGCAATGTACCTGGCAGCTGCATATTATTTGTGCTAGCTGGTACAGCGGCAGCGGCAGCCGGCTGCGGCTGTTCTGAAGCCTTTTGGCTCTGATTTCTGTGTGAGCAATAGAGAAACCTCTTGCCGTTGCCGGCCGCGCGTCCGTCCCTGTTTCAAGAACCCGGTTTCACGTTGCTTCCCTGCAACACCCATATGTAACCTTCGGTTTTCTGCATTGCCTGCCTTGAAAAAAATTCAGAGAGGAACAATGAAAACACAACACAACATCATCATCTCAAGCCTTTTTCCGTTTCTCATTTCATTTCCTGTCGAAAGGAAGAAAAGAGATTGGCCCAGAAATGCCTTGGCATGCAAGTGAGGAATTGGTTTGCTATGTACGTTCTGTTCTGTTCAGTGCTACTTCCCCTTTGGTCGTCGTGTTCTTTTTCCATCCCTTTTTTGCTTGTAATAGTTGCATACAGCTATGGGCAACAATGGTGGCTTTGGGTAAAGCAGCTGTGGCCCGGCACTCATGAGCTCGGAGCTCGAAGATACAAGAACAAGAAGGGGACTAGTACTGTGCTTCTTGTGTTGTTTCTTCCTTTCTTTCCCTAATCTTTTTTGTTCCCCAGCTGCGGGTTTAGGGGATTCATCACCGACTTTTCTGGCTGATTTAGGGCCGGAGCCCGGAGCCCACTGTTTGGAGTGGATGCTAAGGAATGCATGCATGCCTCGTGAGTGCCCTTTTGGAGCCTACTCATCATGTATTCATCATAACAGGTCCCAAACTAAAACAAGCCTCTCTTACTACTAGTTACTTATTACTAGTTAGTACTCTCTTCGTTCTAAATTATAAGTTATTTGAACTCTTTAAAATACATAACTTTTATTTTGTTATGAAACAAAAGGGGAACCCTACTGAAAATATATTTAAATAAGTACAATGTAGCATTGCTTTTGTTATGCACCTATATACATTATCTTTAGATATATAAGGAACTTTGGTCGCGCCATTTGGACTCCATGTAATTGTCTTTTCAGGTTTTGACAATAGTTTAGGGGTTCGTCGACCTTGGTTTGATAGCCCCTCGCCACCTACTTTGAGTCCTTGTACCTTATTTCTTTACCTCTTAATGAAATACGGGTTCAACCCGTTCGCGAAAAAAAAGATATATAAGGAAACATATGTAGCTAAACAGCTAAAATAATTTATAATTTTGAACAGAGTGGGATAGAGGGAGTACTACACACACCTGGTGGAGCGAACAAAATTCATCTTCAGCTTAATCAAACTAGCTAACTAAAATCTACTTAAAAAAAAGAAGCAAAACTCTGCCTTGAGTCCAACTCAAATAAAGACACCATAAATTTATCTACCAAACCCATTGAGTTTTGTCCATACAAGCGCCAGTTTTGTGTGTCACGCAGAAAGATTTAGAGGATATTAGTGATGAGAATCAAAACTAGATGAGATGTGGGGCTAACTGTCTAGCAGGCCTGGGTGGGCAAGTGGGCGCTGGTGCTCCCCAACATGTGTCCCCTCTCAGCTCTCATGGTGCAACTGTAGAGAGGGGAAAAAAGCAGTTCCATTCCATCCATATCCATCAAGACAAACAAAAGCAATCCTAGTTTAGGAATTAGTAGGACTTTAGGGCACTTTGGGCCCTGATCTCGCCAAACCGGGCTCATTTGCTAGCTTTTCCTTGCTGCTCGATGTGCTCTTTTAAATTCTTTTTTTTTATATCGATATCTCGCTACCTGCTGGCTGCTGGGGTGTGTTGTACAACTTGTACTTGTACTGCTTGCTGGTACACAATATATACAGATTGCTACAAACATTTTATTATGTATACACCAACTTCTTCCATTTTTTGAAAGACTGAAATAATTAAAGCATTTGAATAAGCAGACCTTGCATGCTCCCGAAAATCTAGTCTAATGATTAACTGAAATTAGGGACAGGAAAAAAAAAGAGGGACAAAAGGAAAACATTATTATTATTTTCAAACAAAAAGGAAAACATTATTAGTCAAACAAACGATGGTCATGCATCCTCCTGATCTGAACCCAATATCAGGCATGCATCAGGGACGGGTAGCTAAGACTTGTATTCTTCAGAAGTTCCTTTTACAGGAGTAGGATAGTTCTTCAGACTTCAGCAGCTCAGATCTTTTTTTTCCAACCCTTTTTTTATGAGATCACACGTTTCAGAGTTTACCAGGTGCTAAGCCACGTTTACACATGCTTTGCTTGGTGGTACTACTAGTAATTAAGAAGAAGAAACTGCGACGCCGGCCGGCGTACTAGACTGAAAGGAGTCCTGCTGCATGCAATTATTGAAAGAGGCCTGAATTGTCAAACTGTAAGCCACTATCATCTGCGCCCCTTTCCAAAAGGCGCGCCATGAAACAGCGATGGAGCCGCCCGCCATTTTCCCTTGGACTGTCAACCGTCCACGCTTGCTATTCCATGGAAAACTCCAAACAGAGCCAGCTCTCCATGATTTTGTCAAACTTTTTTCTGTTCTGATCTCTCTCATCACAGAGGAAGAGGAGGAGAGAGAGAGCATGCTGAAATAAACAGCTGGTAGCTTCACTGCTAAGCATGCTCTGCTGGAGCATGCATGCAGTGCAGCTGGTTAGGCGGCCGGATCAGCAACTGATCTCTGTTTTGTTTCCACACGCGGAGACATCAACGAGCAGTTAAGCTAGTAGCTAGCAATTGCATGGCCGATGGAGTAATCAATCAAAGTGATCGTTCGTCAGATCAGTCGGCACTGCGTCTCGGAATAAACTAACTAGCAGATCAAGGTGACAGACAAAGGAGGGTGATACGCTAGCGTGCCTGTGCAATCACCCTATCCAATACACTTGCGAGCTTTAGGTTCCTCTTTGGTAAATAAAGATATATTTACCTATCTATATATGTATCTGTAACCAGCATGCTGGCTAGCCGTCTTTGCAAGCTACACTTTGTTTTTTGTATGTGCAAGGCCTTGTTTAGTTCATCCTGAAAACCAAAAAGTTTTCAAGATTCTCCGTCACATCGAATCTTGTAGCACATGCATGAAACATTAAATATAGACGAAAACAAAAACTAATTACACAGTTTAGCTGTAAATCACGAGACGAATCTTTTGATCCTAGTTAGTCTATGATTGGATAATATTTGTCACAAACAAACGAAAGTGACACAGTACCGAAAACTTTTCACTTTTCGGAACTAAACAAGGCCCAAGTGTGAGTAATATCATAGTGCTCTGCCCGTAGTGCATTGCACGCACTTTGGTCCCTATCTCGCTTTCGAGAGAACCATTAATTTGCAATTCATATGATATGATGCAGAGGGAACCATCTCCAGAGTCCTAACTCATGTCCTGAGTGTTCTTTTTTTGATTGATCTGTCATTTAGCTCAGATCACACTATCACAGTCCTGCATTCTGTTTGGCTGGCCGAAAAGAGAATAAAAGACTGGGGAAATAGGGTTGGACACGAAATCGTTGATCTTTTGAGTCCCATAAAAAACGTAGCATTATTGAAAAAAGATGGATCCTGGTGAGAATACGGTGGGAGGCTGAACAAAGTACGGTTGGAGTTACGGAACAGAAGCCTGGTGGTAGGGTAGGCACACTGCGGCCGGCGACCGTACGGCGGGCAGCCTGGAGGGAGGGAGCCCCACCGCCGTGGCGCTGGCGGCCGGCAACGTCACCCCCGCACCGAGCACATACGGAGGGGCCGGAGGGCCGGCCGGCGAGCCTGCAACGGCGGCGCCACTCTGACTCTGTTGGTGCGCGCGCGCGCGCGCAGCTGTAGAGCAGAGAGATAGGGAAAAAAGAGCAAGGATATCATGGCCTTGTTTAGTTCCAAAAAATTTTGCAAAATTTTTCAGATTCTCCGTCACATTGAATCTTTAGACGCATGCATGGAGTATTAAATATAGATGAAAATAAAAACTAATTGCACAGTTTGGTCGAAATTGACGAGACAAATCTTTTGAGCCTAATTAGTCCATAATTTGACAATTTTTGTCAAATACAAACGAAAGTGCTACAGTGTCGATTTTGCAAAAAAAATTTGGAACTAAACAAGGCCCATAAAGATGCGAAGGAAACGTGCGTGGCGTCCTGCAGCCGCAGCGAAATCTCGCCGAGTCAAATCAGCCGCCGGTGGTCCTCGCCTCGCCGGGGACTGGACTAGAAAGGAGAGCAGGCTAGCTAGGCTAGGCGACGACGGCACACCACACCAACAAGAAGAGCTAAAGCTATGGAGAGAGAGGGAGAGACGACGACGTCGACGTGCAAAGGTCGCCATGCCATGCCGATCGCCATGGCTGGAAAGGTCCCCCTCTCGTGGACCGCGGCTACCATGAATAATTAATGGAGGAAGGCGGTTTCAGATCTCGCGGACGCGGCTCCCCGGTCCATCTTCACGTGTGTGTTTCCGAGTTGGAGCTCCGGAAAAAAAAAAAGGGGGGGGGGGCGCCCCGGGGCCGGCAGGGAGAGAAAGCGCAGCGCAGGGCCAGGCCGGCGGAAAGCGGCGCGCCGTTCGTACGTGCACCGCGGCTGCGGTATCGCATTGGCATTTTTTTTTCTCTATCTTTTTTTTTCTAAAGGAAAGGATGAGCACTCCTAGTTTTTTTTTTTTTTTTGAGAAACTAGATGGGCACATTTTGGCGTAGAAAATGGCAGGATTGTGATACATGGGCCTAGGCCTGGCCCAATGTTCCTTCCGCACTAGGCTGACCAGCCAGGGCCTTGAGGAATGCTGTCATGGGCTTGGGGTGTAGGCGTCGATGGGCTGCCGACGGCCCAACCAACTCTGCCAGTTGCAAGCACTGCAGCTGCAGGCCCCGCCGCGTGAATCCTGACAGGAGGTCTTGTTGTCCCTGGAGCAAGGCAAGGCAGCAAGCACTTGAATCCAGCACAGTGCGTGCCTCCTCGGCCCCGGTCTGATCCTCATCCTGTCTACAGTGTCCTCCGCCACTCGGTTTTCTGTGACCAGTCCTCAGCAGTGCCTGCGTGAGTCACACCCAACACTCGCACTGTGACATCCATCCATCCACTGTGTGGTGACTGGCAGGCAGGCAGGCACATACTACCGACTGATGAGGACACTCCAGACCTCAGCCGGATGTGTGTTGGGTCCTAGTTCTGGTGAAAAAATTTAGCTCTGGCTATTTTATTATTACTTTTGTTTGTATTTGATAATTATTATTTAATGATAAACTAACTAGACTCAAAAAATTCGTCTTACAAATTACAGACAAACTATCATAGGCAGGATCATCCTGTTTGTGTCCTCCACAAATGCCATGACCAGCAAGCAGCGAGGCCCCTTGTAACAAGCATGACGCGGAGCGGCGGCTACAAAGATATAAAAGTCTTTTCGACTATTTTATTCTTGATCTAAACGGTTACATAAAAGAGATCTTTATAGGATTTGAATTCTACTTTCCTAACAAAATTATAATTCTCTAACTAACCAACTCTTTTCAAATCTACTAAAACTCAACTAAGATATAACTAGATAATGATTGACAACATAGGCGACACGGCCACCCATTAGGGTTGCGGTCAGAGGCGCCCGACGCCTCCTCTTGGACCGTTGCTGGCCCGTTTATTCCACCATGGGGAGTAGCCGGCTTAAGCCTATGACACCCTTGTTTTCTCCTGGCCTGAGAAATATAGATAAAAAATAACTAATTGCATACTTTGTCTATAATTTACGAGACGAATTTTTTAAGTCTAGTTACTTTATGATAGGACAATAATTACCTAATACAAACGACAATGCTCCAGTGTCAAAATCAAAAAACTTTTTGATCTAAACAAAGCCTCAATTCTCACAAGGGCCTTGTTTAGTTTCCCACCAAAAACTTTTCACCAATCCCATCAAATATTTCGACGTATACATAGAGCATTAAATATAACTAAAAATAAAAACTAATTGCACGGTTTGGTTGTAAATCTTGAGACAAATCCTTTAGGCATAATTAGTCTGTGATTATACATAATTGCTACAGTAACCAACATGTGTCAATGATGGATTGATTGAGCTTAATAAATTTATCTCGTAGTTTTTAGACGAGATATGTAATTTATTTTTAAATTAGTCTATATTTAATATTTCAAATATATGTCAACATATCCAATATGATACTTAAAAATTTATTTTTGAGAACTAAACAAGGTCTAGCTAGATCGAGAAGCAGCAGACATTGTTGCCCACTGTCTATGCGGTAGGCTAGTAGCCTTTTAAAACTTTGGCACATATATGGAGCATTAAATATAGATGAAAATAAAAACTAATTGCACAGTTTACCTGTAAATCGCGAGATGAATCTTTTGATCATAATTAGTGCATGATTGGATAATATTTACCATAAACAAACAAAAATGCTACAGTAGCGAAATCCAAAAACTTTTCACATCTAAACAAGGCCTTTGACGGAAATTTTAGAGTTGGGGGCCTTGTTTAGTTATCAAAATTTTTTAAGATTTTTAGTAATATCGAAGCTTGCAGCACATGCATAGAGTATTAAATTTAGACGAAAACAAAAACTAATTATACAATTTACTTGTAATTTACAAGATGAATCTTTTAAGCCTAGTTAGTCTATGATTGGACAATATTTGTCAAATAAAAATGAAAGTGTTACAGCACCCAAAATCCAAAATTTTTGCCAACTAAACAAGGCCTAAGACGAAACTTTTTGGGTGTCACATCAAATATGTTGCCACATATTTAAAGTACTAAACATAGACTAATAAAAAAACAAATTACATAAATCGCCTAGAAACTGTGGGTTACTGTAGCAGTTATGGCTAATCATGGGCTAACTAGGCTTAAAAGATTCGTCTCGCGATTTACAACCAAACTGTGCAGTTAGTTTTTATTTTCGTCTATATTTAATGCTTCATACATGTGTCCAAAGATTCGATGTGATAGATGAAAAGTTTTTGGGTGGGGATCTAAGGCCTTGTTTAGTTCACCCTGAAAACCAAAAGGTTTTTAAGATTCTCTATCGCATCGAATCTTGTGGCAAATGCATAAAGCATTAAATATAGACGAAAACAACAACTAATCACACAGTTTGCCTGTAAATCACGAGATGAATCTTTTGACCCTAGTTAGTTTATGATTGGACAATATTTACTAAAAACAAACGAAAATGCTACAGTAGCGAAATCCAAAAAATTTCATATCTAAACAAGGCGTAAACAAGGCCTTGGTTATTAAACTTAAAAGAAGTTTATGAGTTATATTAAAGCTTTCTAAGAGAGGGAGTACTGGCTACTGGCGGACGGGACGGTGGAAGCGTTGCGTGATTTATTGCGCGTAATCGGCAACTGCAGACAGCCAGTACCGGGGGCGCCCATCAAGGCTTCAATGCGCCACATCACGCATCGCACACATCATCGACCGAAACCGAAAAGGAGAGGGAAATGAAATGGGAACGGGAAGCCGGCCCGGCCGAACCATAGGCTTTGCATCGATCTACCCATGCGTTGACAAGCACGCACACAGCCTGAGTTAGTTGCCGATCCACGACACGACGTATAACTTGTTTTTACATGTAGCAGGGGCAAAGTTATGTTGAAACTAGGGGACGCAAAATGTACACTCCCTAGTGATCACGCCTGTAACATGACGCATATATATATATATATATACTACTCTCCTCTAATTTGCTTTTAACCTTGCCACTTGTTGGATCGGAAACCGATGTCTAAAACCCATGGATTTCACGGAAATAGACACACGTGCAGAATATGTTCCTTGCCGTACCCTGCCGTATTTGGCGCTGCTCCCGCTCCGACTCCCACGCACGCCGCGGAGTAGCAAACACGTACTAGGAGCATCCAAATATGGCCGGCTTTGCCTTCGTACGCCGCCGTACCATCGAAACGGCTCTGACGACTCGTGGATAACTCTGTATAAATAAAATAGACTTTCGATCTTCTGTTTTTCAGTTTAGCCATCACGTGCGTGTACGTATTAACGTATACATCATATACATGGTGGCTGTTATTTTCAGCAGAGAGAGGGACGTTGCAACGAGAGGACTGTCCACTCGCTGTCACGCATCCAATAACAAGTTAGGCCTTGTTTAGTTCCAAAAATTTTTGCAAAATAGATACTGTAGTACTTTCGTTTGTTTGTGACAAATATTATCCAATTATGTACTAACTAGGCTTAAAAGATTCATCTCATCAATTCCGACCAAACTATGCAATTAGTTTTTATTTTCGTCTATATTTAATACTCCATGCATGCGTCTAAAGATTCGATGTGACGGAAAATCTGAAAAATTTTGCAAAATTTTTTGGGAACTAAACAAGGCCTTAGTGAAGTGGCAAACAAAGGCTTTAATTAGTTTCAGTAAATTAATTAAAGCCCCCCGCCCGGCCGGCCGAATGGGCTGGCTGTGAGCATTGTTGGCCATCGTCTTCGTCTCATCCGTGCCGAAAGGGAAGCACAAACCGATGAGCGTCGCCACCGTCTCTGCAGTGGCCGCGAAAACGCCGCCTGTAAGCGTCGCGGAATTGAAGGTTTTCAGTTGCGACGTTACCCCGTCTGAGAACGAAAGCTGCTACCGCTGCTGCTTGGATTATTGGATCGGATCTCGCTCGCTGCACACGCCATCAAATTTCCTTTTTTTTTTGCTCGTCATTTTATTTAGAGGAAAACTATATATGCATATATACGTAGCTCAAACCTCGTGGTAAAATTCATTTCATGTAGATATTCCAGATTTCCAGTGTTGAAAAATCCAAAATTAAAGAGGGGCCGCGGCCGTCAGTAGTATGGCAAGTGGCAGCGCATGCAGTGACTGCTGCGACGCTGTTTTTACCTCCAGTGGGCAGTGGGCAGTGGCACCAGGACTTGTACGGCGGCGATGAGGTCATGCATGAGCACGCTGTGAGGATGCATGTCAGCAACGGGCAGGGGGGCCGGCGGGCCGGGGCATTGCCAGGGGCACGGAACGCGTATATATGACTCCTGTTCGTACCTGTGGCCGTAGTAGCGCTAGAACCGTTGAACCAAGGCGGATCGATTCCTGGTATGATGGACGGACGCCATTGCCAGCAGCACGCAGTACGTACGTGGTGCACTTGACAACAGCAGCATACCGGCCGAGGCTCCAGAGGCGCCGGCCGGGCGCGACGACGAACGGCGGCGGATCGAGCTAGAGTGGGCCACGGCCGGCCGCGTTCCCCCGTACCGACCTGCCTACGCATGCCAGCCGGGCCACCAGCGCAGCGCGGCGGCGGCAGTCGGCACCGGCAGGCAGCGACGAAAGCCCGGCCTGGACGTGTCGCGAGCGAGATCCCGAGCGAGAGAGATCGAGAGAGGGGGGGCCTCCGATCCTCCACTCCAAGGTCACGGATCGGACCAACCGCGAAGAGATAGGCTTGCTTCCTGGACCATGCTCCATTCATGGCGACGCATTATTATCGATCGCAATGGCACCACCACGTCGTCCCTGCGGTTCAGGAGGTCCCCGCCCGCCGTTAATCATCCAGCCAGTGCCGCCCCGTCGTGACTGATGCTCGGATGATGCCAGGCTCCGCGACGTGCGGCGAGCCAGCAGTGACAGAGACGCGCGCGCGGCCGGGTGCGTGCCGGGCCGGGGACCCCCCCCGATCGAGCGAGTTTCTCGCAGCGGCAGCGCGGCGCGTACGACGACGACGACGACCGGTGGACGGACGGACGGACGCGCTGCCGGCCGGCCTGGCCGCGCGGTTGCCCAACTTGGCACCCGGAACCGGCCAAAAGCCAGGGGCCGGGCGTCGCGCGTCGCCACGCCGCCATGCCAGGCCCGATCGACCTGTCGCGCTGGCCGGCTCGGGCAGGCTCCCCGCTCTGCTGGAATGCTGGGTGCCGCTAGCGCGCTAGCTGATCGATCGGATTTCGGATCCGACGCGCCCCACCCACACCGGCCGTGGTGGCTGGTGCCTACTGGCTACTGTGCCTGCCTCTGCTGCGCTGCGCCGATGAGCTCACCGCGCCGCGTGGGCTCGGTCGGCCGGTCGGCTAGCTGTGTGCTGCCGGCGCCCGTCCTCCGGCCTCCCTCGCTTCATTCGCCAGCTCTGCTAGCTTCATCCATACCACGACCATACCATGGCGCCAGACGTACAAATGCAAATCCTAGTACGTGCGCATGCACCGTACAACGTCCTATATATATTCGACTGTCACGACCCACATACAAAAGTCGGGATCGGTCCCATGCATGCATGCCTTGAGGATCGAGCACGACAAATATCACACTATCTCGATCTAAAAAGAATATAATTTTTTTATTTTTGATAATTTAAATAGTTTTAAAAATCAGACCTATAAAAAAATATTGCTCACACCATATCTATTTAGAGTCATAACTACTCAATATCTATATAAGTCTTATAATTCTAAATCCCACTAACTATTTCTTTAAGTATGCAAGCTATCCACCTAAGCGATGTACTATCATATTCAAGTAAAATCCACTAAGTAAAACTTCAATAACTATTTATCTTAACATGCAATGCACTACCACATATACAATTAAAATCTAATAACATATACGGTAACTATAATGTTCATATCAGCAAGACAAATAAGTATAATCCACATCATCATTTTATAGGCATTTTTGTATAATCTTGAGGCCCGCGCGTCCGTCGTCGTCTATATATTGCGTAGCCCCCAACACCGCTTCCATCACGTACGTACTCACCCCCCACCCCACACGGCCCGACACGTCCGTGCTGGCTCGATCGTACTTGCACGCCTCACCGCACACCACCACCCACAGCCGGCCAGGGCCAGCAGCCCCCCAACCCATGACAATGGCACCTGAGCCCTCAGCCGGCGGAGCGGCACCGCCGGTCGCTAGTAGGGTGTGGGAGTGGGAAGGCAAGGTGGCGTCGGCGGTGGCCGAGGCGACGGCGGACGAGGCGTGGGCGCTGCTGTCGGACTTCCTGGCGTTCCACCGGTGGCACCCGCGCGTGGCCGTGTGCCGGCTGGCGTCCGGCACCCCGCGCGCGCCCGGCTGCGTCCGCTACTGCGAGGGCACCACCACCGCCGGCGCCGGCAGCGACCCCGCCGACTGGGCGCACGAGACGCTGCTGGAGCACGACGACGAGCGCCGGTTCTTCCGGTACGAGATGAACGACAACAACATGGGCTTCGGCCTCTTCTTCGCCACGCTCCGCGTCGTCCCGGCCGCCGCGGGCGTCGGGTGCGAGCTGCGGTGGGAGTTCGAGTGCGAGCCCGTGCGCGGCACGCCCAGGGAGGCGCTCGTCGCGCGCCTGCAGGCCGGACTCGACGGCATGGCGGCGCGCGTGCGTGACCACGTCCTGGCTGCGCGCGCCGGTGCCGGCGCCGCCGCCCCTGCTGTGGTCGCCGCGGGGCTGGAGGCCGCCGGTGAGCTCGTCGTCGTCAAGCTCGACAGCTCCATCGCCGCCGTCTGATTCGACGATCCATCAGACGGCTTGTTGGTGCTGTCTGCTGCTCACGCTAGCTCTCTCACCCGACCTGTCGCGCGCTGCCCATCGTGTTTACTTTGATCTCGTCGCCGTGATTTTTTAGCTGGTTGTGTGTGCCGCCGCGATAATCCCTGCATAGATTATTGTATGCATGTAGTATAACCGCGTACGAGTACGACCGATCGCTACTGCTTTCTTCTCACCCTCTTCTGCCTTTTATTACCGTATATACTCCTATCTACTGTGTCTAGGTAAGTACTGTACGTGTGCTGTGGTAGTACGTATTGTTGTACCTTGCCTGGAATAAATGTAACGAGTGGGTTAATAATCACCGGTGTACTTATTAGATCCTGCTTAGATTCCATATAGTTTAAAGTTTGGATGGATATAGTAAAAGATTAACCGCTAAACTTTACACCCTTTTAATTTAGTATTTACTTGTGTGATCCAATGAAATAATTGTATTCTCACGAGGTTAGCTAAATTTTAGATATCACTCCAGATAAGCCTCAACAACTAAAGTGTTTAAAATTTTAGTGGCTAAAACTTAGACAATGTTCACTTGAGGTTATCAGTTGAATTTGTAAGTCATTCAGCAGTGTTTTTTTTTCTCACAACAAATCAACGAATGGTATTTTTCAATCATGCCTTTTCACGGGATCCAAACATGCTTTTAACGGGAGAAAAATGACTGCTGGTGACTCCTCGTATGGATAACAGACAGTCAGACATGGAACTGAATGCATGGCCTTTTTTCACCGTTCATTCACCGGAGCATAGCAAGCAAATGAAAGCGACCGTGTCTCCCTGTCTGACACTCTGACTTGTGAGATCAAAATTGCATCACGAATATAGCGAGGTCTTTCTCACCGGGAATCTTGGTCAGTTTGCTGCCCTGCCGGCACTCGTTCCTGCATCGTGCCGCTGCTGGTGCTGGCGGCCCGGGCCGGCCAGATCAACCGACGCGACGGCAACAGCAAGTGGAGTGTCCCCGTCGGCCGTCGCCGTCGCCGTCGGACCCGTTCCCCCGTCCCGTCCTGCCAAAAAACCACATGCGCGCGTGCTGCCTGGTGGTAGCAGCAGATCACACATGCATCCAGCCGGTACGTCCAGTCCAGCTGCCCACCGCCGCCGGCGCCTTCAGCTTTGTTCCATGGTGCGCGCGCCGCACGCACGTCTCAGTCCGTCTCGTCGTGCTGCGGATAGAGTTTATGCCGGCCACCACCGATCTACGAGGAGTTCGTCGGCTTGGCCACCACCATCACCGTACCATGGGTTGGGCAGCCACAGTTTGTTTGTTTTTTTTTCCTTTTCTTTTTTGGAGCAAAAAAAATGGGCACCCACAGGCCACAGCACAGGCCACAGGTGGTCGTTCTTTCTCGGGCCTGAATTTTCTGTATGTCAGGACTGGGCGGATCTTCGACGGGCCGGACGGGCACATTGTTCCGCCTGTCCTATATCTAGCCTAATTGGCCCATGCTGGATGAACGGAGCTGTTATTGGGCTGTCTGCTCCTAGTGCTTTCGGCCTTTACGGAGGGCCCGGCCTGATCCTGTCGCTGGGCAAAACACGAGTGAAGAAAGTCACACACACACACACACAAAACGATTGAACAAATCAAATTTATCTCCACCAACTAACGTGGTCGTTTGATTTTCCTCTTTAATCTATAAAACCACTTTTTTAACCTTCTTCAACTTTTGAAAACTGATCACTTTTACACCCGAGCGGTTTTGCTGATGTGACACCAAATGAGAAGAGATAAATCGAACTACTCCCTTTGTCCCAAAATAATTATCGTTTTAGGTTTTTGTGTCGTAAGTTTGACTAGATTTATAGAAAATACGCGCAACATTTATATCTCTAAATAACTTTGTTAAAAAATTAGATTCAAATATCTTTCCGATGATACTAATTATGTATCATAAATATTAATATTTTAAATATATATTTAATTAAAGTTGTTTTTGAGGAAGCGAGAAAGACAGTCGTTTTGGGACGGTGGGAGTAAGTTCAAAGTTGAGGTAAATCAGACTAGAAATATTTTTATAAGAAATATCTAAAAACTAATAGAACATACAAATTATTTAAATATATTTTTACATGAAAATAATGCAACTAAAAATCCTAAGTCTAGTTTGATCATTGATCATATATAAAACTAGTTTCATAATTTTCCTAGCTACTTTAATTTTTTATGAATTTCTAAGATTAAACAAGGTTTTAGGATTTTAATTGTATTATTTTCATGACTTCGCACGGTGGCATCGAATAGCGTCAGACTCTGAACCCGACAAATGACAAGGTTGCGGAATCATACGTGTCGTTACTCCTGTCCACGCAAATGCGACGGATGCACAAGAATCATCTCTTTCATGTCGCGGTAAGCCGGCACTCCGATTTTCCACGAACCCAACCCGCATCGTGTCAAGACGCCCAACCATCCATAGCTACCCCCGCAGCATATCTGTGGCGTTCGTTCGCTGCCTGCCATGGCCTCACACCTCCACCGCCTGCTGCTGCTCTTCCTCCCTTCGCTCCTCCTCTTCCGCCGCGGCCCGCCCCCGCCGCCGCCGACTACGCCCAGTCCCAGCGCCGCCGTGTACCCTGTCGTGCTGGTGCCGGGGAACACCTGCAGCCAGCTGGAGGCGCGCCTCACGGACGCGTACGAACCACCGCCGGAGTCGCCGCAGTGCGGCGCGCGGGAGCGCGGCCGGTGGTTCCGGCTGTGGAGGAACGCCACGGCCATGGACGACCCCGCCGTCAAGCCGTGCATCGTCGACCAGTTCCGCGTCGTCTACGACCCCGCCGCCCGCGACTTCCGCAACGTGCCGGGCGTGGAGACCCGCGTCATTGGCTTCGGCTCCACCGCTGACTTCCTCGCCGACACCCAAGCCAACAAGTAAGTAGTACGCTGCGCCCGGCCACCGCCGTCGATCTCCCGCCGACGTCCTCCCTCCCTCCAGTCATGAACGTGTATGTACATGGCCATATACAGAGACCTCTGCTTGGGGACGCTCGTCGAGGCGCTGCAGCAGGCCGGGTACCGCGACGGCGAGACGCTCTTCGGCGCGCCGTACGACTTCCGGCAAGCTCCGGCCGCGCCGGGGCAGCCGTGCCGCGCCTTCGCGCGGTTCACCCGGCGGCTGAGGAAGCTCGTGGAGCGCGCGAGCAGGGAGAACGGTGGCAGGCCCGTCGTCCTCGTGTCGCACAGCCAGGGCGGCTACTTCGCGCTGGAGTTCCTGAACCGGAGCCCGCCGTCGTGGCGCCGCAAGTTCGTCAAGCACTACGTCATGGCGTCCACGGGCGCCGGCGGGTTCCTGCTCGGCATGCGGAACCTCGTGTCCGCGCCCGACCAAGCGGTGGAAGCCCCCGACGCGCTCGTGGCGCTGCCGTCGCCGACGGTGTTCGGCGCCGGCACGCCGCCGCTGGTCGTCACGCGGGAGAGGAACTACACGGCGGGCGACATGTCGGAGTTTTTGACGGCGATCGGGGTGCCCCCGCTCGGGGTGACGCTGTACGAGACGCGGGCGCTCCCGGTGCAGCTCGGCTTCCGAGCGCCGGTGGTGCCGACGACTTGCATCAACGGCATCGGCGTGTCCACGATGAGGCAACTGGTGTACTGGGACGGCAACTTCAGCGAGACGCCGGAGGTGGTGTACGGCGACGGCGACGGCTTGTTACCGTCGGCGAGCATACTGGCCCTCGACACGGTGATCGGCGGTGACCCGAGGCAGGAGTACTACAAGTCTATCAAGCTTGCCGCGTCTCACGCCGGCGTTGTCTCAGATGCTGCGGCCTTGAAGCGTGTCGTCGATGAGATTCTTTGGAGCAATCCGATGTGAGAAAGTGTATCAGAGATCAACTCTGTCACCCGTTTGACAGTCAATTGACTCGTAAGAACTTCGCTTTAGATAGTACTAAATCATACCTCCACCCTGTTTGTTTTTTTTTATCTATTGGATTGGATGAAACTTGAGATTTATATTGACTAAAAAGGGAAACCAAACGTGATCATAATCATGTGTTGCAACAAAAACATATAGCTTGTTGCACGGTCACTTTGACGATATACGTACACTTTAGAGGTTGTATATAGTTTTATACAACTATCGTCATATGTTCTAACTAGCAAGGTGACATGCGCCAATAGCACAGGTAACTAGCAAGGTGATCCGGGCAAATACCACGCATAGCTAGTTTATTTTCACTATAGCTTTTTGGCCTATTACAAGATTTTTTTTAAAGTTTGTTTGTTTGAGTGTAACTGTTCTCTCTATATGCTCTCCAAATACATCTAGCCCTTGTTTAGTTTTCAAAAATTTTCAATACTTTTCATCGCATCGAATCTTTAGATGCATTCATAGAGCATTACATGTAGATAAAAATAACTAATTGTATAATTTGTCAGTAATTTGCGAGACAAATTTTTTGAGCCTAGTTAGTCTATAATTGAATAATAATTGTCAAATACAAACGAAAGTGTTACAGTAGCCGGACACAAAAAAATTCACGAACTAAACAAGGCCCTATATTCATATAAATTCCATACACCATCAACTTAATCCTTGGTTCAAAGATCCCTCCTTTTTATTCCACTCCTTTCTAGTGGCTAGACCTAAGCAAATTTTGGCCCAGCCCAAGCATGCTAAGTTTTGGCACGCCCATAGACCTTAGTGGATAAGGCCTAGGCACAGATCACGCTGCCTTGGCCCAAGCTCGGTCTGAAATATTTATTTTAGTTGTTATACACTATAAACTCTGCAAGCGGCCCACCAAGCCTAGGTTTGGTCTAACTCGCCTAGTGAGACGGTCATAAGTGGGACTATTTTGGCCCGAGATAACTAGACTTTTGTTGGTCCGGCTTGCAAAATGCTCGGGTCTATTAGTGGTCGTGCAATTTTAGTTGAAGCGAAACCTAAGTGACTACGGTTCTTTGGTGAGCTTAATAAAACTGTTGGCTAAGCCTTTTTAAATTTAAATTTTAAATAGTTACATACTACCTTATTCAAAATCTACATTTGTCTTCTTCTCTAAAATAACTTATTCATCATGGTATTGCTAAGGTCTACTTGCGCTTGGCTCAATCAGTCGTTAGTCGGCCGTCATCTTATCAATATCCATTGACTTAAGCATTCCAAAACAAAATTGTGGAACTATCACTGCCACCACTAAATTGTTGACCTCTTGCCTCCTACTTATGCTACTCTATCGCATTGTTGTGAACCCTGCCATGACCATATTTGTTTCCCATTGTGTATAGTTTTTTTTGCAAATAAAAAATTAATCCAAACTATACCCTTTTTGGTTGCTTTCGAGTTTCTCACACATGTCTACCAAGGAGTTGATCGATCAATAGCGTATAATATATTTTTCTAGAAAAGATAGCGTATAAGATATTAAAATAGAATTTGTTTTTCATGATTTTATATAATATCTTCTAACTAAACACGTGTTTCCTTCATTGGTCATCTAGGAAGATGTGAAATTTGTTCCATGATCATTCTAATTGACACACTATGTTTAGTTGTTCCCTCTTGATGACACATCGATGGTGATGCTAACATGCACCTTACTCATAGATCCGTGCCTTTTGCCTAACATATCTTTATATTCATCACAATACTCCTAATGTCTGATAGAGCCACTATCGCCTCAAGGAGCTGCTAGTCGGCCCATCACCACCCCCAACATCCATTGAGGTAAGCATTCCCAAACAAAATTGTGGAACCATTGCCGACACCAGTTAGACGTTGATTTTTAAACTATTACTTATGTTACTCTGCATAGTTGTGAACTATGCTATGATGATCATATTTGTTTGCACTTGTGTCTAGAAAAATCCAAACTATGTCCTTTTCATTGCTTTTCAGGTTCTTACATATATCCACGAAGGAATTGATTATTGAATAGCCTAGCTATAAAATATCAAAATAGGAATTGTTTTTGAGATTTTGTCTCGGCCATCTGAGCATGTTTCAGTGTCCTTGGTCATTCATGTGAAAGATGTCAAATTTGATCCGTGATCATTGTGACCGATACATTCTATCTAGTTTTCCCTTTCGACAATATTGGTGGTGATGCTAAAACATTTTGACCAGAAGCATAGTGAAAGAGAGAATCAACGATGTTAGGCTACAACAAAATGCCAATTTGAGATAGCGAGGCTTAGTGCACGATGGGAAGATGGCGGGGCAATTCAAAGTGCTCCAATATTTTTTATGGACATATCAATGCACTGCCATGAATCCATGGCGTTGCCTATAGTTTTCTTATCTTTTATATTACTACAAAAAAATCAAATTATAATGCTATTTGAATTTTACACTATCGTCTCTTTCTACACTTGAATATGGTTAGCTGATCATTAAAATAAACAGTACATGTTTTTCCTCTTTTTATTAATCTTGTAATTTCTACACCTTCTCGGCCAATATGGTAGTATGGTACCTCCTTTTAGCACTAGTATTGTATTATAATCTAGAAAGACAGTCCGCACAAAGAGTGCGGATAGTCGAATATGGTTAGATGATCGTTAAAAATCAAATATACATATTTTTCCCTTTTTATCAATCTTATAATTTCTACACCCTCTTAACCATTTTGGTAGCTCCTTTTAGCACTACTGTATTATAATGTACTAGAAAGATAGACCATAGAAAAAAGTGTGTATAGCTAGTTGTATCTCGTATATAGTTGGATTTTTGTACCTTTGACGTAATCAGTTTTTTCTTTCTTTGATTGTATTGGTCATATATCCATGCAACCCATTGCACGAATTTTTTATACCTGTCTGGCTGTCCATCAATCCAGTCTAGCTAGCTTTGCCATGTATCCTACCGTGATGGCCATTTTGTCATTCTTTCACGAGCCTGCAATTCCTGTTACAACTAGGCGGATCTTTCACGATGAAAGGTCCAAATGGCTAGAGGGGTGTGAATAGCCTATTCAAAATTTCTACAAACTTCACTAAGCAAGTGAGTTAGTAAAACAAATGGCGAAGCAATTCTAGCACTAGCTCAACTAAGCTACGCAAGCCACCTATACAACCTAGTACAAGGCTAAACACTAAAGCACAACAACAAGAGAACTAAGCTAAACAAGCTACACAACTAGCAAGGTATGCACAAAAGTAAAGGAGAGGTGAGTGATTGTTATACCAACGTTGTAGAGTAGAAATATAGGCAATCAATCAATCACAACTATAAGAGAATCCTCAGCAATAGATGACACAAGATTTTTTACCGAGGTTCACTTGCTTCCCGGCAAGCTAGTCCTCGTTGTGGCGATACACCCACTTGATGGATCACGAGCTAATTGGCAATCCAAAGCCAAACCCTCAGCGGGTGCCGCATATCCACTCACAAGATGGGGATCCTCCAAGCCACGAGCAATCCAGTAGAGTAGCCAATTGCGATCTCCCGCGGGGAATGCTCAAGAACCCCTCACAAATCACTTGGTGGGGCTCGAAACAATCTCCAATCACGAGCTCAACACCACCGTTGCTCCAAGCCGTCTAGGGCGTCGGGAAACACCCAAGAGTAACAAGAAATCCGCAGCAAACTCAAGAATCAAGTGCCACTAAATGCAACTCTCAAAGCAATGCACTTGAATCTCACTCAATCTCACTAGGATTGGCAATCAAGCAAGGAGATGAGTGGAGGGAGTGTTCTCTAGCTCAAAGTATGTCTCAAGTAATCAAATGTGCAAGAGAGAACCTCCTAAAGCCGGCCACCAACTATTTATAAGCCCCTCAAAGAAACTAGTCGTTGGCTGTTTTCACTGGGCTGAAATCGGGGGCACCGGACGCTACCAAGTGATCACCGGACACTCGACCCCCAACGTTCGGTGCACTGGGGTTAGCCACGTGTCCTTCTTGAATCTTGCGTGTCAGATCCTAACGGTCACCTGCGGATCACCAGACGCTCTGCAGGTCCACACCGGACGCGTCCGGTGCACACTGGACTCATGCGCAGAGAGATCCGCAAACCTGCGGGTCACCGGACGCTAAGCACCGGTAGCGTCCGGTGCTCACCGGACCCATGCGCAGAGAGGGTCGCAAAACACCCGCACACCGGACGCTAACCACCGGACGCTCTCAGAGTGCGTCCAGTGCTCAACCCTAGCAGGGTCAAGCACACCGGACTCTGAGGCCAGCGTCCGGTGCCTTCGCACTCAACGTCCGGTGAGTGTTCTCTCACTGAGAAACACTCCCGCGACTTCTCCAAAATTCCCACCGGCGCAATAGAAAATATACACTTATTTTTCTCAAAAGCACCGAATCCCGCCACCCTAGGAACTCCACCTCCTTTGTAAATGTGCTAACACCAACAAGTGTCCACCACCAAAGTGCATGTGTGTTAGCTTTTCACAAACAATTTCACCAAAGGAGTTAACTTAGCACTTTACTAGATCCTAATGCATATGCTCAAGATATGGACCTAGTAGCACTTGATTCGAGAGATGACCGTGATTTCCCCTCTTGATAGTCGGCTATCTATCCTAAACCCGGTCAATCACTTCTCTACTCATCTTAGACCGGCAAAAGTAAAACCCTATGTTTATACCTTTGCCTTGATAACTTTGCTCCTCGTCTATCACCATGATCTCCACTTCATGCTTCATCCCTTTGTGATCATGTGGCCACCTTTCCATGCCATCATGCACCTTCATCACATGTGTTGCTATGCCTAACTCAAATTACTTAAACACATAGCATTAGCAACTTGGTGTCATTAATTACCAAAACCAAACTTGGGCTTTCACACGAACCACGATCTACAAACGTGAAATGGGTCTAAATCTCATCCCAATCAGCCCATGCTTGATTGATTAGAGTTGGAGCTGTTCTTGGGCTACTCCTAATATGCAGCACAACAAGAGGAGGAAACAAGAGTTAGCAAGGTTTGGATATAGAAAATATCAAAATGTTCTATAATTTAGCTCGGGGGAATATGTTTTTGGGTTAATCTAATTATCCAGTATTATTATTAGAACTGGTATCCCCGCTCCCCTTGTATTGGACTATGAAACAGGAGCGAAACTCAAGTGTCATTAGAGGGGTGCAAATGCATCCCCAAACAATCATGGGCATCCCTATACCTATTAGAGGCAGAGAATGTAGGATGATTGCAAATTTACAATTTATTTGACAAATTTTAATGCTTCTAAAACCAAAATCAACGTTTGCTGCATCTTTCTCCCCCTAAAAGTACCATGCTAAAATGCTTGACCCGATTTATCTGATCTGATTTTTGAGACAAAAGCAGGCAATACGAGCAGAGTTGACGATCGAAAACAGAGCATGACCGATCAACGGAGGAAACACGAGGTCAATGAAAGGGAGACCTAGCCTAGCGTGGAATTGATTAATGTGTGAGTAGATCTTGCCTTGGCGTGGGCGTGGGTGATAGTAGGGGTGGAGGAGGTTGAGACACACGATTTTAGTAGTTGTATTTGATTGAGTAATGAGAGAGGAGGTTTAGAATAATTTTTGACAATCCATTTTGAAGATGTTATTTTTCTAGGTATAGTTTTGTGGGTGGATGGACCGGGCTTCTCAGCGGGGGATATTTTTTGGTGTAGATTTAGCAAAGAAAGAGATGATGAATTAGCAGGGTAGAAGATGATAGGGGGAAGGAGGTTGACACACGCGATCTTGCCCGTTGGATTGCAGTGAGTAATGAGAGAGAAGATTTAGAATAAATCTGATCAGTCTGTTTTAAAGGATGTTGTTTTTTTGATACAGTTTTGTGGGTGGATGGATAGGGAGCCTCTCAGCAAGGGATGTTTTTAGTATAATTTTTAGCAAAGAAAAAAAGATGATGAATCAATAGGATTGATTATTTTTCTAGGTACAATGTCTTAGCCTGGCGAGAATTGGAGACAAAGTTCGGAATGTTTGCATCCCCGCTTTTCGTTACGAGGGAGCCTTTTTGCCCATGAGACCCCCAGAGGAATCAAAATCGTCCTTCTAGTTCCCTAATAGTTGAAATCCCCACCGAGGATCGGGCTCTATTGTCATTTTGAGTTGTAACTAGTTGTAGTTAGCTTTTTAGCTAGCTCTCTACTGTAGTAGTTGCTAGATTTTTTGTTTGAGCGAAATTGACCTTAGAGATTATAGTGACTAGCATTGGTTAGAAGGCTTGCTTGTGGTGAAGTAGAGCTAGAGCAATTTGCTAACTCGCCATGTTATTGGCTAACAAAGATGGTTCTAATTGTTTGAAGAAAACTTCCATAGGTTATTCACCTCTTCTAGCCATTTGGATCCTATTAACGTGAGGACTAATGATTCTAGACCCTGCGAGTGGACCACCGACTCTACACCCATGGACCATGGTCTAGCAATGACACATGCGTGGTTGGTCTCGTCGTAGAACCAACTCTCCCCGCTAATGGAGCTCACATGTGTGGCTCTCCATTGATTGTTTCCGGGCCATAACCTGCCTCTCCCACTAGGTACAGACTGGTGGGATATGAGCTCATCTTATCCTTACTGCACACTCGTTTCTTTGTCCCAGATATTCTAATAAGGGTTATGCTATCCACCTTCTCTTATTTTCCATTCTTATTGTTCTTTTACACTTTTCACTACTCCAGTGAAGACACATAGGTCCTGTTTGGTTTCTCTTGCTAAATTTTAGCTAGCTAAACTTTAGTCACTTTAGTAGCTAAAGTTCCAAACACATTGACTAAAAGGAGCTAAAATAGTTTAGTTCCATTAGTCATCTAAGAGTAGTTAAAATAATTTTAGGTAGCTAAAATTTAGCAAGGAACCAAAGACACCTATAATCCGCTGCCGTTTCTTCATGTTAGACTTCATCAATAAAATAAAATAAAAACAGTTACGGTATGGTTCTAGTTCGTTCGCAGGAGAGAACTGTTTTTTTGGGTAAAACGTTCCTTGGAACGACTTCTTCGGGCAGATAAGAAAGCTGAAATGTCTATAATACCCCTTCTTTCCCTTAGCCCACCACCCATCGCTCTCGGGAGAGGACACCGGGATCCCGCGGCTCGGGCACGAGCACCACGAACTTTCTTCTCCGCCGTCCCACCGCTCCCGCTCGGAGCCGTCGCGCCGCCGAGCGACGGCGCGCATCCGCCTCCCTAGCTCCGCCTCTCCCGCCCTGCCTCCGTCGCCGTTCCGCCTCTCATCGCCGCCCCGCCTCTCTCCGTCGTTCCTGGTCGCCGGGCTTCTTCTCCGTCGACGGCTACGCGCGTGAGGAGGAGGGAGGAAGAGTCGCAGCGCGTGGATCCAGGGGCAGCGGCGTCCATCCCGCGTGAGAAGGGAGAAGGAGCCGGTGAGATCTACTTTTTTCAGCTCCTCCATCTCTCGCAGCTCTCTCTCAGCGCGTTTTGCGGAGATTCGTCGGTGGAGCTAGTTGCTCTGAACCCAACGGGGCCGATCTTCCTCACAGCGCCGGCGCTCCATCTTCCGTCATCCCCCCCCCTCCCCTTGGCACACACACACGCGCTCGGACGCAAACGACGGCGGCGGGGCAGTCCCAGGCTCGGCGGCGTCGTCAGCGGCTCCCCCTCCAGCCTCGGCGCCTCGCGCCCTTGTCAAGGCGGTCGCGCCGCTTTGGGAGCGCTTATGCCCCAAAGCGAGGCGTTGCCTGTCCGCTTAGCGTTGAAGCGTGCGCTCAGTGCCGCTTTTTGGAACCCTAATCAAGAAATTGATATGATTTGTAAGGTTTTGGGTGTTTCTTCTGTTAGGATTTATACCCTCTTTCGGATGTGCTGTATTCTTTGTTGCAGGAGCATTTGCTATGCCTGACATGGAGTCCGTCGCAGCCCTTATGGACTCGACAAGCTCCAAGATACAGCAGCTTCAGGAGGCATTTGCTGAGCTTGAGAGCCAGAGTGCTGTCTCCATGAACCTTAAGTGGAAGCAGCTTGAAGACCACTTTCGTGGCCTTGAACAGTCCCTCAAGAAAAAGTTTGACGAGCTAAAAGAGCAGGAGGAGGAGTTCCAGGAGATTGTCGCAAAATCAGATCTGATGCTGGAGCAGCGGGAGGCAGCTGTTGTGGCCAAGGAACTGACCTCTCTGGAGAGGTTGCAGGAGAAGAGGGATGCTGCATTAGCTATGATCTTTAGCAAGTCTAGGCTTTCCTTACCTGTTCCTGCCATCAATCCAATGAACAAGGCACTGGATAATCTTGGTGTCAAGTGGCCTAAACCGGCTTCTGAAGAGAGTGTGCACTTGCAAGATGGTAATGCTGCAGTGAGGCCTCGTTCTGAGCTTGCCTCACTCTGTGAGGAAATGAATGTTAAGGGGCTTCATAAGTTCATATCCGACAACAGGAAGAACTTGGCAGCCATCCGCGAGGAAATTCCCAGTGCACTGAAGAAAACATCTGATCCTTATGGCTTGGTGTTGGATTCCCTGGAAGACTTCTATTCTGGAGATAATCTTGTATTAGATGGCAAAAAGGATGGAGACCTTCTGGGTGTTAGAAGGACCTGCCTGATGTTGATGGAGTCACTTGGACAGCTGCAAACTAATAATATAACTTGTTTCTCTTTGGAGGGGCACATGCTTACAACTAATATCGTAGAGCGAGCAAAGAAGATTGCATTTGAGTGGAAGTCCAAGTTAGATAATCTTGACATTGATGCTAGTAATGGGAACTGTCTTGAAGCTCATGCATTTCTTCAACTCCTGGCAACCTTTGGTATTTCTGCTGAATATAACGAAGATGACCTGTGCAAATTGCTTCCATATGTCAGTCGTCGTCGTCAGACACCTGAACTTTGTCGATTGCTTGGGTTGTCGCAGAAAATGCCAGGTCAGTGCTCTGGTGGACTAATGATTTATCTGTCTCAAACAACATTGAACATCTGTGAAAGATCTGTATTCTTTCAGTGTATTGAAATGCTTGACAAATATTCATAGGACATTGTTTCACACTTATGTTACTTTGGGTGTTAATTTCTGTGTAGTTTTGACTTTCTTGTTTTCTGGTTAGTGGATGTTTTGAATACCGGTCAAGGATAAAAAAAAAGATTAAAATCCAAATAGAACTTTTGCTGTAAAAAACTTCACATAAACTGCATACTTCCAAACTAGCTTTTCGTTTTCTTGCTATAAGTGCCTATTGTTTATAAAGTGTGCCAAGATATTGTCTTAATCTACAACATTTTAAACAATTGTGATTACTTGTTCTTTGAGAGCAGATCTCTTTATAATTTATACTCAGAATTTTAGTTGAGCTTAAGGTGTTCCATTGTTTTGCTTGTCTTGTTTGAGGTCACTTCATTATGCTATACAGCTTTTGTTTTGCTGAATTCCACACCGAAGAATCTCAATTTCTTAAATCACAGTTCTTTCTCTATCATATGTACTTAGGTAAACGAAGCCATGCTTTATTCAAATAGTCTTCCACTGATTTTACTGCCAACTTGTCCTTTGTCCTTTCTATTCTTTTATACATTTGAGATTTCATACACAAAAATTAAATATTTCTAGTTTATTGTTTCACATATTGGTGTACAGTTGCTTTTGATGATGTTCTTTATCCATGATGCACTGATTACAAGGCGATTCACTATTTTTCCCAAAATTGCTGACACAAGGCAATGCATTTTATAATTACTAATGTGTGCGTGCATATTGTAAAGCTAAGCTAAGTAAGTAAATGTACCTGTAATCCTCACCTCCTTGCAGTTTCTCCATTCACCTAGACAAAGAAATAGCATGATGAGCAGTCAGCACATTTTTTTTAACAAACTAACAATACAGGGTAGTAACCATTAACACATTTACACATTATTGAAGTTCAAACAGAGATAGCTTAGGGTTTAAATAGGCAATTTAACTTCAAACAACCATTAACAAGCAAATAGCAAACAGCCAAACAGTAAGGAATGGGGGTTCAACTTGAGTTACAGTACGAACCCATATTTTAATTTAAATAGAAGACATTTAGACAGTGGGAGAGTGTAATCTCCTAGATATTTTCAGCTGTCTTCCAAGAGTGTTCTCTGCCTCTTCAAAAGATATCGTCTCCATCTCTCGGGTTAATCAAGAGAAAGTAGCAAATTATAAAATTTAGACACTAGTAGCTGATTCAAATAACTATGATAGACTGTGTGCCAAACCGTGCTGGAAACACGCGACGCCTTTTCATCGGCGTAGCGCCGTAGCCACGTAGAGTGTGTTTGGTTGCCTGCACTAGGCCCTAGCCAGGCTTCCATAATACAACTTAGGTCTGTTTGGTTCCCTGTTTGGCCTGGTAGCCAGGCTTCCACAAGCCCGCCAGCTACGCATTCGGTGGCTTCCTGGAAACGCCCGAATCGGGCGTTCTCACGGAGCCAGGCTTAGCCAGCCCTCGCTGCCGCGTCCACTCACCTCCTCTCTCGTCACCCCGCAACCAACACCGACGCCGGCCACCGCGTGCTCGGAAGAGGAGGGTGGGGCGGGAAGAGGCGAGGCGGAGACGAAGCCGTGGACGACGGGCCGTGCCTGGGCAGCGGCGCGTTGCGGCTGCTCACCGCGTGCTCGTGGCCGGCGCCGGCGCCCGCGGACGACGGGCCGTGCCTGGACGACGCGCTCGGCCACTCCTTCTGCTATGCCACTAGCTCCGCCGCCGCCGCGGGCCACTCGTCCTCCTTCCGCCACTCGATCTCCGGCGCCGCGCTCTCCGCCAACTCCTCCATGCCCGTGCCGATCTACCACTCCTCGGGCGCCGGCGGCATGCCGCTGCCGCAGTACTCCTCCGCGTTCCTCGGGGCCGCTCTTCCTCTCCGGGCCCATTGACCGCGGCGCCCAGCTCTCCGGCCCGCTCGACCAGCGCCACTCCTCCGCTCGCCGCCGGTGCCCGCGCGGGAGGGATGAGGCCGCCAGCGCCTCGCATCCTCGTCCTCGAGACCTAGACCGCGCCTGATTGGGACTTGCCTGACTTGAGGGCAACCCGTCACCCGTGCCGCCTCCCTCGACCGTGTCGCGCCGCCGCCCTCAACGGTGGTGCCTCGATCCATACTGGAGTGTTGCAGTGGCGAAGGTAATGTGTTTGACAAAATGTCTCAATGGGGTAAACTTACCAGTGCTAGGATAGGGTGATTCTATACAAGTCAAAGCCAGCAACCAAACAAACCAAAACTTAGCCAGGCTTCAGCAATCACTCCAACCAAACAAGTGGGTATTGGCTTATGTCAACCTGGTTAAGTGTGACCTGGCTCAAAAAGCTAGCCAGGCTTGGAATAGAACACAAACCAAACAGACCCGTAGGGAGTGGGAGGCAGTCGCCAGCCTCCAATTCCTGGTGTGGCCATGAGCCCACAGCAGAGCCCATATGAGGGGACATGTGAACTGGCGGAGGTAAGGTGTTTTCATTATGAGATGAAGCATAAAGTATGTGCCAAGCAGTGGAGTGGAGTGTTACCTTCAGCCCATCGGTCAACCAATATGCTGTAACAACATTGTAAAAATGGGACCCTTCACTGCCGTCCTGTCATGATTGTAGATAGCTTTTTTCACATTCTCAATCATTGTATCTACATCTTACAAATCAGTGATGGCACGTGCCACGGTGTGTCAGTGTCTGCTGCTGCTTGTAGCATTTCATATATTGGCACAGTGAATTTAACAATGTAATTCACATTGTGCCAAAAGTCCATACTAAATACTCATAAATTTAGTCGGCCCATCTTGATCATCATTGCAGCTCTCCCACATTTCTCTAATCACCATTTGGCAAAGAGCCTAGTGACCATACAAAACCACTTCAGCATAATACATCTCCAAGAGTCCCCAAAACAATCTCCCAATCCATGATTTTTGGCAAGATTGAAAAAAATACATCTCCAACAACTCCCAATCCCACCTCCCAATCTTTTGGCACTTGGAAAAATTGACCCGTCACATGGATAAATACACGCGCATATCTGTCGCGCCTATCTAAGGTGGAAGGATGTGGGAAAGAATAAGTAGGACAGGATTCCTGATACAAATGTATAAGCGAGAAAGAAAGTATAAAAGTGGTTGTGGTTGGGGTGATTTAGAAATAGTTCGAATTCCTAATGTAAAATTACCTTCTATCTTTGAGGAGTGATTTTTTGGAAACTGTTGGAGAAACGTTTCTTTGGTGCTCCCAATACTTTTTGGCGACTTGGAAAACTCAATGGTTTTGGGAAAACAAATTTGGGTACTCTTGGAGATGGTTAACACGGCTGAGGCAAATCTGGTATTAGCAATAGCATGTAACTCCCCCTTGAACACACATGAGAGCTGCATATAATTATATTGAGTATTAGGAAGGGAGAGGGGCAAGAGCTCCCCCCTCCCCACATTCCCCCCCTCCAAAAAAAGTACATTACAGTTCACGCCTTGTAAGACATAATCTGCTGCCCCCTTTCTCTCTTCTTCCTGTCCAGGACAGAGGGCAGTAGTTGGATCAGCTCATGCCCCCTTACTTGGTCGATCCGCCAGCGGGTTGTCGGCCGATCGGGCTCAAGTGGGTCTTCAAGGTGAAGCGGGACGAGCGCGGTGCAGTGGTGAAGCACAAGGCGCGACTCGTGGCCCGTGGATTCGTGCAACGCGAGGGCATCGACTTCGAAGAAGTGTTCGCCCTCGTCGCGCGCATGGAGTCCGTGCGGCTGTTGCTCGCGCTCGCAGGGGCCAAGGACTGGCAAGTCCACCATCTGGACGTGAAGTCGGCGTTCCTCAACGGGGACCTGGCTGAGACCGTCTACGTCAAGCAAGCGCCGGGGTTCATCGTCAAAGGGGCGGAGAAGAAGGTTCTGCGCCTGCGGAAGGCCCTCTACGGGTTGCGTCAGGCGCCGCGAGCCTGGAACGCCAAGCTCGACGCCACCATGGCGGAGCTCGGGTTTCAGCGGTGCGCCACGGAGCACGCCCTGTACACCCGCCGACGGGGGAAGGAGCATCTCGTCGTCGGGGTGTACGTGGATGATCTCATTGTCACCGGAGCGCGCACAACAGACATCGCCAAGTTCAAGGAACAGATGGCGGCTCGGTTTCGGATGAGTGACCTGGGTCCTCTGTCCTACTACCTCGGCATCGAGGTGAAGCAAGGAGAGGACACCATCAAGCTTGGACAGCGTGCTTATGCACTGAAGCTGATCGAGCGGGCGGGGATGGCAGGCAGCAAGGCAGTGGCCACGCCCATGGAAGAGCGCATCAAGCTCTCAAAGCAGAGCACTGCGGCGAAGGTGGATGCCACGCTCTACCGGAGTATCGTCGGCGGTTTGCGCTGGCTGACTCACACACGGCCAGACATCGCTTTTGCGGTGGGCTATGTGAGCTGTTTCATGGAGGATCCGCGGGAGGATCATTGGGCGGCAGTCAAGCGACTACTGCGCTATGTTCAAGGCACGGCGGAGTGGGGACTTGTCTTCCCCAAACGCGGTGGGCTTCAGCTGAAGGTGTTCAGTGAAGCACCACCCGAGACCAAGGAAGGAACGCCGGGACTCACGGTGTTCAGCGATGCGGATATGGCAGGAGACATTGACGGGCGGCGGAGCACTTCCGGCGTGCTCATCTTCCTCGGCGGTGCGCCAATTGCCTGGCAATCGTTGAAGCAGAAGATGGTGGCCTTGTCCACATGTGAGGCGGAGTACGTGGCGGCAGCCACGGCGGCGTGCCAGGTGGTTTGGATGCGACGGCTGCTAACAGAGCTCACCGGGGTTCAAGCGCAGCCGCCGGCACTCAAGGTGGACAACCAGCCAGCCATTGCGCTGGCCAAGAACCCAGTCCTCCACGACAGGAGCAAGCACATCGACGTGAAGTTTCACTTCCTTCGTGACTGCGTCGATGGAGGACAGCTTGTCATCGAGTTCGTCGACACCGGGCGACAGCTTGCTGACATTCTCACCAAGTCTCTCGGGCGCCTCAGGTTCATGGAGCTTCGAGGCATGATTGGCATGGCTGAGGTCAAATGAGGGCAGCAAAGATTAGGGGAAGATTTGTAAGACATAATCTGCTGCCCCCTTTCTCTCTTCTTCCTGTCCAGGACAGAGGGCAGTAGTTGGATCAGCTCATGTCATGGCTGTCCAAGTCCTTGGTCCTGTAGAGTATAAGGCAATAGGCCATACTATGTACTAGTAGAGGTACACCAGCAGCATGGCTGGTACTAGAGTAGTTGTGGGCTGATTTCAGCCATGTACCTTAGGAGTAGGGGATGAAAACGGTACGGATATTGTCCGATCGTATTCGAGACCGTATTCGTTTAGAGGGGTTTAGATCTGTCCGTATTCGTGTCCGACTATTCAACATCCGGTACCGTATCCGTATCCGAATATTTAAATTGTATATTTATGATGTCGACATCTAATCATATCTTATCCGACATGGTTGATATTATCCGTATTCGAATCCGAATCCGACCAGAAATATGAAAACAAATATGATATCAGTAATATCCGTCCGTATCCGATCCGTTTTCAGTATGTAGTAGGTAGCTTTGTACCTTAGAAGGTACATGTATTGGTGTATATAAACCAGTCCAATGCAATGGAAGAAGGCAGTTCATTTGCCACTCATTCAGTTCCAGTTTCAGTTCAAGTCTGAAACTGTGTGTGTGCTGTGTGTGTGCTGTGGGAGCTCAGGGCTCTTCTTCTACCTTGGAGCAGGGGAGAGGGAGAGGGGAGGAGAGCAGGTGCTGCTCACCTCGGTGCAGGGTTCTTGTGCCAACACGCCTATCCAATATAGGAAATAGAAAGTCACTTGCCTGATAAACTCAGTAAACATTGCTAGCATCATGCCATGTATTAACACTTGTCATGTGGGGCCAGTGTTATGGGTGCCTGGAGGGCTGCATGCATGGGCACCTGAAGACCAAGCAATCACCGTGCATGCTGATCCAGAGGATCAGCTGAGGATGGCTGCATGGACAGTCCAAGGACCCCGTCTGATTGAAGGGCGTGGCTGAGGTGCTGCTGCATGCTGAACTAAGCCTAAAAATAAGGGAAACCACATCTCCTAAGTTTAAAGGCCGAGAGCCTATTTGTTTCCCTGTAATAAGGATGATCAAGCAAACAATGACAATATGCAATCTACCTTGTTCTTCTTATCTCACCCCCTTCAACAATCGGGCGCTGAGGGGTAAAACCCTGCCCCAATACAATAGGGCCCCATTCCTAGTGATCAAGGCTACGACCTATGTAGCCACGGTACAGTTATCCACGACCCCAACGTCCATGACAACACTCTTCAAAGAAAATTTGTTCTTCGTTAGCCCATGTCATTTTAGCAGCACAAATACTCTTCAGAGCAAGATTAAGTGTATGCACAACACAAGGAGTTGAGATACTTCAGTGACATTTATGAATTGGCAGCATTGTCGGTGATGGCTTGGACCTCATTTCTTGGACCTACTTGAATAGTGATCAACTTCTCAGCTTTGTAGTCCTTTGACTTACATCTTCACAATTGAGAGCTTGCAAAAACATAGTTACATCCTGAGAAGTTTCAAGCATAGTTCTTACAAGGTGTAAAGGCGAGGCATGACAATGCGCCACCGCCTGGACGCCTAGGCGCCCGCCTAGGCGACCATTTTGCAAGGCGCTGGGGGGTCGCCTGGACGCCTAGGCGACACCTTAAGAACCTTGGTTTCAAGAAAATTGATGGGTGGCTGATCTGTGCGTCAGTCCATCCATTTGAACAAATGGTCATACCCTTTTCGGAACATGTGCTCCTAGGCCTTGTTTAGTTCACCCCGAAAACCAAAAAGTTTTCAAGATTCCCTGTCACATTGAATCTTGCGGCACATGCATGAAGTATTAAATATAGACGAAAACAAAAACTAATTACACAGTTTAGCTGTAAATCGCGAGATGAATCTTTTGATCTTTGTTAGTACATGATTGGATAATATTTGTCACAAACAAACGAAAGTGCTACAGTACCAAAATCCGAAATCTTTTCGGAACTAAACAAGGCGCTAGTCATATCCAGTAAGGTTTTGATGTGAGCCCTTTGCCTTTGAAGAAAGGTAGTCCTCAACCTGTTATATCCAGGAGGAATATATTCAGAAATGCTAATGCTGGGGACAAAGGTATATGAATCTTGACAACATTGAAAGACAAGCCTGCAAATAACTAAATACATGGTTTTTGAGGCGCTGTGGCGAGGCACCGTGTCCTACCCTCCTCAGTCCTCACAACACCTAGGCGACGCTTTATGTGCACTCTAGGCCCCATGAAGGCATTGTGTAACCTATAGTTTAGATACTAGTGCAGCACATACATGTTCGTTCCTGATTCTTGAGCCCAGCACATACTAGTACAGCTAAGAGGCACTACTAATCAGTATGTATCATACTAATCAAAGGAAGAACCTTCTACTTTGTTTTCTGTAAAATTGTATAGATAAAGAAAGAACCGATACAATGTAAAGAAAAACAGCGCCAGCTGGTCCTCCCCTCTTCACAGCATACATATATATATACTATAAACCTAATGGGCCAGCTAAGGGTGGGCCAACTTATTTCCACTGTACAACTTTCTTGGGCTGGCCTAACTAGTCGGATGACTAATTAGTCGGACCACTAATTTTCTAGTCGAGGTAATCATATCGAAGACCCTTATTGAGCCCTATGTTTTGATAAGGATGACTAATCTTGATTCTTGATTAGTCATCCGATCTGATAACACTGCTTCACATTTCCTCCTGCCTCATCACCCTATCTTGAACCTCAACATGGCACCACAAAATAGCCCTGAGCTGAGCCTTCCATTATTCTGCCCCTCTATTCAATCACTTTGTATATTGGATTATCTTAGCAAAAAAAAAACGAACAATTAAGAAAAGAAATAATTAAGCACTCAAGATCTAGAAGACAAATGAGAAGAATGGGGGATAGAAACACATTGGGATTTGGGAGGAGGAAAAGGACCTCACCAGTCCTATAAATAGGAATCTGCAAGGAATCAAGGGGCCAAGCCAAATTGTGGAGGAGCAGCAGTCTTGTGTCGATACAAGGAGGGGGAGTTCTTGAATCGAGCTAGAGACCAGAGATGCCGTGGTGTCTACCTGCAGGTGCGGTTGAGTGTGGGGCCGAGTGTAATGAGGTGTAGGGATCAGGGTTGTCCAGGAAGGAGGGGTTGCTTATCAAGCTGGCCATGTTGCTGAAGTGTCTGTTAATAAAATTATTTATTTCTGGGCTTTAATTATTCGAAGTCCGTAGATATGTGTGGGCAGCGTATCTGTGTCCAATGCAGCATTGGACACCGATATGGTGGCAAAGTGAAGTGCGGGTGCATCATAGTTCTCTACAAATGTGAAATATTCCTTTCTAGTATGACAAGAAAAGTTTGTATTGCAGAGTATGTTGTCGTCTTGTATCTTTTTCAGTTGCAAACCTAACAATGTTTCCACCATTGTTTTTTCATGTTAGCCTTTTCCCTGCTCTGCTGCTTTTTTATTTTTTCCATTTTCCTCTGTAATTTTACCCTTCTATTTAGTTTTCACATATTACAAGGTTTTCTCTTTCAACATAAGTGGTTTTACTAATTCAGTTTCTTGAAATCCAGGTGTCATTGAAGTTCTGGTGGAAAGTGGAAGACCTATTGATGCAATTAATTTGGCTTATGTGTTTGAGCTTACTGAACAGTTTGAGCCAGTGCAACTGCTTAAAGCATATCTGAGGGATGTTAAGAAAGTGTCACATGCCAGGAATGTCAAAGGTTCTCCTGGGGCACAGGTACATTTTAGTCATTGTAGTTTTAAATTTCTAATGTTTTTTCTGTAGTAGAATTTAAAAAAGTGCCCCTGTACATAACCAAACCATCAGCTTCAAAACCTGTGAATTTTGTTAGGAAGGTTCCTTCCTATCTGAGGAGTCTAATAAGGTATTTTGCCCATTGGCATAGTGGACTATCATACTATAATTTCCCCCCTGCTCAGCCTTCTTTTTGAGTAATTTATGATGCTGCGGTTAATTATTTTATCAAGAAACAGGCTAGAATAGTTGCTTGCTTTTGGGAATGTTTTTCAATATTTTTTAAAGGGAATGATGTGTTTATTTCCTCCTTTAAATGTTGTAAGTTGAAACTAGCTCCACACAATTTTGGAATCATTTAAATCTTGAAACACCAGCATAAAATGATGAAAGCATGTTAAGGTTATCTCAGTTTGTTTCTCATCTTACATACCTTTTATAGTCTTATTATGCCAAAGTGACCGCGGACCAGTGGAGGGCTCTGATGTTGCGACCACAACTTGATATCACTCCTGAATACTAGTACTTTTTATGTTTTGGTTAGTCGTAAGAAGTCTCTGCTGCATTTTTTTTGGGGTGAAACGATCAGCAGGAGTTCTGCCTGGCATATATAAGTAAAGAAGAGTTAGTTTAAACATGGAATAGAGGTTCAAAAAGGAGGGGGAGGGGGGTTAAAGTCCCACTACAGGACTGCTCCAGATAATCTCCTTGAGCCTATTGGCGGCACAATGTCCTTGCTTCCCCCTCGTTTTTCGCAATCAAGCTTTCCTGAGTGGAATGGTGTTGCTGAAAAGTTCTAGCACTGCGTTCCTTCCAGTTCTCCCATGCCACCGGGATTGCCAACAACCAAATGACTTTAACAAGCCCAGCCCAAAGGGTGAGGGAACTGTCCCTTGGTCCAAGTCCTCAATGCAGACCAAACTTGTTGCCTGTATTGACAATGTGCAAGCAAGCGTACCACTGATTCATCTCTAACTCAGTGTATCGATCCATGAAGTTACACCATGTAAGCTGATTTTGTCGAATATTCACCATTGGTGTTGAGCGCCCTCTAGATATGATCAGCTGCGCTCACATTGAGGTGTACATGCTGAAGACAATCCCAAAGGGCGACGAATTGTGACAACTGTTGAGGCATTTTGCTTGCTAGAATGTTTATGTACTGCACCCATAAATTGTCCTGCAGTGCCTGTTGTATCGTTTTGTTCCTTTTGCGTGCTGAAAAAAAAAATGGCCGGAGCTCCCTTTTGGTGATGCGCACCTGCTGGAATGCCAAAAAAGAGCCTTGGCGCCATCCCCAAGTCTGTTCTTTGTTGCTGCATTTTAGAGTTGCTGATCAGTTTCATCAAAAGGGTACATCCATCCTACCCAGAGTTTGCTTTTAGAGCGACAAGCATGCCACAACTAGTGTAGGCAAAGTGGTCTTGCAAACCTGTAGAGGTCGAGGATACTCGCACCCTCTGAGCTTGGTAGGACGGTTACAATGATTCCAATTTACCTGCATTTGCCACCTGAAATGTGATGAGCCCCAATCCATAGGAAGCCCCGTATTTTACAGTACAGTTCCTTGAGCGACTTGGGAGGGTTGAGACTTGAGAGCACTTAGTTAGAAAGTAGATAGGCTGAGAGGAGAGGATAGATTTCACAAGAGTATTATGTCCAGCATGGTTGAGGAGTCTCCCTTGCCAGTGTGGGCGTGTTGACAATTGCAGAGGGAGTAGCGGTGGTTGATCTGCGGCCGGGCTTAAACCCCCGGTGGTGTGGGGGTGCCGTGAGGGCTTAGGGCTGGGCAAGAGAGAGAGATGGCGTAGGGAAAGCCCTGCAACAGTAGTTGTCTTGCTTAATTAACTCCACCATAGTTTGGGATATTTATCCCCTCTTAACAAACTAATCTAGATCCTATTTCTATGGGGGGAAATAGGAAATAACTTAAATGAGATAAATCCCTAGGCCCATGGCCCTCTAATGCCGGCATGCACTCAGCCACAGACGCGTTTCCGGCGCCTGTACATGATGCCGTCATAACATTTGCAGTCTACATGAGCTGCCCAAATGTCGATGTTACTACATCTGATCGGCGTGACCAAACTGTTATCAAAGACTCACCCCCCTGATTTTTGTCTTAAGAAGATGGTGCCGTGACTCCAACCCGGTCTGGCTCAGCCAATCGCTTCATTGTCGTGTTGTGCTGACTAGTTGCACCGTGAGTGTTGGCGGCGTGACCAAACTCTTGTTAAGGTTGGTCACTAGGCCGGTCACCTGGTCAAAGTGGTGAAGGATTTCCTTGAGCGCAGCAACATCACCTGCTGTTGGTGATAAGATGACAGCTGCATGATCAGCGTAAAGGGAGGTTCACAGCCTTGCCTGTGCCCCCCTGAGTTTTGTTAGTACCTCTTGCTAGCTGGCATGTTCCAAAAATGGTTACAAGTGGATCAATGGCCAAAAAAATAGGAGTGGCGACAGAGGGTCGCCCTGTTGTAGGCATGGACCACTGCTGCATATTTTGATTCACGCATTTGACCATTTCAACTGTTTTCTCCAATTCTACGTCTTACTTTAGTTATAAGTTGATTAATTAACTCTGAAATGATTTGGTATTGAACCTTGCTGTGACAGAGCTTCAGTTAGGTTGTAGAGAAGTAATATCCAAGATTGCTAAGTGCTTATTGCTTTCAATAGATTAATAATTGCTAGCTGCTCTTGCAGTTTTAATCTGGTACTCTGTCCCAAAATAAGTGCACATCTATCGAGGAGTCAAACTTTTCTAACTTTGACCAAATATATATAAAAAAGTACTAATATCCATGATGTGTAAAAGTGTCATTAAATTGATTGTGGAATGTACCTCTATAATAAACTTATTTGGAGATACAAATATTTTCTATACTTGGTCAAACTTTAGAAGAGTTTGACTCCTCGATGATCGAGATGTGAAATGTGCACTTATCTTGGGAGGGAGTACCATAATTAGCTGTGGCAGTTCGTGTTACTTTTTTATTATCTTTTATGTGTGGTTGTGAGCGTTTGCCTCTGTTTAAGTGTGTGACATATATTTAACTGTTAATGGCCACTTGTGTTTTCAGAATGAGATGAATGAACGCGAGTTGTCTGCACTGAAATCTGTCATTAAGTGCATTGAAGAGCACAAGCTTGAGGAGCAGTACCCTGTGGATCCACTTCAGAAAAGGGTTTTGCAGCTAGAGAAAGCAAAGGCAGACAAGAGGAGGGCTGTTGAAGCAGCAAAGCCACAGTCCAAGCGGCCTCGTGCCAATGGATCGGCCTTTGCACACCGTGCTACAGGCTTTGCTGACAAGAGCTTCTACCCAGCAGCAGCAACCCCAGAGAGGCATCCCTCCAATCCTTACGAGAGGCAGTTTGTGTATGGTGCTGAGGCTCATCTTCCACCAATGGTGAGCTCAGCGTCTTACACCATGCAACCTGCCCACGGACCTTATTACGGTAATGGCTACCCAGTTCAGTACCAGGTCCCGTATATCCACTAATGGGAGACAGCCAGGTGCAGGTGCTCGTTCCTAACTATCTAGCTTAACCTGCTGCCCACTGTTGTAGTCGTATCATCAGTTACTCTGCTAGTTTGCCTAGCTGGAAATAGTTGGACCACTCAATATGTGTGTTTCTGAGTGGCTGTTGTGAAATCTGTTAATTTTATGCCCTAATGACATGACATAAATCACTCCTAATATTTAGCTATCGATGGATATCCCTACGTACTTCATTCGCCGTCTTGTGGTGTTCATGAAAATTAGTTATTTTGATTTGAATTTCGCCATGCATGCATCTTCTATGACACAAGCCTATGGATCTATATGGTACAAGTGCACCATCCTTCAACTTCCTATAGCTTTGTCACTGCTCGCTCTGAAATACTGAAAGTGAAGCGGACGTGATAGTACATGGTAGCAACAACTATTGTTGATAAATGGCAGATTAAGTGCAGTCCCAAATTTAGAAACTACGCACGGTTTCTATAGCGGCCACATCAGCAACAGCAACAAACTATACGTACAAATCATCTCACCTAGTGCAAGTTTCTTGGCATAATAAATATGACCGTTTTTTTTTATTCTTTCTCTATCCCAACTCCATCGTCTTCATCCTGAGCACCGCCTGAGCTCAGTGCTCTCCATGGAGGAGCCTTTGCGGGCAAAATGCTTCTTCCAAAACATAGCGAGTGTTCCTGGAGCGACGGCGCGGGAGCGTGGCTTGCGCGGACCAGGCACAACCTGCACGGCGGCGCGGCTAGAGCGACGGCACGGAGTACGGCGGCGCGGCCTGGATGGACGACGAGTGTGGTTATTGTGTCGTAGTTTCTTCCAACAGAAAATGTGATTTCTCCGTGCCTCGTTTCAAGAGTAGACGTGGTTTCTTTTATAAGAAACGGTTTTATCATATTTTCTTCTCTTTCTCTTTTCTCATCAAGGCCTTGTTTAGTTTACCCTGAAAACAAAAAGTTTTCAAGATTTTCCGTCACATCGAATCTTTTGGCACATGCATGAAACATTAAATATAGACGAAAATAAAAAACTAATTACACAGTTTAGCTGTAAATCACGAGATAAATCTTTTGATCCTAGTTAGTCCATGATTGGATAATATTTGTCACAAACAAACGAAAGTGCTACGGTACCGAAAACTTTTCACTTTTCGGAATTAAACAAGGCCTTGCCACATCACCTTTTTGCTGAGTTAACAGTATATTTAATAGAGATAGAAACTATTAATACTGCCCTAACGAATCATACACGCCACTAATCCTGTCCACGCAAATAGTCTTCCAAATGCAGTATAGTCGTATCTTTCCTACTGCAGCATAGTACAAGTTTGCTTTTTGCTAGGCGCTAGCAGTAGCAGTAGCAGTAGCAGGCAAGGCAGCCGCGCCGCGCGCTGCCCATCGCCATGGCTACACCTACACACCTCCACCGGCTGCTGCTGCTGCTGCTGCTCTTCCTCGCTTCCGTCCTCCTCTTGCGCTGCGCCACGTCGCCGCTCCCCAACGCCGGCGTCACCACCTTGGACCACCGCCCTGGCGTGTACCCTGTCGTGCTGCTGCCGGGCAACCCCTGCAGCCAGCTCGAGGCGCGCCTCACGGGCGAGTACCGACCGCCGCCGGAGTCGCCTCAATGCGGCGCTGGCAGCAACGAGCGCGGCCGGTGGTTCCGGCTGTGGAGGAACGCCACGGCGATGGACGACCCCGGCGTCGCGCCGTGCCTCGCCGACCAGCTCCGCCTCGTCTACGACCCCGCCGCCCGCGACTTCCGCGACGTGCCGGGCGTGCAGACCCGTGTTCTCGGGCGCTTCGGCTCCACCACCAGCTTCCTCGCCGACACTGAAGCCAACAAGTAAAGCCGTAAGCTAAGCTCGGTCACCGTCGTCGATCTCCTCCGACGTCCTACCTACCTACCTAGTACCTACCTGCAGTCATGGAGACGCGTATGTTGATGGCCATATAATATGTAGAGACCTTTTGCATGGGAAGGCTCGTCGAGGCGCTGCAGCAGGCCGGGTACCGCGACGGCGAGACGCTGTTCGGCGCGCCGTACGACTTCCGGCAAGCTCCCGCCGCGCCGGGGCAGCCTTGCCGAGCCTTCTCACGGTTCACCCGGCGGTTCAGGGCGCTCGTGGAGCGCGCGAGCAGGGTGAACGGCGGCAGGCCGGTCGTCGTCGTGTCGCACAGCCAGGGCGGCTACTTGGCGCTGGAGTTCCTGAAACGGAGCCCGCTGCCGTGGCGCCGGAGGTACGTCAGGCGCTATGTCATGGCGTCCACGGGCGCCGGCGGGTTCCTGTCGGTCATGAGCCAGCTCGCCTCCACGCCAGGCGTCGCGCTGAGCGCCGCCAGCGCGTTCACGGCGCTGCCGTCGCCGGTGGTGTTCGGCCCCGGCACGCCGCCGCTGGTCGTCACGCGGGACAGGAACTACACGGCGAGCGACATGTCGGAGTTCCTGGCGGCGATCGGGGTGCCCCCGCTCGGGGTGACGCTGTACGAGACGCGGGCGCTGCCCGTTCAGCTCGGCTTCCGGGCGCCGGTGGTGCCGACGACCTGCATCAACGGCGTCGGCGTGCCCACGACGAAGCAGCTGGTTTACTGGGACGGCAACTTCAGTGAGACGCCGCAGGTGGTGTACGGCGACGGCGACGGATTGTTACCCTTGGCGAGCATAGTGGCGCTCGACACGGTGATCGGCGGTGACACGAGGCAGGAGTACTACAAGTCTATCAAGCTTGCTGGCACCTCTCACGCCGGCGTCGTCTCAGATGCTGCGGCTTTGAAACGTATCGTCGATGAGATTTTTTGGAGTACTCCTGTGTGATTAAGTGTGTCACTGTGTCACCCTGTTTGACAGTAAAAATCGATTTGTAAGTACTGCTTCCGTCCGAGAAGAGAATGGCACTTTAGATCTGGAGTAAACCAAACTTTCTAAGAATTAGTACCGTGTTGTATGCTCCGTTCGTGCTAAAAAGAATGCAATTCTAGCTAAAACTAGGCCTTGTTTTAGATCGAAAAAGTTTTTGAATTTTGACACTGTAATATTTTCATTTTTATTTGATAATATTGTCCAATTATGGAGTAACTAGGCTTAAAAGATTCGTCTCGTGATTTGATTCGATGTGACGGGAAATCTTGAAAAGTTTTTGGTTTTTAGGTAAGCTAAATAAGGCCCGAATACAACTCTAGTTTATGAGTAGATATAATTGGTATTCTAAAAGGACATGTTATATAGATAACATATACTCCTTCCGTTCCTATTTTAAGTGTCACCATTAGTTCGTGTGAATCAAACTTTCTCAAGTTTAACTATATTTTTTAAAAAATAAAACATTTATATTTTCAAATAAATTTATTATGAAAGTAAATTTAATGATCTATCTAATGATAATAATTATGTACTATAAATATTAATATTTTATTTTATATATTTAGTAAAAGTTCAATATGTTTGATTTTTCGAGAAGCGAGAACGACGTATAAAAATGGACAGAGGAAGTGGTATGTAATAAAGCACATAGTTTATAAGTGTAAGCATTTGTCGAAGAATAAAATGAGTAGGTTTATATGTTTTCTTTTGTTACATACTATTCTTTTCCTGATTTTTCTTGATGTGTGAGAATTGTGTTCTTTCTATGACAGGGACAGTAAGCTTCTTGACCCCTGGAAAAAGCAAAAATGATACTATTTTTTTTGGAAAAAGTGAAAATGATACTTTTTAAAAAAAATGCGAAAATGATACTATTTTTCTAATCATACCATATACTCCCTTCATCCCTAAATAATTGTCGTTCTATCCCTAAATAACTGCCGTTTTTTATTTCCAAGAAACTACTTTGACTAAACTAAATATATATAAAAAATATGAACATTAGGGGGACAAAATTAATATCATTAGATAGATCTTTAAATCTGTTTTTATAATAAATTCATTGGAGATAAAAATATTATACATCTTTTCTGTAAATTCAATTAAATTTACGACAGGAAACCAAAAGCGCAATTATGTAGGGACTGAAGGAGTTATCTGGTCACCGTCTGTGTCTCCTGGTCAGGCGGACGATGATATCGGGCTTGGTGAGGTAGAGGTGGTACGGCGAAGCGAAATGTTCGCCCTGGGAATGGACGATGTGTACCTCTGGAAGTCTGGATCGTGCAACGGCCACCCAACCATACCACTTCGGATCGTGCAGCGTTGGCTGTTCCAATCAATTTGGAACGGGAATTCTAACTGTCTGCGATTCAGGCTCTGAATGGGATGGTATCCTGTCTCAGTCCCTCAACTACCTGTAAGCCAGAGTTCATATCTGCCCATAATGATAAACCCAATGTGACCACAAAATCGGACAAGAAATGACACCAAAACAAACAATCCATACTCCTCTTCGCGCTGTTATTTAGATAGATAGACACGTACTGTAGTTACAGAACACAAATGTATCCATCTCCGTACACAAATCTATAGATACTACCTTGAAGAGACACCATCAAGAACCGAGACACAACACAACCCCACCTTTGCCCTTGCTCCCTTGCGGCCGGCCATTCATCCGGTCTGCCGCCGGAGCCGGAGCATCCCGTCCATCCAGCCGATGATCTCGGCGCCGACCTCGTCGCGCTCGGGCTCGAAGAGCAAGTCGTGCAAGAATCCGTCGTACAGCCGCAGCTCCTTGTGCATGGACGCCGCCGCGCCGTAGAGCTCCCGCGACGCCAGCGGGTCCGTCACCCGGTCAGCGGTGCCGTGCAGCACCATGAACGGGACGGTCACCTTCTTCAGGCTGTGCAGCAGGTACGAGGACATGCGAAGGATCTCGTGCCCCGTCCGCACCCTGATCGGCCCCGTGTACACCAGTGGGTCCGAGTACTTGGCCAGCAGCGCCGCAGGGTCGCGGGAGACAGGGATGCCCCTCTTGTTGGCGCCTTTGAACTGGAACTTGGGTGCCACCAGAGAGAAGATGGGCGCCACAGCCTGCATTGTGAACATGATCAGAGAAAAGCCTCACCAGTTATTATGTTCGGCCTCAATCAAATAAACTGCAGCTATCAGTTATTAGGTTCGGCCTCATCAATCAATAAACTGCAGCGGTGGCTGTTTCGCAAAAGGCTTCATGGAAATGAAATGAGAATGAGCCCAAAGGTCCTCTAGCCGAACTGGTTAGAGGGTTCCGGCGGCACCCCTCAGGTCCTGAGTTCGATCCCCCATGGGGGCGAACGAATTTCAGGCCTGAGGGTAATAAAATCCCCTTGCCTGTCTCACACCAAAGTGCAGGTCTGTGGCCGTCCCGTCTCACGGGGATGCAGGTGCCGCTGTATATGGGTGAGGCCGGGGTTCGGGGGTTTTTCGCGAACTGCGTGAGAAGTTCATCTTCTTAATGAAAAACCGGTGGGGACGTCATTCCCCCGCGGCTCGCGTTTTTTAAATCAACTTTTTTAATTCTTCAATGATGTATGCTCATTTTTTTCCTTTTGGGGCAATGGCCAACTTGTTCAACAGAAGCCCATGTCATACGGACTTAATCATCGTCAGTTCATGGTAAGCAGGAAACAGGAGTAGTTGCGTTACCCCAACAATAGGATGAGCAGGCTTCACACGCAGCGCGGGTGATGTCAGAACGATGCCTTCCAGTTTCTCTCTGATATGAGGGTACAGAGATGCCTGCAATGCAAAGTTGTAAGCCAGCGATGAGCACAATGAAGAGAATAGCCATCAGGCATGTAAAATGAGCTTATGCAGCCAAACCATTTTTCAAGTTTCAACCAGGCTACTTTGTTAACGTTTTGCACCATTTCTCTGCCCCGTCAGGGTATCCGTTGTTCACAGGCCCAGAGAAGTAGGGTCAGTGTCTAAATCTGGCCTCAATAGGTAAAAAAGTATCTAGCTTCACACTGCATACCTTCAGGACTACGGCCCCTCCAGTGGAGTGACCGAGGAGGAAACAAGGGACCCCTGGATTCTCCATCATAATTTTGTCAAGAAGCACTTCCTGTTTCCAGATGACAAATGTCGATCAAGCATTACATCGGGAACGGTAAGAAGAACTAGTCGTCAGAAGTAGAAACTCACAATGTCTTCGATAACGTAATCTAGTGAAGGCACATAGCCGTGCAGGCCATCACTTCCACCATGCCCTGTCATGCATAGAAACAAGAGTTAGCCTCTTGGAAAAAAAAAGCATCAAAGACTTTAGCTAACAGACATTAAGTATACTGTTAGTTTGATTACATGATCCACAAGATAATTTACACTTTCACGGGATAAAATGAAAAACTAAAAGTTCACAAATTGTTCTGTGAATCCTCGTTTAGGGAAACAGGACGGGCAAATAATTAGGTAAGATCAACATTCCATTTTTCCTTTCTAAATGCAGCACAATTCTTGCACCAAACTATATATACATATTTCAGAAAACATATGCAAGTTCAGAAAACCAGAAACGGTGCCCTTACCTATCCAATCCATTGCGTACACTCCAAAACCACATGCTGTCAGCTGCTCAGCAAAGTGCAAGTACCTTCCACTGGAAACGCAGGATCAAGTGCATAGAAATACATCAACAAGTTGTTGCGCATTCCTCAAAAAAATAATGACTGGGAGGAGAGCATAACAGAATTTCCAAACCTGTGCTCATTCAGCCCATGTATAATGACCAAAATGCCCCTGGAGTAAGAGCAAAATAATCAGTGAGTTTTTCACAGGGAAGCAATTGCATAACAGTGTCAAAGCAGAGATTTGAATTAGAGCACAAATGCATATTCAAAGGTCCAAATTGTACACAGTATTTCCATTGTACAATAAAGAGGATAAAGACTTGTACAGAACCACATTTTGAGAAGGTGTACACCACTGCCTAACTTACATTTAATCAGAAGCAGTAGGAGTGGTGGATTACCTAAACAGGTTTCCTGCTCTCTCTTTTTTCAATTTTCGTTTGGTGGACTTTTGACTACCATGATACGCGGATAACTAGTCATGGAACCATCACAAGAACAAGTCCAGCAGATGATGCGGATAAAGGATTGCATCACCCAGATTTCTGGGTATTAAGAACAGAGAAGAATTCTACCCCTTATCTTAAAAGGTCGTTCTGAGCCACTAGCACTTAAAAATTATTTTTCCCCCTCATGGACACTCGAGAGATATGAACGGAACAAAAGTTGCAGACAGGGTACTGCTTTATGCTAATCCATTGCACTTTAGTTGGCCATCTATCTAAATTTATACAATTTTGTTTTCAATATTCACACAGAAATAATCATCTGCATCCAACATAGTTAAGTTTAGCCCATATGCTCTGCTGGGAATAACAATCCGTGACAGGAATAGTCAAACAGCTCGGTTTCTAAAATGACAACCCATGTGCAGAAGGGTGACAGCCAATCCATTTGACCTCGTATCCAGCAAACCAATGGCAACCGACCGAAACAGAAGAACCAATGATTTGAAGACAAAGATCGCGTGGTGATGATCTTCAATGCAATCCCCCAGGCGGTGCGATGAATGCAAGAGCACTGAGGTTGTGCAAAGCGGATGTACTCAGTGCTCGACGTGAATTGCACGGCACGTCTTTTGTTCTGACTTTGCGAGGCTACAGCCTACAGGGTTTACAGGGTTGGGTTGGCTAATGGCATCTGGTGTCGTGTAATTAAAAACACTCTTCTCGAGTGATCAAAACCCTAGACAGGTGTTCATGGATCATTGCTACTAGTATTTATGAATATATGGACAGATCGAAAACAAAAAATCGAGGCCTGCAATAACCAATCGCCATCAAAGGCCGAAAAACAAGGGCTGTGTTGAACAAAAGTAGTTGTTTTTTTTCAAGAAGAATCATTGAAAGTTTCGAGTTTCTCGGAGATCATCGTCCACAAAGCAGAATTCCAAACAAGTTTTCGACAAGAGGATTTTTTTTTAAAAAAAATCTAATAAAAACACACGACTTAAATAATGCAAAAAATGATTTACGCGAATGTGGCCAGTTATGGTGAAATCACAGCCACAAAGTAGCAGTGACAATTCAGAAATGCCTACAATGAAAACGAAATGTCCACAAACAAACAAACGGTTTTTACCCTTTTTTTTTAAAAAAAAAAGTAGCGGACACTTCGCACCGCCGGAACCTCCAAGGAAGCCAAGCCACAATTAATCGCAAACGCCAGCGGCGCGCTCACCTCATCTCGTCGGCGGCCGGCGCCCAGAGGCGGCAGAAGAGCGCGTTCCTCCTGGCCCCGGTGACGAGGAACGTTGCCCACCTGGTGCCCCGGTCCACCTCTTCCATCGGCACCTCCTCCGCGAGCGCCCTGCGGCGGCGCACGTCCTCCTCCTCCGCGGCCTGCAGCCGCCGCCGCCGCCTTGCGTTCCAGGACCCGCCCCCCGCTCCCGCCTCCAACGCCGACGCGGAGGTCTCGGACCCCGCCCGGCGCAGGCGGAGGCCTCGGGCGAGGAGAAGCAGCCAGAGGAAGAGCGAGTGCAGCGCGACGGCGACGCGGAGCAGCGCGCGCCGCGACAGCACGGAGCGGAACACCGGCACGATCCGGCCCGTCGCGCCCGAGGTCATCATCATCTCGTCCCCGCGGCCGCCACCGCCACCGCCGGTCCTCTCCATCGTCGCCCCGCCGGCCCTGGACCCCTTCCCTTCCCTGTTGGCTCTGCTTCCTTCTCTTTTTTTTCCTCCTCCCTTTTACTTTTTCTTGGCTGTTTACGCGGTGGCGCGTATTTATAGGAGGGGGAGGGAAGACTGAGGAAGGAGACGGTGGCGCGCGGCTGGGCTGGTTGGTTTCTTCCTGGGATTCGGCCTTGCTGGTGCCCTGCCCGCGCCCCCGCCCCTGGACCTGACCTCTGGACTGGAGGGCCGGAGTCGGTTGCTTGCGATCTCTGGCCTCTCTCTGCCCATTCCATTCCATTCGTCGTCGTCTCCTCTTCTTTCGTGGGACGGTGGGAGGCAGCAGTCGTGGAAGGCCCCAATTTTTTACAATTTGGTCTTTTTTTGAAAAAAATTCACAATTGGACCTCTGGAAAACTTAAATGCAGAAATGGACCCAGGGGTCGGCGCCATGCATCATGGCGCCGAGGTTTGACGTCTCGGCGCCATGGATCACGGCGCCGAGGTCCCTGGCCGTGCCCAGCGTAGCGTCTGCGTGGCCGCTCGCGTGGCAAAACGTGGCAAAAAAAAAAATACCTCGGCGCCGCAGATCTCGGCGCCGAGCTCGGCGCCACAGATCACGGCGCCGAGCTCGGCGCCACAGATCACGGCGCCGACCTTTTGAATCCAAAACCAGCCGTGGCTCGCGATTTCCTTTCTCTCTTCCTCCTTTCCCTTCTTCCTCCCTGCTCCCCGACGCTGCCTCGCCCTGCTCGCCGTCGCGCCGCCCGTGCCTCTCCTTCCCCTGCTTGCCGTCGCGCCGCGCGATTCCCGGCCGGGCCCACGCGCTGCTCCGCTGCTCCCTCGGCTCCGACGCGCTGCTCCCCCGACGCGCTGCTGTCCGCGCCCACGCGCTGCCCACGCCCGACGCGCTGCTGTCCGCGCTCTCGTCCCGGGCCCACGCGCTGTCCGCGCCTCAGGGCGCGCCGCCGGCCGGGCACCCTTCCCGGTGTGGTGGCCCGTGGCCGGCCTGGGCCTGGGTGGTGGGTCGGGGCGGCGCGGTTCCCCTGCCGCGGGGGTGGGCAGGCAGCGTTGCCTCCCTGGGACATTTGCTGCTAGGTAATTTTTAAATTTGTAGTTTGTAGTTGTTATTCGTTTTGTAATTTAGGTTGTTTGTGAATTTAATTTTAGTTAGGTATTATTAAATTCTAATTTAGTTAGTTATTAGTTTTATCCGGGAACAAGTTTAGTTCGGTGATTCATCTAGCATTTTTGTACTTAATTATAGTTTTGGTGTTAATTTAGTTAATTTAGCTAGGTACTATATGTAATAAATGTAGTTCGGTAATATAGTTATATAGTTGGGTAGGTAGTTATTATTAAATTAGATAATATAGTTATATAGTTGGGTAGGTAGATTATTATTAAAATAGATATACATATACATAATAATTCGTATGTGTACTATAGTTGTAGTTGTATTAGTTATATGCCTAGTAATATGGTTGTTTTGTATATCAATTAGATGGACAATTTAGTAACCTTATATCATGGAGGAAGTGTGGAGAAAGATCAGTTTGGCAATGTTGATTTTGTTGGAATGGAAACGGTCCCTTTGATGTTCGATGAGCGGCCCTTGTTTTCTGAATTGATGGGTAGTGCTCGTGATCAGCTTAAATGTAATTCGAATGAAGAAGAAATCTTAGTTGAGGGGGTCATTCACCATGGCGGGTCAGGGACAATTTTTAGGCGGTTGGTTCCAATTGTATCCGAGGTTCAATGGGACAAATATGTCAAAACTGTCATGAAGAGTGAGTTTAAATGTTTGGATTTGGTTGTGCGCAACTTGTCCAAGGAGCCAGGTCCTCTAGTGGATTCTCCTCTTAATTGGCAACCACCCATTGGCCCTCTAGTGGACAATCCGGCACCCTCAGCTTCTGTGATACCCATTCAGGATGTGGGTGTGGAAGATGTGGTTGTCGTTCCTGATGCTCAATCCGGTCCCAATGAGGTTGGCTGCCTACAGACCCCTATGACCCAGACAATTCCATGTAAGTGGCGTAGTTGCATTATTTATTTTGTTAGCCCTCCTTCGTTCGATTTATTTGTCTCAATTGTATCCATATTTGTGGTTTTGTTGTAGGTGACAATCCAAGTAATGATTGTTGTCATCCTGTGCCTCCAACATTGAATGTTGACGCAGTTTTTATAGCATCTAATAGTTTGGATGTTAATATTGAGGATGATGAGGAGCCCTATGGCACAGCTAGAGCTGTTGATTCTGATGATGACCGCCCAGTTGCACCTTTAAGTGAACAAGAAATGGAGCTTATCAGACGTTTTTGTCCTGATCGTGATCCACTAGTTCACGAGTTTAGTGACCTCAGTCATTCTCAAAATGCTTATGCAGAGGGAAGAGATGATGAGCTGCTGGAGGCTCCTGAGCCTAGTGACAGTGTGCAAATACAGAAGGGCATGATCTTTAATGACTTGCCCAGCTTAAGAAGACAGTTGAGTTTGAAACGTTGCATCGTCAGTACATAGAGGTGTGGGACCAGTTTCATGACAAGCTCTACGAAAATGAGCAACCACATACCAACTACAATTTTCGTGCATACCTTACTTGGTACCTAGGTGTTACACGAACAAGGTTGAAAATTCAGTGGACCCAAGCAGATTATGCGTACCTTGAATCATCTGAGGATGAGGACACTTCCTATGACCTAGCAGCACGACAAGGGACACTTATCGAGGCAGCACCTGTCTTGGACCGAGTGGTACATGTCCTTTCCACTATACAATTGTACGATTGTTGTCCTTTCCACTTTATAAATTGCACCTATATAAACTATTACATGTCTTATCTTATAGGGCAACGCAATAAAGCAATCTGTACTTGACATCGAACGGTTTCCAAGAATAGGTGTGGACGAGCACACACTAAACAACTTTCTTGGAGTAAGTACTTGACATCCAATTTATCTAAGAACAAGTATTACGACCCTCATTTATCATATATCTAACAATATGAATTTTAATCTTTGCATAATAGAGACTAGCACGTAGGCTTAGGCGTGCTGCAGCTCGGTGCGGTTGCGGTACTAGTGCTGCGATGAATGTGCATGTGCCACAGGAACGACAATGCAACACACCTGTTGTGCATGGTACATCTTCTTTGGGAGGTATAATTTTATTAAATTTGTTGTTTATTTGAACTGAGCAATTTTCATGGTATGAGATAATGAATTAAGTGCACACATAATTTGAACAATGTTTATAGGATCTGGAGGACAGAGCTCGTCTCGGCCAACTATGGACACTTTTCAAAGCGATGATGATGAGGACGAAGAGGGGGTGGCCGAGGAGCGTGACTATGACGAGCTTGGGTTATCTCAGCTTCCTGATGCTCCTTCTACTCAGCCTACGCAGGTTGCAAGAAGGCGACGTCGTTCGCCTTGTAGGTACACTCCAGGCACCGATGCTCTTGGCCACAAGGGTAAGGGTAAGACTAGGAGGCAGTGAGGATGACTTCTGTGCTAACACCATGGTAGCAGCTTAGAATTGATGGCATAACTTCTGTTATTTTGCATGTATCGACACTGTGAACTTTGTGGACTATTTGTACTATATGGGACTGTATGGTCTCTGTGGACTATCTGAACTATCATTCCTGATGGCGTATGTGCTTGTGTGTGATATTAGGATGAATCAATGTTTGTATTGTACTGTGATGTCTATTTATAACTGTGGATGTACCAAAAATAGGGGAAACTCTTGCAAATTTTTTCCATGAATTATTCAATGTAGTGCACATATTCTGTGGTCCATTCCTATTGGTTTTCGCAGTGTAGGCTTTTCAGAAACAGTGAACCAATATGGCTTTTCATTGAATCATCACATCCGAAACAGTGAACGAATCTAGCCTTTTCAGATGACAATCCAAATAGACTTTTCAGTTTTCAACTAGGCTTTTCAGTAATAGAATCTAGGCTTTTCAGGTGCATTTATTATATACTACAACGGCTACCAACTATTGGGTTCCTATATATATACGCAGTGGTGAGAGCGTTGCTACTCACTTGAGATTGTTCAGTTCAAGTAAAAATGTCTGGAGGGTCGTCTAGAGGGAAGGGAAAGGGAAAGGCGGCGATGAAGGGTAATCCCTTTCTTTGGGAGGGTCCTCTTGGTCCTAAAGACTTTGAGGAAGCAATTTATGATAGGTTCCCCCTTGAGAGCAAACATGATTTTACTAAAGAGGCACCACTGAGGGCATATGATGACCGAAAAGAAGAGTGGCCAAAATGTATGCATGGTGAGGATTGTTTGGTGCAGATGTACACAGAGGGGATAGATGGAGGGCGTCGTTTCTTCAAATGTCCACGAGCATGGGTAAGTCATATTACTAATTCAACCTTCAATAAGATACTCTCTTGTGCTAAAGCTAAATACTTATTGCAGTCATCCTTGTCAAAAGAGAACTGTGGCTTCACCAGATGGATCGATCCTAGACCTATTCATCCCCATGCAGAGTACATCTACTACCTGCAGGACCGTATCTTTGATTTAGAAACGGAAGTTAGCTGTGGTTACAAGGACGACGAAGAGGACGACAACAGCAATGCTACTGGCTCCCAAAACACAATATGCAATGATCCATACTGCACATGCCCTAATCACAAGAACAAGGGCCCTCCTTCACCACCACCCCCACCACCACCAACAACAACGGGAGGATACTATGGAGAAGGGGCAACACAGTTTGCTATGTGGCCACACTACTAGGTAGAACTGAACTAATTCACAGGCCACATCCATATGTTTGTTGTTTGGTTTAATCACCTAAGGCATGTTAGGGTTAGTCGAAAGAACTATGTACCTTTGTGTGGTATATGTTCTCACATGCCATTCCCTGTGCTTGTTAATAGCTTGAATTACCTAAGGCATGTTAGGTTTAGTCTCGGACCTCTGCACCCTTGTTTGGTGCATGTTTTGACATGCCATTCAATGTGATGTGTGCTACTAGTTATGCAATATACTAGTTCGTTAACTTCTATTTCAACTAATTATCCTCATTTCATTGCCTATGCAATACTCAAATAAAAATATTGTCTACTAATAATGAAACCAAATTAAAAGTGCTAAAGTGCATTACATAACAACAAATTGAAAAGTCCAACACAAAACAATATTGTCCATGAACCAAACAAAGAACAAGAAGGTAATGTAACTACTGAGTGCAACGAGGCCACTTTCCCTTCCTCTGGGCATCTGGATTCTCATCAATCGCTGCCTTCGCTCGGCGCACACGCTCAAGCTTCTTTTCCCTCTCCTCCCGAGCCGCAGCAACACGTCTTCTTTCCTCCTCTTCCTTGTGCTCCCTCTTTTGAGCCTCCTCTCTACGTCTCTTCTCTAATATCTCTGCACGCTCTGCATCCCACTCCTTTAGGCCTTGTAGAAGCCGCTTGTCGGACTCCTTAACCTCAGTGTCGATCCACTGCTCAAAATCACACAATGGTGGAGGGGTCTGCAACAAATATATTTGTTCAAAAATTAAAATCATGCTTCGTAGGACACAAATTAATAAGTGCACAATAGAAAAAATAACTTACAATAAAGTTACTGCGGCGTTGTTTTGGCGTAGGCTCCCAGGCAAAATTCGAACACATCCAATACCTCTGCCGATAGGTTTCCTCGTCTTCCGAAATTTCTACCTTGCAAGGATCACCACAAAAGCACATAGGTACTGGAACACCGCTAGGAAGCGGCTTGTGGATGTACGGACTACCGGTCGTCCGGCCATAGCTACAGTTCAAATAATTCAATTCTAAGAAGTCATAGCAAATAACGATTGAACCGAAAACTACAATTTACCAAATGATAAATAATAAGGAATTAAATTTATCGAAACATGTCGAAAGGTTACCTTGGTTTGCTACTTTTTCCACGACGTGGCATTCTACGATTGCATAAGAAAAATATTAATCATCCATTCAAAAAACTATAAATGGTTTATCTAAGTCTACAACATACGTGTAATATAGGTCAAATCAATGAGTCAAAAACTAATATGTCAAAGAGTATACCTGGCTCTTCAAGATCTATGGAACAAATCAAACTTTTGATGGTCCAAATATTGAATCCAAATTCGTGCTCGGTTTTTGGAGAGAAAGAGCCGAGAGGGGAGATGAAAATATGAACTGTGTCCAAGGGTAGCGAAGGGCGTCGGCCGATTTGTAGCAGGGAGCTCGGCGCCGTGATCTGTGGCGCCGAGCTCGGCGCCGTGATCTATGGCGCCGAGCTCCCTGCCACGTCAGATCCACGTGAAAAGGCAGTGCCAGGACCTCGGCGCCGTGATCCATGGCGCCGAGACGTGAAACCTCGGCGCCATGATGCATGGCGCCGACCCCCTGGTCCATTTCTGCATTTAAGTTTTCTAGGGGTCCAATTGTGAATTTTTTTTAAAAAAAGGACCAAATTGTAAAAAATTGGGGTGGAAGGCTTCCGCTGGCCGGTGGGCCCCACACGCCACCAGGGCTGGGGGGTGCTCCTGCAGTCCTGCTCATCATTCATTCATGTCATGACACATGGAGACATGACCCATGCATGTCCCTTGTCACGCCACAGCCGTATCAAAATTTTAATAAACGCTATAAAATCTTTGGATAATAACACTTTATTTAACTCTTATGTAATATACAAATATGATTTGGTCAGATTTGTAATCAAATCTATTATCTGATTGTCACAAATTTATAAACAGTAATATTGTAATATAAACTAAAAAATGGTCAGAGTGTAATCTGCAGATCGTGTCAAGTCAGGTTGTGCCTTATAAAAATAAGGATAATATTTTTTTTATTTGTTCATTCATGTTTATTTATTGTAGCGTTGTATTAGTGACAACAACATAGCAAAGAAATTAAGAGAAAAGAGAAGATGAATTTCATCCCATGAAACCTTGTTGATATCAGTGTGTGAACTCCAACAAAATCTACATTCAAAGCTGACATTTTTCATCCTCATTTGTTTATGGCACATCTCGTGTGGCTTTTTTGCATCCTCGCTGTCCGTTGTGTGATTCCTATGTCACGTGTTATATATGATTTGTTTTACGCATGCCACTCTATATTATATACATATATTTTGTTTAACATTTTCTTGTATATGCTAGCACACTTAATTTAACTAATCTTACAAGTTACCTAAGTTATTGTTCATATGCCACATTATATGACACAAACGCCATGCAACTATTTAATTAATGTCGTGACTAACCTGTTCAAATCCTGAGACAACTATATACTATTTACTAAGAAATGCTATTTTATCCACCATCAAGCAAAACATGTAAAGCCGATGCCGCACTAACTGAAAATAACACGATGAACCACACTTCTAGTGTAACAAGCATATGTAACGCATGCATACAACTTACTATTCTCTATATTTTTTATTAAATTTAATTAGGCATGTCCAACCTTATTTTAGTTACAACATGGGCTTGTAGATTTGTTTTAAATTTGAGGCCACTTGCACGTACAGGGAATGATAGTTTAAAGTTTTAAACCGCATGCCCCATGCCCCATGCCCCCGTGTGGTCACAACAATGGCAATCAGATGATCAAATTAATAAGCAGAAGCCAACCACCACGCCTCTAGCATGGACAAAAGGAGGGACATACAGAAAGAAAACTATGAATGGACAGCGCTGCAAAGGCCAGAACACAAGCATGAAAATAATTAGTTAAGAGAGAAGAAGTGCACGTAATTTTTTTTCTGATTTATTTAAAATTGTGGCATGGTTAATTTTGGTGTACTCTATTGAGATTCATGTAGAGCATGAGTCCATGCAATAGAATATGACAGTTTACAAATGTAAAGGTGAGGTTTCATTCAATACAATCAAAAGACAAAAAAAAAGGGATAGAAAGTCATATGTTGTTAAGTTTAACGTGTGAACCAAGTATAGCTAGTGGAAGTGGTCAGAAGGGTCCCCTTCAGTGTCCTACCCGGCCCGAGGAATCAAGCAAACCCTAGATTTGATGTATCTAGCTTGTTAGTAAATGGTCAATCAGGAGAGAGATTTATTCATTGTTTTTTTTATGGAAGAGATTTATTCATTGTAGTATGTAGAGGTGATAATTTTCATCAACATCAAAACTTAATTAAGTGCATGCATGTGGTGACTCTTTCAGTCTTGATCTCTGCTCTTGTGACGTATGTAATTAGTAATTTTTTTCCGCGACGACGATGGATGTGTGTGGCGTGTGCTCCTGCAGGTAGCTAGCTAGCTAGTGTCCACTGAGGAAAGGAGAGAAATTTAAACAGAGGAAGAAACATCCAAGCGATCGAGAGGTCGTTTCCTGGCGGTGTGTGTACGCTCGCGCGTCTGCCCTGCCGGTAGTTATTGATGGGCACAACGCCTCGCCGCAGGCCGGCCGCACCGGTGGATGCACAGCACAGCACAGCGGAACGCGACGCCGACGCCGACGATGCCGACGCCTGTGATGCATGCATGAACCTGCTGATCTGCAACTGCATGCAATGCGTTTCGGTCGATCTGCTCTGCTGTGTGTCCGCCGCGCGCCGGCCGTCGGGTTCGTTCCCAGATGCGCAGGCGACGTGCGCGTCTGACGCCCAACCACCAGACACAGACACTGCACACAGGCATAGCAGCAGACGAGACGGCGCGGTGATCACCGACGGCGGCGAAAGCGAGTCGACCACCGCCCGAAGCCTGCACCTCCAGAGCCGTCCGGCTCGGCGCCGATCGACGATGGCATGACCACGACGGGGCGGCCCGCGGGCGAATTTATGAGGTCTGCTGGCGCCGCATGCACGTCAGCGTCGGGCGATGGCCGGCCGGCCGGCCGGTAGATGGCAGGACCTGGAACCGGAAGGCGGAAGCAAGGGACCACCTGTGCGACTGTTACGTCGATCGGACTAGGACGGCAGCAGGGGAGCCGCTGCAGGTACGGCGCGCGACGGCGGCCGCACGGCACAGGCCGGCCACTCGAGTCGTATGGAGGGCCGGGCCGCCGTCCTGGTCCTGTGTCTGTGGGAGATGATGGGCGAAACATGCAGCAGCACGTAGACAGCTAATGAAATGATTGAGAATTTGAGATGACAGACAGAGGTTTCTAAAAATTTTCACATCAAATCTTGTCACATGCATAAAACATTAAATATAGATAAAAAATTACTAATTATATAGTTTATTTGTAATTTGTGAGACGAATTTTTTAAACTTAGTTAGTCTATAATTAGATAATATTTATCAAATAAAAACGAAATCGATACAATATCTATTTTGCAAAACAAAAAAAAAAGTTGGAAACAAGGGCTAGGGAAGGCAAGGCATGTGCGAGGCGCGCGAGTAATTGGCGGCGTGTTACGTGTACCACCGGCGCCAAACGCCAAAAGCGACGTGATTGCGTGGTTAACGGGAGCCTGGCGACGACGTCGGCGCGGCTGATCGATAAGGTCAAGTGATCTGATGTGATTATTACGACGTACTCAGATCACTGTGGTCTCGTTTGTTGCAGGATTATATGAAGATCATGGTCGGTCACGACGGTGGGATATCGATGCTGATTGAGATTTGAGAATAGAATAGAATAGAAAAAAGTCTATCATCCGAGGTGATCCATGCCGTGAGGCGATTAGGGACCACACGTGTTGGTGCCATCTGCACACGGCCGATGGAGCACGTTGATACCAGCGCCGCCGCGCATGTGCACGCAGCAGTCCGTCCCAATAATCGGCACGGACGGATGGATATATCATTTAGCTACTGTAGTACTGTACAGCCGTACAATGTATGCATGGAGCGAAAACCTCGTCACATCAAATCTTGCGACACATGCATGGAACATTGAATATAAATAAAAAAGATAACTAATTGTACAATTTACATGTAAATCACGAGACGAATCTTTTAAGCCTAGTTACTCTATGATTAGACAATGTTTGTCAAATAAAAACAAAAATACTATAGTGTCAAAATCCAAAAAGTTTTTGCATTGGGACGAACGAGGGACGACGGACAGCAAGAATTGTGAACAATCTCTTGCAAATAAAAGTGGGTGGATTATTAGCATTTAAAAATGGGCCAACGGCCCAAGCTCCACCAAAAACCTGCACGTCTCGTTCGGCCTGTCGCACATTTCCCTATGAGGCTATGAATTGTGAAGATCCGGGCTCACCAGGCTCTGCGCTGTGGAGTTACTAGGCCCATAGGTACTTCTAGCCCAAAACAGCCATTTCGATGTTGACAGAAAATTAAAAACGAGGACCCTCAGTGACCTGCCAAAAACGGTGGAACTAATTAAGTCCAGGTCCAGTTTTTTTCCCCCTTGTTTTTCTTTGTGCAAAAAATTGTGGTAATGTGATACTACAATTTTTTCTTCATAGAATTTTCTAAACCATAGTTTAGAAAATAAACCAGCCCTATTTTTATCTCTAGATAAACCTTTTGGCCGTGTCAGGGTTGCCCGTTTTTTTATTTGAGTTTCGATGTACAACACTTCAATCCGGATGATAAACACACGATGATGATCGAATTAGTGATCCAAAAAAGTTTTGCGTGTGGACATATATATTCAGGTGCTAAAAACCCATCGTGGTTTTGGGCTGTAAATACGTATAGCATTTGAACTAGCCATGGACTTGTGACGTCTTGTTCGTTTGGTTGATAAACTATGACGGTACTGTTGGCTGATTTATTCTAAAATAAAAATACTGCTGAATGACTGACAGATTCGGCTGATAAGCCCAGACAAACAAGGCTTAATTTTCTAGCAAAAATGTACGCACCTTGTATACACAACCAAAACGTATCACACAGCAAACAAAAAAAAAACGGTCTCCCTGAGGAAAAAGATTGATGAAATTAAAAGATAGCTAACAAAACCCCGGCCCCATAAATAAATAACTACAGACTTACATCAACTACTACTATATATATATATATATATATATATATATATATATATATACGGAGTATACTCTACCATGTTGACAGTACACAACAACATACGTACATCATCAGAAGATACATGCCCATCATCCATGCATGGCTACCCATGCCGATGATCAAGCTAGAAAATGAAGTACGTAGGAGTAATAATGAAGCTGATTGAAGCCGCCTTTTTTGATGCATGCAGCACCCCCCTACCAAATTAAATGAACCAAAATAATGCTCATCGATATCAGTTCAAGTCCTTGGTGATGGCGGGGATGCAGCTGGAGCTCCTGGCGAGCGCGCCGGCGGGGCCGCCATGGTCCCGGGGGCTGTTGGACCTGCACCGCTTCCGGAGGATCTCCCGCATGGCCTCCGTCTGCATGAGCACGGGGTTGGCGCGCCCCACGCGGTTGAACCGCCCGCACACGGCCATGTGCGCCGCCAGCGCGTCCTCAACCGTGCGGCTGCCGCCGCCGCCGGCGGCCCTCTCGGCCTCGGCGTTGACGGCCGCCGCGCACAGCCCGCACACCCAGCGCCCGCAGTAGCGGTCCCGGACGCGGCGCACGTACTCCGGCGTGCACTCCTCCTGCATGCCGCAGCACTCGCACCGCGCCAGCTCCTCCTCCCCCTGCTGCTGATGCTGTTGCTCCGCGATCGCCGGCAGCTGCGGCACCTGCTGCTGCTGCTTGGCGGCGGCGTCGGCGGCCTGCTTCTTGCTGCTGTCCCTGGACAGCTCCAGGGCTAGGTCGGACATGGCGCGCTGCAGCCCCTCCATCGAGATCCGCCTCGGCTTCGACGACTGTCGCCGAGCCGCCTGCTTCTTAGGCGCCGGCGCCGCTGCCTGTGCGGCCGCGACGACCGCTGCGTCTCCATTAGGCGCCATGAAGAATCAAACCAAAGAGTTGCTGAACAGCTAGTATGTATCAATCCAGAGAAAGATCAGCTAGCTAGCTAATGGGAACTCTAGCTTGGTGTTAATACTGAGACTATGTAATTATATATGAGCTAATTGAGGAGCAGATGTTGCCAATAATTAATTCTGTGTTTTTTTGTAGCAACTAATTAATAACTCGATCTTGGCTCGAATGTGGAGTGTGGTAATATACAGGAGGTACTTTATATATACACGCCCAGGCGTGCCCCTGGTGTGCAGAGCGAGAAAAAGTGTAGTGTAGATTATTAATTAGTGGAGCAGATGCGTTGTTAGCTCGTGACATGATGCATCCATGGATGGAGGGAGCTGGAAGATGAACGGGAGGGCCGCGACGACGCCTGAAAACCCTAGATCACTCTAGATCTGCGGCTGGGATAAAACGGCCGGCGGCTGGCGGCTGGCTGGCTGGCTGGCTGGTTCCGGGACGTGTTTCTCGCCATGTCCACGCCAGCGTGGCATGCATGCTCGTGAACGAGATAGTGAACTTCCCCTGCTCCATTTTCCCTTGTCCATGAGTAACAGTAATATAGTACTAGAGATATAATAATGTTGCTGCTCAATTGGTGGGAGAGGGACTTCATTAATTAGGTCTGTACTGTTTGATGTTGTAAGCTACTTTCACTTTTAGCTAGGTAGCAGGATTATAACAATGACATAGTTTAGTCTTCTTAGCTCCAGGTTTCCTTATGCAATTCATCTAGCATTTCCTTCACAGTTCATCTCAACTCACTCCAAAAAGCCTTAAAGAACTCAACCGTAAAACCATCTGGACTAGGGGCAGTATTACTTCTTATTTCCTTTTGTCAACCCTAACCCATTACCACGCAAACGCAAAACCGAAAGTAGTAAATGAAATTACATATGGACAAAACAAGGTATAAGGGCCCACGTGCCAACATCGTATAATCTTGAAATATGTGGTTTAAAATTTAGCTCACTTATGTGGTTTAAAATTTTCATGTTATAGTCTAAACTATAAACAACATTTTAGACCTCATGTTTAGAGCTTTAGTTTTTTTTTAGCAAAGTGTTAAGAGCCTTAATAGCTAAAGTGGTCTAAAGTTTAGTGAACTCTAGGCCTTTACTCTAGAGAAATCTTATTCTTTCCTACTATATATAGCAAACTCAAAATTTACCATATGTATACATGTCCTTTGGTAGGTTAGGCTTCTTTAATTAGTTTACGAAAATAAATGTTTTTAGATACTGTAGCATATTTCTAACTGTATTAGTGTTCAATTATGGACTAATTAGGATTAAAAAGATTTATCTCGTAATATATATATAAATTATATAATTAATTATTTTTTAATCTAAATTAAATGCTCTATATATGTGTACAAACATTTGATGTGATGGAACGAATATTTGTAGGTAAAAAAACAACGGGGCCTATAGAGTGCACCGTGGTAATATTGCTGACAATAACTGACAAGGACGAGAGAGAAAAAAGGTAAGATCTCGAGGGGGAAGCACGGGCGCTGCTGCTGTGTCCATATATATGCCGTGGCACCGTGTGCATGCAACGCAACGAGATCCACAAGCTGCTACTGGTGACTCGGCGCCGCGCGCGGCAAGTTCTCGGAACCGCATCATTGCACGATCGAGAGAGACGGACCGAGAGACGAGGTCATCACGGGATGTTTGTTGTCGCGACGCCCCCATCCCCATGCCTGATTGCCCGGATCGCCGATGTGATGTGGATGCGCTTTTGTTGCCCCTCCTCTCGTCTGGGAGAGAAGATTTGGTTCACCGCACTTTGACTGTGCCGCTTGGATTCGTCCGCGTCGCGTCGTCCTGCTGCTGCTCTCTCCGTCTCATCATTGGGTGGCCTGCCGCCCATCGTTGGGACCTCAACTTGTGGATTTTTTTTCCCCTTCTGTTGTTTGTTGTTTTGTATAATAATTAAATTGTAATTGCTTAAATTGGTGGAGTTTTGATCATTTTAATTCTGTGAAACTCGATCGTCTTTAAAAAATTTACGTACAAGCTCGGATGTAGAAGAGATTTTTATTAAAATTGTAGAGCTCAAAGAGATCTAATAGTACAATTTTGTAGTTCATGACCTTTTCTTTTGTATCAATTTTAATTTGGTACAAGACTAATCGATACAATATTTGGATATCTTCTTGTCAATCTAAACCCTATATTGCCTTTTTTTTTTGTTCTTTTTGTTTTTTGCAAAGGACCAGCTTAAAACCGATGCACTATGTATGAACTAGTAAGTTGTAGGTTTGGTTGAGAACTACAATGTCCATACAAATTTTCTCCCCGCATGAAGTCATATGGAAAAAACATAATGTTTCTAATATATGCTGGGCTACCATAGTGGATAAATCGAGGCAATTTATTCATTTCCATCGCATAGCACGATTTTAGAAAACATATCTTTTCATACGATCTCGTATAAATTGTAGTTCTCAGTAATGTCTACAACCTCTTTAGCTCACAAAACACTACTTGAAGCAGGGTTATGAGATAGACATTTTAGTACTTAAATCTACAAATATATATCTAAACATTGCATAGATATATTTTTGTGCCACCGAAACAGCTTCAGCCAGAAAGTAAAGTTCTAGATATATTCGAGTTATACAATCTTTTATACACTTCACATCCATATGTGTTGGTACGTATATATGTAAAACTTATGATTTTTTTAAAGATGAATTGCGTATAAATGGAAATTCCACCAATTCAACAGGGCGGTAAGGGTCACGTCAACTGAAAATAGCGAAATTTATAACCCTCCACTGCATTGCAATTTTTTGATTGGAAATTCTTTTTTGCAGAAAAGAATTTAATATAAAAGGGGGAGGAAAAAAAAAATCCATGCTGATGGTTACTTGGTTGGCGGGCCGAGGTCCCAAAGGCCCCTTTCTTCTTTTAGTCCCTGGGCCCCTCTTTCACGCCGGTCTAGTTAGGCCCAAAATTAATGCTGTGTGAGGTCCCCGTCTGGGCCTCAGATGTGCCAGATGGCCTGAATAGCATGGTCCACGATCGAGTACCCTGCGTCTCATGAGATAACTGTCATGAACGGATGGAGGACATATTTCGAGAAAAATAAGAGAGACAGAGAGCATAAATTAACAAGATAACTAAAAAAAGAGAGAATATAGGTTAACGACAGCATTTCCATAGCACAATATTTTTTAATTGTAAATATTACTTTCGGCCCATCTGTTTTTGTATAGGGAAAAATGAGAGCGAGATAGGTGTACCTGAAACACATTTATATAGTACTAGGCTACTACCTCCGTTGTAAAGTATAGATCATGCTAATTCTGCCCTAAGTTAAATTTATTCAATTTTGATTCATTTATAGTATATACACATATTTAGTATATAAAACACAAATATAATTACACACAGTCAAAGACATACTTCTTGTTGGAGGACTTAAAAATAAAATTAAAGACATGTTTACTTTACGCTACAACTCCTGTTTATATGTGCAAAAAAGTCAAGATAGCTGATTCATAGTTTGTTATATAAGATTATATAAGCTAGAGTGTCATAGATTATGTATAAGCTAAGCTACATGTAAGGGTGTTGGTTGACCACTTTAGCTTATATAAGCTAAATTAAAGTTAAAAGGACTAGTTTTTTTATAACAAAAAACTACTAGGTTATATGAACTGTGGTATGTAGAGACAAACTAAGACCTACTCCCTCTGTCCCTTTTTAATTGTCGCTTGCGCTTCCAGAAAAATAACTACCGGTAATTATATATTAAAAATATTAATATTTATAATACATGATTAGTATCATTAGAAAGATCTTTGGATCTAGTTTTTTAACAAATTTATTTAGAGATACAAATGTTGTACGTATTTTCTACAAATCGAGTCAAACTTGTGGCACGCACACCAAAGACGACAAATAAAAAGGGATGGAGGGAGTACTTGCCAACAAATTTGGTGAAAGAAAATTGACTTAGGACAAAATACAAATGGTCTACAATGTGTAACGAAGGTAATAATCATCTTGAGTACAAATTCCATCATCAAGAACAGCTAGATTTTAAGCATGTTTGGATGAAATGAGCTAATTGCTAGCTAACTAATTATAGTTTAAATTAGCTCTACTACATCCAAATAGAAGGACTAATAGATAGGCTATTTTTAGCTAAACTTTTAACTAGTTATTATCTAACTAAACTAGAAAATCGTAAATAATTTAGATTAATTTTTAGCCCAACATATGTTGGTTCAGTTCAGCCCATTCAGGGCAAAGATGAAAGATTCCGTGTCGCAACTTGCAAATGCGCCACAGTCCCCCCGAAGCCCGTATAGCTTAGCGAGCGCGGAAAAGCAGATGCCCATTCCCATTGCATAGCGGTAGCGAGCGGCGCCACGCTCAAAAGCACAAATCGCTTTCCGCGCCGCCGCCGCCGACCGACCGCTCCTCACCCTCTCGCGCCGCACCTGTCGTGTCCCCCTTGCTAAACCCTGCTTGAGCCCTAGCCACCGGCCGCCTCCGGGAGTGAGAGAGCATGCACGCCAGGCTCCTCAGCGTGCCGTCCCCTGCCTCCACCGCCCCTTCCTCCTCGTCCCCCTACCTCCCCTCCGCGTCCGGGGGCGCCCGCCCGCGCCGCGCGTCCTGGAAGCCGCGGGGCCCCGCGTCCGCGTCTGCGCCGCCGCCGCCGCCGCTCCTCTCGTTGCGCGCCCGGGCATCCATGCAGCCCGCCGCGCTCCCGCACGACGGGTGAGCACTGAGCGGAGCCTCTCCGTGTCCTGTCCTATCAATTCGCGCTGACCACGATGGCCAGGCCGGCGGTTCGTGCGCCTGATGGATGCTTGTGCTGTGTTCCAGGCAGGGTGGTCCGCCGGTGCACGGCGTCTGCAACACCGTCGTCGGAGTCCTCGGGGGAGGCCAGCTCGGGAAGATGCTATGCCAGGCGGCGAGCCAGATGGGGATTAGAATCGTCATCCTCGACCCCCTTCCGGGCTGCCCCGCGAGCTCGGTTTGTGATGAGCACGTCGTCGGGAGCTTCACTGATGGGGACACGGTCCGGGAGTTCGCCAAGAAGTAGGCTAAGTTGCAATCCTTTTATGACTGTTTGGAGGCCGTATATATGCAATGCCTGTTGGCTGCTTCCGTTCATCTTTTTTTTTTAAACTTCTGTTATTAGGTGTGGGGTCCTAACAGTAGAGATTGAGCATGTTGATGCCGCCACACTTGAGAGGCTGGAAAAACAGGGTGTTGACTGCGAGCCTAAAGCCTCCACAATCATGATTATTCAGGTAGTTTTCCTCTCCTTGTGCCAAACACCAGCATGTATATACAGTACCTTGTCGCCAGAGATAAAAAAAATCCGATCACAGCTACTTATTCAACTGGTCTTGTTATGCTAACTGTAACACTTTAACAAATTAGCTCTGTGACTCTGTCTCAATCTCTGATCCTGCAGTACCAACTGTAGATCAGTGTAATTCTAATTTCATAGATTATGTCTCCTAAGATCATTGTACCTCTTTCAACTACTTCATTTATGCTAATTACTGACAACACTTTGCAGGACAAGTACAGGCAGAAAAGGCATTTCTCAAAATGTGGGATCCCATTGCCTGACTTCATGGAAGTAATGCACAAACTTCTAACCTGTAGGATAGGATTATACTTTGTTAGTGTCTCTATATAATTTAAAAGTATTGATTTGCAGGTAGATACTTTACACAGTATAGAGGAAGCTGGGGAAAAGTTTGGTTATCCCCTAATGGTAAAAAGCAAGAGATTAGCATATGATGGTCGAGGCAATGCTGTAGCCAAGACCAAAGAGGAGCTATCTTCTGTTGTTGCTTGTAAGTAGACTGAAAAATGATTTAGGTTTTCTCTTTGAATTCTTAAAATTACATGGTTTCTCTGGAGACTGCTCATTGTTCTTTGAAAATTAACCTGTAAGTAGATAAAACTACACTAAGGTCCATAATTCTGAATCTAGTGTTCTGTTCACATTCTTACTTCTTGCAGCACTGGGTGGGTTTGAGCATGGCTTGTATGTTGAGAGGTGGACTCCTTTCGTAAAGGTTAGTTAAAATTTTGTTTGATATGCATGTGGAAAATGACTCTTTTTAGTCTGTCAATTTTGGGTTCAAATCCTGTGGTTTATTCTTTTTTCATTTTTATATCTTATTTCAACTTCATGTTCTATAAATTGACATTTTTAGGTGTGCTATTGATTTTTTTTTCTCATAATCATTTTGCAAAATCATGCTAGTGGCCTGCTATCTATCTGTTAATCATTCTTGATGTTTGTATTCTTCATATTTTCATGTAGCTGATATGAATATAAGATGCATTTTGCAAGTTTTTTTTTCTCGAAAACATGTGTTTTGCAAGTTGACTAGAAGATAGTTGCTCTCTTTGTTAAAAAAAGAGTCTGCTATAAGGTATCCTGTTTGTATGAGAATGACTGGTGTAAGGCTTTCTTAATCATGGTTCATAGGTGATCATTATTTTTGTCGTGTTATACTGTTGTTAGGACTTTTAGGTACATCTGTTAATTAAATTATAGTTTACTGATTCTCTATCCTTTGTATATAGGAGCTTTCTGTAATTGTGGCAAGGAGCAGAGACAGCTCTACTGTCTGCTATCCTGTTGTTGAAACAATTCACAAGTAAGACTTTTTTATTATGATAATTTGTTACTTATTCTTGTTTCTTTCTTTGAATTACAGTTTTCTCTGTACTTTTAAATTTTGAAAATACAAAAAATGCGTGTTAACCTTCAGGGAAAACATATGTCATGTTGTTGAAGCACCTGCTGAGGTATCTGACAAAATAAAGAAGTTGGCTACTAGCGTGGCTGAAAAAGCTATCAAGTCATTAGAAGGAGCTGGTGTTTTTGCTGTAGAGTTATTTTTAACAGAAGAAGATCAGGTTTGTTGGACCATCTACTTATTTTTCAAAATTTAATCCTCCTGTAGTGGTGTTTACATCATTATCCTCATGTTGTTATTTAACTAGATTTTAGTGAATGAAGTAGCCCCTAGGCCTCACAACAGTGGGCATCACACAATAGAGTCATGCTACACCTCACAATATGAGCAGCATTTACGTGCTATTCTTGGCCTTCCTCTTGGTGACCCCTCAATGAAAGCACCTGCAGCAATAATGTACAACATCCTGGGTGAGGATGAGGTAACAAATACCATTTTCTTCTGTGCTTATGATTACATTTGGAATATACTGAATGCAATAACTATGCTGATATCAGGTTTTTTGGCATGCCTCCGTGTTTATATTTTAGTTATTTGAGTTATTCAGTTACAGTTTAACATATCAGACTTGATTGTGCTGTAGGGTGAGACAGGATTCTATCTGGCTCATCAGCTTATCAGGCGGGCACTAAACATTCCAGGCGCATCAATCCATTGGTATGCAAAGCCAGGTTAGCTTACTCACACAAAACATTCTTGCTTCCCTATGTCAGGAAATATCATTTAGAATACTTTTCTTTCAGAGATGCGGAAGCAAAGGAAGATGGGTCATATTACAATTGTGGGGTCTTCTAAGACAAGTGTAAAATCACGCTTGGATAATTTGCTGCAAAGCAACTCGTCTGATCCCAAGCAAGGTATTGCAGTCACAAATCTTTTGGTCGCTCTGAATCATATATAACAGTTCATTGCTATTGTTTTATCTGTTCCGGATTGCTAGGGATTAAATGGCTTCATTTTGTTGTTCTTGTCATCATCATAGCTGCTGCTGCTGCTGCTGCTGTTGATGGTTGTGGTGGACATGCTAATTTATTTACAATTTACACCTGCCATTGTGAAACTATTCACACTTTTGACCTGATTTCACATCTTTATTTGAAACAATCTTTACATTTTTTTTAATTTCAGTTGATTTGTGGAGATGCTGAAATGATGTAATCTTTGCTGCAGTTAGCCCTCGTGTCGCTATTATAATGGGATCTCAGTCTGATCTTCCTGTGATGAAAGATGCTGAGAGGGTTTTGAAAGAGTTCAACATATCTTATGAGGTTTGGTATCTGAAACCTTTCTCTTGACAAGCTGTGGCCTGCTCGCGTGCCAAGTCATGTTTGAGAAGAGTGTAACATTGATTTTTCAGCAAACTATTGTTTCTGCACATCGTACACCAGAGCGGATGTATGATTATGCGAAATCGGCTAAAGACAGAGGTTTTGAGGTCATAATTGCAGGTGCAGGTGGAGCAGCTCATTTACCAGGCAAGTATAAAAACAGACAAATGGATTAACCGTGATATTATGTTTCAATGTAAATTTCAAGTTACGTTGTGTGTGTGATAATGCACTTTTATTTTATTGATATTGAGGTAATTTACCTTATAGAAGCATTTTATTTTTTATGATTAGGATTTAATACTCTACTTCATTTTTGTGTGTTTTTGAGTCGTCGCCTAGGCGACAAGGCGTGCTACGGGCGCTGGGCGTCGGGGTCGCCACGACCTCTGACGGTATGGCGTCCGCCTCACACGTTTAGGCGTCGACTAGGTGAGGAATGGCGTCCGCTGGACGCCTAGAGCCTTGCCGCAGACGCCAGATGCGAACTTGCAGGGGAAAAGCACCAAAATCACTGCAGCCCCGCGGAATCGACCGTGCGTCCGCGCCAAAAGCAGAAGGGCGGGAATCGACCCGGCCTATACTGCTCTTCGCGCCCAAAATCTTCCGCTCGAGGCTTTTACCGTGAGTGCGGGCGAGGGAGAGGAAGAGAGAAGGGGGCGGGCGAGGAGAGAGGAAGAGAGAAGGGGGGCGGGCAGACATCGAGCTCTGCTTGGTTGCTCCTCTGCTTTAGTCCGCTGGCCGGTCGCCCCTGCTGCGTAGCCGCCCCTGCATCTCCGCTCGGCCTTCTGCACCTTCCGTGGAGCTGCTCCTGCATCTCCGCTTGGTTGCTCCTCTATTGATGTGCGCCTCCTCGAGTCTCTGCCACTTCTGGCCGTCCGCACCTGCTGCCCGCTACCGCCGGCCATCCGCACTGCAGCTTCTGAGTGGCCATCACCGTCCGCAGGTCCGCCAGCTTCGAGTCACCGTTGCCTTCCGCAGGTCCATCCGCACCGCACCGCACCTGTCCGTCCGCTTTGCGTCTGTCCATACCTGTACGCCCCTTGCCTCATCTCGTGTTTTGGCTCACCAAATCTGCCGCTTTTCATATTTGTTTGCTCTGTCTTTGCTCATACTGGTGCGTGTACTGCCGCTTTTTATATTATATTATTGGCCTGTCACATACCCACATACGGAGTAGACTAATGCCTGCTTGTGCTTGGGTTGTTATTTTCTTTGAACATTACATAACACAAAGTGGATCTTTCTTTGATTAGTATAATATCTGTTTGGGTTCTTTCTTTAATTTTTATACTTTTACAGAACACAAAGTAGAAGTTCTTCTTCCTTTGATTAGTATAATACTTACTGATTAGTACTCTTAGCTGTACTAGTATGTGCTGGCCTAAAGAATTGGGAATAAACAAGGCATGTATGTGTTGCACTAATATCTATAATTCTATCTTATACAACACTTTCATGGCGCCTAAAATCTGCATATGGCGTCGCCTAGGCGTCCGCCATAAACGCCTAGGCGTTGTGCAGGGGGTCTGGCGCCGCGCCTCGCCACAACGCCTCAAAAACAAGCCGTATCATCTCATTGTTTTCTATCCCACCACCACCACCAAGTTTAATTTATGTAGCGTGATGCTGAACAGAGCAGTGTTTCCTTTAAACTGCTGAGCAGATCCATGTGTATAAAGTTTGTGGAACACAAACAACTAACAAATTTTGGTTTTTATTTGAGGATAACATCATTTGTTTATTCAGGGATGGTAGCTTCATTGACCTCTCTTCCAGTAATTGGTGTTCCCATCAAGACTTCAACACTATCAGGATTTGATTCCCTCCTATCTATTGTGCAAGTTAGTGTTCTAAGCAATTCTGTTATTTGAAAATCAGATTGTAGTATTGCACATTTGATAATAATCCTAGCAGTTCTTCAATGGCTAGTCTTCTCATACATTTTTTATCCCTTGCATTTGCTTTATTTGTTGCCTGATTTTTCCCTCTCAAAGGTGACACTAATGTTTTCGGTTTTTTGCATTTTCATTGCTCATTACATGGACATGTTTGTTTAGTGGCAATCACATTCTAGAACAATTTCTGCTAGGGGATTCCTGTCATGATGACATGATGGATTTTTTTCAAGCTTGATACTTTCTTTGGTAAGCTGCATGTTAGAACTGCACCAATCTTCTGTTATCTCACTGTTTAGTGAGTGATGTTTTGAAGCTTCCACTCAGGCACGTATGTCGCCTCAGTGGCACATCTTACACTTTTCAGCCACTATAACAATGATAATCACCTCACAGTGTAGGCACAAAAACTACAATGCATGTTTTACTATTGAACAGTGTTACAGAGCACCCACAGAAATGAAATGTCCGCTATTTAGCTCTATAGAATAATTCATCGTGTCATCATCAATGTATGCATGATGGCCCTTTGTTTTCGCCACTGATCTCTTATGGTTGAAGCTTATTGTTGTGCACCCTTACACAGATGCCAAAAGGTATTCCTGTTGCGACTGTTGCTATCGGGAATGCAGAAAATGCAGGTTTGCTGGCAGTTAGGATTCTGGCCGCAAGAGATCCGGAGCTTTGGGACAGGTATGGTTCTTTGCTAGCATTACTTATGCATTTGAAATCTTATTTCTGAATGGGGCAAGTGTAGCTGCATGCCCTAGTAATATCTCCCTTAGGCCTTGTTTGGATGCACATGTATTCATCTCAATCCACATGTGTTGAAGTGGATTGGAGTGGAATTAAACTAAGTTCCATTCCAATCCACTCCAACACATGTGGATTGAAGTGGATAACTGGATACACATGCTTCCAACAAGGCCTTAAGTGGAATTTTCACTGCGGCCATGAGAGACTGTTTTGGGTCGGTCTTGAATACTCCCCCTCCCTCCCCTCCCCCCACCCCACCCCACCACCACAAATCGTGTGAAGGATTTCAAAGCCGCACTGAGTAATTAGTGATTTCCAGTTGATTGCTTGTATGGATGGTTTATGTAGGAACAAGCTAATCAATGAAGTGAAGAAATATGGCAATTTGTTGTATTGTTTATTTTACAAGAACAATTTAAAATATCATGTCTAAATTCTGATTGAAACTGAACTCACTCGTAAGTTTCTACATTCAGATAGAAATACGGTGTAAGTTGCCAGTTTTAAGTTTCTCTAACCAACTTTTGCCTTTCAGCGTTCCGTACCTGTTTCATGTTGACACTATGCATAGTAGTAATCTCTAGAAAGTTTTCAGGCTGTTACACTATACTGCTGTGACCTTCTTTTTCTTTTTTTTTGCAGGGTAACTAAGTACCAAAATGATCTGAGGGATATGGTTTTGGAGACAGCAGAAAGGCTGGAGGACCTAGGTTCGCAGGAATTTCTGAAGGGAATGGCTTGACCACTTGAAGCCTTGGCTGGGACGAATATATATGGATGGCGATAGCTCCCTGCCCACTTTCATTCAGCGTCGATCAGCGCGGATAGCTGGATCATAGTCACAAAGTTTCTGGGTCGATAGGGTCGTGGTACGTGGTACACTACTTGTGAGAAATTTTTACACTTCGGGTCGAAAATGAACCTGTGAACCTGGGTCGAGGGTCGAAGGCGGTGAACCCGTTTTATGTGACTGAGCTGGATATGGTCCAAGATTGGGAGTGGTCCTGAAGATCCTTACATGTTTGGGCCGCAGTTCGATTTTCCTCACAATTCTTTTTGGTTATTGTGCTATCTTAGGAATTTGTCAACTCATCCGTAATATATGTTCAGTATCACCATAGTTTTAATACGTACACCAGACCAGTGAAAAAAAATCAATCCATTTACATTTTGGGCAAAAGCCTTTCATAATCTTACATGATAAGGTACATGGTTAAAGATCAGAGAATAGATCTTGGTCTAGATAGAGATGTGTCAATTGTGTAAGATGGACAATAGAAGGTGGAATGACCCCACTTAATTTGTTTGATGAAAGGTTTAGGGCCTGTTTAGATGCAGCCAAACAACCAAAATTTTTGGAGAAATGAGCACTTTTTGGAAGAATGGATCTAAACAGGGGCTTGTAAAACTTGGCTGTAAAGATTTGGAATTTGGGACCTTGGAGCTCCAAAACTGTGTAAACTTGCTTGGGGACCCGTGTCATGTGTCTTGCAGATCAAAAAATTTGGAAAGCATCTAAACACATACTTGAATGTAAAGTTTACAGCCAAAAGTTTTGGGATGTAAAGATTTGGGATCTAAACAGGCCCTTAGCAAGTGTGTTTTCTCAAGTTGCCAAACTCATTAGGAATTCTGCCTTGGAAATCGTTATGGCTAAGGTAGATGTAGATTTGCCATCTTTCCAACCCACTCGTTAATTGTACCAGCTAGATTGTTTTGGTCCAATGATAGTTGAACTAAGGCTAGTTTTGCAATATAATTTAATATAATACTTTGGGGGACTATTCCTGATACCAATCAGTAGATATTGAAGTGGTGGACAGAATAGCAATCGAATTTGGTATAGCTCCGTGTAGCTGATTTCTGGACAGCGAAAACATTGTTTTAGAGAAATACAGTTTGCCAAGGCATTGAGGAATAATCAGCCTCCACTATCCCTAGCGCTTCAAGCATGTTGAACTCGGTTTTGAAAATTCAAGCGTGAGAGGTTTCCAAAAGAGCTTGGGATATGGCAGCGATAGATCCATGATTCCTAGGCTTGAAGGATTACCGACGGAAGTTGGAAGCGTGATAGGTTATTTTCTCCTAGATTCAAATTCATTATCTTTGGCATTTGCCAAACTTCATTGGGGATGCTTCTGATTAGTTGATTTACTGAAGGATCTACTATTTCTAGTGTTTAGATTCTTCCGAGGGCTGGAGGTATGGCTCCAGTAGTGAGAAAATTATTGTAAAGGATACCTTTTAGTTGGGTAAGAAAGCCTATTTTAGGAGGAATAGCACCAACGAGGTTGTTTACAGAGATTATGATTAAGGCCTTGTTTGGATGTATGTGTATACATTTCAATCCACATGTGTTGGAGTGGAAATTAGTTTAATTTCACTTCAACACATGTGAATTGAGATGAATACATGTGCATCCAAACAAGGCCTAAGATAGAACACAATTTACAAGCTCATCAAGAATTGCTACCATCAACGGTTACTTCCAAGAAAAAGTTTGGTCAGGTTCTGGAGCTTGCTAAGAAGAGGTATGGGGCCATGGAAGCTATTGTTACCAAGATGGAGTGTGTTAAGGAAGGTCAGGTTTCCATGTGAGGAGTTGATTTGGCCACCCAAGCTTTGGCCGCTGAGGTTGAGCCCTATGACACACCATGGTTCCTCTGACACAAGTGGTTGCTCTGTGCCAATAGGGGAACTACAGCAGGAGATTGGCAACCTGAACCTTATAAGTAACAATGCCCTGTTTAGTTTTCAAAAATTTTCAAGATTTCCCGTCACATTGAATCTTGCGGTGCATGTATGAAGCATTAAATATAAATAAAAAATAACTAATTACACAATTTATTTATAATTTGTTAGACGAATCTTTTGAGCCTAATTAATAGACAATAGTTATCAAATAAAAACGAAAATACTACGGTAGCTAAAATAAAAAAAATCACGAACTAAACAAGGCCTAACATGAATGCCCATACTGCCATATATACAAGAAGATTTCCGAGGGGGAACGAGTTTATCAACAATGGACTCGGATATCGGACAAAAACGTTGACTCCTGCACTTTAAGAAATGACAACACCCCCTCCCCCCACACACACCCCCCTCATGGTCTCACTCATGCAAGCCTATTTTTGTTGAGTTGGCTTTGGCAGTGGTTTTACTGATTTGCGTGACACAACTCAGCATTCCTCTTGCTCGTCAAAAGAAGAAAGAGAAAGAACACAGACGCTGCAGTCATGTAGAAGTTTGTCAGAACATTATTTGGGTTATACATATAATTTGCACAACACACACTAGATATATTACTCCTTCCATCCTAGAAAAAATGTCATCATCATTTTCCAAAAAGTCAAATATTTTAAATTTTAAACAATTATATATAAAAGAATATTAATATTTATAATGCATAATTAATATTTTTAGATAAATCGTTAAATATATTTTCATAATAAATTTATTCATTGATAAAAATATTGCTAATATTTTATATAAAACTAGTCAAACTATTAGATCTCATAGTGTCATCCTCTTTGGGACTGAGGAAGTATATACAGAAAGGAAAGGATTGGATACCCATTCGCATAAAGAGATGATAATATAATTGTGAGGCGTTCACGGGGGCGGTAATGCATATACGTACATATATGCATGGCCTCTGCTCTCTGGTGCTTGTTTGCTTGCTTCTGATGATTGAGCTAGCAGCTTTGCTGCTATATGTGCAGTATATTGCATTGCATTTTAGGCGCCGAAATGGACGTGTTATGGCACGCATGACATTACTTTACTACCACTGTCTCGATCGCGTGTGGACACACCTTTACAACAAGATCTACCTATATATCTCCCGGCCGTAGCCTGCACGAGGGCATCGTGCACTGCTTGCTGCTTGCTAGCTCCATTTGGGCACTTCATTTACTCTGACGGTGACTGGTTTGATGTTTTGTTGTTTGCTGATTGATCATCAATCGGGAAAGAGATCGACCAGTGTGAAGAGCCAGTGGCCAGCCGCCACAGTGTATGCAACTCGTACCGTTTTAAATTACAGATCATTTTGATTCTATCCTAAATCGAATTTTCTTTTAATTTCGACTAGTTTACATGAAAAAAGAGTAATGTTTGATTTACCCCCTGAAATTGTCGCTGAATTTACCCTTGAACTCGAATACCCAATGCAACAAACCTACCCCCTTAACACCCAAAACCGTACAAAATATTCCCCTAGAACATTTTATAGTGGTTTTTTTGGGTGGTTCTGCCAATGTGGTGATGGGGCCTGCATGTCAAGTGATCTCTTTTTCTGTTATATAAAAATCATAATTTTTCATATATAGCTTGATAAATACAACTTTATATCAAAATTATATAGCTTGATGTGATCTATAACTTTGTATTTGATTTTTTTAATTTGAAACAACTATGAAACCTGCTTCCTCTCTTAATCTCCATCGAAACAATTTTGAAACTTATATCTCTATTTTCACCCATTTGAAAAAGCAGAAAAGCCAAAAGCAAAGCCTAAGATGTTGTGACAATTGTACTACACAAAAGGAGCTTCAAGTTCTACTCATTTGGCTAGTGTTTTTCTTTTTAGAGATGTGTCAATTGTGATCCTAGAGTAAAGAGAAAGCGCTCTAAGGTCATGTGATCATAGAGACGGGGTCGGGCCAGGAACACAAATAGTTAAGAGGTGTTGGACGATTTCCAGCCATATCCATCATCCATAAACGGTGCCTTTTGCCCTTTCCATGTTCTTTTTACTCCTTTTTGCAAGATCCATGGTTGCTCATTACTCTTGCTAACTACGTGCCTAGTGATGAAAACGGCTGTTGAAATAGTTTGCATGGGATGATAGATGCATATGAACACCGTCTACAAGTGCTGCGCTTTTAACGATCCGAGATCGACGTATACTCTTTTGCTTTGCGGCGCCACCGCACTAGTTGGTGTGTTGTTGAGCACTGCGGCGCTGCCATATACTCTCAAAGTTACAATGACAGGCTCTATGCTCTCTGTCAATGCAAACATCATCTCTCTTTCACATGCAAGATGTTGCCCTAGATATACCTATCCCCATCCTCGTCTGATCTCTCTGCATGAATAAACTTCTTTATATATTTTGTCGTTGATGAACTAGCTGCTTGTTGGAATATATAGTGCTGCCGGTGATCTCGATCATGTACAACAAGTTGCAAGAAAAGCTCATCCAAGTTGTGCTTCCTTTGGGCACTACTTGTGTAGGCATGCCCATCCCATCTAGCCCTATAAATACCATATAGGATGGCACGCTCTCACCATTGCATCCATCCTAGGAGCGAGAGAGAGAGAGAGGAAGATACAAGCTCGTATATCATCGAGACCCAAAAGAGCTGAGCGAGCGAGCTCCCTGCAAAGGTAAATTCTATCTTCATACAACGACTTATTGTGACACTAATTAAATACTTCATCCATTCTAAATTATAGACATTTTTGATTTTTTTAGGTACATATATAGTTTTTGTTATACACCTAGATATGCGCTATATTATCTAGTGTAGATACATTGTTACGTTGAAAAGCTAAAAAAACGACTTGTAATTTTGCAATGAAATGGACGTGGTACTTTCTGACATTAATGTGTGAACTAGAAACCCTGCTGCCATCATATATTCTAAGATGCCATGCATGCAGGTATAATAGACATATATAGGAGGGAGTGAGTGAGCAAAAAGTGACATTTTTCGTAAAAAAAACATATTGTGCAGTGGGCTCACAAAATGTATGAATATATGACGATCATTCCCTGCTGCTACGTATGCAATAATTGCAGATTAAGTTGTACTACGTGCTTAATAACCGAGCGCAATCATTATTGTATTCAGATGGAGAGCCAAGACCTGCGACGAGCCTGCTCAGAAATCGCAAGCAAGCTGGAGAAACTCGTCATCATCGGCGGTGGCGGCAGCAATCCACGCCCGGACGTCGTGGCCTCGAGCGCCGCCACGGCGGTGGCCGCCGGCTCCGACCAGCAGGTGGAGACGGTGCGCTGCGCGTGCTGCGGCGTGGGCGAGGACTGCACGGCGGCGTACATCCGCGGCGTCCGCGCGTCCTTCTGCGGCGACTGGCTGTGCGGGCTGTGCGCGGAGGCGGTGAAGGAGCGGGTGCGGCGGCAGGAGCAGGACCCGGCGAGCGGCGGCGGCGTCGCGGCGGCGCTGGACGCCCACGAGGCCGAGTGCCGGGACTTCAACGCCACCACGAGGCTCAACCCGACGCTGTCCCTGGCGGGCTCCATGCGCCGCATCGCGCGCCGGAGCCTGGACCGGAGGACGGCGTCGTGCCAGGAGCGGAGGAGCAGCCTCGACGCGTCGGCGGACCGCGCTGCGGCGCTCACCAGGTCGGCCAGCTGCGACCCGCAGTTCCTCGGCGACGTGGTCAACGGAGCTGCCGCCGGCGGCGATCGCTGGAGGTGATTGATCGAGCACATGCATGAATGGACTACCTCGTTGGCCATTCCGAGCTACTATAACTTGTTGTGTGTATATATATGTATATATATTTCGCTTGCAGCTCACCTTTCAAGCATTTTGATGCTTGTATATATGTACGTGTATACTTGTGCCATCTTCACTTTGTCATTCAGTATTTGGTGAGGTCATTCATAACATTCAGTATATGTATCTCTAAATTGGCGCGCGGGGATGATCTTGCTCGTTTATATATGAAATTGGCCTGCCTGTCACTGAATAAACCGAGCAATTGAACATTTGAATTTTTATTTATATATGCCATCGAATTCTTTTTCTTAAAAAAGTCTGTTTTTCCTTTGCGAACTCTAAAACTAGCCAAATCACCCTCCTCACCTTTTGAAACCGTGCGTTTTACTTCACTGGCCCGGTTATAAGTTGTTTTGAAAGAGGTTTTGTCTTTTTCTTTTTTATTTGTTTTGGCTGAATATTTGAAAAATCATAATAAATCATAAAAAAGTATAAAAATAGAAAATATAATTTTATTAGACTCCACATGAGTAGATCTACACAATGTACATGTGTAAATCTATAACTAAGTTATACATTATCCAATGAGTATGAATTTTTACTATAATTTAAGCATATATTAATTAGGCCACCTCAAAAAATTTACCATAACCAGATCTAAAAACTATAGTTATAAATTATTCTAATTAATTACAAAAAAGAATAAATTAAAATTTACAACAAAAACTTTTTACTAAAGCATATCATATTATATGTTCACTGTGTAGATCTACTTATGTAGAATCAAACAAAATTAGATTTTTTTATTTCATGATTTTTTGTGTGTTTTACTATAATTTTTCAAAGATTCAGTCAAAATAAAAAAAAGATGAAACTGCTGTTAAAACCGCGTATAACCAAGTCAGGGAGGTAAAACACACGGTTTTAAAAGTTGAGAGAGGAAAAACGGACTTTTGTAAAAATTGAGAGAGGAAAAGTGGATTTTATTTTTTCTAATTTCAACAGAACAAAAGTGTTTGCTGCATGGACCGCACTTCTCACCCTCGCGCTTAGAGCCCTCTCCCCTTTAGAGTCAACCAGCAAGATAGTCAATAGCATCGATAGTTTGTGTTTGTTTACTACAACATTTAGAATATTCTTACTTCAGAATAGTTTTTACATATACTTTTGTTTATTTTGTGTACTTTATATGTAAAACATAATTTTTACATATATACCACTAAGGCACTAACGGAGAAACCTGCTTTAATCCCGGTTCCCAACCTTTTAGAGCAACTCCAACAACTCGGCTATTTTTATTATGAAGGCTATTTTAGAACTTGTATAAAAAAAATAGGCTCCAACAGATGTGTTATTTGGTTTTGTAAAATAAAAAAAATGGTTATCTCTTGATTTTTGATGACCATATATAGCCAACCACTGACAGTCTGACACTAGCTATCTGATAGCAAAACTGCCGTAAACCTCTTTCTTTTTAAGAAAATACCGATTTTATAAAATAATTAAATAATAGAATTTAGTTACTAATTTTAGCCAAGCTGTTGGAGTAATCGGGATAAGTTTAGGAAGTGGTAGACTTTACTTAAAAATAAAGTTCAAGCCGGTACTAGCATTCTGCTCCCGAGGGTGCAATTGAGCCATGGGCTGTGCCACTCAATTTGGCAAAGAAAAGTGAACTACATGTCCTTTTTCTAAACCAAGAAATTTTGATCATTCTTAGGTTTGACAAAGCACAATTGCTTTGAAAGTAATTTGTTTATTTTGAATTCGGATGCAATCAGGTAGTAATCGGTTGGGGCTTGAGGATATCTCATGCAAACGTTCAGAGCTAGCAATTATGGCAACTGGTAAGAGCAATTGGCCCATTATTCCTGACAATGCAAATGACTTTCTAATTAACTCTGGGTAGAAATCGTCGGTCCAGATTCACATGAGAACATTCTGAAATTGTTTCTTGCGACGAATGAAAAAGCGATGCATAAGAAATCCAGCTTAGAAAAAGAAAACAGGAAAAACATGGCATCCAAAGTAAAGTTTCATCTCCATTTTTTCATAGCTGTGGCTTGATGCTCGGTCAACTAGATCAATTATTCAATTGGTCCTGCTTCCCAAAGACTCCTCAATAACCAGACTTCAGCCCTGACTTTACAAGAGATGCCCAAAACTGAAACCTTCCAGTTATGTATTAAAAAAAATTACACTGCTACTAGTTGACAACCTTGTTGAAGAGCAGCAGTCAACACTGAATGTCATAATCTTTTAAGAAAATGGAAACGACAGAGCCGGTAGCTAAATATTCCTGACATATCGGACAGAAACACAGATCAGGAGATATTCGACAGGACAACACTTGGACATGGCGGCTTGACCCATTCCTACTAAACTGTTCAACAGATGAGAAACCGACAAAAGTACATTTTTTATCAGCAACATGATCGGAACAACTTGAGTGAGCACGGTCGCACTTGAGCATAATGACATGAAACTACTAACAGGAAACAAAATAACTCGAGCCAACACCATCAGAATCAAGGCTGGATTTGTGAATTCTGCAATTTTATCACTGTGAGCAGCACATCAGAGATCAGTAAGTCCTCCAAGCGACAACAATCTGCCATGATCTAGAAAGATGCCAACCAAAAAACTCATAAGTCATAACAAAATGTCAACTCTGAATTTACAACTCAATGAGCTATGACTGAGAAATAGTTTCAAAAGTTATTAGACTTAATTTGAGATGTGAGCTTCAGCTATGCAGAAAATAATATAATATTTAAAGACACATGTGAAGCAGGTAACCGTACAATACAATACTAGAACCAGCTTGCTTAAACATGTAGCAACCTCCATTTTTTACTAGCAGCCATTTCATGTTTCATTGACTATCCAACAAATCAGCCTCTTCAGGAATCAAATGATGGCATAGATATTATAGTATCGATGAAATTATTCCAAAGAATAGCCGACTTGAGTCCAGAACTCAGCAACCACTATACAGACAACAGGTTCTATTTATGACTATAACAGCATAACCTTTTACAAAAAAATTACAAGTTTGTATAACATTAGAGTCCCGCACTTGCGAATAAGCCTTTTAAATATACTTACAAATGACAAACAGTTGACGGTGAAACTAAATTATGGCTCAAATCCTTGTATCTCTAATTTTATCCAAAAATGTTTGAAACAACTATTTGACAGCCCTTTTAAAGGCAACGATGACAGTAGAAGTCATATTAAAAATTCAGGAAAGAGAATCAAGGTAAACATGGTTATCATTCCAAGTAGCTGAATCTAATATAATCAAGCAGTAACTAAAATATTTCTGTCACAATAAACTGAAGTGCAAATTTTCAACAGTACAATAAGGATGGATTCAACAAGACATGTGACATGATCTGCAAAGACCATGCACAAAACTCATAACCGTCCAACCCAGCATTCCAGTACAATTGAACTATGTGGTTAGTACTCATTCCAGAGGTTACAAGACTGAGTTTCAGATGACTTTAGCTGTGCCAGAAAATAACAAAATTTAATGCTTGATAAACTATTCAACCAATAACTTGATCTTTCTTCTCTTGCATTGCTCCGTATAGACGTATAGTAGCACAGGGTTTTCATGAACCAAATGATGGCATAGATGAAAAGCAAACATTAAATGATGGTATCGATGAAATTATTCCAAAGAATAGACAGACTTGAGTCATGAACTCAACAACCATATAAATAAGAGGTGCTTTTATGACTAACAGCATAACCTTAACATCATTTTCCAAGTTAGTAGTAAAACATCCCAGTTCCATGCTTGCTAGATGAAGTTGTTCAATCTATTTACATATGATAAACACTTTACAGAAAAAACTAAATTAAGACTCAGATGCTTGTATCTCCAATTGTATGTACAAAAAGGTTGACACAACTACTTGACAACCCTTTTGAAGGTGAAAATAACGTTAGAAATATATTAAACTTACAGAAAAAGAAACAACATAGATTAAACATGACTTCCGTTCCAAGTAGTTGAATCGAATATTAACCAAGCAGTAACTAAATTATGCCTGGCATAATAATCTGAAGTGCAAATTTTTCACGGTATGATAAGGATGGATTCAATGAGACAACCCTAGTTGAACATAATGACTTGCACAATAACAATGTGCCATGATCTGAGCAGATGCCATGCACCAAACTCATAACTGACTGTTCAAATCATGATTCCAGATTGATGAACTATGAGCTAGTACTCATTCTAGAGGTTACAAGACTGATTTTCGTACGTGAATTTTAGCTGTGCCAGAAAATAACAAAATCTTTTTTAAAAGAAAATATGAAGCAAGGTAACAGTGTAATACTAATCAACAAGTTTGTCAGCATATTTAGCAATTCCACTAGTGCTTGGTCATGCTCTTAAACAAGCTGTCTTCCAATATCATGTATTCAGTTTGAACTAGCATACACAGATCTGTTTTTGGCAAGCTCTATATGTGAATCAAACTAACAGACATTACTTACATTATGACTAATTATTCACAAATCATAACCAACTAATTAGGCAAACATACAAAATGCAGGGCAACAGAGAAGAAGCAGGGGGCCAGTACAATACCTGGAGTGTAGAAGCTCATGTAGGGTAGGACACTAAAGTAGACCCCAGACCCCTCAACCTTCTTAACCAGCTTAGAGTGGAGCCTGATTGTGAATAAGCCAGCACCTGTGCTAACGAAGATGGCATCCATACCCTCTGCACAGCCAACCACTAATGGTTTATCATCAGGACGGATGACAGGTATAATCTCTTCCAGCTCGATGGACCTGCATTGTACCCATTCTGCAGTTTGTTCTGAATTCACCTTCCTTGACCACAGATAAAGGCTGGAATCCTGAACGCAGGCAAACCCCAGTGAGCTGTCCTCCATCACCATGAGAGCAACATGATACACATGCTGTGTTGGTGGATTAATCAAGGATATGGAATTGTTGCCCCAATCATACTTGACAATTGCATTACCCCACCGCAGCGTGAAGTAAGCCTCATCTCCAATAACAGCGCCTCGCCTAGGCTGGACATAGGGTATATAATAGAAACCACTATCGGCAAGAGCATCTCGCCTATGCTTAGCATAGGATTCACAGCCACTGTCCAGAGTCACCGGCGAGCTCCACGCACCTGTCTCTGACGAGTACACGGTCGCCTTAACGAGCTCCTCATGGTCGTCGGTGACCACAAACACCACTCGGAAGGGGCCGCCATGGCAGTCGAGATGGTCACAGCCAGGCACAGCGCACAGCACCGCGCCGGAGTAGATCAGCCACGGGATGCCAGGCTCCTCCAGGCGGTGCTCGTCGCCCGTGACGGGGTCCCAAACGACGAAATGCCAGCAGTCGGCCCCCACGTGGAGGAGGACGCGGCCGTGGCGGCAGTCGAGGGCCCGCGAGCGGCCGCGGTCGGGGTACGGGGAGAGGGGCGCCGCCGTGGTGGGGGTGAGGCGGGGCTCGGGGTCTCCTTGCATGACCTTGAGCCTGTGGAGGAGGCCGAGCAGGGGAGGGGCTCCGTGGAAGGCGCGGTAGCGGCGGAGGAACCCGGGGTCGCAGAGGATGCGGAGCCACGGCTTGCAGACGAGGGCGGCGCGGAAGAGGTGCTCGGGCTCGTCCGGCGGGAGGCGGAGGAAAATCTCGACCATGACGTCGTGGATCAGCGGCAGCGGCGGGCGTGGCGGCGCCATGGCGCGCTCGGGGCGGCGGCGGCGGCGCGAGGCGGAGGGGAGGTTTTTGGTGGGGCAACCGCGAACGAGGGTTGGGCATGTAGAATGTTAGAAATTACAGCAATAGAGATTTTCGTCAAGGCCTTGTTTAGTTCACCCAAAATACAAAAAATTTTCAAGATTTCCCGTCACATCGAATCTTACGGCACATGTATGAAGCACTAAATTTAAACGAAAATAAAAACTAATTACACAGTGTAGCTGTAAATCGCGAGATGAATCTTTTAAGCCTAGTTACTCCATAATTAGACAATGTTTGTCAAATAAAAATAAAAGTGCTACAGTCCCAAAAACCAAAAAAATTTCGAAACTAAACAAGGCCCAAGTATGGGTGATTTTCTTTCTACTATGGCCATGTTTAGTTGGTAAAGAGAAAAATTTCGAGACACTGTAGCACTTTTGTTTGTTTGTGGTAATTATTATCCAACCGTGGACTAGGCTCAAAAGATTCGTCTCGTACATTTTGACCCAACTGTGCACTTAGTTTTTATTTTCGTCTATATTTAATACTCCATGCATGCGTCTAAAGATTCGATGTGACGGCAAATCTTGAAAATTTTTGCATTTTAGGGTGGAAGTAAACAAGGACTATATCAAGTTTAGGCCTTGTTTAGTTCACCCAAAAAACCAAAAACTTTTTAAGATTTCCCGTCACATCGAATCTTGCGGCACATGCATGGAGCACTAAATATAGACGAAAATAAAAACTAATTGCACAATTTACTTGTAAATCATGAGATGAATCTTTTAAGCGTACTTACTTCATGATTGGACAATGTTTGTCAAATAAAAACGAAAGTGCTACAGTTCCGAAAACCAAAAAAATTTCGGAACTAAACAAGGCCTTAGTGTGTTTAGTTCCCTTTTTATCTCAGTTATCCGTGGAACAAAATATAAAATACCAATTACTTTAAAATGATGAAATATAAAATGTCAATTTACAAGGTTATGTTTAGTTTCATCCAAAATACAGAATTTATTGCCTTTATTATGGTCTCTTGAGACTCTTTTGGGCTTTTTTCTCCTCTTGAAGAAAAAAAATCCAAAATAGAAAATAGCCACCTTTTTATCAAAATTTTTGCATAGTATAGTTTCATTATACAAAATGATAGAACAAAACACATAATTTTTTGGGGTGAAAGGAGAACTAAAAGTTTGTTTGTCTCCTTTTTCTTTTCTTATGCTTTTTGTGAGCTCTTTGAATCCAGCAAAATGTTGAATACAATAATGATTGGCTGAGTACACTCTTGCATAAGCTGGAATAAATCTTTTTTATTCTAACAATATATATTTGTCTAACACATATTTAACACACATGTTAATCAAAACCATAAAGGAGGGGCCATGTTAACTTCATTATCAAACAAAAGGTCATTCTTGTTTGACATCACATGATCCATCCGTGTACAATACTGCTATTCAGGTCCTTCTACCATTTCACATTTTTCTTCAAAACCGAAACCATTTTACTACATCCCAATAATTAAAGGGCGATTCGAACCTAAAACATGCCACCGATCAGCCGATTTCCCATGAGCGCGACGGACCTGGCAGATGCATTACACAAACGACCAGTTGACGAACATGAAGCAGATGCAGTGCGCGCCGCTGTCGTCGTCGAGCACCTTCCACGCCAGCGCCTTCTCGTACGACACCGGCCGGCCCAGGCCGGAGACGCACAGCCCGCTGGGGATGCACGTGAACCCCTGCTCCATGATGCCGGGGAGCTCCGCGCACAGGTTCTTCCTCCCTTGGTCATCGAACACTTTCTCCAGGGTGATGTCCTGGAGCGCCACCAGGGTTGTCTCCAGCATGTCCAGGCCAGACTGGTTCGCGAACGTGAACACCGGCAAGGCCTGCACGCATGGAAATGTTGAGTTGTCACCGTGCCCATCACTTTCAGACATAAGTATCCCAGATTGGTGAAAGACTGAAAGTTTCACACCACAAGCAACGTTTTAGCATGTTATTATCTGGAATTCAGAGACTAGTTTCTGTGGAATAGTTTCAAGGTAAGTTCTGAAATCCGATGCTGTCTGCAGATAGGACAGAGTGTAATTCTCAAATTGCAATATCAAAGTAATTTTCAGATGCAATGGGGGCAAACCTTCAAAGAGCAGCAGAGTATAGCACTGGCATGATGCCAAAGGGTTTTTAGCACTCCTTCACAGCCGCTACCATCTCCGGATTTGATAAGCTCAGCCCCAAAATGAAATCTGCACAAGCAAGCAGCATCAGCATAAATCCAAGTATTTGGAACACAAACTAGCTAATCAGTGTACATACAGACCTGTAACTCTGGCAGATCCATCTGGCAAGCGTGGTTGCCTCCGGACTAGCAGGAGTGTGACTGATGCTGCTGCCATGAGGAACGAGGCGTGAGGAGGAGAGCGCCAGCGCGATCCTCTGAACTGATGCAATGATGCTTCGCATGTACTGCCTTGCCATGGCTGCAACACTGTCCTGCAGATGGCTCTCGAAGGCAAACTGAAACACGATCGTCATCACAGCCTTTGAGCCAGCAGAAGCAGCATTTCCAGGACCGCTGCCATTTATCCTGCTTCTGGGAGTTCCAACTTCAAGGGTGGAGGCTAGGTCCAATGTGCACTTGGGGCTAGATGTGTCCTGACATGTATTTGCAGGGTAGGAGAATCAAGTAATTAATGTTCATTGGTAGTTGAAGCTGAAATGTTACAGGCTCTTTGAGTGGTGTAGACTTACGAGAGGAGCGTCGATCGGAATGATGCGGAAACCAGATGGGAGCAGTGGAGAGTCATCGCTGAATGATGCGTCTATAGGGGCAAAGATGAGCTCTGAACAAGTTCCTACCATATTCTCGTCTACCCCATTGTACATCTGCCAATTCAGTGGAGAACTTAACTTACACAGAGATCAAACTTTACAACTCAAGATATCTTGTTAATGGTGAAATTAGATTCAAGGACAGATGTATAAGTGAAACTAAAAGTTACCTGTAACAGAAACAGATCACGGTGCAGGAGTGCGTCTTGATAATTACTGGCATTCCCTAATTTTATAACCTCAAGGAACTGGCATAAGAAATTAAGCAATGAATACATTAAGCAAAAGAGATTTATTTTTATTTGGAGAGATTAGTTGCAGTTCACAGTAGAATAGGAGCTTACTTCTTCAGGGTCAAACGTGTGGGCTAAAGGAAGTATGACCTGACCACTAAATCCTCCAAGGCGAGACATAGGCAAATTGCAGAAATTTGGTTTCATTGCAGAAGCAAAGAATGCATCTAAATTGCTGTCAGCCCACTGCGACCGCTGTTCCCGCATAAAGCGCAGGAGTGCTGGCGGAGAAACATCCTAACAAATAGCAGTAGAATTCGTGTAAAAAAAAAGCGGAATGTTCTGACAGTGTAAATATAAAAAGAAATTCTAACTGTAAGGTGAAATTAACCTGCAGCAGCATCGATGCCTTTGCACAGAGTACACTGCTACTGACTACAGGCAATCCATTATTGAAAGTTGCATTGCAGTTGATCACTTTACTCGGGGATGAGTTGACAGAGATACAAACATCATCCACTCCATCACTTTCAACCACAGACCATCCATCATCAGCAAGCCCATTAAGAGCTTCATTGAAACCTCTGTAAAAATGAAAGAAGATGTACGGCTGTTACTAAAGAAGATTCATGACAAGAACCATCAGCATTCTGTCGGTACTGTTCAAGAACCCAACCTGGTGAGCTTTTGGCTCAGAGCCCGTAAAGCAGCAGGCTGCCGTCCCCATCCGGTTATTACAGAATGGGTATCTTCATGAGCAACCTGCCTAAGATAGCGCAAAGCCTGGATTTTGCAACAAAAAAATCAGTCCACAAAATTGATGTACGAGCAACATCGGAGATTGAAGTTCATGGTGTTGTACCGCCATTGACATCTTCTGAGCAACCATTGCAGATGATTCATACAGTGGCCGCACAACTTCAGGCACGCTCCAAGGCTGAGAACACATATAAGTAGCTCAAAGTTCTGTTGTGGATGAACTTAAATTAAATATCAGCAGTTGTTATTATCATCTGGATTCTGTTACCTCCAAGTCAATATGATCAACGATGTGTATAACACTGCCTCCACCGTCGCTAGGCCGAATCAAGAACCCACTAGGAAGCATCTCACCCCTGATAAAAGGCTGGACAAGAGGCATGCTTGGGCCACCCTGCTTGGTACTGAGTGATCTCTCACATACCTTTAGAGCAAGCAAAGTCAAGTAGCTGGCAGATGGATACATGCACATATATAATCGCATATGTATGTTCGACGCTCCTCAGACTCTCACCACTAAACTTCCATCATCAAGAATGGAGGTGTACCGCAGCAACCAGAAGTCCCGAGCTGGCGCCAGCGTTGTGGGGGCATAGAGCTAAAGACGACACAAAAAAAAACATGGTATCTAAGTAAGCTATTCCCTTTGAGTTAATCAATCAGTTTTATAGAATAAAAAGCAGTTCGAATAACCTGCAAGTAGAGAAGCTCAATTGTGCCATTGTTACCGGCAGGAAGAACATTCACCACCTCCATAGATCGGCAATCGCGTAGCCACAGCAGCCGATCCTTGAGGACTTCAGCAACCTGAACAGGCACCACTCAGCACTCAGTTATGTATTATGTATACTCAGGGCAGTCAGGGGCCACAAGGGTACACGCATGCAGGGAAGTGAAGCAAATCAAATCAAGAGAGCTCACTTTGGCAGGCTCCATGCCCACGAGGCCGCAAGCTCGCGCAGCCACACCCGCGCAACCATGCGAGATGGCTATGATTCCAATGGAATCCGGACCAGGCTGCAGGTGCCCATGCATGGCGAGACAAGAAAGATTGAGCAATTAAGCCACGAGAGGAATATAATCTCATCACTCACTCAATTCATCAAAGGAAGAAGGAACAGGGAAAAAGCAATATAGTTCTAACCTTCATCCCGGGCATCTGGACCCACTCGACGGCGGTCCCCGTGGCCTTGGACAGAAACTCCGTCAGTGTCTCCTCCGCTATGGACATGAGCCTGCAGAGACAAGGAAACGTCCATGTCGCTTACAGATACTGCAGGTACGGTAGTAGGCCTGGCCAGCCATGCCAAAGTAGCATGGCGATCGAAATAAAGGCAAAAGCAGCACGGGCTGGCTGGCAAGGAAGGAGAAGGATCGCGTACGTAGTTACGTACCCAGCAGGGCCTGCGTCGCGCGGCTGCGCTTGTGGCGCCGCCGCGGCCACGTTCTGGTGGCCACTGGTGACGACCGACTCGCAGCTCGTGTCCGTGGTCGCCAGCCCCGCCTGCAACAACGTCGTCGGCAGAGGGATGATGAAGACAGCACAGCAGTAGAAAGGAGAGATGAAGGTGGTGATGAACAGGGAGGAGAGGAGCAGGAGGCATGCATGAGAGAGTCGATGCGTACGCTCTGCTGCGTCTGCTGGCGGTAGTAGCCGTTCTCGTAGACGAGCTGCGAGACCTGCTTCTGCAGGCGGTCGTTCTCCTCCATGAGCAGCTTGTTCATGGCCGTCAGCTTCCGGTTCAGCGCCTGCAACCGAGACGACTCCTTCCGCTGCTTCTCCCGGCACCTGCGTGCGTGCGTGCATGATCGATGCGTACGGCGATGGAGATTCTCGGGTCATGGACGGCCGGCGCGGCGCCATGAACGGCGGCAGGACAGGTATATATATATATATAGGAAGACACGTACGTACGAGTACGACTAAGCTTGCAAACAATTAATTACCTGCGGTTCTGGAACCAGACTTTGATCTGCTTGGGGTCGACGCTGGCGAGGACGGGGCAGTCGCGGACGAGCTGCTGGCGGCGCAGCGAGCTCGGCTTGGGGCACTCGTAGTAGAGCCGCTCCAGCGCCTCCACCTGCTCCGGCGTGTACCGCACGTACTTGCTGGCGTCCATGGCCGCCGCCGCGGCCTCCTTCGCCGTCACCATCGATCTGTACACAAGCAAAGTAACTTGTCTCCCAACTCTCCCTCCCCGGCCCCGGTCCGCCGCCGGCGTCCGCTGCAATGGCACAGCAACCAAGAACTAAGTACTCGATCAGCTAGCAGCAGGCGCGGCCAACACCGTACCGTGTACAGCAGACTCGTAGCTAGCTAGCTGAGCTTGAGCTCTGGCAGCTGGCGGCAGTTGCTATAGCCTATACTCCTCCTATAGCAGGTGGCTACCACCACTTGTGGTCAGATAGTCAGCTCGATCTATCCTAGCTAGGCTAGCGAGAGGGCGAAGGTAGAGGCCAGTAGCTGTGGTGACTGGTGGGTCGTGGCATGCAAGCATTGGCGGCGGAGCGACGACGTGCGTGTTGCTCAATGCAAGCGATGGAGGGTGGGGGTGGGAGGCATGTGCGTGCCCCGGTGTAGTAGCCGTGTAATAGTAGGGAGTAGAAGAATGGGGTGGTGGGGTCGGTCATGGGCGGAGGGGGCGAGTGGCCATGGCCGGAGCACCGGTGCCGCCGCTTTCCTCTAACGCCCGGACATCGGCAAGCACGAGGAGGATTTGGAGCCGGGCCGGACACATGGAAGGAGGGGGCCGGAGAGGATCGGAGAGGAGATCAGCTACTAGCTACCACCACTGCCAGTACCACCAGCGGCAGCTGATCGATGTGCTTCACCCTAGCTACTAGCTGGTGGTACTTTAAAAACGATCGAATCGGCCGTGGAGTGGAGCCTCGCTGCCCCTTCTTCTCTGCTCGCCTCGCCGGCGTAATAATTCCTCGGAAAACGATGGTTCCGTGCTGCCTCCTGCAACCTTGTAATTTAGTCCTGCCATGCCATCTCTTCTCTGGTAATAATATTATTAATATTCGCCGAAAGCAGCACTCCCGTACCTACATTCCAATTCAATCCCCCCCGGGCTGGCCTTTTTTTTTTTGCGTGCTTGGTTTTATTTATTTATTTATTTATTCAGTAAATAGAGAGAGAAGATATTTCAGTTCTAGAATATTTAATTATCTAGAATTGAATTTCACAGCAATTGTATATATAGAAATTGAATCTCAGAGGAATCAGTTCATTTTTCACATGAAAAAAAGAATCCTGTATTCCAAAGGGTCTATATTTGCATTGGTTAGGGTACATGAAGTGAAGCAGCGAGGTTCGCTGCTGGTTTATACCACAAATAATTGAGGGCTTTCTGCACATGCTTTAGGCGAGATTCCGAGCTTTTCTTTTTCCCTTGCTAGTTTTTTCTATCGCTAGAATACAACCTGCATCTTTTCCTTTTTCCCGTCACGCCGAGAGAGAGAGAGAGAGAGAGAGAGAGAAGAGGGTACCGCAAAATAAAAATTTGGCAGGCGAGCAGTGCAGTGCTTAAAGGAATCTCTTTTCCTTTTTCTTTTAGCTCTCGCTCCTTTTAATATTTTTATTTTTAATACTTACCAGCGCTCTACTCCAGACATTCCCCCTAGCCCCAGGGCGTGAATTCTCGATCTTCTAATCTAAAGACATCTATCTCTCTCCCCCCACATTGAATTGCGCGAGTTCGACCATATCATATTTGCCCCTTGCACGAGCTGTCCCCCTTCTTTCCCGATTGAATTTTCTTTCGAGCATCTTCATGAGAGATTTTGGTAAAAAAAAAACTACCCTCCAACACCTTATCTAAATGATTATCTAAATATAACTATTTTCTATTTCGAATTTTTCGCTAGTCAAATATATAAGACGAGAATGACTCTCTAGAGTACGTATGAGATATAGAAAAACTGTTGAAAATAAAAAGATATAGAAAGCGATTTTATGCAAATGACTCTCCAAATAATAATTTAGAAAATAAAATTTAGAAAAGCTCTTGGAGATGCTCTTAGGTTCACGCTTCTTTATTTGTAACTTGGTAAGGATATACTGATTAAACAACAATATGATGGATACTCCCTCCATTCAAAAGAAAATTACAATTCTTATTTTTTTTCACGAAAATGAACAATTTCAAGTTAGATTAAATCTATACAAAAAATACTAGTATCTATGATACTAAATAAATGATACTGAATAAACTTTAGAATTTTTTTTTACTTTGTTCAAATCTAACTTAGGAATTTTTATTTTGTTCAAATCTAGAGGGATTACGCACTACCAAGCTAAGGAGGACAGATAGGGAGGGAGACCTGGGGAAGACCGAAGACCAGGAGGATGTTCCTCGAGATTGGAGGCCGCTGCAGGGCAGGCAAGGCGCAGAAGGTTTCTTTCTTTGCCTTGGATTTTTTTTTTTTGAGAGGCGCCACACCTGGGGGGCGCCAAAGCCAGGTTCATAAATAAAATTTTAAAAATGTAAACTTGCATCGGGTCGAAGACCATGGTTGAAGCGGATTTTTTATCGGCACTTGGAGCCCGATTAAAGGCGGTGATCCGCGCCCGGCACAGGCACACCCGGCGTGCACGCACATCCCCGCGTCGCCACGCCGGCCTCGCACCTCGCTAAAAAACTACCCAGCCTTACTCTTTCCTTCTTGTTTTTAACTGACATGACAAGATAAACTGTTCGGCGTTTGGACTCAGTTTGACCCTGGTTTCACCGTTTCACCTGACGTAAAGGCCTGTTTAGATTATGGTCTAAAGTTTAGTTAGTTCAAATTGAGAACTAAAACTTTACACCAGTTTAGCTTATTCTTACTTGTATGGTCTAAAATATTAATTATGAGGATGGCTACTAAACTTTAGGTGATATTTTACATCTTCTATTCAAAGTCTCAAGAGCTGAAGTGATCTAAAGTTTAGTGGCTAAACCCCAATAAACTTTAGACCATGAGGTTCAAACAGGGCCACCATAGTGCTAAGTTGAGCCTCTAACTAAGGGCCAGCCAAAATAACCGGTTGAACTGGTGGCCTGTTCCAAAAGCGTTCGATTACGGTCGTTTCTCTTCCAAAATCAAAGTTACATGATTTTGAAGTTGTCAAAACTCAGTATGAAGTTGGTCACATAGAAGATTATAATAAGGCATTATAATAAATTAGAATATATATATGCCTGTAACTATCCACGGGACTCAAGTGACAATCGATCCATGTGCCCTAACCACTCTGTGATGATCACGCTGGTGCTCGTGACATTTTCCTAAAACTTATGTAATGTTTTCGCTCGTAGCACTGGCACACACGTGTGATATCTAGGACTGCATCCAATCAAAGGCAAGCACGGTGCACGGCCCTCCAGCAAGGACGCATGAATATGCAAAGGAATTTCATTATGAGGTCGCGATTATTTTTTGTACACCGCAGCATGATTCAGTGCTTGTTTCGGCGGTTAGCACCTGGCCCCTCCAATACTTGGAACAGGTTATACAGCTTCTTGTGGCAGACACTAAGGCCATGATTTTATTTTATTCTTTTTAATCTACAACTCCTGTGGTTACATGTCATGATTCTAACCAGGAATCAGTTGGCACAGCAATGTCTTTCAAAGGAATCATGATTTAGGTTTTTTTTTTTTTTTTGGTGAGCGTTCAACTAAATATAGGCTGGTACAAAAAAAAAGACTAAAAGACAAAATACATTTCTTTCACAACAATAAGTGAGCCTAATGATTATAGTCGTCTCCAGAATAGTCGACTAAAAACACTAGACATTTCTGTTTGAACCTAACCAGAAAACGAATTGACAGTCATTTATTATTTTCCACCTGAGCAAGTATACTTCACTTGGCAATGATGAGGTATTGGTACTAGAAATACGGATACAGCGTACCCTTAGTCCCTTACGTGTGGTCGGCCGAGCCTCAAGCCTGGACCATGGAAGGAGGAAAGTTGCAGGCTATCAGCTTGACAGCTGCAAGCCAACCCACTATTCAATACTGGTCCACATGGCACTTGCCAAGACCACGCTTTCTCTCATATCAAAAACTCAAAAAGAGATCCTCCATGTTCTTCTTTCCTGTGATGAGAGGGAAGATACTCCATGCTTTGCAAACATAAGAAAATGGAAAAGCTGGCCAAAGCTAAAAAGCTAGGGCTTGTCCTATCCCCACTACCAACCACTTACTACCTGGGTCTGACGTGTCATGGCCTGGATATGCACGCCTTTTGTGTTCTCTATGACTATTCTAAAAGCAATCAACTATCCAACCCAACCCAAAACCCCCAATTTGGCCTCCTCAGATTTGCTATATCGTCCCAAGGTGACCTTAGCAAGGGGGGCCCAACTGTTGAACACCCAACCTAACCCCACTTTTGCACAGTAGTATTATTCTAAATTTTCCAACACATCACCAATCCCTCCTTTTACTGGGCAATCAGGCATTCAGGCTTCTTAACAATGCGAAATCAGACTTTTCCTCCACTTGACAATGGTGGTGGCCAAATCGAATGCTTTGTGTTTTTAATTAGGATTATCAGAGAGCACTAAGCATATTCAAGGCATAAATCGGCTAGGAAAAGCATCAGGCATGGCAGATAATGAAATGGAATGGAGGGGAGCCAGGAAGACCTACCGTGCAGGCCACTAACACATGGAAAAGGAGCGGAGACGAACAAATTCCGGGACACCCCTGCTCAGTGGAAATGAATGGTGTCTGAATTGACTGCTGCTGCAGTCACAAAACATAGTCGGCAAATCATTACAGAAATCTCTGCATGGTAGTGAAATTCTATAATTCAGTAGCTGACAGATTAGACAAAAATATGTGTTTTTTTCACCACAAAGTTTACTGGCCTTGATTAAAAGGGCATAAGCAAATCATCGAATAATACAAGGCTCAAGATACCCCTGAACTGATTGCTGCCACACAGATGTCCGATTCAGCGACAAAAAAGGAAATGGCCCCATCCTTTGAGGCATCTGGGATAGCTGACAGATCCTGTGACAGGATGTATTTGATTAACATATGTTCCGTAGATGATGAAGTGAAAAAGACAGTGAAAGTCATCTGTGGCTGACTTACAGGTAGATAGGTATCCAATCAATCGTCTGTCAAGATCAAAATGCTGGCAAAGAAGTTTCTGCAAGAAATACACAGGCACGATATTAACCATCACATAATTGATTTTCATGCTGGGCCATTGAGAATGACTCGATAGCTAACTGAAGTTTCAGGAGTTCGATCATTGGCATGTCAACAAGTTGGTCATGACTCACCACAGTACTTCGATTGAAGTATAAAGCCGGATAATCAACCCAGATGTAATATCGAAACTAAAATGAAAGTGAACCGGAGTGTCAAACTGTACTCCTTGTTGTCTTCTTACACGCCATTCTTTAGGTTATTAGGTAGGAACCGGAGTGTCAAACTGTACTCCTTGTTGTCTTCTTACACGCCATTCTTTAGGTTATTAGGTAGGCAATATTTCATTACTTAACTTCCACCAATATGCTTTTGTGTTTCCTTAACCCCACTATCCAAACTAGCTTATCTTCCAGCTACCTTTTCCATTACAGGATCATGGTTATCTCTTATCCGCCAATTAGAATAACCAGCCACACCAATAGTACACTGCCAAAAAAATGCTTAGGGTGTGCTTCGTTTAGGGGCGGGACAGAGTGTTTGGTTTTGGAACATGTGGAATGGAACCATCCCTTGGAGTTGGAGGGTATATTCTCCTAAGATGCTGTCCCTCAGAATCGGTCGAACCATCTTGTCCCCTCCCGACAGTTATTGTTCCGTTCATATTTCTTCTTCCGCCTGCTTCGGTCCTTCTTCCTCCTCCATGCACGCCGGACGCTGCACCATGACACTGCGTGCCCCACCGCGCGCCCCCACTGCACCCGACGCAGGCCCCACCGTGCCCTGTGTATAAACAGCAATGCCAAGGCAGCCAGAGCTGAGCGGGGGCGTCGATCTGGGAGGAGACGAGCAGGGCCGGTCGGAGCTAAGTAGGGGCGGACAAAGAGGGAGGAACCAACCAGGGTGGTCAAAGCGGGAGGAGCCTAACAGGGGCGGCCAAAGAGAGAGGAGCCGAGCGGGGGCCCCGATCTGCCGTGACCATGGCCGCCAAGCTACAGGAAGAAGATGACCAGGAGATAGTTTGGTGAGGGGGTGCGGTGGAGCCAAGTTGGGCGTGGTGGCAGCGCCCATGGAGATGCTATGCTCCACTAACACTTGGGCCACACACCGACGGTGCCAACCGTTGGTTGACAGCTTCTTGTCTGTGTCCCTCTTCACTCCCTCAACCAAACAAGAAACAAGGATGATTCTGTCCCTAGAACCAAACAAGCTATTCGGATCACCTCACATGTTGATCCAAACGTCAGAAGTAATGTAAACTCATGTAGGTTGATCCACAAAAAGGGAAATACAATAAACCATAAAAACAAAAGGTGATGAAAATAACCTTAGTAACTTTTGGCACAAATACTTTTGATTCACTTGTGATTTCTGGAAACCGAGAAACTTCAGTCACCTTGTCAAACAATATGTAAGTGGGAAGATGATCTGTTCAAAGAAATCAAGTCAAGAGTTAATAGAGCACATAAGACTGAAATGCAAGCACCCCAAATCTCCAACCCAAAAGATAACAGTAAAGAATGAAGCAGATAAATGAGGCAAAAAAAATTTACCCCACATGGATATCCCAAATTTTGCTGCAGCATTTGGGAAATGCCCGAGGTCAATTATTCCAAAAGAGATGTTCTTGTTCGAGTACCTGCATTAATAGAATGTGAAAATGCAAACTGGTAGAAAAACATGAACCATGTTATGTTCAGGACAAAAAAGTACTCTGAATAGTTTCTTAATCTAACTTGGAGAGATCAGTTAAATAGTATATTTCAAGAGCAAATAATGGTGAGTGCCATGCAACTGCAAGAAAAGAATGATACGGAAAATTTAATGCTTTCAGTTGAGTCTCAAACTCCCATCATGGCAATGAGATTTTGTTGTAAGATCTTAATACTACCTTACAGCACAGAATGGAAACTCCGCAAGGTAGTAAATAATCAGAAATTTCAATAAACACTTACATAATAGAAAGTTCAGGCAGAACGCTGCTTGCTTGTATACATTTTGCTGAAAATGAAGTTCGGAATTCTACCTGTTTGCATTGAAATAAAAATATCAAGTCATCAAAGAACCAGGGAAATTAAAACACACACCTAACTTTATGGGCAAGAAACTTCTGGGTAATTCTTAAAAAAAGGAACTCCTACAAGTTCCCTCACTAACCAAAAGAAAATGAGAAGACTCCAAACTTCTTAAGGTGGTCAGGTTTTGATACTGTGGCTGTCAAAGTAGACAAACTATATTTTTAATCATATGCACTAAAGTTACAGTCTCTAAATTTAGTTGCGCAGTTGGGCAAGGAATTCCACTGGTTGCTATCAAACCATACGAAATTCTTCTTAGGCTCCTAATCCTTCCATAAGATGAGTGACACATTTGTAACAGTTGTAGGTACCTACAGGCTACAAGCCTACAAGCCTTGACCAAATAATAAAGGGGGTAGGAATTTACTGGAAATTTGGAGATAATGATATTAGAATTTCGCTTAAAAACATGTAAAGAAATTACCAGCCAAAATCTTGATGTTGGCTCTTCAGTTAGCAGACTTTCAAGTTGCAATGGGGTCAAGTGATTTGAATGGCCTGTGTGAAAAGTAAAATATCAGTGCAACTGAGAGAAACAAAGGCAATGTTTCAAATTGGGGTAGAAAACAAAGGATGGATACAAATACTTCTGGATTAGGTAAGAAAATGACAAGCAGTTTGTTTAACAAATAGATATGCTTTTCACATTCATACTGTCACATGATATTAAAGAGAATATTTGATGCCGTCGCATTTTAGCTTTTAATGTGTAAACGAGCACAAACATAGGAAAAAAAATTATGCCACACGCAAAGTCAAACAAAAACCAATGCTGAAATATAATTTCCAAGCATTAGTACACATGCTCGTTCTCTATTCAGCTGGAAAGTTTATCTAAAGTAGTAAAGTACCAAGGCTTGCAATATTGGTAATCCCAGTTAAATCAATTTATTTCAGGACAATCCAGTCTAGGAACATCACATTAAAAACTGGTAGATCAATTTGTGAACAGATATGGCTCATCAACTGCACTCAAAGTCACAAATAAGATAGATCCAGCCAAAGTCTGCTCCACCCTGAATATAGGACAGTGGACATGTTCCATTCAGTAAAGAACCAGTTACCACCAAGGCACCAATGCAAGCACTCATTAGTTCAATTTCATAACCAGTTCAGAATTTGTACAAGAGAGCTCTGAGAAAACTGACAATAAAAATGCCGCATGCAGTGATTACCTAATGATTGATTTGCGACCACTTTACCAAATGTAAAACTTCTTATACTGGTATAACCCATCACAAGCCATTAACTAGTAAGTTCCAGATGCTTTTTTCTGTTTGCGAAAGTTCCATATGCTTTAGTCTCATGAGATGCGTGAGTAAAATTTAGCTAAAAAAACACGTTAACAACGAGCAACCCAAGGGTGTAAATAAGGATACAATCATATAAAATATTAATTCAAAGCATAGTATCCAACACTTGAGAATACAGTTCTCAGCTGTCAAAGAGTTACTTGATACAAACACTCTATTCATACAAGACATGTACTTATAATATTCTATACCCTATATGAGCATGCATACCTAGGCCGTCATAAGGTGGCTGTTGAGCTACAGCATATATAACTGCAGAAGGAAAGAAAAATAAGCACAAGTTATGACGAGTCCAAAATAATTATCAGAACCTAATAACCGAGATATTTATAAGTCGGTGACTAAGGAAATAATGAAAGATAAGGAGGAGCAAGTAGCTAATCTAGATCCAGCACATCCCACATCAGCTGTAAGAAGACTATTATTGAACTTCCTACTTTCCAGTATGCGTAGCATAAGACCTCTTATAACAAAAGCATGCAGTTCATATTGTGTGGCAATAATTAAGTGCAAAACCAGGCTACGAACAACAATGAGTAATCAGAACTAGGCAACTAGCCAATAAGAACTATTGAGGTGTTCATCAGCCTAAATAGTAAATAGCAGACTTCTTTTCAGGGAATGAAACAGCAGGACAGACAAGATTGTCCTTCCTGCTTACAGAGCAGGAGCCCAATCAGGGGGAACTATCTTTATAATTTGACAGCACATTGAAACCAGCTCTCCTTAGACAAACTCTTCTCTCCTGATGGAGCGATGGGGTAAAGAATTTTCTATAATTTCAGGAAGGAAATCCAGAGCTCTAATCTAAACAGTTTGGCATGGGTTAATTAGGGCCCACGCCCCAGCCACCCTCAGGGTAGCTATCCTGGACATGAACTTCACAGATCCAGTTATTCAGGAGAAGACTGAATTAGTTACAGTCTATGGATACAAGTTCAGATATGCTGGTCAATAATTAGATTGATAAATATCATCCGCCATCTGTGATAAACAAACATACCAAGAAATCCCAGAAAGTAGGCAAAGACCAGCCAATAATCAATAACCAAAGTAACTGCCAGCAATAAACCCTACAACATGAGGGGACAAAAGAAAAGGAATCAGATTGCGAATTCCACAAATATTAACTGCAGTATTGAAACTAGATGCTCTACAGTAACCTGGTTCTATGAAAGAAAACCACAAGATTATTATTTCATTTGGGGTCAATGACAATAGATAAGAAAACAGGAGCATCCCACATCAACACACCTTCGCATAAAGCAATGAGTCAGCAATGAATGTTTCCCAGGTTTCCTCTTTCACAATCTGCTGAGCATTAACAATTTAATTAGCGAAACAAACATCATAATGAGCTTTTACACAATCATCATCCCATATCAAACAAGAAGATGTGCATTTGATGGTGAAAAGTATAATTCCTCGCTGTCCCCCTTTTGTGGAAGACTCCCATATCAAACAAGAAGATTGTGCATTTGTGCATGTGGACAGCGAAGCACAAAAACAAGAAAAATCCACCTAGAAAAATTATTTTCTTATGAACCAATGTGTAACCTCAGCTATGAGCATTCATCAGGCATGCAAATAATCCACTTCCAGCAAAGGAAAAAAAAAAGAAGGAAGGAAGGCATGCTTGAGACTCTATCCATATTTGCCATAAATATGGGGAAGTATCACACAAGGAATAGCAAGAAATTCCTATAGCATGTGGATAATCGACTTCCAACAGCAAAAAGATAAGGCACAAGCGAATCTATATGCATATTTGCAATAGGAGAAAGTATCCCACAAGGAATAGCATAGCATTGGCTCTCACATCTCAACCTGCATTGCTATTACTTCAACTGATCTTGCATCTTCAATATGATGCAATCTAACCTCATAGCAAATCTAATTCTACCACAAAAGCAATTCATGTAATGGCCTAACAATGTGACCCTTTTCTTTTTCAATTTACTGGGACATCAAATTCAACACCTCAAGTTGCAGGCTGTCAGGCTGACTAATTTATAAATGGAAAAATTAGAAACACACAAAGTCCTTGCCCATGTAACATAACAAATATGAAAGCACACATAACAGCATTACAATCCACGTTTCAGAGCAACAGCTGTACCTACTGGCTACTCCCACCAATTTTAACACCAAATCCAAGCATACTATTCAGAAAATAAGCTTGCAAAATGGAATTCTGGTTGGAATTGATCATCGCACCTTCACTACGAAGAGCACGAGGAACACGAGCACTGCCTGGATCTCCTGCAAAACCAAACACATCAACACCGATTCGCTCGCATGAGCCAACACAACTCAACAACCAATTGAATGACTCGATCCGGATCGGGCACACGGGGATCTCCGAAGCTTACCCGACGGAGGAGGCGGTCGTGGAGTTCGCCTCCGTTGTCGGCGGAGAGCGCCGCGCTGCGGGCCGCGAAGTAAGAGAAGAAGGCGAGGAGGTGCAGGAAGTAGTAGGGCTCCGAGATGGCAGCGTCTAGCCACGGGAATGGGTGAGTCTGCCGCGCCGCGCCGCCGCTCGCCGCCGGCGCCGACGCCTCCGTCGCCGTCGCGACCTCCATTTTATTCAGAAGCGACGTATGAGTTGGCGTATCCCCTGTTCAGCGCCTTCGAGCCAAACGTTAGTAGTCCGACATGTGGGCCCTGAAGGTCTGGGGTCCACATGTTGGTGACACAGACGTTCTGTTTGCCTCTTCGCATTCACACGCGCGAGGCTTCCAAAAACCCAAGGCGCACTCGACTGTGGAACTCGCTCTGTCTGCTAGGGTTTCATCTCTCGCCGCCGTCATGAGTGCCTCCAGGCCGGACCACCGGCGCCACCACCCGCCGTTCCTGCGGGACCTGTCGTCCCCGATCTCCTCGTCGTTTCGCCTCCCACCGGCCTCGATGCGGCGAGAGACGCAGGCCTCCACCCCGCCGCCGCCGCCGCCGCTGCTCTCCCTCGACGACCTCTCCCACCAATCCCCCTCCCCGCACCCGGCCACGCCTCCGCAGGCGACTGCGACACCCTCGCCTCAGCCCTCGCGTGGTGCCGGCCTCTTCTCCTCGCCAATGCGGTCCAACGGCTCGCCGGCCCCCTCGGCGTGGTGGACCCCCTCGAGGGAGGAGAAGCCCAGGGAGGGGTCACCGATGGATGGCGTCGTGCAGCACCAGCAGCAGTCCCCGACGACGCCGTCGGGTCAGCAGTCACAGCAGCAGAAGGTAGCGCTGATCACGCTGCCGCCTCCCAGGGAGGTTGCGCGGCCGGAGATGCCGAGAGATTCGGCTCCGGCTGCTGGCCGGGTCGACGAGGAGGAATGGGTCACCGTTTTCGGGTATGTGGCCTCGTCCCCAGCTAATTCGATGCAATGGGTGTGCTAGGATGTGTGGATTGTTGTATAATTTGCTGCATTGGATTCATACAGTTGTATGTTTTGTTTTGTAATTAAATTAGTCTAGTAACTATATGTCCAAGTGCATTTGGAATTGGTAATGTTTCTTAAAAACTCATCTGATGTTGCCAGAGTTTCCCTTTGAACATAACTTCCAAGAATTTCGTATCATCAGTGTATGGACCTCGTACCCCTAACATAGCTCTAGAGATTCAGATGACATAGTACAATAGGCTACAAGGTTTTGATGCCTACATTACCAACATGACCTTAACAGGAAACAACAGATTGGTTTCCTGGTTGAAACTAACATGATTTTGACCGTTTGTTATGTTGCATTTTCATTGTTAATCCTTGAAGCAGACAAGCAAGTCACAAAGAGCAACTTTAGAGGTCATGGGTAGAGTCTGCTAGTATAGTTGTAAACCAGGATGCCTTATATTTTGTTGATGTACACTCCCTCGGATCATATTCTGCTAAGTCTATGTGATAGAGTGATGCAATGCTCATATCCAACAGATTGGTTATCTTCTCCCATGATAAGGCTTGCCTTTTGTTATCGTCATACTGACAAAGTTGGCAAAATGTTGGTGGGGAATGGAAACATGCATTATGTATAGGGTGTTGAGTGCACAATTTTTCAAACTTAGGAGGAAAATCCCAACAAATATTAATCAGGCAGTTTTAGGATCTCTTATCTTGTAATGATTCAGTATGTATTTTTCCTGATCTACATTTACGTGCACTGCTGCACTATACATTAGCCTAAATGTTCTAATATAGGTGTCTACAGTTCCTCCATCTGTTATAAGGCGCGTAGGATTTGGAAAAAAACAAATATTTAGAAGCGTACTTTTATGTTGATTATCAATTACTCTTACTTGTGACAGCAATTACTTCAAAATTAGGTTGTTGGAATGTTAATCTGTTGATAAAAAATTTATGTACTAAGCGTGCATATAATTTGAGTAATCATTGGTCAAAATCTATAAAGTTACTTTTTAAATCCTAATACACCCAATATTTCGAAACCGAGAGAGTACTTTGGTTGATCATGTATTTTGAAAAATCATGCAATCCATAAGCCGTATGCCCCTGCACGCTTGATTCTCTCAGCATCTGATTAACTTGAATAGATCTGATGGTTGGATGACAGTGGTGTTATTGTTATAATGTATTACAGCTTTATTAATCTTCCACCTTATTTCTTTCAGATTTCCGCCTGGTGATACTAACATGGTGCTGCGAGAATTTGAGAAGTGTGGGATAGTCTTGAGACATGTTCCTGGTCCAAGGGATGCAAACTGGGTGCATATCTTGTATCAGGTAACTATATATTTACAGCTCTACTGTTTGAGCACTGATAACCCCTAGACATTTGCTACCTACTTTTTATAGATAATTGTCCCTGAGAATAAGCACAAAATAAACCATGTCATTTGCTGTACTAGCTAGACTTTATAGGTTATTTGGGAAATTGTTGAATGAAAGTGATCCCTGGGTATGGCTAATTCAAGCACCAAAATTAAAATGCTATTGGTGGCTTTGTTTACTTCAGCAATAATGTTCTTTTACTTATTTGATCTATCTAGTTAGTAAGTGGAGCTATTTGATCTATTGAATAATATTCTCACATAATAATATTAACCGACTAGAGCATTCTGTTATCATAAAAGCAACTAACCACGCATTTTCTGGCTAGCCTGTTGTTTGGGATTGCTGTAAACAACACTTTGCATAGGTTTGACAAAAAAAGTTTTTTTGTTGATCCACCTCAGATTTCCATGTACAAGATAGCGTTGGGATTTGGAGTTTCTTGCTCATATTTCCCTTTTTATCACCATGTATTTTACAGTATATTACAGATTTTATTTACTCTCTGTTATGGGACAGTACCTTATGATGCCTTTGTTTTCTGACTACCAGCAATAGCTTTTTCTAGTTGGACTCACTCTGCTTAAGATCGCAGTTATCTTTGCTGTTATCAGTGCAATTATCTTTGCTGACTTGTGTGTTCTGTTTTTTCTTATGTTCAGAGCCGTCATGATGCACAGAAAGCACTTGCCAAACATGGGCAGCAGTTAAACATTGTTCTTATTATTGGTGTGAAGCCAGTGGATCCATGGCAGCGGCAATACCTGAATGAGAACACCAACGAGAACTATCAGGGCAGTGCTACAATCACATTTACATCGCAACCTGTAGCACCAAGTGGATTTGCAACCAGGAACGCACTAGCACCTTTACCTAGCAACTCTGTGCCAAATGGCAGCTGCAACGAGAGCAACCGTGGCGCATCTGGGGCCATTGCTTCGCCTACAAAATCTGTCTTGTCCAAAGTTATGGACTTGATGTTTGGCCTTTAAGTTGCATTGTTCACTCAAATGGTGGCAACTTTTTTTGTTCCTTTTGGAAATTCTAGGCCAAAATGAGGTTCACTTATCGATGTTACAGTAAAAACATTATTTGGTCACCGTGGTTCGCACTTTGTATCATTGTGCAGAGTGTTATGCTGTTATCTTATTCTTTCGGCTTCCTACCATGATATGGTGTTACAAGCTAGCAGGGTAGCGAAGGTCAAACGGTTGTATTGATGCAGTGAATTATGTCAGATAGATTATGAGATCTCATGATCATCGATTGTATTTAGTTAAACATGCCCGCGTCCTTTATAAAGGATTTGAGCTAGGGAATGCCATGTCTTCAAAAGTTAAATTTGAAATGGAATATGAATTGTTCCCCTCGCGGAAACAAGGAATCTATATAATCCTCTGTTCCGCTGTTCTCTGCATCTTGCTCGAACAAAACGATGGGATTTGACCTTTTGTTTTTGTCAGCTAGGCGTAGGGTGGGTTTTCGCAGACATTCTCGAGGCTACTACATGATAAGGTCACTCACAATGCAGACTCTATCATAGAGTCTAAAGTTATTTATTACCTCGAACAATGTGGACTTAGAGTCCAAATAAGACTTGGAGTCTTATTTTTTCTACCTCTTTCTTCAATAAATATACTGCCACATCAGTAAAAATATCATAAATAATATGTAATTAATTGTCTTAGACTCTGTGATAGAGTCTTGCATTGTGAGTGCCCTAATGGAACACTGGAAAGTAAGCATTAAAAATCAGTTTATCAGAATAAGTGGTCAAAGTTGACTTCTATCGAAAGTGGTGTTGAAATGCTCAACGTGCATAAGTCAAACCATCCTCACTAATAACATTACTAGTACTACAAAGTACCTGTTAAAATTATATGAAACCGCTCAGTTGATGAGACTTGCAATTAACAATTTATAGTACGGCCCTGCGCTTCCAAGTCTGAACGCCAGCACGTTTTTTGGACAAATCAACGACAAATAGAGTACAAAAGAAATGTCAACATGAAATATTTGTTAAACAGCGTTACAAAACCTGCCCCAAATGGTAGTCTTTGCTCCTGCAAATAAAATTACTAGATGTCAACGAATCACCAGTACCTGCATGAAAAGAAAAGGATTATCTTTGAGAGTTAACTAGTATATACAGTAATAAAAAAGAAAAGAATATTTCCAAGCTGGAACATATAGTCCCCATATATAAATAAATGATTGATTTAATCAGGAAGCGGCAAAAGTGTCCTGCACATATATAGCCAACTCTCTCCAGTCTTCAGATACCGTACAGTACAGCTTTGTATTTTTATAGATCCTATATACTCTATGTTTTTGTCTTGTTGCCAGTACATGAATAATTAGCAATTGTTTAAATATGTGGAAACAGTTTGAGCACGTACCTCAATCGTATTGTTTAGTGCCGCCAGAGGAAAAAAATGTTATTTATTAAACCATTCATATCCATTATTGAAGTGTTGTTGTGACACAAACGTCCCAACAGAAACGGAGAGAAGGCAACTTGAAACCACGATGTTCAGAGAGAACTCCAGAACCCATTTATCAAAAAAATCTGCCTTTGTTAACCAAACCAAGTTTGTTTGGTCACTAATGCTGAACAATCATTGTTTCAAATGTGGTAATTAACGACCTGACTGGATCTTAGTAAGCATATAGTTTAGCCCAAACCTGCATGATCAACGGCATTAAGAAAGACTCTGAAGACTATTATGGTAAAGCCAAAATTTAAGCATAGATAGATGCATTTGGAGGCAGATATCGGTATCAAACAGTTGGTAGTGGTATTCGAAACACTTTTGTGCATGCATCACATAGACACATACAATCATTAAGTTTCTTTCTCATTGATAGAGCCGGCGCCATCTGATGGTTGCAATATCTATCAGCATTAAATCTCTCTGAAGAAAAGGAAATGCTAAGCTATCAAAGCTTAATCGGAGTATTAATTTAACATTGACATTCCTCATGACCCAATCGGAAATGCGGCTGGTGGCGACACTTGTCCAATATCGCTTGGGGCCAGGTAATCGTTGACTGGGTCGTGGGCTCGCAGTTGACAGGAAATGATGATGGCACAACTAGAAATCGAAAGAGAGAGAGTACACAAAGAAATAGATTAGTAGTTTATTTAATTCTTTTATAAACCATGTCTTTGAGTTGATTATTTTCATTGTTGTAATTAAAAACACGCTTTGTCTTGCATCTAGGAGACATCCTACTCAGGATCAACACTAATTAAGTATGCAATTAGGTCGTAGACGTGGATACTTACACGAGCATGAGGGGTGCACTATCTATAGTGTTATCTTGACACCTGTTGTTGTTGTTGTTGTTGTTGTTTATTTTAGTATAGTTAACAAACCATAATATATTGTTTAATTATGTCTTAATGCATGCATGTGTACTTGTTGTTGCACAATGAAATAAAAATAGTACATACATTCAAAAATAAACACATTGGTATGTACAACGGCATGCCGTTTTATATTTTGTCAAAGCAAATTTCAATATGGAAGTTATTACCCGTTAATTGTCAATGTCAACAACGCCTTGTATTTAGAATGCATTTTGTTGATTTGTCGTTGCAAGTCATGTGTGTTGAGTTGTTCATTTAACTAGCTAGCTACAACGTAGGAGTACATACCTAATGAATTCAAAATTCATGTTTTGAAAGTCTATCTAGAGGAAGAGATAAGAAAACAGAGTCAACATTTTGCGATCCTCTACTGAGCAGGGTAGTGTTTCTCACAGGTACGCATTGGCTGAAGAAATGTTATTTTCCTTAAGGCTGGCCTTTTTATCTGTTAATAATAATTAAAAACAAAATTATGTAGGGAACCTTTCAAGCATTAACTTGTTCGCTGTATTCGATTTTGACTCTGTTTCCTCACAACACGTGTTACAACCTGCAGCTCTTGATTTATACAAAATAGCCAGGAGAGCGATATAGCTGGGCTCTGTATTCTCTGCATCTCATCTCACCAAGAAAAAAAGTCCGAATGAAATAGCCCACCGTCCCCCTTTTCCCCGGTTCTTGAAGTAGGGATATTGTTTTCTACGTAGCTATTTTCAAGCATTAACTACAATGGGAATGCTTTTTTTTTCTAGTTTTTTTTTCCTTTGCTCCTCTGTCAAAGAAAGGGAATTCAGTTAGTTAGTGGCACTCATGTACAGGATCTTTGTAATCCTGAGGTAATCTATGGCCGGCGTACACGTGTACCCCAGATGGCAGCTTCTCTGTCGAGCATATCCCCTGTCGTCGAACGATACTCCTACAGCTACAGCTACAGCAGCACAGTAGTTTTCAAGACCGTTAACACGGTGCGCACACGGAGACACAGGTGTGTGGTTTGCATGTCCTCGCCATGTCTGTCCGTGGCACGACAGTAGTGCAAGCGAAGAGGAGGAGGCACTTGGCACTCCACGAAAACGACGACGACCCTTGTCCTTGGTCTGTGCAGCGCAGCGCAGCCAGCGACAGCGAGCGAGCCAGGCCAACCCCTGCGAAAGCGCGAGCCTCGTCGAATTCAGATCCAACACGGTGGCGCCTGGATCGCGAGCCAAACGCAGCGGCACGAACACGGTGGCGGAAAACAACGCCAAGGGAGGAGGAGGAGGAGGAGGAGGAGGAGGAGGAGGAGAGGAGGCCTGGAGGGGCCGGGCAGCAGAGATGCACGGCCAAGCCATTGCAGGGGCTGAGATGATCTGAGACAACTGTGACGTCCATCCCTACCACCACGATCAGCTCGCTGTTCGTTGCAGACTTGCAGTCGCAGAGCAAGGGCAGCAACGCCTCCGCACGGCGCCATTCAGCTGGATTCGTAGCGGCGATCTGAACTGTGGCCGGGCGGCCGTCAGGTGCGCCCGTGGAAGGAGACAGAGATATGTTTCAGACAGCTGGTTCCGGATCGATCGCCTCAATAATGCCTCTGCCTCCTGAACTTCCTTGCAGGATTAAGGTCTGTCGTTCGTGCCGCCTATGATGAATTGCTCGCACCTGCCTGGTGGAGTTTCGTTTAAAAATTCAAAAGCTTTTTTTAAAAATATATATATCCTTCCGTTCAGCGCGCCAATATGTCCTCCCGGTTGAGGTTCAGCCAATCATTCGGGGGACCAAAAATCTCCGTGGGATCTCTGAGTTGTGCAGACTGCAGACTAATCGGGTCAATGCTTTGCAATTTCCGTTCAGGTACGCATGCACACGCAATGACACAAAAGGTTCAGCATCCGGTCCGAATCTGGTTCCATACTGTAAACCTGTTGTTTAATCTCTTTCCTGGCTAACAGTCTCCCTCGAAGACAATTACAAGCCAGTTATTTTGAAAAGATTACTTTTTTTTTCCCTTGCATTAGGTATTTTTATCTTTTTTTTTTCTGGGACTGAGAGAGACTAACTAAAAAGGAATAGAAAAGTTTGACTGGTGAATTTGACGTTTCGATCCACCAACAAAAAATGTATATGGATATGGCCTGTTTGGATCGTGACCTGGCAAGCAACCTGCATGTCATTCACCAGGCAGCAGGGATCCCGGCTACCAAGCGCTTTAGAACGACGGCTTGGGAAGCTGCCTGGTCAGGCAAGAGGTTTCCTGGGCGCCAAACCAAACAGGTAGATAATGGTTTGGTTGGTGCTTGGTTACTCGTGTTGTGTATAGAGTCTTGTCTTTGTGAATTATGGATAAAAAAGTGCCCCGTTATTTATACCGGCCGATCAAGCGATGGCCATCCTCCAAAATTAGTCTAGATAGATATAGTACGTGCAAAAGAAGATTTTTTTTCCCTCTTTCCACGAATTGATGTGATGTTTTTATAGCTATACGGATACGGCGTTGCAGTTGCACCCTAGCTACTAGTAGAGAAATTATGGCTCCTCTAGTTATCAAGTCACTGTGACAAGAACGCTTATGTAAAAAGTCAATAACTTGTTGTAAGGCAATGTGACTAGTGCGAGAAAATAGATGGCATTTCACTTCATGGGTAGCAAGTAAGGAGATTACTTACCATGCTGGACCAAGCAAATGTCACTTTCATATTATTAGTACTGGATTTATTAGTTTGCTCGAGTGTGTTTGATGGGTATACGTAGCTATAGCTATTCATCATGGCATTGCAAAAGCCAACAATGTTATATCTGCAGCCACGACACACCTAGCATCATATCGAAAATCCGTAATAGTGTCACGACACATGTCATTGTAAATTAAACTCTTTTTTTTTCTTTACATGGATCTCGCATTTTCTTTCACTTACTAGCTAATTTTACCCCCACATCAAACAAAGACAATCCAACAAAAAAAAAGATAAAAAGTGAAAAGAAAACAAAAACCACACAAAGCAGAAACCAAAACGATGAAGGCCATGTACAAACGGAGGAGAGAGCCTAGTAGCAGCAGCTAGTAGTCCCACAGGAGAGGGAGAGGGTGGAGGAAGCCGACGGCGGCGTCGAGCCCATCGCACGGCGTCCACGTGTGATCGGACGGCGGCCCCCCGAACTCCACCACGTCCTCCACCCACAGCGGCGCCAGCTCGTCGAACACCAGCTCGGCGGCCATCTCTACGGGCTGCCGCTCGTGCTGACGCTGAGGCTCCGGCTCGGGCTCGGGCTCGTCGTGCGCGGCAGCGCCGTCCGTGTCCGCCGCGTCGCGCGTTGAGGAGGACGAGGAGGAGGAGGGCGAAGAAGAGCCGCCGGAGCCGGAGCCGGAGCCGGCGCCGTCGGAGTGCATGTGCATGAGCGCGGCGCGCGCGGCGGCGGCCTGGACGTCGCGCGGCGCGAGGGATGCCGGGCGCGGGAGGTGGCGCGCGAGGTCCGGGAAGTTGAGCACGGCGCGCGCGCCCTTGATGCTGAGCGCGGCGACGTCGTGCGCGCGCGCCGCCATCTCCGGGCACGGGAAGGTTCCCAGCCAGATGCGGGACTTCTTGCGGGGCTCCCTGATCTCCGACACCCACTTGCCCCACGCCCGCATGCGGACGCCGCGGTACGCCGGGGCGGAACCGCTTTCGCCGCCGCCGTTTGAGCGCGGGCGCTTCTTGCCGCTGACAGCAGCTGCGGCAGAGCAGGGCGCCGCCGCGCGCGGGCTGGTGGACGTGGACGGGTCGGACGAGTAGGAGGACGTGGACGAGGTGTCGGAGCTGAGCTCGCTCATTGCCATTTAGGAGTACTATACAGCAACACCGAGCTAGCTTAGTCCGAGCCGATCGATCGTCGGCGATGCTCCCGCGCCGCCGCGCGAGGTGGAGCAGTCGATCGTGTATGTATGTATATGGTCGAGCAAGAGATGGAGACAGAGAGAGGTGGTGCAATGGTGGCTGCTGGCTAGAGGTAGGTGTGTAGAGAGAGGAGGGAGACGGACGGACCGGACGGGGGGTTGCTGGGTGTATAAGTAGGCGACGGGAGGAGAGGAAGAGGAGACACGACAGGGGATCGGATCGGAGACCCGCGCCGCCCGCGCGACGCGTCAGGTGTGCGAGGGATCGCCCGCTCGGTCTCGCGCGCGCGCGCGCAACAGTAGTGCCAACAGCGACGCGGCAGCGGACAGAGCGCTGCCCTCGCCATCGATGGCCATTATTATTGCCGATGGATCGACATGGACGGCGCGAGTCTCGGTCTCAGGGGGGCGCTGGCTGACTGCAGACTTCAGACGTACGTGTCCATGCCCTGTGCTCCAACGGCGGCCGTCTCCGACGCCGATCTGATCGGCGACCCCGCTGGGCAGGCATTTACTGGTCAACTCGATGGATCGATCGCTGGGATCCATGCATGTCCGGCTGGCCGGCACGCGAGTGCATGCGGTGTGGTCGCGCGCACGCTCTCGCCATCCCGCCGCCATTATCAACCCATATCGGACACTTCCTTCTTTCATTCCAAGCATCCAACGCGCCCATACGATTCACTACTGTCGTTCCACAACACACATGTACTGTACTGCTATTTACTACAGCATTTTATTTATCTAAAATAGGCGGTACGGTGGGTGACACTTTGAATTAGTTGATTAATTAGTCGATCGATTCATGCATCAGATCTTTTGGGGTTGTAATGCTAGCTACGACATTGGTGGCAATGCAAGCTACAGTACCGCCGGGGTAGGCGACAGTGACATGGCATCGATCGATCGGTCGACGACGACGAGTTCATTCAGATTTCAGACAGACAGACAGACAGATGTTCAGGCACAAAGGTCCCTGTCGATCGTCTCGCTCTCGCGTCAGAGACGCTCGCTGCGCTGCTCCGATTCCCTTCGGCGATCCCAGTACATGGAAAGCTTTGGCCGGAAAACGTACATTTTCTCTGTTCAAATGTAAAGCATAGCCAGTAGAAGGCCACAACTGCACAGTGCGTAGTTGCCCTAACTAATCTCTGTTGATGATGCATGCAACAGCCAGCCAACAGGCGGTACATGTACTACTACTCACATCACATGACCACCAATTAATTTCTTATTTATTCTATGCAACAGTGGCGCAACACTGTTGCTTAGTCATGGGTAACCCTGACAGAATTGAAGATCATGGAGGGATACCACATCGATCGATCGAATCTCTTCTTTTTTTTCATAAAAAAAAACATGTTCCAGAAATTGGCGCCTGATCGATCGATCGACCATTAACTCTGACGACGAGTCGATCGACCACGACCAGATAAACTATTTTGTGAGCAGTGGCATGCATCTCGTCAGGCGGGCGTCGCCATGCAATGCAAATATGCAAATGCATGCATGCATGGCCCGTGGCCGCATGCTGTTTTCATTGACACATCATGACCTTGTTGGCTTCCCAACGAGACAGCAACATGGCCTGCCTGCCTCTGCGTCTGCCTGCCGCGCCGAGCTTCACTCTTGCATGCTAGTATACAACCTCGATAGCAGGGCAGGCAATCATTCATGGCCTACCAACCAAAACCCTACCTAGCGCAGCAATGCAAGATCGATCCAAGAAGCGTGGGCCGTCGGCAAAAATTTCCCGTTTGTCAGAACGCGGAGCCAGTGGATCGATCCATCGATCGATCATGGATGACACCAGCTGATTAATCTCCGGGGCCCCAGATGGTTTTATATCTTGCATTATATTGCATTGCGTTGCACTTGTGCCTCTGAACTCTGAACGAAGTCCGAACTGAACTAGGAGCTTATCTGATGTCTGAACTCTGAACCAGCCAACCAGGAGGGACAATGGCTCTGCGATCTTCGCTAGCTGGGGTCTGGGTGAGTGGGTGTGCGTGCGTGCACGTGCATTGATCGATGTGGAGGAGCACTGGCTGGTGCTTTCACAAGAGTAAAAAGGATTGTCCTGCCCTGCCCTGTTCAACATTTTCCTTCCAGCTCCAGGCTTGCTTGGTTCTTACAGCATGCATTCAGCATTTCCTTCAACTAGCTATAGGCTTTATTTAGTTTTTACTGCATCTGCATGCAGATGGTGACAGTGACACACTACTGGAAGTGACTAGAGTGAGAGGGCTATATGGGATACGCGCGTGTATTGTAGTCGCAGTTCAGAAGAGGCAGGAAAGGGACTTTTGGTTTTTTACAGAGCAGGAATTTCATTTGCTGCTGAGTTCAGACTAACTAATTCAGGATTCAGGAGGCGCGGATGCACAAGAGCACAAACTGATGATGGATTTCATCTGCAAGCAGGACAAGGAGGCTGGCGAGTATATAGCAGTCGCAATGATACGGAAATGGACGAGCCAACCATGCATTATATTATACTGCCCGCGTCAGCGTCGATGCATCGAGCCTGAAATTAATCAGTTGCTTTTGCGATCATTGGCACTTGCCACGGCGGCGGTGCGCATCATTACGCGCGTGATAAATTAATTAATTTCGGTAGCCAACAGCATTGCCATATTTTAGAGCTTAATCTGGAATTCGTTCATAAATAAAAGCATATGGTAGATCGACGAACAGCCACGAGACTTGATCGAGTTATATTTATCGATCCGATTCGATAGAGAGAGAGAGAGAGAGAGAGAGAGAGAGAGAGAGAGATGAACGAAAACGAAATAAAAGGTGAACACACATGCATGCATGGTGCTGTGGTGTGCATGAGCTGAATCCGGTGCTGACGACCAGAAGAGCTGAGAAAGATCATCCGCTGAGCCTTTGTTATTACGTACAGCACATTGCGGCTTGTTTAGTTTCCAAAATTTGTTGTTTTCGGGTTCTGGAGCACCTTTTTTGGCAAATATTGTCCAATCATGGAGTAACTAAGCTCAAAAGATTCATCTCGCGATTTACAGTTAAACTGTGTAATTAATTTTTATTTTCATCTATATTTAATGTTCTATGCATGTGACGTAAGATTCGATGTGACGGAAAATCTTAAAAAAATTTAGGTAGTTTTTGGGAACTGAATAAAGCCTGCAGTGCATTTGCACACTGCATGCATATACTACACGCATGCACAGTCGGGTAGATATCAGGAAGTTAGGTAGGATACGTACTCCTCGCTAATTATACAAATAAAAAAACGAGAGAGAAAAAAGAAAGCAAGGAAGTCGGGTAGGATACTGATGAAAAGGATGGGTACGGTGCTGCGGTTGGAGCAAAGATACGGACTATCTCTGGAACATGTTGTGTATTTGGTGCAAAAGCGCGGGACGACGACAAGTACGCCTACATGTACTGTACCTGTACGCGCATGCGTGCATGCATGCATGCACACGCGCGTGACACCTTTCAGGCCGTGAACAGTTGAGGAGCTTTGCATTCAGGGCACGGCGCCATCATCAATTTCAATTTGGGCACCAAACTAGCTAGGATAGCCACGGGCAAGGAGCAATGGGCATCACAGCTTTTAATCTAGACAGTAGCTTCCTGATTTATTCAAAAACAATCTAGACTGTAGCTAGCATATATTATGCATGTGTGTGTTAGTGTACTACATAAGTAATGCATCATATGTGTTGTTAGTCGTTAGGTCATGAAAAGGTCTGTCCGGACAGATGCAAGTGCATGCATGCATGCAATGCCGCTGGCTACTGGCGTCTTCTTGTTGTACTTGCAGCTCACGGTCACGGGCACACAGCGGTCTCCGGATTCGATCGATGGTCTGTGACAGGAAGGATCTCAACTCCCAGTCTAGTAGTCGATCACCGCCCGTATCTGTCCACTGTGTATATAGAGTAAAATCCACCGCCGGTCCTTAAACTTGGTCAGCGTTGTCATCTAGGTCTCAAAACTTTTAAAGTGATATCTGTGAGTCCGTAAATTTAGCAGACTGTGTCATCTAGATCCCTGAACTTTCAAAGTAATCACCACATGTCCCTAAACTTGGCTGGTGGTGTCATTCCAGTCCTTGAACTTTCAAGGTCATCACTGCAGGTCTCTAAACTTGGCAAGCGGTATCATCCTTGTCCAAATATGGTCTAACATACTCTATAAGCTGTCATGAATCCAAAATATATCAATAAATCAAGCATTATTTATCTAGTATTTATCATGAAAATATAAATTATATAAAATAATTTATATCAACAAAAAAATAAATTAAAGTGTTAAAATAATTTACACCAACAAATATATTAGGTTTAAACTAAAGTATAAAATAGTAAAATTAATTAAATATTTATGTATCATTGATAGTATAACAAAATAATATTAAAAAATCCTATAGTATTAAAAGTTTTCTCTATTAAAAGTTACTTAAAATTTTATTAGTATTTTAAAACTTTTAATAATGTTATTATAGAAGTAACCTTTAATAGTAGTATTACCGTATTAAAACTTTAATTGTAGTATTATGGTATTAAAATATTTAATAATAATGTGATAGTATTAATAACAGAGAAAAGTTAACCTTTAATAGTAGTACTATAGTATAAAACTTTTAATAGTAGTATTAAGGTATTAAAATATTTAATAATAATGTGATAGTATTAATAACGGAGAAAAGTTACTTCTACAATTATTACTATTTAAAATTTTAAAATAATTCTAAAATTAGAAGTAAATTTTAATAGAGAAAACTTTTAATACTATATATAGGAGTTTTAATATTATTTTATAATACTATCAATGATACATAAATATTTCGTTAATTTTACTATTTTTATACTTTAGTTTAAACCTAATATATTCGTTGATGTAAATTATTTTAACGCTTTAATTTATTTTCTGTTGATATAAATTATTATATATAAATTATATATTTTCATGATAAATATTAGATAAATAATGCTTGATTAATTGACACATTTTGGATTCATGACAGCTTATAGAGTAGGTTAGATCATATTTGGACAAGGATGATACTGTTTGCTAAGTTTAGGGACCTGCAGTGATCACTTTGAAAGTTCAGGGATTGGAATGACACTACCGGTCAAGTTTAAGGACATGTGGTGATTACCTTGAAAGTTTAGGGATCTAGATGACGCGATCTACCAAGTTTACGGACTCATATATATCACTTTAGAACTTTAGGGACCTAAATGACACCGCCGGCCAAGTTTAAGGACCGCGGTGGATTTTACTCGTGTAAATACATGCACTTCCTGCGTGCCGCGTGCATGTTGCAGCAGTGCAGTGGTTGACTTTGACTGCTGCGTGCCTGGTTTACTACTACGAGTAGTTTAAATTACTTGCCACGGCCCCCTCCGTCTCGTCTCGTCGCATGGTTCACGATCGAGAAAACCGCCGCTGATGGCTGAGCATGTGTGTCTATATCTTTTAGTTAGGCGTTATTCGAATGTTTTCGGATTCACCTCAATTGGATTGGAGTGGAATTTAGTTCAAATTCCACTCCAACTCATCCCAACATATATGGATTGATGCGAATCTGACGACATCCAAACAAGGCTTTAGGCCTTGTTCAGTTCGCAAAAATTTTAGGTTTTAGGCACCGTAGTGCTTTCGTTTTTATTTGACAAATATTATTTAATTTTGGAGTAACTAGTCTTAAAAAATTCGTCTCGTGATTTACAGATAAACTGTATAATCAATTTTTGTTTTCATAAAAATTTAATGCATTATAGCTATGACGCAAGATTCGATGTGACGGCTTAAAAACAATGCCTTATTTGTTATCTCCGGTCGCCCCGCACCTCACTGCAACTGCAATGGAAATTAGGCCTTGTTTACTTCCCAAAAAGTTTTGCAAAATTTTTCAGATTCCCCGTCACATCGAATCTTTAGACGCATGCATGGAGTATTAAATATAGATGAAAATAAAAACTAATTGCACAGTTTGGTCGAAATTGACGAGACGAATCTTTTGAGCCTAGTTAGTCCATGATTGGACATTTTTTGTCAAATACAAACGAAAGTGCTACAGTGTTAATTTTGCAAAAAAATTTGGAACTAAACAAGGCCTTAGCTGTCCATGCCGTGCCATTAATAGCACTACAAAGTACTCCAAGTAGCAGGCACAACCACAAAGCACTGACGATCGAGCTGAGCTACAAGATCGGACATGGACACGCGCCGCCGGCAGGCGACATGGCGCGGCGGTGGCGGACAGCGCGCCGCCCATTAGCCCTGCCCATGCAGACGCAGGTGCAGTGTGGCGGGCGCCGCCGCGTCCGTGTGCAGTGCTCTGTCTACTCTGCTCTGCTCTGCCCTGCTGCGTAGTACTATAATACTGGAGTAATCAGCAGGCGTCGCCGAAGCTGAACGGGCCTTGTTTACTTCCAAAAGTGAAAAGTTTTCGGTACGGTAGCACTTTCGTTTGTTTGTGATAAATATTATCCAATCATGGACTAACTAGGATCAAAAGATTCGTCTCGTGATTTACAGCTAAGCTGTATAATTAGTTTTTGTTTTCGTCTATATTTAATATTTCATGCATGTGTCACAAGATTCGATGTGACGGGAAAAGGTTTTCCGGGTCGGCGACAAGTCGCCGTAGCCTGCAGCTGCATGCGGCGCTCGGCGACGGCACAGCAGCTCGCACATATATATGGGCCCGGGGATCTCGTGGGCTCCGATACTCCGCCTCCTAGTCTTAGCCCAAAACACGGAACGTGTTCTTGTTTCGCGGCCCATAATCACGCGGGGCAAGGGCAACCACCTCCGGGCTCCGGCCTAATTTCCCGCGACCATTGGAAACTACTAATCAGATGTGGATTTTGCAGCCCACTTAGCTCCATTTACCACAAGGGGAGAGAGAGATCCACGAGTCATGTCTCATGAGGCCAAGAAAGGAATCGCTCACGATCGACACCGTCTCGACAATAGCTAGCGTCGCCCCCCTCCACCATCACCTCTCTCTCTCTCTCTCTCTCTCCTTATTACTGCTGCAACTCAAGGAGACACATGCTTGATTTCAAGATCATGGTGTTAATTAGTGACATGATTTTCTCTAAGAGTAAAGTCCACCTTTTCGTTATTAGGTCCGAATTCGTCAAAGCATGCAAAAGATCTAATCCAACAGAAATCCCGCATGTTGAGTGCAGCTGATATGACCTTCTTTTTATCTAGTTTTACTTATCTACTTGTATCTATGAGCTATCCATCGCATTGAAAGTGATCATTTAAACTTGTTCGGTTGTGTTATTTATGGCGATGCTCCAATATGGTCTCCTTTCATTTTGTATCCGATCAAGTTATGGAGGGTAAGAAAAAAATGACATGTGAGAGGAAAGGGAATTGAAAGAGTATCTTCTTTCTTTGACAAAGAGAGTAGAGATTTTTAGGGATTAAGAAAACAGATTGGAACAGAGAATGAGCAAGACGATCAGTCAGAATTCAGAACATCTATGGTGTTTATTATCCCGTTCTCTTATGTATATAATAGGTTTTAGGTAAAGTATAATATTTTTTCTTAGACCGAGAGTTGCTCGTCCGCTTGATTGGACAGATCGAGTTCTCAGCTCGATATAGTTGTATCACAAATAATATGTTTTACAAATAATTGCACCATAAGTTATGAACCTAATAATCTCCACTATAATTAAATTCTGTCTCAATATGTAAGATATTTACATCATGCATCTCCTACTAGCTATCCATGTCATCTTCCACTAGTAGCCATGTCATTGTCACTAACTTTCTACCTTTTCTTGGAAGCTATCCAGATCCTCTCTACTTAATTTCATTCCATATTCTTCGTGATATCTCCGCATCAATACAAAGGGTATCTTCTAGTGTATATAATGCTTCATCTGGAAGATGGCCTACTTTGGTGAGAAGGAATGAATTTAAAAAGGGAGCGCATCTTGTACGTGTTTGGATTTGATCGATCTCGAAAAATTTCAAATATAATGCCGGTCGTTTTAGGATATTGTTATCCGATCTTTTTTTTTGAAAAAAAAAAACTTAGACCATCAGTACGTATATAAAAAGTTACACAGGTTTGCGATGTTTCTCTCTCTCTCTCTCTCTCTCTCTATGACGAATTGCAATGCTACTTATTCATCATGAAAAATACTCCCATGATAGATTCTTCTCACTAGTTGAAAATTGTCTTATTTAAAAGTCTGAATGTTAGTGTCATTATTATTGTTATTTCTTAAACCACCTACATCTGGACGGAGTGAGTATATATGATGCTTCATCCAGAAGCTAGGTGAAAAGGAATGAATTCGAAAAAGAAAAGAAAACCAAAGAGAGCCAAGACGACGACGCAGACAAGGGCATGCATCTTGTAAATTCGGTACTGCTGCTAGCTGTTTGTTTCATTGTTTGGCGACTGTCATCTTCACCGATGGTGGTGCTTGCTCTTTTATGTATTCCGATCCCCGGCGTAGTGGAATCGTGGAAATGGATGGACGGGAGGCGACGGCCACCCTTCCGGTTCCGTTCCAATTCCAATCGACAGCACGGCAAAGACTGCTGGGACTGGGATTATTATTGGGCTAACCGCGTAAAATCACAGGCCAACCGACCTGCCAATGACTCGACTGCAAGATATAAGAGTTGATTCTCGATTAATTACTGCGAACACCATTCGCTCGCTGCACAGGTTTGCAGACGCTGAGAGTGTTTTGGATGGTGACTTGACGGTTGACCACGCAGAAATCCAGACTCCAGGTCAACGAAATCGATCGTCTCAATTTGTTGCCTGAACGAGGCACCTTTGCTAGTAAGCCCCTAAGATGGCTTCACCGCAAACAAATTCTTTTTTTCATCGAAGGACTTCAGCGGTATATTTTTATGAAGAAATAATATTTTTCTTTCACTATATTTCAGCATCAACATAAGTTAAATATCAGCGAATGATCAAGGGTCATTTGTCATACATATATGTAAGAATGGTCCTGGCTTAGTTCCACTATATCGATGTCCATGACGAAGGTAGAAGCATGGGAATATATATGTTCCTACCAGTAGCTATCTCAAGACTTCCTTCAAGATAAATTCCATTTTTCACCATCGAACTTGCATCTTAGTCTGATTTCCAACCTTAAACTATAAAACCGGTGAACAAACACCCTTCAAGTATTAAAACCAGACAAATTTGGTACTCTTCGTTGAGTTTAAAGGTGGTTTTCTATTTTCTAAAAATAACAAAAATCTGATTTACTATCTAAAATTTCACAAATAATTTATTTTAAACTAGGAAAACATAAAATTAGTACTATTTTTTAAAAATATTATATTCTCTATTTGTCTGTGATCCACATATAGGTATCTAGAATTGGGTTGTTTTTGTTTCTATAGCATTATTGCTCGTAGTTGCTCTGAATGTTTATAAGTAAGGTCCGAATAACGGTAAACATAGCATCTACAGATAGATGACAGTTTAGAAGAGAATTGGAACTAGTCTCATAATTTTATGAGTTACAAATAAATTATTTATTATTTTTGAGAGATCAAACCAGATTTTTGTTATTTTAAAAACATACAAAACCATCTTTAAAACCAACTAGATGACCAAATTTGTCCGGTTTCAATAGTTGGTGGGCGTATGTCACCTACCATGTGTTTGGTTGGAGAGCGGGGTGAGCCAGGTCGGAGCGAACCCGTTCCCGTGGCTGTTTGGTTGGAGGATGGGAGGGTTGGGTTGGCTCCAGAGTGGAATATTCCTCTCAGATGCGGGTTGGACTCGTCCGTCAAAATCTGGCGGACGGAGCCGCTCCAACCGTGTTGATGTTCAGCAAACACTAAATTCCTTCAACCAAACACTGAACGGAGCCGCTCCGTCCTCAATCCTTCAACCAAACACTGAAATGGGTTGGGTCTGTCCCCAAAATCGAAGTGCAACCAAACACTCTTTTGGGTTGGCTCCGTTTCCAAAAATTGAGTTGGATCCAACCCAACCCACCCAACCCCCAACCAAACACACGGCTAGTTGATTCCGTAGTTCGAGATTGAAAGTCAAACTGCAAGTTTGAGGATGAAAAATAGATTTTGCCTCTCTCTTTTTTAACAAAGTTATTGATTATATTAAAAAGTAAAAAAAAAGAAGAGTGGACAATATATGCCGGTAGATAGCACGGAGGCCTTGTTTAGTTCGTGAAAAATTTTAAATTTTGCTACTGTAGCAATTTTGGCTTTATTTGACAATTATTATTCAATTATAGACTAACTAGATTTAAAAATTTCGTCTCGCAAATTACAAGTAAACTATGTAATTAGTTATATTTTTTATCTATACTTAATGCTTCATGCATGTGCTGCAAGATTTGATGTGATGAGGAATCTTGAAATTTTTTGGAAACTAAGGCCTTGTTTAGATCTAAAAACTTTTTGGATTTTGACGCTGTAGCATTTTCGTTTTTATTTGACAAACATTGTCCAATCTTGAAGTAACTAGATTTAAAATACTTGTATCATGATTTACAGGTAATTTGTGCAATTAGTTATCTTTTTTATCTACATTTAATATTTTATGCAAGTGCCACAAGATTCGATGTGATAGGGAATATTGTAAAATTTTGAGTTTTTGGGTGCATCTAAACAAGGCCTTAGTAACTAAGCCTAGGAATACTGCAGTCAGGCTGCAAATTTCAGAAGCTTATTTTTTTTCCCCATTTCTTAAAAAAAAGTTTACGTACCCTGTCTGAAAGAGTTGTTCTTCCTCCAGTCAGGGAACATAACTCGACACACCAACGCCATCTCCGATGTATACTTTTGATTGTATATGCCAATATATATTATGTCGTCGCATCGAGAGCTGGCGTCGGGCGTCGGCGTGGGCGTGTGCGAGATTCCTCCTACCCTTGGCCTTGGGTGCGGTGTGGATGGTGGCCGGAGCAGGAGACGACGAATCATATCGTTCCGGACACCCGCGCGGCGATCGACTTGCCTGCCGCTGCTCGCCCGCCTCCGCCTATATATACCCGCGGCGAGCAGCGACCATGGCTCCTCCCTCACCACCACAGCAGCACCAAGAAACAACTCCGGCTGTTAGCTCGACCGTACCAAGACCGACCCTCTCTCTATAGTCTATCTCCAGCTTCCAGCAGCAGCATGTCGGCCACCTGCGGCAACTGCGACTGTGCTGACAAGACCCAGTGCACGTAAGTAGTACTATCTAGCTTCTCTCTCAGTCTAAAAATAACGAAGATTTTCATTGCGTCCTCAAAAATAACTTTAACTAAATGCACAGTATATATATATATATATTAAAAAATATTAATATTTATATTACATAATAATTATTATTAGAAAAATCTTTAAATCTAAATTTTTAATAAATTTGTTTAGTAGAGATATAAATATTGTATGTGTTTTCTACAAACTAAATAAAACTTACACGAAAACAAAAACGATGGTTAATTTGGGCTAAGTGAATAGCCAGCTAGCTCCTCCTCGGCTGCTATGCATTCCTGCTCCATCGATCTCATCTCTGCATACGTACACGTGCATGCACACTAGAAGATTCCGACCTAGATCGATCAATCATCTCGTGTGCATGCTAACTTGGACGCGATGCATCATCCACGCGAGATATATATATATATATATATATATATATATATATATATATATATATATATATATATATATATATATATATATATACAGTATCCTGCTAACAGGTTAATTTACCATTGATATGATTGTTAATAATAATTATGTACAGGAAGAAGGGCGACAGCTATGGCGCCGTCGTAGTTGACACCGAGAGGTACGTACTATTATATCATCATGCATCAAGACTAGCTACTCACGTGCTGCTAAGATAACTATTACTCGTACCATGCATGGGTCTGTACGTTTGATGTACAGGACCAATTGTTAATTAACTAGTCGATTATGTGAAATAATCGCAAACCTGCTGACTACCTGATGAGACTGGTTATATCTAAAGGATGAATTATTCTGAATACGGATGCATATGATCTGATGCATGCATGCAGATCGTTGAGGAGGAGGTGACCGTTGCGGAGCACGACGGCGCCTGCAAGTGCGGCGCCAGCTGCTACTGCGGCACCAGCTGCAGCTGCGGCAAGTGAAAGCCCGCCGCCCATCCGTCCTCAGCATCATCCATGTCCTCGTCCTCGTCGTCGTCGTCGTATAAATAAACCATGCATCGCGCCGTGCACTGCCACTGCACTGCACTGATTGCTCAATGCAATCAGATGAGGCATGCATGATTGCGCTCCCTCTGTCATGTGACGATGTACCTGTGTTTATGTGTGCAATGAAACCTATCTCGTGTGGTTTGACTAGTAATATCGGCTGCTCGCTTCGTCCGTTCAAAAAAAAAAGCATTTTTTGTTCTTATAAGAAGTTAATTAACTAACAGTAATTTTAAAGTTGACTAAATCTATAAAATATGACACCGACATTTATGTCTGTACACAATATATTTCCTAGATGCATGTGGCCCATCCTATTTTCTGAACCCAAATGCTGACTCTGACTGATATGCAAGGCATTGGGCCGGCCAGCCCAACCAAATACTATAAAAGAGTTCAGCGATGATGCCAAAGGCTGATCAACGCCGACCACCGTAGCATCGGCCTGTGTCAGTGGGCGGAAAACGATCCATAAAAATCCGTTCCAAAGTTCACTGTCAACTCATGGCTTTGTATATATAGACAGGCTAATTTATCGCAGATTTAATTTGGAGGTGTCAAATGCATGCACCACCACAAATTAGTGGAGAAAGGCAAGGGACTGATGAAGGTCAATAATGTAGATACATCAACACTTCCAAGAACTCAATGGAGCTTATTAGGATCTGTCGCAGGAGCAGGACCCTACGCGTATAGATATGTATTCGCGGCAATTTCATTCCTTGTACGTGCCTCATCATCATTAGTGTTGGATGGAGTTGCAGACCTGGAGATAGATAATCGAGGCACTGATGAGGTCCCTGATCGAGTCCCTCTGAGAGAAAGACCTGATGAATTCTGGGAGGGAGCTGGACGCCTGGATCGACATGTATTTCGTATTTCTATACTTCCGGTACATGTAGGCAAGTACCGGCCGGGCACGCCGGGACACTGATCCGGCGCGGCGCATGCAGTGAGCAGAGTGAACATGCATGCATATGCATGTGACTGAGCATGCAACTGTGCAACCTCTCTGCTGCTGCATGCTCGATCCATGTACAATGCAAATGCAATGCAATGCAAATATGCAATGCATGCAAGAGGAGAGGATGGCATGCACCGCGGGCAGCGCAGTGCACTAGTGCAGGCTGCAGCGCCCGCTCGCGCCCCAACGCGGCCAAGCCATGCGTCTACTCCTAGCTAGCTAAGCTTGGATTCTCTCGGACTCATCTCACCAATAGTATCCCACTGGTGTAACCACTGCCACCGTCATTAGGATCCTGTGCATAAAAAAATCCAGTTATTAGTAAATAAAATAGGAAAAATAAATAATGAATCAAATGGATGACTTACCGTTAATTGGTTTTGATCATCACTTTCGTCTTTGTTTTCTGTAGCTTGATTTGTATCTCCTGTACATAGAGATTAATAAAATAATAGAAGTAGCAATGCTGGAAACAAAATAAGGTAGAAAAAGATTGGATTTGTATACCTTTCTTTTTAGCACTTTTCTTTTTTTTCCTGTATTTTTTTTAAGTATATTTGTGGCCCGTTTTTTCTTCGCGCCTTTTACTACCTGAGGAATTTTAAACGATATTTGACCTTTCAATGGGTCTGTTGCACAGTCAGTTGAAACTGGAGGAACCTCATTAGATTTCTCTTTCATCTTGCTCAGAGAAGCATCTGCTTCCAAATCCAATTTTCGCATGCCTTTCTCCAAATCATGAAGAAGTTCTTTTGATAAGAACACTCCAATGCAATGGATGTCGCCATTCGTGAGATACGTGCCGCCCATGTTTTATTACTTTCCGTCACACTTTCAGGCTTGTCGACATAAAATCCTTTTTTTGCATATTTTGTCCATCTTTCTATTATGTATTGCGGTGGCAGAATAAAAATATTATTTGCAGTTAAGACTTTCATGGTGTGCTTGCACAATATACCTAGAAGATAACTAGTCAATTTACATCCATTTATATTATATATTAGAAATTTATGATAATTGGAAAATATACGCACATACCTATAGATTCAAACTTTCTGCAAGAACATGTAATGGTCATATCTAGAGTGCTGAACTGAACTATTGCTCCATGATTAGAGTACATATGTGTAACCTCGTATGTCAAGATTGACCCATCAGTTTGTAATAATTTCCAAGAGAATGAAAATTGTTCTTTAAACTCTTCCTCAAACTCCGAATACATCCTTTTTGTATATGATTCAGCTGCAGTCTTTAACATGGGTAAATTTGGGATGCAAGTAACTGGGGTTTTTCGACGTGAATTAAAATCTGCATCTAACTCGTTTTCACGAAGACTAGCGAAAACCTTATCACATTCTGCAAGGAGTTCTGAAATTCCAAGTCTTCACCGAAATCTTTTTTTAAATACATTATTCATACCTTCGCTCCTTTGAGTTGAGTTCATATCAGCCGTAAAAGAGTCGCGGTAGACAGCAGCCCACTTTTTCCTCAAATTATATAAATTTTTCATCCATTGGTTATCCTCAAACTTATAATCAGATAATAATTTATTCCACTTCTGGATGAAAATAGCTTCAGATCTGTCTTCATAAACACATCTTTTAAAATCTGGCAGAAACTTATCAGGATGCTTATGAATTACATGCCCCAAATGTTTAGCAGCATTAACATATATGTGAAACAAACAAAGACGATGGCTGGTATTTTGAAATACATAAGCAATTGCTCCTGCCATGACTGCATCTTGATCAGTGAAAATTGTGCTTGGATGCTTACCTGACATGGCTTTTAGAAAGGTTTCAAAGAGCCAAACAAATGATTCAATAGTTTCATTAAATATCAGTGCAGCTCCAAAAATTATTGTTTGCTTATGATGGTTGGTTCCAAGGATTGGAGCAAAAGGCATTTCAAACTTATTGGTCTGAAATGTGGTGTTAAATGACACAACATCACCAAAGCATGCATAATCCAAGATAGATTGGCCATCAGCCCAAAAGAAATTAGCTATCCGACCATCTTCCTCATCTATTTCCACTGCATAAAAAAATGTAGGATCCTCGATTTGTTTATTCTTCAAGTATTCCAACAATGTTTGTGCATCATTAGATTCTAAGTACTTCTTGCGCTCACGACCAATTGCATTATTGCAGTCCATCCTTGATAATGGCACTTTGTCAGCTCCCCCATAAAACTCCTTCATGAACTCATACGCTTGGGCTGGCTTCATTCCGGCTTCTCTTATCTGACCAATTAGCATTCTATCTGCTTCCGTAACACGTCGTTGGGACTTCAGCTTGTGCAACTTATTTGGACTAGCAAGATAATGATTGTGATCAAGTACAACCTTTTGCACTTTCCAAATTTCCTCTTTGCTGACACTAAACTGAACACGAGCATCACAACCTGTTCTTGTAATGTCTTTTTGTGACGACTTGTTTCGTCGATATCCTTCATTACTGCAAACTATATATATTTGATATATAGTTTTATCTTCTCGGCGAGCTGAATGGCCCTTTCTAATACTGAACCCAACCTTACCAGCATAGGTATTGTACATCTCATAAGCTTTGTCCTCTGAATCGAAAACCATACCAACTTCAGGAGCGATCAAAGTTTCTCCAATTTTATCAACCTCCTATCGTAAAAAAGAGTGACAATTAAAGTTATGTGACCATTAATTAACAAAATAATTTTTTTTACATGCCTAACGATAAACTGGCATCACATACCTGATCTGATTGTTGTGTTACTGGTTCAGGTAACTCAGAAGGTGATTCTGGGACAACTAACGTTAACGCAGGCATGATAATTGCATTCGTGTTCTCCTGTAGAAAAACACATATTTAATCCGTGCTATCAACTATACCATTCAAAAAATATAGTATGTGCATAATGATCTATTTGTACCTGTAGTGTATCATCATAATTATTCTCCAATGAATTTACTTTTGCCGTAGGATCGTCACCATCAATAATAGCAGCACCATCGAAGGCAGTGTTTGCCTCCATGGCACCGGCTAATGCAATGCTTGTCTCCGGTCTTCTACGTGAGCAGGATGTCGATGGCCTGCTTCTTTGGATGTCGTCAATTAATTGGTTTTTGTTGCCCTAAGCGTGATGACGGCGGCGGCCGTATCTGTTGTGCCGCTAACTGCGGCCTTTTTTCATCTAATCTATTATTACGATAAAAGCTGCTGAGCTGCCGCGACGAGCCGTATCATGAGCCAAGGCTTCTGTTGGCTCGTACGCAATATGGCTGCAGGAGGCCCAGCCAGTTAAGAAATCTGACGCGTGGCAGTAATTTAGTTCCCCATCCGTATGGTGCTAGGTAGGGACCATCCCTACCCATTTTTTTCCGTGCTGTAGGGGGGAGGGGGGGGGGCAGCTATACCTGGGCAACGGGCCGGCCCGGCACGTTGCCTAACGGGCCGAGGGGGCCCGTCGTGCCCTGCGGGCCGTGCCTTACCGGCCTGCGGGCCTGATCTCCGGCCCAGGCACGGGCCCGTGGGCCTTTTTGCGGACCGGGCGGGCCCGTCAGGCCGGGCCACCCCATAGCCTGTTGAACAATAATATATCAATAAACACAGATTTAAAAGCATATTTCAAACACATTCATCAATTCATCACTTCATCAGTATAAAGAACACATTCAAATACATATGGCAGATGTAGAGAATAAATTTAGATATCAAAATGAGTTATTTTATACAATGTTGTTATTTGGCGGGTCGGGCCGTGCCGGCCCGCGGGCCTGAAGTGCGGCCCAAGCACGGCCTGCAGCCCCGTGCCGTGCCAGCCCGAGGCCAATGACCTTTGGGCCGGGCCGGGCTAGGGCCGGGCCAAAATGACGGGCTTCGGGCCGTGCTCACGGGCTCGGGCTGCATGCCCAGGTATATGGGCAGCACACTAAAAAGTTATGGCTAAAAATACTATTCGTTAAAAATATTTTTAGCCATGACTTTTTAGATCAGCAAAGACGGCGATTGCACACTCATGTGATATCTAAGGACTAAGGGGCCGTCCAGGAGCGCACGTTGGCTGTTGTGCACACAGCCGATCGAGATGCATCGATCATATGTACTCCTAGTCCTACTACATAAAGAAGCAGGCCGCCATGATCACCGATCCAACATAGCATATATACATAGCAGCGCCGCGCCCGGCCAACCTAACACGTACGACGACGACGAGATCAACCCGCCATGCATGATCTCACCGACGGCCGGTGTTGGTCTGCAACGGCCGGCGCCCGGCGGCGGCCTAGCATAACTCTAGCTACCTCCATCACCATGCATGCAGGTCTCCTTGCTCAGCTCGCTGCATGCATGCAACTATACTGTATCTATCGCAATACTGGTAGCTGCAGGGTACGTACGAGGTTATTATAGCCTCGATCGGTGATACCTTAGGCCTTGTTTAGTTCGCAAAAATTTTCAAAATTCCCCGTCACATCGAATCTTTAGTCGCATGTATAGAGCATTAAATATAGATAAAAATAAAAACTAATTACACAGTTTACCTGTAATTTGTGAGATGAATCTTTTGAGCCTGGTTACTTCGTGATTGGACAATGTTTGTTAAATAAAAACGAAAGTGCTACAGTTGTTAAAAAGCAAAAATTTTGTAAACTAAACAAGGCCTTATATAATATAAGAAAAAAAAACTCTATATGCATGATGAATGGTAGCTAGGCGCCATTACTCACACGTGCTGCGTACGTTTTGGGCGAGACGACGATAGATCGAGGGACCGGCCGGCCGGTGGTTGGCGGAGTTGGGGTTGGATCGGCGTCGTCACCAACCTGCCACGCAGCTAATTCCATCCATAGATCCAATCCGCCCGGGCGGCCTGCCCTGATCAGTGCCTCCACTCCAGCTGATCCATCCATCTGCATCCATGTGCCCTGCTAGCTGCTAGGTAAGCCACCGCTGCCCTACATGCTACACATGGCCTGGGCAGACGCACACTATTACGCAGTCCTTATATAGCTCATAGCTGCATAATTAAGGCCTTGTTTAGCTAGTTCAAAAAAATTACAAAATAGATACCATAATATTTTTGTTTGTATTTGATAAATATTGTCCTATTATAGACTAACTAGGCTCAAAAGATTCATCTCACAAATTACAATCAAACTATACAATTAATTATTATTTATATTTAATGCTTCATGCATATGCTGTAAGATTCGATGTGACGGGGAATCTGAAGTTTTTTGTAAAATTTTTATGAACTAAACAAGGCCTAAAGCGATGGACGTGTACGCGTATATTCAAAGAATTATAATCACTCCGTCCTAAAAAACTAACAGTAAACCTAAAAATATTGCTCGAGTGATTTAAGGTCTCATCTCATTTGGACTTTTGTACCCAATCTAGCTAAGAATACATGGTCTTCCTTCTCAACTTTGAGAGAGGTTAGAATTAAGGTTCGGAGTTTGGGAGGAGGCTTACGTGATGAATCCTTCAGTGGGCTTAGAAGGATCACCGTGGGATATATCCGACTCGACGGTGGTGGTGGGCTCGAAGGCGGCGATGGCACCATCGATCAAGTTGGGGAGGAAGAAGGTTGGGCGAGGCAAGAGTGGGAGGTGGGGGCATATATAGGTGGACAACCTCCACGTGTTAGTGTGGCGCCGATCCTAGTCAACGGGGGAGCTCGACCGGAGATGAAGACAACAAAGAGGAGGCACATCTTATGGGTTTTAGGACTGAACCATGGCGGATGGCGGCTGGTAGCCGTTGGGGCTAGTTGTTGGCGGGAGGGAGAGGAGGGGGGGGGGTGAGGAGCCCACTGGGGTCGGGTGCGGGCACACGAAGGAAGATCTAGTCCCTCCATTTTATATATAAGGGCCAAAAAATCAAGTAATGGTTAGCTTTGGGTCGCTTAGTTGCTGCATACATAGATTTAAAAAAGAGTGCACATATTACATTTTTTAAAGTCAACCAATCATAGATTTGACTAAATATATAAAAAAAATGACTAAGGCCTTGTTTAGATGCGAAAAGATTTTGGATTCGCTACTGTAGCACTTTCGTTTGTTTGTGGCAAATATTGTCCAATTATGGAATAACTAGGATCAAAAGATTCGTCTCGCGATTTACAGATAAACTGTGTAATTAGTTTTTATTTTCATCTGTATTTAATACTTCATGCATGTGCCGAAAAGATTCAATGTGACGACGAATTTTAAAAACTTTTTGGATTTCGGGATGAACTAAACAAGGCCTAATATTAATATTAATATTAATATTATAGGAAGGAGGGGTCAAGGAAACGCGTTAGTGACTTGGTGGGGGCCGGGAGGGGGCAACACTAGGGGTTGGATCGGCATAGTGTCCTGACCAACACTAGTGCCCTACGGGCTAGGGTGTCACGTGTTTTAGTGCATGAACTACCTGATGTATTGCGCGCGCCAAGCCAACAATTGCACTATTTTTTTAAAAAACTCCGCAATAGCACTAATTAAGGTCGTTAGAGCGGGTTGTGCTAGTTCCGCGATTTTAAGAATCAATTTTTGCGACAATGATGATTGAGCCCCGTCCATTTGGCCATCTATGTAAGTGACTACATACTATGCTATATATAGGCCTCGTTTACTTCCTCTTCAAAACTTTTTTTAAAGATTTTATATCACATCGAATCTTTAGACTATTAAATATATACAAAATTAAAAACTAATTATACAGTTTGTTTGTAATTTGCGAGACGAATCTTTTGAGTCTAGTTACTCCATGATTGGACAATATTTATCAAATACAAATAAAAATACTATAGTATTCTAGAAATTTTCGTTGAAGAACTAAACATGGTCATAGTAACATATTGCAATGCCAGTGAATAGTGAGCTGCTACTGCTCTGTTTGCTCTCTTGCTTGCTTGTGTGAAATAAGGTCTTATTTAGTTCGCAAAAATTTTCAAGATTTCCTGTCACATCGAATCTTTGGTCGCATGCATAAAGTATTAAATATAGACGAAAATAAAAACTAATTGTACAGTTTACCTGTAATTTATGAGATGAATCTTTTGAGCCTAGTTACTCCGTGATTGGACAATGTTTGTCAAATAAAAACGAAAATGCTACAGTAGCCAAAAACCAAAATTTTTGCGAACTAAACAAGGCCACGGAGATGATGAAACAGAGCTACTACTCAGCTAGCTATTCGATCGAGTATTTTTTATATATAAAGTGATGAACAGACCATAGCTTGCTTGTGGGGCCGGCCAAATAATCTCATGCCGTGGAAGCAATCATCAGTTAGTTAATTCGTCTGTTTCTGTACGTACGTAACGTGTACATGGACTACAGTCGGCTCTAATCTGGTGCCCACGCTGATGGCGTTGGACCCATGTTAAGCTCGCTAGCCGGCCTATCCATCCATTTACAATAATTTCGATCAGCTTCAGTTTCGTATATGAGTATGATCTGTCTCTGATACTCTTCTTCTTCCATTGCCTGTATAATACTTATAATGAAGCTGGGTAGGGACGAAATGAAAAACATTATTTATTCGCTAAAATGAATAGGGCTACACTACGGTGCAAACTGCAGATGAGAACCTGCAACTGAGATCAGGAGAAAGGGGAAAGCTTCGCCGCGCCGGCCGGACGCGCAAAGCTTGGATCCTGAAGCAAGGTACTGTAGTATACATCAAGCATCTGGGCCTTGTTTACTTCTACTTCAAAACCCAAAATTTTTCAATATTCTCCGTCACTTAAAATCTTTAGACGTATGCATGAAGTATTAAATATAGACAAAAATAAAAACTAATTGCATAATTTGGTTGAAATTTATGAGACAAATCTTTTGAGCCTAGTTAGTCTATAGTTAAACAATAATTATCACAAACAAACGAAAGTGCTACAGTGTCGCGAAATTTTTCGGTTGAGAAACTAAACACGGCCTAAATCATTGCTTATACGTCTGTCTTTCGTAGATTATCGTCGTTGCAGTGAGAATACAAATAAAAAAACTATTATATTATATAATTCATAGTACAAATAAAAAGGAATTAAAAATGACTTGGATATATATATATATATATATATATATATATATATATATATATATATATATATATATATATATATATATTCCTCTACAAATTAAAAATGCTATAGTGTAGTCTTTCTTTGTGAAATGGAGGGGCGGAGCATGTTGAAGCTACTAATCTTTCAAGTTTACTGTACATGCATACTCCTACACTACACGTGACAGCACCGTCAACTGTCAACTGACACCAGTTTCCTTTCATCAGCCCAAACGCTTTTGCTTCCGGTCTTCAGACTGTCTCGCACAGTCCTACGAGCAGCAGCTACCAGCACTGTCAGCCCAGTACTATACTTCCTCCGTCCTAAAAAGTGTATCGTTTTAGAATTTCAGACATCTTATTTGATCATCTGTCTTATTTAAAATTTTTATATAAATATTATATATTTTATTAAGACCTATTTTATCATTAGAGATACTTTACTAATGACTTATTTATTTTATAATTTACATAAAATTTTTGAATAAAACGAACGGTCAAATAAGATTTCTAAAAGGCAAAAAAAGTCAAATTTTTTGGACGGAGGAAGTAAGATCACTTTTTTTTTTAAAAAAAAAAGAGTCATCGAGGTGCGCGCCGGCGCAGCGGTGGAGGCGGGAACGAGGCTGCCGTTACCCGCCAAATTTTTACCAGCGCATAGGCCAGTGAGGCGGCCGGCGGCGGGCCCCGCGGCGTCAGCCAGCCTGAGCCTGATCGACCGGCGCAGCGCGCGAGAGAGAGGCGGGGAGATCCCGTGTACGCGGGCGGTGGGGGCGTAGCGTAGCGGCGCGCGCGCAGTCCAATCGGCGCCGGGCTCGGAGAGGCGCACCCGAGAGGCTACCAGCCCCACGGCCCTGGGACCGGATGACACGTGGGGTCCGCCGGGGCGGGAGACATGCCTGACAGGGCGTGCCGTGACGGGGTGTACGAGGAGAATGGGTAGCGAGATGGGCCCCGGGCGCAGGGACAGTGCAGCGAACAACACCTTCCGTGTTTAATCCTGACGGGGATGTGTTTACGCGTTTATACCCTCAGAAAGTGGGGATATTTGGTCCATCTCAGGCATTGTTTAGTTCCCAAAATTTTTAGTTTTGGGTTATTTAGCATTTTCGTTTTTATTTGGTAAATATTGTCTATTATAGACTAACTAGGCTCAAAAGATTCATCTTGCAATTTACATACAAATTGTGCAATTAGTTTTTGTTTTTGTTTATATTTAATGCTCTATGCATGTATCATAAGATTCGATGTGACGGAAAATCTTAAATTTTTTTTTGTTTTTTGGGTGAACTAAACATGGCCTCAGTCGCAGGATTCAGGATGGGTCAACGAAATTCACTACTTTAATTTATAATAATGATTTATCAACAAATTGGTGCAGCCTATGGGCACACCTTTCTTTTTTGGGCCATTTTTAGTTCACTAAGTTCAGTGGTGTACTCCATTCTAAAAATGAATAACTTTTTAAGATTTAAAACTTGTCCTAATAAATAATACTCTACACAAACATAAAAGGACGTATTCTATCGCGGATGCTACTCATGGATGCATGCAAACGGTAACTACCAAATAAAGAGATGTCTTTCGAGAAAGAAAAGAAGATGAGGGCATATGCGTATTTTGCCAACATCATTAATCTATCTATAAATTTCTTAGAAACTTTTTTATTATGAGATGGAGGGGTATTTTCTTTGGAAGCCCAAAGTAAGTGCTTTTTGTTTAATTGATGCCTAACTATGCCACAACTAAGGATAGGCACAAAATAATGTGGCTAATAAATTAGGCGCCATATTTATGGCAAAATTTGTCATCAAAATGAGTCTATAATATACGGGGCATATGTCTCAGAAACTTTGATATGTTATAATTGTGGCATGAACCAAACATACATCTCTAAGAAAACTGTGTCATGCCTAGATTTGCGGCGTGACAGGTTGTGATCATGAACCAAACATGTTCTAATCCTATACAATGTGAAGTTTCAATTAATACCATTTTTTGTTATGGTTTCATTGTCCTTTTAAAATATAACAATGAATGCTCAGGGGGTTATTGATTATCTAATCTAGTTCCACATAAACATTTTACTCTACTAGTGATAATGAAGGATGGACACAATCTGAAGACAATAAGACTCTTGTGATTACAATTTGCAACAAAAAGATACTCGATGATGTTATAATAGCCAACACGCTTCGATACTCGATGATGTTATAATAGCTAACACGCTTCGAGCAAATGAATAGAAGCACCAGTAGATCTAGAGGGCTTAGGTGGGAGGAGGGGCATAAGCCCCTTAACAACTCTATGGCTATATACACCTCTACCTAGAGATGGCTCACCTCCTATGCATTAACATGTGTGCTACTTTATCTTGCATCCTTTTCTTCAAGCACTTAGTTATGTTCTTACTTATGTTTTAGTTTCGTTGACATAAAGAGAGCTCTAGAAGAATGATGTAGGTTCTCTACCACCGCCGCTAGCATTTCCACATGAGAAAAAACATGGTGGTAACATCAACAACTGTGAGATTACTGATCCGAACTCGAACCATAGACCTTGCAAAAAGAACGTCCCTCGTTGTGTGTTCTTAGTGGTTGTGGCCTTTTGGTACGGTTGCTAAAGCAATAATGTGTTGGTAGATCTAGTTTAGGATTCTTTTTCTAGCGCTTACACATAAAAATGATTATTTTTCTATGCAATGCCTTTGAAATGTTTGGTCTCGCCACTATGATTTTTTTTATGGGTAAAACCATCGTCCAAAATCACTTAAGGTGTTATTTGAGTTCTACATACAATTCTATATGAAAATACCTAATTTCATGGTTCAAAGTGAAATTTCAAGATGAAGGCAAAGCCAAAGTGCAAGGAGTATCTTCGAATTTTCCCTCTCCCATTTCTATAATCCTAACAAAACCTCTAATCTCATTCTATTTGTGCACTCTAGAAAATATAGAGGTTTGAAGTCCTCACATGCAAAAAATACCCCCAAATCACAACGATACCCTTGCCTAAAATCATTTTACAAATAAGGCCCTCTCCTCTCGAAGCCGCGTCCCCCTGCCGTCCTGCGACTGCGGAGTGGCCGTTGCTGCTTCCCTTCCACTCCCACGGTTCCACCCCCGCCACCGTTTGCCCCCTTCCTCCTCCTCCGGCACCACAGTGCCACACCACTCCTAACCCTAATCCGTGCGAGCCAAACCCTAGCCGCAAGATCCGCTCGCCGCATGCCTCTCCCTTTCCGGCAGCGGTGCCGGCTGAGCTGAGCCGGACAGGCAGCTCCCTTCGACGCAGCGGACGTCGTTGCAGTTACAGCCGGCACCATGGGCTGCGTCTGCGGCCGCCCCTCCGCCTTCGACGACGGCCAGTGCCGTGCGACGCCTCCGCCGGCCGCGAAGCTCTCGGCGGTGGTGAGGAGGGAGGAAGAGGCGCGGAAGCAGCAGCTGCAGCTTCAACAGCATGCGAGGGCAGGGAGCGGGAGGGAGGAGGCGCTGGAGAGGAGGCGGGCGATGATGGCCATGGCGGCGGCGTGCCAGGTGAGGAGCCCGGTGCCGAGGGCGGTTGAGGCGGAGCAGGTGGCCGTGGGGTGGCCGCCGTGGCTCGTCGCCGTCGCCCCGGAGGCCGTGCGTGGATGGGTGCCACGCCGCGCCGAGTCGTTCGAGAAGCTTGACAAGGTAGGACCTCCTTCGTTGCTTCGCCCATGCTACTTTGTTATCTTCCCATTTTGCTCTCGCCTTTCGCCTGTGCCGGCATCTCAGAACAGTAATAATCTGTGAAATTATGCTGTAAATTTTGAGTTTTTTTTTGGGATTTCAATTCCTAGATGAGAAGATAAGCTGATGTATCTTTGAACAGATGGGGAGCAGTAAAATTGTGCGGTAAATGAGGAAATGTTACGTTTTACATGGTATATTTCCGCGACGGGGAAACAATTTGATATCGCGAGATCTTTTCATTTCTTGGATTCGTTTTTGTCTATGCCTGGCGATGGCAGCTGGGGACGGTACGAAATAGTAACATTCCGTTATCAGTGGGGGATGCCTTTTGTGTTGGATGCGAGAATGCCGTGGCATTTCCTTTCCTTTTGGACATTTTTGTAGTTTCAGTGGACCGTGGAACCTATGAATAGTAGTCATTGCTAGCAAGCTTTTGGTAGAATGTGCCAAAGTTTGGTCTTTTACCAGGAATGAAATTAGACTACTGCTCTTCGTATTTCTTCTGCCTTTTTCCTGCAAATGTTGTTTAACTAGAAATAGTAAAATATTCTGCTAAGACCGGCAAAGAGACATACTGATCACTTCTGCTGAATCAGTATAACAAAGAGTAGTATTCTGTTTACTCTGTTCTGGATGGATACTTTAGGTTTATACATTGGAAATTGTTTTCAATAACCGTTCTTTTGTTTATTCAGATTGGTCAGGGTACATACAGCAACGTTTACAGAGCTCGTGATCTTGAAAAGCAGAAGATTGTTGCTTTGAAGAAAGTGCGCTTTGATAATTTGGAACCTGAGAGTGTGAAATTTATGGCAAGAGAAATCCTCATTTTGCGCCGACTTGATCATCCAAATGTTATCAAGCTAGAGGGTCTAGTAACATCAAGGATGTCCTGCAGCTTATATCTTGTTTTTGAGTACATGGAGCATGATCTAGCTGGACTAGCTTCTTTCCCTGGAGTAAAATTTACCGAGTCTCAGGTATGTAGTCATATTGTTGTGATCCTTAGTGTATTCACCTGTCAATATTCCTGCTGCTATCTTAGTCTCATAGAGATAAAGAACTCGGCAACATTGCTTGGTACAGTGGTAATTAGTAACATTTTGGAAATGAAGTGAGAACTAGCTATTTGTATGAACTATGGTCAGTACAAGCTGACAATAAGCATCACTAGATGAAGTGTTCCATGTATATCAGTCTCAATTAAATAAAAGAGTTGGCAGCACTGTCTGGTAGCCGGTATAGCATTTTTGAAATGAAGTGAACTAGCTATTTGTATGAACTATGGTCAGAACATGCTGACGTTAAGCACCACTGTTGTCCAGGTAAAGTGTTACATGCAACAGCTCCTCCGTGGTCTTGAGCATTGCCACAGTCGTCACATTCTGCACCGTGACATTAAGGGTTCAAATCTCTTGATTGATAACCGAGGCATATTGAAGATAGCAGATTTTGGATTAGCAAGCTTCTTTGATCCTGAACAACGGCATCCTTTGACTAGTCGTGTTGTCACGCTATGGTATAGGCCACCAGAGCTCTTGCTCGGTGCCACCAATTATGGTGTTTCTGTAGACCTCTGGAGTGCTGGCTGCATTCTTGCCGAGCTATATGCTGGCAAGCCCATCATGCCTGGTAGAACAGAGGTATGCTAACAAGCTCCCCTCACACTAAGTGAATTGTAAGAGAATCTCTTCAGTAGTTAAATTTTTTTACAAAACTAAGTTAAAGCTTCTCCACTGTTTCTAGGTTGAGCAGTTGCATAAAATATTTAAACTGTGTGGTTCCCCGTCAGAGGATTATTGGAGGAAATCTAAGCTTCCCCATGCCACCATTTTCAAACCGCAACACCCGTATGCAAGGCGTGTACCAGAAACATTTAAAGAGTTCCCTGCTCCTGCTCTGGCATTAGTAGATATTCTCCTCTCAGTAGACCCAGCAGATCGTGGAACTGCGTCTTCTGCATTGCAAAGTGAGGTATACAAATTCCCTCTTAAACCTTTCTCCAGCAACACAAGACATTTATTTTGTGTTTTCAAACAGGCCATTCTTTTTTATGAGACATGCTGTTTCAATACTCATTTTGTTTGCACCATTTGAAATATTCTAAAATTTGAATTTTCAACATGGCCGAATGTACTTATCTTGTGCTTACCAGTCTATACTCGATAGTCTGGCAATCAGGAAGTATTTCTATGTCATGCTTTTAATCATATCCTCCTTCCTTAAATAATTAGCTATGAACCTATTGTTGTGTCTGTAGTTTTTTACAACAAAGCCATATGCTTGCAATCCTTCAAGCTTGCCTAGGTATCCCCCAAGCAAAGAGTTTGATGCAAAACGTCGGGAAGAGGAAGCTCGAAGGTAAGCACAACCAACTTGGTGTTCGCATTTTATCATCAACCAAAGACAATCCTTAATTAGGCATTGATCTTTATTGTTTCCTGTCGGAAAATTACATAAGCACTTCACTAGGTCACGGAGCATAAAACTTATCTTTGTCGACCTGTCAAACTTATATGAACATTATTATATTTTTCATAAGTACACAAACATATACTACCTCCATTTCACAAGATCCATCGTTCACGATACCTTTCTGCACCTTTTGCCATCTGTACCCATGCTGTGATAGTTGGAAAGTTGAGTTACTGCTTATTTAGATCCAAAAAGTTTTTGGATTTTGACACTGTAACACTTTCGTTTTTATTTGACAAACATTGTCCAATCATGGAGTAATTAGGCTTAAAACATTCGTCTCGCGATTTATAGGCAAACTGTACAATTAGTTTTTGTTTTCATCTATATTTAATGCTCCATGCATGTGCCGCAAGATTCGATGTGACGGGGAATCTTGAAAAGTTTTTGGTTTTTGGGTAAACTTAACAAGGCCTCTAGAGTGAGTCATGTAACAGGGACAGCAATTGTTCCTTTTTTTCTTGATGTTACATCTTGTTGTTCTCTGTGCCCCAAGGGACAGCTGTGAAGTTGGTAGATCTGCCAATCCTCACATTCTTTTATATACTCCGACCCACAAAGGATGGAATTCTAGAACAGTGCTATGTTCAAGTATGGCAAGTTTGACTAAATATATATAAAAAGTTACTGTTATTTATCGTACTAAATAGGTACCATTAGATTCTTCGTGAAACATACTTTTATAATATACTTATTTGGCATCATAATGATCAATATTTTTATCTATATATTTGATCAAACTTTATGCTTTAACTGTTATTTGGCATCATAATCATCAATATTTTTATCTATATATTTGATCAAACTTTATGTGCTTTAACCGGGAATGCACCTAGAACTGCATTCTTTTTGGGATGGAGGTATTATACACAACATTCCATCCATGGATGGTGCTTCCCCTACACCTACACAGGATCAACATTTATCTATCATTTTTCTCATTTATAATTAGCAAGTCCTGTTCTCTAGACCTGCACGACTTGTTTCAATTTTTTTTTCTATTTCCTTTAGTCTGTTGCTGCTCCATCTTTTTGTATTTAAATTTTAACACTTACGCGAAAGGCAACCAGCTTGTTGTCATACTGCAACACCTGCATTTCTCTTGTACTAATCATAGCCAATAACTTTTTAGGCAAGGTGTTACTGGAGGAAAGCAACATAAACATGATCCCGAAAGGAGAACTAGAGAATCAAGAGCAGTCCCTGCCCCTGATGCAAATGCAGAATTAGTGTCATCATTGCAGGTAATTCTCCACTTGTTGACACTTTCCTGAATAGTCCTTTTTTATCTTTAGCATGGAGATGCATATGCACTTGTCTTGTCATTTCAAACCATAAGTAACCTGTGTTGCCTGCTGCATGAATGCCTTTGATTTCAGAAAAGGCAAGCCCAAACTAATACCAGGAGCAGGAGTGAGATGTTCAATCCCTGCAAAGAAGACTCTGCGTCTGGATTCCGAATAGAACCACCCCGACCAACTCCTGTTACTGAGTCTTCTGAAGACCCACAACGCGCCTACCCAACCAGGATCTTCCATTCTGGTCCTTTAGTTAATCAGAGCCAGCCATCAAAGGCTGGAGGTGGTAAAAATGGTGAACTTCAGGTCCCTGGTGTTGCGAATCACCCTGTGCTTGTGTCAACAAGATCAGGTCTCCGAACGGACGATAGCAGCAGGACAATGGTTGCTCAAGCTGAAGCATTTGCTCATGGGCGGAGGCTGTCGGAGTCCATCAATGAGCATTTCAGTAACAGTGGGAAGTACGATCAAGTGTTCCCGAAGAAGGATGAGAGGAACAGCAGGGCTGATGGAGCTATTGTAAGTAACGTCCTGCCTGAAATGCAAAAGGATGGGAAGCTCGATTGTCCTGTTTAAACCATGGTTATTGTATTGTTGATTCAGAACTGTAGTTTAACATGCATCGCGAAGCTCAAATTGTAGGTTAACAAACCCAGTTATTATGTCAATGAAACATGAAAAAGGGGTTTAAATGGAAACCAACCTCATTTATTCTGCTCCTAGTTCATTATTAGTACTTTTGGAAGGAAAAAACTGACCATTTTATGGCTTGATATGACAGGGCTATGGATCGAAAGGTAACAAGATCCACCATTCTGGGCCCCTGACCTGCCCTTCAGGCAACGTCGACGAGATGCTGAAGGAGAACGACCGACAAATCCAAGAAGTCTTCCGGCGAACCCGAGTGGAGAAGTCGAGAGCGAGGAGGGACCATGGACATCACCAGGGCGGCATAAGACCTGGCGATTTCGGCGCCATCCCAGTCTTCCCTTCCAGCCGCTCCAGCTATCAGGCCATCCAGCAGTGAGGCGCTCGAACAAGAGTTGGAACCTTGAGTTGCTTGGCCCCGTGCTGTTTTCGGGGGGATATAGAAGCGCACGCTATCCTCTGCTATGCTATGCTATGCTATGCTATGCTATGTACAGGGATGAAGAAAGCAACACCCCGTGTAGTGGGCATGTGTATTGGAGAGACTCTGAAGGAAAGAGGGGAGGTGATTTGTTTATTGGCGGCGATTCTGGTTGTCTCGGTGACGGAAGTCATGTATTGTCAGGTGGTTTCGAAATGTTTGCTGCAACTGCAATGCGATGGTAGGTGTATCTCTCAGCTCGCCAAATCTGAAACTGAAAACCCAATGTATGTATGAGTCGAAATTGGCCACCAAGAGCTTTATTCACTGTGATGATGCCACCACCAAATCTCTCAAAGCCGTGCTGAGACTTGGGAGCTTCGTTGAAGCAGCTGTTATTCTTGTAACCTTGTTGGCGTGGATGGAACAAGTCTTGGCTTGGCTTGGTAACTTTTTGTGGTAGGTATATATGCTGATCTTTTCCATGAGCTGCTCAGTGATCGGGACGAAGGGCCTCGTAGCTTGCTATGTTGCAAAGCTGCAAGGTTTCCAGTAGTATCGACTGCTCCTACGAAGGAAGCTGTCTGTCGGCATCACCAAGGCCTTGTTTAGTTCACCCAAAAAGCAAAAAGTTTTCAAGATTCTCCGTCACATCGAATCTTGCGGCATATGCATGAAGTATTAAATATAAATGAAATCAAAAACTAATTACACAGTTTAGCTGGAAATCGCGAGACGAATATTTTGATTTTAGTTAGTCCATAATTAGATAATATTTGTCACAAACAAACGAAAGTGCTACAGTACCGAAATTCGAAATCTTTTCAGAACTAAACAAGGCCCAAGTTAAACAATCGGCACGGGTGTGTCCGAGACCTGACAACGACGGAAACCCCCGTCCTTGGCCGTCTTGCCGTGCACGAGCCGGACTTGGTGTGTACGCACGCTACGCTATCGGTGAAGCCTCCAGCTCCGACGACCACTCGACTCGACGCCGGCCCGCAGCATCCGCCTCGGGCATCGGCGTCGCAGGGGTTGCGTCAGCCAGCGCAACGTACGGCGACCAAACGACGCCGGCCACGGCGAGGCGCGTACGTCTCTCTTCCACCCGGCCGCCGGACCACGAACCGGCGGACGCCATGCTGATGCACACGTCACGCCCTGTGAAAAGCTTGGCGCGCAAGGGTCAGAGACGATCGAGGCCGGGACTGTGAGGCTTACCGCACAAGGGTCAGAGGAGACGAAGACGCGCGTGGACGAAGACAACGAGCCGTGCACAGCACAGCCTGCTCGTTTTTTCCTCACATTCCACGAGTGGTCTGGCGCCAGTAGACCAGTACAGTACGAGGGGTACGGTGACCGTGGATGCATGTCTACTATCAGCCTGTTCGCGACCTTATTTGACAAATTTATATCGTACCCAAAAAATTTTCTTTCCGTGAACTAAACAAGGCCTCAATCAAGTGCGTCTACTATACCCATCTGCCACTAGTACAAGATGATGTTAGCTATTTTTAGTTTCAAAAAAAGAAATGTAAGTTGTTTGTTTGGCTGAATCCGCCTTCGAAACGAATTGCAATACAAAGTGTTTCTATGGTACATCACATTCTCCCATGCCTATATGAGTTAAGAGTTCAAGCATGGTGCAGAGTTTGATCCGAAGACGAATTTGAACGCATGACATGATCATGGATAAGGCCTTGTTTAGTTCCAAAAAATTGCAAAATAGGAATAATAGCACTTTCGTTTGTATTTGACAAATATTGTCCGATTATAGACTAACTAGACTCAAAAGATTCGTCTCGTAAATTACAGGTAAACTGTATAATTAGTTATTTCTTTTATCTATATTTAGTGGTCCATGCATATGCCGCAAGATTTGATGTGATGGAGAATCAGAGAAATTTTACAAAATATTTTAGGAACTAAACAAGGCCTAAATCTCTAAACCTCCGGTACCCATATGAGCTAGAGCAGCACATGTCGAGACACAAGATATGAAGTTTGATTCTCAGACAAATTGAAACACATGATATGATCAATATAAATAAATCTCAAAGCCGCAAAGTCGTCCACATAACCGCGCAACAAACTACATGTTGAGTTGCAACACGTGGGTACATTTACTAGCAAACATGTAGGATTTACAATTTGTCATGCGGTGCTCATGTCAATAATAATGAGCTAGATATTTTTGTTTTATTAAATTAGCCTTTGTCCAACCTTAAATCAAATAATAAATTCTAGCACAATAAGAGGTTAATCCCAATGTGGTTATTATGTGCACATGTTATATATTTTTTAAAAATATGGAAGACTAGCCATACACCTGCATACACGCCCGTGACGCGAAGGGGCTCAGGTGATCGAGCTATGACATAAGTCGTGTGCCACCAATGAAAATTTTCTAGCTCCAAACTTAAAGTGAGAAAGATGAGGGTGAAGGGCGAGGGATGGTTAGTGGATTTTGTGAGAAACGAAAGAAATAAATTTTGCATTTACTCTATTCACTGAAATTTGGCTTATGCTGATATCGAAATATTGTGAGAGAAAAATATTGATTTTTCGCTGAAAAGTATGGTTGAAGTAGTGCTGACAAACGTGTGTATTGCAACGAAACTCAATACATATAGGAATCAGATTTCGTATCATCTTTAGATGCATGTGATTTGTTCTAATTCATATGAGTGCGGGTCTATAACACTCCAAATTTTTGAATTTCAAATTTAGTTTGAATTTGACTTAATTTTGGCTTAGTTTGAATTTTTTGGGAATTATTAAATAATTTACAAAATTAAATAAAATGAAATATAAGGTAGAAAACTTGTTTGTGTGCATTCATGCCGTTGCATTTATTTTGTTTGATTTGTTTGCTTGTGCTTGAATTATTTTGTTGGAAGAAAGAATTAAATAGAAGAAACTGTTTCTGTTAAAAAAAAAGAGAAAAGGAGAGAGAGCCCTCACCTGGGCCGGCTCGGCCCAGCGCCCCTCCCCTCTCCCCTCTCCCCGCGCGGCCCAAGCCGCGGCCCAGCAGCAGCCGCAGCACAGCGCAGCGCCCCCGCCTGCCTCCTCTCCACCCGCAGCCGCTGACCAGGGGGCCCCACCCGTCAGCGGGGTGGTCATCCCCAACCTCCCGTCCGATTCGGACGGGGCAGCCGCCGCGCCGCCTCTCGGCTTCCGAGCCGCACGCGAACCGAGGCTTGCCTGCGTCTTTAAATAGCTTCTGCCCTCGCCCGCACGTGTCCCTAGAAGCCCTAGCCGCCATCTCGCCGAATTCCGCAGCGCCGCCGCCGAACTCGTCGAAATCCGCGCCGCCGCCGTCGAGCTTCTCTTTGCCGTCGACGTTTCGCGAAGGTGAGCCCTCCATTGCGTTCGCCTCGCCGAGCCGCACCCGCTGGTGCCCTTGCCTCGCCTTCTCGCGCCGTGAATCGCCGCCACGGCGAGGTGCGCCCCCCGCCGGCGCTTGCCTTGCCCGCGCGCGGTCCACCATGGACCGCGGCTCTGCCCCGCACGGCCGGTCCACCATGGACCCGGCCTATGCCGCCCCGCGCCCCCCCGGTCCACCATGGACCGGTGGACCACCGCCGCGCCCCGGTCCACAGCCCGCGCAGTGGACCCAGCCACTCCCGCGCCGCCACGTGGCCAGGCTGGCCACGGCCCCCGCGCGCCCCTGTCGCTTTTTCCAAAAGGCCCTCGGGCTTATTTAAAATTAACCCACAGTCCTACTCAGTTAAAGTTTTATTTAAAATATGCCCCTGGTTTTGCATAATAGCCCCTGCAGCCGTCGGTTTTTGCAATTTAATCCAAATCTCTTTTTAATTTAGTTTTAATTAGTTCTAATTACGAAAAATAGTTCAGTTTTTCTACAGAAATGCCATCCAACTTGTTTAAGCCATAACTTTTGCATCGTAACTCCGATTTAGGTGATTCTGGTCGCTATAGTTTCGTCTCGTCGAGTAGAACACAGTAGTACAGTTGTTTTCCGCTTTCACATGCTTTGGTGTACTGTTTCTGATTAAGCTTGTTTGCTTGCATGTATTGCTTCGTTTGTGTGATGATTGTCGCGTATAGCCAACGAGACGTTCGTGAAGGAAGAGGATCAGGATCCCGCTGAGTTCGAGCAACCCGACAACGATCAAGGCAAGTGCAGACACCGTTTGATCATTTTGAACCTACTCATTAATGTCATTTACTTTATATGCATGTGTCCAATGAATGCAAACCCTAAGGACATGACTAGCTTACTTACTATTCCTTGTTCACCTGGGGTTATGTATATGGGTAGACTAGGCTATACTAGGTTTGCTTAGCTGCTCTACTCACCTTATACACATGCCTAAACAAGTAATAATCTCTACTCAACTTGATGCTTAAACTGTGCTGAATCTTTGGTCACTGCGGTGATGGCGATGTTGGATGCTTACAAGCATCGTGATGATGGTGGTGACAGGGGGAGCGGGTACCGTTGGTGGTCCGGTTTGCCGGGCGTACCCGTCTCTGCTCTCCGTAAGGACTTAGTCAGGGAGCGGCCCCCTGTGACTTACAGTGCAGCTCCAAGCTATATGGCTCTGGCTTGACTAATTAGCAGGACCTCCACTAGTAGGGTGTTACTTTCCGGGTAGGCGTGAGGAAGTAACTTGGGTAATGAATATTAAGTTATCGGTTGATCGGTACGCCATGGCTATGGGTATCGACTGCCGAGCGCCCCGGCAAAAACTCGCGAGTGGCACCCTATTAGTTGGACCCTGTGAAAGGTCTCGTAGTGAGACCCAGCCTGCTCACCTTGGTAGTGTTTTGGGGAGTTGCGACACCGGACAAATGGGAATCACGACTTGGAGTGAACGTGCACACCTCTGCAGAGTGTAAAACTGATATATCAGCCGTGCTCATGGTCACGAGCGGCCCAGACCCTCACTTGATGAGCAAATTGGATTCACTGGATACTTGGAGATGGATCTTGGCGAGGTTGCTACCTCGTGTTTTGGCGGAATGGCTATTCCGTGTTGGCAGGATTGCTATCCTATGTTAATAATTGGGGTTAATCCCTGGACTACTACAATTATTAGAATAGTCTCTTAAAAGATGCTAATTACTACTTACACTAATTAAGGGTTGGGTTTATGCTACTCATAATTAGTAATAGGTTGTTCTAATAATAGTCATAATTAAAAGTGATCAACTAAAATGCTACCGCAGTCAAACCAAGTCAGCTTTACCTTGTTTTAAGCCTTGCATGTCATTACTTTCCGTCTGTGCTTGCTGAGTTCGACATGAGCTCACCCTTGCTATAATCATTAAAGGTTGCTCGGACGATCAGGAGTACAATTGCGATTTCCCTGAGGACTACCCTGAGTCTCCTGGTTGTTAGGCTCGTGTGGTTCTGCCGTCGACCTTCCTGTGGCAAGGTGGTCCTGCTACGTCGGCGTCTAGTTTCCCTTCTCGTGTTTATGGAACAGTTTAGCTTATGTTTTCCCCTTCGCACTTTGATAAACATTTGGCTTGTAATAATGGTACATTTACTCTCATTTATGTAATTCGTTTGAACACTGTGTTTTGTACCATTGATGATGTCGGTTCATGTGTGTGAATTTGAGATCCTGGCGCACATGTGATTTGGCACCCGAATACTCTTTTACATCCGGGTGTGACAGGGTCCTGAGTCCAGGTCATATATTAGATACGTAGGGAGTGACCCAATATGTATTGAAAATCAAACTCTGTATTCAACGTTGACGCAAGCTATTCTAACTTGTATGTGTATGAGTGAGGCCTTGTCTAGATCCAAAAAGTTTTTGGATTTTGACACTGTAGCACTTTCGTTTTTATTTGACAAACATTGTCCAATCAGAGTAACTAGGCTTAAAAGATTTATTTTACGATTTACAGGTAAACTATACAATTAGTTATTCTTTTTATTTATATTTAATGCTCTATACATGTGCCACAAGATTCGATGTGATGGGAAATCTTGTAAAGTTTTAAATTTTTAGGTGCATCTAATAAACCAGGCCTCATGGATCTTAGTCGCTTACAAGATATGGAGTACCTGGGTAGTTGGGAGAATTGAAGGTGGACTAAAAAGATAGGTGGAGAGAAATTTTACGTTTTTAGTATAGAAAATTTTGGATTTTGAGGTGAACTAAACAAGGCCTTATAGATCTTTGTCAGGCATATAAAAAGCTAGCAATGCTCTAAAAAAAGAGAGGCATAGGCATAGAATAAGCAGCGCCCTAAAAAAAAGAAAGGCATAGAATAAACAGTGAGGAAATTAAAAGGCTGTTCAGTTTCTTGGCACGTCAATAATGACAACCAACAAATATATTCCATCATGATTGATGTCAAATGAGGCACAAGCCAAAGCAAATCTTTAGGCAATCTAGCTAATCTGTCTGTTTATTCATTATTAATCATTATTTTTATCTTTGTTCCGGTGTCACAACCAAGGGACACTGAAACTGAATTCGCAATGATATATACTAGTACTATACAGATGTTGATGATGCTGACAGATGCAACAAGAACAATGTGTGCCTGCGTTGAAAGAGGGAACGCAGGGCAGGGTACGGTACATACGGTGTGCGTGGTGTGCATGCATGGCGGTGGTGGGTTGCGTTGCGTAGCGTACGGGAGAGAGAGATGGAGCACGAGAACGACGGCGCGGGTCGGGGCGTCATCTGAGGGTCGCCGAAGACGTTACAGCTCGCCGCTTTGCTCCGTCGTCGTATTTTTTTATTAGCTGTTGTTATCTGGCAGTATTTTTCTCTTATAATAAATCAGCGAACAATACTTTCAACAGCTTCTCCAAGAAACCTGCTCCCCATTCTACACGCCATCTATCATCGTTGTCCTCTTCGTCGTCGCTCCAGACTGCATCAAATCCCTGGCACCTGTGTCTGTCTCTAGTTCAAGTTTATGGCGAGCGTTCATCAGGGTAATTGCCTGCACCTGTCTGTTGTTCTCTGTCAATCTGCAGGTCAGTTGGTGGGTGTCCGGGCTGTTCATCCGTTGAAGCAGTCTCGGATTTGTCTACTGTGATAATTCAACAGGAAGGCAGTGGTTTTCCGATCGCATGAAATTGCTGTGTGTGGTGTGTTAAAATACACACCCGGTCTTGCATTATTGCTTGCAAAGGACTTTAAATTGGGTTGCATCAGCGTCGTCGTCGTGGTTTGATCCATCCTAATCCCTTCTAATTTGTTGCCAGCACGTAATAACCAGCCCTCTTCGATCCATCCAAATCCCTCGCACACCCCAAAAAAAATTCCAAATCTCTTGCTGCCAGCCCCGGCGGCCCCAAGAATTCGATCTCCGGTTTTGTCGTCGTCACCCTCGTCCGATCCCGACGACAATTGCATAAAGCAGCTGCCAAACTCATTGCCGTTCGTCGATCGCCGGTAAGAACCATCATCGTCATCGTCCAGGGCGCGCGGGCGTGAGACACGCCGCAGCAGCAGCAGCGGCGGCGGCCGCAGGCGCGCTGTAGTGTCTGTCCATCGACCCAACAACAGATCGATCGCGCGCGGCGGTGCTGGTGGCATCGCCTTGCCTTGCACCGAGTGGCGGCAGATCGCCGTTGGGCGCCATGCACGGCAACGGCGGCCGCGGCGACCAGCACTCGCCGAGGTCGGTCAAGTCGGCTCCCCCCCGCGGCGGTGGCGGTGCGGGCGGGGGTGACCATGACCATCATTACTCCCCGTCAGCCAAGACCCCGCGCGGCGGCGGCGGAGCAGGAGCAGCGGCGTCCCCGATGAAACTGCTGCCGAGCAGCGCGGCGTGGCTGGTGGACAGCCGGTGGGCGCTGTCGGCCGCGCTGAGCCTGCTGCTGTTCCTGGCCGTCGCGCTCGCCGTGACGTCCTCCTCGTCGTCCTACATCTCCTCGTCGTCGTCCTTCTTCTCCTTCCTGCCCGCCACCCGCGCCGCCGACTTCGTGGAGGGGGAGCGTGCCCGGCCGCAGGCAACAGCCGCGGCCAACGACACGGCTCCCCCGCCCGGCTCCGGCGTGCCCCGGCTGGCGTACCTCATCTCCGGCTCCAAGGGCGACCTGGACCGTCTCTGGCGCGCGCTGCACGCGCTGTACCACCCGCGCAACCAGTACGTGGTGCACCTGGACCGCGAGGCCCCCGTGGCGGAGCGCCTGGAGCTGGCCGCCCGCGTCGCCAACTCCACCGTCTTCCGCCGCACCGGCAACGTCCACGTCGTCCGCCGCGCCAACATGGTCACCTACCGTGGCCCCACCATGGTGGCCAACACGCTGCACGCCTGCGCCATCCTCCTCCGCCGCGGCGGCGCCTGGGACTGGTTCATCAACCTCTCCGCCTCCGATTACCCGCTCATGACGCAGGACGGTACGTATATGGGTATATATATCTCCTATATACTACCCAGTTCGATTCTAGTGAACGTTCGTTAGAAACTAATCCAGCGAACGATCCAGTCAGTGTCTTCCACTCCGCTGATGTTCCACTGACGTCATTAAAAAATGAAAATCATTTATTTTAAATTGCTATAACTTCTAAATGGTTTATCCAATTTTCATTCCGTCTGCACCATTGTATTCTTCGCAACGAGACGAACAAAACTAGATCCCACTTACATATATTTTGAAGATTTTTTTCACATAGAAATTTATATGTGTTAAATTATAACATATAACTTTACAACTTATGCACATAAATTGTATTGATTAACTTATATACACAAGTTGCATGGAATAGCTTATGTACACAAGTTGGCTTTCATGACTTTTTATGTTTGTAAGTTTTGATATAAGTTATAAGTTAATTTGTTTCTTTGTGTGTTAATAATTTTTGTGTTTGTAAGTTTTTACATAAGCTATAACTTAGTTCATTCCTTTTGTGTTTAATAACTTTTTATAAATAAAATGTGTTTCATAACTCTTGCATTTTCAAGGTCTCGTATAAGTTATAAGTTATACATTATAAGTTATATATATTCTAAGTTATATCTTTATTTGGTACACATAAGCTATTACATGTAAATGGTGTGTTCTAAGTTATATGTTCTAAATTATATATCCTAAGTTAGTACATATAAGTTATTTGTAAAACATAGTGAGGTCTAGTTTTATTCATCGCATCGTGTAGAACACACTGGTGTAGACGAAATTAAAAATGGACACACCGTTTTTAAGTTATAGCATTTTTAAAATTTTTTTGCTTTTGTGGGTTATGTCAATGTTGACATCATAGCTAGAGAAAGAGAATGAAGCGAGAGAAGCAATGGGGATGGATGTACGGGATGAATATTTCCTAAAAGGGAAAGAGGTGGGATTTTTTTTTTCTAAAATGGAAAATTTAACCGGTCGGAAACTGATCGTTCGCCAATTAGTGGCGTCGTATATACTATCGTCTGTCCCCCGCCGCACATATACGGTAAAGAAAACGTTTCTATTATACGGCCAAAAAAACGTTTCCGAAATAAAAGCATATACCGCAAAAAAAACCATTAAAAGACTACCGTTCCCCGTTTCTAAAAAAAATTATACGGCAAAAATTGTTTGAAAAAACATATACGACGAAAAAAACATGTTCCTAGCAAAAAAAAAACGTTTTAAAAAACATATTCCACAAGAAAACATGTTTGCGTAACAAACTAGTACATATCGAAAATCATATATGGGAAAAAAAAGAACGTTTCAAAAACAAATTCTTCGACATCACCCTGCCCGGTAGAGAAAACGTTTCTATTATATGGCTAAAATAAAAAGCCATTCGGAATTAAAAACATATACGTACGATATAAAAAACACAGTACAAAAGCCTCCGTTCCTCATTTCCAGAAAAATCTTATATGGCAAAAGAACATTAAAAAAAAGTTTTTGTAATTTAAAATTATAGTGGCGAGTCCGGTACGTGAATCCCGCATGCTCTTGCGTCGCACCACACGTTGAGCCCCACCTTTCCGAAAAAAACATGCCTATGTTTGCGCCCTAGCTACAGCCTGCATTGACAACAGCTGACACCTGAGGTTTGCTGGCTGTTGCCGTGCGTAGTATCGGTGTATGTGGGAGCACACGTCGTCTCGCCATGGATGCGGACGACGCGATGCTCCAAGATGTGCTGGCGGCGGCCACCGCGCTCTGCAACATGTCCTCCGTTTCAACCAATGAGCAAGCTTGAGCCTGTGTCGCCAGCAGTGGGCCGGCATTGCCCAAGGCTCACCCTGCTCGCCTGCCCGTGTGTGTGCCCGCGAATCTGTGGCTCTGTGCCCCGCTTGTCTCGTGCATGTGCGGCTGCATCCCGCTCACCCTCGGGCGAGTGTAGGAATGATGAAATGACGTGTCATGACCTGTGGGCCGAACGGACAGAAGCCCTGCATGTAACAACTTGACCCTCATTCTACCACATCCACATAGAAGAAAGAAAATTGAGATGCATTTAAAAATAGTTTAGGGTTCCAATGCAAAAGTGTTTATTAGATTTTATTAAATTTTGAAAAGGTATATTAAAAAGACATGAAAAATGGTAATTTATACAAATTGGTTGCCTCGTACAAAGCATGAGCATATACCTAGCTAGTATTATAATATGTCGTCATCTTCCTCCATGCCAAACACGCAAATGCATTGATGCATACACATACCGACACACGGTCAAATGGGTTCACCTAGGAGCACACTAGGCTATGCATTTTGCATTATTTATATGTAATATACAAAAGTTTCATTGACGATATCTTTTACTAATGGATTGAATGTTGAATTTACTGATGGTAGACATCCTGCACACATTCTCGACGGTGCCCAGGAATATCAACTTCATCGGGCACACGGGCAACTTAGGCTGGAAGATGTGAGTGTATCTGCAACTCAATTGTTCGATGAAATGCAAAAGGTAGCTGAAGCTGACGGTCATGCTTCATGCTTGCAGGTGGCAGCGGGGTCAGCCTATGATCGTGGATCCAGGGCTATACGGCTCCAAGAAGCAGGACCTCTTCTGGGTGGCACCGAAGCGGGCACTGCCGACGGCATTCAAGCTCTTCACAGGCTCCGCTTGGGTGGCACTGACGCGGGACTTGGTGGAGTACACGGTGTGGGGGTGGGACAACCTGCCGCGCACCCTGCTCATGTACTACGCCAACTTCATCTCCTCCCCGGAGGGCTACTTCCAGACGCTAGTCTGCAACGCACCGCGTTTCGTGCCCACCGTCGCCAACCACGACCTCCACCACATCCAGTGGGACGTGCCGCCGAAACAGCACCCGCGCGCGCTCGCGCTCGCCGACATGCCCGGCATGCTTGCTAGCGGTGCGCCATTCGCGAGGAAGTTCCCGCGTGATGACCCTGTGCTCGACGCCATCGATGACGGGCTCCTCGCACGCCCACGCCTGACCAACAACATTGGCAACGGCACCGCCGGCGAGGTAGCATTCGTGCCTGGCGGTTGGTGTGGTGCCGATGCCACGTGCCAGGCTGTGGACAATGACTGGGTGCTCAGACCTGGGCCTGGAGCTGAGCGCTTCGGGAGGCTCATTGATAGGATCGTTAGGTCCAAAACTTTCCTCAATAGGCAATGCAAGTAGTCGACATACATCAACATTGTTGGAATATGTGATATGAGATCAGGATATCCAGGTGATCACGACACATTGACTTTAGTTGTTGGCGTGAATGGTTTGTCTCTCAAGTCATATGGTTATGGCTCCATGGACATGAGATAGGATATACTTCAATCTGTTGTTATCTTTTGTTGTAAGGTAGTTGTAGATCCTTACTTGTTGTATAGGGTGTAACCACCACGCTAGGGGTTGCTCCTAGCTATATTAACATGGAACCGTGAGCCTAAGAGGGCATCATGCTACAATCATTTTTACATGGTATCAAAGCTAAGTTAGTTCACAAACTTTTCGATGGCTTTCTCTTTCATGCCAGTTGCATCATACTCTGGTCAGATGCTCGGTCACAGAGAAGCTCAGCAAGAACAACTTTTCTCTGTTGAAAGTGCATGTTCTATCTGCTCTTCGTGGTGCGGAGAGTGAAGGATGGGTGTAAATATACCTACACTAACTATGATAACAAGCTACTATGGAGATAGATAGGTGGGAGAGTGAGCAATTTATCTTTCTAGAAGGGATTTGCTAGTACTTCGAGGCATAGCCCCGCCTACCAACTAGGAGAGTTAAATAGAGACAAGGTATGTCATGAGCCTTACGATTCAATAGCTAAACCTACCATGGGGGAACACAGAGAATGGACATAGTGAAAATTCTGACCACACTCCCTTAAAGCTCTCTTTGATTCATGTTGGTAAACTTTACCACCTATCACATCGAATATTTGGATACATGTATGAAGTATCAAATATAGACTATTTACAAAACTAAAAACACAGTTAGAGAATAATTTGCGAGATAAATCTTTTGAGTCTAATTAGTCTATGATTAGACATTAATTACTAAATAAAATAAAAATATTACAGTACCTGTTAAACTTTAACACTCACAACCAAACACACCCTAAGTGGTGTTTGATAGTCGTTCTCCGCTCAGCAGAGATGGAAGCGAAGAAGGCTCACCTTCATCAGGAGGTGGCCCGCCTAACCAAAGAAAAGGAGGAGCTGACCTAGAAAGTAGACCAGCTCAACTAGGACATAAAAGACCTTACTTAGTTCACCCAAAATCCAAAAAATTTTCAAGATTTTTCATCACATCGAATATTACGGCACATGCATGAAGCACTAAATATAGATTAAAAATAACTAATTATACAGTTTGTCAGTAATTTGTGGGACGAATCTATTGGGCCTAGTACTCCATGATTGAACAATAATTATCAAATACAAACGAAAGTACTACATTAGCCAAATTGAAAATTTTTCACTAACTAAACAAGGCCAAACTAAATCTTTGGCTTGTAAATTATGAGTTACTGCTGAGGGTGTTGTGCTCAGCGTGATTTTTATGATCTTGTTTAGTTTGAATTTTTTTGGTTTTTAGTATTGGAGCACTTTCGTTTTTATTAGACAATTATTGTCTAATCATGAACTAACTAGGCTCAAAAGATTTTATCTTGTGATTTATTGTTTTTATTTTTAACTATATTTAATGTTCTATGTATGTGCCGTAAGATTCGATGTGATGAAAAATCTTTAAAAAAATAACAAGGCCAATATGTAGTGAGGCGTCGTGGGCAGTCTTGCCGTGCACGAGCGGGACTTAGGCGCGCTACGCTACGGCGGCTGAAGCCTCCAGCTCCGACGACCACTCGACGCCGGTCCGCAGCATCCGCCTCGCGCCTCTGCGTCGCAGGGGTTGCATCAGCGGCCAGCGCGACGGGCAGCGACCAAACGACGCCGGCCACGGCGTGGCGTACGTCTCTTGCACCCGGCCGGCCGGTCGGTCCACGAACCGGCGGGCGCCATGCGCTGGTGCACACGTCCCGCGCGTGGACGAAGGCAACGAGCCGTGTATTTCCAGAGGTCAGCCTGCTCGTTTTTTCCTCACTGGTGGTCTGGCGCCAGTAGACCAGGTACGGTGACAGACACGTGCGTCTACCCGTATGCCACTAGTACGTGATTCTGAAAAATTGTAAGCTGTTTATAAAACAGTTATACATTTGGAAAGCAGAAAATCGAAAGCAGAGTTCAAGTGCTGCGCAAATTATACCCTACATGAATGAAAGCAGCAGCCTTTGAAAAAGCAGCTTCATATTCCACCCGTTTGGTTGATATTATATTATATTTTTTTTTGTTGGTACAAACACTTTTCAGGAAGCTGAAACAAATACATCAGCACTACGTTTCTGAATTCTGGTGTAATCTTTTTTAATGAGCTAAGAAGGATCAGACTCATTCTCTCCCATGCGTGTATGCACAAAGAGCACTACTCATCCAAGCACGGCCTAAGTCCAATTTCGAAACGAATTGAAATAAAAAGTGTTTCTATGATTTACCACATATCTAGATGCATAATAAAATTGGTGTACTTAAAAAGTCAAGGTGACTTATCATTTGGAGCAGAGGGAGTACTCCAATGGGTATATGAAGTGTTTAGGCATGATGTGGACCACGATCCTAAGCCGAAATTGAACGCATGACATGACCATTGACAAATATCTAAACCTCTGGTACCCATACGAGCTAGAGCAACACGTGTCTAGAACAGTACAAAGTTTGATTTCCAGCCAAATTGTAACACATGATATGATTGCTAATTAAATATCTAAGCCGCAAGTCATCCACATAATCACACAACAAACTATATGTTTTGTTGCAATGCACGAGTATATTTACTAGTTAATATTACTAGCAAACATGACAAGGACAACTTGGGACAAAAAAGTCACGGGCCTTCCTACTCGGCCCATGGAGGGCCACGTCCTCATCCATGGACGTCGTGGACAGGTCTCCACCCCCAATACTGATGGTTGGCGTGATATTCTCCAACAGCAAGAGTCACGACCTATGGCCGCTCTGACCGAGAAACAACTTCCGTAGGTTCGGAAGATTCCAGTGGAGCTACACAGCAGATATTTCAATTGCCTTTCCTACTCATTTAGAGTAGCGACCTGCCGGTTGCCACAGCGTTGTCTGCGCTGTCACGGCTACCGTCACCTCGCTAGAGGCTTGAAGTGGCCCAGGCGGGCCGCGGTGACAGCGTCGGAGGCAGGGGGTGGCGGCGGCTTATGGCCCTCCTTGCATGAGCCATTTGGCGGAGCCGCACAGGTGGCTGTGGGGGGCACCAATGGCTCTCGTTGTCGACACCGTCGGCGCTGAAGCAAGCTACCGAGGGAGATCAATGTTGCTGTAACAAACAACGTCGCTTCTACTGTCGCTTGCTACCGGTGGCACTGTGCGAGGGCATTGGGCCTCCTGTTTGGGTTGACCCAATGCTCGATGAGCTTGCTGCCTTGCTTGTCATCAATTGATTGGCGGGTGCTTCAGTGCTTGGGCACCCGTCTACCCCTGCCTGCAGGCCTTTTAGAGGTTCAGGCTTTGGCAGACACCCATTCGTCAGGGGTGGATGCTGAGGATTGGCCACCTGCCCCTTTGTCGACTTCTCCCTTGGCCCTCGATGGGGAGTTTACCAGGCGCGTCTCTGCCCCGCTCAAAGTGTGCCTCTCGGGCCCCCTAATGCCACCCTTCAAGTGCAGAAGGTGCCAGTGTCCAAGTGGGAACCCACCGCCTCACAGTCGTCGGATAACCAGGTAGTGGCCGACCTTCGGTGTTCTTTTTGGGGCCTGCTCGATTCTGAAAAAAGGGCCACACTTCGTGAGCTAATGAAGTTTGATGTGTCGGAGTTTGAGGATTTGTCCAAGGAGGACTTGCTAATCTTGTTGGCACCTGCCCTTTTGGTTGCATAACTCTCATGTAATGTAACTTCAGTTAGGTTTATTTAGGTCGTGTTGGCTTCCATCCTCCACTGTAATCTATGGATTACTTGGACATGTTGTAACATGTCAAACTCTACTTCTGCTTAATGAAATATGTGTTATGGGATATGCTCACGAAAAAAAATCGTATCCACGAGACCACGAGTAGGAGGTACACTTTCCTTGAGACCTGATGCGTACGGAACACCTACGAGCGGGAGAAGAAAAGAAAATTTAGAGACGAAAACAGAGAAACGTATACCGATCCCAGATTGGATGCGTATAGAACACTTTCAATGGGCTCGACGAAAATTTAGAGATGACAAAAAAATTATTTCTTTAATATTTGGTATAGATATAGATATTAATGATAGATATAGATTATAGATTGTCGTTATAAATTATAAATATAGATATAGATTGTAGATTATTATAGATTATATAGGTAAAAATATAGATAGGGCATAGAGCGAGAGATCCTTGTAAGCTAATCCCTCTATCCTGCAATATATTGTTTTCTAGGAATTTTAAGATAAATTAAAAGCGAACATAAAAAACACATGTATCCTTATTTTTTTCTGATCAAACGATATCATCAACGTGATTAATAATAATTGGTTGATAAATAAAAAGTGTTTAACCTAATTGGTTTTTGTCCTCTTGAATTTATTATATTTGAGGATGAATTTTAAATGCTAGAATGCACTATATTGGGAGTAGCAACTAGTACTTCGAAATTGGTCGTGGATCAGGATCGAAACCTAGCTTTCCAAAAAAATTTCAAGACTTGTTGTCACATCAAAGTTTTAGACGCATGCATAAAACATTATAAATAGACAAAAAAATAACTAATTATATAATTTGTCTGTAATTTGCCAGACGAATCTTTTGAGCTTATTGAGTTCATGGTTATGTCAGGCTCGGCCTTGTGTAGTTCCAAAAATTGATATTATAGCACTTTCGTTTGAACTTGACAATTATTATCCAACTATAGATTAAGTAGGCTCAAAAGATTTGTCTCGTAAATTACATACAAACTGTGCAATTAGTTTTTGTTTTCGTCTATATTTAGTGCTCCATGCATTTGCTGCAAGATTCGATGTGACGAGAAATCTTGAAAAGTTTTTGGATTTTGGGGTGATGTAAACAAGGCCTCTAGGCATTCAGATCTTTCTCAGGCATAGAATAAGCAGTGCCCTAAAAAAAAGGCATAGATCGAATAAGCAGTGCCTGAAAAAAAGGCATAGAATAAACAATGAGGAAGGCTGTTCAGTTTCTTAGCACACCAATAATGACGACAAACAAATATATTCCATCATCATTGAGGTCAAATGAGGCACAAGCCAAAGCAAATCTTTAATATGCCTCACACAACAGGCAATCTAGCTAGCTAATCCGTCTGTTTATTCATTATTAATCATTATTTTTATCTTTTGTTCTGGTGTCACAACCAAGGGACGTACTGAAAACTGGTCTCGCAATGATGATATACTAGTAGTACTATACAGATGTTGATGATGCTGACAGATGCAACAAGAATAATGTGTGCCTGCGTTGAAAGAGGGAACGCAGGGTACGGTACGGTGTGCGTGGTGTGCATGCATGGCGGTGGTGCGTTGCGTAGCGTACGGGAGAGAGAGATGGAGCACGAGAGCGACGGGGCGGGGCGTCACCGGAGGGTCGCCGGGGACGTTACAGCTCGCCGCGTTGCCGGGGGCGTTGGCCACTCCATTTGTTTATCCTCTCGATCCCATACAGAGAGAGAGAGAGAGAAGCCTACCACCTATATATCGCGTGCTTGCCCTTGCGACATCTATCCCTGCAACCAGCAACCGTTTCTCCGAGAAACCTGCTCGTCTCTCCACGCCACATCTATCATCGTCTTCCTCGTCGTCGTCCTCCTCCTCCTCCTCGCTCCTAGACTGGATCAAATCCTGGCATGCATCTCTGGTCAAGCTGATGAGGTAGCGTTGATCAGAGTAATTGCCTGCACCTGTCTGTTGTTCTCTGTCAATCTCCAGGCCGATCAGTTGGTGGGTGTCCGGGCTGTTCATCCGTTGAAGCGGTCTCGGATTTATTGTCTACTGGTCAACAGGAAGGCAGTAGTTTTCCGATCGCAATTGCTGTGTACATGTGGTGTGTTAAAATACACACCAGGTCTTGCTTGCAAAGGTCTTTCGGGTTGCATCAGCGTCGTCGTCGTGGTTTGATCCCATCCTAATCTCTTTTAATTTGTTTGCCAGCACGTAACCAGCCCTCTTTCGCCCCATCCAAATCCCTCGCACACCCAAAAAATAATTCCAAATCTCTTGCTGCCCCGCCCGGCGGCCCCAAGAATTCGATCTCCGGTTGTGTCGTCGTCCACCCTCGTCCGATCCCGACGACGATTGCATAAAGCAGCTGCCAAACTCATTGCCGTTCGTCGATCGCCGGTAAGAACCGTCGTCGTCGTCGTCGTCCAGCACGCGCGGGCGTGAGACACGCAGCAGCGGCGGCGGCCGCAGGCGCTGTAGTGTCCGTCCGTCGTCGACCCAACACATCGATCGCGTGCGGTTGATCCGTTGACGGCGGTCGCTACCTGCTGCCTGCTGGTGGATCGCCTTGCCTTGCACCGAGCGGCGGCAGATCGTCGTTGGGCGCCATGCACGGCAACGGCGGCCGCGGCGACCAGCACTCGCCGAGGTCGGCCAAGTCGGTTTCCCCCCGCGGCGGTGGCGAGCATGACCATCATTACTCCCCGTCAGCCAAGACCCCGCGCGGCGGCGGCGGCGGAGCAGGAGCAGCGGCGTCCCCGATGAAACTGCTGCCGAGCAGCGCGGCGTGGCTGGTGGACAGCCGGTGGGCGCTGTCGGCCGCGCTGAGCCTGCTGCTGTTCCTGGCCGTCGCGCTCGCCGTGACGTCCTCCTCGTCGTCCTACATCTCCTCGTCGTCGTCCTTCTTCTCCTTCCTGCCCGCCACCCGCGCCGCCGACTTCGTGGAGGGGGAGCGTGCCCGGCCGCAGGCAACAGCCGCGGCCAACGACACGGCTCCCCCGCCCGGCTCCGGCGTGCCCCGGCTGGCCTACCTCATCTCCGGCTCCAAGGGCGACCTGGACCGGCTGTGGCGCGCGCTGCACGCGCTGTACCACCCGCGCAACCAGTACGTGGTGCACCTGGACCGCGAGGCCCCCGTGGCGGAGCGCCTGGAGCTGGCGGCCCGCGTCGCCAACTCCACCGTCTTCCGCCGCACCGGCAACGTCCACGTCGTCCGCCGCGCCAACATGGTCACCTACCGTGGGCCCACCATGGTGGCCAACACGCTGCACGCCTGCGCCATCCTCCTCCGCCGCGGCGGCGCCTGGGACTGGTTCATCAACCTCTCCGCCTCCGATTACCCGCTCATGACGCAGGACGGTACGTATATAGTCGTATACACATACGTGTACATATGAATTTTTTTTTTTGATCATCATGTCGTTTGCCTCGTCGTCGTCTTCCTCTCCATGCCCGCGTGATCGAGTACACACAATTTGCACTATTTTTATACATACAACAAAAAGCTTCATTGACGATATCTTTAATTACCAACGGATTGAATGTTGAATTGACTAATGGCAGACATTCTGCACGTATTCTCGACGGTGCCAAGGAACGTCAACTTCATCGAGCACACGGGTAACTTAGGCTGGAAGGAGTGAGTAGCTTAATTGATCTCTGCATGCATCTGCAGCTCAAAAATGCAAAAGGGGTAGCTGAAGCTGACTGCCATGCTTCATGGTTGCAGGTGGCAGCGGGGTCGGCCTATGATCGTGGACCCAGGGCTATACGGCTCCAAGAAGGAGGACCTGTTTTGGGTGACGCCGAAGCGGGCACTACCGACGGCGTTCAAGCTCTTCACGGGCTCGGCCTGGGTGGCGCTGACGCGGGACTTCGTGGAGTACACTGTGTGGGGGTGGGACAACCTGCCGCGCACCCTGCTCATGTACTACGCCAACTTCGTCTCCTCCCCAGAGGGCTACTTCCAGACGCTGCTCTGCAACGCGCCGCGCTTCGTGCCCAGCGTCGCCAACCACGACCTCCACCACATCCAGTGGGACGTGCCGCCGAAACAGCACCCGCACGCGCTCGCGCTCGCCGACATGCCCGCCATGCTCGCCAGTGGCGCGCCCTTCGCCAGGAAGTTCCCGAGGGACGACCCCGTGCTCGACGCCATTGACGACGGACTCCTCGCGCGCCCGCGCCCCGCCAACGGCACTAGTACGGCAGGAGAGGTGGCGTTCGTGCCCGGCGGCTGGTGCGGCGCCGACGCCACGTGCGCGGCCGTGGACAACGACTGGGTGCTCAGGCCTGGCCCCGGAGCCGAGCGCTTCGGGAGGCTCATCGACAGGATCGTCAGGTCCGAGGCCTTCCCCAACAGGCAGTGCAAGTAATAGTCGACATGCATCATGTGTCATGTCATGTGTGTGTGTGTGTGTACAGGAAAAAAGAACACCAGCCGATTTGTGCTCATGTAGTGGACTGGAGATGATCGTAGCTCACCTCTTCATCATATAACAAATACACACATAAAAACAAGGGGACATCCTGTTAGTGTTAACCAAGTTCAGAATCAGAAAACATGTTGGCATGTTTGTGAGACTACTGAATGACCCATGCCATGCATTCTCTCCTTCAACTCTGAAATGGTGTACTGCCAGAGAGCAATGCTCAGGTTTTGGACTCAGTTTCTGCTTTTTTGTCGACAGGCTGTTTGGATGTCAAGGTTTTGAGAAATTCTAGTATTTGACAAGCAAGAGACATGCAAAACCATAGTTTTCTTTTTTTTTTTTAAAAAAAAAAGAGATGTACAGCAGAGTTTTTAACACTCTCAAAAGACTACTGTTTAGTTTTCAAAATTATAAAGTTTGTCCAATCCGAACACTTCATGACGCTCCACAACCAAAACCATTATTGTATTTGTTGCAAAACTCTAAAGTTACTTTGCATCCAAACAAGGCGTATATTCATGGTGAATGCAGCAAACTGGACCTAGAATTAACCCAAAGTTTTCACCAAAGACAGACTATGCTGCAAACCAATGGATACGAAACCGGTTTCAGAAACACCTCTCAACACAGAATGAAACTGTCGACATAACATGGTGAAAATACTATAATTTGTGACCTCAAGGATAATGGAGATTTAGTAAAGCAGCCATCTGATGTTGCTGTCTCAGATATCAGCATCATGACAATAAGCACGGCAGGGGCAGCTGCTAATAATAGAAGGGCGCAATAATTGTATTAGCATACGCCCTTTCCCAAAAGACGGCCTCAAGAGTCAACTCTGCATATGCTTTTCCTTTTGCCATTTTATATTTCACCTCAACGAGTGAGGGGCACATGCTATGTTATCATGAGAATAACCTGGAGGTAAATTTAACAAGGGAGAAGAAAATTACAAAAGCATAACCATGTACAGCTACTGTGAGATCTATATTGCAGATCAGCAGATAAACAGCTACGAGCATCCTTAGAATACTGGTTCCTTGAATCAAGGATCCTTAACAGGTCTAAACTACTGAGCATACCCAACCTGACAAAAACTACGGCTGCAACGATGCTATAACTATGAGAGCTTTGGTTACTCAGGTGCTATGCGTCGGTTTCAGTTTCTGAATCCACTGCATGAGCCGCTTCTTGGGGTCCTGGCAGGTGCCGCTCTTTGGTGTTTCAAGGCAGCCACCCTGTGAGACAATGGAGTGGAACTGTTCCAGGACTTTCACAATCTGCCAGAAGTCGGGCCTCTTGTCAGGCTGCAAGGCGCAGCACTGCTCAATCAGGGGTCTGAGGGCCGATGGACATTCTGGAGAAATTGTTGGCCTCAAGTTCTGGAAAAAATCAATCATGTAAGAGATATATTCACCTTGACAGTCACTGTGCAAAGAAATTCATTTTGTTTGTAATGGAAGCAAGAAAGAAATCATTACCCTGTTGGCTACTGCATAAGCCACCTGGAAAGGGGTCAGGTTCTCGTAAGGAATTCTACCAGACACCATTTCCCACATGAGCAGTCCGAAGCTGTAGACATCCACCTTTCGGTTGTATGCCTTTTGCTTGATCATCTCAGGTGCCATCCACCTGTAAGTGCCTTCATCCTCCACAAGCATGTCGCATAAAGTCTCCTCACAGGCAATACCAAAATCAGCAATTTTCACACAGAAGTCCTCGTCAAAGAGAATGTTCTCGGGCTTAACGTCACGGTGAACAATCCCTTGAGAATGTATGTACTCCAAACCACGGGCAACATCGAGAGCAATGGATATAGTTTTCTCCAGAGGGATGGGGTGGTTCTCTGTATTATTTAGGTATGACCTTAATGAGCCTCCAGGAAGGAACTCGGTAATAATATAAAAAACTGGTGGGCATTTATAGGCTGCTACAAGCTGCATTTGCAGAAAATTGATCAGAGAAGGGTGGTTGCATTACAAAGCAATCAACACTACATACAGTTGAAATGCATGATGCGTAATTGGTGAGATCAACTCATTACAAACAATCCATACAAAGACAAACATATATTGATAAATACTCTGAGCAGTAGAGTACACTAGCACAGTAGTTCCAGTGTTCCTAAGAGTGGTAACACCAGCTTAATTTGTTTCTAAAATAAAAATAGTGGGGGCAACTTCACAAGCCATAATCAGTAGCACTAATTTAAACTGATCTCAATAAAATGGTTATGAGAGTCTAATGTAAAATTAGCACATGCACTTGTATATAACCATTTAGCAGGAGAAATAAGACTAAAGAGCAAGTGATTGGCAAAATTTATCACATTCTTGTTAACTGTTACCTTGATCACATTCTTGTGGTACAGGTGAGACAATGAATTGATCTCACTGTTATACTGCTTCTCAAGCTTTGCTGCCATCTTCCCATTGTCGTCATCATCAGGTTGGCGGATAAATTTAATTGCAACTGGCTTATCATCATAGAACCCCTTGTACAGCCGGCTATACGCTCCACTAGCAAACCTGTGCCCAACGAGCAGCTTGGATGGAACAAGGGTCCAATCAACTGTCGTCTGCACCGCCTGGTTCATTCTAACCAACTGTGCTCTTCGATCATCAGCAGGGTTCACTGCACTAACCCTCCTTCCACCACTGTATTTCCTTGTCCAAGCATTGTCCTTTTGAGACTTGTGCTTACCAGATACCACTGGAGTTGAGCACCAATCAGGACTTTGACCCATATCAGAGACCTGCCTACCAAATGATTTGCCATATATACTCTTTTCAGATCCTCTTCGCTGTGGAGGAGGGCTCGCAAACCTCTGGCTGCTAGACTTTGCTTCCTTGAAAACCCCAGAAGGTACAATACTAGGAAGGGGGGACTTTGATCTCGGTTTGGGCTGAGGTCCATAAGCCTTTTGCGGACTATAGCCTTGATTTGAGGGTGCCTTGTTCAAGTAACTTAGGAGCATCATCGAACTCGGGCTCTTGACCAGGCTCCTTGCTTTTGGAGTCTTGCAACTCTCTGAGTTCATTGGGGGGCTTGAAGGAATCTCCAAACTCGACCTCTTGGGCTTGTTGACCTTGTCCCTATCAAGCTGAAGTGGGGATCGGACTAGTGGCAAGCTAGCGCAGTGCTTGAATGCAGTCCCTGTATCTTCATCATCTCGATCAACAGGCATTGATACAGACTTCTTCATATTGACAAATTTCTGCAGTTTCCGCTCAACATCCTTGCTAAGCGGAGCAAAAGGTAGCACCATATCTTTGCCAACTGGAGCAACAGCTACTCTTCGAGGATCCACTCTAGTGTAGACAGTATGGGAGAACTTGGTCCTAAGCCATGAGTTCTGCTCCTCCATAATGGCAAATAAGGAAGCTAAGAAGCGCTGACTTGAGTGATCAGATTCCAACTTTGGATGTCTGGATCCATAGAAACCACATGTTGAATTGGAACTTTGAGGAGGAAAAAATGAGTAAGCTAGCTCGAAACACCAACAGAAGCCCTCAAACCAGGAATGGCGTCAGCCGCGCTTCCTTGGTCCATCTGCAGTCGAATTCTTGCAGCAAGTTGTGAATCAGGCTGATAATCTACAGAGGTGTAGAGCTTGCTCAATACAGAGGAATGGATCCTGGAACTTGAAGCTTGGTGGAGGATCCAGTAGTCACACACAGGACCTCCCAAGAATCCTAAAATACAGCAACAGGGAAACAAAATTGTAAACAGAACTAGTTGAGCAATGGCCACTGCCCACTATTATATTAGCAATGATTGCACTAGAAAAAAGGGGCTTGTTCAACCATAGCAAGTATCCAATACAAGATTCAAATAATAGACACCAATAATTTCAAAATTACGGGCTTTTGACTCTTTCTAATGTCAATTGGGGGTCCCGAAAATCAGGTGTGAAACGGGGTGCAGGCGCACGTTTTTTTTTTTACAAAAATACGCGTTGAACCATGAGAAACTGCAACAGTATGAGGATGACCGGACCAAGCACGACGACGTCCAACACTGTTGAATTAGCCTGCAATTGACCAATCGCCAGACTGCGTACATAGATCTATCGTCTATCGTTGTCAAGTCTATCCGTGACTTTTCATGGGACGCCATATCAAACAATGAGCAATTTTAGCAGTAAATGCTTGAGAAGAATATAAATGCACAAACGAAGAACATCTTCTTATACTACAAAAGTAGCATTCAGTTCAGAGATCAAGACTTTTATTCTTTCCATAAGAACAAAAAAGTGAAAAAGATTGCGGCTTCTTTAAAAGCCTGAGACATGTCTCACCTCAATGTAAAATCGACAGGCAAATCGAGAATATTTCAACCAATCCATCGAAAAGAGGAAAAATCGAGAATATTTCAACCAATCCATCGAAAAGAGGAAAAATCGAGAATATTTCAATCAATCCATCGAAAAGAGGAAAAATAATACTACTTGCGCCGATCGAAAGCACGAACCAAACGCAAATGCAAACCTCGAATGGAGTTGCGCATCAATGGCATCGAAAAGCGAGGAGTGTAAACGCGTTTACCCCAAGGAAACCAATCCGGAGCACAAAGGTGGAAACCAGGACAGCCAAGCAACAACAAGATCGCGAAGGAACGATGAATCCTCGTCTAAAGAACTTGCCTTTTGAGAGGAAAAAATCGATCAAACCCACTCACCGCCCAAGAAGGCAAGAACTAGCTGGTACGCAGAGCACTAAACACCTGGTGAAGTCCTGGAAGAAGAACCCCCCACACCAAAAGAAAAATCTCGCGTGCTGGCACCACAAAAATCGGAGCTGCGAGAAACTAACTAACCTTCCAGAGATCGCAGCGGGCGGATGAAGCGCGCGGAAAACCGGATCAAAATGCCGAGCTCCCCACCGCTCTTCCCGCTTGCCGCTCCAGGTAGGCGCGGCGGCCAGGAGCAGGAGAAGCGGATCGAGGAGGACCTGGAGCCGGGGGGTATCAAGAGCGCATTGAGGGCGCGCACCAGAAAAAGGGCCCGTGCGTGGTACCGCGCACCCCGTAAACGCGGCCCCGTGCCGGTGGGCTGGGATACGTACGCCGCACCGCCGTACGGGCTGCCTGCTCCTGCTCTCCCCTCTCTCTCTCTTCTCTCTCTCTCTCTCTCTCTCCACCGATCTAGCGCAATGGAGAGGAGCTTCGTCGAGAATGTAGCGGAGCGCAGGGGCCGGGAAGACTCGTATCGTATCCGAAGCCGAAGAAGACGACGAGGAGGAGATTACGGCAGCAAGGGCGGCGCAGGCTGCAGAATTCGAGGGCGCTGCAGGTTTTCTTCTCCAGCCGGGCCCGTCTTCGCAAATACGTATACGTTTTGGGCCTGTCTGGAAATACTCCTAGCGTGGAAAGGCAGGAGGTGAGGGCATTGATGTAAATGCAGAAAATGTGGAGGGTGCAGTGAGATCTCAAGAGGAGTCAATGGCTGAATGGAATTGAAAACTGGCTGCAGGGGCAGCCAAGAGATGTTGCTGTTTTTTTTTTTGTGGTGGGGTGTGGGGCAGGGCAGGGCTGGACTGGGGAGAGAGGGACTGCAGAATTGAGGAATGTCAAGCTTTTTCATCACATAGAGGGGAAAAAAGTGGCTATGGTTTTTTGAGACTCATGACCTCTCCTTTTCCACATTCTTTGCGTCCATTATTGGTGCTTAGGTAGGGATCCACCATGGCTAGGATTTAGTACACCACACTTTGTGTTGTTGTCTCATCTCATGCTTTTACTAATGCATTTCATCCACAGGAGCATCTTTGTTTCAGTTGGTTTTTTACTTAAACCATCAGATTTTTTTTTTCTTTTCCATAATGTGCCCAACTGTCAGTATTGTGTATACTCGTATTTGCGTTTACTCGCTGGTAGTCACTATCTTTGCATAAGAACTTTTTTCCCTAAACATAATAAATAGGAGGTCCACATACGAATCAACTTGTGGAATGGGAAGATAGTACAATTTATTGCAAAAAAAAAATTAGGTTGTCTGGTCTTAAGAACAACTTGATACTACCATCTTGCCATCTCCCAAAATGCATATACTTTTGTGGCCTGTTTGATAGAGATCCTCTTGAAAGGATTTTTTGTGTAGAGTGATTATATCTGACGATGATTTTATCTAGAATAACCTTTGTGAAGAAAGTGAATCAAGAAATTGTTTTTTTTCATGTCCTAGCATCTTGTTCACTTGTAAGGAATTAGTTTGGCAGAATGACTCTGCAAACCGTAATATGAAAGAGGTTTCCCAACTCTGGGAGTTGCTTTAGGAGCTTTGACAAATAGGGCATGTCTAGTTGCTACCTACCAGAAAACTTTCCATTCAAGCAAGAATCTGAACCCCAGGCAATCAAAATCCTACGTTTAAGAATCATTATCTGGCCCAGCCAAGTTTTCAGACTTCAAACCAAATACGCCCATAGCCTCTGACAAATGACATATGCTCTGAAAACTTTAGTGCCTAGTTCTATGTTAGAAAAAGTACATGAGCCGAAGAGTACCTTAGCGACGATGTTAATAACCTAGACAGTGGAGACACATAGTTAAAGGATATGAGGACTTATGTTGCAAAATAGGAGGATATCGACAATCACAACTCAAGACACAAAATATTTATAACAAGTAAGAGGAGTTATGTGAAAAGAAGCTCGATCGATGTCACTAGGATAGTGGCGGGCAATTGTACATTGTGACAAATTTGTATAAGAATCACTAACTCTATGGTAAAATTCGGCTTTATCACCTTCAATTTGCACAGTGTATTTTTTAGTATGTATTTTAAAGTACTATATATTTACAAGATTTTACTACAACTATTTTTAATAAAATTCTACACATAGTAACTTATTGAGATATGCAAGCTCTTATTAAAAAAAATTCTATAGATGGTATGTCTTCTTCTTTATGATAGAGAGAGTATTGCCCTATTAGACTAAGAAAGTTAGTGGATCAATTTGGCATGATAAAAAAGTTGATTGCTCCGCTCGTTTTTAGCTCCACTTCATGTTTTTTAGCCAAACGATTTCAGCTCCACACACTCTTTTAAAAAAATGAAATTATAAGAGCACCTAAAAAGGTGCTCCACAAACTCTAATTTTGTATGGCCACTTTATGGTAGAGTTTGTGAAACAAAGTCTATGGCGTAGTCCCCAACACCCTCATAAAGCATCATAGTGAGAGTTTGCACAAACAACCTTTGCTCACACATGCAAACTTTCTCTCTAGATAATGAGAACACAAACGACAACTACGTACACGATTCCGCGTACTAGTACGAGTGGCATACAAGATAGAATATATATTCAATATACAAATTCATTTCCTTTCGTAGCCTGCAATGTTCATGTATTTTATCAACTACTACTCCTATATACTACAACTGCTACTGTAAATAAAAAACACATAGCTACGGAGAATATTGTACGTTGTACTACTTTGACTCAATCCCAATCGCATCTCATCAGGCTCTAATTAATTGCTCAATCACATGCTTAATTTTAGGGATCCCAAACTACCGGAGGTGGATCAGTTCAGCAGCCCCAGAGCAAGATTCGTGCTGCACCGTTCACACCACAAGGTCCATGCCACCGAAGATCCCAGCTCGTTCGTTTGACTTTGGCTTTGCCCCTAATCTGCCCAGGCATTTTTCTATGGCCTGCCCGGGCCTTGTCTCACCTCAAATGCTGAGGAGGAGAACAAAGAGGCAATCACTGCTGCTAGCTGTTTGTTTATGGCCTTGTTTAGTTTCCAAAAAACTTTATATATTCTCCGTCACATCAAATCTTTAGACGTATGCATGAACAAAGAGGCAACCACTGCTGCAAGGGTTCATCAAAAAAACCACTGCTGCAAGGAGTACGCGTCGGTGTGTGCTTCCGTCCCAAATGGCCACTAGCCAGACAGTGCCAAAAAGACTGATGGATTCTGAAGAATTGACAGTCTCGGAAATGGACAATTGACAGTTTCAGAGGATGAAGATCTTGTGGCAAGTGAGATGCTACTGCCATTTGAGGTTCTGAAGCGTCAAAGACTGACCTGAGACGAGGAACGGAGCTGCTTTCAATTTTGGTCTTCGTAATTTTCGGCCACCCTTCGAAGTTACTAAAACTCTTAAAATTTCAGTTTTTTTTTCAGACTTCAACAAAGGTACGATTTTCTGATAGCAAAATAATAGCATGATTTATGACCACAGATCCATTAATTAGCTAGAACAATATACAACATAAACAGTAGAGAATACTCATGTATTAGTCTGGGCCTTGTTTAGTTCACCAAAAAACTAAAAACTTTTTAAGATTCCCTGTCATATTAAATTTTGCGACACATGCATGAAGCATTAAATGTAGATGAAAACAAAAACTAATTACATAGTTTATCTGTAAATCGCGAGACGAATCTTTTAAGCTTAGTTACTTTATAATTGAACAATTTTTGTCAAATAAAAACAAAAGTGCTACAGTGTCAAAATTCAAAAAAAATTCGGATCTAAACAAGGCCCTGATATAATACTCCGTATGAAATTTCAAAAATTTTATTTCGTTCCCATGTATTTTTAGTGTAATATATGAAATCTCAAAATTTTCTTTCGTCCTCTCTCCAAAATTTTGGTGAAGTTCTATTGAATTTTTGAAGCCTGGTTCGGCCTTCTTTGCCATGGAATCTATGGGAATATTTTCGTGTGGCGGCCCGGCCGGCGACAAGTCCTGGCGTCGGAGCAAGAACAATGGGCTTAGATCAGTTCGTCGGTCGTCGGTCTCAACACATGTTTTCTGTGCATTTTTTAGGGGGTCAGACATAATTTATGAGCCGTTTCTTTTCCCAGGCTGTGCGTCGATGCTTTTGCAAAGACCTGGTGCTGGCTTTTCCATGGAGAAATCAAGTTGTTGGGATTAGTTGGGACGTTTGTAATATCACAAAGAGAGAATAATATACTATATCTTCTGCTTAATAAAATATATGTCGAGCATGTTCTGAAAAAAAAGAGAATAATATAATAATAATAGTATATATACAGCCATCGAAATTGACACTGTTTTTCACATGGTTTTCAGATCGTGAATCAAACTTATTTTTTATGGGCTTGTGGATGACTAATAATAGTATAATAATAGTAGTATGGTGTTGTTTGTGTAGTACTCGTATCGTATGTACTACGGGTTGACAGATACTGCATGTCGATACATTAACCGTGTGTTTGGTTGGAGAGCGGGGTGAGCCGGGTCGGAGCGAACCCGTTTCCGTGGCTGTTTGGTTGGAGGATGGGAGGGTTGGGTTGGCTCCAGAGTGGAATATTCCTCTCAGATGCGGGTTGGACTCGTCCGTCAAAATCTGGCGGACGGAGCCGCTCCAGCCGGGTTGATGTTCACCAAACACTGAATTCCTTCAACCAAACACTGAATGGAGCCGCTCCGTCCCTAATCCTTCAACCAAACACTGAAATGGGTTGGGTCTGTCCCAAAATCGAAGTGCAACCAAACACTCTTTTAGGTTGGCTCCGTCCCCAAAAACTGGGTTGGATCCAACCCAACCCACCCAACCCCAACCAAACACACGGTAATAGACACACCACTTTATTAGAGGTGTTTGTGACTGTTTTATAAACTATAATTTTATCTTTTTTTTCTCAAACAGAGTGAGTGAAACTAAAACTATTTGGCAAGGAAGCTGGAAATCAAAACATAGAGCAGACAGTTCCAAATAACCTCATAATAACATGTTTTGATGTTAATGGATCTTTGACTAAGCGGCGTGCCGAGAACATGCTAAACACAAATATGTTGAAACTTGAAGGATGTCAACCGTATATATCGTACTAACACAACCAGAATATATAATAATAATAATATATTCTGGTTCCATTAGTACTATAAACATGTATGTGTATATATATATCGTACTAAGTAGGGTATAATGGGACCAGAATTTTTTATATATCGTACCAAGTAGTTGTATTATATTTTTATTGGAATCAGAATAATAAAAGTCTTATAAATTGGTATGAAGGGAGTACTGAGTAGTTGCTCCAATAAAATTTTTTCTTTCAAAAAATGGGTCAGTACTGATGGGCTTGTGGGCGACTGAGCTTTGTATGTGGGCCATCACCTTTTTTTTTGAGCAAAATATGGGCCATCAACTAAGAGGAAAGGTGGATCCATCTAGGACTTCGAGGCGTCACGGCCCAGCCCAACAGCCCCCGTTTGGGTAGGTTAGACTGGTAAACTCCACCCTGGTGCAATATATGCTTCTTTTTCTGATTTGATTTAATTTAAATTTAGCGATTTTAGACTCCTCTCGCCATATTGTTTGGCGAGACAAATAAAGACTCACTATTATGCACTGATTTTTAGAGGCACTGTAGATGTGTTTGTACAGACTGCTACTTGTAGCTACTTCTACATGTCTATCTCTAGAAATTAAAGATTTTTTTTTTGCGAGATAGAAATTAAAGATTTCTAGATTGATGAGATGGGATGAAACTTAGCTATCTCAAGAGATTGGTTTTAATAGGTGGGTTAAAAATTCATAAACCAGGCAATAAAAATAGTATTTTTTTAACCTAGCCACCTCATTAAGCACAAATTACCACGTGCGCTTGAGGCCACGAGAGATCTGACTTAGGACCTCAGGCCTCACGTCACGTGTTGCTTTTCTTACCATTGCGCCTCAAATGTAACTGTAATTGATTAGCTGATGCATTCCTTTTGTATTCGCTTTAGTCAATATTGCAAATATTGTAATGCATATTTGAGATTTTCTTTGATTAGTAAATTTTTTGTTAATATAATTTGGTTGGACATTGTTTTTTAATAGAATTTTGCAAATAATATTAAGAAATTTACTTTTTGAAACAATAATATTAAGAAAGTTTATAACAAATTCTCAAAAAAAAAAAGAAAGTAAGTTTATAACAGCCGGTAAGTCTTCAGCAGCAACAGCAGGACTGGCCCAATTATCCTCGCTGCTAATGATGGGCCATGGCATGGTACAGTAGTTCCTATGCTTGTTCACTTGGAGATGCAGGCCCAGTCCAGAACTGGTTGGGTGCCCCGTGCCCGGTGCTTGACTGCTGCTGCTCGAGGCTGGATCCTCCATTCCACGAGTGTCATGTGACAGTGACACATGTCTAGTTATTAAATATCATAAGTCTATAATAATGATTTTATAATTTAGTTGATTATACGTTGGTTCTATATACTTACTACGTGTTATGCCGTTTTTAGATAATGTATACGTTGTGTTTAGATATTTAGTAAAACTAATATGAAACGGAGCAAGTAGAATTTACTGCAACTTTACGACTGGATCCAAGAGTGGAGTTGGGATACGATTCAGGATCGTGATTAGTCACGTGACTATCGCGTGGTACTTTGATTAATGGATCAGGAGGGGCCCCTACGCTACGACACTTGTGCCTGCAGCCTCCTCCTGCACGTTCACCCATCTCTGCTTTGCAGCACTGCTCTGCGCTCACAGAAAAGGCCACTCGATCGAATCCATTCCGAAAAGATGCATATTTAATTTTCTCTGTGGTAGGAAAATAAATACCGTACCTCTATCTATTCCAAATTAATTATAAGATATCTTGGTTTTTTTAATGTATTGTTTTTATTGTATAGCTAGACATATAGAAACGGGCGGAAAAACTCTCTCATTTCCATTCTATATATATATTTTTTAGTGGAAACAGGATCGGATATGGAAAAAAACAGAATAAAAAAATGGATGGGGATATATATATAGAAATACAAAAACAGACAAATACGGATGAAGAGTCAGGAAATTAAGTTAGAATAACATGATCAAAAATTCTCTAGTATACATGAACAGAAGTTAGAATAACATGATAAAAAAATCTCTAGTATACATGAACAGACACACAAGATAATATATACATACGAAGTTAATGGTCCAATATTCACTAGCATGCCATGTGTTAACATGCATAATTGGTGATTATTAGGTTTATGGACATATTAATTTCTAGGCATATCTCACGTAGATAGAGCATAGGATGAAAAAGGGAATAAATACGGATTAATTCTGGATGAAACGGGATTTTGCGGAAACAGGCGGAAAACCCCATCTCCTGTCTGGTAAATACGGAAACGAAATCCCACAAATATGAAAACAGATAGAACAAAATAGAAAACGGAACGAGATTTTTTCGAATGTTTTCAAACTTATCTTGACATAGTGTACCTAAATGCGTAGCAATAACAAATGCTATGAATTTTAAAAAGTTTGTCTTATAATTTAGAATAGAGTAAGTATATAGATAAATAAAATGCATAAAAATATTCCTCTCTTTCCATGCTGCGTTTGTGTGTGTGGAAATAACGCCACCGCCAACTCAAGAGACTCTTTATATTCCTCTTCATAATTTATAAGAATAGGAATAACGTATAAAGATATAGAAAATGTTTTTACTTAAATAATAACTCTCCGTATGATGATTTAGAAATTAATTTTAGAAAGACTTCTAATTAAGATGCCCAAAAGTACGTGACAAACGTATGCATGCATCACAAAAAGTTTGGTGAAATTCCAACAGTAGCACAGCTACGAAGTATACATATTTCGAACAGACATGCACGCTTGCAAGTTGATGGCCGTATATATACACACGCACGTATGTGGGGGGCCTCGAATCAAAACCTGTGGCAGCCTTGTCGCGCATGCATGCATGCATATGACCTACCATGTCTCTCTCATCAAGTACTCTATTCCATCACGCAAGTCAAACACTGGTTGTTATATTAGGCACGAAATTCAAGCACGCTGAGATGGACCCTAGGTAAGGGCTGCACGAAAAATTCGAAGCTCGTTAGCTCGCTCGGCTTGTGGCTAACTTGGCTCGGCTCGACTCGGCTCGTTATCATAATGAGCCAAGATTTTAGGTCGTTAGCTATAACGAGCCAACTCAAGCTAGCTTGCGAGTCAAACGAGCTATAGTTTCAAAAAAAGTCATCATAACTTATATTAATTTTATATTACTTCATATCTTACACTTTACAAATGGTTGATATGTTAGCTCATATAAATACTTTGTTTAACTTAAGACTATTGGATATATTATTTTTGTATTATTATTATTTTTAAGCTTTAGATAAATATAAATATTACATTTTATGTATTTTTTATACCTGGCTCACGAGCTTAACGAGCCCCATTCTAGTTCATAACGAGCCGAGCTAAGCTGGTTCGTTATCCAGCTTTTACCCCTGTCCTTGCATTGCATTGGAGGTTGGGAAGGGCAATTGACTGATCTAGCCCTCGCCTTAGACTCGGGCTGTTTGGATCTTGACCTATAGCTAACGAGTCCATTTATTTTGAGATTTAACTAGTCCATAGCTAGATGTACATTTAGTTTGGGATAATTTTAAATTTTAGAAGTGTATTTATTTGGGAAGGAGGGAGATTAACTCAATATGACACTGGCGGAGCCACCGTTCGGCCACCTCGGGTGGCCGCCGGGCTTGTCGCGAACGTTTAAAAAAGAAAAAAAATTATATCAAAATAGAACTCTATAATTTTCTAGCTAAATATTTTGCTTAATAAAAATTACCTAGGCTCATAAAAGCTTCTGGCTCCGCATATTCAATATGATATAGTATATCAAGATGATAATAATAATAGCCTTGAGTTTGAATATCTCGGCCAGTGAATGAATTAAAATAATTTCTGAGGAAGACCACTCCACACCATTAGGGAGAGGTGCTTAAGTATCAATGCATGAATTGGCCGACTTTAATTTCCATCAGAAAGCTATTGGACTCAACTAGTAACAACCAGTCTTGAGCATCTGCACCTAACACTGATAACTTTGTTGTGGAGTTTCTACATATTACATGCATGCATCCCGGCCGTGTGTGTGTTTCTTTTTTGGATCATTGTGGGTTTGCATGGTTTGGGTGCGTGCTGACATAGGAGTATCCCCATACACGCGACAGATTCCGAAACATCCTCAGATATATAGCAGCAATCCGGTTGCATCGCATCACATCAGCATTCAGCAATCCACTGCGGCGTCCTGCAAAAATGTGGAATTGATGGATGGGTGTCTAGTGGAAAGGCAGCTTTGCAGGGTGTTTCCCTTTTGCTGCGATGGGAAACACGGATCAGATGCCAAACTGTTACTATGCTTGCTTTAAATTAGTAGTTTATTTATTTATTTATTTATACTACTAGTCGGTGATCACGTCCTGACGTTCACACTGATGCCTTGCCTAATTAATCTCGCAATGATTTGGATGGATCAGTGCTGTCTCCGATCCTCGCACTGACAGTACGTGCTCATGTATGTAACCTGGGTTCAGTGCATGATTAGACAGGCCGCTTTCGGCAGTTAAGCTCCTTGTTGCTAATCTGACACACGACCGGTATGTTTTGCTTTTTTTTTTAAAAAAAAAGCAACTAGCTAGCAAGAATTTTACCGAGCAAATATTAATAAAGAAGATGCGACATATATAACTACAAACGACAAGACCCAAACAGCAACAGAACTTTCACTCAAACAGTGGTGGAACCACAAACTTTTAGGAGCATCAACAATCTTTGTTATGAAAAATATTTTTCTAAAAATTACAGCCAAAGGTCAACGAAGACTAAACAACTATCTCAACAACACACAACACACCAACAAAACCATCTTGGCATAGACAAACAAACACTAGTCTGCATGTCGCAACAACGGCAAAGAAGAGGATGATGTTCTTTTAGTGATGTCTCCCCTCCAAGGAGGGGAACTCAAATCCCGACAAAACCATCTGAAACCTGACATATAAATTTTTCAATCTAAAACCTAAAAGGGGAGGAAGACTTTACAACAATGTCCCCAATAAGGAACATGGCGCCAAAGGCACGACCTTTTCTAGCCTTTGCTAGGGAGATAAGGGCCTTCGCCCGACAGTCACATCCTACGTTGGTTTTTGAATGATACGACTGACCTACTTAGATAGTGAGGTTCGAGTCTCCCGTCGAGTACACATACGTGATTCTTTCAATGTTGTCGATAATATGCCTGTATAGACAACAAGACACTTGTGGTGTGATATTAATCTCGACACCTAGCTAATTAAGCTCGATCGGTTAGATTTTCACTATGGTATAACTTAGACTTACCTACTTAGATAGTGGGGTTCAAGAACCTCCTTGTCGAGTAGGTTAACACAAATTCTTTCAATACTTTCAATAATACGTCGACATTGACAACAAGACACTTGCAGTGCAATCATCAGTCTCAACACCGAATCCCCTTCACATGGGTTGTGTACGCATGCAATGCATGTGCAAGTAATAAACTTCAGCTTCCTCAGGCTCAGGGGTCGTCTACATTGCGTCTTAGGGGAAAACAAGTTGCTGCATTTTTACGTCTCTCTTACCGTGGCATTGGCCATTGGATCCCCGGGGATCCGTAGCTGACCGTAGCACGTACGTACCGTCGTAGTAACGGCAAGTCGGCAACGGCTCGATCTTGCGAGGTTATTCATTCCGACCAATTTAATGGCTGCTCTAGCTAGTCATACGTAATTAACACACGTAATAACTACACATTGATACCACGACGACGTAGCTCCCCTGTGTGATGACTGACCGGTACAACACCGTGCAATACAATACGACGATACGTAATAGAGTTCAAATTTCAAAAATACTGTACTGTACGTTCAGGTACAGCTAGCAGGCATATGCAGTAGCATACGTACATTAATCGTTTATCCTTTTCTTTTTCTTTTTGCAATTGCATGTGGGTCGCAACGGCACAGTAAAATTTCGATATGTTTATTTACTTACTACGAACATATACATATATAATTATAAATACGGGTGCATACATCTTGCATGTCAGCTTCATATATTAGCCATAGTAAAATTGACATTTAGCGTCAATAATGTCCCTTAAAACAGGTTATAATAAGCCACTCACCCACTTGATTATCACGGAAAACTAGACGAGTACACTCATGAGCCTATTACATTTCCGACTGGCGACTAATGAAGAGCAAATCAAAAAGCATGCCAAATTTGTTCACTAGAGTTTTTTAGTTGAATTTGTCAACTATTCAATAATACTTTTAATCATAACTTATTAGCTAAACGAACAGTCAAACATATGCAAAGTGGTACCTACCGACCAGTCGATGCATGCTGTACTTGTATTATACGGATCGTAGTGTACATGCATGCATCATTGCCATTGGGAGTTCGAATTTTGAGATGAAACGCAGTACCAATACTAGTAGTCCGTACTTTGCAGTGAAAGTTACCGCGCGGTTCCTGCATATGCGTTCGCTCTCAGGTGAAACTCATGCCATGCAAAGCTGACAATACGCCTGCCACAGCTAAATATGGCCGTCGCGTCGTCGGCGATGTGACGGCGTCGGCTTTCGCTGTTTTGCAAGTGCCGCCGTCAGTGAAACCGTGTGCTGTTTTGCAAGCGTGTCAGCATGCATGTGGTAACTTTGTGCGTGAAAGCAACTGATATGATTTCGATCGGTTTAACTCATCATGCGTGTCTCCATAAACAACCGTTGTTTTTTCCGAGAAACGACTTAACTAAATATATAAAAATATTAATTGATATAAAGTTAATATTATTAGATAGATTTTATAATAAATTTATATAGAGGTACCGTATTTTCTAATAATCCAGTTAAACTTATGGTATTTAGAGACAAAGAGAGTAGAAGGCAGTTTGATCGGTCGGTTATATCCTCCTTGTTTTAAATTGAGGAAAAGATATACTTACATTCCTAAATTGTTGTCTAGCTCTATCTCAAACTCCAAACTAGACCTCCCTTAGATTATCTATCCGCTCTGGTTAGTAGTGACTTTGAAGATGATTTCATATTTTTTTAGTTCCAAAGCAAATCTATTAAACATCTAATAAATATTTAAATCACAAAAATTCTCTAAGGTTATTATAATTATAATAAAAAAGTTAGAGACACGAGAAACCCAAGTGACATTTAGAGCTCATAAATATGGTGTATCTCTCTAAGCTTCAAAACAGATTTAGCTCTAGAAAATAAGGAGAAATGTTTAGAAACCTCTAAAAATCCAAAATATTTTAATTATTTTCTAGTATTTTGAAAATTTACAAGAAAAATATGAGACACAACTAACATGAATGCAACATACATTAATGCCAGGTGTATCTCATGTTTTCTTGTGGAAAATTTTCACAATTAGACCGTGATTATAATTTGTTAGGAATTTTCTAGATTTCATTGTATTTTTAGAGCTAAATCTATTTTTTGGAAGCTTCTAGCGATATTTGCAAGAGGTTTGGATATTTTATTTGGGTTTCACATGTTCCAATCGATCTCTAGAAGTGTCCGATGAACTTTTAGAAGCTTGAAGGTTTTCTTGTGATTTTGAAACCTTATTAGATGTTTATTGCAATTAATTTTGAAATAAAGACTATGAAACCACCTTGAAACACAACCTCTAACCGGGGCAAGAAGGTGATCTATGTAAGTTGTCCGGTTTAAGAGTGTGAGAAGGATCGAAGACCTGTGCTTTGACGATAGTTTAAAGAGATGAAATTAATTTTCCTCTTTTCTATTTCTTGAAAGGCAAAGAGATGAAAAACAAAGTATTTGGCCATGTTTGCTTTATTTTCTGAGCAAGCCATGCCAAATAATATATGCAGGCACACTGCCCGCCGCACACTTGGCGAGCCGCGACAGTTTCATTAGCAAAGTAGTAAAGCAAGTTGGGGCATGCCCAAGCACAGCCGTAAACCATATGTATCCCTCAATGGCTACAACATGCCGAAATTGTGCGTTTCTTGTTTTGGCCGCGGCCCAAACATACGTTTATAGCACTATAAGCAAACACCTAGATGTCAAAAGATATAGACCTTGTTTAGTTCCGAAAAGTGAAAAGTTTTTGGTACTGTAGCAATTTCGTTTGTTTGTCACAAATATTATCCAATTATGGACTAACTAGGATCAAAAGATTTGTCCCGTGATTTACAGCTAAACTGTGTAGTTAGTTTTTGTTTTTGTCTATATTTAATGTTTCATGCATGTGCCACAAGATTCGATGTGACGGCAAATCTTGAAAACTTTTTAGTTTTCAGGGTGAACTAAACAAGGCCTATATCTCTCCGTCCAAAAAGAATGAATCTAGACAAATTTTCTCGGTTCACCTATATTTTTTTTTTTTGGAATGGAGGAAGTATAGTGGAATACCTCGAATGATTTACATCCACTCCAATGATGTTTATTTCGTGAGAAACTATGCATTTTTTGCCCATACTCATTCCGTCTTAACAAAGTGTAATTCTAGGTATGAATCTAGATAAGTGCTCTTTTTGAACGGAGTGCGTGTACTAAAGTTTAGTAATTTGCAAGATTAAATTATTGATGTAACACAATATTACAAAAAAAACCTCTACTTATTTGTGAGTTGTGACTAGTACATGCCCAAATAGTCAATACCTTGATTTTTTTTGTCCACGGAGAAGGGGAAGAGGAAGGACCAGTTAACATCTCCCTTTTCACACTGATTGATAAAAAGCACTCAATTTCTTTCGCGCTCCTTTAGTTTGATCGAAACGTAACATAAACCGCTACTTTGCGTCATATCATGCGCCCATGCTCTCAAAAAAACTCGAAAACTCTTCTGCCTCACTGCAGGAACGTGACAAACTCTAGTTTTTTTTTTCTGTGCCTGGAACAAACCCTGAAGGCACTGAAGCCGATGTGGGTCCAGCTGCCAGTGGATGTGTTGTGTGTGTGTGAGGGCAACAGATCTGACGGACAGGCGTTCATTAGCCTGACAAAGCCAGAGGAGCTGCCTGAGCTCCCGCTGTTGCTACAGGATCCATATCCATCATGTAGGAGCATGCATTGCATGATGGCTGATGGAGTGGGCAAGTGAACTCAGCTGCTGACACTGAAGTGGGTCACTCTCACTAGCTCTCAAGTCTCAACACCTTCACAAATTTCCTCCTCTCTCCCCACCAGAAAACAAAGAAAAAAAATAATCCCAGCTTTTCCTCAAAAGCTGCTAGCTTTTGCCCCAATTCATATCTATTTTCTTGAAAAAAATACTGCCCCAAGGCAAATGGTGGAGCTCACCAATCCACCACCGGAAGAGCATTGTTTTTCTACTCCTTTTGATCACTCCTCATATTCCACTCCCACTCCCACTGCCACTGCCTCCACCACCACCACCAGTAGCAGTAGCCAACATGATGAGAAAAATATATGCAGGGCATTTCACTTTGGTTTCCCTCTCCTACGAAAAAGATGCTGCTTTTATAGGGGTGGCCCCCTTTTGTTGTTCTATCTATGCCAGGGTCCAATGCAGATCGAAAATGTTACCACTCCAGGTTTGAAGCAGTTTTTGTGCAGATTTCGGTACAAAGAGGGCGGCAATTATTGGGTCCTCTGTTTCGAGCATGTCTGCCTTCTTCCGTTCCATGGATAGGCATAGGCATAAGCTGCCGCCACTTCCTCAAAACATGGCTCAAGGGAAGGGACCCTCTGTTCAGATCACTGGACTGATCACCTACTTGATCAGTTTATACACTGTGTGCGTTTCAATGGCACCCACACTGTTTACCTCTGAATCTCTGATAAAAATGCCACCTCTCTCTAATCAAATCTCTATAGACATGTAAAATCAGACCAGTTCTAAGTTCTACCCCCCTGGTTCATGTCCACCTTTTGTTTTTGGATACTTTACCTGCAATAGACAATGTCAACTTGAGCATCCACTTGGCTCACGCTGAGCTGAATTTTGACAGCTTCATCTACAAGCTTGCCCCACCAAACCATTGTCAAAGCAAGCACATGAATGGAGCAAGGAAAGGTGAAAATGCCAAGCTAAAATCTACTACATACAATTCATCAGAGAGCAAGAGCACTCGAACTCGGTGATCAATTAATCCCTCTTATGCGCCGAATTACTGTTACAAACACCAAGATTACAACATGGGGGACTGGACATACAGGAATCATCATCCCAGAGCTCACGAGAGGGAGGGAAGAGGGGGAGGAGCAAATCATCCACAGATCAGGTTGGCCTCCAACTTGAGGAGCGCCGCGATTAGCAGCGAGCAGCAGAGCATACCGAGCAAGAGCGAGCCAGCCAGCCTAGAGGAAGGGGAGGGGGAAGCCAGGAAACGGTCACGGACTCACGGCCGGCCCGTCGGCGACTGCACGGGGAAGAGCGGGAGCAGCCTGGGAGGCGGCTGCAGGTCGCCGCCGGCGCCGGCATTGCCGCGAGGGGACGGGTGGAGGTAGAACCCCTTCTCGGCGATGGCGCGGTCCTCGGCGGCGGCGGCCTCCTCGGACCCAGGCAGCGGCGGCAGCGGCGTGACGGGGCTCCCGAGCGCCAGCGACGGGAAGTCCAGCATGCTGGGCGACAGCACCTCGAGCCCGCGCGGCGAGAACCCGCGCGGGGAGAAGCCTCCGGCGGAGCCGCCGGCGGCGAAGGCGGCGGCGGCCGGGAGCAGGGGGCAGAGCATCTTGAGGCTCTTCATGCTGCTCCGCCGCTCGTAGAGCTTGAAAGCCGGCTTCTTGGGCCCCGGGGGCGCGGGCGCCGGCTTCTGCGGGGCCGGCGGCGACGCCTGCGCCCCACCTGACGCCGCGGCCGCCGCGGTCTCCGGCGTGCCGGTGAGGATCTGGACCACCTGCTTGAAGGAGGTGGTGTCGGCCTGGACGAACGTGGTGGGGAAGGGGTTGGACGGGTCCGCCGACGCCTGCGGCAGCGGCACCGGCAGCGGAATCGCCATCGGCACCGGCGAGGGCGGCACGGGGCGCTCCCGGGCGGTGGTGGCGGCGCCGGCGTCCATGAGAAAAATGTCGCCTTTGGCAGGCTTTGGCTTGGCTGGCTTCTCTTGGGAGTGAGGAAGACAGGGTGAGAGAGAGACAGGGGGGTTTTATGGGCTTTTCGGGGAGTGGAATTTTTGGAGCTTTGGGATCTGGAATTTCAACTGCTTGGGGGTGATGAGATGAGTGCTTGGCTGCTTGCTGTGCTCTTCTTGCTTCTTCTTTTCTTTTTTTTTAAAAAGAAAATGCTGCTTGCTTTGTTTCAGCTTCACAGCCTGCCTGCCTGCCTGGAATATATGAAAATATTGTGCTCACTGTGTGATTCTGTGTGTGTGGTGTGGCCACAGGCTCAGATCTGACTTCTGTAGATGCAAACACACAGAGCGCTCGAGACCTGTACCAGTAGGTCAATTTGTGCACGATGCTCATTTGTTTTTTTAAAGAAAAGAAAAGGAAAGGAAAGGAAAGAAGTTGTGCACGGTCGATGCCTGACGACGCTGCAGGTGAGCTGGATGGATGTGTTTTTGAATTTCATGTAGATTCTGTCCTCCTTTTGTAACCATACATTTGATGGAGATTCCGTCCTCCTTTTGAACAAGATGACGACCGCACTGCTTCCGTGGATGTGCCAATGTGATGTACACGTACTTGTAAAAGCGAGGAGTGTATTGCCTGTTACTCCACTTTGCGTTGGTACGTGCTGAAAGGGAAGCTGTACAGGTTTTTTGAATGGATCGATGTACTCCGTTTCTAGGCTTTGCCTTTCTGACTATCTTTCACTTTGAGTTACTCTATTTGTGGAGATATTTCTTATCTTAGGCCTTGTTTAGTTCACCCCGAAATTCAAAAAGTTTTCAAGATTCTCCGTCACATCGAATCTTGCGGCACATGCATGAAGCATTAAATATAGACGAAAATAAAAACTAATTACACAGTTTGTCTGTAAATCGCGAGATGAATCTTTTGATCCTAGTTAATTCATGATTAGACAATATTTATCAAATAAAAACGAAAGTGCTACAGTAGCGAAATCCGAAATTTTTTCGGAACTAAACAAGGCCTTAGCTTGTGTTCTAGTTTGAGACCTACATTTTGGGGAAAAAAATATAGTGTGTGTTTTTCTATTGTGAAAGGGGGTCGGGATGCATTTTGTACGAGCCACATGCAGACCTAAAGAAGTATAGTGTTAATCAACAAAAAGAAGTTAGAAGTTTTGTAAAAAAAAGTTTGCTTATTACAACGTCGCTACTTATTTGGTGTGTCCTTTTTTAAAAAGACTTGTTTAGTTTGTTCTAGTAATAATTTCACACAGGGGCGGACCAAGCACTGGGGCAGTCCAGGCCATAGCCCTAGTCGTGGCCCATGTAATAAGAGAAGCACGTCTTCAATTTTTGGCCCATCAAGTAGCCCTAGAAACGAGTAGGGCAATAGCCATCGACGCTCACCTTGTTCTCCATGCCTTCGTCGACCGTAGCTCGTGTAATCGCGAGATTCACGAGTCACGGCCGCCACCATCATCCACACGGACATGCCCCACGCTGCACTGCATTGCCCCTTTGTCGGTCTATCGTCCACGCCTAGCCAGCAGCCCCACCTGGCCTCTCGCCTCTAACCCTCTGGCTCCACCTCCACGGGCTCTCTTCTTGCTCCGCGGTAGCACGGTGCCTTCTTCAACCGGGCGCTAGCCACCCGCCCGCCGCCGACTCCTCATTCCTTCGTTGCAGGCGAGTAGCGGGCAGAACAGGTGAGCAAGCTTCTCTTGTTAGGCGTACCCAATTATTGAGATGCATTACGTGTTTACATCCATGGAATTCCTATGCCAACAATGACCGTGAGATCGATATTAATTGAACTTGCTCAGATTTATGATGTTAATTTCTTCCAATATGATCATGATCGACTTCCACAACAAATCGATAACTTCATTACTGATGTGAGAGCTGATCCTTCTTTTGCAAATTGTACTAACCTTGGTGAACTTGCTATAAAGATGATCCTTCTTTTGGTGATCCTTCTTTTCCATATTTTGTAGATATCTTCTAATATATCCATTATGTTGCTCCAAAAACAAAGTAGCAGCCATAATAAGAATATCAAAGTGACTGAGGAAACAAAAATCAAAATATGTTTTAAGAAATGCAAATACCTCTAGTCCATTCCAAACCAAATGAGAGGCTTTTTTATGCCCAAAGTCTCCCAAAAAGGATATACAACTTTTGTACAACTCAAGATAAACAAGACAATGTGAAATAGCGATTCTGTATAGATAGTTTTAACAAAAAACCACACCATTCTACAACAATATAGAAGTCACAATTTGTGCTCCTTGAGGAGCTTCCAAACTTTTTGAACTTTTAGAGTCCTCTGCTTCAAAGTTTTCAGTAGTAAAGTGTCCAATTTCCTACAGTATTTTAACTGACCAATAGTCTAGCATTTACATCCAATCCAAAGCTTCCTCTTGGTTCTATGCTCATCGACATCAAGAACATAATAGGAGGCCGCACCATCCTAAGAGGTACATGTTGTTCAGATGATGTGGTTTTTGTTTGTTGGAGAAGAGAATACATTGTGTATGAGCTGCATGCAGATGCAAGGAAGCATATCACTAACAACAAAAAAATGACATGTGTAGCTTACCTTAGATTAGAAGTTCTAGAGAAAAATGATGTTTCCTTATTATAGTGTCACCATTTGTTTGTTATGCCCTTTTAAAAAAGAATTGTTTAGTTTTTAGCAATACTTTTCTTAGTGCTCTTGGTCATTCTTCTCCACCTGCTTAATCGAAAGCCCTATCAATCATGCACACATGAGAACAGCTGTTGAAGCCAAAATCAAACAAATAAGATGTGAAACTGAAACCAAACTAGAAGTCAAAGCCATAAAAATGTGACTTCTCCTGTGTCTTCATTGTTTTGATTATGAGCCACATGCGGACCTAAGGAAGCATAGTGTTGATGACCAAAATTGAGGTAGATGTTTTCTAGAAAAATATTATAGAGGAGATTGATAGAGAAAAAAGAACTTGCTTGAAAGATGCAACTGTCACTCTTGAGTTAACGTGAACTGAAAGGGTTGAAGATTCCATGTTTTATAGACATTTTCCAATATTTCCATTATCTTGCTCTAAAAATAAAGTAGCAATCATAATAAATATAAAAGTGAGTGAGAAAATAGAAACCTAAATAAAATTTAATGAATTCAAATATCTAAAGCCCATTCCTACCAAATAAGAGGAATTTTTAGCTCAAAGTCTCCGAACAAGTATATATAACGTTTATACAACTCAAAAACAACAAGATAATGCGAAACTAGGATTCTAAATAGATAGTTTTAATAAGTGACCACACCATTCTATGACAACATGGATATCACATTTTGTGCTCCTTAAGGATCTTCCAAACTTTTTGAACTCTTAGAATCATCCAAAATTTTTAGTAGTCAAATATCCAATTTCCTACTGTATTTTAACTCACTACTAGTCTAGCATTTCCATCCAATCTAAATCTTCATCTTGGTTCTACGCTCATCTACCTCAAAAGCATAATAGTAGGTTGCACTATCCTAAGAGGTACATGTTGTTCATGTGATGTGTTCTTTGGTTTTCGGGGAGGAGAAGAATATATTGTGTATGAGCCGCATGCAGATGCAAAGAAATATATCATTGACATCAAAAATTGACATGTGTAACTTGCCTTGGATTATAAGTTTTTTAGAAAAAATGAATTTCCCTTAGTACAATGTCGCCAAACGAGAGGCTTTTTATGCCCAAAGTCTACCAACAAGGATATACATGGCTTTTGTACACCTTATACTCAACAAGATCATGTGAAACATTGATTCTAAATAGACAATTTTAACAGAAAATCACACCATTATTTGACAACATAAAAATCACAATTTGTGCTCCTTTAGGAGCTTCCAAACTTTTAGAATCATCCATTGCTTCAAAGTTTTCAAAGTCAAGTGTCCAATTTCCTACTCTATTTTAACTTATATGTAGTCTAGCATTTCCATCCAATCCAAACCTTCCTCTTGGTTCTATACTCATTGACATCAAGAGCATAATAGGAGGCCACACCATCCTAAGAGGTACGTGTTGTTCATACGATGTGTTTTTTGTTTGGGGGGAGAGAAGAATACATTGTGTATGAGCCGCATGCAGATGCAAAAAAGCATATCATTGACAACCAAAATTGGTGTTTGTAGCTTGCCTTGGATTAGAAGTTTTTTAGGGGAAAATGATGTTTCCTTATTACATTGTCACCACTTGTTTGTTGTGCCCTTTTAAAAAAAGAATTGTTTATTTTTAGCAATACTTACAAACTTACATCTCCTATAGTAGAGCTCTTGTTGGCACTTTTTGACCTACTTAAACAAAATCTCTATCAATCATGCTCACAAGAGAATGACTTTTGAATCCATAATCACACAAAAAAACATGAAACTAAAGCCAAACTAGAAGTCAAAGCCATAAAATATGACTTATCCCATCTTCATTGTTTTGTGTATGGACCGCATGCAGACCTAAGGAAGCATTAAATTGATGAGAAAAGTGGAGTTAGATGTTTTCTAAAAAAATATTGTAGAAAAGATTGGTAGAGAAAAAAAGAACTTATCTAAAAGATAGCATTGTCAACCTTGAGGTAACGTGAATTGAAAGGGTTGAGGCTTCCATATTTTATAGATGCTTTTTCAATATTTCCATTATCCTACTTTACAAACAAAATAGCAAACATAATAATATAAAACTGAGTGAGGAAATGGAATCCTAAATAAATTTTAACGAATGCAAATACCTGAGGTCCATTCGTATTCAAATGAGAGGCTTTTTTACACCCAAAGTCTCCCAACAAGGATATACACCTTTTGCATACCTCTGACTCAACAAGATCATGTGAAATACTGATTCTAGATAGATAGTTTTAACAAAACGCACCATTCTTTGACAACATAAAAGTCACAACTTGTTCTCCTTGAGGAGCATCCGAACTTTTTAAAATTTTTGAATCATTTTTTGCTTCAAAGTTTTCAGCAGTCAAGTGTCTAATTTCCTATTATATTCTAACTGTCTAGTAGTCTAGAATTTTCATCTAATCCAAATCTTCCTCTTGGTTCTACGCTCATATACCTCAAGAACATGCATAATAGGAGGTTACACCATCTTAAGAGGTACATGTTGTTCATAATATGTGTTCTTTGTTTGTGGGGAGAAGAAGAATACATTGTGTATGAGCCGCATGCAGACGCAAAAAAGTAAATCATTAACATCCAAAATTGGCATGTGTAACTTGCCTTGGATTAGAAGTTTTTGAGAAAAAAAAAGATATTTTCTTATTACAATGTCGCCAAATGAGATACTTTTTATGCCTAAAGTCTCCCAACAAGGATATACACCTTTTGTACTCTTCAGACTCATCAAGATTATGTGAGACACTAATTCTGAATAAAAAGTTTTAACAAAAGACCACACCATTATTCGACAACATAGAAGTCACAATTTGTGTTCCTCGAGGAGCTTCCAATTTTTTTGAACTTTTAGAACCATCCTTTGCTTCAAAGTTTTTAGCAGTCAAATGTTCAATTTCCTATTGTATTTTAACTGACTAGTAATTTAACAGTTCCATCCAATCCAAAGTTTTCTCTTAGTTGTGCGCTCATCGACATCAAGAACATAATTTTCTTCAAAAAAAGACATCAAGAACATAATAGGAGACTGTACTATCCTAAGAGGAACGCGTAGTTCATACAATATGTTTTTCGTTTGGGGGAAGAAAAATGCATTGTGTATGAGCCGCATGCAAACACACAGAAGCATATCATTGACAACTAAAATTTGCGTGTGTAGCTTGCTATTTGAATTAGAAGTTTTTGAGAAAAAAAAGATGTTTTCTTATTACAATGTCACCAAAGTAGATGCTTTTTACACCTAATGTCTCCCAACAAGGATATACACCTTTTGTGCGCCTCAAACTCAATAAGATCATGTGAAACACTAAATCTGAATACAAAGTTTTAACAAAAGACCACAACATTCTTTGATAACATAGAAGTAACAATTTGTACTCCTTGAGGAGCATCCAAACTTTTTGAACTTTTTGAACCATCCTTCGCTTCAAAATTTTCAACAGCCAAGGTCTAATTTCCTATTGTATTTTAACTGACCAGTAGTCTAGCATTTCCATTCGATCCAAATCTTCCTAAGCAAAGTAGCAACCATAATAAGAATAGAAATTGAGTGAGGAAACAGAAACCTAAATAAATTTTAATGAATGTAGATTCCTAAAGTCCATTGAGAGGCTTTTTATATGCCCAAAGTCTTGCAACAAGGATATACACCTTTTGTACACCTTAGACTCAACAAGATCATGTGAAAACACTGATTATGGATCGATAGTTCTAACAAAAGACCACAACATTGTTTGACAACATAGAAGTCACAATTTGTGCTCCTCAACAGATTCCACACTTTTTGAACTTTTTAGGGTTATCCTTTGCTTTAAATTTTTTTGGTAGTCAAGTGTCCTATTTTCTATTTCATTTGAACTAACCAACAATCTAGCATTTTCATATAATCCAAAGCTTCCTCTTGGTTCTACGCTCAGCGACATTAAGAAGATAATAGAAGGTCACATCATCACTTGGATGAGGGGTCTCTCACAGTAAGCCCCCCTGAACTATTGCCAAATTATGTTTGTTTGACTTGTATAAACTTGTATGAACTAGATCTCTAATTGATTTAAATTCCATTGCTTTAGAAAACCAGCAACTGCTATAAATACTAAATATCAAGTTGCCTTTGTTGGACACTGTCTGGTCACCAGGTTTGCAAGCTATAACACTCACTTCTACTAGTTACTATATACCATATTGTGTCGAATTACCATATATGCATTAGGTTAACGCAGTAGTATGTCTTACTCTTTTCGTAAGACATTTGCTACAACATTGGCAAACCAACCTATAGTTCTGTACCCTCGCCACTCATTCCATGTCCTTCCCTAATCCCAATCTGGCGGCACCCTACCTCCTTTTGCCCCTGCCATCATCATAGTTCATCAATTGTCTGGCCACACCCGCTTAGTGGTGCCACCATCGCCTGTCTAACCACCCCCATGGGCTCTTTCCTTGCTAAGGCCACTGGTTATTGGTGGCGATGGAGGCTCACAGCTACCCAAACGGCTGCAACGACACATTTGCGGTTGTGCATGGAAGAACAGATGCCCACATTGTATCGTTATTGTTTTTCATAGGGAGTTACTCTATTTCTAGAGATGTCTTTTTTGTTAGACCTACATTTTGAAAAAAATATATACTACATGTTTTGTTGTTGTGTGTGGAGAAAGAATGCATTGTGTATGAGCCACACAGCATGACAAGCAAAATAAAGTTAGATGTTTTCTAGAAATAGAATTATGTGATGAGACAGAAACCTATACAAATTTTAATGAATGCAAATACCTTAAGTCTATTCCTAACCAAATGAGAGGCTTTTTTACGCCCATCTCCCAACATGGATATACACCTTTTGTATAACTCAGACTCAACAAGATCATGTGAGACACTGATTTTGGTTAGATAGTTTTTACAAAAGACCGCACCATTATTTGATAACAAGAAGTCACAATTTGTGCTCCTTGAGGGGCTACCAAACTTTTTGAACTTTTAGAATCATCCTTTGCTCCAAAGTTTTCTGCACTCAAGTGTCCAATTTTCTATGGCATTTTAAGTAACCAACAATCTAGCATTTTCATCCAATCCAAAGTTGGTTCGACGCTTTGTGACATCTAGAACATAATAAGAGACGAAGTCTCTCATAGTAAGGCCCCTGAGATGTGCCTAAATTATGTTCATTTGACTTGTAGAAACTTGCATGAACTAGGTCTCTAATTGATTTAAATTTCATTGCTTCAAAAAACTAGCATTTATTGTAAATACTAAAGATCAAGCTGCCTTTGTTGGACACCGTCCCCCACCAAGTTTGCAAGCTATAACGCTCATTTCTAATAGTTACTATATACCATCTTGGGTCGAATTAGCATATATGCATTATGCTAATTAACGGAGTAGTATGTCTTACTCTTTTGCAGGACATTCGCTGCAACACTAGCAAACCAACCTATAGTTTCGTACCCTGGCCACACATTCCACGCCCTTCCGTAATCCCAATTCGTAGGTGCCCTACCTCCTCCTTTCGCCCCTGCCACTAGCACAATCCACTGGTTGTCTAGGCTCGCTTGCTTAGTGGTGCCACCACTGCCTGTCTAGTCGCCCCCTGGTCCCCTTCCTTTCTAAGGCCACTAGATATTGGTGGTGGTGGAGGCTCACGATGATCTAGATGGCCACAAAAACATGTTTGCAGCTGTGCACGGAGGAATGGACGCCCATGTTGTATTGTTATTATTTTTCATAGGGAGTTACTCTATTTCTAGAGATGTCTATAGACCTACATTTTTAAAAATTTAGTGTGTGTTTTGTTGTTGTGCATGGAGAAACAATGCATTGTGTATGGGGCACATAACATTGACAAGCAAAATAAAGTTAGAAGTTTTCTAGAAAAAAGGACTATGTGGGGAAACAGAAACCTATACAAATTCTAATGAACACAAATGCCTTAATTCCATCCCTAACCAAATGGGAGGCTTTTACGTCTGTTTCCCAATAAGGATATACACCTCTTGTACAACTTAGACTCAACAAGATCATGTGAAACACTCATTTTGGTTAGATAGTTTTTATAAAAGACCGCACCATTCTTTGACAACAAGAACTCACAATTTGTGCTCCTTGAGGGGCTTCCAAACTTTTTGAACTCTTAGAATCATCCTTTGCTTCATAGTTTTCTACAGTTAGGTGTCCAAATTCATATGGAATTTTAATTAACCAACAATCTAGCATTTCATCTAATCCAAAGCTTCCTCTTGGTTTTGTGCTTTGTGGCATCAGGAACAAAATAGGAGGCTACACCAGCACTTGGCTGAGGGGTCTCTTAGCCTAAGACCCATGAGATGTGCCCAAATATGTTCATTTGACTTGTAGAAACTTGCATGGACGAGATCTCTAATTGATTTAAATTTCATTGCTTCAAAAAATCAGCAATTGCTGTAAATACTAAACATCAAGCTGGCTTTGTTGGACACCATTTGGTCACCAGGTCTGCAAGCTATAACACACACTTCTACTAGTTACTATATACCATCTTGGGTCAAATTACTATATATGCATCATGTAATGAAGTAGTATGTCTTGCTCTTTTGATAGGACATTCACTGCAATATTGGAAAAACAACCTATAGTTACCTACCTCCCATCATTCTTTCTCCACCCTTCCCCAATCCTAATCCTTCTATCGCCCTCATCTCTAGCATGGGCCACCTGTTGCCTGGCCCCACCCGCTCATTAGTGCCACCACCGCCAAGATCACCGCCATCAAACCATCACCACAACCTGTTAGTCGTCCCTCTAGCCCCACCCCTTCTAAGTCCACTAGGTATTAGTGGCGGCAACGCATTGTGGTTGTTTCCGAAGGAACGGACACCCATGTTGTATCATTATCGTTTTTCATAAGGAGTTTCTCTATTTCTAGAGATGTTTTTCTTCCATAGCTTGTGTTTGAGTTTGAGAGCTATATTTTGAAAAAATGTAGTGTGTGTTTTGTTGTTGTGTGTGGGGCGAAAGAATGCATTATGTATGAGCCGCACAATGTTGACAACAAAAAATTAGAAGTTTTCTAGAAAAAGAATGATGTTTGATTAATACAACATTGCCACTTGTTTGGTGTGTACTTTTAAAAAATAATTGCTTAATTTGCTTAATTCAAGTCTACAACAGTCAATCGAGCATGTGAGGAACCTGATTTGTCTCCCTCAAACACAAAAGCAACCATCTCCCACTTTTTTCTCCTGGAGACCCAGAATACAATCTTCCAAGGTGTCTTTTATAGTTAATTGTGATACCATGACAACCCATGTTTGGCCAATACGGTGAGCTCTATCCATAGCTTGGTCCTCAGTGGTCGAGTTCCACCAAAGATATAGCATAAGTACATGGCAAGCAGCAACCATGTTCAAGCTGAGACTTGCTGCTTTGAGTGACATGATTATAATAGTAACCTCTGGAACCATATTGAAGTCTTTCACAGCTTTATGCCGTGCGGCAACAGAAATGGTTCCATCAAGCCTTCAATATGTCACATGAGAAGCTTGCAAATGGGCTTCAAGCAAACACCATCCTATGAAGTACATGTTGTTCATATTATGTGTTTTTTGTTTGGGGGGAGGAGAAGAATACATTGTGTATTAATCGCATGCAGACCCAAGGAAGCAAATAATTGACAACCAAAATTGGCGTATGTAGCTTGCCTTGGGGTAGAATCTTTTTAGAAAAAATGATGTTTCCTTACTAAAACATTGTCACTCGTTTGGTGTGCACTTATTAAAAAAGAATGTTTTAGTTTGTTTTAGTAATACTTTCAAACTTACATCTTCTTTAGTAGATCTCTTTGTGGTGCTTATCGACCTGCTTAATCAAAATCCCCATCAAACATGCACACAGGAGAATGGCTCATGATGCCAAAACTAGACAAAAAACAATGAAACTGAAGCCATTTTCACTTAGAAGCGGATACCACAAAAACATGGCTTTTCCTAGCCTCACCATTTTTTTTGAGAAGCGCAATGCAAACCCCACAAAAGGGAGTCTTATCTAGGAAACTCACCATCCTACATGGAGCACATTGCTTTTGTAAAGCCTTGTAAATGAATAGAGAAGTTTGCCATCGAAGTTCAAGGCAAGAGACGACATTCTACGAAGTACATGTTGTTTACATGAGGTGTTTTTTGTATTTGTTGGGGGATATGTTGTGTATGAACCACATGAAGACATAAGGAAGCATAGCTTTGACAACCAAAATTGGCGTGTGCAGCTTGCCTTGGGTTAGAAGTTTTTAATAAAAAATGATGTTTCCTTGTTATAAATGTCACCACTTGTTTGCTCTGCCTTTTTTTTTAAAAAAAGAATTGATTAGTTTGTTTTAGCAATACTTTTAAACTTAGACCTTCTTTACCAAAGCTCTTGGTGGTGCTTCTCCACCAGCTTAATCAAAAGCCCTATCAAACATGCACACACGAGAACGGCTTATGAAGCCAAAACCAAAACCAAAACCAAAACGATGAAGTTGAAGCCATTTTTGCTTGGAACACAAAGCCACAAAACGTGTTTTTTATGGCTTCACTATTTTTGAGAAGTCCAAACCCTACCAAAGAGGGTCTTATCTAGGAGAGACACCATCTTATATGGCACATATTACTTTCGTAAAGCCTTCAGAATCTAGGAAGAAGTTTACTATCAAAGTTCAAGGCAAGCACCATACTAGGAGGTACGTGTTGTTCATATGAGGTGTTTTTTGGTTTAAGGGGGTGGGGAGAATAATTGTGCATGAGCCACATGCAGACCTAAGGAAGCACAACATTGACAACCAAAATTGGCCGGTGTAGCTTGCCACAAACCACTTCTTCTTGTTCATGATTGAAAAAATGCACAAAAGGCTCAGTCATGTAGTAAACCTTGTAACTTGTTATTTTTTCCCTTTTCCCATATTTTCCCTGCAAGGACGACCGTTCCTATTTTCTCCGTGATGAACATATATACAATCATTGCGACAAGTATAGTCCCATATGACGCAGGTGTGTCATTGTCGAAGCAGTCCTCCCAAGTTTACTAAAATTTATTATTTAGGACCAAGCCAATTAAAGTAGATTGAGAAAATTAAAGTTGGAGCGACAGGTCGGGCGCTTTGACGGTGGAGGTTCATAGTCGGTAGACGACCCATGCATCATGGTCTCCTTGTTCCACCGGGTTTATCTGTTTGTTTCAAAGGTTAGATTTGACCAATTTGCTATGTAAAGCATATTGATCGCACCATCTCTCCTACTAATTATACTCTATGTCACTTTCATCAATGAAAAAGAAAATCTTTGGAACAAAGGATTCTTAAGACACATGAATAGGAAAAACACAGAATTAGAGTTGCATGGAACTTAGAGAATCCCATGGAATTTAAAATTCGCGGAAGTTTTCTGTTATGACCTCTGGATGCAACACAAGACAAATACAGTAAATCCAAGAGACAAACAAAAAGAAAAGTTTTCATGAGATCCACTCTCATGCCGGCTAGTCTTTGCTCAAAAATCTCTATAATTTCATACGTCCCTTAATATTTGAAAAGAATTTTATAGTGTTGAATTCCTCCTCCAAAAATTCCTATACTATTTTCTTTTGGTTTTGTCAATTCTTCCAACACAATCTTCATGGCCATTTTTTTTTTTGAGAATATCTTCATGGCCATGTTATGTTACCTGCCACGCGAGACATATTTTGGACAGGCTGCTATATAGTGCTATAAAAAACAAAATTTCGTTGAAAAGGATAAATATATTGTATACATAACAATTTTGTTACCAGAAATTTCCTTGTGACAAAATTTTATAAGACGAAGGCGCATGAAGTAGTGATGATTTATTATTTACCGAACCGATTTAATCAATATTCATGGGTCAAGTTTGTCTTTTCTTTTTTTTTCGTTTGTTTACTGAACTCGAGATGAGAACGTCCAAACGCCATCATATTACACGCAATAACACAGCAGGGTTTTGAAAACAGGACGCGAAAACTTGGTTTGCATTGGGTACGTAGTATCTAGTACGACGTACGTGAAGCCAATAATGTACACGTACAAATCAGACCGTTGAGCAAGATCCAGTCCATCGTTATGAACAATATGTAGGTGCTCAAGATGAAACGAGTGCCGGACGTACCGGCGCCTACTATTATACATTTCACACACACACTGCAGTAGTGCAGTAGAGTCGTTGTGACGTGCATTGAGTGCGCGTTGTCCGTGCTGCCCCGTTTCGATCCGGACCTGCAGGCAACGTAACTGGCTGGGTTCTGGACTTCTGGTGTCTCCTCAGATCGACACGATCCCGGAATGGACATGATCGAGATCGCTGACCTCTGTGATTGTTATTTCCTGCTTGCCGTCTAGTGAAGTGGTTTAATTTGGCTCTGGATGGAGCAAAACATGCGAGGCTGCGCGCCATGCACACCGTCCATCCGCCATGGCATGCAAGCAGTTGGCAAGCAATAGGGCATGGAGTCCAAAAACTGGCATCAGAGAGACAGACACTGGAGGGCCCTTGCTTGACCTGGCGGAGACCTCGAGTCGCCTCCCGTGTCTGCGTGTACCGCAACCAGATCCCAAGGCATAGATGATGGGGAGATGCTGAGATGCGGATGCGCCGGCCCTCCCGGTACCATATTGCAACAAGTACACCGAAAGGTACTGTGTCTCCAAGCAAGAACAGCTTTTGAGATTTCACTCTCTCCTAGTTAAGCCATGGGTCTTTGATTGGATTTAGTTGCTAGGAAGATTGGCTATCTACTTCGGTTTTGGTATTGGTGTCCAACTAAACCGAGAAATTGAATAAACCGAATATTAGGAGCACCAATATGAGCAACCAACCTGCACTTTTGATTGTGATTTGTCCTCTAGATCGAACTGATGTTGTAGTGACGAGGAGAGGGGAGCAAAGAAAGGTAGAGGTTGGGGTAGCTGTAGTGGGGGCGGCATGACAATGGTGACGATGCTGGTGGCAGCATCTCGGTGGCGCGACAGTGGTGGTGTTGTGGGGCAGTGTCTAGCGTCGAGTGTGGGAGTAACGGTGGCACTGAAGTGCGATAAGGCGATGCAGAGGCGACAACAGTGTTGTTGCGTGGTAGGACGGCATAGGGTGCTACTGTACGGTGGTGCATCTACGAATGCCAGAATACAAGGTTAAGTCGGTTATTTCGATGAAACTGAAAACCAAACGAGAAAAGAAACTGAATCTACCGGTTTTTATTTTGTAATCGTCGTATCTTTTTTAACTGACTCATGGCCACTCATAGGTGTAGCATAGCAGTGGTAGCAGTGTCTCCTCCTCGTTCTGGCACAGTTGTCGCTGCTCCACTGGAGGACTCTCTGCAGGAGTTTAGCTGCTGGTTTGTCCCTGGGCGCTAGGTTTGGCCTTGGTGCATACAGTAGTAGTATGTGTGGTACGCCGAGATGGTAGCCGTAGCAGAAGAAGGGGTTTATTACGGCGGGGAGCGGAAAAAGGACAGAGGAGCCAGCTTCCTGCTGGCTGCCGAGCCGAGGATGAGGAACAGGACAAGTGACGGGGCGGCCCCGTGCTTTTCAACGTGCGCCACTGTCTGATTTGACTTTGCGGCGCTGTGCCATGTCGCTGCCGGCCAGGGAGTCAGGGACCATTATTTTTTTTCTATTTCATCTCCGCCGACCCGCCGCCGGCCTTTCAGACCACCAGTGACGACCCCCCATGCCATGGGCATTGGCATGCATCTCGACTGATTATTGTATTCGTTTGATTTGAGGTTCAGGTTCACACACTGAGAGAGTCTGTCAGGCTGGGAGATACTACATAATAATAATCGGTCCTAGCTAGCGAGGAGAGACTGCCTTCGTCGTCGTTCATCGACGTCGTGGCCGTAACATGCCACGCCGCGCCTGGCGCCTCGCTCCAATCCAAACCAATCCTGCATGTCTTGACGCCTGAAAAATGTGAACACTTTGCAGGCTCTTGCTCGAGGAAACAATGCTTTTTTTTCTTTTCTTTTTTTTCTTTTTTTTGGATAAGGAAGCGGGAACAATGCTGGCAGCAAGCATGGCGGACTGGGATCCCTCTGGGAGTGGATGTGCACTTGCGCGCGCACTCGCAATGACACAACCAGGCCCCGGCGCCGACAGGAGGATCTGCCGCAGAGATGTTCTGTGCAGGTCCCCGGCGCCTGCCTCGGCGTTCGTCTTTTTGTTTGTCCTCCGCCCTGTCGCCGTCAGCCATCATGCCATTGCCGTGCCGCCACAAGGCAGAGAAGCCACCGCCGGCGAAACCAGGAGCGAGGTTTCCTAGGTTTTCTTTTACCGATAGATATAGCGCCCATAGAATATACAGTGAAGGACGACAAGCATAAGATGGAGTCACACATGAGTGACACGATTCACATACCGGATCACCTGCCATGGCTACGAGCAAACTGACAACGAGTGACAATAATGGAGTTCTATGCCTTGTTTAGTTCTGAAAAGTGAAAAGTTTTCGGTACTGTAGCACTTTCGTTTGTTTGTGACAAATATTATTCAATCATGAACTAACTAGAATCAAAAGATTTGTCTCGTGATTTACAGCTAAATTGTGTAATTAATTTTTGTTTTTGTTTATATTTAATGTTTCATGCATGTGCCACAAGATTCGATGTGATAGAAAATCTTAAAAACTTTTTGGTTTTTAGAGTGAACTAAACAAGGCCCTAGTGGAGGCCTCAACAAAGCCCTAGCAGCCCTCGTATACCCCTTCTGCTTGCGTAGTAGACGACAATGACCAAGCGGCGACATTTTCTATTTCCCTGGGGGAAAAAAAGGTGGCCACATGTCTTTTGCGTAGAACGATCTTGCATTGGCGTTTAAGTACATTCAGGAGCAAGCTAATGATAGAGGAGAAGTTGCAGTGGTTTGCAGAGAAGTAGCAGCAGCGAGTAGACACTGAGTCTAGTGTTTGATAGTGCTTTACCAAGAACCTAGGCCTTGTTTAGTTCGCAAAAATTTTTGTTTTTGGCTATTGTAGCATTTCGTTTTTATTTGACAAACATTATCCAATCACGGAGTAACTAGGCTCAAAAGATTCATCTCACAAATTACAGATAAACTGTACGGTTAGTTTTTATTTTCGTCTATATTTAATGCTTCATGTATACGACCAAAGATTCGATGTGACGAGAAATCTTAAAAATTTTTACGAACTAAACAAGGCCTAAAGAAAGTCACATCTGAAACCTCTCAAAAAAATTGCCAAACAGGACCTATATCGTAGCATTGAGAAATAATGATGGTTGATCTCAAGTTCTCGGTGTATATTTATGAAACTATATTGTCAATATAAAAAAGTCATATGTTATCAAACTATAAATAATACGAACTTCTGCATAAAAAGATTTCTGCTATTAATCGCTAAATTTGAAAAGATCAAACTCAAGATGAATCTATATAAAGTTAAATTTACACTCAAAGGAAGCAGGACAGTTTTTTTTTTCTTTTGAGGGGAAAAGGAAGCAGGACAAATGATGAGAGTGTTCTCCTTCAGAAGATACTACTCTTGCAGGCCAGAACCGCGGCCTGCAAATGATATCGTCGGGCCCAGCCCACCACCGGTACGGTGACTCAATTGTTGGGCCGGTGTGGCGTAATTTGAGGCCCAGTTTTACCCTTTGCAAATAGAAAGAGCAGTTGCTCGGCAGTTCCTGCTAATCAGGATGCTCATGCAAGATGCAAATGATGGCACACTCACTTGGATTTCATTTCAACCATCTCTGAATTCGGGAACGCAAGAAGGCGGCAAACAAAATTTGATGCAATGTAGTACAGCTTCTTTTCAACATCTTTTTGTCAAATTAACAGATAGTAGACGACATACATGACAGATCGCGATCGATGATCAAACATATCTCGTTTTGGATATAGATATATAAATATATAAACATAAGCATATGTAGAGAGAGAAGCTACGCACAACGACAACAGAAATGGCGGTAGGGTTTGTGTGTATATATATACTGTCGTCAGCGCCTCCTCCTCCTCCGTCGCCGTCGTCGTCCGGCCCTCCGTCCAACGGCGGCACGGCCGCGACGACGTCGTCAATGCATGGTGCGCGATCGAGCCAGGCTATCTGCGTGCCCAGCCAGGCCGGCCGGCAGAGGCAGATCAGACCGACCGGCTCGACGGCGCGCCCGCCGGCCGCCGCGCGCGCGCTCAGTTCATGTTGCGGGCGCAGCGCGTGATGGCGGAGCAGCCGCGGCGGTAAGGGTTGGCGGCCTGCTGCGACGCGCAGTTGCTGTAGTAGGACCGCCCACGCTTGTTGCACGGCACCTGGTCGGCGCGCAGCGCGGCGTAGCTGATGTACCGGTTGGTGGGCTGCCGCGCCGCCAGCGTCCGCCGGATCGTGTCGCCGGCGGGGAAGCCGCCGCCGCTGAGCCCGAGCTCCTCCGCCTCGTCCACGTCGCACTGGCTCATGGGGCCGGAGCACTTGCTGCTCCTCCCCACCGTCAAGTCCATCGCGCTCAGGTCCCCGACCTTCGCCGACCCTGGCACCGCGAGGAACGCGACCGCCGCCACCGCCAGCAGGAGCGCCAACAGGGCGCCGGCGCCGAGGCGGGCCATGTCGTCGAACGGGGTGGGCCTTGTTGTTGTTGATAAGCTGGTGGTTTTGATGGAACGATCGACTGCTCTGCTGGGGTCTCTTCGCCTCGTCGCCCACCCTGCCTTTCCTTCGCTGTGTGAAGGGGAGGAGGAGGGGAAGATGAAGAGGAGCACAGGGAGGCCATTTGGAGAGGATGGCGCTGGACGGGAGACAAACCAGGGTGACCGCACGCTGGCCTGGACGGTGCGCCCGCGTGTCGCGGCGTCGCTCGCGCCCAGCCCTGGCGTGGAGGCCCCTGCGTGCATGGGTGCAGACTTGAAGTCTGCGTGGAACAAATTAAAAGGAAATTGAACTTCAAATCTTAAGAATTTAAAACAGACATTTGGGTCTCTAATCAGTCTTAGATAAAGAAAAGATTGTCAACTATAAAGTTATAAATCTTGCTGAAAACAACTACTAACTGTACGTGGTATAGACTGTGTGAACCTTCATCAGGGTTCTTCGAAATATTGAAATGAAAAAAAAAAAAACTTAGAATCTAGTAACCTGAAATGAACACCTATGACTCTAAATATATTAAATAAATCAGGATGTTGATCCAAGGGGGCGCACGAGAGAGGTGGAAGGAGGGATTTGTAAAAGTGTGATTAAGAGCGGGTGGTTAAGTGTAAAATTACATAATCTCTCCACGCCCCTTGGATCAACATCCCGTGGTCCATATTAGAGTTTGCATAGTTTGCACTAGATCCGTTGCCTAAATAAGCTTTTATATTGTTATGACTTCGTATGGAAAAAATACTTTTTTGTATGTGAAAAAGAGAAAGACCAAACAATCTATAACTCTTATAAAGCTAAACCTCACTAGATGAATTCTCTCTTCATGCAAAGTGTTCACATCATTCCCCACTAAGCGACCCACTAAATATTCTATCTCTTCATGCAAAGTGTCCACATCATTCCCCACTAAGTCCATGTCATCCCATATTAATTATAAAAAAATGATCATGTCATATATATCATGTGAAATACTTTAAATCTTTAATCTATTAACATACAAGTCATGTACATACACTATTTGTTTCATCACCAATTAATTCCTCTATTAGTTTTTGTTCTATTAGCTTAGCAATTTTTTATACTAGATCTAATACAATAAAATACATGTAAGTCAAAATCATATGTATACATACATAATAGATTGAATGCTATATAGTAATGCTATGTATATAATGATTTATTTTTAAGAAAATTCCGCAGTAACGTGCGGGGAATTTACCTAGTATATATGCACATGTATGGCTCGCAAAAAAAAGATTATATATATCTTTATTATATATTTATTTTACCGTTTCATGAATTTTATTGACATTGGGTAGGTAATTAGTCCCCACTCCCCAACCAGTCCCATCTGTATGTTTAGTAAGTTTTTTTTGGGTTGAAATCAATCAAGAGAAATACAATCCGGTCCATATATGGCACGTTCAATATCTAGCATTCATTTCAAGAGTTAATCCGATGATAACTCCAACATCTAGAGCATAACTATAGATGTTACTATGTGCACTTATTAATTTAAAATTTCAAAATGGATACAATTTAGTGCACTGATTAAATAGAAATTAATAATAGTTGGTTGGAGAAGTTGATGCATTCAGCACGTTGGATTTTTTTTTCTTTTTTGAGAAATCAGCACATTGGATTATATAGCTATATAAAAATCTAGAATTAGTCAGATTATCTTTCCTTTTGCCTTTATGCCGTTGTTTCATTTGGCAAGTTGGATTATATAAAATCTACAATTAATGAGATTACCTTTAGTGGGTCTTTCTTTTTTTTTCTTACCGCATAAGCGACAATGATTTGAACCACACAGTCCAAATATCAGAGCTTCACACCAGTGGACAGTAGCTATAATCAACCTCACAATGCACCCAGCTTAGAAATTCTGTGGGGCCTATAGGCCGAACAAAAAGAATCACTCCACTCAACCACGTCAAGACACACATTGTAATTAGTAATGCTAGAGCATGCAAACAGCTTTGCAAGAAAAAGAGCATGCAAAAAGGCCTTTGGGGGCACTACTAGTTTTGTCAGCACAATGTGATCTTTGAAGTATGGTGCCAACTTCTCTTGTGGGGTTCAATTTTTTCTAGAGGGCCTTGTGCCCCGGTGAACTTGCTTGGGTTAGGCTGCATCCTCAAGCGTTGGTGTTAGATTGCTCGTCTAAGGGATTGATATAGTTAGAGACAAGTGGAAAATTGAAAAATAAATAAACATTGGAATCATGCCATGGCAACAAATCTTGAACAAAGCAAAAGATACATATATATATCTCTCCATCCTCTTTGGCTTAAAGGTGGAGATCCATTCCTTCTAATAAAGATTTACATGTTCAACTTTGAAGGATCTAGCAGAAACTTGTAGGAAATCAACCGAAACAAACAAACAAAAAATTATTTTGACGACCCCTAAAACTCAGAAGCAAATCTAAGTCACCAACTACACGAGAATCAACACGATCAATGCAAAGTTTTAGGCACGAACGACGATGTTGCCACATCAAACGAGAATAGCTGCTCCGCCGATTAGCATCAGGCATGCCAGGAAGCCACCCCTGAAGGATACGGCGGACGACGGCGCCGGCGGTGGCGAAGACGACGTCCCGTTTGTGCCAGGCGCAGGCGCGGGCGCCGGCACCGGCGAATGCGACGGCGACGAAGCGTTCTTGCCCGGAACAGGATGCGGCGGCGGCGGCGGTGTAGGTAGAACATGCGAAGCAGGTGGTGTGCCGACGGGAGGCAGCGGCGGGGTCGACGACGACGCGGGCTTCGGCGGCGCTGCGGGTAACGCGCGCGGAGCAGGTGCGGCACCGGGAGGCGACGATGACGTGGACTTCGGAGGCGGTGGCGCGGGCGACGACGACGGCTTCGGCGGCGAGGAGGACGTGCCGTCGCCGTCGCGGACGGCTAGGACGACGACGATGAGGTGCTCCCCGGCCCTGCACCGCGCCGCGTCGGGGCTGATGAAGAAGTATGGCCCGGAGCTGTGGAACACGAAGCGGGAGTCGCCGTCGTCGAGGCGTAGGAAGGGCTCCGTGGCGTTGCACGCGTCGTAGTGGCCCTGGCTCACCACCAGCACGGCGTCCGCGCCCTTGCTGTACCTGAACACTGCACGCACACGGACACGAGGACGGCACATCGGCAGCAGCAGGTCAGTCGCGTCGCGTGCGCGCGCACAATCGATCACCGCCTTGCAGGGAACTCACCGAGGGTGTCGTTGACCTGGAACCGGTTGCGCTCCGCCCAGGCGTTGAAGGGCTCGGCGGGTTTGGGCGCCCACCCGACGTGCCCGCCGACGTAGAAGTCGCGGCCGGCGGCGCAGGTCGCCGCCATGAGCACAGAGAGCAGGGCCAGAGCCGCAACTCCGGCGATCCGCCGCGCCATCGACGACGATCACCGCCTTGATCCCTTGTTCTACGGTGTACGTGCCAAGGTTCTTCTCTATCCCCGCTACTACCAAGAACGACCCCGATCGACTCGTACTATATACTAGTCACCAAAACCGGTGCCAATAGCTAGATAATATCTGTCTCCTAGCTATCTAGCGCGTTGCTACAGTATATTAGAGATGAACCCCGGCCGGCCGGCGTCCAAATGAATCTTTAGGCTGCTGTGGTTGTGGTGTGTGTTTGTGAGACTCCATGGAGACGAGAGGGGTGTGTATTTATACACGAGGGCCGGGTGATGTTACCGTTGGTGTGTCATTTTTTTTTTTTTGCGCATATAACCGTTGGGGTGCATTAGTGAGGCAGTAGCAGCATGCAGCAGCAATTAGCTAGCTGTGACAGCAGCAGCCGTTACTGATGGTGAGCTTTAACCAGCGCGTCAAGGAGTTACTCTACACCATTTCGGCATTTCCTTGACCTCCATGGCGAAGCAACCGGCTGGCATAGCTTTGGCAAGGCAAGGCATGACTGAGCTCGTAACGCCGCTCTGGGTTGCTTACTACTACATGCCGTGTAAAGCCAGCCATAGCCTCCCAAGACATGCATGGATCATCAGCTCGTTATTATTATACAACGGCAGGGTGTCATCAGTTTCTCACTTTCACCGCAGGCCTTTATGGGCTGGAGTTCATGGTGCCATGGACTCATCAAGTTCAATGGGCCGTCCTGGCCATGAAAGCCCACTACGAAAATACAATTTTTATGAAAGTTCGCTTTTTCTCCCTTAACTTCAAAACCGGGCAAACCATCTCCCTTAACTTTTCAAACCGTGCATTTTACCTCTTGGAGCGGTTTCGAAGACGGTTTTGCTACAGTGAATAGTGGTTTTGCTACAATGCGGTGGTTTTGCCTTTTTCTTTTTTAATTATTTTCGACTGAATGTTTGAAAAATCGTAGTAAATCACAAAATCATAAAATAAAAAATATAATTTTGTTGGACTCCACATAAGTAGATCTACATAATTAACATATAATATGGTATGCTTTAGTACAAAGTTTTTGCTATAAAGCTTTTGTCTTTTTCTTTTTTATTTATTTCGACTAAATATTTGAAAAAACATAGTAAATTGCGGAATTATCATAAAATATAAAATGTAGTTTTGTTAGACCAACATGAGCATATCTACACAGTAAATATGGTATGATTTAGTATAATTTTTTTGTTGTAGCTTTAGATCTGTGCTTTTTTGTAATTAATTGATATAATTCATAGCTGCAGCTTCTATAATTATTTTATCAGACTAAAACATACATATATTATATGTTCGTTGTGTATATATACTCATGTGGATTCTAAGAAAATTTGATTTTCTATTTTATGATTTGTCTATGATTTACTATGATTTTTTAAAGATTCAGCCAAATAAATAAAAAAGAAAAGGACAAATCCTTTATAGCAAAAAAATTGTACTAAAGCATATAATATTATATATTTACTATATAGATGTACTTATGTGGAGTCTAAAAAAGTTGGATTTTCCATTTTATGATTTTTCTGTGATTTACTATTATTTTTCAAAGAATCAACCAAAATAATTAAAAAAGAAAAAGACAAAACAACCATTACTGTAACAAAACCACTATTCACTTTAGCAAAACCGCCTTCCAAACCCCTCCAGGGAGGTAAAATACACAATTTGAAAAGTTGAGGGAGGTGATTTGCCTAGTTTTGGAGATGAGGGAGGAAAAGTAAACTTTTTCCTTCTTCTTTTGCTGCTAGTAGCAGTGTGCCTGCAGCTAGTCCTTGCAATCAAAACTAGGCCTCGTTTGGCAAAGCTCTCAAGGCTGATTCTTTGCTGAATTCAGCAAGAGCTCTTTCTTTTAGAGAGAAATAATTCTCTGCTAATTGTGAAGTGATTCTCTAAAATGAACTAAGAGACCGAGACATGAAAAAATAGCTTTTCCTCTGTGAAGTGATTCTCTATAGCGATTTTGAGAGTTTATGCTAAAGAATCAAAGAGAATCACTTTCAACCATAGAATAACTTCTTAGAATAGACGGAGCTCTACGAAACAGGCCCCCTAGTTACTCTCTCCATCCCAAAACAGATGTCGTCCTCACTTCTCGAAAAGTTGACCAAATATGTATAAAAAATATTTTTTTAATAAATAATTAGTATTATTAGATACATTAGTATTATTAGATATATAGATTGTTGAATATATTTATTTAGAGATATAAATATTAAACACATTTTTTACCAATTTAGTCAAAGTTAAGAAATTTTGAGCTGCACGTATCCCAATGATATATATTTTAGAACAGATTAATTGCCTAATAATATAAGGATAAATTTGTCTCTCCATGAATGCGTACTCCGTATGCATTCTTTCTGACCGGCAGGCAGGGAGGGAGTCGAGAACTCGAGATGATTTGGAATCCCCAATTCGACATTCTCCCTCTCATGCTCCTCAATTTTCTTTGCTGGACCTTTTTTTGGCCTTATTTCTAAAAAAATTATAAAATGGACACTATAGCACTTTCGTCTGTATTTGATAAATATTGGTAAATCATAGCTTAACTAGGTTTAAAAGATTTATCTTGTAAATTATAGGCAAACTGTACAATTAGTTATTATTTTTATTTATATTTAATGTTTTATGTATGTTTCGTAAAATTTGATGTGATGGGTAAACTAAAATTTTTTATTAATTTTTTTAGAACTAGCCTAGCTTTGTTGTCCTAGCCTAGCTTTACAGCTGCGCAGGACCAGAGCAAATTCCCTGGTGCTGGTGCTGTGCTGCTGAGGCCTGAGGGCAGTCCTCGGTCATCATCAAGGCTTCAACTGTTGGTGCTCAGAAGGCCAACTCAATGCAAGCGCATGCATTCATGGCCCCTGGATCTACTGCTACCGCACATACTACTAGGGCTAGGCCTTGTTTAGTTCGCAAAATTTTTCAAGATTTCCCGTCACATCGAATCTTGCGGCACATGCATGGAGCATTAAATATACATGAAAACAAAAACTATTTGCACAGTTTATCTGTAAACCGCGAGATGAATTTAGGCCTTGTTTAGTTCGTAAAAATTTTTAAGATTTCCCGTCACATTGAATTTTTGATGGAGCATTAAATATAGACGAAAATAAAAATTAATTGCACAGTTTAACTGTAATTTGTGAGATGAATCTTTTGAGTCTAGTTACTCCGTGACTGGACAATGTTTTTCAAATAAAAACGAAAATGCTACAGTAACCAAATAGTAAAAATTTTGCAAACTAAACAAGGCCTTAGTACTTGTTGATAATCGAGGCTTGAAACACCAAGAAAGCAAGTGTCAATAATCCTTGCAGAGCCAAGGGTTTTACCCATCGCATCATGGAATGGATCTGTTGTTGCACAAGGCCACAAGGGAAGGGATTGGAGCAGGCAGGCAGGAGCAGCACCAGCAAAGCAGCTTGCACCGTTGCACGCAAGAGCGATGTATGGTTGGGTGGTGGCCGGTGGAGTAAATGAATGGACAATGGACGGAGGAGCAGTAGTGTGACTTGGGCCTTGATTAGTTTCCAAAAATTTTACAAAATTTTTCAGATTCCCCGTCACATCGAATCTTTAGACGTATTTATGGAGTATTAAATATAGATAAAAATAAAAACTAATTGCACAGTTTGGTCGGAATTGACGAGATGAATCTTTTGAGCCTAGTTAGTCTATAATTGAATAATATTTGTTAAATACAAACGAAAGTGATACTATTCCTATTTTATAATTTTTTTTAAGTAAACAGGGCCCAGCATTGTGCCGGTGGGAGGATGAGGACGAGGACTGCCAAGTGTCATTGCGTACGGCTAGCCTCTTTGCAGCATCGTGCGGTAAGGTGCAGCACCCTGCAACCTTGCCATTGCAATTGCAGTCCTTCCTGCGAGGCTGCGACGCGCGCATTGACATCATGCAGCAAGGGCGACAGCACGTTCAAGCCCAATCGTTCCATGCTTGCGTCGGGTGAGGTGGTGACTAGCTAGCTAGTAATCGGGTGCAGTGCATGCCGATTTGTGCAATGAAATTGTGCTGTGTTGAGCATGCTTGGGGCATATCATATTCATATATGCAGTAACAGGGCCTTGTTCAGTTTTTAAAATTTTTCAAGATTTTCCATCAACATCGAATCTTTAAACGCATGCATTAAGTATTAAATATAGAATAAATAAAATTTAATAGTATAGTTTGTCTGTAATTTAGAAGACAAATCTTTTAAACATAATTAGTCTATAATTAGATAAAAATTTTTAAATACAAACAAAAATATTATAATAACTAAAACTAAAATTTTGAACAAGGCCTAGGGCCGGGAACGGAGGTAATGGCGCGCGGAGCAAAGGACCGTGGCCGCCGTGCAGGGCGGACACGGAACGGAAGCGTGCATGTGAAGGTCACATGGACAGGTTCTCGTGGTAGAGGCCTCGTCTCGAGGGATCCATGATCTCGATCGATCGGATACCGCGTGCCGCTTCAATTCCTTTCTTCTCTTAACACAACTTGGCCTGCAGGCCACGATGTGCCTGACATGTGTCACCAGTGTCTTAATTTTTTTCTTTTTTTCCCATCATATTAAATTTTTGGACCATATACGTGGAGCATTAAATATAGATAAACAATAACTAATTATACATTTTATATGTAATTTGTAAAACAAATTTGTTGAGTCTAATTAGTTTATGATTAAATCAAAAAATTTCACAAACTAATTAAGGCCCTGGATTTAGTTTATCAGCAGGCAAGCAACTAATTAAGCAGAGACTAGCTCATTTGCCTCACCAATCGTAGGAGGAGATGCATGCTTTAACAGCGCTTTTATCTGTCTGCAGCACCCCCGAATCCTTTCCTTCCATGGATGGAATTGAGAAGGGGATGTGTTTAAGACAAGACAGTAGTGCACTCTACCGTACCTGAACTTCAAGGCCTGTTTAGTCCCCATTCAAAAAGTTCTCACTAATCCTATGGGATGTTTAGACACATATATGAAATATTAAATATAGATAAAAAATTAATAACTAAACAAGACCTTAACTGCAGAGCAACCGAGATTAGCTGGTCTTGGTGTTTTTCTCTTGAATTTTCAGGAGGGGGCTGCACTTCAGTCATCACGGCGGAAGCAGGAGGCTTTGTCCTGGCTTCGGTCATTGCATCCAAGGCCTTGTTGCTTTGTTTAGTTCCAAATTTTTTTGAAAAATCGACACTGTAGCAATTTCGTTTGTATTTGACAAATATTGTCTAATTATGGACTAACTATACTTAAAAGATTTGTCTCATCACTTCCGACCAAACTGTGCAATTAGTTTTTATTTTTATCTATATTTAATACGTCCTGCATATGTCTAAAGATTCGATGTGACGGGGAATCTGGAAAATTTTGCAAATTTTTTTGGAACTAACAAGACCAGTTCGCCCCGAAAAACAAAAACTTTTCAAAATTCTCTGTCACATCGAATCTTGCGGCACATGCATGAAGCATTAAATATAGATGAAAACAAAAACTAATTACACAGTTTGTCTGTAAATCGTGAGATGAATCTTTTAAGACTAGTTACTTTATGATTGAACAATATTTGTCAAATAAAAATGAAAGTGCTACAGTGTCGAAATTCAAAGTTTTTTCGAATCTAAACAAGGCCCAAGCTTAAACTGACAGGGTGGACACTGAACAGCTAGTTCACTTCCTAAGGCCTTGTTTAGTTCCAATTTTTTTTGGAAAATCGATACCGTAACATTTTCGTTTGTAATTGACAAATATTGTCCAATCATGGACTAACTAGGCTCAAAATATTCGTCTCGTCAATTCCGACCAAACTGTGCAATTAGTTTTAACTTTCGTCTATATTTAATACTTCATGCACGCGTCTAAAGATTCGATGTGACGAGGAATCTGAAAAATTTTACAAAATTTTTAGATTTCCTGTCATATCGAATCTTGCGAATGCATGAAGTATTAAATATAGATAAAAAAGCTAATTATACAGTTTATCTATAATTTGCAAGATAAATTTTTTAAGTCTAGTTAGCCATAATATTTGTCAAATACAAATGATACTCATTTTGCAAAAAAAAATTTAGAACTAAACAAAGCCTAAACAACCGAGATCTCTCCAACACTATAGCACTAAGGCCTTGAAAAGATTCAATATGACAGAGCAATCTTGAAAAGTTTTTAGATTTTAAGGTGAATTAAGGCTTTGTTTAGTTCTATTTTTTTTTTGCAAAATCAACACTATAGTATTTTCATTTGTATTTGACAAATATTGTTCAATCATAGACTAACTAGACTAAAAAAATTCGTCTCGTAAATTACAGACAAACTGTATAATTAGTTATTATTTATATTTATATTTAATGTTCTATGTATATGCCGCAAGATCCGATGTGACAGAGAATCTATAATTTTTTATATTTTTTTTAACTAAACAAGGCCTAAGGATATACACTGCTAATTAAAGAAGCTTGTACTACTGTGTAGCATGAACCGGATCCCTCCATCCACGTCCACAGTACGTGCTGCTAGCACGCGCTACTGTTCAAAACAGCTGGCCCGACCAACTCACGAGCGAGAGCAAATGCCCAAGACAACAACACTGCCCTGGACCCCTTGAGCCGGACGACTGTTGCTGTTGCATGGGGGTCAAGAACTCATGGGGTCAAGAATCAGCAGCCTTTTATTCGTTGCTGCATCTATGGCTCGTAGGGTACACACTTTTACAGATATCCATGCGCGTGGCATGGCATGACCCAGCAAGACCTTGTTTAGTTCCGAAAGGTTTTCGGTATTATAGCACTTTCATTTTTATTTAATAATTATTATTTAATTATAAACTAATTAGATTTAAAAGATTTATCTTGCGATTTATAAGTAAATTATGTAATTAGTTTTTATTTTCGTCTATATTTAGTACTTCATGTATATAATGTAAGATTTAATATGACGGGAAATCTTGAAATTTTTTTGGTTTTTGAAGTGAGCTAAACAAGACCAAGTCAAGAGCAGATCGTGACTGTGTCCAACGCCCTGGGCTTGTTTATATTTGTATATGATAATTATTATTTAATTATAAGCTCACTAAATTTAAAAATTTGTCTCACAAATTATAGATAAACTATACAATTACTTATTTTTTATTTATATTTAATGTTTTATATATGTGTCTAAAATTTTGATGTGTGTATCGATCGTTTTCTTTTATGCAATATCGGAACAAGATATTTTTGTTAGAATAGTCCAGCTTTGATTATGTTAGATTAATCTCTTTCAGCGCTTGATAGAAACACATTATGTATTTATTTATACTCTTCTACTTAATACAATGGTACACAAATTTTTTGCCTATTCGACAAAAAAAAGAGGAGATCATGAAGGCTGCCTTAGATTTAATTTGCTCAGGATCTATCGTCAATGAATTTTCAAAGGACGGATGCCTTGGTGTGATGATCTAATTAGCTGCAGCATGTTCATCTTCGTGTAGCTTACGCAAGTTTGTAGCGACAGAATAAGATTTTTTTTTCTGGAAAGTAGTATATATGATCATACTGAAAATAATCTTATCCAAAGGACGAACGTGTGTTTTATAGCAGAGTAATCTTATAGTGGTACTAAAAAGAAAAGTTTTATGATCGACCAGCTTGGACAATCAGAACTTGACAGCTCATGCGCACAAATGCCCCTTATTTTCATGGCTGGCAAGTGCTTGAACTTTGCTCTAATGCAATTTAGAGAGTCTCCAAGAGTTCCTTTATTCAGTTTCAGCCCCATAGAGCAAAAGTTAAGGTTTATGTAACAAAAATCACCACCTCGCTATTCAACATCCTATATTAAGTGGTATTCTAAGTTATCCTCTCTTCCTCTCAAATTTTAGATGTCATGCCACCCTACTAAGTATATTTGAGATAGGGTATTTGTTGGAGAAGGTAAATATTTATAGAGGATTTTTTGTTAGAATATGAGTATGTGAGGATTTAAGGAAATTAAGTTTAGGAGAACTCCTGGAGATGGTCTTATAGAAAAGCTTAGAAGTGAAGGGTAATTGTGGTGTTCTTGTTTTCCTTGCTGTGTTGATCAGCCTCTTAGCTGCTCATGATTGTAAGGTCGACTTAATACTCCCTCTATCTTGAAATACAAGGTACTCCTATATGAATATTTTAAAATTATTTCAAATTATAATGTATTTTGAATTTTTGAAGCCACTATACGTTTCTGCATTTCAAACCACATCCATGCATGACTTTGAAACACCATTTTTGTCTAAAATGATTCATGCAATTGCTAGTTGCAATTATTGATATGCATGCATACCTTTTCAAACTATGAGTTACAGAGGAATTAAGAAATTCAACAACCGAACTAACTAATTAGCGAGGGGCATAATGAGCTGAGTTAGTTTTTTTTTTTGTCAGACTTGTTATTTAGTCTCAAAATTATCTGAACACGTCGAATTTTAAGGGAGTTACTTGATTCAAAATTATTTGAACACTTCAAATTTTAAGGGAGTACCCTTGATTCGAGAAAAAAAAAGAAAGCAATGAGGCCGACGATATGAGACGGAGATAAGGATAAAAACCGAATGGAAATATTCTGAACGTTTTCGATCGTTTTAGTTATTTTCTTTATTATATTTAATGTTTATATGTTCAAAGAGAAAAATTTTGTTACTCGGACATTATTGGTCGTTGATGCGCGCATGCATTGAATTCCCTCGCCAACTACCCACTGCGTCGTGAATTCACGACGCTCGCGTTCAATTCTCCATGGCGCCAGTCTGGTAGCTTCTGCTCCTGTTATTTATACCCACGCGCTGCCTGCCTGCCTGCTCATCTCATCTCGCTCCAAACACAGTCCACAGTGCACCACCACTTCACTCAGCAACAGAGGAGTGAGCAGGATCCAGCAGCAGCAATGGAGGCGCGGAGATCTCTCCTGGCGAGCTTCGTGCTCGCCGCGTTGGCCGCGCAGGCCTTGGTGGCCGTGGTCGAGTCCAGGGCCAGCCCCATGGAGAAGGCAAGCCAAGGTACACCACATCTTCTTTCTTGAGAGCCAAGGTGCTGTGTCCAACAATGTCAATGTTGAGCTTGCATTGATGTGTTTGTGCTGCGTGGTACCGTTGCACCGCCGCAGGTGAGGACGTGAAGAAGCCGGACTGCGTGCCGGGGATGGACCCGCGCTCGTTCCCGGGGACCGGCGGCGGCCACGGCATCACGCCCGTGACGCCGTCGCACGGAGGCTCAGGCTCCCCCGGGACGACGCCGTCCCACGGCGGCGGCGGGTACGGGCCAACGCCGTCGCACGGCGGGACGCTGCCTTCCCCGTCCCACGGCGGCTCCGGCTCCTCTCCGACGTCGCCCTCCACCGGCGGCGGTGGCTCCCCGTCTCACGGCGGCGGCGCGTACGGTGGTTCCCCGTCCACCCCTGGCGGCGGCGCGTATGGTGGGTCTCCGTCCACCCCCGGCGGCGGCGCGTATGGTGGGTCTCCGTCCACACCCGGCGGCGGCGGCGCCTACGGAGGCGGGTCCCCATCGCCTGCCCATGGTGGCGCCTACGGGAGCTCGCCGACGCCCGCGTACGGCGGCAACTCCCCCTCGCACGGCGGCATCGGGACCTCGTCGCCGACGTCGTTCGTCCCCATGGACCCCCACAGCTTCGGCACCTGCGAGTAAGCCACTGCTGCTGCCCATGGAATACATACATCTACTACATGACGCGTACATGCATGTATGCGGTCACTGATGAACAAATTCTCATTGTCTACTCTCCATCATCGATCAATCGAGCAGCTACTGGAGGTCGCACCCAATGGAGATCTGGTCAGCGATCGGCGGCCGGTTCCCGAGCACGTCGTCATCGATGGGGACGATGAGCCACTTCTTCGGCGCGGCGGCGGGCAGCGTGGGCGGCGCGAACATGATGAGCATCCAGGACGCGCTGGGCAACACCCGGGCGGACGGCACGGGCGCGCTGCTGCGCGAGGGCGCCGCCGCGCTGCTCAACTCCATGACCCGCGCCGGGTTCCCCTACACCACGGAGCAGGTCCGCGACGCGTTCGCGGCGGCCGCCGCGGGCGGGTCCGACGGCGCGGCCGCGGCGCAGGCGGCGGCGTTCAGGAAGGCCAACGAGGGCAAGGCGTAGATCAGAGAGAGAGAGAGGAGTGCTGCATGGATCGATCGAGCGTGCCTGTGCATGTCTATTTGTTGGTTTGATATGGGTTGTGTGCGTGGTTTTGTTTCAGTGAGCACACCGACCTAGCTGCTCACTGCAATTGTGTAGTTGTTGGATCCTGTTATTTTTGCTGTTTTTTTTTTGTCGTGTGGATCGATCGAAGGAAGAATATGAATGAATGAAACGAACTGCAACTACGCAGTATCGTCGTAGCTGAGCTGTTACTGGATTCAGTATTTGATTGGATTTCGGTGTTGAGATCCTGTTTCAGGCAAAGGCAAGGCCACAATTGCAAAGAAATGACTAGTTCTTCTTGGCGCTACTAGTTGCATCGTCTTTACATGCATCACTAGCAGGTAATTAGTCAAACTTAAAAATTTATAAATTAATCAAATTTAAATTTGTTGACTTGGGACGGAGAGAGTATGTAAAACTATTTAAATGTGCAGAAATTTTTGGTGTTAGAATGTTGTCAGAAGGTTCCCGCCAATGTGCAGGTGAACAACGCTAAGGCCTTGTTTAGTTTATTTCGCGACACCGTAGCACTTTCGTTTGTTTGTGTTAATTATTGTCTAACTATGAACTAACTATATTTAAAAAATTCATCTAGTCAATTTCGACCAAACTGTATAATTAGTTTTTATTTTTATTTATATTTAATACTTAATGCATGGCTCTAAAGATCTGATGTGACGGAAAATTTTAAAAATTTTTGAATTTTTGGATGGAAGTAAATAAGGCCTAAAAATTAGGGAAGCGCGAGGTTCTTGGGCAGGCCCATTGCAGCGATCAGTTGGCCCATCAGAAGAGAAGTGCTTCTGCAGATTGACCCGGAACTCTAGCGATCTGCAGTTCAGCCTGTTCCAACGATTGTTTCTTTTCCTTCGATTTTCCTACGATTTTCTTTCCCAAATAATATCAACCCCCTTATATAAGGCATAACCATCTCTGCTTCAAAGATTAAGACCATATTTAATTCTCTCTCTCAGTCTCAGCACTAGTACTACTACATTAATATCTATAAGAGATGACGTCTTATATTATAAGACATGAACAAAAGTCGTTACACCTTAGGGAGTATCTTCTAGCCCAGCCGATTCACTAAAAACAAAAAATTACTCAAGTAACTTATTGGAAAAATAGTAAAAACATTGTATAGTTGTCTAGTACCATGGCCATGTTGTTTACTTGAAGAAATATTTACTTGTATGGCCTTTAAAAAAATACACCTTCCTTTCCGTAGCCTCCTCTCTTTTTTCTTGAACTTACCTATACAAGGTGCGAAAACTAAAACAAAGTGCAGTTGTCAATTTTAAATTTGGATTTGTGCAAAATTTTTATATTTGGTAAACTAATTTTATTGCGATGTGTTTGTACATCTGATTATGCATCTTATTATGTACCGTTATTCATGACCTTATTTGCATAATATTACTCCAAATTTAAAATAGACAAAAAAAATCTGACTTTATTTTTCGCCAGGGGCCATTTTATTCCTCACTTAACGTCGTTAAGTGCCTGAATACGACCAAAGGCCGTACATGTAAGGAATTTTTATTTTCGGATCTTATAGGTAAGTTCAAGAAAAACGACCACAAAAAGAAAGTGTACCTTTTTGAAGGCCATACGTGTAATTATCTCTTACTTCAATATGTTTGAAGGAAGTAAGTGATGATTACATGCATTGTTTCCCAGCTCTCGACCGTTATCCATGTGTTAGAGCTCCTTTTGCAATGTCCGGCACCAATTTTCTTTTCAGATTCGGATTTTCAGTTCCTATTTTTTTAGATTAAAATGTGAAATCGAAAGTGATTAATTAGGGAGGGCCGACCATTTTGATCCTTAGGCGAGACCTCACTCCTAGAACCAACTTTTTTTTAGGAAAAAATTCATATAACCACCTAGTAGTACTCTCTCAATCCATGAAAAAATATATTTCTAGAGTTGTTCTAAGTTAAACTTTTAAACTTTGACTAAAATTCTAAAAAAATATTAAAATTTATGGTATAAAATTAGTATCATTAGATTTATTATAGAATATATTTTTATAAGATGCACATTTATGTCATAGATTTTGTTGATATTTTCTATAAAGTTAATTAAATATAAAAAAATTTGATTGACACGGATTTTAGGAATCGATGTTTAGTGGACAGAGGAAAATATATCCAAAGTTATTCTCGTTTGATGGCGGCCCAGACTACACTATGATGTTTGCACTCCATATTGGTAGACTGGGCCGAATTGGTAGATCAGGTCCAGCTAACTCCACGAGTCCAAGCGCGCTTTCCACGCATGGATTGAATGGGCCCAAAGCTTTGCGAGGCCAGAAAATTGGAGCTGATTCTTTAGGTCCCTCAACTTTCGCGAAAGTCTAATTTTCATCCCTGAACTCTAAAACCGGACAAAATACATCCCTCAACTTTTAAAACCATGCACATTACATCCTTGACCTGGTTTTGAAAGCGGTTTTACCTTTTTCTTTTTATTTATTTTGGCTGAATTTTTTGAAAAATCACAGTAAATCACATAAAAATCATAAAATAGAAAACTCAATTTTTGTTGGACTTTAGATCAGTAGATCTACACATTGAATATATAATATAGTATGTTCTAGTACAAATTTTTTTGATGTATCTTTAGATCTATGTTTTTCTCTAATTAATTAGATTAATTATAGCTACATTTTCTATGGTCTAATCGTGATGAAATTTATATGGTGAGCTAATTATTCTATGTTTGAGTTATAGTAAAAATTTTATACTCATTGAATCACGTATTAGTTAGTTATAGATTTATTTAGGTTTATGCTTGTTAAATTATAATAAATCTATAACTAAGTTATACATGATCTAATGAGTATGAAATTTTTACCATAGTTTAAATATATAATAATTAGTCTAACATAAAAAATTCACCACAATTGCACCATACAAACTATAGCTATGCATTATTCTAATTAATTATAGAAAAACACAGATCTAAAGCTACAATAAAAAATTTGTACTAAAGCATACTATATTATATGTTCACTATGTAGATCTACTTATCTGAAGTTCAACAAAGTTAGAATTACTATTTTATGAATTTTATGTGATTTACTATAATTTTACAAATATTTAGCCAGAATAAATAAAAATGAAAAAGACAAAACTGCCTTCAAAACCGCTCATAACCATGTCAGGGACATAATATGCATGGTTTCAAAAATTGAGGGATGTATTTTATCCGGTTTTGAAGTTCAGGGATGAAAAACAGACTTTTGCAAAAGTTGACGGACCTGAAGTGGACTTCACATTAACACACCAAAACTGTCTATTATTGTTTGTATACAAGATTTGATCGACCTATATAGCAGCACACGGACATTTCTTGCATGATGTACCTACGCACTTGTTACTAACAAATTCACGACAAATTTCACCATGGCATCTACAGTATGTGGGGTGGAGCACAAAAATGAACCACTGCACTGAGCGCACCAAGTATTGCAACGCTCATCTTGGGCCTTAAAAAAGCACGGGCCTTATTGGAGTGGATGACGAAAATTGCTCCATCCCGGAATAGTTTTTGCATGGTTTACCAGAAATTTCAGAACAAAGTTTTCTTTTACCCCCATGTATGTATACCGGAGTCTTTTTGTCGTTGAACGGGAAGACCAGACATTAGTCACATCACGAATTCTCCAGCTTTAATTTACAAACCTGATGTTTTCCTCCCTCGCTTAAATAAATGCATCTTTGGTTTCGTCCTACATGGCAATGGTTCTGACTAACCTTTTTATAAACGTGGCCAACAGGCCCATAGGTCAGTGCTTACACCAATAAAGGACCATTATACTTGTTCGACCTATCCCTTTCAAGTTTCAACTTGGAGAAATGAAGTTATACAAAAATCCAATCGTTGGGGCTAGCTTGGTTGACATTGGTATGATCATATTGACATATTATATTATATTATATTATATTATATTATATTATATTATATTATATTATATTATATTATATTATATTATATTATATTATATTATATTATATTATATTATATTATATTATATTATATTATATTATATTATATTATATTATATTATATTATATTATATTATATTATATTGTATTATATTGTATTGTATTGTATTGTATTGTATTGTATTGTATTGTATTGTATTGTATTGTATTGTATTGTATTGTATTGTATTGTATTGTATTGTATTGTATTGTATTGTATTGTATTGTATTAAAAAAAGTTTTGGCCCTTTTGTGCACCTTGATATCAAACACTTCTTGTAAACAATCTTGTTCAGGTTTAGGCAACTACAATCAACACATCATGCCCACCTGAACATGATTTTTCTACATAAAGGGATCCGACCTCCAACATTCACAAATCATGAGTATATCAATTTACAGTTTGTTTAGTTCCCAAAAAATTTTGCAAAATTTTTCAGATTTCCCGTCACATCAAATCTTTAGACGCATGCATGAAGTATTAAATATAGACGAAAATAAAAACTAATTGCATAGTTTGGTCGGAATTTACGAGATGAATCTTTTGAGTCTAGTTAGTACATGATTGGATAATATTTGTCAAATACAAACGAAAGTGGTACTATTCATATTTTGCAAAATTTTTGGAAACTAAACAAAATAGGCCCATGTTTCTTAGACCATACTCCACCATATGGTGATAGAAAGTAATGATATAAACAAAGGAATAAAATTGAAATCCCTATCATCCGGTCATCCCTAAATCGATTTTGCCACCCGAACTTGCTACATAATCCAAGCATCATGACCTCCCGCAAGCAACTACCTTCATTCCCCTAGTGAAGACAACACCAAAATATATTTTGCACAAATTCGAAGCTTGACCACCTAAGAGGCTAGGGTTGCATATACCGGTTGATTGACGTTGCATGAAGATGGACATGTGAGGCAATGCCTCTAAGGAGGAATACAACGAGAGTCGCTGACGCTGCCTGCCTCAAAATTAGACCCAAGGTTTTCATCTAGAGATTAGTGGACAAGAGAGCCATGGAGTGCCATGACAACACTTCTAGGAAGGAAAACGACGCCCAAAGATGCCACCATTGTCGAGACTGACAAGATCACCATCATGGCTTTTGCCAGCACCTCCAAAGCACTGCACCCACTACCCATACATAGAAACAAAACTACTACCAACACATTGGGAGTTCGGTACCTTGGTCAAGGCCATGTCATCGACACCCTCGAGCTCCACAAAGAGCCATGGTCCGCAATGCCCACCACTATATAGTGAAGTCACCACATGACGTCTATGCGCCACTACCGAGGCTAAAAGTCTTGGATCTAGCTACCCCAAGAATGGCTCTGCCTCTCGCCAAATCGTTGGCTCGACTCCGACCAACAAGCCATGGACAAGCTGCCATGGGCCTTGACCACCACATATTTGGGTGAGGGAAGCAAGATCCCATAGTGACCACATTGAAACAGTTGCCACCATCGCAAGGGCCAAACACCGGTCGCCAGCCCACATGTGCATGGGACCCAATGCCCCCACTAGTTACCATGACTACTACGGTCAGGAAGGACTCGTAACTGAAGGACCGAAAACAGCGACCAGAGGGGGGGGTGAATGGGAGCCTCAAATTTTCTCTGGAAATATATATTTGGCCTCTGTCCCAAAATCACCGCCAAACAAGAGCAAATTGTCAAACCTAAAATACTCTAGCCAACAGGTGACGAGAGTACCTAGATTGATTACTCACAGCGGTAGAAAACCAACGCAACAGACGGAACACGATTTGGAGCTCAAACGACTAAATTACGAGCGAAACTGGAAATCATGGCTGCAAAAAAATTGGACAGAAAATCCCTTGAAAATTTCATCTGCAGAGCTAGATGCTTGTGGTATGTGACTCTCTCCTCTGCTCAATCCACTCACAACAAGAACTAAACAATTCACAACCGTGAGAATCCAAAAGTAATTTAATGTTCCAAGCTTTAAACAATTAGTGAATCACGGATGAAACAAGTTAGCTTCTGACCAATCACAATCAAGCACTGAATCACCTTGGCTGTTGGCTCACGATGGGCACTGCTGCCTGCTGGATGTGAACACAGATTCTGGGACCGAGAACGAATACAAAACAAACATCGAAAGCAAGCAGACAAACTTGAGGCTGATTACTGGAATCCACGGGTGAGCAGCTGCTGCTTGTGCTTGAGTGCTCTACCTCACAGCAAGAACAGGCGGGTGCCTGTGCACATGGACGAGCACTAGCTCGGTGCCTGAGAGCACGAGCGCAGCTCCTGCTGCTCGACCTTCACAATGAACAAGGAGCCCGTCGGAGGGTCTGCTCTCCGCAGGACAAAACCAAAAGACAGAGTAAGTGCAGGAGAACAGGAACAGAGCGCTGCGAACAGGAAGAACAGTGAGCCAAAAATCAAAGAAATCTTGACCAAAGCTTCATGATTTGTTCCCAAAATTTGCACAGGTAATCACAGCATAGAAGAAAAGCTATTTCCAGGAAATCATGGCCCAAGACGAGTTCTCCCTCCGGGAAATTCAGATCACGAGTAAGAACTCGAAAAATTCCCCAAAATCAAAAATTGCTTGAATCTTGATGCACGAGTGGAATTGAATCATATCACTTGGTGAGCAGGTACATCACTTGATGGAGCATCATCACAGCCAAACAAATTCCACAGAAAACTCAAGACAAGCACAAATCAACAACGGGAGAAAATGATGAACAGTAACTCGCGAAAAACATTAGCACAAACACAGTTTGGGGGCCAAAAATCACAACTAAATGTGACGAATCCCAGAGGGCACGAGGAGGATTCGGGCCTCCATTCCCATGTCAAAAACACAAGTACAATCACTACAAAAAATCAGTTCATGGCACTCTTGAGAAAACCTAAAAAAGAAAAACTAACCCTACAGAGAGAGAGCCACAGGAGAGAGGGAGAGAGCAGTAGGTGGAGAGGGTTGGGGGAGACGGGGGACTCTCCCGGCTTATTTATCAGATATATTACATATTCCCCAGATGTCTCTAGATATTTTTGAGCGAACTAGCTAGCCCCAGGGGCATTCTAGTCCAACTCGACATGACCTAAATCCGACGGCCACCGCGCCTTCTCACCGGTAGCCTCGCTCCGAAGCGATCTCACCGATGCCGCCACGTGCCATCCGTCCGCATCGGGACCTCCGCCCGGGTTTTGAGGCCCAAACCCGCGAAACCCACCGCGAGTAGCGTAGCCCGTACGCGTCCCCCGCCATGTACACTTGCGCTTATCGATGTCCCAAGTGTCAGCCACCGCAGCTGGCCACCCGGTCGCCTGGTCCGTCAGTCCAAGCCTCACGTCCGCCTTTCACCGCAACCGGTCCGTCAGCACGGCACGCCCTACTTGACCTTCACCCGACCGCTGCCACCGCATCCAGACTCCACACCTGCACATCACGAAGCCAAGAGACACCGTTTCGACACATAACCCTGTGCCAGGATATCAGTAGAACCACCGAACCAACAACCCACCAAAATGTTGGCATGTTGACAATCGCTCATCACACAACAAGGGTACTCCACAATGGTTATGTAAAAACCATGTGTTCGCAATCTCCCCCTTGATGAGTGCATTGTCAACACCAACACAAAGCCAGAGAAAACCAACTCAAGTGTAAGCTCAAAACGGGTCACTCACAATGAGTAAAGCAAAGCCAACAACTTGGTCCCCAAAGACATGGGCAACGGCTCGACACAACCAAGTAAAACACTGCTAGCCCTCAAGAAGAGGCAAACAGGCTCAACACCGCTAGCAAAACTTGAAAAGCCAGAAAACAACTAGACCCTCCAGAAGAGGCAAAGGCTCAACACATCTAGCAAAAGTAACTCAAATGCAACTCCCCCTGAGCAAATGCAATCTCTCTCAAATGAATGCATGTCTCTCTTTTTGTGTGTAACTTTCTCCCCCTTGTTGACACATGCACTTATCAAGATTTGCCCAAGGAGTGCAACTCCCCCCTCAAATCATGCTATGAATGCAAGGAATGCACAAATGCAGAAACTTCAGGAGTATAGCAATCATATTGAAAAGATGCTCTAGGTGGTGCTGTCATGTGTGTATAGCAATAAGTACAAGTGCTAGCAAATGCTCAAACTGATCAAGTGAAACGAAATATGGCATTTAAGCATTTTTGATCAATTTTAAGCAATTGTAAGAAGGAGTTCACCACTGAAAGTAGCACATAGCAGGTATAAGCAGGAAATCAACCTAGTGCTAACAAGTGTATACAGGGTGAACTACCCCAAGCAGCGTTCATACATCATGTCAAAGACTAACTTTAGACTTGTGTTTTCATCAAATTTTCATTTTATCGGAGTTTGCAGCATATCACAAGGTTGAGTCAAAAACATGTGTGAGTGCGAGAGGTTATCTGTACCATCAAACCAACTTATCGACCATGCCAAGCCTATGTCAAAAGACAATCGCAAGCTTAAGACAATGATCTCGGCATCCACTACAAGGCTCAAGTTCATCCATAAGTGCAATTGGAAGTAGTCTCGATACCTTGACGTAGGACAGTACAGACCCATCTCGATCTTTTCTTTGCACTTAGCTTGATTTTCAATTTTTAGCACAAGAATTTACAAGTTGTCCAAGCAAGTGTATAACTCAAAGCATGAGACATAGCAACCTAGCATATAAATGATAGCTCAAGTGATCTCAACACATCCTACACATGCTAGTTGCCAAAGACAATGGTGAACAATTTTCAAGTTTCAACAGGTTTATGTCAAGTTCACAAGTTGTAAAACAGCTTAGCTCAAAACATGCATCAAGTGATCAAAAAGAGCCTAAGCGACAAGCACCATCATGTACATACAAGACATATCACAAAGAGCATAATCTCAATCTAACAACTATAATCATGAAGCTCAAAATGCTCTAATATACATGATGAGATGAAATGCAATGCAATATGATACAAATAATAATAATAAAATAGAAGCTAAACTAAAAGAAAACAAAACTAGAGTACAAAGACCAAAGTTCCCCTCAACTAAAAAGGGAAACAAACACCAAGCTCCCCTCGCAAGCGAGCAAACTGGGCTTGGTCAAGGGGTTTGGTAAAGATGTCTGCAAGCTGATTTTGGGTATCAACATGGTGTAGGTCAATATCTCCTTTCTCATAGTGGTCACGCAGGAAGTGAAAGCGGACATCTATATGCTTGGTTTTTGAGTGGAGAACTGGATTTTTAGCAACGCTTATGGCACTGGTGCTATCACAAAGCAGAGGCACTCGTCTAAACTCTAACCCAAAGTCTCTCAAAGTGGCTATCATCCAAAGCAACTGGGAGCAGCAAGCAGCAGCAGCAACATACTCGGCTTCTGTGGTGGATTGAGCAACTGAGGATTGCTTGCGAGAGGACCAAGACACAAGAGAAGTCCCAAGAAACTGGCAAGTCCCCGACGTGGACTTGTGCTCAACACGGCAGCCGGCATAATCCGCATCAGAATAGCCGCAAAGAGAAAGAGAGGAGGAAGCTGAAAACCAAAGACCAAACTCAGGTGTGAAACGAAGGTACCTCAAGATCCGCTTGACGGCTTGACGATGAGATGTGCGCGGCGAAGACTGAAAGCGCGCACACAAGCAGACCGCGAACTGGATGTCCGGTCTTGTCGCCGTCAGGTACAGTAGCGACCCGATCATGCTTCGGTACTCCTTCTGGTCCACAGCTTCTCCTTCTTCATCTGCATCCAGGGCCGTCATGGTCGATATGGGCGTCGAAAGAGGCTTGGCCTCGCCCATATCGAATTTCTTGAGTACATCCTTGGTGTACTTGCCTTGGTGCACAAACGTCCCTTCTCTAGTTTGCTTGATTTGCAAACCAAGAAAGAACGTCAACTCGCCCATCATGCTCATCTCAAATTCCCTGCTCATAGTTTCTGCAAACTTGCCAACAAGTGCATGAGAAGAGCCATCGAAAATGATATCATCCACGTATATCTGAACCAAAAGAGTGTCAGTGCCTTGCTTGAGGAGAAACAAAGTTTTATCAACAGAACCCATTTTAAAACCCTTTGCAAGCAAGAAGGTTTTCAAACGCTCATACCAGGCTCTCGGGGCTTGTTTTAGACCATACAAAGCTTTGTGGAGTTTAAAAACATGGTTAGGTAACTTAGGATTTTCAAAGCCAGGGGGCTGTCTCACATAGACCTCTTCCTCTATATACCCATTTAAGAAAGCACTCTTTACATCCATCTGATACAGCTTGAACCCTTTTGAAGCTGCAAAGGCTAAAAGAATCCTAATGGCTTCTAGACGGGCAACAGGAGCAAATGTTTCCTCATAATCTATCCCCTCTTTCTGACAAAAACCCTGAGCTACCAACCTAACCTTGTTCCTCACTACCACCCCATCTTCACTCTGTTTGTTTTTGAAAACCCACTTGGTACCTATGGGATGGCAATCTGGTGGAAGTGGTACTAAAACCCAAACCTTGTTTCTCTCAAAATTTTCTAGCTCCTCATGCATAGCATTAACCCAATCGGAATTAGATAGTGCGTGTCCAACATCTCGAGGCTCAAAAGAAGCAACAAAAGCAGAATGAGCGAAGTGTGAGATGTGATATGACCTAGACCGCGTGACTCGCTGGTCAATTCCACCAATCATGGTCTGAGGTGGATGGCGACGCTGAATGTGTCGAGGTGCTTCCCTTGAAGAAGTCGCCTCCCCCTCAACTGCAGCTGGGGCCTCCTCAGGGACAGCCGGTGTAGGCTGAGGAGGCTGCTCGACCGGACCCCAAGTAGTGGAAGAAGAAGGATCGGGGCCGTCAGCCGAAGTAGTTGTCGAAGACGCGAGAGGGGCAGCCAGTGGTGTCGGCTCGGGATCACCCCAATCGGCATCTTCTGCATCATCCTCAACAAAGATGCTCTCACCAATCTCCTGATCACCTGCACATTCAAAGACAGGAGAAGAACAAGGCATAGTCTCATCGAATGTGACCTCACAGGTCTCCACGACTCGGTTAGTTTTAAGGTTAAGTACACGATATGCATGAGAATGAGAAGCATAACCAAGAAAAATACCGTCGGAGGACCTGGACTCAATTTATCCAAATTACCTTGCTTCAAGATGAAACACTTGCAACCAAACACCCTGAAGTGACTTACCTTGGGTAGTCTACCAAATCACAACTCATAAGAAGTCTTTTTCAAGAAGGCTCGTAGAAAAATGCGATTTGAGACATGACAGGCGGTGTTGATCGCCTCGGCCCAATATCTCCTAGGAGTCCTATGCTCATCGAGCATTGTCCTGGCCATCTCAACAAGGGTCCGATTTTTGCGCTCAACAACACCATTTTGCTGGGGAACATAAGGAGAGGAAAACTGGTGCTCGAGGCCCAAAGAAGCACAGAAGGTATCAAACTGAGTGTTTTTGAATTCTGTGCCATTGTCACTGCGTATAGCTCTCATGGCATTCTTAGGCAACTCAGTTTGTAACCGAAGAATCAAATCTCGAACATGAGAAAAAGCCTCATCCTTACCCTCCATGAAAAACACCCAAGAGTAGCGAGAAAAGTCATCCACAATCACTAGAACATACCACTTCCCTCCCTTTGACCGAACCCGAGCCGGACCGACTGTGTCCATATGAAGTAGCTCACCAGGTCCCTTGGTCATGACCTGAGTCACAGGAGGGTGAGAAGCGGCAACCATCTTCCCATGACGACAAGGGTGACAAACCAAATCCTTCTCAAATTTCAACTTGGGCAATCCTCGGATTAAGTCAAGTGAGCTCAACCTAGCTAGTAAGTCAAAGCTCAAATGACCAAGTCTCCTATGCCACTTCCAAAGATCAGAGGAGGATCCCGCCACAAGACAACGAGAAGAGCCAAAAGCGTGAGAAAAATCAGCTCGAAAGACACGGCCAAAAGGAACAATCTGACAAACAAGATTTCCTTGAGAATCAAGAACACGAGACAAGCCAGTCTTAAAACGCACCTCAAAACCATCCTGAAGGAGTTGCGAAACCGAAAGCAAATTGAAATGCAAATTCGAAACCAAAGCAACATCCTTCATGACAAAACTCTCATTGACCCGAATGGTCCCACGAGAAAGCACTTTACCTTTGCTATTATCCCCGAATGTGATGTACTCCTTACACTGCACGGGGTCGAGGCTGGAGAACCATTTTGAACTTCCAGTCATGTGGCGCGAACAACCGGAATCAACAAGCCACGTGTTCTCCAGGCCTCCGATCTGCATCAATAGAAAGACATGGGGTGAGCAAATGGCGCAACACTGGGGTTAGTAAACTGTGAAGGATACCAGTGTTGGGTCATTTGCCCTGGAAAAATGTTAGGAAAAACACCAAGCATGCCATGTCCCATTTGAGGAAAGCGATCACCACGAAAGGGAAAACGTGGTCCGCTAGAGCTGTGGGACTGAGAAGCAAAGCCACCGCCACGAGGTTCAAAGTCATATTGATCATGACCTGAACCACGTCGGGCACGACCACCACGTGGTCTCGCAAGCTGAGGCCTAGCACCTTGAGGCATTGCACCTCTAGGCCTAGCACTGCGCCTCTGAACAGGCGGCACATGTACGCCATGGGGTGGGCGGTACATATTCCGGTTGTTCAACTCGTACTCTCGCCGCTCATCTCTCTTCCTCCTAAAGCAAAACTCAACAAGGTGACCATCCCTATGGCAATACTCACAGTGATACCTTACCTCTCTCTTGGGTGGTTGTTGGTTCACTCTCTTGTGGGTATGGTTCACTCTTGGTGGCTTTTTGGCTTTAGGAAGGGGATCCTCAGAGATGTTTGGTAGAGTGTCAAGTGGGTTCCTGAGATGGTTAGGTTTTGGAATCCACACTTGTTTCTGAGGTGGGGATTTTGGAGGTTCTTCAAACACTCCATCTTTGACAGTGGGTTTGGAAGGCTCAGGTGGAGTGAATTTGATCAACTTGGGAGTAGTGGATGGTTTCTCACTTGGGCTCAAACCACTAAACTCACCAACCTTGCCATAAAGATTATCACCCTTCCCACCTATAGCAAAGCCTACACCCGATGTGCAAGTTTCCCGCCTGAACTGGCTCATCATCATGCCCAACTGTGGCTCACTGCTAGACACCCAGCTCAAGATGGACCGAAGGTATGTGTTGTCTTCCTCGGATCTCATCTTATCGTGCCTGCAAGACTCAAGCTCTAGCACCAAACTCTCACAACGTGCACACTTAGCAATAGTGCTATCTGAACTGGCCTTCTCAAGAATAGAGATCTTGACATTCTTCTCTGCCAGCTCAGATTGCAAGCCCGAGCAGGACTTGCACGCACCCAACAAGACAGGCCTAGCCTTCAGCTCACCATACTCATCAAGCAAAGTAGCATACTTAGATTGCAATTCAGAGAAGTTAGACATATGAACAGCACACTCATCGCACTCTACTTCATCTGACACAACCACAGCACACTCCTTAGCAACCTCAAGCTCCTTAAGCGCCAACTCTAGCTTGTCCTTAAACTCTTTCCTCTCACGGGCAGCACGCTTAAGCAATTTATCTTGACTAATCAAGGTGATATTCATGCTATCAAGCTCAGCGACAAGGTCATCGACAGAAGGAGGTACCTCGGAGGTGTCGTCGTCGAAGGAGACCTCATCCTTGCTGGCCTTCACCTCTTCATCAATCGCCATGGTGCAGAAGCCTCCGTGAGTGGAGTCGGCGACGAAGCAAAGACCAGTCAGCTTCTCCTCCATCTTCCTCTCGGACTCATCGTCACTCGAGGGAGAAGAGGAGCGGTCATCGCCGGAGTCGTTATCGAGGTCGCTGAGGGAAGCAAGGAAGGCACGCTCTTGCGCCTTGGCTTTCTTGCGGTACATCTTCTTGAGCGCCTCCTTGTCGAAGCCCTTCTTTGACTTGTACTTCTTGGAGGTGTAGTCGCGCTTGTCCTTGCGCTTGCCGGAGTCGTACTTGTTGGAGGAGTGCTTGTTCTTCTTGGGGCAGTGGGCGACGAAGTGGTCGAGATCTCCACAGTTGTAGCAGCCCACCTTTTGATCATCGCCCCGGCGGCGGTTCAAGCGGTTGTTGTGGAACCGCGAGAACCGGCTGATGATCAACGCCAGCTCGTCATCCCCAAGGGTCTCCAACTGCTCCTCTGAAACAGACACCAAAGAAGACAAGGCAAACGACATCTGTGAAGGGTTAGCTGAAGAACTTGAACTGTTACCTGAGACTAAAGCCATAGTCGGTGCAGAGGGATTCTTGAGCTTGGCTTGAGTCTGGTAGTCGATCTCGGTAGACTTGAGCTTGCTGAACAGCTCGTCCACAGTGATGGTGTCGTAGTTCGAAGACTCGATGATGGCGGACACCTTCACATCCCATACCTTCCGATCTAGGGCATATAGAAGCTTGAGAGCCCTCTCATGATCGTCATAAGGTAGCTGTGCCTTGTTTGCTCGCATCTTGTTAATGATCGTCTGAAAACGAGAAAACATGGCATCGATGGACTCGCCATCAAGCTGAGTGAAGTTCTCGTACTCTCTTTTGTACGTCTCATAGAGTCTGGTTTTGACATAGGCTGTACCCTCGTGATAGCTCTGAAGCCTCACCTAGATCTCTCGAGCAGTAGCACAATCAGAGACACGCTCGAACTCAGGAAGCGAAAGACTCGAGAAAAGAACAGATCTTGCTCTGCTATTTGCGTTGTGCCGATCTTTTTGATCTTGCGTGGTTCGAGCACGGGGTTCAAGCACAACGAAAGTAGCATCCTCGCAAATTTCCCAAACTAGCCAATCAATCCCTTGAAGATGTGCAGACATGCGGATCTTCCAATAGGGATAATTTGTCCCATCGAAAAACGGTGGTTTACCGAAACCACGCTCCATGTCGCCTTCGTGGATCACGGACCGATTAAGGTGGAATGATCCTTAACCGGCTTTGATACCAATTAAAGGACCGAAAACAGCGACCAGAGGGGGGGGTGAATGGGAGCCTCAAATTTTCTCTGGAAATATATATTTGGCCTCTGTCCCAAAATCACCGCCAAACAAGAGCAAATTGTCAAACCTAAAATACTCTAGCCAACAGGTGACGAGAGTACCTAGATTGATTACTCACAGCGGTAGAAAACCAACGCAACAGACGGAACACGATTTGGAGCTCAAACGACTAAATTACGAGCGAAACAGGAAATCATGGCTGCAAAAAAATTGGACAGAAAATCCCTTGAAAATTTCATCTGCAGAGCTAGATGCTTGTGGTATGTGACTCTCTCCTCTGCTCAATCCACTCACAACAAGAACTAAACAATTCACAACCGTGAGAATCCAAAAGTAATTTAATGTTCCAAGCTTTAAACAATTAGTGAATCACGGATGAAACAAGTTAGCTTCTGACCAATCACAATCAAGCACTGAATCACCTTGGCTGTTGGCTCACGATGGGCACTGCTGCCTGCTGGATGTGAACACAGATTCTGGGACCGAGAACGAATACAAAACAAACATCGAAAGCAAGCAGACAAACTTGAGGCTGATTACTGGAATCCACGGGTGAGCAGCTGCTGCTTGTGCTTGAGTGCTCTACCTCACAGCAAGAACAGGCGGGTGCCTGTGCACATGGACGAGCACTAGCTCGGTGCCTGAGAGCACGAGTGCAGCTCCTGCTGCTCGACCTTCACAATGAACAAGGAGCCCGTCGGAGGGTCTGCTCTCCGCAGGACAAAACCAAAAGACAGAGTAAGTGCAGGAGAACAGGAACAGAGCGCTGCGAACAGGAAGAACAGTGAGCCAAAAATCAAAGAAATCTTGACCAAAGCTTCATGATTTGTTCCCAAAATTTGCACAGGTAATCACAACATAGAAGAAAAGCTATTTCCAGGAAATCATGGCCCAAGACGAGTTCTCCCTCCGGGAAATTCAGATCACGAGTAAGAACTCGAAAAATTCCCCAAAATCAAAAATTGCTTGAATCTTGATGCACGAGTGGAATTGAATCATATCACTTGGTGAGCAGGTACATCACTTGATGGAGCATCATCACAGCCAAACAAATTCCACAGAAAACTCAAGACAAGCACAAATCAACAACGGGAGAAAATGATGAACAGTAACTCGCGAAAAACAATAGCACAAACACAGTTTGGGGGCCAAAAATCACAACTAAATGTGACGAATCCCAGAGGGCACGAGGAGGATTCGGGCCTCCATTCCCATGTCAAAAACACAAGTACAATCACTACGAAAAATCAGTTCATGGCACTCTTGAGAAAACCTAAAAAAGAAAAACTAACCCTACAGAGAGAGCCACAGGAGAGAGGGAGAGAGCAGTAGGTGGAGAGGGTTGGGGGAGACGGGGGACTCTCCCGGCTTATTTATCAGACATATTACATATTCCCCAGATGTCCTTAGATATTTTTGAGCGAACTAGCTAGCCCCAGGGGCATTCTAGTCCAACTCGACATGACCTAAATCCGACGGCCACCGCGCCTTCTCACCGGTAGCCTCGCTCCGAAGCGATCTCACCGATGCCGCCACGTGCCATCCGTCCGCATCGGGACCTCCGCCCGGGTTTTGAGGCCCAAACCCGCGAAACCCACCGCGAGTAGCGTAGCCCGTACGCGTCCCCCGCCATGTACACTTGCGCTTATCGATGTCCCAAGTGTCAGCCACCGAAGCTGGCCACCCGGTCGCCTGGTCCGTCAGTCCAAGCCTCACGTCCGCCTTTCACCGCAACCGGTCCGTCAGCACGGCACGCCCTACTTGACCTTCACCCGACCGCTGCCACCGCATCCAGACTCCACACCTGCACATCACGAAGCCAAGAGACACCGTTTCGACACATAACCCTGTGCCAGGATATCAGTAGAACCACCGAACCAACAACCCACCAAAATGTTGGCATGTTGACAATCGCTCATCACACAACAAAGGTACTCCACAATGGTTATGTAAAAACCATGTGTTCGCAGTAACCATGACGATTGCCGCTACGTGCTTCCGTGTGCTTGATGGCCACACTTGCTAGCAGCACCGCCGGGCCACACAACACAACATCTCCACTGCTGACGTACGTCGTCATTGACACATGGACGGTCGTCGAGGCCCCACCACCATTGCTGATGCACGGATGATCGCCAAGGCCACTTTCGGTCGACACAACCGTACATCCTAGATCCGACCGCGATGACCCAGATCAACACGAGCTGGCGGCATGCTCTAGCTGCGTCGAGGTGGAGGATAGAGGAGGGGTAAAGGGGTGGCAGCGCTAATGTTGTTGCTAGTGATATGATAGCTAGTCCGTGAACTTGAGTGGAGAGTTCTCCACCCAAGCACCTTGATATTGCGCGCCAACGACTTTGTGGGGTGGAAATATGAAAATTTTATAGAAGTTACATGCTTTATATTTGATGAATGATTGGGACGTAGGGGTTTAGTTTTCCTTTTGTTGCTATTTTCCCAATAAAATACTGAACGGTGCGCGGGCGAACAAGTAATAATAACCCCAAGCAGATTGCAGGTGCAGAGGCTAATGCAACCAACTAACGTACGTGGCGCTCACTGAAAACGTGCAACAAAAACACATAAAAACTGATGAATAACGCAATCGTATATATGTGCTCGAGAAGAGAGAGGCCAACGCAAATTGCAATATATATAACACACACAAATCTCATATACATAAATAAGTATAAGTATGCATACGCGTGCGTTCTAATGGAGGGTGCAATTAACAGATACAGCAGCTGAATTAACACGTACAAATGCACACACAGTGGTGGCAAGCTTAATTTTTGCGATCGATCGATGAACAACACCAAATGCTGCTGCTGCTGCAAATGTTGTCGCAAAAGACCTCGCCGTACAGCCACACAACATATATGTAGAGTTGTCACACACATACTGCTGACAGTTGTACTAATCACGATTATTAATAATAATTATACAAACGTAGAGTAGATTCTTGATCTCGATTGGACACATGATATAACTGCATGCTCGCGTGCATGGATCATTGGCCGCAGATTCATCTTCAGGTAATTAATTTCGTCATCTGCAGCACGAGTACAGAATTAAGATACAAAAATGCATGATGTGTGTACATATACTAATAACTTTGGTATTCCCTTACTAACACAATCCGGATATATGTATACAAACAGCAAGACTCCTGTAATGAGTGCGGATTATTATGAATTGTGCAGTGTGCATTTATAATGTGTGCAGTGTGCAGTGTGCAGACAGTTGTTAACTGAAGGCTGTGTTGGCTGCATCAAGGAATGCACAAAAGCCATGCATGGGACATGAACACTGAATTAGTATTGGTATATATATGGTGTCTGGTTAGTACTTCAAAAGTTTAAGACCTCTTCTATAATCTCCAACTGATGTGTGAATGTTTCACGTTACGTGTAAATTAGAATTCAAAATTTCAAATAATGCAGAGACGATGTGTGTATATTTATCATTACCCGAGTTGCAGGGTTGTTGGTTGCAGCTGATGGGAGTAGTGCTGAGGCTGCTGCATGATGTTCACTTGAAGAAAGTTTCTCGAGTCAAAAGGGACCATGTGCTCGTATTCGCTTGTCGATGGCACTCCCATCATGTTCATCGCCGGCTGCCCCGTTTCATTATTCTCAGCGATCTGCAGCATGAATGTGAAGAATTCAGTGTGGATCATCAGGACAGCCTTAGAACTTATCTGCACGCTCTGAGAGAGACATATAGATGAAAAAGCTACATTTACATATATACCTTGCTCCTCAGGTACATGTTGTCAGTCTGCAGATCCATCTCCTGAAAACAAAAATTTATGCCACATGTCAGTAAGAGCAAGCTAGCAAACTACCAGGGAAATAAAAGAACTAGCGTGCATAGGATTGCTGAATTTCACTAACCCTTTTTTGCATATAGTCAACTTCAGCATATAACAGCTCATTCTGCATGCAAGAAAGGGCATATATATTGCTCATCAGCAGGTCAGCACAAAGTGAAAATCAATTACTTAAAGCATATTGGTTCCTCATCGGCTTGGATGTATACAAGCAGCCGCAGGCATTTCTAGCCTTTGAAATAAATTCCAAAAGGCCTACTTTCCATAGGATTCTATGGATTTGTTAGTTCAGGTTCTCTGAAATCCTTGGAGCAATAGTACTCATGCATTTAAATTGGCAAAAGAAGGTTACGCATCTACTCTGCCTATATAATGTTTTTTATATATGTACCAGTACCAGTACCACAGACATATATAATATCACAGTTACTTATATAATAATGCATACCTTTCTAGCTCTAATCTTGCTTATGCCTTTCTCCAGCCTGCCCTCCAGCTGCTTAAGATCCCTGAGGCTCATGGTGTGGATTGAATCTCCCACTATGGTCCTACTAGACCATTTAAACAGGTTAGACTGCATATACTACACTTTTTGTTGTTAATCAAGTCAAAATAAACTGATACATGCATATTGGATTTGTAGATTTCGGTCTAATTTGAATTCTGCATGGTACCTGTTTGCGTTTTGCAAGCTACTGATAGTCTGGCGCAGCTTGGAGGACTCCTGCTGGTAGTGCTGCATGCAAGTTTACAGTATGGATGTAACCAGTCAGCAAAACTTTTGCTTATTGGAATAAATAACTGATCTTACACTGAATCCAAGAAAGTAGTATAGAAAATAAAAAAAACATGACAGAGAATATTTAGACTTTTGTTTGAACTGAGACGAGTTACTCATGATATATTAGCTCACCAGATGTCAAATCACTAGATCTTGTTTGGCAGCACAGATAAGCTCCTAATCATTTCTGAATTTAATTTTAGGTTTAATAATCATGTATATAAACTAAATATCTTTGTACAGAATACCAACATATGATTTTTAAATCGACTACATTAATCATGCCCACAAAAAGCAAGTATAAAGAGGGAGCAAAATGCAGTGTGCAGTCTGAGCGAGGCTCTGATCTGAGCTTCATACTTATACAAAAGAAACGTTCAGGTAAGCGTAAGTCATATGATTGCATGAGACTTTACTATATCTTTATGTGTGATTGCCCACACATCCATAAATTCAGGTAAATTTGTCATCAGATAACCATGAGTGTCTCAGTTTTCTTTTGTTAAGCAGCTTCAATAATTACACATCAATACTTAATCCATAAAATTCAGAGACCTTTGTCATCAGATCGCCATGCAAGTCTCAGTTTTCTTTTATTATGCAGCTTCAGTATATGACATATGAATATTTTATGTGGAGTCAAGGAAATTAACTTCCAAAGTCTGCTAGAGTGCTAGAGTTGGAAAATATACTAAGTTGATGTTGGACTATATCTAATACTGCTGGGTCAAACTCATTGAGTTGACCTCATAATAATCCATCGGTGGTTCAGCTCAGTGTATGCTGAATCTGGGTACTTTCGAATCTGCTTGACAGTGCATTTATCAGTATAGTGCAAGAGCGATCAGATAACTTGTGACACGGATTTTGTAGGAGATGCTTCTTTTGAAAGCTATTTCGCGCAGATTGTGTTTGTTTTGGCTAAGATTTTCCCATCCCCAATGCCTATGCGTTCCCGGCACAAAGTTGTGCATCGATCCAAAAGACAGTCCTTCTAGCTTTGTTCCGGCGGACTCAACAGAGGATCCTGGGAGTCGATGTAGTACCCATTGTGCCATGCCCGTAGCTTTCTGCTCTGAATTTCTTGTCTGAAGATCCTGCCCAGAGGCACGGTGTACGCTTTCTCCCGAAGGAATAACAGAGGAGGAATGTTGACCATGCTAGATTTACGAATTGACTACTCCATTGACAGAGAATTGATTGACTGAAAGGATTGATATGATTTTACCTGGGCACTGACTTCTGCAACTGTGCCAGAGTTGGAGGTGTCACTGTTGGCCTTCTTGTACCTCTCAATGGTGGACTTCACACTGCAATATAATGATGACCACAGTCGGAGTCAGCACACACGCTTGCTAACGAAGATTAAAGCAATCACTAGGCATAATCACATGTATAGGTGTGCACATGGACTGCAAGCTGTTTCAGAACAATATAACGCTCTGAAGATGATTCAGAATCACGTTCTATTCCTAGCCGGTCTTATGCAATCGATGGATGCTATGATATGATATGTATACAGTTCGTTCAATTTCTCTTCACATTAATTGAAGGGATCTGCAACAGTAGGGCTTAATAATGCATGCAATCTGCAGGTTCTGTATGACTTCAAGAATACATTATTGGTCCGAAGCCTGTGCTAGCACTGTCAGCAACAGTGTTTTCTGGCCCCGTAGTTTCTCACCCAAAAAATTTTCATCCATCCCATCAAATCTTTAACACATGCATAGAACATTAAATGTAGATAAAAAAAAACTAATTACACAGTTTGGTTGAAAATCACAAGACCAATTTTTTAAGTTTAGTTAGTCCATGATTAGTCTTAAGTGCTACAGTAACCTACATATGCTAATGACAGATTAATTATGCTTAATAGATTTGTCTTGCAGTTTCCAAACGAGCTATGTAATTTATTTTTTATTAGTTTCTAAAAACCCCTCCCAACATCTTTCCGACACATCCGATGTGGCGCCCAAAAATTTTCATCTCCAATCTAAACAGGGCCTTACCAGAAATCTTGTGCCGGTGCATGTCCAAACGATAGACTTCAGAGCTTCTCTCTGGTAGCAGTATGAGTATGGGGCTATGGACCATGTGTACTGTCGTTGTATATATACGATATGATGTCCAGACAAATAGGTATTGATACCTTCAGTCAATAATGCATAGAAATGGCCGCAGTTAATGTTGGTTCATGTGTACTGACAGCATGAATTAGGCCATGTTTAGTTCTGAAAAGTTTTCGGATTTCGGTACTGTAGCACTTTCGTTTGTTTGTGGCAAATATTGTCCAATTATGAACTAACTAGGATCAAAAGATTCGTCTCACGATTTACAGGTAAACTGTGCAATTAGTTTTTATTTTCGTCTATATTTAATGTTTCATGCATGTGTTGAAAGATTCGATGTGACGGAGAATCTTGAAAATTTTTTAGTTTTCGTGGTGAACTAAACAAGGCCTTAACTAACGAGCTATATTTCCTTTCATCATTAGGGAAAAAGCACAAAGGAATAGCACATCGATACAACTACAACCAATATTTATGTGAAAATTTCCCACTCCCACATGGTTCTGCTGTTAATAAAGGGCAAAAAATGACAACAGAAATCCATACATGCAGAAAAGTAAAAGACAGTGCAAAAAACTAGACATGTACTCCCATTGTCCTTAAATGTGTGTTGTCATAGTTTGCATGCCGATAAGTTTGACTCGATTTATAGAAAATATATGCAATATTTGTGTATTTAAATAAATTTATTAAAAACCTAGATTCAAATATCTATCCAATGATACTAATTATGTGCCATAAATATTAATATTTTGTAATATATATTTACTCAAAGTTATTTCTTGGAAAGCGAAAACAACAAATATTTACGGACGTAGGGAATATGCTAAAATGCTTGTGTTGTAAACATAAATGAAGAGCTAGATTAACACCGTTACTTCCACATGTTTATTTATTTGCTGTTTTAGAATATGCATTCAGATCCCTGGCCTCATGCATGTTGCATCACAATTTACATCCTTTCACCCAATTGGAGCATGCATAAGTTTTTTTGTTTTGGTAAAAGTAATGAGGCGAACGGGTGTAACTAATTCAAATTTACTATTATCTTCTCTAAACTGAAAAATATTCAGCAAAACAAAAAAGAATGACATGCATGCTTTATATGTGTTAACTTATATTATTCTCTGTTACTATACTTCAGATATCTTAATTTTATATTGTTTGTTACTATTTACTACTTCATATACCTTTTTTCTGAATTTAGCATCCCAACCATGTGAGGTGAAACCAAGTTTTAGTTTACTTTCTTCACATATAAGTTTCATAAATAAAAATAATTTGCTATAAGTGTTCCTGTTTTCTTCAACAGAACCAGGCCAGTTTTTTTTTGTGTGTGATATTAACACAACAGCAAATATTATATAAGCATAGGAAACTGGGCTCCCTTTTTTTCATGCACCGAGAATATAAAATCAGAGAACACAGGAGTAAGCATATTTTATTTTAAAGTAAAAAGAATGAGCCAGATTTAACAAATTGAAGAGAACTTGAAGCAAAGTGGTGTGCAGACTAGGATACACATTTCTTTAGGAATTGAACTCCAACACCTTTTCAGGAAAATTCTTAGGATACAGATTTGTTAATTCCATTGCTATTTTCTTAATGAAGATTTATTCCACTGCTTTTAGCTAGTGTCAGATGAAAAGAGCTGTACACTATTATTGATGTCTGCATGCATAATTAAATTGATTATGGTCATATAGATAATAAAATAAAGATGAAGAAGAGCAGGTTGCTAGCATGTTTACACGCATCAGGTTTATAAGGAACACTTCACCAGAGATAAAATTAAGAGAAAAGAGAGGGGAAAAAATCGGTTTCCCAACATAGAAATAGGACTATACAGAACTACAGAAGAGATTGATGGTGCTAGCCAGCAGCTAGGCACCTATCATTGCATAACAAACTTTTAATTTGTTTAATCTCAAACGGCCGTCCTATTATTCAAGATCTTTTAATTTGTTTATTATGGTTACTGCAAATTGCTCTCTTTGCTCATCTCCTTTCACCGCATCATTTTTATGGAACCTTTCACCACTTCGTTGAATTGCTTTTATATGTCTACACAGAATAACATACAAAATCGTGCATAAAATAACCAATATATAAACAATCAACAGTAATGCTTAAGCAAGCCAAGAGCTGCATGAGCAAATTAATCAGGATGTCACATCACAAGCTAAGTAGCTCTGAGACTCTCCCCTCCAGTCCCTCCTCATTACCAAAGAGATGAAACCTTAGCATCCTCGAGTACGCTGTTGGGTGGCCACTGTGGTTCATGCAGCTGGCACAGGATTTCACATGATTGGGTAGGAACAGTAGTGAGCATGCATGTTTACCCAACGGGCAAAGGAGTGGATGCAGCAAGGCAGGATGGAGCACACACTGCACAGTGCACACCAGAGCACTCCATGCCCCTTGGCTTTTACCACTCTGACCGAACGACCACCTTTCTTTACTCCTCTGTGTGCAGTGCACGGTAGTGGCAGGCAGGCCAGTCACCAGTGCTCCTTCTGCCCATGCGGCCGTGCCATTGGGCGTTGGCTTCCCAGCAGTCTGTTCGCACAGGCCACACAGGCACCAGTCACACACGCAGACAGGCATGAGCAAACGGAAAAGGGTTTTCATCAGGTTTTTTTGTTTGCATGCTCCTGCTTCATCCTATTGTGTGAGGGATGATACAGTATATGCATGGCCACGTGTCACTCATACCACAAATTAGTGTGGCTTAGCACTCTGAAAAAAAAGAGCAGCATCAGGCTGCAGCAGCTGTTTTGCTTATTCCTGCTGCAGATATTATACTGGGAGATAACTGATCCCCAAAAGAATATTGGATGGAAGAAAGAAACATTACAGTAATACTAGTACTACTTTGTAATTAGTACATGTGTATCAGTATTATTCAAGTACTGTTTAGTAATAAAGCGTTGATTGCTTGGGCCAAATAAGACTACTTTTTTTGGACTTCCAGAAGAAAAAGAAAATTTAATTTCACTTCTACTTCACATGCATGTTATATGCTCCCTCAATTCTAAATTCCAAATTATAAGTCGTTTTAACTTTTCTCAATATATAGATTTACTGAGCGTATCTAGACAAATGTATATTTAGATACTTACAAAAGTTATGTATTTGGAAAAAACAAAATGAGTTTATAACTTAAAAAGGAGGGAGTAATATACATGGCTACCTCCACTGGTTGGTGGTTACAAAAAAGCAAATCCATTACTATTCACTAAAACCCTTTTTTTTTTGTGAAACAGCTGAAGTCGTCATAGGAGTATGTTACGTTCAGATGTCCTTGTTCGCATCCCATGTGGTATTGTTCTTTATTTATTACTCTCAAATATTATTCTTCGCTCTTGATTTTTTTTGAAGAAAATAATAGTGCTTGATTTCCGGACATACAATTACAGTCATGAGAAGCTCTGCGTAAATGATCAGCTAGCTGGTTTATTTGCATTATCATACTAATTGTGTGTTTTGATTTTCTTAAACAATATAATAACAACTCCTTATTTGTGGTGAACTTAGTTCTCAGCGTAGCAAAAAAAAAATCTGTTTTGGGAGAAACCCAGTACAGAAAAAGGCTAATATACTCTTTCCCTGTGTAGACCAAATGCCAAAATTCACACACAAAAATATACCCAACGACTTTACTGCATAATGGTTGTGTTTGACTCCCTCTTGAAAAGTAGAGTCTTTGGTGCCACTCAGGTCCGATCAACAACTCCCGTGAACACACACATGGTGAATTGGTGATGTGATGTGCGATGATGAGAGAGAGTACTATGAGTATGAGAGAGACTGTCTGTGTGAGAGAGGTAGCACATGGGATGAAAGCCCTTGGCTGGGAACAGATGGAGATGATGCAAGAAAAACTGAAGAGTTGGCATGGCAGTTCCTTTTTATCTATCTCTCTTCCTTGTTACCTCACACTCATATATACAAGCTTTCATGGACACATACTCTTGTACCACACCAACTGGTACAACAAGAAGGAGCTATCAAACCCAAAAGAACTACCATGTCTCTTGCAGAAGCTAGCTAGATCTGCTTCTACACAAGCAAAGACCAAAAGGGAACCCCGGAAGATAGATGGATGGATAGATGCCTTATATTTTTTGTGTACAAACATGCTTGATATACATATAGGAGTATTTCATATCATGGGGTGTGTGAGATCTAAAGCCTGCATACATCAGCTCCCTTCTCTCTCTCTCTCTCTCTCTCTCTCTCTCTCTCTCTCTGTGTGTGTGTGTGTGTGTGTCTACAGCTGTGTCACACACATGAGGAAGCCAGGGAGCTGAGCTAGCACAGTGAGAAAGGAAAGGGCATAAATACAGCAAGAAAAGAGAGCAGGACCACCATGGCCAAAGAAGCTCAGCTCTCTCTCGCCCCTGCTCACAACTCACAAGATCGAAAGGCCGGCTGAGGACATACTACACATACAGCAAGCTCTGTACTAGATCTATGCAAACATCTAGCTCACCTCACCTTGCCTCTCACAGGAGCGAGCACAGGGGAATGGAAATAATACGCAGAAAGGAACTGTGGCAATTTCTTTCCCCTTGTTGCATGCCTCTTCTCTTCTCAGGAACACCAAAGTAAACAAGACAACATGCAGTTGATATAACGGAATGAAGTCACTCACAACAAAAGATGCAGCTCCCATTTGACCCTCCCCACGGTTTTGCCTCGAGAAAGATGGGAGCCAACTTGCTCCAATTTGGACAGTGCAAAACAACAACTGACGCATAGTGTGTAGGATGATCCAAGATATACATATATAAACATATGCATATGCACAGCTTTTAAGAGATTTTTTTAATAAAACAAACAAATATGCATATGTATGTATGTGCGCTGAGGTTGAGAAGTTAAAGAGATCGATGGCAGTTCGCAGACCTGTTGTTGGCGTACTCGTAGAGGCGGCCGCGGCTGGAGAAGACGATGAGCGCGACCTCGGCGTCGCAGAGCACCGAGAGCTCGTACGCCTTCTTGAGGAGGCCGTTGCGGCGCTTGCAGAAGGTGACCTGCCGGTTCGTGGTGTTCTCGATGCGCTTGATCTCGATCTTGCCCCTCCCCTGCTTGTCGCCGGAGCCCGTCGGCGCCGCCAGCTGCTCTGTCACCTCCGACGGCCGGCAGCTCAGATCAGTCTGAAGAAGAACAGGAAACGAATTAAAAGGGAAGGGAATACAATTAAGAAGTGCAAGAAATTCCAGTTTCCAAAGAGGGAGGAAGGAGATCGAGTAGCTAGGAGACGCATGCATAATCTTCGTGTCTTTCGTTCTACTACAATTCCATCCTAGACATCTGGGCGCATCAAAATTCAGAAGGAAGTAGCGGTGCACACGATCCATTTTCCTATCTTGAACTTTTGCCTTTTGTGGCGTGTCTTTTAATTTCTTTTATTTCCCAACAAAAACAAAATCTAGAGACTTGAGGAGGCAAGGCAACCATGTATGTATGTTCTAGTTGCCTCTCTAGCTAGATCCTTGCAACATAGCAACCAAGATCCTACTACTCCTACACACCGCTATGCAGATGGTGCAAAAGAGAGAAAGGAAGCTAGCTAGCTGATCTGTTAGTGGTTTCCAGGAGGAGCAAGACAAGCTAAGGCAGGAGGAGGCAATTTACCATCATGTTGAGCATGGGTGGTGGTGGTGGTGGTGCGGCAGTGCCTCTCTGCATGCAGGAAGAGATCCAGGGAGGGAATTGGAAGAGGATATGAGGGGAGAGGAGCAGGGAAGGGGAAGAGGAGGAGGGTGAGGTATTAAAGGGGAGGTGGTGGTGGTGCTGAGGAAGGAAGAGAGGGGAAGGTATGTGAGGTGATGCAGTTAGCAGCAGCTGTATGCAGGTGCAGCTGTGGGCTGTGGCCAATTCCTATGGCCTGTGCTGATTGTTTTGTTTGTTCCCCCTGGGCTTCTGATGACTTGCACAAGCCTTTTTGATTTACCACTTTTTTGATTGATCCCTCTTGTATGTGTGTGTGTGCTTGCTTGGTGTCAGATCTCCATCTACCTCTGCAGTCAGCATGCATATGTCAGGCACACAAACACAATTACCACAAAAACCGTTTTGCATATGGTGCAGCAAGGCTGGCTATTTCTTGCTTAACTCTTTAAGGTTTTGCACTTTAATTCACCAAGCAGAGTGAAAGAGAACGATAGAAGTTCATATATAGCAAGCCCCAACTGTAACAACAATGCTAGTGCATCTTTAGCTAGCCCCCCTGAATTGCAATAATTCTCATTGGCTTGGTAGAACTAATTTGCAATAGTTTTGCTTCTGAACCTTTTTTTATCGGTTCAATTCTTTTACAGACTCTCACTGATTAAATAGTATGAGGCAGCCGGTATAATAAAGTCTGTAGTTTTTTACAATGATTAATAAAAAATTGATCTTCTAATTCAAACTTATACATATAAAATGATTTACTTTTTTTGTGAGCTAGTGAACTAATAAAATGTTAATTCTGTAGTGTCTGTTATCCCATATTCTTTTTGTTTCATCTTCACTTTTTTTCTTCAATATCTTGTGATCAAGGCAGGCATGTATAGATGAGGAACATTGTGTGCCCTATCCGCATGTGACACCGCACAAACACTGTCCCATTTCTGTTTGGCACATATATGTGTATATATGATGCAGGGGATGATGGGCTAAGTACTATCCAGCTACAGCATCCCAATTATTTTCAGCTCCCATTCTGTTGCTCTCAGACTATCTCCAACAATCGTCACCCAAAATACAAGACCCATTTGTCCTTTGGATAGCGCTACAGGTAAAAGGTTCCATACCTATTTTTAGTCTTCTCCAACAACAAGACCTAAAAGACAACACTCTCTGCAAATGGGTCTCGAGGAGAGAGGATACCCAAATTTGGGTTATGCCTCTCCTGATACCCAAAATAGGTCTTCTGTATGGGTACTCTGTTGGAGGCTATAGGTATTGTGTTGGAGACCCATTTTAGGTTTGGGTCCCAAATGGGTCTCCCTGTTGGAGATAGCCTCATGGGATGAATTAATGGGACCCAAACCCAACCGGGGCCCTTACATAATGTGGTGGATCGGATGCATATTCCTTGCCCACCGCCCCCTCCCAACTCCATCACTCACCTGGGCCACTACTAATATGCATGGATGTATGTACAGTGGACGCACATCCTCATCGATCAATAATGTGTCGTTGTGAAGCTACCACTCCACTGACTGCTCTAATCCATGTTATCAACGAACAGTCAGTTTCAAGATACATAGCAGGTTGCTGGTGGCATTGTGGACACATCAGAGTTGGGAGCATGATCTTTGATCTGATCTCATTTGGGTGGTATTTACTTCTGCCACTAGCACAGACTTCACTCCAGTGGTACCTGCAGGATGCAAACTAGGTTGGACAGTTTGGTAGAAAGGTCAACTGTTCAGGCACTTGTGCAGAACCTCTTTTTTTTTTAAAAAAAAAAAGTTCAGAGTTTTATTGGAAAACTAAAGTTATGTTCTTTCTGGACTTTCAGAATTAACCTCTCTCTCTATATATTAAGATTAGTAGCTGCCAGACTTTCTTGTGCTCGCCTTTCCTGCGTATCCACAAGGAGAAAAGCCATGCGGAGTGTCAGAAGTGGCCAAAGTTATTCAGCAAAATGCAGGCTGTTGTTTTGTTTCTGCAAGAAATGTTGCCGCAGCCTCAAGCCACTAGATCCTTGTTGCTGTGCACTGCAACTAGCCATGCATGCATGCATGCATGCATATGCCTCCAGAATTCTGTACCTGAATTCTCAAAAGAAAAAAACTGTACCTGAAATGAAGAAGAAACTAAGAGCCGGTAGGTCATCATTTCAGAGAGATTTTTTGTGGCATATTATGTATATATTTGAAAGACTTGAAAGTTAAAATAATCACATATATTGAGCAAATGAAGTCTTCTGACTCTATTAATTAGGACAGAGATAGAAGAGCCAGAAATCAAGGAAAAATAAACAAATGAAACTATGTGGCATCAAATCAACAAACTTGCAAGTTGTGATCAAATCAGAAAAGTTTGTCGTTCCACATTGGGCAATTGCCAGAAGGACTGAAAAGTACAGCTGATTGAGTGGTGATAAGAAAACTAGACGTCCAATCCAACGCTGGCGAGATCAGAGGTAGTGGTTGACCTGTGCACACATGCTATTAATTAACAAATAATAACAGGTGCTGCCAGGTCTGTGGTGCCATCCATGTACTGCACCGTACCAAGCGATCAAAAGAAGTTGGATTATTGCTATAGGTTTCTGATTAATAATCACGCACTAATAATTTAGCTTGACTAAGATTCCATAATTTCCTGAATTGGATGAACCATGGCCCCTGAAAAAGGCAGCTCTGTTTCTAGCTATTCGATGATTGCAGACTTAATTAGGTGGGCAATCCCTGCTGTAAGCATGATCAAGACTTTAACTGTCTTCCACTGATATCGAGAAGGATATATAGATGGTTTTGGTTTGGAAGATGTATAAAAAAATCTGTGGATTTCTGGACCGCACAAAGCTACGTACTGAACTTTTACGGCTTCTGAACGTTGGACCAATCAGAACCAATACCTTCTCCTCCTTCCTGAAAATTTCGTACATGCCATCCATTTGCTGAGGTGATCTAATCCTTAGTGTGTGGGATTAAGGATGGTTTTAAATAACTCATCGGGTCACCATGTCATGCACTCCCTTTGTCCCCAAATAAATCAATTTCTAGAATATGTGTTGGTTAACCTTTTTTAAATTTGACTAACTATATATATAAAAAAGAGTAACAACATCCATATTATAAAATGAGTATTTTATGAAAATATATTCTATAGTAAATCTAATGATACTTTTTTCGCGACCACGCTCAACTGAGCCCGTTATTTTTCATTAAAAGGGTACCTGACTGTTACAGAACACAAGCAACGACTTGCTACACTTCAAGGATAGAATAGCTGAATAGAAAAGAAACGAAAAGACGGTGAAATACTAATTTGACGCTATGGGTCTTAATTTTTTTTAAGAAATTTAGTTAAAGTTCAAAAAAATTGACTTAACACAACTCTATAAATCTATTTAGGAACGGAGGGAGTACATACAATTCCTCTATCTCTCTTCTTCATGTTTTTCATACCATATATATTCAACAAATCATTTTCCGCTCAAAAAAACAAATCATTTCCCAATTATAAAATAAAATTATTTTCCAGTCAACGGATCTTAGTTCTTTTAGAGGATAAAGCCGGATATATATCGACGCTATCAAATCCACTAGGTAAGAGGCACACTGTATATTTCTAAAAGAAAACTAAAGGAAACGGAAATACTTGACACAGTGCGTCCGACGCGTGTTTTAGCGCCTGGACGGACGTGGCGCAAGCTCCTCCACTCCCTGCGTTGCATTATTTTCTTTCCTTTTTCTCCTCTATGCATCCCACTCGAGCATTGCCTGCTCCATTCTTCGACGCTCGCCGCCGCAGCACCGCTCGCCCGAGCGCACACGCCCCCTCTCGGCTCGCCAGCGCTACGCCCGCCTAGGCTGCTCGTCAGCACGCTCTCCACCCTGCGACGCCTAGCGAGACACCCCTCCCTCTCTCCCTCCATCCCTCCCCCGCAACAACCTCTGCGTGCCTCTATGCCACTGGAGTGTGGGCAACAACGGCAGCTTCCGGCAAGGAGAGCACGCCTCCCTCCCTCCCTGCTCTCTCTCCCTCGCTCACTCACCTCCATGCATCCATTGACGATGACGACGGCATGGCTTCGACGAGGTAGGTGGGGACAGATTTGGATCCGAGGCCTCTCTCCCCTTCCCTCCTCCTTTGGGTCTCCTCCTCCTCCTCCTCCTCTACTCCTCCTCCCTTTGGATCTATGAGATGTGGTGGTGACTAAGGTTTCGGCGAGCTCTCCGCGGTTCAACTTCTCACCATGTTGCAATGGCTTTCTCAGTGTGTTGCATTAGGTCCAGGTTGATGTTACAATAGTTTCTTCGTTTGTTGCATTAAGTCTTTGTTGATGTTGCAATAGTTTTCTTCATTTGTTGCATTAGGTCTCGATTGATGTTGCAGTAGGCTAGGGCTCCGACAAGCTCTCTGGGTTGATGTTACAATGGTTTTCTTTGTTTGTTGCATTAGATCTGGGGTGATGTTGCAATGGGTTTTTTCGTTTGTTGCACTAGGTCTCGGTTGATGTCACAGTAGGCTAGGGTTCCGACGAGCTCACTTGCTTGGTGTTGCAACGATTTTCTTCGTTTGTTGCATTAGATTTGGGTTGAATGTTGTAATGGTTTTCTTTGGTTGTTGCATTAGGTCTCGGTTGATGTTGCACATCCGTAGCAAAGGGAGGGTGGCGAGTTGGGGCCGGGCTTTGGGGGCGAGCTGGCGGGGGGCGAAGGTGCTAGGGGGCTGACGAGGTTCGATCCACTTCTTCCATGCGCGTGGGGGCAGTGCGGGTCTGTGCTTTTCTTCTTCTATTCGGGTGGACGGGGCGATACGGGGGCGATGCGGGATATGCTTTTTCTTCTGTATAGGTGCGGGGGGCTAGTGCGGGGCCGTGCTGACAGAGGGCGTCCGATGGGATTCAATACCATCGGACGTCTGGGCGCGAGCATGACCGTAAAGGAAAAGGACGAAGACTGTAGACCAAGACCAGAACCAGAACCAGAACCATAGCCTTCACAAAATCACTCTGAACGGCACTTTTTAGTTTGTTCACTACTACACTGACAAAACGATACTAACCTTTGTCCTCAAAATGATGTAACTCTACGTGCTAGTTAAAGTGCTTCATATTTAACCAACTTTTTTATAGCTCTAAAATAATTTATTATAAAAATATATTTTGTAGTTAATATAATGGTATTTATTTGATATTATAATTAATTTTACCTTTTATCTATAGTTGGTCAAACTTTCATATATTAATGGGGTGTTTGGTTGGAGGTGTTAAAGTTTAACAGGAACTGTAGTTTTTTTATTTTATTTAGTAATTAGTGTCTAATTATATATTAATTAGACTTAAAAGATTTGTCTCACAAATTACTCTCTAGCTGTGTTTTTAGTTTTGTAAATAGTCTATATTTAATACTTTATGGATGTGTCCAGACATTCGATGTGACAGGAGTTAAACTTTACCGAGGCAACCAAATGGGGCTTAAAACATGATATTATTTTAAAATTGTGTTCTTTTGGAGACGAGGGAGTATATATAAGCACTAGCTCCTGCAAGGCTGCAGTACTCTGAAAGACAAGAATTATCAATACATGGCCAGAACGCGTTGTAGTGTGTATGTACGCATAGTGTGAGACATGAATACATGGACTATGTACTCATGCATGTACTCGATCGTGTGCTATGCATCATCATTCAAGTCTAGGAAAGCCAACATTTGCAGCGTTTCGATCAAGATCCACTGCACTAGTGAATTGAATATAACTCAACAGGTTAGGTTTGTTGTGATCGAACCTATTCATGCAAATTAAGTCCTTAACTGATCACAAGTATTCGTATTTTCGAAATTATTCTAGGTTTTAATGACAATGTTCTTTCAGTAGTAGACAAAGTGGCCATCGATGCCTATAGTAACTTTGTTAATTAATCTTAAAATCTGTCGACTTAGTATTTTGAACATGCTTATAAATACTCGTTAATAGAGGTGAATATATACATGCATGTTCGTTAAATCTGTACTCGTGATTCAAAAAAGTATCCCACGCTGCACCTGCACTAGCATCTATAGATAGGACATGGGGGCTAACCAGGTACTGCAGCTAGCTTTCAGCCAATTATTAGAGCACTGTGGCAGCCGTGATCCCGGCACATTCTAGTGTTGTTCAGATGGGAACGCAGCAGTAGTTCCTAACTGGAAAGCCATGGGGTTTACTGCAAGCATCAGAAATCATTGCGAGCTAGCTATGCATTGGTTGGTATAGGGCCTGTTTAGATTGAAGATGAAAATTTTTGAGGTGTCACATCGGATATGTCGGAAGGATGTTGAGAGGAGTTTTTAGAAACTAATAAAAAAACAAATTACATAACTCGTTAGGAAACTGCAAGACGAATTTATTAAGTATAATTAATCTGTCATTAGCACATGTGGGTTACTGTAGCACTTAAGGCTAATTATGGACTAACTAGGCTTAAAAGATTCGTCTCGTGATTTTCAACCAAACTGTGTAATTAGTTTATTTTTTTTATCTACATTTAATATTTCATTCATGTGTCCAAAGATTCGATGTGATGGATGAAAATTTTTTGGATGAGGAACTAAACAAGGCCATAGTTGGTACTCATGCATGACTGCAGAGCACTGAACTTTGGTCAGCTGGCCAAGACACTATCCACCATATTTCAAACAAGTTCGTACATGATACAGAGTAATGTTGTACAGCCAGCTAAATATATGTTGGATCGATTTTAGGCCTTGTTTAGTTCTAAAAAACTTTACAAAATTTTTTAGATTCATCATCACATCGAATCTTATGGCACATGCATAAAGTATTAAATGTAGATAAAAAATAACTAATTGCATAGTTTACCTTTAATTTATGAGATGAATCTTTTGAGCCTAGTTAGTCCATGATTGGACAATATTTGTCAGATACAAATGAAAGTGCTAGAGTGTCGATTTTGCCAAATATTTTGGAACTAAACAAGGCCTTACTGCACAACCACAATGGAACTTATGTCGGTTGTGCAAACTATCTTTGCCCCAAGTGGCACACTGCTAAAAAATCACAGCCCATGGCTGTGTGGAGCGGCGATGCCTAAGACCAGAGCTTGTGCTACACTCATCAACTCACCCTTCTCAAGTGAAGCTCGAGAGGGGGAGGATGGAAGGTGGAGGCAACCTTAGGGCCAAGGGCACCTCCTCGAGACAATGACAACACGGATCCTAAGAGCTTGAGTGGCTATAGATTACTAAAAGCTTATCCTAGGGCTCAATTCAAACTATAGTACAAAAAAACTAGCTAGCATGATGTGCACCTATGTTTTTGTTGTGGTCTCTACTTACCAAAATCCACAAGAGTTTTGCAACCTAGAAAAGTAAAGACCACATAATCAACACAATATGGAAACATAAATGTAGTAGGATGGCAGACTCCTTAGATGCAACAATTTTTCCTATGGTGTTGGTTGCTAAAACACAATCCTTGGTTAACATTGGTGCTTCACCAAACCAAGGTATGCTCCCAGCCACTAAGCCTTCCACCAGTCACGACGTTGCACACGCCACAAAGGGTCCTAGCAACCAAATCAAGTACTCACAGGCCACCAAGTTCAAGCACCAATGTCATGCTCTTTCTATCAACTTAGCACCATCCACTATAGAATTTCTTTACTGAGGAAGGGGTCTTCTCATCCGTCACACATGAAGTGGCCGCCACCCACACAAAAGCTTGGAGGGACAATGTCGTGGGTTTGTTTCTCTGATAGTGATTAGTGATTTGATCATTGGTTTATGATTTTAGTGGCTTAAGCACTCAAGACACAAAGAGTTTAACCTAGTTTGGATGTCTAAGTGGTGTGCTTTTGTGTTACTATGCTCAATGAGTTCTTACAATGGAGAGAGGGGGTAGGAGTGCTATTCTAATGATCTATGGTTCGATTCTTTGACCTGAGATCTGATCCCTTCTATATGAGCACGTTCATGCCCAACCTTATATACAGAAGGGCCATGGGAGTACAAGGAAGAATGGTTTTGAGGATTTTCTAGGGCTTTGTCTCCTAATCTTCAATTGGTTGTGGTGTCGGGCACCGCACCTTGCCAATGTCATGGTCGACAGCTTTGAACCATCCTTGACATCATCTACTAGGGTCTGGAGCTGATCATCACATCAAAGTTGTTGTTGTACCGTGCCTGGATCCGTCTTCATTGTGGCGTCTATCGCATGCCAAGGACATGGCTGCATGTAGGAAGAGGTTAATGGTAGGCCTAGGAGCATGATCAATATCCATCTTCTTTGTGACATCTTTCAATATCCAAGGTACAAGACATTGCATAGAGCCCATGGAGCAGATTATATTGAAAGTTTTAACCCCTGCTGAGGACATTATGGTGGTGGAAATACATCCAATATTTTGGAAGGCTTATTAGATGTAGATAAAACATTTGAGAACCCATCCTCATTATCATTGGCATGGATGTCTACACTTAGTCTACTAGCAAGGCCAATTAGAAATCCATGATCGAGGTGATGTCCCCTTCCAAAAGCATCGTGTGCATCCCCCATCACAAATGACACAACCACCGACAACAACAATAATTAGAAGACCAAGTCTTCTGGCAGATCTTCGATTAGTTCATCAAAGTGTTTGCCTTGCCAATGCAATATGCTAAAAGACAAGAGCATTATTTGGAAGGACGGGAAGCTTGATGTGATACAATTCAAGGACATGCAGACTGTTTGAAGGAATTGCTCCCACATGATGTACTCAGTGTTTGTAAGGTCATACCATGTGGATAGACTTGTCCTAGCCTGTGAACCTTGGACAAGCTAAGGCTTGGCTAGAGATAGAATTGCCTAGACATTTTTTTCTTGGCCCGAGTACACGCATCGGAACATTAATTCCATTTATTTTCACACTAAAACTCGCATTGGTCCATCTAGGCCTAGACTTGGACCCAAATGATAGGCCCAAACCCGCCCCCTAGATGGACCTGGGCACAAAAACTATAGGCCAGATCCAACTGGGCTTTTCGTAGACCCAACCTGGTAGGGAATTCTTCTATGGGCTCTTTTTTTTACAAAGCATACACGAACTTTATTAATTGAAGATAGTTACATCTCTTAGTACAAACTCATTAATGAAACTAGGGATCGTCCCACATACAATCTTTCTTAGTTTGCCTAGCTCGCCATGCCAACTCATGAGCTACACAATTAGTATCTCTATGGCAGTGCTTAATCGAGCTTTCCTGGAACCTGCTCCATATAATATATTCAAAAATCCTCCCTCATTCATAGTTTCTACCACCTCCATACAGTCTGAATGAATGACAAGTCTATTACCTCCAATATGTTGTGCCAGCAAAAGACCTTCCTTCAGTGCATATGTTTCAACCATAGACGCATCAATTACATAGGGAACAAAGCTGTGTGCGGCTACAATCACTCCTCCTGAGTGATCTCGAATTACAACTCTTGTGCTTCCATACCCCCTCGCCATCATCAAACGATCCATCCACATTAACCATGATCATTCCTTCTCGAGGTTTTTGCTACCCCTTTTGCACCTTTGCTTCCTTCTTCATAGCCAATTTATAGTTTCTAGTTAGGGCAGCAATGGATAGAACTGACCTAGATGGTCTTTGAATAGTTTCTCCATGAACATATTGTCTACGCTCCCACCAGATGTCCTCAAGATGGCAACGGGTACCCGAAATCCGAGTACCCGATGGGTTTTACCAGATAAAGAGACGAGTATGGAATGAATTTTCTACCCGTGGGTATGTTATTGGGCAAAATCCTATACCTATCGGGTATGGCGGGTACGGGTGTGGGTGTTCACTACCCATACCCACCTACCCGCGGGTAAAAAATACCCGTCAAAATAACTAGCCACCTTTGTCATTTTAGCCTATATAGCACATGAATTAATTTGGTCTAAAAACAACTAAACTCTCCTAATATATATGAATATGAATTTGATGTTGTCATATGTATTAGTTTGTAACTTGTTGGAGGCTTAGTATGATTTTCTTTGTGTAAATATATGATATTTATATGTAATTCTCGGGTATACTAGCGGGTGCGGGTTACCCGTCGGGTAGAAATTACCCGCGGGTGCGGGTATGGAATTATTTTCCTATCCATGTGCGGGTACATGTAACCCGACGGGTAAAATTTAGACTTCGCGGGTACAGGTACGGGTGGCCACTACCCGTCGGGTACGTACCCGTTGCCATCTCTAGATGTACCATGTCAAAATGAGTTCGCATGCCAGACCAATATCCATGGGCCGAACTTGGTCGCCCCTTCGGATTACCTCCTCCAAGACTATCGAACAAGACCAGTCCACCATAAGCAGCCGAGCGAGCGACTCCCAGATGCCCAACGCCCTCCACACTTCCTTTGCTCTATCGCACTCAAATATGATGTGTTTAATATCCTCTGCCCCATTCAAACAAATAGGACAGCCTCTAGAGTTTTCTATACGGCGGTTTGCAAGAATTGCCTCGCCTAGAAGTAATCCATGGAGAGCTCGCCATCCGAAAATTTTAATCCTTCCAGGAATCTGCAACTTCCACAGTTTCTATGCGCGCTTTGTAAGGTTGTGTTTTGATTGCATTTAACTGGTAATTCCGTTGGTGGCTTTTATTTGCATAAACTGAACCAATATATTCTTTTTATATATGTAATAGGTATCTCTCTTGCCTATTCTTTTTTTATGTAAAAAAACGCTGAAACTAGCTAGACTGTATTTGCCAAATTAAAAAAAGAAAGGTTCGCGGAACATAACTATCAGACTTTATCTTCTCGGCACCCACATAACCAAAGCTTTATTGGTTGGAAAGCGAGAGGGGGAGTACATGAAATGCATCACTCATCCAAAGGCAAAGCAAGCGAAGAGAGATAATAACAACCTTGGCCAAAACGGACAGGCTACGGAGGAGATGCCATGGCAGCCGCACTGATTGTTTTCCGCAAGTGAGCATGCTCCCACATGAAGAAAAAGATCTCTACCTTGATCTGCATGCCGGCCGGAGGTCTCATCCCTGAAGCAACAGTGATGCATGCGCGCTGGTCGAAAGACGAAAGGGACCGCCATCATCGATCGTAGTGCTACTGCTAACTGAAGACATGTGAGTATGTGACACATTATCTGCCGCGGCCGGCCTCTCGTCACTCACATGCATGTAGAAGTTGCGTTGTAGACTTTCAGATGGATCACTGGATTGACCTCCTGAATGAATGAATGTCTAGATTTCACAGAAACATATGTACACACTCCTATATAAGCTGTGTCATGTAGCACTGCGTTTCAACAGTATATACCCAATTTGTAAGGTTTGTAGTGTATACCCCGCACCTATACTAGAAAATTTTCAGGTTGTTGTTGCAATGTATCTGTCTGTCTTGCTGATATGAAAGGCACCACAACGGCACAACCGCATGCCAGTTGCCCTTGCCCTGCTGCAGCTTGTCCCAGACATATAGACGATAGCAGATATTTACTTGGCCTAGCTAGCTGAAGAAACTCTTGTTAATACTACTACCTAGGCATTGTTTAGTTCTCAAAAAAATTTGCAAATTTTTTTAGATTTCTTGTCACATCGAAAAATCTTGTAGCACATGCATTGAGCATTAAATATAGATAAAACAAATAACTAATTACACAGTTTGCATATAATTTATGAGATAAATCTTTTGAGCCTAGCTAGTTAGTTCATGATTGGATAATATTTATCAAATACAAACGAAAGTGCTACAATGTTTATTTTACCAAAAATTTTGGAACTAAAACAAGGCCCTGGGTAAGCAAGAAGAGCAAAGCAAAAAGCATCCTAACGACACAGCCTTATTTGGAATTGATGCATGTTTCTTGCAATTCTTCACCACTGACGACGTACGTACGTGTTTATGCTCGGCTTTCCTGAAAACGACAACAATAATGTCTGAGTAACACGCGTGCCTGATGATTAACTGGATCGAACAATTAATTACTCCTAATTAATAACACAACAGATGGAACGGAGTACGTATACGTACGCCACCTCTCATTTGCAAATTAAGACGACAAGCAAGAGGACGGATGGACGACGGCGAGCCACGCCGCGACGCGCGCGCCTTTCGGTTGCGGGCACCGGTGGTCGACGATCGACACGGCGAGATGGGCAGCAATGGCCACGACGGCGCGCGCGTGATCTGGTAGGGACGGGACCCCGGCCGGACCCGGAGATATGCGCGCCAGTGCAGTGCAGGCGAGTGAGCGAGCGAGATTCATGTGGTCCATTGCCATGTCCGTTTCCTTTCCCTTTCAGCTTCAGCCGGACCCCGAGCGCGAGCGATCGATCCTCATCTCATGGCGATCGATCGATTTCCCCCCACCCAAAAGCCCTGCACGGCCTCCTCCTCCTCCTCCTCCACTTGCAGCACCGCATTGCCATGCCATGCTACCCCGGCCGGCCGCCAAATAAAGTGCAGGTCGGCAGCCGGAATATAAAGGCACTCACAATGCAGACTCTATCATAGAGTCTAAAGTTATTTATTACCTCGAACAATGTGGACTTAGAGTTTTATTTTTTCTATCTCTTTCTTCAATAAATAGGCTGCCACATCAGCAAAATGCCATAAATAATATATATGTAATTAATTATTTTGGACTCTGTGATAGAGTCTTGCATTGTGAGTGCCCTAACTCATTCCCCTTTGCATCGTATACTCTCGATCTCGAGCTCGAATCGATCGATCCTCCTTTACCTAAGTTATTATAGTTAATAAAGTACTGTAGGGGCGCAAAGCCCCTCCAGTTTTCTTTCAAAAAAACAGTTTGGCAGCGGCGGTTCAGGTGCCGCCGTCTACGCATCTGTGCTTCAGTGCATGCAAGCTTCCTCATGCAAAGCATCATCTCTTTAGTGCTTCATGACCATGCATCATCTGTTGAAAGTAAAATGCATGTCTGCATGTCAGAATCCTGGACGGCAGTTGGATCCTTGATCTCGTTGCATGCATGCATGCGCGGCCTCGGCCGGCGGGGACCGCCGGCCGGCTGGCCATCCGGGAAGGAAATCTTGGGGGATCCGGCGGTGACATGGGCGTGTACCAACAGGCGCCGGAGATAGTATATGGTATGGCCACGGCAGCGGCGTGATCGAGCTGGTGCCCGTTCTCTAGGCAAGCGTACGTGACTGTCGATGCCTTTCTCGTCGTCTCCCCTGGCGGACTACTGTCGTCGTCTCGTCGGTCGCGCCCCCGTCGATTGGCGTATAGGCCGGTTAACTTGACATATAAGCGATGCGGTTGCAGAAATTTATATGCAGTCGTTTGGTTCCGGGATTTTTTTTTTTTGATAAAGCTCTACATCGTCTAATAATAGTTGGACAATAAAACTAGAGGGATCACCTTCTAGATGAGACAAAGTATCATGAGTTTTTTTTTCTAGTAAAATTTAGTAAAGTGACTTATTCCAAGAAATAACCGTTTCACTAGTGAAGGTAGATAAATTTTGTCCTATAGCTAGTTTTTCAAAGGTGGTTTTCTACTTTCTAAAAATAACAAAATCTGATTTAATGGCTCAAAATCACAACTCATTTATTTTAAATCATAAAATATAAAACTAATACCATTTATCTATGTACTCTCTCTCCCTATGAATAAGTAGATTTCTAAAATTGTCTTAAGTCAAACTTTTCAAACTTTGACCGAATTTTTTGAAAAAATATTAAGACTTATGGTATCAAATTAGTATCATTAGATTTACTATATAATATATTTTTATAAAATGCTCATTTCATGACATAGATGTTGTTATTCTTTTCTAGAAAGTTAGTTAAACTTAAAAAAGATTTGACTGACACAAATTATAGAAATTGATTTATTTAGGGACAAAGAGAGTATTGGTATTCTATCTATAGCTATTTGGATCTTCGCACTTGGGCCTTGTTTAGTTCCCAAAAGATTTTGCAAAATATTTTAGATTCTCCGTCATATCGAATCTTGTGACACACGTATAAAATATTAAATATAGATTATAAAATAACTAATTGCACAGTTCGCTTGTAATTTGCGAGACAAATCTTTTGAGCCTACTTAGTCCATGATTGGACAATATTTGTCAAATACAAATAAAAGTGATACAGTGCCCATTTTGCAAAAAAATTTGCATCTAAACAAGGCCTTGATCAAGACACAACAGTGTAAGCTCCGACACGCTTGTTGTAAAGAATCAAGCAAGAAACCTAAAGCCGCTTGAATGAAGACCAATAAATAGATATATCACCGATAAAATAGAATGGTCAATACATATATCACCCTTAGAACAAAAAAAGGAAACAAGGTATATATCACCCCAGTCTAAAATAGACGATAAACATGACATTGTTGCTATGGATATCATGCGTTTTCAAACTCGCACATGCTTTGCTTAAAACATGGGAGGCATGCATGTGTGTTGACATCAAAGTATGATCAGGGAATTCAAAGATCGGACTAGAAAATCAAATACGACCGAGTCAGATCAAATTTGAGGCAATCTATAAATTTAAGAGAAAACCAACACAATTCGGTTTGTAGCGCCCTCGCACCAATAATAAAAACCAGGCCAGGCTAATTTTGTTAAAGGATTTGTAGAAGCCAGCAAAAACTACATGTCAATTCTTGTAGTCCTAGAGAGTTTCTTAGTTTCCTTGTCGAAAACTCCCCTAATCTTGTGGAGAACTTATAAATTGATGTGGAATAGGTTCTCTACTGAGATAAGACTATCTCCTCTATTTATATACGAGGGTCACAACAATTGAGAGAGCCATCTATCCATTCGATCAAAAACCTACCTACATCTTACTTTTAAACTTTTATTCAACCTTAAGTTCTTACAATCCCTTTGTCTCATGACGAGATTTGCCAGTATTGTAGGTAGCTTTGCCGATCCTAGGATACTCCTGTCATGCTTCTCTCTAATGTCTTTGTGTGTTTTGGGCAAAGAACTAGTGTCAAATCAGCCTCGCAGATCCTCTAATTGGCCTCGCTAGTTAGACCTATTGCTAGCTAAACAAGAACAACTCCACTAGCTCTGCTTTAGAAAAAAAGATATAGTTTATGAACCACCTAAAGAGATACTCTAAAAACTCTATTTTTTTTAGAGCTATCCTATGGTGGAGTTGGTGAAGTAGTTTCAAACATCCCCTTATTAGTTTTTATTGACAAGTTTGATCAGGCCATACCATCTTTAGCACTCTCCAATACCTCCCTCTATCCCCATAAAACTACCATATCTAGGACTAATCGTTCCCCAATAACTTCATCAATATTTTTCACATCTCTTGTCGAATAAAGAGAGAGTTATACCCCCCTTAATAGCATCGGGCCCGGCCAAAATCATCCCTTTCAGCCATATTTTCCCTATACATCCGTAGATCTCATCTTTTATATGGAGGAGATATATTAAGATGCTGCCGTAGCAACTCTCTCAATATACACAAAAAAATAGATCTGGGAATAGATTATTGGAAGACTGCTCAACATGCTCTAGCCGGCTCAAATGGAACGAGAAACTCATTTGCACAAGCTGTACAGCCAACCAGCTTTGGAGTCGCATTAACATTCTACTTCGTTACCGGTAGCTAGATAGACACTCCAGGTGTGCCCTACAAGTTCACATGCTGCACAACCTGAGCGCACTAGTCGTTTTTTTTTAAAAAAAAAACTTATTTTGAACTGCAGGACTAAAAACGATCTGTCAAAGTCTCCCAGGCCACAAAACAAAACCAAGTACCCTCCTTTAAGACGGGCTCAGGTATCCTCCAAACTGCGCATTGCATCTTCACATCACCATCGTCTATTCGTCATCAATTGCGAAGGCCATCAGCTTCAATTCCTTTAAAAAAAAGTGAGCAGGAAAAGATGTTAGTCAGTCTGCATAAAGCACAATGATTATGGAAGAACCTAAAATAAAATATAATTTTTAGGCTTGACATAAAAGCAAAGGAGGAGAAAGAAATCTGATGAAACTGGCTGGTTTTAATTTTAGGCTTGTCAACGATTTGCAGAATTACAGTGCGGTCTGGATCATGGCGAAATCTTGGCATCAGTATTTGCATAGCACTGAACCATGATCTGAAATTGAATATCAGGGCTGAAGTTCGCTTGAGCTTATTAGCCAAATCTGCTAGCTATTCAACAGTATTTTTTTCTTATAATAAATCAGACGATGGTACTTTATATCATGACTTAGCAACCAAACGATGGTTTGCAGTGACCTGACCAATCTATAGCGACAGAGGGATGCAGAGCCTCTCTCTCTCTCGGAAAAGCAAAGCTGACGCTGAAACATGCAGCCAACAGCAGAGTTACGGATGCCGATGCTGCAGCAACCGACAGATTCCAACGACTGGTCACGCCCGTGACCGTGGGATGGGCAGCAGCTCCGACTAGAGACTAGGATTACCTACCATTTGTGGTCACAGTCAAAGATGGATATTGGGCCTTATATATAAAACAATAAGATGGATATTGGGCCGAAGAGATTGAGCCTTGTACATGAGCGAAACAATTTGACATTTGGTATATATACGTGTATATACAGATGGAAGATGGCCTTGCTTTAGTATCAAGAAGCATTCTTTTGTACTTTGGTCAACAAAAAAGAATATCCTTTTTTTCCACAGTGGACGACTTATAAGAAATTGTGCCTATTCTGGAGATTTTCAGACACTTTAAGCTTCTTCAGCTGGTAAAACTTTAGTTTTAGTTTTCTTTATTTAAAAACGTCAAGAAAAGCATCGCACACAACAGGAATTTGAAGAAATAATTTTTAAAAGTTACAGATCGATGTACTTCGGCCCACAATCCCTTTCTTCATCATTTTTTTTCGGGGAAAGGTATGCAAAGCCGTCAAATCTAGAGTCTGATTTTCAGTAAACAGTATGCTACTTCATAGACAAGCGAGGGGAAAAAACATTTATATACAACTAAATGAATCCAACCATTTGCTGAAGTTACTGCAGTGAAGCAACTGCAATGTTGTAAAAATACAACACAACAACTAGATAACCACCCAAATTTCAGCAATCCTTTCCATCAAAAAAAAAAATCAGCGATCCACTATCTCCTTCAATCCTACTACTTGGATTAAATCCTTGGTAGATCCAAACAGGTCCTAAACAACAGAATAAATAGTGAATAGCCATACCTTCAAAATATGTAGCCTCTTGCTCAGCAGCTGTCCAGAAAACGGACAGGCAAGATAATCCAGCTTTTGGACTACAACCTACGGGGACCTGTTCCTTTATTCTGATGAGCTGCCGAAACATTTGCACTGCTGTTGCCAAAGGACACACAAGAGTACATTGGTGCAGAATTGTCGTCCTCTGTGTTCTCATTTGGTATCAGGATATGCTTTGCCCCGGCACTGAGCTTTACAGGGCCTGATCTCAGAACAAAACGGCTGCTAGATGAAGTATTAGAGTTGTCAGGAGCAGCTCTTGTCGGTCCAGTTCCTCGACTTCTGGATGGAAGGTTTGCAGAAGCCCTAGTGTCAACTCCTTGTACTATCTGGTTTGGGCATGTAAAACTTGCAGAGCTACGAGGTTGAACTGTTGAGCCTGCAGAGTACACACCATATGACAGATGAGGCAGATTGGCACGGTAATCTGAAGATGTTGCCACATGCTGCATCATTGTTGGCGTAAATGTCGCTGAGGTTGAATCTGTCCGAGTGGAATGATCAGAGTAATAACGCCAAGGTGGTGAATTCTGAAGAAATGCAGCACTGCCATGATTGGAAAGAGGTGGATATCCCAATAGAGAATTTCGATGCAATTGCAAGTTTGTAAAGTCCCTGGATCTGTCTTCATATACTGATGGATCACCAGAGAGCACATTGGCAGTGAGAAAAGGGTGGCTGACATTATGTGGTGTTCTGTATCCAAAATGTGCCTGGGCTGTGCTTGCAGAACTTGCTGAAACATGAGCTACAGCATTTGCAGAACTTGCCGAAACATGAGCTACAGCATTTGCACAACTTGCTGAAACACTGGGAATACTCTGAGTTTGTAATGATAGGAAAGGCTGACCTTGTCGTGGCAATTCCAACACCACCTTTCTGGTAAGATGGTCTGCAGTAGGATTTATATGATTCTGTGCTGGGTCAGATAAATAGTCAACTCTAGTATTGGATACTGTAAGATCATGACCCATCAAGCGCAAGGTTTGACCAGCAGAAGGACTGGACTCTTGTTGCACGTTCATTTCTGAATGAAAATTTCGTTTCTCACTGTGTGATATATTAGATCCTCGAAATTCAAAGGAAGAAGGTTCACCTCCAGTTGAGAGCTGAGAGACACCACGATGCAAAGTCATGGAGCACCAATTTTGTTGCAGATGAACTGAATCCTGGAAATGGTTTGGCAGAGTACAAGGGGACTTGCCTTTTGATCTGGTGTCCAACTCAGTAGCTTGTCGTTCTTGTTCCTGTCCATGCAGATCGAAAGACAATTGTTTATCATTTGTCCTTCCATTATCAGTAAGTTGTTGACCCACATGCCAAGTTCCTACCTCTGTGTGCTCAAGATATGAAACGTCTGAACTCGGAACATACGGATTGTTTAAGTCCGTAGGTTCTGGAAGAGCTTGATTCAAATCAAGCAAACAAGTGGGCAGTCCAGTACTGCTAAGCTCATATTGGTTATCATGACTTGTATTCTCATTGGCTTCCTTAGCCATACTGAAGGCTTTACTTGGCATACGAGAACTACTACTTTCTGCTATGACATGTTCCTCTTCACTTGACATCTCTAGAGATGAAGAAGAAGAAGAACTAATAGCAGAGAGAAGCTCGCAGATGCTTTCCAGTGGTGGTCTTTTGGAACATTGCTTCTTGGCATCATCCATTTCTGAGAATTTAACACGCTTGACTGATTTGCGGCATAGTTGTATGACTCCAGGGCCTTTTGAACTCCCATGTTTTTCCTTTACCATTTTAACAGATGTATGCTTCGTGTACTTCTTCAGAATGCTGTGCAAAGGGAGCACTTTTTTAATATCTCTCTGTTTTCCAACCTTGGCAGCCTTTCTACTCTCAAGGTACTTTAGCCTCTCAGCCTTCTTCTTCTGCAAGCTATTACTGAGTCTTCCGTGCTTCCTTCTCTTAAGATCTGGGATCATTTCCTTCTCTGTACTGAGATCGTCATTCTCATGTTCCTTTGATGGACCAGAAGTATCCAACTCATCTCCCAAAATTGGTTTGTCAACTGATTTCTGCAGAATGAACAATGTTGAATGTTGACAAGAGCTACATATAATTGCAAGTGAAACATGAAACAGATGGGGAACAGACATAACAACTGAAAATGCTTATAGATTGCCTGATGAACCAGAAAAGTTGGTTCATTATATAAGGACAAATCAATTCAAGATCACAATTATTTAAAACTAACTGAAAATACTACCTCCATTTCACAAATGTTTATCCAGTCCGCATACCTAGGAGGCACAGTATTTAAGCACCCTTTTATAGAATTGGATTGTCCATGTTCTTACTAGATAACTATAGTGTTCATCTATCTAAGACAGATATAACTGCCAGATCGAACATACTGTGAAATGGAGGGAGTAATGTTCTGCAAATTAAACATGTAACAGAACCTAATTTACTTCTTTAAAAATGTATGATTTTGGAACTAAGCACAAAAGCGCCATTAAAAATACAGACTTGCAACATTCACGAACTTGGTATATTTTTCGTTATTATCTATTAAGAGTTCATCAATACGATAAATATCTTTTATGTCATCACAACTTTATAAAAATATAAAACAAGAATCATTGTGGACCAACACTACCTAATACATACAGATATTGGAAGCATGATGGATGTGTATCAAGGGTCTAACACTTGCTTTAAGAACTTTCTAACACATGTTAAGAGAAATTTCAGAACTCAACATGGTGTTGAATATTTGACAGTACTCAATATACACATCAATCATTATGAACCACAATGATAAGAGCGCAATGACCAGCATGGCAATGTTGGTGGTTGGCTGCAAATGATGGTCATCGGGTAGACCCAAAACTTGCTAAAATGAACTAGAATGGAATACCATGTAGTTTATTTAGGGGGAGAAATGAACTAAGCTAGCTGATATACAAAATATCATTAACTACCCACTTGCATCCTTAGCTGCAATAACATGAGGCCTTTAGCTCGGCTCAAATGTCAATAAAGATCTATGTGTTGCATGAGATCAGATAGGGGAAATGGAGACATGGAGTGCAACTCTGGTTGTAGAGACATGCCTTGCTTTGTACCAGACATAGCATGGCTTTGGATCAGATAGGGTGGCTATAAAATCTTCTTTCCTTGGAACAAGTGTATCAACTTGTTCCTTCTTGCTTCTCCATCTATACCATTATCTCATCCAAGACCTTTTGAATATGCAACATATTAAGAATGTTCATTTTATAGGCAGAGGAAGACATGGTAAGCAACTCCAGTGATTAGTAGGGATAACTATATGTAGAGTTTGGAAAACATAATGGCTTGAAAGTGCTTGTCTTGTTCTAGAGGAACATAGGGTACATGCTAAGATGAGAACTTCCGAAAAAGATACTTCACATCACTATTTCACTATCAATACACCCATTGCAATAAGGATGTGTTGATTTGACCTCCAATAACTAAGGAAACCATAAATATATCTACACAAAAATAGACACACCTAACAACAATAATTGTTAGAGTTCAATATACTAGCAATCCTTGAAATTATCCCATGGTGTTATCTAGGTCACTAAACTCTTAACCACATTCAAGTCCTTAAACTTTTTAAATGTGTTGAGTTCCAAAACCATGAGGTGAGTTAGGAGCAGGTTAACAACGCTAATGCATGATGCATGCGTGAAGAAACAATGGAATGGGAGGGGAGGGCAAATACGCTAATTAAGAGTTTAGGGACCTTAAAGTGAGATAAGTATTAAAACTTGTATTACTTACAAATTTCTATTGAGCAAGGGAGTGATATATGCAATTATTTTAACCAATGACCATTCTAGTGGTCAACATTGAACTTAGCCTTTTGGGGTAGGGTTTTTTAAGGCAATGTGTGTTAGACAAGCTTAGAGACAATCAAAGAGGCTAAGACCGAAATATAGACAAGTAGTGGGTAGCGATAATGTGGCAAGGCGTTGGCGGAGGTAGTGGATGACGCCAGTTGAGATGGGGGCAAAGGGGATGATACTTGGCAAGAGTACCTCTATGATGGAAGGATGGGGTGAGTCATGATAGCGTGACAAGTTTTGTTGTATGCTTGCACAAAGGCTGAAGATCTAATCTTTGATCAAAACATTGTCTAAATTCAGCCACCTAATGCATAGTTTGCCCCTCCCTATATTCAAAGATATGTATAAATTGTGATCGTGATCACTACAAGATGTGTTGGTGACAATGACATTCTTAATTGTTTAACATTGCACAACCGTCCACCTTAATTCTATCAAATCTTCATTAAAAATAGAGGAATAGGGGGGGGGGGGGTTCAATATTTTTCCTTTTAATCTGTTTGATTTCTTCAGTGGTGGAATTTTAGTTTTCAGAAACTAACTAACCACAAAGTTAAATTGTGACTTGGTTTCAACCTCGCAGAGACACAAACCACCACATTACTGTTGCTAACACATGTTGTGCCTATGGCAGCGAGACGTGCTCTTGTTGTGTTCCGTGCCAACGAGTTGTGTGAGATGCGCCAATGATTCGCGTCATGTCGAGGCCTTGCTTGCAAAATGCTTGTTCACGTCAAAGCTAGGTGTGTCTACCTAACCATTCATGAGATATGTCAGCGTTGATTGGGAAGTTAATAGTGTAGTCATAACCTCATACGTGTGAGTGCTTGTAGTTGCTTGTTGGGCTAACACAAAGTTGTATAATGATGGGCCAAGTGAGATGAACTAATGGAGTTTTGTTGGATTAGAAGTGGGCATCTCCAATAAGAAAATGATGATAAATGTAGTTAGATCGACATGAGGATGGAGCATTTAGGGTGCAAATGACAGTTTTTACAAGTCAAACTAAATCATCTAGTAGGGTAGCATATAACCACCAATCAGCAATACAACTAAGGAAAATATAAGCACCTTGGGAATACACACATTTACAGTGCGATATTTGTTCAGTAAAGTTAAATCAGTAGCAAGTCATGCAATGTTAGGTTCATGCGCTAAGCATGCCGTACAAAATTAATTAAGGACAAAAGAGAATGCAAGGCAAACAATAGAATTAAGAACTTTCCTTAACGATACCTTCCTTTTCTATGCTTCGTTTATCTGTTATCCCCACCCAACTTTATTAATTGCTACATAAATTTTGTACAAACATTTATGACGGTTCAGTTAGTTCTTAATTTCAGGCTACCAGCCAAGCCTAGAAATTGAATAAAAAGTATTAAATAAATCAACACCAGCAAGATATATCCTATATCTCCTATAGCTGCTAGAGAAACTTTGGCAAATGAACTGGTAACAACATTCGCCATTAACAGTATTAAACTATTGTATTGTATGCACAGACAAATCAAATATACCAAACTGTATCCAGTTGGTCAACTAATTAATTACCTAGTGCAGTGCATTAGTTTATCTACAAAGAGTACAAAGGGGCAGCAGCTCATCATATCATGCATACGGTGAAAGTTGCATATATATATATATATTCCAAAACTTCATCATCACCTAAAGACTGTTCCCATGTTTGTCATTGGAGGCCAGACATTTCCAGACCAGTTATACATACACGCATGCATGCATTATCATTTTTTCCCTTGAACCGGAACAAGTGATGAACATCACCCAAGCAATGATGAAGTCCCTTGCACACAGCAAAGAGAGAATAATAATGCAGAAGATCTCGATCTAGTAAATGCCTGCATCACGTCCACTACTTGCTATGATAAAGGTCCCGTGTGTATGGGTCCAACCCCAGCAGAAATGTGCCGGCCGGACGGACACCAAGCAGTGTAGGCACCACACACATGCAGGAGCTAGCCTACCGTGCATATATATTGTGTGAGAAAGGTAATGCGGACACACCATTTGTAAGATGGTGTACTATAGTACCAGAGACAGAGTGGTAGCTGGGATGTGCATGTCGCGAACAAGCACTAGTTTAGCGCTAATGTACATGTAAAACACCACACAAACTAACAAATCATTGCTAAGCATCAATGAACAAAATCTCTTGGCTTGCAGATATCCTCATAATCAATGTGCTGATCACGCGTGACACCCGTGTCGATCGCGTGACACCGCGTGTCGATCGCTCGGAAACGACAAATTCAGCATGAAATAACACTGGTCACACATGAAACAGTCATGCACTTAGCAAGGCAGTAATCATGATCAGCAGGAAAGACAACACAACCACGCAACAAACTTTTAACGCTTAGCAAAACAAGAGGCGCACGTACCACGCCACCACTTTGACCAGCAAATCATCTACCAAAGGACCGAGACTCGTGAGTTGTGTGCACGAACTAACTATAGCCAGCGTTAATGCCCACAGATTTCGATTCACCAATCAGCTCGGTGCACAAAATAATCCATCCATACATAAAATATCCCACCGCGTCGTCATATAAAGCAACAACTAATCCGGTCCCTCCTATAGCATTCATTCTCAAATACCAACCAAATCAGGCACTTTCAATACTGGAAAGAGTAACAGCGAGATATGGGCCATATCATACACGGATGCGATATAGATAGCTAGGAATTAATGTAAACATCTAACGATTCCGACGCTAACGAGCGCAGCCAAATCTGAACCGCGGTGACGCGCAAGGCACAGATCGATCAGCAGAAAATAATTGCTGTAAAAAAGGCAGGCGAGAATAAAAACATTGGAACAAGACGAAGACCATATCATGATGCCGCAGGCACGGGGTGGGTCGGGTTGGGTCGGGCTGGGCTGGACCACGCACCTTTCTGGGGAAATTCCCCTCGGCCGCACGCCGTTCGCCTGCCGCCGACGTCTCCGGCTCGTCCGCCGCCGAGGCAGCTTGCTCCAGACGCCGCTTCCTACGCAGCTCCTTGCTCCGGCGGACGATGGAGCGAAGAACCTCCTCCTCGTCCACGACAGCGTCGGGTCCGCTGCCGGCGACCACGGCAGGCGCCTCCGCGAAGAGGTCGGTGATGGAGCGCTTCTTCGGCGCCCGGCCGTTCCCCGACGCCTCTTCCTCTTCCTCCTCCTCATCCACCCCCGCCACCGCTTTCTTCTCCGCCTCCGCCGCCTTGATGGACGCGAGCTCGTCCTCCCACCACCGGAAGGCGCGCACCTCCAGGGGCTGCAGCTCCTTGACGGCCGAACCAAACGGGCCGAGCTCCGCCGCCCCCGTGCGCCGCAAGCTCTCCGCGTACCCCCTTCACAAGCGTCACAGAAAGCAGATCAGGAAAATAAATAAATTAAAAAAGAGAGAGAGAGAGAGGAGGCGCCCGGGACCGTGAAGCTGCGCGGTCGCCGGCGGCTCCACGCGAGCGTACCTGATGGAGAAGCCGCCCGCCATCGCCGCGGCGCTGATGACGCGCAAATCTGCGGGGAGCGAGGACTCGAGGCTGGGTTTTTGGCCTCTTGGGCGAGGAGAGAGAGAGAGAGGGACTGGAAGCGGAAGGGAAGAGAAAGCGGAAGGGGGGCAGCGATGTCTGTATATATTTAAAGGGGGCAGCAGTTTCCAAGCGGAATAAAGAAATTCGGGGGAAGAAAAAATTTTCGATCCTCTCGCGACGAATTATTTACAGCTTCCCGCTCCTTTTGCCAATACTATTTTTTTTTTCCCTCCTGGAGCTGCTCATTTATTTTTCACTACTTTAATGCATTGGCTGGTCTTGATGTCGTGCCGGTGGGGCCCACCGCTCCATTTACTACGGTGGTGGACAGCGACCTGTGATGGACAGCGGCCAATGGGGTGTTTTTTTATCCTGCGAGTGGCGGGTGACGTGGCGCGATCCGCAGCGTTGGCTGGACGGTGGCATCATGCGACGGCGACGCGGAAGCGGTGCTGCCGCCTGCTGGAAGCAACCGGACGTACAGTGTGTGGTGGGCGCGCTGAAAAATGGTGCGGGCACACGGCAGAGACCTCCTCACCGTCCAGCCATGGGGATTATTTGCTTTTTTTATGGTTTGCTTTTTCGTTTTTCCTTTTCACGCCGTCTGAACCTATAGCGCATACTCTATCTCTTCTCTAATACTCTTTTCTCTATTTATCTCTACTCTGATCTCTATATCTCTAATCTCTATCTTTATCTCTATCGCTATCTCTATCTCTATCTCGTCTTCTACATCTAAAATAACTCTAAAATCATCGTCTATTCAGTTATATTAAATCTCGACTATTGTTCACGCGTTTATATCTGATACGAATCTTCTCCCACTCGAAGCCCACACATCTGTGTTCTACTTGGTTTCAATATGAAGACCGGAGCCACATGTCCATGTCTGATACGAAGTCTTGGGAGTTCAGGATCCAATTATAGATAAGTTCAATTTAAAAAGTTATAACCGGATACACTCAAAGATATAGGCCTTGTTTAGTTCCTCCGCGAAAATTTTTCGCCACACTGTAGCACTTTCGTTTGTTCGTGGTAATTATTGTCTAATCATGAACTAACTAGGCTTAAAAGATTCATCTCGTAAATTTCGACCAAACTATGCAATTAGTTTTTATTTTTATTTTTATTTAATACTTCATGCATGTGTCTAAAGATTCGATGTGACAGGGAATCTTGAAAAGTTTTTGGATTTTGGCAGGAAGTAAACAAGGCCATAGTTATATTCCTCACTCGGCTTGTTTATTAGTTTAACAAAACATCTCTAAGAGATCTTCATAGTTTATTCCTCAAAATATGGTGTTTTGCCAACTCCTTCTATGAGGAGGAAAAAAAGAAGTCATCTCCAAGAGTTTCTAATATTTTTATCCTAATTTTTTCTTGGTACTTTTTCCTATGACGTCTTATGTAATTTGTATCAGGAACCCTGAATTTGTTTTTATACGCGTTTAAGCCCTTCTAGTAGATCTTTTTCTCTTGTATTTTTCTCACCTGGAACCTCCTTCTTCCTATTTACTAGATGAGTCAGAAAACTCTATATCCGCGCTTCTAGGCCGCACGTATATATACACGCAGGGGATAAATTTTTGTAAAGGCTGGAAAAGATAGGGAGGAAAGATGCCAAACTATTGAAAAGGTTTTTTCTTATTTTATCAAAAAAAATAAGGATAGAAAAGCCGAATGACAGACTCTTGTTGGAGATGCTCTAAACTAACCGGTGTGATTACACACCTCTATAAAACTATATACTGTTATATATTTATGAGAGCATAACCAAACTAAATTGAGTATACCTCAGCGTTGGTTGTTTTTAGTGGTAGAGATTTAAGTTCACGACCTGATGTAAATGTTTGAATTTTCATGGATCTAAACCCTCGACTTGAAAAAAGTATTTTAAAATTTATTTTAGGATTTAAGAGTCACATTTTTTAGTGGTTTTACTTTAGGATTAAATATAATGTTATCGTTCTTTCAATGTAGGCGATGTATCTATTGATAGCCAAATGTCCGCATGACTGTGACAACTTCATTAATATTGATATTTGTCACCTGGATAGCCAAATGTCCACAACAAAGTCCATGTGGTGTCTTGATCAATGGATCAGTTTGTCTGCTCATAAAAGTTTGCCTTGTTTAGATCCAAAAAGTTTTTAGATTTTAATGCTGTAACATTTTTGTTTTTATTGATAAAAATTATCTAATTATAGAGTAACTAAGCCTAAAAGATTCGTCTCGCGATTACAGACAACCTGTGTAATTAATTTATATTTTTATCTATATTTAATACTTTATGCATGTACCATAAAATTTGATATAATATAGAATATTAAAAGTTTTTAGTTTTTTTGGTGAACTAAACAAGGCCTTGTGTGAGAGGCGGTTGTCGAAGCAGCAGCAACAACGGCTCCAAACTAGCTGTCGAACAGGCCCAATATCGAGATTTGTCGTCTTAGTAGACGACATAACAGGAAAATGTATACGGTAACTTTATTAATATCAAGATTTATCGATCAGCTTAGCTTTTTGAAAGTGCTTATGAACGAAGAGTGTATAGACGCACTTATTAATGTTTATACATCAGTATCGTGATTGAAAAAAATATATATAAATAAACCCCCCAAAAAAATTTCCGCTTGAAAAATAAGACACCCTTTAAATACACTTTTCCTCATCGCTTCCTCTTCTGATCTATTCTCTCCCTCTCCCATAACCCACGCTATCGCCATCTGTGTCATCTCGCATATTTGTCCAAATATGCCATGGTCGCGGCTTTCTCCATCAGGTGAGAGTGTGACGCGCTGGCCACCGTGTCTGGTGGCGTGTGGTCTCTCGGGTCTTTTTCTTTCTAATAATAGTACATCAATATATGCTTTACATGGGATAAAATCTTATATAATCTTATATAGGAGATACCTCCCTCCGATCCTAAATAAATGTTGCTGTTGGTCTATATGCCTCAAATTTAACTTAATTATAGACAATATTTATATCTTTAAATAAATTTATTAAAAAACTAGATCTGAAAATCTTTAAAATGGTACTAATTATATACTATAAATATTAATATTTACCATGATATCACAAATCTAGTTTTTTTAAAAGGATAACGAAAGCTTTACCGCTATTTATATTAGACGATGAAAAAGAAAACATGTGTTGGCTTAGTTTTTTGAGTGGAAACCAGGTCCAAAAACCACGCCACTGGGAAGAGTATACGGTATACCACTCAGCCCTTACAACTTGATACTCCACCTTGACCACTGACAACGACACACTACTACATGCTCCGATGAGCTTCACCGAGTCAATTTAATCAAGATGATTCAACTAGCAACTCAACTTGGTCGAAAGAAAAAATCCAACTAGAAACTCAACAACTAAAGCAACTGAGGACGCTACAACTAGCAGAAAAAAAAAAGATTTAGGGATTATTCTAAGTTATATTTAATAATAGTAAGTGTAGATAATTTTGATGCAAATTTAAAGGGTTTACATTGTGTATTTTTCATAATGGCATTGGTGTTTATTTTTGAAAATAGAGTAGATCCAACGACTATAATTGGTGATGAAGCATGATTTAAAGTCTATCAAATTAAAGTTAGATATTTTAAATATTATGAGAAGTTCTATTTTTTTTGTCTAGTACGTCTGTGTAACACCCTAAAAATCCTTCTTTCAAAATAGTGAAATTTGATTTAATTAAACAATTTTGTGAGCATTACAATATAGGAAAATAATAAACTTTGGGGAAATTAAAATTTTAATATAAGATTAGAAACATGTTGATGCATTCATGCTGCAGCATTTTGTTTTGTGATGAGTGAATTTGAGCAAAAGAGCTTTGGTTCAAAATTTAAATTTAAAAAGGCTTTGAAAATTTGTTTAAAAAATAAAAATGGATTCCCTCTCCCTCTCTCTTATTTCGGCCTGGCCCAGTTCCCCTCGGCCCGCGCCTCCCCCTTTCTCTTCTTGGGCTGGCTCAACTCGCACTGAACCACCAGCCCACTTCCTCTCCCCCATCCCACTCGCTAACACCAAGGGCCCACCCATTAGATCCACCTTGTTCCCCAACCGTCTCCTCCTCTCTCGTAGGAAACCGCAACCGCCGGCGCCCCCGCTCCCACTCCTTTCCCCCATGTTCCCCTCGCGCCTCGGCCTCATTTGAGGAGCACCCACGCTCGAGCCGCCTCCCCCGCTCCCATTTCGCTCTCTTCCCCACCTCTATTCTCACTCTAGAACTCGCAGCAACTACGCCGAAGCACCAAGATCTGGCGAACTCTGTTCACACTGCTCCGTTGCCTTGCCACCGCCATTGTCTATCACGGTGAGCTCGCCTCCTTCTCCTCTTTCTCCCCATCCCTCTCCCACGTCGTTTCGTGGCTCCTAAGGCCACTCCCCTCGAGCTCCGATGAGCCGGCCATGGAACCTCCGTGGACTGCCACTATGGTCACCTCCTCTGGCCACATAAAAGGTAGGAATGCGCTTGCCATCTTCTCCTCTTTCTTCCTATGCTTTCGGATTGGAAAACCATGCACTGTAGGCCTCAGAAGAGCTACGCTGATGAGCTCTTCATCGTCGGCCATGGTGGCGCCACCGTCTTCCCCCTCCCCTCTAGCGGCCACGCCTTCTCCCCCCCCCTTTGTCTTCTTCATCATTTAATCCTAGTCGTTCAGCGCTGATCCAACGGCCAAGGACAGCTCATACCCCTTTGTGGGATGACTTGCTAAAGAGTCCTTGAGTTCTTGCGAATTTATACCCGCAGTCCCTGGCTAAGGAAATTTCTAGCATTCTCTTTATTTATTTAAATTCATTTAACTTTGTCAAAATTATTGAACTACCACTACATAGTTTTGTAATTTCATAAGCTTGTAAAATCGTCGGTATAGCTCCAAATCGATCCACTCAACTTGCATTAGTTTTGTAATTTCATAAGCTTCATGTTGGTACCACTTTTGTATAGGTTTTACTCTGTTAGATTTCCTAGAAAATTTCAAGTCCATAGCTTGCCTTTGAGGTCTAGTGTAATGCATAGTTTTCGCGTGGTAACTCCGTTTACCGTGAATTTCGTGTTGACGTGATCGTTGCAGCGAGTAGATAATTATGGAAAACCTTTTATTTACATTTATTTACTACTGATGTACTGTTCTAACTCTAGGAATGTTTTCCTTGCATGTCTGTCTTTGGAATGCGTGTTGATTGTGATGTGTTGATCGAGTCTAGACAGTGAGGAATTCTATGGGAATCCAAAGTTCTACGAAGACCAGCAGGATTGTGTGAACCAAGGCAAGTATAGCATGATCTTATCTTAATGTCCTACTCACTTTAAACATTTCATAATGCATGTGTCTAATATTGATAACTATAAGGACATCCTAGTTTTCGATGACATAACACCTTGACTCCTAAGAGTTTTTCTTGCATATGGGTATTAATGCTAGTGCTCTAACCTTACATATACGATCTATACTTCAGTTAAGGAACCATGGATTAATTGATTAAACATGATTATGATAAATGGAACTTAGGGCTATGGTACAAATGACTGCTGGTCATGTTGTCCTAGACCCTCCATAAGGACTTATGTGTCGGCAAAACCTGGGATTTACAGTGCAACTGGGACAGACACATGGCTCTGACTTTAGCTCAGTAATAGAGTCTTTTCTAACTCGTTTGAGGTTACTCGAACGGGTGCAAGAGGGGCTTTGCCACTTTAGGTGTAGTGTTGCTCTTGTTTCTATGAGTATAGCCGTGATGGATATGTGCCATAGAAAAAGAGGGTTTTCTATATCTGCCTGCCGAGGAAACCTCACGGCCCTAACTGGTTAGAATAGGCCTATAAAAGGCTTCGTAGTGTACCCTACCCGCTCACCTTGGTAGTGTTTAGGGGTCGACAGACCTCAGACATATGGGCAACACGACTCACGGTGAAAGTTCACCATCTCTGCAGAGTGTAAAATTGTTATAACTATCGTGCTCATGGTCATGAGTGGCCCGAAAAACTCACAGAATAACTAGTTACCGACAATGATGTTGTACTTGATGATTAATAATCATGATATAATTGTGACTTATTGATTCACTATGGTTTCGACAACTGATCATGTGGGTTATTTGGGTGCTTAAGCATATCTTAATTTTAATTAATGTTAAAATATTGACTTACTAAAATGCTAATGCAGTAAACCTTGTCTAGCCTTTTGAGCTTCATTAATCCTCATGCTATGCTTGTGGAGTACGAGATGTACTCACGCTTGTTTATATTTCTTTTTGGATAAAAATCCTAGATGGGTTACAAATGAAGGTAGCTATGAGGACTACCAAGAGGACTTTTAGGCTTGTGCTTCACCACTCAACCTTCCCTGTGTGAGGGCCGAGAGAGTCATCTTATTTATATTTCGTTGTTGTACCAAACAATGTGTTGTTATGACTACATTTGCTGTAAACATTGCAATGACGATATGTAATTTGAGACTTATATATGTGATTGATCCCTAGGCAAAAATGAGTTTATGCATTCAATTTCTTTCTTAAATTGGGTGTGACAGTCTGGGAGCATGGCTAATAAGCCCGCGGCTGCCAGCTAAATAAATTGCCATGTCACTTACCGTCAATGATGTAGCTGGCTCATATAGTGAGATGGCTAAAAGGTACTTCATTGTAATATAAGTGCAAGCATTTAATAGTTGTAATACATGCCATCAGTGAATTTGCTAGGAGAAAGATGTCCCATAAAAACACCGACTGCACACTCGCTGCCAGCTGTAAGCAGGCTGTTACTTTCTTGATTTGTGCATGCAGCCTAAAGTTCTACCTCTTCATTCTCTCTCTTCTATTCTCACCCCTCCACCTTAGATTTTGTTGACGTGGAACACCATTTAGCCTGCTGACTATACCTTACTATACTTGTTCTCATAGAAATTAATGTGAAAGCTCCTTTATGACCACTAATTAGCTACTAATAAAGGCACTCCCAACCCCAAGACTAAATAGTTTTCATAGATATTAATTAGTGTGCCAACCAAGCAAAACACTAATGTGTCAATGTAGTTATTCACCAAAGAGAAGGAAATAATTTATTATATTGGAAAACATGTTTATACAAAACCAAGATACAAAGATATGTGATTGATAGATGTTATGAGAGAGAATATGGATGATTGAATGGATATTTTATTTGTAGAAACTATTTATTGGGAGAATAGTTTTCATAGGTGGTGTCTATATTAATTAGTTTCTTGGTTGAGACTATCCTAATAAACATCAATTTGGTAAAGCTCTACTTTTGATATTGAGTTTCATATTCTTTAACGGAGTAATTCTGGTTGAGGAGTAGGATAGGGAGCAGGTGGAAAATGATTCTGGTGGTGATTGAATGGGAACAATGAAGAGAGCCGGGGGTATCTTTTAGCTTGTAGTGTAAATGGAGAAAAGATTCGTGTCAACTCTTCATAAAATTCTGGCGTTGAGCTTGATGTATGTCGGCAACGGATTTCAACTCAAGCTTTTTGGTTTCACCGCCAAGGATCCGCCAGACTGCCAGCCATGGAGGTGTGGGTTTTTTCTGTTGTAGGAGCATCAGGCCTGGGATTGCGATCATCAAGACAATGGAGCACGAGGTGGAGTTGGTAGCAGGTGCTGAATCAAATCTTACAATGCTGCACAGTTGATTTGGATCTCTTTTTTGTGACATGATTTGCTATCTATATGAAGGGGACACGTGAAAAGCATGTGGGGTAGGTGGTATAGGGTAATAACTTGTCGTCCTATCATTGTGGTTGGTGATACGTGAAAATATACATGTACTGTGGGTATATGTGGTACATAGCTAGTCTATAGGAGCACTATACAAACAAGATAGGAAAAATGAAGCCTTTTAATCACCGTACCTTGGGCCAACTCACCACAATAGATTTGCATTCACTGTAGTCATGGCAGCCACCTTCTTGCTCAAGTAGGCGTGGATCCACGGGCGAGCTGCCTTGTTAGTTAAGTTGGCAAGTGGTTTATGTTGAAAAAGAAGTTGGCAAGTGGTTTCTTGGGGCATTTTCTTGGATGGTTCTATGCTTTTTTCTAAAGAGGGTATGCTAATACTTTGGGTCCTATACGAATAGTCCAAACACTAGAAACTATATTTTATCTGAGGTGAAAGGATGACTGGAAATTGTGTAGGCACCCTCTCCTTGTCATCCTCCAACTGACATCGTGCAGCATGACCCATGCCAAGTGAACAGTGTCGGTGCATGGAGAAGGTGAAGCACGACTGCTGGCATTGGATAAGAGGGGTCTGAGGTCATAGTCAGTGTTACATTGGGCAAGGACATTAGTGTAGGCGCTAGAAGGTGGAGTGTGCCTATTAACATTAGAGGGAGGCAAAGCAAGGCTCGAGAAGAGCGACTGCGGCACACAAGCACTAGCCCAACGCAAGGAGGAGGAGATGTGGTGTGCAGGCCCAACATGACAAGAAGGGGGAGATGTAGTATGGAAGAGATGTAGTGTGTGATCGCCACCGTGGTAGTCAAGAAGAATGTGTGCCACCATTGGCATGGGGATGTGGTGCAATAGAGGAGGTTCATGATGCACTACTGCAAATGTGAAAAAGGGAGTAGTGGAGGAGATCCACAACACAATGAGCTACCGTAGGTGCATAGGTTTTAACGAAGAGGAAAAAGAACCTTGGGGTCATAACACCACACAAGAGGAAACAAAAAACCTCTAGCACGAAGCATCTGACATATGTTGGACATGAGGCTAAGATCCATCGCACAATCCAGCATGGCTAGCACCACCCATCGTGATTTTTGTTCCTATCCCCATTGTCCTACTCCTCCTCGTACACTCCTTACCCCATCCAACAGTGCCCCAATCCCAACTCTAAGCCTAATGCTTAGCTCCAGTACTAGCCTCCTAGCATCTAGCACTACCACCTCACCTAGGCTCAGCCCTGACTCCATCATAGGATGATGCTTGCAGCCAGGCACATGTGGGCCATGCGTGCAACATGGGCATCTGTGTCTTATGCGTCTTGTGATGTGCCTAAGGGGAGAGAGGGGGCAAAGTTGCCATTTTGAAAAGATTGGAGCTCTAGTCTAGTCAATATGAATGTTGTCCCTACAAAAGCTAACCACAGTGGCCCCAACCTAATAAATGTCATAAGCTTTTTAATGGCAAATCAAGAATTTTGAACTATTTTAGTGGCACAAATTAGAAACTATCCATTAGTTTCTATTGCATACCAAACCAACAAGACAACACATGAGGAAACTACACAACCTAGTGCAACCCTTTTGTATGGGCCTCTATTTTTTTCGATACACTTGTCATAAACTATCAATTGGTTCTCTCTGATGTTTTTTTGTCCTGTCTGGCCTCTCTAGTCATTGGACAATGACTAGGGGTCACAAAAGCAACATGTTACACAAGTGCGATGAGTCTCAACATGAGGCACGTACAACATGGCCCTAAGAAGCCAGCACGGGCACATGAAACATCTATGGGCATGAGCATGGGGCATGATGTTGGCGCGGTGGTGTGTATGGGGGCTCTGATGATAGCATGGCATGCTATAGGCCTAGTGTAGATGTGCTAAGGTGCAATGAGCCCAAGAAGGCTTACTGCCAAGTTCGAGGCAAAAAGGTCGTGCCATAGGATACACACATTCAATGAGGGGCCATTGTGCGTATGGCCGGTGAAGCATGGTTGGTCGATGGGGCGAGGATTAAGCTGGCTGTATTGGTTGAGTTTATTGTCTTCTACATCAGACCTAGTGAGTTGGGTTGGGAAGAAATGACCCAAGTCCCCAACATAAATTTTCTCATTTCTTTGATTGGTTAAATATTGTGCCACCTTTGTTTCTCAGGCAAGAAAATTATTTCACTATTTGTCTCTTTATCTATTTCTTCTTTTATTTCCTTCCCACGTCTTTCTCACATGGTTGTGTATTAAAATCCATGAAAACTACATATGGACAGTGTGCTAGGATTGGTCTAACATTATTGTTCAAGCTTGTCATCCTACCATTATGGCTCAAGTATAGGTGCTCAAAATCAATTCACTATTGCACATTGAATTGCAATTGTTGCATTTGAATGCACCATTTCCTCCCTCTTTCACCTCATCCAACCACAGATTAGGCTAGGTGTCTTATTTGCATTCTTAATTGGCCACGTTGATTGCCTTCGTCATCAAAGGTAGGTGTGGAGTTGTCAAGTGTTGTCTACCTTATAGGATTGTGCATGGTTTCTTGTGTATTTTGTTTTTCATTTTGATTTTATGAAGGGGATACATGGATCGAGAGTTTTTACCAAAGTGTCTCATACGCACGCGTGAAGTATACATGCTCATTGTAGTATGGTCAGTAGTAAACTCCCTTTCCAATGTTTGTGAATGATAATCATTAGTGTGCTATTGTAGGTTGTAACATGGACACATTTTCATTCATGTGCTTATCTCTTAAATGCAATGCCATTGTTATCTCTATGGTTGTTGCCTACTCCCTGTGCCTTATGAGGCAATCATTTTCATGCTATAGATAAGGATGCAAAGTGGAAGAGACTTAGGCAAACATCAAAAACAAAAGCTAGGTGAATCCTAAACAAAGAATAGCCAAACATTTTAGTCACACTCAATCACAATAGGACAATCCTCACAGGATTATGAAAATGTGACTGGTTTTACTAGAAGATTTCCTAATTCGAGTACCATGGACCAAATTCAAGAGGTACATACCTGTATTATGGTTGCACAGAATATGGTGCGGGGTATCAATCACCCAAGTGCAACATCTCCTATACCAAGAACTAAAAGTCTGAGCTATGGATCCAAAGGTGCTCATGTGTTTTGACCAAAGTGTCTCATAAGCACGCGTGAAGTACACATAGTCATTGTAGTATGATCAGTAGTAACTCCATGTCCATTGTTTTCGAATGATAATCATTATTCTACTATTGTAGGCTATAACATGGAAACATTTTCATTCAAGTGCTTTTCTCTTAAATGTGTTTCCATTATTATGTCTATGATTATCATCCTACTCCTTGTGCCTTATGGGGCAATCATTGTCATGCTACGGATAAGGATGCAAAATGGAAGAGACATAGGCAAACATCCAAAAAATAAAAGCTAGCCGAATACTAAATGAGAAATAGCCCAACATTTCAGTTGCTCAATCACAATAGAACCATCCTCATAGTATTCTACAAATGTGGCCAGTTTTATTGGAAGATTTGTGCTTCGAGTACCGTTTCAACCAAATTCAACAAAAGTGGACACCTCTATTATGGTTGCACAAAATATGATGCGGGTTATTAGTTCACCAAGTGCACCATCTCATATGCTAAGAACTAAAAGCCCTTGCTATGGATCCAATGGTGCTTAGGTGTTTTGACCAAAGTGTATCATACGCGTGTGTGAAGTACAAATACTCATTGTAGTATGCTCGGTAATAAACTCCCTTTCCTTCTTTTTGGGAATGATAATAATTAGTATACTCTTATAGCCTGTAACATAGAAACATTTTCATTGCAGTGCCTATCTAGTGCCACTATTATGTCTATGATTGTCATCCTACTCCCTGTGCCTTATGGGGCCATCATTGTCATGCAACGGATAAGGATGCAAAGTGGAAGAGACTTAGGCAAACATCCAAAATCAAAAGCTAGACAAATTCTAAACAAAAAAATATCCCAACATTTCAGTCACCCAATCACAATAGGACCAACCTCAAAATATTCTACAAATGTGATTAGTTTTACTAGAAGATTTTGTGCTTCAAGTACCGTGAACCAAATTCAACAAGTGGATACCTCTATTATGGTTGCACAAAATATGGTGCCAGGTATGAGTCCTCCAAGTGCACCATCTTATATGCCGAGGACTAAAAGCCTGAGCTATGGATCCAAAGGCGCTCAGGTGTTTTGACCAAAGCCTCTCATACGCACGCATGAAGTACACATACTCATTGTAGTATGGACACATTTTTATTCATGTGCTTATCTTAAGTGTAGTGCCATTGTTATCTTTGTGATTGTCGTCCTGCTCCCTATGCCTTATGGGGCAATCATTGTCATGGTACAAATAAGGATGAAAAGTGGAAGAGACTTAGGAAAACATCCAAAAACAAAAGCTAGTCGATTTCTAAACAAAGAATAGCCTAACATTTCTAGTACTGCTTCCTCACATATTGATTATCATGATTTGTATTCTCATTGGCTTCCTTAGCCATATTGAAGGCTTCCCTTGGCATGCAAGAACTACTGCTTTTTGCAAGAACATGTTCCTCTTCACTTGACATCTCTAGAGATGAATAAGAAAAAGAACTAATAGTAGAGAGAAGCTTGCATATTCTTTCTAGTGGTGGAACTTTCCTTCTTGGCATCATCTATTTCTAAGAATTTGACACACTTGACTAATTTGCAGCAGAGTGATATGACTCGAGGGCCTTTTGAACTCCCATGTTTTTTGTTAACCATGTTAATAGACATATGCTTTGTGTTCTTCTTTAGAATGCTATGGATAGTTGCCTGCAAATACTTTCTAGTTGGGTTCTTCTAGAACACCACTCACTAAGTGCATCATTCACTTCTAAGAATTTAATACACACATCTCAGATGTGCTCATGAAGTACACATGTAGGTGTCATCTCTTGTATCTCCTCATAAAAAAACCTAACCTTCTCTATCTTGCTCCGTTAGCTATAGTGAAAGCTTTCCCTATCATGCGAGAACTACTACTTTATGAAACAATGTGTTCCCTCTTCACTTGAAATTTCAGTCAACGATGATGATTAAGAAGAAGCCACTACAGATAGTAGCTTCGATGTACATTTTGGTTAGGTTTTTCTAGAACACCACTTCTTAGTACCATGTACATCATTCACTTAACACACTACAAATTTGCAATTGAGTTCTATTACTCTAGGGATTTTGGCATGATATTTTTCTGTTTACCAACCTAATGGATGCGTGCTTCGTTTACTCATGTGACAGTTAGGGTGAAATCATTCGATGTCTCTTAGTATTTTCCAATTTAACAACCTTTCTATCTAGTGCATAGTTTCATTTTGGTATACTTTATTTTGATATATTTTGTGCATCTATGATTGTGATGCATGCATATTGTGATACGTTGTGCTATGGTTGAAGAATAAGACATCAATATAGGCATGTGTTCTGACCAATGTGTCTCATACACATGTGTGAAGTACACATACTAATATACATGCCATGACATGTGAACACTAGATCCTTAAAGTAAATCTTTATTGCATTTAGAATTTTTTATATTTTTTGATACATCCCATTTTTCTACCATCCAACATCACCATCTTCTCATATCTCACCATCTGTGTCCACCGTGGGCCCAAATTGGAGGACAATCTAGTACTCTAGAGCTCAAATTGGTTATCATGTTACTTACTTTTACTATTAAAATTAACAAACTAAAGGCCCTATTTGGAAAAGTACTAGGGGACTTTCCTTTTGGCTCGTGTCCAACTCAGTAGCGTGTTGTTGTTGTTGTTCCTGTCCATGCAGATTGAAAGACAATTCTTTATAGGTTGTTCTTTAATTATTAGTAAGTTGTTGACCCACATGCCAAGTTCCTACCCATGTGTGCTCAAGATATGAAATGTTTGAGTTTGGAACATACAGATTGTTTAAGTCCATAGGTTTTGGGAGAGCTTGATTCAAATCAAGCAAACAAATGGATAGTGTAGTGCTACTGAGCTCATTGATTATCATGATTTGTATTCTCATTGGCTTCCTTAGCTATAATGAAGGCTTTCCTTAGCATGCGAGAACTACTACTTTCTGCAATAATATGTTCCTCTTCACTTGATATCTCTAGAGATGATGAAGAAGAACTAACAGTAGAGAAGCTTGCTGATGCTTTCCATTGGTGGTCGTTTGAACATTGCTTCTTGGCATCATCCATTTCTAAGATTTTTACATGCATAACTGATTTTAGTAGAGTTGTATGACTCTAGGGCCTTTTGAACTCCCATGTTTTCCTTAACCATTTGAACAGACGTATGATTTGTCTACTTTTTAGAATGCTATAGATTGTAGCTTGCAAATACTTTCTGGTTAGGTTCTTCTAGAACACCACTTTCGTACCACTAAGTGCACCATTCACCCCTAAGAAATTAACATACGCGTCTCATATGAGCACATGAAGTACACATGTAGGTGCATCTTGTAACATCCGGGCCCAAGGCTTAATAGGATTAATAGGATACTCATATTAGTAAGTTGTAACTTCTTTTTCGGGAAAGTCCATCTACAAACAACTCTAAAGTTAAGGGTGCTTGGTCTAGAGAAATTTAGGGATGGGTGACCAATCAGGAAGTTCTTTCAGGGTGCGCACGAGTGATGAGAACATAGTGCGCAGAAAAGACTCGTGTTCATTTGTGAGGGTAGTCTATGACCTACAAAAGCTTCTAGATATAAGCGGGCCTGGCCTCGTGGAGGTGGGACATTATAGAATAGTATCAGAGCCGACTCTCACGGTTTCATGGGCCCATGTGTCGCAATTACACAGACATGATGTGTATGGCTGGTGTGCACCTAGAGTGTCACACAGCATGGCACATGCGATGGCACTGAACACATAGACATGGTGTCACACCCTGGATTTTAAAATAAAATCAGAGTCGTCATATGTGTGCCCAGGAAGTCCACACATACAACAAAGAATAGAAATATCAGAAAACAATGTTATATATAGCGGAAAACATATTTATAATAACACTTACAAAACATCAGAGTACGCGGAAAGAGTAGCTAAACTTCTTAGGCTCCATTCTTCTCAGGGACGGTTGACTGGGGGCTCCGTACGCCAAGCACTTCTGATAAGCTTATAGAAAACTCCATAGCATCTATGTCCTTCTTCTGAGCAGCACTTTACTACACACTGGGGTGTGGGGAAAATGGCAAGGGTGAGTTCATGTCGAACTCAGCAAGCACAGACGGAAAGTAATGACATGCAAGGCTTAAAACAAGGTAAAGCTGACTTGGTTTGACTGCGGTAGCATTTTAGTTGATCACTTTTAATTGTGACTAATATTAGAACAACCTATTACTAATTATGAGTAGCATAAACCCAACCCTTAATTAATGTAAGTAGTAATTAGCATCTTTTAAAAGACTATCCTAATAATTATAGTAGTCCAGGGATTAACATCAATTATTAACACAGGATAGCAATCCTGCCAACACGGAATAGCCATTCCGCCAAAACACGAGGTAGCAACCTCGCCAAGTTCCATCTCCAAGTATCCAGTGAATCCAATTTGCTCATCAAGTGAGGGTCTGGGCCGCTCGTGACCGTGAGCACGGCTGATATATCAGTTTTACACTCTGCAGAGGTGTGCACGTTCACTCCAAGTCGTGATTCCCATTTGCCCGGGGTCATGACTCCCGAAAACACTGCCAAGGTGAGCAGGCAGGGTCTCACTACGAGACCTTTCACAGGGTCCAACTAATAGGATGCCACTCGCAAGTTTTTACCGGGGCGCTCGGCAGTCGATACCCATAGCCATGGCGTACCGATCAACCGACAACTTAATATTCATTACCCAAGTTACTTCCTCACGCCTACCCGGAAAGTAACACCCTACTAGTGGAGGTCCTGCTAATTAGTCAAGCCAGAGCCATATAGCTTGGAGCTGCACTGTATGTCCCAGGGGGCCGCTCCCTGACTAAGTCCTTACGGAGAGCAGAGACGGGTACGCCCGGCAAACCGAACCACCAACAGTACCCGCTCCCCCTGTCGCCACCATCATCACGATGCTCGTAAGCATCCAACATCGCCATCACCGCAATGACCAAAGGTTCAGCACAGTTTAAGCATCAAGTTAAGTAGAGAGTAATTCTTGTTTAAACATGTGTATAAGATGAGTAGAGCAGCTAAGCACACCTAGTATAGCCTAGACTACCCATATACATAACCCAGGTGAGCAAGGAATAGTAAGTAAAGCTAGTCATGTCCTTAGGGTTTGCATTCATTGGACACATGCATATAAAGTAAATGACATCAATGAGTAGGTTCAAAATGATCAAACGGTGTCTGCACTTGCCTTAATTCCCAGTGTATATCTGCTCAGAATTCTTTGGCTTCTTTCTTCTGATCTCCAACTTCTGCTTCGACTGTCGGTCCTCAGCTCCTGATCTTCACTGTTGACGAACCACGCTTCTTCTACTCGTAGCAAACAAGCAACACCAACAGACAAACAAACAATCACGACTAAGAACAAGCATCAATCAAAAGAAAAGCTTAGAAAGAGCGCACTAAACGACACGGCTTATTGCTACGATCGTGACAACGCAAGAACGGTTGAGAACGGAGCTATCGTTAAACAGATACGACTTTCGAGGTTCGAAGTGTAACGAAGAAGACGACTACACGCTGGTCGTATTTTATTTAATGAAATAAAATGACAGATATTTAATAGAACTATCCTAATTTTAGATTAACCAAATTATGTTGAATTATAAAAGCCGGAGTTAAATTTCAGTTATATTTTAATTGTAGATGATTATATATCATTTAAGCCATTTACGCCTTTGTAATTTTAGAAAACACAAAGCAAGTGAGAGCAACTAATCAAATCCTAACATGCGTCACATTTCTATTAAACAGGTTATAACTAATAAAGAACCATTTAAGTTGATATTAATAATGTTAACATTTATTTATTTATAAAAGATCTAAATTATAAACATAAGTTACTTTAATCCAAAAAGACATTAAATATTAAACAAATTAATTATATACTTTATGTCTAACTAAAAGAATTATAACTAATAAATATTTAAGTTAACATTAATCAAGTTAACATTAGATTATAAAAATACCAAAGTGTAAACCTAAATTGTTTTTCTTTTATTAATTAAAAATGACACTCAATAAATATTAATTAAACTAATTATATTTATAAACATGGGACATGGAAAACAGTATCGCTAACAAGTCATTTACGTTGCCATGGTCATAAAACAATAGAAAACATGATTTTAACTCTATAGTGCTTTTAATTATAAATTTAGGTGCATATATTAATTAATCTAATATTCAACTAAATATATAAAAAAATATGACATAATAAAAGTTAGCACTACTGCATAGAGCGCGACGTTACGAAACTAACGCAATTGAAACGGAATGAAACGGAGTTAGAACGATTAAATGGCGAAGGATTAATGACCAGTGGCAAACTTGTAATTAAGTCGTCTTCTACCTTTGTTCACCGTGTTCACGTACGCAGCCATTGGAAGCTGCTGCACATCGTGGGAGAGAGGGAGGCTCGGCCGGGACTTGGCCAGGCCGGCGGCGCAGCAGCTGCAGTGCGGAGGAGCCCACGGGTCACGGCTGGGACCTGCTCGAGCCGTAGCAAGTGGGGGAGGGCACGAGGCCTCGCCCTGCTCGAGCGAGCACACAGCCGGTGCCCTGGCGGCGCCAACCAAGGCCACGGCGTCACGCTGGCCAGGGCGCCGCTGGCCAGTGTTGTGGGACCAGGACAGGCCAGGGAAGGGCCCTAAGCAACGAAGACAAGGTCAACCTCGCCAGCAATGGAGGTTTCTCGCCGGAGATGAAACTGGAAGATGGGAACTAGTCAAACGATAATGGATTCGCCCAAAAAGACATACTACGGTGAAGAGAATGACAAGGGCTACCTCTTCATGGTGATGGCTAACGCCGGGACGCCATGGTTTTGCCGGAAAAACTCACCGGAGAGTTCGCCGGAAACCTAGCTTTTGCAAACTTCGGCGAGAGATGGAGGGAGCTACGGGTGGCGGCTCGCGATGGGATTTTTAGATCTGTGATCAGTGCGACGAGACGAACACCGGCATATATATAGGTCTAGGTTTGGAAAAGTTTCAAAAATTATTAATTACGGGATTTTTAGAAATTCATTTTTATTTCAAAGATAATTCTAGAAAAAGCTGAAATCATTTTAAAGCCCTGAAAAATATTTCCAAAATTCTAAAAATTAAAGGAAAACTTTTAGAGATATATTGAGAGTTGATCAATCCAAATAAAGTTTTTGGTGTCCATGAAAAAGAATTTTAGAGCATATAAAAAAATAGATTTTGTTCTAGAAAATGGGAAAAAACTCGAAAAAGTCCAGAAAATTCTCGGAAAGGATCGGACGGCGTCTAAACGTATTTGTAAAATCTTAGCATGCACAAAAACAACAAACCCAAGTAAAAACTAGAGCACAAAGCACACAATAACAAAACAAAACACCCTTCACTTTTCTTTACAAAAATTTTAGAATTTCACATTTTTCTCATTTTATAATGACAATAATTAATAAAAAAATCTTGTAATACTTTAGAAAAATTTTAAATCCTTATTTAATTTAGTGTTTTCTAATAACAATCCAAAATTAAAAATTTTGGAGTGTTATACATGGCCAAGTGGGGACATTCCTGGCTTAGGGTTGATCGATAAGGACATCGGTCTCTTAAAGGAGTGAGGATGTAACATCTCAGCCTAGGGCTTAATAGGATTAATAGGGGCTTAGGGTTGACCGACGAGGACGTCAGTCTCTTAAGGAGGTGAGGATGTAACATCCTGACCTAGGGCTTAATATGATTAATAGGATACTCATATCAATGAGTTTCAACTTCTTTTCCAGAAGCCTATCTCTAAAGAACTCTAAAGTTAAGTGTGCTTGGCCTAGAGAAATAATTCAGGGATGGGTAATCAATCGGGAAGTTCTTTTCGGATGCGCACGAGTGAGGACAAAGTACGTAGAAAAGACTGATGTTGGTCTATGATTGACCAAGAAGTTCTTCTTGAGTATGCACGACTGAGGACAAAGTGCGTAGAAAAGATTGATGTTGGTCTGTGAGGGTAGTCTATGTCCTACAAAAACTGCTCGATGTAAGCTGGCCCGGCCTCGTAGAGGCAAGACGTTACACATCTCCTCTCACCTCACAAAAACCCAACCTTCTCTATCTTGCTTCATTAATTAGAGTTAAGGCTATTGTTGGTTTGTAGAACTATTACTTCCATCAATAATGTGGTCCACTTCACTTGGCATTTCTATGGACGGTGATGACTCATAATAAGGCACTGTTGATCGTAGCTTGCATATTCTTACCGATGGGTTTCTTCTAGAAGACTGCTTCTTACTACGAAGTGCATACTTTATTTTTCAAGACAATACTTGAAAGGTGCAAAAAAAAATTAGGGACATTTTCCCTGATATATTTACCACATCTATGAAATGTGTTTTGACCAATATGTCCCATACACGTGTGAAGTACACATGCCCATATATATATGGCACATCAATACTAGATCCCACAAAGTTATAATTATTTATTGCATTTGTAAATTTTGGTGGTCTTGGCGTCATCTTCCCTCACCTCAATTGAAAACTCATTCGTTATCATGTGTGTTGGGAATTAGGATGGCAAATCCCGACATAAGGAAAGTCAAGCATGGAGCGGCTTGACCCATGTCAACAAAGGCCTTACTCAGGGACGAGGACCTTCTCCTAGAGTAGACATGATTATCTATACAATGTGCACTACTGAACTCTTGGAAACATTTGAGGGAGATGTTCGGCGTGACGAAAGCAATGGAATGGCTACTAAGGAGCTACTAGAGGAAGTGAATAAGGTTCAAAAGTGGAGTGTCCATGTTTCTTTGATCACCATCTTTCGAATCTCGAGGACGAGATTCATCTTAAGGGGGTAGAATTGTAACACCCTAAAATTTACTCCTTTTGAAATATAGATAAAATTATTTAATTTTGTATTTTTGTGCTCATGAAAATATAGGAAAAATAATATTTTTTTATTAAATTAAAATTTATTATAAGGCATAGCAATATTATTATGCATACATGCTGGTGCATATGTTTTGAAGTGATGCTTGTTGCTCCTTTATGTGTTGATAGTAAGAAAAATATTTAAAATACGTTTAGTAGATCGATCTTCCTTATTTGGCACGTATTTATCTTTTATCTACAACCAAATTCCTTGTTTCTAAGCTCAAATTTTGATTAGGACCTTCCTAAAATCTTTTCTTTGTCACTCAAAGCACTTCTTTTAGTTCCTCGTCCATCAAGCAATCTCTACAAACTTTTCGGAAATTTTTCCATCTTCTGTTCTCACTTTTCTCTGAGCATGATCTAATTTTTAGATGCTCTAAACAATCTTATCATGAGCTCTAAAAACTTTATTCGGGTTCCCCATGTTCTATAATATCTCTGAGAATTTTTCCCAAATTTTCGGAGCTTTCGGAGTATTTTTCGTGGCTTAACTACTAATTCTAAACTTTTCTAGAATTATTTTATCAATGAAAATAATTAATTCCGAAAATAATAAATCTCTTATTAGTTTTCCAACGTCAAAGCCCATAATAAACCCCAAAAACCATGTAGTTATTTACTAATAGGCTTTAATAATTAATTAGGCCTATTAGTAAAGATGAAGGTTGCAAATCAATTAGTACCATATCGCTAGTTGACGTGGAGCTGTGGAGTTTCTCTCCCTATATATTTGTACCAACCCTTAGGTTGAGCACACCAAAACTACCATATGAGGAGCCCCTAGTTTGGGAAATCTCTCGTGTAGTAAATTAAATTTTTTTCATCAGTCCTCGTGTCGTTGCTATTTCGGGAGACCTCGGCTGCTCATCTTGTCAAAGTCCATCCTGTCTTCTTCAGCCATGCCTAATCATCAACGTTACCCATTCATAATTGATCGTTGGTAAGCATCTCATGTTATCCTTTCTCTCTGTTAATTGCACCATGCCCTGCTGTCACCATTTAATTTAACTCTGTGCTGCAGCCCACTATCGCCTAACCGTTGCCCTTGCTGTATTGTTTCTCGCCGGCGACCACCAGAGCCACGCCGTGTGCTTGCGCCTTCCAGCAAGTCATGCATGTTTGCCTATGTGCTTCACTGGCTTGATCAACACGTCATCCGCACCTTGGTATTAGTTCTTCTACAATATATCATTCTTTATGCCTCCATGCACTCATTCATGACATTTAATATTCAGTCCATCAATCATGAATTAGCTTATAAAATTTCATGTGCAGCAACGTATTATCTCTCCTTTACTTTGCCCCATAAATAAATTCCTAAAGCTTTAATCTCACGGTTTCCTTGTTTTAGCTATAATTCCATCTCCTGATGCTGCGTTAAGATTGTATCAACGTAGATCATGAGTTAGCCGCAATAACCTCTCATATGTTAATTTATTAACTTGACTAGTGTGCATGTAGCTGGTTTTTTTTATTTTAAAAAGCGACACAAGTGTTACACTCTAGTATTTTTTATAATGCGATTAATTAATTACCTTTCTATATAAAATCTTAGAAAATTCATATCTCCTCCGTTTTAGCTTCGATTTTCGTGATCTTTACGTCCGCGAGATCGTAGCGCTGCGTAGAATCTTTTTATGAACTCTCTATACTGTTTTTATATGATTGGTGTACTGTTCTAATTGTAGCCTTGTTTGCTTCGTGTATGTTTGTTGCCGTATGTTTGTGATCGATGATCGGAATTAGTCGGTGAGCAATTCGTGGTGATCAAGAGTGCTTCAGTGATCAAGATCAGCAGGAGCATTTGGATTAAGGCAAGTATAGCATTTGAGTTTTATTTCTATGACCATGATCCTGAGACTAGATTAATGTTAAGTAATAAATGATAAAAATGACTTTTTAGCAACTTGATGATTTGTCTGTACGTGATCACCCGGGACAACAGTGCAACCATGAGGGCTATAATGGCTCTGGCTTTAGCTCAGTATGAAGACCTTTTCTAGCTTGTTAGCGGTTACCCGAAAGGGCGCTAGAGGGGCTGAACCGACACGGGTATAGTGCGAGCCCCTGTCCCTATGTGTATAGGCTGCGCGTCATTGTGCCATTCGGAAGGGGGGTATCTATATCTGCTCGCGAAGGAAACCTTGCGGCCCTAACATGTTAGACGAACTTTTGAAAGGCTTCATAGTGATCCCTGCCGACCTTCCTTGGTAGTGGGTTAAGAGGTCGACGGGCCTCGGGCGAAAGGGTAAATCATGACTCATGGGTAAAGATGTACAACCTCTGCAGAGGGTTAAAAACTAGTATACTAGCCGAGCTCACGGTCAGGAGCGGCCTTGGGGACATCTACATTAAGGGTGATGATTCTTGTGTGTTAAATATGCTCATTGTCTATTATTTAATGCTTTACATTATTTATGTCACATTGATCATGAGATTGTGGGATCTATACAATCTAGTTGCTATACTTGTGGAGTTCGACATGGACTCACTCTTGCTATTTCCCCCACACCTCAGGAGAAGTTTTGGGCTTGTGATCAACCAGTCAGTTGGATCCTGTAGAGGGAAGTTAATACCCGAAGTTTGGAGTTGTCTGTCCGCTGTTTGATATCAAAGGTTATATCTTTTATACTAAGTACGTTATATATTTATGCATTGTCTTTTGATATTACCCCTTATTTGTAGCTATATGTGAGATTTGACTTCTAAGACTCACATATGGTGTATATCTGGTTTTATCCTTAAAATCGGGTATTACAACAAAGGCCTTGCTCAGGGACGAGGACCTTCTCCTAGAGTAGACATGATTATCGAGGCTAAAGTCTCTTGTGTTCAAGCCTAAAAGTGGTCTCTCTTTATTAGGGTTTGAGTCCCTCTTTTATAGGGTATGGTTACACATATTTACTTATACATTTCTACCTTTTACCAACTGGGACATATTCTAGAATGTTCTCTACCTGCAGAGTTCACCGGGGCACTAGTGTCTTTCTTGAACGGCTAACCTAGCCTCCTCCGTCCCTCCGTACCTATTGACCTGTTGTCCATCGACTACGCCTTTCGGTCTGATCTTTGTAACACTCTAAAATTTACTACTTTTTGAAATAGGTAAAAATGATTTAATTTTATATTTTTGTGCTCATAAAAATATAGAAAAAATAATTTTTTCCATTAAATTAAAATTTATCATAAGGCTTAGCAATACTATTATGCATACATGCTGGTGCATATGTTCTGATGTGATGTTAGCTTGTTGCTCCTTTATGTGTTGAGTGAGCAAAGTTTTTAAAATGCGTTTAGTAGATCGATCTTCCTTGACCAGTACGTCTTTATCTTTATCTATAACCAAATTTCTTGTTTCTCGGCTCAACTTTTTATTAGAAGCTTTCTAAAATCTTTTCCTTGTCACCTAAATCACTTCTTTTAGTTCCTCGTCCATCAAGCAATCTCTACAACTTTTCGGAAATTTTTCCAGTTTCTGTTCTCACTTTTCTGTGAGCGTAATCTAATTTTTTTAGATGCTCCAAGTTATCTTATCATAAGCTTCAAATACTTTATTTAGTTTTCTCATGTTCCATAATGTCTCTGAGATCTTTCCTTGAATTTTTGGAGCATTTGGAGTATTTTTCATGGCTTAAATAATAATTCTGGACTTTTCTAGAATTATTTTATTGACTAAATTAGTTAATTACGAAAATAATAAAATCTTTCATTTTATCCCACGCTCAAGCCCATGATCTCAATGGTCAATGTCTTTATTTACTAATGGGCTTTAATAATTAATTAAGCCTATTAGTAAAGATGAAGGTTGCAAATCAATTAGTATCATATCGCTAGTTGACGTGGAGGTGGGGAGTTTTTCTCCCTATATATATATATATATATATCAATAATTCTTATAAATACTAAAAAGCTAGACACGAGATAAGAAAAGAAAATCTAGGGTTTTATCTCTCTTCATTGCGCTGCCGCCGCGGTCAACTTTCTGCGCTCGACGATTTGATGGGTGATGTCCAATCCGCGACTCTCATACACGTCGAGTCCAAGGTGGTGCACGGTCGTGTTCTTGTCGAGTTGAAGCCAGATCGGCGTTATTCATCTAGAAAAAAAAAGCTGTTGCGTGTCACGCCGCTGTTCAAAGCAAAATCGATGGATCCAGGTATTAAAATCACTGTTGTGCTGTCTGATTTCTAAGCGAAGGTAAAGAATCCTTCACACTGTTGTACTGTTGTTCAGAACTGCCAACAGGTGCACATGAATGGAGGTCTGCAAGTGTTGAGCGTGTATCCTGTGATTGGAGATTTGGTCACCGAGAGGCTTCGTGTCAAGCAAATACAAGTTGTGGCTACCCAGTTCGTCGAAACATGTAAATTCTTTCATTGCACCAGTAAAGAGCGTCACCCACGCATGCATGTTTGATTAAAGGTGTGCAATACTTTAGTGATTACAGATAATACTCGTGTCATATATATATCATTTATGCATAATAAATCACTATTTTCTATTATTTCTCAATTCAAGAAAATTCATCCTTTATATATCATGAAGATATTCTTAATAATTACGTAGACAGTCTATTTAATTTCATGGTTTAAATCCTAACTTGAATAATAATTATGCAATTGGATTATAAATAAAATATAATTAGTTTACCTTGATTTTTCTAATTTAAAATACAAATTGACTTAACATGATATTTCTCTAGAAAATTCATAACTTCTACGTTTTAACTCTGATTTTCGTGATCTTTACGTCTGTGAGATCGTCGCTCTGCGTAGAATCTTTTTATGAACTCTTTATACCGTTTTTACATGTTTGGTGTACTATTCTAATTGTAGCTTTGTTTGCTTCGTGTATGTTGTCTCCGATTGTTTGTGTGTTGATGATCGAATTTAGACGGTGAGCAATCCGTGGTGAACAAGAGTGCTTCAGTGATCAAGATCAGAGCCTTGGACAACTAGTAAGACCAGCAGAATCAAGTATAGCATTTGGACTAAGGCAAGTATAGCATTTAGATTTTATTTCTGTGACCATGATCCTGTGACTAGATTAATGTTAAGTAATAAATGATAAAAATGACTTTTTAGCAACTTGATGATTTATCTGTAAGTGATAACCGGGACAACAGTGCAACCATGAGGGCTATAATGGCTCTCGCTTTAGCTCAGTATGAAGACCTTTTCTAGCTTGTTAGAGGTTACCCGAAAGGGCGGAGGGGTTGAACCGACACGGGTATAGTGCGAGCCCCTGTCTCTATGTGTATAGGCTGCGCGTCATTGTGCCATTCGGAAGGGGGGTATCTATATCTGCTCGCAAAGGAAACCTTGCGGCCCTAACATGTTAGACGAACTTTTGAAAGGCTTCATAGTGATCCCTGCCGACCTTCCTTGGAAGTGGGTTAAGAGGCTGATCACCTCGGGCGAAAGGGTAAATCATGACTCATGGGTAAAGATGTACAACCTCTGCAGAGTGTAAAACTGGTATACTAGCCGTGCTCACGGCCACGAGCGGCCTTGGGGATTCTTGCATCGACGATGATGATTCTTGTGTGTGAAATATGCCCATTATTTATTATTTAATGCTTTACATTATTTATGTCACATTGATCATGAGATTGTAGGATATATACAATCTAGTTGCTATACTTGTGGAGTTCTACATGGACTCACTCTTGCTATTTTCCCCAAACCTCAGGAGAAGTTTAGGCTTGTGATCAACCAGTCAGTTGGATCATGTAGAGAGAAGTTAATACCCAAAGTTGGAGTTGTCTATCCGCTGTTTGCTATTAAAGGTTATCCCTTTTATACTAAGTATGTTATATATTTATGCATTGTCTTTTGATATTACCCCTTATTTGTAGCTATATGTGAGATTTGACTTCTAAGACTCACATATGGTGCATATCTGGTTTTATCCTTAAAATCGGGTATTACATCTTAGGCCTGACTCACCCTCCGTGGACGAACCTTGCGGAGGAAACCTTGGGTTTTCGGGGCATTGGATTCTCACCAATGTTTTTGTTACTCAAGCCGACATTCTCGCTTCCGCTTTGTCGACCCCCGCTTTCGCGTTTGCTTCCCTCTAAGGCGGAACGCTCCCCTACCGATGCATTTTGACATCCCACAGCTTCGGCAGATCGCTTAGCCCCGTTCATCTTCAGCGCAAGGGCGCTCGATCAGTGAGCTATTACGCACTCTTTAAAGGGTGGCTGCTTCTAGGCAAACCTCCTGGCTGTCTTTGCACCCCCACCTCCTTTATCACTGAGCGGTCATTTAGGGGCCTTAGCTGGTGATCCGGGCTGTTTCCCTCTCCCATGGGCCCTTTTCGATTCATGATGAAGGCCCATTGGGACCCTGAGGTTTCTTGGGAGTCTCTCAACATGAAGGCAGTAATTTGACCTAACAATCAAGGTCTGCCAAGGCCTCATGCGCTCATCAGAGGCGGTGGACCAATAGCCTTCATCAGTGTCAGCAAAGGCCCGCTCACTAGTGATCCTTGGAGGCGTGAGCAGGACTTTGTTTGTTGGTAGTGGCGTCCTGGGTCCTGGGCCTTCACTGAGGGTCTACCCCTCCTCGATGTTGCCTTCCTTCGATCATGATAAGGCCTATGAATTTGTTCCTGTGCTCACAAAAACTTAAAGAGCCATGCTAGAGCTGGTTAGAGAACCATTGGATCCAAGTCTTCATTGCCCAATAGTGTGCCCAACTTGGAGGACAATTCAATACTCTAGAGCTCTCATTGGTTGTCATGTTATGCATGTCATTTTTGGGGCTACTTACTTGATTCAGTTTTGGACCAATTATAAAAGAATGACATTAGGCTCAAAAAAATGGTTCGTTTTTTGATAGTTTTTGCTTTTCAGCCAAAAATTTAATTTTGTTTGGTTGAGTGCGCGACTCATGCACAAGCAAAAATAAAGACTTTTCATTTTTCTAAAAATCAAACAAACTCTGATGCTTATTTTCCTAAGGTTATGAACCATGTCAAAGTACTTGTTGATTGAATAGTATAGTTATAATTGACTAATTGTCATGTTTAGAATTATATTTATTTTCAAACTACAAATTTGTTATTAAGGAAATCGACACTTGTCCCATCACCAATAAGTTCAATATACTACGACTTACACTTCTGTGAGTCGATCAGAAATGGTGCTCGCCTCAAAGCAAACGTCTCCGTTAATCGTTTTTAACGAAGATGGCCAAAAGATCTGCCTTGGAAAATGGTATTTTTAGAGGCGAGTGGATTACCATGCCATCTCTATAAATAAAAAAATTAAGATCTAGGTTCTAGAGTCTGCTCTAGTTTCTAGGGCCTGCTATACCATCTGGAGTCGCCGTTGTCGAGGCTCCTACATGCACACATTGCCCAAAGCTCGCTAGTCTCATCTACACATGCCACCCGCTGACCCTTCAACATGCACAGCCCGAAGCCCGGTGGTTTCCTCTATGTCCGCGCCTCCAAGAGCTCGTCAACCTCCACTATCATTGTTCCCTCCCCATTGCCATGAGATCTACGTAGGGAAGAGTGTGGGTGAGGTGGAGATAAGATTGGAAGGAAGAAGATAGAGAGATGTACCTAGTACCGTCGCCCTCCATGTCGGCTCTAGAGTCTCGCCGCCATTATCAGCCGATCATAGGCCTCCACACTCGATGATCCACAAAGGGAGGGGTCGGTCATAGGCCTACACACCCATAGATCCACAAAGGGAGGGAGAGGAAATAATAAGGGAGATAACAAGGGGAAGAGATAGAGATAGAGAGAGGGACGCCTCTGTCTCCTCCTCGCATCCACACCGGAGAGGGAGTCGCACTCGTCTCCTCACCTCCATGCCAGAGAGCGAGGCATGCCCATCTCCTCTATGCCTCCATGCAGAAGAGGGAGGTGTGGTAGAGAGGATGTGCTCGCACGTAGAGAGAGAGAGAGAGACTAGAGAGGGAATGGCGAGAGATGGAGGCATTCATCTCCTTCTCGCGTGCGTGTGTAGAGGGAGAGAGTCGAGCGACTTCTGTTACTGTTTGACTGTGGTGGCTAGGTAGAGGTGGGGGTTGCATATATATACTTAGGGTCATTTGGAGTGGGCTACTAAGTGTGCCTTAGGTCTTTTAATTGAGGCCTCTATTTTTTGAGGTGGACCTCTTTTTTTAGAAAAGAGAATATATTGAAATCCTAGCCTCTGCATCGAATAATGCAGAGGTGGACCTCTTAGAAGGCCTGTCTTTGTTAATCAATTTTAGGAGACGATTAATTTATCTTTGTCTCTGAAAATAAGGAGACTGCTTCCTAAGTTACTACCTATTTATGGAGATGATATCAGTTTATGTCCGCCTACATCAATAAAAGAGTCTGTCTTCTAAAATCAAAACTGTAGTAGGAGCCGATATTCTCTCCTAATTGGCGATCACATCTTCCTAACGTGGCAGTAGGGAAATTTGACGGGAGCAAAACATATAAACCTGGTGCGTATTTTTGTGGCAAGCATGTGCATTCATGTTTTTTTACGTACATGCATGCATTTGATAATATTTTTAGAATTATTTATGTCCTGTGAGTCAATTATTTCATGCACTGTATGTCTTGGAAAAGTGGCAATATCACAATACTAAAACTTAATTATAGCGCATAGCACTGATTATATCAGTAGTTTGTATTTTGATCCTTTTTTGCTATGGTTCGTCATATGGTTTAATTTTTTGAAAGTGGAATTTTATGTTATACTTAAACACAAAGTTTCAAGCGGCCACTGCGGATAACTACAAGGAGAACATGAATGATTTCATGATATATTACACTAGTGTTCACGATTTTTGGTCTTTCACACTGGCGTTTGCCTTAAACTCTAGTAGTAATATACCGCCTGTACAAAACTTTGCTTACTAGGTGCTATCATGCTTGTGCTAACCTTTCCTTGTTGTATCACCCCTGTTTGGCCATCAGTACGTAAAAAGGTGCATGGATGGAGAGGAGGTTTCGGGTTTTATTTTTTTCTTTAATTGAACATGACGATTATGTTTGGATAACAGGTGAGGACTTCTTAGAACGCAGGAATTTTATATAGAAAATATAAAAATAAATTCACACGAATCAATTTATGTATTTTTACAACAAAAACATAAGAAACATAAAAAAATCTTACATTTTCAAAAGAGTCCTCTTAATAATAAGAGAAAAAAATAAGGTGTTAAGGTCCAGTACGTATATAGACAACGACGACTGACGGAGGAACCCCGGAAAATAGAGCCAATGATCGATTGCAGATCTGGCGAATGATTATCAGATTTCGTGATAGATACAGTATGTATAACTACAGCGATCAAACGGACAAGTGCCGTGTACGATCATTCTATGTACTTAAATAAATATGCACACTAAACATGTTATATATCGACAAGCTGTAGTTTCGTACTCTACTGATTTCTTTGTTTTCCACGGTTTAAAACAAATACGCTATGTAATGACAAAAGAAAATCTCGAATATATATGTTCCAAAATAGGGGTAGGATTTATGTACGTACGTTCATAGAGATGAATATGCGTGCGTTATGAGTATCTACGTTGTACAGTATATAATTCTAAAAAAAGACAGATCATTTTAAATTTAACCAAATATATATAAAAAACATTAAATATTCATGATATGAGCACCATTGTATAAACCGCGAAAGATACTTCTATAGTGTAATACCCGATTTTAAGGACAAAACTAGATATGCACTATATGTGAGTTTTAGAAGGCAAATCTCACATATAGCCACAAATAAGGGGTAATATCAAAAGGCAATGCATAAATATATAACGTACTTAGATAAAAGATATAACCTTCAGTATCAAACAACGGATAGATAACTCCAACTTCGGGTATTAACTCCTCTCCACAAGATCAAACTGACTGGTTGATCACAAGCCTAAACTTCTCCTGAAGGGTGGGGGAAATAGCAAGAGTGAGTCCATGTCGAACTCCACAAGTATAGCAACTAGATTGTATAGCTCCCACAATCTCATGATCAATGTGACATAAATAATGTAAAGCATTAAGTAATAAATAATGAGCATATTTAACACACAGGAATCATCATCGTCGCAGCAAGAATCCCCAAGGCCGCTCTTGACCGTGAGCACGGCTAGTATACTAGTTTTTAACCCTCTGCAGAGGTTGCACATCTTTACCCATGAGTCATGATTTATCCTTTCGCCCGAGGTAGCTAGTCTCTTAACCCCCTTCCTAGGGAGGTCGGCAGGGATCACTATGAAGTCTTTCAAAGGTTCGTCTAACAAGTTAGGGCTGCTTGGTTTCATTAGTCAGTCCATGTGATTCACCCGCAGGAATCCACGGTCTGCTATTCCCCAATTGCGCCACAACGGGTAACCGCTAACGAGCTAGAAAAGTTACTCATACTTAACTAAAGCCAGAGCCATTATAGCCCTCATGGTTGCACTGTTGTCCCGGTTATCACTTACAGATAAATCATCAAGTGGCTAAAGAGTCATTTTTATCATTTGTTGCTTAAACATTAATCAAGTCACAAGATCATGGTCACAGAAATAAAACCCAAATGCTATACTTGCCTTAATCCAAATGCTCTTGCTTATCCTTTTGGTTCTGCTGGTCTCACTTGTTGCCAAAGCTTTGATCTTGATCACCGAAACTGCTCTCCGTCTAAACTCGATCATCGATCACACAAACAATCGAAGGAAACATACACGAAGCAAACAAGGCTACAATTAGAACAGTACACCAATCATATGAAAACAGTATAAAAAGTTTATAAAATGACTCTACGCATCGCTACGATCTCATAGACGTAAAGATCACGAAAAACGGAGTTGAAACGGAGAAGATATGAATTTTCTAAGATTTCCTATAGAGAAATAATTAATTAAATAGGATCACGAAATTAGAAACTTTCAAACTGAGTAAATAATTTTACTAACATGTAGAGATCATTATTACGAATTCAACGCAATTTGAATGGACCAAATCGGATTTAAAATGAGCACTTTATGATCAAAACAATTCTAGTGGCAAAACTGTAATTTTTAGAAAACGTATTTTCTTTTAACCCGACGCAAATACGCTTTTAAAATTGAGAAAACGTATTCAGCGGATTACGCGTCGGACTGCGGGTTGTTTCTTAAAAAGGGCAGGGGGTCTTTAGAAAAATTGTCGGCCGAAGGGGTATCGGCCAATCTGGTCCACTAGATCTCGAGTGAACGGTCAGGATTAAACAGAGGGGGCGAGAGGGGAAACTGCCGGCCGGAACAGTGGCCGGAGCGGTGGCGCCATGGCCGGAGAAAGAGAAAGCTCGCCGGAGTTTGGCGTTTGAGCGATTCTGGGCACGATTTGAAAAAAACGATTGCACGGGAAGCAAGAGGAGAGTATCACGAACTCACTCGGAGCACCAATAGAAGACGGGAAGGGCTAGGAGGTGGTCGGCCACGTGCAACTGCGGGTGGCGGACTTCCTGCAACATCGGCGAGGTGGTGTGAGTCACAGAGACCGAGAGAAAGGATAGAGAGGGGCTCGGTAGCGTCTTCATCTCGATGCAGTACTCGGCAAGGGCTCGAATTTCGACGGCACGACGCGGTTAGGGCGCTCCACGGCGGCGGCTTCCTATGTTTTCTCGGCAAGATCCGAAAAACGGCGACAGTAGGGCTAGGACTTCCCACGCGTGCATCTAAGCGGAAAGGGAGGCGCGGGGAAGATTGCGAAGCCATATAGGGTGCTGGCTAACTGATTTGGCAAGCAAATCCCGAAGAAACGGAATTGGTTTGCCCACCCGGTGGTGTCCAACTCGTTTACGACGAGAGGAAGAAGATGAAGCCGGCTGACGGGCGGGGTCCACTGGTCAGTGAAAGGGAAAGAGGGAGGGGTATTGGGCCGCGGTTGCTGGGCCGACTGCGCGCTCTGACCAACGGGCCGAGGCCGAGGGGAAAAGAAGGAGCCAGGCCTTCGGGCCAAAACAGAGAGAGGGAGAGATTTTTCTTTTTTATATATATATTTTCTAATTTCCTTTCCTTTGTTCCAAAGTCATTTTCCAAACCATTTAAAATCACTTTTGAAATATTTTTGAGCTTTAGACAAATCACTCATGTCAACAAAAATTAATGCAAAAGCATGAATGCACAACAAGTTGCTAAGTCCTATGGTTAATTTTATTTAAATGAAATATTATTTTCCTATGTTTCATGAGCACAGAAGTTCATAATTAAATCATTTTAGCTCTATTTTCCAGAAAACAATTTTTAGGGTGTTACATATAGTAACCTTACTTGAAGATAAAAATATTGCTACTATTTATCATTATCATCATCACACTATAAAAAGCTGAGTTTTTTATGGGCTGTCCTTCTAGGTCTTTTTTTAGATTTTAACCCTTTTTAATAAATATTTCAATATTAATCCTCTCAAAAAATATATTACAATCCATAGCCCCTTTGGTCGCGCCAATCCCGCTCACGCGACCAAATAATATAGTTGCGCCACATACTTTGGCGCGGCAAGATATTGCACATTCGACGACGATTCTGACGTGGGAAATCTTGTCGTGGGCGTTTGCCAAATAGCTAGTTATTGGGAACACCTAAGGTCTGTGGGCGTTTGCTGTGTGGACGTGCGGTGGCTGTCTCACTGATTATCTAATCAGAGCAAGGCTAATAATATAGCCGGCTGCTGGCTGTAAGGTTTCTTTACAGTCTTCTTGCAGCCCACTCATATAGTGGTTAACTCATCATTATTAATACATGACCTACTTGTCTCTCTTACAGACTTTTTTGGTTCTTGTGTCTGAGCCGTTTGTAAGCTTACATCCCGCTTTTACTCTCTCATCTTCACTCTCCTCTATCTCAGCATTTAGCCAGCTTATAGCCTACTATAATACTTACTCTCAAGGCATGGACCGTGGAGGAGGATTACTGTTCGATCGAGTTGAAGAATTTGAGGCGTTGCGCGTGTACTCGCGTGTCCGCCTAGGCTCCTGACTCCTGCGGGCCTTGTTTGTTGTGAGAGAAAAATGATCGGAATGACTCGCAGATTCGGCTGATAAGTTCAAGCAAATTAAGTGAGCTGCTGCATAAGTTTTAAGTCTAGCCCCACAAATGTATTAGCAATTAAAAAAACATAAAGTTACGTTGTTTATGGGGCCATAAAGAAAGAACATAAAGTTATGTTTAGACGGGACATGCTAAAATCATAATCCCTCACTGTCTGTACGTAAACGTTGCGTAGCTAAGTTGGTATAGGATTTAAAAGTCCTTGAAAACATCAACATATATAGTCTTCAAAAACACAACTTTGACTTCTTATTTTTATAATAAATTAGAAAAATAATATATGTATATTTTTATAAAAGTATTTCTCAAGACAAATCTATTTATATAATTTTTATATTTACAAACTCAATAATTTAAAAGTTATTGATAATTTATATTTCTAATATTTGATCCAAACTTTATTCAAATCGATAACTAAATCATGCTAAAGGAGTATGGAATACAGGATAAGTATTGGAAACATATAAATAGTAAACTCACTCCAAGATAAGTGCTCTCTTCTCCAACCTTCCTAGAGTCTTTGGTAGTACAACTGAGATTATGACGTGTTCTCCACCCAAAAAAAGATTGGAATTCTCCGACCATACGAGGATGGATCCATGGAAGTATGGAAATGAAATAAGAGGCAACACGAGCCATTTAAGATAGGAGCAACATGAGTCATTTAAAAAGGCAAGATAGGCATCCTAACAAACAAAGGATCTAAACCTTGTTCTATACTACCTGATTAAATCAATCAAACACTTCCCATCTATTATTATTGTATATCAATTACATTTAAAATAGTTTTTAGAAACACGTACGTAACGTACGTTAATATTTGCTAGTTATATATATACCTCCTATGTCTCTAAAACCTTTAACTCCTAAAATTTGTGCCAGTCAAACATTTTTAAGTTTGACCAACTTTATAGAAAAGAAGATCAATATCTATGATATAAAATGAATATCTTATGAAAATATATTCTATGATAAATCTAATAGTACTAATTTAGTACTATAAATCTTAGCGTTTTTCTAAAAATTTAGTCAAAGTTTTAAAAATTGACTTAGGACAAATCTAGAAGTCCAAGTTTTCAAAGATAGGGAGTATAAAACTAGGGCGTTGTTTAGTTCCAAAATTATTTTGCAAATTGAATACTGTAGCGCTTTCGTTTGTATTTGATAAATATTATCCAATCATGGACTAACTAGACTTAAAAGATTCGTCTTGTAAATTACAGGTAAATTATGTAATTAGTTATTTATTTTATCTATATTTAATGCTCTATACATGTGCCATAAAATTTGATGTGACGAAGAATCTGTAAAATTTTGTAAAAAAATTTTGAACTAAGGCCTAGGAGTATTTAAAAAATAAAAATATTAAACGCCTCGCAAAATGTGCGTGCATTCGGGACTGAGGTACTCCTACGTAGTACATGTAGCAATAAGCACGGTCCTCTATAGCGGAGTTGATGGTATGCGCGCTGTTGGGGCCCGCGCCAGCCGTGTGTGGGCCCGGTACTCTGTTGTCGGTGAGCCTAGCGGTTGGCGACAACGGATCCGACTTTGAGGGGGAGCCCTGCTGCTGCCGTTTCTCTCTCTCCTCCCTGAATTTTTCTTCTTTTTCTTTTTTTCTCTGTCCTCAGTCACTCCGATCCTTCTCACTTGCATGTGGGTGCTTCTTTTTCTTTTTCTTCCTTGGGGTTTTTTTCCTCCTTTATTATTACATGCGTGCATCATCTTTTTGGTTCCGCTTTGCTTGCGCGTGGTTTCCTGCTTGGAGATTCTCTACCTCGTATAGCAGTCTCCTGCATTATTATCGTCTATCTCATCTGTGATCGCTAGCCAAGATCACCTTGTACGTGCTGTCTGCTGGGCCTGAGAGACTGGGACTGGGACACGTACGTTGTGCACGTACTGCCTGCTGCTGGCCAACTTGCATTTGCACCTAGGCGTTCACCCTGAAAACCAAAAAGTTTTCAAGATTTCTCGTTACATCGAATCTTGTGGCACATGCATGAAACATTAAATATAGACGAAAATAAAAACTAATTACACAGTTTAGCTGTAAATCACGAGACGAATCTTTTGATCCTAGTTAGTCCATAATTAGATAATATTTGTCACAAACAAACGAAAGTGATACAGTAACGAAATTTTTTCACTTTTCGGAACTAAAAACAAGGCCCTAATAATGCTCTTTTTTTTGTGCATTTGGACCTACCCTTCCATCGTCACGTTCCTAGCTAGCTAGCTAGAGCTTGCTTGCTTTGCTTGTGGTACGTAGTATCTCTGTTTTCTATTTGTACAAGCTTTCTTTTTCAGCCGGCCGGCCCCAGTCCTCTGAGCAGCTCCTGTCCCAAAAGAAAGAATGTCCTCTTGGGGTTTGTTCAAGTTCAAACTTTCCGGGTTTTGAATAAAAATTACTTTTTTATGTGTTTTGTTTGGATGTTTGTAAGTGTATGAATGGAATTATGTGCTCCTTCTTTTCGTCGTCTCCAAAAGAATGTAATTTTGGTATAGTGTATTCAAAATCTTAACAAACTAAACTCTGCTTTGACGTGGGACAGATAACGGGAATTTCTTTTAACCTCACCTAACCAGTCCTGTTAGGCACCCATTTCGCTAGTATAGTGCACGTATTTCATAACCATTTTGGTCTGACCAGGTTTATAATTAAAATATCAATATTTATGATACTAAATAATAAGTTATTTGCTAGATTTGTTATGAAATATATTTTTAATAAGTTTTGTTTGATACGATCTTGTCGAACTGATTTAGAAAGTTTGAGTATAAAGCTGTAATTGCTTCGTTTTCTCGATGGAAGTACTAGTACGTATATGTAGAGTTATAAATTCTAGAATGCTATCTGGTTGACTCGAGACATTATGAACATCGATAGCTTTACTTTATTCATCAGTGGAGTAAGCATCAGAACCAAAGTATATAATAGCACACAATCTGGGCATCATCCGGCTGCTTATACAATTTGCATGCTCTTTTGAAATTGTGATGACTATGACTAATAATTAACTAATTAATGCAGCAAAGACATATATATGGCCCAGCTAGCTGAGCGGGTCTGTGTTGGATTACCTAATTTGCGTGCTAGTGTGCTAAAAAAGACCTAATTTTTTGTGTACTAGTAGTAGATTTGAAAAAAAAAAGGCTTCGAGAAGACTAATGGGAGGAAACGACACGTACTGAGTGCTTTTTCCTGTGAATTTTTGGGAAGTTTCGTCGAGAGAGTATATATGAGCACGCTATTATAGCTGCCCCCACTACAACGTTATGTTATTTCATGCGGCAATTTAGTTGGTGGAAGGTGTGCCGTACTGGCGTCGAGACATGCTTACACATGCATTGTTGAAGAAATCGTGCCCACATGGAAAGAATAATATATATATATATATATATACACGTCTAGTCAACTTTGAATTAATCATTCCAAACACCCGCACGCTCCGTGTCTCGACCAGAACTCTCATGACCCGTGATTATGGAAAAACAACTTGTCTGTAGCAATGACCGATACGAAGTTTGATTCCAAAATGTATTAGGTTACACGCTCTCAACATCTCATATATAAACCGGATTCATGACCCATATACTCATACATGTTAAATCAACTCACGTCCATATATATAGCAATGATACCGAGCCCAATTTCTATACGTATTGCGATTTAGTACAACACACAGACATGTTTCCTAGTGAATAGTCTGTATATCAGAATGTGTAAGAAAAAAGCTAAACTTGTTTTAACTTTGACACAATTTATAGATATATTTCATGGTGAGTTTAACTAAACTAATTTCATATATGTAAAATATCTCAAACCATGGAACGGATGGATGGATCGGAGTAGCAAAGAAATTAAATTTGAACTCCATGTCTTTACTAGACGTCAGAGGCTGCTAAAACTTATGAACTACTGGAAGATTTTGACTTAACAAAAATAAAGTGATCTTAGTCGTATATACTGCGCGTGATGCGACCAACGGCACGGTCAATATGCTGATGCGACTTACGTTCGGACGTGGCATATATTATTATATGCATCGTATCTGCGAGGTCGTTGTGGCTTCGTCAGTGTACGTAACCGTTCGTGCGCAAGGCGACGACGATCTTGTATCTATCGGTATCACACCATGTGTTTGTACCTACGTAAAGATTGTACACGTACGTACGACGAGTGATATATATATCATATACGTACATCTTTTCTGTTGGGAACTACACGTACAAGAGCATTTATATATATATATATATATATATATATATATATATATATATCATACGTACATCTTTTCTGTTTGGGAATTTGCTCGTGATTGGGGTTATTTTGTGAGCTAGATCGTACATGCATCGAACTGAATGTGTGCATGCATTGAGCGTCGTGATCGGTTGAATACGATCACACAAGTACGACAGATACATTTAGTCCTATCATCATCCAACGAAAATGCAAAATGCATAGTACATAGTTTCTACAAAAGAAAGAACGCATGCATAGCTATTACTAGCTAGTGGAAGCTAATAAGATGAACTTGGTCGAATTTGTTCACACAATAATTAAGCAATCTCGCTACATTCTTGGATCATTTTTCACACAATAGCGCTCACATATGAGACATAAATTGAGAGTCAATGTTCATATGTGGCAATGGGTTTGGTTTCTAGGATTTGGAAGGTGGCGATTTAATTAGTGACTATTAGGCAAGGTTCTGGACTTTTGGGGCTTTAAGATATGATTTGGAGCACGAGGGATCGTCCATTCAGTTTGGTGGTAAGCATGGTGTACGTGATGATTTGGCACACGATCGATGAGGCTATGCGATGTAGGGGATCGGGAGAGAGGAAGGACAGACGATGAATCGAGTGACACTTCATTCTCTCTTATTTTTAGGAATTTTAAGACATGGACAACTCAACAACGACCTGTGTCTAGTATGACTTACTATACTTACTCTCGGTATATAAGGCGTAACCACCTCTGGTTCAAAGACCAAGAACACATTTAATTCTCTCTCAACACTAGTACTACTATATTAATTTCTATGAGAGAGCACGCCTTATATTATAGGATATGAGCCTTGTTTAGATCCGAAATTTTTTTGGATTTTGACACTATAGCACTTTCATTTTTATTTGACAAATATTGTCCAACCATAGAGTAACTAGGCTTAAAAGATTCGTCTCGCGATTTTCAGGCAAACTGTGCAATTAGTTTTTGTTTTCAATATTCAATACTCTATGCATACACCTAAGATTTGATGTGATGGGGAATCTTAAAAAGTTTTTGGTTTTTGGGGTTAACTAAACAAGGCCATGAACAAAAAGTGGTTACGTACGTCTTATATACTAGGACGAAGCCACGAAGGGAGTATGTCCTCTATCCTAGTCAATTACAAGTTGGTTTGGCTTTTATTGGTGTATGGTTTTTGAGCACTATGTGTCTAGACATAGTGTATATTTAGCTAGGTGCATAACAAAATCTATTTATCTAGAAAGTCTAAAAACAACTTATAATTCGAAGGGAGTATTTACGTGGCCATTTAAAGCCGGTCGGACCGGCCAAGATATATAGTTATCCCTTTTGTTCACGACAGCGTATGCTATGAAAACTAGCTTTGTGTGGAAACTATAGAAACTCTAATCAAGACCATATTTTTCTAATCTAATGGCTAGAGGTTAAGGTGGAGTAATTTAACACTTAACACCCCCCACCGCTTGCAATCTAATCTTTTTTTGCACCCAGCCCAGCGCCTTTCCATCGTGGACATTCTGTTCCGTCTCGCTTGTGGCCGAGATTGCGCTGTTCTCGCACGATAGAACCTGCCGCCGCCCCTCGTCTCCGTCGCGATCCCGCCCCAGCCCCTCGTCGATCGTCGCGACTAGAGTCTGTCTGCCATGGACACTATCGTCGCCGGCGACTGGACTCGCAATCGTGCACGGCCCCTCGTCCCGGTCGTGTCCAGCGCCGCCGCCCCATGGAGACCGTCACTGCTGCATTGGAGGGCAACGCAGGAGGCAGAGCAGGGCTTCCTGGTCCATGCGTGCCAACCTACGAATCATGGAGACCGCAGCTGCCACCATGGAGACCGGAAATGTCGAAAATGTGACCAAATTGCGGATCATGATGCGCGCAATTGCCCAAACAGTGTTGTTGGCTGATTTTTTACACTTGGAATGTTTGATTGATCAGTACCATTGTCGAAGTAAATATGCAATTCGTAGATTTATTTGCAGTTAATTATTGTCCATGTGCTACTACTAGTTTATTTTGCAAGCTCCTGTATGCAATCGTTGATCGCCGTGCATGCAACTGTGTGCAATCGTCATGCATGGTCCTGTTCATGGCCTTGGGACCTACATTCAGCCACATTCGTTCGTTTCTTGATCCTGCCTGCCGCGTTCAGCCACGTTCGTTCGTCTCGTTCTCCGTAGTCGGGGGCGGCGCGACGTAACGGGAGTTGGGACCTAACAGAGACGGTGGCCTGCTGGGGTGTTTTGCAAAAATTAGATTAGTATGGGATTGGTGGGAGGATTTAAGTGCTTAAATGATCCACCATCATCTGCAGCCATCGGATTAGATTTCTATGGCCTTAATTCGAGTTTGCATAGTTTGCACACAAAACTAGTTTCCATAGCATACGCTCGCTTTGTTCACAGCATAAACTTGCTTGAGCAGAATTAACGTATTGAACGGCGAAAAAAGGTGCAAACAGGAACTAGTACAACTCTCTCTCTCTCTCCTAAGAAAATTCAATGTTCTAGCTAGGATCCAAAAATGTCCTATAAAATTTAATGTATTAGCACTCGGACAACATCAGCTTGAGATTGCGGCTGCATGCTCAATGCATTTCTTTTGGTTTATTCCTTAATTAGTATGATTCACTTTCAAACTTAGATCTCGTTTGACATAGCTCCATCACCAGCTCTTAGAGTTGTTTGGAGCCCTTTTATACCAGATGGGCTAAAACCAAACAATTTCACATTAGAAGTCTCTCTTAAATTGTGCTCTCACAAATAATTGGTGGGGATGAATCTAAAAATAGTAGGTCCACCTCATCTTACTGGACTCTATGGAGGATTACATAAGACCATGTTTTAAGGAGCTATATGTATAAAGCTGTTTTGTCAAACGATTCACTAAAACAACTTTATCTCCACTGATAAAGATAGTTTTCACTAATGAACTAAAGTGGTGCCAGACGAGACCATACTATCATAGTGATACAAGGATATTTTTGTCGAGCACTAATCTGTCATAAAAGTCCCGAAACATTGGGGGAGAGAGTGGTAAAGTATTTATTTAAAAGCACAAAAAAAATAGAGATCTGCCGCTGCGCAGGCCGAGGGAGCGGGTAAAACGCGCCGGCGGGGACCATTGATGAATAGGTAGAGGCTGACACCTGACCTGACCTGACCTGATCTGAATCATGGAGTGTGGTATGCGTCGTTGTGTGCAGGCACCAATACCACCGTCGCCATTGCCACCCATTTCCACCTGCCCCCAAATGGGTGCTGGCTGGGGCTGGGGCTGTGCATGCAGCAGTGCCAGGGCAGTGCAGGCATCACTGCGCCGACGCACGGGGCCGGCAGAGAAAGCGATCGGAGCTGCATGCGTTGCGACCATGGGATTATGCGCGCTCGCGCCACTCCATGCACCCATGCAAATGCCACTGCTGCCTGCTGACTGCTGACCGAGATACATATACTCAAGGCCTTGTTTAGTTCCCTCTAAAAATCAAAAACTTTTCAAGATTCTCCGTCACATCGAATCTTGCGGAATATAGATAAAAATAAAAACTAATTACACAGTTTACCTATAAATTATGAAATAAATCTTTTAAGTCTAGTTACTTCATGATTCGACAATGTTTATCAAATAAAAACGAAAGTGCTACAGTTCCGAAAACCAAACAAGGCCTCAATCGATGATACTCGAGAAGCAGCTCTACCAGTACACAGTAGTATATACTTACTTTCTCTATCCGTAAATATCTGTCATTGATGCTTCTTGAGAAATATTTTAAACTAAATATATATTAAAAGCATTAATATATTTATGGTATATAATTAGTGTTATTGAAAAGATCTTTAAATCTAGTTTTTAATAAAATTATTTTTGATGATACAAATATTACATATATTTTCTACTGATCAAGTCAAATTTAGCTTTGTTTAGTTTCTAAAAAATTTTAAGATTCCCCGTCACATCAAATCTTTGACACATGCATGAAGCATTAAATATGGATAAAAGAAATAACTAATTGTATAGTTTGTCTTTAATTTGTGAGAGGAATCTTTTGAGCCTAGTTACCAAAACTAAAATTTTTCCTCAATTGAACAAGGCCTTATGGCATGTATACTAACGATGACAGTTAGTATTTAGGGTTGAAAGGGGTATATATCATTGGCTAGAGCGGCAGCAAATCATATAACTGGATATATATACTAGTACTGTATTTTCTAGAGCATACTAGTACTGTATATGGAATAGTATGGTACAGTAGGCCGCCGCGCGCGTACAGGCATATATAGTAGCTTGTATAGCATATGTCATACATGTCAGAAACTCAGAATACAACTTAAGGCTGATGAGTGCATGTACAGCGCAGCTTAATTACAGGAGCAGTACACTGTAGTAGTTGCTAGTACTACTACTACTCCTACTTCACTAGAAGCCTTTCAGAGTGACATACGCATGTACTGCGCTAAAATGAAGAATCTGCAGCATATACTGAATGCATCTTAATTTGTACGACCTAATAAATACGGGCAGTCTGCACCAGGGCACAAGCACAGCGATCCTGCAAAAATGAAATAAAAGTTGCAGTACAAAAAAAATATACCGTAATAGGGAGTACTACAGTATACCATTAGAATAAGTACATTATACTACTGCCTATTTACTGTTAGAACATTATTATTTCTTTAATTTATGCTGTACAATATACGTACTACTACTACATATATGGATATATATACCCGATTTTAAGGACAAAACCAGATATACACCATATGTGAGTCTTAGAAGACAAATCTCACATATAGCTACAAATAAGAGGTAATATCAAAAGACAATGCATAAATATATAACGTACTTAGTATAAAAGAGATAACCTTTGATAGCAAACAGCGGATAAATAACTCCAACTTCGGGTATTAACTTCACTCTACAGGATCCAACTGACTGGTTGATCACAAACATAAACTTCTCCTGAGGTTTGGGGGAAATAGCAAGAGTGAGTCCATGTCGAACTCCACAAGTATAGCAACTAGATTGTATAGATCCCACAATCTCATGATCAATGTGACATAAATAATGTAGAGCATTGAACAATAAACAATGAGCATATTTAACACACAAGAATCATCACCCTTAATGTAGATGTCCCCAAGGGCGCTCCTGACCGTGAGCTCGGCTAGTATACTAGTTTTTAACACTATGCAGAGGTTGTACATCTTTACCCATGAGTCGTGATTTACCCTTTCGCCCGAGGTAGCTAATCTCTTAACCCCCTTCCTAGGGAGGTCGGCAGGGATCACTATGAAGCCTTTCAAAAGTTCGTCTAACATGTTAGGGCCGTAAGGTTTCCTTTGCGCGCAGATATAGAGCCCCCCTTCCGATGGCACAATGACTCGCAGCCTATACACATACAGACAGAGGCCACACTATACCCAAAACGGTTCAGCCCCTCCGCCCTTTCGGGTAACCTCTAACAAGCTAGAAAAGGTCTTCATACTGAGCTAAAGCCAGAGCCATTGTAGCCCTCATGGTTGCACTGTTGTCCCGGGTGATCACGTACAGACAAATCATCAAGTGGCTAAAAAGTCATTTTTATCATTTATTACTTAACATTAATCTAGTCACAGGATCATGGTCACAGAAATAAAATCCAAATGCTATACTTGCCTTAATCCAATTGCTCTTGCTGATCTTGCTAGTTGCCAAAGCTCTGATCTTGATCACTGAAGCACTCTGGTTCACCAAGGATTGCTCATCGTCTAATCTCGATCATCGATCACACAAACAATCAAAGAAAACATACATAAAGCAAAAAGACTACGATTCTACACATCGCTGCGATCACACGAACGTAAAGATCACGAAAATCGGAGCTAAAACGGAAAAGTTATGAATTTTCTATGATTTCCTTTAGAAAAATAATTAATTAATTAGGCTCACGAAAATAAAAGGTTTTAAACTGAGAAAACAGTGTTACTAACATGTAGAGCTCATTAATACAAATCCAACGCAATTTGAATGGGTCAAAATAGAGTTAAGATGAATATTTTATGGCCAAAAGAAAGTCAGTGGCAATTCTGTAAATAGTGAAAACGTATTTTTAATCTAAAACCGAGCTGTTTGTATTTTCCAAACTGAAAGATAAAGTGATTGGGGCTTACGTTGGTGGACAGGGAGTAGGTTCACCGGCAGTGACGCTTTCTTGGAGCTACAGCAACGCCGGAGGAGCCGACCGTTCGTTCGTAGATGTCGTGTATAGGTGAGACGATGGCGATCACGTTGTAGAGAAAAAATATAAATTTTATTTTACTACCTTAGGAATTCTCAAATTAGAGGCTTACCATATGATAGTCTTTGATGTGCTTTGCCTAAGAGGTTGGTACATATATATATAGAGAAAAACTCCCCACCTCCACGTCAACTAGCGATATGGTACTAATTGATTTGCAACCTTCATCTTTACTAATAGGCCTAATTAACTATTAAAGCCCACTAGTAAATAAAGACATTGACCATTGAGATCATGGGCTTGAGCGTGAGATAAAATGAAAGATTTTATTATTTTCGAAATTAATTAATTTGGCGAATAAAATAATCCTAGAAAAGTCCAGAATTATGATTTAAGCCATGAAAAATACTTCGAAAGCTTCGAAAATTCAGGAAAAATTCTCAGAGATATTATAGAACATGGGGAACCCGAATGAAGCTTTTGGAGCTCATGAGAAGATTGTTTGGAGCATCTAAAAATTAGATCATGCTCACAGAAAAGTGAGAACAGAAGCTGAAAAAAATTCCCAAAAATTTGTAGAGAGTGCTTGATAGACGAGAAACTAAAAGAAGTGCTTTGAGTGACAAAGAAAATATTTTAGGAAGGTCCTAATAAAAATTTGAGTTTAGAAACAAGGAATTTGGTTGGATAAAAGATAAATACGTGCCGAATAAGGAAGATCGATCTACTAAACGTATTTTAAATATTTTTCTTACTATCAACACATAAAGGAGCAACAAGCATCACATCAAAACATATGCACCAGCATGTATGCATAATAATATTGCTAAGCCTTATGATAAATTTTAATTTAATGAAAAATATTATTTTTCCTATATTTTCATGAGCACAAAAATACAAAATTAAATAATTTTATCTATATTTCAAAAGAAGTAAATTTTAGGGTGTTACATTTCTTTAATTTATGCCGTACAATATACGTACTACTACCACTACATATATGGATATATGCCAAAAATTTTCATCTTTTATTTTTGTTCAACTGTGATTATAGAGTCTAATAATGAATTCATATGCATTTGAAGACCAAATCGACAAGAGTACTCTGTACAGTATGCCTGCTTTTTGTTTATTTCACGTCAGTGCCTTCAAAAGATAACTTTGACTATACAATATCTATAATTAAATTATTTATGAGTACACAATAAGATAAGAAGACTATCATGCATGTTTTCAATCAATGGTGCTGGCGTCTAGTGACGCAACTTTCATTGAACAAATCTATGCATATAAAGGGCACTCACAATGCAAGACTCTATCACAGAGTCCAAAACCATTAACTACATATTATTTATGGTTTTTTGTTGATGTGGCAGCATATTTATTGAAGAAAAAGGTAGAAAAAATAAGACTCAAAGTCTTATTTAGACTCTAAGTCCACATTGTTCGAGGTAATAAATAACTTTAGACTCTATGATAGAGTCTGCATTGTGAGTGCCCAAGACTCTGTCACAGAGTCTAAGACAATTAATTACATATTATTTATGATATTTTACTGATGTGGCAGCATATTTATTGAAGAAAGATGTAGAAAAAACAAGACTCCAAGTCTTATTTAGACTCTAAGTTCACATTGTCCGAGGTAATAAATAACTTAGACTATATGATAGAGTCTGCATTGTGAGTGTGCAAGTAAATAAATTATAGATGGTCAAACTTTCAAAAGCATAGTATAGCCGCCACGTAGCTATAATGACCGAAGCTTACACGTGTCATTTTGCATGTAGAACGTGTTATATAGAGTACCCGGAACATACACACATATTCTTATACTCTGATCCAAATTAAATACTGTAACATTTGACTCGTTTTTTTTGTTTATAGAATAATAACATAAGGTCTATGTTCTTCGATTCACGTTATGAAAAATACTTTTATAATATATAGTTCATAGGTTGTGAAGCTATATGGATTTTTTTTTTGAAATTAATAATTCAAGTTAGAAATGTTTGACTTAATACAAATCTAATACCACATCATGTAAAAGAAGAAGAATAGGAATATACGTAGTGTTAGAATGTGTGTGTGGTTCGAGGATATGAGATACTTGGATTGATCACAAATACGACGCCTGCAAATGTGTGCGAGAGTCATCACTTTAATTTTCATAAGCCCTATTAGTCATTGTAACACCTGGTCTAGGGCTTAATATGATTAATAGGAGACTCGTATCAACAAGTTGCAACTTCTTTTCTGGAAACCTATCTCGAAAGAACTCTAAAGTTAAGCGTGCTTGGCCTAAAGCAATTTAGGGATAGGTGACCAACCAGAAAGTACTTCCTGGGTGCGCACGAGTGAGAACAAAGTATGCAGAAAAGACGAGTGTTGGTCTATGGGGACTGACTATATCATAGAAAAGCTGCCAGATATAAGCGGGTCCGGCCTCGTGGAGGCGGGACGTTACAGTCATCCATCTTGCGGAGTGCGAGAGTCATACTTTTATAATATATATACTTCATAGGTTGTGAAGCTATATGGATTTTATGGCCCAGGAGCTCGCTGGCATTAGATTTCTGGGCTAGGGTTAGTGAATCTACTCGCCGGCAGCTCTAGAAGGGAGTTTGCCGGATGGCGGCCATGTTATGGTGGTTAGGGTGGTCGGTGGCACGGAGAGCGGCTAGGGTTCCCCTTGCTTGGGCAGTGGGAGATGGCGATTGGCTAGGGCTGGCAGCGGAGTGATCGACGGCTAGCTTGGGGATGAAAACGAGGACGAGAATAGTGGGGTCGTGTGCTCCTCAAACGTGTGACATGTCACACGTTATCTTCCTCCTTCAATTTTATTTTCAAATTAAATATTCATTCTTTGCTAGTACTAATATAAAAATAACTCAATGTTTGCTAGCTTGATCTCCGCTCGTAGGCTGCACCTACTTCCAGATCTCATGTGCCCAATGCACTGCCTCACGTGATATGGCGCGAACGCTAATAATACAGAATGACCATGCATGCACATGCATGGATCGAGTTGATTTTCATAATTTACCACAACACTCCGTCTATTATTTCTTAATTAAATCTCTTTAGAATACTTATGCAGTTAAGAATCTGTGGTCATCAAGGCCGTCACTGTGCAGACATGGTCATTCACTACTACAGATCTGTACAAAGATGACGTGTGCTTCAGAGACGACTATTACGACCCGTCACATAAAAACGTTTTGCGACGATTGAAATAAATACACCGTCGCCGATTTAGTAGTCCACAGTATATCAGTCTGTGATGACTAATTATTTGAGATGGTCGATATCTAGATCCGTCTTATATATTTTAGAGACGGTTGATCTACATACCCGTCGGTGTCTTCAAGTATATTAGGGGCGGGTCTTTTGTTACCCATCGCTAACAGAACATATATCTGAGACGGACGTTATTTAGAGACAGTTTTCATGGTAGCCCGTCTCATAGAAGGTGCTGGGCTTATTTTTCTAGTAGCGCGCGGCCATTGAAAAAAGACAAAAATCCACGCGCATCAAGACGAGAGGATAATAATTTGCCAGCGCGCGCCGCCGCGTGACACCACGCGCAGCCTCACCGCCGCGTGACACCACGCGCAGCCTCACCGCCGCGCGCCCGCTAGACCGGCGTCGACCGACCGCTGGCAAACCGCTACGGAGCCGAGCTGACAAGGGGGCGAGGAGCTGCAGGAAGCGGTGCGGTCCGCACCGGCCAAGGCTATTACAGAGCAGACCTAACCCGCCGGCCTAGCCTCTAGCTAGCGACGAGGGGACGAGCTCGGGATAGGGTAACTAGATATTACCCCGCCACCTGGTCATTCCTGATGTCGCAAGTGGTGAAATCGGCTACAAACTCTTGTGAAGATCATTCATAAAGTGTTTGTAGAAACCCTAGCTAGAACTCTTATCATTTGATTTTGCTGGGGCTAGATACATGCGTGTGCTTGTCTAATTCTGCACATTTTTTGTATACTCTTGTTTAAACTACTAATGTGTGACGGTTGTTGATCCACTAATTTGAGACAGCGGTCTAGAAAATACGTCTTTTGTTTTTGACACATTTTTTAAATAAGAGTTCTGAGACGGGTTGCTACCCCGTCGCAAGTAAATATCAACCAGAGACGGTTGTGTAGCCGTTTGTATTATATGTATAACTGAGACGGGGGTACGCTCGTCGCATTTATAGAAAAATTGAGATGGTTTATAATCGTACCCGTCGATGGTTGTTTCATTACTAGGATGGTCGTTAGTTTAGCCAACCGTGTGTAACCCTTATTACCAGAGATGGTTGTAAAGACATCTGTGTTATATTTACAACTGAGACGGGGTACACCCATCACCATTCTACAAGTCCCAAGATGGTTTATAAATGATACCCGTCGTTGGCTGTTTCATTACTAAGACGGTTGGTAGGCGTATGTAATCTAAATTATCACAGACGGGTGTTCATAAAACCCGTCTCTTATAACAAATCATCTGAGACGGTTATTTACCCGTCACTAGGTCTAGCACATCAAAGTGTACGCATGGCCTAGCCGTCTCTAAGAGGCTTTGACAACCGTCTTATTATATAGTACTCCAATATATGAATAACATATACTTTTTCTGGACAGGCACAAAGCATAACGCACAAAGTAAATGTAATGTTTATATATATATATAATACGGATAATATATATGTGTAGTTTTATATTTTATTTGTGATTGCTATAATGACGCTCTCGTATAGGTGCAACGTATACGGACAATAGCAGCGTATACGAATAAATTGGAGAACATATACAATTAAAAACTAAAATCAATAAAAAAATAAAAAGAAAAAGAAAAAGAAAAAACCCTTAGTCACTGCCTGCCCCCTTTAGTCCCGGTTGGTGTTACTAACCAGGACTAAAAGTCCTCCTTTAGTCCCGGACCGGTGAGCCGAGACTAAAGATGACACTTTTAGTTCCGACTCCTTAGTCTCGGCTCGCCACCCGGTACTAAAGCTGGTTTTCGATCGGGACTAAAGTCAGTCCTGTACCGGTGGAAAGAGATAGAATGTGCATGATCAAAAAAAGATCGAGAGGCACACGCGGTCCATTAATTTTTTTAATTAAGGAAAAAAGTATTCCGGCCTCCAACATCCAACCGGTGAATGAGTGTGGTAGCCACACGTTACAAGTCTCGGAACCGAGGCCAAACACGATACCCGGGGACAAAACAAAGTGATACAAATGCTCCACTAAGAGCTGACACAATCATAAGGAAAAAAACTTAATCTCCAATCCTCTTGTCGTGCATATATTTCCACCACCGCTTTCCGAAGATCTCTAAATTAAAACCAAAACATTTGGTAGGAGACAACTTAGCCTCCTTCATTTGCAATACCTTTGAGTTCAAAGGTCATTCCAGTATGTCGCTCTAAATATCACCAATGTGGTCCATTATTAACCTTAAAAATATTCTTTTCATTATTTGTCGACGAAGTATATATGTGGTTGCCAAAGGGAGACGATGGTTTCAATAGAGAAGCTCATTTTATTTACGTTGTTTAAACTGCAACAAATTTTCACTAGAAAAATTAATTGGATTATTTAGCCATTTCTACACCCAATCGATCCATGCATATTTTGAATTAGCTACGTAAAAATTGAGGCAGCGCTAGAAATGCACCATCAAGTTGAAGTTACTCCCTTCGTATATGAATAAATCAATTTCTAGACTCTTCAAGAAACTTTTTAGATCTTGTCTGTAAGTGATCACCGGGACAACAGTGCAACCATGAGAGCTATAATGGCTCTGACTTTAGCTCAGTATGAAGACCTTTTCTAGCTTTTTAGAGGTTAGCCGAAAGGGCGGAGGGGCTGAACCGACACGGGTATAGTGCGAGCCCCTGTCTGTATGTGTATAGGCTGCGCGTCATTGTGCCATTCGGAAGGGGGTATCTATATCTGCTCGCAAAGGAAACCTTACGGCCTTAACATGTTAGACGAACTTTTGAAAGGCTTCATAGTGATCCCTGCCGACCTCCCTAGAAAGGGGGTTAAGAGATTAGCTACCTCGGGCGAAAGGGTAAATCATGACTCATGGGTAAAGATGTACAACCTCTGCAGAGTGTTAAAACTGGTATACTAGCCGTGCTCACGGTTATGAGCGGCCTTGGGGGTTCTTGCTGCGACGACGATGAGCTTATTAAGTTGTTATGTTCATTTGATTATCGTTTATGCTATGGATTAATTATGCTTACACTTGATCATGGGATTAATGGATTATTTATGCTACCTTGACATTTGCTATTTAATAATGAATATGCTATCCACCATTAAAAGCTAAATGCAGTCAAACCAGTGTCAGCTATTTGAGCCTCATGAACCCCTGGTTATACTTGTTGAGTACGATATGTGCTCACCCTTGCAATTTCCCAACACCCCAGGGTATGATAATGATGATGCTTGTAATGAGGACTACTGTTATGAGTACTAGGTTTAGAGTCAACCAGTCAACTGTGTCCCTGTGTGAAGCTTCCGTCGAGAGCGTTGTTTACTTCATGCTATCATTTTTGTATAAGACTATGTGATTTATTATGTTCCGCTATGTAATAAACACTGCAGTGGTACATTTGAGATTTGTCTACTTATGTGTGCGACTATTCCTGGGGCACATATGAGTCTTTTATGCATCCTATTTTGTTCTTAAAATATGGGTGTGACACAAAGTATGGGCGGAGACGGGTCGGAGGACGCGGCGAAGCCGAGAGACCTTCGGCTAGCCTGAGCCATGGGACCTTGGGCGCCTTCACGCGGAAGGTTCCGTAGCCGACCGAAGGTGCAAGCGCCGCCAAGCTGATATCTCGAGCGAGAAGCTCGTGAGGAGCTCGTAGTGTGAAATTACTTAAGTGACCCATAGTCAGTAGACTGTAACGTAGGAATATCCTGGGACATTTTTGTAATAGTCTTAGGTCGGTTTCCAAGCGAGAATGTAACCGTGCTTAAGAAAAAGGAGAGAGGACATTTATTATTCCTACCTACTGTTCTCAACCACTGTCTCGCGGCATCTAGCCTTCCGTGTGCAGCACTCTAACCGCTCACTGCAGCGCGTGGCTAGGTTCCTCAGGTATAGCTTTAATTACGAGGAGAGCATGAACGCATTTCCCAACAATTTTGGTACAGAGATAGCACTGCATACGCTACTTAACCAGATATGGTCGCTATATTTAGGCTTTGTTTAGTTTTCAAAAATTTTCAAATTCCCCATCACATCGAATCTTGCGGCACATGCATGAAGCATTAAATATAGACGAAAACAAAAACTAATTACGCAGTTTACCTGTAAATCGCGAGACGAATCTTTTGATCCTAGTTAGTCTATGATTGGATAATATTTGCCACAAACAAACGAAAGTGCTACAGTAGCAAAATCCAAAATTTTTCTCAAACTAAACAAGGCCTTATATATACAATATATGGAGAACAATTTCAGCAACAGAATCACTTCTATTACATAATCATTTTGGTTAAAGTTGAGTACTATATGGACGTCTTAGATGTAAGAGCATCTCCAACAACTTGGTAAAATTCACTTGTCAAATCTTGAGTTATAGCAAGTTGCTAATTTGTTTAGCAAAAGAAAAAAGAATGTGTCTCCAATAAGTTGCTATTCTCACTTGGTAAAAATAGAGGATGACAGATGGGACCCGCTCACTTGGTAAAAGAATATGTGTCTCCAACAAGTTGCGCTCGGGATAGCAACTTGGGATAGCAACTTGACAAATCTCGGCAGTAGAAACCTCTGGATAGCAACTTGGGAAATTTAGTAAGTTGAGATAAGGAGTTGTTGGAGGAGGATTTTTATGCTTTTAGCAAATTTGGTAGGATAGCATGTTGAAATACCAAGTTGTTGGAGATGCTCTAACACGAAGGAAAAAATAGTAAAAAAATATATACTAGATTGTTATCTGCTAGTCTTACGTGCTTGCTTTAAGAAACATGTGCATATTATTTTGTTGTTGTACAGAACAACACTCAAAGAGACATAGTGACAGTTTATTTGAAAAATGGTAGGGCTCCACCACAAGAATCTCTCGTCCCGCTGCTGCTTCTCTCATTATTGGGCATGCATTGCATTTCCAAAATGCCGGACATAGTGAAATAGTACTACTGAATATTGCCAGTTGTTGTCCAAGACAGTTCTTGCACCAGACGAGTCAAACAATCTCAATTTTAACTAAATATATACATAAAAAATATTAATATTTGTTATACGAGGTAAACGTCATTAATTAATCATGTTATTTTCATAGTATAAACCTAATTAAAGATGTAAATGTTGATACTATTTTTTATAAACTTTGTCAAAGTTCAAATTGTTTAATTTCTCAAAATACGAGATGAGAAGACTTATTTTGAGATGAGGGAGCACTTGCAGATACTGCAGGCAGTAAGATCTCCCTCGGCCTCTTTGTATGTGACATCTGGCAGTAGCAGATATTTTAAATAACTGTCCATCTTGATCGGAATCGGGCGAGTGTTGATTAATTATATTAGAGCTATAAGAACTGCCTCAAATATTTTTCATGTCGTATCGATGTAGTATATTTAATTAGAAAGATATAATATCTGTAACAAATGTACCAAATCAACTAGTTCTGACTTTCTTTTTTTATCTCGACCTGTTTCTTCTAGCGCATGTAAACAAAGGAAGTTCCTCGTTTCTCTTTGAGATTGTAAAAATCTTATCCACTTTTTTAGGTCTTGTTTAGTTCACGAAATTTTTTAGTTTTGACTACTATATCGCACTTTCGTTTGTATTTGGTAATTGTTGTCTAACCACGGACTAACTAGGCTCAAAACATCTATGTCGCAACTTATAGGCAAACTGTATAATTAGTTATTTTTTATTTATATTTAATACTTTATGCATGCATCCAAAAATTAGATGTGATGAGTAATCTTAAAAAATTTTGGGCCTCACTTTACTCCACAAAGATGGAGGCAAGCTTGTCTTGTCGTCCCTATCTTCCTAGGATAGTAAGAAATACACACACCTGTTGGTTAAAGTGGACTCATTCTGATGCGGGGAGCTACCACCTCTTTTTTATTTAAAAGATTTCTAGACCAGACTTGAAGCCCTCTGCACATTTGGTTGATGAGGATTTGGTAAACCTAGAGATCTGATTATGGGATAGGGTAAGTCTATTCCCTTCTGCCTCTGTCTATGCTTGTTTTTTAGCATTCGCCTATGCTTGTGAAAAGATTGAGATAGATATTGATATCTATTGGGACGAGTGAGCACAAAAGGGAGTCCTAAGACTTAAAAGTCATTGGGTACATCTAGTATTTATTTGGTCCTTGTTTCATCTAGAGTTTAGATTTTGTGTCATCCAGGAAGTGGTGGAGATGATGACACACTGGAATAATGTCTATCTAGTCTCTCACTACCTCGATGACCCCGATCTGACGTCGGCTAAGGACCGACACTGAGAATGTGTTCTATCTCTTTATATCTTGACAGTTCGTGTGTTTATTAGGGCAAAGTATAGTTGGTTGGCTCTGATTGCAGCGATTTCAACATCATCTTTTTGTCTGTTCTATAGTAAACTCATGTTTCTTGGCCAATGCTCTTCTGTTATGTGGTGAAGGATTGTAAGCATGTGTTGGGGGTTTCCTCTAACTGATGTGCTTTTAGTGATTACTACGATTCATTATCAGTGGTGAGTGGCTTTTGTGGTCTTCAAAGCCTAGTATAACAGGGGTGTTTGCGAGTGTCTCTTTTCTTTGTTGCCTCTTCAGTGTGATTTTCAAGTTCCCATGGGCAGCAGCCGATCAAAGAAGAAGACAAACGAAATTGGTTTTTGATGTAGTCTTATTTTTTAGATATTGTTTTATACCAAATCATCCATCTTTTGTGCTAGTTATTATTTTATCAATATATATCAGATTTAGTGAGGCACACTTTTAAGAGTCTTTATTCAAAAAATGTAGGCTGTAGATTAGATTTCTAAAGAGTCACCATCCAAAACTTTGACACTCAATTAGTAAAAAAGTATGAATTTAATTTAGTGAACAAAAGATGATGCAGCCATATATAGATTCAGAATTTACATAAGTTGTTAATAAGATGCTGATTTTGTAGCAACCGATAAATTATTTAAGAGAAATTAACTGTCAAAATTGCAAAGTATACCTTGAAAGGCTTTTCCATATGTGAATACTCTATACTGACTCTTCTCCGGTCAAAAACAAATGATAGACGTTGACATGAGACCTAAAACATATTTGTGACCTGCTATTTTTATTATACAGTAGCGATAGCACACAAGAAAATGTTTTTTTGTTTATTTAAAAACTAGTAGAATTTTTAACTGAAAGTTAATCATATCGCTTCCATATATCATATATATATATACACGCACTCAACATATAACACTTAAAGCTCTTCCTGACTAAGCGATAGGGACCCAAGAGATTAATTAACTGCATATATATATATATATATATCACTTGTGGGCAAAGAAAATAAATAGTAGTATGTATATTTATTCCCTATAGTAGTATATATAACCTTTGTTCTGTCAGCCAAAAAAATTTTTCTCTCAGGCTACAACATTCCACATTGCCGCTGAAAGGTGGTGGAGAGACCGATCTACTGCACTGTACTACTAAATTCAGAAGAAGAGATCAGATGTGTAGTATCAGTATGAGTATCAGTGCATGTGCAGCAGTAATATAGAAGTAACCAAACAAAACACAGCGATGCCATCGCCCGGACCATGCATGCATGCGTCCATGCCCATGTCGGCCCAGATGGGCCTTGGGCCCTGGCCCGGTGAGCCCGCTGCCCCTGCGCACCCACACCAAAAGGCGTTTACCACTTTGCAGGGAAGGGGATTGGAGAATCCCAGGCTCCCTCTAACTTTCCCATCACCTTCAATCAATCAGCTAGCTGGGGCAGGGCAGGGCAGGGCAGGGCAGATGGCCATCCTGTCCATGATCCATCCCACCTACGGAGTACTGCAGCAAAAGGTCACACAGCCCAGCCCACACAAGCACTGTAGTAGCTGCTGTGGCAGGCACCACCTTTGTACTACTGTGAAGCGTGAACTGCTACTGCTCCCTCCCTACGTGTCACGTGTGTGTCAAAAGTTTACTTGGTCCGATTTAAATCAAGAAATTTTTTAGATTTTGTTTGTTTGTATTTAGTAATCATTGTTCAACTATGAATTAACTAGGCTTAAAAGATTTGTTTCGTAAAACTACATGCAAACTATGCAATTATTTATTTTTTTTATGTAGATTTAATGTTCCATGCATATGCCGCAAGATTCAGTGTGATGAAGAATTTTGAAAATTTTTGAAATTTTGGGATAAAATAAACAAGGCTTTGATTTATAATAAAATATGTATAATATTTATATATTTAAATAAATTTGTTTAAAACTTAGATTCATTTTTTAAGGATACTAATTATATATATATATATATATTAATATTTTTTAATATATATTTAATCAAGTTTCTCGAGAAACGAATATAACAGATATTTAGAGATAAAGTGGATACCTAGTAAGAGTACTGTAGGGTGCATTGCCTTGGATTATTGGATTTGATGGCTCCTCCTGCACTGCATGACCTGATGCTTGACCCCAACTCCAAACAGCAGGTATCATAGAAAGCTAATGGCTTCAGCTGGTGGTGTCTCATGTCCCTACTACCTAATAATTACCATTGGGAGATGGATCATCGATCACTAGCAAAGAAAGCCACTGCAGAGATGACCCAGCAGAGTATATCGCATTACTGTACAGACTGCAGAGGTGAGTCTAAATTGTATATATCTGTACTCACTCTTTATAAAAAGTGTTATTCTCACTCCTTAAAAGGTAAAAAATTTTCAGAATAAACCAAATACATATAAAAAATTATTAATATTTATGACACATAATTAGTATTATTAGATAAATCTTAAATATATTTTAATGACAAACTTATTTAGAGATACAACTGTTGTTAGTATTTTTGAAAAATCTAGTTAAATTTGATAAAGTTTGCCCAACACAAATCTCATAGTGACCTTTTTATGGAACGAAGGAAGTTATAATACTTTGAATTACTACCACACTACTCAGTATATGGACATTCCGGTATACCCCCTCTGTTACAAAATAAATGCATATCTCATGTATTGACAAGTCGAATCATGACTAGATTTATATAAAAATATATTAATATTTATGTTTTATAATAAACTTATTTAAAAATTTAAATGTTGATACTCTTTCTTATATTTTGTCAAATTTTGACTTTTTAAGAAACGAGATGTATATTTATTTTTAGACAGAGAGAGTATATGATAAGACTGGCTCAAATATGTTTGTCTTGAAGTTTCTACATGCGTGATCTTCATCCGGCGGCAACTTCGTAGCATGATTTTGTTCTGAGTCACGATATGATTTTGCCAAAATCAAAACCCATCGTTTCAGAAACTCGCTTTAGGGGCTGTTTGGTTCCTTGCTAAGTTTTAGTCAGTTAAAACTATTTTAGTTACTCTTAAATGACTAGTGAGACTAAACTATTTTATTTTTTTTTAGTCACTGTGTTTAGAAGTTTAGCGAAGTGACTAAAATTTAGCTAGTTAAAATTTAGTAGGAGATACAAACAGGGCCTAGTGTCTTGTACTGGTAATAAGAGTATTCTGCTGCCAAGGCACATGTATATATTGCCTCGAGAAGGCGGTCGATAAAATTTGCGCTGACACGTACACAGGCGATTATAGGCTAGGTACTACAACATGTTCCATAAGGAACCAATGAATATGTGTACGTACGTCCATGTGGATTGGAAACAATTGAAAATAATTTAATTTGGCACTTTTAAGCTGTTGTTTCCACGTTTTTCTTTGTTTTTTTTATAAAAAAACGGTATTGTAGTTACTCTTATTGCAGACGTACTGAACATGCATGCAATTCCACTCTGCGAGGACGAAGTCACAAAGCTGCATGCATGCATGCATGGCCTACTCAACTACTAGTGCTGCTTTGTTAAAAACTAATACTAGTGCAGTGTGTGAACTTACATACCGATCGAATGTCTGGACTAAACCAAAAACTTTTTAAGATTTTCCATCGCATTAAATTTTACGGCACATGCATGAAGCATTAAATATAGACAAAAAAACTAATTGTACAGTTTGCCTGTAAATCGCGAGATAATTTTTTTAAGTCTAGTTAGTCCATAATTTGACAATATTTACCAAATAAAAATGAAATGCTACAGTAACCAAAAGCAAAAAAATTTGAAAACTAAACAAGGCCCTAAACAGAGAAAGACAGCTTGGATTTCTGTTTCGTAGCATGCGTTGTCAGGCCAGAGTGATTATATATTTAGGCGTCCGGTCTGTCACACCCAAATTTAAGGATAAATTTGAGTACAATAATCTCATGTGCGCTCCAGGAATAGTCGCGCACACAAGTCGACAAATTACAAATGTATCATCACAAGTGTCTTACATAACGATATTACAACACAAATATGTCAAAGTCTGCGACAAACGGAAAATATAACTCATAACTAGCTATGATATGATAACTCCAACACAGGGACGACCGACTGGGGGATCGCCAACCTAGAAGTCCTCCGGAAATTCCTCGTAATAGCTGTCATCTGTTACCCATTCGGGATTTTTGTCCAAAACAAATAAAAAGACAAGCGTGAGTACATCTCGTACTCCGCAAGCATAACATAGGAATTTATGCGGCTCAAAAAGGTCAGACACTGGCTACTGCAGTTAGCATTTTAATTGGTCAATGTTTTAATCCTATTTAATCATCAATTATGCTTAAACACCCGATTAGCCCAAATGAGTACATGATAATAACACCGTCAACCTTCACGGCTAACACCATCACCATCACGGTTAAACCACAATAATCATCACGATCAATGCGTCAGATTTTCACAAGTTATTTCCCATAACCTTCCACACCCAACTATTCCGTAAGGGTCCAAGGCCGCTCATGTCCGAGAGCACGGCTAGTATACCAGTTTGATCAAACTCTGCGCAGAGGTGTGCACTTTTCCCGTAAGTCGTGTTACCCATATGCCCGGGGTTTGCAAGACCCACTAACACTGCCAAGATGAACGGGCAGGGAACACTATGAAGCCTTCCATAGGCCACGTCTAACCAGTTAGGGCCGCGAGGTTTCCTCGGTAGGCAGATATAGAGAACCCCTTTCCTATGGCACATTTCCATCACGGCTATACACATAGGAACAGAAGCAGTTCTATACCCAAAGTGGCAAGCCCCTCTTGCGCCCTTTCGGGTAACCTCTAACCAGCTAGATGAGATCCTATTACTGAGCTAAAGTTAGAGCCATATAACCATCACGGTTGCACTGTAAGTCCCGGATTGTCGCTTACAGAGAAGTCCTTACGGAGGGTCTAGGTCAACCCGACCGAAGTCAATTGCACCATAGCCCTTTTTCCCAACATTTATCATCATATTCATTAAAGTCAGAGTGATAATAAAGTCTCAATTAATTAAAGCACTAGCAAAGCTACCCATATGCAATCTACCCATAGGTGTCACAATATATAGTCAGGTAGCTAGGGTGTCCTTAGGGTTACCAAATTAGACACATGCAGATGCGTAATTAATTAAGTGAATAGGCGTACAAGGGAAACCCATGTTATACTTGCCTTCGGTGAAGGGGAACTGCTGCTGGTCCTGCTGCTCCTCGAAGTAAAATGGATCACCCACGGACACGTCACCGTCTGCGCTCGATCGGTACCACACAACAACACGCATCCAGGTTCATTCATACAAGCAAACAATCATTTAATTAGAACAGTACACCAACAGATCAAAAAATGAAATAAAATACTTAAAAACAGAACCTACGATTCGCTACGATCACATCGATTCGAAGATCACGAAAATCGGAGCTAAAACGACCAAGTTACGACTTTCCGGCGATTTCCTATAGACAATTAATTAATTAAACCTAACCCTGAAAATAAAAAGTTGCAAACTACAGAAACAGTGGTATTAACATGTAGAGAATTTAATTATGAACCTAACGCAATTCGAACGGGTCAAATCGGAGCTATAACGAATATTTTATGGCCAAAACACTGCAGTGGCAAATCTGTAAATAAAGCATATTTAAACGAATTTTAAATAAATAAAGGAATTCTGGAATTTCTCTGGCCGAGGACTGCAGGGCAAAACATAGTTTTAGGGGGGGCTCTTTAGCTATTTTTCCCCCGAAGGGGTATTGGGCGTCTCTGGCCGTCCGATTTGAAATGGACGGCCAGGATTAGATCCTCGGGAGGGGGGAAAGGGGAGAGGAGGGGGCCGGCCGCCGGAGGGGGAGGGGACGGCGGCGGCGCCGCCATTGCCGCGGTGAGGAGGTCGCCGGAGAAATCCGACAGGGTGCTACGGGGCGTGGTTTTGCGAACCGAAACTACCGGGAGAGAGAGGAGGGCAAGGGGAACTCAATCTCGGCCTTGGCGTGGCCGGGGAGAGCCTGCGCGGCCCGCTCCATGGCCGGCGGCCATGGAGCTCGCCGGAGCTCGCGGAAATCGGCCCTAGAGAGCACCGCGACGCTCGGAAGAAAGCCGAAAAGGTAGAGGAGGACGAGGCGCGCTCACCGACGCGAAGAAGGAGGGCGAAAACGGCTCGGACGGCGGACTTCGCGCGGAGGTCGCGGCGGCGGTTCACTGGAGTTTTTGGCGAGTTCTTGCGCGCTCAGGGCGAGAGCAGAGCCGGGGAGAGAGGGGAAAATGAGGAGAAGAGAGGCGGCTCGCACGCGGGGCTCTTCAAATGACCGAAGCGCGGGGGGGAAAGGGGATCGTGGGCGCGGGGGCTTCGGTCCGGGGCGGTTCCAACCGAGAGAGAGAAGAGCGGGGGCGACGGTTGGGGAAGAGAGAGCTGACAGGCGGGCCCGGCCTGTCAGCGGGGGAAGAGAGAGGGGAAGGGGGAAGGCCGGCTGGGCCGCGGCCCAGGAAGGAGATGGGGCGCGCGGGGTGGGTTGCTGGGCTACCAGGCCGAAAAGAGGAAGGGGGAGAGAGGGAAAGGATTTTCTTTTTTTTTTATACACAATTTCCAAATGAATTTCTTTTCTTCAAATATTTTCTTGAGCAAGATATTTTGGTTTTTAAAACAATCATCACAAAAGAAATGCTCCAGCATGAATGCAACATAAATGTTTCTCTAAGCTCACATTAAATTTTAATTTCTCCAAATTTATTTATTTTCCTATATTGAAAATGCTCACAAAATAAATTCATTTAAATTTAATTCATCTATTTGAAATAAATAAAATTTTTGGTGTTACACGGTCACATATATGTACAGTTTCTTACTGCAATATATGCAAATCTGCAACTATATATATATATATACTGTATCATATAAACTTTGTACTGTATGGTATGTTAGCACGAGATATACGTGACGACACGCAAATTATGATGCCGTGTACGTAAAATATATATAGTCGTGGCTTCTCGACGAAACTTGTGTTTTCATAGTCGAATCATGTATGCATCCCATTATATTGATATATATGAGGCTGATCGAGGGTGTGGTGCATGCTACAGCGGCACTACAACGACGGGTCACGCACGGTGTGGCATGCATGGCCTTCTCGATCGGTATGGTGTGTGGTCCCTAATAATTCCGAGAATGGAGAGCTGCGACGACTGGAGTACGTCTTTTGTTGATAACCATTTGCACGCAATTAGCTTAGCGGATGCCAACGTCCTCTACGATTTTATGTCGTGCATGGCGGCGGTTTGGCCCGCCTTTGGAGTGGATATTATATATTGGCCCTTGATACAGGTTTGAACAATGTGGTGAGTTAGTTGTGTGTTTCGCCGCGTAGCCAACTTCTGCTTTTTGGTATCGTTTTTGTACTCCATCTATATATGGATTCCGTGCCATAAAAAAAGGGTTTAATTAATTCTGACTAAATATTTAGGGAATAATATTCAAATTTAGTGCTTGCCTCGATCATTTGGAATATTGTTTGGAACACGAGACAGTTTTTTTTTTCTTTATCGTGTTTTTCCCGTGAATTTGAACTGCATCATCCTGTGAAATACCCGCACACTTCAAACAAGGCTTAGAATTTCAATGTAATTCTGAGGAGAGTACTTTATTTCTTGTGTTAACATATATGGAACTACAGTATCAGGTTACAAAGCCAAATGAAAAGCATATACTCCCTCTAGTCACAAAAACAAGTTTAGTACAAGATTTGGTGACGCCTCAAAACCAGAAACATTAATAACTTCTCAACTATTTAGATTGGAAACATCAAAGTTATATGTATAGGTTTATATCCGAACATATATATACTTGCAAATATTAAAAATTTGAATGATTTAAAGCTATAGCTACAAAAATATAATGGTCAAAGATACACATTGAGGATTGTGTAAAAATTCAAACATCTAATAATGGCTATCAAATCGTTAGAAAAGGTTAAAAAAAAGTAAGAGCTCAACCGTCATCCGGAACTGAACAACAAGATAATAGATATATAATTTCACAGGAGAGTCTTCCTACAACCTTGTTGAAATAACTTTTTTAGAATTTGCTTGTTACGCCCATATATATACCTGTCGTCCCTTTTAATGGTACGTACGTAGCAGGTTTGCTGTATTGCTCAAACATCTAAGAGGGTGAAATTGGACTAAAATATGAGCATATCATAAGTGATAATACATCCCTCTTTAAATAAATGATTGGCTTGATCTAGTGGTGCTGATAATTGGTTAGAAATATTGCATGCGCATGGCCTGACAAAGTGTCTGGATCAAGCACGTACGTACGCATTTGAAACCGATTCACTTAACTATGAGATTAAACTTCTAATCTATAGTATATCATATGAATATGGTCTATACATCTTATAAAAAGCAAACCTCACTAGGCGTACTATCTTTCGTGCAATGATCCATCCACACACCATCTGTACGTCGTGATTGCAAACGCGCAGGACATGGTCGTTTCTAGCTAGTCTAGTGTATAGCATGTATATACGTATATATGTACCTTCGGTTTGTTCATGTAGCTATGCACAAAAATTATCCGAAAGCTAGCTAGGTGTACGTGGTGGATCATTATAATAGGGCTTTGTTTAGTTCCTAAAAATTTTCTATCATATCAAATCTTTTGGACGTATGCATAGAGCATTAAATATAGATAAAAAATATAATTAATTATACCATTTAACTTTATTTGCGAATCGAATTTTTTTGAGGTAAGTTTTAGTCCATAGTTAAACAATAATTGCTAAATACGTACAAATGAAAGTACTATAGTAGTTGAATCCAAAAATTTTCGTGAATTAAACAAGACCTAGATTAGATTAGAAGAGAGGCATGCAGGCGACGCCAACGACCGGCCATATAATGATTCATGACCGGAAATAGCGTGTCGGAGGACAGATGGATTCATGTTGGCACAGGTAGTACACAATATATGCTCGTAAGTACAGGCGGCACGCGCACTGTTAGGACGATTTGCTAATAAACAAATTAAATGCATGCATCGCATTGATACATGGAGCACTACTCTCCCTTTTTAAATTGTTTTGATTTTTTTATTCGTTCATATATTTAAACATATTATTATTATTATTATTATTATTATTATTATTATATCTAGATACATAATAAAATGGGTATACTAAAAAAATCAAAACGACTTATAATTAATATAAAAAATAATTTTTTTTGAATTATTTATATTATGTGTAGTAGTAAATAAAAATAATGTGTAATGTTCAAATTAATTAATATAAATAATCGTCTCGTTGGACCGAATCCACTAGCCAGTATTATCAGTTTCTTATGTGTATCCATGTACGATCGATCCTGCTAGCTCAGCTCGATCGTCACTAGCACTAGGCTCCAAGACGTGCATGTGTGTGTTTGCAGGCTAAACAATAAAGAATATATATAATCCACGTGTGGCATAGATAATAATTATTGTTAGTTTATAATTACACGTCGCCAATTATTTGCTTTTTGAAAGCAAAAAATGGCTAGCAGTACATAACTAAACCATCGTTGAATTGAATGACTGAATCTGTCACGGCCCGCTCCTTACTGGATTCGCTGCTATTCAAGATTAATTAGTTCTCGAGATCCGCCGGCTGATAACGAGAGCAGTTTATTATTTGTTAATTTGTGTCCGCCAATGCAGAAGAATGTTGGCTCCAAGCTGCAGTATATACAAGGCCCAAAACAGTGAGTTGTTGTTCCTTGCATTGTGTTTGGGCTGCTGGCGCCGGCCCATAACTGATCCAAGCAAAGCAACGATTTTCCGACAGCTGACAGTGAGGAGCTTTCAGGGCTGAACTGCTGCCCACCAGGGTTCGCGTCACATTAATGGACGCTAGACAAGGGTGACGGGGCACAATTAATTCCGTTCCCGAAAATATCTTGAAAAGGTGATCACGAACCAGAAAAGCTCAATTACAACTACTGATCAACAATGCTAATACTATTGATGGTAGTGCTACAAGTGTACTCACTGTTTTGCATAGTCTATATTAGAGAGGTTATCACACGAAACCAAACCGAGGCAAATTGGAGAGGTTATCAGTGGTGTTACCCCATCATATATACTCCTTTTATCTCAAATTATAAGTTATTTTAATAATCTTATAAAGTTAAATCATCTCAAGTTGACCAAATTTATATAATAAGATAACAATATGTATGATACCAACTAAGTATTATTAGGTTCTTCAATAATTATATTTTCATAGTATATCTATTTGATGTCATAAATTATTGTAATTTTTTCTATAATTTTGGTTAAACTTGAGAGACTTTGAGCCTTTAAGATTCTTGGAATTACTTATAATTTGAGATGGAGAGAATATAATATAAAAAAACATAAATGGTGAAAACGAGAACAAGCTACTGGCTAACTACTTGATGGTAGTACTTACAAGTGTAGAACCCAGCTGCCAAGTGGAGGTGGTTTGTGGTCATATTATTCAGGCCTTGTTTAGTTTCACTCAAAATCTAAAAACTTTTCAATATTCTTCATCACATCGATTCTTACGGTACATATATACATAGAGCATTAAATATAGGTAAAAAAGAATAACTAATTATACAGTTTGCCTAATTCAATAATTACCAAATACAAATAAAAACGCTACACTAGCCGAATCCCAAAAAACTGTAGCAGTGCATTTTCGTTTGTATTTGATAAATATTATTCAATCATGCACTGTGTAATTAGTTATTATTTTTATCTATATTTATTACTCAATGCATATGCCGTAAGATTTGATGTAATGGAGAATATAAATTTTTTTTATAAATTTTTTTGGGTACTAAACAAGACAAAATTCAGTGGCGGATCCGAACATCAGACTGATTGTGGTCGCCAAGAGCAAGAGCAAATAACTATGGTACGGAAGATACGTATGTGTATGAATGAATAGCTTACGCGAGGCACTCGTCAGGGGTGACGTATATACCTACGCGCGCGCAGCGGCCGGACCCGCACGTCAGAGGTCGGCTTATCTTATCTCCCAAGCCATAAGGCGTCGCCGTCGACGTCGACGACCGCGCGCCTTGCTGGACACATCCGATCCCCAGGCCGGCCCGGATGCATCATCGATGGATCCATACCATGCATGAGTCAGATCGGAATCGGATCCCGGCAGCTAGCTTAGCGCAAGCGCTACAACACAAGCTCAAGCTGCATCCTCCGGTCGTACGTTCCGCTCCCCTAGCTTCAATTCTTACCGTCGGCATCGGCGGGACGGCGACGGCCTAGCTACTGGCCGGCCGGCCGGCCGGCCTGGGATGATGCTTCGTGCTTGATCGGCGAGCTTCATTCCTGCTCCTGCCTGCCATTTCCACATATGCATATGATTGCCGTTTCCACATTTCTAGCAATCTTGCTGGGCCTCGCCTGCTGGCAGGCAAACAGTATTTTTAGCTATAGTTTTTCAGATCAACGAATAGATCGACTCATAAATAATACATTGCATTGCATGCGCTATGCGTGTGCGTGTGCATCGTCCGATCCAGCGCGATTGATCACTCATCAGTCCGCCGGTCTCCGGCGGCATCTCGGCAGCGGCAGGCTCCAAAAAGATATTTCCACGCAGGCCCCCGGGACATGCGGGAGGGATACTACACACATTTTTGGTCTTCGGCAGCTCCCTGTTCCCGCGCGCGGGAGCATCAGCATCACTGCCTGCTGTCTGTCTGCAAATGCTACAAAATCACTTGATTGCACGCTCCATAGTAGGACCCACATGCATAATCCTAATTAATAGGATCCACAAAATTAGCCCTTTTCTAGGTACTAGTACTAGTACGTACTACCCCTTCATTCTTTCCTCCGTCCAAGAGAATTCTATATTTAAACCAAGTCAGTTTTTATCTTAGGTTTAGTTAAAATTTATAGAAAATAATTTATTTAAATACAATTTTATGGTTCTATCTAATAATACTTATTATGCACTACCATAAATATGAGTATTTATATACAATTGACCAAGTTCGAAGTTGTTTGATTTCTTCAGAAAGCGAGAATTAATTACCTAGGAATAACATGTTTCGAGAGAATATCTTATTAGCATGTTTTTCATTAAGAACAAAGGAGTGTTGCAATGATATATATGTGAAGCGAGTGGCAACTCGTCGATCACCGAAACGAAGAATGATTTCAGGAGCAGACACACAAACGCGCGGGTAGGTGGTAAGCTCCAAAAGATATTTCCAGGCAGGCATGGGCGGACCCAGCGCCCGGCGACCCTGGGCACCTGCCCGGGCTCTGCTCGGTGACAGGACATTAGCAAATAAAGCCCTTTGTTTAGTTTCCAAAAAAATTAAGTAGCTATGAATTTAGGTCCTATTTGGTTTAGGGAGTTATACTTTAACTTTCATCATATTGAATGCTTAGATACATGCATAGAGTACTAAATATAGACTATTTACGAAACTAAAAACATAGCTAGAGAGTAATTTGCGAGACGAATCTTTTAAGCCTAATTAGCCCATGATTAGACAATAATTGACAAATAAAACAAAAATACTATAGTACCTGTTAAACTTTAACACCCCCAACCAAACACCCTCTTATATAATGTATATTGAAATCCTTTTTAGCAATTAAACATAAAATTAATTTTAGTGGGCATGTTTATTTTCTAGCTACAAATTGCTACCATTTATGATTCCCATAATCTATTTTTTTATAAAATCTAATATATGATGACTAAGGGCTTGTTTGGATGTCTATATAGCCACCTTAATCCACGTGTGTTAATCTATCCTAACACATATGTATTAAGGTAGATACATGAGCATCTAAACAAAGCTTTATATGGAACACCATGTGTTTTTCTTAATTTAAATATGTTAAACCTTAGTTCTTTGAGTACATTTAAATATTTATTTATATCTATTATTCATAATATATATGCTTAAATTGACATGTAATTATCATATGCTGATATTGGAACTCAACATTCGCAATAGCACCCGCTATTCATGATCCACTATCTCAACATCAATTCACTACCAACATGTTATCCTTTATTTACCGTAACATTCGCCCAGGCTCTACAAAAATTCTGGGTCCGCCACTGCAGGCAGGCCCTGGGGCCATGGGGGACTGACAACAACGAGCGAGCACCTTTCCAGACTTAGGCCTTGTTTAGTTGGCAAAAAAATTGGTTTTTTGGCTACTGTAGCACTTTCGTTTTTATTTGACAAATATTGTCCAATCATAGAGTAATTAGGCTCAAAAGATTCATCTCACAAATTACAGGTAAACTGTGAAATTACTTTTTATTTTCGTCTATATTTAAAGCTCCATGCATGCGACTAAAGATCAATGTGACGGGGAATCTTGAAAAAATTTTGCGAACTAAGGCCTTGTTTAGATGCAAAAAGTTTTTGGATTTTGACACTGTAGCATTTTCATTTTTATTTGACAAACATTGTCTAATTATGGAGTAACTAGGCTTAAAAGATTCGTCTCGTGATTTACAGATAAACTGTGCAATTAGTTATTCTTTTTATCTGTATTTAATACTTCATACATGTGCCGCAAGATTCGATGTGATGGGAATCTTGTAAAGTTTTGGGTTTTTGAGTATACCTAAACAAGGCCTAAGGCCTTGTTTAGTTCACCCAAAAACCAAAATTTTTTCAAGATTCTATGTCACATCGAATCTTGCGGCAAATGCATGAAATATTAAATATAAACGAAAACAAAAACTAATTACACTGTTTGCATGTAAATCACGAGATGAATCTTTTGATCCTAGTTAGTCCATGATTGAATAATATTTGTCACAAATAAACAAAAATGCTACAGTAGCGAAATCTAAAAAAATTTTGCATCTAAACAAGGCCTAAACAAGGCCTGGCAACTCCATGTTCCCGTGCGTGGGAGCATCACTGTCTATCTCGTCGTAATGATATGACCACACTTGATTGCACGCTTCATATATAGGACTCACATGTATCTAGTCTACTACTACCTCCATTCTGTTTTTTAGGTGCGGCTAGACATGAAACTGTCTTCCAAACTACACTTTAATCATTTATTTATATTATATTATATTACATTATATTATTTATATTTATTATGATCGGATAGTACATTTAATTAACAATCTAACAAAATCAAGTTTTATAGTATAATAAGTAAAATTGTTACATTATTGGTGAAAGATTTTAAAGTTTGACTCTATTCCCTTAGGATTATATTTAGGTAGTACGGTACTACTATTCCCTTAGTTTTTTATCCGTTTCAAAAAGAGATATAGTTCTATATTTCAACTAATTTTTTTTTTAATTTTTTACTAAGTTTGTAGAAAATAATAAATTCAATAGGAAAATACATCCCATGGTTCATCCAACGATACTTATTTATTAGTATCATGATACGATTATTTTCTTTTGTACATACAATTGATCAAGATCAAAGTTGTTTGATCCTTCTAAAGCGAGAAGACAAAATGGCTAAGGATAATTTTTAGTACTAACAGTTAGTCCGGACCCTAGACCATTGTTAGCCCCACCCCTGTATATATTTTGCAGCCGAAAAGCCCGGTGTAGTATTGTAGTGGCACATCCATGTCGTTTGGAAAGAAATTAGAAAGGGGCGGCCACTATGTCCTTTGGAAAGAAATAAATAAAAAAGGGGCCACTGATCAGATAGTAGCATTTACCTGCTTGTCCCCAACCAATAATTGCCTATCTCGATCGGGACATACTATGTATATATATGATGATGATGATGATGCCGACTACTAGTTGTAAAGCATCGATCATGCAAATCTAGTGCACAAAGGTTGTTCCAACAGGGAGCACTATGTCTATATATACTACTTTATTTATTGTTATATAAGAAGACGAGAGATCATATCATATCAGATACTATAGCGGTACGTCTGGCTACGCTACGCTTGCTAAAAGGATCTCGGTAGCTTGCTAAAAGGATCTCTTGGACCGACCGTTATCTAGATAAACCAGTGGCCCCCGGACGTGTGTGGTCACCGTAGCCCACCATTCGTCCTTGGGCACGCATCAACAACACGTACGCTCGAGAATCACATGCACACTCAGCTTCGCATCGACGCTTCCTCGATCGGTTGGTACGGCATATAGCCTCTTCAGAGTTCAGTCGGTGTTTTATTAAGAGAAGATTAGTGTTTGACAATAGCTTTTAATGCTGCCGAAGGTATACCTATACGCTACCACATTCTACGTATATAATTATATATACGCACAAGCTTTTGCAACCAAGACATAAATTGCTTAGTTCGATAACTTGCATGTTGAAAAAAATAGATAGTGGAGTTTAGTTTTATAGGAGTATAATACCGATGTGTCAAGCTCACAACTTTCAAATGCCATATAGTCTACTTCTTCAATAGTACGTTAGGAGCTTGGATTAATTTCCACCTTCACGATCCTTTTCTTGATTTTAGCCAGGGACCATGCTATCTGAAAAACCCCAAAGTCTAGGTGGTTGATACGACATATGTGTACGGAGACCATCGTATATTGCCTAAAAAATCCAAATAAAATCAAATGTGGATATAGCATATATAGCTATATAGATACAAAATAGCATGTGACGTCGATAAATTAACCGTACTAATAAGATGACACCTTACATGATACATACATATATCTATAAGAAAATGACGTTAGTTGAATTATAAACAAATCTATAAGAAAAAAAAAGAGCATCCATATGAAGCACTAAACGAGGCATGTGAGAGCGTCTGTCGTATTAAGAGAAAAATAGCACGCGTTTAGTGGAAATTGAAAAAAAATTCTCTATTTCCAGTAACGGCGGTTCAAAAGCTATTTCTTGTAGTTTTTCGGACGGACGGAATCGCGGCCTCGACCTCGAGTCCTCCAGCCGGCGACGTTTAAAAGATCTGCCGACGTGGATGTCCATGCCGCCGGCACGCCGCGTGCCGACCAGCAGGCAGTTCCCAGTTCAGTTACCACCACCACAGAGAGTCAAACCAGTACCTGGCGAATGGGAGCGCGCGACGTCGCCTCCATCCACCCACCGGCCGGTCAGCTCAGTCCCCTCCCCGCCCCGATCTACCGCCGGCCGTCGCGCTCCTTCGTACGACTGCCTTCCCGCCCATCCATCCCATCCCCTCCCCCTCGATAATAATATCTCCCGCCTCCCGCCCTCCGCCGCACCTCACCTCCCAACCGTCCCCAGCGTGCGTGACGCTGACGGCGGCATCCGGCCGGATCCGCATCCATCCACCCGACAAAACCGCCCGCCGCTAGGCCGCTAAGCTTCCCTTCCACGTCTCCGCAGAGCCCAATCGCCTCCGCCGCTGCGAGTTCAATCGGTGCATGGTCGCAGCAGCAGCAGGTCCTCCATGAAGGTGCTCTGCTCCGCCTGCGAGGCGGCCGAGGCGCGCTTGCTCTGCTGCGCCGACGAGGCCGCCCTCTGCGCGCGCTGCGACCGCGACGTGCACGCCGCCAACCGCCTCGCCGGCAAGCACCACCGCCTCCCGCTCATCCCGCACGCCGACGTCTCCGCGCCCAACTGCGACATATGCCAGGTACGTAGAACCGTACACGTGGTACAAGAAAAAGAGGATATTTTGCTGCCCTGCTCTGTCCACCGGCAATTCTAGCTAGCTGACGGCTACCTCCCGCCGCCGGCGGCTCTCCAGGAGGCCCACGCCTACTTCTTCTGCGTGGAGGACCGCGCGCTGCTCTGCCGGGCCTGCGACGTGGCCGTGCACACGGCTAACGCCTTTGTCTCCGCGCACCGGAGGTTCCTCCTCACCGGCGTCCAGGTCGGCCTCCAGCCCGACGCCGCCGCAGACGCTGACGACCCGAACCCACCCACCGCCGCCGCGGCATCGGATCCCCTCCAAACGCCCCCGCCGCCCGACAGGAAGGCTGCAGCGGCCGGCGGCGGTAGCCCGGCGCCGCTCTACAGCGACGATGACATCGACTGGGCGCCCGGCGCGGACGCCGGCGCCGGCGTCGGCCTGCCGGACTGGGCGCTCGTCCACGAGCAGTTCAGCGCCCCGCCGGTGACCAGGCCCGCGGACCCGGCGCTCGCCAGAACGCCCGCTTCGAAGCGCAGCCCCCGGCGGTCTCTCGCCGCGGCGTTCACCGTCCAGAGTGGCGGTGGCCTTGCGGGGGGCTTGCCGGACTGGCCACTCGATGAGTTCTTTGGCTTCTCCGAGTACAGCGCCGGTCTCGGCTTCGCAGAGAATGGCACGTCCAAGGTCAGTACTCAATATGCCGCAATGGTCACTGAATGTCTGAGGCCTTGTTTAGTTCGTAAAAATTTTCAAGATTTCCCGTCATATCGAATCTTTGGTCGTATGCATGGAGTATTAAATAAAGATAATAATAAAAACTAATTACACAGTTTACCTGAAATTTATGAGATGAATCTTTTGAGCCTAGTTACTCCGTGATTGGACAATGTTTGTCAAATAAAAACGAAAGTGCTACAGTAGCCAAAAAACCAAAATTTTGCCAACTAAACAAGGCCTGAATGAAAGGATACTGGCTAATTTGTTTCAAATTTATCTGCATAGTTTACTTGCCAAGTAATTTCCACAGCAAATTCAGTATCTTTCAGCATAATCGTGATGTAAGCTTGCTGAAATTTAGGCAACTGCCAGCCACATACATGTTTCTGATCACATACAGAGCAAGTTCTGTTCACGGCCAAATTCTGAACATCTGACAATGCTAATCCTCCAACCTGACAGTGCTCCGTCTTCCATTGGCAGGCTGACAGCGGGAAGCTGGGGAGCACCGACGGCTCCCCGGCCGGCCGGTCGTCGTCCGACGCGTCCCAAGACTTCTTCGGACAGGTGCCAGAGTTCCACCAGTGGTCCGTGCCGGAGCTCCCTTCCCCGCCCACGGCCTCGGGGCTTCACTGGCAGGGCGGCCCGCGCCACGGCGCGACGACCACCACCGACACCAACACGGCCGCCGTGTCCGTGCCGGACATCTCGTCCCCGGAGAACCCATTCCGCTGCTACGCCGCCACCGCCGCTGGGCAGCCGCCGGCGAAGCGCCGGAGAAGATGTTGACGTGACAAGTAGGGGAGATCGAGTGTGTCTTCTTCCAGTACTGGAGTGGCGTAGGCTTTGCAAAAAAACAAAAACTTTCTGGTGTGTACTTCCATGGTGACGTTGTATCTAGCTCGTAGGCAAAGTGCAGTGCTAGGATGCTACTTGTAGGTAGGAGACGATCGAGGGATCAGGGCAGCTTGGAGAAGACGAAGCAGACAGAGATAACTACTCTACTAGTTGTAATTTCTTGTTGTTGAGCATGATAAGTTAGCTGTAAACTATGTACTGGGGTACGCTTGTTGTGTTAGTTTGGCTCGTGCTGTCAGGAAAATGAAAAAAAAAAAACAAGTAGAAGATGGAAATAAAACGGTGACTTGGGCTACAATCGACTGCACACCAGGCAGCGGGTGCCTCTGCAGCCTACATGGGCCGTGTTTGGGACATTTTGTTGGGCTGTTTCTCAGTGGGCCAAAAGCATAGCTTCTTAGGGCCTTACTTTTTGCAAATTAACCAGGATGGGCTGTTTCTCCGCAGGGAGGAGCTTCTTGGGCTTCTTCTCCTTCCAGGCCCAAGCGTCTCTCAGTCTCTGTCGTTTCTCCGCACGAGAGGCCGCCGCTTCATGACACATCGCCCCTCTCAAGCCGAGATCCCTCTCCCATCACGAGCCTTCCGTTGAAACCTGTTTCCAGTGTGTCTGATATACTCTAAAAAATAATGATATACTCCCATTCTCACTTTCCGACAAGTCAAACATCTCTAACTTTATCCAAATATATAAAAATGATAATATTTTTAATGGACAATTAGTATTATTAGATAAATTAATAAATATATTTTTATAATAAAATTGAGTAAGAGATACAAGTATTACTAATATTTTCTATAAACCTAGTCAAATGTAAAGAAAAGTTTGATCAGAATAACACTATATAACTATTCCTATATTTTTTTTAGAACGGACACTACTACAGAATGAGGCATTAGTCGATGCCCAAAATCGTCAAAAACCTCGGCCTTTTTGCGGACCGGGGTTAAACCTCAGCATTTAATTTTTGATGTGGTCTATTCATTTTATTATAGGCAAAGCTTAATTATAAAGCTAAGCCTCTAATTTTTATTTATATATGCTTAATATGCGTGTAATATAAATATATTATTGTATCAGCAAAAAATATGTATTGAAAAACCTATTATTATTATATAAAAACAATAAACAGAACCGAAGAAGTGAACCCAAAAAAAAGAAATCCTTTAACACCGGTTGGTAAGGTTCCTGCAACCGGTGTTAAAGGGGGGCTTTAGCCCCGGTTCTCGAACCAGGACTAAACCGGAAGGGCAGCACCGGCTCGGGAACCGGGGCAACAGGCCCTTCCCAACCGGTGCTAATGGCCGAACGTGCAGCAGTGGAGGGATCGTGAAGAAACATTGCACCGCATCCTGCTCTTTGGTTTCCGCAACTTACCGCTTGTCTCCCCTGCTGTTTTGAAACATGGGACGCCTAAGGCCAGTCTCAATGCATAGTTTCATGACACAGTTACCAAGATTATAAACTAAGTAACCGAGCCACAGGAGTTTCATGCGGATGAAACTCCTCTCTTATCTGATGAAACTCTTTCATTTAATGACCCTGCCAAGTCAGCAATTTTGCTTATGTGGCACTCTATTTAATGTGCATGACACTCTCATGAAACATGCATTGAGACTGGTCTAATCACACCATGGGAGGGGAGATGTTGCGGGATGATGAGTATCACGACAAGCTATCTTTTGCCACGATTAGATGCCAAGTCTTGCGATGGGCTACAGAGAGAAGAGCACACATGCAACTGGCTATCCGAGTGTGCCTATCATGTGTGGCTCCTGAATTCTCTGCTGAGATGGGTGCCAACTTGGTGGAAAGTAAGAGAAACAGTACTTTCTCTGTATAGGATTTTAAAAAAATGGCTATCAAAGTGACCTAGCTGATTCGACGAGGTGTTGGTGACATTGTCAATGATGGTGACGTGGCCGACAATAGTTTGATCTAGCAATGGAGCCCGACAAATGTGTCCAAATGACCATCAAGGATCTTTAATGATGCCCAGTGTTGTAGCAGGAGGTCGAGTGCCACAGCGCGAGAGGAAACCTCTAGTCACATTTCAATACGAGAGGTGCCGTTGGGACTTTCACATATTCGAAAAGAGATAAGTAAAACTTAACATACAACAATAGCATCCTACACACATGATCATAAATATGGGACTTTCAAAACATAAAACGGACGCACACATCCATATATTGGCAGAGATCATTTGCTAGATCTAGAGATAGAGATCATGTGGCCTCTATGAAGCCACGCATCGTTAATGAAGACCAGTAACTTTACCACAACTTTGACATTACAAAAAAATGCGGACAACAATCTGCATCTTAGGGTGTCCCCAACAATCTATATACGAGCTAGCTGACGTTGAATTCTCGCTAACGTAGAAGAGAAAGAGGGCTAAAAAAGTTGACACTAGCGATGAGCTAGTTCCTCGCTAGGCATTTTGGCCTGGTTTAGATACACCCAAAATTTTACAAGATTCCCCGTCACATCGAATCTTACGGCACATGTATGAAGTATTAAATATAGACAAAAAAATAACTAATTGTACAGTTTACTTGTAAATAACGAGATGAATCTTTTAAGCCTAGTTACTCCATAATTAGACAATGTTTGTCAAATAAAAATAAAAATGCTACGGTGTCAAAATCCTAAAACTTTTTGTATCTAAACAAGGCCTTTGTTTGCCCTGAGGGCATCTGACACACCGCACGAGGTCCTACTCTCTCTACGCGGCTCTCTCTCCACTCCTCACCTTATGTTAGGATGCTACGTACTAAAGAAAAATCTAAAAATAGTACTCATATTTGTTTGGATAGTACGGTGTGCTCTACATATAACGGTTGGGTAGATGAATTGCTGTGCTAGTTCTTGAGACGACGGAGGGAGTATATTGTTGAGGACGCCCTTATGCTCAGAAAAGGTATTCTCGAGAGTTCTTCAAAGCCTTTGCTGGATCCTCGGAGATTGTATTATTAATTGCGCGCATGCACGTTGTGGCATGCATGCGTCGAGTTCAAGGAGCAACAACGACATGCTTAGATGGGAAGTTTTCTAGCGTGAGGTCGGACTAAAGTTTTCCGGACGGGCCAGGCCTGATGGGCACGAACGGGCACAACCCTAAAAAGCACGGCCCGAGAACGACACGGCCCGGTGTTCTTCGAGCCCGTGCCTAGCAAGGCCTGGTGCCGTGCTCATTCCTCGTAGTGCCGTGCCTGGGCTCCAACCTTAGTATGGTGGCACTAACAGGCACGACACGACTATGCACAGTGGCCCATTGTGCTCATGCCTGGCCGTGCCGTGCCTGATCGTACCCGTGCCAGTGTCGTGCCGGGCGGCCCATTTGGCAACGGACATCAACGAGGACAATTGCGTCTCCGGAGCCCCGTCGTGGTTACGACGGCAAAGTGCAGCTAGTAGGCTAGCAGAGCCTGTAGACACCGAAGGACCTGCTGCTGTGATGCTCTACCCAGTATACGTTTGGACATGCATGGAGCCAGCAGTGGGGCTAGGGGGGCTCTAGCCCCCTACCACTGGTGGGTCAGTGGAGTTCTTAGTGCTTTTTTATGTATAAGGTAGGATGGGCTAATACCTTTATTTTTTATGATATATTTTATAAATTTCATTCTTGATTGATGTTTTTAATATAAAACTACTTCAAACCATTATTATTTTTTGTTTTGAGAAGTTATAATAGATAGCTAAGTCAATGTAGTACTTTTATTCAGCCCCTCTTAATTTTTTTTCTAGCATCATCCCTGCCATTGGATGGATGGAGCCCCTGATCGAGTTCCTGGTCCGGGCACCTGCTCCAAGCATAGTTCGTCGGAAACCATTGCCTCTGACTTCATAAAATCAAAACATGCACATACGTTGCTGATTGAGATCGTCCCTAGATAGTTGTGATGCTTTCTGCATCATTATTGTTTGTTTATTTACTTTTGTCGTGCTCACTCCATCCCAAAATAAGTGTGTCCTAGATATTTAATAAAACAGTTTAAGAGAGAATACTACTACTACATATATAAAAGACGCTCACCTGCATGTAGTAGTGACGTTCACCTGCATGATTAAAAGGAGAATTGCTTGATAAATACTGTACTAACAGATGACAATAATGTGCCTTCCAAATCCATCTGTCTATTTACTGCAAAGTTGTTCCTATGTCCCCAAATTATTTGGATTCACTACTACATAAAACATTTACGAGGCAGATGTTTTTTTTTTATTTTTGGAGGCAGGCAAGGTCAACCGCCTCCAATGAAAGGTCACGGTTCAAGACGGAATAACGGAGGCGGTTGCCTTTGCCCGCCTTGGTTAATCTATTTATGGAGGCAGGTACCTTAGAAACACCCGCCTCAATAAAATCGATCAACAAATACAAAAAAAATCCATGAGCCCATTGGCTAGCCCATCTAGGATTGCAGCGCTGCCGCCGGACCGGCCGATCCACCACAGGATCCCCCACCAGGAGGAGCGCCACCACAGGATCCGGCTGATCCACCACCAGATCCGCCTTGTGGAGGAGCGCCACCGCCAGATCGGGCTGCTGCACCACCAGATGTGCCACTAGGAGGAACACCGCCGGTGGATCGGGCCGTTGTACCACTGAATCAGCCACTAGAAGGAGCGCCTCCGCCGGATTTGGACGCGTGGGGGAGGAAGGCACCGCCTAAGCCTGTTGCAATGCTGCGTGGGTGAGGAGGTTGCCGCCATGCCCGTTGTGTCGTTGACAAGGAAAGAAGGAGGGGAGGCAGTGGCGCCCCAACTGGATCCGCCTGGGTGCACCCCAACCGGATGCACCGCTTGTGCGATGATGGACGAGGCAGTAGGGGCATGCAGCCACCGCCGCCCCATAAGGCCATAATCCATGGGCCACTACCGTTGGTGGGGCTTGCCCCGTGCGCCATCGAGAGAGGAGAGGCACAAGCCATTGAAGGAGGAGAGGGAAGGCTAGAGTGGAGAGGGAGCTCGCCATGCCTGCCTGCTGCCTGTCAGCGTTGCAATCTAAAGGAGAGGGGAGGGAGGCGTGAGCACCGCTCGGTGGAGAGGAGAGGGGGCGCAAGGAAGAGGAGTGGAAGGGGCGGGCGACATGAGGAAGAGGAGGGCGCTACTCGAGATGAAACAGAGTCGCTCGGGTGCGGGTGGATGAAGGGGTATATATATATATATATATATATATATATATATATATATATATATATATATATATATATATATATATATATATATATATATATATATATATATATATGTGTGTGTGTGTGTGTGTGTGTGTGTGAGAGAGAGAGAGAGAGAGAGAGAGACCGTGGGTCGCTGCCTGCTTCTCCTTTGGTATGTTTTTGTGTCCATGATAAGTGGACCCCGAGTGGCCACCAGCCTTGCTTCCGAATTGTTGACGTGGAGTAGCACGTGAATCGTCCTAGCGGAGCATCCACGGATACAGTTATTTTATAATGACTGGCTCTATTAGTGGATTATTCCTTTCCACACGACGTCTCTTCCACATTTCTCTTCGTTTCGCGCTCGCATGTGTGCAATGGAGATGCCTAAGTGAGCAACAAGTCTAAAATTCTCCAACAGATTGTTGTTTGTCCAAGCATGTAGCCATTCACAACATGCGTGACCTTGAAGATTTGAGGAGCTGCGGCAGTAGCCATAGCAGCAGGTTACATGTGAGTGTGACTCCTGCAGCAGGTGGCAAAAGAGCAGCGAGATAGCTACTGCAGCACCAGGATGATTAGCAAAGTTCATGGTGAAGTTGGGTTTGGCATCCGGCGCCATGCGACTGGACTCAGCGGCTTTCGAGAAGTTTGACTCAATCTTTGGTGGACCTTCAAGGTGTTGTTTCAGTTGATGCCTTTGTCTTGGAGGTATAGGAGGTAGAGATTGAGGAGCGCTTAGGTGTCTAGCTGACCCCATTGCACTCTCAATGTTGTGTTTTGTGCCGTGTAATATCATCTTAATGTTCCTCTCGGATCCCTATTGTTCAGTAACTCTCATTACCAGTAGTAGGTTTATAACTTATTAACTCTATTTTCTCTTAATGAAAAACGTGCTAAGGCATGGTCATGAAAAATGATTAGCAAAGTGGTTAGCTTCACACACAGCAAGATAGCGAAGGGTTATGGGAAAATGTTCCCTTTGCTTTAGAGCTCATTTTCAGGTTGCTCCAGGAGTACAACTTTGTATATAGGCCTTTCCTCTAGAAAGTTCTTTGCCACTTCATTCCAATCCCAACAATGAGAGAAAGCCTTTCCGACCGAATGTGATTCCTATGCTTTTCCTCTGATCCGAGCTCACCCGAACATATGTACTCTTATGTCTTGTTGTATCCTTACACTTTTGTTTCCTTCTATCTATATACTATACACATATCTAAAGATACAAAAAAAAACGCTGCCAAAAGAATGATTATATTCTCAGAACTTCTAGTTAATTAAGCATTTATTATTTTGCAGCCAGACCCTAATATAATGTGAAGCCGACGGCGCATATATATATGCAAACAATTTCCTGCGGCCTTTAATAATTTTCCAATAGCGCAGCGGACAGCAGATCGATCGACTGACCAGTCTGATACCTAATAAACCTTTTGTCTCCGGCAAGCTCATCTCATACAAAGTTGGAAGCAAATTCTTCCTGAAAGAGCAAACGTTGGGATGACAAAATATCATTGATTATTAGTGTCACATTACTGATATATTCAATAATAAGAAAACTAAAATATTCACTTGTCTAGCAGCCTGTGCAGTACAATATTGTCCTTCATTTCCTTGTCTCCCCTGATTCCCTTTATATCCTCAGTACATTCATTCAGCTCAGGATTCTGTTCCTTTGTTCGGCTTTAGCCATGCTGAAACCTTAGAATGGTGCACTTTTAAAATGACGACAATTTGTCACCTCAATATATTTGTCATGGCAGTGGGATGCAACCATGTAATTGTAACTATATAACGCCGACATTATATATATGACCAGCATATATACTCTATTTTTTTTACCTACATTATTTATCAAACCACTATATTTGCCTCTCTCTCCTTTTTCCATTTCTGCATTCATTATTTGACCAGCATATACTCTCTATTTTGTATACCCCACGTGAATGAGATTCCACATCTGGCCAATAATGTAACCTGAATAGTTGGATGGCCTGTCTTTTCAGGGTGTAGGTCGGCAATATCTGCTTTCATGTATAAAAATGCCATGAACTTTGCATGTAGTAACCGGCGCATGCATGACTCTGAATTTACTAAAACTAATTAAAGATTAAACTTTCTGTACACATCAAAGAGGGGAATATATTTCAAAATTATCCAAACTAAAAAGTAGCTTGCGAAAGAGTGCCCTAGCTTCCAAGAAAATTTACTCTCAAAATAAAGTTTTTATTCTACTAGTTTTGTCCTAAATCAAACCATCTTGTTTATCCAAGTTTAACATCAACATTTATAGACATATTCTCTCCATCCCAAATGAAATCAACTTATAGAGTCGTTCTAAGTCGAACTATTTTAACTTCGGCCATATTTATAAAGAAGAGCACCACTATTATTATTATATTCAAGACACCAAATCAGTGTCACTAAATACATTATGAAATATATTTTTATATTATACTTATTGGATGTCATAGAAGTTGTCATCTTTTTCTATAAAGTTGGTCAAATTTTTAAAATAGTTAATTTGATTTTGGTGATTCTAGAAACTGATTTATTTTGGTTCAGATAGAAATACAATGAAAAATATTATATCTTTATAATTAATCCAATGATGCTTAGAAATTGATTTATTTTAATAAACTTTACTCCATCTGATGATTATTATGCATCATAAAGTAATAGTATTTTTTATTATATAGTTGATTAAATTTTCAAAAATGACTTTTCAAAAAGCAAGATGTGCAGTTCTTTCAGTAAGGAGGTAGTTGTTGACATAGGACAAAACTAAAGTGTGTTTTTTTTTAACAGAGCGCATGAACCTTGGCCTTGGCTTTTTTAGGCTCGTCCTGTACAACCGATGCCGAGGTTGTGTGGCGAGCAAAGGCGATTCCGGCTGGGATCCTTGTGATCTTTCCCGGACACTGCCACGCCCATTCCTTTGTTATCTGGGCGCAAGTTGCTTGGCGGCCGCAGATTCATCGTGCTAACCATTATCGAACGCCACGAATTCTGAGAGCACAAAACAAAAGTGGATTCGAAGGTAGCCGGGACCTCTAAAAGGTCAGCACCTTTGTACTTGTTCGTTGTATGTAACATATGCATGGCTTTAATCAAAAGTGCAGAAATTCTTTCGTGACACCGCCCGTACAAGTGTTAGCTCGCTCGGCACATATATAAACATGTGATGATATGATCGATGCACCATGCATGTCAATGGATGCCATGAAAAATGCACCATATCTTGTGTTTTTGGTTTGTTCTAAGTCAACCGTAAAAAAAACGTGCACAGAAGTATATTATGTGAAAATGACATAAAAGTTGAAAAATGAAAATTCATCCAAAAACATTATTATATATGTGACGTTATAAAAAATGGAAATTGGAACAACCAAAGTTCATTTCAAGACACACTTATGGCCGCTGTATGTACAGTTGAGATTCAAACTCATTTTTCAAAAAAATAGAAAATCATAGGAAAATATTAAATTTTGGGCCGGGGTGCATAACACTAGATGATTCTGCCTTTTCTAGCTAGCCCTGACGTCTCTAGCACTGTATCCTGGACACTCGGTTGTCATCATAACAGTGTATGATGAATTGATGACCACATGATGAGGGGCTTTCAACGAGATGCACATAGGTAGCTGCCTAGCTGGTATATCCTGAGCAATTGTGGCACATCAAGGACACGGGAGCAAAGCTGCCGCTTGTCTCGTGTTTAAGTGTGGCTTGGACCCTGTTTGGATCTCTATAGATAGTAGTTATTTGCTAGTAATAATTATCTCTTTTGAATCCAAACAGGTATAGTAATAGACTAGCTAATTATTAGCTTGACCTTTACATAACAACTATCTCATTAGTTGAACCAAATCAGATGATGAGTTATTAGCAAGATAACATTATCAAATAGTCAATCCAAACAGAAATGCACGAGGGATAACATGTGCCGTTTTGGAGGGATTTTTTCTGCTTCATCATTGCTCTCTCCCTGCCCCAAGGTAACTGATAATTTAGTTGTTTAAAGTCGAATAATTTATAGAAAAATACATCAAGATTCATGACACCAAATATGAATAATATGATAAAAAATATAATATATAAATCTAATAATACTTATTTGGTATTGTAAATATTAGTAGTGTTTTATAAACTTAAACATTCAAAGTTGCAATGGTTGTTGTCAAAAAAAAAAGTTGCAATGGTTTAACTTAGGACAAACTAAGAACATCATCAGTTATTTCCAAACATGCCCTAGAGTTGGCCCATCATGAATCTAGTGCATGCCTATATATATGACAAGTGGTCCCAGTTATAACATAATACTATATATTCTCCAACGGAAAATTATAAGTGTACCACAAGACTTCCACACCATCTACTCAAAGGCAACACTTTAATAATATCTACAAAGTTGCCATTCATATTATTGAAAGAGTTATATATATTCTATGAAGGTATTTGTCATAATGAATCTAGTAGTAATAATATATATATATATATAATAAGCTGTTATTTTATATTGTCGAAAGATATATTTTATAAAGGTATTTTTTATAATAAAACTAGTAATACCAATCATATGTTAAATATTCTTAGACGAAGGTAAAAACAATGCTCTACTTATTAGGACAAATCTAGCCGGATGGACTTTGACGAAGCAAATTTGAAGTTTTATACAAGAGAGCCTAGGCATGCATCTAGCCTTTTGGACAAAAGCAAATAGCTTGATTATTGGCTTTCAGAAATATTCTTCATGTCTCCATCAAAAGCGCCTGCGGCGAAGATAACCCCTACGCACGCACAGATGTGAGGTCACCTGAGAGGGCTGGCCACCACATATGGACGACGAGAAAAGGCTTCGATCTATGCTTTATTACATATATATATAACGCGACAAGATAGAAGGTTGGACCATATAGGCTTGCTAGGTAGCTTCCAAACGACAAACTGCTTACGCTACAAAAGCTCTCGATGTCGACGACGTCAAGGGACAGCCTGGTGCTGGGGCGGGTGGTCGGCGACGTGGTGGACCAGTTCTCCGCGACGGCGGCGCTCCGGGTCTCCTATAACGGCCGGCGCGTCATCAACGGCTCCGACCTCCGGCCGTCGGCGGTGGCAGCAAGGCCTCGCATCGAGATCGGGGGCACCGATTTCAGGCAGTCCTACACGCTTGTAAAGTGTTCCTCCCATGCATCTCTTTTGGCTTATATTAGTTCTAATTAATTAAAAACAGCCTTGCTTGCGCATGTCCCTGTTAAGCTAATTAACTGATTATTCATGATGCGTTCATACACATATGCCGTCCGCGTGGCTTTTGGATCATCGAATCAAAAGGTTATGGTGGATCCTGACGCTCCCAACCCGAGCAATCCGACGTTGAGGGAGTATTTGCATTGGTACCATATGTATATATAATTAATCCTCACACCTACTTCATCTGTTCCAAAATAACTGCACATCTTAAGAAATGAGTCAAAATACTATTTTAAATTTAACTAGATTTAAAGTTGAACTTCGAAAATTAAGATGTGCAGCTATTGTGGGGGCAGAGGGAGTATGTATATATTATTTATGTTCTAAAATCCGTGCATAGTTATATTTGGATTTCATTGATCACCTATCATTGTGCAGGTTGGTGACAGATATTCCTGGGACAACTGATATTGAATATGGTGAGTATACCATTGTGATCCACTTTTGAGTGAGGAAGTAAGAGAGCTCAAATCAAAATCAGTACATCATAAAACTAGACAATATGCCTTTTTATTGTGACTTCAACTAGACAATATTCTATGTGCCAATATAATTCAAATGGAAGAATTCTAGCCCATCGGTGACGCGGTGCTCACCATCGCCGAACCAAAAGTCGCACCGGTGATCCACAGGGTCAAAGGTTGAGGTAGCGGTGACCAATAGATCATCACCGCTAGATCATATAGACTCCGATTGAGCCGGCAATTATGAAGTCTTCATCATCCATCGAATCATATAACAAATCCATCGATACTGGCATAGTGCCCTCATTACCGCCGGATGAAACACGGGGGCAATTGTGATAAAGTATTATCACCATAGGTTTTCATCGGTGTTGATAAACCCTGGTTATCACCACCCCTTTCATCACCAATGATGATGAAAACTGGTGGCAAGGTGGAGGGAGGGGGTTATAGCTGTCAGTGATGAGGTTTGCGCAATAGTAGAGCATCAGAGAGCGTCGAATAATAAAATTATGTCATGGCCGTTTCTTTTTGGTCCTAGACTATATAGACTCTAGATTTTAAGTGTGGCACCTTCTTAGAAATTAAACCTATAGCTAGAGTGGTTACTATGTTTTTGTTGATATGTTATGAGTGAATTGAGGAAGAAAGATACAATTTACAAATGCTTCCTTTTCACATTATACACAAATACGATTTTGTACAAATTAATTAGGATTCAGTATGTATCCTATTATTGTATAATCGCAGCCACTCAAATTATTTCTAGATGGCTTCATGCTTTCATCGACCGTTATTTGTGCACCTTCTACTCTCTGTAAGTAAACCTTTACACAGTTTGTCTTAATTATTTGTAGATAATGAGCTTGTTTAGATATTGGTCAATTGAAACCTAAATCTATAGGAAGGCCCCAAAGCACCTGCCTTATTTCATATTGCATCGGGTCAACGCAAGTATAATTTGGTACTTATGCATGCAGTACGATCATTTCATACAGATACAGACATCGTTGCAGTATAATCTGACTGGTGGCAAGATGTTTGAGTTATTGAGTAGCTTTATTTTTAGTGCATTTCATAACTCAATTTTATATTACATGCATGTAAAAGTATCATACAGAGTACATATCACAAAAATTAGACACCACCATAACATACAGACTGGTAAAAGATGCATACATACACGATTAAATTCATGAATGATGACTTTGCTGATAAGGAAGTTAATTAAATGAACATGTGCACATTGTGAGAATAGCTAATTAATGTCATCTAACCTACCATGCATCGCACATGTTTTTGTAGGAATACTTCCTTAATTGTTTTGAAACCCTGCAGCTGCAGGTTAGTGACGATACCCTCAGCATTTATCATTAGATCCTTGCATCAATTCTAGAACATGTGAAACATGCATAATCAAACACTCTGCAAAGTTATAATACTAAACATTAGTTATATACTTATATGTGATTTCTGTAAATATCATTTTTTATTTGTGGAGAAATTTGTTTAGACTGTTGAGTTCTCAAACTATTTAATAAAATAAACTATTTTAAAAAGATGAAATTTACTTTGTTAAATTAATTATGGCCATCATAGTGTTAGTTCGAAAAACGGATACACCTGGTTCCAAGAATGTACGTTGTCTATCCTATATATATATCTTCCAAAAAAAACTTGGAGCGCTCCAACCCACTATATGGATGCCGCCGCACACAAAAGGAATCGGGACTAAATGTATTTTTAGGCTGCACTTATATTATGACATATATACACAGTTCTCCTTTTACAGTAAATTAATAAATCTATATCTATAATTCTCATTCCAAGTTTTATCTCAACATGTAAAGTATCCACGTCATCTCCTACTAATTATCCACATCGTCTCTCACTAATAGTCATCTGATTCTATTAACTTTTAACCTCTTAATTAGTATAAGCTATATATCCATATCATCTCCACTAAACGCAATTACTATTTTCAATATATAAGAAATATAGAAATCATTCACATATTGCTATTTGTTTCATCCTTTTATCATCTTTTTATTACAATTCAATTTAATTCTATTAGTTTTTCATGGATCCTTTCATTTTCTTGCTCAATTTTGATAAGTATGGATGTAAAAGCACGTAGGTTTAACTTTATATACAGGTAATATTTTTATTTCTAAGAAAATCCCGGTAGTTAAAAGAAAAGGAGAAATCAATGCATGGGTGATTCCGTATGCATGGATCTGCGTTTCCAATAATTGGCTGCATACACGCACGCATGCAGGTCGCGAGGTGATATGCTACGAGAGCCCTCGGCCGCCGGCGGGGATCCACCGCGTGGTGTTCGTGCTCTTCCAGCAGATGGCGCGTGGCTCCGTCGACCAGCCGCCGGTTCTCCGCCACAACTTCTGCACCCGCAACTTCGCCGTCGACCACGGCCTGGGCGCCCCCGTCGCCGCCGCCTTCTTCACCTGCCAGCCCGAGGGTGGCACCGGCGGCCGCCGCCACGACCTCCGCCAGCCACGGAGACCGCCGGCGTCCTAGCTAGCTGCAGAATGGCCGCCAGTACGCGTACATACGTGTGCCACAAACGTACAGGCTACGACGACGACGTACGTATACTCAGCTTACCAGCACGATGATGATACGTACATACATGGCGTATGTGTATTTATGCACGCAAGCGACAAACCCTATAGACGTGCCAAGACTACGAATCTCGTGATATGAGTTTGTGATTGATCATGGTGAATTATATTAGCCCTGCTGTATTTGATGGAGCTGCATGAAATAATACTCTTGCAGTTAGTGCATGCGGGTACTCGTGTATACTTAGTTAACCTGTGATCACGTACCAAGAAATGAAATAAATTAAATGTCGTCCCAGTTTATCAATAGCCTGTTTCTATCCCTAAATAGATTAATAATTCCTAAAGTTGTCTTTAAGTCTGAACTTTTTAAAGCTTTATCAAATTTATATAGACAAGATTTATGAAACCAATCTAAGAACATTATTAGATACACTATAAAATACTTTTATAATATGTTCATTTTGTGTCATAAATATTTGTGTTCTTTTCTATAAATTCAGTTCAATATTAAAAATATTGACTTCAGAAAACCCTCTAAATTGATTTGTTCAGGGATGGATCATGGATATGGAGTAAACAATACATTTTATTATGACCTATTTGGAAAAGCTCTAACTCAAAGATTGCATGCAAGTTGAAATTTTTTAGATAATATATAAATTGGTTTAAATATATGTGTGTGTTTAAATAATAATCTCTAAAATAATGACACAAGGACTCAACTAGCTAGCAGCTCCACTACAATATAAGAATCTTCACAGTAGAACGACCAGTCTACAAAGTTTTTGTTTCCGAGGCCTTGTTTAGATCCAAAAATTGTTTGGATTTTGACACTGTAGCACTTTCGTTTTTATTTGACAAACATTGTCCAATCATGGAGTAATTAGGCTTAAAAATTTGTATCGTGATTTACAGATAAACTGTACAATTAGTTATCTTTTTTATCTATATTTAATATTCCATACAAGTGCCGTAAGATTCGATGTGATAGGGAATCTTGTAAAGTTTTGGATTTTTGGGTGCATCTAAGGCCCTGTTTAGTTCCCCGCCCAAAATTTTTTCATCCATCCCATCGAATCTTTGGACACATGTATGGAACATTAAATGTAGATAAAAAAATAAACTAATTACACAGTTTAGTTAAGAATCGCGAGACGAATCTTTTAAGACTAGTTACTCCATGATTAGCCTTAAGTGCTACAGTAACCCACATATGCTAATGACAGATTAATTATGCTTAATAAATTTGTCTTGCAGTTTCCTGACGAGCTATGTAATTTGTTTTTTTATTAGTTTCTAAAAACCTCTCCCGACATCCTTCCGACACATCCGATGTGACATCCAAAAATTTTCGTTCCCAATCTAAACAGGCCCTAAACAAGGCCTGAAGCTAGAGCTGTCAATGCCTTTAAGAATATGCTCATAAATAGCTAAAGGTGCAAACAATAATGGCAATCATAGTCACAAAGTTCTCTAGCTAGCATGGACCCGTAGATTCTTCTGCTGCTTACTAGCTGACTTGTGGCGGGCTAATTAGGATATATATTTGGAATCTGTGGTAGGATTGCTACTACTACACAAAAATTTCTCGGCAGAATTTCAATTTAATTAGGGGCACCGAGGCGGTTGGCTTATTGGTTTCCTGCCTTGGTTAATCGATGTCGTTCTTCCGAGCCAGCGACCACTGGTAAAGACGCATACTGTACAGGCGGCTGAAAACCTATTTCTACTGGCGTTTTTCAGCACCGCCTGCGCTGGAGGCCAGTAGAAATGGGACATTTCTACAGGCGGTAACTAAGAACCGCCTGTGGAAATGCATTTCTACAGGCGGTTCAGTTATGTCAACCGCCTGTAGAAATGTTTTTCCAGAAAATAGAAAATCGGTTTTTAAAAATAGGAAAAAAAAAGATTTTAATACAGGGAAGGACCATCGGCTATTCGCCCGCCCATTAAAAAAGATTTTAATAGTCGCGTTTTTTTCGCGTAAAATCGCGTGCTTCGCGGCCGGTGCTCGTAGCCTCCTCTATCACTCCACCTATCACTCACTTGTGTCTATGTTAGAGTTTAGTTCCCCACATATTATCCCAAACCGAGCATATATTGATTATTTGAGGTCCTAAACGGATTCCAATGGAAAAGTTGTCAACTACAAAGTTTCATAACTTTTTAAGATCTACAACTTTTATATTAGAAGTTTTTCCATCCGAGGTCATTTACAAAATTTGAATTTCAAATTTAAGAAATTCAAACGTAGTTTTCGACGACAAGATGATGTCAAATAAAAAAATTATCAACTACAAAGTTTCATAACTTTTCGAGATCTAAAACTTTCATGTTGACAGTTTTTTCAAACAAGGTCATTTGAAAAACTCAAAAAATTTAATTTCAAATTATTTCTATAGGCGGCTTTCTTAACAAACCTCCTGTAGAAATATGATTTGTACAGGCGGTTTCTTAGGAGAACCGCCTGTAGAAATACATGATTTCTACAGGCAGTTTTGTTAGGAAAACCGCCTGTAGAAATATGATTTTTAGTGGCGGTTCCTTAGGACAACCGCCTGTATAAATGCATGATTTCTACTGGCGGTTCAGTTAGGAAAACCGCCTGTGAAAATGTATCTTCACAGATGGTTCGTAGTTCTGACACCGCCCTTTTTACACCACAGGCGCGTGATAACTACAACCGCCTGTAGTATAAAAAGGAGGCGTCGGCGTTGTACTCTTTTCTACTAGTGGACTGCCAATCGAGACAGACGACCAATGTAACGAAAGCATTTTGATTAATGCCTATTAAACGAGATGATTGCCCTATTTTAATCGAGGCAGTTGCCTTAGAAAACTGTCTCGATTAATAGGCATTAACTGAGGTGGTTTTTTTAATGCAAATATCTCGATTAACGGTGGCCTTAAAATAACCGCTTTGGTTAATATGTCCACCTAAGAAAAAGGCCTGTGGCCTAGCCAGCCTATTACCATAGTCATATGTATAAGGAGTACTTAGGTTTTCACTCACACTTATATCTCCCCATCCCCGTAGTCGCACAGCTGAATAGCGTGCCCCTCCCTTCTGAGTCGCAGAGCCGATGGCGCCCTCCACTCTCTCCCCCCTGAGAAAGGCAACGCGCACACCCTCTACCTCCCCATGCAGCGGTGCAGCAGGTCGACGCGCGTGGCTCCCCTCCTCCTCCCTCCCTCTCTCTCTCCCTCCCTCCATCGTCGCACGGCATGGCAGTATGCCAGCATTCTGCCTCCCCTCCTCCCTTGTCGCATGGCCTGGCGGCACCCTCTTGCCCCCACGCAATTGTGTAGCAGGCCAACGACAGTGCTCCTCCCGATGGCGGATTCGATGGTGGAGCAGCTGGATCTAGCGGAGGCACTCATCCTAGTGGTGGATTTGGCTGTGGAGCGATTGGATCTGACGGTGGCACTATCTCGTCCACAGGCATATCTCTCTCTCTTTGTCTACTCTCTCTCTCTCTCTCTCTGTTTGTCTCCCTCTCTCATTCTCGTTCTCCTTGTCGATCCAGATATCTAAGGCCACATTAGCACGAGAGGCGAATGGACGGACGACATCACAACCAGTGATAGTGGGGCCAGATGTGGCTTGTGGGCTGGGAACAGGCTTGCTACAGGCTCAGGAATGGGCTTGCCGGTGGGCTCGTGGATTTTTTAATGATTAATCGAGGCAGTTGCAATAAGGCGCCTGCCTCCTTTGATAGATTAACCAAGGTGGTTTTTGCAATGACCTTGGTTAAGGCCACAATTAATCGTGATCTTTTATGTGAGACGGATGCAAAAATCACCTCGGTTAACCCTTTTTGCCCATCACGATTAAATTTTGTGCAATAGTGTGTTATGTGAGATGGATGCAAAAATCACCTCGGTTAACCCTTTTTGCCCATCACGATTAAATTTTGTGTAATAGTGTGTCTCGCCTCACCAACACAAGCCCCAATAAACTTGTGTAGCTGAGCAAGCTGAACTCTCTGGTTGTAGCAAGGATTTTCCTTGATTGCATAAGCCCCTTTTTAGCATCACAGAGCTTTCATTAATTCATAACATGAGTACAATAAGTGGCTGCTAGTTTAGTTAGACAATCTAAAACATAGTCAAGCCAAAAGAAAGAGTGATCGGTAGTTGACACCATACAAGCATAATAATGGCCCACCAAATTAGCTTCTTTACACACCCACTCAACTCTAAAATCATTAAAACTCCTGCCTAGCTTTATGATATCAAAACAGAGGCTGCCAATAGATGATCTCATGCTTGACGGATCCTCTAGAAGGGACTTCAAGCCCTGACAATCAACCTCAAGGATCACACGGTTGTAGCCAATCTCCAAGGCTAGCTCCAGCCCCATCTTTGCCGCCAAAGCCTCGGCCATCAGGGCATTAGGAATACCATCAAATCAACATGTTGTTGCCGATGCCACCCATCCTGAGTGATGAGGGATCACCACCCAGCACTACGTGCAAGAGTTGGCGTCAAAGGCTGCATCAATATTGATCTTCACTCATCCATCATTCGAGCACTTCCACTACCTCACCCTCACCAGTTTCCCTAGCTTGTCGGCACCTTTAGAAAGGCCAACTCCTCAAGCATGTTGGGAATATATTGTGTAGTCGCGCCCTGCTCCTAGACTTTGCATCCATGGCAGTGAACATACCTCCTGGTCCACAATGTCTAAGCCCCGTAGACTATCATCGCTGCTGTGGTAGGACGTCTGTCACCCATGAACATGGATGTAGGTTAGGAACCATCACCCCTGAGAGCTTCTTGACTTCACCCTAGAACATTTTGTGACTGGGCAATGGAAAAACACATGGAACAAAGATTCATGAGGATCTCTACACATCTCAGAGAAACTCTCCATAGCCACATGTTTCCTTTTCAGTTTAGATTTGATGGCAAGGAATTATGAAGTACCCATCACCAGAACACACGAATTGTTGGTGGAACGTTCTGTTTCCAATCGCCCTGCATGATTGAGTATCCCCCAATGTCATTGTTTCACTAGAAGCGGCCATTGCTGATGCCATTTGGTCCTCTTTAAGTAATCTAGCTATAACTGACTGAATAGAGTAGTAGCCATTCTTAGCCATTCTTCTCAAACGCCTAGGCTAATACGTCATCTTCCAGAAGACTACTTAGTCTGATCTTAAGCACCTCCTCTGCCCCTAGTGCCATCAAAGACCTATGCACGGTCTCCTCATCCCAAATTATCATCCTAGGGACAAACATGTCATTAACTTTCTCGGTGGTCACCTTTGACATTCACACCAATTATCTTCCCATATATTGATGTCCCTCAGACCAGCTTTTTTGAACAGTCTCTATTTGAGTAGTCCCTCCTATGGAGAATCGATCTCCATGTTGTCGAGCTTCGCCTTCACTACTACAAAAAATCGTTTGCAAGACATTTTGGAATTGTTTTTGGAGGCGGGCAGCATTAAAAACCGCCACAGTTAATACCTCAATTAACCAAAGTGGTCAATTTTTTTTAACCGTGGCGGTTACAAAAAACTACCTCGCAAAATCCATTAACGAAGGCAGTTATTATAAAAAAATCGCCTCTAGAGCCTTATTAACCAAGGCGGTTCTCCTAAATAGCCCACCTCAGGAAAAATCATCGTGGCCCAAGTGGCCTAGATGAGGCTCGATACGTGTGACCCGTATATAAATGGAAGTTAGGGTTTCAGACTCATTTCACTCACTCCCTCTCAGTCGTACTAGGCCTGATGTCCGACGCGCATGAGTGTTGATCTATCGGCCACAGGCACGGGCGTCGTGGATCCGCTGCTCCAGGTGGTGGCGGTGTCGATCCAGCAACTCCAAGCCATGGCTGCGAGAATCTGACGGCGCCTCTAGGCTGTGGCGATGAGGATCCACCGGCTCCAACTGCCAGCGGCATGGATCCGCCTGCTCCAGACGGTGGCAACGTTGATCTGGTGGCTTGAGGCCATCACAGCATGGATCCAGCGACTCCAAGCCAAGACGGCATGGATCTAGTGGTTTCGAGCAACGCCGACACAGATTCGTGGTGGCAGAAGCGTGTACGGGTGGCCAGGTCTAGATCTAGGCCCAATTAGGGATGGATTGGGCTTTTCTTTTTTTGGTTGTTTTTCTGATTAACCGAGGTGGGCAATCAACCGTCTCAGTTAAGATCACGATTAACCGTGACCTTTGATATGAGGTGGTTAGAAAAACCGCCTTGGTTAATCAATTTTGTTCGCCTCAGTTAAAAAAATGTGTAGTAGTGCTTTTTTGGTTGCTGAGAGAAAGTCACTATTTGGGTAATACTTCCCCTTCATAATCGTGGCACATAGCGAATTCGGACACATCAGCAACCACCATACTTGCTTCCCCAACATCGCTTGATTAAAGAGGGAGAAATCTCTAAAGCCGATGCCACCTTGGTTCTTTGAGCGTGTGAGCTTCTCTCACCTTAACCAGTGAATCTTGTGATTGTCCAATGAGCTCTCCCACCAATAGTTGGACACCGCCAATGTGAATTTTCAACACAGCACCGGCAATAGCTTAAGCATGACATCGGGTACCAGGTTGGCACTGACTGCACATTAGCCTTCAACAAAACCTCTCGAGCCGTACAACTTAAGTTTTTCTCATCCCAGACCCCAACAAAAACTGTCACCCGTGCTGAAAGATCTGCTATTTTCTTTAGCCCAAAGCCCAAATTGTGAACAAGCTTCCAAAGGTGAAGTACACGAAAGTCTAGAGATCCCAACTAAAGCGCTAGAGAGTGCCCTACCCACGGCACCTGAAAAGAGGGGGGGTCCTTGCATAAGCCCTTCAGCAGCTAGCTTGTCTACCAAACACGTATCTCATCCATTGATTCCCACCTAGCAAGGCAAGATGTGGTCTGGTGAAGGATCCAAACGCCCCCTTAATTTGTTAAAGTCAAACACATTGCTAATTAATGCCAAGTCAAAGGTGTAAACAATAGTGACGCGCGCGGGAGACAACAAAGCTTGTCGGCTGTCATGGTATATATATAGTTGGTCATCCAAGGCCTTGCTAACCTTAGGGCATGTTTGGCACATGGGATTTTTTTTCTATTTCTGCATTTTTTTTATATTTGAAATTGAATTGATTCCTGTGAGATCCCTATGATAGTCTTATGAAATTTCTGCATTTCAAACATATGACCCAAAAAAGTGATGAGTCACAGAAAAATCCGGTTACTTTCCACTTGGAAATAGCAACGGTTTACATGTGGTACGCACATCACTTCTTATTTGTCAATGGTGACATGAGTTTCGTGGGATTGAGTTATTACGTCTCAAGATTAGTGAGTTATCATAGCCGCATAGCCATCTACCGTTAAATGATTAGCATTCTTTACTCCTTGAATAAATCTAGGAGAGTACGAGTGCCCGTGTTCATCCACACAAGAAAATCTAATCAACTCAGGTTTACCCTCAGATAACAATTTAAGCTAACAAATTAACCAAGACGTATGAGTTATGGATACCTTTTCGCTCACAAGAAATTTGGAAAGTAGATTGAAATATTAAGAGTACAACAAAGTACCAACCACATACGTAGTTCGTAGCTTTGGGTACTTGTAGCAGCAGCATACTCGTTTGAAACATAATAATAGCCGGCTAGCGTCCAGCGAGGAGTGTCTGTTAGCTGGTACGGCCCGTGGCCCTGAGGAACGAGCCGCTCTTGGTGATCTCGCGCAGCGGCTTGTCGGTGAAGCGGACCAAGTTGTAGGCCCACGCGCCCGTCACTGTCCCGCACACCGGCCCAACCATGTACACCCAGATGCTTCTGTACCGGCCTGCCACGATCGCCGGGCCCAAGGTCCGCGCCGGGTTCATCGATGCCCCTGTGATGGGCCTGCGGACCAAATAAAAAACTCAGCTAAGAACATGGGCGCAGCTCAATCAGTTCTGTGAGTTTCGATTATGAATTAATTAATGAATGAATTTTGGAGGCAATCCCGCGGCTGCGTGCGTGCGTGCGTGCGTACCCGGCGACGAGCACGTTGAGCAGCACGGTGGCGCCGACGGCGAGCCCAGCGAGTTCACCGATCTGCGTCAACACGAGCGCAGAAGCGTCAGCTGCTTCCCACACAAACACACACACACTGCCCAGCGACAGCGAGCTGTCCTAGCTAGCTAGACGACTGGCACATCAGATCGGTGATGATTAATTCTTGGTTACCGCTCTGTTGTCGGTGGCGACGCCGGAGACGACGAACATGAGGTAGAAGGAGATGACGAACTCCAGCACCACCGCCTGCGCCACCGTCCCCGACGGCGCCGTCCCGAAGAAGTGCTCGTGCGCCGTGGCACCGCCGAACACCACGCGCAGCGTCAGGCTGGCCAGCGTGGATCCCAGCACCTGGGCCACCGCGTACGACGGCACCTGCATTATGCACGCAGAAGCAGAGCATTAGAGCATGCCGGCCGGATTTGTTTGTTCTAGTCTGAAACTGGTGCAGTGGTTCCATTCAGAATTTCAGATGCACTGACCTGCTTCCAGGGGAAGCGTCCACACGTGGCGAAGGCGACGGTGACGGCGGGGTTGAAGTGCGCGCCGGAGATGTGGCCGACGGAGTAGACAAGCACCATGACGACCAGGCCCCACACGGCGCAGATGCCCGGGAATGTCACCGTGCCGTTGGTGCTCAGGTTCACCACCACGGAGCCACAGCCCGCGAAGATCATGAAGTAGGTGCCCAGCACCTCCGCGATAATCTGCTTCAATTTCATCAATTCATTCGTTCGTTCATTCCACGTACGCACCCATGCACTGCAGCGTGGGTCAAATTTGTATCGATCCAATTAGCAAGCAACTGTACCTTCTGCATGAACTGCACGGAGATCATGTCGTCGTTGCATCTGTTGCTGGCACTGCCACTGCCATGGCTTCCATCTTCTGAGCTCTGATACCCCGCCTGCCCTTCTTCCATGGCCCCGGCGGCGGCGCTCGCTCTCCCTGACATCTCCTCCCCTACCTCGCCGGCATCCGTCGCCCTTTTATTCCAGACCTTTTACTAGTACCACACAGGCTAAGTACAACTAGTGCTAGTTTTTAATCGCAGCATGGCGGTGCACGGCTGCACGCCTGCTAACACGCACGAAATCTTCTCGGACTGACCACCTACTCTCTGTCTGTCTGTAATTCTGTATCGTGTGCCCAAAATGAGACCACCGAACTCACTGGGCATATACTCCAATTGTTTATTACTTGACAGTAGGATTCGCGTAATGTACTAGTACCGTTTTTTCTCACCTAACTGAGCTCTCCCAGGCCAAATATTTTGAGAGTTTCATTCAGCCTGCATGATATCACTGCCCAAGCCTCGTCAGTCAGAGTGCCAGATGCCCAGATCCCTTCTGATTCTGACGTGTCGTCACTCAATAACGTGCTGTGCTTTGGGCAGCCAGAGTAAACTAATAACGTGCAAGGGTACGAGTTCCCCGGAGATGCTCGTGGTGCACCGCAAGTCTGGACCAGAATCTTTTCTTTTAATAAATAAACCAAAAAGAAGGGGGTTTAGGCCAGCATCACCACGCGTGCACGTCGCTCTCACCTGTCTAGCCAAAACAGCAAGCAGGCTTGCTCACTCGCACACGGCCGGCTGAATTCCCGCGCAAGTTTGGCAACCAACTCTCCCTCAGTTGGTGACCGGGGCAGCTAGAGCTAGCTATCACGACGTACTACGTGCATTTGATCGGGTCAAACAAATCACAGCAAATCCGTGGTGTCATGTCGTGTGTAACAGCGCGTGATCCGATCGTTTACCTTTTACCAGCAGCACAGCGGCACGTAAGTGTCACTATCAGCTCAGCTGATCCCGCGAGGCCGCCACTTGGTCCTCGACATGACAACGCCACCGAGCGAGCGCGTGTGATGGACAGTGGACTTGCGCGGCCGTGAACGCGTCGACCGGGTCCGGCCGCGCCCGCACGAGAGGCCGGAAGTCCGGGGGAAACGGGGAAGTGGGAAATCCGCGATCAAGCAAGCAATCGCTGAACCGGTACCATCGGTTCAGTTAATCCAGGCAGCGACGGGCCGATGGCGAACGCACCGCACCAGCGGGAATAGTCAGGCAGGCAGGAGAGGGGGCAGATCGGGGACACCCGGTGAGTCTCCGCCCCGGCGCCGGCCGACAGGCGGAAGCGCCCGGCGTCCCTGTTGGGCAACCACACGGCACGCGGCGCCGTTCCGTCGACATCAGCGGGGTCGTCGCGGCACGCACCGCCAGCACCGTCACCCGCTGACCACGGCAAAACTCCGGCGGGGTGTTCCCGTGCGCGTGCGTGCGACAAGCGTGGCAACGGCGGCTGTGGCGCAGTGCAGTGGCAGAAACAAAAATGCCCCCGCTGGGCTTATAAAACATTCCCAGATCATTTCTGAATGATTTTCTGACATTAATTTACAGTTGTCACAACAACAGCACAGTATGCAACAGCCAACTTGAGACCGTCAGTTAGCTGAATGCGGCTCCGGGCTACATTTTGAGCTAATTTTGCCCCGAACCTATCAAGTCTTTCACCTCTACTGCGCTCTCTCCAAGCATAAATAACACCACAATTATCATCAACACAAGTGAATCTATCCTGGAGCCATATGATAGGCCTCCATCATCAGGAACTAAACAATAACAAGTACACTAAAAACAACAGCAGCAATTCCTCATGTTAGCGATGTTAAGCATCAGCGCCCACCCGGCCTGCTCTAGAGCTTCAGCGTAAGCTCGAGGTCGTCTGATCCAGAGTCTTCATGGATCCGCTCGCCTTCCCACGCCCTGACTAGCCCAGCAGCCTGCTGAGCGCCATTCGTGCTGCTCCCAAACGCAAACTCGTCGGAGACCGCGTCCATCATGTGAACGTCTGAGTGTTGGAGCATGCCTGGGATCGCAGGGGAGCAGGTACCGCTCTGCCCTGGCGTGCACATCCTTGACGACGAATTGCCGACCGGGATAGACTCTTTGAAGACGCTGAACGGATTGGTGGACACGAGGCTGAATGTCGGGGAATTTGGACTGGTCGATGAGATTTGGATACCAGCAAGCCATGCAGGGTCTGGAGCAATGGACCGCCCAGGGCTGGGCGGCGTGGAGTTCACTATTGTGGGGCTGTTTGCACCATGCCATGGAGGCTGGATGGTTGCTTCGTCCCAGTCTGTCTTCATCCGAGGTGTTCGGGCTGACGGTGAGCTTAGAGGAGGGGTTACTGGAGCACTGATTGAGCCACCGTGGATCAACAGTGGTGGGAGAAGCGGGTGTTTCTTTGATGGAGTACCGTTGGAGAATGTCTTAAGCCATGGTAGGATTGGATTGCCGTCGATACCACCATTGACCATTTCGTTGGGAGGGAGGAAAGGGGAAGATGCACCACTGGGGAATGAGGAGGAAGTAGGGCTTGCATTGTATGATGCTCGTGGACTGACTTGGTATGATGAACATGGGCTTGGTGACACGGAGCAACCGATATGATCCATGCGTTCCATGGGCTTGCTTCCCTGTGGGAGAAAAGGGAGACATGATTAGTTGTAATGTCACTAGAACCATTCCAATAGCAAACAACAGCACCAATCTCCCAGAACTATTAGCAGAAATACTTGAATCTGTTATCATCAGCTATGTCCATTGCGTAATATGGGAACCAAAAAGACCTTAATCTGTAAGTCAGAACAACATAGTTAAGAATGGCAAATGCTATCTATAATTAAGTAGTAGTACCCAAAACAGTTCAGTTAACGATCACACGTGCAACAGCTTGTGCAAGGCTCACACTGCAAATCATATTTTCCAGTATCCTTTTAGCTGGAAGAGATGCTCCACATTATGCCTCAGGACAGTCCACACACGACACAACAACCTAGTGAGTAGCGACATGACTTGTGAGGTACTAATTTAAAGCAATGGAGGCATGGAGCGGGCAATGGCAACTTGTTCTTGCATATAATTGATTATATAGGTGCATATCAATGCAAGAGCAACACCAACAACCAATCAACCGATTCGGTACCGAAACAGGGCTGCAGGACCAACAGCAAAATGCTGTAACAGCAGCGCTGCAGGGTCGGAGCAGTAACAGAACTGGATGCCAGACACATCTCCAATCCATGGAGAATCATCTCATCTCCGGCAAAATTTGCAGCTACGCGAAGGGGATTCTCCACGAACGCGTCAATCACACCACCCGTGCGCGGTCCAGACTGGCATCCCGTACCTTTTGCCTATCGTCCACGTGCAACACCCACCCACCCACCCAAAAAAATGGAGAAAAAACGAACAGCTAGCTAGCTACACACAGTTCACACCACCGTACAGCAGGTACCAACAACCCACGGCGCACGCTTCGGGATCGACGGAGTATTTGGCGGGATCGAGACGGAGAGGTCGCGAATCGGCGGGGGACTGTGGCTTGGGGACTGCGGGGAAGACGGGGGAGAGACGAGATCTGCCGGCGCGGCGAGCCGGGTGGGGAAAAGGAGCAGCGGCAGCTTCATACCTTGCGGTAGGTGGTGCCGTCGGGCTCGACGACCCACCCGGCCTCGTTGCAGAGCGCCTTGAGCACCTCGTTGTTGTCGCAGTGCTTGGGCAGCTTGTACCCGCCGTGCGCGCGGAGGCCCGCGAAGATCTTAGCGGCGATCGCGCGGCGGCGGCGCTCCCGGCGCTTGTTGTTCTCGCGCTCCCTCCACGTGGGCATCCGTCCACCCGCGCCCGCGGCGCCCAGGCCCCCGCCCGCGCCCCCGCCGCCACCACTCGCCATGTCACGCCCCGCGCGAGCCCCCGCTCAGCTCGGCTCCGCTCGCGGAGGGAGGACGAGGGGACGGGAGACCTGCCGGACCAGGACCAGGGTCGCCGCGCGCGCTCGTCTGGGTGCTGAGGAGAGAGCGAGCGAGGGGGGAGAAGCGTGAGGCGAGAAGAGATCACACGGAAAAAGGCAACACGCCGCGCGAGGCGAGGCGAGGCGAGGCGAGCGAGGGAGGAGACGGGGTTGGGTGGGTGGAAGGGACTGGGGGTGAGGGGAGCAGTGGCGTGAGCCTTGAAAGGCTCTCGGGTCCGTCCGGCCCGTGGAGAGGCAGACGACAAGGCCCCTCGAGTTCCGCATGTATTTCCGCGGATGCCACTGCCAGTGCCAGTGCCAGTGCCAGCGCGCGTGGTCGTGCGCGGCCCGTGCGGTGCGGAGGAGAGAAAGAGAGAGGGCGCGGTAACGGTAGGCGTGCGCCTGAAGCGATGCCCTCCGGAACAGGGTCCGGCGGGGGCAGAATGGGGAAACGGCCCTACTACTACCAGACAGCGGCAGGCCACGAAGCGTGTCTCCGCCGCGCGCGGCCCGCCCGGCGCGGCTCGGTCCACGTCGAGCGGCGCTGCACGTGGGCGCCAGTGGGACGTGGGGCCCACATGGCGGCCGGAGGGGGCCGCACGGCGTGGGGTGGGGGGGGGGCTGTAGTAGTACGACCGAGGTGGCCCACCGCGGGAAGGACGAAGGAGGGGGACACGTGAGCGGGCCCACCGTTCGCTTTTACGGATCACGCCTGTAGTATTTTCGTCTCTTTTCTTCCCTCTCCCTCGGTCCCCAGCGTCGTATTTTAGGCTCGTCTCGGCGTGCGGGGAGCCGGGGAGGGCGGGGCGGGGCAGGCAGCGGCGGCCGCACGCCTGAACAGCGAACGCGGGGGAGCCGGTGCTGGACAGTGGACACTGGACTGCACGGAGCGCGAGGACGTTGAGGCCCCCTCTGGCGGTCGACACGTGGGGGTTGGGCGGGTCCCGACGAGCAGGGACGGCCCGTGTGGGAACGGGGGCGTAGCAGGGTCTCGCGTCTAGACCGGCGTGTGCGGCGCGGGAGGCGATTTCTTGTACGCGCACCCAGCGCAACGTGGAATGTCCATAAAGCTCAGTCGTGGCGGTATTTATAATAATCCCAATAGATCGAAAACAAAATCTTAAAATCTCTGAGCTTTTCTCTCTTTTTTTTTTTTTGACAATCTGAGCTTGACTCGGGCACCCAGCAGAAACGTGTGCCTTATATTTTCTTTCTCGCACGGAGGTACCCTAGCAGTAGGAGGTGAAAATGGACCTTGCACATGCCAGAGCATGCACCCGGCGGTGCTAGAGAGTGGTGTTGGTACTGTACGTGTACTACGTCCGCTTGGTGGTGGGGCCGTAGTAGATCCGTCGTACAGTAGGCACGCACGCGCACTGTGCCCTTGCCGCGGAACAGCGCGGCGCTGTTGGTAGTAGTATCTCGTCAGCGTGGAGCGGGACCCACAGGGTGGGTGACGACTGACGCCACGGCAGGAGGGGACAAACGCGGAGCCGGGGCCGGGGGGACTGCTGCCTGGGTCGCAGCGCGCAGCAGCATGCACGTGAGCGCGCGGGGAGGGGGCCGCGTCCCCCGTCGCATGGGTTCAGGCCGGCGCACGGAGCCAAAGCCAAGGCGGACGCCGCGGCGGCAGCAGGCAGCCAACGTGCTGCCACCACGTGATCACGGAAACCTGGGGGGTCCCACGTCGTCCTCTCGGGCTCATCCTCGTCCGTCCTCATCCTCATCCCTTCCTCCTGTGGCCAACCCTACCCCCCTGCGGCACTGCCACTGACCCACCCGGCCATTGTTGTGGAATCATTTGTGTCACGCCTGCTGCGGCCAGCGGCCCTAGATGCTCTCTCTCTCTCGACCAGAGTCCACAGTGACAGTGCGCAGCGCACTGACCGATGCAGACACAGCATGCCACCCGCTTGCGCCACCTCGGGGAACGGATCACCAAATGGGAACGCTGGTACCGTGTATACGGAGGAGCTGAGACCCGTAGCATTAAATATAAATAAAAATAGTTATATAATTTATTTATAAATCACGAGACGAATATTTTAAATCTAATTACTTCATAATTAAAAAATATTTATCAAATAAAAACGAAAGTAATATCGTGTAAAAATCTAAAAAAAAATTCTGATCCCAACGAGACCTCAGTCAGTCAGTCAGTGATACCCCGTTGGACCTGACGTCGCGCTCATTGCCATGCCACGCCGAGCAATCTCCGTTCCGACCACTCCCAGTGCGCTAGGCCTTGTTTAGTTCCAAAAAATTTTGCAAAATCGATACTGTAGCATTTTCGTTTGTATTTGATAAAAATTGTCCAATTATAGACTAACTAGGCTCAAAAGATTCGTCTCGTCAATTTCAACCAAACTGTGCAATTAGTTTTTATTTTCACCTATATTTAATACTCCATGCATGCATATAATGATTTGATGTGACGAGAAATCTGAAAAATTTTGCAAAATTTTTTGGGAACTAAACAAGGCCAAGTGTGGACTCTTTTCTTCAGGTTGAACGAGCCAGCAGCCAAGCCAACCCCATGCATACCATACCATACGACACGAGCGAAATGGAGTGTGAAAAGCATCCACGAGGGGAGAAAAAAAAAGGAGGGGGGTGGTAGAAAAAAAAACTAGGGCCTTGTTTACTTTCCAAAAAGTTTTGCAAAAATTTTCAGATTTCCCGTCGTATCAAATTTTTAGACGCATGCATGGAGTATTAAATATAGACGAAAATAAAAACTAATTGCACAGTTTGGTCGAAATTGACGAGACGAATCTTTTGAACCTAGTTAGTCTATGATTGGTCAATATTTGTCAAATACAAACGAAAATACTAGTATTCATATTTTGCAAAAATTTTTGGAAATAAACAAGGCCTAGAAAGTGACGGCGCATTAGCCTGGGAAAGGGCGTCAAACTTTCCTAGTGTAGTATATTGACCAGTTGCTAGGGGTACGTACAATACGATACGACACGAGGCTGGCTGGGGGCTCAATGCCAATTGGAGCAGCTGGAGCACGCGGACGGCGGTGCTCCCAGATAGGCCTTGTTTAGTTGCAAAATTTTTTGCAAAATTGACACTATAGCAATTTCGTTTGTATTTGACAAAAATTGTCCAATCATGGACTAACTAGGCTCAAAAGATTCGTCTCGTCAATTTCGACCAAACTGTGTAATTAGTTTTTATTTTCATCTATGTTTAATACTCCATACATGTGTCTAAAGATTCGATGTGACGGAGAATCTGAAAAATTTTGCAAAATTTTTTGGAAACTAAACAAGGCCATATAATAATCGCTCACCTCACCCAGACACGCATTGCCTGCCGGCTAACAAAAGTGTTTTTACTAGCACTAGTAGTAGTAGTAGTAGTTTCATTACAGATCACAGATACTGGCAGTGACAGTTTTTATTATAAACAAAGAAACAAACGTCAAGGGAGTATAACTAATACAGATCGTGACACCACACTCATGCTCCTACCGTAGTTAAAGATTAATGGCCGGGTTTGTGTCGTAGTACCGGCAGATAGGTAAACAACGTCACGTGGAGATCAGGCTGATGCAGTGTGTGATGCTCGATGACCCCCGGTGCTGATTGGTGAAACACTGAACCTTTTAACCCTGCAGTACAGCAAGCTTTCATGGGAATATGCCTCTGCATTGGCGCGTGCCAATCAATCACTCACTTCTCCATTCCTGACACGAACACTAGTAGGATCCAGCATCATATCCATGTTGGAACTTCCTTGAGATACCATAACCCACGGTCACGGGGGCGTTAAAGGCCCAAGCTTGTGTAAAATTAAACTGGTTTCTATAAAACTCCTGCTCTACATGATTTCTGGACCAAAGGGGGTCCTAATACTCACTCCTACTATTAGTATATATAGAAGAAAATGAAGAACAAGTCACGTCAGATACTAGGATACAGGATACTACTAGTATCCCTTTCGTTTCTTACGTCGTGTAAAGTCACCGAACCACTGAAATTGGCACGATGACTTCCAGCAGCAAGTAACCTTAAGCAATAATTATCAAGTAACCTTATTAAACAAGAATTATCATCGATAAACAATTGTGGTCAAACATGTGATGCTTCAGGGACAAGGAACTTGACAAACGTGCTTATCATCATGTCCCAAGGGGAATGAACTATTATGTGATAATGTCATCAAATTGTTCCATCTTGAGGTCGCCGTCAACGTCCACAGTTCCTGTACATCGTTAGGCAATTCAATGCAGATATAGCGAGGTTGTCGGGACATCAAGCAAACATGAGACCTGATGCTTATCCAGGATTGATGGTGCCATTCGTCTAATGAGAGGCCCCTAACCTAGAGCTAACGGGACTAGGGAAGCCCAAGTAGGGGCGCTAGCCGGCTCGGAAGGGATTAGGTTAGGAGGTTTACCATATTAGAGTATGGTTTGTTATGTAATCCAATCTACAAGGATCTCCCGTAGTTGCTTGGGATAGTCCAATAGGAACTATATATGCAAGAATGATGTGATCAATCTAATTAAGCAATAGAAGAAAAATTACCCCTTCCCATACCTCTCTGTCTCTCCCTGCCGACTCCGACCCTCTCCTAGCGTCTCCCTCTCCTCTGTCCTCTCTGTCTCTGAGCCACCTCCCTCTCCTCTCTTCCCAAACCCTAGCCGCCACCCACCAAGGGCCCCTCTCAATAGGGCTCTTACAGCTGGATGTTATTAGTTGTCTTCAGTGTTCACTCCTCAAGTCCTCAGAATCCGGAGGCCAGATGCCAACGAACTGATGTGAGATCTCACCGCTTCATAGCGCTGCCAAAACAAACCAAAAAGGACAGTTTAGTGCCATGTAATAAATAAAAGCTCAAGGTTAAAGTGCTGTATGTATCTCTTATTTGTTTGATCGAACCTGAATTTATGAAAGTTGGACGAGATGGAGGCAGGGAACAATAACAGTACTACAGTGTATGAATAAGAAAAGGCTACAGGGCGACATGCAACTTATGTTGAAATTTGGCTTATGCTGTTTCTACATCCTCTATACTTAGTCTTCCTATAGTTGCACAAAAGAAAACATGAATCAGTAGAAAAAAAATCACTGGGGCTCACCACTCTAACCTTGACAGGGAGCGATTGCGATATCAGCGTCAAACATGGGCCTTGGCTATTTCCTCCAAATAAATGCTGACAGCACTCTATTACAACTAGGACTAAAAATAAATAAATAAATAAATAAATAAAACTGCAGAGTTCTGCTCTGGATGTTCAGCAATTAACTGCTAAGATTTATGGTATCCTTCAGCAGCTTGCAGACGCTGGCTTTTAACTCAGCAGTAACCTGGAGTTGCTGCGCGCAAGCATCCAGTACAAACAAAGAAATAATTCTCATTGTATCTGATAGAATCACTTTATTATGCCTAACCACTTCCTGGTTCACAAACTTGCACGAACTTCTCAGTTTACAAGAGCTGCATATCTGAAATGGGGACAATATTAAAAAGTTAGCCTTGACCATATGTTAAGAGCGCCTTTTATCCTTCTCTCCTAATATTATGTGTTAAGACTGAAGACAACTACCCCACCATGCAACTATGTAAACTTACTTTGTCTTCCTGGAGGTTGAAGAACACTCTTAATCTTTTTGATGCGAAAACCGTTCTTCGCTCAACAGTGGGACACCCAAACAAGGCAACCTTCTTCAAATCACTCCCTGACAGCCATCTGCCAGCAATAGAGAAATATTCAATAGCAGACATATTTAGTGACAAGCAACAGTTTTGAGATTTCCTTTCTTTTTCACTTTAGCTGATTGAAAATAATATGTTTATATTATATGAACCCATAGCCAGCTACAAAAACCTGGTCAGTCACATTACAGAACCTCAACCCTTATGCAACTTTTCAAATCTTAGATGGAGATTTATTATTTACCAAGATCTGTTTTGCCCCAAGAATCATGACTTGGCAGTATCCAAAGGATCATAGATTCAATGAACCAGTTTATATAATAGTGATGTATCATAAATAATTTGCTTAATAATTCATCCTGTACAATACAAATATATTAAAGCTTCAACCACATGGCACTAAGAAGTGTAATAATCAGTTTTATGAAGAAACATGAACGTCTTCCAGAATCCAGGATAAAAATGTTCAATAGAAGACAGATTTGGTGACACGATAGTTCTGTGACTTCCTTTCTCTTTCACTTTAGCTAATAGAATTTGTTACGTTCATACAAAAGAAACACTTACATACCACGTTAACTACAAAATCCAGACCAGTAACATTGCAGGATTCTTAATACTTATCTGGTTAGATTTCCATCTTGTAAGTTTCCTCTGAACCTCTATGTTTATTTTATATATGTTGGGCTCAATCAAAAAAAAAAAAAACACCTTATCCAAGGATTCAAACTGAAGGTGGGCATTATCCATTACCAAGATCTGTTTTCCCCAGAATCATGACTTGGCATCATCCAGAAGACGGTAAATTTAATAAGACGGTTTTTTATAGTATTGATGATTGCAAATAGTTTGCTTAACAATTTATCCCATCAAATACAAATATATTAAAGCTCAAACCACATGGATGGAACAAACAAATGTGATATGTTTTATGAAGATGAAACACAAATGTCCTCCAGGATACCCATGTTCAACAGCAGACAGATTTAGTGACAACTGACAAGCAATTGCTCTACAACTTGCTTTCTTTTTCACTTTTACTAATAGAAATTAGTAAATTCATACAAAGCAAAACAGCTATCCATACCCTGGTAACTACAAAAATTTGAGCAGTAATATTGCAGAATTTAAATACTTGTGCAAGGATTTAACTCAAAGGTAGGGTCTTATCATTTACCGAGATCTGTTTTACCCCAAGAATCATTAATTGGCAGGATCCAGAGGAAGGTAAATTCAATGAGGTGGTTTATATAATATTGATGCACTGCAAATAATTTGCTCAACAGTTTATCGCGTGAAATACAAATACCATAAAGCTTGAGAGAGATGGATTGAACTAAGAAGTGTAATCAGTTTGAAAAGAAGAAACATGAATGTCTTCCAGGACACAGATTGCAAGGGCTTTACCAGATTGCAAGGGCTTTACCTAGAAGCATGTAGGAAGTATTTGAAAACAACATATGAGCAAATTTCACTTTTGATTCGGCTATTTAATTGCATTGGATTATATGCTTAATCTATTGCTTGCAATATGAAGCATCGGCTAATGCTTACAGAGATGTATCCAGAGCAACAAGTCGACACTTACAACTAATCCACTCAGCACATTCAATGACAACATAACCCCGTTGATTGTTTAAATGTGGTGTAGGACTTTGGGGGAAAAAAACCCTCATCTCATCCCCATCATCAATGCATAACCAACACACTGGAAGAAACACAAGAACTCAGGAGATACACTAAGCTTTTGAATTCAAATCTATGCGTGTAAAATGTAAGAGCAGCTACTTCCCAAGGCGGTGGAATTAACCAACACGGTGAATGTGCTATTCTAACATTGCTGACCAAATCAACACAACATTTCAAGAAATTCTCCCCGGTTTCACAATCCACATGAACAGAACATGTTAACTTTCCAATCCCAGTTACTTGCATCAGGTCTGGAACTAACCGAATTGTGAAAGAATACCTTTGAAACAATAATGTCCTCGAGGAGACAAATTGCAAGGGTTTACTTTGAAGCATTTAGGAAGTATCTGAAAACAACATATGAGCAAATTTCTCATTCAATCAGGTTATTTAATTACATCTTATTAAATGGATAGTCTAGTTCCTTGCAATTTGAAGCATCTACTAAGTGCTAACACTGAGCAACAATTCGATACTTGCAACTAATCCACTTCGCACATTCCCATTGCACAACATGACCCCTATTGATTGCAGGAATGGGGTGCGAAAATTTAAAATCTCATCTCATCCTCATCACTGATTCATAACCAACAAGTATCGACTTGGAATACTAGAAGAAACACTAGATAGCTCGTGAGATACATTCAGTGCCAATGATTTCAAATCTATGCGTGTAAAACGATACATTCAGTGCCCAATGATTTCAAATTTATATAAAAACCCATTGAAACAATAAGCGCAGGAGCAAAGAGGGTCGGTGGTGAGGCTCACTTGGCGACGGGCTGGTGGTCGTGCCCGAACCGCTCGGCGGCGGTCTTGACGGAGTCGGGGGAGGCGGCGTGCGGCGCCGAAGAGAGGTCGGGCCCCGGGAGATAGCCCCCCTCGTGGAGCCGCCGCAGCAGCGCCCCCGCCTCCTCCTCCCAAGGCTGCCTCGGCTTGGGCCTAGGCCCCCGCCGCGGCGCATCGACGCCGGGGTCCGGCCGCGGTCGAGGCTTCGGATTGCGGAACAGCGAGGAGAGCTTCGGCGGCGCCGCGGCGGCTGCGGCCGAGGAGGAGGTGGAAGTAGTGGTGGAGAGCCGGCGAGCGGCGGAGAGCGCCATGGGTTTAGTTAGGGCTCTTCGAAGTTTCGGGGTCTGGAAGGGGAACTGTCACCTACTCACCACTGCAACGGGCAACGGATACTGGCGCCAAGTAACTGGAAGAGGCGTATTTTGGGGAAACCGTATTCGGAGGAGGAAATAATAATTGGTACTCTCTGTACCAAAAACAGATGACGTCATGATATGCGTATCGGTCCAATTTTAACAAGATTTTTAGAAGTTATGTATAATATTTATATCTCTAAATAAATTTATTATAATAATATATTTAATGATATATTGAATGATATTAAATATATTTTATAAATATTAACATTTTTTTATATAATTGGTAAAAGTTTAAAAATCTAACTTCTCAAGAAGCGAGAATGATTTCTATTTGAGACTGAGGGAGGGAGTCGTAATTGTTAAAAGTCAAAACCCTATGCGTCCTACGTGGCAGTTGGTGTACAGTGTGTGTGACGGATCTTCTATGCTTAGCCAAAATACAAGACTCATTTGTTCTTTAGGTAGCGCTATAGGTAAAAAGTTTCATACCTATTTTTAGTCTTCTTCAATAACAAAACCTAAAAGACAACACGCTCTGCAAATAGGTCTCGATGAGATAGGATACCTAAATTTGGGTTATGCCTCTCCTGATACCCAAAATGGGTCTTCTGTATGGGTACTCAGTTGGAGGCTGTAGGTATTATGTTGGAGACCCATTTTAGGTTTGGGTATACCTAAAATTTTTCAAGTTCTCCGTCACATCGAATCTTTAGACGCATGCATGGAGTATTAAATATAGACGAAAATAAAAACTAATTTCACAGTTTGGCCAAAATTTACGAGACGAATCTTTTGAGCCTAGTTAGTCCATGATTGGCCAATAATTACCACAAACAAACGAAAAGTGCTACAGTGTCACGAATTTTTTTTTCCTACACCAGCTAAACACGGCCTTATCTATGGCTACGCTCTTGAACGTCCAATCCTAGGTGTGACGTGTATAAAAATGAAAAAAAAAACTTTGATATAACAGTAGAATTTCCATGTGAATTTCACAAGGCAAGAAAAAAGAAGCAATAATGTGACGATTGATGAGCTAGGCACCGGTGACCCTGTTGATGTCATGCATATGTTTTGTTGTTTGCAATTGCAAATTCGAAGGCTATAATACTGCTGACAATTTCTTCCGGGGCATTTCTTGTGTCACACATTTGTTTTATACTAACTCCAATGAACCTGTTAGCTGTGCTCAAGGTTGCGAGACTCTAATGAACCGGGCCGTGTCAAGCTGAAGGGGAGGTTGTTGAGGATGCGCTCGTTGTCGTCGTTGAGGACTTGAGGCAGGCAGTGAGCGGAGCGGAGAGGCGGCTGCTGGTGGCCAAGTGGTGTACACTACTCCACTATCAGCTGGGCGACAGTGCCCTTCGCTGGCTGCTACTGCTACTGGACTACTGGATCGAGCACAGGTTCAGAACAAACCGATGGGAACATAGGAAATCACCACCACACCACACGTCTGCAACGATCTGATGGCTACCTCTACTCTAGCAACATTCCGAATGGAAGCTTTCATATGCCCTACTAGTTGGAGTACTAGGTAGTGACTAGTGAGTCGTCGTCTTCTCGCATTCTCATGGAATCAGACAACTAACCTTTCTTATGCATGGAACCAGGCAAGGAGATCCACGGCCTTGTTTAATTCCATTTTTTTGCAAAATCGATAATGTATCACTTTCGTTTATATTTGACAAATATTATCCAATCATGAACTAACTAGGCTTTAAAAATTTATCTTGTAAATTACAGATAAATTGTGCAATTACTTATTTTTTATCTATATTTAATGCTTTATGGATGTGTCGTAAGATTTGATGTGACGGAGAATCTGAAAAATTTTGCAAAATTTTTTGCAACTAAACAAGGCTACATGACAAGAAATTGACGAGCATGCTTCATCGTCCAAGGCACTGCGCGACAACTGCTCGAGGCCAGACGTGTAGTGCACATCGTTGTGTAGGATGTTTTGACGAGGTACTCTGTTCATACAAAATGCATGTTTGCTATGAAAGGAAGAGCAAGGTACAGATCATTTTTCTTACGATTCAGAGACAAGCGCCCAAGGTAGCCATCGGACGGAACCAGGCCTTCAGGGAAGACAGCTGCGCTCACTATGAGCTAATACTAGATGTTTTTCAGTTTTAACAAATCGCGGCTGAGTGTTATGACTGGTAGTAAGAAATTACTAGCATATAGTATAACTGGATCGTCAAGAAGGTCATTCTACGCTGCTGCCTTGAACAGCGCAACCATGTGCTGTGCTGAACATGTTTCGACGATCCGTGATACTAGCTGTTTTGCTTCACGCCGTACTTACACCACCTAAGTCTAGGCCAGATAGATATATGAGTAGGTCAATGCCATACACTCTACGGCAGCATGTCGTCTAGCAAGGCCAGTGAAATCAGGCGGCTGTGCCTCCCTACCTAGCTAGCTGATGTTGGCTGATTTGAAAAGTTATGTTGGCTCGTAGAAAAAATACGATTTATAAGATAAGCGAACGGGTCTAGTATGCAGCATTAGTTTTTTTTCTTCCGAGAGCACCCCTTGCACGTATTTCATTAAGTAGAGAAAAAAGAGTACAAACACAGGGCCGCTTGGCGAGATGTCAGAACAAACTGAAACAAAAGGAAGAACACACAAACAAAGACGAGCTAAGCAAGTAAGCATAGGTGATCTACATTTTGGCCAGATTACGAGCTTGACGAAGCCATGAGCAGTTGAGCACTGACAAGGACTTGAAGCCCACTGCTATCCACTGGCTGCCTTCGTTGCAATATTAGTATCGAGCCGGCGAAACCGCCGCCACCGCTGCTGCCATGGCTGGTGCCGACGGGCGCGGGCGCTAGAGGCGCGCTGGGTGCGGGCGCTGGGAGGTGTGTGCCCGTCGTTGCCGCCGTAGGGAGGCGTGCTGTCGCCGGACGTGGGTGTTGGGTGCTCGCCGGCGTCGGAGGAGGAAGAAATGTAGCCGCATCGGGAGGGAGGCGACGGTCGAGAAGGAGGGAGGGAGGGAGGCGCGTGAGGGAGGGAGGGAGAGGAATTGGACGTGGGCCTTAATGTCATAGACACAGAAAAAACCATGTGTTTTTTGTTGATAAAACACATGGGTGTTGTATAGTATTACTATATCATGTGACCTTAGACGGGCGGCACGTGGGGTGCGCTTGGCGTTTGTGCCACGGCGGCCGAGACGGACGCACGCCATGAGCAGACAGAGAGCTGAAGGCGATCGACGTTGACTGCTGGGTGCTTGCTCGCTCGTCGTCGTTCAGCTCCTACGCGATCAGCAGCGGCGGACGCTGGCCAATTTGGCAATTTATATTTAACATTCCGAGTGAGACAGAGACCAGCGTGCCCTGTATTGTACGCTTCCAGGTTCAGTAGGGCAAGTCGTGGTCCAATTCGATCGCTAGGAACGTTCAAGCTTTCGCGTGTGTTTGGTTGCAAGATGGGTGGGTTGTGTTGGATCTAACTTTTATTTTAGGAATAGAGCCAACCTATTTATTAAATTTGGGATGGATCGAACTCATCTCTTGTTTGGTTGAAGAAATTGAAAAAAAAACAGGTTAGATGGCAAAATAACAGCGTTAGAACTTGTTTAGTTCCGAATTTTTTTTTGGATTTCGGTACTGTAACGCTTTCGTTTTTATTTGACAAATATTATTTAATCATGGACTAACTAGGCTCAAAAGATTCATCTCGTAATTTACATTAAACTGTGCAGTTAGTTTTTGTTTTCATATATATTTAATACTTTATGCATGTGCCGCAAGATTTGATGTAACAGAGAATCTTGAATTTTTTTTAGTTTTTTGGGTGAACTAAGGCCTTGTTTAGTTCCCAAAATATTTTGCAAAATTTTTCATATTCCCCATCACATCGAATCTTGTGGCACATGCATGAAGCACTAAATATAAATAAAAAATAACTAATTACACAGTTTACCTGTAATTTACGAGACGAATCTTTTGAGCCTAGTTAGTCCATGATTGGATAATATTTATCAAAAACAAATAAAAGTGCTATTGTTCATATTTTGTAAAATATTTTGGAAGTAAACAAGGCCTAAACAAAGCCTTAGTGAGGGCATTTTTTATTAAAAATCCTGAGTTTTTCAGAAATTAGACAAGGCCGGATCTCTAAAACCTATAAGTCATGGCAGTTTTGCATAAAGATCCAGAAAGTGAAACTAAATTGCGTTGGTGGCCTTTATCTACCTCTGTTCATGGCAGAGCAGAGGATGCTGCGCAGGCGAGCTCTGGCCACGGGCTAGCTCCGCCGCAGCCGAGCTCCGGCCATGGGCGAGCTTTAGGCGCGGGCGTGACTGACACCGTTCGTGGTCCCCGTGCAGGTCCCACTCAACCCTGCGATAGCGGCTCCGTCCACCAAATTTTGGCGAGTCCAACTCGTATCTCACGTGAATATTCTCTCTAGAGCCAACCCAATCCACCTCAAATTGCATGCAAACAGCCGTAGAGACGGGTCCAACTCAACCCACCTCGCTCCAACCCCCAACCAAACACACGGTTATTTTCTGTTCGGGGACAAACAGTGGTAACTGGCCACCGTGCCATCGGCACAAGGTCAGTGGCCAAGGCCAATCGGCTCTGAATTCTTGTTCCGATGACATGGACAGAGCTAGTTCGATTCAGAGTTGGCCTAAATGGGTATCCATGGTTTTTCTCTACTAATTTAATAAACAAAATAGATAATTTCTTTCTTCTTTTTATTTAGTTCATTGAGTTGAATTAGAGAAAAACTACGGATATCTATTTGCAGCACCATCTCCATCCTTATCCAAAATGACTGACATATGTTGAACGTACTAGAGGGAAGGAGCACATAAAAATATGTGCAGAGGTTTAGGCGACAGCATGGACACTCGTCGTCACTAGAGGGAAGGAGCACATGAAAATGTGTGCAGGGTTCAGGCCGCAGCATGGACACTCCGTCGTCACGCCCTATTTAGTTTGTAAAATATTTTGTAAAGTTTTTAAGATTCTCTCTGTCACGTTGAATCTTGCGGCATATATATAAAGCACTAAATATAGATTAAAAAATAACTATATAATTTATGAGACGAATCTTTTAAGTCTAGTAAGTCCATATATAGTTGAACAATAATTATCAAATACAAACGAAAATGTTATAATAGCTAAAACAAAAAATATCACGAAATAAATAAGGCCGTAGTATCGTGGTAGCACGAAATTCTTGGCGCCGTACTTACGAAGAATATATATATACTGCTGTAGTACTAGTAATTTCAGGAGTAGATGTAGGTCAGCACATAGTCACATGTGGCGAGAGTACGCGAGGCACGGTAAATCAGGTGGTTTGCCTTCCATTGGCCCAGCAGATCGCATGCAAACAGTTTAATTAACATGTACAAACAACGTTGCTTGCTTACGATTTGCTCAAGAGCTTACGACAATTCAGCACGGCGGCTATAGTAGCTCTTTGGAAAAAAAAAAAGGAACTCTGGCGCGATGATTCCTTTTGCCGGCCTGCAAATGCCGGGGATCCAGGGCTCCAGGTCCAGGCAGCAGACACAGGATCGACAGGGGAGGAGTTGTATCCCATGCATCGAGATGCATGTAGATATGTTGTACTACAGTCAACTTGTATGCACATGTACTGTAACGCAGACGTGACGACTGATGAGCGAGCTCTCCAGGCTTGGAAGCTGACCTGACCTGCACGACTCCTCAGCTGGGCTGTAGCTGTAGCCCCGGTCGTCTGCACTTGGAACCTCTGCAGGAAGGTTCGTTCACGCGAGGCCACCAGCTGCCGCGCGCGCGCGGCGCACCATGGACATGCATGCATATGGATGGAGAGCGATGCGATGCGATGCGATGCGATTTCTACTGAGACCTAGCAATCTAGCCGCCGGCAACATTATTACATTAACCTTGTTAATTATTACATACGGAGTAGTGATGTAGCGGCATATATATATGCAAACAAATGGTTAGCTAGCTAACTCTGCCAGGACGTGTTGTTTGACCTAGCTAATTAACCTACTGCCGATACTCTAACCCTTCCACGTGGCGATGCCGTACAACGTCGAGGCTGTCCTCTTGCACTGCGCACGCGCACGTACACTTGGATTCGGTCAGTCTTACTCTGATGATCCGACCCCAACTTGGACGCCTTGGAAATTACTTCTGTTGACAGCGTCATTTAGGATGGCTCGCGCGCGAGAGGGTTCCAGCTACGCTAATCCACATCCAGGACGGACGAGACGCGTTATGTATGTCCATGTGAATGCACGAAGGAATTCCTAGCTTGTTTTGCACTATACCTACTACCAATTCATTCCACAATTCCTTTTTTTTTTTCGGAGGAAATCATTCCACAATTCCTAGCTACGACAGCGATTTTATTTAACTAATTAAGTGTTCGTCCGTCCAATCCAACTAGCGCAATTAATGTAGTTTGATTACGCCAATAACAGAGGCAGGTGCTGCTGCTGCTGCGGCCTGAAATCACATCACAGCCTATAAAAACACTGTAAGTCCGTAACATCGCTCGATCACATGCCTCCCTGCAACGCAAGTAACACACCAGGGAGGCCAAACACAGACACCAGCAGGGAGCTGAGGCCGGCCGGCCGCCGGAGCTCAACATCCAGCAAAGAAGGGCATACGCACGCTGCTGCTTGCCATGTCTCCCTCGTCGTCGCTACGATGCCGCACGGCCGCGGCCGTCGTCGTCTTCGTCGCGCTCCTCGTCCTGGCGTCGTCTATGCTGCCGCAGCTGCAAGCGGCCAGGACGACGCCGACCGATCAGTGGCGACAGCAGGAGGAGGAGGTGCGCGCCGCGACGACGACAACGAGTAGTAGCGGCTCCGGATCCGCACCAGCTGCGTCAGCGGCGGTGCAAGAAAGGCCGCCCCCGCTCCCGCTGCTGCCGCCACCGCCGCCGGCCACCACCACCATTGAGGAAGCGTCCGCTCCCCGCAGCAGCAGCCGGATGCTCGGCTCCGTGCCCAGCCCCGGCGTCGGCCACTAGCTGGCGTACGTACGTGCCCGCGCAGTGGGATGGCGCCGGCGTGCAGCATCTTGTATGTCGTCGTCTTTGCAGAACTAGGTGCCGTCAGGAGGTCATTGAGTTTGAGTGTTACCTCCTCCAATCCAAGATGTCCCAGAGGCGAAGGTAGGTACTCGACGATGGCAGGCACCGGGAGACCGCCAGTGATCTGACGCAGGCCAGTTCCGATTCTCCATGCCCACTCTGCCTCCTCCTCACGCTCTTCTTCCGGACACCAGCTGCGACAACCATGGCGCAATGTCCGTGACTGCAATCCTCCCTCAAGAGCGTGTCTCTTCCATCATTGCCGAGGAGTGTGTAAGTACTAAGTAGACGCTCTGATTGAAGAAGGCATGCACTTGTGGTGCAACGGTGATCAGCAGCTAGCTACCTCCTGGCTCTGTCTTGCTCTGTTTTTTGCAGCCATAGCCATCTTTTGTTTGCAATGCAAACCAATGCAGTGACCTATATGGTTTATCGAGAACTCTAACATATTCCACTATTTTCCGTTTCTTTAAGATTCAAGTTGCCAAACAAGACAGTCTAATGTCTCATGTATTTTCTACTTCTATGTTTTGAAAATTTCGAAACAAGGTCAATGGTATTAGATTCTTGATACGTAGGAATAGGAAAAACAAAACATGCCACATGCAAGTTGCAAGTCATTCGCTTTCTGACATGTGGGCCCTTATACGCTAGGCGTGCGTGCGTGGCCACACGTCGGCGACCAGCTCACGGTGCGTGGTGGTAGTAGTAGTACTGACACCGTATGCAAGGCATGGGCGGATACGCAGGATATTCCTGGTATTCCCAGAAATACCCAACTTTTTTATGCACTAAGTATATATAGGTATATTTATATATATGTATATTTAATATATTAGAATTTTATATTTAGCAAATAAAATTTTTCTCTCATTCTTTTTAGCCTCTATCTTTGTATTCCTTTTTCCACATAGGTTCTATGTTAGTTCGATTGCTAAAATCATTCTATTTTGTTGTTTCTCGGATACGAACCTAATTATTTATCTCTAGACCACATACATATTGACTCATGCCACCAAATATTAGTAAAAATCATATCTTATTTCTAAACTCTTTTCTAAGATAAATCAGAATATGCACATGGCAACATGTATAATAAAGTACTTTTTTCATTTGAGTGAACGAGGCATAAGTGGGAGGCAATTCTATAATCCTTATTCTTAAATCTCTAACCCTAGTCAACCAAGCATGACATGGTGGTAGTACTGCTGGTTTCTAGTGTCCTGAGCTCCTAGTGGCGCAGGGCGTGCAGCGCGGGTGCGGCCTCTGTTTCTATGCTATGCCTACATGGCGACTGACAAGGACGCATTATGTCGGTCATAAGATTAGAGACAACAGCTGAGTGGTAGCCAACTAAATACCAGTAAGGGAATACCCAAGATTCAAATCCTGGCTCCGCCACTGATGCAAGGGCACCGTCCCGAGGAAGACGACGACGGGCTGGGCGGCGAAGGATAATGCGCCATGTGACCTCAGACGGGAGGCGCGCGCGCGTGGGCTGTGCTTGGCGTTTGTGCCGCGAGCGACGGCGGAGACGCCATCGCTGCCATGAGCAGAGCTGAAGGTGACGTTTGAAGGCTCGCTCGCTACTCTCTGCCTCGCTCGTTCGTCGTCCCTAGCTAGTCTCCTACCCAATCACAATCGACAGCAGCTAGCGTTAGGCCTTGTTTAGTTTCGAAAAGTGAAAAGTTTTGTAACACTTTCGTTTGTTTCTGACAAATATTATCTAATTATGGACTAACTAGGATCAAAAAATTCATCTCGTGATTTACAGCTAAACTGTATAATTAGTTTTTGTTTTCGTCTATATTTAATGTTTTATGCATGTGACACAAAATTTGATGTGACAAGAGGGTTTTCAGAGTGAACTAAACAAGACCTTAGTTTTTCTGGGCGCTGGCAAATTTGACATTCCCAGTGAGACAGAGACCAGTGCCCTCCCAGGTTCATCAGGCTCGATCGAAGAAAACTGACCAGTCACACGTATGTGTTGGATACGGCAAAGTCGTGGTCCAGCTCGATCGCTACCAGTACTGTACTACTGCCAGCAGGAACATTCCGAAAGGAAGCTAACGCAGTTTTTTTTTCTGCATGTGCTCCGACTCCTTTAACCACTAAAAAGTGTGTAAATATACATTTTAATACAGATTTATATTGAGATATGTGTTTGTACACTTCTTAAATACGAATCTAGTGATGAAGCGAGTGAGAGCATATGTAGCAAAAATAACTTGAAGCTAAAACTGTCCGATGACAGTGGCCAGTCACCGTACCGTCGGCAGAAGAGCTGGCCGTGGCCAATCAGCTCCGGATTCTCGATCTGATTCGGTGAATCTGACATGGACAGGGCTAGTTAATCGATTCAGAGTTGGGGAGCTTCTCTTCTCAGAATGACCGTCACGGAGTCACGAACTCGAAATGTACTGTACTAATAAAGTTAATCAGAGGATCTGGAGAAACACAGGGACATATGCAGCACGCAGAGATTGATCATCTGCATGCATCGTGCATTGCGAGCGACGGAGAGGGACTGCTCGCTTTGCTTCCAAGAGTGTAGCTAGGTACGGAGAGTACAGCATGTCAGCAATTAAGGAAGGCGCTGCATGTATCCACAGCTCGGACCTCCGAACGACCTTGCTTCCTTGTTTACGGTACACGCCTACACGGAGAAACCAGAAACCGGCGAAATTTCTGCTTCACGGCTCCTACCTTATTTTCAGCACTATTCCTATCTATCACGCGACTGGTTTTTTTAGTCCTGTTCAGGCGACGTAGCTCTGCTGCTTGCTTGCTGCTTTCGCCCAACTTGTGCACCACGCATGAGAGATTGATTACTTTTCAGGCACCTGTAAATTAGCATCTCCCTATTTTAAGGCCAGTCTCAATGCATAGTTTCATGGCACAGTTACCAAGACTATAAACTAGGTAACCGAGCCACAAGAGTTTCATGGGGATGAAACTCATCTCTCATCTGATGAAACTCCTTCATTTAATGACCCTGCCAAGTCAGCAATTTTGCTTATGTGGCACCCTATTTAATGTGCATGACACTCTCATGAAACATGCATTGAGACTGGTCTAAGAAGAAAGATAAAAATGACTCCCAATCTGCAGTGCTCGGAAAAGTCAGAGCTATATCAAATTGAACCTAATATAATTTGTTTGTTATAATCAAAGATGCATGGAGAACACGTTACAACGTAATGTCTGATAAACAAAATGGAGATTTTCTTTTAAATAACAGGAACAAAAAAAAATTAGCAACATCAACAGACCCTCTACTTCAGTTCTGATAGCTAAATACGACTATCTAGACAAAAGAAAAAATAGCATTACTTCAATTGGACCCATACTAGAGCCATTTAATTTGGGTGGAGACACAAATCCTCCTCCAGCCCTTATTCCTAGATAAAGATGGCAACGGGTACTTGAAACCTGATGGATTTTTACCCTATTAGGGCATGGATTTGGATCGATTTCTTTACCCACGGGTTTGTTAATGGGTAAAAAGCTAGACCCAGTGGGTTTATGGGCATGGGTATGGGAATGTAGTATCTAAACTCGTAAACCCATGGGTTTTGTAAACCCGATCCATGATAGCAAAGTAGTTTATATCTACCCACCTACTCTATATCACACACACTTTGTATAAATAAATTTTAGATAATAAGGTATGGAAAACAATTTTAAGTTAGTATTAGAAAAGATAGAGAAAAGAACAAAACACAAGTATCCATACATGACACATTTGCTTGAGGTATTGTTGTCTACCTAGGTCTTAACAAGGAAAACAAGCCCACATGTGTTTATTTTTAGTTATTAGTCATAACATAATGTCTTTAGTCTCATATCACCAACCAGAGGAGAGAGTGGTGGAATCTATACTATTTAGTGATACCTAGACAAGCAGTTAAAATCTATAATATTTTTCTCTTCTTACAAAAAAGTTGAACTACATGAGATATTTATATCTAATAAATATCTTTGAAATAAGTTTAATTTTTATTGATATCATGGCCGACCTGTGGGTACCCGTGACCCGAACGGGCATGGGTTTGGGCACAAAACTAAACCCGTGATGGATCATGGGTTTTTTAACTGTCAGATTTTATTTCGTGGGCATGGGTTTGGAATGGCAAAACCCAGCGAGTTTGTACCCGTTGCCATCTCTATTCCAGGGCCCTGGAGGATGCCCCAAATTTTCATTGGGGGCAGTCTCTCCCTCCCGCTCGAGCATAGATTCACCGACGTAGCCTCCTCTTTCGCATCCCCATGGCCAGCAGACCTCCTCCTCCACTCTCAGTGGTCGAGAGCCCCTCCCACCGACATGGTGCTGCTCGTCCATGCCCTGCTTGCAACAGTCGGGCCGAAGATACATGATGCTCGTGCACTGCTCACAGCGGCCACCGCGACGGCTGTTGCCAAGGGCCGACCTTGTCCATAGGGTGACGGTTGAATCCAAGCTCGTTTGACGCATCACGTCTGCACTACGCTCACCACATCCCCAACGAGATCGCCCCGATCCATCTGCTCCTTGTCCTCTTGGCGGTGAGAGCGCTCCTGTCACACCCATATTTTAAGAACAAAATAGGATGCATAAAAGACTCATATGTGCCCCAGGAATAGTCGCACACATAAGGAGACAAATCTCAAATGTACCATTGCAGTGTTTATTACATAGCGGAACATAATAAATCACATAGTCGTACACATAAATGATAACAATATTAAACAACGCTCTCGACGGAAGCTCCACACAGGGACAGCATTGACTGGTTGACTCCAAGCCTAGTACTCATAACGGTAATCCTCATTCCAGTCATCTTCATTATCATATCCTGAGGTGTTGGGAAATTGCAAGAGTGAGCACATATCGTACTCAACAAGTATAACCAGGGGTTCATGAGGCTCAAATAGCGGACACTGGTTTGACTGCATTTAGCTTTTAATAGTTGATAGCATGTTTAATCATTGGATAGCAAATGTCAAGGTAGCATAATAAATCCCATAACCACATGATCAATGTATACAAGAATTAAGAATAACACATATAAACAACATAATAAACCATCATTTATTATCATTATTCACATTCATCAGTGTCCATCTATTCCGTCAGTTTTCCGGGCCGCCCGTATCCGTGGGCACGGCTAGTATACCAGATTTAACACTCTGCAGAGGTTGTACATCTTTACCCATGAGTCGTGATTTACCCTTTCGCCCGAGGTGATCAGCCTCTTAACCCACTACCAAGGAAGGTCGGCAGGGTTCACTATGAAGTCTTTCAAAGGTTCGTCTAACATGTTAGGGCCGCAAGGTTTCCTTTGCGCGCAGATATAGATACCCCCCTTCCGAATGGCACAATGACGCGCAGCCTATACACATAGGGACAGGGGCTCGCACTATACCCAAAACGGTTCAGCCCCTCCGCCCTTTCGGATAACCTCTAACAAGCTAGAAAAGTTTACTCATACTTGACTAAAGCCAGAGCCATATAGCCCTCATGGTTGTACGAGTTGTCCCAGCTTTTGCCAAAGGATAAGTCCTTATGGAGGGTCAAGATCAATCCAGCAAAAGCCAGAGTTCTTTCCACCCTTTATATTCAAGTTGCTAGAAAGCTTATTTTATTGTTTATTGTTTATTCAAATATTCATGTTACAAGATCATGGATTAGTAATCAAGCACTAGCAAGAACTACCCAAATGCATATCCAAAATAGGTAACAAGGAATTTAGGATAACAATCATCTATGATTTTGCTAAGGTCATCAAGGTGGACACATGCATATGATAAATATTGTATTAATTGTGTATAGGTAACAAGGATGATCCCAAGTTATACTTGCCTTGCTTTCCACTTAAGGTTAAATGCTCATAGAAATCCTTCGGTCTTCTTTCTTGTAGCTTTTGTCCCCCAGCGCTCACATACAGTTCTCGTCTACTCGTAGCAAACACCACACATAAGCAAACATACAAGCAACAAACAGAAATATCTAAGAACAATACATCAATCAAAATAAAAGCGTTAAAAGAGAGCGTACTAACGGCACGGCTCGATGCTATGGTTACGAGAAACGCCAGAACTAAAATTATCATAAAAAGAAACGACTACCTAAAGTTTTGGATATTATAAAAGAAACAACTATAATCTTAATATGTTTTAGTTAAGAAAAATCATTTGTAACCTACTAATTCAGATTAGTCAATTTATATTTTAATCTTTAAAAACAAATTGGATCTAATTATATCTTATTTATGAACATGTCTATTATTTAATCAATAATCATATTTCAATTATAAGCATGCACACATCATTTTAATCAAAGTAAACTTTAACTTTTCAAAGAACGTGTGAAAACATCTATTCAAATTATACATGATAAGTGTTGGATATGATCATATTTTATTCATACATAATTTTACATCGTTTATGCCGGTTAAACTATAACTTGTAAAATAATATAACATGCTAACACTAAAATAAGTTTATGGTATATATCACGATTGTCTAAGCAAAATATAATTAAAACATATTCAAGTTACTATTAGTTAAATTCATGCTCATATAATTACAAAGGATAGACATGACAAACCTATATTATTTTTAATTATAAAACTAACTACAAGCATATTAGACAATTAAATATTTAGCAATATATAGAAAATGTGTGACATGAAAACACTAGCACTAACGTGTAGATTACATTGCTATGAGTCTAACGCAACTTGAACGGATCAAATCGGGGTTAGAAAGAGCATTTAATGGCTAAAACAAGATAGTGTATTTTCTTTGTATTTCTAGATTTGTTTTTATAAAGAAAAATGGCCATAAATTCAGGTGTCATCATCATATGATCAGCATGACATCATCAAGGAAACTAATTGGAGCAGAGCACACTCATGGCGGCCAGCCATTGCCAGCAGCGAGCATGAAACTTAAGCCTACGACCACGATTTGATGCGGGGAAAACAAACTCACCAGTAGAGATTTCGCAGATAGATACGAAGCGGAGATGGAAAGCAGGACGACGGGCGGATCGACACCGGACTGAGGGCGGCAACGGAGCTGCGGACGAGGAGAGACAGCAGACAGCGCCGTGTACATTATCAGCAACAGGAGCAGATTACGTTGAAGAGCAAGTCTGATATGGCTAGGGCGACAGCAACACGACGGCTTCATGTTGGCAGGATTCTCCAGCGGTGCATCATGTTAGCATAGAAACCTCTGTACGTCTTCATAGGAAGAATCCACGTTGTGGTATAGAATACTTCATCGCTGTCCGGAGTCGACAAACATCTTGCGTAGGCCACTGAACTTCACCAGCAACGGCAATAGGAAGCTTGTAACTTAGAAAGCCATAGCCTGATAGCCTCGATCACGATGGTGCTCGGTCCCCATCAGATGTTGCTGAATAGATGAATCGAGCCTTGGCTGGCGGGGCGGGAGCAATTATGTAGAATAGCTCGATGGCAGCTTGGCAAAGCCCTCTCATAGACGATTTCTCCTTTTGCTTTGCTGATCTCGGCGAGATTGAACGCAGGTCGATATCAAAGACAGGAGCGGCAGCTTGATCATGATTGATTGGCTTGGTTTTAGGGTTTAGAAAAGAAACGACGACCAGGCTTTCTATTAATATAAACTAGCGATGGTCATATGGCAAACGTAGTCATCGAAATTGAGATGGAGTCCTTGACGTGCACGTCCTACATCTTAGATAGGGAGAGATCATCAACGATACAAGGAAAGGAAACTACTAAACTAGAAGAAAACCAACATCTAATTAAATAAAGAAGAAAATTAAGAGCAGTCGATTGCTTCCTTCAGAGGATCATTATTTTATACTATATTATATCATCACGTTATGTGCAAGGAGCAAATTGGAAGCCTAAGATCGAACAAAATCTATAGGTGAAGGATTAGCTAGGGTGATGATTTCTAAACCTATTTTTGAAAACTCCGTACACTCAAACACAAAGTCAGGTACCAAACAAATATCACATCACACCAAGCAAAAGCCTGTCGGGAATAATTCAAGACAATTTGGAAATTCATTTTTTTTTCTAGAACTAATTTACACTAATTCAACTAAACTTGGCAAATCTTATACAAATATTAAATTTATTTTATTTGTTTAGTGTTTTCTATGCACAACCCAAAATCAGAAATTTTGGGGTGTGACAGCTCCCTCTAGTTCCCTTCTTGGATAGCTCCCTCCCCAGCGAGTTGTCTAGACATGGCCAAGTTAGTCAACAAAGAAGAAGATACATAGGATGATAAACAGGTTCAACATGCCATTCCCTACTAGAAATAAGTTTGAGGACCCTGTTTTGAGGGCTCCTCGCGGAGTGTATCCTAGAAAATAGGCCCTCAAAATTAGGAGTCCTCAAATAAAAAATTAGTGACCTTAATTTGAGGACTGGCAGGTTTCTTGCCCTGATTTTTTTTCTTTTGGGAAAAACACGCACATCATGAGGAAATTTTGGGGTACCACGCACTTTGCCACTCAAATGAAATGCATGGCGCCGGAAACCGGGACAGCAAGTTTACCTTGGAGCAGTAGTGTAGTACTACATATCGTAAGAGCGAGAGCTTCCGTCGTCGTGTGCATAACACACAATTTGGCCGGCATTCTGCCTTTTCACGTAGAAGGATGTACGGGGCATTAAAATGCGTGCATCAACACTCGCCGTCAGTTGAACGTTTGTTCATCGTGGAGTGTGGTAGTACATTTTTCACATGCATGCAGTACTAGTCACGCGCGAAGCTGCAGTGTACCTAGGGGTGCAGATGCACTCCCTAAAATTTTGAACATGAGTCATAATCACTAAATTTTCATCATATATGTATTCTCCACAACAAAAATATTTGCACCCACAAGGTATATACACCTTCTTTCAATTTTCTCTGGCTTCATCACTGCTACTAATAGTATCGTCGTAGCACGAGATTCTGGGTGCCGTATGTACTTTATATATATACTACGTAGTAGTGATTTCAGGACAAATAGATAGATATATGTGTCTAGGTTAGTCTATTTGTTTGAACTTATCAGTAGAATCTGCCAACTATTCAACAGTGTTTTTTTCTCATAAAAAATCATCGAACAATATTTTTTGTCATGGCTTATTACATGGAGGAGAGAGTAAGCGAGACACGGTAAATCAGGCCTTGTTTAGTTCACCCCAAAAACAAATTTTTTTTCAAGATTCCCCGTCACATCGAATCTTGCGGCACATGTATGAAGTACTAAATATAAACGAAAATAAAAATTAATTGTACAGTTAACTGTAAATCGTGAGATGAATCATTTAAGTCTAATTAGTTTATAATTAGATAATAATTATTAAATAAAAACGAAAGTGCTACGACACCCAGAACCAAAAATTTTTCGGAACTAAATAAGGCCTGTTGCTTGCCTTCCAGCAACGCAAAAGGTACTACTAGATGCGACTTCCACAACAAGCTACTAGAGTAGTACTAGTTGGCAACATGCGTATGCATGCTCTTCGTAGTTTTTTCATCACAAACAACCTTGATTACGAATTGCTCAAGAGCATGCACACGACGGGGGTGAGCCAGAAAATCCTCGATCGATCGATCTCAGCCTTGACCGATTCAGCACGGCGGCTGACTAGTCGTCTTTGTGGAAATACGAGTAGTAAAAAAAAGATTCAGAAGTCGCGATTCTTTTTGCCGGCCTGCAGGTGCTGGTGATCCAGCGGACAGTAGAGGACGGACTAGTCACGATGGAGATGTGCAGCACGTACAGCAGCCAGCTTCCCATCCCAACTTGCATTCAGACGTACACGTAAGTATGAGCTCGCTCCAGCCTCGTCCTCCAATGCAAGCTCCAGCTGAGACCTAACCTGCACGACTTCTCAGGCCCGGCCGTCCAGCATCTCCATCCATCGCATATGGAAATTGCATGCTCCGTCGTCTGCTACCTGAACCAGAGGAAATTGAAGGTAGCTTCGTTGTTCACTCCTCTGACAGACGACGGCAGCTGCCGCCATGCATGCATGGCCATGGCCAATTGGACAAGGTCCATGGATCCATCGAGAGAGCTGCTGAGCGATGCGATGCCATGCATGCCTAATGAGTCCTCATCAGTTCGATCGCCGCCGGCAACATTATTACATTAACCTTATTACAGTACATATAGGAGTAGTACGTGTCTTAGTGGCATCCATGCATATGGTTATTATTAGCTAGCTCTGCCTCTGCTAGCCAGCACACGTACGTGTTGTTTGACCTAGCTAGCTAATTAACCTACTGGATGGACTGCTGCCAGCGCCCAGCGGTGGTGTCCTGCTCTAAACCTTCCACGTGGCGCGCGCGCGGCTCCGTACGACGTCGAGGCTTGTCCTCTTGCACTGCGCACGCACGCACACTTGGATTCGGTGGGTACCGATCGACGACCCCAAAATATACTATATGAGTACGGCCGGTACGGCCACTTGGACAGCTTTGGAGATTGGAATGGCCGGAATTGACAGCGTCATTAACTTACGCGAGGGCTCCACGGACGCCATGTGATGTGAAAATGAATGAACGAACGAACGAACGAACGAATCCCTAGCTTGTTTATTTTTGCACTGCATGCTGCCAAATTCCTACAGCGATTCTATTTAATTACTATTTATTTATTTATTTGATGATATACGTAGTATTGTCCATCCAAATCCAACTATAGTGCAGTTTGACCACGCCAATGACAAAGGAGCAGAATAATAATATAATGCAGACTTCAGAGCAACGCAACGAGACGAGGCTCTGCATGCTGTACTGTACTGTACTGTACTGTACTGTACTGGGCTTGCCTCTTGCATTGAGTGAGTCTTGTCTCCCCGGAAATGCTTGCGGGCTCCCAGCTTCTCTGCCTGCACTGCACACGCACACGGACACGGGCGCTGGACACACCACACCCCTATAAATACAGTATATGCTGTGATGCAACGTCGCTCACATTCATCCCTGCAAGTGCTCCATATACATAGCTAGTACACCAAGCCAACACACAGATCGACACGCACGTAGCAGGCCCACCGGAGCTCAAGCTCATCGAGCCTTACCAGCAGCCAGACAAGAAGAAGGGCACGCACGCACCTCGCCAGTTGCCATGGCTCCGTCGTGGACGTCGTCGCTACGCCGCCGCACGGCCGCGGCCTTCGTCGTCTTCGTCGCGCTCCTCGTCCTGGCGTCGTCTATGCTGCCGCAGCTGCAAGCGGCCAGGACGACGCCGACCGATGGTCATCAGGGACGTGTACAGCAGCGGGAGTCAACGACGCCGCCGGCGACGACGACAACGAGTCCGAGCAGTAGCGGCTCCGGATCCACACCACCACCAGCTGCGTCAGCGTCGGTGCAAGAAAGGCCGCCCCCGCTCGCGCTGCTGCCGCCACCGCCGCCAACCACCACCACCATTGAGGAAGCGTCCGCTCCCCGCAGCAGCAGCCGGATGCTCGGCTCCGTGCCCAGCCCCGGCGTCGGCCACTAGCTACTACTAGCAAGTGGCTCCTGGCTCCTGCTCCACGTACCTCCACGCCCGCCCAATCATCTTCGCCACCTCTTCTGCCAACAACTACTAACCATGCGTGCGTACTATTATATTCTTCATTATTACTTAATTTGTAATCTCAGTTTCAGTTTCACAACAAAGCTAGAGAGATCTCCCACATGCCAAGCCAGTATGCCACACACATACATGTGGACCGGAGTTTAATTTCAGATGAGACACTTTTATATATATATATATATAGGCTAAACTTGACAATTTTGGTTATATATTGTCGATTTCTTCATGGCACTTTCTGGTTGATCCTGATGTGGTGTGGAATGTTGCGAAAAACATGTTCAAGCTTGTCGACGTTTTCACGTGGGTTCCCCCTTTTGAGTTCCCATCATCCCAGCGGAAAATGAAATTAACGATATATACCTGATGATCCGATCCTTTTGAGGTTTCCATTTCCATGTGGCGCCAAACACATCGTCTCTTTCCTTGGGTATATTTTATTAATTCTTCTCTTCGGTTATTGCTTGCCTTGAATCGATGCCCGTCATGTTGCGTGCGTGCATTGCTATTGCTAGCGATGATCGATGGGTTCACCGGCAATGGCAACAGCTGATGATGCTTCTTCAATTTGCTACTGCTACGTACGTGCATATCCATGGAGTGCTAAGTACCACCTTCCTTCCTTTTTTTTTTAATGAACACCACCTTCCTTCCTTCCCAAAAGGAGATGCACGCTGTTTTGGGTTTGAATTGATCAGTCAAATTTTCTTAATTTAACTAACTTTATAGTTATTAGTATTTATGATTCTCAATAGATATACAATGAAGATATACTTTTATAAATTTGGTATCATAGATATTAGTATTTTTTATAGTTTTTTAGTTAAATCAAAAATTATTTGACTTCTCAAAATGCGATACTCCCTTCATTCCATTTTATTTGGCGCAACTTAGAATGACATGATCTCCTAGATTACACTTTAATCGTTCATTTACTTTATATTATATTATATTACTTATGGTTATAAACTTATAATCACTGGATAGTATAATTTCTTATAAATCTAATAATATTAAGTTTGTATTATAATAGCTAAAAATTATTAGCTATAGTTTTTGAAGTTTGAATCTTATATATGTACGTGCTAGATAAAATAGAACGGAGGTAATGTTTTTTTTTCAAAAAGGACTATACGCACCGCAACACCTTTTAGAAAAATGCATTAAGTCAACGTGCTTACATTCTGCCTTGGGCATGTCCCAACAAACGCATCAATCATCGGTTCAACCTCTGTGAAGAAGCTAACTTTGCCCTCCAGATAAGGTCTCCTTTGGAATTATTTTTTTGGCAAAAACAAGTAATTTCATAGCCGTCAAATCCTACTCTCTCCATTATAAATTGTATAAGACAGGAAAAATTTAAGCTCTTTGGGAAAAAAAAAGGGAGTCAACCTTTATAATTCCTACAAAATTTAGAATGCCTTATTTCACAGGAATTTTGGAAAATTATTAATCTACCATGAGTTCCAACCTCTTGAAAAAACAAATCATGTATGGAGATGTCAAAAGAAAAGCCATTTTTTTCTCCTTTTTGGTGTATCTAGCAGGCTTGGTAGCAACGGGCTATTATCTCATTGGTAGAGCATGTCTAATTGTGTCGTTTGTTCTGGGATGTGAGGCTCGTCACGGCTCTCTTCCGGTTCCGCCGTTGTAAATGTTCTCCATCCATATATATGTCCATTTTTTTGAGCAATCTGAATGGGCCTGGCTCCTACAGTTATAATTAAGAATTAAAAGTGTCGTTCAAATTCAAGAAACAAAGAAGGAAAGAAAGGAAATAATTGTCAATCAACAATTTAAAAGATTTTGGACCCGTGAGTTAAAAGCTGTGTAAAATCTTGACTTCCGCCCTTTGAGAGAGCAACGAGATTTCTTTGGTAAAGAGCAGTTTCCAATCTTCAAAGTTCATTTGAAGTCCTTTGAAATTCAGTTCGATCATTTTTTTTGTTGTCCAAATTGTTCAACACATAAGAAATATTGCATTCACAAACGCATATCTAAATAAGTCTTTAGTTCGAACACACCTTTGAAGAAGAGATTCTTATTGCATTCTCACCAATGCATCTAAGAAAACCTCTAGGCCTTGTTTAGTTCCGAAAAAATTTCGGATTTCGGCACTGTAGCACTTTCGTTTGTTTGTGCTAAATATTATCTAATCATAGACTAACTAAGATCAAAAGATTCGTCTCGCGATTTACAGTCAAACTGTGTGATTAGTTTTTCTTTTCGTCTATATTTAATGCTTCATACATGTGCCGCAGGATTCGATGTGACAGAGAATTTTGAAAACTTTTTGGTTTTCGGGGTGAAGTAAACAAGGCCTTAGTTTGAACACAACGATAGAGAAGAGCTAGCTAGCACCAATAATTGTCACACATGCCAACATCACAGGTTATCTATCATGACAAAACGAACAAATTATATGCAGGTGCATACAAAACGAACAGACGGTTGCGGTGAAAAGCGGGCATTGTGCACAAGTAGAAACATCACATAATCACATCCCCAACTTTCTACACTGAAATGGCCAATCACGAATGGATAAACATAGCAAGACCAAGAATGTAGCGTGACTTTTTTGTGCATATGCCGGGCTTGAGAGGAGATGTCCACGTCGAGTTGACACGATTCATAGCAATTCGATCGAGAACCATTCAATGTGTGGTCTCTCCTTGCACTTTTAGCTTTTAAGCCACTGTACTAGATAATTAACACGGATCAATCACGGTCTAATTGTGACAGCAACAGTAGTGAGGTCTACTTATCGGAAGAAGAAACTGGAACTTATCGTCTATATATTCATTATTAAAAAATTAAAATATTTCAAACATCTTAAACACGGATAGATGATACTGTGGAGCGTGACACTTTTGTGAAGATTGTAAATTTTAGTCCGTACATCTCCACTTCTCAAATAAATCCTCGCGCAAGACATGCACGCTACGATTGCGCGATCATGCACTTGGGCATGTCAATTTTTCGTGCCAATAATTTCTATTTTTTTTTTGCGATTTTTCTGAAAATATTTCTATAAGTGAATGAGAGTACTTATTTATGTCCGCCACCTTCTAGAAATCAATTTCTATTTCTATGGCCGATTGCACAACGCTGCGAGGATGCCATCCAATGTTAGTTACGTTATTGTACAAACAAACAAACAAACAAACACGAAGTCTCCGGACATAGTAGTCAAAAAGAAATATCTCCGGACTGATCGAGCCTACCCAGGTCGGGCAGATATTTTACACGGACGGCTGCGTGCTTGCACTTTGTCTCCCGTACGTGGTGCATCTCATGGATCACATTCAGATTTCAGTCAGCGCATGCAGTTGCTATCGAGAGGGGAGTGTGGCGAGCACAAACGTATATGCATCTATATCCGCCTGCATGCAGACCGGCCACCTCTCCTATCTGCTGAACAAAGTTTCAACTCTCCAAAGTGCGTCGACGAATCTTCTTTCATCTCTTTTTTTTTTCCCTTTCCGTTCACAAAACCAAAAACATAAGTGCCTCCTCGACCTCGTCGTCTTTCTCTCAAACGCATGTTCGCTTGAACTTATACACTGAAAAAAGCAACTATACGCTGATTTATTATAAGAGAAAAATATTATATTAATAAACGGTGCCAATAAATTCGAGAGCCTGAAATCTAATGACCGGGGCATTTTTCCCTGTTGCTTGGACTTTCTGGCGAGCCAGAGGTGACATGCATCGCAGCCACTAGCCAGACCGGCACTACTGGGAACCCCTGCACCTGCATTTGCACACTCGTGTAGCGTGGACCTGTATTGACCCACGCCAATATATATAATGTCATTTGCATGCAGCCGGCGCGGCCACAAATAATGCAGCAGGGCTGCAGATGCAGATGCAGAGAACGTACAACAGTTCCACGCAGCACGACGGTACGAGGAAAGTGGTGGTACGTGCGTGCAAATTGCATGCCAAATTTTGGTTGGCGACGGGATTGCAATGCAATTGCTGCTGTGCTGCCTGGTAGAGTAGTGGCAAAATTCATTGGCCTACTGTACTGTACGTTGCACCTGGTAGAGTAGTGGCAAAATTCATTGGCCATGCATGATGCATATATATGTCCGAGAGGCTTCCTGTAAGCCATGTATAGCCAATCTCCGTGCGTGTCTTCTTCTACTTCATTTGCAGAGCATCTTCTACGACTACGACTATTTACGAAAGCAGCTAGCGATCACGACCTTCGTATATTAACATGTGGCATCAGCAGCGTGAAAAAAAAATCATGTTAAGTTGAACCAATTAACCCTGCTAGTCGAAAATAATTAATCCAGATTAATTAGTTGTATGCTAGTGACAACTCTTCCCTGACTCACAAGGAAAGCTAGTGAGGCGCCCCGCAGGCAAGAGTGTCTGCCCACTGATATTGGCTAGGTAGCATGATTAGTGACTAGTAACCCATGATCTTATTATGCTAGAGAGGGGCCGATTGTATAACAACATTTTTCCTAGTACAAAAGATGTCTATGGCACATCGATATAACTTTCAATATCTATCGATCTTAATACAAAAGATGCGTAAATCTTTAATATATTTGAGATCAGCTGGCTGGGTTCTTCGTGGTGGGATCTGTCCATCGGGTTCAAGTATTTCACCATATTTTTCTAGATTTATTTTAGAATTTAATGGTGCTATGCTGAATCTCGTGTCTGCCAGCTTAGTCTTTTAGAGATGCTTATAGGGATAGAGTTTTCGTATGTGTATTTATAGAGATGAGTGTGTGTTGTGTAATTTTTAACAAAAAAATATTGCGATGCAAAGAAAAGGAGGGGACACCCATTTTTCATTGGGTGGGAGGCTGGGACTTATGATTTTGGGCCCGTGCCAGGCAACTTGACGTCATCCGGTAATATCCAGGAAGGTATCAGGCCTGCCAAATTCAATCCTGGATTTGTATATGCTAAATTTATCAGTCATTCCATAATATTTTTGTATTATAGTAAATTAATAAATAATACTTTTAATCATTAGTTTTTGGCCAAGCAAATAGACTCTTGCGCGGAATGTGACAAGTTAATCAGCAACCGCACAGTGCGAACTTGTTCTTTTCTGTTTTTTCTTTAAAAAGAAGATAATCGTTTTCAGAAAGAACAAGTGACTTAATGAGTACTCAATCTATCTCAAATTATAAAACATTTAACTTTTGGACACCAAATTTAATCACTCATCTTATTCAAAAAATGCATAAAACATCACTTCTTTTGTCGTGGCTTCATTTATTAATAAAAGTTTTTCAAAAAATAACTTAAATTTGACTATGTTTGTATAAATTTTTTAAATAAAACAAATGATCAAACTTAGAGTTAAAAAAGTCAAACATCTTATAAGTTGGGATCGAGAGAGCAGTACTGATTTAGGCTTTGTTTAGTTCACTCCAAAATCAAAAAACTTTTTAAGATTCTTCATCACATCGAATCTTGTGGCACATACATAGAGTAAAAAAATAATTAATTGCACAGTTTGTTTGTAATTTACGAGACAAATCTATTGAGCCTAGTTAGTCCATAATACAAACGAAAGTGTTATAATATCTAAATTAAACGACAGTGCTACCGCGTCTAAATTAATGAAAGTATTAAACAAAAGTTTTTGAATTTAAACAAGGCCTAGCAGTAGTACACTCTAAGTGGTGATGGAGTAGGTGCGGGCATGTGGACCTCTCAGTGAGTTGACTTTACTTTTTGCAATCGACCGGCCGAATGCACATTCAAAAGGTAGTGCGTGCAAATCTCTCTTTCTCACACATATACGTACACGCGTGCACGTAGGTCAAGTGCTGATATGATATATAGTGATGTGCCCTACACACACGTACGTACGGCAAGTGATGATATAAATGTGGACAATTGGCTAAGAACCTTGCTTAGTTTTCAAAACTTTTTAAGATTTTTCGTCACATCGAATATTCAGACACATATATAAAGTATTAAATATAAATAAAAAGATTAATTACACAGTTTATATGTAATTTACAAGATAAATTTTTTAAACCTAGTTAATTAGTCTATAGTTAAATAATAATTAGCAAATACAAATGAAAGTGAGATACAGTAGCCAAATCTAAAAAAATTTACGAACTAATTAGCCTACTTGCTTGTCAGAGTGTCAGCTACTGTTCCTATGAATAGTGCTACGGAGTGCTACCAATGAACATTATGGATGGCAATGACTTGAGTGCTACCTACGCGGCAGAGCGCACCCAATTCGTCAGAGTTCAGAAACTGCATTTCATCATTGGTGACAAGCAAACTGACAATGAACGATCACTATTTTTTCTTTAATTTGATAAAAAATAGGCCGGTATAGTAGCACCTCTTTCTTGTTTCTTCTCTGTCCATTCGCACAAGATTGCTGGAACAAATTAGCGTCTCCAAACACCAGCACCAGCACACCTACTACAGATCTCCAGTTTCTTGAAAAGAAACTTGGCTGTTCCTCTCACGGCATTGATGTGTTAGCGCATTTGAACTTTTAGGCCTTGTTTAGTTCCAAAAAATTTTACAAATGTTTTTAGATTCTTCGTCACATCGAATCTTTAGACACATGCATGAAGTATTAAATATAGACGAAAATAAAAACCAATTACACAGTTTAATCGTAATTCACAAGATGAATTTTTTGAGCCTAGTTAATCTATGATTGGACAATATTTGTCTACAGTATCGATTTTCCAAAAAAATTTAGAACTAAACAAGGCCGTAGCAATCAGGATCGATCGCATCTTCAGCCAAACTTAAAGTGCGTTCGGTGGACACTTGGCGACTTGTAAATTCAAACTTATTTACGAGTTTGACATGGTTATCCATATCCATTGTGTGTGTATATATATATATATATATATATATATATATATATATAAGCAAGAGAGATATTTTTTCCAAAACGTATTTATCTTCTCAGCTGTGACACGACGACGGCTTCATTGACAACTGCTACCTCGCAAAATGGGCCGAGCCTAGTCTTGTTTTGAGCCCATACCGAAAATAAGGATGGATTGGATTGGTGAGAATTACCAAACTTCGCATTCTGGGTCTAGAGGTCAGCATTGCGTGAAGTCCATTGTGTTCATGCTTACATACAGACAGGAGCTAAATTGTGATGTACAATGTCACACACCGTTACCAGTTGCGTTTGGTAGTCAATTGTTTTCATGCTATTATTTATAACATAAGTTTGAACTTTGTTAGTGATCTTTCTTCTGACACTAGTCTTTGCAGGGATCTTGCGTGGTAACTTCCTCTTTCTCTTTATGGATGGAAAAAAAACGTGATTATACGCATCGGTCACGGAAAACAACACACCATATTTACTTTACGTTCAGATATGGGGAGTATCTTGCTTCGTTCCTGTATTTTCTTGTCTGATGAAACACCATGGTGGTAGCATAATATGATCATAGAGTAAAAATTAAGCTTCGACTAATACTATGATCCAGTAGTATAAACCATTGATAAAATTTGCACTGACACTGTATATATATGTGCACATCTGTGATACATACTAGTATTCATGACGACGATCAGATAAACAGAAGCACACAGATCAGAGTATACTATACATCCCGGGCTGTTAATGATGCTCGCACGCATGGGCCATGCGAATTCCCGCCAAGAAGCCTTGCTCCACATCTACACGTGCCCCCTGTTGCTCGGGCCGGACGGCGGCAGCCGAACCAGCCGACGCGGCCTCACCGCCGCGTGGCCCGTCGTCGGCGCCCACTGACCACCAACGTGTACGCTGCTCAACACCGTATCCGGCGCCGCCGGTGGCGGAGAGAGCACGCCGTCGTCTTCGCCTGTTGGTGGTCGTCGTACTATCGCCGTCGTCGGCGACATAGAAGCAGCACCAGCTGGCGCCATAAGGACAGCCGCCGAGTGGCGGTGGCCGCCATCATCGCCGCCGCCTCCGGTCCATGGCGCCAGCCTTGCCGCGGATGCAAACGCTGCTAGGAAGAAGAATCCTAGCGACATGATCGCCATCATCGTGAAAAGCCGCCGGGAGGAAGAAGGAGGAGGAAGCGGCGTGGCTGGTCGATATGGACAGCTGCTGGGATGGCTGATCGATTGATCACAGCAGGCCTGCAGATGGCATGTGCAACTTTTGAGCTGGAGAAAATCTATCTGATTGATTGCTGACTGCTGATAAAGGATTTTCGTTTGGTATACGTACGTGCTAGCAGCGCGTCTCTATCTATCTATCTATATATAGCTTCGATTAATTGGTCCCTTGACAGGTTTGTTGTGTAGGCATCGCATGCGCTGTTAGGATGGTAGGGGGTTCGTGGTTATGCATATGGCAGTGACGTCTGACGAGAATCTGAATAGGCTAGGGTTTTCAGATAGCGTAGGGTGCGACTTAGAGACTTGAGAGGCGTCACGCATCAGGACTACTCAGGCAAGTTTAATCTACACAATGCGGCGACTGCTGAGTGATGGTTAGCCACAACTGCAATATTCTTGCATTGACTGCTGAGTGACGGTGGTGATCGAGGTTGAATATAATTTTTCCAATTAATTGCACTGCTAATATATGGTAAGAGTAGACGCTGTTCTCTTAGCTCTTGAAATCCATTTTACCTACATTTTGCTAGTGTTTATTTTCTGAAGATTTGTGGTGATGATTACTGAAAGATGAACAAATGAACTAATTACTGAACATTGCCCTTGATTCATTCTTTCCTATTGGCATTATTATTTGGTAACTCAATAACTAGCACACAGATGTCAAGTTAGTAAGTTAAACGCAACCACTTAGCTATACTCCCTTGAACAACTTTTTTTGGGTAAATTCTTTCTATCTAGCACATTTTAGATATCCTATATACCTGAAAAACATGAATACAATTATTCCCAGAAACCAAATCTAAGTATCTACAGCTGTAGCCTGTATAGGCAAAGTAAAAAGGTTGAAAAGGTTCAGCATATATACCAAAATGCCTATCTTTGTTTAATTATGATGTGTTTTCAAAAGCATTTTTTTATCTGTTTGTTATTTTAATCACACAGACTCCACACAGTATGGGAAGCAATACCCCTTTACTGAATTTATATAAGCTGGAGAGCTGCTGATGAATTGAAAAAGATGGAAATCAATTAAGCCCATGCACCTACTGATTTGATGTTTCTTTGTCTGTGTATCACTGTATGTTCTCCAGCAATCAGATGCCAGTCTCATTCTAGCTACGGAGGGCTCCATGTATATGGCCCATCACCGGCCGGCCGGCCGAAAGAATCAAAGAAGACATGCATGGAGCAAGCATATTTGCTGGACCTCTAGGTCTCTGCATGTCCACGTGACATGTTGGCACTTCCTGTCGTCCTGTCGTCAGCAATGGCTGCTAGCTCTGCATCGCTACTGCACAACATGTGCACACCTTGACCGGCGCCATGTATTTTCCAAACAAGAGGAATTCTTGCTTAGTGTTCGAGTTTGACACGGCTGGCTATATGGATTGGACATGGTAGCATACACCTTCCGTTCAAAAACAATAAAATAAAACTCTCGCTTCCCTGAGAAATCAAACAATATAAATTTTGATCTATATATATATATATATTGTACTAATATTATGATGCATAATAAATATTATTAGATTAAATATATGTAATATACTTTTACGATAAGTATATTTAAAAACATAAATGCTTATATTTTTCCTTTATAGGTCTACTTCTTTGGAGTTTCGGTAACCTGGGATTGTCGTCGCCCAAACGCTTTGTAACAAAACTCCTTTCTGCTTAATGCAAAACATGCCTAGGCATGATCGCTAAAAAATATATTTTTTCTATAAGTCTAGTTAAATTAAAGATGTTTTTGACTCTTTGAGGTGAGATTTACATTCTTTTTGACGCTTTGCTTTATTTGCAGGCTTGCATTGATGAACAATGTAACAGCTAGCATGCATGCATGTATGGGCCAACCAATTCTCAAGCAAGCGTGACCTGACCAAATCCTACGGCCCATGAGGCTCAGTGTTCGGTTTAATAGGGTAGACGGGCCTGCGTTCCTGGTTGTCTGGCCCATGAGCCCATGACGTGGCCTGAAGCCCTGTAAAAACCGTTGGCATGAAACTTCTCCGCCGCCGCCGCCGCCGGCGGTTTACCCATCCGAAGTTCCGAACCCGTCGGCGCGGCAAGGAACGTTAGAATGGCACCGGCCGAGACCTCATTTCCCAGGTGTTTTAGAAAGAGGGTGAAATGAAATCTCTGTTATTTTTCTTAGCAAAAGGTTTAACGAACATGATCTCAATATAACCAGCAGCACTGTCTGATGATTATCAGTCCGAGCGCCTGCCCACATGATCTCCAAGATAGTACAAAGCAGTAGCCAGTAGCCACAATAACCACACAAAAAAAAAAACGTTGGAGTTCAGGCTCAAACAGCAACTGCTGGAGCATCAGAAATCTTGTTTTTTTTTTATTTTAGGAGCATCAGAAATCTTCTTTATTTGTGCCAAAAAAAGATAGCTGCAGATAGAGTATACTCCTACAGAGCAGTTGTCAGGCTCTCCTTGCGCAAACATGATCTTCAAGATACAAAGCAGCAGCCACAGCCAGCCACAAATAAATTTAAAAAAAAAACTGCCGGCCGGAGTTCATTCAGGTCCAAACAGAAAACCGCTGGGGCAGCAGGGCAAGGGACAGTTGGGATACACCACAAAAGTGGCAAAAGCCGTCGGCTCAAAGGGGGGTACACACCATTAGCTCACACGTAATCTTTTTCCTTTGCAGCGGGTTAGTGACGCTCAGCTGTATCTTTCTCAACTCTCATGCTTGCTTACTAGTATTTTTGGGGGGAATGCGCATCACATTGTCAATCAATAATTCGAAAACCAAACCAAAGCTGAGGAGGGTGCGAAATCAGCATGCAGGAAAACAAAAGGAAGCTGCACGAAACGGCCTAGTGGAAAGATTAAGCTTTTTTGTGTGTGTGGCGCTGCTTTTTTTTCATGTCAGTCAAGAAAACAGTCATCCGCGACATAAAAGCATGTCTCTTGTGGTTCTCATAGATTTAATTTTGACACCACTAAAACACGAGTAAAACATTGGGAGGCTCCGTATCCACCAAAAGGTTTTTTTTTTTGAAAAAATATTTCCACAAAAGATGTAATTTTTAAATTGATTTTCAAATTTCCACCTGAGATATAATTTACACAGCATATTTTGCCATCTTTGTGCTATCTACCAACCTCTGTCAATAAGAAAAGAAATTTGTGCTACTAAACATTTCCAAGCGAAACTGAGAAGGACGCAACGCAACTGTTTCCAAGCGATTCGTGAGCCTGTTTGCTGGTTTGAAAACCATAGCTAAAAATATTGTTCGACTGATTTACCATGTGAGAAAAACAAGCCAACTTGGCTCACTCCACACGCGCGCCTTGTCATTTCCCATGTCAACCACAGGTGGCTTGATAATAATAGAGACCGGGGAGTTTAACTATTCCATCATCACAATGGAGTACTTTTAGCGCTTGATCACAATCACAAACCACCAAAAGGAGCCAACCAACTGCAAAACAGCAAATCACAAGTTCCAACACAGCAAGGCCGTATCAGCAAACGTCCAAAAAGAATCCATTGTTGTTTGTTCCTCTTCCTCCTCCGGTCCTCCCCTCACGAGGCCATGAACAAACAAAGCCCACTCTGATATCGCTCCAACGACCGCCTCATTCATCAGGATCGAAATGCAGATGCAGAGGAATGGTTGCAATCCATGGTCAGATTCACCACAGGATTTCAGCAATCCAGTCTCAGGAGTTTCCTGTCATTATACCATTGGTTTCATTTGTATCCTAAGATCTGGATGAGGAACTGAGTCATTCTGACCCAAATCCACCAGAAAACATATAGCAGCAGATTGCGGAGCACAATCCATCCAACAATGGCAATGACAGGAGCAGAGAACAGATAACAATGGCAATGCAGCATCTGGAACTGAAAGTACCATTTATATTACGGATTAGAACATCCCTACATGTCTGGATAGATTTTTTACATACATAGCCACCCTTCATCATCATCATCATGGCAACCGCCCCGGCCGGCTGCCGGCGGGAGACCTCGACGGCCGACCCAAAATGGGCATTCTTCCCCCATCATCCGCCGGACGCCGGAACCAAGCACGGCCCTTTCTTTTCTCTTCTTCGGTCTTACGGCCGCCGCACCGGCTTGGACGGCTTGGACAGGTAGACGCGGCATTGGATCAGTGTCCGGCCGACTCTGAACCCCGGCAGCACGGTGAAGCCGACCACGCGGTCCTCGGCGGCCGCGGCGGCCCCAGCGTCGTCGCCGGCGCGCCCGTCGCTGACGCTCTCCATGTACACCTCCGAGAAGCGCGCCCCCGTGCGCACCTGGAAGATGGACGCGCCGTCCTCCTCGGCGACGCCGTCGAACGCGAAGAAGAGGCAGTGCAGCAGCCACACCCGGCGCGCCATCTCGGCGAAGTCGGCGAACCACGAGCTCTCCGGGAACCCGGGCCCGGCGCTGACGATGCCGCGCTGCTCCAGGCGGCCGAAGAAGGCCGTCTCCATCCGCGCGTGCACCAGCGACAGGTACTTTGCGCGCAGGAACTTGCCGAAGCCGCTCCACCGCGGGTTCCTCACGTCCAGGAAGGCGCTGGCCGGCTCCGCCTTGAGCTCCGTGAACTCCTCGAAGAAGCGGCGGCGGTCGTAGAACTCCCGCTCGTCCAGGAAGCTGAAATTGAAGTCGCGGCGGTGGAAATTGGCGAACATCTTCATCGCGACGTACGACTCGAAGACGAACTTGGTGTCGCCGGCGCGGTGGAGCGGGACGCCCGGGTGGACCGCGGCGGCGGCCGCGCCCAGATCCCATCCGGCGGACTGCATCGAGTTGAGCATGGACCTGGCGAAGGAGCGGATCGACTTCACCGTGTGCCGCAGCGCGGTGAGGAAGTGGGTCGGGTTGAGGCCGGAGAGGTGGAGCTCGTCGAGCGACGCAAGGGTCCGGCCGGGGTGGAGACGCGCCTCCAGGGCGCGCTCGGCGCGGAGCTCGGCGGTGAGGGAGCTCCTGGCGCGGTCGGCCTCGGCGTCCCTGGCGCGGAGGTCCGACTCCAGCTTCCGCGCCGTGATCTGGTACGTCTTGAGGAGGTGGCGCTGCTCCTCGGCGTGCGCGGCGAGCGCGGTGTGGCCGGCCGCCGCCGCGCCCCGGGCCGCGGCGGCGGGGTCCCGGAGGTACCTCCGCTTGGTGTCGGAGAGCCTGGTGAGCTCGGCCACCACGGCGGCGTCCGCGGACTGGATCGCCTCCGCGTCGTAGGGGAACTGCGCGAGCTGCAGCTGCGCGTACGCCGCCTTCACCGCCGAGACCCCCGCGAAGAGGTTGGCCAGCAGCGCGTCCGCCGCGGCCTCCGGCGTCACCTCCCCCGCCCCCGCCGTCTGCCGAACCCCTCCCGCTCCGGGCCCTCCCGCCGCCGCCTTCTTCTCGGCTGCGTTGCGGAAGAAAGCGTCGAAGGAGTAGGCAGCGGCGAGGTTCCCCGACAGCTTGAGCTTGCTGAGGGACGGGATGGCGGGCGGCGTCGGCTCCGTCCGCTCCTCCCCGAGTCCGTCGTCCCCAACCACGGACGCGGGCGCCTCGTTCGCGCCGCCGCCCTGCGCCACGGCATCGGCGCGCTTGCGGCGGAGCAGCTTGGTGAAGGTGCGCGCAAGGTTGGCCGCCTTCTGCTGCTGCTGCTGATGCTGGTGGTGGTGTGGCGGAGCCGCCACTTGCGCCTCCATTGAGGCCGCGCCGGGTTGCTCTCACCGCCGGCTCCTCCTCCTCTCCCTCCCTCCCTCCCTCCTGCAGCTTCCCCTCGTCCTCGTGTCTTGTGGTGTCCGTCCAGGTCTGGGGCCTCTCGCCTGCTCCTGCTTTGGCCTGTGTGGTGGTAACGCGGGGTGGGATTAATTTTTCCAGGAATATTTGGGGGTTAATGTAAAGTAATAAAAGGGTCCTAGCGCTGCGCCTACCAGGTACCAGCCTAGTATGTACGCGTACGTATACCGTGCGTGTGTGCACGCGTGCCCACGCCTACCGATGGATGCAGAGGGGTGGATGTATAATTCGTGGAAACAGAAAGGGGTGTGGCCGCGAAATTTCCCTACAGTCAAGCCCCGCACCAGCACCACCGCTCTCCAGTCTCCACCGCGCGAGAAATGAAACGGTTTTCTCTAGAGGATTCCGGCGGTTTTCGTAGAATTTTCGGCTTAACTATTTTTGTTGTGTTTTTATTGCACCCAAAAACCATAATTAATTCCCATTGCGCTATTTTATATTATACCAAATGTAATACGCTATAGTGAGGTCATTGTTGAAACTTTGGATACAGTTTTCGTTCCAAAACTTAAGTCTCAATGTCATCTTATAACATGATCTCATGTGGTGTTGTGGAATATAATTAATCAATAGTAACATATGAGTATATGATAACGTGCGCACGTGTCACAACGGTACGCGGGTTATGTGTTATTTGTACTCAGTTTACCTCATATTATTTGAATTCGACATCGCAGGCGGGAGAAAGATTGTAGAGTACAAATTCATATTACAACGGCTAGTATGCCTACGTAGTAACGTATTTGACTACCACAACGTATAAACGACACCAAAAACACTTCGCCATCCATAGGGCAATGGCTCACCTCATCCAATAAGACTTAGAGCTGGCATAATGGCAGTTAACAATAAATATAACGTAAGTACCGGAACGGAGAGATAGGTGATCTCAAGATCGAAAGGACGGGAAAAAAATTAATAATCACAAATAAAAAGTTTTTCCAAAAAAAATAAGCACTACATGTGTATCAATTTGGTATTTTGAATCGGCTTTTATGTCATGTTCATATGTGGAGCCATATGTGTGTGCCTTTTGTATGCCTAAAATATATCAAGCATTATGCTAATAAAAATAACAAAAATAGGTGCTATGCCAATAAAATATCATGTCACTCATGACTAAATGGCTCACGTCGTCTAATAGATCTTTGAGTTGGCATTGGCAGTGACTGACATCGAATGCGAATTAACTAGGACAACGTGGTAGGAGATCTCAAGACATAGCGGATGAAAAACCATTAATAGTCACAAACAAAAAAAAGTTTTCAGAAATAAAAAACTAAACACTTATAGACTCAAATTTACAAGTGTATCAATTGATGTCTTGAATTAGTTTTCCTGCAATGTTCACGTGTCGTGTGCAACCATATATATATATATATGTGTGTGTGTGTGTGATGTATGCCTAAAACATATCAAACATTGCACCAATAAAAACAACATACAAAGATACTTCTGTGAATAAACGACAAAAAAGCAAGTTGTCACCCATAACGTAACGGCTCACCTCGTCTAACGAAGCTTGGAGCTAGCATGGCAGCGGCTAACACTAAATGCAAACTTAAAGAGTAGGACATTATGATATGGGATCTCAAGGTGGAGGGACAGAGAACTATTAATAATTACGAATAAAAATAGAGAGTTTGAAAAACAAAGAAGAAGCACGTATAACTCCACGTGTATCAATTTGACGTCTTGAATCAGCTCTCGTGCCATGCTCACGTGTGCAACTATATACACGTTCACAACGTGCACCCAAAACGTGTCCAAGCATTACGTCGATAAAAAGACAATGTATGGAGGCGTTGCTATGAATAAACGACAACAAAAACAAGCTATCAGCCATAATACAATAGCTCATTTGTAGAGGTTGGAGATGGCATGGCGGCGGCTAACGACAAATGCAGCGTATGAGGTATGAAAGAGTGACAACAAAATACCCCAGTGATGGAAGGAGTAGAAAAACAACTAAAAGTAACTAAGGCAATATATGGTAGCAAGAGAAGAAAGTTTATTTATCGTTCTCTTATATATACGTTTCGACGATTAAGATCAGCTCTGGTATGTTTGATCTTGTTTAGATCAGTGGCTATGTTCCGCCACTATGAGTTTATTCGCTTGAGCTTACTTGACGAATCTATTGTTATTCAGCAATATTTTTTCTTTTACAGTAAATCTACGAAAGTCGTAACTTTTGAGCTAAGCGAACAGACCGTCGTAGAGTACCAAACAGATATACTGGATCTATGAAGGTAGAAGTTTATCTAGGATGTGTACACCCACAAGTGGAACGCTGTGGTTTTAATCTGACAAACGCGGGTGCGCACCAAGAAACCGCTTGAAATCCAATGAAAAAAGAAGAAGAAAAAAAAACCCGGGGCTGCTGGTGACGCAAGCAGGAACAGAAGGAACCCACTTTACCGCGCCCAAACCGGACAAAATCCGGTAATAGCTGATAGATGGCTCTATCTCCATCTTCTTCACATCTATCTCTAGCTAGCGGGCTTTTGATTTCAGATTTGTAATCCCAGCCGCAAGAGCAAACCAACGACTGCGCGTGATCCCCGTGCCCCCGCAAGAGCAATAACTGTTGCCATTGTTGAGACCTGGACACGCACACACACGACCGGGCGTCCGTCGCGCCCCCACCGCCACCGGCGTGTCTGAGTCGGCGGTGACGCTTTCGCCGAGACTGCCTGGCTGGCTCCTGGCTTTCCGGGTCAGCCGTGCGTGCGTGGAGTGGAGTGGAGTGGAGTGGAGAGACGTGGCAACGCGATGCACTGCACTGGTGCGCTCGCTGGGCCGGCAGGCAAGGCAACTCCTGGTCGGGGTACACGGACACGCGCTCTGGTACTGCTGCTCCAAATGCAGAAAAAAAAAAGAAAAACGAGGCCAAGGACGGGTCTGCTTGCTGATGGTTGGTTTTCAGGGTTCACACACACACACACATGGCAAGAGTGTGCCGGCCGCCTAATAAAGCGGGGAGCTTTTCGTTGACAGCAACAGTTGGGGCTTGGAGCTTGCTTTTTTGTTACTAAACACATCGACATCCATGAGCGCGGGGTAGGTTAGGACTGTGCCCCCAGCCCAATGCCAGAGAGATCTTTTTATTTATTTTATTTTATTAGTGAACAGTACTAGTATCTTTTTCCTTGTTGTTGTTGTTGTTGTTGTTGTTATTAGTGATGGCATCCATGAGGCCGGCCGGGTAGCTTCATGTTTGCAGCCATTTCCGTGACTATTTAACAAGCGCTGATAGATTTCTGTTTCTAAATAAATGGTTCGTGGTTTGCACCCAAACCCAACACTGGAGCAGTTCCATGCTTGGACCCAATTTTTGGATGGTATTTACAATTAATAATGAATTCGTCTAGAGATAACTGGTGCTAAATCGACAGGGTCAGATTAGATTAGACTGAAATGGAGCAGCTCTAGAGGAGCCCGGGAGTCCGTGTCCCTTGACTGTCCACAGGGTCCTTTTGCGTCAAGTTTATTCGCTAATTTATTCGATTCGATGTTCTCCATAAACTACAGTATCTGACAATGTCCTGTTGCAGCGTCTTAACCTAGTCTAAGCCCGGAATCCGATGATAACTCAACTCAAATGCCACCATGGATAATTTCCCCGAGAACGAGCCACGTGCCTGTCTTTTTTTTCCTTGTCCGAAAAAGGGAGAGATTTGACAAAATCGTGTGACTGAATTCGTTTCGGAACAATATTTTGCATGAATACATGCCGGTGAATCAAAAAGGCAGAGTTGTCCATTAATAATTCAAAATTATTATTTTGTTTGGACGACGCTAGGGACAATAGTCGCTAACAATAATTGTCCATCTCAAATCAAGGGTGGTAATAGACCTATATTGTTATAGTTGAGCCAAAATGCATTTTGATAATTTATGGATGAAATTATGTCTAAAATATAAAAGCATTGTTTTTAGATAAACAAAGTTGAATTGAAAATATGTTTAAAGATCGAAATGGACTTTATGTATGAAACTGAGTCTACAATGCAAACTTTAAGGACTAAAATGGTAATCTTCATAGTTCTACGCTAAAATTGAACCTAAAAGGTGAGTTTAAGAACTAAAACGGCCGTTCTAAAAGTTTGAAAATGAAACTGAGTTTTGAGTAATAGTTCAGGGACCAAAATGACTATTATGCCAATTAAAAACCATATGCAAAAAAAGAGCAAAACTTGATCAGCTAAACTTTTAGCAATTATAGAACCTATAAGAGGCTCAAAACTAGATAAAAATGTTATAGGGGACACGTGCTATGTTTGTATGGCTAAAGTTTTGCCACACATTTGAATGAAAAGCTAGAATGGATAAAAAATTTGCAACAAAAGATTAGATACAAGAGTTTTATCATTCTAAAAGCATCTAAACACCCTCTTGCCGCTGAATGTTCTGTTGTGTATATCCCAACATGCTACAGTACGTGCCTTGATTCTCAGAAGTCATCAGAGCACACCAGCAGGATGCGGCGGCCTGCTGCGGTACGGGAAGGGAAGTTGGCATGTGGGCATCAACGGACACGATGACCCCTTTTTTTAATAAAAAAAAAAGAAAGAAAGAAAGGAGAAGAGGATGATACCAGCACAGCACACGGCCTGGTTCGGCCGTGCTGTAGCACTGATGGATGGATCCGTTGCCTGCTTTGTTTGCAATGATTCCCACCACTTATTAGTGACGATGGTAGCACATTGACAGTGCATGCACCTTACAGTCCCTGCTAACAACAACCTCGCTGTTTCCGTGGACAAGGAAGTAGCAGGAGCAGGAGCACTACTGGAGTAGAAGAACTCTTTTTTTAGTCAAAAAAAAGTTTTAAATTTTTTTTCAAGATTTTCTATCCATCGAACCTTACGGTATATACATAAACATTAAATATAAATAAAAAAATAATTAATTATATAGTTTGTCTGTAATTTAGGAGACAAATCTTTTAAGTTCAGTTAATCCATAATTAAATAATATTTATCAAATATAAATAAAAATGATATAATGTCTATTTTTTAAAAAAATTGACACTAAACGAGGTTAGGTAGGCGACCGACCATAAGAATTAGTTCGGGCCACGTCTCATGTCTTTACACAAACATGGGACGGACTTGGAGTAGGTTGGTCAGGTCGTGAAAGTGGACGTTGACTCACGGGCGGGCCGCGGGCATAACAGTAACATTCCCCCCTCGTGTGTGTAAGGGAGGGAAAACGAAGGCATGGCAATTGGAAGGAAGATGTCTGCTGCGTTGCGAGGGCAAAAACGTGAGCAGGGGGGCCAAACCAAAGTGGAGGATGTGCACCGTGCACGTGAAGAAAATGTGATCGTGAATGGAGTACTGTGTTATTACTTCCCCAGATGAACACGAAGACGACCGGCAGCGGCCACGTGCACCCTTCCTTCATCGCATCAGAACCACCGTAGTAAAACTTTTGCTGCTACAGGAACACGACAATAGGAAGGAGAAGAAGAGGGAAGCACACTATTGTACTGTGCGTGATGGAGTCGGTAACAAAAGGAGCAGGAAAAGTGAAAGTGGGCGGTACCACGAATACACCAACTGTTGCCGTGTTCGGTAGCGTAGGAATGTGTATCTGTCCTCCAGTCAGTCACTGGGCCTTAAAAACGAGTAGTAGAACATTTTATACTTTTACAGCGCTGTAATGACAGCCTCCCTTCGTGCTGTATTAAGGCCTCGTTTAGTTCGCAAAAATTTTCAAGATTTTTCGTCACATCAAATTTTTGGTCACATGCATGGAGCATTAGATAAAGATAAAAATAAAAACTAATTACACAGTTTACCTGAAATTTGTGAGATGAATCTTTTGAGCCTAGTTACTCCGTAATTGGATAATGTTTGTCAAATAAAAACAAAAGTGCTACAGTAGGTAAAAAAACAAAATTTTGCCAACTAAACAAGGCCTAATAATCTGATGAGGAGGTCCGGTCCACACGCACAGGAGCAGCGGTCAATGTGGAGACGGAAATGTCCTGTGCTGCAGCTAAGTTGTGGGACCACGATAGACAAATGCAGTGCTAGTACTGCCGCGGTGAATATAAACCCTAAACTTTAGACCCTAAATACTACTTGTAATAGAGTAATACTAGATTAAAAGATTGGTTAGCAACAGCGGAACGTACTAGCATCCTGCAAATGCTCTGCTCGGTGCAGGTCGCAAGTGTCAAATGACACAGGAAGGCGCAGCAGGAAGGAGATGCATACTATTTTCAGAAACAAGTGGCCAGGAACAGTCACTAGCCTTAAGGGTCCTCCGGTGTCATTACTCTACAGTATCTATGGTGAAGCTAGACTAAATTTGAGAGAGAGAGGTGTAGTTGCCCTATAGATACATAGATTTGAATCAAAATCATGGTGAAATTTGAATCCTATTAATTGATACTCAAATTTTTTATAAGTGCATCCACATCCGTGACCTTACACGTAGCTTCGCCACTGTATCCCGTTAGCCATATGGCCATATGGGGATCAAGAGCGCTACGGACATTGCACTACCGGATGCTACATCCGCAAATGCAACTTAGGTCTTGTTTAGATGCGAAAAGATTTTGGATTTCGCTACTATAGCATTTTTGTTTGTTTATGACAAATATTGTCCAATCATAGGCTAACTAGGATCAAAAGATTCATCTCGCGATTTACAGTTAAACTATGCAATTAGTTTTTATTTTTTCGTCTATATTTAATGCTTCATGCATTTGCCCAAAGATTCGATTTGACAAAAAATTTTGAAAACTTTTTAGTTTTTGGGTGAACTAAACAAGGGCTTACTTAAGACTGGTACAGTACACTCTATTTGGCTGAAAAGTGAAAAATCATAACATAAATATTATTTGTTAATTTATTATAAAAGAAAACTATTAAATAACTAATAGATTGGGCCAGTAAGCGAACACTGCAGGAGTGCGTGAATTACGAGTAGGACGCACGGCCATCTGACCACAAGTCGAGCAGTAGCCCCTGTACTACTACAGTAGGCTGTACCTATACCGCAAGCGGGCAGCGTACGATGGAGTACACCTGCGAGGCTTTTGTCTGACTGTCGCGTGGGCCCCCCACGCTCCGTTTGCCCCCGGCACGTTCGTACTCCAGTACTACTACTGTACAGCGCGCGTACAGCTTCCACGGACCACGACGGACTCTCTCTAAGATGAATCTCTATCTCTACGGAGTACGGACAGTGCCGGACGAGGAGTAGGAGTAGGAGTATTTGTATTGGTTGCGGAGTAGTACTCCTACCAGGGACGTTGGGCACACGGTGCCACGCGTTGAATAGTTGATAATAATAGAGATCGAATTCGAAAACACCAGAGGAGGAGGAGGAAACTGCCGCGGAAGCATACGGCGGGCGGAGATGAATCTTGGTCTTCCTTATCCTATGTGATATGATATTCATCGATCGTGTCCGCAGCAGGGCACGACCAGCAAGGACGGTATGTACGAGTATACTGTACCTTTTCAAACCTCGGACGGACAGTCAGGTTAATTTGCAAAAAACAGAGGATGTACAGTACAGTTGTGGACTGACCTCGATCACCAGCCGACGACCGATCGCCGGCAGCGCGCGCACACGGAGCAGCCCTTGATCCTTCGGGCTCCTGACCACCTACCGATCCTGGCTGGGCTGGGAGGGTGCTTTCTGCTGGTGTGGTCGGCACCTCGATTGCCACTCCTCCTCCTCCTCCTCCTTGTCAGGTCGGCACCGGCATCGGCACCGGCCGCGCGCCTGGCCTGGCCCTCCCCGATGCCGACCAGCCGCCGTCTCGCCGAAGCGAAACCAGCAGGAAGCAACGCCGAGGCGGCCGCGAATCCGCGAGACCAAGACGATATACTGCAGAGCAAGCAGGGCGAAGCAGCAACACAAGAGCAGAGCCGAGCAGAGCAGAGCAGAACAGGAGGGAGTATTTGCGATCGTGAGCCTACCCCCTCGGCCCGGCCCTATTTATTCCAGTCCAGATCCAGCAGCTCACAGGTGCGCGCCCACCGGCCCACGCGTGCTGCTGTGGCAGTGGTACCGACGTTGCCCCTCCCGCTCTACCACCACGTGTATCGCCGCTATGTTGAAAATCCGGCGGCACCGGTACGGATTTCTTCATCCCAAATCTTTTGCCAAACATATAAGGATTGCCAAGCATACAAGGATTTCCAGTCAAACCATTTCATATTAGTACTACTAATCAAGCTCACTTGATATGTATGATGAATACTATTGTTATTTTCTACTAGCTTTGTCCCTCGAAATCCGTTATATATAACACTAGGCTGTTTGGTTGGGGTTGTTAAAGTTTAATGGATACTGTAGCATTTTCGTCTTATTTAACAATTAATGTCCAATCATAGACTAATTAGGCTCAAATTATTCGTCTCGTAAAATATTCTCACGGGGCCTAAGGTTATTGTTTTGGTCTGTTACTTGCATGCACAGCCACAAGTTTCTCAAGTGTAAAATCTCGCCATAGTTATGGTGTTTGTTTTAGCCATCAAAAGTTCGGTGTCACCATAACTCTCATGATGCAGTGTGGCCAAAAAACAAATAGGCACTATATGAGTAGGTTTCTTTATAATAATATGCGCTTGGCTAAAAAATTATGGCTGAAAAGTACTGTTCACTAATTTATTGTGAGAGAAAATATTGATGAATGACTGACAGATTCCACTGACAAACTCAAAAGAACAGAGCAATATGAGTAGGGATTGAAAGACTTAAGATTATTTGACTTACAATTAGTCTTATGTATCAAACATGTCTTATACTTTTATTGTGAGAGAAAAAAAGACCATGTTCTGTTATTTAAGAAAAATATAATTGTACGTACAAATATATTTCAGATTCATAATACGTACCTAGAATTGTATTTTTTTTACCACACTTTACGTTGGACTCAACAATCAGGAAGGAAAGATACTAGAGTACTGTATATCTTGTCCGCCCTTCATTTTCCTCACTCGTGTACCTTTTTCTGCTTTCCATTTTCGCAGGCATTTAGTAATGTACGAACCTAGTAGTTATAATAATAAACACGCACGTTGTTCTACCCTTTTTCTTTTCAACCACTATACACTAATGTACGTGCAACATGGAATTTTTGTGTTTTTTTTTTACCAAGTAGCCACCGACATAACGTGAGAGGTTAGACGAAAGGAGACGTGATCGTCCGTGTTTATCGTCACCGCGCGCGTAGGGGGTAGAATGGTCACCCCGGTCTGCCTTCCGCTCACGGCGTGACAAGCAGCAGAGTTGTCCGGTAGTGACGGCCAAGCCACGCGGTAACGGGCCGGTGTGGCAGGGTCCGCAGGGGTGAAATTGTGGACATGCAATTTCACGCTTCACCAGCCACACCTGCACATTGACCAACCGGCATGCGGCTCCAGCAAGGCAGCAATGTCAGTAGGTCCCACTTTTCAGAACTGGTAGGTTAAGCTCCTGGAGGTTTTGTTTAGGACTGGTTTAGTTTACCCTAAAAACTAAAAACTTTTCAAGATTCTTCATCTTATCGAATTTTGCGGCACTTGCATACATGAAGTATTAAATGTATATGAAAACAAAACTAATTACACACTTTGTTTGTAAACCGCGAGACGAATCTTTTAAGCATAGTTACTTTATGATTGGATAATTTTTGTCAAATAAAAACAAAAGTGTTACGGTGTCAAAATTCGAATTTTTCGGATATAAACAAGGCCTTAGTTCACGAAAAGATTTTTTTGAATCTATAGCATATTTATAATTATAGTAATTAGTATCTAATCATTAATAAATTAGATTTAAAAGATTTATCTCATAATATATATATATATATATATAGATTATACAATTAATTATTTTTTATTTTAGATTTAATGCTCTATATATGTATCCAGACATTCAATATGATGAGACAAAAAAATTTGAGTGAAAATTAAACAAGGTTTGGATGGCAGCCAAATACATACGGAACCTTTGGGATCCGTGGTAATCAAATCAGGTGGGAACCGTTCGTCCCCTTGCATTCTCATCAAAAAGAAAAAGAGGCAAAACTTGTAGGTGTATATTTCATTATTGGGTCTTGCCGTTCTTAGTCAAATCCTCTAATTTCAAATTAAAAAGCGTATCAATATCAACAATATCAGAATCTTTCAACTAAATTCTATGCATCAAATTAAGTTACAAATATCAATACTTTCTTAGAAAATGATCCAATTTAGATACATCAAACTTAACTCATGAGTGTCATGATAAAACTAAGGTGAATTATAATATGGCATGGCAAAAAAAAGTGTTAGAACCTTACTTGGATCAGCTACAATTTCTACGTAGCTCATACAAGCATGTAGCTCACTTATTGCTTAGGAAATAAAAAACGAACCAACGACCAAGCTTGCTAGCAATAACCCAGTATGTAATAGCAGTAATCGTAGGGATATCTGACAGCAAAAAAGCAATAATCAGATAATCAATCACGTATCTATAAGTCAAGTGACTGAAACAGTCTCTAGCTTTTGCATCAGCCAATTTTTGCACTAGTATGTCCTTGGAGATGTACAGACCCTGTGCTGCATGCGGCCGATCGAGAGAGCAGCGAACCTCCAAAAACAAATTGTTGTGCCTGTTGCGCTTCTCAGCGCGCGTACGCTGTTGGGTTTTGGTTTTCCACAGGAGATTTGATAACCTATTTTGTCCATTATATAGTCGTCTTTATTTTGTACTGTATGTATGTCTCACCTAACTTGTTGTTTGGAATTCTGTTGGGGCACGTATATATACAACCAACTCATGATGATCCAACAAATTCGACCAGCAGCACGGAGACGGCGATGCACGGATGCAGACACAGTGTCGGGTCGGAGAATCGAGCAACGTGCGGCGTAGTATACATATCGTCGTCTCCTCTGTCGTCTACCGGTGGCTTTGCGTGCTTTTCGAGTTGGGAATGACCGGCTGGCCGGCCGGTCGCTTTTGCTGTCACGTCGTCCGTCATTCTCGGAATCTATCTATCGGGATCGAATCCGGCCCAACACGGCTACTGTGCCTACTACTGCTCCGGCCGGCCGGCTCCTGTCGACGAGTGCGAGTACTCCTCCGTCTTGTTGCTGCTTGTTCATTCCTTGTAGGTACAAATCAGCAATTTTAAGAAAGTATTGATTGATATCAATTTTCAGAGGTATCATACTGTGTATCCAAAGTATCATACCATATCTTAGGCCTTGTTTAGTTCCAAAAAAATTTGCAAAATAGGAATAGTACCACTTTTGTTTGTATTTGACAAATATTATCTAATCATGTACTAATTAGACTCAAAAGATTCGTCTCGTTAATTCCGACCAAACTGTGCAGTTAGTTTTTATTTTCGTCTATATTTAATACTCCATGCATGCGTCTAAAGATTCGATGTGACGGGGAATCTGAAAAAAATTTGCAAAATTTTTGGGGAACTAAACAAGGCCTAGCAAATCAGCAATTTTCAATTTTCAGAGGTACAAATCAAGACAAGATAACTTGCATGATACTGTAAGTCTACATGAGTGTCTAATAAGTTTTTTTAATTGCGTGTTTGGTGAGAAGAAAAGACAACAGATTATATAATTAACTAATTTGTGGTGCATGGTCTGGTCTCCCCCCGTGTATTGCTTTGCATTCGCACGCACGGGTATAGGTTCGTGTTCGTCTTTAGGACTTGCCCACTTTGGCACAGCAGGCTTTACTGGACCTTTAGTTATTATAGTTTCCTAGCTAATTATGCAGTGCAGCAGCTAGCATTATGCATGCATGCAAAACACATCCCCACGCGCGCGCGCGTTTGCAGCGTGCATCTCGCGTGTGCTTTGCAGTTGCAGGGGGGGAGCAGGAGCGAGCAGGCAGGCAGGCATATGCACGGGCCGGGCCGGGATGCATGATGAACGTACACTCATCGATCATGTGCATGGCTACGTGTGCACCTGCTACTGTGCTGACGATCTGGAACTGGGATGCATGCACGAGCGGCTGCAATCTGTATCGATCACTACTGTATCTGTATCCGGGCCAGCCGGCCGGCCCCATGCATCTTTCCACATTCAGTTCTTGCAATTGCAATGCAGACAGACAGGCACGCACCTTCAAAAGAATCGAAAGGCAAATAATAGGTGCATGCGGAGTTGTGCGTGCGGCCGGACATCCGCTGACCGGCCAGTCACAGGTGGACTTTAAACCGCGAGCCAGTTTTAATAGAGTTTAATTAGAGTTTTATACACACTAGTATGTTGATTTGGCACCGTGTTGATAAAGAGAGAGATGATAATAATTTTATTAGAGTAAAGAGAGTTCTATGGAGATAAAACTCTTCTACACTATTTATAAAATATGGATATGTTGGAGACTTGGTCATAAAACTCTCACCGAGGATGACCTAATTGCTTGGGGGCATATGCATATTTGTCAATTGTCATGCATACAAGTGATATTACTTGAAGTGAACTCTCTTAGTTATATTACTGTTAGAGGAAGGCTTAGCTGGTTGCCGGCTATATAGAAACTTCAGCCCACTTGTATAATAGTTAGCTGGTTTACAACTCACTTGTCTATCTCACATGACTTCTTAGTTCTTGTGTATAAGCTGGCTGTAAGCTTACAATCCGGTTATCTTCTCTTTCCTCAACGTTCAGCCCACTTACAGCCTCTTATTATTATACTTGCTCTTAGCTGTTAAGACCTCGCCCCTAATGTCTTGCGCGCTGCTTCGTTCAAAAATAAAATAAAAAATTAAGTTCACGTGCTAACTAGTACTCTACTATATATCTATATATATATGGGTCCCATGTCATCGACCATTTGTAATTTTCTTCTTGTTTATTATTACGAGGATATAGCTAGGCCCATAATATAGGACATGCATGTACTCCTCCCTATATATGATGCACCTCCCACCTACCAAGCTTTGGCTTTGTAGCCAATCAAGCTTAATAGCCGTGGCAAAAATAACGGAGACGACAACGAGGAGGAGAACCCAACGGTACAGGGGACCCGGACCCGGCCCACCCTCCAGCAGTCCAGCATTATGGATGGCCTATCATTAGCACATTGAGATGAGATAACAGGGCAGGCCCCCCTCCTCCTGCAGGGTGAAGGCGAGAGTGCATCTCTCAAAGCGAAAGCCAAGGCCACTGCAGGCCCCAGCTACTGTGGATGCATGTTGCATGGTACAGTAGTTTGCCCTTTTAGCGCCTGTCCACTGTCGCGTGGGGACGACTAGAGCTAAGTCATGGCCCGCCGGCTATACCTAGTTAGCTAGGCTAAAAGAAAAAAGTCCTCTAAAACATGCTTGACCCTATTTAATTTCCACCCAAAAAATCTTTTCGTCAATTATATCGAAAACTATAAATTAAAAAATAACTAATTACACAATTTGCAAATATTTTGGAAGATAAATCTTTTAACTCCTAATTAGTTTATTATTGGATATTAATTGCTATAGATATAAATGTACTACAATACCTTATCTTTTTTTTTCTTTTAGTACCACTAGTACTAGCCGGGGAATAAAAACTGCATGAGAATCCGACCATCATTCCTTGCATGGCTTTTCCGGGTTTTGGTTTTGGGCCTTATTTAGTTTTTTTTTAAAAAAAAAATTCCGTTATATCGAATCTTACGACACATATATAAAACATCAAATATAAATAAAAGAAATAACTAATTACACAATTATCTATAATTTACGGGACAAATCTTGTAAACTCCATCTCCATGATAATGGGAGTACTGCTAGGTTTCGCTCGAGCTCTCATAATTTGGCTCGGCATTCGTCATGACCTCACCTGATTAGGATAAGCTTAGCTTGGCTTTCCGTGCAAGTTTCCCGGAGCGGAGCCCATGCATATGATCGTTTCGGAATCCAACATCGTCCAACATCATGCATTGCATTGCCTTTGCATGTATTCCTCCGCCGGTACTCGTCTCGTACGTAGAAATATATATATACTCTACGACTAAAGGTATACTACTAGTACTACTCATTCAACGAAAACAATAATGAAAAAGAGATAGTACACTGATACACAGTAGTCGATAGATCGATGCATGGCGCGCCATGCCTAACGTGATGTGTGATGATGAGCTCTAATTGTTATTGCGATGGATCAAAGACTCGTACAAGTTTGAGCTAACATGCAATGAGTGCCCACAAGATCATATATAACAGGCTATACGTACTACGTTAGAGTTGGCTCGCTCATGACTCATCATCTTGCAGGATTTACATATATATCACGTTTAGGAGCAAATATATGCATGTCTACGACTGTACTGCCTGAGGCGAAGGGGCGATATAGCCGATAGACCGACCGACAAACTGCCGCGCGCGCTTGTTGTTTAAGCGCTTCGACAGTGATTAATATATAGAGAGTGAGGAAGAACTATCGAGGTGATCGCTGTTCAAAATATATAGGATAAAGTTTACAACAGCTTCATATGTTGTTGTGAGCTTTTTTTTTCCAAACACTTGTGTCTAAAACAGTTTCATGAACGAAGTTGTTTTTCTTCTCTCTCATACAAAAACATGAGTTGAGATAAAGATAAAAAAGATAGCATATTGTAGCTCTCTCCTTCTTATATTCCTCTGTCTCTCATCTATGCAAGAAATAGTTAGTGAAGCTATTTTACTAAATACTTTTTCCAAAATAACTTAGCTTCATTTTAAAAGTTGCTCATAAAATTATTTTGTAAAAAAACAGCTTTATTAATAAAGTTGAGCTATACCAAACATGCACATAAATAATCAGCGCATGGGGTGTACGTATACGGCTGCAAAGAAATTCCTTCTTCTCCAATACAGTACTTAGTATTCAGTTGAGCAGTCCATTGTGTCGGACGTACTAGTGTGTACTAAACATCTGGTTAATTCGGCAATTATATATATTTCTCTCGCTTCAAATTTCCACGAGAAAATAAAGGACGACTCCAGAAGCTGCATGCATGTTGATCAGGATGCAAGTCTGCATCATGATTTAAAGCCAAATTACGATCCTGATATAGACTAGTTAATTTAACCGATAGATGCGGATTAATAAAGGCGAGCGAGAGTGAACGCGACTTGTACACCTACAAGCCACAGACCGATCTGACGGAATGCTCCAGAATTATGATGGAGCTTATGACTTGTCGCACTTAACGTGCGTGGCTAAAACTGAATGAATACGCACGATTGACCCGTTGCCAACCTCGTTATATATGATCAGTCCCAGATAATAATAATCCATATAGCCTTATGCTTCCAATTAATCGAACTCAATTTTATATATAATATTGCTTGTTTATCATCCTGTGCACGTACACGGGATACCTTCGAAATTTCTAATCATTAACCTTTCAGTCACATGTGCCATGTATATAGAGATGTCTCTGGGCCTTGGTTAGGGGTGACCTCGTGGGCCAATCGTTCTTTTTTTTCCTACTCCCTCCATTCGAAATTATTAGGTCATTCTTAGAATTTTAAAGAGTCAAACAATCTCAAATTTAACTAAAATTATAAAGAAAAATACAAAGATTTATGACATCAAAATAGGTAATTGATGAAGAATTTAATGGTACTTAGATAGTATCATAAATGTTATCATCTTATTACATAAATTTGGTTAAATTTAAAATATTTTAACTCTTCAGAATAATTTATAATTTAACATTATCATCCTTTTTTTTTAGCCTCGTGAGCCATGGGCCGCCGTTCCAAAAGAGTCAGAATAAATAATAGTATAGTATCAGATCAGCTAAAAAAAGTAATATAAGATAAGTTTGGTAACGACAGAAATGGACATGAAGCAAACATTATATATGAGAAAATCAGAACATATATATAGGACGTACTGTTAGTCTATATTATTACTTTAATAATTCATTGGAAATTAAAGATATATATATACGGTCTTCGATATAAGAGATCAGATTTGACACGTCATAATATCATAACATAGCGGTTGGAAAGAAACACAGGCCTTGCATTGTTTAGTTTCAAAATATTTTGCAAAATCGACACTGTAGCTCTTTCGTTTGTATTTGACAAATATTATCCAATCATGGACTAACTAGGCTTAAAAGATTCGTCTCGTCAATTTCGACCAAACTGTGTAATTAGTTTTTATTTTTGTCTATATTTAATACTTCATGCATGTGTCTAAAGATTCGATGTGACAGGGAATCGAGTTGCCCATGTCTTAGCTAAGCAAGTCACAAGTGTCATCAGGTTGGGTGAGTGGCATGTAGCCCCAACCTGCGTTGAGAACTTGATGACCGAAGAATGTAATTCTGTACCCTCTGGATGAATGAAATGAGAAGCTAAATTCGCAAAAAAAAAAAAGACAGAGAATCTGAAAAATTTTACAAAATTTTTTAGAAACTAAACAAGGCCATCCATATACGAATCGACTGATGAAATAAATAATGCCCCAATTAAAAGGGGAAATATATACAAATACTGTAGTAGTATATACCACTAAACAATGATGATAGTCATGTGGCGCCATTAATTTAGGAAGTAGGGGCCGCGCCGGTGCATGCAGATTATTACTAGTCGGTCCTCGGTCGGGTTGGTGGATTACATGATGATGCCTGCGCTGCATGGATCGACCGTGTTTGCCGCCCTCCGCCGATAAGCTAGCGCGCGAAGGCTCCTGATTCGCTAGGCGTGGCGGGATTATCATTGATTGGCCTATAGCTACCTCTACATATATATATATATGCATGCTTTGACTGCACTGCACGGTACGGGATCTGATCGCATTCTGCATGATCAGTGTATACACACTTCGATCGGGCCGGCCGGGGAGCATATCACGCATCAAACGTAAGCAACCACCCAATCGTACTGATCCATCGATCCCATGCATGCATGATTAAGTCGTCGTTGCAAATTAATATTATGATATAGTCATATATAGAGACCGATATGATGGATCATTTGGATGCATGCAAAAGAACCTGCGGATTTGTCACATTTGGTGTCGTCCGGCCGGCCGCCGCCCCTGCTGTTCGTTGAGTGCCCACGCAGGTAGAGTTGGACTAGCTAGCTAGCTAGCTTAGTGACTGGTTCACTTGGTCTTTCCCTTGGAAGTAGTTGTCCCCATCTGGCCATCTGACAAGTTTCAATATCAATAACTGTTTTTTAAGCATCACTAGAGAATAAACGGGGCTAATAATATCTGTCTTACCTTTTGCTGGGAGCTGTTGGGCTATCATTAACATTCAGGTTGATCAGTTGCATGAGCCTTTCTTTGTGGAAATTATAATCCTCATGTGTTGGGTGATTTGGAAGGCAAGAAATGACATCATCTTTCGACAGGTTACCCCAAATATTCAGTTTACGAAACAAAACTTCCTGGATGAATTACAGCTGCTGTTGTTAAGAGTGAAAAGAAGCTATTCCCCAAGAATTCATCTATCTATGGGATGCAAATTTATAGTAGCTTGGTGCGGTGCCGTCGTCACACTAATTTTTCATGTTTCATTTTTTTTTTGTTTCCTAAGAGTTGTTGCTCTCTCTGTCTCTCCTCCTGTTTTCTATACTTCTGTTTTGTACGTGAACCCCTTCCATTTCTGCTCAAAATAATCTGTCTAAAATGAATTCTAAGTTGTTTTTTCTGTAGATTTGATGAATTTGTAGAAAATAATACCAATATTTTTCTATCATGAAATTAATATCATTACATACACTATGAAATGTATTTTTATATTGCACTTATTTGGTGCGATAGGTGTTGAGATTTTTTTTCTATAGATTTAGTCAAATTTTAAATAGTCTGCCTTAGAATAACTCTAGAATTTGATTTATTTGGGACAAAGGCTGTACAATTGCTAAAAATTACTTCTGATGGATGGATATGGACTCATCAGCCAATAGATCACCTAATTGTTAGTTGGGCACCTATATAATAACTACTACCTTACTTAGAGCATCTCCAACAACTTGGTATTTCAACATGCTATCCTACCAAATTTGCTAAAAGTATAAAAATCCTCCTCCAACAACTCCTTATCTCAACTTGCTAAATTTTCCAAGTTGCTATCCAGAGGTTTCTACTGTCGAGATTTGTCAAGTTGCTATCTCAAGTTGCTATCCCGAGCGCAACTTGTTGGAGACACATATTCTTTTACCAAGTGAGCGGGTCCCATCTGTCATCCTCTATTTTTACCAAGTGAGAATAGCAACTTATTGGAGACACATCCTTTTTTCTTTTGCTAAACAAATTAGCAACTTGCTATAACTCAAGATTTGACAAGTGAATTTTACCAAGTTGTTGGAGATGCTCTAGGCACCCCAACCCAGCGAAGAATGGTCTGACATAGAACTAGTTGAATTATTTTTTTACTCATTAAATAGTGTAAAAAGCAAGAGACTAGTATGAAACCAAGAGGAACTCCATATTTGCGAGGTTAGAACTAATGCTAGCTCATATTGTTAGAGACACTTTAATAAGTCGTTATTAATAGATTAAAAAACACTTTTGCAAGCTAGCTAGTAGATGTAAATGGCACCAAGCTAATCTCACAGTTGCAAACTATTATAGCCGCTAATAATAGACCAAATAATACGTTTGTTTTGTTGGTTGAGTCACTGCTAGTATATCATCATCAACGGATGACGGATGGATTGCCTCGAAAACGCGGTATAGTATAGAACTGCTCCGGCCAGGCCATCCTCGGAAGTCGAAACGCATCGTGGTATCCGAACGACATGCCGTTGCGTTATCCATGCATATACGTGTCTCCGTGTCGTGAGGCCGGGGCCCGGGGCCGGGGACGAGACGAAGACGACGGAAAGCATGTCCTGCAGCCTGCTAGTGTGCTGCTCCCCGGAATCCGAATCCGAGGCTCTCGACTAGGGTCCGAAATCCAAAAAGTTTTCAAGATTCTTCATCGCATCGAATCTTACGACACATGCATGAAACACTAAATATAGATGAAAACAAAAAACTAATTACACAGTTTACCTGTAAATCATAATACGAATCATTTAACCCTTGTTAGTCTATAATTAGATAATATTTACCACAAGCTACAGTAGCAAAATTTCGCATCTAAACAAGGCCTAGCGCCTTGTTAAAACCAAAATCTTTTCAAGATTCTCCGTCACATCGAATCTTGCGGCACATGCATTGAGCATTAAATATAGACGAAAATACAAACTAATTGTACAATTTATCTATAAATCACGAGATAAATCTTTTAAACCTAGTTACTCTATAATCAGATAATATTTGTTAAATAAAAATAAAAGACGGAACTAACGTCTACCGCTAGCCCACCAACGGCTATTGCACGCGCATCATCGTTGATCGCAGAGCAGCAGCCTCGCTCGTTGTCTCCCTTTACGGCGCTAGCGCGCGCTCTGGTGGGGCCCACGCCCACTATCTGGCACGGCCCTCTCTCTCTCTCTCTGACGCCAACGCCGCACGACCCACGTGGGTGGATTGGATGTGCTCCTGCAGCCGTCCATCACGTGTGGGCCCGGGCCTGGCCGTGGGCCGCCGAACCTTGGCTCGCTTTTACTGTTGATAGCTGGAGAGGAGTTGACATTTTTCACACGCGGGCACATTTGCTGACACGTCATACACGGCCACGTAAATACAAAAGTCTACTCACTCTATCGATCCATGTCTACTCTCTTCGTCACAAATTAAGTCTCCATCTTGCATTTTAGCAGTTAATCAATCTTAACGTTAACTAGATCTACAAAAGACCAACATTTATATGTTTAAATATAATACGACATGACTAATCTAGATGATATTTATCTCATACCATAAGTATTATTGTTTTTGTTAAAGTTAAGATTATTTGACTACTTGAAATGTGAGATATCGACTTATTTTGCGATGAAGGGAATAGTAGCCTAGTTACTACTAATTTTGTAACATGTTTATAATATCCAAAAAGATGAATCGGTGCATCTGTGTTTCACATATCCATCGCATCGATGTTTTATCGAAAAGATGTTTTAGTTATGTCAAACCTTTCTATGTTATCACATATTTCTAAGACTTGCTTAGCATAGCTCCAAAGGATATTAGGATTTATATTTTTATATTCACTACTAAGACGTAATTTCCATTTCTATATGCTACTAGTTCACATGACATTAAATGACGAATATGCAGAATTTTGGTTACGAAACGTAGACAAGCCTTGTTTGGATACGTGTCCCACAAGTGGAAAACACGGATCCTAACATAGGACCATGATTGTGGTCTATGAATCCACAGTACACGGAGATCAAATTTCTCGTCAAGTCTTGCCATGGATGACCACGATAATAATAAAAAACATGGGGTATTTGGTGCAATTATTGGTGATTCTCATGGCCGGCGATCCATAATTTGATTATAAGTGTATCAAAGCAGGGGTATAGAAATGTTTAGCTGAACTAGACAAAGGTAGAAGAACAAACCTTTATGAAAACAATGGATTGTGCAAAACCAATTGTCAAAACATAGGGAGGGGAGGGACAAGTTTGTTTAATTTGCATACTTTATGCGAGATGTGGCAACTATGTTTTTTCCCTTTTGTTGGAGCATGAATCAGAAAGATAGCTAGTATTAATTCAGTTCAAAACTATAGGGTTTTTTGTTTTTCTTTCTAGAGATATAGGATTTAAGGCTCTGTTCGTTTGGCACAAAGTCATAGCTAAAAATATTATTTATAGTTTGTTGTGAGAGAAAAACACTGTTAAATCGATGACAAATTCAACAGATAAGCTCAAGCAAACAGAGATTATGTATCGACATATAGCATATATTTATGCACATAGAAAACGTAATGCAAATTAAAAGAATCAAAACGACCAAACAAAGTAATATTTAAGTGAAAAGGTCAGAGGATTATGGCATTAGAGATGTTCTTCAGTCATGACAGCGACACTATTACTAGTTGTTCCTTGTGACAAATTTATTTAGGCCTTGTTTAGTTTCAAATTTTTTTTGGCAAAATAAACACTATAGCACTTTCGTTTGTATTTGACAAATATTGTCCAATCATGGACTAACTAGGTTCAAAAGATTTGTCCCGTAAATTATAGATAAACTATGTAATTAGTTATTGTTTTTATCTATATTTAATGTTTAATGCATGTGCCGCAAAATTCAATATCGCGGAGAATCTGAAAAATTTTATAAAATATTTTGAGAACTAAACAAGGCCTTTGTATATGAACCGGCAATCACGCAAGCAATGGGGGCATGGAGCACGAGTGTTTTGGTCAGTCTGGTCAACTCAAACGAATCCACGATTGGCCCATTTGATTGCAGTAGCCGTCGATGGTGAAGAAGTAGGCAGGCAGATTTTCTTGGACGGCACGGGACGGTGACGTGGGCCCTCCGTCGTGTACGTGTGATATGGGCCGAGTGGGCCCACGAGCTCGAGCTGCCTCAAGGTCCAGAGCAACGAAGCCGCTGGTCTGAGCAGGTCCCCAGGCACCACCATCTACGGCAAATTACCCGATACCCATTATCCGTACTCGAATTACCCGGATCCGAACCCGAATTACCCGAATTCGAGGTACCGATCCTAAATTCGGATAGCGATTTTGATTACCCGAAATTAGTTTAGGTAATTCGGGTAATATCCCCGGTACCTGAACTACCCGAATTACCCAAATATTTGTCTATATCTTTGTATTTATCATGTGTTGATAGTTAAATATTAGAACTTATCAATTTATTAGAACATAATTATCTTTGTTTGAACAAGTAATAGTAATATATTATTCTCTACAAAATGCTATTGAAATTCTATACAAATTGCTGCTGAAATTATATATAAATTGCTATTGAAATTTTGTATAGTGTGTTGTTTTTTGAAAATTCGGGTAAATCGGGAATACCCGAACCCGGACCCGAATTAGCGGGTACCCGAAATTGCGGGTAGTGTTTTTTTGAAACTAATATCGGGTAACAATTGTCATTACCCGAATTTTAAATTACCCGAATTACCCGACCCGAAAAAATCGGGTAACCCAAATACCCAGGCTTACCACCATCCATCTGGAGCTGCAATATTTTGTCCAAGTACTTTTAAGGCTACTATATTCTATAATTATATTATTATTATATATACAGTGCACGGGAGCAGCAACTTCAACAGTGCACGCGATCGAAGGATTTGGAAGAATGTAAGTTAAGTAATCAGAGTAGGCCGGCGTATTAGAGGTGATGGAACTGTCACCGTCAATAATTAATTGTCCAGCTGGCTAAGGTAGCTATTAGAGGTGATGGAACTGTATCAGCCGAATCTGTTATCCATTCAGCAGTGTTTTCCTCTCACAACAAATCAGTCAGTAGTACTTTCTGTCATGACTTATCAGCTAAACGAACAATTGCAGGACCTACCAACAAGCTACTAGCTCGCGCCGGCCATTTTAATTTTGATTAACGCGCGAGTACTTAAGAGGAATAGAGTATGCACGGGCGGGTTGGCACTGGCACGTTGCCGTACGTCTGCCCACCTTGCCGGCTTGCCGCCGATCGATCCCCACCGCCGCCCGGCGGCCAGCAGTGTCGATATATATGCATGCATTCGCGATCGAGCTAGTCGACGCGCGCGACGATATATAAATGGATCATACCATATATCACCATCATCAATATCATCATCAGCGTTCAATCGTTCAGCGATATGAATGAAGGATCCATCATCTCCGTCGTCCCTTGTTAGCTCTTTCGTGGCCACGTCGTCCGTGTCGATCGCTGCCGCCCGTCCCGTCCGTCCGTTTGCTGGTTTGCTGTTTAAGCAAACCCGTTACAGCCCATTCAAAATTAACCCGCTTCTAACCCTAACCCAAATAACCCATTTCGACTCAACCCATTAGCAGAGCGAATTACTACCGAGATCGAGCACGCACCCTATATATGAATGAGTCCATGACCATGGTGGTATGCATGTGCACTGTGTGTCGTCTTTAATTAATATTTACCTGGGTTACTACGTTAATAAGGAGCAGAGGCGGAGCTCCCCATGCGGCACAGTGGGGCAGCTGCCCCAGCTAGCCACGATGAGGAGACCCAACAATCCTGATATGCTGTTATGATTCAATCTCATTTATTGTACAACGTTTCCTAAAAAAATATTATACATCGTGGCCATAGATAAGACGCAAAATGCACAATTGAGCAGTATATGTATTATATATCTTAGTTATTATATACTTATGCACTGCTTTTAAATATATTTAGCACATATATCATACACTAACTCATTTGTTCTTAAATTGGTATCTTGTTCTGTTAGCTCTTTTCTACAAACTGCTACCTTTGAATGGGAAAGTACTACATTTAATATTTATATTTGCCATTTATTAGCCATTTAGAATTTTATTTTTTTTTGAACTCGACAAATATGTTATGTGTGTATATGATATTTTATACTACCAGTTATATTCATCGCTTTTATCCGCCCCACCTATAGTTTCAAGCGAGCTCCGCCACTGATAAGGAGCATTAATACACATAGATTACTCGGATGTGGATTGACAGGTAAAGCAGCATGCCGCCGCGTCGACTAGCCTGTGCTTCCGGCGGCCATGATCGTCCATATGCATGCATGGGCTGATGGTCGACGGGAATATATATGTAGGAGTAATCATGCATGTCATACCGTTGGCGGTTGGCGGCCGTGTGAAACTTGCAAATGCAAAAGTATGGAAACACAAGACGTGAGACAGGATGATACTACTACTATCTCGCTGCTTGCTTTGCTTTCCTTGTATTTCACTCCTCTCGTCTTGGCAGCGCCTCCTTTACTTCTCGTCTCGTTGTATACGTACACCGTACCGCAATCAGAGCGTCCTAAAGTTCACAAGAGCTGGTCAGTGGCTGGATTTGGATATACTGTACACATACATCATACTCCAGGAGCATTACTCCTACTTGTTGGGCTCACTTTGCACAGGCTTCATTACTTGGCACGCCAAGGTGCTGTGCGTGCTGTGCACAAGATCCAGGCTCCAAAGAGTGATTGGTCATCATGGGGCATGCATGCATGCTGCGGCAGGTGTTGTGTTGCACGGAACAGTATGTACCTGCTATAGCTCCTGTCAGAGTGAGTTCAGCCCACATGCACGCGCACACCCATATCGAACCTGACCAAACATCCAAACGGTGAAACAAAAAAGTCACACGGGCGCCTACCAAACTTACACTTACAGGCCAGTCATGAGTCATCACGACATGCGTACCTCTTCTCCAATCTCCAGTGGGGTGGTTCTGACGAACTGTATCAGACACAGATATATGCCCAAAGCGTTTCACCCTTCGACGTACTTCCAGACAAGAAAACAAACAACAGTACCGTGCAAAAGTGCAAACAGGCTAAGGCCGTGTTTAGTTCCTCAAAGAAAAAATTTTACGACACTGTAGCACTTTTATTTGTTTGCGATAATTATTGTTCAATCATAAACTAATTAGGCTCAAAAGATTCGTCTCGTAAATTTTGACCAAACTGTGCAATTAGTTTTTATTTTCATCTATATTTAATGCTTCATGCATGCGTCTAAAGATTCGATATGATGAGCAATCTTGAAAAAATTTTGGTTTTTGAGTGGAAGTAAACAAGGCCTAAGACAACTATGGCCTTGTTTACTTTCCAAAAATTTTACTAGATTTCCGATCAAATCAAATCTTACAGCACATGTAGTATTAATATAGATAAAAAATAATTAATTACACAATTTATCTATTAAATATAAATAAAAAATAACTGATTACATAATTTACCTAGAAAAAATAACTAATTACATAATTTACATATAATTTGAGAGACGAATCTTTTAGCACGTTACCGTCTCAGTGTCGATAGAGATCGTCATCTCGAAGGAGCATGCATGCATTTAGTGTGTGCTTACTCAGCTGCGTTACTACATTAATAGGGAGTAATTGCATTGCAATATATAATTTACTACTTGGATAGATAGACAGGTAAGCATGCCGCGTCTAGCCTGCTGCTGGTCCATGGCCAACCGTGTGAAACTTGCAGCTGGAAACACAAGACGTACGACAGGATGATACCTGAACCTGACCAACGGTGAAACAAAGAAACACGGGCGCCTACCAAGCTTTACATACAGGCCAGTGCCAGTCGCCAAAGTGGAGTGGTTCTGACGAGCAATACCAGAGAGATAACCCAAGGCGTTTCTAGGATTCTCCCTTCCGACTTCCAAACAACACAACAGCACCGTGCAAAAGTGCAAATAGGTTGAGTATCCTCAGTACAATTATATGTACAGCTACAGCAAGATAATCTCTGAACTAAGAGACGTGGTCTCTGCTTCACTCAAGCGTCACTACGCTTGCTACAACAAAATGATATAGCTAACGGACGCCTCCCTGCTCGAAGCCCTTCTTACTTGCCGGCCTGACGATATTCACGTAGAGCTGCCCCTGGTTGGAGACCTGGGTTCACTAAGCGCGGCAGCAGACAGTTTGCTGAGCAAAAGGTCCTGTCTCATTTTGGTGCACACCGCGCTGGCTCATACTTTCTTGAAGAATGACATAATGCTCCCTTGCTTGGTTCCAGCCTTCGCAGGTTTCTTGTTGCCTGCTGCTGCTTTGCTTGGAGCTTTGCTTTTGTCAGTGTTTGCTGCTGGCTTTGGTTTGCTTGGGAGAGTCGCCCTGACATAAAATTGGAAATAAAAAGGAACATTAGTACGCTTACAAGTTACAACTTAAAACATGGAAATAACAAGGCAGCGAAGACAAAAATGAAAGCATTAGCGCAAGTTATCTCATAGTATGCTGAAGATGAACATCAGACCAGGGAGGTGCACAACTTATCTCTACTGTACATATCATAAGGAATTCCAATAAGCAAACAAAACTAAGCAAAACAGATTGACAGTGACTCACTGTGTAATCCTTTGGGCATGTTAATTTGTTTGAGAAACAATTCAATAAGCACAGCAGAAATGGATAAGAATCCAGGTAGCCGTGGAAGACAGTATGATTCAGTAATCAACAGATGTGCATTGCATTGAGCAATTTATATATAGGATTCTATAGCAACAAATAGCTTCAGGCATCAAATTAAGTAACCACAAAGCTTGACATCCTAACTGATAAGCTGTATACAACTGTCCATAGCCATCTAACATGTAGACAAATCCTTTTGTTCAGATTTCAAAATTCACTCGGACAATAAAAAAGGCAAATGAAACTTGGAAATATACCAGTACCCAGCAGACGTCTGGCCAACGGGGTCACATTGGTTCACCAAGCATAAACTGAAAATTAACTGCCTTATACTATCTGTTTTGGGTCAATTTCTCTCAACACTTTACAAGGGAAACTGTGATAGGATAGATATACATATACCCCTCTGCAGATTTTTCTCTGCTGGCTCAGGGCCACCAACCAGACAACCTGCTACTCCCTCCATTCCAAATTATAAGACATTTTGGCTTTTCTAGATACGTTGCTTTTACTATGTAAGTATGTATCTAGACATTAGTGTATATCTAAGTGCATAGCAAAATCTATGCATCTAAAAAAAAGCCAAAACGTCTTATAATTTGGAATGAAGGGAGTACGTAAATAGAGGAATTCAAGATTGATGCTATTGTGACTTCAGCTAAACAAGTCTCTCCCTTGTGAAATTATATAATTTTTAGAATTGCACTTATACAAGTAGCGCACTAGAATCAATTTGCAATTTTCTTTTTGCTCCTTATGATCTAGCAAGAAAAGATGAGTTTTCATAACAAAGTTGAATGGTATTTGATTCCCTCTCAATATCAATTGCCACCATCGATCTCAAGTATAAACATGCAAATATAAATTTATGGATCAGGATTGACAAGAAATTCCACATGCTGCAAAATTAAAAACAATTCTATTACCCGCTTGCAGTTGCAGCAGTAGTGTTGACATTCTTCTCTGCCTTGTCATCTGCAGAAGCTTCACCCTCCCAGACAACCTCGGTAACTGAAAAGGATTGTAAGAAAATTTCCAACAGATTCAGAATCATGCTGCCAAATCAAAAAGGAGATGACATAACAAGCAAATGGATAAGTGATATCAGTAACACAAATCATTGCCACATATAATTTGTGGGCTTTGCATGCATGCAACCAGAATAAAAAAGGAGATATTCTATAAATTCTTCAATGTTTTGATAGCTTCTATATCACCATAAACTTAATTATTCTTTTTCGCTGCAGGTTGTCAAAACCATTTTGCACCAGGTCAACATTTTACATGGCATGTCATCAGCAGAATAATGACGTAAAGCATTGAAGTTTTATTTTAAGTATCCCTTAGGCATAAAAATAAAAGACTGGATATGCACAGTGTGTTTCACAGAGTTCTGTATAACTACCTTCCCTTCCCCTCTCATCTATGCGTGTCTTCAAAACCTTTCTTCTCTTCGGTGAGGTGGAGGCAGGCTCAGCTGCAGAATCCTGCTTCTTGTCATTGATTGGAGGATCACTGCTCTTTTCTTTTAAAGTAATCCCAGAATGGTTCATAGTATTGACAGTTTTGATTTTACATTCAGCAGTGAAGTCAGAATCCATCCCCATTGAGGAACCTTTCTCATTGTTTGGTACATCGTCATTATTTTCCAAGTTCTTTTGATTTACTTCAGCATCTTCAGCAGTTCCAATAACAGGGTCTGGGGTATGCTGTTTTGGTAGCTCAGGAGATGCAATGCTTATAATATTGTCGTCTTCCTCATCGTCTGAAAAATCAAATACCGCTCTTCTCTTTTTGTTATTTGCATTGGTGGATCCCCTCTTGTACTTTACTCCCTGTTCATCATCGCTGCTATCTCCATCTGCTTCTTCTTTTGCACATATTTGTGCATCAGCCGTAGCTGAAAATAATATTAACAGCATGAGACATATAATAGCATGCTTGGAAGGGTTGATATACAGGACTAGATGTGTGCTGAGTTATACACAAGAAAGTAAGCACAAAGAATGAAATATGAGCATTTGTGAGATAATACCTGCAACACTTGCTACAGCTGTAGAATTAGTGGTACTTGGAGGCTTAGGTTTTGCTGATGCACGGCCCCACATGTTAGCCAGTGATCCACCATTACTAGGCATGGCCTTTCCATTTTGAGCTTTACTTTTGCTTGCATGGGCATCAATTGATTGTTCTTTGACAACAGGTGCACTGCCAGCTTTATCTAATACTGTAGAATTATCCTTCTCAGACTTATTGCCTGCTCCCTGCTTTGAACTTACAGGCAAATCTTGCTGCTGAGCAGTAACAAACTGCTCCTTTGGAGTAACACTAGGTTTAGACTGTGCGACTACTGCAGCACTATTTAAGGGCTTTGGTGGCAATGAACTCACATGCTTCCCATTGGATGTTCGCTTGACAGAAGAATTCAAAACACCACAAAACCTGTGCATAATTGAGAATACTGATCAGGGATAAAAGTAGCATATATATACATGCATAATTGCATATAAACGTAGGTATGCAGCAGGATATTATCTCTGACAAATTTCGCTATTTTATATATAACTCTATCTGCATCTATCTGTTTGTTTGGTTATGTATATTCTCATCTGGTTATGTCTTCCCTTACAATTCCTTTGTGGCCGTGCCTGATTGAGGCTTGGGAGAAAACCAAGGGGGCTAAGAGAACAATACCTATTATCTCTCAAACAGTTCTCGTCATCAAAAGGCTGGTTGAAAAGCTCCTCTGCCTGCACAAATTCAGGATTCCAAAGTACAGCTGTATCTTTTGGAATACAGGCCTGGATACTGTAGATCTGGACCGAACAAGAATCTTTGAAACCTTGCCTTCCTTCTGCATGGAAGAAAGATTAACTTCTCAAGTAAGAAATTGACACTAGGGGGAAAAAAGCATATCACTGGGAAGTGAAGACACAGGAAAATTTTAGATCTAGTTATCATAATATTTATCCCAGAGGGAGCACCGCAAATCAGGAAACTCTACCATACATAAGAAAAGAAATTCATGTGTTACCTTCAAGTTTTGTCCCTGAAATGAGCTTTATACAGTAATTTTGGGGATTGTTCTTCAACCACCCCGACACACTGTAAATCACTTGGAGGTTGGTTCCATGTTTGTTGACAAACTCCTGAAGCAACCTGGACATAGTTTGCTAACTGCATAAGCCATCCTCATGACATCACAGCTTCCCGGGGCAAATACTAACAAAGCTGAAATACTACCTCTTGGCATCATTCGATGATATAGAGAAGTTCCGACTAAGCCATTTGTACGAAATCTGTTATAAAAGCACAAGATAGAATGATGGAATGTTAGTAACTGTGAAACAATTCAAAAAAAAGGAGGTTTTGGTGATAAGTGGAGGTGGTGGATTTCAAAAGTAGTTCGTGAGGGGTCTATTTGCATTAGAATAAATGATGAAAATAGTACTTTCTTTAAACCTGGGAAGGGATTAAGGCAGGGAGATCCCCTGTCTCCCCTCCTTTTCAATTTAGTTGCAGATGTTTTTACTAGAATGCTCATGAGAGCTGCTAGAATGAATTTGGTATCTGGTCTGTTACCACAAACTGAGCCTGGTGGCATATTGAGCTTACAATATGCTGATGATACTTTGTTATTCCTTGAAAATAATCTAGAAAAAACAGCCAATTTGAAATGGCTATTAGTTTGTTTTGAACAATTATCTGGAATGAAGATCAACTATGACAAGAGTGATCTTTTGGTGTTAGGAATGGATGATGAAAGGGCTAATGAGTTTGCCAAAAATTTTTGCTGTAAGAAGAGTGATTTTCCTATAAAGTATCTAGGAGTTCCTTTACATTTTGCTAAATTGAGAAGAGAGAAGATTTACAACCTGTGATTGATAAAATTATAAAGAGGATAGCTGGCTGGAAGGGCAGATTACTGAGCTATGCTGGTAGACTGATCCTACTTAAGTCTTGTCTAGCGAGCATACCAATTTACCTTCTTTCTGTTATTAAATTTCCTAGATGGGCTATTGACATGATTAATACACACATGGGGCATTTTCAGCTTGTCTCAGGAAAAGGATTTGGGGGGTTTGGGTATTCCTGACTTAAAAAGTTTGAATTTGGCTTTATTAAGCTCTTGGATTTTTAGGTACCATCTTAATACTGACTGTATCTGGGCAAAAATTGTTGATTTTAAATATAAAACTAAGAAACCAAATATTTTTTGCTGCTCTGAGGTAGGAACTTCACCTTTTTGGAAAGGTCTCATTTGGGCGATGCAGGCAGCACATCTAGGGGTGAGATGGGTGATTGGGAATGGAGGTAAAATTAGGTTTTGGGAAGAACAATGGCTTGATAATACTTGCCTTGCTATTCTGTTCTGGCCTCTCTATGTTATCAATGAACAACAAGGAAAATCTGTTAGGGAGGTGTGGAATGGTGAAGAGCTGCAACTCTCCTTCAGGAGAAGTGTCTCTGAGAGACTTATGGGTATGTGTTAAGGGCAGCTGTGGAGAATATTGAACTCAATGATGAGGAGGATCATATCCTTTCGACTTATAGCTCATCTGGTAAATATTCGGTACAGTCTTTATATGCTATAGTTAATCATAGGGGTGTGATTCCAGTCTTTGTACAAGCTGTTTGGAAGCTGAACATTCCTCCACGAGTACAGTTCTTTCTCTGGCTGTTATCTAATAATAGGTTGCTCACCAGAGATAACCTAGCTAAAAGAAGAGAGTTGAATGATCCCACTTGCTTGTTCTGTAATGAGAAAGAGTCTATTACACACTTGTTTTTTCAGTGCTGTGTAGCAAGTCATGTTTGCGAGTATATTTCTGGTTGGTTGGACAAAGTAGTTGGAACTGATTTTGAATCTGTGGCCTCTTTGTGGACAGCCAATAAAAAGTATATGGTGTGCAATATTGTTACTTCAGCAGTCATTTGGGTGATCTGGAAATTACGTAATTCTTTGTGCTTTCAGGGAGTACTGTGGTGTGGAATGAAAAAGGTGTTTGCTATGGTGGGAAGGATGCTGAGAAGTTGGCTGCCGATGTTCAAACTGGAAATTCAGGAAAAGGTGGAGCTGGTGGTCTTTCTGGTGGAGAACGAAGCAAGCTTAGCACCGCAGATCAAGTGGAATCTGGATTCATCAGGATTGGATCAATCAATTGCTCAGCCTTTGGCGGTCTCAAGAGCTGCGTCAACTCTGCAATGTAATAGGGATTAGAATGTTTGCTGTGGCGTTTCTGGGTTGGTGGCCTTTTTCTGGCTTGCACTTGCATTCTTTTGTCCGGTGTCCTGGCGTCTGAGTACACCTCTTGCACTACTGACCGTTAAAAACCTATGTTAGCTTTACGACAATAAAGCCGGGGAGACCTTTTATTCAAAAAAAGAAATGGAGGAAAATTAGACAAGTAACCAACAATCTCAAGTGACAAGGCATATCACTGATTTATCATATTGAGTTGGGGTAATAGTGCTCCTTAGTCACTCATAACAGGGGATGAAACTCAGCGAACATAGAGGACTCATTCATTCTCTTTCATTATTTGTGAAACAGCCACACAGAACAGAATTAGACAAATCAAAACTGATTGGTAATGACAACTAACATATCACATCCGTAGGATTCAGTAAGGAGTTGCAGTGAATCATATCTAGTATTCAAAGAAACATTAATTAAATTAATTGGGAATCTGTACAGGAGTTAAGCAACAATGAGACTAATGCCTTTTTTATGAGTGCAGTGCATCAACAGATATGCAGGACGTAATGCACTTTGGAGCTATTTCCCCACATAATCAGATAGTTACCACTAGTAATAAAGCATAACAAATGTCAACGAATCATCAGAAATTGCCATAACGCTAACTAAATCCATCGCCCTAAGCAAGCTAAAATGAGCAACAAAACCAACAGAATCCAATCCGTGTCATGTACAAACCCCCAACCGTAGGAATCCACGAAACAGCTAAACCACGCGCCACGAGATCGAAGGGGAGTTCAGAGCGGGTGCTGAGCGCATCATTACCACGCGAAGCGGGTCGGAGAAGAGGGCATGGATCTGGGGCAGCAGGTCGAGCAGCGACTGGTCCACGGCCCCTCCCGCCATCCTCCAGCGCCAGAAGGTCCCGGAACCCTCGCGGCTAGGGCTTCCGAATCGGGGAAGGCGAAGGTTCTAGAGCCCTCGCGCCTAGGGTCTGGGTGTTGGGGGGGGGTGGGGGGGGGGGGGGGGGCGGGCACGAAGGGGAGGGCGCGCGGGATTGAGAATTTGGGATTGGGGCGTGGAGGCGCGGCTAAGCACCAGGCGGCGGCGGTTTTCCCGCTCCGGGCTCCCGCCTCTCTATTTCCTGGACGACGGCGGGGCCCGCCTTACAGGCTGCGGCGCCACCGGCTTTGTCGGACCTAAAATTTTTTTGTCATTTTTGCCTTTCTATAAAAAAAAATTCTCGCCGGGTTCATCTTTTTATAGATTCTTTTTTTTTATTTGAAAAGTTATTTTTTATAGACTTTGGGCTCAACGCTATAGCCTACATCGTCGAGGTAACATGTCTCAGCATAGTAGACGATGACGTTGAGATGGGTGGCTAGCATGAGTATAGTCGTTCACGTGATCGTGACAAGGCTTTAGCTCACCACCACTAGGATGAGTATACTTCTCTTCTTTTTGTTCTTCTCCACTCGCCCTCTCTAATTCGCGATCGCCCTTATCGAGTTCTCTCTATCGCCTCTCCGATGCTCCCCCATTATACCTACCCATCCTCACCGAGTCTGACTACCCATGTCCATACCAGGGCGTCTCTCTGGTGCAGCCGTGGCTTGACCCTACCTTCCCGCCACCTCCTGCGCCCCCAAGCCCACCCCGGTGCCTATCTAGCCCATTACGGGAAGAGGACCTTGGTGGTGCCTCAGGTTGCTGTGGCCACAAATACTATTGTTCGCTTAGACCTCGACTACCACATCCCACCACTACGACCTCCCACGAGTATAGCACGTGGTTTGCTTAGTTAGTTTAGTTAACCTAGTTATTAAACTTAGTAACCTAGTTAGTGCATTAGTTATCTAGTTATCTATTTTAGTACTTATAGTTATTAATTACACTTTATTAGCTTACATAAAGGTCTCATATGTCTTCCATACCACATCCCATCCTCGAGGCAACAATTTTCTACTGCATAACCATGTCTTCTTGGAATTCTAACCCATCCAGAGTGTCGAATTAGCATAAATAGGCGAAGTGCCATTGCAGCTTTAGGATGATCTTGTGCGTTTAGATGGATTGACTTCCACAAGATAAATACAAGTGTAGTTACTTCATGTGCGCATATCTAGATGATGACTTCATGGTAACAACAACAACTAAATATTTTATTTCTCATTATCGTTTGTTAACTTGATTCCATGACATCTACGACTACAGACGTAACCGTGCAAGTTCTCGAATGGGTGGATCGGGTGGCGCCGAAATGGTCACCCTCACGCCCAATGGAGATGGAAAACAAAGGACAATAGTATGTCAAGATGACTCAGGCTTATGAGGTGGAATAACAGATGTGGGTTAAGCAAGAGTGACATTTGAGGGTGGAAATTCGTCTAAGGACAAGGATACATGAGAAATTATGTCTGCATGAAGCAGCCATCAAGCGTTAGGAGGAAGCGCTTCAAGCTCGAGATGCAGCTCCCAAGAACAAGAGTGACATGAACAAGGATGCAACGAAAGCATCTTTAGGCGCGAGAGAAAGGGAAAACAACCACGCTACACCCAGCAGAAAAATATAATAGACCCAACAACATTATATTCCCTAAGACATGTTAGGACTAGTGGCGAAGCTCTTAACATTAGAAGTACAGAGTTCCACACATGTTGTTACATAATTGTGCTTTGTTTAATTTCCCTAAGTCATGTTAGGATTTTTTTGATGAAATAAGAATTTTATTAGATAATAGTTTGGTACATCAACATGTTACAAGCACTCTGAAAATACACTACATATATCCAGAAATTGATTTTCATCTAAATCGTACCCACACTATGAATAGTTACAAATCTGAAAACCAAACCCTTTTTGATGTTTCGTATGGATGATCCCATAGGCAAACGCTCTGGCAACAGCCTTGAGAACATATGACCAACGAACAACGGCTAACATCCCTATAGGCTAAGTTTTAGATCAATTTTTTTAGTCTTTGGTAGCAGAAAGAAGAAGGATGATATAAGAAAGAAGAAGTCATGCTAGAATTAGTGATGGGACTATTTTGCTTTATGTACCTAAAGTTCCACACAAGTCACGTATTGCTCCATGTAGCGCTGGGTTTAATAATCAAATGTGTTTGTTGCTTCAAACTGTTGAAATACCAAGAAAGTTAGGATGTAAACAAGTAGTGTTTGACCACCTAACCAACCTCCAACTCTTAAGGACAAAAAACGAACTAGGGTTTATGTTGGTGACATGGCTTGGAAATGCTTTTGTGTTCCTATCAAGTGTAAGCCCTTTTAGGTTGCATGCTACAAACTTTATTTTTGGAATAAACTCTACATCAACCTCTAACCTTGTCACAAAGTGGACACAACTTTGTATCTGATTCTATTTTCCCTTCCAATTTTTTTTCTAAGTTCTTGTTTGCCAGTTTTAATATGCCATGTGTTGGGGTGCTTCCATTTCAAATTTGTGTGTGGCAACCTCTTTTAAACCCTAAATAGAAGTTGTAGTACTCTACAAAAACTAGCTTGCGAAAAACTCAACTTTGTTTGGACATTTTTTGATTTTCAAGTTTAAAATCCAATTCACCAAAGGAGGGACACGGGGAATGAGACGGTCATGTGGGGCCCACTGGCCAAAGCTCGGTACCGAGCCGTCTGCCTGCCATGCAAGCCTCTATGCTGGCTTCACGTCACACACCTCGGTGCCCTGATCCACGACACTGGCGTCGTAGGCCATGCTGAGCCCAAAGTCCTTAAAAAAATGAAACCCACACAGGTCTAAATTGAAATATTTTTTAAAAAGGGCGAAAAAAGTTAAGGACAAAGGCTACGGCGTGCATGGTGAATTATCGTTGGGTGGTCCCCATGCATCAGCGAGACATATGTGGGCGTTCGTTTCCCTAGCAGGTGGGTCATTGGGTCAACCATCGGAGGGAACGAATGATTAGCACAAGTCCTCGGTGTATTTATTGTGTGTACTTCCACTATCCTGAAAGTTTAAATTTTTAGAATCTTGTCAGTCAAACTATTTTAAGTTTGACTAACTTTATAGAAAAGAGCATTAATATCTATGATATAAAATAAGTATCTTATAAAAATATATTCTATAATAAATATAATGATATTAATTAACTTAGTACTACAAATCTTAGTATTTCTTTAAAAATTTGGTTAAAGTTGAAATTTTTACGGATAGAGGGAGTATTATGTATCTGCTTTCCTATTATAATGGTATAATCATCGCTACTATTACCATGAGGATCGAATAAAGTGCATTCAAGGCAAATTACATTCTGTGATTTATTCTTTCCAATGTATAAACTCTGTCGAGAACCAAGACAGCACTAAAATTAAACAAGCACTCCGCTAAAATAGAAAAGAAGCTAACGTCTAACGTGTGTGGTACAACGGTGTTACAGTACGTCGTCGCCAGAGACCGGAATATATAAAAATTTCTTTTTTTCAAAAAAAAGATGTTTATTTCATGAGATGATGTCCGTCTCATCAACACATTTAGCGGCTCACGAAACTTTTTAAGGTAATCCGCATGATTTTTATGAGCGCGATGTGATTGATAAAAAAACAAACCATGCTAGTGTGATTAATCAAAAACAAAATGAATCACTAACAGGGAGCAGCTACATAGATAACAGAGCCTCATACTCGCTCTTTTCGATACTTGTTTTCTTCGTTAACAGGCAGAGACATTCTAATGAAAAAAAAATGAACCCTCGATCTATGGAAATGGAAAAATGAACCCTAAGGAAATGGAGCTCACGCGGAGCTAGAGCTTGAGGTTTAGGTCTATCTTGCAACTCTGTTCCTCCTTCTCCTCCTCCTGCTGCGTCGGCCCTTCATGTTCGACGACGCCATGGTCGCTGCTGGCGCCAGCGCCACTGTCGACGACGGTGCCGGACCACCGGAGCCCAGCCATCGTGGAGTCAAGGACGGCTGGGGCAGGAGCCCTCGACGAGGAGCCGTAGCCGTAGCCGTGAGGCGTGTAGACTGGGAGGTCGGCACCGGTGTGGCGGGTGAGCCCCGCCATAGACGGCTGCGTCTGCGCATGCGCGGACCATCCGTGGTGCACGCCGTAGAACGGCGCCGCGGCAGAGCCCCGTCCGAACCCAAGGAACGGCGACGGCCTGCTGCCTCCGGCAGAGTACGGCCATGCGTGGTGGAAGCGGAGGTGGTGCGGCGACAGGAAGGGGTCGGCGCCTCCGTACAGCCCGCGCCCCCCCGCAGCCGCCGCGGCAGCGACCGCCGCGGCGCCGCGCTTGGCGAGCGAGCGCTCGCGCTTGTGCGCGTTCTGGTGGCCACCCAGCGCCTGCGAGGTGTAGAACTTACGCTGGCAGTAGTTGCACTTGAACGAGCGCTTCTTCTCCACGCCACCAGACGCCGTTGCCGTCCCCGTCCCCGTCCCCGTCCCCGTCGCCGGCGACTTCTCCTCCTCCGCCACCATTGCCTTCTCCTTTCCTTTTCCCGGTGCCACCGCCTCCACGGCCTTTACCTCCGGTGGTTCCGAGCCGAGCACGCCGAGGAGGTCGAGCTCCTTTGCCGACGACACTTCCTCCTCCTTCCCCGGCGCCTGTACATTCTCCTCTCCGTCCTCCGGCTGCTGCACCCCCATTCCCTCAACCTCCTTGGACGCGGTGCGGGAGCTCGATCCCTTGTCCATATGGATCTCGTTTCACTTTGCACTGGTTTTGCTCTGGTGTGGAGTTATTGGTGGGGTTTCGGCTATACTTATACAAGAAGAGAAGGAGGAGCTTAAATGTGGAGATAATCTGGGGGTTAAATGTGGAGATAATCTAGAGGAATTCAAGTTGACCTGCCAAATTTAGAGATCACGCGTGATCACAGGGTGTTAATTTCTTCTTGCCAAATCGGCGAGACAGCATGAAAAAATTAGGCCGTTTGATTTCGCCGCTCGGCGTCCTGCGCCGATGCCGACGCCCTACGCGCGCGCCCCCGCCCGGATCTCCTTCTCGCGGAGCTCCTCCGCGCCGCCGCCGCAAGTACACTGGCTCTGAAACCGAAGTGTAGGCTGGTCCGCTGCTGGTGGTAGCTGATCAGTGTATTGCCTCGTTAGCAACTCATCAGTCATCAACAAACCTCCCATGAATTCGCATGTAAATCAACTGGAGACGACTACAGCTAACTACACGAAGAGATTCAGATCCCGATTCATTTGCCATCTGAGATTGCCATTTGCAAACTTGATTCACATCATTAACTGCCCAGACCTGATCTGGACCTACTGCTTTGATACGCTGTAATCCTCAGAAGATGTTATGTATATACTTTATGATTTTATTTTATTATTTTTTTGTAATATAGTAAGCCGGTTGGCAGGGATCTCCAGTGTATATATGGAAAGCTGGATTAATTTGGAGTGAATTAAGTTAGTGCATTAACGACGTTAATAACGACAACATGTATGGGAGGCAGGGTTTAAATTGATCTGGCTACGTTTTAGGGAGAAGAGGGCTTTCAAATGTTGGTAGGTTTCGCTGTTTCAAATCTCCAACTGGAAATGAAAGGGTCTTAGAGCCAGCTTTGAATGACTGCTTGTTTTTTCTTTGTTGCCGATTCAGTTTCCATATAAATCTTGAAATTGTTTCCATGCTTATCTACTACTATTTTAAGCAGGGAACTAATATCAGCTGTACAGATTTTAATTAGTAGCAACAGCAATTACAGTCAATTCCAGATAGGAACTCACTGTCACTCCATTTAACTTGGCTTTTATTTTATTCTACTTTATGTACGACTGACTTTTCCAGTGTTTATATCATCCGACTCAACATTCTTCTAACGTTCAGTTCAGTTGACTTTGACCAAAGAACAACAGGAACAAGTGCTCACCCAAAAAAGGGGGCAAATGAACAAGAAGGATAAACACGATGCATATGACAAAGTCGGCAACAAACACAGATCTCTTGAATTAGTTCCATGAAGGAACAAGTAAAGGTAAGCTACATGATTACAATTACAAACCCTGGATTAAACCCTAATTAGCTAACGATATCAGGAAAGTATCCGCCTCCATTGAGAGGCTCTCCCACTCCACAGCCGCGTGGCAATCCTACGATGATGTCTGGACGATTGCTCTTCTATTTGGGCCTCGTGTGTCATAATCATTTTGGCCTCTTGTGGTTCCTTGGACCTGCCCCCGTGCGTGAGTACCTTTCGATTTCATCTCCTACACGGAGGCTTTGGGCACCACACGTTCTTTTTCTTCATCATGATCTTCTTTCTACGGTCGACCCATCGACCACCGCTTGCCCTACTTCCTCCGCTCGACCTTTGCTAGTCGTTATTTCCTCCTTGTTGGCCCCTCCTCCTCCCAAATTCTATCCACTGCCAAACCAACAAGATGTACTTGGTTGCTTCCTTCACGTGGTCACCACTAGACGCTCTCGACAGGAACTACTCTTCAACACTAAGCACTCCCCTGCCTCTATCATACACCATTGCATCCTCAAACTTCTCCCCCACCGGCCTTCCTCTCAACCTCCTATCGCGTGAAATCCTGTTGTCGTTTCCAAGGGCGGCGCTGGTACCCGTCTCACGTTCAGGTTTGCAGGCATGCCGCCTCAATCTTCCCCCACGGCCCACCTAAAAATTGCTCCTCCGTGCTCCATGGTCACCGCCCATGTCTACCTCCCGTGTGGTCGTGTGTTCCTACCCCTCGCCGAGCTCCTCTTGGTTCATGCCTTCGGCTCTATTGTTGCTACTACTGTGCTTCAAATCATATCGAAAGGATGGAAGGAGGTAGAGGAGCCCCAGAGGTTGCACTGCACCTGTGGGTCTACGCCTCTATAACCTCCTCTAGGTAATCACCAGTAACAACTCACCTGCAATCATGTTGCTTATTGTGTTTGCAGGATTTTTCCATCGATGTTGATTACTTCAGCAAGAGTCCACACTATAGTAACCATCTCTCCATGTTCGTGTAGTGGCCCATGGCCCACTGCTGCCAATTTCTGCCACTGTGTGTATGATCCTTATTGTAGTTAGTGCAAATAATTTGAATAAAATTAAATAAGATATAATGCATGCCCTCTGTGATTTTGTTTTTATGTCAAATTTTTTGGGATAAATTTTCAAGATAATATAAAAAAACATGCATTCCTCATTAATAAATATGATTAGAAGATAGAAAACCATGGCATAACTAGAGTCTTTTATTACAACTACTGGAGTGTTCCAAATATGTATCACCACGATGCAAATCCTCTTGACTACAAGGTTACTAACTTTCTTCTTTGATTGACACTTCATAGGAAATTCAGCTATGGAAGCTGTCACACAGAATATGGAAGATGCAACTAATATTTCCACTTTTCTGTGCTTTTTACTCAAGTGAGCCTCTTGGTGCTAAACGTTTATGCATGTTCTCATCTCCTTTGTATAATCGATTGTGGATTTAGATGTTTGTGCCATATAATTAATTCATCAGAGGTTCCTATGCGTGCCTTAAACCAGATTAAGTGATCACACATGATCACAGGGTGTTAATGTGGTGGATATCACATGTTTTTTTTAGAATTACATACTACAACGTAGACGCTTACAACATGCACGTACACTGACGCCCTATAAACCCGCATACCCCTCATCTATTTGATCTCTTTGTGTATCAACTGTCGCTATCTCTATCCTTCTCTGCCAACTAAGGCCTTGTTTAGTTTCCAAAAAAAATTGTAAAATTTTTTAGATTTTCTGTTACATCGAATCTTACGGCGCATGCATAGAACATCAAATGTAGATAAAAATAATAACTAATTGTACAGTTTATCTGTAATTTGCTAGACGAATCTTTTGAGTCTAGCTAGTCCATGATTGGACAATATTTATCAAATACAAACGAACGTGATACAATGTTCATTTTGCAAAAAAAAAAACTAAACAAGGCCTAAGTTGTTGTTGCATGTAGGATGTGAAGTCAATGCTTGCCTTTTTAAGTCTTGTGACTTGTATGGAGAGGTTACCTAAGATGTCGTAATAAGTTTTGAACTAGATATACAATGCATTGCCTTGAAAAGTCTCATTTATTAGATGGAGGGGTGTAGTTGGCCATGGTGGTGGCAAGGGGAGGGAGGTCGCCGCGGCCATGATAGGGTCTCTCACTGGAGCTTAAACGTCATAGCAGCAATCCTAGCTACAGGCCCGTATCTAGAATTTTGTGGCCCTGGAGCAAAATATAAAATATGGCCTCTATATCTAGACAAAATAAAATAGCTGAACTAGATTTCAGTGTCCAATGGTTAAAATTTTCAATAATAAGAACTATAATAAGTAGTCCAGGTTTTTATGTTTGTCAGCTAAGTTAATCGTGTTGTGTATGTGTCGGCACTTTTTTTATTGTCATGATCCAGCGATCCGCAGCTTCGCCACAATATTTGTATCACCTCGATCAATATTGTTTGCTAATAGTAATACAAACAATAAAATCTCTCCATAAGTATTGGGTAAATACTTACATAGATTTTTGTGAGCCGTGTCAAGAAACTAAATAAGCAACTAACACTTAGGCTAACTGAGCTTAAAGTAATTAAACTTAATGACTAAACACTGATTAGGGGCCCTTAATTTTTTGGGGCCTAGTGTGATCGCGCCACTTGCGCTGCCCAACATACGGGCCTGCCTAGCTAGAGCTATGGTGGGACCCTACCACGTCGTGGCGGGACAGTGGGTGGCGGCGGCGCATGGCATGAGAATCCAAAAAAAATCTGGTGCTCTCAAATGTCTATGGAAGTGTTTATGTCTATATATGTCCAGATTTACTTAGGTCTTTCAAGTAAAGGCATCTAACTCGCTCGCTCCTCAAAGGCAAACCATTCTCGAAGTGTTTTTGCACTTATAAAGCTTTCACCTCTAAATGAGCAGCTGCACAATTCAGAATTCAGGAATGCCAAATTTATAAATCTTCAACATTTAGTTATGTCATTAGAAGAACACAATGGCAAGTTGACGGTTAATCATAAATGTTATGAGAATTTTATTATTCACGTAGTCTCAGGGAGATGTACATCTGAACATGTTTGAAGCACAAGAAGTATTTGAAGAATACATTGAAGTTTTTGGCAAGACGATATCAAGCTATTGTATGTCATCTGAACCATCAGTTCGTTATGGAGATGAGGCTGTCTTCTGTTTTTTTGTTTCTTGCAGTTGTTTGTCCTCTCTGCAGCTGTCGATTTTGTAATATGATTCTGTTTTTTTTTTTGTAGAACCCTCTTTTCTGGTTATGATGGTGATGATGAGGCTGATCTAGCCTTCCATGTTTCTGAGTCTTCTAGTGTTGCTGATGCTGATAGTAATATTCCCAATGGTGAAGTAGATCTGCATCGCGTCCATGGTTCCTGAGGTAACTCTTTTTCCTATATCACTGTTTTAAGATCTTCAATTCTTACTAATTAATAATGCTTTAGCTTTGCACTACACTTGCAGCCATTTGCACCAATTGAAGGTGAAGGCATGGGTGATTCGGGTGGCAACCCTCCTACCCAGGCAATAGAAGTAGTAGCTGGTATCCTGGTTCCTTTAGTGCCTCTAGTTGAAGGAGGTTCAAGCTCTTCCACCGGCAGCCCGGTTAGGACAGTTGTGGAGGATGAAGGTTTTTTTTTTTTTTTTTTTTTTTTTTTTTTTTTTTTTTTGCGAGGATTGTGGAGGATGAAGTTGTTCCTACAAATCTCCATAATCGACGTTTTGTGGTTGAGTCCGACACTGCAAAGCGGGTTCCTGTGGAACTTTGATCTCTGTATAGAAGTAGCAGTTTTTCGCTTTTGAAGGTTGCATTGTTGACGATGGTTCGTCTTATTCAAATTTCTATGTAAATAACATTTTTATTGGAAAAAATAAGTCATAACGAAGTCTAAAAATTAAAAGTGACAATCTCACTGAGGCCTTGTTTAGTTCGTAAAAATTTTCGATTTTGGATACTGTAATACTTTCATTTTTATTTGACAAATTTGTCCAAATAAGGGGTAACTAGGCTCAAAAGATTCATCTCATAAATTACAGCTGTGCCATTCGTTTTTGTTTTCATCTATATTTAATGCTCTATGCATGTGACCAAAGATTCGATGTAACGGGAAATCTTGAAAATTTTTGCGAACTATACAAGCTCTGAGGCTTTGTTTAATTCATGAAACTTTTTGGCTTTTACTGTTGTAACACTTTCGTTTGTATTTAACAATTATTGTTCAAATTACGGACTAACTAGATTCAAAAGATTTCTTGTAAATTATAGATAAACTATACAATTAATTTTTATTTTCATCTATATTTAATGCTTCATATATGTGTCCAAAGATTCAATATGACGGAAAATCTTGAAAAAATTTGGGAACTAAACCAGGTCTGAGGGAGTAGAAGAGATAAATTAGACTTTTTGGGTTTGGACTTGTTTAGTTGCATTTTTTTAAAAAAAATAGACACTGTAGTAATTTTATTTGTATTAGGCTCAAAAAATTTATCTTACAAATTATAAATAAACTATATATTTTTTAATTTATATTTAATACTTTATTGTGCAGATTTGATGTTACGGCCCTAACAATTTTTTCTCGTGAACTAAAGTAGCCCACATCATAGATGGCCATGTGGCCCGTGGCCCGGCACGGCCCGACTACTACCGGGCCCGGGCCGGCACGGCCCGACGCACCGGGCCGTGCCTGGGCCGCCACCGTGGCCCGTGGCACGGCTCAGGCACGGCCCGACGGCCCGATGTTTAATATCCCAGTAAAAAATATAGCTTTTTAATTCTAAAAAAATAAAAATATAGGTCTGTTGGCTCATCCATCCATTCTAATTGGCCTGTTAAGAAATGTGGCTTGCTAATTCTAAACAAAAAAAAGAAAATATAGGCCTGCTACTGGCCTGGCACGACCTCGGCCCGGTGGCCCGCCGTGCCTTCGGGCCGGCCCGACGGCCCGCGGGCCGTGCCTTGGGCCATACCCCCGGCACGAGGCACGGTGGTGGCACGGCCCGGCCGGCACGACGGCACGGCGCGGCCCGGGGCAGGCACGGCACGGCCCGGCCCGATGGCCATCTATAGCCCACATGCATCCCACTCGCCTCCTCCAGTCCTCCTCAGTCCTCAGTCCTCCCCGGCGGAGCCGCCGTAGATTTTTTGCCGCTGCCGCTACAGCTGCGGCTGCTGGGTAGTGGGTACACCTACGTGGCACTGTTGCTGCCGGCAGCCGCAGCTGCAGTGGCGGCACCGAACAGGACCGCCCTCCACACCTCCGCCGCCGTGGAGGCCGGACGCGGCTGAGACGACACCCTGGGGATTAAGTGGTCATGTGGAGTTGGCGTGTTTTTGTCCTGGTAGGGTCAGCTGCATTTTCCTGTCATACGTGCTTCTAGATGAATCCTAACAGAGCAAGCAATTCATATCAGCTAAACTTGTCAATGGTTGAGATTCATGTCGTGTTTAAGTGGTTGAGATTGTCGTGTTTGCAGTTTAGCTGTCTCCAGTTCTCCATATTTGTGCTGCATCTGAGGAAGGAGTATTTGTGTAATGAACCAACTGGGTGCAAGTGCAAGCAAAGGCAGACGTGATGAATTACAGTCATTTTCTTATGATCCAAACCAGGTGGATGAAGATAGAGGGTCCTCCCCACTTCAATTCGCTTCTGGTAAGGGTGCTGCTTGATCCCTTCTGGTGCAGGGGAGCATAGTTACGGGCAAAAATTGGTTAATGTTCAGATGGATAGTACCACATGCAGTGAGAACACCATGAATGCTTTTTTCAAATATTGAGTGAATTGGGAGGTGAATTGTATCCGTACTTGTGGCATATAGAACATTGAATTATCTTGATCTCAGATATCTACATGGGTTGGGATCAATTCATCATTGTGCCACTATGAACTGCTGAATGTTGCTGTCAGATGTGCTTCTAGATGAATCCTAACATAACAGAGCGAGCAATTCATATCAGCTAAACATGTTCAACCCAAGGCTTGTAGCAATATCAAGGAGTGGAAAGTAGTAGCAGGCTAGCAGCCTCCTCATATAATTCTATCAGCTCTACCCAGAAGGGAAGTGAAGACAAGCTACAATTCCTGGTGTCAGACAAGTGACACAGTATGATGAGTAGCAACTGGGCATCTCAAAATAGAAGTGCACACACCGGAGGAATGAAAATTTATATGGTTTCTTAGGAAGTATGATCAAGCAAGAATTCTCTGTTCAGGTAGCATTTTTATCTAGAGATGAAACCTAATACTATCACTACTTCATGCATCAATTACCTTTCTGCCTGCTTATATTTTCCTACTTCTCATCTGTTGCACATGGTTTCTTTTGCAAATCTTTTATTTTTAAAAATCCTAGTCAATGAAATAGTAATCCAAGCCTGTAGCTATAATACCAGCTACAAGTATACTCTCTAAATTTGTGCAATACTCAGTTACATTCTTTAGTGAATAGTGATGAACCACACCTCATGCATAGGACTACCACTCTTTCTTTAAGAAACAGGACCACAAAGCCTAACACTAATAAAGATATTACCTATTGTATGTTTGTTTTTGTCATTCTTTGGTAGAATATATATAATAACACTAATATTACAGTTCTTCTCAGGGTATTCTTTATTTGGCATTAAAAATACTTTATGCTATTTTGATGTTTTTGAGAGATCTAGTACATCAGAATATATTATTATGTGCAACAGAAACATGGTTATTCTGTGCATACAAATATTCCCTGCGATCTTTGCTCAGATTTCCTTGTTCACCTAGGACCTGATAAATGGGAGGCTAGAAGTGGAGCTGATGAAGCCAATTTCCCATCATTGGTAAGGTTATTTGGAACCATAGCTACGAAGTTGAATTCTATATTAGTTTCTACATTCACTGTACCTTCTAGCACTTTCACAGCAACTGACATTTGAGGCCTCTTGTTGTAGTCAATCTGCAAACACCACATCGCGAGCCTCATCATCTGAATCACTTCTTCCTTGTGAATTTGCATTTCCTCACTATGAATATCAATCAGATCTTCCAACTGATCATTTCTTGCCTTTTCCTGCAATATGCTAATGAGATGAACACTTTCTTGAGGTCGAGAATAATCAAGATTCTTTCTCCCGCTGATAATTTCCATGACTACTACCCCAAAGCTGTATATGTCAACTTTCTCAGTGATTTGTGATGTCAACCACTCAGGAGCTAAATATCCAGGAGTGCCTCTCATTCTTGTAATCACTTGGCTCTTATCCCTGTCAATCATCTTAGATAGCCCGAAATCAGAAAGCTTTGCGCTTAAGTTGTCATCTAAGAGGATATTTTGTGGTTTGATATCCAAATGAGCAATTCGCTGTCTGCACTCTTCATGAAGATAAGCTAGGCCCTTGGCGATATCGGTGATAATTCTGCATCGTGCATGCCAATCTAGAGACATACTTGCATCTTGGGAATAGATCCATCTGTCCAATGATCCTTGGGACATATATTCATATACTAGGAGTCTATGAGATTTCTCTGCACAAAAGCCAATCAATGTCACCAGATTTATATGATGAATGTTTCCAATTGTCTCAACTTCTGCCAAGAAATCCCTCTTTCCTTGATCAGCTCGATCCAGCTGTTTTACGGCAACTCTCTGCTCACCTACCTGTCCCTCAAAAACAGATCCAAATCCTCCTTTCCCAATCATTTTGCTGAATTGCTCAGTTGCTACTTTCAACTGCTCAAATGTGAATCTAGTAGTCATACCTGGCACTTCTCCAAAATCATCCTCATCATCTCTACTCTGATATCGCCTCCGGATTACCATCAAGCTAATGATGATCACAGCTAGTACAAAAATGACCCCTGCAAGTGTCGATCCAACAATCACACCTGCACCAATCCTTCCCTTTCTTGTGGGTGTGGACCTACTCACTGTTCCATTGGGATTCGAGGGACCAGGAATAGGAGGAGGAGACCTTGTGATCTGCACCTTAAGGTATGCAGAAGAACTATAGTGAGTTTCTTGCCACTGATTTACTTGCAACGAAAAGACTTGTGTTGGCAGGTAACAGGAGCCTTGAGAGGTGTCGTTACCACCATACTGAAAGAATGCAGCCTTGCAGGAGCAATTCTGCAAGCAGGCCTTCTTGCAGCTTTCTTCGTCAATCATCTGAGGCAACGCGGCCTTTGTATCTATATAATTGAAGTAAGAAACATTACTCAGAGCAAGGAGCTGGTGGTATTGCATCGAGGCACAAGAAATTGGAGTCACGGGCACACATCCAAGGTTGATCCTGCGGTCATCTATTTGCTTGAAGTATGTAGCGGTGCCGTCAGTTGGGCATGTACACTGGCCACTGACGCAAATGCCATAAGCACCACAAACAGTTGGGTAAGCACAACTGCCTACCTGCCCCTGCAGAATGTCCTGCACCATCGGCCATCCTTCAATTCCTTTATACCGGTACAACTTCAAGTGTCCGTCAGATTCGAGCCTCACATACTCCATCTCTCCCGCCGTCATGTTGATCATGCTGTTTGGCTGTAGAGTTGATACATTGACAGATGAGGAGGATGCAAAGATAGCCACCGAGCCATTTGTCAGGGTCATGTAAGTTTTCCTGCTTCCAGCTTTGGTGGTCACCGTCTTTTGGTAGTACAATTGAGGCGGCGAAGATTCTGCAAATGCATACAGACCATCTGAAAGGACAGTGAGATAAAGCTGATTGCTTGTCGTCCAGTTTGTGCTGGATGCATTTGGCGTCAACCTCATCCCTTCCACTAGTGGCTGCCCTGGGAGCAGACAATCCGTCGGATGGTCGAATGACTGCCACACCGCTGCATTCTTGCGATCGAACAGCACCAGGTTGCCGGACTTGGTCACGGTCATCCCGGCAACAGACTGGCCCGAGGTGCCGGTGGACCAGACGAGGCCTCCGGCGGTGTTCCGGAGCTGTAGGTCGCCGCCGGCCGTGAAGCTGAGGGTGGCGTTCTCACGAACGAGGCGGTCCCGGTTTGCGGACCAGACCACCTGCGGGCTGCCCGCGTTCGGCCAGCTGAGGAAGCCGCCGCCGTCGACGTAGACGATGCAGACGCCGAAGAGGAAGGCCTCGCACGGGGCGACGCAGTAGAAGCACGCGGCGAAGCAGAGACCTTCCTGCGGCGGCGACTGGATGGACTGGAGGAGGAAGACGCTCACGGACGTGCTGTCCATGTAGTCGAAGGACTGGGCGCCGTGGCCGTCCGCCTTGAGGCTGATGGTCCAGCTGGTGGAGAGGTTCGTGGATGCTGGCGTCGGGAAGGGGATGCCCTGCGCATGGACGACGTCGACGGTGGCAGCGACGGTGACGGCCAGAAGCAGCGAGAGGAGGTGTGAGGGAGGCATTGGGCGTGTCGGGATCGGCGAAGCGATTTGGAAAGCTCAGATGAGGAAGACTGCAAGACGACTGCATTGAGATTGCAACGAGCAGAGGACTGAAGCTAAGAGTTATTGCAAGTTTTTTTTTGGGGGTTGTTTCATCGAAAACGCGTGAAGAACGAGTCATATTTCGTTTTCAAGATTGGAGGCGCCGATCGCAGATCATCCTGGACCCTGCATGGATGGTCTCCGCGGTCAAATCGCAAGTTGACTTAAGAGTTAGAAAAATGGAGGACGCAACACTCAAAAAAAAAAAAAAGGAACAGGCAAAGTTTTGGCCCAAACAATGTAGGCGAGCAGCAAGTACTTTGTTTGGGCCAAAAGTTCAGAAACTACATAAGCCCCGCCGCAAAGACATCTGTATGCTTCAATTTTATACTCCTATATCTGTAATCAATTAGAGCAGCTCCAAACTCCCTGTTGGGTAACCTTGAAAAGGAAAGGTAAAAGGCACAAATGAACGTTGTCAAACCATTGTAAATTTCAATTGCTATCGCCATTCTTTTGCAAAGTGTCTTGGTGGATTTCGTTTGGGCGTCCTTGAATTCCATAAAACAATTCATAAAAATATATTTCGTTGAAGAACTGATAGCGACAAATGCAGGACTACAATGAAGCTAATGAGTACAGAAGAGACATTTGTCTTCTTATGTCTCTTGAATTTGTTCTTGTTGCAATCAGGTGAAAGATGGGATATCGCAGTCAAAGGATTACAGTTTTATATAGCTATAACAAAGCAATATGTCACTAATCCATCCACTCTGTTAAAGCCAGCGGCGTTGAATGCAACTCCCTCCGTCTCAAAAATATATATAGTCCTAGTGTTCAATTCTTGTCTAAAAAAACATGTAATTCTAGGTTGTAATCAGTTTTTTAAGTGGGCCCCATCGAATAAAAAAATTTCAGATTATAAAATATGGAGAACTCTCTAGATGCAATGATCCTATCCAAGGAAACTCTTGAAGAATAGTGCATTACCAAACAAAAAGCAGACGTACATGTGTAAATTTACGTCTCTGCTAATCTAACCTTAAAAGGTTTCTATATTCTTTGCGACGGAGGGAGTACTACCAAGTACTACTTGCATCTTTGGAGTTTTTAATCGGGCATTGCCGCATTGAGTACTTTTGAGTGGATGTTCTTATTCTCGACACCTCTTCTTTGCTTCTAGATAGGAGTATTTTGGGAATGTTTGGTTGCCTACGTTACCCCTATCCAGGCTTGTCAGCTCGTGTACTTCAAAGCGTTGGTAGCCTGGTTAAGGCCCGTAGCCAGACCCTAGTATTGCACCGATGCGCCCTTAGCCAGGCTTAGGCCTTTAGTTTCAAAAAGTTTTTGGATTTTGTTACTATAGTATTTTTATTTTATTTGATAATTAATGTCTAATTATAGATTAATTAGACTTAAAAGATTTGTCTCGTGATTTATAAATAAACTATACAATTAGTTTTTGTTTTTATCTATACTTAATGCGGATGGCGACTGTTTTCACGAAGCAAGGCTTGGCTAGCCCCGCAGCCGTGCCCACTCACTTCCTCTTCCATCGCCCTCTGCGCGAGCATAGTCGCAGGCCACCCACCGAGAGTGCCGCAGACGAGCACCACGCTAGTAACCAAGCACCGCGAGAGACCGCTGACCACATCTCCTCCCACAACCCCTCTCTCCTAGATGCTTGAGCATGACGCCTCCTCGCCTCTTCTCATCGCAGCCCCACATAGTCCTCGCTCTCCTCTTCAAATGTTGGGCCATGAAAGATCATTGATAGTTTGTATCTTGAAACCCCCGGAAAAAAATTGTGTACCATGAAAGATCAAGGAAAAAAATTTGTTTCGAGTAATACGTCCTCAGTTCCAAGTTATGAGTAATTCTCTTTTTTCTAGGAACATAGTTTTTACTATATATCGATATATACATTATATCAAGACACTAGAAAAGTTAGGACAATTTACAATCCAGAATAGAGGGAGTAACTAGCTATTTTTATGTTTTAGAAAAATTAGCAGGAGCATTGCTATGTACTATCATATAAGAAGAAGAGCGTCATGGAGTTCTACATATTGATATTACATATAAGAAAGAGCACATTTACAAAAAAAAAAGGTAAATAGAATTATTAGCACAAGAAACCGGTAGCTCTTGACACACAGAAAGTAATTATTTTTTATTTTAGCACAATGTCTTTCAATTCATGTTCGCTCAGCGGACACTACTTTTCAGTATCAGCATAAGTCTAATTTCAACGAAATAAATAAAGCATAAGTCTAATTTCAGCGAAACAAATAAGATTAACTACTGAAATAAAGACGCACCACACTAGAGTGCAGCAGTGGATATCAGTGTTGTTATCCAGCGCCTAAAAGATGCACCACTGCCTCCATGACGCACCTCCATGTTCGCCAAGGTGATTCACTATCCCCCATGCTGTTCATTTGCGCCATGGAGGTGCTCGCCGACTGTTCAACGCAGCACGGGAGGACGGGGTTCTCCGAAACCTTGCCGACGGGAGGATCAGATTCCAGTGCAGCTTGTACGCGGACGACGTCATTCTGTTCGCGTTCTCGTATGTCAATGAGGCAACGGCGATCAAAGGGATCCTCTAGATCTTTGAGGAGGTTTCGAGCTTGGCGACCAACATGGCCAAATGCTCGATCACGAACTTTTTCGGTGCCGAAGGAATAATGCCGGAGCTGCAGCAGATCCTTGGCTGTCAGATCGTGGCCTTCCCAATCAGATACTTGGGTCTGCCTCTCTGTACAACTAAACTGCCAAAGGAGCAAATCCGGCGCACTATTGACGCCGTCGAGCCTAGACTGCCTGCTTGCCATGGGCCACTGATGGCGAAAGCGGCCGATTGATTTGGGTGAAGTTCGTGCTATCGGCCATTCTGATCTATTGCATGCTTGCAGACGGACTGCCGCCGTGGGCTAGAGCGGAGATCGACAGGATTTGTCGCCGATTCCTTTGGAGTGGCAAGGACGGCAATGCCCGCGGTAAATGCATGGTGGCCTGGAAAACGTGCACAAGACCAAAAGAGCTAGGGGGGCTCGAAATCCCTGACCTGAAGCTCGTGAACACCGCGTTTCAAGCCAAATGGCTCTGGTTGCAACGCAACGACGCAGAGAGGGCGTGGGCAGCGCTGCCACTGAAGTAGTCCATGGAGGCGGCGGATTTCTTCAGGGCCTCCACAAGGACGATCGTCGGGAACTGGCAAGGAACCTTGTTCTGGCTAGATAGCTGGATCAGAGGGGTCTCTATCAGGGCCATGGCACCGACGCTAATGAAATTTGTTCCCAAGCGCGTCGTCAACCGGTTTATCGTTGCGGAGGCTCTGCCTGAACGTCACTGGGTTGCAGACCATCTCTGGCGGGATCACCATTCCAGCGGCAGCAGAGTACCTGCGGGTCTGGCACGCAATCCGCGATGTCGATCTCAACGACGACCCGGACCTCCTGGTATGGCGATGGAGTCCAGACGGGAGCTTCTCCGTCAGGTCGGCATACCAGACGCTGCACATCGGCTCGCACTCCATCCCGGGCTGCGTGCGAGTCTGGGAAGTGTGGGCGCCGCTGCGCGTCAAGCTATTCCTCTGGCTGACCTTGCACAGGCGCCACTGGACAGCGGATAGACGCCGTCGCCACGGACAAGAAGCTCATGACGCCTGCTTCCTGTGTGACCAGCAGGCAGAAACGATCGACCACATCATCATCTAATGCCCCTTCGCGCGACAACTTTGGGTCGAAGCAGCGGCGGCTCTGGGAGGTCAGGTGCAGCATCAGCCGGATGGGACCATGGTAGAGTGGTGGGAAACCTGGCGGGTGTTGTGGCCGACAGCCTACGCCAAGGGAGCGGACACCATGTTTGCACTAATAGCATGGGAGTTATGGAAGGAACGTAACGCAAGGTGCTTCCGCGGAGCAACAACTCAGCTAGACGCGCTCAAGGCACTGATCAAGCATCAAGCAGAGCTATGGATCACGGCCGGTGCCAAGCACCTAGGGAGGCTATTTCAGCGAGTAATAGCTTAAGTCTACTGTAAGGGGGGCTGGACGTTCATGTTAATTCAAACCGCCCCACTTGTAATTGAAACACCTTTCTCTACTTAATGAAAATACGCGCAAGCCTTTTGCGTGATTGAGAAAAAAAGTTATATAGCACACGTACTAGCATATAATGAAATTTCGGATTTTTCTTTCGGCCACCACCGAAATTGCCGAAATTCGTAAAATTTCAGCAAAATTTCACCGAAAAAAATTAGTTACAGTGTAAACACTAAAGCCACTAGCTTTAACAAATTACTATCTTAGGCCTTGTTTAGTTCTCCAAAAATTTTGCAAAATTTTTCAGATTCTCTGTCACATCGAATCTTTAGACGTATGCATGGAATATTAAATATAGATGAAAATAAAAACTAATTGCACAGTTTGGTCGAAACTGACGAGACGAATCTTTTGAGCCTAGTTAGTCTATAATTGGACAATATTTATCAAATACAAACGAAAGTGCTACTATTCCTATTTTACAAAATTTTTTGGAAGTAAACAAGGCCTTACTATTACAATTAATATGGTTCTTAATAAACAAACTATCAATAATTTCCTGCTTTCTACAACATTGACTTAACTTCAATAAATTGCAGGATCGATAACTTTTTGCCATTACTTCCATATCTTCACCTCGGTGAAGAAAGTTCTGACGCTATAGGTAGACCTTGTTTAGTTCCAAAATTTTTTGCAAAACAGGTACTGTAGCACTTTCGTTTGTATTTGACAAATATTATCCAATCATGCACTAACTAGGCTCAAAAGATTCGTCTCGTCAATTTCGACCAAACTGTGTAATTAGTTTTTATTTTCGTCTATATTTAATATTCCATGCATGCGTCTAAAGATTCGATGTGACGGAGAATGTGAAACATTTTGCAAAATTTTCTGGGAAGTAAACAAGGCCGTAGAGTTGACAAATTGGCCTCTCCAACTGGAACAGCGTTCATCAAAGCACTTAGATCAAAGAAGTTATCTCTAAGTTTGGTTCCACTTGCCTTTCTCCTTCCATGACCTTCACCACCAATGACATGGCAGGCCTTCTACTGCTGTCACTCTGTAGACACCAAATTGCAAGATTCATCATCTCAATCACTTCTTCCTTGTGTATACGCATGTCTTCACTGTTTCTGTCGATCATTTCCTCCAACTTGCCATTCTTCGCCTTATCCTGCAGCAAGCTGATGAGCTGAATGCTATCTTCAGGTTGTGAGTAGTCTAGGTTTTTTCTTCCACAGATGATTTCCATGAGCACTATACCAAAGCTATATACATCAACCTTCTCGGTGATTTTCGATGTTAACCACTCAGGCGCCATGTATCCAGGTGTGCCCCTCATTCTGGTAATTACACTGCTCTGATCCCTTTCTATTAGTTTAGATAGCCCAAAATCAGCAACTTTAGCATTAAAGTTGTCATCTAAGAGGATATTCTGTGGCTTGATGTCAAGGTGAGCAATTCTCTGCCTACAGTCCTCATGAAGATAAGATAGGCCCTTGGCTACGTTAGTTATAATCTTGCATCTTGTGTGCCATTCAAGTGGAGCTTTGTTATCTCCACAGTAGATCCACTTATCTAGAGATCCTTTTGACATGTACTCATAGACTAATAGCATGTTTGATTTGTCTGTGCAGAAACCAATTAGCCTTACCAGATTGATGTGATGAAGGCTGCCAATTGTCTGGACTTCAGCAAGGAATTCTTTTGTTCCTTGAACTGCTTGATGCAAATGTTTTACTGCAACCAGTCGATTGCCTAAGTCTCCCTTGAAGACAGAGCCGAATCCTCCTTCCCCAATCTTACTGCTGAAATCTTTTGTTGCTACTTGGAGTGATTGAAAAGTGAACCTTGCTGGCATTCCAGGTAGGTCAGAAAACTCATCCTCATCAGCTTCCTCTTCATTTTGTTTGCATCTTATGATGGCAAAAATAGCTGCAAGTATCGGGTAGCAATGCCCCCTCCAATTCCAATTAGCAGAATCGTTGTTTTCTTTGCCGAGTGTGGTAGCCGTGTAATCTGTACCTTCAGGAATGTTGTTCCAATTGAAGATCCCACCAACGAGAGGACTTCTCGTACTACTCGCTCCGTTCCAAATTAAGTGTCGTTTTAGATTTTCATGTCACGAGTTTAACCTAATTTATAAAAAAAATATGTGCAATATTTATATCCCAAAATAAATTTGTTAAAAAAAACTAGACTTAAAGATCTTTTTAACAGTACTAATTATGTACCATAAATAATAATATTTTTTAATATATGTAGTCAAAATTATTTCTTGAGAAGCGTAAATGATGATAATTTTGGGATGGAGGGAGTACGCTTTGCAAGTTTGCAGGTTAGGGGCGGTTCTAGAGTAGTAGCATGGGGGGACAGCTGTCTCCTCAAATTTTTTTGAAAAACATTTAATATGTATAATCTTTAATAAAAAGAAAATATATATATATATATATATAATACATTGTTATACATAATTACTAGTTTACTCAGCTTATATAACAACCTTAACACTCTATATTCACAACTATTTTATCACCGTTTAGTGATCTAATTATGTTATGTCCATATAGATGAACTATCATTTTCGTTCGTACCCTCATGATTAAAATCCTAGATCCGCCACTGGATTGAACAGACGCGTACGTACGCATGCTGCTGCTGCGATGGAAGAAGGAAGCTCCGCAGGAATACACCTAGCTCGTTCTTCGGCTTGCATTATTCTCTTGGCATATCCATCCATCCAGATCATCAGCTATCTTATTTCTTATTCTTATACCTGATCGAGCACGTAGTATGTTGCCGGGCAGCGTAGGGGCTATAAATGTGTTGCACCGCACATACACCAACTAGGGCCTTGTTTACTTCCAAAAAATTTTGCAAAATGTGAATAGTAGCACTTTCGTTTGTATTTGATAAATATTGTCCAATTATGGACTAACTAGGCTTAAAAGATTTGTCTCGTCAATTCCGACCAAACTGTGCAATTAGTTTTTATTTTCATCTATATTTAATACTCCATACATACGTCTAAAGATTCGATGTGACGGGGAATCTGAAAAATTTTGCAAAATTTTTGGGTAACTAAACAAGGCCTAGGACGCACAACACAAAAACGTATGGCCACAGAAGCTTGGGCAGCGAGCGAACGGGAACGCGCGTGGGGCTCACGAATGACAGTGCAGTGCTCCCTCGGCAGAGTGGATAACGGACGGTCAGGTAGACCGACCAGTGCCAGTAGCAACCGCTCATTTTCATCTGCCGAGGGAGAGCTGCCCTGCCACTCGACGCTACAGAGCTCTCACTCCCATCTATCCGTGTACTTGTGTTTGAGAATATCATCGAGGCAAAGGACACTTTATGGGTGCGCGGACGTTTAACACATACACCCACGCTCATGCCCTTATTCTCACCTACATCTCTCCCTCCTCCTCCTCCTCCTCCTCTCTTCTCCTATCGTACCACATGTTCTCTCTCTCCTCCTTCACAGCTACTCGCCGCTCAGCAAGGCAGGCTTGGGTGGTCATAAGGAAGATATTTGGGGGTGTCGTGAGGAGAAAGGCCTTATCTTGGACAACCATAAACGATGACATCCAACAATTCTCTTTGGCCATGGAATCCTAATCTATTTTGTGTTGATCTTTTTTCCATGGGAAAAAGATCATTTTACTTCCCTAAACTATCGATGTAGTATGATTTTTCTCCCTAAACTCTAGAACCAGATTACCTCATGAGCTCTCAAAACCATTCAAATTTCCTCCTAGGCCTAGTTTGAGGTGGTTTTGAAAGCAATTTTGTTTTTTGGTTAAAAAATTTAGTAAATACTCAACAACGTTTTAAAAACATAATATATGTATTTAAGTCATTGCCGTCTACATGACCAGATCGTATGCCGTGGGCGCTGTGATGGTGAGTAGGGACGAGCCAGCGGCTGCACGCGTGGACTTAAATCAGAGATCATGTGCTTAAGTCATATCCATGTGGATGATCATGTCAGCTCCTAACCCTCCTTATATGTATTTTGGACCTACATGAGATCACTTAAATACATTAAGGAGTCAGACGTACGATTTCGTAGTTTAGGGACCTAGATGAGATCACCTAAATACATTAAGGAGTCAGACGAACGATTTCATAGTTTGGAGACCTAGATTAAAACCACGTAATACGGACCGGCCGTCCAATTTACTCTTTATTTATTTATTTATTTATTTATTTATTTGAGACCGTGAGGGAGTTCTCTCCCGCAGTGTGGTCATTTTCTTACAAATCACATAGATGTGGTGAAGTTGGCCTACTATAATATCTAGTTGAATGTTGTCGGTGCATCCTTAATTTTGTAGTCCTTCATTACTTCCACGTCCATTGTAGTTGACACTTTTAGCAATGGACACACTTTGGTTGGCATGGGAAGTTGAGTTGTGTTTGCCACTTAGGAACCGTAACTCAGTAACTCGGTGACTGCCTAATGCTGTTGTTTCAAGTTACTATCTTATCAACCTCACATCATTAACCACCCCATGAAACAGGGTACAACAAACCGTCCTTCTCCCATCTCCCTTGTTTGTTTGTCTTCGTTTTGTAAAAAGTTTTACTCAGCAATAATGTGACACAGAAATGAGTTTGATTTGTATTAAATACAACTTCTGTTGTATTTTGCATTCTAAGTTAAGCAGCAAAATAAAGCTTGAGGAATAGATGCAAGTATGATGGTTTATGGTAGACATGATTGTTATATTCGTGGAGAAGTCTTTTGAACTTAGATTGCCTTGTTGCAGGACTGTCGGCATTTCTCGACTGATGTTAGGGAGACAACAGGCAAAGCTGTGAGTGGTATGCGCATGTGGTGGCAGAGGTGAGCTCACAAGAATATGATATATAGCATTGTTGGTTGTTTACGCACAATTGAAATTTCAGGCTTGAGTTTCTTTGCATATCCATACCTTTTGTTTTTTGTTTTGTTTTTGTTTTTGTTTTTGATGATTTGGTACGTACATTATCACTCGTCAGCTGTGTATGTCGTCAAACGATGTAGAGGCTGGGACCATTCCGTTATCTAAAAAGATAGGTTGTCACTCATACTTATGGCATCCTTGAATATGCTACAACTTTGATACATATAGTGCTTATTTCAAGGGCAGTATACATACTGTGCACTAGCACTCATCTGTTATTGAAAGAGTTTTAAACTAGGTGAGACTATCAATATTGAAGGAGAATCACCGCGGAGTAGTAATCCCTGTTAGGTCTATGTGAAAACAATCATGATTCATCATCATTATGCCTAACTTGTTTTTATCATATCAAGTTTTTGTTGCTTGTATATGTACATTTTTGCTTACTATAATTTGAACAAGTGCAATGTTCCCTCCTTAATTTCAACAGGGCCACATACCCTATTCACATGGTCAGGCACCGTATGGAAACTGCTGATATGCAAGAGAGGACCATGGCTCGGTTTGTGTTTTTAATATTCGGTGTGGGTACACCAGCTGTCATCTGGTTTAAGATGTTAAGTGATTTATCTTAGGCCCTGTTTAGTTCCCTACCTAAAATTTTTTCATCCATTCCATCGAATCTTTAGACACATGCATGAAACATTAAATGTACATAAAAAATAAACTAATTACACAGTTTGGTTGAAAATCGCGAGACGAATCTTTTAAGCCTAGTTACTCCATTATTAGCCTTAAGTGCTACAGTAACTCATATGTGCTAATGACAGATTAATTATACTTAGTAGATTTGTCTTTCAGTTTCCTAACGAGCTATGTAATTTGTTTTTTTATTAGTATCTAAAAACCCCTCCCGACATCTTCCGACACATCCGATGTGACACCCAAAAAATTTTCATCTCCAATCTAAACAGACCCTTACAAAGTAAGGTGAAGACATGGTCAAGCAGCTGTGCTGGATTGCAACCTTTGTGGTCGGAAAAGTCGGTCCTTTTCATCCCAGTACGCATGTTAGATGACTTTCAAACATCTTAGTTATATCAATGTTTTAAATGGCGCGCTATTTTCGCGCTATAGCGCCGCTATAGCGGCCAGAATAAATCGACGCGAAGCTATACCTCATTTTTACGCTATCAGCACTATTGGCGCTATAGCGCGCTATAGCTAGCGCCACTAAACTGAAATAGCGCCGTAGCATCGCTATTTGCGCGCTATTGCTGTTTATCTGTGATCATGTTGTCATGCACTTATTTGTTGTGTTGTGCTTATGCACTTGTGGTTATGCACTATACAGTCATACATTATGCTTATGAGTTAGTTATGTATTAAACATTTAAACTGTGAAACACCTATGATTTGTGATTTGTGATTGTGAAATATGATGGCTGTTTGAACTTGTTACTGTCTATTATATATTTTATCTGTTTCCAAATAAATAGCGCGCTATAGCGTGGATAGCTACAGCACGCTGCTGTGTACAGCAACCGCTATAGTGCAAATATCATTTGGGATAGGAAGACGCTATTTTCTATAGCCCGCTATTTAAAACATTAGTTGGTAGCACTTGTCCATTTGTGGTACCAGGGATTCATTTACCTTTTATGACTTTACCTGACTTAGGCCCTGTTTAGATTGGAGATGAAAAATTTTTGGGTGTCACATCGGATGTGTCGGAAGGATATCGGGAGGAGTTTTTAGAAATTAATAAAAAACAAATTACATAGCTCGTCTGGAAACTGCAAGACAAATCTATTAAGCATAAATAATCTGTCATTAGCACATGTGGGTTAATGTAGCACTTATGGCTAATCATAGATTAACTAGGCTTAAAAGATTTGTCTCATGATTTTCAACCAAACTGTGTAATTAGTTTATTTTTTTATCTACATTAAATGTTACATGCATGTGTCCAAAGATTTGATGGAATGCATGAAAATTTTTTGGGTGGCAAACTAAACAAGGCCTAAGCCAACACCAAGGCCTAATAATGTGTGCATCTAAATATTTCCTAGCAATGGTCGAATCTCCCTTAGATACAAAACTACGAGAGACAGTGGCCTTTGCTTTAATATGAGTTTTTGCATTTGAACTCGTAGGATACTCAGCCTTGTTATCTTGGAGCTGCTTGCATAGGAGCGAGCTACCAAACCATCCAAACGTTGCCTACTCTGAAAATTCATTCTATTATTATACTAGAACTCCCATTCAAACCACCATCTAAGAGCATCTTCAACCTTTTACATTTTATATTTGGCAAAACATGAAATTTACCAAGTCTCAAATCAATATGGGGAGAAGAAAAAAAATTACCTCTAATGGTTTGATAAAATTGAGTTGACAAAACCCAAAGCATGTACCTAGCAGTTATTTTTTCAAGCAAAAATTCTCTTCGCATCGTCAACTTGGTCGCGCATCTTTCTTCGCGCGCTATCTAAAAATTGAGTTGGCAAAACCCAAAACAGCAGCGTCAGGAGAACCACGCACGGGGAAGAAAAACGCGCGGGACTACACGATGTCAAGTGCAATACACGGTTGGCGTATATGCCAAACCTGGCCAATAATTTGCCAAGTCAACCAAAATGCAAAGCCCATTTGCCAAACTGTTCAATAAAAGTTTTTAAGATAGGGCGCACACAAAAACATGGATCCAACTCCAGTAGGACCAGTACAGGGCAAAACTGATAATGCATCCGATTTTTCTTCTAATACAAATCCCACTGCCACAAACACTTCATTAACACGAAGCACTAAAAAGAGGGTCTAATATCTTATGGTGATGCTTAGGAGGTGTTGGCTTGGGCCTTGTTGAGGATCACACCCTCGTACTTGACCTGGAACCACTTCATGGCATCCTCCTTGGTGACCCTGTGCTGGATCCCAACACGGGACTTGCACCTGCGGCGACGTGCGACACGGTACCCGGCACGCTCAAGGACGACGTAGAAGTCCATGCCGTAGATACCAGTAGATGGGTCATACCTTACAAAATGCAGCAAAGAGGAAGGTTACCGATCATTAACAAAATGCAGCACATCACTCAGCATAAGCTATAACAAGGACTCGAAAAAAGAGGAATATATACTGTGGCAGGGTATTAATGATGTATTCCAAAATCCCAAAATCCTTAAATGAGGAAGGAAATAGCCAAAAACACAATGCCCGCATATGTATACACTACAGAAAACATCAGTACAATATTCTCAAACAAACAAAATAAAATAGCTTCTTAAATAATGGACAACACAATAAAATATGTTTGGTTCTGACCGTGCAAATAAACCAGTTACAGAATCGAGTGCAAAGGAGGCTCAAGCATAACACGGCAACTCTTTTACAAACCCACACTAGACTAAATTCAACAGTAAGCAGTTTTTTGAGAAATAAAAACTTGACTGAGACAAACCCACATAGGAACTAAATGTCTTGTTTTAATTGCTGCAGCTACATGGAAGAATTTTGGATGTCACAACTAAAAGACTAAAAGTGACTTGGATATTTGATACAGAAACAAATTGCAAGGCTATCATAAAGACCAAAAAGATAATCAATTAGAAGCTCCATTTGATCTGAATTTTCTTGACAGAAAATTATTACTGCAATGAACAACAAACATGAATTCTTATGACTCAGACATATTAGTATATCAGCAAATGGAAAAGGCTGCCCAAAAGCTATCTTACAGCCAATCCGCAGTCTCAATTCCTAAAACTGTGTTAAGCACTTAGCCTTAAGCTATCCTAGTACGTAGTGAGCCATAGTGTATATGAATACAGAGTTACATATCTTTTCCCCAGCTTGCAGGCAAACAACAGCAAGCAACAGTGCCCATCATAAAAGCATCCATTCACAGAAACAAACATACCACATTCAAATTATTTAGTATAAGAGATGAGATCATCTTACTTGATGCCAAGATCAATGTGCTCTTGGATACCAAATCCAAAGCAGCCAGTCTCACTGAAGTTCCTCCTCAGCAGCTCGTACTCCTTCACCTTCAGGCCACTCTCCAGCAGCTGCATTGCCTTCTCACCCCGCACCGTCACATAGCACGCGATCTTCTCATTACGCCGGATCCCAAACGACCTCACAGTGTACCTTGCTGCAATGTCACATCATAGTTGCTATGACCATCATAAATCCAGGACCACACACCACACTGATATTGTCAGGTTTAAGAAAATTACCCTTGGAGAACACCGGTGACTGGCCACTCAGCTGCTCCAGCACCTAATAAACAACCAGCGGAGGTTAGAGCAACTGTTCAGTGTGAACACTAATACTATAAACAGGCGACAAAGAACTAAAGCCTCATTTTAGCACTAATAAATAAAAGCAAAATTGGCGCGATTCATCAGTCTCTAACTGAAATTATGGGAACAATAACTAACCACAGCTGATGTCGAAAGCAATCATACTACTCGTACTAATTAACATTCGGATGACACAATTTATAAGTGGTGCCAACAACAATAAGAGATTGGACAGCTTAAGGAGGTGAGATTAAGCTACAGTCCAGAACTGATTCTCACCCAAAAAAACAAAAAGTGGACTAGTGGAGCACAACTAGATGCGATGCAAACACACTTGCTCTAGGTCACACAAGCACAGAACGAACAGAAGAAACGGAACTAATCTGGGGAATGGGCATATTCCGCATATACACCTTGGCGGCACGGGTGAGGCGATCACCGCTCTCGCCGACGGAGATGTTGAGCACGAGCTTCTGGACCTTGATCTCCCGCATCGGGTTCGACTGCTTCTTCTCCGACGCCTGAGATCGCAGGCACCCAAAAAGAAACCAGCACACATCGTCAGAACCGCGCACGCGCGAGGAACGAACGATTCGGTGGGCAAAGAAAAACAGAACTAGATGGCGCTAAGTGCAAAGCATCTCCGGGCGGCGAGCTCACCATGGGAAGATCTGTTAGACGACGGCGAAGGAGGTGAGAGGGTCCAGCAGCGCGGGGCGTGCGGCGGCGGTGGAAGGAGCAGCAGCTTTGTAACGAAACCCTAAATCCTACCATGCCCGTGTACAATTACGTACGTAACCCCAAGGATGCAGCGAGTCTCGGGGCCTCTACTAGGGGGTGTTTTAGTAATTTCGTGTGAGCAAATGACAAAAAAAAGATTCCGTTGCCGCGACTCGAACCCGGGTCTCTCGGGTGAGAGCCGAGTATCCTAACCAGCTAGACTACAACGGATTTGTGAGACACAGAAACATGTAGATGTTTGTATAGTTTAAAATGTGTATTCAATTCATTCCGCCCATCAGCTAACCATGTTGAAGTTTAGTGATAAAGAAAGTATTTAATCTGGAGGTTTTAGTTTGTTTCTCATGTTATCGTAGCTTCTAATGACTAATTCACACTGAAAAATGGTCATGTACGTCAAAACGGTCAAGGTTTTGGTTACAAAACAGTGAAAAAAAGCATCTCCTTTTCCTCTATTGATTTCTTTGTTTCCAACTCCTCCATTCCAAAAAATACAGGCAATTTTAATTTTTTTTATAAGTCAGGCTTCTTTTGTTTCTATAGAAACAGTAGTACAGTACACTTGGCACGAAGGACATACCCATATTATACATCTTCTGTTGGTGGTCTCATCATACGTTCGAAAAGTTGGCAACAAGAACATGGCAACTGCGAAACTGCTCTTAGTCTTCACCACACAGCTACAAAGTATTTCTATTGCGATTTTGTTTATAGCATATGATCAGTTAATAGCGAGCTTAACCTGTGTTTGTATCTTACCTTGTACTTGAGACAGTTATGCACGGGTTGATCTCATTGTTTACGATTTCGATTATAGCATATGATCAGTTAATAGTGAGCTTAAGCTTGATCCAACCATTTTCATTTTCTTTTCCAGGTTGAGCTTTCTCTTGAAGCTGCAAATTTAGCTTAGGGAAATACAATTTCATCATAAAAATTTCACCACAATTGAACCATAGAAACTGCAGTTATGAATTATTTTATTTAATTACAGAAAAGCATAGATCTAAATATATAATAAAAACTTTGTTCTAAAGTATATCATATTATATATTCACGATATAGATATACTCATGTGCAGTCTAACAAAATTAGATTTTCTATTTTATAATTTTTCTATGCTATAATTTTTTAAAAGATTTGGCTAAAATAAATAAAAAAGAAAAAGACAAAATCATTTTCAAAACCGCTTATAACTGGGCTACGGTGCGGTTTTAAAAGTTGAGAGAGATATTTTATCTGATTTTTAGAGTTTAGTAAGAAAAAAAAGATTTTCGTCATAATTGAAAGAGGTAACTTGATTTTTTTTTAAAAAAAAATGATTGGGCTATAGTTTACAGAGGCCCAGCGTCCTGTACACCTGTAGCCTCCTCTCAGACGTTCGTCTTCGGCCTTGTTTAGTTCCGAAAAAATTTTGTATTTCGCTATTGTAACATTTTTATTTTTATTTAATAAATATTGTCCAATTATGAACTAAGTAGGTTCAAAAGATTCGTCTCGCGATTTACAGACAAACTATGTAATTAGTTTTTATTTTTGTCTATATTTAATGTTTTATGCATGTGCCGCAAGATTCGATGTGACGGAAAATTTTAAAAACTTTTTGGATTTCGAGTTCAACTAAACAGGCCGCAATATTCGTCGATCTCTGCTCGCTCTCGCCTTGCCGCCTCCGACCCGCAGCGCCTCCATTTCTCTCTCGCTCCCAATTCCCGACGCCAGCCAGGTTCGTGTGTTCGGCGGCGGGCATTCATGGCGGGGCAGTCCGACCCGCACCTCTCCATCTTCTCGCCCTCCGAGGTAACCAACTCCTTCCCTTCCACACTCCACAGGCAGGGGACTATGGGAAGTGAAGTGGGATGCAACCCAATTTTTTGGACCTGTCCTGTCCGTGCTGCAGGTGGAGTTCGTGGCGGAGGATGAGATCGTCCAAATTGTCCCCAACATCCGCATGGACGCCGTCAACATGATCTGCGTGCGTCTGCCGTCACCACCCATTTCCATCTCCTTCAACTCCCCATCCCCCACCTATTCTTACATCTCACGCTGCTACTGCCGATGCCGTGCAGGGGGATTTCGGGCCCTTCTTCCCACAGATCCCCACCAAGGTGCCGCTCTGGCTCGCCGTCGCGCTCAAGAAGCGTAGCAAGTGCACCATTCGCACCCCAGACTGGATGACTGTTGGTCAGTGCTTGCGTGCTTCCTTGTTGTTTGCTTTTATTCCTGCTCAAGCATACACAGCCATAAGCATCTATTGCTTGCTTTTGTTCCTACTAGACCGCTTGACACAGGTATTGGAAGCTGAAAGAGAGTCGCCTCGAGAATTCCAGCCATTACCATTCCACTATATTGAAATTTCTAAGCTGCTATTTGATCAGTGAGCACCCATATCTACTGCATCACCTGTTTCTTCGATTTCAGCACATTTTTCACCTAAACCTGATCCGCTCTTGTTTGATTCCTGCAGTGCTCGTGATGACATCTCAGATGCATACCTGGTGAGTGTTTAATCAATCTCGGTGCAGATTTGTTAGTTGCGTCTAGTAAGTCCTAATTGTATTGGAAAAACAATATGTGCTTACTCCTAGTTTTGATTGTGATACAGGTGAGATCTCTAATTGAGGACATCAGAGATGTCAGATTCCACAAGGTTGAGACTGGATTAGAGACGATATCTGGACGCACCCATGCTGTAAAGGTAACGCTTCCCCCTTAAGAACTGGATGCTAAGATAACTGTCGTTCTATCAGCTATTATTGAATTGGATGTAACTACCATACCACTTCCCCTGTATTTATCTGTGTTTCCTATACTAGCTTAACGTGTTGCTTCGTTGATCAGACAACAACAATACCTTATTCATCTTATCTGCATTCTTGCAGCTCAAAAATCTCTCTGCAATGGAAGTGAACATTGTCCGTCCTTTCATGGTGAGAACTTTGCAGGCATTCTATAAGCACGATTGTCCACAGATGATTCAGCAAGCAGATAATATAGGGAGCAGAGCAACACCAGTTACAGACCGTGCTCCAAGAGTAAGCCTTCCCTTCTAGATGATTTCAACTTGCTTGTGGCTTCTAGGAGGTTGTTGTGCCCATCAAAATGTGCCCTAAGAATCTAAGATATTGCGTGCAAAATAGTTGCATATCAGAAAGTTGGTACATATATAATTCTATTCTGTTTGGTTGGTGAACTATACAATTCATAATAGCTTAATACATCGCAGTATATGAACCAGAAAGAAGACTTGATACTTCATTTTCTATTTCCATGCATTTATTTATTTTGTCAGAATGTCCCCTTTAAAATAAACACATCATCATATTCAAGCAGCTCCATGACTCCAACTTAAAGAGTTTTCTCTTTTGTTTTCCTTTTGCAGAGAGATCTAAGGCGCAGGTAGTGAGCATGACTGCCACTTGTATTGTCAAATAATTCTGAGGACAGCAGTAAGTGAAGGTACTGGCATTGCTTTCTTGCAATAGTACCAGCTAAGTGTGTGCTAATGTCCTAACGAGCCCTGAGATCTATCAGATAGTAAAGCAATGGTGCATCATAGTTTGTCTACTCTTTAGAGGGAACTGGCACTGCTCTTCTCCATTTGGAAATTGTACTGTAGCTTTGTTTTGCCCAAAGAATGACTTGACTTATTCTTATTATATTAAATGCAAGTGTGTTGCCTCAGTGATCTCTCCAGCAGCCCGCATAACTCGCAGCCTCCCTCGGTTGAATGGAGCAGCTAATAGAGTTTTGGGTCAGTTTGGTAGTAGGACATCCCCTGTGTCGTTGACACAGTGGTCACGTCTCAAACTCCGAACCAGATCACCAAGTAGATGAAAGGGGAGAGGGCCAGACTTTTGCGGCTCTCTGTAGTACTTTCCCAGCACCGGCTTAGCTGCCTCTATCTGCATGCACAGCCATCATCATTCAGTGACTATGAGATGGTAATGTGGGATCTGCAGGAAGAGATGGTGGATGACATGAGTCCCGATGTCATGGTGGATGTTGTTGATCCATCCATAGTCCTGGTCGAGCGTCATCAGGCCACCCTAAAGATAGGTCCATTCCTAGCTCAATAGTATAGCACAATTAATTAACTGAAAGCTGCAGCTGTGGACAACAGTCGGTAATTTATATGTGTCTGCATGCATCTTATGGCTGATATTTGGAAGGGGGGGAACTATGTCTATTGCTGGCAGGTCCACCCTTATTAGCTGAAGCCTGAAAAATACACCAATATATCAAAGACAATTCTAAACAGATTAGACAAAATTGCAAGGACTTTCTTCTGGCAAGGAGGTGGGACCAAAGAGAAATATCATCTTATAAAGTGGACAAAAATTTGTAAGAGCAAGAAAAAAGGAGGCCTTGATATTAAAGATATTAGAAAAATGAATGTTAGCCTCCTATGCAAATGGTGGTGGAAACATGATAAGGAAGATGGGCTGTGGCAAAGAATTGTCAAATTTAAATACATTAAAAATAGCTCAATTTGTGATGTGACATCTATTTACAAGGGAGGAAAATATTGGTAAGAAATGGGAAGAACACACTCTCCTGGAAGGATGTTTGGCTGTATGAGAAACCTCCTTGTGTTTTATTGCCTGATCTCTTCAAATTCTGTGAACAACAAAATATTCTGGTGAATCAAGTTAGAGATGACTTACAGAGTATTTCATTTACTAGATGGTTAATGGATGCTTTGCTCACAGATTGGCAAACGGTTCTTGATGATATGAGAAAACTGAATTTCACTTCTGAGGAGGATTTGGTTTCCTGGAAATCTGGGACTCTTGGTCGATTTAGTGTGAAATCTGTATACAATGCTATGACTGCAAATTATTCTGGTCCCTATCATAGGAAAGTCTGGAAAGGAAAAGTTCCTGACAAATTTATTTTTTTTTCTCTGGTTATTGATGAATAATGCAATCCTTACTAAAGATAATTTGTTGAAAAGGAAATGGGTTGGTAGCCCTACATGTTACTTCTGTAATCAAGAAGAAAATGTTTCTCATCTTTCCTTTCAGTGCAGCACAGCCAAGGCTGTTTGGGCGATAGTTGCCAAATGCATTGGGGCAAACAATGTTCCCAGGTCTGTGTGAGAAGTGGCTCCCATTTGGTAAACAGTTTCATACTGTTGGTATTGCAGCAGTTTGCTAGGCTATTTCGGAAACTCGAAATAAAGCTTGTTTTGATGGAAAATTGCTCAAGAACCCTGCTTCAATTATATGCTATGCATGTGCGCTCATGGGTTACTAGGCAAGATTATTTTTGGAGATGGACAAGGAAGCGCTCATTTGGTAAACCCAAAGTTTGTTTGGGTTTCTCGCGTGCGTTTTGTAAACTGTGGATGTGGGGAGTGGTTAGCTTAGGCTGACCAATTAACACCCATTGTGTTGTGTCTGTTAATGCTCTTCTGCGTGCTTTGCACGGTCCTGAAAAAAAAAAGCTGCTTGGTAAGAAGGTCTAAACAGGCGGCTTCAGGATGCTCCTGGAGGCCGAGCCTGATGACAATGCGCAGGAATGAAGAGGAAAAGGATGATGGTCTTTCTAGCGTTCCTTGTGTTTTTCTGTAATACCATAAATAATACGTAATTATTATTTTGGACTCTGAGTGCTCTAGAGAAAAAAGAGGATACATCCGGTTTGGGGAAAAAAATCTCCTCGTCTTGGAAAGGAAGTTATTCGTCATGTGCATCGCATAGGACGCTCGTCTCAAACTCTATTTAAAAACTGATCTTTAATTATAGTTATTAAAAAAGAATTGATCTCAAAGGCATCAAAGCAAATAGAGTAGAATCATCTGTGCTACGAGAGAACGTTTCAACATCGGTTTAAAAGTCACACTGTGTGTATTCTTTATGGCTCAAAGATTGAAGAACATCTTTCTTCAGTTTTATCGTCCATCGCCTCGTCTCACGTGGAAAGTTTTTTTCTTGAGCGCGTCTCACGTGGAAAGTTAGCCGCCATAGCCCATATAGTATGCATCACATAGGACGCTTGTCTCAAACTCTGATCGATCATAAAAAATTAAAAAAAAACGAGTTAAAAAAGAATTGAACCCAAAGATAAAAAGCAAACAGCATACGGAGTAGACTTGTCGGAACACAGTGTCACGGCTGCTGCATCCCCAAATCACCCACCAATGGCGACCAACAAGGACCTGTGCACCGTCGAGAGGCGAGGCCGCGTGCACCTCATCACCATCACCGGCGCCGGCGAGCACCGCCTCAACCCGGACCTCCTCGCGGCCCTCCGCTCCGCCGTGGCCGCCTCCGCGGGCGCGGGCGCGCTGGTGCTCGCCGCGGAGGGGAAGTTCTTCTCCAACGGGTTCGACCAGGCGTGGGCGCGCACGGCGCCGCCCCACCTCCACAGCACCATGGACGGCGGGCTCCTCGCGCTGGTGGCCGACCTCCTGGCGCTGCGCATGCCCACGGTGGCGGCGGTGACGGGGCACGCGGCGGCGGCCGGGTGCGCGCTGGCTTTGGCGCACGACGCCGTGCTCATGCGCCGCACCCGCGGGTTCCTGTACATGAGCGAGGTCGACGTCGGCATCAAGTTCGTGGACTTCGTCGCCGCCGTGTTGCGGGACAAGGTCCCCGACGCCGCGGCCAGGCGCGACCTGGTGATGCGCGGGGACAGGGTGGCCGCGGCCGAGGCCGTGCGCCGGGGCCTCGTGGACGCCGCCGTCGACGGCGGCCCCGAGGACGTGGTGGCCGCCGCCGTCGCCGAGGCCGAGAGGCTGGCCGCTAGGGGCTGGGACGGGGAGGCCGTCGCCGAGATCAGGAAGGCCGCGTGGCCCCAGCTGTGGGGCCAGGTCAAGGACCACGGCGCCGGCCCGGCGCCGGCGGGTGTGCGGCCGCGGCTCTAGGCGCACGCGCCGCGTGGTGCGCTGGTTGCCCGGTACGACCGGATTGCTCCCATCTACAGCGACGCGCGAGTCACATCAAGAACATGTAGCGACGCACTTGTTGTACTTGGTCAGACTCTCGGATGGTTGTATACTTGTATTGTATGATTGTGTCGTATCTTATCTAGTATTAGTACTTGCTGCCAGTACTTTAATTAGTACTACGAGGAAATGGTTACACTGAACTGCTCAAGAATAGTCTCACTCTGTTGTGTGTGTTCGTCCCACCAAGCCAAGAGCTTTTTGTTTTGTGTTCGTGCCAAAGTTGAAGCCGCCGTCGGCAACTCGGCATCCTCCCATTAGGCCTTTCCCACCCAAAATTTTTTCACTCATCCCATATGTATAAAACATTATTAAACCTAGTTACTCCATGATTAGCCTTAAGTACTACAGTAACTCACATGTGCTAATGATAGATTAATTATGCTTAATAGATTTGTCTTGCAGTTTTCTAACGAGCTATGTAATTTGTTTTTTTATTAGTTTCTAGAAACCCCTCCCGATATTCTTCCGACACACTCGATGTGACACCCAAAAAATTTTCATCTCCAATCTAAACGGGGCCTTAGCCACCGTCGTTGCGCCTTGTCATCGACTTCGACGACGTGATGGAGCACCTGCACAGCACCAGCGACCTCTTGGGAGTGCAGTCGGCTGCTCGGGTTGGTGGCTTGGTGCGGCAAAGCGAGCTTTAGCCCAAGAGGATGGATCAGCGTCACCAACTACAACTCAATTGAGCTGTGAAATTGTTTCGGTCTTCCTCTTCTAGCCTGTTGACTTGTATAAAAAGTTATAGCTGAAAGTATTTTTTATTGATTTGTTACGAGAGAAAAACACTCTTGAATGGTTGGTAGATTCGACCAGATAAACTTAAGCGAACAGATCTTCCTCCGTGTATCTTAGGCATGTTTGTGAAGAGAAAAAACGATATTGGTGACATAACAGAGGGCTCCCACTTTCTCCATGTGCTATAAACACATTTGCGAATGAAAAAAAAAAGAAAAAACAGTGTCAGTTTTGCTTAAATTTAGCTTATTTTGATTTAGTGTAAGAAAAAAATACTATTTATTCGCTGAAAAGTCGTAGTAAATTAGTACAGAAAGAAAAAAGAGAATTGAGGAGGTCGGTATAGTCAGGGACATTTTGGTCCTTCTCAAGTTTCAACGACAAGAGGGGAACACTGTAGGCGTGCACACCCCTCCAGTTTTAATAAAAAAAATGACAAGAGGGGAAAATAATCAAAACTGATTAGAAACACTGAGGAACCCCAAACTCCGTGTCAGTTTTACTAATGATGAAAGGCATGGCCACCGGGGGAAACCTGTGCGCCGTGGAGAAGCGCGGCCGAGTGCACGTCATCACCCTCACCGGCGCGGGGGAGCACCGTCTCAGCCCAGCCCTGCTCTCCGCGATCCGCTCCGCGGTGGCCACCACCCGCCGCGCCTCCCCCAGCGGCGTCGGCGCGCTCGTCCTGGCCGCCGAGGGCAAGTTCTTCAGCAACGGCTACGACCTGGTCTGGGCGCGCGCCGGGCCGGCCCCGGCGCCGGGGCACCGCGTCTCGGCGATGCGCATGGCGCTCCGGGGCCTGGTCGCCGACCTCCTCGCGCTCCCCGTGCCCACCGTCGCGGCCGTCACGGGCCACGCCGCGGGCGCCGGCTGCGAGCTCGCGCTGGCGCACGACGCCGTCGTCATGCGCGCCTCCCGCGGGTTCCTCTACATGAGCGAGGTCGACGCGGGGATCAAGATCGTTGACTTCGTCGGCGAGCTGGTCCGGCACAAGGTCCCCGACGCCGTCGCCAGGAGGGACCTGGTCATGAAGGGGGAGAAGATCACGGCCGCGGAGGTCGTGCGCCGAGGCATCGTGGATGCGGCCGTGGACGGCGGCGTGGAGGACGTCGTGGCCGCGGCGGTCGCCATGGCTGTGGAGCTCGCGGGCAGAGGCTGGGATGGGGTGAACCTGGCCGACATCCGGAAGGCCACTTGGCCCGTGCTGTGGAGCAAGGTCAAGGACTACGGCGGCGAGGCGCCGGCGCCGGCGCGGCCGCGTCTATAAACTGCAGCTGTCTGCTTGTAAATTTCGATCATCTCTGTGTAAAAACAAAATCAAACTACGATTTGAAGGAATTGTTCATGTACACTACAATCCGAAAGTATTTGTGGCCTTGGGAGCTGGGAATGAACATTTGCGATTGAACTACTGATCAGACTACTTCCAAGTTCCAACCAATAGAATAGGCAAGATGCATTTGTACTTGGCTGTATGTTGGAACGCAAAATTTCAATACAACCTCGCTATAGTTTCACCAGCAGCAACTCCATTTCGAGAGCGTGAAGTACTTCACACTTTCCTGCCTCCGAGTCAGAGCTCCATCACAACAGCATCAGGACTAAGAAACGATCAGAGAGAACAGACATTGCAGTTGGGTGATGATCATTTACATCATGGCGGACGAACAAAACAGGAGCAGCTACACTACTGCTGGGGAAGTACCAACGAACATTACAAAATGGTAATAACCAAAAACAACCCTAAGCATTAACCAGTCTCCACCTACATTCTTACCCTTAACTACTGGACCAACATGTGCCAGTTACTGGCTTAACACTGGCGGTACTCCTTAACGGTCAGATAATTTACATACTCACTTCTCTCTGGTACTGCTGAGCCCCTCTCTCCTCTCCAGATGGTGCAATATCACCTTCGCTTGCATCGGCCCTGCACATGGGGAACCAAGACCAAAAACTCGACCATCGCAACGCCTGCCCTCCTAGCTCCCAACATGCCCGAAGTTGACACCGTTCTGCCGTCTAATGTGCTCCGGTACAAGCCTGTTGATGAGGTCCGGAGATGCATTTGCTAGCTGCAGAGCAGAAAAGGGGAAACTGATGAGCAAATCAGTAGAGCAAGAGCGAAGTGGATGCTTTCAGAATTCAATGATTGAACTGAAGCATGTGGCTAAACTAACTATTTGAACTTTGCACTGTGTTTAATTTACTTACTTCATGTTTGAAGTTAAAGAGCAGAGGGAATGGACGGCCATTTGGTAGGCGCGCATTCGGCGCCCGCAGCTCATCAAAGAAGGGATGAGCACATGCATCAAGCTGCATAGAATACATGAAACACATAAGAACATTTCTAACCAACAAACTGATACATTAAAGATTATGTGCACCACCTACAGCATGAGGACTATCACTACTCTTTTTAGGTGGGCCACTAGCTAGTACACTTAACAAGCACATGTGACTATAAAGTTGCACCCACTCTTCATCAGCTAACATCCATCAAAACTCTTGGTTCTAGCCTTCTGGACCACTGGGCAACATAATTATCATATCCATGCAGGACCATAAGCTAAGGTTTGAGAGGACATACTTCCACATGGACTTAACCACTTTTAATTGGTCATGGTCTACAAGACTACGAATAATTGACAACAATGGAACCTTTCGAATAAGCACAGCCAAGTAAAATTGAGCATATGCAACACAACCACCTTAGTCCAATGTCTCATTCCAATGTCTATTACCCTCAAAATATTAGCATCAAAGCCAACTCTAAATAAACAGAGTAAAAGAAATACTCACAGCAGAGCAGCGAAGACTTGGTGAATACTGAAGGAGACGGGAAGCAAGGTCTATAGCTTCAGGAGGCATTCTCTTGTGGAAAATCTGGCAGATAAAACAGGAAGTAGAGGGATCAGTTAGTACCTTATGCATTCTAAACTCAAATTTTCGATATGATCTACAAACAAGTTCTTAAGCGCCCTTCAAAAACATGTTGGACTGTGGACTACATGTATACCAACTACAGTACCTAAAGGTAAAATGGAATCATAGATGTGAACAGAAACATGATTTAACATATGAATACCTTGTGCCACGGATGAGCCTTTATCTGAGGAAACCTGAACTCAGTATAGTTGGGATTCATGCATCTTATCTCCTCCCGGGTTGGAGTACCAAGAACCTACAGACATATCACATGACAATAAGAAACACCATGGCAGAAGAACAGAATGTCTACTTTAGAAAATTTTGCAGTACCTTGATAATCTCTACCAGCTGATCAACTGCGCTCTCTCCCGGAAACAGTGGCTGATACATACACGAGATCCAAGAGGTTAGCATCACAACATAAATGTTTGATTGAATTGAGGTACAAAAGTATTAGGTTAATCATTATATGAAGGCAACCAACCTGACCAAGAAGCAACTCAGCTAGAACACAACCAGCTGACCATATGTCTATTGAAGTAGTATACTCCGTTGCGCCAAATATGAGCTCCGGGGCACGATAATAACGAGAACATATATAAGATATGTTCGGTTCACCAGGAACCTGAAAAATTAACATAAGCAACTGATTAATATGTGGATAAAAATTATAGTATACAAGTAATGAATCCAACTATCATAACATATGAATCACAGTCAAGTTCAACTGTTCAGGATTGGAACTTTGCACAGAAGTAAAAGAACCAATGCTATTATAGATTAACACAACTCCACAAACAATTGAATATTAATTCATATCTCAAATAGGATAAAGGTAATGTAGCCAACATTGATACATAAGATATCTAGACCAACACTATGTAAGTCGACAGTTTTTATATCAACAGTTCACCGAGAAATATATCCACAAGGCACACATCTATATTTAAGCTAACTTCAAGATATGTTTTATTCCAGAGGACCAACCAACTACAATCATAACAGGCAAAAGCAGCACATTGACGATACATGTTATGTAGTGACACAAACCACTAATGGCATGCCAAATTGCCAACAGTATGCCTAGCCTTTGATAAGAATATTTCAAAAAAGAAAGCATGCAACAGCTGGATGTGACTACAGATCCTCATGGAAGGAAAATCAACATACCAGGACTTTTGCGCTACCAAAGTCACAGAGCTTGACCTGGTGAGTGAGAGGATCAACCTGTATATCAAAGAGAGATGAGACCAGTTCAGAATTAGTTACCAAATCAAAGAAAGAGCATAACCTTGTTCACATGACACGTACCAAAACATTTTGGGGCTTTACATCCCTATGGCAGACACCTGGTACATTATGAATATAAGCTAGGCCTCTAAAAAGCTGCAAACATCACAAAAAAGAAGACTATTAGCAAAGGAATGAAAGCACGCATTGGCAGCCTCACAAGTGTTAAGATGCCGGTTCACAAACCTGATACATGTACAGCTTAACATAGATAAGAGGCATCCTCTGGTTCGCGTTGCTGTAGTGCTTCAGGACTCGGTATAGGGTCTCTGGGACAAATTCCATGACCAGGTTTAAAAACAGTTCATCCCTGCTTGTTGTCGAGAAGAAGCAGTGCTTCAGGCAGATGACGTTGGGGTGCTCCATGGCACGCATAAGTTGCAGCTCCCGGTTCTTGTATCGCCGATCTTGCAGCACCTTCTTGATGGCGAAGGTCTCTCCGGTCTCCAAACACTTAGCCTACATGTCAAAATCAATTCAGCACATGTTGCATCCACCGATGTTAGGCGCAGCCACAAAGAAGAGCCCCCCATGACCAAGCACCATACCTGGAAGACGATCCCAAATGAGCCTGTACCCACGACACGCTCTGCCATGTAACTGATGGTCTGCAATTAAGGCGGAACAAGAACACATGAGTAACTGAGGACAATATATGAAGCTAGCAAAAGTAGGCAAGCATCAGAGTAACTGAACAGGCAGGAATTCAGATCCTCACACATGTAACTAAACTAATTGGTAGAGCATTTCTATTCTGCTCACAACAAAACTAAGCACAAAACTGGTAGACCATGCTTCGTAAATGTGTGGTAGCCTTCAAAACTCCAGTACAAGAACCCAAAATGAAGCAATCAGCCACATAATTAAGCTGCAAGCACTAAAGCAAGGAAGCGCAATTTTATCTGCCCAGCTAGAATCCCCAAAGTAGCGGGAACAGCATATTTCATCACCAAAATCAGAACTAATCCACCAAATTTCACCAGCATGCTAGCTCTAGCTGTCTAGCAGCTAAACAAGAGACACAGAACACGAACCCATGCGCAAACCATCAGATCAAGACGGATTCCGACCGCAAAAGCCGCTACGAAACAAGCGGAGCCACTCCAACCGCTAACCGCAGCAGCATTCACGCACACATCCGCGCGGCAGACAGGCAGACAGACAGCGAGAGAAGCGTGGCTTACCCGCTTCGGTTCGCCGTTCTTCCCACCGATGGTGGTGGAGATGATATGACCCGTAACAGCGTCTCCCCCTTCCCCTTCCTTCTTCTGCAACAAACACGGAAAGAGGAAAAAAAAAACAGAGCACCATTAGCAACAGCGCCCACAGAGACAGCAGATCGGGCGGCGCCCGGGCGCGAGATCCGAGCCCAGCACCAGATCTGGGCACAACCAGCTCACCTTGTCGCTCCCGGCGGGGGGAACCGCCGCCGCGGCCTCGGCGGCGGCGGGAGGGGGCGCGTCGAGCTCCATGGGCTCCGGTCCCGGCGGCGCCTCCATGGTGGGCTGGACGGAACGGTCGGTCAGCCGGTCACACGCCGCCGAGAGGCCGAGGAGGCGGCGGCTCCTGCCTGCTTGCTTGCGGCTGCGGGCGGGGTGGTTCGCTCGCTGGCTCGGCTTTGGGGGTTGGGGAATGGGGATGGTGGGGTGGTGTGGAGCAGCAGTGCTTTTGACCGGTCGGCCCCTGCCTGCGAGGACTGCCGCCGCGCTTCGCTTTCGACAGCTTGGGACAGCCGCCGCTGCCTCGCTTGGCGATAAGTGTGCCGCTGACTGGTTTTAGGGCCTGTTTAGATTGGAGATGAAAAATTTTTAGGTGTCACATCGAATATGTCGGAAGGATGTCGGGAGGGGTTTTTGGAAACTAATAAAAAAACAAATTACATAGCTCGTCAGGAAACTGCAAGACAAATCTATTAAGCATAATTAATCTGTCATTAGCACATGTAGGTTACTGTAGCACTTAAGGCTAATCATAGACTAACTAGGCTTAAAAGATTCGTCTCGCGATTTTCAACCAAACTGTGTAATTAGCTTAATTTTTTGTCTACATTTAATGTGTCATGCATGTGTTTAAAGATTCGATGGGATGGATGAAAAAAATTTTGGTGGGGAACTAAACAGGCCCTTATTAGCGGGGGAGGGAGGTTGTTTTCTTTGGCAGCGACAGTGAGGCAGTGAGCCGTTTCCGGTTTATTTAGGAATATTATTATTACTACTACTAGGAGTGAATGATTTGTTACTAAAACTGAGGACAGAGCCGCGGTAGTAATTAATTACTTGATTATTGGCTGCTCTAGCAGCACCATGGAAATTTGGCAAGCTTTTAATTCTGTTTTTTTTTCACACTCTTCTAGTCTTATTATAACACATACTATTGGTTTTTCTAGATACATAGCTTTTGCTATGCACTTAGATAGACATTATGTCTAGATACATAGTAAAAGAAATGTTCATATAATTTGATACGGAAGAAGTAGCATTTTGCTTAAAATAAGTCTGTTCAAACGCTAATGATGTTTAGCAAAAAAAAACATTCCTACCAAGATCAAGGGTATGGATAATAGTATTTATTAATTGTGACATATTTTATTGCTAAACTGGCATATAAAAATTGGCAAGCTTTTAATTCTCTCCTTCTTGGACATCCATTTAGTTTTAGTGGTATTTGACTGGTCAAAAGATCTGTTCAAATGTTGCAATACTATATTATTCATTCCTTGGACAATATCAAAAATTCATTTGCTCCAAAAAAAATGAGTGTAGTACTAATAGGCTGGAACTACCAATTGCTTTGTTTAGAAGTGCATTGTTTTGTTGCTAAAACCGAAGACAGGAATGGTGGTAATTGTGATCTAGGAGCAACAACAAATTTTTAGTATCTTTTAAATTTCATCCCCTTTTACAAACTCTTTGGTCCTTGTAGCATCTTAATGCCTATGCATGGCATATTTTGTAATCCCTCTTTTTTTTCTGCATGTCACATCACTTTTATATTGGGTCCAACATATGTATCTTGAACCATTGCTGACAAAAATAAGTGGGTTAGTGGAATAAGAAAAGTTAATTATCTGTCCTTTTGTTTTATATACTCTTGTAGTCTTGGTACCACCTCATTGGCCATTTTAACATTAGAGATGGTAGCAGAATTTTTCGGTGAGAGTATGGTTTCAGAGCACCTTATCGTTGTGGCCAAAAAAGTGTTTGGGGGTTGGGGGGGGGGGGGGAGTTGACACCATTTTTATGCGGTGGCTTCTACAAAAGCCATTGTATTCCACTTTGTTTTAATTATATCCTTCCTGTACTACCACCTTGTTCGTTTGGCTGATAAGTCATGACACAAAGTACCATTGGTTGATTTGTTATGAGAAAAAAAAACACTGCTAAATGGCTGGCAGATTCGGCTGATAAGCTCAAACGAAGCGAACAATCGCGCTAGTTTGAGCCTTATGTCCAAAGGGAAATCCATACATATGCCTTGTTCGGTTTCTAAAATTTTTTGTTTTCAGGTACTGTAGCACTTTCGTTTTTATTTGACAAACATTGTCCAATCATGGACTAACTAAGTTCAAAAGATTCATCTCGTGATTTACAGTCAAACTAGTTTTTGTTTTAATGTTCTATGCATATGCCGTAAGATTTGATGTGACGAGGAATCTCAGAAATTTTTGGACAGTTTGTGAAGAACTAAACAAGGCATAGTACATGCAATCGACCCTTGGCCTTTGAGTGCTTTTAAGGCGTTGTTTAGTTCCAAAAAAATTTGTAAAATGAACAATATAACATTTTTATTTGTATTTGACAAATATTATCCAATCATGTAGTAACTAGGCTCAAAAGATTCGTCTCGCAAATTACATGTAAGCTATGCAATTAATTGCTTCTTTTATCTTTCGTTAAAAAAAGTTGTTTCTTTTATCTATATTTAATGCTCAATGTATGTACCGTAAGATTTGATGTGAAGAAAAATCTGTAAACATTAGCAAAATTTTTTAGAGACTAAACGAGGCCTGATATTCGTTGACGAGAAAGTAACGCCTTGGCCGGCTGTCTCTCAAAACACTTTGACCGGCGTTTAGGCCTTGTTTAGTTCGTAAAAATTTTCAAGATTTTCCGTCACATCGAATCTTTGGTCGCATAAATGGAGCTTTAAATATAGACGAAAATAAAAACTAATTGCACAGTTTACCTGTAATTTGTAAGATGAATCTTTTAAGCCTAGTTACTCTATGATTAGACAATGTTCAGTGGCGGAGGCAGGGGAGGGCCAGCGGGGGCCATGGCCCATCCAATGTTACGTGAAAAAAATAATAACTTTTCATTAGTTCTCTACTTCTATGCATATACCGATATATGGTCTAAGCCCATTAGCCATTTATCCATTTAGCTCATGTACGTAGGTAATCAAGCCTTCTCGACGTACAGGTACAGCAGTTCCATACTTGCCTTTCGTCGAGACATAAATCAAAGTTTGCTGCCGTGCTAACTCTATTAATTGGTTATTTTTCTCTTAAAGAATCATAATTGTTCTTAGAGCAACTCCAACAGTTTACTAAAATTCACTTGACAAATCTATAGTTTTGCCAAGTCTCAAAACCAAATGCCAAGTGAGAAAAGAGGCATTCTCCAACAGTTTTCTATGTGGGCTTGGCAAAAGAACTTGACATTATAGGATTTTTGCCAAAATCATAAAATTGAGCCTCCAACAAGTTGGCAAAACTAGTTGGCAAATTGAGATACACATGATGCCAAGCGATAGAGGACTTGGCATATTTGCCAAGTGAAGGGGGAATTTTGCCAAGCTCACAAAATTGCCAAATAGTTTTGCCAACTTGTTGGAGGCTGTTTTTTGTGGTTTTGGCAAAAATCCTAAGATACCAAGTACTTTTAGCAAACTGTTAAAGTTGCTTTTTCTAATAATATTCTTTCTTTGCAGATTGATTAGGATCGTGCTAACTCTGCCAATTTCCACGGCTACGACAGTCGACAGAGCGTGCCTTTTCTGCAATGGAACTTGTTAAAACCAGGCTTTGGAATAAGATAGAAGATGGGTTCCTAAGAGATTACTTAATAATTTACATTGAAAAGGAGATTACAGTGGAGTTTACAACCGATCAACTTATTGATGACTTTGATGCCATTCAGACGCGCAGAGCAAAATTTAAATGAAGCATGTTAGTTCCCTTAATCTTTTATGCTTATCGTTTTTTTTTTTTTGCAAAATTTGTCAGTGCATATATATATATATTGAAATTTTATAGTATATTATATATATTTGATTGTCCGGCCCCCTCTATATATAATTCCTGGCTCCGCCACTGACAATGTTTGTCAAATAAAAACGAAAGTGCTACAGTAGTCAAAACCCAAAATTTTGCCAACTAAGCAAGGCCTTAGTTTACCTCTCCATTGCTACAACACACATCCTTGCAAAATCCCATCAACAGTGTAACAACCATACATGCAGCGATGATACACCCCCAATCGAGGGAGGAGAAAACACGGGTGGCGTAGCCGTAGTCCGTAGCGGCAGCTGTGTGAATCTCAACGCGTCGCGTACGACAAAACGGCGCAGGCTCGTTCCAAAGCCTGGCTGTCGCCCACGAGCCTCGCAGTACCGATGGTACCGGCTGCGTAGAGAGAAACTGCCACTCCACCCGTCGTAACGCCTCTTCCGTTGAGGGAGTAGGAGCCCGCCGCAGCAAGCAAAGCAACCAGACCGGAGCAACCGCCGCCCCAACCGGAGAGCGAGAGAACCCGAACCGGGGGTAAAAGCGAGACGAGAAACGGACCGCGCGACCCGGTGAACCAGGCAACCAACCAGGAAGCGTCGTCCGTCCGTCGGTCCGTCGTGACTCGTGACACGGTGGCGGTCAAAGCGGAAACGATCCCTTCTCCGGCGACCATGATGGTGCCGGTGCCCCGTCCCCGGCAGCACGGCCCCACCGCCGCTTTGTGTTAGGCCAGGAGCCGATCCGGTTATTATTATAATAATTATTGTCATTAGCGACTAATAATTGGCCTCGATCGGACGCCTCACGTCACATGCGTCCTCGCTGTACTACGTTGCGCCAGCGCCACCGACCGTTGTTACGACCCCTCCTCCCTCTCAGCTCTCACATTGTGAGTTGTGGTTGTGGCTGACCGATCGGCGGCCGATGCAGCCAGCCGGAGCGGCAGCAGTGCAGCCAGTGCTTTGCGGTCGCCGTCGCCGTGGGTCGTGGTGGTGGAGCAGCCGTAAGGAAAGGCCCGTAACGCGTGGTGGACAACGTACGCACGCCACGCTTTGACCCACAGGCCGACGCGACGCGAGGACGAGGACCCCCCCGGTGGGAGTGGGATTGGGGATATTCCGGGATGGTCCAGCGTCCAGCGTCCAGCTAGAAAGAACGGGACGGGATGGAGCACGAGCAGTGGCGTACGTAGAGTAGAGTTTGGTTGGTCCAGATCACACATTTGTCCATGCCATCGCATGTGGCGGCCGGCCCGATCCGCGGGCTTTGTAGCGTTGCTGTTTTGTCCAGTTTCCTCTCCTGCATGTCGCTGCGTTCCGTTGCGCTGCATCTCCGGTTTTGTTACTGCCAGCCTTCTGTGTACTTGGATGTTGGATCTGGAATTCTGGATGACTTGGATCGTGTGGTTCGGTCAAACTCAAAGCTGGCGACAGGAGCCCATGGCGATGTTGGACGAGCCGGGGGGTGGTTGGATTTGGATGGATGCCGACGTTGGACGCTGGTACAGTAGAGTATAAAACTTGCCTGTCACTGCTTCTCGCTGGCAGTCAAATCCGCTCCCTCCCGCGGCCTAATCATGCAGTCAAACCTGGTTTTGGGACATCTCTGCCTGCCCATGTAGTTTATTGCCATTTGGTTTCTCGTCGGGACACTAGACGTACTAGCCACAAAGAGCTCAAGGGCGTTGCTAGTTGTTTGCTACTACGATTCTACGAGAACGTGCAGGAGCGCTAAGGCCTTGTTTAGTTCCAAAATTTTTTTTGTAAAATATGAATAATAACGCTTTCGTTTGTATTTGACAAATATTATCCAATTATAGGCTAACTAGACTCAAAAGATTCGTCTCGTCAATTCCGACCAAACTGTGCAATTAGTTTTTATTTTTATCTATATTTAATACTTCATGCATACGTCTAAAGATTCGATGTGACAGGGAATCTGAAAAATTTTGCAAAATTTTTGGGGAACTAAACAAGGCCTAATATAATCGTGCCCGGTTGCTGTCAGTGTATGTAGACTGTGGTAGTACGTACATCGACTGTAACAAGGCAGTGGCGGTGCTCACGCACAAGGGTGAATGAATGAAGCTCATCATCAGTGATCACACACAATCCAATCCAATCCCAATACTCGAAGCATGTACTCCGAGTCAGAGATAGCAACAGATGTTGGTTGGATTTCTCGTCTCCTTTGTCACCTATGGCCATGGCCACTGGCCCGTGTGCACCTTTCGATGAAAAGCGTCGCGCTACTCGTGCCGAAAACTGGGACCTTTCGGAAGACCCGGAGCCGCGCGCTGCCGCCGCCTCCCTCCTGCATGCCGTTGCGTTGCCGCGCCATCGCATGCACACGGCACACCGGTGACCGGTCATCGTCTCTCGGAGCTGCCGCGCAGCCGCTGCACCAGTGTCCAGTGGCAGTGTTGCACAGCCGCAGCTCGCAGCTACACGGTCTACGCCATGACCGGACGGCGGATAGGTTTTGACTGCACTGCGCCCGCGTTCAAACACGCAAGGGCATGCATGGGCAGGCTCTCGCTGCTCTCTGCTTCCGGCCGGTACAGGCACTACAGTGCCGTGCAGTGCAGGTCGGCATTCTTTTTCCTCCTGCCGCCTCTGGTTGGTGCAAACCGCTGCCGGGAGGAGTACTTGCGCCTTGTTTAGTGCCGAAAAGATTTCGGATTTCGGTACTGTAGCACTTTCGTTTTTTTTTGACAAATATTATTTAATTATGGACTAACTAGGATCAAAAGATTTGTCTCGCGATTTCTAGTTAAACTGTGTAATTAGTTTTTGCTTTCGTCTATATTTAATGCTTTATGCATGTGCCGTAAGATTCGATGTGACGGGGAATCTCGAAAACTTTTTGTTTTTTTAGTGAACTAAACAATTGCAAAAGTCGCGAGCGTAGCGGCCGCCGGCCGGGCAGGCAAAGCTATTTATTCCGTGATGTGAATGCTCAGTGCTCACTGCTCACAGCGGCGTCGCGTGATGACCCGCAGCAGCAGCTCGCGTGCCGACCTTGACTGCCATCTCATCTGTACCTATGAGCTGTTTTTTTTCCTTTTTTTTAAAAAAGGAAAGTGCTCTGTTTGTCATAAAAATATCAGAGGAGTTTGAGAAAACACATGTTTAGATGGCTTGCTTTTCCTCCCACCAGTTTTTCTTTTGCCTGTCTTATGACCTAGTGTTTGACAGATTTGCAAAGAGAGACAAACCTACTTTGAATGTTGACTCGGTTCAAAAAAAACTGCCAAAGAGGCCCGACTGGCCATCGGTCTCAACTTGAGCACCATTGGGACACCGTAGCCACTGCAACAGCCCAATGAATCTCTGGAATACTCCCTCCATAATCTCAAAATAAATCGTTTTGAACTAGTTTTAGGTTAATTATTGAAAATATAAATCATGAACAATTTTAGGTTATTAAATTTAAAAATAAAAACTACTGAAATAGATTTGTATTAAATTATTTTTATAAAAATATACGTGTACCACTTTCTAATAAATATTTTTATAAAAATAAAGAGTTAAAATTAGGTTTTGCAGATCATGTCGCTGTTTTAAATTATTTTTTATGAGTACAGAGAGAGTATTGCTTTTCCCGGTTGTTTGATTATTCATCTTATTCAAAATTTTTGTACAAATATATCTACAATATTATTACTTATTTTATCATTAAAAATACTTTAATAATAATTTATTTATTTTACAATTTGATTTTTTTAAATAAGACAAATGGACAAACATGATACTCAAGAGGAAAACAACATCACCTTTAATGAGACCGAGGAAATATATTTTTTTTTCTCGATCCGGTCAAAAACTGCCCAACGAGATATTCAAACCGGCGAGGATCTAGGCTGATTTTCTACCGGCTGTTATCGAAATCTTCGGTATGGAGCAGTAGCTACTAGCTACTTGGCTGTAATGTCCTTGACTTATCGCAGGAGCTAGCACTCGTCTGACGCCTTGTTTAGATCCAATTTTTTTTATTTTGATATTGTATTATTTTTGTTTTTATTTGACAAACATTGTCCAATTATGAAGTAACTAGACTTAAAAGATTCGTATCGTGATTTACAGGTAAACTGTGTAATTAGTTATCTTTTTTATTTATATTTAATGTTTCATGTAAGTGCCGGAAGATTCGATGTGATGTGAGATCTTATAAGTTTTGAGTTTTTGGGTGTATCTAAACAAAAGCCTGATTTGAGCACGTTCCATTCCACCCATCAACTCTACCGGCTAGACGGACAAATTTCCCATCACCATCACATAACTACATTCTCCTCGAACTAAAAATTCTCCAGCGAGCCTGATTGCTCCATTATTCTCCTTCCCCTTTCTCCTTTCTCCAAATACGGAGTAGGATAATCTGGGCCTTGTTCAATTCCTATTTTTTTATTTGAGATACTGTAGTATTTTTGTTTTGAGATACTATAGCATTTTTGTTTTTATTTGGTAATTATTATCCAATCATAGACTAATTAGGCTCAAAAGATTCATCTCGTGATTTACAGGTAAACTGTATAATTAGTTATTATTTTCATATATATTTAATGCTCCATGCATATGCTGTAAGATTCGATATAACGGAAAATCTTTAAAAGTTTTTTGTTGTGTTAAACTGGGCCATGATCTGATCGGGAACATGACTACGGCCTTGTTCAGTTCAAAAAAATTTGCAAACTTTTTAAATTTCTCGTTACATCAAATTTTACAGTACATACATAGAACGTTAAATATAGATAAATGAAATAACTAATTGTACAGTTTTAATAAAATTTACGAGATAAATCTTTTGAGCCTAGCAATCCATTGAACAATATTTATTAAATATAAACAAAATACTACGGTGTTCATTTTGAAAAAATAAACTAAACAAGGCCTAGAGTAGTACTCCTACTCCGTAGGGTTTATCATCCAGGACGCCACCGTTAATCACGGGACAGGGAAGGTGGATTAGGTCTCATTTAGTTTTGAAAAGTTTTTAAATTTGGCTATTATATTATATTATTTCTGTTTTATTTAGTAATTAATATTTAATTATAGACTAGGTTTTATTTAGTTTCGAAAACTTTTAAGTTTTGGCTACTATAGTACTTTTGTTTTTATTTAGTAATTATTATTGTCTAACTATAAACTAACTAGACTCAAAAAATTCATTTTGTAATTTGTAGATAAATTACGCAATTAAATTTTATATTTATTTATATTTAATTTTTTATATATGTGCTGTAAGATTCGATATAACAGAGAATAATGATTTTTTTTTATTTTTGCGTGAAATAATCAAGGCCTAGGTCTTGTTTAGTTCCCAAAAAATTTTGCAAAATTTTTCAGATTCTCCGTCACATCGAATCTTTAAACACATGCATGAAGTATTAAATATAGACAAAAATAAAAACTAATTGCACAGTTTGGTCAAAATTGACGAGACGAATCTTTTGAGCCTAGTTAATCCATGATTAGATAATATTTATCAAATACAAACGAAAAAACTATAGTGTCGATTTTGCAAAATATTTTGAAACTAAACAAGCCCTAGATGTGGTGGGCTGAGACGCAGACGGCAGGAGCAGGACAGATGGTGTCACATCCCGCATTGACCGGAACAGGGCCTGACCCCTCGGCGCCGATGTGTCGACCTCGACCGGCCGGATCGGGCTGGCTCGGCGCCCCATTCCGTGCTCGTGATCCGGACGCGAATCGGCAGCTAGCACGCAATTGGGCAGCGGCAGCGCGCGAGCCGCGAGGAAATGTTTCAGCGGCAGTACTGCCGTTCTGCCATCCCTGCGGCGGGAGTGGTCCGTGCAGGAGTGGAGAGCCGAGTGGAGCGGAATGGAAGCGATGAAAGTAGGGCCTTGTTTAGTTCCTAAAAATTTTGCAAAATTTTTTAAATTCTTCGTCACATCGAATCTTTAAACGTATGTATTGAGTATTAAATATAGATGAAAATAAAAACTAATTACACAGTTTGGTCAGAATTGACGAGACGAATCTTTTAAGCCTAGTTAATCTATAATTGGACAATATTTGTCAAATACAAACGAAAATACTACTATTTCTATTTTGCAAAAAAATTTGAAAGTAAACAGGGCCACTTTCTCACCGTTTATATATATATATATATCGTATTGAGATATATGTAATTTAAAATTTTAGAGTTTTATATTGAATAGTGTGTAGCATGAATCTCTAACCAGATAGCACATGTTGAATATGTATATGCTGTGATACATTGGCCTTGTTCAGTTCGTGAAAATTTTTGACTTTGGCTCCTATAACACTTTCGTTTGTATGTGACAATTATTGTCTAATTACGGAGTAACTATGTTCAAAAAATTTGTTTCGTAAATTATAAACAAAAGTACAATTAGTTTTTATTTTTATCTATTTTTAATGCTCCATGCATGCGTACAAAGATTCAATGTGACGAAGAATCTTGAAAATTTTTGAGAACTAAACAAAGCCATTATTGAGCATTGAGGGTTCCATGTTCTTTGTTCACAACATCGTTTCATTACGAGAACTGAAGATGGCCACTGTTTTTTAGAAAAAAAATGATGGGCACTCTTTTTTTGAAAAGGAATATATTAAAAGTATTATAGCCTCAGTATTAACTAATATATATAGCTATTTTTTATTACAGATACCAACAATACAATCAAACACTAGAGCACATGTCTCACACGCACACCAAAACAGCCTTAACTTGTCAAGATCCATGCGCACCACCATAGCATCTATCTTAAAATTTCAGCTAAATTGCCACAACGGTGACGACTAAAACCCTTCACCTTTCTCACCGTAAAGGTCACAACTATTACAAATTGACAGGTACATGATTCCAAAGTGAAGCCTCCAAGGAGAGACGTGATGTCACCGGCGTCACCGTCGTCTAACTAGAAGGTCAAGGCATTACACCTAGGATCAACACGCTACATAAAGGAAGATAGCCGATCGATAGACGTTTCCAAGGAAGAATGCAGCCCCCGTCATCGGTCTAATCACATAGCTTTTTGCCATGGCTCCTTTACCCCCATGTGTGGCATTGGCTAATTCCCATATCCAGTGCGCAGGCAACCATGGATGAGTGAAGCCTAGACCCAGCCCCACACAACACAATCGCACATCGAGGTCACTGCAGTTGCCGCTGCTTGCTCTAGCGTATGTCGTTGTCGCTGTCTAGCCAGCGCGCCCACGCCAGATCTCCACGTGCCATCCCTGTAGCACCGATGTACGTCAAATGAGACTAGATTTGGCCACCGGAGGTGAATTTGTTGTCCATGAGTCCAAATCCGAAGATTAGAGACCTCGACGACAAGCAGCCACCTCCACCTACATCGATCCCTCCACGCCTTCGTTGGATTTGCACCGGATCCAGCCCTATGAAGCCCGGTCGCTGCCAGACCTTGCCATCGTTGCCGCTTAAGCTATCGCTGCGTTGCTCTTTCCTAGACGCACCACCTCGGATCTTGGCCGGTGCCATCGCAGCCGCAGGAGCCCGCCTAGCCGAGCCCCACGCTGCCCCAGCTCGGTCATGCCCTGCCAGACTGTGGTCACCCGCGCCACCACGCAATCGTCGTGCGAGAAAGGCCCTACCGCCGCCATACCGGCGAGTCGTGCTGGCCTTGCCAACGCCTGCTCCGGCGGCGGCGGCTCGATGGCCACTCAAGTCTCCCGTGTGGGCGGCGATGCGGGGGTTAGTGTTGGGGTATAGACTATGGGCACTCTTGGCTCTTGCAAGTAGGGAGAAAAGGTACTTAGAGGGTCTTTGAAGTAATGTCTGTTTGGATATGGTGAGTAGTAGTAAAACGGAAGAGAAATCAGCGATGCCTAATTTGGCCATGCAGGGCAGCCACGTCACGTGAGGAGAGAAGATTTGCGTGGTTCACTGAAGTCTTTGGACTTTCCATTTTTTTTTCTCATCTCAGTCTGAAATTAGCCTGTGAATGAATTGGGTTCTTTGTGTTTGTCGGGTAAAAAAAGGAGGAGGAGAAATGGAGGACGATGTCGGCGGGAGTTAGGCTAATTGAGTTGTAGCCCAAGTTCACACCAACTATGGGCTGATTCTTTTAACTAGAGTTCGCACGCAGAGACAACACTTTGGGCCTCTGTTTTTTTTTAACTAGAGTTCGCACGCAAATTTGGGCCGTATTGAGTCCTATTGGGCCCAAATTTATGTCAAGAATGAATCAACAACCATCTCTTGTGCTGTGCCTCTTGACCTCGGGTCGAATCCTCGATGCTATGTCTAAATATTATGAAGAACTATTCATTGTCCGTGAATCCCTGTAAACAAAACATATTACATTGGGAGTGAAAGCACCAATTATGGATTCAAAATGTGAGCTTCACTCAATAAAATTCACTGAAAACAGGAACAGGACAAGAAACTTCCAAACCTTTTCAAGTGAACATACAGTATGACTTTTCTTGAACAATCGATCGATGTCCTCATGTCCGCTACACTCATCCTACTTAAGCTAATGATGATGAGGCGTATGTTCTCTCTATATACATGTAACTATGGCACTGTAATCTGGTACGTGCCTTATACCGCACGACACGACTCTAGTCTGGACACGTACGACGTACCTTTGCCATTTGACAAGAAATGCTCACTGCTGGGCCAGTGTGGGTCGATACGGCGCGTGCACTCGGTAGCCAGTACTAGAACTATCGCCAAGGCAACGCACAGGTGCAGATCTTTGGCACGGCGTAACAATCACGGAGTTTGTTTCCAAACTTGTTATACTCATAAAAGCTTCAATTTCTAAAATTATCTTAAGTTAAACTTTAAAACTTTGACTAATTTTTTAGAAAAAATACTAAAATAATTTATAGTACCATATTAATATTATTAGATTTGCCATATAATATATTTTCATAAAATATTTATTTTGTGTTATAGATATTAATGTTCTTTTCTATATAGTTGGTCAAATCTAAAAAAGTTTGATTGATACGGATTTTAGGAGTTGAAACTTTCAAAGAGTGTATGATAGATCGTTCTCAGGCAAAGAAACCACTCGATGTGCATCATCAGCTGCCGTAGAAGCCATGCCGAAGTTACAGACATGTATGCACGTTTGGATTGATTGCTGATGACCATGGTCTGCCCATTTAATGGCAACTTAGCATGAAGGAGCAGTATGTTCCTGTACTTAAATTACATGCAGAAGGTAGACCAGTCAGTGCCCATTGCCGCATTACGTCCACCGGTCCATGTCTATGCGACTATGCCCCTGTTTTGATCACAGAGCTAATAGTGTTGCAAATAATAAGATCCTTTCAATCCAAACGGTCCAGCTATTAGTCTAGCTGATTGTTAGCTAATAACCAACTAATAGCTATATCACTATTTGTACTAACCAGCTAATAAATGAGATATTAGCTAGCAAACTATTAGCAACTAACATATCCAAACAGAGTCTATGTATCCTCCGGATAGTCCAGTCTCAATGGGGGTTTCATTAGAGTTTCATGCACATTAAATATGCTGATGTGGCGCTATATTAATAAAGAGAGAGATGATAAGAGTTTCATGGGAGTAGAGAGAGTTTCATCCCCATGAAACTCTTATGCACTGTTTCCAAAATATTTATGTGTTGGAAAGTGTGACATGAAACTCCCATTGAGGATGGCCTAACAACAAATGGCACTTCTCTAACTCTAAATTAGGTGTAATTGAATCACTAATAGGTGGGTCTGATTGCACTTAGTCCTACTTGTGAATGACTCAACATGGACTTAAAGTTGGAAGGAACCATATCTGTATAAGCGAGATGCAGGAGTTGTCATATTAGATTTGTATTGAGATGGAGAAGAGACGAGGAGAAAGGGAAGATAAGCAGGCTAGATAAGACACGAATCCTAAGAAAATTAATAAGAAAATAAGATGGGTCATGTATTGATGGTGTAGTACGTATGATTGTTACTATTGTATAAATATAGGCCATTAGATTAATTACATGTGACATCGCACTAACACAGACTCTATCTGCCCCTGAATAAATAAATTTCTAGCAAGAATAGATTAGTATTTTTTTTCTTAAACACGCAAAAGGTATACGCGTGTTTGTATTAAGGTAGAAAAAAGTTGAATACAACATGTATTAGTGACGCCTTAAGGTGTCAAAAGTGATTGTTCATGGACGCTCGGATCCTCCCTAGTTCCGCAAGCAATGTTACTACATTAGACACTGTTCAAGGATAGATTAGTACTATGATTAAAAAAATACCATATTACCCTTCATTTAGTGAAGTAGTTGCACACTGGTTGGTGATTGCACACTAATTACAACATTTAGTACACATATCCAACTGCAGAGACTCAAAGATTGAGATATTAAAGGGGGTGGAGTAAATACGAGAAGACTATGAGAGCCAATAATAAATCATTCAGCCTTGTAGAGATTGATTTATTTATAGACAAAATCTTGAACTAGGGTTCTGTTTATTTATTCGGGGACACCTGCAACCGACTAAACTAGACACCATCCCAAAAATGCGCATACATGGACGGACCGAGGTGTCACAGTTGGTCGGAGATTTCTGAATTTAGCAGCTCACTGCACATGAAAAAGAGGCGGCTGTGACCGTCACACGCCGGCTAGTCCGATCCACCTACGCCGGCACCGGCAGGCATGCAGGCAGAGGCAGTTCTGGTGCGTGGACGACTGTGCGTGCCCGTGCGGCCGCACATGGCACATGCCGCTGGACTGGATAGCACTGCTGCACTACTCTACTAGCGTCAGCGACCTGCACCGCTGCTGCACGGTGGCATGCGTGAGCGTCAGCGCCAACTGCCTTGCGACATCGGACTCGTACTCGTACCTGCCATTGGCCGATTGGCGCGGGCCGCGGGGGCTCCACGACGTCACGGCCACCTGTAGCCCGCTCCATCGGCACCGCACCGCACCGGCCGCCGTGGGTGACCTCTGTCCGCTGACCTGGAGGACGCTAGCGTCCACGGCCACGCCGGACTGGCCGGTCAGCAGTCCTGGAAGGTGGCCGGGGTGAGCACACGACGCACTGCCCGTTGTCCCCTAGCTCTAGCGGCGGATAACGAGCGGCGCAGGCTGCCAGCCAGCCAGCCGGGACGCATGCGGCACCGTGACGCAATCGCAATCGCATCCCACCCCGCCGCTCGCATTCCACTTTGCACGCCCGCCTGCAGCCAGAGCGGCAGATCGAGCCCAGAGCAGGCAGGCGGCGGCGGCGGCGGCTGCGGCGCGGCGCCCATATATACAGCCCCGTGTCCCCGTGCGAGTGAGCGCCTCATTCATTCAACGCTAGCACCTGCACTCCATATGGGTCCGCGGTCGGCGATGGGATGTTCGTCCTTGCCGTCCTCCCGTGCTCTGTGGCTCACGACGGCCGTCGTCGCGGCGCTCGCCGCCGGCGCGCAGGCGTCGCTGTCGCCGGGGTTCTACGACGCGACGTGCCCGGGGCTGCAGCCCATCGTGCGCCGCGTCGTGGCGCGGGCCGTCCAGATGGAGCCGCGCATGGGGGCGTCCCTCCTCCGCCTCTTCTTCCACGACTGCTTCGTCAATGTAAGACACACACTTGGGGTTTTTGGCTGCTGTTGCTGTTGGTCCTGGTCCTGAATCCTGGATGGTGATCGTGTGGTGTGTGCCGGCCGCCGGGTTCCCTCGCAGGGCTGCGACGCCTCCGTCTTGCTGGACGACGTGCCCGGTAGCTTCGTCGGGGAGAAGAACGCGGGTCCCAACGCCAACTCGCTGCGCGGGTTCGAGGTCATCGACGCCATCAAGGCGCAGGTCGAGGCGTCCTGCAACGCCACCGTCTCCTGCGCCGACATCGTCGCCCTCGCCGCGCGCGACGCCGTCAACCTGGTCAGTGTTCAGCCGCTGCTCCGGTCTCTCTCTTTCCAAATTAAACAACCAACCAAACAACTGAGCGTGACCGCCGTGGCGAGAGTGCAGCTCGGTGGGCCGAGGTGGTCGGTGCCGCTAGGCCGGCGAGACGCGCGGAACACGAGCGCGAACGCGGCGAACGCCAACCTACCGCCGCCGGACGCGAGCCTACCGACGCTGCTGTCCATGTTCGGCGCCAAGGGCCTGGACGCGCGGGACCTGACGGCGCTGTCGGGGGCGCACACGGTGGGGCGCGCCCGCTGCGTGGTGTTCCGCTCCCACATCTACAACGACACGGCCACCACCAACGCCACCTTCGCGGCGGAGCTCCGGAGCACCGTCTGCCCCTACACGGGCGGCGACGCCAACCTGGCGCCGCTGAAGCTGCAGGCGCCCGACGTCTTCGACAACGGCTACTTCCGGGACCTGGTCACCCGCCGCGTGCTGCTGCGGTCCGACCAGGCGCTGTACGACGGCGGCAACGGCACCACGGACGCGCTCGTGCGCGCCTACGCCGCCAACGGGACGGCGTTCGCCGCCGACTTCGCCGCCGCCATGGTCAGGATGGGGAACCTGGGACCGCCTGCCGGGAGCGCCGCCGCCGCCGCCACCGAGGTCCGGCTCAACTGCCGGCGAGTGAACTGATCCAGTTGCTGCGCGCGCGGTGCCACTGCGTTGCATTAATTGATCGGTGGAATTACAGTTACTTCTTGGTGTACACTTTTGCTTCGATTCACAGAATGACAGAAGTACGTAGTATGAATGATAAGCATGCATATATGAGGTTCTTGATGTGATCGCAAACCCCGCCGTGTTCCTGCGCCGGATTTTCGATCCCTTCTCATGATTCTATCTCGATCGAAAGTGTGCGGGTGCAATGGACGGAGCGCGGGGACACCCTGGATGGAGTCGTGGATGGCCGTGGTGCCGGCCTGACATGGCGTCCACGGCAGCGCGTCGTGCCGTGCCGGCGAGACGGCGAGGGCCCCGTGAGGTGGCGTTGTTCGGTAGCGCGACGCTGTAGCGTGGATCACGCCATCATATATACGTACATGAGAGTAGTACATGCCTTGTGCATGTCACTTTGCCGGGGTTCGATCCAGTGCCCACGTCTTGACGTCTAGTAGGCGCTATAGCATCACAGCCTTGCAAAAAGGATCGGTCGATCGGCTTGCTAGCTAGTAGTTCCACGAGTGCTTCGCATTATTGTCACCCCCTGCCATAGTGCCACGATATGCATGATGCATGCCAAGGCACTACTCCTGACTGGATCTGAGATGAGAGGCGGCGCCGGCGTATGCGTCCAGCGTCCTGCTATGCATCGCCTCTGGTCACTATTACACTGAACATGTGCTCTGGCTTTGCAGGTGCGCACGGCCCCAGGGCAAACAGTTTTTAGTAACAGCTGTAACGAGGCTTTGTTTAGTTTCGAAAAAATTTCGGATTTCGGTAATGTAGCACTTTCGTTTGTTTGTGATAAATATTATTTAATTATAGACTAACTAGGATTAAAAGATTTGTCTCGTGATTTACACCTAAACTGTGTAATTAGTTTTTGTTTTCGTGTATATTTAATGCTTCATGCGAGTGCTACAAGATTTGATGTGACGGGAAATCTTGAAGAGGTGAACTAAACAAGACCGAGGGGCCTAAGCATTGGCCTTGGCAGCTTTTCATTTGTCAGTCATGTGATGCTCTGAGTATTTTCCTGCATCTCTGAGCCTCTGAATCTGAGCCATGGCGGCAGCCGGCAAGCAGGCACTCCATAATTGAGAGCAGACATGATAACACTCTTTTGCGAGGACTACATGCAGACATGATAAGTCGATAAGTAGGCTCAGCCAGCACTGAATGATTGGAGAAAGGGAATATTGTTCAGTTGGGCCGGATGAAGCTTGTATAGGTGCAAAAGTCCGTTCAGGGCAACGGTGGGCTACAGCCCAAATAGAAGTACAGGATGGAACTGGCATTGTAATCCTGCCCGGCCTAGCCCATCAATCTATATCTATATATTCATATTTATATCTATATTTAATTTTATTATATATATATATATAATCTCTATCTCTATCTCTATCTCTATCTCTATCTATATTTTTAATATTTTAAAGACTAAAGAGCCAACATTTCTCTCCACCTATTTTTTTTCCATCCCCTCCTCCTAACTACCTAGTCAACGGAGCGTCTAGAGATAGTAACAATATGGAGTCAGAGTCTGATTCTATATGTATTGAGGTTCCGTTGCAATATACGTACACATATTCCACTCATCTTTTAGACTAGCATCGTCAAAAGTCCAGCAGAATATGCTACCATGGTCTATAACCATAATGCAAATGCACTGGCACTTTTGTTAATGCTCTAAACTCTCTATATCTCCTAGTTCGAAGGTGACATCGATCCGAAATCATGTCTGAACATTAGCACTTGACTCAGGTTGAGTCGATGAGCTTGACGAAGAGAGATCCGAGGAGGAATTTTGGGACTGGTGAGGCCTTGTTTAGATACACTCAAAAACCTAAAACTTTACAAGATTCTCCGTCACATCAAATCTTGCGGCACATGCATGAAGTATTAAATATAGATAAAAAGAATAACCAATTACACAGTTTAAAGTTCTACGGTGTCAAAATCCAAAAAGTTTTTGGATCTAAACAAGGCCTGAGTCAGCCTGCTACGACCGGGGTTGCCTGACATGCTCCCCCTGACCTCTAAACTGCCTCCGTTGATTGGCTCTTTAGCACTGATTGCCCCATCTGTCTTCTCCAGTCCATTTCATTCACACGACCTGAGATTGTCCTAACGATCACCTCCTCATTCTCTTCATTTTCCTGGACGTCACTTAGTATTGTCTCAACAATTACCTCTTCACTCTCCTGGATATCCCCGGTTGGAGACCCTGCTTTGTTATAACTTTGATGTATATTTTTCTATATGGCGTACGTGCATCTTTGGTGTACGTTTTGCCTTTGTCAGTTTGTCAGGTACTCAGGTTGATGAAGGCCGTATGATGGCCTGAAGATTTGCACAATCACATATGTACACGACCTGTTTTCCTTATAATGTACTGTTCCAAAAATGAGACTGTACAATTCTTGTATTATCCATGTATGCTAGGCAAATTATTAAGTAATTTCTGTTGTGTTGCATATATATGCAATTATGCATGATTTTTTTCCATGCATGGATGGATGCCGTGAGTGAAGACTCTCACTATGTTTATGTTTAGCAGTGTTCATCATCATGGCATCGTACACTATGAATCTATGGTGATGTATTATGTATAAGGTCCAAAGATACGTTGGGCGTATCAGCTGATCTGTAATAAGTATCCAGTATCAGCTAGTTTTTAAAATTCATGCTGGTTCACATTATACAAGCATGCAAGTGAATTATATAAATATCGCACTGAATAATCTGCTCTGCCGAAACCTAATGCTTATTTGTAACTTGCCTTTGACCCAAAAAGGGCTAAAATACAATCAGGAAAATTTCTTTTGCTTCCACTATACAGTTTCTGATCACTGCGTTGGATCCAACGTGTAACAGGTAACACTGAATCCCGGGCATCACATTCCTTCCTCCATAATCCTTACTATCACAGCATTTAAAAAGATGTTACCCAATTATTGAAGGTTTCCAGGGTATTTTTTATTCCAATACTTGGTCATCACAGCAACTAAAATTATTTTCTTTTTCTTTTGTCATGAACATTTCGTCGTGCAATACATGCATCTTTGAACAAACTAAATAAATGGAGACAATTGCACTGTGGAAAAGTACTTAATGTCTCTATGAAGCATAGAGGGCTACACAGTTCTTCTGGGAAAATGAAGGCAGAGGGGTTAAATATTTGTGTTTGGACTTTGGACGCAAAATAAGTGTCCCCTCGTGATGTGGAAGTAGAACATACCATTCATATTGTTTGTTTCTTGGAGACCAATAACCTTGGGACAACGAAGAGAGCGCTTCTTGTTCAACTCTGGAAAAAAAGAAAAAAAAGTTGTACTGCTTCTACACACTGTCCCTTCTGTTTTCATCAGGAGCCATATGCGAGAAACACACAAACAAACAGACTAAAACTAACATTGTTTTCATCAGGAGTAATTTCTATTTAACCTTTTTTTAATATCAAGAGCTAATTAACATTTTCTGCCCACCTATATTTTTATGATAAAATCGCAGTCCTTGAAAAGAAGTTGATGCCCACGCATGAGGACATACAGGTGGCAAAAGCATCTCAATCTGCACCAGAACATTTTGGAGTAGAATATAGAGCTAATAAACTTAACTTGTTTCCACCAACCTTTTTCCTGCGTGCGTGGAGGATAGCAACAAATCACTTGTGACCGTGCACCGACCTTTTTCCGTAGCATTTCCTTCCAACTAAGCATATAGAAAGGCACAGAAATGTCAAACCAAAATAGATGAAAAATCATTTTCCAGCCAATCCATCCGTGTCATGACAGAAAATGCAAATGTGCAGAAAAAAGGAGACTCCTTCACCAGATCACCGACCAAGCGGCACAACAGTGGCAAAGCTTGCCTTACCCAGAACCAACGGCCCAGATAGCATCACGATCCACATCGAACGGCGGTGGAGAGATCCGAGTCAGCAATGACTGAACTACTAGTGCTCTCCCATCACATTACACCTGTACCAAAAAATGCTTAATTTTTTCTCGAGAAAATTCAAATTGTGAAAAGAAAGTACACAATAGAAGATCCCCCCAAAAGTCAAACTTTTCAAAGAGCACACTCTCTATATATGGCCACCTCAACTTCATAGTGTGGATCGTATTCTCTCTTCCTCCCTCCGTGTTTCTCTCTGGTACACGTCATCTATCTATCTCCGGCGATCCGTGCCGCAGCAGCTAGCCTTGCTAGTGAGCTCTTGCTGGTGTGTCGACCGCCGATGGTGAGGACGATGGCAGGCAAGGGAGGAAGCAATGGCAGCGGCGGCGGTCGGGAGTCCAAGCAGAAGCCGGCGCTCCTCCTGGGGCGGTACGAGGTGGGGAAGCTGCTGGGGCAGGGCAACTTCGCCAAGGTGTACCACGCGCGCAACGTGCTGACGGGCGAGGAGGTGGCCATCAAGGTGATGGAGAAGGAGAAGATCTTCAAGTCCGGTCTGATGGCGCACATCAAGCGCGAGATCGCCGTGCTCCGGCGGGTGCGCCACCCGCACATCGTGCAGCTCTACGAGGTGATGGCCACCAAGCTGCGCATCTACTTCGTGATGGAGTACGTGCGCGGCGGCGAGCTGTTCGCGCGCGTCGCGCGGGGCCGGCTCCGGGACGCCGACGCCCGGCGCTACTTCCAGCAGCTGGTGTCCTCCGTCGCCTTCTGCCACGCGCGCGGGGTGTACCACCGGGACATCAAGCCCGAGAACCTCCTCCTCGACGACGCCGGCGACCTCAAGGTCTCCGACTTCGGCCTCTCCGCGGTGGCCGACCAGATGCGACACGACGGTCTGTTCCACACTTTCTGCGGCACCCCGGCCTACGTGGCGCCGGAGGTGCTCTCCCGCCGCGGCTACGACGCCGCCAAGGCCGACCTCTGGTCCTGCGGCGTCGTGCTCTTCGTGCTCGCCGCCGGCTACCTCCCGTTCCAGGACCGCAACCTCGTGGCCATGTACCGCAAGATCCACAGGGGCGAGTTCCGCTGCCCCAAGTGGTTCTCGCCGGAGCTGACCCGCCTCCTGCGCCGCGTCCTCGACACCAACCCGCAGCGACGCGCCACCGCCGACGAGATCATGGACGACGAGTGGTTCAAGGTCGGCTTCCGCCGCTTCTCCTTCCGCATCGAGGACGACCGCTCCTTCACCTGCTTCGACCTGGACGACGACGACGACGTCGACGCGTCCACCTCGCCGCCCGAGCCCGACACGCCACGGGCAGACGCCGCTCCCAAGAAGCCGAGAAAGGGTAGCGCCGCCGGGCTGACGTCGTGCGCGTCGGCGCCGTCGCTGCTGCAGCTGGAATCGCGCAGCAGCGGGCTCGGCGGGAGCAGCCGGCGGCGGTCGAGCCTGAACGCGTTCGACATCATCTCGTTCTCGAGGGGATTCGACCTCTCGGGCCTGTTCGAGGACGGCGAAGGGGGAGGTGTGCCGGAGCATCCGCCCCACCCGGCGGCGGCGCGGTTCGTGTCGGCGGCTCCCGTGGAGCAGATCCTGGCCACGCTGGAGGGGGCCGCGTCGGCGGCCGGCATGGTGGTGCGCGAGAGGGACGACGGGTCCATCAGCATGGAGGGGACGCGAGAGGGCGAGCACGGCGCGCTGGCGGTCGCCGCGGAGATCTACGAGCTCACGCCGGAGCTGCTTGTCGTGGAGGTTCGCCGCAAGTCCGGCGGTGCCGCCGAGTACGAGGAGTTCTTCCGGGCGCAGCTGAAGCCCAACCTGCGCGACCTCGTCTGCGACGAGCCGACACTGCTCCAATCCGACGACCGCTCTCGGAGCCTATGAGCTGTCCTGTGTTGTGGTGATCGTGGCCGGCGCGCGTTCCATCCGTGCTCATGCGTGCACGCGCGTATCAACGCATGCGCATGCACGCACGTTCGTCGTCCATGACTGCCGCGTACATACTTGATTGTTATTATACGCCTATACACACACAAGTACAAATACATGCAGAAGGGGATTGTGAGTACGTACGTGTGATGGGGTTTTATACGTATAAATACTATGGTACACCAGGGTTTTTTTGGGCAGTGCTGTGGTCTTGTGGATGGTATTTGGGAGCATCCATACATGACAGCACTATTGCATATACGTATCAATAGGGTGAATGTTCAAAAGAAATGTAATTTTTGTGTGCGCGTATCTAATACCAAAAGGGATTATGTAACAGCTAGGAGATTTGTTGTGTTGCAACTGTTTTGTGAGATTTGTTGACGTGTCAGACACTTGATTCTATGCTCCTATTGATGTGTGGTGTCAGACATTTGTTGATGTGTCAAGACACTTGTTTTGCTCCTATATCGAGATGAAAACAGTACCAACAATTGGTGTTCTTTATTCATTTACTAGGCCAAAAGTCTAAATCTACAAAGTTAATTCAGCTCTCTGTTTTTTTAAAACCCTATGCAAGAGATATGCTGAACTTATATTAATATAGGAGAGAGTAAAGGCACTACACAAAGGTGAACTTGAAGTATAACAACAACAAAACAAGCTCAAAGCTATGCCCTTGGTTGACAGGGTTATCTCACTAAGTTTTTTCCCTCCTGCCACACACCAAAGTTTTATCTCTTCCTTTATCTTAGCAATGAGTGCTTCCGCCGTCATGTGCCCGACAATTGTAAAATCTCACATTTATTTCTTTTTGGATTTTCCAGGCTACTAGAATGGTTAGCGTGTGCATCCCCATTATCGGCAACCATGACGCTCTACCCATTGCTCGCCACCATTGATTAGTAGAATGGAGGTTGCTCCATTGAGAGGTGAATAGGAGGTTGCCATGCGTGCCAAAACTGCAAGTTGTAGTGGCAATGTGTGCAAGTAAGTGAATGGCAAACTCATCCATGTTATGATAGAGAGGAGACCTCATTGATTAGGCCAACCTCGTGTTTGTGGGCTATTTCAAGTCCATACATACATAGCCGGTTTTGGTAAGCAAGACAATCAAAGAATTTGCATTTTAGCGGTGTTCAAGTGTGCCAAACGACCATAGCCATCTCATTTTGAAGGGCACTAGGTAGACTAGAGTTGAGGAAAAAGACGTGGTGTGTGGGTTTATCAAGCATTGTGCTCCTACGCTATGGGTCGTGGGCTTGCGGCACATCTGTTTGCTTTCATTTTATGCCGGTTGTTAGGTGCACCAACAAGATCCCTCGATTTAGTACACATGTTTGCATCAATGCCAAATATGAAGCTCAAAAGAGCTTTTCATCCACAGAAATGGGACACTTGGTCGTTGAACAATTCTGGCAAACCAACCACAGCTTTATTACTGCCCTGTACTTTCAAATTATCCACAAAACAATTCATCAAGAGTGTGTGTGACGATAGCAATAAACAATTGTTATCATCGCAACGAAAAGTCTGCTGATAGAGTTTTGCTTCAATTCCTTCACTATATTTATGTTTATTTGACGCATGAACTCGATGCCATTCGCCCACGTCGTCGCTGGAGGAGAACTGGGTCACGGAAGCCATGCGAGACCGAGATCCTAGACAGAACAGCTGTGCATGGTAAGGTAGCTGAATCGCCTTTGTTTATGCAAAAAAAAAGCGTGTCATTAGGCTCCATACTAGAGGTCAGACATTTGATCTTCGGAGGACTCGTATTAATAAGTATAATAATACGGTGATCTGCCAAGAGGGCAAGAGTAGGTGTGTGTGGGGCCTATACCGTGCCCTTGGGTGCTAGCATGCTTCTATTCATTTAAGCTTATCAACCAAATCTATCTATCATTCAACGGTGTTTATTTTTTGTCATGGTTTTTCAACTAAACGAATGAGATCGGAGTACACTGTATCTGTTGTGAAGTTTAGCTGTTACACGGTAGTTTGAGCGAGGATAACTCGCCAACTGAATGTATTGGTTCACCAAAGTTTTAATTTCCCCCCCGTTTTTAGTTTATGGTCAGAGTTCGATCTACACCAACACCAACCGCACCAAGCTCAGCAACTGACTAGAAGGCCCGGAGGCATGTGTTACCGACACATCAGGTGACAGTTTGATACTTGCTGATGAGTACTCGTATTTAGGATAGATGGCACTGCTGATTACCGAGCTTATGACAGAAGCTGTTGAGCTGTTTTTTTTGCTAAACACTTATTTCCAAAACAGTTTTATGGGTGAAGCTGTTTTCTCTCTCCTCTTGCAAAGGCATAAGTTGGGATGAAGCTGAAAAAAAAGTAGCTTATTGTAGCTCTCTCGCTCATTTCTCTCTCTCAACTATGCGGTGAAGCTATTTTGCCAAACACTATTTTAAAACAGCAACTTCATCTAAAAGGTCATTCATAAAACTATTTTCTAGAAAAATAGTTTTACTAATAAAGTTGAGCTGCCAAAGCACTTCCTCTTTCCAGATTCCAGATTGCAGTCAGTACCAGTCCCTCCCTAAAAAAACACATGAATCCTATAGTTCTTTCGAGGCCCATAAAGGCCGCTTTCTCCTGACTTCACAGCCCGCCTCGGCCCATCAGGAATTCGAAAGGCCGCATGTCCCTCCCCTCGACCACGCAGCCCAGTGAAACAGAGCCAACGCAGCCCAGTGAGCCCCCGGCAGCCGGCACTTTTCCGGACCCCGACTCCGGCGATTCCCCACCGCCATGGCCGCCGCCGGCGAGGCCTCAAGCAAGCTCCTCCGCTTCATGTACTTCGTCGGCGCAGGAGGTACGTACCTTCACCCCTACAGCTCGTGCACGCGTGCCCGCTCCTCTCGTGTGCTTCGACTCCTGACGCCTCTTCTCTGCTCCCCAGTCATCTGCACCAAGGCCATCAACACCTATCGCGACTACGAGCACAAGAAGGAGGCCTCCGCGGCCGTCGCCGCCGCCGAATCGGCGTTGGCTGCTGCCGCGGCGGCCGAGCCCGCTCCTGCAACCGCCGCCGCCGCGAAGCCCTGATTGCGGAGGAGGGCCTGTATTCGCCGGTTAGGGTTCTCGGGATGTTGCTCTACAGAGGGGAAATAGATATTATCTTTTGTTTCTGATGTTTTTGTCACATGTATCGTGTTGTCTTGACATGAATCATCAATAATAATACTTCATTTCCTGTCTCGTGATCATGGTGCTACTGGCTTGAATTTTGTTACTAGTACTTAATTTCCCTATGATGCTTAGTGTTGTTATCGCACATTTGTTAGCTGAGTATCCGTGGCCACGATGCTTTGCCTTTTGCTAATTCTGCAAGGAAAGAACCACATTTTTTTTTTTTGGTATTGTGATCTTATTTCGGTTGCTATGTCAACTGGGGAGAATCAGTAAGGAAGTAGTTTACACTTATAATTGAGGTATGTATTATGTTTCTATAGTCTGTATGAGATGGTAGATGGCTAGATGCTAAAAGAGCTAGGTATTTACAAGTAAGAATTGAGGCAATGTGTTGATTGAATTGGTGTTTCAGACAAGGTTTAGTTCTTAGAAGCTGCTGCCTGCTGTTTTTTTCCCCAAACTTCAAATTCGATGTACATTTTGTTTTTTTGGAGAAATGGGCAAAAAATAGAGTTCAGGCCATGTGAGTCGAACAGATGCTCAAAGGCCAACCACAGCAAGACAATTACAACTCAATTGCTCAAAAGTAATGCACACCACACTAGAAAACAGGGGTTCAGGAGAAGCAAACAGGCTGTTTCTGAATACAATTATGTCTCCTTTGGTTGATGTCTTCTTTAGCCTGTGCTGCAACATCATCTGATCCTGATGAGAGGCTTTCACTTTGGAAGATCCGGTGGTTTCTTTCTTTCCAAACATTCCACTGATGTCATTGGTGCAGATTTATGCAGCATATATTACCCTGAACGTCCTTTTACCTATACTCTCTGCTTATCTTTAACAAATTCTGTGTTAGTGGAAGCGACATTTTTCACTATCAGAGTATCAGTAACTTTGTCAAGTAAACAGGTAATCGTGGTTTATAGATTCATTGAGTCAGATCTTATATTGGACAACGACATTTATTCTCATTTAGTTATTGGACAGAATAAAGCTTGTTTTTCATCTTGGACAAAGAATGGTTTTCATTTAGATACTGCCAAGATCTTTGTTTTGTTAACTTCATTCAGCAAGTAGGGTCAATATGAGACAGTGATGATGGGCAGCACATCCTGTTAATAGTTGCTGAATTGCAAGATATTTGTGTAACAAAGGCACAGTGCTCATTTGTTTTAGCATAATATTTGTATTACCTACCTTGATTTCATCTCTGCAATAACATTGCCCGTGTGTTATTTAGAAGTACCACCTCATTCTCTGCTTCATTGTCTGTCACAAAAAATGCTGACTTAGTACTGCAAGAATCTGACATCACATTTTACATCTACATACAACAAGCCAACAGTTTCTGATTCCTTTGGTGATATACACCTTTTATATTTTATATTGTCTGCTCACTTATAAGGCTATAAAAGCTTATCATCAACTGTTTATCATATGAATTTAATCTGAATAGTCTAGCAAGAGGTATCCATATGTGGTCGTGCATCTGTGTACAATCGTGAGATCGAGAGCGGGTGTTTAGTTTCTTCTGTTAGCACTATTATTGATATGTTTTCATTCTACTAAATCTGCTATAATATATACTTGGTAATTTCAAACACACAAAAATTGTCCAAAATACTTCCATTGAGACTACTTTCTTCACGCAAAATGTATCCACATTTTTATTTGAACATCATAGTGAGTAGGGCATGCCTTGCTGACAATATTGTACCCAGAAATATGTTATTAATAGGAGGAATCAGTTCTGCAATTTTCTGCACAGCAGATCTGATTATTTTCTTATGAAATCTGCTTAATTACCCTCGTTTTTGGCACCTGTAACAATTCATTCACGCTATCCATTTATTATTTGTTTTCTTACCTTTTAAGTTGTAATATTTCATACTTTCCTCAGTGATTTTTTTTTTAAAGGCAATAGTAGTTCTGTCCCAAAGCAAAGCAACAGTAAAAATGGTTGACAGTGCTGATCATTGTGCTTCTATTGGTGAAAGGAACAGGAGTTCCATGCTGAACAACTGCTACTACAAGAAGAAAGCTGGCAGAAAGGAACACAAAGATCCCTACAGCCTGATGCTCAACCGAGCAAGGTCCTAGCTCTTTGAGAAAGGGAAGAAAAAGGAGGGAGAGGATGGATTGCAACCACATCTCTGAAGAGATTGCACTTAAATTACGATCGACTAAGAGGATGGCTTCAATGGTGATGACTGAACCCCTGAAGGAGCCTCTGATTGGCTGCTCCAGCAGATGTCACTGAGTGAAGGTCTTAGGCCCTTGTTGCAGAACCTCTCGTACTCCAAGGTGTCGCCTGCCGACTTCTTCACCTCGACGACATAAAAGGCCGGTGTCACCTCGAAGATCTCGGCGTCGATCGCAAGCTGTCCCTTCCTCCCTTCTTTGGACCCCTGCAGCTTCACCAGGCCGTCCTGTTTCTTCACCATGAAGCTCTCTGTCTCAGCAATCTGCTCCAGCTTTGACACTATCGCTGACGCCGGCTTCTGGGTCATGAACCGTGAGTTGCTGGCCTTCTGCTCTTGGTCCACCGCGAACAGGCCTGACAGATCAAATCCTTTGGAGTGGGAGATGATGTCGAACGCGTTCAGGCTCGACGGCTTCACGGAGCTGCCCGCCGGCTGCTCCACCTTGCTGCCACCTTCATTGTCGGCGGTGCTGAAGGCAACCTGAACATCCTTGAGGCTGTTGGAGCCGTGCGGCTGTGCCAACATGACAGCCGGCTTGTACCCCTTCTTGAACCACGGGTGCTCGACCAGCTTCTCGATGGTGATCCTGGTGTTTGGGTTGGGATCGAGGAGCTTGGACATGAACCGCCGCAGATCAGAGGAGAACCACTGCGGGTACTTGACGTCACCCCTGCTGATCCTGCGGTACATCTCCATGAGATTGGAGTCATGGAACGGGAGGTAGCCGGCAAGGAGGACGAAGAGGATGACGCCGCAGGACCAGATGTCAGCCTTGGCTCCGTCGTAGCCCTTCTTGCTGATGATCTCCGGCGCAACGTACGCAGGCGTGCCGCAGGTGGTGTGGAGCAGCCCGTCCTGCTTCTGGCACTCCTTGAGGGCGCTGAGGCCAAAGTCGGACACCTTGAGGTTGCCATGCTCGTCGACGAGGAGGTTCTCCGGCTTGAGGTCCCGGTGGTAGACGCCGCGGCTGTGGCAGAAGTCGACGGCGCCGATGAGCTGGTGGAAGTACCTCCTGGCGACGTCCTCCTTGAGCCGGCCCCGGGCGACACGGGCGAAGAGCTCGCCGCCCCGGACGTACTCCATGGCGAAGTATATCTTGCTCTTGCTGGCCATCACCTCGTGCAGCTGCACGACGTTGGGGTGGCGGACGAGGCGCATCACGGAGATCTCCCGCTTGATCTGGTCGATCATGCCGACGCGCAGCACCTTCTCCTTGTCAATGACCTTGATGGCCACGCTCTGGCTGGACGCGAGGTTCCGGCCATGGTACACCTTGGCGAAGGTGCCCTGCCCGAGCATGCGCCCGAGCTCGTACCTGTTCATGAGGATGGTCGGCTTCTTCTCCATCCTTGTGGATTTGTTGACGACGACGACAGCAGCAGCGACGACAGCTACAATAATGGTTCACGAGCGTCTGCTCTGCGCCACTTCGCGCCTCTGACTTCCTCTCTCCCTGGCAGGACAGGGAGGAGAGGAAGGAGAGGTGAAGGGCGACAGAGCGGGCGCTGTGAGAGGAGGAAACTAACACACACACGACTGATGTGAGTGCTCAGGATCCTCCTCCAACGGGGAGGACAAAAGGAGGCCTGGAATGAGTCTCTTGTGGCGCTCAGAGCTTTCCCTGTGACATGAGGCCAGGATTTGCTCTTCCTAGTAGCTGACTAATAATAGATGGCTTGGTATTTGTGTTGGATGGCTGTGGTTTGAGTGCTATTTGTAGGGTCTGTATCCCTGCATGGTACTGGCTGACTGACACTGACTGCCGAGTGCATTATTATGTTGGTGTTTCTACGTAGTTATTGCATGTGTCTTTCGTGATGGAAACCGGGTGATCAATTATTTGAGATGTCATTGCATTTGCATCTAGATTTGTTTCATCTGGAGGACATGAAATTGGCGAACCACCATGTGGGGAACTGATTATGGTATGGTGTGTAGTGTAGTGTAACAGCAGCTTGTAAGTTACAACATGTCAGATATTTGGAGCTGCTTGTGGCCATCAGGTGGCCATGTGTCTGATGCTTCTCCTCTATAAAAAGATGTTAGGTTTTCTTTGAACAACAGTTTGGCGAGTATGCATGTGTGTATATGTACGTTCTTGTACAGTTTGGCCGTCGTTGATCCGAAGTCCGGTAGGTGCCATCTTGGAAGGTTCTGGATGCAGCTCAAACCAACCTTTCTTCCTCTGCGTTCCATCGCTTTTATTTGTGGTCTTCTGAATTCGTATACGTTGCGTGCGAGTATGTGTGTGTGTAAAGCTGTGACTGAATGATGCACGAAAGTGGTCTTTTGGATCTGAGCGTATGGCTGCAACTTTGAAGAGTCCAGTTCCGTCATCTACTTTTGCAGGATTACCAATCGCGGACTACACACCACACCGAGTCTGAATGGCTATACTTTGCACCCAGTAGATGACATGTGGGGATTTGGTTTTGAATTTTCTCCCCATTTTTTTTTGGCAAATAGCATTCAGATGTGATATCCAGCAGATTTTTTTTTCTCGAATACGCAAAAGATTTGCCTATCATTGCTATTAAAAAGAAAAGAATTTGCAGTACAGACAACGCACATATAGCGCGCTAGGTGGTCTAGCAACTAAGCCAACTTAGCATACTGAACCCTAATCCGATATTACAAAATGAGACAACCATCGTGCGAACACAGCCGCATCCAGCAGAAACTTAGCTGCCATGTTTGCTTGTGTGAGTTGAGGCTGAGCCAAACTAAAACCAGCTGCCAATTTCAGTTCAAAATGATGCCTTGGCGATTGGCATGCATGGATATAAGTGCAAGTTGGACAGATACTACATTCTTCGCATATCACGGTACATATACTAGATCAACCTATTTCAATTTTCTCCGGCAGCATGGATGTATAAAACAAGAACTTGACTTCATATTCAAAAGGATTCAGATGCATTTGTATCAAAATCTGCTGTATGGTTTGGAACCACTAGGGATCTGGCAATTCCTAAAACTTTTGGCAAATTGGCTGAGCTTCTGACATCTTTTTTTAATAAAAATAAAAGAAATGAAAACATTAATTTCGTTCGCTGGACTAAGGTCCCATTTGGTTTCTCTTGCTAAATTTTAGCTACTCTTGGGTGACTAGTGAGACTAAACTATTTTAGCACCTTTTTAGTCAGTGTGTTTGGAACTTTAGCTACTAAAGTGACTAAAATTTAGCAAGGAACCAAACAGGTCCTAAACCATGATGATTGTGTAGTTTTTATTATGGATCATGTATTTATGTGCTCCTTTCGTCTAGAAACAAGAGGACATGCATTTACTTTTTATTTGTGAGGAAAAAAAGCATGGCTCTGATGGCTACATATTACTAACTCATATCTTTTATTCAAATAGAAGAGTTAATTTGTTGACAGTTAAACGTCAGTGTCGTGCTAATTTGTTCACAGTTAAATGTCAAGGTCGTGCCGGTATCAAATGCATGTATAATTTGGGCATAAATAAATAAATAAATAACAATGTGGGAGGAAGTCCACAGTTGGGTGTAAACGCACACAAATACTCACAAACTTGAATTCTGTGAATGTTTGCGTCCTAGTGATAAATCCATTTGTAAGGTGCATGACCGAAGGTTATAAATATTCCACCTCAGTTAGACCACATTTGTCTCAACTTTTATCTTTATGAATTATTATTACAGTACACTCATAGATTTTTTGAGTGAAGAGCTAGAATAAGAAAAATGGCTTAGCACAATAACAATTAACATGACCAGGTTTCACTAAAAAAACTACATCATTATTTGAGAAAGAATCACCTCTCTTGGAGCAACCGCACAACTGATAAAAAAGATAGTGATCAATAACTATGTTTTCAACCATGTTCATGATGTACATATGCAATTTTGCCTAACAACTGTAAGAACTATGCTCATGTGCTGGCCCGAAATCACACTCTTGTAACTTTTCTCTTGACCTCAGTTTCCAATAAATGGTCTCATCAAGTGTAACTGCTAAGGGGATGGTGGTACAGGATCCTCATATTCCTCGTCTTTACAAGCCTTTAGATAATAGAGTTGCCGCCTTAGATGCAGTATCTGTCAGCACATGAATAGTTATACTAGATACTCTCCTTGCTAATCTGCTACTGTAAGGAAAGTTTTCAACATTCATAATTGTGACAAGGAAATAATAACACATGATAAATTTGTTTCCAGTGACATTATAATGGAACAAGCCATGGAATGAGCAAAAGGCATGTGAAAGGTTATTGTGATAACGTTCTACTTTTGGAGAGAGATGACCTTTACATAGCTGAAAATGTGCTGCTTACAGTTTCTATGCCAAGGTGCAGTGCATAGAAAACTTGTATCCAAAATATGGTGTGACTGAGTGCCGACCTTAGAAGAAAGGCACTAGGTGCAGGACCGGAGTCAGTTTTTCCTTTAAAAAATATCAATTCGCTTTCTAAGACGTCAGACTTTAACGAGTCAAGAGAACATCAACACCTCACACTCACACCCTGTGCAGTGGATACCTAATAAAAAAATAAATTTATGAATGCCAACATTCTTGACTGTACCTCTACCATTGTGTCTGTCTTTTTGTTTGTCATGGCAGTGATGGGTTTGGGGTAGTTTCTAGTTTCCTCTAAGAAGGCTAGCAGCTTTTACTTTGTACAAGCTTGATATAGAGATGTTGATATCTGTCCCCCCCTGATCCGGTCATGCCCTCCTTGCTTTGCTATAGGGGTGAGGGGATTGGGTTGCGGCCGAAGGCCGTATTGAACACATAATATTGCTATATCCAAATACTTATGAAACTGTCAGAAACAGTCGTGCCAAGTTTAACAACTATTTGCCATGTTAAAAGTGTGCATTGTAAACGTAGGAAGCTGGTCTGAAACAGTTCAGTCTTCGTAATAATAATTATATAAAATTAGGTTAAAAGTATTTTTAATCATAGAAGAAACACTAAACTAAGGAACCCTGATTCACTGTGCCCCAATTGATAATCAACCGCAAGGTGAAGTGAAACAGCTCCCCACCATCTAGACCTCTAAAATTTGGCATGATTTCCACAAGAAAACATGTGTGTATCTTCTTTACCCAGAAAACATTTTCCTAGGGTGCAAAGTAGACAAATAGGGATGCTTGGATTGTGACAACACACCTCCCTTTTAAGAACATCAGGTAGATCATCTGTTGAAACAAGGGTCTGAAATTCAGCTTTCAGCCTCTCATCTATGATGCTCGACCATGTGCCAGGATGCAAAGCCAGCAGCAGAACAGTTAAAACATCTCCACTTGATGGATATTTGATGATTTCATCCCTCATGCTTGAATTGTATGGACTCCTACTGTGATGACACATTGGTAAAAGCATACTGACACCAGGTTCATTGCCTTCAGATACCACAAAGTCTGAGATAGCAGTCTTAGGCCCATCACCATTCGCTGGAACACATTTGAAACATGTTTCACTGCAGCATAAACTGTCACTTGATGCAAGGTTCCTTGAAAGCATTGCTGCTCCACTGCAGCATAAACTGTCACTTGATGCAAGGTTCCTTGAAAGCATTGCTGCTCCTTGACACCACACAGAGGCTGCAATCCTTGTAACAGGATCTTCATTTGATGGTGAACAATTACAGCATTGGATACTAGCACATTGCAGATCATGGATTATCATAAATAGCCTGGTATCACGTACTTGCTGTAATACATTTTCCTGCAGATGAGCACAAGGCGTGCTATGTAAGGGAGAAAAAGCTTTGATCCAGCAGTAGAAAATGAAAGGGAAAGGCGACCTTCACTAAAAGCCTTTCTTCCTCCTCTTTGCTTAAGCATTGCCCACATTCCTCTTTTCTCCTAGCTTCAACAACCCATTTAATAAAAGATCCAGCATTAGTTGGAAAAGAACCAATCAAATGGGACAAAAGTGTTGGAACATTGTCAAGATTCTCGGTCTTCAAAAGATTAGGTAAATCTTCGACGCAATATTTTGCCATGCTTTTCCAGCTTTCATCTCTGCAACTCTGCAGAAACTGAAAGTAATGAGCAAAACAACACTACACCAAATGCGTCCACTTACATTCAACAGAGCGAGCATCAGCATCTTTTACCACTGTGTAAAGCGATGAAGGATCTGCACTATGCCTTGACACAAGCATGAACCTAACAGATAATAAAATTGCCAATGTTTTTAAATGCAAGGCCTAAGGTGACTGGTAAGATCATATGGAAGAAAACTCAATTGCACTGAAACTTTTTAAATGCATATGAAAGAGCGTATGTGCAATGCGACACTATGATATACTGCATGCAGAACAGGTACAGAAGTGTCATTGTCTATGAGCACTACAAATACAGAATAAACTACCAGTTGTAACTGAAAAAAAACTGCCTGACGTTCCTCCCTCCAATTACCTACCTCAAGTGCCAACAACGAATTACAACAGCTTCTAGGTCAATACAAAACACAAAAACACCTACCAGGTACACAAGGCGTTCTTATAATGTCACATCATGCCTAGTGCTAAAAGGTCAAGGAAATATAAGGAAGCCCTCCAAAATCAGCAATGATTTTTCATGTTTCTATCCTATGATATATATTTGCTTCCACTAAATCCTATAGCCAAAGTTCTAACTAGATTTGCTTAATCCAAGTTGCACCAGATACTAGCCTAGATAACAAGACAGCAATCCCAACTGTACAAGTGTTGGTTAAGGAAATGTTTTTTTAGACAAAGCCATAAAGGTCACTTAAGGAAATGTGAATGATCAATAGCATTTATAGCTTGGTTCGGCGAGTGGAAAACAGAGGAGAGAAGATACCCCCTGAGAAGTCCAGTTGATTCATCAGTCGTGTTCATGGCTTCCCAAAGAAGTGACAGTGGAACCCAATGAGGTGGGTATTTGAAGCGGGCGACATCCAAGATGAGCGCCATATCCTGTCCAGCGTGGTAGCCACCGATTGGGGAGAAATGCCCGGTTCCGGTCTGCAACAAAGGACATGGCACACATATATGAGACTAATGGGGGACGACGAACTCAATCGTCCAACATTTTGTGCATATGTAAACTCCAATCTGAATCCAAAGTATCATAGGAACGAGTCGGTAAGATCTCACCTGTTTGAAATGCCTCCTATTGTAGGAAGCGATGAGATGGCAATCCGTCGAGGAAGCGCAGCGGACGAGGTGGCGGCGGAGGTCATCGACGGTGACCTGGTGGGCGCGGAAGGGCTGGACCTTAGCGCCGGCGCAGTGCGCGAGGCAGGCGACCTTGCCGAAGGTGATGCCGTTAGCTTTGACCGCATCGAGGGGCTCGCAGCAGTCGAGCATGGACTCATCGAACCAGCGCCAGTGCGGCCCCTGCCCCTTGCACCGGCGGCCCGGGTCGATGGCGAGCGCGTTGAGGACGACGGCGAGGGAGGCGAGGCCGCAGAAGGCCGGCTCCGACTGCGTCTGGAAGCAGGAGGCGAGGCCGAAGAAGCCCTCCATGGTGCCCGCCGCCAGGGCCTCCGCGAAGAGGCGCTTGCCGTCCGCCGAGGTGAAGTCCACCGCCGGCGGCGACGGGAGCGCCCGCCGGTACAGGGACGGCGCCGCCGTCGCCATTCCCCTCCCTCCCCCAGGCTGCTGGCTGGCTGTGGCTGGATGATCGATCGCTCTGGTCTCTCCGTCGAGGCTGCTCTGATTCGTTCTCGTCCCTGCACACACACCACAGAAGCAGCGGATGCGAATTTAAATTCGTATTCGGAATTTTCAAAAAAGAAGAAAATTCGTATTCGGTGGCCCTACTCGCTTTTCTTCATTTCGATATCGGTTTAGAAGATTCTCGCATCGCGCCTTTTTTTTTTCTCCTGCTTTTCACCGGCAAGGTAAACTTGCATCTCCCCGCCCTAAGTTAAATGCTTTTAAAACAGCTAGCACCACGTTTGAAGTTGAAGCCTCGGCGGCAACGGCACCGGGACACACACCTTCGTTGAGGATTTTTCAAGCCTTGTCGTGAGTATAAAGAAGGAACATAAATAGATTAAAATGTATGTGTTATCGTGGGTAAAAAAAATAAAAATAGACTAGAATGTGCTATATCACTTGTTTGGCTAATTTGCAGTATGACTAAAAGTGAAATCTATGGTAACACTAAAAACGAGAAAATATAAACAAAAATGTTTGAGAATTGGGAAATCTTTATAGAATGTAGACGTGAGAATTCCTACAAGGACTTCACATCAAAATAAGACAAACCTAGGGCCTGTTTGGTACAGCTCACAACAGCTTTATGAGCTGTTGTGAGCTGTTTTTTTTTTTTGCCAAACACTTATTTCCAAAACAGCTTCATGAGTGAAGCTGTTTTTCCCCTCCTCTCACAAAGACATAAGTTGGATGAAGCTAGAAAAAAGTAGCTTATTGCAGCTTCTCCCTCATTTCTCTCTCAACTATGCATGAAGTAGTTGGTGAAGCTATTTTGCCAAACACTTTCTCCAAAACAGCTCAGCTTCATCTAGAAAGTCACTCGTGAAGCTATTTTCTAAAAAAACAGCTTTACTAGTGAAGTTGAGCCGTGCCAAACAAGCCCTTAATCTATCAGCATATAATGGGGACTATACCACTATCAAGCTCTATACGAATATAAACTAAAGTTACATATACAGTACTGATCCGATCTAGCAGCTTACTGGGCTATATATTTAATTGGAATATTGCCGGACGAGAATTGAAAGGCCTCCATTTGAAATCATGCTCTATTTTTAATTGGAACAATCAATGAATAAAGACCTATTAACTTATTGTGTTTTCTCAAACGAAGCAGCAGCTTTACCAGCACTGTGATTAGATCTAGACGAAGTAAAGCCGATGACACTGCAGAAAGGAAAAAAAAACAGTATAAATCCTTCAGTAGAGATGAGATAACTTTATAATAAAACAAAAATTATCACAATATATATCACAATAAAACGTCTTCAAATCAAAAGGCTAAAATACATGTCTATCAACTTTTGATTTAAGAAAGGAAAAGTGAAATAGTTGCACAACCAAGAATAAAAAGGATGGTTTCAAAAAAAAAAGCAGGTCTTGTTTAGTTCGAAATTTTTTTAGTTTTAGGTACTGTAGCATTTTTGTTTTTACTTGACAAATATTGTCCAATCATAGACTAATTAGGCTCAAAAGATTTATCTCACGATTTACAAATAAACTGTGCAAGGATAGGATTTTTTTGTGTCAATTGATTATTAGAGTGGTAAATGGAAACAATATTTTATTCTCTTGTAGACTTAATGAAATATGAAGAGGAGTGGTGATATTGCCTCTCTTTTTTTTTCAAAATCTCAGCATCTGAGAATATTTTCTGAAATGAAATAAGTTGAAAATTAAGATGGGTGGTACGTGGCCGCATGCCAAGATTGCTTCATCGCATGGCGACGAGGACTCCAGTTTGCTCATCACCTTGCAAGGCTGACCACCCTACTCGTTGACAACGACGGCCAGTCAATCAATTATTTGCCAGCTAATATTAGCTATATGTCATTAGCTAGCTAACTACTATCAGCTGACCTTAAATTCTTTGCAATCGTGATGTTTTGCTTTTATGATACGTGTTAAAAATCAGTTTGCAAATAGTTTGGCAGCCTTGACTTGCGCTATGATGAGAAAAAATATATTATTTAAAAATAGTTTGGCTTGTTATTATTTTTTTTTCATTTTTTATTTAGTCTTGGGTATTTTTTTTGCGACAAGTATTTAGTCTTGGGTACCAGCAAGATCAGAAAATATTGTCGTCAGAATAGGAGGTTGTTAAATATAAGAAAGTAGTGAGATTTTCAAATTTGTGATTTTCAAAATTTAAAATTATTGCAAATAATTTAAATACCAATTAAATTGGTGTGGTGAAGAACGGTCAACACCAATCAGTTTGGCCAAAACACTCTGCAGGGAATGACACATAGGAAAACTGAACTTTATCTCAATTCTCTAGCCTGAGGGCATTTAAGTCTTTTCGCAACTCCGTTAGCCACCAAAATGGACGGAATGGCATGGATGGTAAATAAGTTTAGAGCAGTGACACCTGTGACCACTCGAACTTTTTAATAGCTTATAGATAATTACAATCTTCATAATGGCACATAGGTAAAAGTCTCTCTTTTTTAGCAGACCTATAGCACATCTCTTATTTTATTTTATTTTATATATAAATAAATATGCATTCAATACTCCTATGTAATGATGAAAATAAACTATGTTTTTGCGAGAAAAAAACTGAATCACGCGCTGGACATGTTGAATCAGTCCAAATTCAGTGGAATGTAGATAATAATATTCAGAAACTTGGTTGGTTTGAGCAGGGTCTTACTGATACATTAGTCACAACAATTCTATTTTTAGGGAAATTTTGCTTATGAACTAATCACACACAGTACATTCGTAGATACAAATGATAGGATACAAGGAATCTATTCAGAGTATAGAGAATATGACAAGGTTTATCAAAAAGCAAGTAAGGAGAAATGGTTTAATCATCATTCAGAAAAAAGAATAATAGCATCTCCTTGAGCTCCTTGAGCAAGGAGGATAATAGCCTCTCTTAGAAGGAAACAACACCAGACCTGATTTTTTTTTTTTGAAATTTCAGACCTGAATAATAAGATACCATCACTACACTACTATCATAATCCTGCTCATTTGATATCTGGACTCTGCCAACTTTTCTCTTGACATCAATTTCTTGTAAGTAAATTAATGACGTGGGCACATTGCCACTTCAGCTTTGCTGCTTAGGCGATGGTGGCTCCGCGTCTTCACATTCCTCTTCTTTACAGGCCTTTAGATAATAGAGTTGCCGCCTTAGATGCAATATCTGTCAGCACATAAATAGTCACTGGTTACTCTACCTGCTACAACACAAGCTCCACGCTTTCACATTTATCAGAAGGAAATGAAAACATGACACCTAAATTATTTCTCTCCAGCGAGACAAGACAATAAGCCTACAGAATGGTGGATAAGGCAAAAGAGATGTAGAAAGATTATTTTACAAAAATAACACTTCAGTGTGGAGGGAGATAGTGCTTCTAAAGGTTTTCGACGTGAATACAACTCATGGGATCAGTATCATATGGAACTGTGTTTCAAGTGTAATATGGTGTGAAGAGAATGTCGAGCTTTAGAAGAAACATACTGTATCTATATGTATCACAATTCAACTAGCCACAAAGTTTCAACATCACAAATCTGCCAAATTCTGCAGGGTGCACCTAAAAATAACTTCATGAATATAAGCATGTTTGATTGTTATCTTTCTATGTTACAGTTTACCTTTGTGTCTATGTTATTTTGTTTGATGGAAGGAATTGGTTTGGGATTAGCTTTCATAACCAAAAGCATATGTGATCCACTTGGCACAAAACTTGGTAGAGATTTAGATCTTGCTCCATACCAACAGGGGCAGTCCCAACTCCCAATGCAGCAATTATCTGCCTTACACCTAAAAATTGTAAACTAAAACCTGCTCCCATCTCCCAAAGCATCATTGACTAATCAATCCCAACCGTCCACCCTCCTGAGTCCTGACCCCACCCCTACTAGGCTACGGTGGATGAGGGTGAATCAAAAACAGCCCTGCCCCATCTATAGACCTCTAAAGCTTGACATGACTTCCATGAGAGAAAATAGCTGTGCACCATATTTTCATGAAAATACTATGCATGGGAGAAAAGGTAGACAAATAGGCATGCTTTGATTTTAACAACAGACCTCTCGTTTCAGATCATCAGGTAGACTGTCAGTTGAAATAAGAGTCTGAAATTCAGCTTTCAGCTTCTCATCTTTGATGCCCAACCACGTGTTGGGATGTAAAGCCAGCAGAAGAACAGTTAGAACATCCACGGTTGATGGATATTTGATGACATTGTTCCTCAAGTTTGAATTGCATGAACTGGCACTAGGTGAAGACATTGGTAAAAGCATATCAACACCTTGCTCACTGCCTTCAGATACCACAGAGCCTGAGATAACGGTCTTGAGCCCATCACCATTCGCTTGGACACATTTCAAACATGTTTCTTTGCAGCAGAAGGCATCTCTTGGCACAAGGTTTCCTGATAGCATTGCAGCTCCCTGACAGCACACAACGGCTGCAATCCTAGTAAGGGAATCTTCTTCGCTCAGTGATGAGCAATTACAACATGGTTTATTAGCATTCTGTTGATCATGGACTATGGCAAATAGCCTGGTATCACGAACTTGCTGCAGTACATTTTCCTGCAAGTTAACACAAACAGTCAGCAGTGTAAGTGTATTACATAAGGGAGGAAAAGCCTAACCAAGCATCCGATGAAACAGAAATCAGGAAATGTCACCTTCAAGAAAAGCCTTTCTTTCTCCTCTTTGCTTAAGCTTGGTCCACCTTCCTCTTTTCTCCTAACTTCTACAACCCATTTGATCAAAGATTCAGCATCAGCTGGAAGAGACTCAATTAAACGGGACAAAAGTGCTGCAACGTTGTCTAGATTCTCTGCCTTCAAAAGATTTGGTAAATCTTCAACACAATACTTCGCCATGCTTTTCCAGTTTTCATCTCTGCAACTCTGCAGAAATGAAATTGCTGAGCAAAGAAAACTACATCAAATGCCTTATTTACGCTTAATTGACTGAGTATTGGTATTTACCACTGTGTACAGCGATGAAGGAGCTGCAGTCTGTCTTGATATAAGCATGAACCTATCAAACACAAGGATTCCAGCATCTTAAAATGGCATGATTAAAAGTCAAGACAGACTACTGACTAATTTGATCAAACTGAAGAAAACCGAGACATCACTGAAATTTTCTGAATGCAATGGGAACTGTATATAAACAATATGGCATTAAGGTACACTATGTATTATGCACAACACAGTTTCTATACTTGCTGTTGGGTAGAAAGGTACGCTTATCTTAATGTTGGCCTGTCCCAAGAGAAAATGATCAAGAGTGAGTGAGAGGAAGATAGGCAAGAGTAGACACCCTCTGATAAGTCCAGTTGAGTCATCAGTGGTATTCATGGCTTCCCAAAGAAGTTGCAATGGAACCCAATGTGGAGGATATTTGAAACGGGCGACATCCAAGATGAGCGCCATATCCTGTCCGGCATGGTAGCCACCGATTGGGGAGAAATGCCCAGTTCCAGTCTGCATCATCGCAAAAGGTGTACATCAGTCTACACACAGACAGTAGTTATAAAGTTATGTGCAATGGAGGATTGAGGAACTCATCAATCCAATCTAACCAATGGGTACATGAAGATAGTAGTTATATGCAATGGAGGATGACGTACTCACCAATCCAATCTAACCGAATGCCTACATGAAGATTAGTTGGTGGTAGTACTGTAGTGCAAGGGATCCGGAGAGCGTGACTAGGGGAATTCGCCAAGGGAATGTGATATTTAGGGGGGCCGTAACCTGTTTGAAAGCCTTCCTGTGGTAGGAAGCAATAAGATGGCAGTCCTGGGAGGAGACGCATCGGATGAGATGCCGCCGTAGGTCGTCGATGGTGACCCGGTTGGCGCGGAAGGATTGGACGTCGGCGCCGGAGCAGTGCGCGAGGCAGGCGACCTTGCCGAAGGTGATGCCCTGGTCCTTGACCTTGTCGAGGGGCTCGCAGCAGTCGAGCATGGACTCGTCGAACCAGCGCCAGGGCCCCTTCCAGCGGCGGCCCGGGTCGATGGCGAGCGCGTTGAGGACGACGGCGAGGGAGGCGAGGCCGCAGAAGGCCGGCTCCGACTGCGTCTGGAAGACGGAGACCAGGGGGAAGAAGCCCTCCATGGTGCCCGCCGCCAGGGCCTCGGCGAAGAGGCGCTTGCCCTCCGGCGAAGCGAAGTCCACCGCCGGCGGCGACGGGAGGACCCGCCTGTACAGCGACGCCACGGCCGCCGCCATCCTGGTCCCCTAGAGGCCTGGACTGCTCGCTGCCTCGTCTGCGCTGGTGGATTTCGCGGTGCTGATCTGATTCCTCCGCGTGAACACAGCGGCGATCGAGCCAGCCAAGGGGGCCGCCTTCTTCCCTCTGCGATGCTCTCTCACTTTCGTTTCGAATCTCTGCAGACGACGACGGCCACGAACACGTTTCTCCAAAAAAGACGACTACGGCCACGATGGACGAAGCCCAAAGTCCACTGCTGCTGAGCCCGGAGTCAAACAATGCGAACCCCACACATTTTTCTTTTTTTTTAAAAAAAAAGCGCTGCTGAACTTACAGATAAATAGATAATCCATCTGTTTTGCATTATTTTTTTAAAAAAAAGGTCTACATGAGTTTTATCAAAACTTAAACGAAGATTTGTAATTCTGTATTACTATTGACCATGATCTTGGAGTGGATCTGAATTTTGACAGCATTGAATCAGTCTTTTTTTTACCACTTCTCCTATATTTCAGATCCCTGACTTTTATTGTTGTTTAGATAACATGTAATTTTACCATTGTTTGGCTATAAAAAATAATAAATTGTTTCTTGTAAGTTTTTTTAAAAAATGTACTAACTGGTTATACAAGATTGTTGCCTGAAAATTCAGGAATATAGCAACTCCCTTTGTTTACACCCATGGATGCTCAGAAAGCTTTGCACACTGACGATAAGTGAGTGGCAACCGGAAACGCCAGCTATTTGTTTTATTTCTATACAGTCACACGAGTTTGGAATTACAGGTATTTATACAAGTCACTGTATTTCCCCTCCTTGGTAAAGATCAGCATGTACATGAGTTACATCGATCACATTTTTCACAACACTTCTCTGCATCAACCATGACCACTTACGGTCAGTAGAAATGTTGGTAGCACCAACAGCAGGAGCCTCCTATACAATATGTGATCTTGTTAGAGAGGGGCGTTGGAACATGTTGGTACAGTATCAGTATATACAGCGTTCTCCACTAAGTTGACTTCACCGACAGCAACTCCAGCTCCGCCCACCAGAGCGGCGTCAGCCGCGGCGCTGCTGCCTCTGGCGAGATGCCGAGAGGTGGTTGCAGTTTGCCCACGACATCTCTCATTGATGGCCGCTGCATTGGGTCGGCGTCGATGCACTCTTGGATCACCTCGCAGACGGCCTCCAGCTCGCTATCCTTGTGCTCCTTCAGCGACGCGTCCACCAGCTTGCTGTAGTTCTTGTCTTTCAGATACTCAGAAGCCTGTGGTGACGAGAAAGAACTTTACAAGTGCAACCCTGAATAATTTGAAGAAGTGAGATTGGAAAATTCATACCCAGCTGCATATGGGTTTATGATCATCTGGATCAGGAACCCTCCCAGATATGATCTCGATCATAAGTGCGCCCAAGCAGTAGACGTTGCTTGGGAGATCCGGAGGAGCTTCAGAACGGCTGCTGCCGTCCTCCTTTCCAGCCTTTGCTTTGGCAGCAAGTTCGTTCCATACACCAACATCTGCAATCTGCACCAGCAGAACACATTACACTATATTAGCTCAAGAAAATAGCCATCCACAGATTAATTGAGCAAAAAATCGCCAGTTCCTTCACTGGAATTTATATTTGTTACTGAAAGTAGCATCGCTAGCTGAAGCTTGTACCTTGGCAGCATAATCATCTGAAATGAAGGTTGTGTCAGACCGCACATCGTGTATCGCGACAGGTGGACTGAGCTCATGGTGCATGTATTGAAGGCAGTATGCGATGCCCATGATGACTCTCATCCTCGCAGGCCAGTCCAGATGCTCAAATTCTTTGACTGCAAAAAACAGTGCATTCAAGTTGCCGGGAACACATATGCGTATGAATTAGGAGGTTATGCACAAGTAAAATCACTTACCGTGAAGATGCTGTGAGAGACTGCCATGTGGAGCGAACTCAAACACCATCATTCTTGTGAAAGGCTCATTTTCTAGGCAATAGCCGAGGAGATTGATAAAGTTCTTGTGGTTGACCCTTGACAGTGTATCTATCTACATGGAGGGGAGGATTATCGACGAAGAATTAGTACTGAAAGATATTCTATTCTCAGGTAGTTTGTGTAGAGAACAAGATGTTGCTAGTCATAAACCTTTTTCTTGAAGCATGTTTCCGCACTCCTGGACCAGTCTTTGCTCGATGATATGACAGTGGAGATTACACCAATCTCAACTCCGCTTGATAATATGCCCTTGAATACAGTACAGGTAGGAAAAGTATTGGTGATGTTGCTAAAATCCTCACAAGCAGCTTCAAGCTCAAGTCTGTTCAGTTTTTGGGCACCTGAATACGAGAAACAGAAATGCATTGAAGCACCTGGATGCTCAGATGTAATTATGAGGGGTAAAGAACTATGGATATAAAAGTATAACTAGAAGCACAAATAGAACTCCTGAATTGGCCATATCTTAACCCACCAAGAAAACCTGGGAGTCTCAACGACCAAAGCCTCACAAAAGTTGCACAGGCTAGTGATCTTTGTATAATTGCCAATGCAGAATGTCACTCTTTTCAAACTTTGCATGCATTCCCTTCCCAAGTGTAAAATTAAATAGAACAATAACAATGTTTCACCTGTTACGAGGGCCTTCTGAATAGGGCCACTTAGCCCTGTTTTCCAAGGGGCTACTGATGCACGCCCTCGCTTCCGCAAAACCAAAATTATCAAAACTATCAGACCAATGAGCAATATTACAGCTGGAATTGTGATAATATATGCCCACTTGCTATTCTTTGTACCAGTTGTCTCTACATCAGTGGACTGGGCCACTTCTGTAGACAACTGCTGAACTGCGGTAGCATCAATATCTTCGGGAAGCAAAGGTGTTAGAGCATCGCCATATATGCCCGGAAATGCAGAGAATGAGCCACTTCCTAGAGAAATCACATCAACAGGTCTCTGAATTTCTTTTGGATTTTGTGGATCAGAAGATTTAGCATCATTTCCCAAAAGAGCAGGCAGGTTGTCAGTTTCACTAAGAAGCCTGCGGCGCATGGCACTTGCAAATGACTGCAAGTTCTTCATGACGTGTGCCTCACTGAAATCTGAAAGATGTACAAGGATACAAATGTTAAATGCAGTGTATATAGCATAAAAGCACAAGGGCTGATTTTGCTGCATGAAAAAATGCAAAATTACTTGGTACATTGGTGTTATATTTCTCTCGGAGACCATTGAGAGATATCCAATCCTTAAAGTCCGACTTGTACAGCAAAGACCTTTAAAAAGGTGAAACATTTAGAAACAAAGACTAGAAATGTTGGAAGCTAATATGGAGCACAGACAGAAGTAGCACCAAGTATATCCCCTTACCAGCACCCTAGTTTTCTGCTCAAGCATCCTTCCTGATCATCAGCTATGGCTTGAACGCCTTCTTGGAACTGATTATCATGAAGGGATCTGAAACATAAGAGTCCTTCATTATACAAAGGAATGAACAGAACGGAGAACAGAGGACAGAAGAAGCCTTACAGTTGTTTCAGCAGTGGCATAGCCCCTATTTCTTCTGGAATTGTTCCATCCAACTTGTTGCTGCTCAAATCTAGCACTTCTAGAGCAAACAACCCTCCAAATTCTCTGGGGATTCTCCCGCGGAAGTTATTCTTTGGAAGTAAACTAGACAAAAGGAGTAAGAAAATATCATCCACATAAGGATTTGTGGTACATAATACATTGCACTAGAGTTAAGAAGTGACTTGACTGTGGAGATGAGTGTAGAAACCAACTCACAGGAATTTCAGACCTTGAAGGCTCCCAATCTCAGGTGCGAGAGTTCCAACCAATTCTCGGCCTGTTAAGTTCCTGTATGACAGAGAAAATAAGAATCCAGTGTACATGATTTGTGTAAAAATTCAAGACACATATAAAACAATAGCAGCAAATCGAATCGGCACAGAAGCTTTGTGAAAAAATCATGATAATTACAAGAAAGAAACAATATAATTAGTTCTTTCCTAAATACGATATCCTCTTAATAGACAGTTGTAGCAAACTATTAAAAATGGAACTTCAAAAATCATCAATAGGTTGTAGCAAACTATTAAAATCGAACTTCAAGAAACGGTTGTTCATGGCATCAATTTGTATGGAAATAAAGGAAAACCACACTTACAGAATCTCTACTTTACCGTCAAAGCATCGCACGCCGGACCAGCTGCATGGGCTGCTGTCCATGGGATCCCAATCCTGGAAGACACCATGGGGATCAGCATCCACCCTCACCTTCAGTTCCAGCAACGCCAGTCCTAACGCACAAACAGGACTCAACAGTCACAAACCACCAAACCGAATTCACAGAACGCGCACGCGATCGCCACCAATGTCATGTCCCAGAACAAAACTGCCATCTGCATTAAGTAATTGTTACCTTCACCGTTGATCGAAGCCACGCCACGGCTGGCCTGTGCCTGGAGCAGCACCACGAGGAAGAAAAACAGCAGCTGGAATCCAGAGCCGTGGCGAAGCCACCGCCGCCCACCCATGGCAACGGGAGCGCCTCCTCCCGGAGAATAGCAACCCGGAAACCAGGCGCCAGTTCGCTACCCACCGTCGCTGGCCGAGCCTCTCAGGTTCCCAATACGGGTTCCTGATACGGAGAACGAAAGAACAAGAGCGAGCGAGGCCACCGCAGCGTTCAACGGCCGGGCACGGAAATGTTGGCTCAGCTTGGGGATCGGTTATCTATCCCTGCTGCGTCGCCATTACGCCGGGGAGAACAGACGCCGCCTCGGTTTTCCCGGCGAGCTCGAGGTGCTCGAGCTATTCGCCGGAGCCCATTGGTCCCGCCGCACCGGAATGGGGTCCTGGCCTTTTCCCCCCGGCGTATCTCGCGCCGAGAAAATTGGGTTCCTGGCGCAGCAGCCGGATAGAACCCTTGTCGCCGGGATGGGTGGTGGTCGGCGGCGGCGGCGCGAAGGGGAGGGGGAGTTTTCGCGCGCGAAGGTGGCGGGCGGCGGTTAGATTCGGTTCAGAGGTGGCCAGGGACAGGGAAGCGAGGGAGCGTGCCCGTCGCCGCCGCGCGCGCCAAGCCACTGCCTCGGTGGGCCCTCGTGGGGAAAGGCAAAGGCATGGCCACCCCCCGTCATCTATGCACGCACGATACCCATCACAGCCGTCCATCCCTCTCTTCGGCATTCATCCATCCCTCATTCTTTCCGCTATGAATTTCGAGGTAGATTACTGAAATGATTCAGTTCGTCTGAAGAAAAGGATTCAGACATTTGGGGGAAAAACTCTGCATGTGATGGTGATAATTTAGCTATTTTAATTTATGACAACTTCCATGAATTACAGAGTTGGTTCTGTGATGATCAGGCGAATGATTAAAAAAAGAAGCTTAATAAAAATGTAAAGATGAGACAAACAGGGACAAAATTGTAGCACACCATCTCAGACAATACCAGGTTTACCTCTTGTAATCTCTTTACCATGACGAGGTCCCAAACTTTACTCATGGCGTGATGCTGTTATTTGCTACTCTTATTGGAGGGAAATCAGTGATTTCCCAGTGCGAAAAAGATCAGAGTTGGCGAACCATGGCAATCTAAGGTCCAAGTATGTCTTTGACTTCAAAAATAAGTACCAGCATACATGTCTGCAAAGAGCTTTCCAAAGAAAGAAAAAGGCTTTTCAGAAAATACATATCTGCAAAGAGGACAGACAAGAGAAGCAAGAATCTGCTGATGCCTTGATGGAGATCGGAAATTCCAATTAATGTGGAGTAAGCAATGCTGGCATAAATTAATAGTGTGATTGTGTCAGAATCTTGATTAGTACTAGTACTAGTACTAGTATTGACAGCCAGTATGATGGTTTAAATCATCCTTCGTTCAATCGTTCTGTCATGCATCACTAGCATCCTATGCAGCTAAATGGTAGACATGATGATGCGATTGATAGTTTAGTGATGACAATAGCATGCCACTGGATCTGAATTGGCGTGTTTATAAAGTCATGCCCAAGTTTCTTACCTACTTTCTGAAGCATGAGCTACCAAAGCTTTATTGAAGAAGCAAAGTAAAAAACTGAAACGTGGATGAATTAAGATCTTTTCCGTGTTTTACAATTTGTTCGCCAGCAACTTTCTTCTTGCTGGCTGATCATTCAACTTCGCGCTGGCACCTCTATATGCTCCTTTTGAACAAGAATCATCAGAGCGGTCGAAAAGCACAGTGTAGTTCTTGCTGCTCACATCCCTGAAGTAGCATCCATCAGTTCCCACATACTTATACACCTGATGGGTCTTCCCCAATCCACTGACCACCAAATTCTTCTTCACCTTCATAGTGCCTTGTGCCGATTGTGCATTGCGCAGGGAGCTGTACAAGAAGCCCAGATTCCCACCAGAGGTCTTCTTCGCATTGATACCAAATTTGACAATTGAATCCAATGAGTACTCATCACCCACTTGATCTGAGGTTCCGGTATAAAGATACAGAGGGAAAATCTCATGGAATTCCTTGGTGAGCAGCACAGCAGAAGCATCCTTGGCAAAAATGCCAGACTTTGCATCGATTGTTTGGTTCACAATTTGCACAGTGGCATTCTTTCTAAACACATTGCTGTTTTCATAGCTGAATCTCTGGTAGAAGGTTGTGGTGACCTCACCGAATGACGATTTCACCCATCCAGTGGCAGAGACATGACGACTTGCGCTTGTCACAAATTGCCCATCTAACCCAGTGAATTCTGAGCTCACATTAAGGTCCAATCCAGATGCATCATAGCTGAGCAAGCTCCCAGTGGTCTTCTCACTCTTGTGATCCAACCACAGATGCAAATTGGCATCAATGTACCACACATCAAGAGCATTTGTCACACCAAACCCAAAATCATGCTCCTTGCCATCCAGGAGCTTGCCCAAGAATGGTGTGATGTCAATGTCATATGTCGGGAGATTGAATGAGCCGATTCCGGTGATTGGTCGCCATAGAAGCGGGTTCACACCACCAGTGTAGATCACAGTGAATGGCCAAACAGCGCCGACGACTTCACCATCCACCCTAGCTACGACTTCCCTGAATGCACCATTGCCAGGGACACTGGACAAGTTATTCGCCTGAATGTAATCGTCGGGTGGATTGGTATACCAGAACTCGTCGTTGGAGTGGAAGGAAACGAACACCTCAAGAACCGCCCTGTAGGTGTTCGACGGAATGGCGAGCTTCTTTGACTGCACATCGGTAGCGTTCTGGATGGCGAACCACTGCCCATCGTTCAAGGGTAAGCTCCTTGAGATGGGCACAATCAGATCGGCCTGCTGCTGCTGCTGCTGCTGCTGCTGCGGCTCGGCGTGGAAGTAGAGGTGGAGCGTGAGGTTGGCGTGGTAGACGCCGGTGTATGTTTTGTCAATGAGGTTGCCGAGGTACACCGCGACCTCACCGGGCTCCGCAAGGAGGGCGGCGTACCTGGTGACGTCGCGGGACACGGACCAGAGGATGCCGTTGGGGCGCGGCTCGGCGGTGCAGCTGCGAAGGAGCTCGGCGCCGGAGAGCCATACGCCGAAGATGCGGTCGAACTGGCGGCCGCGGCAGTCGGCGGCCCACTCGAGCACGGCGAGCGCGAGGGTGCCGCCCGCGGCGCCGAGGCAGGCCGGCGGCACGTAGTCTGCCGTGACGGGGGGCCGGCCGTAGGTGGCGCCGAAGGTGGCCGAGAGGAGCAGCGTGGAGCAGGGCCCCGCGCTGCCGCGCGGCGGGCGGATCGGGCGGTCCACCTCGAAGAAGGTGGTCGGCGGCTCCGACGCGTTGGGGGAGGCGACCTGCTGCAAGGACGCGCCGAGGCGGTGCCTGCTCTGCGGCGCCGCTGCCGCCGGCGACACGGCGGGGGAGAGGAGGAGGGCGAGGAGCACGAGGAGGGTGCTCGAGGCCGAGGCGGCGGCGGATGGCGCCATGGTCGGAGCGGTGGGCACGAGGGGAGGGTGGACTGGGCGGAAGCGGAAGTGGACAAGCTAAGTAGCTAACTGCCGGGGGTTTAAACGATGTGATCTAGGTGATGATGTGTGATAATAGTATATGGCAGGTGGACAGGTGGTGGTTGTGATTTGTTTTTTTTTTTTTTTTGGTGCGCAAGGTTCTCGCAGCTGGTGATTGACAGGTGGGCCTGGCTATGGGTTTGGTGATGGTTTTTAGGATTTCTAGCGAAGCGTAGTGATTGACAGGTGGGCCTGGCTATGAGTCACAAGATTCCATGCGCATTTGGATTCTTTCTTTAAGTGCTTGCCGATTAGAGCACCCGCAATGGGAGGGTAGAAGGGGGTAGGAAGCATTTAATGCCCTCTTAGTACCGGGTGGATACATTGTGGAAACGGGGAGTAGTAAATGCCAGGGAGTAGTACTACTCCTGGTAGCAAGGAAATAAAGTATGATATTTATACAGTGCCCGCATTAAAAAAATGTAGGGCGGTTGGCTGATTTTAGCAGTTTTGTTCTAGCCGTTGGTCCTCCTGTAGCAACCACTTCAAATCCATTTTCCTGCCGTTGCTCATCCTGCTCTGCTCCATGTTTATTCTAGCCGTTGCTCATCTTCTCCATTTTGCTGCTGCTTCATCTACAAAAACAGAGGCAAACTCAAGACGTCGCCACACCACCAAACTTTTCTACACAAACAAACAGAGGCAAACTCAAGACATCACCACACCACCAAACTTCTCTACATGAGATGGATCCTGCCTATAGAGGTTACATGAACATTTTGAAGCAAGGCTCCTCTAGCCAGCATTCAGGGAGCAGTACACAGGACTCCCCTCCTCAAATCCACTCAACATTTCCCCAAGCACATCCTACCCATTCCTCCCAATCCCTGTCACCTAATTTCCACAATTTTCACCCATTTGGGCAGCCAGCCAACTATCAAGTATATGGCAATTCTCCTCCAAGCTTTCTTGGTTTTCAGCAGCAAGGAAATTGGCAACAATCTATACCAATAAGCTTCCAAGGTTTTCGTCCTCAAGGATTTCGTCCTCAAGGTTTTCAGCAGCAAGAAAGTTGGGGGTACTCACCAAATCAAGTTGTTGGATCTCCTTCTTCTCATGGATCCGAATCAGCCTCTCCATGCCCTGCAACACAAGAGAAAAACTTCATTGCTGTAGAAGATTCAAGCGGTGGTGAAGAGGAAAATTTGATACAAGAGGCTGGGGGAAGAGAAGAGGGGGGGAGGAGAGGTGTAAGGCTGAACTGGACAGAAGAGGAGAACATAAGGCTCCTTAGTGCTTGGGTAAACAACTCAGTGGATCCCATAGATGGAAATGACAAGAAGTTTGATCACTACTGGAGAGCTGTAACTGCAGAGTTTAACAGCAATACACCAAGCAATGACCGCAAAAGGACAGTTGTGCAATGCAAGTCACATTGGAAAGGTGTCAAGAAGGAGGTAACAAAATGGTGTGGAGTCTATTCTCAAGTTACAAGCACTTGGAGGAGTGGAGAGTCCGATGATATGATAATACAGAGGGCTCATGCGTGGTTTAAGTCACAAAACAACGAGAAACCATTCACATTAGAGTATATGTGGAAGGACCTAAAGGGTCTACCAAAATGGCAAAGAATCGTTGAGGAGGAGAACACCAACAGCAAGAGGACTAAGATTTCAGAATCAGGTGCATATACATCATCATCCAACCAAGATACTGAAGATGAAAGTAGACACAAAGAGAAGCGTCCTGAGGGGCAGAAGAAAGCAAAAGCCAAGCTGAAAGGGAAAGGGAAAAAATTGCCATCATCTCCTTTGGGGGATCAGCCTTCTCAAGACTTTGTTCTCTTCAACGAAGCTATAAAAGTGAAAGCAGCAGCAATGCAAAAATGGACAGAAGTAGCATCTGAATCAACAAAAGCAAAGCAGTCACAGACTAGAAGAGATCTGTACCAGACATATGCAAAATTGGTGGACAAAGACACTTCTAATTTTACTGAAAAACAGCTAAAGAGGCATGAAGATATCCTGGAGAAGTTAGCTCAAGAAATTTCTGAAGCATAAATGAGCAGAAAGTATTAATCAGAAGCATTTGTAGTAGGTGTAATGTAAGAGCATCTGTAACCCTAGTGTTTAGAGCTAAGTTTGTATCCTTTCGTATTTGTAAGAGCATCTGTACCCCTAGTGTTTAGAGCTAAGTTTGTATCCTTTCGTATTTGTAAGAGCATCTGTACCCCTAGTGTTTGGAGCTAAGCTTGTATCCTTTCGTATTTGTTTAGAGCATCTGTACCCATATTCTGTATCAAATGAATATCCATCTTCTTGGTACAATGATCAGTACTACCATACAAAATCTAGCAGTTGGAAAGTAGCTGTTGAAAACTAGCCGTTGGGATGCTCACAAAAAGCAGAACATGGCTGTTGGAAACTAGCTGTTGGCATGTTCAGAAAAAGCTGAACATGGCTGTTGGAAACTAGCTGTTGGAATATAGACAAAAACTAGACAACAGCCCTGGTTTCTTGCATAGCTACACTAGCTTATAAATACACGGTAGTTCAAGGCAGCAACACACTACCTTCAGCTTCCACACAACAAAGCATCCCACTACCAAATAAACGATGTCTACAGATTCACAAGATCATTCTAGTCATTCTGATGAGTCCATCAATAGTGAGAAGATTGAAGAGATGATGTGGGAAGAATTTAATGATCCTATTGAGGCTCAACTTGAAGGTCAACTTGAAGAGAAGCTGCTGGCTCACCTAAGTGGTACCTCCAACCATCGTGGGGGCTATACACGCAGGTACATCAATAGAGATCATGAAGGTGACCACGACAGATTGTTTGCTAAGTATTTCTCAAGCAATCCTTTATACAATGATGATCAGTTTCGTAGAAGATTTCGCATGAGAAAGCATCTATTTTTGCGCATTGTAGATGCTCTTGGGGTTTGGTCTCCATATTTTCGTCTTAGGCAAGATGCATTTGGCAAGGTGGGTCTATCACCATTGCAGAAATGCACTGCTGCCATCCGAATGTTGGCATATGGTACCCCAGCTGATCTTATGGATGAATCATTTGGGGTAGCAGAAAGCACAGCAATGGAGTGCATGATCAACTTTGTTCAAGGTGTGAGGCACTTATTTGGTCAGCAATATCTGCGTAGGCCTACCGAAGAAGATATTCAACGTTTACTTCATTTCGGTGAGGCGCATGGATTTCCTGGAATGTTGGGTAGTGTTGATTGCATGCACTGGGAATGGCAAAATTGCCCGGTTGCATGGAAGGGGCAATTTACACGTGGTGATTATGGAGTACCCACAATCATGCTTGAAGCAGTTGCATCTCTGGACTTGTGGATTTGGCATGCATTTTTTGGGGCTGCTGGCTCAAACAATGATATCAATGTACTGGATCAGTCTCCATTATTCACTGATGTGCTACAAGGAAGAGCACCACCTGTTGAGTTTACGGTTAATGGAAGACAATATAACATGGGATACTACCTAGCTGACGGTATCTATCCAGAGTGGGCAGTATTTGCCAAATCAATCACCAGACCCCAAAGTGAAAAGCATAAATTATATGCACAGCGTCAAGAATCAGCAAGGAAAGATGTCGAACGGGCTTTTGGTGTTTTGCAGAAACGTTGGGCCATCATACGTCACCCAGCACGTCTTTGGGAAAGGAAAGAGCTTGCAGATATAATGTATGCATGTGTTATTTTACACAATATGATAGTTGAGGATGAGAGAGATTCCTATAACATCCCAGATGAGAACACATATGAGCAAGGCCAATTTTCTGCCCAAATAACAGGGCTTGACCAGGGCCCAATCTATGGATTTGCAGAGGTCCTAGAGAAAAATAGGACCCTTCGTGACCGAGTAGGACATCGGCGTCTCAAGGAAGATTTAATAGAGCACATATGGCAGAAATTTAGTGGCCAGCGACAACAAGATTAGACTGTACTAGCTTCAGATCCACCATGTACTCTACTTGTTATTGTAATTCAATGTATTAATTTATCACCAGCTAGTTTCAAATTTGATGTTTCTTTCAGTACACTTGTACCAGAGGTGTAGTAGCAGCAGTCGTAGATTACATGCACATACTAGTACTTTATGGCTGAACTACTAAAATTAGCAAATGGGCAGGCGTCGAGAGTTCACCTGGCCGCTGTAGATCTCATCCCGACCGCAATGGATGCATGCACACCATGTCGAGCAGGCTTCACGATAAGCCAGCAGCCTGTGCCCAGCGCTATCGCTCGGCATGCCGCACGAGCTGGCTTCCAGCGACGGGCACCTGATGGCCTGTTCAAGCTCGCCACGCCCGCGGCTGACGGAGTTGACGAGGAAGCATGCGGCTGCTGCGGCGGCGGCGGCGGCGATCGATTCTGAAGACGAAGGCGGAAGGAAATTGGGGATCTGAGAAGCTTCTCGCGGGAATGGGTGGTAGGAGGTTGGGATGGCCGATATTTTTTCTTTGCAGGCCCCACCTTAAACTGGACACACATTGCGTGCGGGTGGCCTCGCTACTCTCGCCTGTACCGTGGTCCCACGTTACTACCCCAACTGGGTGTATACACTGCGGTTGCTCTTACAGCTACTTCCTCCATGGCTCCATTCCACAAAGTACGATTGTATAGTTGTCTAATTTTGTCCCACAAGAGAAGACATTATAACAATGTACTGGTCTTGTGCAATATTTCCTTCATCTCAATATACAAAGGCGCAACTCACCTATACACGCAAACCAAGGAATAGAGTAATGTTTAAAGTAATGCCCATAGTTTTGAGTGTGTCCAGGTCTAAAAATCTTACCCGGTGTTTGATTGGGGTGATAAAATTAAATAGATACCGTAGCATTTTCGTTTTATTGGACAAATAGTGTCTAATTATAGAGTAATTAGGTTCAAAAGATTTGTCTCACAAATTATTCTCTAATTGTTGTTTTAGTTTTGCAAATAGTATATGTTTAGTACTTTATGTATGTGTCCAAACATTCGATTTGATGGGTGATAGAAAAACAAAGGAAACCAAACATAGGACGATGGGAGTAGTCCATTAATACAGATCGTGTCATCATATGTATAAATTGTACACTCATAGAACACTGCATTATTATCTCTACTTTTGTATACAATAGCTTTGTTCACACAAATTTTCATAGATGATTTTGTGTTATTGGTACCAGAAAAACCAGATAATCAACCGAACTATTCTGTTGACACCAAAGTACAGTACTCAATAGTCTCCCCTTTAAAGAACATGGATTGCATCACGTGACATTCTCACATAATCTTATAATATGTACATAAACCTAGTTCTTGATCAAAAGATATTTTTTTCTCTCTATTCTATTAAAATATGAACTAATATGGTTAGAACTAGATCATAAGTCACAATTGAAGCTAGCACATTTGATTTGAGGAGCAAGATAATGTTGAACCATTCGATTAAACTCCAAACCTAGTTTTGTAGCGGTTTTAAAAGAATAGACTCATTCAATACATCATCATCCAGATCTTTAAAACACATGTCGCTAGGTTTGTTTTGGAGCGTGGAGATACAAAACACAGAAATATAAAAAACCACAGGAAAGGAGTAGAAGCGATGTGTCAAAACAGGAGATTGAAAAACACAGAAAAAACATAAAGAGGTGTCTGGAACGCAAAAATTTATAGCATATGACATAAGAATTGAGAAAATATAAGTGGTAAATAAGACATGCAGTGGCAGATTAACAGAGATTTTTGCTCCATTTGTAATATTCTAAATCGAGCAACACTTACATGTAGGACCAATGGTCCATGGACCATGGTACATGTGCGACGCAGGCGAGACAGGTTATTTATGAATCAAACTACGGCGAGACAGGTCATTTACGAATGAAACAGCTTCAGCAATATGGCTACCCTCAGACTGTTCGTTTGAGCAGCTGAATCTGTCACTTATTTATTAGTGTTTTTCTTTTATAAAAATTAGTAAATAATACTTTCTATCTGATGCTGCTCTCTCAATCCATGAAAGAATTAATTATTAGAGTTGTTCTAAGTCAATTTTTTTATATTTTGACCAAATTTCTAAAAAAACACTAAAATTTATGATATCAAATTAGTATCAATAGATTTATCACACAATATATTTTCGTAAAATACGTATTTTATGTCATAGATATTATTACTCTTTTCTATAAAAAATAATCAAACTTTAAAAAAGTTTGACCGATACGGATTCTAGAAATTGGTATTTTTATGGACTAAGGGACTACAATCATTTGTCCCTGTGGATCCACCATTAACCCTCTCATACCTAATAAGGCCTTGTTTAGATGTGAAAATTTTTGGATTTTGCTACTGTAGCATTTTTATTTGTATTTAGTAATTAGTGTACAATCCTAGACTAACTAAGCTCAAAAGATTTGTCTCGCGATTTACAGATAAACTGTGTAACTAGTTATTTTTTATCTATATTTAATAAAAGCATGTATGTGCCGCAATATTCGATGTGACAAAAAATCTTGGAAAGTTTTTGAATTTTGGAGTGAACTAAACAAGGCCTAATTGATGTATCTGAAATGTATTTCCTCTAGCTCCTAAAAAAGACATTAGATAGACTAGATTAGAAGGATCTATTATTTGAAAAATCGAATTCATTTATTGTTTCAAATATTCACTTGTAGCATACTATATCTCAATGAATTGGTGTATTTTTTTTCTTGTGCTGCTCTAGCTTTTTATCTAACGAGGCAACAGACTCCTCTGCAACTCCTCTACAAGAGTCTTTGAATCAGTGGGACTACCATCTTAGATAGAGATCACCAATACCAACATATAGAGCCAGGGGCAACACGCTGCACTGTCGCGGGCATGTCCACCCTAGGCCTTGTTTAGTTTCCAGAAAATTTGCAAAACTTTTTAGATTCTCCGTTATATTAAATTTTGTGGTGCATATATGAAGCATTAAATATAGATAAAAAAATAACTAATTATACAGTTTATCCGTAATTTGCAAGACGATTTTTTTAAGACTAGTTAGTCCATAATTAAATAATATTTGTTAAATACATACAAAAATACTACAGTATCTATTTTACAAAAAGTTTTAGAACTACAAGGCCCTAATCACTGGAGGCTCCCAGCGTTTGGTCCTTATGGTCCTCTTTGGTTTAGGCTGTTTTTTTAATAACTATCTCATTAAATATTTGGACACATGCATAGAATAAAAAATATATATTATTTATAAAACTAAAAATAGCTAGAGATAATTTCTGAGAAATTTTTTTAAGTTTAATTAATTTATAATTAGATATTAATTGCTATAGTTATAAATGTATTAGTATCTATTAAACTTTAACACCTCCAACCAAACCGGGGGTGTTCGCTTTTTGCTAAACAGCGTCTGCAGCTGCAGCTTTTATTTTCCACCTCCCTAATCACTGTAGCAGCAACGGCATCTGGCTGCAACATTTACTTCTCAAAAAGAGGTGGGCAATAATAAAAAAAATCAACCGGAGCGATTAAAACTACCGTCACAGCTTTCAAAAAACTCTCGAATCTTTATCCCTATCCCATATATGGTGACCTTTTCGTCGTCCAAGTAAGAATTGAGCTGCAGCCCCTAGTGTTTGATACGAGGACGACGACGAGGGGATTTTTTAACCACCTTGAAATTTGCTCCCACACGATAGAAAAAGAGGCGGGCGATAATAATCGTGAGTTCCGATGGATCATGTTCAATTGATAATCTTATTATTGAGGCTTTGTTTAGTTTACGAACATAAAAGTTTTTTAATTACTGTAGCATATATGTAATTATAACAATTGGTGTCTAATTATAGATTAATTAGGCTTAAAAAATTCGTCTCGTAAAATATATATAAATTATATAATTAATTATGTTTTATCTATATTTAATAATTTATGCACATGTTAAAACATCGATGGGATAAGGGCCTGTTTAGATTGGGAATGAAAATTTTTTGGGTGTCAATGTCTGGAGGGGTTTTTAGAAACTAATTAAAAAACAAATTACATAGCTCGTCAGGAAACTGCAAGACAAATTTATTAAGCATAATTAATCTGTCATTAGCATATGTGGGTTACTGTAGCACTTAAGGCTAATTATGGAGTAACTAGGCTTAAAAGATTCGTCTCGCGATTCTTAACTAAACTATGTAATTAGTTTATTTTTTTATCTACATTTAATGTTCTATGTATGTGTCCAAAGATTTGATGGGATGGATGAAAAATTTTTAGGTGGTGAACTAAACAGGGCCTGAAGGTAAACAAGAAGGCCCGACTTCCTTCTACAGTGCTATCACCATCCATCCAACTCACCAAAGACGGCAATATTTGACGCGAATCTGGTGAAGTGCTAGCTCACACGATATTTGTTCAGAGAAAGAGAAAACTGTACCCGTTTGGATGCGAACAAAACAAAGAGACACGCCGATGTCGCCTCCAGCTGGCAGCCATTTGGACACCGGTGGGAGAGGGAGTCAGCTTTGGCCCGGACCGACCATGAAGCATTTCGGGCCGTGCGACTGTCCGGCACCGTGGCCACCGCCGCACCGGCCGGCAGCATCGATGCGGTGCTTGTGCTTGTGCTTGTAGGATTTGTAGGAGTAGTACACGACTACACGTCCGTGTCCGGTCATACGCTACGCATGACGCGTCGCTCCTGTGCGGCTGTGTCGGTGCGTCCCGGCCACCTGCAGCACTTGAATTTGTGAGCTTACGGGGTTGGTTTCCGTATGCAGCAGTACAGGTCTCTTTTTGCTTAGCGTGTCTTATATATACAGCCAAAGTTCATCCATATATTTGGTCTGACCAATGGACCGAGTGAGCGTGACACTTTCAAGTACTAATTCACTTATCTGGTGCTGATGGCTGCAGGACGTTCATCAAGCCAAATGTAAAGCCTTTTAGCCAGAGCCCCAGGGGCTGGTTTTAATTTCCTTCTTCAGCAGTCAGTCGGTTCCCTTCTCATCTATGGCATCTCGCTATGGAAGCTTAGTATAGTGGGAATATAATTTACTTCTTCTCAATGTTCATAGACTCGTAGTCATGAAGGAACAAAAAAAAATGACATTGACTTAATAGAGCATGTTTAAAACACGGGGAAAAAAATTTGTTTGCGTATTTTTCCTGTGAAATTAAATTGATTACTATGAAATTCGTGCACAAATCTATGAAATTCCGGCGCTCCAAACATGTCCTAAAAGTTAAAACAAACCTACGGATTTTATGACCGTATAATGTATGTATGAGTTACAAAAGTACTTAAGGTAACCAAGTCATGTCACGTCTGTCTTTCTGTATTGTTGACGCCGATTTAGATCAACATGGGACCGATAATTAAAGACTCCGTTGTGCTGAATTTTCATTTCGGCGGAGGTATAACAGCCTTTTTCATCAAGAGCATGTTTGAAATCCGCAGAATTCTACCTCTACATACAGGTAACATAACATAATATCACTATCCAAAGCACATACTGTAGTATATAAAAATATAATTCGTCAAAAGAATTCCTATTTTACTACAGATTATATTATATATAAAAACAAGTGGTATTAAATTACATAGCCAGCTGTTTCCTTTACATTTTGGGCTACCTGTACTGTACTACAGGTCTACTACTGCTTGCTGCATCAGATCACATCTTTTCTTATTGAAAAGCTAATTAGCACATGAAAATGACCCATCATTTAGGACAGTATTTAATAATTGAAGACCGGATGTGGGCCAGGCCAGGCCATGCCGAGCCAAAGCCAGTACAGTTCGTCCACCGGTGCAGCGTTCCATTTACACCCATGTCGCTTCCCCGGCCGTTATCCACCGGCCCGCGCGGCGGAGGCGCCGACAAGGCGCTGTCGGCGACAGGCGTCAGCGGCCGAGCGTACCGGCGCAGGACGCGTCATGATGGTCGAAAAGCACGTCGTAACCGACGCTGCTTACGTTCCTGAGGTAGCAGCCGCCGTCGCTGGCGCCGTACGCGTACGTCTGATGCATCCGCCACGACGCGCCCACCACGGCGTCGTCCCGGAGCGTCACCTCCGCCGCCGCCGCCTGCGCGTTCCGCAGCGTGCTCGTCGCCGCCCCTCCTCCTCCTCCTCCTCCTCCCTTGGACCGCGTCTCGTCGAACCCGATCTCCACGCGCCGCATCAGCCGCTGCGACGACGTGCCGCTGCCGTCGCCGCCCAGGAAGATGTAGAGCGGGAAGCTCTGGTGCACCTGCTGCTGCGCCGACGCGGACGCCGCACCGCCGGTGACGGTCGTGAGCGCGTCCGTCGTCTGGTTGATCGCCTGCGCGCTGCCCTGACCGCTGACCACGTTCGTGTTGGCGAAGCTCAGCCGCTGCGCGAACGTGGTGGTGACGTTGCCGCGCGACGAGCTCACCCACCCCGTGGCCGTGATGTTGCGGCTCGCCGCCGCCTCGTACTCGCCGTCGATGCCGTCCGCGGAGTGCGAGACGATGCTGCCGGCCAGCTTCGGCGCGTCGTACGCGACGAGCCCGCCGGTGGTCCTGGTGCTCTTGGGGTCCAGCCACAGGTGGAGGTTGGCGTCCACGTACCACGACCTCTGCGCGTTGGTCACCGCGAACCCGAGCTCGTGGTCCTCGCCGTCGAGGAGCTTGCCCAGGAATGGCGTGAGCTCGATGTCGTAGGTGGGCATGTTGAAGGAGCCAATGCTGGTGATGGGCCGCCAGATGAGCGGGTTAATGCCGCCGGTGTAGATCACCGGGAACGGCCACACGGCGCCGACGACGTCGCCGTCGAGCAGCACGGTGACCTCGCGGAACGGCCCGTTCTGCTCGGGCGTGTTCATGTACCAGAACTCGTCGGCGTCGTGGGACGAGACGTAGACCTCGAGGACGGCGCGGTACGCGTTGCGCGGCACGGTGACCCGCGCGGACTGCACGTCGGTGGCGTTCTGGACGACGAACCACAGCCCGTCGTTGAGCGGCAGGCTCCTGGAGACGGGGACGACGGCGTCGGCGGCGGCCGACGGCGGAGAGGACCGCGCGCCGGAGCGGAAGTAGAGGTGGAGCGTGAGGTTGGCGTGGTAGACGCCGTTGTAGGTGTCGTCGATGAGGTTGCCGAGGTACACGGCGAGCGTGGCGTCGCCGGCGGCGAGGAGGGCCGCGTAGCGGGTGACGTCCTTGGAGACCGACCAGACCACCCCGCCGGGGCGGGGCTCCGCGGTGCTGCCACGCAGGAGCTCGGCGCCGCCGAGCCACACGCCGAAGGTGCGGTCGTACTGCGCGCCGCGGCACTCGGCGCGCCACTCGAGCACCGCGAGCGACACCGACGACGCGCCGGATGCTAGGCACGGCGGCGGCGAGTACGTCGCCGTGACGGGCGGCTTGGTGAGCGTGAAGGCGAAGGAGTGCGACAGCAGCAGCGTGGAGCAGGGGCCGGAGCTGCCCCTGGGAGGGCGGAGAGGGCGGTCCACCTCGAAGAAGGTGGTCTTGGAGGACGTCCGCCTGCTGTGGCGCGGCAGCGCGGCCTCCACCGCCGCGATGTCCTCGACGGAGAAGCGGAGGTCCCGGGGCGACGGCAAGGCGGCGGCCGAGTTGGAGAGCAGAGCGACGCAGAGGCAGAGGAGGAGTGAGCGGTGGGCAGAGGAGGCAGTCGGCATGGCTAGCTCACCTCAGTCCTCACTTGGCTGAGATGTGGAGGGAAAAGCCCCGAAATGGGAGGCGTGTTGCATGGTGGTAGTGTCCGCGTGAAGGCTGAGGATTTAAACCCGGCGAATTGCAGCGACGAAATTATATATGAATAAATTAAATTAAAATAAATAAACCCGGAGCAATAATATCCGTCATTATCTACAATCTTGGGAGGGTAGGCGGCATAAACAAAGTGTATGTAGTATGGTATGTATGTTGTTGTGAGTGGCGTATAATGGCAACGGAAAGTACTTGGGTAGGTAGATGTATCATGCGGCTTTTGGGACACTTCGACTTGTCTACTAGTATAAACCCATTATGATTAAACACAAAAATAAATAGAAAAAGAACAGAAAAAGGGCAAGTACAGAATTTTATGACTTTATCGTGTGCTTAAAGCACCGGGAAGGTGATGTTCCCCCAACGAAACACAGCCAAAGGTTTTACAATGCAGCAAAGTACCCCCGTTTTGTGCTGTGCAGAAGAAAAGACGCTCCCTCCCTTCACTAGTTCAAGGCTGTATCTGAATTCTAACATGTTTTATTTTTTTTCTCGAATACATAAAAAGTTTGTGTATCTTTATATTAAGATTGAGAAAAAGTAAAAATTACAACCACACGTTACAAAATGACACACTAGAGGCATAGTGTGATACAATCGGTTCTAGCCTCCCTAGCATAAGGAGATTGTGAGCTACTGAGTATTACTCACTAATCATGCTACTTAGCCGTCACAGGCGATCAGATGCGCTATCTTGCGCGACGCCTCGGCCGCTTAACATGTCTGACTTGACAAAACATATGGATTGTCCAATTCACTGGATGGTAAACACTAAAGTAATAAAGCCTGTCAGGTCGAGGACCTTTTGGAACTTAGAAATTTTAAACATATAAAAAACTCAAGTATTTGAAACGGGGCCTCAGTTTTTTTTTGGTAAAAAAAAATACGATGCAGTACTGCAGACTGCCGTTGATAAATTAAAACAAAACATTCCGTTACACTTATTAGATCCGGAATAAAAAGCCACCAAACGATTCGGAGAAGATTTAATATCCGTGCGCGCGAGTGCGAGGGACCCAAAACAGCTGCATGTGCACTCCCAGGTTCCACTCATTTGCAACTTTGCAAAAGATGAGTCAATACTGCGTCGGACATCATCATCATTAATTAGCAGGATCTCTCTCTCTCTCACACACACACACTTGTGCGTGTATATTGTGTGTAAATAAACTCGTGGTTGGAAAATAATCTGCATTTTGCTGTACTACTACTACTACTACCTAAACAGAAACTGTCTCGATTGGCATCGGCTCCTGTTTCTGTTCATGACGGACGGCACGGCCCACCGGATAGCTACTACTGTCGGTCGCTCCTCCTCGTCGGAAGACCAAAGACACCAGCTGTCCAGCTGGCCACAAATCAATGAACAACTCAGCATCTATCAGTCTGAACATGTGGCGTACTGGTGCTAGTCTAGCAAGTATAGTAAAGCTAATGTCAATGATAAACTTGAATACTTGATCATTGGTCATCCGACTTGTCAAAGGAAAAAAAACCAACCAATGTATAAGAGGGCTCAGATCATACTTTTTGATCTCCAGTCCCACCGAAATAGCTTGAAAAAGGTTTAAAAAAAACCTTACCTAATTAACACAGAAAACCTGAGAAATATACCTGGCTCAATGTGGACACGTCTGATAGACATGGCCAAAAATTTTAACCTAGTGTTTTATTTCCTAGTGTTTCAGGTCCACGAATTAATTAAGAGATGCTCCCTCGCGACGCTGGAGAAACGGTGCAGTGCGTCTAAATTTTGAGAAAAATGAGAAATCGTTCAAGAGCTATATGATGGTCACATATATGCACGCGGAACTCTCTCCGTTACGCGAGAGCTCCCAACCCCCGCCGCGACGCTCCGGCCGCCGTCGCCGCCCTCCTGGCGGCGGCGGCGGCCCGCCCTCGCCTGCTCCTCCCTCCCCCCTCCTCCTCCCCCACGCTCCTCTCCCCCCTCCCCTTCTCCCCCTCCCCCGTTGGCCTAGGGGCCTGCAGCACCGGCTTCGCCGCGCGGCTCACGGACGAGAAGGCGGAGGCGCTGAGGGCCACGGACGGGTGCGCGCGGCTGTGCCTGGAGGTGTTCCTTCCGCTCGCCGGGCTTCCTCGGCCTCCACCTCGGCAACGAGGGCTTCTGGAGCGGCTCCGGGTTCGGTCGCCAGCCACCCGTCCTTCGGCGAACGGGCTCCTCCGTGGTGGTGGGCGTCGGCGGCCTGGGCCGGGGGACGGCCGGATCTGGGCCCCCGGCCCCCCCTTTTCTGCTGCTACTGCCACCCCCACCGTTCTCCTCCGTCGCCGGCCTGCCCGTCCTGTCCCCGGCGTCGGCGGCTTGTGTGACGGTCGGATCTGGGCCTCCGGCCTCTGATCTGGCGTGACTCCCCCTGTTCCCTCCGTTGGCCGGCCTGCCTGGCGTCCGTCTGGGCTCCGGCGTGGTCGGGGTGGGGTGCAGGACGGTTGGGCTCGTTCGGGGCGGCTGCTAAGGCTTCGGCACTCCCTCCACGGCTGCGGTGGTCATCTGCTTGGCGGCGGACGGCTGCGGCGGCCGGCTCGCCTCGTGCGCTCCCTGCATCGTGGTGATGTGGGCAGATGTTCGAGCGGTTCGCCTTCGGCGTCATGGCGGCGTGGTCGGTGTTTTGGAGCGGTCTGTGCACGAGTGGGTGGCGCTAGGCGAAAGTCGTGCCTTCTGGCCGACTATGGCGACGCCTTCGGGGCGTCGTTTTCCTCGTTGGAGGCATATGTCGTTGCGTACCCCTCCTCGGCCGACAGCGCTCGTCCCTTATGGGGTTGTTGGTTGCAAGGAACTAGGGCGCCTCGCCCGTATGGGCCGGCAACGGCGGCGCTCCCCGCGTCGCTTCCCTTCTTGAAGGCGTTGCCGCCGAAGTTCTTTCTACGCGTGGCCTGCTGCCCGTATGGTCCCTCGGGCGTCGTGCCGAGCCTTTTCGTGCTTCATGCTGCTCTCCGCTCAGGTTTGCTGGCTAGTGTTTGTTGAAGCTGCAGTTGTGCTCTTTCCGGTGGATGCTTTGCCACCGAGGTGTTCCCGGCGGATGCTTCGTCGCCGAGGTGCGTTGCTTTGCCACCAAGGATGCATCTCCGGCAGGTGGGTCGTTGAGGTTGCTGAGGTGGGGATGGATGCTTGGCCGTCGGATGGTTGCTTTGCCACTGAGGACGCGTCTCCGGTTGGGTTGGTCGTCGAGGTTGCTGAAGTGGAGACGGATGCTTGGCCGTCGGTTGGTTCGCTTTGCCACTGAGGACGCGTCTCCGGCTGGGTTGGTCGTTGAGGTTGAAGATGTGGGGACGGATGCATGGCCGTCAGTTGTCCTTTATGTTGCGGCTCCGAACACTGCTGGCTACCTAGGTGTTGAGTTGTTCTTCTTGTTTTTGGCTTAGCTGTTGGGGTTGTTAGGTGGAGGATCCCCCTCATGTTTCTTGCTTTTGTTTGTGTTCTAGGTTTCTATGGTAATCCTTGGATTACTTGCGAACTCATTGTTTCGGTTACCTGCCGTTTCTTTTGGCTCTTCTTCTTAATAAAAAACACGTGAAGTCGTGATCTCGAAATATATATATATATATATATATATATATATATATATATATATATATATATATATGCACGCGGAATCGGGAAGTAGTACTATAAGGATGGTGTTTTTTTTGGTTTTACTACATGACAGGACAATGGGTACGGACGAGGTTAAAACTGTTGTGCTTGTGCATTGCAGAAATGGTGCATCGGCCTCCGTGGATTTTTAGCACAAACAATGAAATAAATACACTCATGCATGCACATGCACGCTCAGCAGGCTAGCTAGCTAGCTAGTGCAACCACCACTGGAGTGGGGTAGTTAGATTAGCAGTTACGCACCCAGGCATAATGCATTATGTTAGTGCATGGCTGCAGATCATTTCCCACTCACTCGCAGAGCCTCGAGGCTGATCACGAAGGCGTACGTGGTCGCTCCGGCAGAATCATCGATGGATCCGCTGGCGACCACTACTCGCGTACGTACGTAGCGTCCAAAGAAAAAAAAAAGGCTAGGCTGGAACAGATCCAGGCTTGGTTTTCTCATCTCCTGCTGCTCTCTGATGACTACTGAATAAAGATAAATAATAATATGGATCGGTCCCGAGTCCGAGTTTTTGCTAGCTGGCCGGGGCAGCCACGCAAGCGGCCCCGATGACGACGAGGCCGAGCCAAGAAGAAGCTCTTGGTCGGCCATGCTCCGCAGGTCGCGCGCGCGCAGACGGGATGAGATGCGTCGATGGATCGGGGCCCCGGCCCGACGGCGGCTGCGCACCTACCGCAGCGACGCGCCGTGGTTGGACGATCAGATGGGGTCAGCAGCCCGGCCGATCGAGCCCCACCCGGACCCGATCTCGATGGCGCTCTAGCTTAGCTTCCGGTTCCGGCGGTGGCCTGGAGAGCGGGACCCCAGGCATGCAAAAGAGAGCAAGCTCGACCGCGACGGCTCGCCTAACGGAAATCGGATCGTGGTCTCCACGACAGGTGGGACCACGCGTGGTCCTCAAGACTGAGCCTCTTGGGCTTTTGTTGGCTTGGGCTAATTAAGCGGGATGGATTTGTCGAGGATATACCAGGATGAGGGCCGTCAGCGTGAGGTGTGCGCTCCATCTTTCCATTGCTTCCTTCTCTTTTTGGATATATCATATCACGAATCAAGACTCCAGTCCAATCCAAGGAACCAATAGCTGCGGGCCCGTTTGGTTCCGGCTTTTTTTTTTTTTTACCTGACTAAATCACGAACGTTCATCCGGTTCGAATCAAGCGAACGATCCGATAGCGACAGCAATTTTTATTTTAGAAATAAACAAATCCCACCACTTTCCCTATTCGGTAAGCAAGTATTTTTTTTTATTTGTTGCGCGTGTAGACGCGTTGATCTCGTTTTATTTTCACGCACGTGTACACGAACATATCGTTCTATTTTCTCTCGCACATAACTTATACAAACTAAGTTACGCAACATAACTTCAAAAGAATAAATTTAATGTGCTAAGTTATAGAACATTCTCTTTAGGTTTCATCAACATTTTCTTTTCATTTGAGAAACTATTCATTCATAACTCTATACATTACGTTAATCAACTAAGTTAATCATACATAACTCTATACAGTAAGTTAATCAAATAAGTTAGGATACATACACATAAAAGTACATATAACTCGAACAATAAGTTAACCAAAGAAGTTACATAGCATACACATGAAAAGATAGGTTACATACACAACTATATACAATAAGTTAATCAAATAAGTAGACAGTATACAAATTAAAACATAAGTTAGATACATAACTTTGTATAATAAGTTAATCAAATAACTTAGATAGCATACACATAAAAAAGACAGATTACATACATAACTCTGTATAATATAAGTTAATCAACTAAGTTATATAGCATACACACAAAACAAAAGTTAGATACTGTCGAGGGTATCAACAAGGGGTACCCTCACCAACGCGTATAACGAAACCATCCGTACATAAAACTAGCGCCTCGATTCGACGCTCCGTCCGCACGTACGCACGACCATCGACGTCCGTAACCTCGAAGACGGAAATAGCGTCGAGCGAATCAATCAGACGTCGAGCTCTGGTCAACGTCGAATACGGAACAGGCTCCCGCGAATCGGGAGGCGTCGAGCGCAAGGACGCCGCCGCCGCCTAACGCGCGCACGCGGGCCGGGGCATTAAATGCGCCTGGTGCCTCCCCACCTAACACATGGGTCACGGAGGGCGTGATAGGGAACAGGCACCTGTCCCATCGATCTTTTTGCAGCCTTCCCCACCAAACGGCCCAAGACGTGTCAGGAAGTGGGAAACAGAGATGGAGTGTCTAATCAAGACCCCCTCGAGATGGCCAAAGTCAGCGCTTCAACATCAGGACGTCGTACGGCGTCCGACCCTTGACCAGATAGAGACCCATCCAGGAGACAAGTCGGGCGTCGACTGACCACATCCCAACTGCTCCGCCGGATTTGCCGTCGGGTCGTACGAGCGTACATCAGGCAAACCAATCCAGGACGGCGTGCAGAACGGAATGCAAGGGCACGCGTAATCATCACCAGGCTATTAGGACGGGACGACTCGAGGCCATGCCGGTACGGAAGCCTCGAGTAGGTCAGCGCTCCATACTGCTATCGACTCCTATTCTGACGCCTATACATGTACCCTGGGTCTCTCCTTGGGACTATAAAAGGAGGGACTCAGGAATAGAACGGCAGGAGAGACCACGCTCACACATAGTAGAGCTCCACACTTCATACCACGCTTGTATTCACCCCTGTACAAGCACCTAGGTGCAAGATAATACAAACTCTCTCCCCCCCGCTGGACGTAGGGCCTTCTCTTGCCCGAACCAGGATAAATCTCTGTGTCTTCTTGCATCACCGTCCGGGAAAGGGAGCACGCATACAAATTTACTCGTTGGTGTGACCCCCCGGGGGGAAAACACCGACAGATACATATAACTCTGTACAATAAGTTAATCAAATAGTTTGATAGCATACACATGAAAACACAAGTTAGATATATAACTTTGTATAATAAGTTAATTAACTAAATTAGATAGCATACATATGAAAAAACAGGTTATATACATAACTTTATACAATTTATGGTCATAAGATTAAGTAAAATAGGAAGAAGAGAAAAGGTGAAAGAAGAGATCAAAATAGTGCAAATAAAATTAAATTGGTTAACATATAAAAGAATAAAAATATAAAGGAAAAATAAGAAAATATATAAAAAAGATAAAGATGAATGCACTTGTGGTAGCGCATGTTCGGTGGAGGAATAAATGTGACGCACCTACAACAGCACACATCCGTCTCGGAATCGTTCGCTCAAAGGGAAAGAATTGAACGCTCGTGGAAATGGATTTGTGCTATTTTTTTAACTTCTATCATGTGGACACTAATTATTAAATAAAATAAAAATATTATAGTACTTATTAAATTTTAACATCCCAAACTAAATACTATCTAAAGACCCTTTTCTGATGACCATTGCATGCCGCTGCTGCAGGGACAGTGGGATGCAGGTGCGATCACCCAAATTCATTTCGGCGAATGATCGCTGGGCGGAATCCAGCGGTCAATCTCACCTCCCGCAACTTTCATTTTTTTAACAAAATATATTTCCATAACTTACATTTTTTGGCATATGGTCACGACGATGCTCCGCTAGCGCTTTTACATAGTCCGAATAATCAATATCCACGAATTAAATAGATAACAAGATTTTACTACTAGCAAATCAACATGAAACTGTGTCCATCAAAATTCAAATAATTTCATGCTAGACACCATAAAATAGAGCATGATTTTAGAAGGAAAAAAACTAGTTACATAATTTTTTGAGGTCATTTTTATTATTTTTTAAGATTGAACTAGATTTTAATATTTTTCAATTGCATTATTTCGCATGTAAAAGTACTTAGATATTTTTCTAAAAAAGTATTTTATGATTTTTTTCAATATTTTTTGTAAAAAATATTTCCTGTCTATGCTGAACTTTCGACTTAGTACGATTTACCTCTCTAAGAGCAACTCCAACAGGTTGGGTATTCTTGTTATAGAGGTTATTTTAGAATTTGCATAATAAAAGATAGACTCCAACAGATGTGCTATCTAGTTTTGTAAAATAAAAAGTTGGCTATTTCTTGATTTTCGGTGGCCATATATAGCCGACCACTGACACAAGCTATATGATTTTGTAAAATAGCAAGACTGTTGTGGATCTCTTCTCTTTTAAGAAGTTTTCTACTTTACAAAATGGCTAAACAATAGAATTTGACTACTAATTTTAGCCAAGCTCTTGGAGTTGCTCTAATGTGACCTAACATCAGTAAAATCATCACTAAAAGTGCAAAAACAAACGGTTTCAAAAGTTGTGAGAGCTAAAAAAAAGTGATTTTGTAGTTAGAGAGGAAAATTGAACAACCGCAATAGTTAAGGGGGGTAATTGATTTTTTTTAATATTCTAACTAGAAAAACTGCACGACTCGTTGGAGCGGGCCAGTCAGTCCAATGGATCACTGAGAAAAGTGTAGCAAAATGGTCCTTATTGAAATAGAATTTGGTCTTTTAAAAAACATTGTTGAAATAGCAAGATGGCATTCATTATAAGAGAGTTAAGTTCAACTTTTGCTCTCGATCGTGTAGATCAAGCGTTCTCATCTCTTGCTCCACAATTTAGTAATGACCCTAATGTATAGCAAAATGAGAGTTCGTACAATTACTTTCAAATTGTAGCACTACAAATGAGTACATATGTACGCAGTAGGTTATATTAGAAATCAAATCCCACCACAGGACTATAGAAGACGCAGGCCCAGCCGCCCAGACAGAAACCATTCGGGTGAGCGCAGCGAACGAACCCTGCCACTTGATTTCCATTGTTCCATTTTGGATAATTGCACGATAGTGATCATTCACCTTGTCCATTTCTGAATCCTGATTTGTCCCCTCTCGGTGAACAAAAACACAGAATCTCATCCTTGTTTGGCCGATTGCTACTTCGCCGCTTGCCGCTTGACCTGAGGTACAAGTTCACCACTAATTGCCTAATTGCATAGGAAGGCAGCTTTAAAATCTGTACCATGTTCAGGTCGTCGTGGTCTCTGCAGACGTTTGCTAGAAACTTCAAAACTTTCACTTCTCTTGTACTGTCTCATGTGCCTGTGTTTTTTTTTTTTTGACGCAAACGGCAGGGAAGCCCCCTACCTATTTTTTTTTTCTTTTATTGCAGTATGGACACTCCTTGGATGAACTGCTGGAGACTTGCTGAGACCTGGCATCCAAGGCGGAGAACAGAAACAGATAGAACCAACCAAGACCACACACCTCAGCACACCAGATAGAAACAAGGTCCCGTGCCACGGCTTGTTGCAGCATGCCAAGCAACTCGCCTTGTAGGTGTGCCATCCCAATCCGCTGCTGCTGTCATTCCTCCAGCCAAGCAACCAACTTTGAACAGGCAGTGAGAGAGTTAATATGGAACTTTGATCGCAGTCCAAGGCCTTTTTAGGAAAGGCTACCGGCTTTACTAAAAACCCTTACACGAGTATACAAGGAACGAAACAGCTTCTAAAAAGTCGAAAACAAGCTAAAAACAGTGAAGTCGAAGCTGTTTTGAGGATACTCCCGTTACCTTGCAAATTAAAGAGTGCTACGCTTCGGTGCTTCACCACCTAATCCTCCTTTTAAGACGAACTCTAGCTAGAGCCGCGTTGCCACGCGACATATACACTGCATGCATTGCCTTTCCTCTAGAAACCATGGCCGTGTCATGCTCATGCGTTCACCTTGCCATCCTCCTCTCCTTGATCCCGGCCACCGTCGTCGCCTCACCTCGGAAGCTACGCGTATCCCCAGCCGACACGGCCGAGCTCGATGCCGGCACACCGTCGTCCCCGACCGACGCGTCAGGGCCGACCACCTTCTTCGAGGTGGACCGGCCGCTTCGGCCGCCACCGGGCAGCTCTGGCCCGTGCTCCACGCTCCTGCTCTCCAGCTCCTTCGGGTTCACCTTCACCAAGCCGCCCGCCACCGCCGCGTACTCACCGCCGCCCTGCCTGGCCGCGGCGGGCGGCACTGCCTCGGCGATCTCGCTCGCCGTCCTCGAGTGGCGCGCCACCTGCCAGGGAGTGCAGTTCGACAGGATCTTCGGCGTCTGGCTCGGCGGCGCCGAGCTGCTACGCAGCTGCACCGCGGAGCCGCGGCCGAACGGCATCGTCTGGTCCGTCTCCAAGGACATCACCAAGTACGCGTCCCTCCTCGCCGCCGGCAACTCCACCCTCGCCGTTTACCTCGGCAACCTCGTCAACAGCCAGTACACCGGCGTGTACTACGCCAACGTGACGCTCCACCTCTACTTCCGGCGCGCGCCTGCTACGAGGACGCCGCCGCCGCCGGCGACGGCACCCGCCGACCTCATCGTGCCCATGTCGAGAGGCCTGCCTCTGAACGACGGGCTTTGGTACCAGATCCAGAACGCCACCGACGTGCAGTCCACGAGCGTCACCTTGCCACCCAACACCTACCGCGCGGTTCTTGAAGTCTACGCCTCGTCCCACGGCGACGACGAGTTCTGGTACTGGTACACCAACACGCCGGGCGCCGCCAACGGCCCGTTCCGCGAGGTCACCGTTCGCGTCGACGGGGTTCTCGCTGGCGCCGCGTGGCCGTTCCCTGTCATATACACCGGCGGCATCGACCCTCTCCTGTGGCGGCCCATCACCGCCATCGGCTCGTTCAACCTCCCGACCTACGACGTCGAGCTGACGCCATTGCTGGGCAAGCTGCTGGACGGCGAGGCGCACGAGTTCGGGTTCGCGGTCACCAACGCGCTGGACATGTGGTACGTCGACGCCAACCTCCACCTCTGGCTGGACCCAGGGAGCGCGGCGACGACGGCAGGCCTCATCGCCTACGTCGCGCCGGAGTTAGTGGTGAACACGACGACGTCGATGCAGTCCGGCTCCGGCGGCGACACGACGTACCACACGACGACGGCCAGCCGCCAAATCTCGGCGACCGGATGGGTGAGGTCGTCGTACGGGAACGTCACGACGAACGCGACGCGGACGTTCACGTTCCAGAACACCAACGCCGTCATCGACGACACCGCGGAGACGGTGAACCAGACCACCGTCACGCACGCCGGCGTCGCCGTCGTCTTCGCCACGGACCACGGCACCGGCGTCGCGTGCTACTCGGTCCAGGCGCGCCAGGAGTTCCCGCTCTACCTGGACTCGGAAGCGGACCGCGTGACCGTGACGCACGGGCTGGACGAGACGACGGTGTCCTCCGGGCGGTGGTCGTCGGGGCCCCGGTACCGGTCGCTGCGCACCACGCAGAGCAGCGTGGTGAAAGAGGTGAAGGGGGGAGTGTCGTGGGGCACGCGGCAGAGGTACAGGTACGAGGCCACCGACGGGTTCGGGTGCTACCTGAGGAACGTGGCCAGCAGAGGTTACAGCATCGCGTCGGACCAGGCCAATGAGGTGTGCGCCAAGGGCGGTGGCGGGGCCCCTGCCGGCGGCAGCGTCACGGCGGCGTCCGGAGCGGACGAGGCTGGGCTGGTCCGGAACTGAACGTTGCCCGATCCTCCTGCATGATTTTCATTGAAACAAATAAATAGTCTGCCTGAGCTCTGGGTCCATGGAGACGAGTTGAGAAAAATTGGAAAATATGATTGAAAACCTAATTGTCAATCATAGCAAGATATAATGTGAGAGGAGAAAACGAAATCAAAGTACAAATAGCGTCATTAGATTGCCATGTGACCCTATCTAGTGAAGGAGGGAGGAGGGCTAGCACCCCTAGTATTCCTATGTCCACTTATCTTTAAGGTCCCATAGCTAAATATGAGTGCTCAGACAAAAAAACACTCCAACATGGCCTCTACTAAAGCTCTCAATTTGGGGTGGGCACCATATTCACCCTCCAGACCTCATTCCTATGGGACTATGGAAGAATGGGGGCTCACCAAAGGACCCTCATCCGGTTGTTCCTCACTTGCGCTCGTATGAAAATCGTGGATCTAGCGACGAACACAGTGGCTCCTCCCTCCACTGCGCTGGCCTCCTCCCTACCCTTCGAAGCGGCAGGAGACTCCTCGGGGATCTCCCTCTAGCGGTGTGTGCTCAGGGTCCTTCTTTGCCTCGAGAAGGTCAGTCACCGGTGGCCAGTAGTCGCGCGGACAAGTGACAGGTCGAGCTCCAATGGTCCAGCCATGCGAGCGCGGTTGTGAGCCTGTCTGGGATCTCCGGCGCCGCGCCAATAGGATTTGGTCGCAGCAACACGAGCAAACCCTGCCATCGCTCCGCCCCTGCACGGGCCATAGGCCACTGCCCTTACCTCCGCTGCCTATGCTCCTCCCCGTGGATCTCTGTTCCTTGTGTGTGTGTGGAGGATTGGGAAGAAAGGTTTGACCCAATGACGAGTGGATATCCATGTCTTTGTCTACTCATATGGATTTGGAGACTTTTGTTTGGGGTGTGCTGCTGGAGTTGAAACAAAATGGGGAAAAACACCCAAATCAAAAATAGGAGCCCTGATTTGGGTGCCCTACTAGAGTTGCTTTAAGCATATCCATTTGTTTGGCTTCTAAGTCTACCGCTTCAAAATCCAACCAAAGGCACCAACTTCCTCCTAGTACATTTTTTCACGGCAACTAGGGATAGGTTTTCACAAAAATTACCCACTTGCCATGAATGACGTGTGGGGTTGCGGACAACAACTTTTTCAAAACTCAAATCTATTCAACCAAACGGCTTTCAGCTTTTTCACATTTCACAAACTACAACAACTTTTTCACAGCTCACAACGACTTTTTCGGAAGCTACAGCACACTCCTTTTCCTTTGTTATTATGCTTACTTTTAAGGTTATGTGCTCTATTGTGTCCCAATAGATACGTGTAGAGATATATACACAGGAGAAGAAAGACAATACTCTTATGCTGTGCACACATCTTAATGTGTATCTATAATTACGCACTGTATGAGATCAGGTGCCCTGAGAAATATAAATAATAAAACTGTGTGACTTCAGTATATATCTAGTTTACACCAGCCTGTATAGCAGTATATTAGGACATTACAAATCGGCCGTACCTCTTATTCCAATGTATACATTTTATGATAGTCTACACTTTGCGAAAAGGGTAAATAAACCAATACACACATGTACGGTCCGTAGCTCGCTCTTTCAGTGATTCAGTGAAGCACCAAAGGACAACCATGCATATCCCTGGACAGTCAGCTCCAGTCCTAGTAGGAGCTCAGCTGCGGCGTTCCTGCAGCCACCGCCCGCTCCGCAATGCCACCGGCGGGCGATCCCTTCACGCAGGCCTCGTCGGAGTGGTCGGACACCACGTCGTTTCCATGGCTGGTCACGTTCCGGAAGTAGCAGGCGTCGGAGGCCTCGTACCTGTACGTCTGGTGCGCGTCCCACGACTCCCTGACGGTTTCCCCGTACTCGACGTCCACGACGCCGGCGCACTCCTGCGAGTTGCTCAGCGACCGGGCCCAGGACCCCGACCGGCCGGCGGCGACGCGCTCCTCGCGGAACCCCAGCCGCACCTTCGTCACCCTGCTGTACGCTTCCAAGTCGGCGTTCCCCACGTCCACCAACTTGTACAGCGTGAAGCTCTGCTGCGCCTCCTGTGAGTACAGCACGCCGCCGGCGCGGTCCGCGACGTGGGCGGCGGAGTAGGCGTCGGTGGTCTGGTTCACCTCCGGCTTCAAGTAGCTGTCGCGGAAGCGCATGGTGTTCTCGTACCCGAGCCTCTGCGTCCACGTCGCCGTGAACTTGCCGTACGACCGCGTCTGCACCCATCCGGAGGCGGAGACGTTCCGAAACGCCGTCATGTAGCCGGAGCCATCGGGCAGAGTCGCCGTGGCCGTGTCCAGCGGCGGCGCGTCGTAGCTGATCATGCCCGCCGCCGTGGCCGTGCCCCTGGGGTCCAGCCAGAGGTGGAGGTTGGCGTCGACGAACCACGTGTCAATGGCGTTGGTCACCGTGAACCTGACCTCGTGCTTCTCGCCGTCCAGGAGCTTGCCGAGAAAGGCCGTGAGCTCGATGTCGTAGGACGGGAGGTTGAACGAACCGATGCCGGTGATCGGTCGCCAGAGCATGGGGTCGATGCCGCCGGAGTAGACAACGGGGAACGGCCACACGACGCCGACCAAGTCTCCGTCGATCTGAACAACGACCTCGCGGAACGGGCCGTCGTCGGCGTTCCCGTACCAGTACTCGTCGCCGGACTGGTAGGAGAGGTACACCTCGAGAACGGCACGGTATGTGTTGGTCGGCACCGTGACGCTCGCGGTTGCGTCGTAGAAGTCGTTTAGGATCTCGAACCAGAGGCCGTCGTTCAACGGGAGGCTCCGCGATATCGGAACGACGGCGTCGGCGGGGCCCAGCCCGGGCTGCTGCTGCTGCGGCGGCGGCGGCGTGTGGCGGAAGTAGAGGTGCAGCGTGACGTTGGCGTTTAAGACGCCGTTGTACTCCTGACCGACGATGTTCCCGAGGTACACGGCGAGGGTGGTGGAGTCTCGGGCCGCGAGGAGCGACGCGTACTTGGTGACGTTCTTGGAGACCGTCCACTCGACGCCGCCGGCGCTCTGGATGGGCGGCTCAGCGGTGCAGCCGCGGAGGAGCTCGGCGCCGCCTAGCCACACGCCGAAGACGCGGCCGCACTGGTTGCCGCGGCACGTGGCGCGCCACTCGAGGACGGCGAGCGAGATCGCAGACGCGCGGCCACCGGCCGCCGTCAGGCATGGAGGCGGCGAGTAGGCAGCCGTGGCGGGGGGCTTGCCGTAGGCGTACGCGAAGGAGTGCGAGAGGAGCAGCGTAGAGCACGGGCCAGAGCTGCCCGGCGGCGGCCGGTGCGGCCGGTCCACCTGGAAGAAGATGGTCGGCTGGTCCGCCGCCGGCGAGCGCGGCGCCACAGCTTTGAGCGCGGCGACGTCAGAGGCAGAGAGACGGAGCTTGTGAGGGAGCGAAGCGATGGAGAGTGGGACAAGGGAAGCCATGAGAAAGACGAGGAGGAAGGGCACGTAGGAGCTGGCCATGGCTGCTGGTGCGTTAGGGTGGAGGAGACCGAGAGACCCCAGGTGCTTTGGCGCGCTTCTTGCAGTGGAGGGGATTTAAAAAGGGCAGTAAAGACTAAAGAGTAGAAGTGAAGTAGAGCACACTCCATTTGCAGGGACCATGTTATTCCCTGATGGAGTGATGGTAAGTTGGACTGCAAGTCATACAGCGACGCTAGGCCTTGTTAATTGAGGTAATGGGGCGTAATGATGGAGTTAAAATGTTTGATCAAGTTTGGATTGCAAGTTTAACTTACCATGGGTTAGTAAAGTTAAATGTATGATATTTATATGAAGGAGGACATTAGCAATGTTCTGTGCTTGTGTATGACTCAGATTACTACAAGGTTTACAAGAATGAGCACCAGAAATGCAGAAGCATAAGAGCATTCCGAGAAGCTAGAAAAATTGCTGAAATGCATAAAATCTGTGATTTCGCCATACAATTTTATGTCTTTAGGATCTTATTAACTAAGGAGCTTGATTCTACAATCCTAATCAATAATTTACGGCACAGGGATCTTACATCACCACCACCACATACTATACACCATCCCTGCACTTCTTCGTATGCATCCATCCATCTGGTAAAACCGGCCATGGCAGTCAGTTAGCCATGGGAGAGGCTGAGAGACGACCCAACCCAAGTGATTGACCCATTGCTCCAAAAAAAAAAAAACCCTGGTGGCTCAATAGCACAGGCTAATTTCAGTAATAGTCAGTATAAAATTATGTGATGATAGACCGGCAGCACCACAACGTTCCTTGTTGACCCTGATAGAAAAATAATATAAAGCATAGTATAATATAATACAAATTATGTGTTACTATGCATGATTTGTACGTTGTGTACCCTGATAGAAAAATAAAGAGACAAATAAGATATAAAAAATAGCAAAATTTTAATGCGAAAAGTGATGTTGCTCAGTTATTGCCTTTATTTCAGGTAACAGAACTTAGTTTTGAAAATAAAAAACCAAATATGAAAGCTTACATCAAAAGATTTGAATATAAAGATTTTAAGATGGCTCATGAATTATATGAACTAGGTGAATTCTCCGCGTGTTGCTGCGGGATTTTCTTAAAAATAAATTTATATATATATATATATATATATATATATATATATATATATATATATATATATATATATATATATATATATATATATATATATATATATATATATATATATATATATATAGCATTACTATATGATATTCAGTCTATTATGTATGTATACATATGAATTTGACTTGCATGTATTTTATTGTATTAGATCTAGTAAAAGATAATAGAGTAAAAACAAATATCTGGTTACATTGTAGAGGAATTAATTGGTGATAAAACAAATAGTGTAGTACATGACTTGTATTCTAAGAGATTAAAGATTTAAAGTATTTCACATAATATAGATGACATGGTTATTTTTTGTAATGGATATGAGATGACATGGACTTAGTGGGGAATGATGTGGACACCTTACATGAAGAGATAGAATATTTAGTGGGTCACGTAGGCCTTGTTTAGTTCCCAAAAAATTTTGTAAAATTTTTCAGATTTTCCGTGACATCGAATCTTTAGGCGTATGTATGAAGTATTAAATATAGACGAAAATAAAAACTAATTACACAGTTTGGTTGGAATTGACGAGACGAATCTTTTGAGCCTAGTTACTCCATAATTGGACAATATTTGTCAAATATAAATGAAATTGGTACTATTCACATTTTGCAAAATATTTTGCAAGTAAACAAGGCCGTGGAGAATGATGTGGACACCTTGCATGAAGAGATAATTCATCTAGTAAGGTTTAGCTTTATAAGAGTTATAGATGAGAGATATGTCACTTCGGATGTGATACAAAGGGCTTGTTTAGTTCCCAAAAAATTTTGCAAAATTTTTCAGATTCCCGTCACATTAAATCTTTAGATGTATGCATGGAGTATTAAATATAGATGAAAATAAATACTAATTGCACAGTTTGGTCGGAATTGACGAGACGAATCTTTTGAGCCTAGTTAGTCCATAGTTGGACAATATTTGTCAAATACAAACGAAAGTGCTACTATTCCTATTTTGCAAAATTTTTTGGAAGTAAACAAGGCCAAAATGAGAGTCGTATACATTCAAAAGAAATTTAGAAAGCTTAGTTTTAAATATGAATAATTTTTTTTAAAATATATATATATATATATAGTTTTTTTTACATAATTTAACTTATCATAACAACTTTTTGTACATAACACCTGCAACAAACTTTTGTTCATTACTATTAGTGGGTAAATTTATCGTAACAATTTCTCCACAACTAAATTTTCTAGCTACCCTTTTATATAATAAAATTTTATGAATAATGCAACTCATACACATAGTTTTTTATCCTTCAATGTCGGTGAAAGAAATTATATCCAGCAGAAAATTTTGCACAAGTTATTCCCAACAAACTTCTCACCTAGAAAATTTTGTTCATTGTAGCGAGAAGAAAGTTGGTTAGCTAGGTTAATATATACAATACAAAAGAAAAGAAAAATGAAAGAATGAAAAATAAAGGAATAAAAAAATGAGAGTGAAAAGTGAATGGACCTGTTGGAGCAAACGACTATGCTGATTTGGATCCGCGGGGAAGTTGTATAGTTGGCCATACAGCCCGTAGCCCGTTGGCCCGGCCCGGGCACGGCACGGCCCGACAACTACCAGGCACGGCCCGAGGCACCGGGCCGTGCCTGGGCCGCCACCGTGGCCCGTGGCACGGCTTAGGCACGGCCCGACAGCCCGGTGCTTAATGGCCCAGTAAAAAATATAGTTTTTAATTTAAAAAAAGAGAAAATGTAGGTCTGTTGGCTCATTCATCCATCCTAATTGGTCTGTTAAGAAATGTAGTCTGTTAATTCTAAACAAAAAAAGAAAATATAGGCTTGCTACTGGCCTGGCACGACCTTGGCCCGGTGGCCCGCCGTGCCTTCGGGCCGGCCCGACGGCCCGCGGGCCATACCTTGGGCCATACTCCCGGCACGAGGCACGGTGATGGCACGGCCCGGCCGGCACGACGGCACGGCGCGGCCCGGGGCAGACACGGCACGGCCCGATGGCCATGTATAGGAAGTTGCGGGCCAACCCATTCGACGTGCAGGTGATCTAATATAGGTTCGCGGGGAAAATAAACGAGCCAACCTATGTCATGCACATGATCTACGTCAACATTCACGAATAGCTCACGAACAAAAAAGAATCGACGTAATAGGAAGCGACGTCAACGTTCAGCCGAAACGAAACAGCAGTCAATTCCCGACATCCATTTTCTTTCCTTTTTTAAAAAGTGCATATGTTACTTTTTATTTTTAGACAGAACAGGAATCATTTCTATTTCTCTTTTAAGACATTCGATTCTCTATTCACTTTCTTTTGCTAGATCACCTGTTCTTTAATATTTTTTTAATTTTTTAAGGAGCATGTGCTCATAACTTATAAAACGAAATTAAAAAGCATAACTTTCATGATAAACTTAACAGTACTAACTTAGCAGTGCTTCTAGACAACATAAGTTTGAGGAATAACTCAACATTGCTAACTTAGTCGTTCTCAAAAAAGTTATACTATATAACTTATGTACATAAGTTTACTCCCACTATTTCAAATTATAAGGCATATTGACTTTTCTAAATTGAATTTACTATGTATCTAGACACAACTATATATGTATACACATAACAAATTCAATATATGTAGAAATATCAAAATATTTTATAATTTGGAATAAAGGGAGACATAATTTACACAATACAACTTATGTACATAAGTTACACAACTAATACACTAGTGTATATAGAAAGTTACACAGTTATTATACACAAACAGAAGTTATATAATACAACTTAGCAGAATAGGTTAGCAACATAACTTAGCAGAATAAGTTAGCAATATAACTTATATGTTATAAGTTAATATACATAAATTGCTACTAGAAAAATAAAAATCTTCGAAACATACAGAAGTGCGGTCTAGTTTTGTTCGCCTCGTCGCGTTGAACACAGCGGTGTAGACGGAATTAAAAATAGATACATCAGATGTCAAGCAGAAAAAAAAGTGGGAGAAGGGGGAAGGAGGGTGGGAGGCCGGCATGTATCGTTCGCTGGATATCGTTCGCTAGATCCAAAACTAGTGAACGACCGTAACAATGGAATTGTAAATAGGAAGACAGAAAGGAAGCCAGTATGGAATTGCTGGAATCGGGAAATCCACACATACATGTACGATCTTCTGTAGATCGTAGCTCGTTCTTTCAGTGATCCAATCAATCAAGCAGCAAAAAGAAAAAAAAACATCTCTGGTCACAGTCAGCTAAAGTCCCAAGAGCTCAGCCGCGGCCGCTCCTGCCGCTGCCGCCCGCTCCGCAATGCCACCGGCGGCGGCGTGCGATCCCTTCACGCAGGCCTCGTCGGAGTGGTCGGACACGACGTCGTAGCCACGGCTGGTCACGTTCCGGAAGTAGCACGCGTCGGAGGCCTCGTACCTGTACGTCTGGCGCGCGCCCCACGACTCCCGGACGCCTTCCCCGTCCTCGAAGTCCACGTCCCTGGCGCACTCCTGCGAGTTGCTCAGCGACCGGGACCAGAACCCCGACCGGCCGGCGGCGACGCGCTCCTCGCGAAACCCGAGCAGCACCTTCGTCGACGCGGTGAACGAGTCGATGTCGGTCTGGTTCACCACGCCCACGAACCTGTACAGCGCGAAGCTCTGCTGCGCCTCCTGCGCGTACAGCACGCCGCCGTGGTCCGCGACGTGGGCGGCGGAGTACGCGTCGGTGGTCTGGTTCACCTCCGGCTGAAAGAAGCTTTCGCGGAAGGTGATGGTGTTCTCGTAGCCCAGCCTCTGCGTCCACGTCGCCGTGACCTTGCCGTACGACGCCGTCTGCACCCACCCGGAGGCGGAGACGTGCCGGAACGCCGTCGTGTAGTAGAGCCCATCGTCGGGACCCTCGGGCAGAGTCGCGGTGGCCGTGTCCAGCGGCGGCGCGTCGTAGCTGATCATGCCCGCCGCCGTGGCCGTGCCCCTGGGGTCCAGCCAGAGGTGGAGGTTGGCGTCGACGAACCACGTGTCCATGGCGTTGGTCACCGTGAACGCGACCTCGTGCTTCTCGCCGTCCAGGAGCTTGCCGAGAAAGGCCGTGAGCTCGATGTCGTAGGACGGGAGGTTGAACGAGCCGATGCCGGTGATCGGTCGCCAGAGCAAGGCGTTAATGCCGCCGGTGTAGACCACGGGGAACGGCCACACGACGCCGACCAAGTCGCCGTCGATCTGAACGACGACCTCGCGGAATGGGCCGGTTTCGGCGGTGTTCCCGTACCAGAACTCGTCGTCGGAGTGGTAGGAGAGGTACACCTCGAGAACGGCACGGTACGTGTTGGCCGGCACCGTGACGCTCGCGGTTGCGACGTCCAAGTCGTTCTCGATCTCGAACCACAGGCCGTCGTTCAACGGGAGACTCCGCGATATCGGAACGACGGCGTCGGCGGGGCCCAGCCCTGGCTGCGGCGGCGGCGGCGGTGGAGAGTGGCGGAAGTAGAGGTGCAGCGTGACGTTGGCGTGGAAGACGCCGGTGTACTGCTGGTCGACGATGTTGCCGAGGTACACGGCGAGCGTGGTGGAGTCGCGGGCGGCGAGGAGCGACGCGTACTTGGTTACGTCCTTGGAGACCGTCCACTCGACGCCGCCGGCGCTCTGGATGGGCGGCTCAGCGGTGCAGCCGCGGAGGAGCTCGGCGCCGCCTAGCCACACGCCGAAGACGCGGTCGTACTGGACGCCGCGGCACGTCGCGCGCCACTCGAGGACGGCGAGCGAGATCGCGGACGCGCGGCCGCCCGCCGCCGCCAGGCATGGCGGCGGCGAGTAGGGGGCCGTGGCGGGGGGCTTGGCGTAGGTGTACGCGAAGGAGTGCGAGAGGAGCAACGTAGAGCACGGACCGAAGCTGCCCGGCGGCGGCCGGTGCGGCCGGTCCACCTCGAAGAAGACGGTCGGCTGGTCCGGCGCCGGCGGCCGCGGTGCCACAGCTTCGAGCGCGGCGACGTCGGAGGCAGAGAGACGGAGCTTGTGAGGAGGCGAAGCCAGGGAGACCGGGACAAGGGAAGCCATGAGAAAGACGAGGAGGAACGGCACGTAGGAGGTGGCCATGGCTGGTCCCTTGGGTGGAGGAGGGCGAGAGGGAGGCCGCAGGTGCTTTGGCGCGCTTCTTGCCGTGGGGGGGATTTAAAAAGGGCAGTAAAGAGTAGAAGTGAAGTAGAGCTTACTCCATTTGCAGGGACCATGTTATTCCCTGACGGAGTGACTGTAAATTGGACTGCAAGTCACACAGCGACACTTGGCCTCGCTAATTGAGGTAATGGGGGCCTAATGATGTAGTTAAATGTTTAATCAAGTTTGGATTGCAAGTTTAACGAGCCAGTATAGTTAACTAGTAATACAGACAGCTGCAGCAGGGGGATTACGATTTTTTTTTTTGAAATTGGGGGATTATGATTTGGGCCCTGTTTGGTTCCACCAACTAAATTTTAGCTAGCTAAACTTTAGTCACTTTAGTAGCTAAAGTTCCAAACACATTGACTAAAAGGAGCTTAAATAGTTTAGTTCCATTAGTCATCCAAGAGTAGCTAAAATAATTTTAGCTAGCTAAAATTTAGCAAGGGGAACAAAACAGACCCTTGGTGAACTACTAGGATGATATTTATACAAAACCGAACATTGGCTATGTTCGGTACTTGTGTAGCATACGCATTCCCAGAAGCCATAAGATCAACGCAGGAATTTAACAGGATTTTCAAATGAATTTCAGAGGAATCAGTTCAATTTCACAAGAAAAACGTCGAAACAAAATTCTCTTGTTCCAAACAGCCTGCTTGAATGCAGGTCCTACGTAGGTGTTTGATGAAGCATATTTGTAGGCTGTAGAAGTCCTCTAGGCCTATCTGAAGTGGTGGCTCGCTAGGAGGCAACTTTGCCTTGCTTTGCTTCGGAGGCTGGCTGCTCTGATTACTGAGATTCTCCTCTTTGATTGGGATGGTGCGCCAGTAACAAGCAATACTTCAGGGCCCACGCTACCATAGTTCCTAAAATCTGCGATTTTGGCATAGAATTCTACAATCCTATTCCTAACCAATATTCTACCGTACAGGGATCTTACATCACCACTAGCACATACACCATCCCCTGCATGGCTGCGTGCATCCATATGCATCAATCCATGGCTTAGGACCAGCTGGTCAAACCAGCCATGGCGATCAGTTGGCCATGGGAGAGGCCGAGAGACGAACCAAGCGATTGAACTCCAGCTCCAAACAAACCCTTGTGGCTCACAGCACAGGCTGATTCCAGTAATAATAAGCAGATAAAATTTTGTGATGATAGACTGGCAGTAACTGGACGCTGCTTGTTGCATTTCCAACTACACAGGAGCGAAAAGGTGTCAAAACAATCCTTACGAATGTCTGGTACAATGAAATGCCACTTCAAAACTAGCTCAAAATAGAAGGGCAGACAACATAAAGCAGAAACGAGATGACACAGGAACTGAATCTACTTTCTGATTTCCGATAACTTGATGTATGATACAACTCGCTCTATACAGAGGCATACACAGCCAGCTAACCTGGTTGCTCCAAGGCAAACTGGAAGGGGAAACGTGTCAAACAATCCTCTTCAGATTTTTTTTTCTCTCTAAAAATAAGAGGCATGTATGAATAGGGCATCTCTACATCTGCAACGATGCAAAAAAATTGTGGCCAAGACTGAAGACAGTTGCTAGCCATTATGAATATGGGCAGGAGAACCATCTTCAGATCAGTGAGTCGTATCGCGCTATTCAAATGAACTGTGGCGTTCTCCATATGCAGGCATGGTGTAATCCTCACTCACATGAGTAGATGAGCGTGGTGTGTGCTTGGCCACCATTAAAATGAGAGAGCTATGTATGTCAGAAAATGATCTTCTTCAAAATCAGAAGTACTATCATGATGAAGATCAGAATGACAAGGACAGTGGCACACATCACCATGCCCCCTTTCTTCTGGGTCCTCTCAGCCTGCAGAACAGATGGACCAAGATATTAGACCACAAGTGAAGCAGCTTTTCTTTATTTCAAGCAACGCTATTGAGTTCTGCAAGTGAAGCACACATGATCACCATGGAACCTCTAACATAATGCACACATCTAACAGTAATGAATACATAGCGGCGGCGGCGGCCGGGGAGAGGGGGGGGGGGGGGAATCATAAAGGCACAAGAAAGTGCCTGCAGTAACTGAAGGGTTGGTTAAAAATTTACAGCCCCAGTCACGGAAAATGACATCTTTTACAGGCATGGAAATAAAGGCAGGGTGGTATCGTTTAATGACAATCAGGATATTCCAAGATAATATACCAACTAAAAAGGTGAAATATTTTAATCGCATGACTTCCACCAACGGCAAAAAATTATGGGTACCCTGAAGGCACATATAACAAAAGACCAAATCTCTACACACCTATCATGCTATTCAAAAAAACAACCAAGCAAAAATCCTACCAGCAGCATAAAGGTTTGGTTCATCATTACTAAAGGTCCATTTTTCAGAAATGTATACAGCAGAAACATTAGTGAGGGTAAATATGGTTTGAGGATGAAACCTTTTGCAACTGTTTGTAACCCTCCTCAACTGAAGCTGCAACATTCTGTATGTTGTAGTCTATCCGATCGATGATGGTTCCCTGTTTGAAGTAAGAAATCAAGAGTCTGGTCCCAACTCGTTATCTAAAACCAATATCGACAATTAATCAGGGTTTCATATACCTGATCAATCACAAGAACTGAAAGATCCTTCATGATCTGTGCAAGTTCGTTGACTGATTCAACAACCTTCAAGCCACAAACAATAACAAACAGACTTCAGAACATGTGCTGTCAAAAAGAGAATAAAAATGCGGTTGGCAGAACCATCAGGAAAATAAATAAACACTCACCTGCTCAATTTCTCTCTCCCTTTCTCTAGTGAACGCTTCGCTTTTCTTAAGTTTTGACATCTGAACCTCAGTGAAACCCTGGTAACAAAATACAATTATGAATTACATCAATAACTTAAACTTTAAAGAACTAGCTGCACTTCTCATCATCTGTTGGACTGGATCCCAACAATTAAATTCTTAACACAATAAATTCAAATTCAGTCAAATCTATCATGCATGGATAATAAAAAAATCCTAGATTGTGCCGAAGAATTTCCTAAAACATCTTTGCAGCAGTTTTGGTTACACGCACCGACCATCTAACACTGTTAGTCCTGCATACAGGACTATACTCTGGATGGTGAATGCATGGTTGTGCTCTTATGTTTAATTGGATCAATATTGTTTGCTACAAGAAGATAAGTAAAAGAAACTTCTTGCATTTTACTCACATATATCATATACAGTATATATTATTAGTCAAGTGCCCATCTCTTACAATGGGCCTCAAATAACAATACCACAGCCTCTAATGAAACGGAGTGGACCATGCCCTTTTCAATCAGTTCAAAGTTGCTAGGCAAAAGGACCAGGTACAACCCTGGTGCTTGACATAATATATAGCTTAGTATCCAATCTTATTCTCCATTCATAATCTATTCTATGCTAACCAAAGCAATGTGTTTGCAGCCAAAAGAAAAAATGTGTGTATGTAGGGTACTAGGGTGGGAAGTGTTTTCCGTACACAGGGGTGGATATCAACCATGCTAATATAAGGTTTCAGGGAGCCATAATACAGAGTTATCCATTTCCACCGACAAATTTAATATCAGCATCCAACTCCAGCCACAGCCACAGCCACAGCATCAAAGGAGGGGGAGAACTGAGTTACCCATAACGAAAACCCGATTCAAAGACTGAATTATGGACTGTATAACTAACCCAAATAAACAAACACCGGTGCACATAAGGCAGAACTTCGTCATTATTATTTTGTCTTTTACCTGTAATTTTTTCGATTTTTCTGTTTATGCATATAGAGGGAAGCATGTCCTGTCAAGCAAATGTTTATTTCACTAGTATGGAAGTCTCACGGAGTCTCGGAGAGTGAGCAAGTGTCAAAAAAAATTGTACAAAGGAAGGGGAGAAGACACATAAAGCCTCTCCCAAACACACTCCTCTTGTTAATATCTACTATGCATTAGATTTGACATAAGTTACAATAGGCACTCATCTTGCTAATATCAAATACGCAGAGATAAAAAGAATCACCAAAATCAAGCATGTACAGACCAAGACAAAACATACCACATCGTCAAACTCATCGTCTTCAAATGTAGACTTCGTCCCATTTATATTCATTTCCAAATCAACACCATCCTGACCCTGCAAAGGTATTCGTCAAGAAAGCATATAGTCAGGGTTGGGCAAGCATTCTATCAGCACCTAATTATCTGATGACAACAACAGAAGGGAACCTCTTTTTGTTGGCGAAGCTGCTTTAAATATGATGACTGCTTTTTCCGGAACTCCATCGACAGGTTTTGCAGGTCTGTAGCAAGAGAACGCTGCACATAACAGCCAGGGATATTTTGTACGTTAAACAGGGATTAAAAAAAGAACAAACTGTCACTCTTTAACTTATAACTGCCAATGATAAATAAGGTTCTATAATCACCTGGACATTCTTGCGGACATTTGAATCCTCTGACGAATCTTTCATGGACAGCTTCTGCAGCCTCTTCTCGGACCTCTTGAGCAAGTCCGTTACCTCATGTGTGAGAACCTCAATGGCTCGCTGGTCATCTCTGCCATCGCCAAAGGATGGCATCAAGGCTTTGGCATGTGCCTTAGCCAGCTCTGCCATTTTCGTCCTTGCCCGCTGCATGTTTGCAGATATCTCTTCTGAAACATCCACCCAGGCTGGGGGTAGCCCGACTGTCACAGCGCCTCTACTGAAACACAGAAACCAAATGTCAGTGGTGCATAATATTAATTCATCATATCAACACTGAGGTGTCCAAGAAGTGACACATCAATGAAAGTAGTTAACCTTCGCAACCCACCATTACAGCTTACTGCCTAAGCCACTGATCACTGACCAACATGCTATAACAAGTCTTCCATTTGCTCGATCTAGTGGTGGAAATTCCCATCCCCAGTAAGGCTGCACAGGTCGTTGCCTCATAGTAATTAGCAAATACGCAAAGGCTTGACTAGATCAGACAAGCTAATGGGTGAGTCTAGTGATCTGCAATTCAACCAACTCATTTGAGTCACCGGGTCAATTAGCCCACTCTACTCGCTAGCATGGTCAAATGCCTCTCGATCTAGCTGAGAAACTCCCATCTCGCAAGCCCGCGTCGCAGCTAGCTAACTCTAGTGATCCCCGAACGGCAGAGAGACCAGACGAGATGCGAGGGGGGGTGTTGGGAGTTGGAGGTGGTGGCACCTGGAGCCAGAGGGGTCCTCGGTGCTGAGGGGCGCGTAGGGGCGGTCGGAGCGCAGAAGCGAGGCCATCTCGATCACCGGCCCTCCCCCGCCCGCGCCCCCGCCCGCGCCGGACGACGACGACGGCGCCCCCGACGGCGCGCGGACGTGCCGCAGCGCGTCGCGGTACTTGCGGTAGAGCGGCGTCCGATTCCGCGTCGCCATGCCGCAGGCGCGAGGGGCCGAGCGCGGGCTCGGGCGCGTGAGATCTCGACGGCGAAGGCGTTGTTGATGTGGGGGCTCGGAGACGAGGAGGAATTGGAGTTGGTGCGCGACGCCGTGGGGGAGGACACGATGCACGCACACGGACACGGTACGAGTTGAGGACTTCGTCTCCCTTCACCACCAAGGAAGCAACGGCGCAATGGAATGCGCGTATTGGGCTGTTCATTATCAAAAAAAAATTATTGGGCTGTTTATTTGGGCCTTACCAGATTCAGCTGGATTGTGCACTTTAGCTGGTGAGAATTGGTATGGGCCGTGATTGCGCATTGCTTGCTGGCCTGCTGCAACAATTGCATGCAAAGCTTGCACGGTTCCTTTGCCTCTCACATGCTTTTGTGGGCTGGGCACCTCCGTAGCTCAATCCTGTCGAGAAATCGGTTTGGGCCACAGAATCGTCTCCTCAGAACTGAATTTTTAGACGCGAGCAGGGAGCTGCACACTCTGGCTAAACTTGTCGTTCAGGACAAGATTTGGTCAAATCTTGTTAAAACTAATGGCATCGTGTATTCGTAAAGGTGAGTGTGTATTTAGACATCTATGTTATACTGTGTAATTTTTTTTTAAAAAAAACTATTGTATTATTTTAGTTTATATGTCGCATGTCTATATTTCCATTCAAAGTACTTATAACATTCACGATGAAAGGAATGCAAAGCTCAGGGCAACTCCAACCAAACCCTTAAATTTGCCCCTTAGGCTGTCTCCAACGGGAGACTCATTTGGGAACCCAAACCTAAAATGTGTCTCCAACACAATACCTATAGCCTCCAACAGTAGCCTCCAACAGAGTACGCATATAGAAGACCCATTTTGGATATCAGGAGAGGCATAACCCAAATTTGGGTATCCTCTCTTCTCGAGACTCATTTGCAGAGAGTGTTGTCTTTTAGGTCTTGTTGTTGGAGAAGGCTAAAAATAGGTATGATTTTGGGTGATGATTGTTGGAGATAGTCTTATTCCTTTAAACGAGACTCTCTCATCCATATTTTATCCCCTACTTCTGTGCGTATTTTAACTGATCTTCTAAATTTTTTCCTACTTTTATCTCGTATTATCATGGGTTTTATTGGTCGATCCTACTTATGAGTCGGAAGAGAGAAAGGAAGATGATGAGGGATGATAAGAGACTCCTTTATCTAAGGATTCAAGAGAGAGAAATGATGAGAGTCCATCATCCATTAGGACTTGAATAAGAGATCAGTTGGAGAAGTTTTTGATGCACCTGAGGTCTTAAAATAGAGAATGAGGGAGTTTGGTTGAAGTTGTCCCCAATGCGTTTTGTTATCTTTTGACAGCTCGTTTGACTGATTCTATAAGAAAACAAATACTAGTATGTTCATTTGTTTTCAGAACTGATCTGGTGCTGCCCCGGGCGTTTGGATGCGTACGCCGAGTCGCCGACGAAGATATTTGCGCCGGGGGCAGGGACGGCCAACTGCAATGTGCGGCGAGCTGGCGTTCGATCTCGTTGGATGGCGCTGGCGCTGCAATTGGATCGGGATTCGTTTCGGGGCACCCCATGTGTGGCGTCGTCCTCAGCCTTCGGCCCCTTCACCAACCATATGCAGCCTCGTCCTGTTGTCTCATTCGCTCACCAAGCTGCCCCGAGTGGAGCGCAGCAACTGCAGGTGCTCCTGGCCCGGCCGTACTGCACTGGACTGGCACCCTACGTCCCATGAGAAACCCCTATCTTTTCACGCTCCCCCTCTTTTTTGACTGCGGACGACTGTGACCAGTACGTGACCGTGCATGTGCACTATTCTTGCAGCCACAGTCGTACGTAGTACTGCCGCGGCCTAGCCCTAGGCCCTAGCTTCACAGTTGAGTGTCAGTGACTGCCTGTCCCTTGTGTTGCAGTTTGACTGCTGTGGCAGGATCGGACACGCACATCGGCACATCCGCCCCTGCGGGCTGCGGCTGATGAATTGAAACCGAGACCAGTGAAGTGGAGTTCAACCGAAGCATAGCTCCAGGTGTGCACTCGCGGTCGTGACGCGAGCATGGTACGCACTGATGGCGCAGCCTTGCTGTAAGGGCCTGTTTATTGGAGATGAAAATTTTTTGAGTGTCACATCGGAGGCCATCTTCTCACTGATGGCGCAGCCTTGCTGTAAGCTCCAACTAATGGCACTCAACTCAACTACGCTTGCAGCGACCGTAGGCCATCTTCTCACGGGTTGCCCGATCCTTTTTCGCTTCAGGCCTGTTTAGTTACTCACCTAAAAAATTTTCATCCATCTCATCCAATCTTTGGACACATGCATGGAACATTAGATATAGAAAAAAAATAAACTAATTACACAGTTTGGTTGAAAATCACGAGACGAATCTTTTAAGTCTAGTTACTTTATGATTAGTCTTAAGTGCTACAGTAACCCACATGTGCTAATGATAGATTAATTATACTTAATAGATTTGTCTTGCAGTTTCCTGACGAGCTATGTAATTTATTTTTTTATTAGTTTCTAAAAATCTTTCTCGACATTCTTCCGACACATCCGATGTGACACCCAAAAAAAATTTTCATCCTCAATCTAAACAGGGCCAGACGTGTGAGCTCCATTACTCCCAACTTTCTTCGATCCATTCCATCAGGTATAGGGCCCGGGATGGTAATTCCGCAGGCGAAAGTTTAAAATCGATACACATCCGAGTTCGACTCGACGTACGCAGTTGTTCACACGGAGGCCGCCGCGCGTCGCGATGGCGGCAGCTTCGGCCTTCGGCCTTCGGACAGGGGCGAGGTGGCCCATTTTGTCGTGTGCGGTCACGGTCAGAGTCCCGGAGCCCCTTGAGCTCACCAATGCATAGCATAGCGATGCGCGAACCACGGTTGCATTGCATCAGGAACATGAGAACAGTTAGCGATGCGCGCGAACCAAACGAAACTATGAGCCTGGCGCGTGCTGCGTGGTTGGCTTAGCTGGTCAACCCTGGCTGTCACAGGGATGGACCAGCAGGATTAACTATATAGCGGCACTAAACTAATGACGGCGGTTCGGTCGGTCGAGCAAGACAAACAGAGGGACATGAGGACAAGCAGCGGAGGAGGGATGAAAACAATTTGGACCCGTACGTGGTGTGGGGAAAGGAAAGCGCCCATAATTTCCAAAGGACGGCGGCACGCGGCAGCTTTTCGCGTGGTCCCAGTCCCAGAGCCGCGCGCTGCGATTGCATTGCCTATTTGCATGCGCCCACAGGCCACCGAGGCCGATCGATCCATCCATCCGCGGTGGACTCTGGACTCGGATGTGCGCAGCCTCGTCTCGTCTCGTCTCGTCTGCTGGCTGGGCCTGGGCGGCGATGCCCGGTGGAGCTTGTGGTGGTGGCTGGCAAGTGGTAACGTGGCGGTTGATCAAGAAGAGTGAGGTTCGGAACTGGAGTAGCTCCAAGGGCAAGCTACTAGTCCCAGCGTGTCAGTGTGAACCTGAAAAAACAGGGCAATGCTCTTGTGCTCGTGACCATGGCAAAAAGAAGCCGTAAAAGTACAACTGCCAGTAGTCACTGGGGTGTCTGGGCCCTGGTGGTTAGTTATAAGTATATACAGCTTCTTTCTCTTTTCTTTGAAAATAATGGCAAAGTTGCGGACATCATCTCAAAAGTCATGATTGAAAATACTAATTTATTACAAAAAAAAAACACTATTAGATGACAAAAAAAAATACGTTTTATAAGACAAGCGAACCGGCTCTAGAATGAACGGTACTGCTAGTGCTTGGACCTCTACCTGTGACGTCTGACAACATAAACAGTAACCCGTTTTTATTGGCGATGGACCATGTGTAAACCTGAAGCAATGCAAGCTGGATCATTTTCACTCGACACAGGCCTCTGCCTGGCTGGCTGGCTGCTCCCCCTCGTCGTATTACTGATAAGTGATTACTGAAAGCTAGCAGCAGCCAGCAAAAGCCATGTACAGTGTAGGTATATGCTGGAAATGAGCTAGCCAACTACCTTTCTCAACCCAGATTACACCAAGCAAAGAGGATTAAACACAAACAATCAAACATCATCAGAACATGGAGAAAAGAGAGAGAGAAATTGCTGGCCATTGACAAAACGCTGAACACCACTCCTAGCAACAGACCACGTCATGCCATTATTCTACTAGGGCCTTGTTTAGTTCACCCAAAAAACAAAAAGTTTTCAAGATTCTCCGTCACATCGAATCTTGCGGCACATGCATGAAACATTAAATATAGACGAAAGCAAAAACTAATTACACAGTTTAACTGGAAATCGCGAGACGAATCTTTTGATCCTAGTTAGTCTATAATTGGATAATATTTATCACAAACAAACGAAAATGCTACAGTAATAAAATCCGAAATCTTTTTGGAACTAAACAAGGCCGAGTAGTAGAAAAGAGCAACAGATCCAAGTGTAGTAGTACCACTCATTTGTTCCCGTGTACCCCACACGCGAGAAATGCGACACACCTACCCCGTCCCGTCCGGCGGCAGCCTCGCTCCTTCGCAGTAGTACATTTCCTCGGCCTCTCCTGTCCACCACTGAATCCCGGTGACGTCACCGATTTTATTCTGCTTTAGGCCTTGTTTAGTTCTAAATTTTTTGGCAAAATGAGCACTGTAGCAATTTCGTTTGTATTTGACAAATATTGTTCAATCATGGACTAACTAGGCTCAAAAGATTCGTCTCGTCAATTCCGACCAAACTGTGCAATTAGTTTTTATTTTTATCTATATTTAATACTCCATGCATACGTCTAAAGATTCGATGTGACGGAGAATTTGAAAAATTTTGCAAAATTTTTTAGAACTAAACAAGGCCTTACCCCGCGCTGCCCCACCAGAAAATGATGCCGCTGGAAAAGTTACTGATGATGATCGTGCTCGCAAGTGGCACGGCTCATGGGTGTTTCACATTCACTGGTTCTGTGTGACCCGATAGCTAATATAGTTAGCTGCTAAAATTAGTGTCAATGCATTAAACATCCTAACTAATAGCCTAATTACTAGTTCAAATTAATTCCAAATTATAAGATATTTTTGGCTTTATTCTAAAACTATTGATTTTACTTTATATCTAAACATAAATGAATTAATGTATCTCGAAGTATCGTAAATGTAATTTTAATTTTGAAAAATATGTATTTATTACATACAATAAAAATTTAAAGGAATAATACCTCCGTCCCAAAAATATATAGAGTTTTACTACAGGACAGTACCGGTTTAAAGTAACTGCAGTTCAATTAGTTACATATAAAAATCAACATTTATGATATCAAAAAATATTAGGAATTTTCTTGGTATACGTATTTAGACGAAGTTAATATCTTTGCGTACATGTTTCTTCAAATTTTAGATACTACTCCCTCCATTCTCTTTTACAAGACACACACATTTCAAGATTCAAACTTTAAAATCTTTAACTAATAATTTGACTAATATCTTTTAATTATTATAACACAAAGTTAATGTGGTTAGATTTTGTAATCAAATGTATTCTCCAAATATCATAAGTTTATGCTCCCTCCATATAGGATTTAGATGTCATTTAGGACAACGACACGGTCTCCAAAACACAACTTTGATCTCTTGTTTTTATAAAAATATTTAGGGAAAATAATATATGTATACTTTTATGAAAATATTTTTCAAGACACATATATTCATATAATTTTCAAATTTGTAAACTCAATAATTTAAACGTTATTTTAATGATTTATATTTTCAATGTTTGACCCAAACGTTGTCCAAAACGACATATAAATCCTATATGGAAGGAGTAAGTATGAACAAAATAATATATATAAACAAATGAACAAAGTATAGTTTGAGAAACTATGTATTTTATAGAAGAGAATGGAGGGAGTGTGTATAACAAACAAATCTTTTACTAGTGGGGTTTTTTTGGGTTAGCGACAAACAATTACTACTAGGTGTCTAGATGAAACGGACCCTTCTAATATTTTGGACCAGGACTTTATTTTGGCGACAAGCCATGGCGCCACAGGAACAGAGAATCCGTGCAGGGGCATTCAAAGCGAAGGGAGCAACGGTCCATCTCCAGCTATGTCTGCTGCGTGCCACGGGCCACTGCGACTCCATCTTCCATCTACCTGCCGCTGCATATGCGAACATCCGAAACTGAATTCGCTGTCCTGTGTTCAGTTGGAACCATGTAGTATGTATGCATGGTCCCGTTCGGTTTCTGTAAAAAACTCTTGCCAGTAGAGATCACACTCTTGCTTGCAAGCTCCACCATGGATGTGCATGTCCGCTTCCGCCATCAGCCTTTGGCGTCCTCCGCTGGCGTGAGAACTCGTGGCTACCTACTATGGCCTTGGATCATTGTTTGTATGGCCGTGTCAACCTGTAAGGGTGCTCTATCAAACATGGTTTGGTACATCTGATACCTATAAATTTATTTACTCCCTCACTCAAAATAATTACACATATCCTATCGAGAAAAGTTAGATTTAACTAGATGTATATTAGAAAATATACGTATTTTTAAGTAAATTTATTATAAAAATATATTTTACGATCCATCAGATGTACTTATTATGCATCATTAAAAATATTAGTACCATTATATACATACCTAACCAAACTTTTAAAAAGAAACAATTTCTCAAAGAAAGCCCAGCGTGTTCCCTTTTAGATTACATTTCATTACACCATGGGATGATTAAGCTAGCTAGAACTGGAACCACTACCACCCGCTCTGCCGCCATCATCATTGGTTATGCCGGACCTCAAGTACAAAAGCGCTCACGTAAACACTTGACCCAATAATTAGATCTACTAGCCTAAGATCCCCGACCTCCCAAAGGACGTCTCAAAAGAATCGCAGGTTGGTTACCGACCTGCAATGATTTAGCAAGCGCTGTAACACAAACATCGTACACTTTATTTTTTCCTCACATAATAATTTGAAAAAAAAAAAGAAGAAACAACAACAATCCTGTGAGTAAGCATCATCTCAAGTGATTTCTGTCCCCAGTTCCACCCCGTAACATTTTCGCTCGAGAGTCGAGACAGCGCAGTTGACATGACCAGCCCACCACCAAACACTAGCGCAGATCGCATGCCCCAAGATTTGATTCTCCGTTGAGGTCCAAAAGTCCACGGTGACTCTGCGCTGCGCCCAGCCCGATCGCCACGGGGACACAGCACGGACGGCCGGCAGAAACCGCGGCCTGACCCGGCGGACGCGGACCCTGACTGGAACCGCAACAGCAAGCAAAACAGCCGCCGCACCAGCGCACGCACACGAACGCACCCGACCCACCTGCGGCGCTGGACCCGAGTGGATGTGGATGTGGATGTGGACGGGAGGCCGGAGGGAGCCGCAGCCGCCCGCACGACAGAGAGCACAGGCGGCCGCGCCCGCCCGCTCCTACCACCACACCGCACCGCCACTTACCCCTCGTGCCGCCGCGCTGCCTTTTCCTCCCCGCGTCCCTTTCGTCCCGCACCTTGTCGGAGACCGACGCGCCCCCCATCTCCGCCCTCCGCTCCTCCTCCTCCCCTCCCGTCCCCTCCCGCTCTCCAGTCCACCTCACGCTCACACTCCCTCAGCCGCCATCCTACTGCCTTCCCTCCTCCTCATCTTCCTTGCGGGGGCGGCAACCAGGCCACAGGCGGCAGACTGACGCCGCGCACCTGCTCCCACTCCCGCTCACGCTCCTCCCACCGCGCCACCAAAATAAAAGTAGCCGTTGCGGCGTCGCGTCGGCGAGCACAGCACAGCGGCTCGGCTGCATGAGGGGGCGGCTGCGGAGGCCGTGACGAGGAGGCGGAGAACGATGCCGCTGGTCAGGTTCGAGGTGCGGAATGAGGTGGGGCTGGGGGACCCCGGCCTCTACGGCGGCGGAGCCGCTGCAGCCGGGGCCGCCGCCGTGGCGGGGAACAGGGGAGCCACTGCCTCCGCCGCCGCCGCGGGGGAAGAGGAGCCCAAGGCGCTGCTCGAGGGCGTCGCCGTCGCGGGGCTCGTCGGGATCCTGCGCCAGCTCGGAGATCTCGCGGAGTAAGGCCCTGCTCCCTCGCTCCCTCGTCCTGCCCGGTTTATGCGTGCTTCGAGCTGGCGGCCGTGCGCCTCTGTGGTCTGGTTCCCGGCGGCTGGGATCTACTGCGCTACGTGTCTAGCGGCTCCCGGCGGGGACTTCGGCACTGGTTGGGGTGTTTGGTTTCGGCCTGTGGTTTGGAGTTGTATGAAGTAGTGGGATCTGCGGCATCTGCCGTTGTGGTGGTTGAATTTGCTTATCGAATGAGCGCAGCGCAGTGCTGTGCCATAGGAATGGGAATCGTTAGAGCAGTGCTTCTGTGTGCCAGCTATTGAAGGAATTGAATGTCCTTTTGTAGCAGCAGTGGCGGTGTTCGGGTTTTGTGCTTTCTGAGATCTAGTGCTAGGTTTGGATTGGATAGGATAGTGCAATTCAGGTTTTTGGAGCGGAACAGCTATATCTGCTGGGATCATTCAGGCGGTTTTTGGCCGCATTCGCTCGGTAGAGGAGGCATGCTTAGCCGAACTAGTGCTAATTGATTGTGTGCGCCGGGTGTGATGTGGAGGTCTTAGGTAAGATCTTGTCTTACCTTAGAATTTATGTTTGCGGAAAGTCTCTTTTTAATCTTATATATGAAACAACCAGTGATTTCCGAAAAGGCTCTGTTTTAGATTGCTTAGTGGCTGACTGGATGCATTTTGGCTGACTTGATGTTGTTAAATGTTTGTCTTGAGGGTTCTTTGCTAATTTTGGCTGGAGAATCTCCATGGGTTCTGGTAATTGCCGTTTCTTGCTAGGGAAAAACCGTTGCCACTCTGAGGGGTTTGTTTGTCTGTTAATGCTTCTATAATTTTTCCCGTTTTATAAGTGCTCTGCGCAGTTTTAGTTACGTACCGTGTTTCTTGATATGCTAATAAATTTTTCATAAATAGTATTTGGTGAAATTGATGTGCTGCTTTGGTTATACCAGATTTGCGGCTGATGTTTTCCATGATCTACACGAGCAAGTTATAGCTACGTCTGCCAGGGGTCGTAAGGTGCTGACTCGAGTACAGAACATTGAAGCAGCACTTCCATCTCTTGAAAAAGCTGTGAAGAATCAGAAGAGTCACATACATTTTGCCTATGTTCCGGGTAATTTTTTATTTACTTCATCGATGTCTAAAAGTACCCCGATCATGAGAGTCCATCCTAATAATTGAACGCCTCTCTTGTCCATCTTGAATTTTTTGATATCAAGATTATCTTGCAATCTTACTGAATTTACTGATAAAACACAGGCTCTGATTGGCACACTCAGCTTCAAAATGAGCAAAATCACCTGCTAGCGAGTGATCTGCCTCGTTTTATGATGGATTCCTATGAAGAATGCCGAGATCCACCACGGCTTTACCTTCTCGATAAGTAAGTGCGGGAACTTTCCTTAATAAACATTTTTTGGTATCTAAATTACTGCCTTCCAGATTTGATACTGCTGGCGCGGGGGCTTGTGTAAAGAGATATTCTGATCCATCCTATTTCAAGAAAGCATGGGATATGACGAGAGCAGACAAAACTGCTAATCTACAAAGAGAAAAGAGATCGCAGAAAATTAAGGTTATATTTTTCATTCTCACTTTCTGAAGTTGATATCAGTGCTTAGTAATCTTTTGTCATGTTTGAAACTTGCCAAAAGACTTAATAGAGCTTATGAACTTATACAGAGAAAAGGATCACGACTAAGGGAGCCATATCATGGGCAAGCCACATCTAGGCATAGGGGCACTGAATTTCAGCGATCACTTACTGCTGGCCAACTTGTTAACAGGTGTTGCACATTCCATACTTTAAGATACAATAATCGTGTATCCAGTATTCCAGTTCATCTTCTATGGTTGTTCCCTTTTTATATTTGAATGGCCTATCCAGAACCACATTGTTAATAGTTTATTTTCCAGCAGGCAGTTTGCATCTCCCAGCAACGATGGTCAGAGCATCTCAGAGCATAGGTCTACACCTGACGCAAGATCTAATCCTGACAATATAAGCAGATCTTCTTCTCTTAGTTCGAAGACACAACTGAGTTCAGTAGAACAAGCTTTTGATGCAAAACCTTCTGCAGTTCCTCACGAGAATGGCCATGGCAAGTCATTGGATACTAAGTTGCAAAAGCCTGGTGGTCTGCCTTCACGCATACTACTTAATGGCACCAGCGTGGATGATCATAGTGACTATTTGAAGCATTGTTCCCAGGCAGGTGATATGGTTCCTAGATCACCTCATGTTAAATGGGATGAAAAGGCTGCAATTATCATGTCTACAAGTTCTGTCTACTGTGACGATATTGTTATGGATAAGGCTGAAGATGCAGAACCTACATGTATTAGCTCTGTGCAGAAAGAAACTGGCCATAAGGTAATGGATGCCTTGGAGCAGCAAGATGCCTTACTTAAAAAGACAAAATCACTGTTAGTGCCATCAGTCTTGAACCACCATGATGACATTCCAGGAGAAGCCGACAACTACATGGATGCACTTAATACACTTGAATCTGAGACAGAAACTGAATCTGAATTTCAAACTAAGAATCAAGGGGTGCCAGCACCTTCCTTCAATGCTGAAGCACCTCAAGTGGGGGCAATTGATAATATTGTTCCACAGTGTCCCGATTCCTATGTTGCTGATTTTACTGACACATGTCAAGAATCTGGTATTCTTTGTGCTTCAGAAAGAGCAATTGATTTTCCCAGTTTGTCAAATGCAGATTCTCTTGAGGTCTCACAACTAGAAGTTTCAGACTATACATCTGTAAGTCCCTATAGAGAGTCATCTGTCACCACTAATATCCATGAGAGTGGTGCAGAGGGTGCTCGCGAAGATCCTTGTGAGATTATAGAGCCTCTGCAGGTCCATTCAGCCATACTTCCCAATGATGGATCCCCTGTTTGCAATGAAATACCCAAGAGTAAGCCAGACGATGATCTTGGGTACTTTCCCGAGATTCCTCAACCAGGTTTCTCCACCTGTTTGGTTATTCCGTCCAATAAAGAGTCTGCTGTTGCCAACGAAAACCTTGAAAGTGATGCAGAAAGTGTTGGTGATCTTATTGATGGCAATAATTTTGTATCAGGACCTAACATTGCCAACATGGTAGTTGATGAGGTGGGTTTCAAGATGGCACCTGCTGATAAAAGTTCACCTGGTGATCACTCTGATGACTCATGTGTTATTCCTGAAAGTAGGACTCAGGATTATGCTGGAAAGAGCCATGAGGGAGTTGGTGATTGTGGTGTGATTGGAGTGTCTGAATTATGTAGTGAGCCTCTTAACAAATCATCAGGTAATATATGTGCAACTCAAGATGTTCCTACAAATACGTCTACTATGTCTGCTGGTGCCAGTGAAGTGTCTAGTTCGTGGAGTGAGCCTGCAACTCAAGGTGTTCCTGCAAATGCCTCTACCACGTCTACTGTTGTACCATCTGTTAAACTCTGGACAAATGCTGGGCTCTTTGGACTTGAACCATCTAAACCTCCAGTATTTGGTGCCCAAGATGGTCCAAGGGAGGATACTCCACCTGGTTTTAAAGAAGCTCAACCAGTCCATTCAACTGAATTCACAGAACTGCACTGTTCAAAGCCGACTGAATCAGCAGTTGTAGATGTTCCAAATGGAAACACGACAATTACCAGCAGCTTTGTGGAAAAGCTTGTTGGTATCCGTCCTGGTTCTGCAAACCTCAATAGCTCAGGGGCCAATCAATCAGCAGCCAGAATACCCGATCCAATTCATAGTCATGCAGATGGGCACTCAGATTTTTCCTCATCCTTTGAGCACAATAACATGTCTGGCAAACATACTTCAATAAGTGAGCTTCTAGAATCTGAAGGAAGTGCTGAAACTGGCACCGGAATATACTCAACTGACATGAGTAATAACGTGCATATGGTGTCTGCATCAAGCTTTTCAAGCATTGCACAAAGATTTCTTGCTAATACACTTCAGAGAAGAACTTCTTCCAAATATACTGATCTTCCTATGTCATCTGAGAGGGCGAATGCTGATACAAGTGCAAAAGATGAATCTACTATAAATCCTGTTGAAACGGTATTTGCAGAGGAAACTAAGTTTGAGAACAAAACAGAAAATGGAATGGATGGATTAACCAAATCATCAATCTTTTCTAGCCGCCATTACTCTGAGAAATCGTCTCCACCACTTGAGTACATGAAAATATCTTTTCACCCTATGAGTGCATTTGAGACGTCAAAGCTGAACCTAGATTTCTGTGATGGCAATCTTCATGAAATTTCTGATGATATGATGTTACCAACATTTCAGTTACTTTCAGAGTCTTCCATTCCACAGCCAGGCAGTGGTTCTGAGTCTGAAGATGACACTTTTGGTAGGTCATATAGTTATTCTTCATATGATGATCTGAGTCCACGACTATATTCAAACTCTGAGGCGTGGGATCAAGAAGATGGAGTTGGGCTGGAGGAACATGAGTTGTATGATGATTCAAATCCGATAGGATCCTCAACAGCACCTTTATCTAGCTACATGGGATTCGAGCAGATGAACTTATCTGGCATGAAGTCAGATGATTCACTTGCAAATGTTGGGGATCAGAATGTAATAGGCACTTTAGAATCCTCCTGTACTGTTGAAGAACTTCCAAACTTTGACACATTGATGTCCAGAAGCGATGATCAAAATGGTGAAACCTCCATTCCACATAATCCGGTGAATTTGCTACCAGATGAAGATCAGTTGCCACCACCACCTCCTCTTCCCCCAATGCAGTGGAGGATGACAAGACAAACAACTTCACTAGAAGAGGAAACATGCATTACAGCTAAAGATATGCTTAGGAAAACTTCAAGCCTACCACATATACACACCTCTGCCCAGGAAGAACACCTTCCTCCAACTGCACCACTGGATCTACAAGGCAATGCTAAGGAAGTGGTATGGAGTGTTTATTTGGTTGATCCTGTTCGAATACTTGCGGTGACAAATAATTACTGCTGTTATATATCGTTAATGAAATTATCTACTTGGTATATGTAGGATGTCCAGAAAACTGGTGGAGTAAGAGAAATTACTAATCCTCCTAGTATCATTGATATAAAGTCAAGTTTGCTTCAGCAGATCAGGGATAAGGTTTGTTCTGCTCTTTCAATTGAAAAAAACCTATGTTATTCTTTATGATTTTATAGTGCTATTTTACTTTTACTATAAAAAAGCACTCCCTCTGTTCCAGATTATAAAATGTTTTGGCTTTTCTAGATTCATTGATTTTACAATGTATCTAGACATAAGTACATATCTAGATGCATAGCAAAATCTATGCATCTAGAAATGCCAAAACATCTTATAATTTGGAACGGAGGGAGTAGCTTACAAGAAACAAATGTGGCATCTTTTGGATCTGAGAGATCTCACTTTTTTTTATAAAAGAATATTCATATAGCTGTTGAATTGACCCAAAAGGATAACAAAATGGGATGCTTACCGTGAATTTGATGAACTGTGATTCAAAAAAGCTATCTGACCCACAACACGGTTTCTCACAGGCTAACCATGTCCAGCTTCCTGTGGCCATTTATTTTGTCAACTAAAACAAATACAAGTCCCAGTAATGGCCAGTTGATTCTTGAAGTTAGGAACCTCATTACCAATTTATAGTTTCTGATAGTTGCATAATATTTATGATTATTTTGTTCATTTTGCCTAATGAATTATCACAGACAGAACAGCTGAAGCTTAATAATGGACATGAAAGGTCAAAAAAAGCAGTAGGCGGTGACATTAAAAGCTTGGACGAGAGGGAGGAGTTGCTTCAGCAAATCAGGAGCAAGGTATCTTGAATATGTAGATCGTTGTACTTGCTAACAGTCTGTTGAACTCTACCTCGTCAGCATGATATGATGCTACTTTAAGAGCAGAAACCCTCCATGTAAGGCTTAGCTAACTGGTCAATATGTTTGTGTTATGCAGACCTTCAATTTAAGACGAACAAATGCATCTAAGACAGATGGCTCATCACAATCTACAGCCAATTCCAACGTTGTAGCAATTTTGGAGAAAGCAAATGCTATCCGGCAGGTTAGTACTGTGCTTATTTCCCTTCACATTACCTTCTGTGCTACTCTAGTTTCCTCATGATTTCTTCTATCAGGCTGTGGCCAGTGATGGTGGCGATGATGATACATGGAGTGATATATGACCACCTAACTGCAGACGTGCATTGTAGTCTTTTCCTGTATATTCAACTATTACAAGATGAAGTGAGAAAAATGTGAATAACATCTTTTTCTTCATTGTAATTAGGTTTTGCAGGTCTTGTTCTGTACCTTTCTTAGTTCATATTAGTGTATTCTACCGTAGGTCTCTATGGTTGTGGAAATGGCAGACCATTTTCCACATTATGTAAATGTGTCTTTATTATTTATTTATGATAGTGAGAACAGCTGATAAAAATAAGCATACTAATCTATCTTTTTATCATTGTATTGATTTTTTTTACAATGATAATAAGATGGAGCATGATGTTGCAACAAGTTGTCCTTTTAGCTGCCATCAATGAGTGCAATAATTCTGAAACGATAGGTCTCATTTGCATTACCCTGCTAACTGATGTTTTTCTTCGGAGATTTCTTTATTCCACAATTTGCGATATACTAGGCATTTATTTACTGCATTTGCTGCTTTAGGTTTACTAGTAAACTTGAGGCAGATAAAATTGCAGTGATCACTTGATGTTAATTACTATTACAGTGGTACCACGTAGTTTATTCGGTATAATTGCCATGATCATTTGTTCCTCCTCGTGCTGTTGTAAACTTGTACTACCAAGATTGCCGGCTGGACAGTCATGCCAAGGAGGTTATATCACATCCGTCTAGCTAGTAGAAGCTGAAACTACTAGTTTTGGCTTTTGCTCCATACCAGAGTATTTGAGTGGCATGATCTGAATTGTGAATAAGCATGAAAGTTAGGGCTTTAGGCTACTTCTCCCTCTTGGAAGCACTATTCTGAAAACGGGTAGATACGGGGGTTTATGTAGATTAATTTTTGTAAAATCAAACATTATTACCTCAAAATTATCCCCCCTCCCCTCTTTTTTGTGTAAAGATTAGCCTATCTGCTATTGGATTTATGTGTTGATTCAGCATAATCCCGGTTATCACTGGATTTACATATTCCATTTGAGGCTTTACTTCATTTTCTTTAAAAAAAATGTTCTCACTGTATCTGTTGGTCGAGTTCTCCTCCATCAAAAACCATCTGCAGGACTGCAGCTCTTCCACTGCCAAAGCGTTAGGCCGGCGCCTCGGTTCTGTGGGACAACCGGGCAAGGCAAGATGCACCCAAAAGTTGTAAGAGCCAAAGGAAGACTGGTTTCTGGACACTCTTCAGTTTTTACTAGGGCATAGAAAATATTGTTCATTAATTTATTGTGAAAGGAAAAATACTGTGGACATATAATCTTCACACGACGATCACGACAAACGTCCACGTCCACCGAACGTTTGTATGGCACGTATGATATTGATATGGATCCAGCTTTGCCTCCTCTAGACCGCCTTAGCCCTTAGCCACAGCGGAGACGATCGCTGGCGCCTTAACCAAGCGGTGCCGTTTTCTTTTTGCCACATGCATGTTCTGCGTCATCAGACGATGGATGATGCAAACCGCGACGCGACAGGGCGCCTGAACCGACTTCTTGCAGATTCTTGCGGCGTTCAGGACGGACGAGATCCGGCGGACGCAGCCGACGCCGCAGGACAAGATGCGGGCGAGGATGAGCTATTTTTTCGACGACACCAACCTCCGCCGCGTCGACACGGTGCTCAAGTGCATTGGCGTCGTCGACGAGTGCCTCCCCTCCCCTCCCCTACGACGCCCCGCTCATCCAGTTCTCTCAATCTCGATCTATTCTGAATGTTCGACGTCCACGGCGGAGGTGCTGATGGAGCTGAACCCGAGCAGCCGCTCATCCTCACCCGGTCAGCATGAACGGCATCGCTGCCGGCGTGCAGAGCACCGGCTGACTGCGCCAGCTGCGTCGCCGGTTTTGCGATCCTGTAGTAGGAGCGTGTGTATGTGTATTCTTGTGCGAGTGAGCTATGATTTGCAAGCTCTTTTTTTTTTTCTGAATAAAAAGGATGGTTAAAATGTGGAGAAGTACTTTGGTTCGACCGACGGATGAGGACTGCTTGGCAACTGACATGCGTTGCATTGGTCATGACTTTCGGTGTTGCATAATAAGCATGTTTCATTTTGAGTAATGACGCTGAGGCCTTAAGACAACTGTTGCTGGCTTTGCCACACCCAGAGGCCCGGATTAATCCTTAACCACGGGCTTCACCTTCTGCTTTACCAAACACCTGAAAAATTACAAGCAACAGACCTTAAAGCGCGTCATATATAATCATGAATCAGCAGAATGCAATGCGGATGCCTATTAGAAGCTAAGAAATTCAGTATAAGCGACAACATATTGGCAATTGAAGTAAAAGCCAAGTTTGAAAAAGACAAGCACGAGCGAACAAACTTCTTGTTCTTTTTTTTAAGATCTGAAACTTTTATTTAGCGTACATTATTAAGGACATAATTGACACAGTTTATGAGAAAATTCTGAGAAAAAAGAGGAAAATTAAAAACATAAAACTACTATCTACAACTAGGCCAAGCACCTCTACATATAGCTATCAACCTTCACAAGTTGATAACTATGTTCCATGAAACTCGTCATGTCTTATCATTGTCAACCTTGCCGATTTCAACGTAGGTACACAATAGGTCTTATTTCATGGACAGACCTCTATCATATACAAGGTGCCGCTAGATCCAAAAAACGACAGAGAAGATGAAAACTACCACAAAAGTTATCTTTGCTAACCACCACCAATAAGCATGGTGTCGAGCCATTATTGCATAGCTCGCCGTCACATTAAGGTAGCAGCTCTGACTTCTTATAGATTGCAAATGACACCATTGTCAATAGATGGATGCTGGGCGCGATGCTAGATTCCTGCGACGATGTCTTTAAAAAGGTCACAATGTCAAATGTGCTATCATAGCCGGTCCATAAATAGGTAGGGTTCTCACATAAAGAAAACCAGTAATGTACAATAGGATAGGATGGATGCCTCTAAGTGTCACCGTCACTTGGCACTCACCATCGTGCGATCAAAATTGATATATTCAAAGATATTTAAGAAATAGAATTCCTACCAAGCATGTTGCTCAAACTCATTGTGTGACATATAAGGTCTTGTTAGCCATTCTCCGTCAAGCCTTAAAATATTGGCTTTGAGGGCTCCTCCTTTTATCTAGTTTATTTTGAAAGGAGCTGAAGAACTTTTGCACATATCTAAACATGCAGGAGCCATCGAAAATCACCACTAAAATGCTAACGGTCATTTTATTAGGGCATCCACAATGAAAGGTAAGAAAAGGGTAGTAAAACCTTACAACCGGTAAGATACATTGTGAAGAGTAGAAGAATAGCAAGTAATAATTGATATTGGAAGCAACGCTATTACCGATAAGATAAATTAAAGATTCTTTTTTTGATGTCCTTGTCTGACAACCGATGAGCGCAGGAGAAGGTTGGAGTTGGATTAGCCCAGTCAATGCACTGTTTCCAAAATAAATCTGCTGATAGAGCATTAATGAAACAAACAATGAAACAAACTCAACAATGTATGAGTTTCACCTTGATGTTTCCTAGGCTGGGCAAAGCATTTAATTACTGCAAAATGATTGGATGACATGGTGAAACGATTTATTCCTCAATGGGAATTTCATCCTGTTTCACCGTGTGGGAAACAACGCCAGTGGAGTTTCACCATGGTGAAACTACTTCCTTCTCTCTCCTCGTCGTTTCATGCAAAAAGTGCAGTTTGCTGACATGACGCTCTAATAAATGTGCATGACATCCTAGTGAAACCCCCATTGAGACTGGCCTTACTGATTTTTCAATCGCTGGACCCACCTTCTTACCTGATGTACATTGTGGAGTAGGAGGAATTACTACTACTGCTGTTTTTTGGGTCCACCTTTCTACCGCATATACTCCCTCCGTGTCAAAATAAGTGTCGTTTTCGCTTTCCGAGAAATAAATTTAATTAAATATATAGTAAAAAATATTATTATTTATAGTACATAATTAGTATCATTGGAAAGATCTTTAAGTCTAGTTTTTTAACAAATTTATTTAGAGATATAAATATTGCATATATTTTCTATAAATCGAGTCACACTTGTGGCACAAAAACCTAAAACAACACTCTTTTTGGGACGGAGGGAGTACGTGATATACATTGGTGATGCTCTTACCATGTATGCGGCTTTAGGTCTTGTTTGAATGTATATGTATTAACTTCAATCTATATGTGTTAGAGTGGATTGAAATGAAACTTAGTTTAATTTAACTCCAACCTACTTTACCACATATGAATTGAGATGTACATGCACATTCTAACGAAGCCTGTACCTTAAGCTGAAAATCCTTCCTTACAGTAAACTTTATAAGCTTCCGCTTTGTTTAGTTCACCTCAAAAACCAAAATATTTTTAAGATTTCCCGTCACATTAAATCTTGCGACACATGTATGGAGTATTAAATATAAATAAAAATAAAAACTAATTACACAGTTTACTTATAAATCACGAGATGAATCTTTTAAACCTAGTTACTCCATAATTAGATAATGTTTATCAAATAAAAACGAAAGTGCTACCGTTCCGAAAACCTTGGAACTAAAACAAGGCCTTCTTCAAAGTTCGATGTGTGATGTGAGTATGTGACTACCGAACCAATGTTTGCTTATGATCGAAGTTTCACACTTTTAACCCAAAGATGGATGGGTGAAGTTTTCAAATGGAAGATAACCAAAAAGAGGAGAGGAGTGGCGGAATGGGTACAAATTTTTCAAAGTGTGAAGTAATGAGGCTCGAGGGACTTTTTTTCCTTTCTAAAAAGGTAAAAGCTACTAAGGGACCCATCTGTAATTATGCTTTCCTTCGCGCGAGCAAAGAGGGGGAGGGCAAACAGGCACTGGACAGACCCAAATCCCCGTAGCTCCAAACATCCAGAAGCTTCTAGACCAAACCTTCAAACCCATCGCCTCGGGTTCCGGCCATGTCGCTCTCGTCGGCGCGCCAGCGTCGTGCCACGGCGGCGTCTCCACCGACCGACGATGGGTACGCTAAGGACGCCAAGGACAGGAGGCGGCGGCCCGGCGGCGACGGGGACGGTGAGGACGAGGGTATCAAGTGGTTCCTCCCGTTCCTGGCGCTCGGGCTCCTCCGCCACATGAGCGCGTCCTCCAACCTGATCCATGACTGCGACGAGGTTTTCAACTACTGGGAGCCCCTCCACTTCCTCCTCTACCGCTCCGGCTTTCAGACCTGGGAGTACAGGTAACCTCTCCGAGCTCACCCCATAAATGATAAACCCTACCTGTGTCAGCCATTCCGGCTGTTTGATACTCCTGTGCGTATTGGAAGGGGATGAGAGTTTAGACATGTGCTCTGATTTGGACTGGAGAGGGTTCCTCGGGGAGCTTGGAAGCAATCCTGATTGGTTTGAGCGGTTGTGAAGATCTACACTGTCATTATAAGTGTTTTGCTTTAGGTTGTGCGATTGGGTGGTTGCAGGTTACACACAGGATGGCTTGGCTTGGGAGTTGTAGATTTATTACTTGAATGATTTCAATGTTTAAGGGCTTGTTTGGAATCAATCCATGGTATTGGGAGGTATTGAGGTGGAAAATTAGTTCATGTCCCACTCCAATCCACATGGATCGGGAGTAATTCAGTGTAGACAAACAAACCCTAAGGCCTTGTTTGGCTGCACTCTAATCCATGCCTATCCACATGTATTGGAGTTTTCACCCCAATGCACACCTCAATCCTCAAATTCCTCATGTACTGGAGTGGATTGGGCTCGAAATTAAGCTAAGTTTCAACCCAATCCACTTCAACACACATGGATTAAGGTGGATACAACTACATCCAAACAAGTCCAAGGTGGGAAAAAAACACACTGTTTACGATTTTGAGGGATTGGTGAAGCAGTGGGAGTTTCTGCATTGTCTGTTGCTGGTGTATGACTGTTTTTTTTTTCCTTGGGGAAAGGGGGTGGGGGTTCTACCAGTGATGGTGGTGAGGTTTGGGGCTGGGCAAGTTTACAACGCGACCGTTCTGAAATTAAGGTAGGCTGTTAATATTTGTATCTATTTTGTTTACAATCAAGCAGTGGTGGAGCTACGATCCCCCCTCCCCCTGAGAATTGAATATTTTTAATGATGTCAATGGTTGATGCTTAGGAAGTAATGTAGATTTGCACACCAGAGATAACTTCAGTACTATTGTCACTAATTGTTTCAAAATAGGCTGCCTGGCCTGCCTAGGCTTCACTGTACTGCCTTGCTTCTGATTGCCACCTACCTATGCCATCGTTATTCGTTTAGAACAGTCAAAGAGTCACATTTGGTGCAATTGTACCATGATGACTTAAATTTGGATTGAGCTACCATAGATTATTTATTTAATCATGCCACTTATGCTAGTATATACTTTCATAGTTTTATATATAGTAATGATATTTCATTGTGGAAGGTCTTCTGTGTTTTATGTTCACATACTCTTACTCTGTATCCTGTTTGAGTATCTGCTGGAAACAGTGTATTATGATATTCAATAGCATTTCTGGAAGTAACGAGGCTCGTTTTAGTTCGCGCCAATATGGTGATTGTTATATTCGTGTCATTTGGATTGGAAGAGTGATATAGCTATATATAAGACAGCTGCATATCTTCTGTAACTGTTACTGAAACAGTTTTTCAAATTAATAAGTATTCTTTGTTTTTTCCTCCACATCTTAGGACTAAGCAGTTTATTCTATATATATGCTTAGCTACCTTATGTTGAATGTTGACATAGGTTTTTACTTCCAAATTAATTCAGCTTGCAAGTATTGTGTGATAGCATCTTGATTTGATGTTTTCTTCATAGCATCCTGGAAGACTCCATCAGCCTTTTAGGGAAACTAAACCCATTAAATAACATAATTTGTCTGCAATGATTTTTTTGTATATTATGTTCTTCATGGCATAAAAGGTTAGTAAATAGGACATCGACTTTAACTTGAGACTAAAAGGCTTTGTTGTTTGATTTTGACTTTCTGCAAAAATGTCTATTGCAGTTCTGATTTTGCTCTTCGGTCATATTTGTACCTTTTTTTTCACGCTCTTGTAGCTGGGCCTGCTTCACTGATCTTTGGTGAGAATAAGGTTCGTAGTCTCTTACTCCTTTGGTTTCTTCACATCCTTATATGGTGGCTATCTCTTTACCTATTTGTGCTTACTAATGATATCTCACCTATTCTGTTGTGAAGGTTCGTGTGTTCTACTCATTGAGAATCTTTCTTGGTCTCATTTCAACTATTACCGAAACTGTTCTGGTGGTTGCTCTTTCAAGAAGATATGGGAAGCGACTTGCTTGTTATGTTCTTGCAATGCTATGCTTATCCAGCGGTTGCTTCTTTGCCAGTACCAGTATGTATCTTTGTAAATTCAGTTTTCTGTTGTCGTTTGGAAATTATATTGCAGATGTGTGATTGCTCCAACTGTGTTCTACCTTAATCATATTTATACTCTGTTCCAGGTTTCTTGCCAAGTTCATTCTCCATGTATGCAGTAACACTTTCATCTGCACTCTTCCTTCTTGAGAAATATGCTGGTGCAGTCTCAGTTGCAGCTGCTGGAGTGATCCTTGGTTGGCCTTTCTCAATTTTGGTTTTCCTCCCTGTTACTGTTTATTCTCTAATTAGAGGATCTTTTAGAAGGGTTTTTCTATCTGGATTTTTTACTTCACTGTGCTTTCTTGTAAGTAAATCCCTCACATTTTCAGTTTTTACCATATTTATGAGTTCCACTGATCATTACAAGTTTGTGCTAGGTTCTTTCGTTTGTTGCTGATTACTACTGCTATGGTCGACTGACATTCTCGGTGTTTAATCTTCTGAAATATAACGTTCTTGGTGGTGGTGAAAGTCACTTGTATGGAACCGAGGGGCTTTCATTTTACTTCAGGAATGGATTCAATAATTTCAATTTTGCCTTCATCCTGGCTCTTCTTTTCTTGGTGGTTGTACCATTTGCAAGAAAGAAATATGCTCCTGATCTACTGATAGTTGTCTCTCCTGTCTATATCTGGTTGGCTTTCATGTCTTTGCAGGCACACAAAGAAGAAAGGTAAGAAGGAATTTCGCAATATGCACATATGATCAGTTGAACACACGAACATTGGAATAAAATATAGGAAAAAAGTCTTCTTTTGTCTTTTCTGCAGAACATCTTCCTGCATGAAGATTATATAGAGGCTAGAAATGTAATTTCTGTCTACCTATGAACCTAGCATATGGCTAATTTAATTTGATCTATCTGGAGCACTTGGCATTATCTCTGTCTCTGGTATCCCTTAGACTCCATTATTTCCCTGAGCTAACCAGTTTGATTTTTTAGATTAGACTTTAAACACAAAAATGAGGTGCCTTGTATTTTGTTTAAACCTACATTTTCTAAGTTGCTGATTTGTTCAGCTTACTTGTGTTGCTGTTGGCAAGTTCCACCAATAAATTGAATTCACAGCATTTCTAATAGGATAGCCTTGAAATCCACTTAAATTAGACTAAATTATAACCAAATCAGCCATGTATCCTTTGTACTATGTTGCAACCGTTTTGACTAGTTATTGCTACTGAATAATGCTAAGAGTAATGGCCAGGTTTTCTGTAGTCCTCACCATTGTATGAAAAATAGTATGTTGTAATAGGGTATGAAAAGAACAACTCACTTTTGAAGAATTTTTCCTTGTATACAGATGGAACATACTGAGGCTGACTGGCCTTATCTGTCCGTGCAGGTTTCTCTATCCAATTTACACATTGATATGTGTTGCTGCCGCAGCTGTTATTGATAGCTTACCTGATCTTTTCCATGACAAATATTCATCTGATCAGTCTATTTTTGAAAAGGTTAGCTTGGAGACTTGAATGACATTCACACCTTATTTATTAACTCAGAATGGTTGTAAAGTTGTTTCACAATTCTTGTGACAGATAGCGAAGGGTCTGCGTCCTTTGATCCTTGGTTTCATTTTGTGTGCTTCCCACAGCCGAACATTTTCCATGTTAAATGGATATGGTGCTCCCCTGCAGATCTATCAGCATCTAGAACATCATGATGACACTGGGCCCGGTAAAACTCTGCAACCTATACCTGCCATGGCAAATGGTTATGTTCTTGCTTAGTATGATATAGTATTACACCTGTCATGCTAGACATGCCAGAGACCTAGAGTATTGTCTTATGTCATTGATTCCATTTTTCTTGTTAACTTATATAAATGAAGATGCAAAATTGACTTAAACAGATATACCATCAGAAAGAATGATGCTTGAAGGAATTGTTGGTAGCTAAATTTGTGTAGCTGTCTGTTTACAGGGTCTATTCTCTGTGTTGGAAGTGAGTGGCATCGCTATCCATCATCGTTCTTCATACCCTCCTATATCAGTGAAGTTCGGTGGATAGATGATGGCTTCCGTGGATTGCTTCCATTTCCCTTCAATGAGACCCTGGGTGGAACAACTGCAGCTCCGTCATACTTCAATAACAAGAACAAGGCTGCTGAAGGGCAATATGTAGTTTCCTTTCTTACTGAACTTCAACAATGCAATCTTCTAATAGTACACTGAGTGCAACCTGTTGTTATTTTTTCGGTGCAGCTTAAAGACATCGGAGCATGTACCTTACTGGTGGAACTTGATCTAAGACGGCCTTATCCCTCACGCGGGAGTGACTTGTCAAAGTGGGAGGTAGATGAACCCACATAATTTGTATATAAATTCACAGGATCCTACTAATTCTGTTTTCACAGTCTGACAAATCTTTGCAAACTGCAGGCACTGGCCGCACTACAGTTCCTGGATAGAGAGCTTTCCCCTGCACTATACCGGTCCTTCTTCATACCATACCGATGGCAACAAAACAACGTGTTCGGCCTGTACAAGCTACTGAGGAGGTTGCATCCTGACCATGCGTGATCAAGAGGCGTGTGGGGTTTGCTTCAATGAGCTTAATCACGTGATTTATTTTACCAAACAGCTCATTAAATTTGACTGATATAGGTTTTCTGATCCGAATGGGTTTTCCTAGTGGGTAATGGTGAACCCGATTTTCTCCCACTGATCGTCCCACCATACAATACAGAACCAGATTACGAGCTGTATAACTGAATTAGCCCCTTGACGAGGACGAGAGTTGTGAACTGCTGATGTAGTGATGTTCGAGGAGAATCATGTTTGCGGGCGCTGGTCAGTTGTGTTCTGAAACTGCTGTTTTTGCCAGTTGTAACTTGTTTGGATTGTTTGTTAAATCAAGGCCCATGACAGACTGATGGATTAGCGATTAATTCATGGAACCAACATCATTGAGATTTATACTTTTTTATTATATTGATTGATTGATTGATTTTTTTTTTGCTACGGTAAAAATGCCTCAAGCCTAGGTCAGAGGTAAAGGTCGTTCCACAAATATGCTCTGAAGTGTAACCAAGACCTGGTGTCCTGGTGAATGGGCCAACGGGCACGACAGGGTCCAGGGACGGAAAGGGCACGGGCGCACGGTCCATCCTAGCAACCTTCCCCCTCGCTGTTTTCTTCAAAATCGTTGCCACTCAGGCCAGTATGGTGGGAGGTTTCATGTCCATAGTTTTCAGGACATGACATTAAGAATAAAACGGGTCTCCGTTTCATATACTAGTTTTAGCATTTAATCCTTGCACTATGTTGTGATCAAATGTGCCGTATTACTATGTAGCCATGTGATATTGTTGTGCTTTCATATATGTGCGTGTGTAGCTGAATATATGAGTTTTCACATGTAAAAAATTGACAGCACTCAAAGCATCTTCAAGAGACTAGTTAAATCGTTTTGTAAATGTAAATATGGCTGTAGATGGCTCTCCAAATTTGCTAGCTAGCTATCCCTGAAATTGTGGTCTCGCTAAGGATGGGGATGTACCCGCGGTTCTTAAATGAACTAATATATATATTTTTTTATATTTTTTTTCATTTATTTTATTTAATTACACTAGACCGCGGGTACACCGTGTGTGGCCTGCTGAACGTGCACGATGATGCCTGGGCTGCTGCTGAACCTGAGTTCCAGGCGTCGGCGAGGTCTATGCGATGATCCACAAGTCAGCGTACGGCCAGCTACGGGATCAGGATGCATCCGAAGACAAAGGATCCGGTGACGTGGTAAGTTTAAATTTGGAGTCTCAATTTTTAGAAAGTCGGTTGAAGTAGTGTATCTTTTTAAGGTGAGATTCATTTTGGAGAATAGCTAAATCACTAAATTTAAATATCCTTTTTGGCTAATTCTTGGAGATGCTCTCAGGCACTAGGCAACTGATCGGCTTCACACACACAAAAAAATGCAGCATTCACACATGCACTACGTATCCATATTCAGTTTCACACTGAAAAATTGCAGCATTCACACATGCAAAATGTAGCAGATAAGAACAGTTAACCACAGCAGCAGAATGTGTACAGGGCTTCATGTTGATAGCAAACAGCATTCCAGCAGAAAACAAAAGTAATTCTGGATCTGAAGGTAAATGACAGAAATTGTTAATGCTCTCAACAAATATGACACTAAAAATGTCTGGCAAGAACTGTTCTGTAAGTATGGCAGCAGTGTCATGCACAGAAGAAAAATTCTATACTAAAAAAGATTCAAAAGCACGAACAAGAGTACTACACTTGGATCTGGAACATTAACGAGACTTACCATGGATTCTGCAATGGTTTCCATGCGCAGGCAACAAACAATCTTGATATGCCCACAAATCATAAAGCAATGAAAAATAGGGAACTGGGCAACAGTCCATCATATTCTACACTTTAGAACATTCTTCCACACATGTCCTGTTAACTGTTATCCATGCCAATTTCCACCCTGCAGCTGTTTTTCTCTAATAACAATGTTGATTTGCTGATCGGTGAACAGAGAAGCACATATAAGCCAGTTGCTATAGGCTTATTACTGAATGCAAGATGTGCCACATGTTCAGATACAAAACACTATAGTAGCCTGTTCTGTTGCATCTACTTCTCTATGGTCGGTTTGTAGCTAACGGCACAAAGCAATTGAGAATCAGCAAAGTAGTATGATTCTCCAGTCTCACCTAACTTGCCCCAAAGATCCATGGTGAAGAAAGCTGCAAGAGCATAGTGGAGATACAAGTGCTTGACACCAAGAATGCTACGTTACTCGGGCTCGTTTGTGGTTTGGACTCACAGCATCTCTAATCCCTTTGCCTGTCACTGCATACGGTGCTGAGGCTACTGGAAGTGAAGGAGACTTATCAAGGTGTGCGCATCGTTCGTTCCCATTCCAGTACAAAATCAGCCGGTTCGTGCATGAGTGGGACCAGCTGTCACCTGCATAACAAGGTAATTATCTTATCTTGGAATAATCGGTCCAAGTGTCCAGTGCCAATGAAATATTCAGAAGAAACCGTCACCCATCTACTTGACCCCCCCCCCCCCCCCCCTCTTTTTTGGCCAAGCATCCGTCCAAGTATCCAACCCCACTGGAGGAAAATTTGTAGCTGCTGTCATAACTTGGACAGTGTCAAAACTATGACCAGTTTATCAGTTTATCGGAACTTAGCCCAGTTTCTTATAAAACAGAACATGGATATAAATATGAATGATTGAAAAGAGATCATGGAACCTCCATTCCCCTATAGGAGCTTATTTGGGAATCATGGGCACCTAAGAAATGTCAAATTTTCCTATGGCTAGCCGCTCATAATAGGTGTTGGACTGCTGATAGACTTGCCCACAGAGGGCTGCCTCATCCAAATCAGTGCCCTTTATGTGATCAAGAGCAGGAGACAATTCAACAAATTTTGACATACTGTGTCTTCTCTAGACAAGTTTGGTATTTACTCTTGCGCCTATCTGTCACCGGACCTCTCACCATGAGACGGGGATGAGGCATCCCGTGATTGGTGGCTTTGGATTAATACTTTAATTCCAGGACATTGAAAAAGTGGAGTAAACTCGTTGATCTCCTTGGGAGCATGGATGATTAAGCGACATAGAAATGAGTGTGTTTTTAATGGTGCTGCACCAAGTGTCCAAGTTGTTCTTAGAAGAATTTTTTAAGAAGGGGGCCTCTGGTGTTTGGCTGGTGCAAAAGGTTTGGCGCAGCTTGTGGCACCAATTGTAGTGGAGGTGGAGCCACAAGATTGCAGCATAGATTGAAAGTTATGTACATTAGATATCTACAATTATACAAAAAACACAATAATATTTTCAGATTTTACTGTACAATTTGCCTAGATAATTTCATCCACCCTACATTATCATGGTACCAAAGTTTTGGCTGCAGTTATTAAAAGCTTGCCCATATGCATTTCAGCCGTTTTGACTTAGTCACTGGAAGTGTGTGCCCAGCACTAGAACAGAAAGGCAACCTTGATAACATAAGCACATAATTAGGAAATTATTATTGCTAATTTCCTGCTGATCTGTGAACAATAAAGACCACAAGCATCCAGTGCTGATTCAAAGATGAATAAGGAATCAAGGATTATACTTGTATGACACAAAACTGACCTAGAGCAAGAGTTAATTGAAATGACCCTTCAGTAAATTTAGTAGTGACTTGGTTCAACAAGACAACCTGCTCAGCAGAACAAGATAAATATGTTAGTCTCATCAAATAGGTAACATATGATCAGAATTAATACCCTACATACGCATGAGAGCGTAACTTACTGCCAGGTTATATGTCTTTGCAATCTTCATTAACTTCAATGATAATCCACTTAGCACTCTGGTCCTCAATGCTAGATCTTCAAAATCTTGTCGAAAGTGGAAAGTAACACTATCAATGATAACAATACGCACCTGCGAAGTAGATAGCCAAATCTTTACTTTTGAACACTAGGTCAGTTGTTGTGCATTGCAAACAAAGAAAAAGAACTGGGAGAGCAAAAACTAGTGTACATTATATTGTCCTGACTGCAAAAGAAAGAGTAAAATATCTAGATAAAAAAGATTGACAACACAACAGAAATTAGTTGTATTAAAGTTAGACTTGAGAAGTCAACTGTTGAAGAAACTCACATCTTTATGCTCTCCGAGGAACTTTTCCAGGTAGTTTATGACTGCAATTTGTTCGGTGTAACTGCATATTCGGAAGTAATAGATGTCCGCCAGGAAATGCTCAGGCTGTAATTGTTTTTTGCCAGAAGAGGACTTCTCATGGCTGTGCGGAAAGTGCTCCAGTATGTCCCTGATACACCCTTCAGCAATCTGGTAGACACGTTCAACCATGAAACTTCCTTCTGTATCTATTATGATGAAGACCATTGCTATTAGGCTTTCTCAGTAAAGCACTAGATGACATGTATTCCTGTGTGAAGCTATTTACCGATATAAACTGCTTTCCCACCAAGGCCACCATATTCCACTGGGATTTGTACATTGATTGCTAGTTGAATCCTGAAGAAAAAGTACGTATTTAGTAGGGAGATCTGCTGTACTTGTATTGATTAGTAAGCACAACATACCCCAGTTGAGTTTTACCAACCCCTGGGACACCACCTGAATAAAATAAAAGTTGCGCATTAGGTCAGTTGCTTCAGATACATCAGCTGAGAGAACCAAAATTATGTAAACTACTTGATAGAGGGAAATTAAGGGCATTTTCTGATCTCTGAATGCGAGGAGCGAAGCATGATAAAACAAGAGACACACTAAGCTCTATGATTCTTCAGAATAGCACAAAAGTTTGAGAGATCATCACTAGTAAACATGAAGCAAACAAAGAACCACAGGTTACATATATCTAGCTAATTGATTAAAAAATTTCCGTATAGCTCCTATTTGACCCTTCGCTAGGAACAGTATTAGAAAGTAAACTAACCGATCTCAGTAACTTCTTTGCAGTGAATCCCGCCACCAAGTATGTCATTGAGGTCACCAGCACCAGTAGTGATGTGTTTCTGTGACTGCTCATCAGATAGCATATCCCAAGCATTCTGGGCCCCTGAAATGTAACAGCATCATTATACGGACTTCTGTTGTGGTCCATTTCTAGAACCTTCAGAACATCAAATAAAGCAGCAAAAGTCAGCAGCACAAGGGCGGGACACAGTTTAGGACACAGGTGTACACAATATCTCTTTCGCCAAAATTCGATATTAGTGGGTATGGATTATGATATAGATAATGTATATACCAAGGTTTTAAATCTCTGGCTAAGCCTCTTAGCTGTTGTCCTCCACAACAGCTAAGTGCAGCTATAGCCGGAGATAGCTGCAGTAAGCCATTTAGCTATTTTTGCAAAACAGAACCTTGGCATAACCTGATAACCATTACTAATTGATTCATAACCTTTACTACTTGAAAGCGTAGATCATATGCAAAGTCTAAAACTAAGCCACAATAAAACTAATTGACTAGTTCAACAAGCATAGATTTTAGAACTTTACCAAAGATGTCCACAACATACAAGCAAAAGACGAGAATGCAATGTCAGCCGAGAAGAAACTTGCCAGATTGCTCTGCCATGGTGATCGCCACTTGGAGTTAGTGGTGCTGAATCAGGGGCGGATCCAGTAAAGAGACATGGGTGCACACCAATACTTTTTGCAAAAACTTCGAAGTTAGGAGGCTTGTCGATCAAATACCTAAATAGTTTCGGTTAGGGTTTCGGTGCTCAGCTTGAAGGGAAGGAAGAGAAGCGGTGGGAGTACCTGGTGGTTGCTCGTCGCCGGCCAAGAGACCAACTAAAGCCTCAGCGCCTGCCTTAGGGCGGCGGCGGTGGCCCACCAGTCGTCGGAGAGCGAGAGGGGGCGAGAGAGGCAGACGTCCGAGTAGTTTTCGGAATCTGGATCCTATGGGCCTCTGTTAATTGGGCCGAAACGCAGGGTAGTCCACGGCCCACAGGGACCACCCTGTAGCTCCGCCACTGCGTCCACGGCTCCACGCGAAACGGCACAAGTACAAAATTTTGGAACTGCCCCAACGCCCCTGTCCTTCTCCTTCGCGCGCGCAAGCACGCAGGCACCGGATCCCGCACAGCCATGGGCCGGGCATCCGCTGATCCCTCCACCTCCGGCCACGGCACGCCTGTGCGCCGCCGGCGACACTTCTTCCGCCACCGTTCACCAACCCCTTCCTCCATCGACGAAACTTCCCAAGAACTCAGCCCTTCTTACGCCGCCGCTTCATTCTTGGAGCAACCGTCCGTCCTCCCCGTCCCCTACGGCTACGACGACGGGGACGGCATGGGCTCCTACGTCGCGGTCGCGCCTCTCCCCGTCTTCCGCGGCGACCCCGGCGAGTGCCCCGACGCCCACATCGCCCGCTTCGACCGCGTCCGCCGCGCCAACGGCGCCGCGACCCCGGCAGCCGCGGCCCGCATCTTCCCGGCGTCACTCGACGGCGACGCCGCGCTGTGGTACGACCTCAGGGTCTCCGGCGCCGACGACGACTCGCTGACCCCGCCGTGGGACGCCGTACGCGCCGCCTTCCTCGACTTCTTCCGCCCGCCGGGCGCCGCGGACCGCGCGCGCGCCGAGCTCGCGGCCCTGAGTCAAGGACCCGGCGAGGCCATCAACCGGTACCACCTCCGCCTGCAGGGGGTCCTCCGGCGGTGCTCGGGTGTCGGCGTCGACGTCTCCGATGCGCTGTCGAAGGCCGCCTTCGTCGACGGCCTCCTCGCCGAGTTCAGGGACTGTGTGGCGCCGCAGCATCCCAAGGCGCTGGACGACGCGGTGGCGCTGGCCCTGATCTGGGAGCGCGCCGAGGGCGTGCGCGAAGCGTGGCGCGTGGCGAAGGCGGCCTGCGCCCCCGCCCCCGCTCCCGCTACACCCGCCGTGGTAAGGTGCTCGTTCTGCGGCGCGGACGGTCACGAGGAGGCGCTATGCGAGGCGTGGATGAGCGGCGGCGGCGGCGGGAGGGGAGGCGCCGTCGTGGTGGCGAAGGAGGAAGGAGGCGCGAGCGAGCCGCTGGTGCGGCTCGGGAGCGCGGTGAGCACGCGATCGTGCCAGTGCAGGAGGCACCAGTGCGGGAAGAAGGCAGTGGCGCCGAGCGAGGTCGCCGGAGATGGCGACGCGAGCGCTGTGGCTGCGGAGAAGTCATTCAACCAACTGGCTGGCCTTGAAGATCTCCTTGCCTTGTGAATTTGATGCGTTCTTTACGCAGTTAATTTTTCTCTTTGAAAGACTTCTACGCCATTAACTGATCATATGAATTACTCCGTACTTAGTAACAGAGTAATTCATAACCATTATGTACTGTTAGCATTGCGATTCTAATTGAATAAAAACTCATGTGTTTTATTAATAAATTTTTTATGTAAACCATTACGTTTGTTCTAAGCTGAGTTATGAAATTATGTATTGTTTATTGCCTCTTATTTATAAATGTGAATATAGAAAATGTATCATGTATGTGTTGCTAGAAATTCTTTTTTTTTTTGGCCATACAGTGGTGGGTTTCAGAGAACCAATCGGGTTTAAATTGGTGTTCGGAGTGGTTTCGTGTAATGTTCGGAGTGGTTTCGGGTTGAGTTTGCATTTCCGGTTCGAGTTGCCATTCCTACTTGTATGTCGTATAATTCTCACTTGAAAAGAATCATAAGACTTGACTTTTCTAGATATATTATTTTTATTATATTTAAGTGTATAGAAAAAATTATGAATCTAACAAATTAAAACAAATTTATATAAAAATGAAAAAATATATGGGATTAAGTGGCATATGAATTATGTATATGTATGTTGTTACTCGTACATCGTATCATTCTCACTTGGTGAATCAGGTTGTTGATATGGCCTGTGACTTTTCAGCCAAGCGGGATTCTAATTTAAATCAATACTGATTAGAATCATGGAATCAAACCTGTTAGTTAAGATCGTAAAGCCGTATAAACACACTGCAAAATTACAGATTTTAACAGCTATGTTGAGAAGCGGCGGAAGCCCGTTGAGAATTTCAACATAAATTGCCATTTGGGATTTTTCCTTCGTAGATGAGGACAGGTAACTCGGCGTTGCAATCATTTATTCCTGGGATAACACTACGGTGGTTGGTACAAACATGTTTGGATCCTTGATACTAGTGTGCAATTGCGGGGGAAAACCGTTAGTTTGACACAGCCTAGGGACCAAAGAAAAAACTTTGGAATGCCTGCGTGCAAGGAATTCAGGATACCACTTGTTCGGTCATTCCCCATTCCATGGAGGTTGGACGGGACTATTTTGACTTGCTAGGGATTTAAACCCCCTCAATCCCCTCCAACCCCCTTGGATTGATTTGCATCCGAACAAGGCCTAGTAACTGTGATGATTCACATGTAAGGCATCAAAATACCAATTAGTCTAACAGCATTAACATAAGTTACGTTGATGGCTGATTGCCGAATAGTCATTCTCAATGGTTCCATCATGCCGAATGAAACAAGAGAACCGAATGTTGGCTATAAAAGGGCCTGATCTAACCAGTTCCCTTCCAGCAGGTTTGCAAAAGGGTACAAAGAGAATGTTTGTAAGGATGTAAGCAAATGCATCATGATGCACTGGACCGCGGAAGCCTTCATCTTATGGCGATGCCTTCCCGTGAACAAATCCAGTTCAGCTTACGCAGAGTCAGTTAGGTCCCACTCGATTTACACGTGGCTTCACCGGAGTCTTAGAAGGGCTCACCCTGAACATTCCACAGTGCCATCAGCATTAGCAAATACCAAATGTTCAATTTTTTAGTCTAGATAACCCATAAATAAATAAACAGAAATAGAAGAGGTGGGTGGTGGGAGGTCATGCCTGACAGGCAGAGTTCCCAAAATCATCCCGCTGCAATTCAGAGCCATGATGGCACCCTCAGCCTGTGATTGAGAGCTCAATAGTTACAATCAAAATCTCCATCTTAAGGGGATACTCAATATGAAAGGAACAAAATATAACACATGCATGTATGAGCGCAATCATGTTGCAGGTCATATACAATTAGAGAAAAAGCAAGAAGCACTGTAAAAAGAATCTCAATTGTTTTTACAAACTTATCAACTTATTGTCACTAATCATTGAAGTGAATGTATCACAAGAACCTTTCACTCATATGCTATTAAGAAATTACCAAACATGCACAAGTTGATTGTATCAAACATAGCTCCTGCACAAGCGCAATATGCAGCATGCTCAATTTAGGATAGCATCATAGCAAGAGCTTACTAGTGACATGAGTGGCACCGTATTCTGATGCTAAAAATGTTATGCAAAATAGACTAATTAAACTAGTTCGTTATGATCGAGGATTTAACCAGCAAACATCACTTGCTAGTAAATTAAATGTAGGTAGGCATTATAACGTTCTTTAACAATAAAAATAGAAGCTAACCAGTGCAGAAAATAAAAACGTTTTGTTCTTACATGGACAAACTCAACAAAAGCAATCCTTGTGGAATGTACATTATCCCCTAGAAGTCTCAACCGAGAGACCTGCAGAGGAAATATATTTTGCAGGAAAATTATATAACATATCACAGATATTATTATTCTTAAGAAACAGTATATTTGATGGTGGATTTGGCAAACCACATAGTCCAATGCTCACCTCACCACAAAGTTCTTCAAAGAATTTCTTTACATCTAATTGAGTAACCTACACGATGAAGAGGCAAATGAGATCACCGAGCATCTAATTTGATAGTGTTAGCTTCAGAAACTTGCACCCCAAAGATCTAGGACCATAAAATATGAAGCATCAATGAAAAAACTAATAAGTGAAAAGCACTAAGCTTTATGGCATAGAAAAGAAATGGTACCATCTTATCTATGTTTGTACAATAGACAGTTCGCATGACCATTTCCTTCTCATCTTCCGTCTACAGGACAAACCCAACACCACCAGTATTAGCATACTGTGGAATAGTAGAATACTTAATGGTATGAGGGCATGAAACAAGTGCAAGACAGCTCACCCTGGGAAGAAACTTTGGATTAACAGGTAAGATAGCTGTCTTTGAAGGCAAAACTCTAACAGGGTAGAAACCAAAAATTGTGCCTCCAAGGTTAAGTGCAGTTCTCGCGCCCTCTACATAGCAAACAGAACTCTTCATCAAAAGAAGTTTGATTACAGAAAAAAAAAAGGCATCTGAGTAGTAGGTCAATATGTAATACCTTCATCAGAGAACTCAATAAATGCAAACCTAAGAACTGAGTGGGGATCACCACAAATTCTGCAATCAACAACCTAAGGGAGAAAGTTTGTTAGGATTTAGGGAAAAAAACATTCTTGATCATGTTGACAGAATAAAACAGTAAACATGATCACTTAATAGACTGCTTTATAACTTCAGTTGATCAGCACAAGCAATAAAGCGGTGAAATATCGCATGAGCAGTACAAGTAAAAATCAGTCTTTTTCAGATGAAATAACTTACTTGCCCACAGGTAGCAAAGATATCAGCAAGTCTCTCCTCTGTCACCTAACAGATGGTCAACATCATTAGATCTTATAACAACTCAAGAGTATTTAGTATATAGTAATGGTGCTGAGGCAACCATCAACTACTCACAGTATGGTCAAGTTCAGAGACATAAACAGTTCGCCTAATGCTGTCCTCTCTCTCTGCACGCCTCACCCTATCATTTGTCCTCCTCCTTCCTTGGTTGATGTATCCATTCCCCCTCTGAAGATGAAAAAAACACTTGCATCATACTTTTCAACGGGGTCATCTCGTCCAATATTAGCACTTGCAAACATCTGATCATCTAATACCGTCCAAGGCAATTAAATAACCAAACAAAGAAGCAATCCTGGGGAAAGTATAACATAGTTGAAAAACTAAATACCACATTGATCAAAGACTGGAAAAGTTTAGTGCCATAACATTTTGTCTAAAGGTTCAGTATGGGTATTGAATGACATAATTGCAGGACAGTGAATGGGTCAATGAGGTACTCCCATGACCATGACAAATATAGTATGGAAAAATGTTTATGGTTCTATAGTTAAAAATATATCGGTTCCTTCCAAATGCCCACACCTGCGTACGATTGCTACTATTGAGTGCAAACGGACCTTGTAGGATAAAATTCTGATAAAGCAAACATCTGCGGAAATAGAGAAAACATTCCCAAAAACAGGTGATTTCAACTAAAAATTAAATCAGTAAGATTTGACACCACCACAATATTAATCAAATCAAATGAATCGGCACCAGATTAAAAATACAATCACTGTCCTATCAAGCACACATAAAAACACAGATCAACCTAAAAGAACAGGATTGCTTAGATAGTGCATCATCAGTCCCACTAACGGAGTGGCACCTCGTCGAGATCAAACCTTTACATCAAAAGAAGGAGCGCAAACCTTTCCCCAACGAGTAACGCCAACCACCGCACTACGGAAACGATCAACCGGTAACGCAATTCAACACAAAGAGAAGAAGAAAGGAAAAAACCCAAACTTTACCAAACAACTGGCGAGAAAAGCAATCGAATCCTACACACAAACCCAGCCACAGCGCCGATCCAAACGCCCCGCTCTCCGATGAAGAACCAAGTGTAGACCAAAATCAGGGTCAGGAATTATACCCTGCGGTGCTGGTTCCCAAACCCGACGTAAAAGGCAGCGTCGGTGGCCCCATTCCCGCCTCCGATGGAGCGGTAATCGAACACCGGCGCATCCGCCGACAGCGCCTTCTTGGGCGGCGACGCGGCCGCGGAGGGGACGAACTCCTTGGCGGCCGGGTTGAGCTTGGACAGCAGGTCCACCAGCTTCTGCACGCCCGCCTGGTACTCCACCTCCTTCGCCGCCGCAGATGCCGATCCCTCCGCCACCGCCGCCATACCTAGGACTGAGACGAGGCGGATCGATCGAGCCAGACGCCGGCGGCCGCCTGCCGATCTCGGTCAAACCCGGCCGCGGCCGGTTAGGTGGGGTGGGGGTGGGGTAGAAAGTGCCGGACGGATTCTACTGGCGCGAGGCCATCCAGCGGAACGGCTCTGCACACCGGAGCTGAGGACGGTGGTGGGTGGGTGGCTGACGTGGTGCGACGCGCGCCTGTGCGCTCGCTCGCCAACGGCGTCGATGGGGGGGGGCTGCTGGAGCGAGCCGCGGGTGGGTTCTACTGCTTGCCTCAAGGGGTTGTGGCCATTTCCGGGGTGGGAAATGTATGCGAGAGTATCGCGAGGAAGCGAAACGGAAACTGGAGAGTGGAGAGGGGGAGGAGGAGAAATAGCCGGCGTGCGGGTTGGGCTCGCCCGATCGGGTTCCGCGTGGGCATGGTCTAATGGTCTCTGCACTGCACTGCACTGCACGGGGAGGCGTGAAGCACGTGCGTAGCAGCACGGGCATCCGGAACCATTGCTTGACGGTAAACGACACTTCTGATCAGGCGTCTGCTCTTGTGCATCTCTCTATCCATACTCGGGCCTTGTTTAGTTCCGAAAAGATTTCGGATTTTGATACTGTAGCACTTTCGTTTATTTATGTCAAATATTATCCAATCATAGAATAACTAGGCTCAAAAGATTCATCTCGCGATTTAAAGACAAACTGTGTAATTAGTTTTTGTTTACATCTATATCTAATGCTTTATGCATATGTTCTAAGATTCGATGTGACGGGGAATCTTGAAAAGTTTTTAGATTTCGGGGTGAACTAAACAAGGCCTCGTATGTACGGCCTTGTTGTTCCAAAATTTACAGGAAAATAGATATTATAGCACTTTTGTTAGTATTTGATACTAAATATTATTTAATTATAAATTAACTATAGCCTCAAAAATTCATCCCACAAATTAAAGATAAACTGTATAATTAATTTTCTATTTTATCTATGTTTAATATTTTATACATGTGTCTTAAAGTTCAATGTGATAAGAAATCTAAAAAATTTTAGATTTTTTTAGAACTAAACAAGGTCGTAGTACCCGTCAGCTCTCAAAATTAAACCTATTTAGAGTTTGCAGCTGAATTTTTCATTTGTGTCTATCCTCTTGTCTGTGTGTTTTTCGGTGTTGTATTCAAATGCTCTGTTATAGAATTCCCTGTGTTTCAATTCCTATTGGATTACAAGTGACATGTAACTCTAATATTATGTTTTTCACGTTCCTATGTTCTAAATATCATGTGTTCCAAAGAGGCCCTTATTGAATAAAGGTTAAATAATAGTTAGCTGCTAGAAATCAGTTGACCGGATCCTAAGCTAACAGTCAGCTAATGTTTTTACCTACTATCTAGCTAATAAAAGTAATTTCTTACCTACTATCTAGCTAACAATTAGCTATTAGCTGGTTTCTTCTGACTAAAATGGTTAATTGTTAGCTAAGTAGATCAAAATGAGGCTTTAATCACTAATTCACTACTCTATCTCATACTCCCTTTGTCCCATTTGTATCCCCAATTAAATTTATTAGAAAAACTATATTTAAAGATATTCCAATAATACCAATTATATATTATTAATATTAACAATTTTAATATATTTTATCAAAGTTATTTCTCAGAAATAAAAATAATAAATATTTTAGGACGGAGGGAGTATAAATTAAATGTCATTTTTTTTCTTTTTCCAAATATATAGCAAAAGATATCTCCTAGAAAAACAAAAATGACCTATAAGGGGAGTAGCTAAATGGAGTTTTAACCGCTAGAGATCTCAAACAACTATATTCAAAGATAGCAACACCTGCAAGAATTTAAGCCCCTCTCCTTTTTATATAGAAGACAAATACCTAAATCCAACTAATTGATTTCATTCTATGTTGAGATGAGCTATGAAAGAATGAAATGATTAAGTACCGGTGTTAGCTCTTTGTGCAAAAAAAAGCAGAAGAAGACAGGAAACCTTTTATCTTCTATAATTTATCTGCGGTATGAGAAATTTGGTCAGTTTCGCCACTTGATCAGAGGCGGCCGTATGCAGTCATTGAGCAAACTTCCCTAGTGTGGACCCATATTTTCAGGCTCACCGCTCACAGGATACAGGTAGCAGTGGTTTCAGTAGAACCATCAAATAGTAGATTTTTTTTATATATTACCTCGTCAAAACATGTTGCAACAAAAGCATGAAAAGTTGGATGCAGGTCTAATCTGATGTGTATACAGAGACAGCCATGAACAGGATAAGCAAAAGAATAACAATTAGACACGTGTGAAAAAATAAATGCTCATATCTGTCCAACCTGAATCTCCTGATGATTACGCTTGAACAACCAGATGTATTTTTCTATTCCTTTTTTTAAGGGTAAAACGTACTGTATGGCTTGATCCAAGAGACCAAGCACTTATGTGGATTTAACTATGTAGTGAAGTGAAATGTTAGGTACCAACTTTCAGGCTTAAAGTAAACACACATTATTATGCGCAATAGAGATTAAAGATCAGGATTAAAGAATTTTGAATCGGTCATATGGTGGATTCAGTCACGGCACTTTTGGTCCTCTCCAATTGAATCAATTATCCCTATAATCCCAAACCCTGACCGTGTTTGATCCTCCCGTGATCTTCGGAGTTGAAGCTGTCAGTCAATTCACGGGTTTGCCTTGTTTACCTCCTCCTCCCTTCCTTTCCTTCCATCCGATATATTCATCTCATTTTCTTTTCTTTTTTGATTGTTTGTTTCCGACAATGGATTGATGTCCAAATCAAGGGTCCTCTCCATTTAGCTTTACTATCTCAATTGTGGAGAGATATTTTGCTTGTATTCTTCCTCGTTATAAAATGCAAGGTATACTAGGATCATGATAAAGAGATATTATGCTTACTATATTTTGCTCCTAGTGGTTAGGTTGATGATAGACATTAATGATGAAATCTCTCCTACACGATCCGTCGTGCTCTTTGTGACGGCGCGACCCTGTCTTCTTCCCGAATCTCCCTCTCCCTCCCGCAACTGCCCGAGACCGCGACCCACCGGAGTCGAAGAAAGACGACAACGTGACTAGGGTTTTGGCGAGTCGTCTTCTCAGCGGCTGCAGATTCCAACGAGCGTCTTCTTCGACACCAATGAGGTAGGCCTCCTCCTCCTCCTTCTGAACCTTGTCCTCCTAGATCTGTCCGTGCCAGAGACGAAGAAGATGGCGGCGCTAGGGTCCTGACCGCCGCGCCCAACCCCTTTTCCCCAGATCTAGCGGGCTATAGAATGGTCATCTACGGGGAGGCAGGTCGGCTAGGGGATGGGAAAGGAGGTCGAGCAGTTTAGGGAGTGTGGTTGCGGTCGTGGCGGTAGGGCCAGATCGGGGCGGGCGCCATGGCCAGAGATCGGTGCTCGGCTTCGCTAGCGAGCATGGCCATGGCAGAGCTCCAGCGAGAGGGTGAGGAGAAAGAGATGGTCGCCGCGAGTGCTAGGGTTCGCCGCTCTGGCGAACCCTAGCGCCCGCGACGGGGCGATGGCTGGCGATAGGTGCAAGGACGACGATGAGGGCGGGGTCGAGGATGACAGCGAGGGAGGAGCCGAGGAGGAGGAGCAAGGGGAGGGAGAAGAGGGCGAGGGAGAACACGAGGCACGAGGTAGACAACGGTGTGACTCGTCGCGCATTAACCTCCCCTTAATGATGGGTTTGTACATGACTAGGGCCTAGACTAGTTATTGAATTTGTAGGAGAAATTGATTCATCTAAAATTTATGATAAATCAGGATAAAGAGTCTGTTCGCTTGAGCTTATCTGCTGAATCTGCTAGCCATTCAATAATATTTTTCTCACAATAAATCAGCGAACAGTACTTTCCACCATGACTTTTTAGAAAATTGAAAAGGCTCAGTTTGAATGTTTTAATATCTAATATTTTTATTGTGAGGAAGTAGATTAGCATAATATTTTGGGATGAATCTTCAAGAAATTCACTAACATACAAATCTAAGATGGTGTTTGGATCCCAAGACTAAATTTTAGTCCTTATCACATCAGATGTTTAGATGCCAATTAGGAGGACTAAACTTGAGCTAACTATAAAACTAATTGCATAAGTTGTGACTAATTTGCGAGATGAATCTATTAGGCCTAATTATTTTTTGATTAACACATGTTTATTATTGCATCACATGGGCTAATAGATTTGCCTCGTGAATTAGTCATAACTTATCATTAGCTCATATTTAGTCCTCCTAATCGATATCTAAACATTCAATGTGACAAGGACTAAAGTTTACTCCTTGAATCCAAACACCCTCTAATTATTAAAAAACTACTATAGCACGGTGTAATTTGCACACAAAGGAGCCATGGTGGGTACCCTTTTTATGATAAGAGCCTTCTTAGAGCATATTCATTTGGGTACCATTTGTTTTCACCGAAGATATAGTTTTGACTGTATATTCTGCCATCTTGTGAAAATATTTCTGTATTTTTCCTTAAAAAACACAAGCATCTATGACGTCAAAGTAATTTTATTACCTAAAATAGTTAGGAATATGTTTTGATAGTGCATTTATTTAACATTGCTAATGTTTTCTGTAAATTTCGTCAAAACCCGAGAAACTTAAATTAACACAAGCTAGAAAATGACTTAGCAACGGACCGAGCGAGCAACATTAGATGGCCATTCCTCTCTCCTTTGACAAAGTTTGCTGTAAACCAAATCTGACAAGAGTGGAAAGCTGGGGTCGTTAGAGCAGCATCTGCACTGTTTTACGCGAAACCAGGGGGGCACAAACGCACGGACGGCTAAGCTGCTGCCTGCTGGAACAAGAAATTCACTAGTGTCAAAACCGATGCCCCGTCTTCGACGGAATCGGAGTATCATCAGACCAATTCCCAGCCACTTTCTCCCGTACTCACATGACTCCAATTTTTATGGCTGCACCTGCACCGCTGTAATTTGACAGCGCATCCGGCCGCGCAGGAACAGTTTAGCCGGTCATTTGGTGCTGATGCTTGCCTGATTACTAGTAGTGATTAGGGACTAGGGAGCTACACAAGGTGAATTGCTTACATGATTATTATACTATTATGGTATATGTATATATAATATAAACCGCTGTTTGGTTTTCATCCACGGACCACATATTGGAGCCATGAGTGAAGTAAACAAAGACCAACTGCAATTGGGATAGATAGGATAGCGCCAAATGCCAAGGCCGTGGAATCCAAGGCAGGCTTACGAGGAGGAGCCTCAATTCGTTTTGGATTGCACTAGAACATTTTTGTCCGTGAATTTCGCCAAAATTTTACCGTGACAGGCAGGAACTCGGTCGAGTTTGTCGTCGCGTCGCACGGGTGCAAAGACTTCCTTGGCTCCTTTTGACCCGAACGGCCAAACCCAAAGAAGAGTTCATATCATATCCGTGTCACGACGCGTCAACGGAGACGAGTTTCTTTCGTCTGCCAGTGAACGAAGGGAAAACAAATTCATGTGGCGGAGACTTTGAAAGCAGGCAACAGCTCCTAAAAAAGGAGGCTACAACTTTTTTTTTTTTTGACAATTAAGGAGGCTACAACTTTGAGTATGGATCTCCTAATCCCTGTGGCTTGTGTCACAATGCTCCATGCGGTCAGAGCTTGGGCATCCTGGAAGCTTCCCTTTTCCCAGCTAACAAACAAATGCAAGTTGGGAACGGTAAACCATAGAGCTGGTACTATGTTCAAGGACTTGCTTTGCGTCACAATTCAGAAGCAAATGTAGGCTTTGGCCTCGCCAAGTTGCCATTGTGGTCTCTTCTTGTGGTTCTTTAGAAAAACTAAAGTTGGACTTGAGTTTGCACCAGCAAGTGAACAGGGTGTCAAACTTGTCCTGTTGTACCCATGCGTTGCATCATGCCACGTTTGACTGGGATGCAGGTCCGTCCGAATGCAGATAAGATATTTCGAGTTTTCAGCATACGATTCGTACAGCGCTAGTATTTCCAATGCAAAGGCTATGTATATGGTATTTGCGTTGCAGCCTTTTTTTTTCTTTGAACAAAGAAAGAGGGTGAGCGCACTGCTTAACTAACGATGAACAGCTGTCAAACAGAAATGGAGCTTAACAGTGCTGGTTGTATAGCAGTTCTATTGTCTACTGGAGGCGGCATCGAGTTGATGCCGAACCAAAGGTTGAGTACTTACAGTGGACCTAACTAATACTCTTTCTGAGGCCTTCTTACCCTTTCACTTCAATGGAAGAACAGCAATTCTGTCGCCCAAAGATGCTCTCTTTGGAAAGCAATTGGCTACTAAAGCCAGTCTCAATGCATGTTTCATAAGAGTGTCATGTACATTAAATAGGGTGCCACATAAGCAAAATTGCTAACATGACAGAGTCATTAAATGAAGGAGTTTCATCAGATGCGAGAGAAGTTTCATCCTATAGCTCGGTTACCTAGTTTATAGTCTTGGTAACTGTGCCATGAAACTACGCATTGAGACTGGCCTAAAAGCCCATGATTAAGATCCCTGGCCTGGTTGACCAACCAAAAGGAATCTAAAAGACAAGCAATAGATTAAAGGCAAGCATCACTTCACTTTTTTTTCTAGCCAAGAAGTGTGCAGCAGCGCTCTTGTCCCTCGTTCCTTCGGGTGAGGGATCTTTATGGGCCGTGAAAGCAACGGCTCACATTGTTCGCCGATGGATTCCATCACAACACAACATTGAACTGTATAGAACATGCTGCGCTGAAAGCGTGGGGACAAAAACAAAAAAGAGGGCCAGAAAAGGAGATGCGCCGGGCACCTACCTGGGTACCCGCGATAAGCCCACAACCAACAAGATACTCGAGGGTTGTCGCAAATAACTAGAAAGCAGATTCGCCCAAGCAAAGTAAATGCAAACGCGTGAAAGAATGACAATGTGCCAGCACATTGACACGGTTGGCAGTACAGTTTAGCAATGGTTATTTACCAAATGTTCACTGAAGGACCATCCCCTGCAGTCTTTGTACATGAAGCTCCATGTTTGATCTTTACAAGCTTTAGCAACAAACACGAAGCACTCCCTAACACCATTTTCGGCACCATCCAACATCTTGCCATCTAGGTTAGAAGGTATGACTTGTACATGTCTGTTGTTAGGGTCTGCGAAGCAGACCTCTCACCCTGCTGCTAGAATAGGCTGTACATGTGGTACGAAATGTCAACCTGTGGGCAGTTCGTTCCAGAATCTCTGCTTCCATCAGTCCATCCATCACGACTTGACATTATTGGCTGTTGGAGCAATGGGCCTGCCATACCACCCCTCATGCCTGAAGCTGTCCCATGGGAAAACACATTGTGTCCCCCAGTAGCCATGTAACTACTGGTAGTTCCATCCTGGTTTTCAGCCTTATGATGTGCATGTAACAAGCCACTAGGGTAAAATGAATAGTGAGGGTCATTTGACCAACCAAAGAGGGTGCCTGGAAACTGTCTGTGACTCTGACTCCGGTTCAGGTTGGTATCAGTTAGGGGTGGCGAAGAGATGCTCAAGCTTAGATTTTGTGTGACATCTCCATCATCTTTTAGGCAGTCTGTAGCCCAGCTAGTGAAGTCCTGTTGATCTGGAATACCACAATCTTGTACCAGGGAATCAGATGCAGAGCTATGTCCAGAGCAAGCTTTGTCTGTATCAGAATACTGATGAGGCTTCTCAAATCCAGGAGGACAAGCTCGTCTCCTTTCCTTTCTATGCAGAGATGCCACATCAGTGGATGATACTGCATTGACTAATCTTGATAACATAGTGCTATCTGAACAATGAGAGGAAACAATATGACCAGACCGAATTGTGTCCCTATTGTGCAAGCTCTCACCATCAACCAAAGATGCATTCTTATTAAGAGTGCTGCGGCAGAAACTTGCTCTTGTTATACCTGTACTTGAAACAGGTGCATTTTGTTGATTTACCAGCTGTGATTGATTCTGTGCTACAAGCTTTATGTTCAAATCTGAAAGATTATGTGGTTCAGCTGAACCTTGAGTTTTGGCATAAGATGCAGAAAGATTACCAGGCAGAGTTCTACCGCTCATACTCTGTGGTGCAGTCAATCTGTGTGACACAGTGCTCTCTGGTAGTTGCTTATGATCTCCTAGAACTAGCTTTTCACTGATATCTGAGCATTCATTCTTTATCTCTACTCCAGCATGAGATTTAACACTAGCTGTAGCTGAAGCCAACAGATGCGCAGGTTCCTCTGGGTTCTGGGAAACTAGATGGCTTCTAGGAATTGTAATGCAGCTCCCTTGCGCTTTTTGTACCAAAGTAAGTTTTGTTGAAGTACCATTGTCAACTTGTCCTGTTGCTTTAGGCCTAGGATCACTAGAAGCAATCAACGGCCTGCTAAGTACAGTAAGACGCCGAGCTGGTGCAACTTGTCCTTGTGAAACTATATCAGCATACTGTGGCTTATGCTGCAAGGCGTCAGATGTTCCATTTTCTGCTGAGGTTATTTGCTTGGGATTTGAATTGTCATTTCCTAACTGTGAAGATGCTTGAGATTCGTCATTATTGGAGCCCAAATGCTCATTTGATGAGCTCTGCAACGAAGCGCCATCAATAGGCTGCATATGCTTTACTGATGTAGTCATTTCACTTGAACAGTTACGCCCTCCAGGTGGTATGTATCTTTGAGATTTGAGGTCAGACAAATTTTGTTGATTATTGTGTAATCTCTCATGGTCATTTCTTTGATGAAGAACAATATGTGCCATAGATGGAGGACTGCCAGAAGAAAGGCTCGAGTCCCTGCAACACAAAAAAGAAGGGTGGTCCTCACTTATTGGTCAAGGACTGAAGGTTAATATACATTAGGATCTGGCCCTAGCAACAAAAGCATTTACCATGGACTGATGACTGGTAGTAAACTAGTATTTTTGTTAGCACCATTAGGTAGTAATCTGTCATCATTGATGCAAATCTATGCACAAAAAGACTCACAGTTAGTACAATGATGGGTAGGTAATGCATACAAACTATAAACAAAACACAATCCTTCTATCCCTTTGCAGCAAAACCATAAAGCTGTATAAGAAAACATAACAATAGAATGTTAATGACATTGTGATTCTTACATCTTTGGAGATTCCACTACCAGTTGTATTTCTTGAACTGCAGTCACATGGAGGGGGCAAAGTACGTCCTGAGCGATAGTGGAGACACTTGGTACTCATACCCATCGAGTGCTGCAACCTAATCTCCAGAATGAAACAAAGGTAATATTAACAGATATTACCCTAACGTGCCTGTGCAACCTAGCATGTATCAATCCAAATTGAGCATAGAAACATTGGATATAAATGAGTTTGTAGTAGAATGTCATCTTTTCGAAAGTACAGATTCGGCTAATCATTATGCTACATGGCAGAACTGAAGAAGAATTCAATTCAGACATGCTAACTGCAGCATCAGGAGCTGTCAACGCAACTCAAGGGTCCAATTTAACAACAGCTGTTGCACAAAGAATCTTATGAAGGTCATTTTTTATCGATCAATCTTATTAAGTTATTAGTTCTACATGTTCAGGTGGACTGCTCATCTTCATACTCGGTTGGCCCTAGCAAAGGGCTTTAATAGATGAGATACTTGATGGGCAAAAGAGCTATATGGAAGTTAAATATTTTGTAGAAACATGATGGTCATTAAAGCAATAAGTGCTGTGCAAATCTGCAACCTAACCAGCATATAGATAATCCAGGTAATGCAATAACCAGTGTTAACATCAACCAGTTGGATGACCCTCTTCTTTTTGTTTTGTTTTAGTTAGAGCAAAACACATGTGGTACTTAAATGCTTTATACATTCATCATACTTATAATGTCTGCTGCTTGTTCGCAGTTAGGCACCCTTATAGGTATCTTCGAATCAGCCTATTATCCTAAGCATATCAAGAAGTTTTCATATCCCGAAAGGCGAGATTAGGAAACAGCAAACATAAGTGCGTCTTTTATAATAAGATATTAAAATCTCTAGATGCCAGTGAATAAATGTGGTTGACCAATTTATTTATGCAAAGTATTTGCTACTAATCAACAACAAACATAGGTCCAAAAAAAGAAGTTGACATATTCAATGGATGTTTCACAACAATCTAATAAGTCCTCCAGTGTTGAATCCAATAACCCAGATAATAACTGACCTGACCCTCTTTCTATCGCGCTTCCAATTTACATTGTTTTCAGCTTTTTCTCCATCAAATGAGGATTCACATTGACTATTAGTATTACATAATAAAATGTTAGTACGAAAAAAATATACCTTGCACACACCACAGAAACATCATCTTTTGTACAAATATCTTCTGCTGAGGCTTTATAATGCACATATGAACAATTTGGCTTATAGCAATCCTGAGCCAAGGCACAACTAATTATCAGAAAAAAGAAAGAAGTCAATGGCTCCAGCTCTAGGGAATTGAATATATAAGGCATACCTTATTGTTGAGCCATATATGACAATATCTTGTGACACCAAAGGTTGCTCTATATGGTAAGCATAAAAAGAGCAAGCCATACCATTAGAATAAGACGAATAACAAGATGGATCATGGTTCCTTTAAGTCAAGTTGCAGTATAGACAGAGCCAACTTACTTTAAAGGTCTACCATCCAAGGCATAAGCATCAACTGCCCGTATGCATCTGATAGCCTCCTCTTCTTTTGCGAATCTAACATATCTAAAGAGATGTGTGCAAAGAGTTACACAATAAAGCATCTGATCTCAAACATGCTATAAATATTAAGTTTGCTAAGAGTAATTTCTGCTCCACACAAAATGTATCTAGTAGGAACCAACAACAAAATTAAGTCAAATCAGAACTGCAACCCTTGCAGCAAAATCATATCAAATGTCACAAACAAAGGTGGTTGGCCAGGTCACTAAGGTCATGCCAGCAAATTTCCCAATTTTGCAACTTTTGTTTGTCATAACAGCAAATATATAAAGAATTCTATCTATTGTATATCCAAATCACTTACACACGGCCAGAGTCAGGAATCTGTTGGCTAGCTCCAACATTATCAATGATAATGTTTTCTATCTTTCCATACTGTCCAAGGAAACTCTTCTGTCTCAGCACCTGCATGAGTAGCATACAGTTAGAATTTATCTTGGTGCATCAAGAGATCTTACAGGAAAAGAAAGAACCATGGTCATAATGCTTGCACTCTCAGTGCAAAGCATTTACCTTCTCGCTGGCGAACTCAGTCGGCATACCAACAATATAGACAAGCTTCCGTTGAATCACACGAACACTACTTGGATCTTTTGGTTCTGACTGTCCCAACTGAACTTTTGCAGATGTTTGCTTATGAGACTTGGTTTGTTCTTTTTGATAGTTGGACTTATCAGCACAAAGTTCCTTTAAACTGGCATTTGGGAAAATAAGGAAGAGAAAATTCAAGTCAATCAATTATTGTTGCATTTTGTAATAAGTTTGATGAATTAGCATTTTCAGAAATGAAAATGGACATATGGTGAAGTGGACTTTTTACTGATAAAAACATCGAATCTTAAGAGATAAAGCACATGCATTTGGTTCCTGGCGCTTGTCTCCAAGATCTTATCCTTGTTATATACAGAACGGCATCCAGGGCACCTCCCGCCAGATTCATCAATTATACGATGCCAACACCAAAGACATATCTACCAAGAAAATGATGATTATAAATATGCTAACTTGACAAGAAACACAAGAAAATACATCATCTGAGCTGTACATATTTAACTAAACCATGATTAACTAAAAGCACAATACTGAATCATGAAGGTAGAAATGGAAGAAGCATTTAATTTATTTCACTAACCGGGTCGTGTTATCGAAAATAGGATGCTACAGAAATGGAAGAAGCATTTAATTTGTTTCACTTCTCAATGCTACAGCAGTACAAATTCTAAAAACATACTACATCAGTACTGGACAAGAGCAATACTGACATCTCTTGGTCTTTCCCTTTTTCAAAAAATACAAAATAAGCTTCACAAACGATGAAGAGAACACATTACTAAACGGTATCTATTACCCATCTTTTAGCATGAGAAATGGAAATATAATCATATAAAAAACTGCTGTATAATAATATAGATTTACAAGTATTGAGAAGAGAGAAGAGTATTAGCAAACAGAAGGTATTCATACATCCAAATAAATAAAGACTGGAAACAACATAAAACAAATTGCCTGCACAACACAATGGTACTCAAACAGTCAAGCCTTGGATGTTCACCTCATATCCACATTTACATGGCTTCAGTTGTTTATCTGTCAAATCCATCTTGTTCAAGCAAAGTGGACATTTCTCATTAGTTTGGTCGCTCATGGTGACTCCGCCTTAATAGTTGAAGAAGCAAGATAACTGAAAATAGAAGAGTTATCTTACCAGAATATGATACAATATAAGGATGTACAGTTTCAGAACATGATTAATCTAAACAACAGCATCAGAGAGATGTTGCAAAATACGAAGCTCGATTGCCATAGCAATGCATCTACCACTTCAGCAGGCATCATTGGATTTGTTTCAGATATGCAAAAAGCATTGTTAAGCATAGCACAAACTTATATCAATAATTCTGAATTATGAATGATAAAGCTTGAAAGATCAGGATTCAACGTGACAATAAAATTATCAAATAACAAGAAGTGTAACTTTGGTGAGCAACCATGTGAGGATACCCTAGTAAAAGTATCTCTTCAAATATGCACAATTTAATCAAGGTTTTTTCTCTCCCAGGTAGAAGTATAACCTAATTTCATTATCAGAAAACAACAAAACTACAAGAGTTTGCCAGCACCACTGAACACAAACGACCTATTGTCAGTTTAATCAAGGAATATGAAAATATAGCTTTTATGTCAACTAATTATTAAAGCTAGGCATAACTTCGGTATGGTAATAAACTTTCTGCAACTATGAATGTTAGCAAGTTGTTGTACTGTTAGAATCAACAGATCACATGTATCTATTCTTGACGTAATCATTATCCCACTAAGGAAAATATTGTGCCAAATCATATCTGCACTACATTCCATCAATAAATTAAACGAACAATTTCTACTGTGTATCATAACAGGACTCCCATTACACACACTATACTGAATACTCCTATTTGTTAGCTGGCACCAATAGAATATTTATTGATCAGGGTATTAATACCAGTGCAACATTAGTTCCTGAGCTCCAGAAGCCTGAAGGAAAGATGCACTAGGCTACATCATCATAATGCACATGAGTACAAACCATAGTCCAAATGCGCTAGTTCTGTGTTGTACTTTCCCTCTTGCTGAATCTCCTACACAGCTCATTAAGTTCCAGAACTTTGTAAGCAGCATTGACAAAACAAAGACGCATGCTTATCTACCCTCAAGCCCTCAACAAATCAGGGGTCCACATGCAAATCCTGAACTCTGAGAGGTGCATGCAGCAAAAGTACACCTAAACTGGAGCTCTAAACTCTAGTAATGATCTACTAACCAGATGATAACGCGAGTTTAATAATGACATAAAAACAACTAATCTCATACTCAAATTAAATAAGTCTTCAATATTCAGAGTCAAAGACTTATTATATATAGTAATAAAAAGGAATAGCAGTGACCGATCCCACCAAACCCTCAATAAAAATTAAAATACCAAAACTTGAGATAACCGAGGCATTTTCTCTGTGATTCATTGATTTGCAGACAAAGCAAAACAATAGTTGATTAACAACAGACAAGCCTAATAAATACACAGATATTGCAATCGAAACCGACTCCCATACTAGCCCTAGATAATCAATAAATACCAGTCAAAACAGCCACCAAAACATCCCACATTCCACCGCGACCAAAACCACGGGAGTGATCGCGGCCAACCACCGCATTCAGCAGCAAAGCTCACTAAAAACCACCGGGGGCAAAAACAAAAAAAAAAAAAACCCACCAAATTTTCACCAAAACACCCGCCCTGCCACAACAAAGCATTATGCAATCAACCACCGCGCAATGCTGAGAAACAGCGAGGCCACCGCTGAAATGCACCAAAACACCGAAAAACCGCGGCCGAATGGCCACCGGAGCCCCATATTGCCAGAACCGAAAAGCCCGGCGCGAGGTGAAATGGGAGGGGTTTTTTATCGGAGATTGGAGCGGGTGGGGGAACTCACGTCCTGAGTAAGTTGTCTATAAATTGGCACATTCCATAAGTGAGACCCCAAGATCGATAGTTCGTATTAAAAGCTTGTTTCAAGTAATTTTAGTTATTCACCTATTGCTTGCTGGTACAAAGCATGGGATGTTTTCTTCAAAGGAAAGCAAATATTTAGTCTGCAATTACGAATGTTATCAAGTTGTTGCACTGTTAGAATAAACAGATCACATATCTATTCTTTGGCATAATCATTATCATGCTAAGAAAAATATTACGCCAAATCATCTCTACACTACAGTCCATCAATAAATTAAACGAGCAATTTCTACTGTGTACTGTGTACCAAAATAGGACTCCTGTTACACACGTTATACTAAATACTTCTATTTGTTAGCTGGCACCGATAGAATATTCGTTGATCGGGCTATTAATGGCAGTGCAAGATTAGTTCCTGAGCTCCAAAAGCCTGAAGGAAAGATGCACCCAGGCTACATCATCATAATGCACATGAGTAATAGTCCAAAATATGCTAGTTGTGTGCTGTACTTTCCCTCTCACAGAATCTCTACACGGTTCATTAAGTCCCAGAACTTTTGTAAGTTGCATTGACAACAACAAAAAGTCCTCAAAAAATCAGGGGTCACATGCAAATCCTGAACTCTGAGAGGTGCATGCAGCAAAAGTACACCTAAACAGGAGCTCCAAAATCTATTGATGGTCTCTAAACCAGATCATAATGGGAGTTTAAGAATGACAAAAAAAAACAACTAATCTCGTACTCAAACTAAATTAGTCTTCAATGCTCCAAGTCAAAGACTTATTATACAGTAAAAAGGAATAGCAGTGACCAATCCCACCAAAACCTCTCACTAAAATAATACCAAAACTCCAGACAACCGAGGCATTTTCTCTGTGATGCATCGATTTCCAGACAAAGCAAAACAATAGCTGATTAACAACAGTCAATAGGCAAGCCTAGATACACAGATATTGCAATCAGAACAAACTTCTGTAGTTGCCCTAAATAATCAGTAAATACCGGGAAAAAAATCGCCCTCCAAAACATCCCACATTTCACCGCGACCAAAACCACGGGAGTGATCGCGGCAAACCGCCGCATTCAACAGCAAAGCACACTCAAAACCACGGGGGGGGGGGGGGGGGGGGGACAAAAGCCCCACCAAATTTTCACCAAAACCCCCGCCCCGCCACAACAAAGCCCTAGAGCATTCAACCACCCGCGCAATGCTGAGAAACAGCGATGACGCCGCTCAAACGCACCAAAACACCGGGAAACCGCGGCCAAATGGCCCCCGGAACCCCGCATTGCCAGAATCGGAAAGCTCTAGAGCGAGACGAAATGGGAGGGTTTGCGATCGGAGATTGGAGCGGGTGGGGGAACTCACGTTCAGAAAGAGAAGAGAAGCGGAGCGATCGCCGCCGCGGACCACCGCGGGATTAGGGTTTCGAGCTCCCACGTCGTCTCCCTCAGAGAACTCCTCCGCGCCCCCTCTATCTCTATCCCCTCCGCCGCTGCTTCCCCCCTCTTTCTCCCAATAAAAACTGAGAGAGGGAGAGAGCCTACGCGTCCTGGCCTTTTTGTTTTTTTTTTCCGAGTCCAAGGAGAAGCAAGTCTTTAATAATTGGCACCACGACTCCATCCCCGCACCCAGCGAGCGAGATACGCGGCCCCCTCGCTCTGGAACGCCGACACGTGGGTCTAGAGGATGCGTGGGGTCAAGCTCACGGTGACTTGGGCTAGACGCGCGCGACGGTGCCGGACGCGGGCCGTCAGGTCTTTTCTTGTTTCTCTCATCTGACGCGGGCCGTGTACTTTTGGGCGATGCGCATTGCTTCATGCCATCCTCGCGCGGGGCGTGGGGCCCTACGACTGGAGGGACCACATGTCGGTCGCGGGGAGGCCGGGTGCTCGTACACGCGTGGCCACAGGGATGGCTTGTCGTTTCCCGGGCGCATCCGTATATCCCGTTCGCCGTTCACGAGTGAGACCCGCACGCAAAGCGGTTGGATGGGGGTTATTTACTGCTGACCACTGGAAACCGGGGCCGGAAGGTTGTGCGGGCCGGCTGTCAGTGAGTGGGCTCGGATGCGTGGACGCAACCGCCAACCGGGATCAGTGGGCTGGCTTCCATTGACGGCAGGAGATAGCGTGGTGGGGTGGGGAAAGTGACTGCGAGCTCCACATGTGGGTTGAGACGAGCGGTCGCAGCCGCGGCGGCACCCTTGGTGTGGGCCCGGATCGGGGTGTTCGACTGGTGGGCTGGTGGGCTGGGTTTAATACGGGGCGGGCCCTTTGCACAGTGAGGTGATGTGGGGAGATTTGCAGTCTGATCAGCAGGCTTTCAGGCCACTGCAGCCTTGCAGAAGGCGTCCTCAGAGACGGCTTCGCGTTTGGAATAGAAGGGAGCCTGTTCCTCAGAGTTTCGATTTAGGCCTTGTTTAGTTCTGAAAACTGAAAAGTTTTCGGAACCGTAGCACTTTCGTTTTTATTTGACAAACATTATCCAATTATAAAGTATAGGCTTAAAAGATTCATCTCGTGATTTACAGGTAAACTGTGCAATTAGTCTTTATTTTCGTCTATATTTAATACTTCATGCATGTGGCGTAAGATTCGATGTGACGGAGAATCTTAAAAAGATTTTGGTTTTCAGAGTGAACTAAACAAGGCCTAAGTTGCTTGGCTGTTTTTTCTACGGTGGCATGTCGTGCAGTTTTTCTTAGAGCGTCTCGAGCCTTGTTTAGTTAAAATAAATTTGCAAAAAGTTTCAGATTCTTCATTGCATTAAATCTTACGACGTATACATAGAGCATTAAATATAGCATTAAATATAGATAAAATATAACTAATTGCACAATGTAATTTGCGAGACGAATCGTTTGAGTCTAATTAATCCATAAATGAACAATATTTATCAAATATAAATAAGAGTGCTACAATGTCTATTTTGCAAAAAAAAAATGGTTTAGTTCTCAAATTTTTTTGATTTTGGGTATTGTAGCATTTTGTTTTTATATTTGGCAAATATTATCTAATCATGAACTAACTAGCCTTAAAAAATTCATCTCATGATTTATAGGCAAATTGTGCAATTAATTTTTATTTTCATCTATATTTAATATGCCGTAAAATTTGATATGACGCGAAATCTTGAAAAGTTTTTATTTTTGTGTGAACTAAACAAGGCCCACTCTCGATGACCTGTTTTGACATGAGGTAAAAAAAAAAGCAAAGGTCTCGAGCAACTCCTCTTATCTCTAATACTAAAAACATGTACATATTATTGTGATTGCTTGTTATATCGCCAATATCTAAAAGTTTCATCTCTGTCAAATGTGGGAGATTCACCCCAATCTCCTATGCACTTCAAAAGCATTTACAATATGTTAGAGAAGAAGAAAGTTACACTAACTAGGGGTTCTTGTTCGCCACAAAAATGCCTCCCCAGGGAGGAAGCACACAAGCCAAAACGTCGGTACATTTTGACTTAAGGTTCGGAATTGCTGGCTGGAATGACTCTCCACTTAGTGTTTTTATTCTTGCATATGCCGTGAAAGGAGTTGTAGATGTTTTTTACAATTTATTTCTATAACATATATATTGTCGATCTTGTAGCCGATTCAAATAATGGTTTTAGAAAAAAAAAATACTTTTGTTCATGTTATTCTTAACATTTCAAGGACTTTGAAAAGATCTTGTAGTGTCTAACCAGTTTTTTTTTGTCTCTGTGCTAATTCTATCTTCTAAATTGAGCAGCATAGCTCCTATCTTCTCGTTAAAAACCTAATGTGATCGGAAATGACAATGGCACACTACTCGGTCATACTATATGTAACACGATGAAGTTATCCAATTGTGGGACAAATGAATATTCATAAAAGCAATGTTGTTTGATACTTATGACAAAATCGACTCTTGCCTCTCTTAGTTTAATCTAATTTGGGAGCAGGAGCTGCGACCGAGTTTCTAAACTGTTCGACACTTTTACAGCTGCAGCTTCCAAGTTACTATAGCCCAAACCGCTAGCTTTAAAGAGAAGTGAACCCGCTGCAACAATGGCTCATACAACAAAAACAGTGACTGATCCACTCTGACCTTTAAATTTATGTTAAATTTTACTATAGCGTGTGCGTGCAGAAATTTCAATTTCCGACTACACACTTCAATTTGGAAAACAAACTATTTTGGTTGCAAAAAAAGAGAAAAAAACAAAGCAGATCTTTTCTTCCCCAACTTTGGCGTCCTCGTCCCCACCACCGGCCATGGCGGCCACTCTCTTCCCCTCCCTCACCATCGCCATCTTCTCCAACTTCGGCAAGCTCGCCCCCCGCCATCTACTCCAACTTCGGTGAGCCTTCCCGACCCGACCTGGCCCGACTGCCCTTGTCGCCACCAGCTCCCCTAAGCCGCCCATTGCTCATTTCCATCGCTTGTCCTACCTACCTCTCCTGATCGGCCATTCTATAGCCCACCCGAGTTGGGGAAGATAGGGGAGAGCTCGTTTGAATCCCATAAAGCAAATCTAGGAGAGAAGAAGAAGAAGAAGAAGAAGAAGAAGAAGAAGAGACCTACCTGCCACTAGATCCGATGGATCTGTCGCCACGTCCGCCGCATCCTCAATGGCCGCGTGCGTGTTAGGTGGTGGGGCACGGGCGCGAACGTGGGGAGTTGATGGTGTGCGAGCACTTGGAAGAGGGCGCTGGGGAGGTTCTCGCCAGACGCCGGTGAGGATGTCGCCGGAAAGAGAGAAGGTGGAAGATAGACACAGCTAGGGACGTGCGGGCGTGAGTGGGAGAGAAGGGGCCGCAACGGTAGCAAGTGCCCTTTTCCTAAAAGGACGGTGGGTGCGGGATTAGGATCGGGCGGTGGGTGCAGGAGCGGGATTGATCGAACGACGAGTGAAGTGTGCATGTCGCACCTCTAGGGTCTACATGCTGTAACAAATCATTTTCGACTTTATGTTCTTCCTTTTCTATTATTTTGTCTACCCTCTAGTGATGCTCAATCTATTGATTTTGGAGCATGCATGCGAATTTAATCCCACTATATATCATCTTCCTCCAACATACCAACACAACCGGCTAGCCCAATGGCATAGTCATGTTCGTCTTCCTCTAGGTACATCATGTACTCGCCGAGATTTGGGGACATGAAGCTAGCGCGGTGGGTACATCCTCGCAACCCTAGCATATCATTTCATCCATTCCGTGTCTAGGTCATCCTTGTGCAGCTTCCCAGCCAGGCAGTACTCATCCTCGACATCCTCCTCCATTATGATAATGTATCACTGTACCTCCTCGCACGCTGCTTTAAAGAAGGGTTAATTGGAATGATGCCATTACAATTTCTACGATGTTGAGAAACACCATCACTATTCATCTATTTTGAAATATGCCGTTATAATTCTACTGCTTCTTGAAATACATCATGCTCTGCGTCTAACGTTATCTTGGGCCCAGCTGCAGGCTGATAGTTGCATACGGTATTTTTGTATGGACGTAATGCCCTTTTTTTTCTTCCTCCTCTCTCTATATGCGCGAGCAGCGACAGCGCACATGTGAAGGCCGAGTTGTGGCAGCGTGGGGCGCGTGCGTGGGCGACGCCAAGGCGCGGCCTACGCAGGAGTGGCGAGCAGTAGTGCACGCATCTGAGCACGCGGCGAGGCGACCTGGGGCCTTGTTTGGCTATCCGCCCTGTTCGGACTCGAATCGTCGTCGTGCGTCCGTGCTCCTTCCTACGCGGACTCGTCCAGCTTCGAGCCAGAAAGGATCTACTCGTGGATCAATTCGGCCCACCAGGCCACACACGCACAGGCCCAAGCCCAACAGGAACACTCCAAGCAGCGGCATCAGCTCGCAGTTCTCCCACCAATTCGAAGCAGCAGTCGGGAACTCCTGATCCACCGCCGCCGCCGCCGCCGCCGCCTGAAAACCATCCACCGCCCGGCAGAGGCACGGCGGCAGCCATGGGGAGCCGCCTGGGGCGCCGCGTGATCCACTTCGCCAACCTCCCGCTGAAGCTCATGCTGCCCCCCGCGCCGCTCTCCTCCGTGCAGGAGTTCGCCGTGCGGACCGTCCCATCCGCGTCCAAGGTGGACATCCGCCGCTGCCTCGAGTCCATGTACGGCTTCTCCGTCGCCGAGGTCCGCACGCTCAACATGGAGGGCAAGAAGCTCCGCCGGGGCCCCTTCCTCGCCGCCAAGCCCGACTACAAGAAGGCCTACGTCACGCTCCGAGCGCCGCTCGCGGTCTCGCGCGACCTGTTCCCCATCGGGGCCATCCTCGAGGAGCGGGAGCGCAAGGCCAGCGCCGCCGCCGCGAGGAGGAAGGCGGTCGAGGGCGCCGAGGTGGAGGGCGAGCGCAAACGGAAGCACTGGATGGAGAACGAAAGGGAGGGCTTCTCCCGGGCCGGCTGCGGGAAGGTCGTGTACGGGAACCCTGGGAGGCTGGGGAGGAAGAGGAGGGGTGGGGGCAAGATGAAGGAGGAAGCTGGGGACGAGGGGGCCAAGTTCCCATGGACCGGGATGCGCCTGGCTACCGAGAAACCGAGGTGAGGATCTCTGCACCTCTCCACTCTCATCAGTGATTGCCTTGATAAAATGTTTGTGTGCCTAGAAATCTTGAGGCCCTGTTTGGACGTTACGGGAATATATATACTCCTGCAAAGTGCTTACACTTGCATTTTGATGTGCACAAGAAAACCGGTCGACGATATTCCACTTGTAAAATGTTGTTTAGAAGTACAGTATTAGACTAGTTCTGAATGTTTGGGTGAATAATAGGATCAGAAATGCAAATCAAACAAATGGAGATATGAATTAGTATATCATTCTAGCAACTTAACACATTACAGAAATAGTAATTATCTTAAGCTCAGATATAAGGTCATAAGTAAAGTTTGTAATTGATTCATCAATGGTAGTAAACTCAACATATTGTCTTTCCATGATTGTTTCAGCTAGGGTTTCACTTTGTACTCCTAGCCTCCTAGGTCAATAGATGCTTCAGCCTTGCAAAATCTTGGCATGGTTTGCTGTTTGCTGCCACTAACCTGGAATGTAGAGTAATAAAATTGAGTGAGAAGCATTGTTACAAACTACAAAGAAATAAATATTTTTGTCACAGTATCATGAAACCTAAAAGATTGCCTGATTTGCTATTTTGTACAGCGGCATGAGTTGTTCTCTCATGGCTAAATGCGCCATAATTCAGAGAGCTTAAGATATTGTAAATGATGTGCCTGTTGATAATTAGTGAAAATACAGGTCCAAATAAATATGCAAGGTATCAACTGCCCTTTTAGTTTTAGACAATGAAATTTCAGCAAATAATAGTTTACTGTACATGAAGAAAATGATTAGCCAGAAAGCAAATAATAGTGTACTCCAAGGTATCAACTAGCAAATAATAGTGTACTCCAAGGTATCAACTGGACTGCACTAGTTTTTGTAGATAATAAAGTTAAGAAATAAAATAAAAATAAACCTAGATACTAATCAGAATCACAATAGAGTGATGTGAATATTAAAATCACAACTTGCAGTTGAATGGGTTCCAAGCTTGTTCACTTCTTTCTTCAGCCCCAAATGACAAGTCTTCCTGAATATATTCAGGAAGAATCCTCTAACTGGGTAGAAACTACATGAGCTAGCCACTGTCCATGCAATCATCAGCGATGCAGCAGAGCTATGGCCTGTGTAAAATTCAGTGATTGGAAGGTTGGAAGCCATCAATACTTGCATAACATACATATGGCATAATAGCGCATCTGACGTTAACGATGAATCAGAACCTTGACTTGCTTGCCGCCACAGACTTTGGTCAGAGTTTTCAGACGCTGAGCAATCACAAGGTGGTGGTCAGGGTTAGACGCAGACCCAACCCCAGACATGGAAAGCTTGGCGAACTGGGCTGGGCAGGTAGTACCAGTGTTTGAATGGTAATGCTGGTGTGCTGTGCTGTATACAGAGCTTACAATGGTATCTCTGCTATGTACATTTTCTGATTTTCATAACTCCTTTGGATTAGAAATGGATCCTTGGTGAGATGTGATGGTCTCATGATACCATGCTGGGTTACCCATGTTTTTTTTGTGAGCAACTGCCTTTGGTGAGAGCAACTTCTTGTGAGTTTGAGTTTTGCATGAGTTGTGGACTTGTGGTGACACTGGAGTTTTACATCCTTGAGTCTGTTCTTCCAAGTGTTATATTGAAACAACCGTTAACTTAGTTTAAATGGCATCTACCTATTAAAGTTATGCAAAGAACATGGCCCCTTGCTGGGCCAGGCTTGAGCTTGACTTGACATGTAGGGGGTTGGTTTGCTGGAACCGTAAGATCTATGCCTTCATATGATGCAGAATTTATCCTTATGTTATTGCTGGATTTTTCACCACCGATGACACAATGATTGTCTAATATTAAGATTTAGTCCAAAATTCTACAAGGAAGTATAATTTCTTAGGTTCGAAATGTGTGATAACAGAACATGTGTTTTCGTAGTTTGCTTATTGTGGTAATTTCCTAGGCACAAACATTAGTTTCTTGCTTGCATAGTTGGACAAAATTCAATGAACCTAGTAGATAAGACCCAGGTGCTAGTGGCACCATTTCACTGCAGTGACAACCTGGGTAGAATTTCAGTTTTTTGCAGCTGCATTGGTTTGTTGTTGTGGTCCTGATATTGACATTTTAGGAGAGAACTCGTTATAATGTTTGATACTCAGCAAGAGTGCACTTTTACATTTATATTGGTGCATACATGATCGGTTGCTTCTGTAGTGAATGTTAGGAGGGCGAATGTCATCATCTGAGGCTTGAGTGTGTTGTACCTATGGAATTAAAGAGAATATAAATTGCATGGGCTTTTACTCAAGTTTAATTATTTGCTTTCGTTGAAAAAATGGCAATTTATATGTATGTCTTACTCATAGGCGGTATTCTGATCCATTTTCGATATTATCCTTTTTATTAGGAGGGTGAGACACTCTCCACCGAAGAAGGGAATAGCCTTGAAGCAAAAATCACGGAAGGTATCCCTGCAGCACCGCTCAACGAAGTTGAAAGCTTGATATTACTTGACTTGAGCTGCTGCACCGAATCATTAGAGGATCCTGCCATCAAGGGGAGATGCAGACTGTGGATCCTTGAGTTCCCTGGCAGACCCGTCTTGTTTTTAAAATTACCAAATAAACACCGAACGTTGAAGAATCTGTAAGGATTTTGTGCCTTTGATATGAAATCCAGTTGGGATTTAGATTTTAGAAGGCTGGATCGGTCCCTTCGTTTGAAGATTGTGCCCTTGCGGTCCAAGTTCCCTTTGAGAATTGAGATTTGTCTAGTCATCTACTGACTACTGCTGATTAGAATTAATGTAAACCTGTTTTTCACTTGCTGTTCTACTTTTTTTTTTTTACCTCGTCCGCTGATCCTTTTACAAGGCCATTTGGTCTGTTCTAAGCCAAACCATTATTTAGCTGTGATTAGCCATTTGGTTTGTAAAGAGCAGCAATATATGAGTTCTATTTCGGAAAATATTTTTATATTATATATAACTCTATGTGAAAAATATTTTCACAGCCGATTAGGGACGGAGGTGGCACCTCCGGGCCAATATATATGGGCTGGTCTTTTTGGGTTGGGCCAATTACTCAAAGCATATATTTGGCAATCCCAACTCCAAATTCCAATTTTCCATTTCGATCATGAGCAATCAACGTGAATCAATCATCATGCAAGCCGGCCAATATATGAAGCGCGCATCCAGTGCTTGGAAAATGGGGCAGCTCCCCCCTTGGTCCCACAAAAGAAAACCCTCTCGCGCTGTCCTGTTGCAGTTCTTGTAGAGCGTCGGATGGCACTAATTAATCGTTCGCAATTGTTGCATGCGATTGGAACTATATAATTCAAAATATATTCTTGAATACAAAGTCAAATCGTGCCTTATATGGGGGGACAGAGGGAGTAAGAAGTAAAAGGGTGTACGTACCATAGCAAAACTCTTAGTATCTCTTTGTGGAGTTGGACAGTGATTCCAGCAAGAATTTAAAACTTTTCTCGTTGCCAAAAAGAGCTTTAACAGAGCAGTGTGATCAGTGGTACCACCGCTCCATTAGCGGAGCCAGAAGTTTTTAGGAGCCCGGGCAAAATTTATTGTATAAGAATATTTAGCTAGAACATTATAAAAATCTACTTTGATATAAAAAATTTTATTTATGAACTTGGCCACGAGCCCGGCCGGCCACGGGCGGCCGGGCGGTGGCTCCGCCACTGCACCGGTCCGAAGTAAAGATGTCAATGGGGGCCCACGACCCGCGATCCGATGGGTATTTACTCTATTAGGGTACCAATATGGAGTGAAACCAGTACTCATGGATACACAAACGGAGCAAACCCTTCACCCATTGGGTACGCGGGTATGGGGACGTTCTAGTAGTCCCCATACCCATTTACCCATGGGTGAAAAATACCCATCCCAAAACTAAAGAAGCCCACCGGCCACCAGTCCACCGGCAGCCCATACACTGAAACCCTATGTAGTGCCAGCAAAGTACTACTCTCTACTACGTGATTTGTATGGACAATGAACTATTATGGTGTTGTGACTAGTGGTTGCAGCAGAAATTATTATGTTGCTATTTGCTAGGTATATGGTGAGGTGACTATGTGACGATGCTTGTGAATGGCTATGTGACGATGCTTGTGAATTGCTACTACGTGACTGGTGCTTGTGAATTGTTGATGTTTGGCGGGTATGGGTGACCCGCCGGGTCTAATTTACCCACCCGGGTATGGGTCTGGGGAAATTCCCCCACCCATCACTGTATATGGGGATACTCGTGGTGTCATATTGTTGTCACGGGGATGGGTCTGGAGAGTTCATACTCGATGGGGATTTACCCATTGCCAACACTACTCCGAAGCCCTGTAGCAGTAATGTGACTACGGCCCGACCCGACTGGGGCACACATCCAGCTTCCAGCCAGCATGGAGCAGGTTGCGTTGCTTCAACAGCGAAGCCTGACTCATCATCAGACCGGCCGTCAAGCACACGCCTTCGTGCGCGACGTACAACTGTCGCCGCTCGATCGCTGCCCTGCCGCCTGCTGTGTAATGTTTGCCCGACGAACGGGCCAGCGTCCGGGCCGGCCTCACCACGTGCATGCGCCATGCGCGGCGGCAGCAGCGAGCGCGCGCGCACGGGCCCGGGGACCGGGACGGGACCCCGATCGAGTCCCCGACGCCGGCAGCCTATCTATCGCTCGCTCGATCGTCTGGGTCTGGCCACCGTCCCGTCCGGTCGCGGCGTAGGCGCGCGTGCATGCCAGCTCGCCATGCCGCGCGGCCGGCGGGCCGGCGGCTTTGCGTGAGCATGGCACTGTATACCAACCGGCCGGCGCGCGGCGATGCATGCATGGCGATCGGTTTCTTTCCGATCACAGGCACGGCCCCAGCTACACTACACTACACCACACTAGCAGTGTGTGTGGCCAGTACTGGGCAGTGCTGCTGCTTGTGCTTGCTATAGCTAGCTAGGAACAGGGACTGGGCAGATCTCGAACAGACAGGTCCGTCTCATCAGCTGACGCCGCAGCTAGCAAGCTCGATCTGATGCTCCTCCGATCCGCCAGGGCCATGGCATGGCCTGGCTGGCGCTGCCTAGCTTCTATAGCTAAAGTGTTGGATCCATGTCTCCCTCAGTCCCTCGATCATGTCGAGTACGTTCAGTCCGGGCCATGGTCCATGCAATGCGCAATGCATGTGGCATGTGCGTGCGTACGTGGTAAATAGTACTCGAGGATGAAGATGAACCAGGGCCACGCCAGGCCGCCTATGGACTAATGAGACAGTAAGCATGCATGCATCAGCAGATGTAAGCTAAAGCATGCATCATGCGTCGTGGGCCGTGGCCTCATGACTGACAGCAGTACGTGTAGTAGAATATATGGCATGGATATAGCAGGGCTAAAATCATGATCGACCAGTGGTATAAGGTGATCCGAAAATTAAATCAAGAAATTAAGAGGTCAAAGAAGTGAAACAATTTACGAGAGATTTGGATCGTACAATAGTTTTACCGAGGTAGCTAAAACTAAATTATACCTTTATTTGACGTAATTAAGTAGAAAATTAATTCACACCCACGGGTACAAGTTGGAAAAATGAAGATATGACAGAGACACAAATAACTTTAAACCAAGAAATCTGTCAACAATATATGGAGTCCATGCGGATAGATGGAGCATAAGAGTACACGTTCTAGCCAGTTTTACTAAGATTAATAGTACAAGACAAATTATATTATAGAGTCAGAGCAAAAAATTCTTCCTTCAAATTTTGGTCCATCACACTCTTTTTTCCTGTCCATGTGTCCCTCCACTCTCGGTGACATATGAATCATACTAAGAGTAGTAATACATAGTAATAAATAAGAGACTAGAGTTCTAACTGGTTTATTGTCCCATCTGTGACTCGAACTCACGACCAATACTCATATACTCCCTTCATCAAAAAAAAGAATGCAATTCTAGTACAGTTTCACGTTCTAGTATCTTTAAGTTTAACCCATTATAAATAAAAAAATTAATATCTATGATATAAAAATCATTGGATTAATTACAAAATGTATTTTCATTGTACATTGACTTGAAGCCATAAATAAATATGAATACAATTCACTATAAACTTAGTCAAACATGAACCACTTTAATCGACATACAACCTATAGTTATGTTCTTTTTCGGATGGAGGGAGTAATAAGTTAGAATAACATATTTCCAACCATGTATCGGTACAAGTAGTATGATTTTAATTAAAACATATTAGAACAGATGACGCAAGATGCAAACTCCGTTGCAACTCACGCACGATCATCGGATTTGCTAGTAATGATAAAAAGGCTAAGGCATACTACACCCGTTACCGGATCAAAGTTAGCTTGGAAATCCTGTTACACCGAAATCTGTTTCTGAATGATTAATGACAACTGACAAGTAGTGGAGTACTATAGCATCTGGAAAGCGAGCTGGAAAACCCTGTTGCACCGAGATCTCTTTCTGAATGACTAGTAATGATAACGCAGGTGCTTAATTCAAGTGGTCCAGGAGGGCCTGCTGGCCTGTTCTTGGTTTGACTGAGATGACCTGGAACGCTGTCACACACAGTAAGTACGTAGGTGACAATGTCATTTTCCTAGGGTCAAACACCACTAGTACAACCCTTGTCTGTTCACCTCTAATCGATGGAACGCCCTGTTGCCCTGTTGGTGATTGCGCGCGTTTCGCTGTTGCCCCGCTGGAGCTGCCTCCGAACCAGGGGGTGGGGGGGCATCAGCCGCACAGCGCGGGTCACAGTGCCGCACGTACTCCCGTGCACAGGACGCCTTTTGCAAGGAAAAGCGCCGTGGCATCTGCAGGCCGTACATGTCAGAGTTGCAAGTACTGATGTTGGAACTTTGGCCAGGGCCACACAATGCAGTGCAACGCATGCAAACACCCAGGCTGGCTGTCTACTCCTAGTCCTAGCTAGTGTTGTGCTGACTGTTTCGTGATCGATCGTCGATCGATCGATCATCCAGGCGTTCATCACGCGTGAGGCAGTTGTAGTAGTCACGTATAGATAGACGTCAGGAGACGGAAAGCGACATCAGGACATGCAGTCATGCATGCTTATCATCATGCATGACTGCATGTGCCAGCAGCATGAGTGGCTCAGATCTGCGTATGTCATGCCTACACATATGGCACCGCTGTTTCGTTTATGGACAGGCACGACGCGTGAGCTGTCTCGAAGCACTGCCGCACTGACGTACGAGATGTAAGCTAACAGAACCATGCATGGTTACGTACTCGATCCATGGATAGCTAGAGATAGCTAGATATATTGGCCTGTACGTGTGGTGCACCATGCGTGCATACACGTGTACAATACACGATGAGCAAGGATCATGACCTCTGCTAATTATAGACCAGTGCCAGTAGCTATATATACTAGCACGTTCGTCATATATATATACGCCCATCATGCGAACCTTGCATACATCAGAAAGCATACATATGCATGATCGATCCTGCCCCTGCTAGCTAATAATCAAGCTACTACTACTTGTTCTCGAAGCGGGACAGCCGGTCTTCCGCGAGCCTGGTCCTGCACCCGCTGTTCTTGAACTCGCTCCAGGTGAAGTCCCGGTACCGGCTCCGGCCGCCGTCGCCCAGCAGCTGCGGCAGCGGCGCCAGCCTCTCGCCCGGCGGCGGCCCGCCGAAGAAGACCATGGACACCCGGGACTTCTCGCTGTTCACCACCACCCTGTGCCTCACGCTCCTGAACCTCCCGTTCGTCAACACCTGCACGCACGCACGTACAGCTAGCTTCATCAGTCGTCGTACGTACGTACGTCGCAGGAACAAAGAAAAACTAGCATGCATGCATTCGTTCCGGCCCGTTTGAACGAAGGCTAGGCTATATACTATCTATGGCTCTAAGTCTACGGGTACATGTGTACATACGCGTACCAGCGCTTCACGGACAGCTTAATTGGGGCCTTACCACCTAGGTATATGATCGTACGTAATTCGTACGTGCTAATTACGTATCGCAAGCTGTGTTTGACGGATGGTTGTTGATGTTGACTGATCGATCGAAAAAGATCTCGAGTACGACTGGGTGCCTGATTATTCATCCCTACTCGCTAGCTCCTACTGAGTACTATAGCTAGCTAGCTAGCTAGAGCTGGCTGATGATGACATGGCGGTAAATAAAAAGAAAAGGAGGGATTAAATAGTATAAGCAGGTCGAGGTACGTACCTGCAGGGTGTCGCCGACGTTGACGAAGAAGCCGTCGCCGTCGGGCGGGACGGAGGCCCAGGCGCCGTCCCGCAGCGCGATCTCCAGGCCGGAGGTGCCGTTGGCGCGGAGCACCGAGATGATCTGCGGGTCCGTGTGCTCGCCGAACCCCGTCAGGCTGCAGGGGTTCAACGCCGGCCGCGGCGGGTAGTGGTTCACCCGCAGCATGCAGTCGCTGTCCGCGCGCGTCACCAGCCGCGCCAGCACGTCCCCGTCCCCGGCGCCGCCGGCGATGCCCAGCCCCTCCGCCATCAGCTCCAGCACCGCGCACGCCATCCGCCGCACCGCCACCGTGTACTCGTCCAGAAGGTCCCTGCGTGCCACCGCACCATACGTTGTCAGACGCGCGCATCAACATCATGCAGGCGAGAAAGTGATCACATGACGAATTTAAATCAAGCTATTTTTTTTCTTTTCAAAATGACGTCTGGAGCTAAGTACGTACTCCCTCCATTCCAAATTGTAAGTCGTTTGACTTTTTTTACCCCAAGTTTGACCACTCGTCTTATTCAAAAAATTTGTGAAAATATAGTCAAATTTAAGTCATTCTTGAAGAACTTTTATTAGTAAACCAATACACAACAAAAAAAGCGATATTTTGTACAAAACTTTAAATAAGACGAGTGGTCAAACTTGATATTAAAAAAAGTCAAACGACTTACAATTTGGTATGGATTGAGTAGTAGTGAAGACGCAGGTCGATAGGGACCGGCGACGTGAATGCGTGATGGCGCGCTTGCGTTCGTGTCGAATCGACCGGCGCCGGCGGCCCGCGCGGGCGCGGGGACTTTCACGTCACTAGAGCGCGCGGCCGGCAGCGCGCACCGCAATCAATTGCGATGGGCGGCGCCGGCGCGTCGACGGAGACCATGCAACGCAACCGACGTCGCGCGCGCACAGCCCGCGACACGGACGCGCGCGCGGGGTCAAATGGCGTGTACCTCCCGGCAGTCTTATCTTCCACGTACGGATACGATACCATTTTCTTTTTCTCCAGAATACAGTAGATTCATTCCTAGTAGCAGCAGGAGTAGTAGGATTTTATATTTGTTGTTTATTGATCATATAATAGATTTATTGAAATCCACTGCTGCTACGAGATTGTTCTTCTTGGGTTTTTGTGCTACGAGCACGTGCGTATGCTTGGTGTGGTATTGCTCCACGTGACAGATTGCAATAGCAGCAGAGCATGGAGCTGAGGAAAGGAAAAGCAATGCAAGGAGGTGACATGTGTGTGCATGTATGCAGGCAGACAAGTAAACTCGAGGCAAGGCAAGCCAGCAGCGAAGCGCGATGCCGGTGCAACGCCGAACGCCGGTCGCCGGCACCGTTCTGCCCCGCTGCGAGTGGGGACGTACTCACCGTAACAGCCCGGCCGACCCGGCCGGCGCGGACGGCGACGATGCGGTGGCGGCGGCGGCGGCGGCAGCGCACGGCAATGTCGAGGAGGACGCGGAGGCAGCCGGCACGGCGGCGCCGGCGGGGGTGACGCCGAGCAGGAGGTACTCGACCCACCCGAGGTCGCCGTTGCCGCCGATGCGCTTGCTGCCGTACCCGAGCGTGGGAGCCTCCTCGTCCTTCTCGTCCTGCGGCTGCGCGAAGAACCCGGCCGCCGCGGCCTCCGCGGCGCGCACGAGCTCCGGCGGCACGCCGTGGCCCGTCACCCGGAAGAACCCGTGCTCCTCGCACGCCGCCACCAGCGCGCGCGCTGCGGCCTCGCGCGCGGGGCCCGCCGGGGCCGACAGGTCCACCGACCGCACGTCGGCTGGCGGCGGCTCCGCCGCCGGCAGGGCGATCTGCTCGAGCTCACCCTTGGCGAGGACCACCATGGCCGATCGAGGAATGAGTGAAGCAGAGGAAAGCAGAGGGAAATTAAGGAAGGGAAGGTCGTCTCCTCTGTGCACAGAGCGCGAGAGCAAGAGTGCCGCGAGCGAGCCTCTTTTATATAGGACAGACACGCCGAGCAGTGGCGCGCGGGGAGTCGGCAGATGACAGCAACTCAGCACAGCGTGGTGCGGTAATTCTGGTCGTCTGATAAAGCATCATTGGCCAAGATCAGGGCCAAGTAGGCAAGTAGCCTTCATTCATGTCATTGTAAGTTTTTGATTGCCGCTATTTTTTGCCAATAATCTAAAGAGACTCGATCTGGACTGTTGGATTGCTTGGGTGAGGAGATTGCTCCAAAATTTCTATGACTCCGGTTGAATTTGGAATGTATCCTTAGGATTAATTGTAATCTCAATCTTTTGTGTCAAGTTGGTATTGACCAAGAGATGGGTTTATTCTCGTGTGTGTATATATATATATATAGATAGATATAGAACTATTACTCTGTAGCTGGCTACAAAATAATTTATTTTATAGCCACTTTGAGTTACGATAATTACTATATTAATTTACAAATATAGTAACTCCTTACTAAGTGGTTTACTATAACATTACGGTAAATATCCTCATGTGTTATAGTAACCCAACTATCATAAATATATATACATATTATCGTAAATTAGTATATAAAATTATCGTAAATGGAGGTGACTATAGAATAACATATTTTGTAGCTAGCTACAGAGTATACTCTCCCTATCCCTATATATATATAGGGAAATTCCTTTCTACACGTACGTGTAGTTACTCTCATCTAAAATAAACTACATTGTGTATGTATTCATACTTGTTTATCAGTTTGAGTATGTTTATATACTCATATTAAGATACTCTAGATCTTACCACGTGAAAAATTTTCAAAAAATTATATTTTAAATATATTACTAAAATGCCACTACTATATTATATACAATAAGTATAACCATATAATCTATGTATGCATGCATACTTAACATACATATCACTCTAGATGGTCTAGTATGATCATATACTTTGTGTATATACATTTCATCCGGTCATATACACATTAAATCTAGAGATATATAGATGAGAGTAACTACACACGCGTGTAAAAGAAACGCGACTATATATATACGGTAGCGCTATTCTACACCCTAGGTGTAGAATATTATTCTACACCGCAAGCCAAATTTGAGCAGAAAAAATACTGAGCAGTACTGGAGAGTGTTCAGTATCATCCAACACTATACTTAGGACCACGAAATACTGAACAATACTAAAATGCGGATACTGAACGATACTGAAATCTGTTCAGTATAGTAGTTTGGTGTAGAATAGCACTTGTATATATATATATATATATATATATATATATATATATATATATATATATGAATATTCCTTTGTACACGTACGTGTAGTTATTCTCATCTTCAATAAACCACATTGTGTATGTATTCATACTTATTTATCAGTTTGAGTATGTTTATATACTCATATTAAGATACTCTAGATCTTACCACGCGAAAAATTTTCAAAAAAAATTATATTTTAAATATATTACTAAAATTCCACTACTATATTATATACAATAAGTATAACCATATACTCTATGTATGTATGCATACTTAACGTACATATCACTCTAGATGGTCTAGTATGATCATATACTTTGTCTATATACATTTCGTCCGGTCATATACACCTTAAATCTAGAGATACATAGATGAGAGTAACTACACGCGCGTGTAAAAGAAATGCGTTATATATATATATATATATATATATATATATATATTGTGGGACTAGGTATGTTTCGTTAAATACCATTAGCGATCGAACTATATATAAATTGTTTTTTAAAAGATCCGGTTACACAGTTTGGATTTATCATAAGAAGGGTTTAGCAAACAACATTCACACGCATGAGTTGCGCTAGTAGCTACGGAGTACATCCTAGACTACGGTGGTCCAGGAAAAAAAATCCTATTATATACTAGGTAGCTTGGCGACTGACAGGGTTTAAACACTTCGCCACCTACTAAAGACCACATATGGCACGTCTCTTTTATTTCAAAGAACATGTCCTGCTCCAGTTTCCTGCTGCCCTGGAAATGACCGTGTTCCTTTGTTTCCATATAAGCATTAAAGAGTCACGATTGCTAGCCTATGTCCCATCTTTCTTCCTCCATTGAGAACTTGTACAAACCAGTCTTCCAGTTCAGTTTCCTCCCTCGACTGCAGCAGATGAAGCTTCAAGCAACCACTCCAAAGTGCAAACCAACCCCCGGAACTTACGAGAGTAGGGGCACTCGAAGAAAAGGTGTAGAGTTGTCTCATCATTTCGTTCGTATAGCGACAATGTATAAATTGTGAGGCCTCAGATATATTTAACTCCTTTATAAATTTTGCAATTATGTGTTTATGTGTAATATTGTGTTAATTGACTTAGGGCCAACAAGTTTAGTCCCATATGTTAGAATATAGTAGCTGAAAATAGTGTGTGTGTTAGCGGTGCATGTTAGTGTGTTGAATATGTTAGAAGCATGACACATGGCACAATATTCAGCAGTATTGAATAGACGCCATACATGAATAGGCTAGAAGAGCTTGTAGATTAAGTCAAGTCTTTATTGTAAACGATCTCCATGTACAGCCACGAAGAGGGCTCTTCCCTTCACTATATAAACACGGAACCGGGAACCAGGATGGTCATCCCGTTACCTCCTATTTCTATATGGTATTCAGAGCCTAAAAATCCTCACGGATACATCGATCCTCATGGCAACCTCCTCTGAAGCTGCCGCTTCCTTCTTTAGTTTTCTCCCACCAGTAACCAAGAAACTAACTCGTAGCAACTACAACATGTGGCTTGCTCAAGTCACAGCCACTCTGCAGGGCGCTCAGCTCTGGAGTTTCACCAAACCCACCACCAAACCCCCTCCTGAGTTTCTTGAGGTCGACGCCGCCGCTGCTGCGGCGGCGGGCAACAAGGCGGAACCGGCCGTCAATCCGGAATATGAGAAGTGGTTGGCCAAGGACAGCCAAGTCCGCAGCTACCTCTTCACATCCCTCTCCGAGGACACCTTCTCCCAGGTCGCGGACGCGACCACGGCGGCCGAATTGTGGGCCGCAATCCAGACGCTCCAAGCGTCCCAGTCCCGCGCCCGGATCATGTCCACGCGGATGGCACTCGCCACGGCAACCAAGGGGTCGTCAACCGTGGCGGAATTCTTCACCAAGATGAAGGGCTTGGCCGACGAGATGGCGTCGGCGGGCAAGAAGCTGGACGACGATGAGGTCGTCTCCTACATCCTCATGGGTGTTGGAGAGGAGTTCGAGTCGGTTACATCTGCGGTTGCAAACCGTACCGACCCGATTTCTCTCCCAGAGCTCCAGGCTCAGCTCGTGAGCCATGAACAACGCCGTGAGATCCGCGATGGCGGCTCCCACTCCTCCGTCAACTCTGCAGAAAAGGGCGGCCGTCGTGGTGGTCGTCCTTCCTATTCCCGTGGCGGCCGTGGTGGTGGTGGTCGCGGCGGCTTCGGGCGTGGCCGCAACAGCGGTCGGAATGGTGGTCGTGGTGGTGGCCACAACAACAACAACAACTTCACCAACAACACCTTTCTCGAAGGTGTGATCTGCCAGATTTGTGGCAGGGAAGGCCATGGTGCGGATCGCTGCTACAAGTATGTCGGCTACCCACCAAAGAAGTGTGCATCCGCAGCAACAACCTCCTACGGCGTGGACACCAACTGGTACATGGACACTGGTGCCACGGACCACATCACTAGCGAGCTAGATCAACTTACAATCCGCGATCGCTACAACGGCAACGACCATGTACACACCGCTAGCGGATCAGGTATGAAGATCAATCACATTGGTCACAGTACTTTGAGTTTCCCTAATAGCAACCTTCGTCTACGTAACATACTTCATGTCCCAGAAGCAAATAAGAATCTTGTCTCTGTCAATCGCATTACTCGTGATAATAATGTGTTTCTTGAGTTTCACCCTGATCATTTTTTGGTCAAGGAGCAGGGAACAAAGAAAACCCTACTCCAAGGCAGATGTGAGCGTGGCCTCTACCCACTCCAGTCATCCAACAAAGAAGTGCTTGCCACCATCAAACCATCCACCTCGCTATGGCATCATCGACTTGGTCATGCATCCACTCCAGTAGTTCAGCGTGTCCTCAACCACCATAAGCTCCCTTTTGTTCAAGATTCCAGTCAACATAGTATTTGTGATGCGTGTCAACAAGGAAAAAGCCACCAGCTGCCCTACCCTAGGTCAACTAGTGTGTCAAAACACCCTTTTGATCTTGTTTTTTCTGATGTATGGGGCCCCGCTCCCAAATCTGTCGGTCAGAATAAATATTATTTAAGTTTCATTGATGATTATAGTAAACATACTTGGATCTATTTACTTCGTCAAAAATCTGAGGTGTTTCGATGCTTTCTTGATTTTCAGCAACTTGTTGAGCGTCAATTCGATTGCAAAATCCGTGCTATGCAAACAGACTGGGGTGGTGAATATCAAACTCTTATCTCCTTCTTTAAACGTGTAGGGATATCCCATCACATTTCATGCCCTCACGCACATCAACAAAATGGTGCCGCCGAACGCAAACATCGACACATTGTCGAGGTCGGCCTCACTCTTTTAGCCCATGCTTCTATGCCTCTCAAATTTTGGGATGAGGCATTCATCACAGCTGTCTTTCTTATTAATCGACTACCCACCAAAGTCATAGACCACGACACATCTCATGAACGTCTTCATGGACAAGCTCCTGACTATATGTTTCTTCGCACCTTTGGATGTGCATGTTGGCCCAACCTTCGACCTTTTAATCCTCGAAAGCTTGAGTTTCGATCAAAAAAATGTGTATTTCTTGGTTACAGTAACCATCATAAAGGGTTCAAATGTCTTGAGCCCACTACTGGTCGCATTTATATTTCCCGTGATGTGGTGTTTGATGAACATCTATTTCCATTTTCCAAACTTCATCCTAATGCGGGTGCCCAACTCCGTGCAGAGCTTACCCTTCTACCTGATATCCTTCTCAACCCAACCTCCACATTTGGGAAAACTCAAGTACTTGATCAGTGTGTGAGTTCTTCATTACCTACTAACTCATCATCAAATTCTACTGGAGAATTGATGACTGCAGGTGAAACAAGCACATGCACAAATGGGATCGGCTTCCTCTCCGGATCGCTAACGACTTCAGGCGCAGCTGCGAGTCTATCAGGCCCTCCTCCAACCATTGGAGATGCGGCCTTGTCAGGGCCAACCGCTGACCCCGTCGCATCCGATCCATCTTCGTCGCAGCAGCATGCAGCTGCCCAACCAGATTCGACCATGGAGTCTGGAACGCCTATTTCTGGACTCGGTGGTGCTTCGTCGCAACATCATGCGGTCGCACAACAAAATTTGGCCTCAGAGTTTGGAATGCCTATTCCTGGACTTGGTGCAGCTTCATCGCAGCAGCATGCGGCCGCACAACCAAATTTGGCCGTGGAGTCTGGTGCGTCTATTCCTGAACTTGGTGCGGCTCCTACATGCACGTCTGCACCGACTCCCTCTATTCCAGTACCACCTCGTCCTGCCACTCGTTCTCAGCATGGAATTCTGCAGCCTAAGCGCCGCACTGACGGCACTGTCCGCTGGTGTAACCTTGCCACGACAGAAGAGCCATCGTCTGTTGATGATGCCATGCAAGATAAACGTTGGTCTATGGCTATGGATGAAGAACATCGTGCTCTTCTCAATAATCACACTTGGCATTTGGTCCCACCTCCACGTGGCAAGAATGTCATTGGATGCAAATGGGTGTACAAGATCAAAAAGAGAGCTGATGGTCAAGTTGAACGGTACAAGGCGCGTTTGGTGGCCAAAGGTTATCGACAACGCTATGGTCTTGACTATGAGGACACTTTCAGTCCGGTTGTCAAAGCTGCAACAATTCGCATTGTTTTGGCTGTAGCTCTATCCAGAGGATGGTCTCTTCGCCAATTGGATGTCAAAAATGCTTTTCTTCATGGTGTCCTTCAAGAGGAAGTGTATATGCATCAACCACCTGGCTATGTTGACTCCAAGTATCCAGGCTATGTTTGCAAACTAGACAAAGCTATTTATGGCCTAAAGCAAGCTCCTCGAGCATGGCATGCTCGTCTTTGTGCAAAACTTGAGTCTCTTGGATTTGTTCCTTCCAAGGCAGATGCATCACTCTTCTACTTCAACAAGGGACGGTACACTCTATTTGTCCTTGTTTATGTTGATGATATTATAGTAGCTAGTTCATCTCCCGATGCTACCAAGGCCTTGCTTGTTGATCTGCAACATGACTTTGCACTTAAAGACTTAGGTGACCTTCATTATTTCTTGGGCATCGAAGTCAAGAGGGGAAACACTAGTATGCTTCTCACCCAAGAGAGATATGCCACAGAGGTACTAAAACGATCTGGTATGGACAAGTGTCATCCTGTTGATACACCACTGTGCAGCTCAGAGAAACTAAGTATAGAAGATGGGAACAAACTTGGATCTGAAGATGCTACTAAGTACCGTAGTGTGGTAGGAGCATTGCAATATTTAACCCTAACAAGACCAGATATATCCTTCGCAGTAAACAAGGTATGTCAGTTCTTACATTCACCTACCACTATACATTGGAGCGCTGTTAAAAGGATCCTGAGGTACATCAAAGGGACCACCAAACTTGGCATTAAGTTTAGCAAATCTGAATCCATGTTAGTAAGTGCCTTCTCAGATGCTGATTGGGCCGGTTGTGTGGATGACCGAAGATCTACTGGAGGTTTTGCTGTATTTCTTGGCAACAACCTGATTTCTTGGACTGCTAAAAAGCAACCAACAGTGTCAAGATCAAGCACTGAAGCTGAATATAAAGCACTCGCCAATGCAACTGCAGAAATGATATGGGTCCAGAAGTTGTTGAATGAACTTGGGGTTAGGCACCCACCTAGAGCACGACTATGGTGTGATAATCTAGGTGCAACCTACCTTTCTGCAAATCCAATTTTTCATGCACGAACAAAGCATATCGAAATAGACTTTCACTTTGTCAGAGAAAGGGTGGCACAAAAATTACTAGAAGTCAGGTTTATCTCAACTGGAGATCAGTTAGCTGATGGCTTCACCAAAGCATTACCGGTAATCAAATTGAAGAAATTTAGAGACAATCTCAACCTCCAAAGTGGCTGAGATTGAGGGAGGATGTTAGAATATAGTAGCTGAAAATAGTGTGTGTGTTAGCGGTGCATGTTAGTGTGTTGAATATGTTAGAAGCATGACACATGGCACAATATTCAGCAGTATTGAATAGACGCCATACATGCATAGGCTAGAAGAGCTTGTAGATTAAGTCAAGTCTTTATTGTAAACGATCTCCATGTACAGCCACGAAGAGGGCTCTTCCCTTCACTATATAAACACGGAACCGGGAACCAGGATGGTCATCCCGTTACCTCCTATTTCTATACCATAGATTTTAAATCCTATATTCACCAAAAAAAATAGATTTTAAATCCTAGATCGGTCACTGCATACTATGCACACTTCAATGATCCAATCCAATATATTAGAAATCCCTGGCTAGTAGCTTTAAGTTTGTGTTTTGAATTTAAGTTGGTTGAAAACTTGAAATGACGTTTTCCAAGAATGTTTTGTTGAGTTCGATCACACAAAACGTTTTCTTTTTTTTTCTTTTCTACAGTAAACCTTTCCCTTCTCTAAACTAAATGTAGAAGACCAAAGAGTTAGTTAATTACATGACCTAAACCTCCACATCCACTCGTCCAGACATCCTTGTCATAGCCCTAGGCACGGCCCTAGCTAGGCGATGCCTGCATGCATGGTACACCCCTGAAAAGGAGAGATGTCTCTCGTATAGCTCCATGTGAGTTGTCCATTATTATCTTCAACTAAGAATCAAGAAATAGGAAAGGTAGATTTACAAGTGGTTGGCTGTCATGATCCTTTTTATCGACAAAGGTAAAAGAGGTGCCGTGTACATCTTAACGATGACTTAAGGTTAAGTTGTCATTGCTTGGCTGCTTGGTTTATTGCATTGGGGGTTTGTCAAGTGGTTCTGTGCCAGTGCCAGATATTTCTCAACCCACGTAGGCGTACTCGATCAGGTATTGTCCAGATCTTGGGGCATCTTCTATCACTACATACATAACAGTCAACAATTAGTGTTGGACAACGGCGCTAAAACATAATATTAACATTCAATAATCAGTCGATATATAAACTTGTAACAGATCACCAGTCACTTTTTTTTACTCGTACGGACAGTAAAGTTAGCAATTTTTTCCAAGTCATTAAAGAAGTTAAGTTCTCGCATGTGTCATTACTCTAAACTCTTTTATCCTTTATGTCTTTTCAGTCAGATTTGGCTTTAACGATGTCAAATCGTGTAAAAAGTCTAAATTTCCCACATGGCTGAATATATATATATATATATCAAATAAAAAAAACTCAAAATCTATATTTTTTTATATAAAATTATCTTTATTTAATCTATACAAAAAATATGATTTGATATGATTAATATATCTTAGAAAAAATAACTTTTTTTCTTATAAAAATATATTAATTTTTAATGATTTATGGGTAATTACCAACTAGGAAGAGAAGGTGGTGCACGACACCTGACGTTGGAGAAGAGCAAACGTGTTTTTATTTCCCCGTTCTTTCTCTACTGGAGAGGCAAGGACCACATAGCCTGCCATCGACTTTCTAGTACTCGAATGCGATTGGAAGAATGCCATTGCGCTAATCTTTTCCAAAATAGATGTGAACTTCTTGTGAGGTCATCTTTTTTTGTAAAAAGTCTGTATTGGTTTCAAAAGCTCGCATCATGCAGTTAATTTGCCGATATAGTTTCGGTCTAACTTCTCTATCAAAACGCTGGCAGCACATGAGGTTTGGCATAGTTGCTGGTTCAGGAACTAGCTAGTTAGGTGCGATCCCTTCACCCCCCATCGATCCATGCCCACCAAACAAATATCTGCTCGAAATCTAAAAAAACAAATATCTGCAAAATTCAGTTCAGAGATATCATGTTATCTTGGGCCGTCATTCTCGATTCTCCCCTTTCCAAACACACGAATCAAGAACTAGATGTATGTTTCCTAGCGTCAAAAAATAGCACTAGCTACATGGCATGCATATGTTCGATGGAGGCTCGTTCGTTGTACCAGTACTGCATTTGAGACGATCCTCGAGATCGCTCTCTGTTCAGCGAATGTTTCGCTGTTCTTGAGTCTTTTTTGTGGTTTCGTTTTTACTTGTCGTCACTGTCAGTAGCCATCTACTATGCGTCGAATTGCAACGTGGATTGATACTCCCGTTCTAGCTCCTCCACACAAGCTTTCACACACGTTCCGTTCCAGCAGATCGCTATCGGCATTAGATTTCGACAGTAACTTGAGCGAAAACGGAGGGCGCGATTGATTCATTGACGTGACACGATGTGTGAAAAGATGTGGGATTCGATTGTTGGAATAACAACTAAAGGGATTTTGATTGGAGTGTTAAAGTTTAACAGGTACCGTATTTTCATTTTATTTGGTAATTATTATCTAATTATGGGCTAATAAGACTTAAAAGATTCGTCTCACAAATTACTCTCTAGTTATGTTTTTAGTTTTGTAAATACTCTATATTTAGTGCTTCATGCATGTGTCCAAACATTTGATGTGATGGAAATTAAAATTTAACTCGCAAACCAAGGGCCTAGGTAGGCTAAGCTCTCGGTAATATCAAACTAGTTGTTGTGCCCCCCCCGGGGGGCAAAGGTAACGAGTCACTTCACAGTTATTTCTTCTCATTGTACTCCATCTGTCCTATAATATAGTGCATTTTAGATTTTTTTTAAAACAAATTAAAAGAGAACATAAAAGACACATCTACTCTTGTTTTTTTTCCCTAATCGGACGCTATTATCAACTTGATTTATAATGATTGACTGACAAATAGTAGAAAGTATTTAATGCGAAATTAGGTTTTGTTCTCTAAAATGCATTATATTTGAGGACAAATTTTGAATGTAAGAACAAAAAAAGGGACAGATATATAGCAAAAATCTTTTTACCGAATAGCGTGGATGGATACATATGGAAGGAAAGAATATCGTTCGGCGTAAATATGTTAGCTGATTTTTAGATAATGGGACAAATTAGAGCAAAACCTAATAAATTACCTAATTAGAGCAAAACCTAATAAATTACCTGTCCACTTATTTTACACAGAAAAAGAGAGAGGGAGACAGGCAGAGGGGAGAAGGAGAGAGCACGGACCATGTGTAGGCATCATCGATAATTTGCATTTGAGTAGTGAGTGGGTGATGTGAGCAGGAGCAGCCGTCAAATTGCCTCGCTGTCCGGCTGTCGACTGTCATTGACGAAATGGTTGGATCCAGGAGGGGGGCCCCGGCCCATGATATGATACACCAATTGCAGGAGAATTCAGGGCAGGTCTCTTTCGTCGCCACTGTAGAGCCACAGTGCCGAACCGGCGATCGCAGCAGCGACGGCGACTCGCGATCTGAAGTGTGTGTTGCATCCTGCAGGCAGTATTCTGCTAGTCTGCTACTGAGGTCTTGTTTAGTTCCGAAAAATTTTGGGAAATAGACACTGTAGCATTTTCGTTTGTATTTGACAAATATTGTCCAATTATGGACTAACTAGGTTCAAAAGATTCGTCTCGTCAATTCCGACCAAACTGTGCAATTAGTTTTTATTTTCGTCTATATTTAATACTCCATGCATGCGTCTAAAGATTCGATGTGACGGGGAATGTGAAAAATTTTGCAAAATTTTCTGGGAACTGAACAAGGCCTGAGGGCTTCTCCAACGCGCCTCGCTGGCGTGCTGCCCACGTCGATGGTTGCTTCGTAGAGAGTCAGAAGCGCTTGCAGAAGCTGCGTATGCCTCGTCTGACAAAAAAGTGTAGGCAACTCGCGTTGTGAGAAGATAGGAAGGAGGAATAGTATGCACCGTGGGACCGGTAATAAAGTTGCTGATGTATGCATGTTTCTCCATGGTACCAAGTCCAAAGCAGCCTAGCTGCCTGCATTGTGAGATGAGCAGCCTCTGCATCTTGATCTACATGGAGGCTGGGGCATATAGCCCGCGTTGGGCGTGCCCTGAATTTGTAATGCTCCCGTTGCATTGCATGGATCAGATGGTGAGCCGTCAGATGAAATAAAAAGAACCCAGCGAAACCAGCAGGAGAAACAAAGCCAATAACCTCGTTGTGGATCCAATTTCCAAACGGCAACATGCGTTCAGGTGTCTAGAACGGCCAGTGACACCTGAATTCTCCTTCATGTAGCTGGATGCTTGTAGTAGCCGTAGCTGCGGTTCACACAGACAAATCAGCCACCTGCCCGACCGAATCCAGCAGTGTCTACGAGGCCTTGTTTAGTTTCGAAAAATTTCGAATTTCGCTACTGTAGCACTTTCGTTTTTATTTGACAAATATTATCCAATCATAAACTAACTAGGATCAAAAGATTTGTCTCGTGATTTACAGACAAACTGTGTAATTAGTTTTTATTTTTATCTATATTTAATGCTTCATGTATGTGCCGCAATATTCGATGTGACAGAGAATTCGGAGTGAACTAAACAAGGCCCGAGCGATAAAGATGAGAGGCCGCCGCAGTAGCCTGCAAGGCTGGCTGACATGCATGGGGACACCTGAAATGATGAACGCATGCATGAATGTTTCATGTTCATCCGTTCACTCGAGGCGCGATCGAGCCACAAGCTAGCGACGGTTTCCATTTCCCCCTCGTGCTTAAAAACCAGGATCAGACAACGGAGTGGTGGTGTTTTTTCTATGGTAGCCTCAGCCTCGATCCTTGTTTAGGCCTTGTTTAGTTGGCAAAATTTTGGGTTTTTGGCTACTGTAGCACTTTCGTTTTTATTTGACAAACATTGTCCAATTATGGAGTAACTAGGCTCAAAAGATTCATCTCACAAATTACAGGTAAACTGTGCAATTAGTTTTTATTTTCGTCTATATTTAAAGCTCCATGCATGCGACCAAAGATTCGATGTGACGGGAAATCTTGAAAATTTTTGCGAACTAAACAAGGCCTTAGTTCTAAAAAATTTTGCAAAATTTTTCAGATTCTTCGTCACATCAAATCTTTAGACGCATGCATAAAGCATTAAATATAGATGAAAATAAAAACTAATTACACAGTTTGGTCGGAATTGACGAGACGAATCTTTTGAGTCTAGTTAGTATATGATTGGATAATATTTGTCAAATACAAACGAAAGTGATACTATTTCTATTTGAAAAAAAATGGAACTAAACAAGACCCTAGCTTCCTCCGTGAATCATGACTCATGAGTATGGATTTTTGTGCGCTCAACTGTTGATGCAGGTGGAGGCATCAATCATGATCAGGACATGCAATAGGAGCAGTGCTCACTTATTTTGTCCTAAAATAAGGCCTTGTTTAGTTCCAAATTTTTTTGCAAAATCGACACCGTAGCACTTTCGTTTGTATTTGACAAAAATTATCCAATCATGGACTAACTAGGCTCAAAAGATGCGTCTCGTCAATTTCGACCAAATTGTGCAATTAGTTTTTATTTTTATCTATATTTAATACTCAATGTATGAGTATAAAGATTCGATGTGACGGGGAATCTGAAAAATTTTGCAAAATTTTTTAGAACTAAACAAGGCCTAAGTTTCCCTCACGTATTTGTATTTCGAGGAGTCGTCAATCTTAACTTTAATTAGATTTAAAAAAAAATAGTATCAATACTATAATATCTCTAGACAGGTTAACTACGAAAAAAAATATGACATAGTTAATCCAAGGCTAGTAGTCTCAATAGAAATTTCATGTGCATTAAATAAGAAAATATCTAAAGAGAGATGATAAAAGTTTTATGAGAATAAAACTTCTTGTCAACAATATTTCCAACACATGAGAGTGTTTTGGAAGAAACTGGGACGTGAAACATCTATTGGAACCAGCCTAATAATGCTTATACACAATCATAAGTGTTATTATTATTTGTATTTGTATTTTATCGAGTTGAGATTGTTTGAGTCCTCCACATACGGACGCCTGATAGTCCAGCAGTGCGCGTCCGAGTTGACACTTGGTGACTGAACAGGCGCTTGTACTTTAGCCTGCGCTCTTATCAGCCGCTTGGTCCAGGGTGCACATGCAAGCACGGACGCACGGCAGCAACTTGCATGGCGCTGGATCGGACGACGACGACGTGTCTGCATGCAACCAGAGGAAATGGACGGATCGCACTCGTACAGTAGATCTGCATCCTCATCAGCACGCTGATTACCGCCATGCATCTATCAGAGTATCAGGCAGCAATGTAGACTTGTAGAGTTAAAAAAAAAAACAAATGCCGATAGGCCATCTGGCCATGGATGAGCATGAGCCATGAGCCTTGGAATCTACAGTAAAGTGTCTCTTGGGCCTTGGCGAGGGGCGTCGTGCTGCTCTGCCATGCACAGTAGTACGTACGTGTGGCCCGCCGTGGTGACCCGAGCCGAGCGGCCGGCACGGGCGCGAGCGCGAATGCGTGATGGGATGGGATGGGCCGATGCAGGCCGGCCGGCGCGCGGTCGGCAACTGGCACACTACTAGTCTCACCCACCGCACAGGTGACCGGCCGGTCAGCACTCAGGAGGAGACCCCTACCTACAGGTCCACGGCAACGAGCTAGCTACCTAGCTAGGGGCCGCCGGCCGGCCAGCCGAACCCGAGACCCGGCGCCCCCCCCGGTGGTCCAGGCACCTGGGCTGCGACGCGTGGTGCCCGCCGGGGCCGTCCCCCCCTGGCCACTGCGCTCGCCGATGCCGACTCCGTCTCGCAGTCACCTGACCGCGCGCGCGCGGCGGGCGACCGCGACTCTGGATCGCGCGCGCCGTCTCGCGTGCGTGCAGTGCGTCGCCGATCATCAGACGGGAAAACCGGCCGGGACCGTGCTTCCTGCTCGTGGAGTGGAGCGTGGGGGATTCTGTTCGTTAATTATGATCTGCTGGTGTTGGCGGAGACACACCGCATGGAGAGACTGTTTGGTTGCTAGCCACACTTTATCTTAAGCAAGTTTGATCAAGTTGTCAAGTGTTTGGTTGACAACTAAGCTTAGGTATATGATTTTTTTGGGCTCCACATGTCATAGAGTTAAAAAGTGTGGCAAGATTTCTTTAGACATGGCAAAGTGTGGCAACCAATTTGTTAGCCACACTTTTTGTGGCTTGCCACACTTGCCTAAAGTTAGTTATGGTAAACTATAGCTAACATCCAAACATGCCGGAATCTCTCGCCCCGGGATATGCCGGCGGGTTTCGGGCGAGTTCAATTCTTCCCGGCGGGTGGTCAGGACATCTACGTGTCATATATAGTACTGTAGTACACTGTGCTCGTAACTGCTGCTACGTACCTATACCGTGCTACGAGCCTACGAGACGAGCCCGCTCGTGCACCACACCACCGACCGCCGGCCTCTCCCTACTTGGATGTCCGTGCATGCATAGATTGAGATTTTTTTTTTTGACAAATGGCAACTTTATTATTAGCAGCAGGAAGCTGCAACGAAGGAGACTATGTCCCAGTTTACATTTTGCAGTGCCAATCGCAGTGGGCAACTGCATACATGATTGGCATTGGTACAAGAATAGCTCACCGGATTACAATTAAATCTAAACAGTCTAAAAGCTGAGCTCGCTAACGAGGGAGCTGTGGAATTCCTACTTCTTGGAATTTTAAGAACTTGAGATCTTTTGCCAGCATTAAAATTGAGAAATTTCTGGGTGAAAGATTTGGCATCCCAGAAAGGGGGACAACTGAGATTTTGTCCATTGAAATAATTTGCCAGCATTTGACTGTCTGTGAGAAAGGTGATATCTTGAAGGCCAAGTGCCGATGCGATGGCTGCAGCGAAAGCTAAGGCAGCAGCCTCAGCCATAACGACAGAGGTGATATTGTTGATCTGCAGCTTGATGTAATAGCTGTTGTTGGCTCTTGGGTCAAGAAAGAAGATTCCTAACCTCGCTCTCCTTGGCGAACTGTGTGTCACATCTGGATCAGTGGAAGCATCAGTGAAACACCGTGCATCACTGAGTGTCTCACGGAACCTGCAAAGAGTTTTGTTGTTTTGCATGTGCTGGAAGTTGCTCTGGGGCGCACTAGGTAAGTGCCTTGCCTGGACCTGTACTTGATTGTTCTCTGCTGAAATCATCTCCATTAAGTTTTGGGTTTGCTCTTTCAGGAGCACCTTAGAGAAAGAATGAATGTGCGCATGTACCGCCAAGTGGACCTGCAAAACAGACCAACTGCGTTTGCGAAAGCGAAGATCATTCCTGGCTTTCCAAATAAACCACAGATAAGTAGTGATTTGCGTTAAAATTTCATCCGAGACTTGAGGACTTATGATTTGCGCCAGGCATTGTTGCACCCTATCATGTTCCTGAGGCAAAACAGAAGAAAGCAGAGGGGTTTTGGCAGAGAACCAGACAGCTCTGGCAAACTCACAATGGAAGAACAGATGCATATCATTTTCTGTAAAGCCACAGAGAGCACAAGCTTTGTCAGTTTTGTCAGTGAAGGCGCTCACACGCTCTCCTGTAGCAATGGCTCTTCTTATGAGTCTCCAGATGAAAGTTTTAATGACTGGAGAGATGTTTTTACAGTTCCAGACACGTTTGAGGATGCCCATCGCTTCATTTGTGATACTTCTGGGGCCTTGGTTTGGGAGCTGAAACCTGGACATATTGTTAAGGTAACGGAAGGCGTTTTTTTGCAGAGCAATCCCTATTGTTGGCGGGTTTCCAAATGATTCTGTCATTTTCATTTGAAGGCACAGGTTTTACTTTGTTGATAGAAATAGCCGCTTGCATGTCAAAAATTAAGTTGATAATATCATTGTTCCAAGAGAGATTGTGAGAGTCCCAGAGATCAGCTATGCGACTAGGTAGATTGTTAATCGTGACAGGTAGATTAAGATGGTTGTAAATTTCATTCCAAATGTCACACCAAGGCGTGGACCAAATGCTAGAATTTCCTTTATGCACCTGAATAACACAATTATTTACTAGAGTGTTTTTTATGCTGGTAATAGAAGCCCAAAAGGCAGGGTACGCGTCCGCGCGCCTAGCTAGCTCCGTCCGCGCGCCCGCGGCCCGCGTGGCTCGTTGGCAGCGACAGTAGCGTGCCATGAACCTGGACGCGCGGCCATACAGGCCATTCCACAGCTAGCTAGCTAGCCCCACCTCTCTCGCGCGCTCGCCCATCCATCCATCCATCCATCCATCCATCGACATGGACGTCGACGACGTACGCCTGCTAGTTTGTTGCCGTCCGTCCGTGCGTCCATCAGCTCTGGTCCGGTACGTCACGTCCAGTCAGCCATCTGATGCTGCCCAAACCGGCCCGGGCTCCTGCTGGATCCTGCTCGTCGTGCGGCCGGAGCCGGACCACCTGCAAACCTATGATACCTGCTAGTCTTGCCTGCCCCGCGCGCGAATCGCAAGATCACTAACGAGCAGCGGCCAGCAAGATCACCAAACATGCCTGATGAGAAAAGAATTCCCCAGTGATCTCGCTCGGTGAGCAAAGAATGATGCCAATTAACAGGTTGGTTACGTTGCCGATCGAGTACTGCTGCTGGCTACCTCCGCTGTCACAGATGCATCCATCCATGGGTGAGGTGATCGATCGGTCCCCAAGCTAGTGGCCCGAATCGATCGACCCGCCCTCGAAAGGGAAAGCAGCGGCGCCCGCCCGCCCGCCCAGCCGCCAGTTGCTGACTTGTTCGATCGCCTTCGCCTGGCTCGATCGCCCTGTGGCACGTACCGGTACGTACGGTGTCTCCAATCCAAGCACGCACGAGAGCAGGATTGCGATGGTTCAACGCACCGCCGGCAAGCGCTTGGCGCGGCGCGTCGCCCGGACGCCCGACCGGTATGGGAGGTGATGCAGATATGCGCTAGTCTATAGAGCAGCGCGTGATTCATGAATGAAGCTCCCACGCCCGTCGCCCGTCGCCGTCGGGAAGGAGGATGTTTAATTTAACTATGCCAAAACTAGAGTTGCATTTTTTTTCCCCCCTAAGAATTTAAACAATGAAGAGTAAAACTTGAATGGAACTGGCTGGATGAGCAAAACAACCCAAACGTGCTCTTAAAAAAAAACATCCAACTGTCCACATATGTCGTGGGGAAAATCAAACTGGCATCGTATATTCTAGATAGAAAATGATTAAAATAGCCCTGGGTTTTTTAAAAAAAATGGTAGCGGACGGATCAAACGTTCTGCTTTCTCGCTTTGCATCGCTGCCGTAAGGCCCGATCGCCCGACCCACCTAGAATTCCAGCCCTATGACGTACCAGCACTGTAGTGCATGGGCCTAATGCACAGCTGTTAAGTACGAACCTATTGGGCCAGATGCGATGTCTGTGTTGTTTTGATCTCTCTTGTTTTTGTCAGGAAATTATTGCCTTTTTCTTATACACTTCTTGCACAATTTTGTTTCCACACAGTTTTGCCAGGAAATTTTTGTCAAGGTTATAATAAGATTTAGTTATCAATTGCTTTACAAAATTTTCCATCTCAATTAACAACTATCCACATCGCACCCCCACATTCACGTGTGTTAAACATATGCGTACTTGAAACCGTCACTCGTGTGTTGATATTCTAACATAATAGTGACAAATATTTTTCTTTTACCTTTATCTTGTTGTCATAAGCTTTATGTACAACTAGAAGTATATCCTGTGCGTTCACAACATGATCTTTTAATTTTTCCTAGTGATGAAGTGTTCTCTTAGTGTTTTACCATTCAAAATAATTTTCCTACTAAATGCCTCCTAGTAAAGATTTTCTAGTGTTTTGACTAGACTGGTAGTGTTTTATTTCTAGTTAAATACACTAGAAGAACTCCACTATTTTGGTAGTGGTTGCTGAGGGTACTACTGACTTGGAATTATATTAAACTATTCGTAGATTTACTTAAGGAAGGGATTGACTATTATAAACCAATGTTAGCGGATAGTGTGGCACGCTGATGTGAACAATTAAATGTATGTTAGTGGATGATGTGTCTCAGTGACGTGGATATTATAATTACATGTGCGCTGAACTTTAACTGTAAGTATATGGGCTGCTGATGTGGACATCTAGTATGTCGAGATAGAATGATGTTGGCTTTGACTGTAAGTGATCGTGTGATGGACGTTGAGTTAGAAGACATTTTGCATGTCGAGATAAAATGCTAATGGGGTTTAGGATTATAAAATACTAGAAGAACACCCCGTACGTTGCTGCCGAAACTACTAATTTGGAATGAAATTTAACTATTCATACAATTCTTAGTAAGAGATTAACTATAATAAACTAATGTTAGTGGATAACATGACATGCTGACATGAACAACTAAATATTTGTTAGTGGATGATGTGTCTCGTTGACATAGATATATAAGTATTGCTTGTGCTAGTGAACTTTAATTGCAAGTGATAGTGAACTGCTGAGGTGTACTCCTTGTATGTCATAATATTCTAGTGAGGTTTAGAATTATAAGAAATATACATCTACATATACATATACATATACATATACATATACATATACATATACATATACATATACATATACATATACATATACATATACATATACATATACATATACATATACATATACATATACATATGCCCTGAGCTTTAACTGTAAGTAATAATGGACTGCTAAGGTGGACACCTTACATGTCAAGATAGAATGCTAATGGGCTTTAATTGTAAGTGATAGTTAACTACTAAGGTGGACACCTTACATGTCGAGATAGAATGATAATAGGCTTTAATTCTAAGTGATACTAGACGGATAACATGGGCACCATGCATGTTGAGACAAATTGCTAATGGGGCATGGTAGATTCTTTTCTTCTTGTGTGTGTATGGTGTTATTATTCGTTTTTTTGGTACTTCATCATCCCAGTGGCGGAGGCAGGGGAGGGCCAGCGGGGGCCATGGCCCCATCCAATATTACGTGAAAAAAATAATAACTTTTCATTATTAGTTCTGTACTTCTATGCATATACCGATATATGATCTAAACTCATTAGCCATTTATCCATTTAGCCCATGTACGTAGGTAATCAAGCCTTCTCGACGTACAGGTACAACAGTTCCATACTTGCCTTCGTCGAGACACAAATCTGAGTCTGCTTGTCGTGCTAACTCTATTAGTTGGTTATTTTTCTCTTAAAGAATCATAGTCATTCTTAGAGCAACTCCAAGAGTTTGCTAAAACTCACTTGGCAAATCTATAGTTTTGCCAAGTTTCAAAACCAAATGCCAAGTGAAAAAATAGGCATTCTCCAACAGTTTGCTATTTGGGCTTGGCAAAAGAACTTGCATTATAGGATTTTTGCCAAAATCACAAAATTGAGCCTCCAACAAGTTGGCAAAACTAGTTGGCAAATTGAGATACACGTGATACCAAGTGATGGAGGACTTTGCATATTTGCCAAGTGAAGGGGGAATTTTGCCAAGCTCGCAAAATTGCCAAATAGTTTTGCCAACTTGTTAGAGGCTGTTTTTTTATGGTTTTGACAAAAATCCTAAGATACCAAGTACTTTTAGCAAACTGTTAGAGTTGCTTTTGCTAATAATATTCTTTCTTTGCAGATTGATTAGGCTCGTGCTAACTCTACCAGTTTCCACAGCTACGATACGACAGTCGACAGAGCGTGCCTTTTCTGCAATGGAACTTGTTAAAACCAGACTTTGGAATAAGATGGAAGATGGGTTCCTAAGAGATTGCTTAATAATTTACATTGAAAAGGAGATTGCAGTGGAGTTTACAACCGATCAACTTATTGATGACTTCGATGCGATTTAGATGCGCAGAGTAAAATTTAAATGAAGCATGTTAGTTCCCTTAATCATTTATGCTTATCGTTATATTTTTTTGTTGCAAATTTGTCAGTGTATATATATATTGAAATTTTATAGTATACTATATATATTTGATTGTCCGGCCTCTCCATATATAATTCCTGGCTCCGCCACTGATCATCCGTTCTAAATCTCTAAAGTTCCATGCAAGTAACCATCGGCAACATGGAGCGGACCAACTTGGGTCGCGTCCCGCGGCCTTGCTGACCACATGTCACCATTGAAAGGCCGATTGTATTTCAGGTCCTAAAAGTAACCGGAGTCCATGTTCGATGTTTGTCCGGCATTCCATAATTTTCAACTATGAACTTTGTTTGGTAGTGCTATGTGGTCTGTTTGAAAATGACTTTAGCTCTGACTTCTATGAAAACATAGTTTTTTCGGTAAAGATGCAACTCTTTTGAAAATGTTTGGTAAAGCAATTTCTCATGGTCTCCGAGAAATAGGTGAAAGAGATCAAATATCAAAAGTACCCTTACCTTGCTAAATCAACCGCCGAGGTATTTGTCATCTAATCTATCATTGACCTGCTTGCAAAACATTCAAGTACCATCTCCATAAAAAATAAAGCTTGACATTTTAGTTTGATCATATTTATATTACTAAATAAGAATAATTAGATTTATCATGGAATATATATTTTATACCTATACCTATTTCATGTTATTAATGTTGATGATTTTCTCTAAAATTTAATCAATCAAGTTTAAGATGATACGATTTTCTCTAAAAATTTAACCAATCAAGCTTAGAGGATAATAAGGTCCGTATTCTTTAATATTCTGTGATCAGAGATATTGAGGCCACTCGTGAAGTTGGTATTGGTACGCGTACTCACAGGCGTAACTGTGCATGCACGTTTGCGCGCCATGGTACACGAACAGTCGATAGAACTGTTGGATTGATCGACTAATTAAAGTGCACCGCCTGCTGCATCTGCCTTCTCCACGTCTGACGCGGCAACGACCTTCTTCTTCTCTCCATCGGCGGCCGCGTCCCCGTCGTCGTCCTCCTCCCCGCCGCACGCCCCGTGCGCGACGTCGTAGGTGGCGTGGAGGCCGACGAGGACGTAGTAGACGAGCATGACGGCGGTGCAGACGCCGAATCGGATGAAGGCGTCCTTGCCGAGCGAGCCCATGAGGAAGAGGTTGGTGGCGATGGACAGCGAGGGCAGCCACGGCACGAGCGGCACGCCCCACACCTTGGGCGCCCTTGCCGCGGGCACCAGCAGCTGGATGCCCAGCGTGGCTGCCGCCCACGCCGGCACCAGCACCACGTATCCCTGCCACCGCTCCGGCGACGTGCCCCAGTACGCGGCGATGCCGACCGACGACGCGACGATGAGCAGCAGCAGCGCCGTGAACCGCAGCGCGTGCGTCCGTGTCGTCACGCCCCGCACGTAGTACCGCCGCACGAGCAGCGCCGTGGCCATCATCATGAAGATGAAGAGCGTGCTGACGGAGAGCAGGCTGGAGAGGACGTCGAGGCTGGAGAAGAGCGCGATGCAGGCGCTGCAGACGGCGATGAGCGCGGTGGCGTGCACGGGGGTGCCGGTCCTCGGGTGCACCAGCGCGAACACCGGCGGGATGATGTGGCTCCGCGCGATGTGGGTGGTGTAGCGCGCCTGCCCCAGCGCGCCCACCAGCAGCACCGTGGTCATCCCCTTGAGCGCGCCCAGCGCCACCACGTACTGCGCCCAGTGCATCCCCACGCTGGCGAACGCCACCGAGTAGGCGGCGCTCGTGTCGATGGCCGTGTACGGCTGCATCATGCTCAGCACCAGCGCCATGATGCAGTAGATGGCCGTGATCACGGACATGGACCCCAGCAGGCCCAGCGGGATGTCCCGCGACGGGTTCTTGGTCTCCTCCGCCATGGTCGCGATGTTGTCGAAGCCGCCGTACGCGAAGTAGACGATCGCCGCCGCCCGGAACACGCCCGGCACGCCGTACGGCATGAAGGGCCTGAGGTTGGCCGGGTTGGCGTGGATGAACCCGGCCACGATGACGAAGCCGATGACGACGACGTGCACGGCGGACGCGACCCAGTTGACGCGGGAGGTGCCCTTGGCGGTGAGCATGGCCAGCGTGGCGGTGACGGCGATGACGACCACCGCGATGGGGTCAAGCTCGTCGTAACCCGGGGCGAGCCCCGGCGCGTGGATCCGCAGCGCGCTGGCGGGCTTGTTGATGAGCGACGCGAGGTAGGAGGTCCAGGACCGCGCCACGGCCGCCGTGCCGATGACGCTCTCGAGGATGAGGTTGGCGGCGGCGATGAAGGCCGCGGCGTCGCCGAGCTCGACGCGGAGGTACGCGAAGGAGCCCCCGGCGACGGGGATCTCGACGGCGAACTCGGTGTAGCAGAAGACGGAGAGCATGGCGGAGAGGCCCGAGGCGACGTAGGACAGCACGATGGCGGGGCCCGCGTGGTCGTGCGCCTCCTGCCCCGTCAGCACGAAGATGCCGGCGCCGATGACGGAGCCGAAGCCGAACCAGGTGAGGTCCCACCACGTGAGGCACCGCCGCATCTCGTTCTCGCTCCGGCGCCGCAGCGCGCCCAGCTCCGCGGCGTCGGTGGACCGCCCCGCCAGGCGGTCCCGGAGGCGGGAGGGGGTCTCGCCCAGCGCCCGACGGTACGCGCCCCAGCTCGCGAACGATGGCTCCGGGAAGAAGTCGTCCCTGTGCCACCGCCAGTAGCTCCTCGCCGGTACCGCGGCCTTGCCTGCGCCCTCGTCGTGCTCCGCGGGCGCCATGGTCGCACTCACGCCAATCCTGCTGCCCTCCCGCTTCGTGTGGAGGCGGGGACTGGGGACTGGGGAGTGTGTGTGGCGAACTGGGCCGCGGCAGCCGTGGAGATATGGGAGTGCGGGATTGGTCGTTCCGTTCGGTCGCCGTCTCACCGAGCGGGACGTCTTGGCTTGGAGCTTTGCGCTGCAAGACCCAGGATGGAGGCACAGGCACGCAGCTGCCTATTCAAACACCGATTGGGTCCCAAGTCCTGTGTTAGAACTGCAGCGCGACGCCGATCGCCAACCATCTTTTTTCAGGAAAACCGGCGGTTCTGATTGGACGCATTGCGTTTTCCTGCATTATATGACGTACTATGAAGTGATGATGGACTGCAAAGGCAAAATTTGGAAAATGAACCATGAACAGCTGCTGCAGCGTCAGCTGGAGCAGGCAGAAGCACGTTGTATCTTGGCCCATGCATATCTGAGGCGAACTGTGATCGATGTGTCCTGTTTTTCTTGTACTTGTATAGTTCCTGGATGGCTGGAATGGATAGGTGCCGGCGGATGTGCGCTCCGGTTGGCCGATAGCAAACGCACGTACATTACCTGCTTCTTTGAATGATTGCATTGCAATCGCATGGGCTGAGTCGTCTGATGGTAGGACCGTACCGCATGGGTGCTCGTCGGTCAACAGATTCGCTGGGAGGTGGTGCACGCCGGCAAGGCGAGAGCTCCGTAGCCCTTGGAGCCACATGCGGGCACGCGGAGGAACCCGACACGGGCGAGGAGCGTGGACAGCGGAGAGGAAGCCTCCAAAAAGTCGCCCATCGGGGTCGGGGCCGGCGCTCGCAAGTGGCGTCCGCCGTCCGCGGATCACGCGGCATCACCATCACGCGCGCCGTGCTCCGGCTGTGTCGTTTGGATTGTTCATACTACCCGCCACCAATACTCCATCGGAGTTGCGTGCCCTCGGGGATGGATTCGCTGGAAACGATCGTTCGTGCGGGACGGGATTTCAAAACTTGCCATGATGCTAAAAATAGGTTTTCCTGACAGATGATGGGTACATACTATTATTATTATCAAGTGTGTGAGTGTGATGGAAGGAACGTACCGGATTATTGTAGAATGGATGGTAAATTAATTAAGGGCTCCTTTGGATCAATATGCCTGTTCGTTGTTTACTTTGTACTTTTGCTTTCTAAAAAGCAGAGGAAGTCTCCTCCTTTTTTTAAAAAAAAATATGCCTGTTCGTTTGAGATTATCTTCCAACCATTCAATAATATTTTTTTCTCACAATAAATTAAAAAATATTACTTTTAATTATGATTTTTCAGCTAAGTAAACAGACTCGATGATGTGATGGGTCCAAAGTACGCCTATGAGCCACTAGCATAGACCATCTTTTGTTTGAGGATGATTTAGTTGTTCTTACTCGTGGAAGAAAAGGAAACGAATAAACCGCCTTAGCAAAATGTTCTGGATTCGTATTAGATACACTCAGGACGTCAACGATCAAAAGAAAAGTATTCGGTCTTGATAAATTTAGCTGATAAAAACACCTTAATGTCGTTTTTGGATATTAAAGCATATAAGCTTGAAATGGGAGTATTTGATTTGGGCACTGGTAGGCTGTCGAGGGGTAGAGGTAGAGGGGCCATGCACCACCATGCATTTTGGCCGATGAGGTGAGAGTACTCCCTCTGTCCCATAATTATAGTGTTTGAGTCCAAAACCTAAGGCAGGAGGTAAAATACGGGAATATCCCTATACATTGAGAAGACATGCTGCAGACCGAGAATGAAAAGCATTCACATATGAATGCTTTTGCATTAAAAACTACTACACCCAACACGCTTTGGCTTGCCACATTCCATGCACCGGTATTTTTTACCCTTAAACAAAATGAACGAGAAGCTAATTGTGGAGACAATGATACGATGGATGGACAGGTTCCGTACTATAGCTGAGACTCACACCTAGTAAGGCTAAAACGACATTCATTTGGGGTCATATTTTGAATCTTACAACGACAATTATAATGGGATGGAGGAAGTAGGTTACTATTCATTTTATATGACGCTTGATCGCATTCGCATGATTCACATCGCTCGTGCAGTTTTAGGATTCTAGTGCATCACTGCATTGAAATGGTAGATTTATTACATTTACAGTGGTTATAAAAAAAGCCTAATTTATATTTTTACACCGGACCACAAGCTAGCCTAAAATATTGGCGGTCTATTGAGCAAACCAAGATCTTAAAGAACCCAAGGTGGAAGGAGAAATTGTTTGCAAATTAAGGCCAACAATAAATATCTTGGTTAAAGCAATTGCGATGTCCTATATATTTTGATGAGGGGCGGGTTCAAAGGGGGGCTGGGTGGGCTCCAGCCCCCCCTAAGTATCTGATTTGTCCATCAAATTAATGTTAATTAACCTTAAATCTTAATTAATCTCTAGTTTTAATTCTAAATGTTTACTATTTAGCCTCCTTTTATCCCCATCCTGGATCCGCCATTGATTTTGGTCTCACTTAAACCTTGTGTGGTGAGATCAATACGATACGTCATTTCACAGGAAAACAAAAAAAAGAAGATTTATTGGTTATCAAGGGATCCAAGTAGTCAGAAGGAAAACGAGTGGTCTTGGATATAGGTATCTGGTTCACTAACACTAAAAGGCGAGGTAAACCTTGTTTTGCTATATATTTCACAAACTTTATTTTAAAGAAAGAGAGAGAGATGTTGCTTGCCCAGTTATCATCAGAACATACCCGAGGAGCGTGGCTTGCATTTGTGCCACGAATCGACGAAACAAAGTGGCAAAGAATGGTTCACAGCGAGATGACCTTGAGTCACGTCGACTACTCTGTCCTATAAAAAGAGTTGGTATGAAACTTGTGCTGGTTACATTTTTTTTCATTTAACTAGATTCGTAAAAAATATTATAGCAATATTTATATATCCAAAGAAGTTTATATTATAAAAATATATTTAACGATCTATACAGTGATAATATCGTAAATAATAATATTTTCTAGTTTATATTTAGTTAAAGTTTAAAATCTTTACTCTTTTTGAAAGTGACAATGACATTTTTTATTTTTTATTTTTAAGAAAGACAATCATACATTCCTACTTTTTATGTGACGGAAGGAGCGTACCAGCAGCCTTGTTTAGTTTGAGAAAAAAATTTGGATTTCGCTACTGTAGCACTTTCGTTTGTTTGTGGCAAATATTATCGAATCATAGACTAACTAGGATCAAAAGATTTGTCTCGCGATTTACAGATAAACTGCAGAATTAGTTTTTGTTTTCGTCTATATTTAATGCTTCATGTATGTGCCACAAGATTCGATGTGACGGAGAATCTTGAAAAAATTTGGAAACTAAGGCCTTGTTTAGATGCAAAAAGTTTTGGATTTTGACACTGTAGCATTTTCGTTTTTATTTGACAAACATTGTCCAATCATAAAGTAAGTAGACTTAAAAGATTCGTTTCGCAATTTACAGGTAAACTGTGTAATTAGTTATTATTTTTATTTATATTTAATGCTTCATACATGTGTTACAAGATTCGATGTGATGGAGAATCTTGTAAAGTTTTGGGTTGTTGGGTGCATCTAAAAAGGCTTAAACAAGGCAGATTCAAAATTTGTCAACGAGACAAGACGGGGGAGTGGGCCTTCGTTCTGGCGCTCTTTTCTCCGGCGTGACCGCAGGAGCCCAAGTCCACACGCCAGTAGCATCTCGGCCGGGGCGCTAGGCCCATGCCCATCACGCTCTTGTGGACCACGCTTCCCCCACGGCTGGTCCTGGCAGAAGGTCAGAAAACCGGTCGTTGGCGACGGCGACCTCAACCATCTTCTGATCTCTCTCCTTGCATTGGTCCTTTTTTTTTCTGTAAGTACAGAGTCTATGTAAGAAAAATCCATGCATCTAGAAGCTAAACTAACGCTGTAACGCATCAGGGATTCTCTAGTGAGGCGCTGATGAGTTAACCACCAGCAGGCAGCAGCAACCTTCGTGTGTGCCACAAACACGTTGTCTGCGCATCTCATTCAACTATTCAAGGGTACGTAGTTTCTTTGTCATTAGATTACAAGCTAGTATATCATCACAGGTTGCAGGATGTACGTAACGTAACTTCTGGAAATATCGTGCGCAGGAAGAGATAGGATCATGCATAGATGGAGATGTCCACTGATTTTTTTTCCAGTCAAGTATAAGATTAAACATATTCATCAAAAAAATAAGATTAAACAGCGGTTTTGAATGGCAACCGTGTTGATGCGATAGACGGACCCAACCGAATCTCGGCAGACTGAAAAGTGAGGAGGATCGATTATTCGATTAGCATTGGCACTAATCCCTTAGATGTGGACTATTCATATTCAAAGTGCTCAAAAGAATGAGTAAATAGTACCCAACATACAACAACTCATATGGGTGGAAGGCAGAAGATTTTAGGAGCCCAGTCAATTCTCATTAAGCAAAAATATTTAATTATAAAATTACAGAATTCTATGTAAATATAAAGAAAAGTTCTTTTTATATTTTTGCGAGGAGCCCGGCTGGCCGTCCGGGGTGGCCAGTGGTGGGTGTATCATTTTGGTCCAACAAGTTGAAAAATGTGCAAACATACCACAACCAAGTGCATCGACGGTTTTATACACATAGCCCCATCACTTTCTTCCCCCTTACCGTCTAGGTTCTATGCGGTTTGTTTTCTTACTTTTTACTTCCTCTATCCCAAATTATAAGTCATTCGAATAATCTTAGAGAATCAAAACATTTTATGTTTGATGTTGTATGGACTCACTAACGTCGGGAGCGGCACTCTAGTTACTTGTAAAAACATTTCCTTCTAGTACAACGATATGCATACTCGTGCGTATTCGAGAAAAAAAATTGTATGGACTAATGCATCGACGGTTTTATACACATAGCCCCACTATAATGTTGTATGGTGGTTGTAATTTATCAAAAAGAATATCATTTATTTGGACTAATGCATAGTGTGGGGTTTAAATTTGAGTCAATCCTTAGACGAGAGGAGAGATCATCACGCAGCCCAATGCACAATAATCATAAATCAACTCTGTGGCAGCTTCTGAGGTCATAGTCGTCGGCATCGTAGGAGACAATGGGTATAAACTTGTTTCATATTGCCTACACATTCCCGTACCCGATAGGATAAACATATCTACCAAAAGAAATTCATGCTTGATGGTGGGTACGAATTCTCACGCATACTTATGTCCATGCGGGTAGCAAGTACTCATGGGTTGTCCCATACTCGAAAAACTACATCGGTAACATTATAAACACACTATGCTGAGTGCCTGAGTATATGCCAATATGACCAAATAACCTAATAAGAATATCACAAAGCAATTATAAAGAGATATATAGTTCTCGGTTCATTTACAAATTCTCTTAGCTTCACTCGATCATGGGTTTAGCTTGATCACTTTTTGACTTATCATTCAATTAGATTGCATCCCCATATGGTATGGCAAACATATACTCAAGAATGACTTTTGATACTTCACATCCATGACTCCTCATGTCTTAATTAGTTCCTTGGTGTTAATCCAAGCATTTTAGTCCTCCACCCTAGTTTTGGTTCCTTAGTACCAAGCCATCTCTTGCTCTTCACCCTTACTTAATCCCAAGAAATCAAATCCTTGTTTAAGTATTCAATCTACCTAATCATTCCCAAGTCAAGCCTGACTTTACATCAACAATATTAGGCACATGTTTGAGATTCCAATTTGCCATTAACCAATTCACGCGGATCGTCAGTGGCCATAAATATGCATAAGATTCTACTTCATCTCATTTGAGATACGAATCATAAATTTCCAAGAATTGTATCTTCGATATTCATTTTATTTGTTTTCATCTGTTAAACAAGGATGCCTATTGATATTCCTTTTAATCTTCTTCAACCATTTACCAATGAAACCAAAACATTTTCATCATGCCACTTGATTTCTTCATATAGCTTGACATGTTTTCATAGATTGTTTGGCAAAATGAATACAATATCTCAATATCACGTAGATAGGAGATTTCAAACAAATGAGACCACACATATGCACATGTTCATGTCTCTTCTTTCTTAATAGTAAGCTTTGCTTGTCATCTAATCAATTTACACACACAATATGATTAATCTTTGTCTTAGTCTTTATATCATTTTTAGCACTAACGGATTCAAATAGCCTCTAAATAACTAACTAACTAACTAAATAAATAATTAAATAAATAAATAAATAAATAAATAAAAGAGAAACGGGAAGGGGAAATAGGGGTGGGATGAAACAACTTTGAGTAGCCCAAGCGCAACCGACTTGTCACTTGTAGCAGGCCTTGCTTTGCTTGGCTCTTGGCATCTCCTATCATTTTCAATCAGAAAAACTGTGGACGAAAAAACCATAGGTCTGGGGATGAAAAGAAGAACATCCACATGATTTCAGTTTCAGTCCGTGATCAGTGCAGTGATGAGAAACAAAAATGAGGTTTATGCTTCCATAATCTAACGGACATGTGTTGGCCACAAAAGAACTCCGGCTTAGGGCCTAGTTGAGCTCAGTTGATTAGCTAAAGGCAGAGCGCATTAGATGCCTTGCTTGCGGTGGCCGACGACGCAAAGCACCATGCCGGCTGCCGGCCGGGGGCATGCATGGCGCACAAGATGATGCCATGGATAAAAGCAAAAGACGGAAAGAAAACGGAGAAGACAAGATCACCCGCCATCTGACAGCAAATAGAGCTGAACAATCCAGTCAAGCGCATGGAACCGTCTCTGTGCACTCCGCACGCCACGGTGACCGCAGGAGCAAATGCCGCTCCGCTGCTATCATCCGTGCGCCACCGCGGCGCGCACAGGGGTGGCGGCGCCGTGCGCGCCCACCGCCACCACAAGGGGACGGCGGGGGAGACGGGCGATCTCCACCAGAACCAGCAGGCGGTCTCGGCGACGGGACGAGGCCCGCGGGCGACGCCCAACGCCGCGCTGAAGGTGGGCGCCGGCGTGGCGCTGGCGCTGGCGCTAGGCGGCGTCTCGTGGACGGCGCGCGGCGGGAGCGCCGGCGCCGGCCCCGTCACGCAGCCGGCCATGGTGTGCGCCCTCAACGCCGTCACCGACGCCGCGCTCCGCGCCTCCACGGAGCAGCGCGGCGCGGCTACCATGAAGACCAGCGTGGACGCGCTCTCGGACTCTCTGTTCCGGCGCGAGGACTCGCCCAGGGACCGTGCCACGCTCATGGACCTCGTCTTTGAGCAAGTCACCAAAGAGGTGTGCCCTTTCTAGCTACTCGCAGTGATCGATTGCACACAGCCACCGGCCGATGCTAATGGTGTGGAGTTCGTGCGCAGCATATCACCGACAGGGGGAAGCTGACGAGCCTGCTGCAGAAGGAGTTCTCTGCTTCCCGCGACTCCGAAAGGAAGCTTGACCTCGGATTGCTGCTCACTGACGTTCTGATCAATCAGGTGACCTGCCTCATCTTTCAGCACATGTGTTAAATGTTAATGCAATCTTCCTCCATTGGTAATCTGAGCTAGAACCCTATTTTCGACATGCGTCGCAGAGAGACTGGCAGAGGGCGAAAGAAGTTTGCCAGCAGCTCACAGGACGATACCAGCGTGACTCGAGGCCTTACCTTCACTTGGTAATATTTGTACGTTTTGGGTTTGAGGGTTTCTGAACTTCTTTGGTCTGAATCTGAATTCTGAATACGCTACATGTTTTCTTCAGGCTGTGATCAACATGATGATTGCAGTGGAAGCCATGCTGTCCCCTGACACGGCCACCAACGACGACATTGAGAAGATGACCAAGACTGCCATGGACGCCTGGAAGGAGTTCAAGAACAAGAGCGAGCTAGCCAAGGGGGCAGCAGATTCCACCGCCTGATAGCTGATATAACACCACCGTGCTTGCAGTTTGCCTGACGCTGAAGATTTCTATTGAGTGCTGACTGATCCAGGGATGACTGATGAATCTGTGTGTCTTGTGATTGTCAAGTCGTTTCAATTCCAATGCCTGTCACTAAATTTTCTAATTTTTTTTTACAGTGTATATTTTATTTACAAAAAGTTCTAGTTTGTCAATTGTTCCAGCATATGTTACACCCGTGCAAACAAAAATTTAAAAGATAAATAAAAATTAGAAATGATCTGCATTTTCAAAAGCCTTAGTCAGTCAGCAGATTCCCCCCACATCTTGAGAAGATAACCCTCGCAGCTGCTCCCGGCGATGTCTCTCGAGGATGCCATCCTAGTGCCCCCCTGCTGCTGCTTCCCTCGGCGGCCGCCGGCAGGCTTGAGGTTGTGCCGGTACTCGATGGCGATCTGCTCGAACACCTCGACCTCAAACATGTTGATGCTCACCTTGGGGCTCATGTGGTCCCTGACGTAGGCGAACGCGAGCTGGTCCCGCGGGCTGAACGCCTCTAGCTCGTTGAACAGCAAGCAGGAGAAGAGGTCGCTGGCCATGCCGTGCCTCCTGATGATCACCGCCGAGTCCGGCACATCTGCAGCATGGCAACACACACAGCACGTACAGTGGTCATGATTCAGGATTCTGAACATTTTGGACGGGCGTGTTGTTCTTGTTGCATCAGAACAGAACATGGCAACATGTGGTCATAAATCTTGTTGGTTCCGTCGAACAAGACGATATCACAGAATCAATGCCGCCGTGGACGCGTCGTGTCTCCTTCCGGCGTCTGCATTTCTTACCCGACGGATATGGAAGCTTGCTGGGGGACCATGGCTGCAGGCCGTTGGCGCAGTAGGTCTCCATCTGCGCCCTGACGGCGTCCACGTCGCGGCACTTGCGCCACCGCGCCGTGGCGATGGCCTCCTCCATGGTGTGCCGGTTGAAGGGGTGCCTGGACACCGCCACGTCCACGCCCTCGTGGACAAGGAGCGCGTGCACCAGCAGCGCCGGGTCCACCGTGAGCTGCACCTTGGCGTCCACCCACACGCTGAACCTGGCGTTGGGGAACAGCCGGTGCAGCAGGTGCTTGGCGACCACGCCGTTCATCGCCGGGTCCTCGTAGGGGAGGCGCCTGTCGCCGGCGCGACGACCACCCAGCGTCACCACGCGCCACGCGCCGACGGCGGTGCGTTCGCCGCCGCCGCCGCGCGCGCCGCGAGCTGGAAGGATGCCCTGCCGCGCGAGGACCCTGCGGGTGGCGTCGTCGATGAACAGGAAGAAGCACGCCGTGCGTAGCGTCTCGGCACCCAGCCCCCTGGGCTGCCGGACCTTGTCGTAGTCGTTCATGATCGCCGACGCCACCACCACGCCCCTGCACTTGTCCATGGCCAGTCTGTCTGAAAGCCGTCAACGTTAAAATATTCAGTGACGTTCTTTTTTTTATACAATTACATGGTATAACACATACACTCACGCGCACTCATATCTATGAACAAGCGTACGTAAACCCTATCTTTAATCTCTATGATTGCACCACGACAGCAAAAGCACTTGTCACTTGTGTATCATTTGGCTTGCATCCGAAGGCGAAATAATGGCGTGCGATCACAAGAGACAACTGGCCGCCCGCCACTCGAATGCTCTCCAAATTATGGGCACGATCGCGCCAAATCTCCAGTTTTCCATGCGTGGTGTGAATGTGATTAGTTAGATGATGGAGCTCACCATGTTCTGGGACTGGAAATTCCCGGAAGAACCCACAGGGAATCGCCACTCGGTCGTCGATGTGGTTGAAGAAGAATCTCCGTTTCTCGGTCGAGAAGTTGCCTGCAAACGTGACCCTCCTGCCGCTCTGGTACCGCAACGTTGGGGACGCCGACGTGTTGCGGCAAAGGCCATGGATCTCTTCCAAGGCAGTCTTGTAGTCTGCTCAAGCAGTGAGTGTAGAAGACCTTTCTTTAGGGGGAAAAAAAGAACACCTGAGCATCACTATAACTAGCAAAGATCGTATGCATGGCAACTGACATGATCCGAGATTTTTGTTCCACAAACACCAAGTCAAATGAGCAAAACGCCAAACTAATAAACATCCGTTGCAAGTAGTAATTCATTTTGACTTTTCTTGACATAATATAGCTTTTCCTATACCACAAAACTATGCATTTGGTAAAGTCAAAACGACGTACAATTTGAAACAGACGGTGTATATAAATTTAAAATCTTTCCAAAATGAAACGAACAACCACGGCTATCTGGCAGACATGTCAAAGGCTCCGATCGTTACGGATCATCATCGCCTGAACGGGAAAGGAAGAAGATGCGTCACGCAAGCAACGAGAGAACGAAGATCGCCCGGCCAGACGGCGACGGGTAAACGGGTGCATACAGTGCGGAGTGCAACTCTTGCCGGGCGGACCTGACCTGCGAAGGCGACGGGGTTGGAGCAGAGCGCGCGCGGGGTGGGCAGGGCGTGCCGGTGCTCGCCGTAGCCGGGCGGGTACCGGAAGAGCGGCTTGGGCGGGGACGGGAAGGGCAGGAGGCGGATGCAGCCGCGGCGGCCGGGGTCGGTGAAGGAGACGTAGAGCGCGGGCGGGAGCGTGGTGAGGAGGTAGAGCAGGGACAGGCACAGCAGCTTGGACTGCAGCACCGGGGGGCTCCGCACGCGCACCGGCCACCCCATGCCTGCCACGCCGGAGACGGCGGTTCTGGACGTGCGGTGCAGCCGGCCGGCGGTTGCCTGGCTTTGGCTGCCGCTTGGCTCTGCCGGCCCGGGCCTTGCTGCGCTCGACCACTCTTCCTGATAAACAGATCGCTTGGCGCGCGTGGACCGGGCACTCAGAGCGAGTGATACTAGGAGTTGGTTGCAGACTGAGGCAGTGAACGCAGTAGCTTTCGGCGTTCACAGTACTCATTTGCGTCGTATGCATGCAGCCTCCCCCGGCTCGGTTGTTGCGGACGCCCCCTGTTTCTCAACTGTTTAGAGCAAATTCAAGCTTTAAGTTTCAATATCTATATCTCTATCTAGAGAACCATCTTATGAATATTCTTTATATATCTCTAGTATATTTTCTATGTTTTCGTTCTCTACTATACCTATACTCCATTGACTTATCATAATTGTCATTGTATGAAAAAGTTCTTTTGAAAATTTTCCATATATTGAATATAGAGAGTGGTGTAGCCTCACCTTAAGTGGAGAGAGAGCGAAAGATGATTTTAGAAATTTGAAGATACGGATAATGATTTAATGAGTTTATTAAAGTCTGTTTTTTCTCTAAATTTTGTGATAAACGGCTCTAAAGAGAGCCTTTTGGAGATGCTCTTAAGGTGTTTCGCGGTAGTGCTAGCAGTTCCATTCTATCTCTTTTCAATCTCTACATACTTACATAGATGTGATAATATTAACATACACATCCTCTGTCTCGAACTTTTAGGACCGAGGGTGCGATCAAACTTTGACAATTTGATTTGTTTTTAGAATAAAATTCATTGGTGGTGGTAAATTGAATAAACAGTCTTATCCAAGTTCTAAACTTTTATTTTTCTTAATTTCTGGATTTCTAGAAATGCACAGGCTCCACTACTAGTAAAATCTAAACGAGTTTCGATCCGCTCCGTTCGCCAATTTGACATGTACTGTCGAGTAGAGATGGCGTAATATAACATGTTGGATATAATACTTAAACTTGCAAGATAGTGTCATCTAGGTCCCAAACTTTCAAAATTGCATATACAGTTGTGCCATGAAATGTGATTACAAGTAGGATTAGTTTTATCATTATTGCTTACACAAGAGGCACCTCATTGTTACTCAAAAGTAAACGTAGCTAGCGCAGAAGAGTACGAAATATTAATGCTAGCATAGGTGCTTTATGCACGTCCTTTCCTAACCGCCTCGCTCAGTGCCTTAAAGCACGTTTGAAAATCACATCACATACTGGTGGCGGCGGCAGCGGCGTCGTCGAAGAGCATCCAAATCTCGTTGACCCTGCCGCTGAACTCGAAGGGCGAGTTGTACTGCGCGACGGTGTAGGGCGATGCCGGGTCAGCCCTGCGCGCGTCGTTGACGGCGGCGGCCCACCTGGTGCCCTGGAGGCTGGCGTCGAGCTGCGCCGCCTGCTCCCCGACGTCGGCGTCCGCCACGAAGCCCCCGAAGCGGCGCACGGCCGCGTACCTGGCCCCAGCCCAGCGGTCCACGCGTAGCCCCTCGGCCGGCGGCGGGTCCGCCTGGTTCTTGGCCGGCACGTAGAAGCTGACGGTGAAGGAGGAGGCGCAGAAGGGCCCGTCGCTGGGCGATACCTGCGTCAGCACCGGCGCAGTCATCTCGATCGTCTCGTTGTACAAGTTCTTGCCCTGGATGTAGTTGAACAGCCTGCACGCACGCACGCACGCGTATACAGTGTGAGGGCTGGTTTGATACATATGGCTAATTAGCAATTACTTCCTCCATTTCAAATTGTAACTCATTCTAAAAATCTTGGAGAGTCAAAGTACTTTTACGTTTGACCAAAATTATAAAGAAAAATACTAAAATTTGTAACGTACAGTGAGTATATAATTAAAGAAGAATGTAATGATACTTAGTTGGTATTATAATAACAATTATTTTATCATATAAATTTGGTCAAACTTAGAAAAATTTGACTGTTCAAGATTCTTGGAATGACTTACAATTTGTTGAGATGGAGGGAGTACTAAGGAGATGTTTGACACGACTTCTCACGAGAGGCTCCTCTAAAGAGCTAGAGCCGTTTTGAAGAAGTTATAATTTGTGGCTTAGTCAAAATGGCTCTGATTTCTTTGCTATTTACTAAAAAAATAGCTTTTCTAAAAAACGTTTGGCAGAGCTCCTTTTGAGGAGCCAAGCCAGAGAGGAGCCCTACCAAAGCTAGCTCAAACCAGCTACGGTTGAATATAGCTAGTTGGCTAATATTCTAGTTAATAAAGAGTTAAAGATTGACTAAAACATTGACACATCTATTATCCTTCACTAAAGAGCTAATCTTGTATATATTTTAAGCAAAAAAATTACCTAATTTTTAACTAGCTAGTGATTAGTCCTTGTATCAAACAGGCCCTTGTTAATTTTTAGGCAGTGATTAGACCTGCAAGAGCCACAGCTACGGCCTACGAGCGCATATCATCTCTCTGGCTTTAGGCTGTGGCCCATTTGAAGGTGGCCCAATAAGGAATGGAAGGCGAGGGAGATCGCTTACTGGAGGAAGCCGGTGCGCGTGGCGGCGACGAAGGAGATGTCCTCGATGGGCGCCGTGGTGATCCACATGGCGTCCGTGTACCGCCGGATCTCGAACCCGTTCGCGCTGTCCACCACCTCGTACGCCGGGCACTCGATGCGCTCGCACGTCGGCGGCACCGCCGCGGCAACGACGGCGACCAGCAGCGCCGCGGCGACGGCGAGCAGGCTGCCACGGCGCGCCATGCTCTTGCTTGCTTTGCCTGCGCTGCTGCTGCTGCTGCTGATGGATGGCAGGATGGAGGGTCTTGGAGTGGGATGGGGTGTGGACGTCTGGTGCTCGATCTCCGTCCGTGCGGCTGCGATAAATACTTTGCTTTGCCCGGCTCAGGATGCTCGCGGCGCGGGCGCTTCCACGTCGCTGGTTTTCGAGCGCTTGGCCACCGTTCGAGATCTCGGGGTCTTGCTAGAGTCCACAGACGTGAGGTTGGCTGCAGAAACACGTAGAAAGCACCCAGTTTTGTTGGTTTCTGAGATTTTTTTTTCTTGATTCTGGAAGTTCGCAAAATTTTTCGTTTTAGGGTACTGTAGCATTTCGTTTTTATTTGACAAACATTGTCCAATCACGGAATAACTAGGCTCAAAAGATTCATCTCACAAATTACAGCTAAACTGTGCAGTTAGTTTTTATTTTCGTCTATATTTAATGCTTCATGCATACGATCAAAGATTCGATGTGACAGGAAATCTTGAAAATTTTTGCGAACTAAACAAGGCCTCTGTTTGAGACGCTAATTGTGGTTGTGGGTTGGCATTGTTCGTTTGAATTTATTAGCGGAATTTGTCAGCTATTCAGCATATATTTACGGTTGATTCAAGTACGTGACAACATATATTTCTTCCGTTGATTCAAGTACACCAGGTGGCAGTTGCCCACACTGAAACATTATTTGCGGTTGCTTTCAGTTTCAGATTGCAGGTATTTGAGATTTTTTTTTTAAAAAAAAGATTGCATATATCTGAATCGACTCAGTTCGCTTGATAAAACACTGGTAACTATAATTTGTAATGAGAGAAAAACATTATTAAATAATTAGTAGATAGATAAGTTTAAGCAAACAGACTTTTAGGTTCATTTTCACAGAGAACGTACAGAAAACTCCGCGTTACAAAGTGGCCTTTTAGTCTGTGCTAAATATAGCACGGGAGCGACCAACTTCGGTGTCGTTGCAAGGGTTGGTGAGCTTAGGCCCTGTTTAGTCCCCCAAAAAAAATTTTCATCCATCCCATCGAATCTTTGGACACATGCATGGAACACTAAATGTAAATAAAAAAATAAACTAATTACACAGTTTGGTTGAGAATCACGAGACGAATCTTTTAAACCTAGTTAGTCCATGATTAGCCTTAAGTGCTACAGTAACCCACATGTGTGCTAATGATATATTAATTATGCTTAATAGATTTGTCTTGCAATTTCCAGACGAGCTATGTAATTTGTTTTTTTATTAGTCTCTAAGAACCCCTCCCGACATCCTTCCGACATATCCGATGTGACACCCAAAAATTTTTCATCAGCAATCTAAACAGGGCCTTAAATTGCAGGACTGGTTGCTTCGCTGGTGAAGCAAGGAGTTCATGGCCTACAGTTATGTCTGCTACTATGTGGAATCTGCTTGGTCTGTCCATTGCTGGCCGTCTCTGTCAAATTCTTGTCATTCTGGGCCTTGTTTAGATGCGAAAAGATTTTGGATTTCGCTACCGTAGCACTTTCGTTTGTTTGTGCCAAATATTATCCAATTATGGATTAACTAGAATCAAAAAATTCGTCTCACGATTTACAGATAAACTGTACAATTAGTTTTTATTTTTGTCTATATTTAATACTTCGTGCATGTATCAAAAGATTCGATGTAACGAAGAATCTTGAAAATTTTTTACTATTCAGAGTGAACTTCCCTTGTATTAATGCCCGCATCGTGTGAAATGATGACAGTGAAAAGGTGAACTGAGGGCTTGTTTAGATGCGAAAAGATTCGGGATTTCGCTACTGTAGTATTTTCGTTTGTTTGTGACAAATATTGTCTAATCATAAACTAAATAAGATCAAAAGATTCATCTTGCGATTTATAGTTAAATTGTGCAATTAGTTTTTTATTTTCATTTATATTGCTAAAAGATTCGATGTGACACGAAATCTTAAATTTTTTTTGGTAAACTAAACAAGGCCTGACTGGATTGAAGTTAACAAAATTCAACACTTACTTTTGTTTTTTCGCTCAAGATTTTTTAGAAAAAGATCAATCTTGTAAAAACACCCCGTGACACAAGACAATTGCAAGGATGGATGGATACTCGTTTCCATTCATAAAAAACATAGTGTAGTAAATTCAAGCAGGTAGCAGGGGTACAACATCATTATTCAGGAGACAGAACAGGTATTAGCAATTACGGCTACTACAGTACAACCACAGGTAAAAGCTCCGGAGTCCGGACGCCGCCGCCACCTCACTTGCTGGCAGCAGCCTTACCGGCGGCGACGGCCTCCTTGTTACCGTTGGCGGCGGAGGAGGCGTCCTTGGGCTTGGCCGCGGCGTCACCTTCCTTGGCGAAGGCGGAGACGGGGAAGGTCCTACCGAGTCCAGTGGGCGTCTTGAAGGTGATCTTGGACTGGTCGTCCTTGTCGAGGAACATGTCGGAGAGGGTGACCCAGATGAGGAGCTCCTTGGTCTTGACGCCCGTCATGCGTTTCATCCTCCGGTCCTCGACGAAGGCGGTGACCTCGGCGGCGTACGACACCTGGCGGCCGATCTGCCGGAACGTGTGCGTGAGCGCCTTCTTCTGGCGCAGCCACACGAAGCCCGTGGCGCGGTTGTAGCCCACCTCCTCCATGTCCGCCAGCGGCAGCAGGCCTAGCGGGAGGTGCACCTCTGACAGTAGCTCCGTCGACTTCTCGGCGCATAGCGCCGCGCCGGTGTACACCTCCGCGCCCGCGCGGTGCGCCTCGATGGCCTGCGAACCCATGGGAGGTTGAGGTGGATTCGGGATTCCGGCGAGGTGGAGGTGGAAGGGAATGCTGGGGTGAGGCGGCGAGGCTGGATTGGATCGTTGCAGAGCCTTCCTGGGAGGAACGGGATTTATAGAAGGAGGAAGGGGAGGGGAGGATGAGGACTGGGTCGCCACTCGCCACTCGGCAACGGGCTTCCCGTCGGAGTCGGCGAGGGGCGGTTGCCGGTTGGGGCGATGCGGGGATCAGTTAAAGCTGGGTTCAGTTAATGCGCTGGGCCTCGCCGTGGCGGGCGATGCGACGTGGGTGCAGCCCCGTGCAGGTGGGGGTTCCGGCTCCGGCTCCTGTTGAATTGATGAATGTGTTGGTGAGTTCGCACCTGGGCCTTGTTTCCCTGAAAACTAAAAAGTTTTCAAGATTTTCCGTCACATCGAATCTTGTGGCACATGCATTAAATATTAAATATAGACGAAAACAAAAACTAATTACACAGTTTAGCTGTAAATCACGAGACGAATCTTTTAATCCTAGTTAGTTTATAATTGAATAATATTTGTCACAAACAAACGAAAGTGCTACAGTTGCGAAAAGTGAAACAAGGCCCTGATCTGCTGATGGCTTCGCAACGGGCAACGCTGCACCAGGAGTTCAGGAATCAGGACCATCTTTTGATTGATTTTGTACAACGAAAAAGTGAGAAATTCAAATTAAAGTGCCGGAGCTCTTGGCTGGCGCCTGACCTCGTGCGAATTTTGGATGGATTTTGTACCACGAGGATGAGGTTGGCGGGCGGGCGCGCGGTGCAAAACAGCAAAAGGACGGCGCCATGTGCCAATGAGGCAATGATGGCAGTGATTTGCGGCAGCTTTCAGCTACCGACACCGCGAGCTACTCCGACGACTCCGGGTCTCGCCGTCGCCTTTCAACGGAACCAGTGCGTGGCCGGTGGCTCTGACTGACTGTCACGGCGCGAGGCGCCGCGCATTCATAGCGGCGGCGCTGTGTCCCAACCGCCAACTGTGCCACCCGTCAGGGACGGGGGGACGTGTCGTTGTCCGCCTGCGGCCTTCCTGAGCTCAGGACGAGGAAGGAGGGCACCCGCCAGCCACGGGCCACGGCCACGAATCCACCATTTGCCTCTCGCCCGTGGCTGGCGGTGGTCAGTCGGCTCAGTTCAGTTCACTTCACGCGTCGTCGCCCCCATTGGCGTGTGTCGTCGTCGGACGCCTTGGTGGACGAAACCCCGGATGCGTCGGGCACTCGCCCACAATAGACCCGGGGGCCGGGACACCCGGCGTCGATGATAACGAGGACGAGGGGTTTGGCATGTTGGCTGGCAGCAGCCATGGCGAAATGCCGGTGGTGAACGGAGGTGGACAGACACAAGGCAGAGGCTAAATGTCCAGGCAGCAGCGGGCAGCGAACAAGTGCTATTGAGTTATTCATCTCAAAAGCATAATAAAGTATGTTGCCGTTCTTCTCAAAATGGAAGTTTTTTTTATAATAAACTTCCATTTTTGTACAAGTGCTATTGAGTTAGGGCACTCACAATGCAAGACTCTATCATAAAGTCCAAGACAATTAATTACATATTATTTATGGTATTTGCTGATGTGGCAGCATATTTATTGAAGAAAGAGGTAGAAAAAATAAGACTCTAAGTCTTATTTAGACTCTAAGTCCACATTTTTCGAGGTAATAAATAACTTTAGACTCTATAATAGAGTCTGCATTGTGAGTGCCCTTATTCATCACAAAGATTGTGAACTTGCAATCCAAGCTCTTTCTCAAAGTGAGTCTGTCTGTGTTGCAAGGTGAACTGAATAAGCGCCAACTCCATTTCCTACATGAACCGAAGGAACTAGCTTTTGTTGTTGTTATGTGTGGGGGTATAAACCCCTATACCCTTATGGCTAGACTTGGGCCAGGAGGCTTGGCCCATTACGAGACAAGTTCAAGGCTTGATCCGACAGTTTGGAGTTTCGCGCAAGGAAACAAGATGTGGAGATCAAGCGGGATTCTAGTCGGTTAGAATAGGAATTGATATCGAACTATCTATGGCAATTGTAACCGACTAGGATTAGTTTCCAGATCTGTAACCCTGCCCTCCGGACTATATAAGGAGGGGCAAGGGACCCCCCTAGATCATCATATTCTCTCAACACAAATCAATACAACCAGACGCAGGACGTAGGTATTACGCCAGCTCGGTGGCCGAACCTGGATAAAAAGTTTATCTGTGTCTTGCGTCACCATCAAGTTCGTAGTTTGCGCACCGTCTACCGATAAACTACTACCGTGGGTATACCCCAAGGTAGACTGCCGACCAGCTTTCGTCGACAGTGGCGCGCCAGGTAGGGGGTGTGCGTGCAACTTCTCCGGCGAACAAGATGGTCACAATCCCAGCTTCCGCGGCCGTGCCAGAAGGCCTCACGTTCACCGTCGGCCAGATCACGTGGACGACGTGCGGCGGTGGTCTCACGACCACGGTTTCGGAAGGAACCCAGATCCAATCTGGGATCACGTCGGCTCCGACCACTCGGGTGACGGCACCGAGCGCCCGACCACCGCTCACGCTCTACAAGGGAAAGAAGATCGACTGCTCGGACCTTCTCCAAACACTTGACCGCGCCGATTCCAAGCTACTTGAAGCTTCCCAACTAGTAGATGGAATCTTGCGCCAGCCTGATCAAGTCGCCCCAACGGATTTTTTCAAATCCCATCGGCCAACTCGTGTCGTTACACACGAACGGCTGGGAACGTCTCTGAGGATAACCTCAACTCCCTCAGGACGATCCGTCAAGCTCAAGGCTAACCCGGAGAAAGATTATCCTTGCGGTCTGAACAACTCGGCCTATCTCTACTTACGGCACATCCAATCCCTTTTCAACAAGGCGGGTTGGCTGCCAAAGCGGAACGGTCGACCTGCTTGTCACTACGTCAACATGGTGACGATCCGAGAACTACGGGATGGCCAGGCTTCCAGCACAAATTCGAGCACTGGCTCCGTCCCCACCGAAGTTATAAACTCCGAAGACGAGGACTACGACCTGGATTTGCCTCCACATCCTCCGGGTTTCTCTCGTTTCCCGGTATTCCCCCCCGGCGAGGAGACATTGTTTTCAACGTCAGCGCTGACGAGCCGGTCGTTGATGGAGAAACAGATGAGCAGAGGCAGCTCCGCGAGCAGCGTAACGCCGATCGCGCCCGACGACGTGCGGACGAGGAACGACAAATTCCGCCGCATAATCTCAGCGACGCTTTTGACATGGTCGGGGACCAGCCAGTTTACAAGACGCCAAGCGCCAACGTGGCTGTCGCTATGGCTAATCTAGACTGGCTCCCTGATACTCCAGAGTGCCAGGGGGTCCGAACCAGTGTCCGGGCGCACCTAATCGCCGCGATGGGACAGACAGCCACTCTGCTCAAAAGATTCCAAGCCGTCTCCTATACAGAAGCCACCTCCGACCAGACTCACCGTAGCCGGACCTCACCGCAGCCCAGCAGGCACCACCGCAGCCGTTCCCCCGACAACCATCGAAAAGATTCACGGCGTGACGACGGCGGTCGGGATGCTGGCGGTCACCGCGAGCAGAATCGCGGGCGTGGTCAAGAAGTAAACCAGCACAAGGATCTTCGGTATAGCATCCCTCCCAAAGACGCCCGGGACCGCATCAACAGGCGCGCCACGGAGAGAGCAGTCCACGAAAACGTGCGCCGTATCGAGTATGATGCAACGCACGGCCCCCCGGGCCTGAGACAGTTCTCCTCACACCTACGCCAGGTCGTGTGGACCCGCAATTTCAAGCTCGAGAAACTCAAAAAATACGACGGCAAGGAAAATCCAGAGAACTGGATCACTGTCTACGAAATCGCCGTCCGATCAGCAGCAGGAGACGAGCACGTCATGGCCAACTACTTCCCAGTAGTCCTCGACCAGGCTGGTCATCAGTGGCTCCTTGGCCTGCCCGAGGACTCCTTCGAGTCTTGGGAAGAGCTACGCCAGGCTTTCATCGACAACTTCATCGCCACATGCGAGCAGCCTGGAAACAAGTACGACCTTGAAAGGATAAGAGACAGGAAAAATGAACCTCTGCGCGATTACATCCGACGATTCTCGGATATGCGCCTTAAGATCCCGAAGATTTCCCACGACGAGGCCATCTCTGCCTTCATCAAAGGCCTGCGTTTCCATGAAGCACTGATGAACAAGCTGTTGCGCAAAAGGCCAACAACAATGGCCGAGCTCCTTGCCACGGCTAAAAATTACGCCGATGCCGACGACGCAGAAAAACTAATCCGGGACGATACGAGAGGTCCCGACCAGCCTCCTCGGCGAGATGACAGTCGCGGCCGTTTCGACAACAGGAACCACCGCCGCCCCGACAACCGTGATCAAAGAGAAGGCTGGGATAGGCGGCGCGACAATCATGACGATTTCAGAGGAAAGCGCCCCCGTGACCACGACCACGAAGTGAATACGGTCAAGCGTCCCAACGGGCGGCGGGACTACCAAGAAGACTACAACAAAACGTTGAAGGGACCGTGTCAACTGCACCCAAAGTCCAATCATACCATGTAAGAGTGCTGCGTCCACAAAAACATCTATACGCGGCGGGCCGCCCAAGACGACTCCGCCAAGAAAAATGGAAAACGAGACGGGCACGACCACGAAGACGAGGACGAGGATCAAGATAGGGACCCACGACACCAATATGTCAGTCCCACCGACGTGGTCCACTCCATCTTCGGGAGCAAGGTCTCCATCGAATCTAAGCGAGAAAGAAAGCTATTAAAAAGAGCCTGCCTCAACATAGACAGCACGGACGGCCTGATCGCAGACCCGAAATTTCCCCCGTGGTCGCACAGGGAGATCTCCTTCAGCAGGAAGGATCAGTGGGCTGCTATCCCAGAGCCAGGTCGTTTCCCTCTAATCCTGGACCCTTGCATCAACAGCATCAGATTCGAGCGCGTGCTCGTGGATGGAGGAAGCTCCATTGACATCCTCTTCCGCAACAGCCTGCCCGCTCTCAAGATATCTCCGGCACAACTAAAACCCTACGATGCTCAATTCTGGGGAGTCTTGCCAGGACAGAGTTCAGTGCCCCTCGGACAGATAACATTGCCTGTCCAATTCGGCACGCCCGACCACTTTCGGACAGAGTTCGTCAACTTCGTGGTCGCCGACTTCGATGGGACCTACCATGCCATACTAGGCCGACCATCGCTGACAAAATTCATGGCGGTCCCGCATTACTCATATCTGGTCCTCAAAATGCCTACGGAGAACGGCGTCTTGACCGTCAGAGGAAATGTCTACACTGCATATACTTGCGAGGAAGAGAGCTTCAAGATCACCGAAGCAATTGATCTCTCAATCCGGATGGCAGAAACAGCAACCCAAGCCGCACAGCTACCTCCAGATCAGCTCCAACTACCTGAGCAAGAGACCGCCAGGAAGAATTCAAAATCCAAGGAGCATAAAGAAGTACAACTGGTCGACGGCAGCCCCGAGAAGACGGCCCTCATCGGGGCCAATCTGGACCCCAAATAGGAAGACGCGCTCGTCAGATTTCTAAGGGACAACGTGAGCGTTTTCGCATGGAAACCCGCAGACATGCCCGGCGTCCCACGAAACCTGATCGAGCACTCCTTAAACGTCTCGAAGACCGCAAGACCAATCAAGCAAAAGCTGTGATGGTTCGCTCGTGACAAAAAGGAGGCTATTAGGACAGAAATAACATGGCTTCTAGCAGCCGGATTCATAAAAGAAGTGTATCACCCCGATTGGCTTGCCAATCCGGTTCTTGTACGCAAAAAGAATAATGAATGGAGAATGTGCGTTGATTACACCGATCTCAATAAACACTGTCCTAAAGATCCTTTTGGTCTCCCTCACATCGATGAGGTGGTCGACTCAACGGCCGGATGCGAACTCCTCTCTTTTCTCGACTGCTACTCTGGTTATCACCAGATCTCGCTAAAGGAAGACGATCAGATAAAAACATCTTTCATTACTCCTTTCGGCGCATATTGCTACACGACCATGTCATTCGGACTCAAAAATGCCGGAGCCACCTATCAACGGACCATCCAGCAGTGCCTCCACGACGAGATTCGTGATGACCTCGTCGAGGCCTATGTAGACGACGTAGTCGTCAAAACAAGGGATGCAAGCACCCTAATCGACAACTTAGACCGAACATTTAAGGCGCTAAACAGGTACAAGTGGAAGCTTAACCCCAAAAAGTGCATCTTTGGCGTCCCTTCCGATCTACTACTCGGCAACGTCGTCAGCCGCGACGGCATACGACCGAATCCTTCAAAAGTAAAAGCAGTACTCAACATGCGACCACCCAAAAATGTCAAGGATATTCAGAAGCTCACCGGATGTATGGCCGCACTCAGCCGCTTCATCTCAAGACTAGGAGAAAAAGGCCTCCCTTTCTTCAAACTCTTGAAGGCGTCGGAAAAGTTCTCTTGGACAGAGGAAGCCGACGCTACGTTTACCCAGCTTAAGACCTTCCTCACTTCCCCGCCTGTTCTCACAGCGCCTCAGCCCAATGAAGACCTACTCCTTTACATTGCTGCAACCGACAGGGTTGTTTCCACGGCAATAGTGGTTGAGCGAGACGAGCCAGGCCATGTCTACAAGGTCCAGCGACCCGTTTACTTCATAAGCGAAGTCCTAAACGAGTCCAAGGCCAGATATCCACAAATACAGAAGCTCTTATACGCCATTCTAATAACGTCGAGAAAGCTAAAGCACTACTTCGACGGCCATCGAGTCTTAGTAACCACCAGTTTCCCTCTTGGGGACATTCTGCGCAATAAAGACGCCAACGGCAGAATAGTAAAATGGGCAATGGAATTATGCCCATTCTCCCTGGAATTCCAGAGTCGCACCACAGTCAAGTCTCAGGCCCTGGTCGATTTCATTGCAGAGTGGACGGATCTCAACGAGCCTCCCGTTCCCGATGTCTCTGACCACTGGTCGATGTTCTTCGACGGGTCCTTGAACATCAACGGTGCCGGCGCGGGGATTCTTTTCGTGTTGCCTAACAAGGATAAACTGCGTTACGTCCTTAGGATCCTTTTTCCGACGTCAAACAATGTCGCCGAATACGAAGCATGCCTGCATGGCATCCGACTAGCCATTGAGTTGGGAATCAAACGCCTCTATGTCTATGGCGACTCCGCGTTGGTTATCAACAAGCTCAACAAAGAATGGGACGCGACCCACGAAAAGATGGATCTCTACTGCAAAGAAATTAGCAAGTGGGAGACCAACTTCTACGGCATAGAATACATCCACGTGGTCCGAGATAAGAACCAAGCAGCAGATGCGCTGTCAAAGCTAGGGTCATCTCGGGCCCAGTTCCCACGGGGTGTTTTCGTCCAAGATATCCATGAGCCAAGTGTGGGCTCCGGCCTGGTTGAAAAGCAACCTACGGAAACAATGCTCATAGACGATGCCACCCCGGCAACCAGTGGCCGTGATTGGCGCACCCCGTTCATCAGATATATATCGGACGGGTCAGGCTTTCAGGACAAAACAGAGAACGAGCGCCTCATTCGACGATCAAAGAATTACATACTGGTGGACGGCAAACTTATGCGAAAAAATGCGAGTTCTGAAGTGCTGCTCAAATGCATATCCCAAGATGATGGCACCAAGCTCCTAGAGGACATACATGCCGGATCCTGCGGCAATCATGCTGCATCCAGAACGCTGGTCGGGAAAGCTTTCCGAGCAGGTTTTTATTGGCCAACCGCGGTCAGCGACGCAGAAAAACTGGTCCGACATTGTGAGGGATGTCAGTTCTTTGCTAAAAGGACCCACGTACCTGCTCACGAGATTCAAACCATCCCGTCGTCCTGGCCTTTCGCCTGCTGGGGGCTCGACATGATCGGGCCATTTAAACCGGCCCCTATTTCTGGTCGTCAAATATGATGGAATTGCACCGACCACCGAGCACTTGATGCTCGGGACTGGTCGCCCAGTCTATTAATTTGGAACTTCAAGGACTGCACCGACCACCGAGCACTTGACGCTCGGGGACTGGTCGCCCAGTCTATCAATCCGGAATTTCAAGGAATGCACAGACAACCGAGCACTTGATGCTCGGGGACTGGTCGTCAAATATGTTGAGACTGCACCGACCACCGAGCGCTTGATGCTCGGGGACTGGTCGCCTAGTCTATTAGTTCGGGAATCTGCGGGCTGTATCGATCTCCGAGCATTGTACACCAGAGGACTGGATAATTTTAATTTTTTAGGCCTTGCTACAAGGCTCATACTTCGCCTTCCAGCAAGCTCGGGGACTACATCGGTACGATGCATCTGGCGATGCATTTTAGATTCAAAAATACTTTGAGGAATTTTCTTTTGACCCTGGCACCACGTGCCTACGTCACCTACTACCAGGCTCGAGGACTAAGTGGGCACACTTCACCTTGCGGTGAATATGCTTGCTTTTTTGAGGAACCGTACTTTTCAGAAAAGTAAAGTGGGCACACTTCACCAGAGAAGAAATATTTTTTCTCAAGAGCACCATGCATTCTTCGAACAATTGGCTTCTTCGATGATGATGTTGATCAGATATATTTACATTTGGTCAAAATACCGTCGCAATTGCCTGGGCAATTTTCATGCTGATTGAAGATGTCAAAGTTTCATTGGTAGAAGAAGCTCAAGACGGTGTGTTACTTCACAATACATGGTGCTCGGGGACTAGCTGTGGGGGTATAAACCCCTATACCCTTACGGCTAGACTTGGGCCAAGAGGCTTGGCCCATTACGAGACAAGTTCAAGGCTTGATCCGACAGTTTGGAGTTTCGCGCAAGGAAACAAGATGTGGAGATCAAGCGGGATTCTAGTCGGTTAGAATAGGAATTGATATCGAACTATCTATGGCAATTGTAACCGACTAGGATTAGTTTCCAGATCTGTAACCCTGCCCTCCGGACTATATAAGGAGGGGCAAGGGACCCTCCTAGATCATCATATTCTCTCAACACAAATCAATACAACCAGACACAGGACCTAGGTATTACGCCAGCTCGGCGGCCGAACCTGGATAAAAAGCTTGTCCGTGTCTTGCGTCACCATCAAGTTCGTAGTTTGCGCACCGTCTACCGATAAACTACTACCGTGGGTATACCCCAAGGTAGACTGCCGACCAGCTTTCGTCGACATTATGGTTTAAGTTTTTGTGAAGTTTAACTACTGTTATTGTAGTAAATGTCCACTACACTGCTCTCTATATTACACAATAATTACCTGCATTTTCCTCTGGTTTCTTATCGATTCTTGTTGCTCCTTTAATTTTATCTCGTAACTGTAATGTTTATGGTAAATATATACAAAGAATGGAAAAAGATTACATAAGGATGACCCTGTATTATACTGAGTACAACATATAATTTGGCATACATTCCATTAAGGGATTTGTAAAAAATAGGATTCACACTGTTTCTATAAAAAACACTGTAATATACTACTGTCAGCAAAGAACTTGTTTAGAAGCAAAATAACTTAGGCGATAGAAAAATATAGAGAAACATAATTCATAGTTTTAAAAGCTATAACAACTTACAGTTTTCCTCTCAACAATTGAAATGCCCGCTCTTTGTTCTGTAGTTGTGATCTCTCAGTATAGAATATCCTTATTCCTAGCTTGTGAATAAGGTCAACAGCCGTCTCCACCTTGTTAACATTCGGCCCTGCATTGATTAAAGTGTTAGAAGATGCTCGGTGTAAGAGAGCAAGCAATACAGAAAACCTAGTACTCTACTACGACAAAACACAATATGCACTCGAACAATAGCAATACAGAAAGAGAATGCACTGGTCTAATGCTCCACCAGATCTTGTTGTTCTAAGCTCAATATCTTTTGGATCGACCTTCAAAAAAATCTTTTGGATCAATAACCACATCACCTCTGTCATCGTCCTACTATGCCATTGAAACAAGAAGAGGGAATTCATGTCATAAAACTTCACACAAATGTCAAAATGGTCCACCTCTGGCATAATAGCTACAGTTGCTGTTGACGCATGAACACAACCCATAGTCTCTGTCAGGGGAACACGGTGTACACAAGACTCAAAGTTCAATTTATTATAAACAAAGTTGAAATGTACAACTGAGAAATGGAGAGAGGTACCTTCAAGTAAGATGTTGCGTGAATCTAGAGTAATGTATGCTTTCTCCAACGAAATAAAGAAACTAGTATTGTAGAATGCATAATGGCTAGAACTAATTTTTGGGATAACCACACTAACACACTTGCACATCGTCACCTATTCACGGACGAAAACATATGCATCACACATATATATGGAGAAAATAGCAGACAGTTACAACTAGTCCCAATCAGTTGTATCCAAATCAGAACCGGTCACAACTGGTTTCAGTCAGTTGTGCTCACATTAGTTGCAACCGATCACAACAGCACCAACAACAAGCACAACTAGTTGTAGCTAACCACAGTCATAACTAGTTGGAGCCAAACTTGCAGCAATAACAAGACACCAGATTTAACCTGAAAACTCCCCAAATCGGGGTAAGAACCAAGGGACCAATCCAGCCAAATCTTCTTCCACTATGCTTGTGGGATTACAACAAGTTCATTTCTATACACCACTAGAGGCAACAAACATAAAGATTCTTGGATCTTGGATAACAACAATAAGATTTGGGGCTGCTACTTAGGGAGTGGAAAGACCTCATCAAATGATAGTGGAACTCAGAGGCACCAAGGATGTGGATCTCAAGCTTCACAACCTTGGGGACAAATCCTTCTTGATCTATTGCAATATCTCCTCTCTAATCTCACTCTTCTCCCTCTCTTTTTCTTTCTCTGGTTTTCTTCCCTCTCTCACGCACAAGGAGCAAAGGGGCTATGCTGAAGCTATTGCTCTCACTCTGCTGCTGAACTGGACCGAGCTACTTCTCCCTTCAATATCTTGTAAGACAAGTGGAGAAATGCTAGATGCACACAAGTTTGGTCCACTTTCTTGAGCTGCACATATAATATGTAGGTCTGCTCTCAAACAACAATTACTCTCTTCAATGCCCACTCATGAAGAGGATTTCCCAACACATATGTAGATATTGTGCAGAGTGTTATGTCCTATTCACCTTCAATTTTTCTCCAAGCTCTTTCAAGCTCGTTAGATAGAGCCTCCAGCTCAGAAGCTATCATCTGACATATCAGGGTCATCTTTGTTCTCTTTTTCCAGAATAATCTAGTTCCTCTAATTAGTTCTTCCAGACTTGTTAGACAAGCACCACATAACACCTCTGATTGCAATGCTTCGTCCCTCTAATCCTGCTGGTGTCCTAGGTGCCTAGCTACTGTTGTAGAAGGTCAAGAAGTCATCGGCATAACTCCGATCCCTATCGACGTCTTAGGCACCTGGTTGTTGCTGTTGTAGAAGGTTAGGGGTGTTAGGCAGCCTTTAACACAACTTGACTTGACACTGCTGCTCCCCATCGATGACCTTGCTGTTGAGTTAGCTTCTATGACGGTGCCAAGATTGTAGCCTAGGAGCATTAGCTTGTGTTGTGGGGTGTCATTGGCAATGCTACTATAGAGGTGTGTGTACACGTCATTGGCGATGGATCCTAGGAACAGCTCCACAAGGTCATCGTCCGTGCTCCACGAGATGTACATCTCCAAGCGGTTGTCGTCCATGCAAGTGGCGCCATCTTCAATCCGCCATATGTTGTCACAGGTGAGAAAAACGACATCGCAAAGATGAAACTATCACAAACCATCTCCAAAGTCCACACTGAACTAGCCCATTATAGCTACTGCCCCAAACTGAACCAACCCATTGGAGTTTTCAACTTATTTCCACCCAAACGATGTTAGCCTAAATAGACACCCAAACCAGTAAATTAGACACGCTTTTGGTCCAAACCATTACTAGGTTTAACACCGACACATGAATCCTCTATAAGAGGTAAGACACCATCGCCGCTAGTTAGAGCAACAGTCCGATCATACAGACACACCGCAAAATTATAGCGTATGCAAAATTCTTCTCTAACTATAACTCATGGGACATCAAGCATGCTTGTTTAGCACTTGGTCTTCATGTATTACATTGATGTAAAATGAACTATTGCTAACGAAACAAGCCAAAGCTAGATCAAAATAAACTAAATAAAAAGAGGATGAACTATTCGAAGCATTTAAGAAGGCAAAATGCACAGTAACTCTATGAGGCCACTCTAATAGTATGGACAAACATTGGTGCAGGACAAAAATTATATTGAGTCATACAATTTTAGTTGCTCTAAGGGAAAGCGACATCATTTCAAATAAATTATAATAATATAGCCTAAATACACTGGACAATATTTTAAACATAGTATCTATCTCAATCCCGTGTTTTGGTAGAGTGGAGAATTCATAAAGGGGATTGGGAGAGAAAATCATAGCCGATCTAAGTTGGCTGGGATGTTTGAAGTAAATGGAGCCATCATGGCCATGACAATGGTGAGGTCATGCTTGTGGCGAGTTGTGAGTTGAAAGTTATTTTCGCTTATTTTTTTTCGAACACATAGAAGATCTACATGCCATCGTGTAGAGGCACGTGAACACAAAAGAAGGTACAAATGCTATAGTGTCATGTAAAGAAGAGAAAATTACCCAAGCTCACACAACTAGCATAGAAGCATTACAGAGACATGCGCACCACATGCTGAAGAGTAATGACCAAGAGGATTTCTCTCAATCCCTAGGTGCTAGCTAAGCCCTAAACTCCAGAAGCCCACCTCCTCTAACATCTGCCTTGTGACCACATTCACTCGTGGGTCGCTCGCCAACCGCCATTGAAGGCACACATTCATGTGCTTCCCAATAAGACATGTTATAAGAATAACCACAGAGTTGAAGCCCTTTTGTCTTGGCTTGTCCAACTATCTTTTGTTGTTTGCCACCACCAATCTCTGTCGAAACCAAAGACATTAGCCTTGTAAATACATCATGTCTTCGTTCCAAATTATAAGATGCTTTGGGTTATTTTAGATAATAGCTTCTGCTATACACTTAGGACACCCACAATGATATAAGCTAGTTACTAGCTCTAAGACTGTCTCTTCAATGATACTAACTTTAGGGTATATCTCATAAGATGAATAGCCCACATAACATCCTCATATAATATTGAAACATGTGCATGAATTAGTTTTTCCTCTCTCTTCTATTAAACTATGAAACAATGTTTTGAGCTAGCTCATAAGGGGCCTTTCGAGCTACCTTTTGATACACACTATCTAAATACATATTAAAAATAATATATAAAAAAATCAAAATATCTTATAATTTAAACAAGCCAAATAAGTGGTGAATAGTCATTTCCTCTTACAATATTTTTGTTGAAACATGGAAATTCCATTACTCAATAATTAAGGCCAAATTGTTGGCCAAAAGTTCATAGATACAAATTGGGGGCGGGGCACACACCGAACACACTGGTGCACCCACCACGATCACAGGGCAGTCTTGAGCCACCGGTCTATGCACCGAGTCCACGAGGCTCCTCCCCACCTCGAACCCACCGATCATCGCCGTCGCCGTCGCCGTACCCGTCTAAAAATACCTCCCGATCTCCGACGGGATGTCAACTATGGCTTCTCCCGCGCACCCGGCGCTCCACCGCCCGCGCCTCCGCTTCCGGCGGCCTCTTCGCGCGCAGCCACCGCCGCCGCCGCGGCTGCCTACTCCCTCTTTCTACTCCCGCCGTCCCTCCGCACCCCAGGTGAAGTCCCAGATCCCTCGCCACCTTCCTCCTCCTCCCGGTAGAGTTTTCCTCGTGATTGTCGCCTTCCTGGCTTTCGTAGAGATGCTTGCGTGAATGCGCGAAGTCGAGTGATCTCCGATTTTTCGCCCTGTTTCACGCTTCAGCAGCATTTTTGCGCGACTTGGCGTAGTTTGATTCGATGCCGTTTTATCGGGAAATTCGCTCAAAATAGTCAGTCTGTTTCTGTAGCAAAAAAAAAAAACGAATGTTCTGGGTAGTGCTTGCTTGAACATTACTAGGCTTGTACCGTTGTGCGTGGGGTACGATTTGGGGCGTTTAAACATTACTGGCTTGTACGGTTGTGCGTGGGGTACGATTTGGAGCGTTTGCTAGGAGTATATGAGTTGATCGGTTGTACATTTTACTCTATAAGTATAAGCCAATGTTTGTCCCTATTAGCTTTTGTTTCGCCAAAGGGGAGCATTTGAAGTTGTGCAATTAGTCTCAATGGACACTATCTTCTGCAGGTATCCCAGTTAAGAACCACCGCGTCAAGACCTTCAAGGAGGCGTCATGCTGTTCAAATTGTCACAGCATTTGATGATGTACTGTAACACCTCTCCACTCTTAGTTACAATATTTCACTATGAAGTAGCTTGTATTATGATTTATATTTGACAGTGATTTGGTGCAGGATCCTGGGGACTTCTCGCTGGCGCATGATGATGGGGACTTCTCGCTGGCACATGATGATGGGGACGAGCAGTTTGGTGTTGCTCCATATTCAAGTGAGAGTGAATGGAGTGATGATGATGTTGTTGTATTGACCGCAGTCACGGATGTTGAGTTGCCGATGACAGTCAAGAGCCGGGCTGAGGGTGCACTAACTATAGCTGCCCATAGGCTCGCCACCATTGACAAAGGGCATAAGAAGAGTAGGTAAGAGTGCTGAGACAATTTACCTTTCCATGTATCGAAACAATTAGCTTTCCAGACAATCCTAAAATCTAGTGGTTGAGGATTTATGAGAGAAAAATACTGCTGAATGGCCTGTTCGCTTGGCTGAAAAGCCATGACTGAAAGTACTGTTCATTGATTTATTGTGAGAGAAAAACACTGCTGAGTAACAGGCCACTATGGCAGCTTTGTATCTTTTGCTTCTTTCAGTGTTTTCAGTGTTTTCCTTCTTTTCTGTATTGGAAAAGGGGGGCTGTAGAATAGCAGCTTTGCATCTTTTGCTTGGCAGTGCAAGAGGCATATGTGTTCAGGTGCTTATATGGACAAATTAATGTACCAAAATAGAAATATGGCTATTTGTTAATTTTTTTTATGGGACACATAGCAATTATTGAACCATCCTTGGATGTGGTATGTACTTCAGAATATGAAGTACTACTGTACTAGTAGTAGTAATAGTACAATAAGAGCATGTATGCTACTATCTTCCAGGTTTAATACGATATCTCAATGGAATGTTGCAATTCTTGATTGTCGTGGTAAATGAAACAGAAAGTATGCCATACTACTAATATGGAGAGATAAGCTTTTTTTCCATCTGATATAGGTTCTAACTAAGTTCTTTACATCGATTCCCAGAACTCAACAAGGGCTGATGAATAATGTTGGACTGATTGCTTTCTTAGCAATATTACTTTTCTTTGTCGACTGGTGTTCTTGGAAGATTGTTAGACTACCACTGGACTCCTTTTACTTGACACGCCCTTTTTTACAATCAGCAGTTTTATCAGCACTTGCTGGATTTCTTTTTGCACCGGTCGCTGATAGCCTGAAGATCCACCATTTCCGGAGGAGAGGAAAGTCTGTTTCTCCGTCAAGTAGAAAGCCAACCCCGGCAATGGGAGGATTATTCTTTGTTCCTGTTGGTATTTTTGTTGCAAAAAGAGAGGTTGGTTCCAACTCGAATGGGGTTAATGGAGCAGCTATGATTACCCTCATATTTGCGATGGTTGGGTTGCTTGATGATATTTCGAGTCTTGTGTCAGATGGCAGTCATAGAATACCACAATGGATAAGGTTCTTGGTTCAAGTGAGTTATTCTTTTCCAAAGTGTCAATGTGAAAATATGCCATCCTTTCCTATTACACTGAATTTAACTTTCTTACTATCTTGTGTATTTTGCAGATTGTTGCTGGCATTTACTTCTCTATCTGGTTGGGTTCTGTAGATATTTCAACACCATATAGCATGTAAGCATTCGTGTAACTTATATATGCCTTACTCCATCTACAGCTTGATTGATTCCAGTTTATTAATGAAGGAAATTTCTGGTTCCTCTACCTCCTCCTTTTGGCCTTGCACTCATTGGAAAAGTATATATGGTTCTGGCTGCTACATGTTCACTTTCCATGGGGCCGGCAGTAACACTGGTTGATGGTCTTGATGGTTTGGCTGGTGGTATTGCTGCTTTAGCACTCATAGGACTATCTGTTGCAGCTCTCCCGATTTGCTCTGGTAAACTCTTCAGCTTCCTAAGCTATTCAGAGTTTATGAATTCAAAAAATAAAATAAAAACTATAGCATAGTAGCTTCTCCTCATGAAATATGATGGATCCTCGCTTTAACTTTGTCCAAAGGTTTTTAAGGTCCTGTATTCCATCAACAAAAAACCTGTTACATTTAGCCTCCTAGCAGACTGCACCTGTGCCTTGTCATTCACATGCCTAATATTAGTAGGTGCACCAAAAAAATTCAAGATTAGAAATACTCCTGTTTTGTCAAGCTGTTATACAATTTTTGAGCTTTTCCTTGCACAAAAAGGTCCTGTGGATGGGAACTATCTTTGTGAGTTTTTAATCGATCATGTGATGATAGTTTTTCAAAGTTGTAACATAGTTCGATTTTCATGATTTCTGCAGAAATCAGTGTTTTTGGAGCATCAATGTCAGGTGCTTGCATTGGCTTTCTTTTTCACAACAGATATAGGGCCTCAGTCGTTATGAGCCGGGTTGGTTCTTTTGCACTCGGAGGAGCAGTTGCCACAATTGCATCATGCAGTGGAATGTTTCTTCCAATGCTAATAGCATGCAGTCTCTTCTTTATTGAGCTACTTTTTGCAATATTGCAGGTGCGTCATTCTGTTGACTACTTCACTTCAATGGTTGCAATTCTAAAATTGTTCATGCTTCATTATGCTGTGTTTGCATCTGTCCATTTGTTGATCACTACCCTGAAGTCTGGACCAACTAGTTTGTGTCATCCTCCACATCTTTGTGGACCATAACCCGCTTGTTCATTGCGTGATGATAATGGAATTTAAAGTATTTGCCAAGGATGTGATGAAAGCCCTTTTAGTATTTGTTTCTACAAAAGTGAGCAGCATAACTTAAGACAAACATAACTAATCTGACTCTTGCTTTTTGCTTATTTCTGCTCCTTCCTATTTCCTGCTGAAAGCTAAAGCTATTGTTTGTCACATCTCCCTCGTTATATGTGCATTCTGACCGGTTTGCATCACCTTATATGTAGGATTATAGCATACCATCATGCAATGTTCTAGTTATGTTTGTGGTGTACTTAGAATCAAGGGTGCTGCTGTCGAAGTTCAACTAGCATTTGTTTCATTTGTTTGCACTTTTGTAGGGTCATGACCACTTCAATTTAGAACATAACCATATGGTCTAATTCCTTTTGGTGCTCAGGTTCCTTTTCATATGGCTACAAATTATTTCCGCGGAACAAGCAGACATCCCCTGAAAATCCGTCCCTCTCATTACTACCTCAGATTGTTAGGCATAAAAGAACCTTATATTGTGGCAGGTGCATACATGATATCATGCTTCTTAACTCTGTTGGCAGGATACCTTGGCCTTGTTTCAGCATAGATGAGTACACCATTCTTTCATTGTTTTCTTTTTCAGTTGTGGTACATGATATAATTCAGGCAGCCGTTAATGCTTCATTTTTGCCGGATCTGTGTTTCAGTGATTTGAAATTAACAGACATAGAGGAACTATAGAGTGAGGCCTGTAGGATTCCTCAAACAGGGACCGCGCCGTGTATCCCGCTTGTACCGTGAGCTGTTGGTATTTGGATGTAATTTGTTTGTGAGCTAGATTAATAGTGTTTCATAATTCAAAATGTATCTACTCAGGGAAATCTTTCTTTTACAATGGATCAATTAACCTTGATCAAGAAGGAAGTTTAGATGAACTATCCTGTATAGGCCATGCTATTGGCTCCTGACATCGCAATTGCACTGGGATGGGGCGGATGATAGGCCCAAAGTACCGGGAATCATTGTTGCTCTTGCTCCCAGTCGGTGCACGTTTAAGCACTCTTTAATATTATACTGTATTATTAGGGTCTTGTTTAGTTCCCTAAAAGTTTTGTAAAAAAATTCGGATTCTCCATAACATCGAATCTTACGGTGCATGCATGGAGCATTAAATATAAATATAGATAAAAATAATAATTAATTGCACAGTTTGCCTATAATTTACGAGACGGATCTTTTGAGCCTAATTAGTTTATGATTGTACAATATTTGTTAAATACAAACGAAAATGTTACAGTGTCTATTTTGAAAAAATTTTTGGACCTAAACAAGCCTACGTATAGATATAGATTATATGGTGTTTCGATAGATAACAATGCTGTCATGGCATAAACTGTACTGTAGACTGTAGAGTAGTTCATTCTGTTATTTATTTTTCGGGGTTTTATTTTGAGTCGAGGAGCCGCCGTCCCTAATGGCAGATGGGATGCGGTGTTGCCATATTGCGACTTCGGCAACATATGTGTCCGTTGTGTCTTAGACCTTGTGTTTTCAAAAATTTTCAAGATTTCATGTCACATCGAATTTGTCTGTAATTTGCGAGATGTATCTTTTGAGCCTAGTTAATTCATAATTGGACAATAATTATCAAATACAAACGAAAGTGCTACAATAGTAAAATCCAAATTTTTTCGCGAACTGAACGCCTTATGAGTTTTTTTTTCCTTTGTTTTCTTGTTGCGTGCAAGCTTCTTTGTGCCTTCTGTGAGCAGCAATCACGCCTTATTTAGGCCTTGTTTAGTTCCCCAAAAATTTTGTAAAATTTTTCAGATTCTCCATCACATCGAATATTTAGATGTATGCATAGAGTATTAAATATAAATGAAAATAAAAACTAATTGTATAGTTTGGTCGGAATTGACGAGATAAATCTTTTAAGCCTAGTTAGTCCATAATTGGACAATATTTGTCAAATACAAACGAAAGTGCTACTATTTCTATTTTGCAAAAAAATTTGGAAGTAAACAAGGCCTAAGGCTGCCAAGAGTGGGCGAGTACAGCAAGCTAACTGGAGGTTCAGTTCCTATTCAGGAAAGGCAGATGCTCAGTTCCAAAAAATTTTATAAAATTTTTCAGATTCCCTGTTGCATCAAATCTTACAGCACATGCATGGAACATTAAATATAGATAAAAGAAATAACTAATTGCATATTTTACCTGTAATTTGTGAGACGAATTTTTGAGCCTAGTTAGTCTATGATTGAACAATATTTATCAAATACAAACGAAAGTGCTACAGTGTCGATTTGGGAAATTTTTTTGAACTAAACTAAAAGAAAAGAAAAAACTAGCGGCGTCCGATTGATTTCAAAATGAGTTAATCTATGTTGACCACTTAACTCTTCTATTTGTCAAATTTTGTCCATGAATTCCAGTATCATCTAGTAAATGGTACCTCAGCTATTGACAGTGTTCTATTATGACCCCAAGACAACGCAGCCATTTTTTTTAAGGTCAACGTAGCCATTTTCCCTCTAAGTTGTCTTTTTTTTTAAAAAAAAAATCGTAGCTTGTCTGGCTTTTCTCTTCTCATGACCAACTTCCTTTGAACGTAATAAAAGTCTACCTAGATATGTCCAAGGTCAAACCTTTTAACTCTGCCCAACATCTAGTTTTTTATGAAAAAAAAGGACAGTGCAATGTTTTCTTCACTAAGGCCTTGTTTAGTTAGCAAAAATTTTGGTTTTTGGCTACTGTAGCACTTTTGTTTTTATTTGACAAACATTGTCCAATTAAGGAGTAACTAGGCTCGAAAGATTCATCTCACAAATTACAGGTAAACTGTGCAATTATTTTTGCCTATGTTTAATGCTCCATGTATGCGGCCAAAGATTCGATGTGACAAGAAATCTTGAAAATTTTTGCCAACTAAACAAGGCCTAAAGAAAAGAAGCAGCCATAGCATAAGAGCATCTTCAAGAGCTTTTTTAAATTTCACTATCTAAATCATGAAGCAATTTGCATAAAAATTTTATATCTTTTCACTCTCCAACGGTTTTTCTATACCTCATCCACACTTTAGAGAGTCATTTTCATCTTTTATATTTGGCGAGTGAAAATTCTGGAATAGAAGATGGCTATATTTGGATGGTGGATTACATAAGTTGTTGTAGGTAGTTTTTCACTAAAATATCTATTTCAAACATTTAGAAATGATATGAAGAGTCTCTTGAAAATGCTCTAATGCTTGATGGAAACTAGAATTGGAAAGCGTAAAAAGTAAAAAATATACAAAAAAAAATAGAGAAATGATTTTCAAGATCCTTAGTCCAATAGCGCTGTTCTGAAATTTCTACTGGATTCTACGCCTGTGGCGTCACATGACTTCGCTTGTGCCATTTTCTACTCGTAGATTCTGCTCCGTCACAATGACTTGCATGGATCCAGATTGTTGTATATTTTAGTTCGCAGTACTGATTTCCATGTGGTTAGTTTGTTCTTAATGATTGTACCTGGCGGGAGCTTTCATGGGTTCTTTGGCTCTTCCAGTTGTGGATCAGCTCTAACGTCACCTTCAGAAACCGTCTACTCCCAATCATTCACACTGCCGGACCGGGGCAGTTCGGACCCGAGACCGGGAATGACGTGCCGACGTGGGCCGTGTTTAGTTTCTTAAGAAAAAAATTTCGTGATATTGTATCACTTTTGTTTGTTTGTAGTAATCAACTATGAACTAACTAGACTTAAAAGATTCATCTCATAAAATTTGATTAAACTGTGTAATTAGCTTTTATTTTTGTCTATATTTAATATTTCATCTATGCGTCTAAATATTCAATGTTATGAGGAATCTTGAAAAAATTTAGGTTGTGGAATGGAAGTAAACAAGGCCGTGGGCGTGTCCATCCAGGCTGCTAGCTGGGCAATGACGCTGTAGTATTTGTAATGGGAGAATGGAGATCGTGATGTGCAAATATTTTAGTCCCAGGAGTAATTTAATCGTCGGGCTTGCAAATTAGCTTCCTCCCTCGCTAGAGCGATCCAATTTTATTTTTTGCCGGAGTCAAACAATTCTAATAAACACCAAAGTGATTTAATTCATTTTTTTATTAAGTCAAACTGTTTTAAGATTGACTAATGAGTAACATTTATAATACTAAATTAGTAAAATTAATTTAGGCAAACTTGAGTAAAGCTTTACTTTATCTAAATCTAGAACTGTTTTCTTTCTATAGGACCAAGGTAGTACAATACGTAATTGTGTGTCTTTGTTTTTTTTTTCCTCAATTTTTGCAAGGGAACAATGATCCTGCACGAGGTGAACATGGCTACGGTAGATAAGAGGAACCAAATAAGCACCTCCGGCTCACGGGAAGCCTAAAGGGTTCATGTGGGCTACCAAACAAACCCACAAGTATTATCTTTGACCCTGAGTGACGATGGATCTCGGTCCCGTCATCACGAGCTGTTGTACACTGTAGCATTATGTGCATCCGAATCGAATGCAAATCTGATAGATTAGTTAGGAGATGGGAATGCAAATAAGGGTATATTTGAATCTGTTTCTCTAAACCTTAGAGCAACTCCAACAGTTTTGCAAATTTTGTTTGGCAAATATTGTTGTTTGCCAACTTCCAGGGAACAAAAAGGATATCTCCAAGTATTTGTCAATTTTGACTTGGCAAAAATAAAATTCTACTGGTTCTGAAGATTAACGAATAAGCATCAGGTTGTCAGCTTGCTATAAAAGCGCGTGCATGCATAATGCCAAGCCTATTCTAGTGTGCATAAATGCCAAGAAAGGAGGAGAATTTGTCAACTTGCTATAAATGCCAAACCTAATTGTCAAACTGTTGGATAGAAGATTTTGAGAGTTTTGACAAAAAACAAGAATGCCAAACCTATTTGCAAAACTATTGGAGTTGCTCTACGAGCTTTAAACTTTAGAGATAAAAGACTCCAAACAGTTGATCTAAAGAAGCTCTAAATTTTAGCCCACCTCATATTAGAGTTTTAGAACTTAAACTGAGCTAAAATGCTCTAAAGCTTTCAGAGATCTAAAGTTTAGAGAAGAGCATACACGATTTTAGAGCTCTAGCTAAGCAAGGGCCAGCGGCAGAGCCGGCTCTAAGGGAGGGGCAGGCAGTGCGACTGCCAGGGGCCCATGGAGCTTGGGTGCCCAAGACCATATAGCTAATTAGTACACATAATTTTCTATTTGGCATAATAAGCATTTGAAGGTCCAAGACAAATCAACCAAAGCCGTAGATAACTCTTCCTTCTACTCCTATTCTATGTGTAGAGACAGCGGACAACAAACACACACGTCATCACAGTAAGCAACACACCAACAACCACGATCGATTAGTATTTTCTATTTTTTTTTCTTATTTGTTTTGTGTATGCACTATGCTTATATAGTGCTAGGGCCTAGGATTATAAATTTATAATTCAATGTGTTTATCTAAATATATTAGATGTTGCCTAAGAAGCATTTGTCCGGTATTCAAAAAAAGAGAAAAAAAAGAAAACAAGGAGAACAAAGTATTGTTATGTTTTCTGAAATACATATATATTACAAAGTAATTTTTATTATCCATACTATATAGAGTAATTTTGATAATAAAAGTTTCGGTTGATTTAAATAGATTTTCAATAAAAAAATTTAGTTAAACAAATCTTTATCTTGTTACTTGCCTAAAGGCCTTCAAAATTATAGAGCCAGCCCAACGGATAGACGTGTACAAGACAAGACGAAGTGACTTGAGGTTGGGGTTGCCTTATCACTGTGCTGGAGTGCACGACTTAGTCACAGGTACGTAGCAGCCCAGCTTGCATTGCCGCGCGCTTGAGGAGGACCGCACGTATTGTTAATATATATATATATTCAACGTCGTCTTATTTGCTTAATATGCTAGTCATTCAGTAATATTTTTTTCTCACAATAAATTAGGTAATAGTACTCTTTGCTATGACTTATCAGCCAAATGAACGAGATGAAGTAGCAATGTACACGGAAACGCAATGTCGTCGTTGCTCGTATAGATAGTAGATTGATACATTGCTTTCGCGCGCGCGCGGCGGCGGCACACGGAAATAATGCATGCAAACGTCTGGTCGCAGCTAGCCGCTGGCACAGAGAAAACGTACCGCGCGACTCGATTCGGAGCTCGTGGATCGCGATGTTACCGTGTCGGGACGAAAAGGTGTATCATTAATTGGATAACCGGTAAAATTATTGGCGTCCACTGTACATGGTTGGAGCCTGGAGCCACAAACTGATAGTTACGTCTCGTCTCTGTGATTCCAAACAGGACCATAAAATCGGATCGTCGTATCCCATTGCCCATGCATCCCCATCGCACTTGGTGCTAGCCAGCCAAAACAGACCACCACCGACCGACTAGTATAGTATCTGTGTGCGCGACTACACGTTGGCAAGCACGTGACCGAGAGAAGGCTGGGGCTCCGGCCGGCTCCGCCGCCACAAATAATATATGCAACCAACACTTCCGTTGTTCCAGCTGACAGCTGGACACGAGGCCATGCAGGCCGCCGCAAGATGAAGCCACTTGATCGAGCTGAGGCTGGGGTTGCGTTACTCGATCGCAATGGTACGATACAACCACACTACATTTATTGTATATATACATAGTAGCAATAATGTACACGGAAACGCAATGTCGTTGCTCGTTACACATAATAAGTAGCAGCGCGGTACACACATTATAATTGCTTTCATTCGCCGCGGCGTGGCAGCACACGGCGGAAACGCAACACGCCAGCGTCTGGTCTCCCACCGGGCCGCTGGCAGAGAATAAAAAACGTAGTAGTTGTTTTGCGAAAGTGAAAGTGATTTGCGGATAATGACTGTTGTATTATCTCTTGATGAACAGTAATATATTTATACATGAGACAGTTTCCATTGTCAGAGAGACAATGCGAAACGATGCCTATTGGTGCCCAAAGGGCCTGAATGGTTTCTAGGCCTAATCCGTAATTAACACATGCTAATTACGTGTATTAATACAATTGATTAATAATTAATTATTCTAATTAATCCTAACACTCCCCCTTGATCAATTGATCTCCTTTGGCACCGTTGCTTGTTCATCAGTAAATATCTTGAATCTTTGGAAAAACCCTGTGGGAAAAATCCAAAGTATATCGATATACCAGGTAAAATTCCTTAAAAACCCAGTGGGAAAAATAAGGAGAAACTCCACGATATACGAAATCAATGTTAATAGACCCTTTAGGTTACCTAAAGACTTAGTCTAAAACAATTTGATCAGAGATCAAAATGTCAAATATTATCCTTGAAAAACCTCAATGAGGAAAAATAGATAATATGACAATCACCTTGTGTTACTATTACCTCATTAAAAACTTTATGTGAGAAAGCTCTTAATAGAGTAAAACTCATATAAAAGAAAAGAGTATAATATAATGATGAAGTAGAATATCTTTTAGAGAGATTCTCCCCCTGATCTTTGCAAATCTTTAAGCTTTCTCATACCAATTCCATCAACACATTTCTTGAATGTGGAGTATGGCAGAGATTTTGTGAAAATATCTGCTAGATTATCACAAGATTTTGTTTGCAAGATCTCTATTTCTCCATTCTTTTGGAGCTCATGAGGGTAGAATAATTTGGGAATAATATGCTTAGTCATATTACTCTTAATATATCCTGACTCCATCTGAGTAACACAAGCCGAATTATCTTCAAAGATAATCGTCGGTGTCTCAGCTGTACCAATACCACATGATTGCGTTATGTGGTGAATTACTCTACGAAGCCATACGCATTCGCGTGATGCTTCATATAAAGCAATTATTTCAGAGTGATTGGTAGAGGTGGACGTTAGTGTCTGCTTTGAAGACTTCCAAGATATTGCTGTACCACCTTGTAAGAAAACAAAGCCCGTCTGGGATCTACCATGATGTGGATCTGATAGATAACCAGCATCTGTATATCCTAACAAAATTGGATCTTGATTTGTGCTATAGAATAAACCAAGATCTTTTGTGCCATTAAGGTATCTAAATACTGTTTTGACTCTTATCCAATGGCGCTTGGTAGGTGCAGCACTATGTCTTGCCAGCAGATTTACTGCAAATGCAATCCAGCCGGGTATTGTTAGCAAGATACATTAGTGCTCCTATGGCACTGAGATATGGGAAATGTGGTCCCAATATCTCTTCATTCTCTTCCCGAGGTCTAAATGGATCCTTTTCCACATCTAAGGACCTTACTACCATCGGTGTTTTTGTTGGATATGACTTGTCCATATTGAATTTTTTCAATATCTTTTGGACATAGGTAGATTGGTATACGAACATACCAGAAGGTACGTGCTCAAGTTGTAAACCCAAGCAAAATTTGGTTTGACCCAAATCCTTCATCTCAAACTCCGTCTTTAAATGATGACGTGCTTCATCAATATCGGATCCATTGCCGATAATATTGAGGTCATCAACATAAACTGATATAATACAGAATCCAGTTGATGACTTCTTAATGAAGACACAAGGACAGTCATCATTATTTGTGTATCCCTTTTGCTTAAGGAATTCACTTAACCGATTGTACCACATTCGGCCTGACTGCTTTAAGCCATATAATGACTTCTGCAACTTTACGCAATACATATTGCGATTTGCCTTCGGGTTCGGTATATTAATTCCATCTGGAACCTTCATGTATATATCCGAATCTAATGACCCATATAAATATGCGGTCACGACGTCCATCAACTGCATAGATAGACGATTTTGTACTGCCAACGCTATTAAGTATCGGAATGTTATTCCGCTCATTACTGGAGAGTAAGTTTCGTTGAAATCAACGCCAGGTCTTTGCGTAAAACCTTGTGCCACTAGCCTTGCTTTATATCTCACCACTTCATTGTTTTCGTTCCTTTTGCGGACAAAAACCCATTTGTATCCCACATGGAAGATACCAGGGGGTGTTGGCATTACAGCCGAAAACACTTCCCTTTTATAAAGCGAGGCAATCTCTGTTTGAATTGCTATCTTCCAATTATCCCAATCTGAGCGCTTCTTGCACTCAGCCATGGACTTGGGATCTGTATCAGTTTGCATGATATTTGCAATTTCTTCAGAGAAATAAATGTCGACAATTATGGACTTACGATTGTAAGACTCTCCAGTCTCAGCGAAATTTATAGAAATTTCGTCTACCCTTAAAGATTCATCATGATTTCCCAAGATGATGGATCGAGGGTTTTCAGCTGTTTCAGCCTCAGTGTTTATGCGCATAACTGAGTTAGTTGATGGACAATATGTGTCCTTTGGGTGTCTTTGCTTGTCAATAATCAGATCCTGTTTCTTGGAAGTGCTTCTCCCCCTCTTTTTACCAAATTGGCGTTGAGTGGTTTTATTAGGTACCTCCACTCGTTCAGGCACATTCCTTGCAGGATGTAGAGACTTTGTGACACCTTTATGATCAATGAAAGCGTCTGGCAGATTGTTTGCAATATTTTGCAAATCAATGATTCTTTGAACTTGTTGTTCAGTTTCCGTAGTACGTGGATCAGTAAATGAGATGCCTTTAGCATCCCAATCTATTTCCTGGCATTCTATTTGGTACAATTCTCCCCCTAATGCCAGGAAATGATCCTCATTGAAAATACTATCAGCGAACCGGGCAGTAAATAGATCCCCTGTAAAAGGTTCTAGGTACTTAATAATTGACGGAGATGAGTATCCAATATAGATACCCAATTTCCTGTGTGGGCCCATTGATGTTCGTTGAGGTGGTGAGATGGGTACGTATACAGCGCACCCAAACTTACGCAAATGGGAAATACTCGGAGGATTCCCACGTACTAATTGCATTGGGGAGGTTTCGTGATATGCAGTTGGTCGTAGTTGGATTAGGTCTGCAGCGTGCAGGACTGCATGACCCCAACATGACATAGGCAATTTGCAATTCATTAGCAATGGTCGTGCAATGAGCTTGATTCTTTTAATCAATGATTCAGCCAAACCATTTTGAGTATGGACATAAGGTACAGAGTGCTGAACCTGAATTCCCAATGCCATGCAATAATCATTGAAAGCACGGGATGAGAATTCAGCAGCATTGTCCATTCGGATTGATTGAATCCGATGTTCAGGATAATGAGCTTTCAACTTAATAAGTTGAGCCATTATTTTAGCAAAGGCATGGTTGCGTGTCGATAAAAGACACACGTAAGACCATCTAGTGGATGCGTCTATTAAAACCATGAAGTACCTGAACGGCCCCGATGATGGTTGAATCGGACCACAAATATCTCCTTGAATTCGTTCAAGGAATTTAAGTGGTTCAGCTCGTATTTTAAGATGTGATGGTCTTAAAATTAATTTCCCCGTAGCACAAGCAGTGCAACAAAAATCTTTATTTTGGGGAAATCTTGCTTTTTCCATGTCATGACCAGTAGAATTGCTAATAATTTTCCTCATCATCCCAATTCCAGGATGCCCAAGTCGATCATGCCAGTTACGGAATGTATCGACATCTCGGAAAATTATTTTGTAGGCAATATGTTCTACAGGTTTTATGTATGTGAAATACAATCCATGTTGGAGTGAAGAAATCTTTTCGCAAATTCGTTTGCCAAATGCCGTAAGTTTGGTAAAGAGAAGATATTCCTCTTTACTATCTTCATGTGTTTCCACAGGAAAACCATTCTTACGGATGTCTCTAAAACTTAGAAGGGTACGAGTTGATTCGGGATACAACAATGCATCCTCTATCGTAATCTGTGTACCCATTGGGAGAGTAATAGTGGCCCGTCCAGAACCAACTATTAACGCATCATGACCAGCAATAGTCAAGATGTTCCCTTCTCTTTTATTAAGAGTTTGGAAATATTTAATTTCTCTAAGTATAGAGTTTGTGGTCCCTGAGTCCACAATGCATAGTTCTTCCTCCAGTGGATTGAGTTCATCAGACATCTATATGTATAGTAAAGAAAATAGATACTATAAATGAATCATACAAGTATATAATAATAATATATTGAATATCAAGTATGATATATTACAATATGAGTAACTTGTTACAAACTTGATATAACAAACAAGTATGTACAAAATACAAGAACACAAGATAAAGGTATGACTCAGACTAATTACAACTATATATATATATATATAAAATGATATCAAGGTTCAAGTTATGAGATTATTCTAAATCTCCAAACATGTCTCCAGATTCAAAATCTATGAGCATGTTGTCTGTTGATGGCATTTTCTCTCCAATATTGAGAGATTCACTACGGGTTTGTTCCTTAGGGGCTATCTTGGAACAACCCGCTTCCTTGTTAGCCTCAGTTGCAAGATTGAAGTGTGCTTCATATTTCTTATCTCCTGCAGGCTTAGCCTCTTTTAAGGACTTTTGGTACAAAGCAACTAAATGCTTTGGAGTACGGCAATTCTTGGCAAAATGCGAAAAATCTCCACATCTATGACACTTGTTGTCATTTTTGGGAGCTTTTGCATTGTCCTTGTTCTTCTTATTGTGATTAAACCTTTGCTTTTTGTTGAATTTGCATTTACCAAATTTGTTCTTTTGAAACTTTCCTTTGAACTTATTCTTAAGCTTTTCCTGTACATTGTGAACCTCAGGTAGAGGCGCCGAACCAACAAGGCGCTTATGATGATTCTTTAAAAGGAGTTCATCATGTTTTTCAGCCTGAGTTAATGTATGGATAAGCTGAGAATATGCTTGGTAATTATGAGCCCTGTATTGCTGTTGCAATACTCTATCAGATGGGAGCATGGTAGAGAGTGTTTTCTCTATCTTGTCTTTATCTGATGGCTCTTTTTCGCAAAATTTCAACTTGGAGCAAATCCTATGAACAGCGTGGTTAAAGTCTGCCACAGATTTGAAATCTTGGAGATGTAAGTGATTCCATTCATGGTTGGCCTCAGGCCAAATGAGTTCTTTTTGCTGTTCATATCGTTCTTTAAGAGCGTCCCATAATTCTTTGGGACTCTCAATCATAAGGTATTCAGATTTTAAATCCTTATGAATATAAAACCATAGTAAAGCCAAAGCTTGATAAATTTGCTTTTCTTGCAGGGCATCCCCATTTTGGGGGTTCTGTATTGTTGCCAAAAGACTACGAGATGCAAGTGCTATCTTGATATCAGAAGTCCATGTAGGATAATTCTCTCCGTGTAAAGAGAGTTCCTCAAATTCCCTAGTGGAAGTCATAATCCTACATGTGCATTTGCAACCATGGATTAATTAATTTACCCTATGGTAAATTAAAAACAACATGGTAGAGTTGTAATTCTGAATGCAATATATTTTATGATTTATATCTTATCTTAGTGTTGGATTTGTTGTGATTAGTCACGAGATTGTGTAGACCATACAACCAAATCACCATTAATTTTGATAAACACAAGTGAGATAGTCTCTATGTCATAGACAAAGAGTAGATCTTAATAGTAGGCAATTTAGATTGCTGCCTAAGCACGGTCTCAAGGCAAGATAATTCATAAAGAATTAAATACAGCCTTTGCTTAGGACTCTACTACCTTGTGTATAATCAAAATAATATGATGATATAATAATCCAACACTTTTATTTTGGATAAAAACACAATGTAGGTAATCATCAAATTTCAAAGAAAATGATGTAGACCTCTCAGTAATAGGTGATTAAATCACTGCTATGGCACGGTCTCTAGGCAGAATAATTCATGAAGAATTAAGCGCAGCCTTTGCCATAGACTCTATTACTTTGTGTATATTTAACCAAAATAATCAAGATATGTATATTGCAATTTTTAATCTTATGGTAATCTAGAAATAATTCTGATTATAAAGATGTCATAGTTAAATTGTGTCTAAGTCAAATAGCAATTTAACTTGTATGTGGTGCAAAATTTGTGGTTTGGGGCACCAACATACCCTATTTCTATTATAAATTCCAAGTGTAACTTTATGTTAGTGCAAAACAGGGGGGTTTGGGTGCACTAACAGATCACAAAATAATTATCAAAGTCACAAATGTAGAATATATATGTGGTGCAAAAGGGTTTGTGTGCACAACATATATCAAAAATATAATAGAAATAAGCCTTGGATTGTATAACAATATAAACAAACCATAATTTATTTACAATCACAAGGTACAGCAGGTACTGAGCAACAACAATCATACAAATAACGATGTTCTTGCAATCAATAAACTAGCAAATCATATGCTAATTAACTTAATAGTAGTGCTGAAAGAAAATAAAAGAAAACGAAAAAAGAAAAGGGGGCCAGGCGGCCAGCCAGGCCAGCGGCCCAGCCAGCCGGCCAGGCGCGCGGCCCAGCCGAAAGGCCAGGCGCGGCCCAGCCAAGGCCAGCCAGGCCCGCCGCCGCATATAAGGAGGGGAGCGGTTAGGGTTTGGGGAACCCTAACCGCCCACCCGCCCCAGCCCGCCGCCGCCTGCCTCTGACCGCCGCCGCCGGCGCGCCGCCGCACTGCCGCCGCCGCCGAGACGCCTCGTCCGCCTCCCCCTGTGCCTTCTCTTCCCCCTCTTGCTCCTCTCATGGCGGATTTGGGCCCTTGCCCGATCTCCGGCCATGGAGGTCGGCCGGCAGTGGGGTCCGCCCGTCCCCGGCGAGCTCCGGCCAAGGAGGCCGACGCTGCTAGCCGTGAGCGGCGGGATCCCCCCCCCCCACCGGCCCCACCGTGATGCATCAAGGGCGGCGGGTCGCCTCCCCCTTCACCGAGGAGGAGACAAACCCAGCCCCGAGTTTGTCGGCGGGCGGAAGGGCGTCACGGCCCCGGGCGGAGGTCGCGGCCACGACGTCGGCGTACGAGCGGCCGCGAGTTGGTGGAGGAGCGATCGGGGAGAGCGCCGTTGGACGGTTTGGAGGAGGCGGTGGAGTGATGTCGAAGTCGTAGGCGAATCCCGGCGGCCAAGCCGGCATGTCGACGTCTCGGCGTGCGGCCGCGAGGCCACCACCTCCGTTCCATGGGCGAAGAAGTGCGGACGACGTCGGGAGCAGCGCCGTTGGAGTCGGCGCCGGGAACGGGGATGGCTTCGGCAACGACGACGGCTTCGGCGAGGCCACCGGTGTTGCCCCAACCCGGCGGACGAAGGTGGTCGGGCCGTGGCGGGGGCAAACACCAGTGGTGTACTGTATCCGCGATGAACGCGGTGCTTGCCGTGGCGTCGAAGGTCGGCCACCGGCGTTCGGTCCGGTGGCGAGGCGGCGGCGAAGGGCGATGCGGTGCTGGCCAATGTCCCTGAGGACTCGGCGGATGGCGCCCTGGAGGATGAACCTGCGGACTCCTCCAGGGTGGCTGTTGCCACGAGCGATGGCGGCCTCCACGGCGTCGGTGACCGTGTCAACCATGGCGTTCATGGACGGGAGTGGAGGGGTCGACATCTTCTACCTTGGATGAACAGCAACTCCGGCGAACTCTCGGCGAGTGCTCCGGTGAACTCCTTCCCTCTCTGCCTGTTAGCAGTTGTTGGCAGAGCGCGTGCGTGATAACGTGTTTTGCGAAAGTGAAAGTGATTTGCGGATAATGACTGTTGTATTATCTCTTGATGAACAGTAATATATTTATACATGAGACAGTTTCTATTGTCAGAGAGACAATGCGAAACGATGCCTGTTGGTGCCCAAAGGGCCTGAATGGTTTCTAGGCCTAATCCGTAATTAACACATGCTAATTACGTGTATTAATACAATTGATTAATAATTAATTATTCTAATTAATCCTAACAGTAGTAGCACTGGCTATCAACTCGCAGGTGGGTACTAGCTCTAGCGCATGGATAGCGAGGTTCCCGTGACGTATACGGGACGAGAAAGCTACTCCCACCGATCCACACATACAAGAATGCGCTCGAGAAGTTAGATAATTTAAAGTTAACTAAAATTAAATAATACTAATATTTATCATGTAAAATAAATATCGTTAAAATTATTATGAATATATTTTTATAGTGAATCTAATTAGATATCAATACCATTCACGATAAATATGATTAAAGTGAAACTAATTTGATCTGCACGTGGTCCATTGTGCCATTCTTTCGTGATCGGAGAGAATAAACTACTTGTCTGTTCCTATCCTTGCTCAGTTAGCACTGAATCATTGGATAGCCTACTAGCCTGCCGATAAGACTGTGAGGCCGATGGTAGTTGTAGCCGGACACCGACTAGTTATGGTGTTAGGCTTACGTCACTCTCAATGAGAGGTTTTATATTGTTATACACACGAAACTCTTTTCGTCTCTCTCTTTAAAAATGATGACACGTCATCGAAAATGCTTATGAAATAACTTATTAAATACAAATAAATCTCTGATGAAATTTCCACGAAGAATAGCATGGTGATATTATTAGCTCCATGCACCTCCGTGAATTCACACCGACTACTATCACCACTAATATAATGCCTATGCTAATGCCATGATTTTATCTAGAGATACATATAAAAAAAACAATGATTTTCTTTTATATTTTAACTTTTAGACAATTATATTTGAGCATGTAACAAATTGCGAAACACTTTTGCGTAAAAATACATAGTAAAAGTTATTTTTTATATTAACCATCTAACGTAGTAGAACACTTGTGCTTGCGATGATGTTAGAAAGAAAAACATTATTTTATGTTTAAAAATAATGAAGATAAGTTGAAGGGAACACGCGGTAGTTGGCACGCGACCAAAAGAAGCCACGCGATACGACCGTGTACCGTGGGCAAGCGGCCGGGCCGCAGCCAGGCGCCCCGCGGCGCGCGCTAGCTGCCGTTACGTTTCTGGCGGCCGCCGCGCGGTTTTCAACGCACTGCGGCCTGTGTGCTTCCGTGCGGGATCCTTTTATGGATGGTGGTACGGATGAACGGATGCTTGAAAACACCCGAACGGATGCGATAAAGCACGCTAGCTCTTCCGTTGTCGAGGGAACACGTACCGTACTGAAGTAGTACGGAGGAGTGTTAAGTACTGATTTCGGTTGTCGAAAGCAACGTATAGTACGTACAGTACGTGCGATCCGCCGGCCGGAGAGTGAATCGGCATCCACGAGCGACGTACGGATGGATAGGGTCACGCATGGTCGCTCGCGCGCGTACGGTTGCTGGGCACCAAAACCGAACGGGACGGGTGCGTACTGCCTAGGCTGCAACAGCTGTGCTTGCAGCCTTGCACTGTGCCGCCCGCTAGCAAGAATTTTATTGTCGGCCACCTGTTGCTCCGTCGTTCCTCTCAACGTCGTTGGAGGATCTTCGTTCTTGGTCGTGCCTCTCCAAGGCAAGGCAAGGGCAGATGGCGCCACAGGCGCAGGGACAACGACCCAACGTACAGTTCAATTTTTATCACAGAATAGTTAGACACACACACACACACACAAATAAAAACATAGTTAAAGAATAATTTACAAAATAATTTTTTAAAACCTAATTAATTTATAACAAATAAAACGGTCAAGTCCAATCCAGCCCGGCCGTGGGATTTGGAACGTCCGTTTCGGGCACGGGGCACCTGCGCGAGACGTGGGGAATTCTGTTCGATGGTGACACGACCTCAACAACCATTTGGACTTGGGTTCGCGAGCCGCGACTCCGCACAGGACGGATCGGGATCGGAGCCGTTCGTCGTCGACACAAAAAAACAGGTGGGCGTACGTACTGGCGTGCGCAGCGCAGCGCAGCGGGGCTTTCCGGTCGGCACGTGCCACGTTGACCGCGCGCACCGCGCAGGCAGAGAGACCAGACCACGGACGGAGCCCGCCGGCCGGACCGCCGCCGCCGCCGCCGCGCGCGCATCGCGCATCCCAGGGGTCCCGTCGCGCGCCGCACGAACCATCCCGACGACCCACGAGTCGTGAAGGCAGCACCGGCAACGCGGGCCGGACGAGCGAACCGTCGCATCCCAATTCCCATATCGGTTCCAATGGAAACGAACAACCGGGGCAAGGCAACGAGTCCGACCGGGGACGGCAACACGTGAAACTGGCAAGGCATATCTCCGTGCCGGATCATGTGGTCACGGCTGGATGCCCGTCTGCCGTCGCCGACCCCCACCCCCCCATGATGGCCTGAATCATTTGGCGTGAGAGGTGTGAGATGGGAAGGCGGCGATGATTGGCCAACTGGGGAGTAGCTTCTCAGACCGCACCTGGACACATGGGCCACCCCGACGACCACGTGCTGCTTGCTTCTACAGTACTACCACTGGGATTTACTTGTAGTACTTTCTACTCCGTATTTTGCATGAAAAACGTAGGGTCTGTTTGGTACACCTCACAACACCTTCTGTTTTTTTTTTGCCAACACTTATTTATAAAACAGCTTTATGGGTGAAGCTGTTTTTTCTCTCCTCTCACAAAGACATAAGTTGGATGAAGCTGGAAAAAAGTAGCTTATTGTAGCTTCTCCCTCATTTCTCTCTCTCAACTATGCATGAAGTAGTTGGTGAAGCTATTTTGCCAAACACTTTCTCCAAAACAGCTCAAGATCATCTAGAAAGTCACGCATGAAGTTATTTTCTAGAAAAACAGCTTTACTAGTGAAGTTGAGCTGTGCCAAACAAGCCCGTAGTACTTCTATATTTGTATACTATAACTAGGTTAATGCCCGTACGTTGTTACGGGTTTAAAAATACACATACTCTATGTTTCTTCATTGTTATTTTATTTTTTCTGTCTATATTCTTTCTTTTTTATTTCTTTTCGGTTTTCGTTTTTTTATTTTATTTTATTTCCTATCCTTTCCTTATTCTTTTTTTTTAATTTTACCATTTATTTTCTTTTTCTTTCGGTTTTAGTTTTATTCTTCCTTGCTTCTATTTGTTTTTCTTATAAATTTTTAGGTTTTCTATGTTTCTTCATTCTTATTTTATATTTTAATTCCTTTTAATCTTCTTTTTATCCTTATTTGAATTATTCATTTATTTTATTTGCTCTATGCACTTTTTATCATTTGTTAATCATGTTTGTTTTTATATTTTCTTCTTAGTAATTTTATTTTTTATTTTTATTTTTTGTATATATGTGATGTTTATGTAGTATATATTTAGTGTTCTATGTTGTGTTATGTCATGTTTACGTAGTAATGTTCTATGATGTTTATTAAGTAGAGACAATATTCTAGGTTCAACAAACAATGTTCTGTCTTTGTAAAACAATGTTATCGATTTTTTCTGTCTATGTTTCTTACGTAGTATGCATGTAATCTATAATAGATGTGATCTTCTATAATATATTTAATGATGTTCTATGATGTATTTAGTGATGTTAATGTTCTATAAATATATTTACGATATTTGAAAAGTAACCCTTTGATATTATTTGAAATTTTTCTACATTTTGTGTTTTTATTTTTTTCTTATGCTTTTACTCTAGATTTTTTTATTATTATTATCTATGTCATGTATTTATGTATTTTTATGTATATTGTAATATCGGTTTCATAAACCTAAAACCAAAATACTATTCTTCTAAATCGATAACATTTTTTTACAAAGACAGAACATTGTTTGTTGAACCTAGAATATTGTCTCTACTTAATAAAAGAAAATATTTTATCTTTATAAGATAAATATTCATTAATAAATTTTATCTAAATATATCCATGTGTGATCTTGTTTTAAAGGATTTGTTATAAAAAATTTAATGGTGCAATCGAAATTTAATTTATATCTTCGGTTTAAGAGTTATGACTTTTTTAATTAGCTAAAATAATTTTGCATGCATGAGTGAGTGGCGCCTGAGTTGATGGGATAGCCTATCATGGTATAGTAAAAAGAGGAGTTGTGGCTTCACCATAGATGTAGTAGATGGGTCCTCTCCATAATTTTTAGTTGTAAAGATAATCTGTCACTCTTAGCGGTGATGGACGAATGCACTAAACTTTGAGGATTTGCTTTCTGGTCAGCCTTCGCCAACGCTTTTACCGGTAGCTCCAAGGTCCACGTAGAATAGAATAGAGAAATTAGGTGCTCTGCATTAGTTGCCTGCAGAACCTACATATGGTTACAAAAGGAGAAGGTGAGTCATCATGCTTAAAAAAGAAGAGGGAGAGAAAATAAGGCCATGTTTAGTTCTCCTTACTAAATTTTAGCTAGCTAAACTTTAGTCACTTTAGTAGCTAAAGTTCCAAACACATTGACTAAAATGAGCTAAAATAGTTAGTTCCATTAGTCACCCAATAATAGCTAAAATAATTTTAGCTAGCTATAAAAGTAATGTATGATGAAAAGAAAAGTTTCTTTAGAAAACACATGTAGTGATAGTTTGCATTGTGGGGATAGTAGTCTCAATATTATCTAGCTTATGTGGATCACGTTAATTGTATTGAAAGTGTTAGCCTTTATTGCTCATGCCCTAGAAAAGCATCTAACACCTCTGGGAGCTCGGGGATCACATCTGCAATGCAATGGTTATCTTTTTTTTTAAAGTTGGCTATTATAACCCTAGCCCCGGTGTTACATTTTGTTTTCTAAAATCCGCTTTTGGAGGACAAGGATGGATTATTGTTAGTGTGAATAATTTAAAAATATATAATTGGGGGACATATATGGTTACGTTCCATTTGTATACTTGATGAAATTCGGCATATCTTAACTAAACTCTTTGCATGGGCTTGCCGTGCATTTGTATTGTATTGTTTGGCTAAGGCCTTGTTTAGTTCTAAAAAAATTTGGCAAAACGACACTGTAGCATTTTCGTTTTTATTTGACAAATATTGTCCAAACTTGGAGTAACTATGCTTAAAAGATTCGTCTCGCGATTTACAGACAAACTGTGTAATTGGTTTTTATTTTCATCTATATTTAATACGCGCATGTGCCACAAGATTCGATGTGACGAAGAATCTTAAAAAGTTTTGGGTTTTTTGGGTGAACTAAACAAGGCCTAAGCTTACTTGTCTTATAGTTTTGATGTTTTATCTGTTTTCTGTTTTATCGTTTGGATGATTTGCTTTCTTGTCAAGGAGCCTAGCCGCTTCGCTCTGATCCCTCTAGGAGCCCGAGGACCACACATCTGCAATGCAATGGTTGTCTTCTTTTCTTTTTATGTTTGGCTATTATTAACTCTATATAATCTTTTAATTTGTTTCGTATAGCAACAATTCATACTGCTGCGGTACAAAGAATAACGTTTCAAGCTTCTGACATGGTTGTTTCGAGGACATACTGCCTCCATACAGCAGCAGCAGATATGCGTCCACCGAATTTGCCAATCAGCGGGCAGTGCGGTTGCCCTAGCCTAGGAGGCTAGGAGGTTGACACACAACAACATTCTACTGCGTACCACATGGCTGGTAGCTTCCATTTGAAACGAACGGTTGCCTTTTTTGAGCAAATTCATTGCAGATACAGATACGAGCGGTTTTCAGAACAGAGACGAGACACACTCCTCCAGAGCACGCCCTGCCCACAGTAGAGTACAACAGCAGCACACATGCGGTCACCAACCCACTTGTACTCAACAGTTGTTCATTCATCATATGCTAGTATTATTACTCTTCGCTAACCCAACGGCAACGCTCTGTCTCCTTTGGGTTCCTGGGACCCTTTGCCCTGGCCGAGCTGTTAGAGTGTGAAGTCCCGACCCACCCAAACCCAAGCCAATTTGTTTGCCAACAAAATAATTGAATGGACCATGCCGGCCGGCCTGAAAATCAGGACACGAGCAAGCCAACACCACAACCTACAAATCAAAATCATCACACCACCAACACCAATGAAGCAAAGAACCACGGCGACGGACACGACCTGCCCCCGCCAAGAAATCGAAAAGAAAAGCGGCAGCGGGAACCGAGATGCAGAGAGACAGAGAGGGGAGAGTGGCAGGCAGAGGCAGCAGGAACAAGAGGACAAGCAAGAGGCAGGCACCAACCAGCTCAGAGACAGATTTCTTCCTCAGAACGATGGGAACTTGGCGCATCGCTGCTTGAGGTACACGGTGCAGCCGTCCTTGGGCACGATGGTGGGCATGTACACGGGGTCGTCGCACCCGGGCGTCCTCTCCCGCCGGAACTCCACCACCGACACGAACAGCGCCATGAACAGGACGAGGTGGTTCAGCGCGTACCGCTGCCCGACGCACTGGTGCGGCCCCGCGCCGAACGCCAGGAAGTTGCGCTTGTACGCCACGTCCTCCCGCCGCGACTCCGAGAAGAACCGCTCCGGGTCGAACGCCTCCGCCTCCGGGAACCCCTGGAACGACGACTCGTACACGGACGGGAACACGATGGTGCCCTTGGGCACCGTGTACCACTCCGTCAGCTGGAACGCCTCCCCCGCGATGTGCGGCACCAGCGTCGCCGGGGGACGGTACCGGATCACCTCCCGCGCCACCGCCTGCGTGTACCGCATCCCCTGGATCACCTCCGCCGTCATCGGCTCGCCCGAGTCCGGGGACCAGGCGGCAGACACCTCGGCGCGCACGCGGGCGAGAACCTCCGGGTGGGAGTCCAGCGCCGACACCGCCCAGCAGAGGGACGAGGTGGACGCGTCCTGCGCCGCGAAGAGGAAGTCGAACATGAACCCGCCGATCTCCTCGTCGTCGGTGTGCGCGGGCGGTGGGCGCCCCGCCGCCGCGGCCTCGTCCATCTCCCGCAGCGTGTCCTGCATCCAGAAGTCCACCAGGCACTCGGGCTCGCCGCCGGCGCGCATCCGCGCCTTGCTCTGCCGCGCGCACTCGCCCAGCGTGCGCACCAGCCGCGCCACGCCCTGCCTCGCGCGCCGGAACGCGAAGCCGGGGAGGTCCACGGGCAGCGCCATCAGCCCGACGTTGAAGAGGTTGTAGTCCCGCTCGAACCGCCGCCGGGCCTCGCCGGTCAGGTACGGCCCCGCGAACACCGTCTGCGAGGTCTCTAGATTCATGTCGCGGCAGGGCACGCGGATGGGGAACGCCCTGGCCCTGCTCCCTTCGCCCTCGCTCCGGTCCAGCCACCGGCGGAGGTGCGCCAGGATGACGCGCTGCTGGAGCGCGGCGTAGGTGGAGAGCGCGCGCGGGGTGAAGTTGGGCGCGATCCGGCGCCGCAGGTCCTTGTGGTCCTCGCCGAACATGTAGATGAGGTTGTGGTCGCCGAAGAGCTTCTTGCCGAAAGGGTGGCCGATGAGGTGGAACGCGTCGGGGCGGACGTTGGCGAACACGCGGTGGGACAGCTCCGTGTCGCGGATGAACACCACGAACCGACCCACCAGGAAGTCGGCGGCGAGGCCCACGCCGGAGCGCTTCGCGCGCGCCGCCTGCGCGTCCCAGAACCCCGTCGGGTCACGAATCATGTGCGCCACGCTGCCGAGGAACGGCACCACGAGCGAGGGGCCGGGGAGCGGCCCCTTCTTCCGGTGGTAGGACAGCTGCTCCACCAGGAAGTAGAAGGCCACCGCCGCCACCAGGAACGGCGCCGCCGCGCGGAGGTCCAGGAAACTGGAACCGGACACGGACACGGACAGAGACTCCGCCACCGCCGCCATTGCGACCAACCACGCGGAACGCTGACCACGAACAGCAACGGCCCTAGCAGCCGCCGCTGCTACAGGTCAATTTATCCTGAGGGTGAGAGGGCTGAGGCTCGTGGGGAGCTCGAGCTCGCCTCTCCCTCTCCTTTGACGCGCGGATGGTGTTCCACAGAGGTGTATATTTATGCGACGCGAGGTCGCGAGCGATGGGCTGGAAGGGAAGCGAAGGTTGGAGCGGGAATCTGCGGTCAAAGGCTGGCGGGGAAAGGGAAATGCGAAGGAAAAAAAGGAGGCGGCCTTTTCGCCTGGCTGGCACGGCCGTGGCGGATTGGCTGATGGCCGCGGCCCGCCCGGGGTGGAAGAAACGAGGCCGAGGACGAGGACGAGGACGAGGACAACGACGAGGCCGCCGCACAGGCAGAGGGGCTCTCTCTAGTCTGAGCTTTGCGGCGGTTGCGGATAGGAATTCCTTTCACGGAATGGGAAGTGGGGAGGGAAGGGATCCCCATCCCAGGTTAGCGGCGACAGGGGCGGAACGGCCAACGGCCTAGGCCAGAGAATTTGGAAGCCCGTTTCTTCTTTTCTTCACCGTGTGTGCAGGGATTTTTGCCCAAAGAAAAGCCCCAATTTTCTTCAACCTCGTCTGGGGTTCAGTTTTCCAACCCTAAATCTGGAGCCGTTGGATTCTGTGCCAGGGGATCGTGGTATTGGATTTGGAGGCCGATGGACGCATGTTTGATATGCTCAGCAATTTTGTTGTGTGTTGCGTTGGGGATTCATGGAAACGTGATGCATTTTCAGTTTTGCCCTGGTGCGGTGGTTAGTTAGGGACCTGCCGTGCTTACTGTGGTTTTGAGGCGTCATAGGGCCTGTTTAGTTTCCTATTCCATTTAAAATAGTTACTCCTTCTGTCTATGAAAAAACCAATTTCTAGAATTGTCTTAAGTCAATTTTTTAAATTTTTGACCAAATTTCTAGAAAAAATGTTAAGATTTATGGTATCAAATTAGTATCATTAGATTCATCATAGAATATATTTTTATATGATGCATATTTTATATCATAGATGTTGTTATTCTTTTCTATAAAGTTAGTCAAACTTAAAAAAGTTTGACTGACACGGATTCTATGAATTGATTCTTTCGTGGACGGAGGAAGTATCATTTTACATTCTGGATTTTGGTCTTAAGAGCCAAAAAAAAAGAACAACTTCACGTATTTTGGACCTTGAAAATTTTGATATTTTAAATGGACTAAACACACACATTAAAAATTTGCATTTTGCATTTCACTATTTCAATATACTTGGTATTTTATATTTTTTATTCCATGAAAAACAAAACACACCCGTAATACGTATGGTCCCACTGGATCATGTGATAGCGATGATGCTGAGCTGAATTTCTCTACTATGAATGCTGGATTTTATGTGTGTCCATATATTGGTTAGGGAGTATGTTGAATAGTGCAGGTCTTATCGATTTCAAATATTTGCCTTTTAAATTAATAAAAAGAAAGGCACGAATATTTGCAGAAGAGGAATCTACATGATTATAGAGTCCACGTATCTAGTAGTGTTAAAGATTTTGTTCACGTGCACTTATAAATCTTTGCTGCTGCAATGCAAGTTTAAACAGCAGACGGTGTTTGGTCCCTAACAATCCCTACTGTAAGATAGCACAAACTTCATTTCAAAAACCACATTCATCGAATCAAACAGAACTATCATTTGGATGTGCAAGCATTGTAGTTTACAGTTGAGTGTTAAAAAAACAGACCAGGTTCTAGAACTCAACGTTGACGTACGTTTAACTTTGACACAGGTGTACAGCAGCACCGAAGACATCGAGATGCTTAGTATTTGTTTGATAAAATAAAGTGGTTTAAACTTATGTGTTTAATCCAAAATAATGTCATTTTTCTCAACTAAACCAAGATAATAATGCAAAAATGCTATACAATGCAGATGTATTTTAGCACCAAAAAACACATGGATTTTTTGTATCTATGATGTCTAAGGCCCATATGTCATAATGAATACATAAACAACCTCCCTCTCAAAGGTTTCTCTCACCCAACTCCTTCCCTCACCCGACCCTCTCTCCCTCTCCCTCTGTCTTTCTCACCGGCAACCACCAGCGCCGAAGCTGGGGACTGGTGACCTCGCCATGGTGCCTGCGCCGGCCATGGATCCGGCGGCGGATCCGGCTCCACGTAGGCTTCTCTTCCTCTTCATCTGTGATATGTGATTTGTTGTCTGAATGTAGAAAAAGGGTCGAGGCTGTTGGATCTTAATTCTACGGTGTAAAAAAATCATGTGTTGAAATCGCATAAAGCACACGGTTGTGTAATGTCTTGGACACAATATATACTTCATTTTTGAACCGAACCACAAAAATTTCAGAAGATAAGACAGAACGAGGTAGCAGCGTGGTTTCCTCTTAATTGACCGTTGACCCTATAGTCTCTATCTTTTCATAAGACAGGTATTAAGGCCTTGTTTAGTTCACCTCAAAAAGCAAAAAGTTTTCAAGATTCCCCGTCACATCGAATCTTACGACACATGCATGAAGCATTAAATATAGACGAAAGCAAAAACTAATTACACAGTTTAGCTGGAAATCGTGAGACGAATCTTTTGATCCTAGTTAATCCATAATTAGATAATATTTATCACAAACAAACGAAAGTGCTACAGTACCGAAATCCAAAATCTTTTCGGAACTAAACAAGGCCTAGGATATGAAAAGGACATCACAAGCATACTTGGACCATCATTTACTCGTACATTGTATCACCAGTCACTTTAAAATGAATGTGCATTCAAAGATAAGTGGAGTGTGAATGTATTGACCGATTTTTTTTAATACTCTATAAGCATGCATATAATTTGAGTAACTATTGATTAAATTCTACGAAGTTTGACTTTTCTAAATCCTATAGCATATCCTAAATGGAGGGAGTAAGATGTAGCGAGGTGGGGGCAAAGCTAACTCATGGTCGTTTATTTTATCTATAAGCATGCATATAATTTGAGTAACTATTGATTTTGTAGAAGTGAGAAGATCCAAAATACTATTACTAGTACCATGACACTGCCTGTCATTATGGCTTGTAAAAGATGATTCCTCCAGGTGGCAAACAGGCTGTGTTGTGGGCCATATGAAAATGACGTTTATTTCCAGCTCTCAGCTGTCTTATGGATGGATTTTGACGTTGGGGTAGAACGTTCCTCTCCAAGACTCCATGTGAAGCTAGTCGAACATTCTAGAGTGGCGGCCTGCTGGAGTGAAAGGTCAATGTTTGAATGAAAAGCAAGTCAATACTGTTATTCTGTAGCTCATTCCTTGGGGAATATTCAAAATTTCGAATAGTTTCAGATGAAGATGGTTTTAGATTATCCATAAATAATTGAACTTTGTACCGAACTTAGTTGATTTGGTTCTCTTTGTATTTTCTATGCTAAAAATTGGACTGCTTTCATCATGCTAAGTGGGTTTTGGACATTATCGGACTCCCATTGAGACCATGATACAAGCCTACTACATACACCGTCTCACAAAGCCGCTTAAAATAGATTTAAATACCAAACTTTTTATTTGTATTGTCCACTAATAACTATGTGTTACACATATAGGAGTACTTGCTCCAAGAGTAGTTGAATCATATGCAAAATCTAAGAGAAAATTCCATGATTAAGGCTATAGCTTGCGATTCTATCCTTCTTCTAGTGATAATATATGAAGCCACCTTCTTGGACTAGTCTGTACCGCTGAACGTATGATTTCCCTTCTCGTGTGGTGTTCGAATAATTTTCTTCTCGAGGATGGTTTATGTACCTTGTCCGTTATTTTCCGGTATATCTATATCCCGTTTGAGTGTTTGACTACTGTGTGAGTATATGCAAGCTATTTTTCCCCTTTAACAACAAATAAAAAAAATCAATCAGCCGGCGGTATGGCCTCAAGGCATTGTTTTCTGAACTTAATAAAGTGCTACTAATAAAACAATGTATATACCCACCACTACACTATAGACCATTCGCTTTACGTAGCAGACACTCAGTATAATAAAAAAAAAGTTTGTGAGAAAAATAACTAAGAGCAGATCGATAGATAATTAGACGAGCACAAGCAGTTATTGGCCAATAGCGTGGCAAAGATGTACCAGTGTTGATATAGGTACGTTCTGGATCGGAAAAGGGCACGATTTAAAAATTGAACTGATCGATTTATTTAAAAACTGATGGATCGGCCTTGTTTAGATCAAAATTTTTTTGGATTTTGACACTGTAGCACTTTCGTTTTTATTTGACAAACATTGTTCAATTATGGAGTAACTAGGCTTAAAAGATTCGTCTCGTGATTTACAGGTAAACTGTGTAATTAGTTATCTTTTTTATCTATATTTAATGTTCCATGCAAGTGCCGCAAGATTCGATGTGATGGAGAATCTTGTAAAGTTTTGGTTTTTAGGGTGAATATAAACAAGGCCGAAGTGGTCTGGAAAGACGTCTGAAACGAGTCAGCCTGCAAAGCAGCAGCGCCAGCCTAGAAAACCTGGGGCGCCGTCCGGCGTGCGGGTTGGATGGAGTTGGGCCTTGTTTATCAAAAAAATTTTAAAAAATAAGATTACTCAGGCTTTGTTTAGTTCCAAAAATTTTAAAGTTTTCCGTCACATCGAATTTTTATACATATGCATGGAGCATTAAATATGAACGAAAATAAAAACTAATTTCACAGTTTATCTGTAATTTGCGAGATAAATCTTTTAAGCCTAGTTACTCTGTAATTAGATAATAATTATTATATACAAATGAAAGTGCTACAGTAGCAGAATTCAAAAATTTCGCGAACTGAACAAGACCTTGTTATATCGAATCTTACGTTACATGTATAGAACATTATAAATACAGATAAAGACAAAAACTTATATAATTTATCTATAATTCACGAGATAAATCTTTTAAATATAGTTAGTCTATAATTAAATTATAGTTAACAAATATAAACTAAAATACTACGATATAAGAAAAATTTAACCTCAACAACTAATATAATTACTAAACAAAGCCTTGGAGCGAGCCGTCCCCGGCCCCCGGGCAAAAGAATTAGGGGTTGACCCGTCGTCTCACGCGTCCGTCCTCCACGACCACGAGGTTCTGCGACGATCTGTGGGGGCTGGACGATCTGCAGGTGCAGGTGCAGGTGCAGCTCTGCGACGCCCGCCGATCGTCCCTTCCAAGGAGCACGCGCACCAACACCGGCTCTGGCTCGTGGCTGCAGCAGCTTTCTTTGCTGCGGCGGCCTGCGTCGTCCACTCGTCCCTTGTGGTACTACCACCATGCATGCAGAAAATGAAGTTCGCGTGCGAAGAAGAACGGTAGTGGTCGTGAGATTCGAGTGCGGCGTCGGGGCACAACCCTCGACAATCGACATGGCCCGACAGGCCGACACCGTACGTGAAAGCGAACGTGCACGTGACATGCGGATCGGATATGCGAGTACGGCATGGCAGAATCGACAAATCAGCTCGCGAAACGAACAGTTGAGGCTCAGGCAGATTAGGATTCTTTTTATTATTATTATTATTATTATTTTAGGAAAAAGCAGCTTAGCTGCTCTAGCTTAGCACAGTGACGGATCTGCGTGCATGCTACCACGGCCCACGGGATTCGCGTGCCTGTCGGCGCGACCCGGATTCCATCCGGCCTTCACCCACTGCTTCTGCTTGGGCCTAGCGTATCAGGATTCATAATATGCCCGCTGATGAAGACCTTCACCGTGCACAGTGCTCCGCGTGCGCGCGCCGAGACCGTCGCCGACGCCGACGATCCCCGGGGGATGTACGTCGCGTCGTGTTGGGGGCATGCATGGATACGCGCAAGGTTCACGAGCAAGGACTGGCGACGCAAATTTGACGGGAGGGAGGCCAGTCACGGCAGCCGGAAGGGAAATGCGTGCACGAAACTCGGCAGCCACAGGCTTTGTTCACTTGCGAATTTTTTTTTGGGTTTTAGATAATATATTGGTACTTTTGCTTTTTATAATTATTATTCAATAATAAACTAACTAGATTCAAAAGATTCATCGCACGATTTATAGGTAAACTGTACAATTAGTTTTCGTTTTCGTTTAGATTTAATGTTTCATGCATATGCCACAAGATTCAATATAATAAAAAATCTTTAAAAGTTTTTTGTTTTTGAGTGAACTGCCTAGGAAAAATTGTACGTACAGTAGTAGAGGAGGAGTACTGCTTTATGTCTTTATTATGGCTTTCATTCATTAGTGTTGAGATAAAAAGTAGATTCGATGGGGCAAATTAAGAGGGAATTACTCCCTTTGTCCCTCAAACAATTCTAGGCCAAAGGTTTGTCTCCAAAAGAATCGATTTCTAGAGGTGATTGATCACAATGCTAGAAGTACATATAGTAAAGTATGATCAATACATGAGGTGATTAATACTCAAATAATTTTTTTCACAGTGAGAGTATTAAGATTGACATTCGAAGACACAATAAACTGTACCATGGTCGCCACTGTCTTCATAGGCAGGCCCAGGGATCAATACATGAGGTGATCATTCGGACCCTGCCATCTACAATTCTACGTCTCTATTGCATGGGTGATACACAATTATCATTGAGACACCAACACTGATGTAGAATTGATCTACCAAATAGGTAGAAGCTATCAAGAGTTCAGAGATTAGAAGTCTTGTGCTTGAAAAGGGTTACAAGTTTTTTTTCCAGATGAAAAATATCACGCATGGATAAGTAAAAACAATTTGTATATATTTTGCATCAATAGGAAAACTGAGAAATGATTAATACGAATCCTACCTGTAGAGCAAGACTAAGCTACTTACTACTTTGTTGAGTTTTGAAAATGAAATCTAATAGTATGTTGGTGCAGGAGAAGCCACTCCAACAGCAGAGCCCTGGAAGAGCAATTTGGCATCTGGCATAGAGACCAAATGAATTAGTTATATATGAATTATCTCAACTTATGCGCCAATTTGTATGATGTAACAGTGTTCTCATTTGAAGCGGGTGCGCTGACTAGCACCAGCTTGGGAACAGGTGCTTTGGGCGCATTATTTGCCACAAAAAAATGAGTCAATGAAATACATTTCAAAACGTGTGTCCAAAACTCTTTTTTTTTTTTGACAGGTATGTCCAAAACTTTTTGAGTGCGACGAGACCCCTGCCGCTGTGCCGCACAAGCCGTTGGCCCGTTGCCTGGAGGCCAGGCTTGTCTCCGCAATTCTGGCCCAACCAGCCCATTGGACATCTTCTAGTACAATGGGCTGATGGCCTGATACTTCTGGTCAAATTTCAACACAAAAAAAAACTTTGAGAATCTTCAGAAATTAGATTGTGGTGGAGTAGAGTACTGGAGGTGCAATTAACATGCTCAGTACTCAAAAGAATTGTTACCCGAACAGGACTAGACGAACGCTGTCACTCCAATTCCACCAGCGTTTACTGGTGTTTTAGGTAGATGCAGCCATACGTACGGGCGCACCAATAAATGGCTTCCTCCTGTCAATGGGGTCTCTCCAAACTGTTTGTCCCTCACGGGCACGGCCACGAGAAGGGGCAAAGCCCGGGCGGCGGTGTGTGTCCGAAATAAAAATGTCAATGGGGGGCCCGCGACCCACGACCCGATGGGTATTTACTCTATTAGGGTATCAATATGGAGTGAAATCCGTACCCATGGGTACACAAACGGAGCAAACCCTTCACCCATTGGGTACGCGGGTATGGGGATGTTCTAGTAGTCCCCATACCCATTTACCCATGGGTGAAAAATATCCGGCCCAAAACTAAAGAAGCCCACCAGCCACCAGTCCACCGGCAGCTCATACACTGAAACCCTATGTACTGCTAGCAAAGTACTAGTCTCTACTACGTGATTTGTATGGATCATGAATTTATGTTGCTATTTGCTAGGTATATGGTGAGGTGGCTATTTGACGATGCTTGTAAATTGCTACTACGTGACTGGTGCTTGTGAATTGCTGATGTTTGGCGGGTATGGGTGACCCGCCGGGTCTAATTTACCCACCCGGATATGGGTCTGGGGAAATTTCCCCACCCATGACTGTATATGGAGATACCCGTGGTGTCATATTGTTATCACGGGGATAGGTCTGGGGAGTTCGTACCCGATGCGGATTTACCCATTGCCAACTCTAGTCCGAAACCATCCAGGCTGCTGCAATCTGGGTGTCCCGTGTCCTGGACACAAAACATAACCACGCGAACACCTAACCAGCTTGTGGCACCCAGAATAACTTCCACCGGCCGGTACGGGTGCGGCACGCACATGCGCCTGCTGCCACTGCACCTGCACACCAACGTGGCCTATCCCTTGCAGCTGAAGGAAGGTAAGGTACCTTCTTGTGTTCCTACGCCCGGCCGCCCACTGTTTTAAAAAATCCTGTGACGGAACAGCAAGGAATGAGATGCTACCCTAGCTCCTTGCATTGCATATTTGCATGTGGCAGCGTTAACCCGCTTGGTTGTAAAGTATGGGTAGTCTTTGGTAAAGTTAAACAAACTAGTCTACTGTTAAACTCAAATTGTAAGTCGTTTCACTGTTTTTTTTTACTTTTTTTTTTCCAGGTACATTTGGAACGGAGGGAAAAAAGGAAAATGTATAGAACAGAGAGGAATTCAGAGGGGAAAAGGGACACTGTCACATTGGTACTTGAACACGTACAATTTTCTTTTCTTTTCTTTTTAATTTATCAGATACATACAAAACCACCCCAAACACAAATCGACCTCAACCAATCTGAATTACATTTGATCTTTTTTTTTTACCTACAACCTTCGCCCAAAATGCTCAAACAAAAAGTTACAAATCAGGGGAGGTGGAAGGAGCTAGCAGCGGCAGCCACCCCCAGCAGCAGCAGGAGAGGATGCATGCAAGAATGAACAAACCAAACCAATCCAGTTCCTCTTCTTTACATCACAATCACGTTACACCCCAAAGAATGCACACACACACACGCACACCCAAGCAATGCACCAATCCTAGCAGCAGCAGCGCCTCGCTGTGATGGGCGGGCGACAGGGCCATCCCCACTACAGCGACCGACTCGGATGGACGTGTCGCCCCTCCTCCTCCTCCTCCTCATCACGAGGGCGGGCCGAGCGCGGGCGCGGCGGTCCCCTCGCTGCTGCCGATCATGTCGTCCTTGTCGCCGCAGACCGGGGCCGCGTCGGGCGCTGGGGCCTCCCCCCCGCCGCTCTTCAGGCTCTGCTGCTGGTAGATTTGCCTCAGCCTCTCGATCTCCTTCCTCAGTGCCTCCTGATGAGCTGCACACCACACCACACACAGCGTCAGTCAGCGGTGGCGGCATCTTGCATTACTGCATCGCATGCAGCTAGCGCGAATTGAATTGTGATGGAGACTGGAGAGGATCGTAATCGGGGGAGGGCGGCAATGGCGGTCACCATCTTTGAAGATCTTGTCCTGCGCGAGCGCGGCGATTCGCTGCTTGAGGTGGCTGTTCCCCAGCGTCAGCAGCGAGCGCTGGTGGTCGAGGAACGCCACGCGCGGGGACAGTGCCGACACCTCCGTCTGCGCAAGGCCACAACGCACGGTCAAATTCATCTCCAGAATAGATATTTCTTCCGGCAAAATTCAGCACGAATTGTTTGGGCGAAATTCAGCTCAGAATGCCCGCGGATCGCATAATTCAGCTCCGGTTTCTTGCCAGAGCTGAGCTCGGCTGCAGAAAGATGCTTGAATTCTACACGCACGCACCTGAAGCGACGTGACGCTGCGCTCCAACTCCGAGATGTACTGCAGCTTGCGCACGCGCGACCGCTGCGCGGACTGCCGGTTCGCCAGGATCCTGCGAGTTTTGCGGCAAGGGAGCCACCCCGGTTGGTGAATTCTGCGTCGCAAACGTCGGGCATTGCCGGAATTGAGCGATGGAGTTGGCGGGGTGCAAAAGATCGTCACCTCTTGACACGCTTAGGATCGACCGGGGCGGCGGAGGCCGGCGCGGCGTCGGCGGTGGCGTCGCCGTGGCACTTGCTCTGCGCCTCCTCGGCCTCGCCCCTGTCCGTCTTCTCGTCGTTGATGCTGTTGTGGTCGGACGGCGACGAGGAGCTCGCCACCGGCGCGGCTTGCGCGGTCGTCGTCGTTGGCGGCGGCGGCGGCTGCAGGTCGTCGGAGAACATGGACAGGAGCTGGTCGTCGTCGAGGCGGTCGAAGTCGTGCGCCCCGACGCCGGCATTGCCGTCGCCGGGGCCGGCCTCGAGAAAAGCCACGGAGTCGCTGACGGAGCGGCGGTGCGCGCCGCGCTTGGCGGCGGAGAAGTCGAGGAACTCGTCGACCCACGACGGCTGCTGCTGCTGCGGCGGCGGGTGGTGGAGCGGCGGCGGCGGCATGGGCGCGGCGAGGAACGTGCCCACGGAGGGGCTGCGCTGCTGCTGCTGGTGGTGGTGGTGGTGGTGCCCGCCCCCGAACTCCGGCCACGCCGGCGCCATGGTGGGGATCTTGGGCGGCAGCTGCGCCATGGCCGGGACCCCGCGCCGCGCGTTGGTTCGATTCGGGGGAATCAACGCAACACGCGGGAACGGTGGGTCGGTGGCGCAACGCCGAAACCTTCCCCCCGCGGTGCCCGAGGTCCCGGGCGGCAATGTAGCGAGGGCGACGACGACGCGCGCGGGCGCGGCGCGGTGCCGGCCGGGGATTGCGCGCGCGGCTTCCCCTTTTTTTAGCTCGCGTTTTTGTTGCTTCGATCGAATTCCGCTGCTGGCGGGGTGTGCGGGTGCGAGCCCGTGCCGCCGCTGCGAGCTTGGCGTGGGTGGACGGTGAGGGGGTCGGCTTGCTCGGTTCGTTTCTGCGCTGCGCTAAATTGGGCAATGCCGCTTGCCGCGACGGGAATGACAGGGACGGGGAATCAGGGATGGCGGGAGTCTGTGTGAGAGAGAGGAGAGCTGAGCTGAGCTTGAGATGAGAGAGAAATAGAGTGATGAGAGGGGGGGTGGGGAGGTCACATGACAAGATGAGAGAGACAGCTAGCACCAGCTGGTGATGGAAAGAGCGCGGGAGGGAGGGAGGCGGGAAGGGGGGGGTCTCGCATGGACATGGGGCAGACCTACTACAGCTTGGTCGGTGCACTTTGTCCCACTGACATGTGGGGCCTACGCGTGCTTTTGTTGCGCTTTTTCCTTGTGTACTATCTCTGGACATGTAAAATAAAATCGTTTAGCACAGTGACACGGTCTACAAAATCTAATTTTAACTCTTTGTTTTTATAAAAGTATTTTATCAAGAAGTGGTATATGTACTTTTATAAAAGTATTTTTTAAGACAAAATTATTCATATAGTTTTCATATTTCAAACTTAACAATTTAAAAGTTATTTATATTCTAAATATTTAACTCAAACCTTATTTAAAAGGACTTTCTTTACGTACACAGAGGAAGTATATAAGCTTCGCATAATAAAAAGGCGGAATATTTAACGGTCACCACTGGTAAAACGAGGGAGAGCCTATTACAGCTCAAAGGACTTTTAGAGGTAGATATATAATGGTCTACAGAACTTTTGGAGCTAGAGATAGCTAGAGACCGAGAGTACCATCGATCAGGTTTTTTTTTCCATGTTTAATTAGAAACTTAGGCCCTGTTTAGTTCTACACCTAAAAAATTTTCATCATCCCATCGAATCTTTGGACACATGCATGAAACATTAAATGTAGATAAAAAATAAACTAATTACACAGTTTGGTTGAAAATCGCGAGACGAATCTTTTAAGCCTAGTTAGTCCATGATTAACCTTAAGTGCTACAGTAACTCACTTGTGAAAATGGCAGATTAATTATACTCAATAGATTTGTCTTGCAGTTTCCAGTCGAGCTATGTAATTTTTTTATTACTCCCTCCGTTCCTGAAAGCTGCAACTTATAGAGTTGTCCTAAGTCAAACTTTTAAAACTTTAACCAAATTTATAGAAAAAAGCACTAAGATTTATAGTACCAAATTAATACCATTAAATTTATCATTGAATATATTTTCATAAGATACTCATTTTATGTTATACATATTGATGCTCTTTTCCATAAAGTTGATCAAAGTTAAACAAGTTTGACTAGCACGGATTCTAGGAATTGAAGCTTTCAGGGACGGAGGGAGTAGTTTTTAAAAACCTCTTTCGACATTCTTCCGACACATTCGATGTGACACCCAAAATTTTTTCATCTCCAATCTAAACAGAGCATTAGAACTTTCGCATATAGTTACAGATGGGTCCTGCCACGTAAAACTTTGTGTATTGTAATCATCTTGTTAGACAGATTAATTATATCTGTATCTAACGTACTATATATTTGAAAATAAAAGGCATAAATGCACACATTCATACTTCAAAATGTTTCAATGTTGCTGTTTGATTAGGCAGGCTTTCAATATTGTTTAAGTCAATAAAATACTTTCTTGGCAAAAGATATAACATTCCTATTTGGCTAGTGACATGACATTCTAAAATATAATATAATAAATTATCACTATGACTGTATCTATTTTATCAAATGCAAAAAAATGGCAAATCTTGTACCGCTAATTAATGAAAAATTTTGGCCAAAGGTAGAAAGGTTTGTTTTAGATAAATTCAGATAGACATGTATATACTCTCTCTGTTTTTTACATGTTTGAGCGTCAATTTCAAAAGAATTATATAGGTCCATTACATAATATTATGTTTCTAAATTCACTATGAGAAATTCGCTCATACATATCATTTGTTCTAAGTCAGATAAATGTATCTTTGGGCACTAATTTAAAAAAAGAATTACATAAGTCCATGACATAAGACTTATATTATTAGATACATTATGAGAAATATGTTCATAATATACAATTCATATATTATGAAATTATATGAGAATTTTTTATATAGATGACAAAAAGATATTAATATCTACCTTAGGACGAAGTTAGTGTGACATGAAAAGAATAGAGCGAGTATAGACCTAGACACTCATGTTCACTGCTGATCACTCGAGAAAGATGGCCAGGGATTGGGCGGTGGCCTGGTGGTAGGTTGGTGAGTGCACGGGAGCGGCCATGAACGCGGTCCGTGAGTGGACACGTGCCCGCGGCCTCGCCGACCGATGGGATTAAGCGCCCGGGCCCCGCGGGTTGATCGGGCTGGGATTAACGGCGGCGCCCAAAAAGTCGCCGGGACCAGCCGCCACGTGCTGACGTGACCCGGAGGTTTCCCTTTCCGGTGGGCCTCCCTCCCTGGCCCTGTTAATTTCCTCTCTCACGCCTCGTTTAGTTCCTGTGAATTTTTTTTAAAAAAAATAGATTTTTTGTCATATTAAATTTTATAGTACATATATGAAGCATTAAATATATATTAAAAAATAACTAATTATATAGTTTATCTGTAATTTGCGAAACAAATTTTTTAAGCCTAGTTAATCTATATAACTAAATAATATTTGTTAAATACAAACGAAAATGCTACAATATTAATTTTGTAAAAAAAATTTACAACTAAACAACGCCTCAGTCCCAGCTCAGCTGTGCTGTGATAAAAAAAATGCTCAGCTGTGCTTGGTTGCTTCATCATCTCTCTAAAACACGCACACACGACCTGGTCCTTGTTAGTTTACTTGGGCGACGTATATGCTTGGTTTTCTCGCAATAAATCAGCCAACAATAATTTCAATTTTAACTTTTTAGACAAACGAACAAGCGTTATGGCTAATCCACCGGCTAAGCGTTCCACCCTAGTCTGGCCCAAGACAGAGTGTCAGAGCCTCAGCATGAGTGTATAGGTGACGGACCTGTTTTTATTTGACAAACGTTGTTCATTCATGAAGTAACTAGGCTTAAAAAATTCATCTCACAAGTTACAGGTAAACTGCGCAATTAATTTTTATTTTCGTCTATATTTAGTGATTCATGCATGTGCCGCAAGATTCGATGTGACGAAGAATCTTGAAATTTTTTTGGTTTTTAGGGTGAACTAAGCAAGGTCTTAGTTCCCTACCGAAATTTACCATGTCAAATATTTGATAAACAAAGATTGCTAAAAGTTAGACAAAAAAATATTTATCATTAGATTTAATTAGAAGATCAAATGTGAGCGAGATATTGGTAAATTTTGGTAGCAAACTAAATGATAGCTGAAAAACCAAGTTTACTCAACTTTTTTTTGTTTTGGTAATCTTCATTCCGCTTGAACTTATCAGCACTATCTTTTAGCTATAAAAATAGTATTTTTTATTCACAACAAGTTAGCATCAGCAGCAAATTTTTTTTTTCAGTCAGACACCATGCATGCTTTGCTCTCGCCTTCATAAAAAATACACTGAACTCCGCCATTTCGCTTTCTTGTGCAAATATCTTCCGAACTGAACCTGCCTGGCTGCGTACTGCCATGGCACGTACACCCTCGTGTCAGACAAAGCGTTCGTTTGGTTTTATCTCGGTGGGCATGCATACCAGATTACCAGTAGGAGACACGCCCGCCCGGGCGTTTGGCTGCATTTCGATCGCCGTCCTAGGCCATGCATGAAGTATTAAATATAGATGAAAATAAAAACTAATTACACAGTTTGGTTGGAATTGACGAGACGAATCTTTTGAGCCTGGTTAGTCTATAATTAGACAATATTTGTCAAATACAAACGAAAGTACTACTATTTCTATTTTGTAAAAAAAAATTGGAAGTAAACAAGGCCCGGCATGCAATGCAAATGCTTTGCAGTTATTTGCATGCAGAGAGATCCACCTCCCAGGCACCCACACGGCCACACACACACTGTTCTGGTTCTGGAACTGGGATCAACTTGCATTGCCAGTTGTAGCTCGGGTCGGTACGTACGCGGTACGCCCTTCGGATCTACCACTGCGTCTTCTTGTTGGCATGCATGCATGCCGCCACTCGGCCACTCCCTAGCAAGCTAACCGTACTCACTAGTGTAATGCTCGTCGGGCCTTGTTTAGTTAGTGAAAAAAGTTGAATTTAGCTACTGTAACACACTTTCGTTTGTATTTGATATTGTCCAATCATAAAGTAACTAGACTCAAAAAATTTATCTCACAAATTACAGATAAACTAAAATTATAGACAAATTATATAATTAGTTATTTTTTATTTATATTTTTTAATACTTTATACATGTGTCGCACTATTCAATATAACGAAAAATCTTATAATTTTTGCGAAGTAAACTAGGCCTCAGCTACTGCTGGAGCCCGCAGGATATACAAATCATTGAAGTCCGCTGCTCTCGATTTTGTACCGGAATGCATGCCTGCCACCGTGGGAAATGATATATGTATTCGATTGTTGTGCGTTCGGTGCTGTAAGAAATTAAGTATGCGCCTTTTTCTTCTGAAAAGTACATTTGGCACTACAAAGTGATCATGTATGTTCGTAGTGCCAAATATACAGTACTAAAATGCATGTATGATCACTCCAAAATGTAATACTACAGTTCACATGCATTTTAGCTAGTAACATTACTAATATAAAGCTGACTACACAATAGTACTCGTCCAGCGAATGTACTCCATACACTATGCATGCATGTGGCATAGTATATCCTCTCGATCGCTTCTTCCTCCATCGATCCATTTCCCCAATCCATCGTCTCCTCCCCGGCCTGTTGGTTTTGGTCCCCGCCGCCAAGCCATGATCCGCCACATGCACCACACATGCAGGCTACTAGAGTAGTATGCATGCTGGCTTTTATTCTTTCACCTCTCCTCCTTGATCCTCTGTCTAACTGTCGTCTCTCGGCCTTTTGCTACTAGTTTCCACTCCGTCCATGGCCAGCTAGACCGTGCATGCACAAACACACCTTTGTTGCCATTACGTTCCCGTTCCGTAATCACGGATTGCCGGCCCTTTTTCGTTTCAATGGCCGCAGCTAGCGCATGCAAATGCAGATGCAGGCCGGCCGGATCGATCGACCCGACCGGCGCGTGGACCAACTTGCATGCATGCACTTGGGGGGGTCCTCGATCCGGATGATCGGAGCTTCTTCTTCCATCGTCCGTGCCGCGTGCCGGAGCCGGGCGTATACGCTGTGCTGCGACGCATGACTCTTTGTGCATGCAGTCTTGATCCAGCTTGTCGATCGATCGCCGCCCTGTTCTGTTCCGCATTTGCTGCGCCCTAATTGGATGCGGCGCGGCGTGCCCCCGGCTGCAAGTTGTCGTGGGACTGGGATTTTATTGGCCGGAGATCGGATCGGAGCTCTCACGAGTAAAGGTTTATTTTGGGCATGTGCAATTCCTCTCTCACCCATTTGATTCGCTTCGAGAAGTGTGCACATGCATATTAGCCATGCACTCGGCCTGCGCTAGTGGTCGTGGATCGGATCGACCGAGCTCAAAGGCAGCAGCTAGCTATTCTTTGATTGCCGTATGCATGCATGGTGTGCCTGCTTGCATGTGCATCGTCGCTTGTTGTTGATATGATGATGGCGATCCAAGGCGCGCGCGAGTGCGTGCATGCATGGTGTGATGATCATCTATCAAAGTTTGATTGGAGGGAACGATCCAATCGAAAACGACTCCATCGGTGGCGCCGTTTCCTTCACTTGTTATGATTAATAATATAGCGAAAAAGTATATATGCAGCTTAATTAACAACATTGACTGCATATATCTTTGTAAACTGCTAGCAATAGCGTCTCGCACGGTTCACCGAGGAAGTGCAGTTCATCAATTGCCAGTCCATCAAGGCCTTGTTTAGTTCACACCAAAAAACTAAAATTTTTTCAAGATTCTCCGTCACATCGAATCTTGCGGCATATGCATGAAGTATTAAACACTACCATATTGGTGGAGTTCTCCTAATATTTCTAATTAGTAATAAAACACTAACACTAGTCATAGCACTAGGGAATCCTCACTAGGAAACATTTACTAGAAAAAGTTTATACTAAATTTTGAATGCTAAAACACTAGGAGAAGCCCACATTACTAGAAGAAGTTGAAAATTTTGGTTGTGAAATATAGACGAAACCAAAAACTAATCTGTAAATCGCGAGATAAATCTTTTGATTCTAGTTAGTCTATAATTGAACAATATTTGTCACAAACAAACGAAAGTGCTACAGTAGCAAAATCCAAAAAAATTTCACATCTAAACAAGGCCTAAGGCCCTGTTTAGATTGCTGCTGAAAATTTTTTTTTGGTGTCACATCGGATATGTCGGAAGGATGTCGGGAGGGGTTTTTAGAAACTAATAAAAAAACAAATTACATAGCTCGCCAGGAAACTGCAAGACAAATCTATTAAGCATAATTAATTTGTCATTAGCACATGTGGGTTACTGTAGCACTTAAGGCTAATCATGGAGTAACTAGGTTTAAAAGATTCGTCTCGTGATTTTCAACTAAACTGTGTAATTAGTTTATTTTTTTTATGTATATTTAATATTCCATACATGTGTCTAAAGATTCGATGGGATGAATGAAAATATTTTGGGTGGGAAACTAAACAGGCCCTAAGAGTAGACGGATTGTTGCTCATCGACCGCTGACGCACGTACCGACCTCCAAGTGACACGAGTTACTCCTAATGTAGAACAAAAACAATCTCAAAAAAGAAAAAGCCCATACGGAACAAAACTCAACTAAGCCCACTGGTGGTTTGGTCGATGTCCATATCTAGACTTCCCTAGTGGGCCTAACCGCCTAAGCCTATTAGTATATAGAAGAAGAAACTATTTGACTTACTTGGTCAAATGATTTCAATCCAAACATATTTTATATTATTTTTTTATGATAATAACATAATATAACACCATACTATATCTTAAGATTTTGATTGTATGAGAAGATTACATTTGAAGTAAACCTGGCAACATAAATATTGCTGAAAAGCTGCATCCCCGTTTTCTTGTTCAAATTCCCAACCCAAATCCTCTTAGCTACAGTATTTGTGACAATACACATCTCAAAGATTTTCTTGATTCCATTCAAAATAAAATGTTTCTTGTGCCTTTGGTAAGGCGAGACTCGGAGTAGGGCCTAGTTGCTAAAGCGTCCCTAGTGGAAGAGAGGTGCCTAGCAAGAGAAGGTGCAAAAGAGTTAAGGACAGCTCGTTGAGTTGTAGAGCAAAGCGGCCTCTCGCCCTCTCCTACCTACACCATCATTTGTTGAGCACACTGGCCTATAACTCCTATGTGACACCTCCTTCTCAAATCTCTTCTTCGTCACAACCTCAGTCATTTTCATAATAAAAGGAGCATGTGTGCATGACTTCTTTGGGATAAATGGAGGTGGTCTTGATCTCTCTCCAAATGAAATCAAAGACACTAAAAGGGGCTCCTCAGTCCTCACCCTCCAACAAGGGACGAATGGATGCAAGAACTAAGGAGACATCTCCACCATTGGGTGCAAGTGTGGCATTAACCAAATGTTAACATCAATTAGGGCCACACATCAGCAAGAGCTAGCATAACCGAGGTCACACACTACCTAGCATGCAGCGAGAATACCCAAAACCTTTGCAAAACATTCAAGGTGTTATCAATTCTAGGTTATAGTTCTGGTACAAAGGAACCTAACAAATTAAAGTTATAATCACAAATTTTGGATTTGATTTAGATTTTTATCATGTTTTAACCTATTTGCACATTCTTTGGAAAAAAGAACCTAATAAACCAATTTATATTAGGAACCCTGAACTTTATGTAAATCTTAAGAGCAACTTTCACTATTTATATCTTCTTATATTTTATTATATTTTTCACCTAGAACCCTCTAATGTTTTCTAATTCCTTTTGTATATATGATCTGTTTGATGTATATGTATATATATGGTTGATGACTCTAGTCTATGGTACATGAAATATATATTGGTGTTTGTGGATATATGGAATCGTGATTGCGTATGATTTTTTTTTCAAATTGCTTTTATAGTTGTCTTTGATGTCTGCTTGAATTTATATGTGATCAGATTTGGTACTAATACATCGAGAACACTTGAATTTTTCAAAATTATTTTTACAAGTAATATATTAAAGAGTCGTCTCTGAAAATCCAGAAAGAAGAGGCGGCCATGGGAAAACCGTTTGTGTAAACCATTTACCCAAGTGTTTGGCATAAGACAACCACATGTGTAAATCCATTTACCCTGATAGTTCTCAAGTTTGCGCAATGTCACAAACTCACATTTTTCACTGATCTTAGGCTGACAATGCAATTCAATAAAATTGCCAACAATGGAAATCAGAGAAGTGCCGCAAATAAAAATGTGTTTGTAGTAGTGAGAATTGTATCTCTTTATTTGCGATGTATGTATTTTAGCCCTGCTGAGCTGCATAGATCTACTACCCCAAGTCTCTCAAATATACTGATTGCAAGTAACTTTAATTTGGCCAAGCTGCAAATTAAAACTGATGAATAGTTTATTAAAGAATACACCGTTCACAAAAGAGGTGTGGCACCACACCTGTGTCAGGCACTCGGCCAACCCTTGCCTGCTGACAAAGAAACTCGAGAAAGGGGTTCGATTCCCTCTTCGCGCTGACCTCTTGGACCATCTGGAAGGAGCGCAACACACGATGCTTCAGGGATACCGCAACCACAATTCTAGAGCTTCTGATGATGATCAAGGCGGAGGCGGAACAGTGGGCGAACGCGGGGGCGAAAAACCTATGGAGTTTAGCGTGGGGGGGGGGGGGTAGCTAGCTGCCACCCTTTTTTCAGTGTAATCTTTAGGGTGCCCGGCTTAACGAGGGGTACTGAATTTTTCTCACTTCTTAATATAAAGATACACAACCCTCTTACGTATTCGAGAAAAAAAAAAGAATACAGAGACTTTTACATTGGAGGCGCATCAACCAGAATAGTCTGTACGATTTGGTTGAATTATTGAGATCACAACACTATAGATTCTTGTAAATATAAAAACGAGTACGTAGGCCCTCACGCGGACAGCGCATGCATGTCGATCGACGACTGGCCACCTGCTAGAGGCGAAGGAGGTTGATTTTGCGGTATTTGTAGTCCTTGTACTTCCTGGGCTGCTTGTACTTGGCCGGGCTATCGTCGGTGACGAGCTGCTGGTGCGGCCCGACGACGAGCTCCCTCGGCGGCTCCACGAACGTCGGCCACGACATCCGGGTCTTCTCCTTGTGCACCCTCGAGCGGTGCATCACGGCCTTGTACCTCCCATTGCTCAAGGTCTATAAACAAACACTACGTACGCACGAATTGAGAGTGATCGATCGAGCAGCAGGACGGACGAATTAGCAGGCGTGAGGCGAGAGGACGTTTGCTTGCTTGCCTCGATCTGATCGCCCATGAAGACGTTGAATGCCTCGGGCACGTGCGGGACGTCGTGCCACCTGCCGTCCTTGAAGACCTGGAGCCCCTCGACGTCGTTGGGCAGCAGGATGGTGACCACGCACAGGTCGGTGTGCGGGCCGACGCCGAGTGTGACCTCCGGCTGCGGGCACGGCGGGTAGAAGTTGATATTCTGCAGCAGCACCAGCTGGTCGTCCCCGCCGAAGGCCTCGCTCATGGCGTCCTTCTCCAAGCCGAGGCCCAGCGAGAGGTGTTGGAAGAGACCGCGCGTCAGCCGCTGGATGTGCCGGCAGTACTCCTCGTTCGCCTCCCTGTAGCCGGCGGGGTTCTTGGGCCAGATGTCGTGGTTGACGACGGCCGGCGGCGCCACGTAGTGGAACAAGTAGTCCTCCTAGTTCTTCTTGCCCTCAAGGTTCCTACGCGTCGTGATGCCGACGCCGTAGCCCTCGATGCTTCCGAAAGACCCCGTGCAGTGCACCTCCTGCTTCTCCTGCCTCGGCAACGAGAAGAAGGCTCGCCCCACAGGCTGCAGCTCCTCCGACACCGCCGCCGCGGGCACGCCGTGGTTGACCACCTGGAAGAGCCCCCGCTCCCTGGTCGCGTCCGCCATGAGCGCGCCGCACTCCGGCCTCGGCCTTGACATGTCAATCACCGGCGGCGCAGAGTCCCCGCGGAACGCGTTATTGGGGCCTGGCTGATCCTGCGCCAAACGCACGAAGTCCGGCGGGACTTTGCCCGACTTCGACAGCGCGAGCACGCTCTCGTAGACATCCGCCATCTCAGAGAGCACAGAACGTATCCTCCCTGCAACCGAAAGGAGGATGTGTTGTGGTTTTGCACTTGCGTCCTAGCTACAAAGCTGGTGTTATATATACTATTTTAGGAATCACTTTTTTTTATGACGCACATATTGATGTACAAGGAGTACCTAAGGCCTTGTTTAGTTCCGAAAAGATTTTGGATTTCGGTACTGTAGCACTTTCGTTTGTTTGTGAGGTCCTCTGACGAACACAAGTGCCACACACACGATGTGACATGCCGGCACGTGCAGGCTGAGGATCGGCAAGATGAGCTTCTTTGGGTCGTCATTGCCACGTAGCCTCACGGGGTCACGGGTCCCTAGCACAACTCCACGTTCTTGAGGCCTTGTTTAGTTCCAAAATTTTTGGCAAAATGAGCACTGTAGCAATTTCGTTTGTATTTGACAAATATTGTCCAATCAAAGACTATCTAGGCTCAAAAGATTCGTCTCGTCAATTCCGACCAAACTGTGTAATTAGTTTTTATTTTTATCTATATTTAATACTCCATGCATACGTCTAAAGATTCGATGTGACGGGGAATCTGAAAAATTTTGCAAAATTTTTGAGGAACTAAACAAGGCCTGAGTTCCACCTCACGGCGACGTCGTAGCAGGCTACCTCTCCGAAACGATCTTGGGCAACCGCCTGATCACCTCCAGGGGAAAATCCTGGGGCGTATATTTGTTTGCCTAAACTAGAGTGACTGTAACTGGATCAACACTAGCTGGACATGTGTAAATGGTGTAGCTTTGTGTCGTTGTTTGTTTGAGCTGCGTCAGATGAGCTGCATCAGATAATAGGCTTATAGCGCTTAGGTAGGAAGATGCTCGGCCCATTGTCTTTTGTAAAAAAACCAAAACAAGAACAACTATCCCTGTCATCTCTAACATGTATTTTCGCACTAATAAGGAGTTCCCGTGGGCTAAAACTCTTCAAAGGCGTAGAGTGTATGCTGCATAGTCTTTTTTAGAAACAAGCATGTTGTATAGTCACAAAAGTGCACGCAACCAAATGATATAATGCACTTTTGTGACCTTAGACTCTATAATCATTATATATTTTTGCATAATTCAATTGAGTTTTGTGTAAATATATTATAGCTTGCTATGTTTCGTAAAGAGTAGTTTACTATAACAACAATAACTTTGTTATGTATAATGTTTAATACTTATTCAGGTATTCTTATAACAGTATTATATATAGAGATAAAAGTTTGAATGGTGGGGATTCATGAGATTATACATATATTGAAACATTTTACCAAAGAAACAACTGTCGAAACAAACACCAAAAAGAAAGGAAAAGACATGCAATCCAATAAAAGAAAAAAAGAAAGAAAGAAAGGAAAACAGATGAGAAAAAGAACACTACTCGTAGTGGGCTATGCCCCAAGCCCGCGTGGTGGGACTACTGGGCCGTGTGTTTTCACACTGCCCAGCCCCAGCCCAGGACTGTTGCGCTCTGTCTCTAACTTCTGCCCAGCGTCAGCCTCGGCTCGGACCCCCGCCATCGGTTGACGGTTGTCATCGGAGTCGGCGGCCAGCCATGTCGAGGTTCTGGAAGCCGGGGTCGGAGAAACCGAGCACCCTGCTCGTCGACGACGAGGAGGGTGGAGTCGTCTTCCTACCCTCCTCCACCAGCTCCGCCTCCTCCTCCGGGTGCGTTTCTAAACCCTAAACCTTCTCCTCCGTTTCATCAAATTCGTTGCTCGGCGTTTCAAAATCTGAGACTGGGTGTTCTCGCTGTTGCATTGATAGCTTTGGCTACGCGAGTCTAGAAAGACAGCGGCAGCGGCTGCCGGTGTACAAGTACCGCAAGGCCATCCTCTACCTGGTAGAGCGGCATGCCACCACCATCGTCGTCGGCGAGACTGGCAGCGGCAAGTCCACGCAGATCCCTCAGGTACTCCCTTAAATCCTTCACTGCTTCATCGAACGCATCGGGGTGTTTAAAGGGATTGTTATGATTTTGCGTGCTGCGCTTCTGTCAGTTGGCATTTGGTCGAACAGCTGCTGCGCGTGGTCGAGTTCCCATAGCAAGCATTCATACATTCTGTATTCTAGATATGTGAATTTTTCGGGTTAAGGTGATGAGGTCGATGGATGCACTCAACCAGTGCTCAATGTATTTGTGATAATTCTGTCTGGATTTCACCAAACATCCCGTGTGTGAGTTTGGCATATGCCCTGTGATTGGATTCCTGAGTGGATTAGAACTTGAGCAGTAATTCTATATGGACCTGTGATGACTCCATTCTGCAATGGATTCATTCCTCGAGGTGGTGTTTGCTCGCTACCACTGACCATCCACACCTACTGGTGGTGTTATAGGTTCCGTGTCGTGTGTAGATCCACATCAAAGCCAGCTCTTATATTGGACATGTACACTAGCGTGCAATCATTTAGATGTGTGCAATAAACTAAAATGGTGGAAAAGAGGACTAGAGGAGCAAAAATGAGCCAGCAAGGGTGCAAGACAGACTAAAGCTTTGAAGCATATAAGCTAATGAAAACAGTAATCTGCAAGTAATTTGTGTCTTTCTGATTATGTTTTATTTCTAATAATTTGACTGCACTTTGATCAGTACCTTAAGGAGGCTGGTTGGGCTGATGGAGGTCGACTTATAGGATGCACTCAGCCCAGACGATTGGCTGTGCAGGTATCAAGTGCTTTTAATCTTCATTTAGCTGTGCTTGTGAGAACTATTTATGCAATACTAGGTCCTTTTGTTTTTTCGTCTGATGAGGTCTGTGTAGGTATTATTTTGGGGTACACAAAATATTCCATTTTGCATCTTATATGATGCCACAGTTTGCTCTGTCTACATGTTTTGGATGGTTAAACTTCCAACTGTGTTGTGTGATCCTTCATTAACTATACTTGCCGATCAAGAAAAAAAATTGTGACCAGGTTTAGCATGCTCTGATTCTGCAATTACTCATCAAACATACATGGTCTGGATCAATATTTTATTATTGATTTTCTGAAACTTGTACTCACTTGTCGTTATTTCCCCTCGAACATTATTTACTGATCAGAAATTCAATGTTTGATTATATCCTGGTAAAAGGATGTATGCGAAAGAATACTCTATGTACCAATTCAGCATTGGAGAGTACTATGCTGAACACATATTCATGTGATCCTAATTTTCCTAGATCCCGTTCTAGAGCAATCAGTGGGTAGAATAGTATGCTTGACTGACTCGATGGATGATGACTAGTGACTACAGATTTAACTAGCGTGACACACTGTTGTGATGTTGGCGTATAGTATTCCTATTATGGTATATAGATGTTTCTCCTTCTCTTTTGCTTCTTATTGTTGCCTTTTCAACTCATCTTAGTATTGAACAGACGGTTGCATCAAGAGTAGCTGAAGAAGTAGGTGTAAAGCTTGGAGAAGAAGTTGGTTATACAATCCGATTCGAAGATCAAACAAACCCGGTACAATCAAGTTTTACTCCTTAACTAGTTTTCTTTATATGAATCCGGCAATATGAAACATGTTAAACTAATTTGGGTACCAAAGCAGAGTACTCAAATTTGTTATTTTTCTTGTCCTATTAATCTTCTTATGCCTGCCTGGTTTCTCAGGGTATGACCATGATAAAATTTCTCACAGATGGGGTATTGATTAGAGAAATGATGGAAGATCCTCTTCTTACCAAGTATAGGTATGCCCATAAGATTGAAGCCCAATCTAGTAGTAGAAGTGACTTTCTTTTATTCCTTATAAGTATATATATCGGTACTGGCTAATTCATAATGGAGTAAACTCCTTTTATCTTGGGTGAAAGTCCATTAATAATTATCTAATTTGTTGCCTTAGAGGGTTCCATACCAATTCCCTTAACTCATACATTGATCCATGCTCTTCTATTCTATTAGTGTAATTATGGTGGATGAAGCTCATGAAAGATCCATCTCAACCGACATGTTGCTGGGTCTCTTGAAAAAGGTTAATATCTCTTTAATATCTTAATTGGCTTTATCTTAATGTTCTTGTGTGTGAATAGTATTTAAATTATCTGCAACGTCTGAATATTTACATGGATGAATCAGATTCAACGTCGTCGGCCTGAGTTGCGGCTTATTATCTCCTCTGCAACAATTGAAGCAAGATCAATGTCAACCTTCTTCAACATTAGGTCTACCCCTATCAAGAAGTTCATTTCTTCCTGGCTGCATGTTATTATCTTTTGCCTAGCCTTGCCAAGTGAAAAGGCGCATTGCCTATCTGGCTATCCTGGCCGTTGAAATTCAGAAGTGTTTTCTCAATAACTGGCATGTAGCTACAGTATACTCAGTTTGTGGTAGCCATGTAGCTATGCTATACTCAATTTGTGGTAGCCATGTAGCTATGCTATACTCAATTTGTGGTAGCCATGTAGCTATGCTATACTCAATTTGCGGTAGCCATGATACATGCATAAGTGATAAATCTAAGGCTCTAAGCATACTGGTATCAGTAGAATCTCATGCAGTCATGCAGCTTGCCTTCGTTCACTGTTTGTTACTTTTAACGAACAAGATAAAGGTATTGCCATGGTTAATGCAATGAGAATCCTATTTATCAACTACATCCAATTGTCAACTCTGATGCATGCATTGGTGACTGGTGTTCAAACATCATATACATCCATCATATGCACTACTGACTCCGTTTCTGCTAACAAGCTAGTGTGGTCCTGATCTTCGTATTTTTCCACACACACAGGCGGAAGAATTCCTTGCTTGGGTCTTCTGATGATTTGCCCAGCCCAGAACCTGCTATACTTTCTGTTGAAGTATGTTCTTCCTTTGAGACGAGATAATCATGGAAGAATGCTGTAATGCTCTTTATTGATAAAGACATAATTTGGTTCTACAGGGTAAAGGATACACCGTGGAAATTCATTACGTCGAAGAACCTGTCTCAGACTACTTACAGGCTGCTGTGAATACTGTACTTCTTATTCACGAAAAGGTTGTTTATTTTTTGCTGTTTAATGAAAATTAGATGTAATTTGGGCTCTCATGTGTGATACTTTTGATGATTTGTGACTTCAGTTTCCTTTTATTCCCGAAATTGGATTTGTTCTTCAGTATTTTATTAATTCCATTAGGCTGTTTTTTCAATATATAACAAAACAAACATCAATCTTATTCAGATTATTATTTCAGATTTTAGATGAAACTCTGAAGCTAACATAAACTCTACCAGTGATTTACATAAGTGCTTGCGAACTGCCATTACTATGTGTGACCTGTAGAAGTATTATGTGCAATCACATGCTCATTGTTAAAGCACTGATACTCAAATTATAACTTGGCAGTTACAATAAACTTAAATTCCCATAGCAAAGTTCATACAATGTAATCATCAAATAAAACATGCTTGTGATTAACAGATAACATTGTTGAAATGTTTCTGGATGAAGCAGTTGAGAAAAAGAAAGCAAAAACTGTTTCTTATCCTTGTAATTAGCATTGTTATAGTTTAAATATTTACCTACATATTAAGTAATGCTAGTCTGCCTCTCATGTCTCATCAGTTATGAGGTTATGATGTCAGGCAAGGTATGAAACTCTTAATGTTGCCATCATAGTTCAGATAGATAGGCATGGTTTCCTGATTCCATTTTACAGTGTTTTTAGTTTGCGAAGTAATATATGGAACTACTATCTTTCATATTTTTTCACTGGGAGTTCTCTGGCCAATCAAATAGCATATCTTCACTTGCAGAATTTTTATGCAGGAACCACCAGGGGATATCTTGGTATTCTTAACTGGTCAGGATGACATAGAAGGTGCTGTTAAATTGCTGAATGAAGAAATTCAGCACCTTGGAAGACATTATTTGGGTAATTTCTTCTCTTTGCATCATAGAAAATGGCGAACTGAACTAGGTTAATCCTACTAGTTATGTCCAGGTGATGATATTCTAGAAGTGAATGTTTGGCAGTTATGCTTATGTACAAGGGATTTTTATTGTAGTTAGTAAGAGGGAGGCAGCACCAGACTTGTATCTGGCCAACTACCTCCTGCGTGATTTGGAAGTAATTCCAGAATTTGGCATGCGCAGGAAGGGGTTGAAAATGAGAGAGAATGAATGAATTTAGATATCAGACTTGCTACATCTTGATTAGGGAAGTAGAGTGACATTCTGAGTTCTGACGCCTTGATAGGCTGGCCCTAAAAAACGAGGTTAACAAACTGGATCTTTAGGAACTGATGGCTAACAAGACAGCTAATATGACCATGAAGCAAGCCACGAAATTAGTTCAAAATAAGGTTGCAACAGCTAAGCTTTTCATGCTAGACAACCCCCGTGCAGCCTATTCAGGCAATCAGGCCATGCATGTCCTGTTCTACACCCAGCCTGAGCCCACCACTGGTATTTGAGCCCCCACATCGCTCTGGCACAAGTCTACCTGTTAAATTGCATTCTGCCTGCGGTTGTAAATTTTGGTTTCTATTTCTAATGCATTCAGATTGCTTCAATTTTCAGACTTGCTGATTTTGCCCTTATACTCTGGCCTTCCACGGGGAGATCAAGTCAGTATTCCACATTAGTATTAGTAATAAATTATGTTGCACATGGCACCACTCCGTCTGCAAGTTGACCCTGTCTGTTTGTCTTTGGCTTTCTAGGATCTCATTTTTGCTCCTACATCAAAAGGGAAAAGGAAAGTTGTGTTATCAACCAACATTGCTGAGACATCGCTGACTCTGGAGGTATTGCATGGTTAGGCTAATGAATACCATGTTGGTTGTAAGCATGTTATTGATTCTGTGAGTTTGTTGCAGGGGGTGGTGTATGTTGTTGATAGTGGATTTTCCAAGCAGAAATGCTATAATCCGGTACTTCCTCATTTCTGTTTGTATGACAAATAGTCCACTATTTCTTTGCAACTTCACTTCAGCACTGCATTCTGCCTGTCATCGGTATAGCTCTACTTTCTGTTTTCTTTTCTTAGAATATTTGAAGTGAACATTCTGCCAACTGGTGCAATCACCTTCAGATTCCAACTTGTCTGTGCCTATTTACTTTGTATGCAAGCATGTGAATTCTTGGATTTCGAATCCTGTAATCAATATCTGTGAAGGCATTCATCATGAGTAGTTTCAGGCCCCTCTCTTGTTTGCTAGAATCTGGTGCTGTTAATAAATACGACTATGCTTCAGCTTTCAATAGGAGTTGTATACATCTTAAGCACATCAACGTGTAAGAGTAGCTAGGATCAACAGACTCTGAAAGGGTAAAATGCTTTTCATATCTGAAAAAACTATTTATCATGCACCTTTGGGTTACTCATTTTAAGAATTCCCCTACACCTCTTTTTATGACAGATTAGATCAGACAAAATTCGTTGGTGTACTCTCTTCTTATATTGTTGGGTTTTAGTTTTTTTTTCTTGTGTCATAACACTGGATCTCTTTTTTGGCTTAGATTTCTGACATAGAGAGTTTAGTTGTCGCACCAATATCCAAGGCATCTGCAAGACAACGAGCAGGCAGAGCTGGAAGGGTGCGACCCGGGAAGTGCTTTAGGTAATTCAGTTTTGTTATCGAAGTATTATATTTCTTTTTGTTGATAATACAAGCTATAATGTTAACTTATGATTTTCCATTTCTGATGGCAGTCATATGCTGCTGTAATTTCAGCTAACTGATTTTGAACACATTTTGGGATTTTCTTAGAAATAAATCATTATATACATAACATTACTATATGGTATTTAGTCTATTATGTATGTACACATATGAATTTGACTTGCATGTATTTTATTGTATTAGATCTAGTAAAGAATTGCTAAGCTAATAAAACAAAAACTAATATTTGGTTACATTATAGAGGAATTAATTGGTGATGAAACAAATAATGTATGTACATGACTTGTATGTGAATATATTAAAGATTTAAAGTATTTCACATGATATAGATGACATGGTTATTTTTTATAATTAATATGGAATGATATGGACTTAGTGGTGAATGATGTGCACATCTTGCATGAAAAGATAAAATATTTAGTGGGTCATTTAGTGGGGAATGATGTGTACACCTTGCATGAAGAGAGAATTCATCTAGTGGGTTTTAGCTTTATAAGAGTTATAGATATTAATAAAACACTGCAAAATAAATGTAGTTACCACATTAACTTATGTTGTGCATTGCATTTTTCTCCTTGGAGTTGTATTTATCAGTCTTTATACATCTTGTAATTTCGTTAGATTATATCTCCTGCAGGCTCTATACAGAGGAATATTATCTTAATGAAATGCAATCAGAAGGAATTCCAGAAATGCAAAGGTCCAACCTGGTCTCCTGCATAATACAGGTACCTTGGCTTGTCTGTTTCCTGATTCTTTTAGTAATATCATTGTATATAAATGCTGTAAACAGATTTTTTTTGTGCAGCCTACCTTTCATTACTGGTCTTATATGTGGTTCTGAAAATGACATATGGATTGCATACAGTGTAGTTCTGTTTTTTTTGGTTTAGATGTGCAATGCTATTACACAGACTATTCTTGGATCTGCTGCATCTAACCAGGAAAGTTCCAAAAAAAGTAATGCAAACCATGGACAACCAGTCAGAATTTGTTTCAAGTTTTGATTGAAGCATGTACTTTGAGTAAATGATGAAAGTCACAAAAACTTGTCGTTGGTTTCTTCTGCACAGAAGATAATATAACTATTAATATTGTTAAGCATAGAATTGAGCATATAGCTAACTTTGTCCAGTATGTATATGTCCATGTGACCAACTCTACCTTGCATGTGTGCCTAGCTGAATATTGAATAAAGTGTATGGCTTTGTAAATAATTTCTCTCTTTGAAGTTCACCAATATAAGGCCTTGCTGATATACTTTCTATGATGGCAGTTAAAAGCCCTAGGCATAGACAACATTCTGGGCTTTGATTGGCCAGCTTCTCCATCTCCAGAGGCAATGATTCGGGCTCTTGAAGTTCTATTCTCCCTAGGAATCCTTGATGAAGATGCCAAATTAACAGTACCCACTGGTTTCCAAGTTGCTGAGATCCCTCTGGTATGTGCTGCCTAATACTTTTCCCACTCATAACTCCATGTGTAATAGAATGTTCTGAACCTTCTGCTTATGGAATAGTTGCTGTAGGAGTAGTACCCTGATAACCCAACCATGGCGACTGTGTCAAGTTAGCTCATTCTTCTTCTTCTTTGTTTTTTTTGTGTGGTGGTGGTGGTGTGTGTGTGTGTTGGGGGGGGGGGGGGGGGGGGTTGTATTTAGTGAGATGAGGTACTTTCGCCAACTGGTATCATTTGTGGACTGCCAATCAGGGAAACTAAACCGAGCTCAGTTGGATGAGGAATGCCCCAACCACCCAAGTTTAAGTCCTCATCGAGCCAAATTTGGGTGCTATTTCTTAATGAAAAATCCAACCTAGTTCCTCCTAGGTTGGAATTTTTTTTCTGGACTAATGATCTTTGGTTTTCGGAATTACTTGTGAATTTCTAGGAAAAAAATGCACATGCCCCAAAATTCCTGCAATGAAAACCCGAAGGTCAATTAATTGTGGTAGAATTCAGAGCTTTAGAGGTGTCAAACTTTTATCCTACAGCCCCCTCTGGATATTTACTGCAGCAGTACATTTTTTTCTTCAACATGCAGGAGATCTGCGTGCCAACCATTCATGAATGATATTTTACAACCCCACCACCACTTCAAACTAGAGTAAATTAAGTTGTACCACGAGAATTTGGGTATTAAAAGTCTAATCTGTCTGTTAAATCATCACAATATTTGCGTTTAATCAAAATATCGTTGGAAGTATTCAGAGTACTGCTAACTCTCACAGAATAAATTTACTAAGCATGATAAAACAATTGTATGTTATCTGAAACCCCTTTGAATGAAAGATTGCAATGGGAAAAAAGGGGCTATCCTAAGGTCATTCTGATCTGCTAGATTGCAAAATAAAGTATTGAATCAAACTTTTTTGAAACAAAAAACAGGGACATGCATTGTCTTGCAATTACTATTTCGGCATAATACTTAAGGTTATATACTTTTTGCTTGACAGACTGCCTGTTAACTAAATTAAGGAGACTGCTGTGTAGTGCGAAGTATGTAATATGTGCATGAATCATAGTTACATGCTTTGCTTTTGTGGCTAAGCTTTTGGGGCAGTATATGATGTATACTATTTTCTCCAGATTACAGTTACAACGTTTTAATTGTTTACTTACCCTTCACTCTAATATACAACTTTTATCTTTACATTGCTGAACCCTGACAATGCTCTGGAGTTGGAAGCCTGCAACTTTGTTGGCCATTCTTATATTATTTGACACTTGTCCCCCCCACCCCCCCACCCATATGCTCTTCTATTCTTACCATCGTTCTGAACAACATCCTCTTCCCAAATCAATGTACATTAACATTAATTTCTTACAGGACCCCATGATTTCGAAAATGATCTTGTCAGCAAATGATTTTGGATGCTCTGATGAGATATTGACCATAGCATCATTTCTATCGGTTCAAGTTAGATTTTGTATCTCAGACACTATTTTCCTTTTTCTTATTCTATTTTAATCTTCCAATTATTCTGATACCAAATGCTTTATACAGTCTGTCTGGGTTTCCGTGAGAGGAGTGAAGAAGGAATTTGATGAAGCAAAGCTTCGATTTGCTGCTGCTGAGGTTTGTGGAATCAACATGACACATTTATATTATTTACTCAGGGACCCTGATGCCACTTAACTGTTAATATTGACTATTATATTGGTGCTCACTACTTTGTGAGATCAAGTAGCATGGGACACACATTTGTCACTGTAAAAGAATTGAAGAATATTGCATCATAAAAATATGCCCATCGTTAATTCACCGCGTCCCTGATTACGTTTCTGAATTAAAGAGGTGCTTTTGTATTTGAGCAAAATCCTCAATGTCTTACACTGCTTAAAGCGTATGTGTTTTCTGTTGCGGATTTGCGCTGATGGCATGGGATCAGCAAGCTGACACTGGTGACAGGCTGATTGGTAGTTCACCTTTTTTTTTACTATGGAGCTTGTATTTAAGATTGGCTTCATTGCCAGCGTATCCATATTTTAGGGCGCCTTCCCACATGCATGTCATCAGAAGTATGTGCTTTATCTGTTTTTGCTCTTGGTTGGTCACATATTTTCTTATGCCTTAAATGTATAATGTACCACAGGGAGATCATGTAACATTCCTGAATATCTACAAAGGATTTCACCAGTCTGGAAAATCTAGTCAATGGTGTTACAAGAACTTTTTGAATTACCAAGCACTGGTATGTCTTCACTACACAAGGTCGTGATCCTTTTAAATTAGGAATCTGTGCATATTCAAAGCTGTGGTTCTCCAATTGTTCCAAGTGAGGGCACATTTTTCATAACATCCTTTTCTCATTACCGCAGAAGAAAGTTGTCGACATTAGGGGACAGCTTCTCAGGATAGTGAAGAGTTTTGGTATACAACTGAAATCATGTGACAGGGATATGCAGGTATGGTATTAGAACTAGTTTTGGCACCATTATTTTGTACATACTAGGGTCTGATTTCTCCCTCCCAGCTTGCTCCCTTATGGTCAATCTTTGACAGCCAGGATCATCCTCTTTACTCCCACCCTAGGCCAGCAATCAGGAAAGTTTTTATGTCACCGTGGTGACATCCAATCCAACTCACCTGGTTGGCCCTAGGCTCAAATTAATGAAGCGCTGTACAAATAGGCACACTCAGAGGGTATATCATATATGTATATTGATCAGGAGACATGCCTAGTGCAACCACTTTTATGCTAGCCCATATGCTGCTGTCATTCTATGTCTTAGAAATTAGAACTGGTTAATTTTTTTATTAACTCTTGTACATATACTCTTACACTGTTTTTCTTTTCTGAAGTGTTTTAAATTGTATCCTAATGTGTTCTTTATGAGTTATCTAAAACATCCATGTGCTTGAGCTTACAGCATTGCTATCCTAATATTCTGCAGGCAGTTAGAAAGGCCATTATTGCTGGTTCATTTACTAATGCATGTCATCTGGAGGTATTTGCTGTATTTATTTAAATGTGATCTTTCTATTACATCACCAAGCTGATTGGATGGTCCCTTGTGTATATCTAACTTGTAGCCAAAATTTGGTTTCTCCCCAAGAGATGTCTCATACTCTCATATGATTTGGGCATGTAAATCTTTGTTGGTGCGTGGCCAACAAATGGCAACTTGTCAGCATGATTGGGAAAACATTCCCAAGGAGATTAGGTCACTCTAGACAGGCATAATGATTGGGACTGATCTTTCCCTGGGCTAACTTATCTCATGTAGTCATGTTTAACTGTGCATTTCTTGAGTTTTCCTTGGCCCACAACATATAGCTGCCTTACATTTGTGATCTGTTTACCTCATAAATGTGGTTGTGATTTTGTCCAAAAGGTTGATCTCTTAGCTTATATATAATGTTGTATATTTATGTGTTAGCACATTTTCCAGTTATAGACAGCCTTCTTGGTTGCTTACCTAAAAAAGGGGCACATCTATGTAGAAACCTCCCACACAAGTTGGGATCTCAGGAATGGGATTTCTTGGTAGCCCTTGCTCTTGCTTATTTTGCAAGGAGAGCCTTCTTGCTGCTTAGTTCTTACCATAGCCTGGACAAGAGTAATACTGTTGAGATTTTGGAACATCATCTACTCTTTATTCTGCCACTAAGATAAGTTAGCTGCTGTCTCTGCCTCTGTGGCTCATTTCAAAACATATGACTTAGTTCTCTTGTTGCCATGCTGTTGCACATTTGTAGTCTGTTTATACCAAAGTGAAAGCTATCAATCAGTATGCAGCTAAGTAGCTGACATTTATTTTTTTCAGTGATCTTAATCGCTTTTCTGCTATATAGGAATACAGCCAAAATGGAATGTATAAAACGATTAGGACATCACAAGAAGTTTATATTCATCCATCTTCAGTTCTCTTTAGGTGAGCTCAGCAATAATTTCTTATTTTTAATGAATTCGTTTTTTTTTTCAGTTTATTATTTATACTTTATAATGGCATCATTGCATTTAGGGTCAATCCAAAGTGGGTTGTCTACCAGTCTCTCGTTTCAACTGACAAGCACTATATGCGGAATGTTATTGCCATTGAACCATCATGGCTTACAGAAACTGCACCACATTTTTATCAGTTCCGAACACTCAATCCAGCTCTCCACTAACATCACTGGTAATTTCTTTTGGCTACTCAGTTGTCTTTGGCTTACATTTAACAATGACTCAATGGCAAGATGAAAGGTGTTTATACTCTTTTTTTTTTTCTCCCAGTTGGCTTATCTTCTCTGTTGGATATGGGATGACCCGTTTTTTTAGTTCAACTGGCAAGATGAAAGGTGTTTTGTAGATTAGAATGGCTTCGCCATTATTGCTAAAAGCAGGTGTAATGATAGTTTTCAATAAGGGGACCCATGGCGCATTGTCTGAAAGTATTTATTTGATTATCGGCTGATCCGTGTCTTTGATGTTGATTTACACGGCAGGATTACGCTTTGTTTTGTAACTTTTAGAGAACTTTACTTAGGGCCACAATTTTGCTAATGAAAAGAATTGTCTGTACTTATATATGGTAAACACTTGTGGCATCATCCTATTCCAGTAATCACGGGGCAGACAAAATCATTGTTATCGGTTTATCCCAAAATCACAGGAGCGAGAACTGAACTTGTACTACCTCTTGAATTGCCCACATTTTGTTCGTGTTAGTTTATCATATGATGCAGTTTATTGGACTACACAGTTGAGTTGTCTTAATCCCCCCACCACCCCCACCCCCACCCCACCCATCAGAGCATGGTTTATCTGCAAGGCTGTAAGGATCATTCATCGAGCAGTGTGCTTATGCTTATTATTTATTCCTATCAGTTGGCAACCTCCTTAAATTTCTTTAGCAATAAATAATATAAAAGAAACTGCACCATCTAGCTGCCACTAAGAGAAGCACATGGCACTTAAAGAGTGAATAATTGAATTTGCCCTTCAAATTGACTTGTTTCTGTGGGATGGTATATTAGTAGGATAGTTTCATCACCCAGGCCTTCGCTTCACATATCCCTGAAGAGATGGCGGTATCTGCCGTTTGGTTGCCAGTAGTTGCTGTAATCTTCTTTCTCTCCACGCAGATGTTTTTTTTTTTTTGAATTTGGGTAGTTTCTCATTGCACTTTACCGACAAATCGTTAGCCACAATTACATTGACACTATCGAGGACATTACACGAAATATGATCTATCCCTTCTGTGCTACCCACACCAAGAGCAGCAAGAACATGCGATGCCTTGTTACATTCTCTAGGAACATAAACACAGTCACACCTAATAAAATTTGCAAACATGAAAGATTTTAGCTCTTCCATCAGAGATCCTGTCACCGAGAGGTCCAACTGATTTGACGCCCAGCCTTGTTTGATTTTCAGAGCATCAGTCTCCATAATCAAGTGAGCTATTCCCAAATTACTTGCAGCCTGCACACCCAGCAGACATGCAATGATCTCCGCTTGCAAAGGGTTCACCAGATGGTTCACTCGCCCCCACCCAGTCAGCACTACATCTCCATCACTGTCTCTGATGCTAACTAGAAGTAACGAATTATGATTCAACCTATCCACATCTAATCTCCCTTAAAGAAGCAATATTAGGGGTTTGCCTCTTTTTTTTAATCTTGTTTTGACAGGTGGAGAATCCGACACTCCATATCAAGAGATTGTCTTGACATTGAGGTAAAGCACAAGTTAGATTTGCTAGATCCTCAAACCCTAAAGAGTCGGCTAGTCACGCGTGGTATCTAGTGCTCTTTTGATATTAGTAGAAAAGGAGGAGTATGCAATGGAAAAGGACAACTCCATCCTCTGTACTAGGTACTCATCGGCAACATGGATCCCAGTTTTGTACTTGCCTTTGGATCCCATCTCATCCTGTGTGCTGGTGCTTCCTTTCTAAACAGATTAGCTCCACTTTCGGCTTTCGGAGATGTGAGAGTGAGATTTTGGACACTCCTGCAAGGCGAATGATGCGCTTGCGCCCAAGGATTTGAATTTACCGTGCATCCAGCGACAGCGAAAGGTAGCCGGGGGCCGGTGGGTGGGGGAGGTACCTCGTGTGGATTTGATCCGGGCATGTCATCTGTCCCCGTCCTGCCCAGTGCCCACAACGCGCGGCCATAGATGGCCATGTGGCCCGTGGCCCGGCATTTTGGCCCGGCCCGGGCATGGCACGGCCCGACTACTACCGGGCCCGGGCCGGCACGGCCCGACACACCGGGCCGTGCCTGGGCCACCACCGTGGCCCGTGGCACGGCTCAGGCACGGCCCGATGTTTAATATCCCAGTAAAAAATATAGCTTTTTAATTCTAAAAAAATAAAAATATAGGTCTGTTGGCTCATCCATCCATTCTAATTGGCCTGTTAAGAAATGTGGCTTGCTAATTCTAAACAAAAAAAAGAAAATATAGGCCTGCTACTGTCCTGGCACGACCTTGGTCCGGTGGCCCGCCGTGCCTTCGGGCCGGCCCGACGGCCCGTGCCTTGGGCCATACCCCCGGCACGAGGCACGGTGGTGGCACGGTCCGGCCGGCACGACGGCACGGCGCGGCCCGGGGCAGGCACGGCACGGCACGGCACGCCGGGCCGCCGGGCCGGGCCGGCACGGCCCGATGGCCATCTATACGCGCGGCGATCCCGCGTGCGCTTCACCAGCCCGGCCCTGTGCCTCGCGGAAGGCACTGCCGACGTGCAGAGACATGAGCGTGTAGCCGAGGGCCTTGTTCTTGTTCCTGGAGTGAGTGATAGCTGAAACCTAAACAGTATTAAACCATACATCATGGACGCCACCATCACGCCTCACGCAACTAATAATAGTTAAAACCTGCAAAAAAAAGAATAATAGTCAAAACCAGACGCCAGCAACGATGGACATGGGATTCTCGTTCGCGGCAACGCGGCCACTCCGCGGATCCATCAAAAAAGGTGCGAGCGACATGTGGCCGACGATTGCTTCGAAAGCCTCTGTGCGCCTCCGAGGCCGCGCCCACTGGTTTGTTATTTTTTTGGGCCAGCAGCGGCAACGGAACAGACCGATCATTCGTGGTGGCAGCCTCCGATTTGGCGGGTGAAACGTAGCAGCGATTTCATAGCAGAAAGCGACCTGGTGTTTTTTCTCCATTTGGCGGGTGTCGACACCTTTCATTATTTAGTGGTGGATTAGTTAAGGATGCCGGTCAAAATGTGCTTTTCGTGTCCAGAAATCTGGCCGGTCAGTGACAGCGAACCAGGGTTGCTAATTTAATAATTAAATATCAGGCAACTAAGACCTTGTTTAGTTCACTCCAAAAACCAAAATTTTTTTAAGATTCCCCGTCACATCGAATCTTGCGGCACATGCATGGAGTATTAAATATAGTTAAAACCAAAAACTAATTACACAGTTTGCCCGTAAATCACGAGACGAATCTTTTAAGTCTAGTTACTTCATGATTGGACAATGTTTGTCAAACAAAAACGAAAGTGATACAATGTCAAAATCCAAAAACTTTTTAGATCTAAACAAGGCATAAGCAGCTTTGGTCAATCAATACACGATCTACTCAATTTACTTGCTTTATTTTGACCGCTCCAGACCACACAGGGGTGTAGCCAGGGCACATGCTGCCCATGCTACAGCACCCATGAGCCTATAAATACTAAGCGAATCTATCATGCATTTCCAGCAAGTCTCGGGACAGTCGGAAAGTTAATTCCAAACGTTTTAACACTAATCTAGTTAGAACATAGTTAATTAAGCATAAAAGCACCTGTCCCTGGATCGATCGACCACCGACTCGGCGACTCCTGATCAATCATTCATTCTGCCACATGAACAAAACGCTCTCATGCACGTTCCTGGCCCCCCACGGGTGTGACGCGATATACGTGGCCGTGATGCTACAGCTTGATCGCGCCCTTAATTCGTGGCATCAAGAAGATAAGATCTCAGATGTGATAATACTACTGGGCCCTCGGTCAGTCGGCACGGAGTGGGTGTGGGCCCTCCTTTCTTTGTTCATGATGATCGGTAGGTGGGCCCGGCCACTTGGCATGCAAGTGGGAGTACCGAGTACCACTCGGTACGGCCTTGTTTAGTTCTCAGAAATTTTTGTAAAATTTTTTAGTCTGTCACATCAAATCTTTATATGTATGTATGGAGTATTAAATATAGATAAAAATAAAAACTAATTTTACAGTTTGGTTGAAATTGACGAAACGAATCTTTTAAGCTTAGTTAGGCCTTGTTTAGTTCTCTAAAAATTTTGCAAAATTTTTCAGATTCTCCGTCATATCAAATCTTTAGACGTATGTATGAAGTATTAAATATAGATGAAAATAAAACTAATTACACAGTTTGGTTGAAATTGACGAGATGAATCTTTTGAACCTAGTTAGTCCATAATTGGACAATATTTGTCAAATACAAACGAAAGTGCTACTATTCCTATTTTGCAAAAAAATTTGGAAGTAAACAAGGCCTTAGTTTATAATTGGATAATATTTGTCAAATACAAACGAAAGTGCTACTATTCCTATTTTGCAAAATTTTTTGGAAGTAAACAAGACCTTGTTTAGTTCCAATTTTTTTTGGGAAATCGACACTGTAGCACTTTCGTTTGTATTTGACAAATATTATCCAATCATGAACTAACTAGGCTTAAAAGATTCGTCTCGTCAATTTCGACCAAACTGTGCAATTAGTTTTTTATTTTCGTTTATATTTAATACTCCATACATACGTCTAAAGATTCGATGTGACGGAGAATCTGGAAATTTTTTCAAAATTTGTTGGGAACTACTCCCTCCATCCCAAATTGTAAGTCGTTTGACTTTTTTTACTCCAAGTTTGACCACTCGTCTTATTCAAAAAAATGTGTGCAAATATAGTCAAATTTAAGTCATTCTTGAAGAACTTTTATTAATAAACCAATACACAATAAAAAAAGTGATATTTTGTACAAAACTTTGAATAAGACGAGTGGTCAAATTTGATATTAAAAAAGTCAAACAACTTACAATTTGAAATGGATCGAGTAGTCCTGACGGATTTCACAGGGCAGCGAGACCGCGACCTGATCTGACGTCTGCTGTGCTGGGCCCGACGCGTCCGAGCAGCGTTGGGGCGGGGCGGGCCAGTTGGAGAGCGGCAGCGTGCCATCTGCCACGATGTCGGCGACCGGATTATCCTAGAATACACTGTACATGATTCCGGATTATCCACTTATACCACTGTTAATAATTTAGGTAAAAACCTAAAGGGCTAAGGATTTCATGCGTATTGATTACCATTGTTAATAATATAGGCCAAAAAAACTTTTTAAATGCACAGTTCAAGCTAAAATTCTAACCAAACACTTGTATGCAAAGGGGAAAAAAGCTATGAATAGAATGGGAAAACGTATAGTAGGCCTTGTTTACTTTCCAGAAAATTTTACAAAATTTTTCAGATTCTCCGTCACATCGAATCTTTAAACGTATGTATGGAGTATTAAATATAGACGAAAATAAAAACTAATTACACAGTTTGGTCGGAATTGACGAGACGAATCTTTTGAGCCTAGTTAGTCTATAATTAGACAATATTTGTCAAATACAAACGAAAGTGCTACAGTGTTCATTTTGCAAAAAATTTTGGAACTAAACAAGGCAAGTTAGTTTGTAACTAAAATCTACCAGAATGGATAAAATTTACAGTGTCTACATGAGTAACGTACAATTTGAACGAGCTCTAAATTTATCTTCGAACTTGTAAATATACTCGTATATCTCTTAAATTAGTAGCCGAACCACACATACAATGAACACATACGCAGGAGACCACCCTCCAAGATATTTGTTTGCCGATTGGCCATCTAGCCTACCAATCTCTTTCACGCTCTCGGCTCTCCATATCCATCCGGGCCGGCGATTGGCATCTTAGGCCTTGTTTAGTTGATGAAAATTTTTAGATTTAGCTAGTGTAGTATTTTTATTTGTATTTGATAATTATTGTCTAATTACAGACTAACTATGTTTAAAAAATGTGTCTTGTAAATTACTGATAAACTATACAATTAGTTATTTTATTTATCATGTTATATGTCAGGCTTTGTTTACTTCCAAAAATTTTTGCAAAATAGGAATAGTAGCACTTTCGTTTGTATTTGACAAATATTATCCAATCATGGACTAACTAGGCTCAAAAGATTCGTCTCGTCAATTTCGACCAAACTGTGCAATTAGTTTTTATTTTTGTCTATATTTAATACTTCATGCATGTATCTAAAGATTCGATGTGACGGGAAATCTGAAAAAAATTGCAAATTTTTTTGCAACTAAACAAGGCCTGACGTATCTCGAAAATTTTTTAGCCAAAGAAAGTGCCACACGGAAAGCGTACAGGAGACTGTAGCACGCCACGTAAAGAATGTTACCGCGTCGCCTCCGCTTCTTGCATCCGACACTGCCCCTTCCGGAGCCAACAGGCAACAGCCGAGAGCCGACCCCAATTCTCCCCCAGACCCACGAAGAAGGAAATTACATACCCATCGGCCGCAGAAGATCCGGCAGTCCGGGACGTATAAAGCTACGCGCCCCCGTCCTCCGCACCAGAGAAGGAGAGGCAGGCAAGGAGCCCACTGCCCACCTGGTCCTGGTTCCACCACACCGCAGCTAGCGGCAATGTCGACTCGCCGGCAGCACCGCCGCGGCTTCCCGCTGGTCCCGCTCCTCCTCTCCCTCCTGGCGGCCGCCGCGTACGGCCGCCTCATCTCCGACGGCGCCCCGTCAGCACCGCTCCTCTCGGTGATCCGCCTCTCGGGCTCCCCGCCGGCCGCGGCCGCGGGGAAGGCGGCCGAGGAGAAGTGCGAGCAGTCCTACGGTTTCCTACCCTGCACCACCACCGTGCTCGGGAATCTCTTCCTGGTGCTGACCTACGGGTTCCTCATGTACAAGGCGGCCACGTACCTGTCCACGGGGAGCGAGCTGCTGCTCGAGATCATGGGGCCCGGCCTCGTCGGCGGCCTCCTCCTCCCTATCCTCGGCGCCCTCCCCGACGCGCTCCTCGTCCTCGGTTCGCTCTCCTCCTCGCCTTCCTTCGCTTCGCTTCCTTCCGTAGCTCGCCGCCTCATTCTGTGCTTTGCTTTGATGAATCGCCAAGCATTCGGTTGCCTGCTCCTAGCTAGTTCATGGCTCGAGTCTAGCATTAGTTTCCACCGAGCTTTGCTTTGTTCGCGCTTCAACTTAGAAAGTATCGTTGAACTGCTCTTGCTATTGGCAGGGCAAAAGGAATCGTAATGATAGAATTCAAAACATCCTTTCGCTTTCGTCTTTTTAACGCTTTTTCTGTTACTCCTATTTGTTTTGCTTCAGATCTGATTTTTCTAGCAGTCTAATTTGCTTTGTTACTGGATGACTGGATCAGAGCATAAGCTTTCGAGCTATTCCTTTTTATGGAGCCTTTGATTATTCCAGGGATAAAAAGCCTGGCCACCGCTCTGCTTTTTTTCTGAAATTCATCAGTTGGTTTAGTTTTAGCTTTCTAAAAGCTCCATCAAAGCCTTTTCTTTTGACTTTTAACCTTTTCCTTTCACTTTTATTTGCCTTGCATAATTGACTTTTTTTTTATTTACTACAGCAAGCATTACCTGTTTATTTACCAAATCATAGGCTTCCTGTGCTGTGAAATTGGTTATGTACTACGCTTTACTCAGAAAAGAGTACCACTTAGTTGCTACAGTCGGATGCAGTTTCTGTTGTCATCATAATACTAACACAGTAGATCAGAACTAGCACAGTAGATCAGATCTCGATGCGATCTGCGATCTACGTATCCCAGCGTACCAATGTGGCACGGGCCTACATAGGCTTAAATAAATTATTTTTTCGACCAATGGCTTAATTAAATTATAGATATGTCATAGCACCTTATGCCTGCATAGACTTAATTACAGATTTGACACAGCACCTTATGCCTACATAGACTTAATTATGGATATGACATTGCACTATTGTGCTGTAGAACAACCGCATGTGATCAGATCATTATTCTGGTTTGAACAATGAACACCACAGTAGCCTACAAACTCGTTATATTTATTTTCATCCTACTCTGTTAAGAAAATGGCTTGCTACTCCTGCAGCCACTTTAAAAAGGAAAAAGAAAAATCTAATGTGGTAGGAGAAAATGTTTGTAAATTATGTGCTTTTGTTTCTGTGATAGTATAATGTAAAATTCAGTTTGTTTATTGTAATTGATCAAACATATTTCTCTTCATCGATATACTGAATCATGAAACTAAATGGTGAATATTCAGCTATGTGCTTGCACGTGCAACTACAATTCTGATCTGTTTAATGTTTACCTGAGAAAAGGTTTATCCTGATCTGTTTGTTGATCACTTTACAGTATCTGGCCTCTCCGGGAGTAAAGAGGAGGCACAGAGTCAGGTACTGATCGGAATGGGGCTGCTTGCTGGTTCCACCGTCTTCCTCCTCACCCTGCTTTGGGGAACCTGTGTCGTTGTTGGCAAGTGTGACCTTGGGCCAAACCGTGAGGCAGTTGATGTAACAGACACCAAGGGCTTCAGCTTGACTGGTATAATGCTTTCTCTTATGCAAAGTGTTTCTAATGGTGACCGTCTAATGGTTGTTTATCATATACTTTTGAAGTAGGACAGTGAACTGTCCATTTAGATAGAGGGGATACCTATTTATAACAACTAATAACATACTCAATCACTAATCCTGAACAATTGTGTTTAGTTTTCCCTCCTTTTTTACTGACTGGAAAAATTGGTGGCAGGCACTGGTATTACAACCGATGTGCAGACCAGCTATGCTGCGCGGATCATGGGGCTATCTGTTATCCCCTTCATCATCGCTCAGTTCCCAAAGATGTTGAAGACCCACCACGGGCAGCGTCTAGCTATGTTGCTGGCCCTCATTGTGTCTTTCTTGCTTGTACTTTCCTACTGTCTGTATCAGGTAAATAAAATACATTCTGGCAATTAGCCTCCTGAGACGATAACAGGATTGGCAGTTCTAGATTATAAGGATAACTTTGACCGGGAAATTGGATCCTCAAATCTTGCACCAGGTTTTCCAGCCTTGGATTCAGAGGAGGAAGCTTGCATATGCGAAGCACAAGCACGTGATCTCTGGGATACTGAAGCACGCCCAATTGCAGTCACTCGGTCGTCTGCTAAACGATGATGGCACACCCAATGAAGACGTCATCAGAAAGTGTGATCCTCTGAACACCTTGTTGCATACGGTAGTTAGGAGCACACTGTTTCATGGAAATGTCATGAACCTTGTCTTGTGCTGACACGCAGGCTGTTCCACAAGATAGACATGGACGAGAGCCGCTCCCTGTCCCGTGCCGAGCTCCACGCTCTCATCATCGGTATCAACTTTGAGGAGGTTGAATTTGACAGGACAGATGCGGTTGACAAGGTCATGGCTGACTTCGATACGTCCCGCAACGATATCGTTGAGGAGGAGGAGTTTGTGCAGGGGATGAAGAAATGGCTCAACGAGTTCAAGCGCAACATGCCCGCGGGTGGCGCCTTCTCCAGCAAGTTCAATGAATACCACGAGGTAATCTGCTTGCCCTGCAGACTCCAGTAGCTTAGGAATTGTGCACTGATGCGAAGGGAATGGAATGGAATCACACAGAGGACACGGCAGGAGCACGACCAGCTGATTGACAGGTCCGATGAGGCGGTGGAGAGCGTGGAGAACCCTGGGTGGTGCATCACCAAGGCTGTGGCACTGCTGCTACTGGGTGCTGCCATCGCGGCCGCGTTCGCAGACCCGCTCGTGGACGCTGTTCACAACTTCTCCAACGCCACACACATCCCGTCCTTCTTCATCTCGTTCATCGCCCTCCCGCTTGCGACCAACTCCAGCGAGGCCGTCTCCGCCATCATCTTCGCCAGCAGGAAGAAGCAGAGGACCTGCTCCCTGACCTTCTCCGAGGTACGTGGTCGTTGTTGTACTTGTACCACACTACCACCGACAAACACGCGACTGATGCATCGTCCGCAACAGACATTTTACGACGCTTCTTCTTGATTCGCAGGTGTATGGCGGGGTGACGATGAACAACACGCTGTGCCTCGGTGTGTTCCTGGCGCTCATCTACTTCAGGAACCTGACGTGGGACTTCTCATCGGAGGTGCTCATCATCCTGCTGGTCTGCGTCGTCATGGCCCTCTTCACCAGCTTCCGGACGACGTTCCCGCTCTGGACCTGCCTCGTCGCCTACATGCTCTATCCGTTCTCGCTGGTCATCGTCTACATCCTCGACTATGTCTTTGGCTGGTCATAGGCTCCTCGAGTGAACACGACCTGATTGGAACACCTGGTTTTTAACAGCCGCCGGTGTTTCTGTTTGACCTTCTTGTAATTTTGACTCCTGTGAAGCTATCTGTCCAGACTTTCTCATGTGATGTAATCATGTTCTACTTGTTCTGTTTCCTTGAGTATCCAAAGCACGTACTTCGTAACACAACAGCTGCATTTTAAGCTCACACTCTACTCTGCCACTTGGTCTCGTTTGATGCTCGTGTATTTATTTCAATCCACGTGTGTTGAGTGATTTGGTATGAAAAATATCATCCCAAATCATTTCAACACACATGGATTGAGGTCCATACAGGCGTCCAAACAGGCCTTGGAGCAGCTCCGGCTGAAGGCTGAAGCCCTACTGAACCAGCGTCAAAAGCTCCGGTAAAGAAAAGGCGGATACAGAGCTATTTTCCTACCGAGAAGACCGAGCCATGAAAACGTGGCTTTTCCATCTCGTAAACTTAAATATTATAACAAAACTGGCACATAACCCTTTTTGCCTAGCGTTTTGTGAAACGGCTGCAACTCCGTAAAAAAAATTGCTCTACGAGCAGGAGCTAAAGTCAAGGCTTTGTCAAATTGGCCCTTAAATCAAAGTCATGATGAAAATAAAATCATGAATTATAAATTGGATCAGGGATTCAGGGTCCCTAGATCGTAAATAGAAGTATAGAGCCATAACTGCAAAAATCATTAAAAAAACACAGTGACAGATTGTTGTTCCTCTGAAACGGCAGTTTGCGTATAGACACTTTCAGTGCAATAGACAGAGTGCTCAACGTCGACATGATTTCAGAGGCAGAGCTATATAGAACTACAGAAGTACTAACACAAAAGAACTAACTACACCTGATACGAACAAGCATGAATGAAATTCCTAAATTATCAATAAAACAAAGTTCAGTGTACATCAATGGATATGCATCAGATCCGCAAAGAGCACTTCTTTTGAGAATGCCCTAGAAGATGACATCGACCACACTGAATGATCCGTTTCGGACGCTTCATGCTCTCTATCTTTAGAATCTTCATCTTGGGTCGACCAGGAGGCCTCCGGATATTGGGTGGGCTAAGGATCACATCAGCCTTGCTGACTACACCTTGTAACCCGGGAGATGAATTGTTCCAGTGGCTCCTGTCCGGAATTGGATATATTGGCTGGGAATAGGTTTCCCGGTACTTCATTACGCTGAAGCAGTCATGAGCATAGAGGCGGGGGTCTTCACCACATGAAAGCAGTGCAGCAGCAGCATGTGCACATGGAATGCCATAAATTTGCCATCGGCGGCATGAGCAGGACCTAGCTTGAGTGTCGACAATGTTTGTTCGCTCCGATGACACAACCTCAAACTCCACCTTGTTTGCTCGAAGGACTTGATAGCATTGTGAGTCATGGATAGCTTCTGAAATAAGTTTCTCAGCTGACGGAACAAGAACCGAGTTGTATGACTGTGCCAAGTTCTGACGTTCAGCAAACCAGCAAGTCAGTTGATGCCTGATGTGCTCAATGGTTTGCACAATGGGAAGTTCATGACAGTCAAGGGACAAGTTATATAATATCTCAGTTATCCCAAGACTAAAATGACCATATCTGATACCCTGAAAGTAAGAAACTGCCCACAGGTTTGGCGGAAAACGCTGTAACCATGGCATAATATCTTGAACTTGCATCATTTCATTTACTTTTGCATCAAATTCTGATGGTGTGAGAGCATAAACAGCACTCCAGAAAAGGTTAAGCAGTTTAGTATTCTTGAACTCATCACGAAAATTCTCACTTACGTATCTCAAGCAAAATCCATGAAAAGCAGTGGGAAAATTAGATCCAACCGCTTCAACCACTTGGCTTTTTCTCTCAGAAAGTATAGTCAAGACTGGCATCTTATCTGTGTTAACTCCAAGCATCTTCCTCAATTCCGATATAAACCAATTCCAGTTATCATCACTCTCAGAATCAACAATACCAAATGCTAGAGGGAACATCATGTGATCAGCATCAATAGCTGATGCACATAGCAATGTCCCAAGATACTTTCCCTTCAAGTCAGCCTTGTCAATTTCTAGAAGGGGCCTGCACCCATTTAAGAAACCATAAATGGATGCACGAAACGAGACAAACAATCGCTGGAAGGCATTCCCTGGTCCAATACCTCTATATGTTGCAACACTACCAGGATTCGTCTTAACAATCTGCCCACAATATGCAGGAAGAAAGTGGTATCCCTCCTCAAGAGTACCATTAACTGCAGCCATACTTCTCTCCTTTCCACGCCATGCCTGCATATAAGAAACAGCAACCCCATGCTGCTCCCGAATATCCTGCAGTATCTCCTTTGGCTTAATCTGTGGGTTATCCCTGAGCCTTGCCTCCACAGACCTAGCAACCCAACCAACAGTAGCCTGCTGATGATGAAGGTTCAGAACACCCTCACATTTGTGCTCTCCGTGCAAAGTCCGGACAGTGAAAGTTGGAACACCGGGGCACTTGGCGATGTGCACACGCCAAGGGCAACCTTCTTTTGAGCACTTTGCGATGAAACGGCTACGATCGGATTTCACCACACGGAGCTCATAGTGCAAAGCAATGGCCATGTCCTTGATAGCCTTCCGACATGTGTCAACATCTGCAAACTCTTGACCAATGACAAGAGTTTGTGCACCTGGTATAAGGTTCTGCTCTGCCTGAACCAAAATCTGGTCGCCTTCCATCAATGAGCAGATCCACTAGCTGAAGAATATCTGTTTTTCTCTGAATCATATAAAACTTTCAAACAACTTGATAGCAACAAATGTGAATTATCCCTTTAGCTGCAAAAGTACTGACCTGCACAGCATTAACAAAAGTAAGTTGTCATTAAAGGAACAAAAGAAGGTTTCGTTCCAGGAGAAAACAGGTGTGACTTCAATATAGTTTGTTATCCTTTAGTAACCTACATTGTATGCTGATGATATCTTTAGCTACACTTGCAGAATTTACTACTCAAATACGTTTTTTTCAGTTAATTGCTGGCTCTAGGGCCTTGTCATTGAACCAATGGAATTGACAGCGTCATGGGCTACCAACTGTTTAACAAACTCTGAGAGGGGGTTTATCCAGACACAAGACTCACCCAGGTCCCAATTCAAGCCAAGGCTGGCAAGTTCATGCGCAGCCGAATTACAAACTCTAGGAATTAAAAGGACCTCACTACACATGAAGTGGTCATGCAGGAGAACTCAAATACGTATTTACCAAAATAGCATCACCGACTAAGTTCGATTCGATTTGCAATGGTGGACAGTGGACACCATCAGCTTCCTGGTGATTGAAGTCAGCACATCAATGGTGAAGTGAAAACAAAATGGTCTCCAGTAACCATGGCTTATTCCTATCGAAAAACAAAACAAAACAAAACAAAAAACAATGCTTTGTTTTTATCTTTGTTACTGCCTCTCCATTCTCACCAATAAATTACGAACTGGAATTTTGTGCCAAGAAGCTAGTTCACTTATTCGGCAACTAAGTTTGTTTTTTTGGAAGATAATAAACAACTATCCAAGCAAAAACCCATATAGATCTGGAGCATAGGGATTCAGTTCAACTCAGGTTATGTTTTTGCAGGATACATAAATATTGGTACCCGACCACCAACAACCAAACCGGCGGACCCAGTAAAGGACATGGGTGTACACATGTACACCCAATAATTTTTGCAAAGCAATCGAAGTTAGTAGGCATATACATGCATATACACCTGTAATTAGATTCAAATCGGATTACAAATAGTATGTTAGGGTTTGGGCGCACGATTTCTTTTACCTATGAATTACGTTAAGGTTTGGGCGCACGATTTAGCACAGCAGGAAGGAAGGGAGGACCAACCGTCCAAGGGGAGGGAATACCTAGTGTTCTGGTGGTCCTCGTCGCGGGGCAAGGTGGCCAGTGGCGAAGTAGGACAGCAGCGACGGTCGCAGGGACACCGGGGCTGCAGAGGGCGGACGTCGTGCCGGAGATGGTCGCGAGGATGCTGGGCCCCAGGTGGTGCTCGACTGAGCGCAGTCTCCTCCGCCCTCCGGGGTTGCGGCGCGGCGAGCGGATGAGGAGGTAGGCCGCGGGCGAGACGACTCTAGGCTAAAGATGGCAACGGGCAAGAAATATCCGCGTGCCCGCGGGCATCCGACCCGTCAGACGCGGATACGGGCGTCACTTTGTGCCCGCGGGCACGGGCGCGGGCACACAGTTGTGCCCAGCAGGCAAAGATATACGGGCAAGAGAATACCTTGTCCGCACCCGCAAATCCGCCAAACCCGCACTGACAAGTGGGGTCACTTAAAAAGAGGTATATATTCTTCAAATTAGGGCTTCTTTCTCCCAAATTGCCGTCCCCAGCAGCCGACTAGTGGCCGCCGCCGCCACTCGCGCGACCCTCTCCTCGCTCCCCTCCTCACCGTCACAACTCACAAGCCATGCGGCTCTTGCTCTCCTCTCCTCCACTCGGTCGCATGCGCGGGCTCTGCTCTCCTCCACTCGGTCGCGTGAGCGGTCGCATGCTGCTCCTGCTCTTTCTCCACTCGCGGCGACCGGAGACACCCACCGCCACAGACCCTCACCGTCACCCACGCGACTCGACTTTTGCTCCTCCACTCGTGGCGGCTACGTCGCGCCTCCCTACTTGCGCCGTGGTCAAGCTGCTCTGCACCGGGTTACTTCACGCTGGCGCACATCCTCGTCCTCGTCAAGCTGCCTTCCCCGTCCAGTTGCCTTTCGCCGCCAGATCTGGCGGGCACGCGGGCACGCCTGCGGGCAAGGAATGCCCGCGGATGGCGGGCGCGGGCACAGGATGGCGCCCGTGACGGATGACGGGCGCGGATACGGGCACGCAAGTTTGCTCGCGGGTGCGGGCATGCGGCACTAGTATCCGCGGGCATTGTGCCCGTTGCCATTTTTACTCTAGGCGGTGGGCCAAGGGGCGTGCGGGCAAGGATCAGCTTCTTGTGAGAAAAGGGCAATTCTGCCATTATGAAAATCAGGTTTCACAATTTTACCATCCGAAGATGGGATTAGCACATTTGTCATTATGCATACCCTTAAATATGACTAGGCAAGATTTTAATCTAATTAAAACATTTTTTGCCATATCTTTTTTCTCTTTCCGTTTTGCCCATCCTCCTTATCCATTCATTCACGGGTCGCTGGCGTCTATCCGCTAGGTTTTGTTAGCCCAAACTCATACCCATGAACATAAAATCTGCTCACTAAAAAATCCACGACCTATGACGGGTTTAATTTGGTGCCTAGACTCATGCCCATCGCGTCACAGATACCCATCGGGTTACCCATGGGCACATCCACATAGCAACAAAGAAAAAATAAAACATAAAAATCATGTCTCAGAATATGAAATTGTATTCATTCTATTTTTCACTTGAATAGACATATTATCTTGTATATGTCTCTGAATGTAGTAGTTTATAGAAAAATTTAGAATATTATGGACTCATATGATTGTTTCACTATGATGGATCGGGTTTTAAAAATTCATGGATTTATGGAGTTGGGTACTACATCCCCAGACCCATGACCATAAACCCGTTAGGTCTAAATTTTTACCCATTAATAAATCCAAGGGTAGAGAAATTGACCCATATGGCCATATCCTTGCCCTAATAAAGTAAAAATTCATCGGATTTCGGGTACCCGTTGCCATCTTGACTGGCGTCCGAGTCGTCCACGAGCAGCGGGCCGACGGGGACGATCTCCTTGCCGCCCAGGAGCTCGGAGAGATAGCCCATGTAGGGTTGCTCGATGTCGGTTCACATCTTGATGGCTACGAAGCCCGAGGAGCGCGCGAGGATGAGCAGCAGGCGGTCGTGCTCGGGGACCAGGGCGTCGGGGTGCTCCCAGACGGCAAACAGGGACGTGTACTTGGCCTCCTCCCCAGCGCTGCCAAGCCCGACACCCTAGAACAGAAACGCGCGGCCGGCGCGGGCGCTGTCGAGGCAGTGGACGAAGAAGGAGGTAGCGGTGGTGCTGCAGGTGCTGAAGTGCACCGTTGGCACTCCGTGGGCTGCAGCCTCGAGCGGCGCCCACGGGTAGAGGAAGTCGAAGAGGAGGAGGTCCGGGCGGAGCTCATCGAGCAACGCGCCAATGCGCGGTGCAGCGAGGTCGCATGCGCGCTTGAGCGTCGACACGAGCCGGGATGGGAGGTGCTTGGTGGTGTGTAGCTCGGGCGGCAGGTTCGGTGGCATCGGCGAATGTCTCCCGTGAATGAATGGATAAGAATAAGGAGGCATGGCAAAGAAAAAATTTTAGTTAGATTGAAATTCTGCTCAGGGCATATTTGAGGGTGTGCATCGTTTGAGAATGGCAAACATGTGAATCCTATTTGTGGGATGACAAAATTATGAAGCTCGATTTTCATAATGGCATAATGCATAATGCCATTTTCTCGCTTCCTGTGGCCAACTTCATGTGCGTGGGTACAGCACACGCCAGTGGCGTGCCGTCACATTGGCGAAATAGAACAGAGAGAGAAAAGATAGAAGAGGGAAAAGATACAATTTAGATTAAAAATTATGAATTTTTGGAGATGTGTAAAATTATATTAGTATGTTTTTAATATATCCTGAATAGTAATGATATATCTTTTCAAACCGTGATATTTTGAATGATATGTATCTAATTATAATCCTAAAAAATGCTATACGGTATCCATAGGTGATCTGCCTAGACATTCTCCAATGTCTTATACATCAAATATATTATTATCTTATTGAATAAATAAAAACAAAAAAGTATAGACTCAAAGTTATATAGAAATAGAAATGTTAGACCTAGTCCACCTTACATATTGCACCTTATCCTCCCTGACATAAGTCAACACTTCATCTAACCTTATCCATCCACCCCTACAATGTCTCCTCTCGTCCACGCTTCTCACATGTCGGTGCTGCCTCTTTCTCCTTCAGGCTACGATTGTTGCCTATGCAACTTCGTGCCCATCATCTCTGCCCATCCTCCTGCCACCATCCGTCGGATGCCCCCAGTTGCACCCATAGCGCGCCTTCCTTCTAGCCGAGCTTACCGCTAGCCTCCTCCAGGCGCGCTTATCACCTCTACCGCTACTTGTCGTCCCTTCCTCAAACAACACAACCTTGGATCTAGGGCACCCCGCTTATTCTCCGTCTACACCCTTAGGCAAGATAGTGCCCCTCCGACTAGCGCATAAGCGTGCCTTGACGAGCACCCTGTGAAACATTAGGGCGAGCTCGGCCGCGAGGGGAGAAGAGGCAGTCACCACCCTATGCGGATACATTGAGAGTAGTAAGAATTGATTGAGGAGAAAGAAAAAAGAAAGTATAAAGACTATAGGCCGATAGATGGATCCACATATCAAATGTGTCTATCTCATATTTTTGTTAACAAATTTCAGGAGCATCATGTGTATCCAAAGGAGTGATGTTGATATAAAAAATATAGGAGATGAAGGAACTGCAAAACTTCTCACTAGGGTAGGAGGCCAAGATGGTAAAACATATAAGTTAAATGTTAGTGCAAAAGATATCGATGTATATTTTTGGAACTTTCTAGATAAATATTGAGTATACATGAGACATGTTTGTCATATTTCATAGCAAAAACTAGGATACTTTAGGTCTAGATATTCTTGTATGATAAAAATATCGAAGAAATATATAAATATTACAATATATATATATATATATATATATATATATATATATATATATATATATATATATATATATATATATATATATAAGGCGTATGATAGTAGCTGTGAAAGTATAAGGTTGATATATAGCAGTAATCAATTAGTGCCATGCATGCAGCACGTCCGACCTCTATATAGTGTTCTCCTGGTCGCTCAAGTCTGTATATGTATCAACAAGAGTTGACCGTGATGAGGCGGAACAACAGCCTGATGACGATCATGTTCTTGGGCGCTATTTTTTTCGGATCCCTAGCAATGCAAGCACAATGTAAGTATTCGTTCCTATATATGTACATATATTCTATATATTGATGAAATGATGAGCATGGAAATATAATCAATTCTGCAGGTCGTCGTCCCCATGAGCTATTAGATGCCAGAGGAGGGTCAGTTGATACCACCATTGCCAATAACTCTACGTCGCCATTAGAAGTTAAGAGAAATAGCGATGAGCTTTTGATTTTTTTTTTAAAAGAACCGGCTGGCCGGCCTTGGATTAATAAGATAGAAGGAGTTTACAACCTAGCGCACGGGTGGTGCGGCCCCACTGTGGCAGACCGCCGCAGGAGGTTTAGAGAGCTAAACTAATTACTCATAGTGTTGTTTTCGACAAAGAGAGTTCCGAGGACCTTCCCACCAGCCAATTTCCAAGAGAGGGCTTCCTCTTTGATACGTGAGCAAACCTGCGCCGGCGTGCTGATCTTGTTTCTGAAGATGGCGCCGTTTCGCTGATTCCAGATGCACCACGCCGTGAGGATCGCCAGGGTGTGGGCTGTTTTGTTCCCTTGCTCGATCATCTTCAGGAACCATTCCTCGACATCCGCCGTTGTGCCCCATTGCACCGGCTGCAGGTTCCCACAGTTGCTCCAGTCGGCTACCTGCTCCCAGACACAGCAAGAGAAGGGACACTCGACAAACAGATGCATAGCAGTTTCCAGATTCCGGATGCAAAGGCCACATAAATAGTTGTTTTCCCAACCACGCACTTGCAGTCTCGCTGCTGTCCATAGCCGGTCCTGGAGTAGCAACCATAGGAAGAATTTACATTTCGGTGGTGCCCACGCCTTCCATACTAGCTTTGGGTAGTTGGAGAGTATACTGCCACTGAACTGAATGTTATAAGCAGACTTGGCGGTGTATTTCCCACTGGACTCCAATTTCCAGTGGATTTGGTCCTCCTCTGTGTTGTTCAAGTTGAGGTGCAAGGATTGCAGTAGATTCCACAACCTAAAAAATTCGGCCAATAGGTCATTGTTCAGGCCATGAGCAATGTCCTTGATCCAGGCACCATTCTGCAGGGCTGCTTTGATGGTTTTGTTCTTTCTTCTGCTATGATTATATAACAGCGGGAACTTGGTTGACAAAGGTTGCTCATACGCCCAATTCGAGTGCCAGAAGAGAGCCTTGCGCCCATTGCGGACAGTCGCTGTTGTAGCAGCTGCAAACAGGGCCGTGTCAGTGTCGTCGATTGGCATTGCCGTCCCCCTCCATGCCCTCTGTGGCTCTGCCCAGGAATACCATAACCAACGGAGACGGAGAGCCCTACTGAATTTTTCGAGGTCTAGGATACCAAGCCCCCCAAATTCAATAGGCCTAGCCGCCAAGGTCCAAGCCACCTTGCATTTGCCACCTGTGACCTCACTGTCCCCTGCCCACAGGAAACGGCGACGCGCTTTGTCGATGTCTTTGAGCAGCTGTTTCGGCACCTTAAGCGCGGACAAGAGGTAGGTTGGGATTGCGCTGAGGACCGAGCGTACCAGTTCGCGGCGCCCAGCTATGTTCAGGAGCCGGCCTTGCCACCCAGCGAGCTTCGTTCTTGCTTTGTCGATGATGTTCTGGACATGAACTAGCTTTAGGCGCCCCAGCGTTAGCGGTAGTCCCAGATACCTGATCGGAAAGGAAACCCTCTGTCCAGAGAATGGTGCTAGGATTTGGTCGAGGTCAAGCCCAAGGCATCTGATAGGTGCAACCAAGCATTTTGACACATTTAACTTGAGGCCGCTGGCATTCCCAAATTGGTCCAGAATATTGAAAAGTGCAGCAACTTCTTCGTTGACTGGGTTGAGGAAGATAACTGCATCGTCAGCATAAAGGGACAGTCTCAGTTTTGCATACCTGCCTCTCAGGGGGCTCAGGATACCATCCTCTGTGGCTATGTCCAAGATCCGCTGTAGAGCATCAATGGCCAGAATGAACAGATATGGAGAGAGTGGATCACCCTGACGGAGTCCCCTTGCATGTTTTATACGTTCCCTTGGGACTCCATTTAAAGCTACTGAGGAGTGTGCACTAGTGAAGATGAGGCTTAACCAATTTCTCCACCTGTAACTAAACCCTCTATGCTCAAGTAGTTCTAGCATATATTCCCATGACACCGTGTCAAAGGCTTTGGAGATGTCCAGCTTAAAAAGAAGAGCCGGTGTCTTTGTTCTGTTATATGCCCGTGCTAGGTTACGGACATACATGAAGTTGTCTTGGATACAGCGACCCTTGATGAATGCGCTCTGTGAGCTTGAGATCAGACGATCAATATGCCTTGACAGACGGATGGCTAATGTTTTGGTGATCAACTTGGCAAAAGAATGGATTAAACTAATTGGTCGGAAATCTCTGGCATGCTCAGGTACTTCGCTCTTCGGGATGAGAGTAATGTAGGCGCCATTAAGATGTTCTATTGGTCCAGCACGCAGGTGGTAGAAACAATCAACAGCTGCCATAAGATCATCCTTAATGACGTGCCAGCAGACTTTGTAAAAGGTTCCAGTGAAGCCGTCTGGCCCTGGGGCCTTGTCACCCGGCATCTCATGGATTGTGTTCCTGATCTCAGTCTCAGAGAATGGCAGATCGAGGCTTGGATCAAGGACACAACTGAGGTCAAGTCGATCCCAGTCTAGTGTGCATGTTCTTTGCGCTGTCCTTCCAAGGATTTGCACAAAGTGTTGGTGCAGGATGCTCTCCTTCGCAGTATGGTTCCAGGAAATGCAGCCACTATCATCCTTAAGATAGGCAATAAGATTCCTACTCCTCCTACCTTTTGCTTTCTGATGAAAAAATCTTGTGCATGCATCACCCTCTTTTATCTGAAGCAGACGGGAACTTTGCCGCCTCCGAGAACGCTCAATAGCGGCCCATCCTAGTACCCTGGCCTTCAGTTCTTTGTGTAGTGCTAGTTCCTGAGTGTTTAGAGCTCTCGATTCCTGAGCCGTATCAAGCCGAAGGATGACCTCATTGGCCAATAGGAGTTGTGTCCGTGCTTCGCTAAAAAGTGTCCTACTCCAGCGACGGAGGGACCGGGCTGTGGTGGAGAGACGGTTGTGGAAGATCATCAGTGGCGAAGTTCCCCTGACAGGACTACTCCAAGCAGCGGCAACGGTGTCCAGGAAGGTCGGCACTTGTGTCCAGAATTGTTCAAATTTGAAACTGAACGCTCTTGGCGCTTGGCGCCCTTTGTTGAGTGCATAAGTAGAGAGGGGAGTGATCTGATAGGGAACTGGATAGTGCTAGCAGACTCACCGCCGGGAAGATGGAGTCCCAATCTTTATTGCAGAAAACTCTGTCGAGGTGAACAGGAGTGGGACATGCCCGGCCGTTACTCCAAGTGTATCGCCTATTTAGCAGTCTTATCTCTATTAGCTCGCTCGCATCCAACGCTCGACGAAAACGGCCCATATTCCTACGGTTGATGTTATCGTTGTTTTTGTCCCTTGCCTCACAGATCAAGTTGAAGTCTCCCAGACACAGCCGCGCAATGCCCGCCATCGGTTGACAGTGAACCAGCTCATTTAGGAATAAACTCTTCAAGCTGTCATCAGTTGGGCCATACACCGAGGTGAGGAGGAAGGATGCATTAGATAGCTTCATAGTCAGTTCTATCGAAATGCTGAACCTCTGCCTATGGGGTGGCCCAGCTTGTATCAGGTTCTGATCCCAAGCCACCAGAATACCGCCACGGGTTGATTCAGCAGCGAAGTATTCAAACCCCATACATGCTGGCCCTAAGAACTCCAATGCCAAGAACCTGTCAATACTGTCTAGTTTAGTCTCCTGAAGGCAAACAATATCAGGTCGGGTTTGCTGAAGCGAGATTTTCACAGCTTCTCTACGTGCAGCGCAATTGAGGCCACGTACATTCCAGCAGATCAATTTGATGTCACCCATATTCAACAGCAATCAAGCAACGGGCCACACACTTGTTACCAACACAAGCAGCAGTGGTCAACCGAGAGAGAGGCAAGGCAGCAGTTGGCACCACAGAAGATAAACAGAGCAAGTTGAACAACAAGACACATCTGGCCAGCAACCGTGGAACTACATTGGAGGAAAAAACAGTACACAAACCATCCAGCCCAGTACACAAACCATCCAGCCAATTCGCACTGCAACCCAGCACCTCAGAGAACCAGAAACTAACCACCCAGACACTGACCTCCAGCCCAAGGAACAAACGGCAAAGCACACAGGACCTAACTGAAACCGGTTGAAGACCGGCCGACGCTGACACTATCCTAAGATACATGAGTCGGTGAAGCACGACTGATCTCCATCGATGGCAAACTAAACAGCCTCCATCAGCGACACACCAGAATCAGCTGCAATGGCCGCCAACGCCTGAGTCAGCTCCTTGTTCCCCAGCCTTGTCGCCGCCCTGATGGCCTACACAGCGTCATCTGGAAGGTCCTCCCCGTACATGTCGATGTAGGCCGTGACTGCCGCATCTGGTGCCACAGACTTACCACTGACGAAGCTGAGCTCTCTCATGAGCTTCTGTTGGGCGCGCTCAGCCACCGGGAAAGGCGAAGGGCGGGCTGCCAAGCGCGTGCTTGAGCGGCTTGGTGCCGCAGTCCGCCACTTGCTACGACTGTTGGACGGGGCCGGCGGGTCTAGCTTCTGCAGGATCGGGGGTGGCACTGCCTTGAACAAACCAGAGGAGAAGGCAGCATACTCATCTTCAGGTTCCTCTTGTGTCTTCCTCAAGGCTGCAGACACCGCCTCTGTCTCATAGTCAGCCGCAGCATTGAGGTTCTGCCCGCGCTTAGCGGCTGAATCGTCAACATCAGATGCGTCGCCTGAACTGGGGGCAGGATCACTGGCCTAGGCCGCCTCGTCGATCTCCATACGGGTGACCAGATCAGAGATCTCCAACATCAAGTGCTCAGGCTTCTTGGTGGGCGCTTCGAGCTGTATTCCTAGGCCGAAGGCAATCTCCTTGCCCACCTGTTGGGCCGAGGTAGTGGTAGCCCACGACCCACTGACCGGTCGGTACTCCGGTGAGCTCTGCCTTCCGCTGCTGTAGTTGCCGTCGTTGTTGGGCGAGTAGCTCAGCAGCTTGTTGGACCGGCTGCCACTGCAGTCGTCCATGCGGAGCATGCTGAAGCCATACTCATGCAGCATAGGATCGTCCTCCGGGGAGAGAGTGGCTGCCTGGGCAGCCCGGTCGAAGTCGGGCCTGTTGTGGAAATCAAGCAGAGGATCCAGGCATGCCAGCCGGGACCTGGCGATCGGGGAGCGTGATCGTCGGCGTTCCCACTCCTCCAAGGCATGCTGGAGGGCGTCCCTCCCATGAACGGACCTCCTCGGCGACCGGCTGCTTGGGCGCCCCCGATCGAGCATGGCATGGTCTTGATCACCGTTCCAGGCACGGTGGTATGTTGGAGGCGACCGGGTGCGGACCCGGACAGAGCGCTCGTTGGTGCAGGAGGGGAAGAGCTGTCGAACTCTGGTGCTTTTCGGCACATCTCCTCGGCGCGGCGGCTCGCGGAAGTCATCACCATCGTCATCGTCCTCCCTTGGTGCCCAGCGCATTGTCGGCGCACGGCAGCCATCCGGCCGGACACGCCGAGTTGGCACAGGGCGACCATCAAGGACACCCGGGGTCCAGGCGAATGGCACCACCGTGGGAGCAGAGCTACCGTGCTCCGAGGACGTCCTGGACCCAGCAGCAGTCGGGGACCTTGGCGTCCAGTCCTCGTAGCCCGCCATGTGGATGATGATGGCATCCTCCCCGACCATACCGATCGGGGGAGAGGCAGGGAGGCGCGTCGTCATGGGGAGGCCGGCGATGTCCATGGCTTGCCCAGCTCTTGCAGCGAAGTAGGTGTACTCCAGGGACCTCGGGAGCTCGTCGGGGTCTGTCATCCAGACCCAACAGCCCAGGAACTGCAGCGTGTCCTTGGCTGAAGTGCGCCTGTCGAAGCGGTCGAAGACGCAGGAGTCGCCGAGGATGAGCTTGACCCCCTCCTCGTTCCATGCCTCCAGCGGGACGTGCTCCATGACCACCTTCACATGGTACCACCATGTGCACTCCTCACCCCCCAGCCGAGATCCATGGCCGGATGGGGAAGGTGGAGCCGCCGAGCTCGATGCTTCCCTTGCAGAGAGCTCTGTCCCTGTCGGGCGGGGACTCGAACTCAGCCACGAACTCAGAGACACTGTACTTGGAGACGCGGATGGCGTGGCGTGGCAGGTGCAGCTGGTCGGAGAGTGCGAGGGCGACCTCCGGTGCGTTGGCACGACAGCCGCCATGAGGCGCCGAGATGACAGCAGCATGAGCCCGGAGCCTGTTCGCCTCGCGGTGCATGGAATCCGTGGCCATCACATTGATGCAGCGGCGTGTAGGGCGCTGGTGAGCGAGGCCAGGAATGGGTGCCATGGGTGGCTTGGTGGCGGCAGGGAGTGGGGGGAAGATGAGGCGGCTGTGGATGCTTTCAGGGGGGAAGACGAGGTGGGCGCGGAGCTGCTCGGAGATGGTGCGGGGGCGGCGAGATGGGCAAGATCGAGAGAGGTGTCCCACCCTCCGGCAGGAGATGCAGCGAATCGGGTCTCTGCAGTTGGCTACTTGGTGATCTGAAGCAAGACACCGGAAGCATCGGCCGGCGAAGCGCCTTTTAAAGGCGGTCTGGGCCGAGGGCAGCGCTGTTCTTGGCGACGGCTTGGGTGCGACGGTGTCCGGAAGAGGAGCAACGGGGGCACGCCTCCGGCGTCCAGATTTCGCCAGTTCCCACTTCGGTGAAAGTGGATCCGCCTGCTCCGCATTAACGTCGGGGAGCTCTGCCTCTTTCGCTCTCTGCTCCAAATTAACGCCGGAGGCCATCCCCTCAGCTGAAGCGTCGCCAGAGCAGAGGGACGGCTTGTTGTAGGGAGTCTTGGCCATGCGAGTGGTAGCGCCGTTGAGGTCCAAACGCTGCCAGACGGTCTTTCGCGGCAACCGCGCCTTGTCAGCTGGAGTTGCAGGCACGCGAGGAGGCTGAACCAGCACCGATTTGAGCTTGGCCGGCACAGTCCCCCCAGCACGCGCTCGCACAGGGGTCTTCAAGGGATCCAATGTCTTCAAGGCTGGAGATCCAGTGGCTGCGGATCCAGATTTGTTCGCCGGACCCGAGGATCTGCCGGTGACAGTAGCGATGACATCAGGGGCCAGCTCTGAGGGGGGAGTGAGGGCCGGGGAGGCAGTCCCCGGACGCTCTGCAATCTTGCTGACTTGAGCTTTGGCCTTGGGAGGTGAGCTGCCATAGATGCTGACCGGGCTCTCATCGCCCCAATCCACGAGCTCCTCGTCGCCTGAGCAGTACAGGTGCTCCAAATCTTCCACGGAGGTAGCACATGGGGTGGTAGGGGGTGGATCCGAGAAAGGATGGGGGGGGCTGGGTCGTGGTGGACGGCGGCGCCTTGGCGGACGCCGGCGGCGGGGTGGCTGGGGGCTCTCGCTCACCTAGGCTCTCCATCGTTGTTGTAGAGGCCAACAATATGATGAGCTTTTGATGGTGTGCTTGGAGTACAAATGCGATAAATTCCAACCTAATGGTACTTGCTTCTGCTGCGAGATCTCCGTGAAACCCAACGATTGCTACTTGACACGTCACGAGTGTGGGGCTAACTGCAAGAGGCCTAATTCTACTTAGTATTATTAGATCTTATATTTAGAATTTTGGTTGCAAACGCGCGCTATGCTATGATCAATTCGGACTCAAATTGAGATGTATCATGCATTTAGCTATAAATAAATATAAATAATTGCCTCACGCGTTTTATGTGTGTTCATGTTATTTGGCTGACAATCTAAATAATTGTTTCACATGTTTTCCACTATGCTAAGTCCAGTGTTTATGACAAAAATAACTGTCATAGATTGAATAGTCACATCATCATAGATGGTTATATGGATGCCAACATGGATAAGGATTTGGATGCTTAGTCCATGTTATTTGACTGAGCTTTAGACCATGTTAAGACCCAATTCATGGGGCTTGTTGACACCTCATTTTATTCCTACAACCATTTGGTAGCTCATATGGTGAGCAAACCCATCTGAGGCTTTGTTTAGAGCGCATGTATTTATCTTAATCCACATGTGTTGAAGTGAAAATTCCATTCCAATCCACTTCAACACATGTGGATTGAAGTGGATACACATGCATTCAAACAAGTCTTAAATATTTGCGAATAGTCTTAAATATTATTGCGCAATAGCCACACATCATCACTAGCCAAAGACCATTTAAACAACTACTCCCTCCGTTCCTATTTAATTGTCATCGTTGTTGTGTGTGCCACAAGTTTGACTCGATTTATAGAAAATACGTGCAATAATTATATTTTTAAATAAATTTATTAAAAAACTATATTCAAAGATCTTTCTAATGATAAACTATGTACTATAAATATTAATATTTTTTAATATATATAGGGACAGAGAGAGTATATTACAACTGAAGCATGGCATTGCCACGAACGATGGTTATACTATCTATATAGCAGGGTACAACCGTCCAGGTCATAAAAAATAACAATATACTTTTGGAAAGAATAAAGTCTATTATCGGTCTCTAAAATTGTTCGGTATGTCATTCCAAATAACAATATATTTTTGGAAAGAGTAAAGTCTATTACCGGTCTCTAAAATTGTTCGGGTATGTCATCCCAGTCCCTAAATTCACAAAACGACCGCTTAGGTACCTAAACTTGTTTTGTTGTGTCATCCTAGTCCCTAAACTTGGAAATCTCTCGTTTAGGTCTTCAAACTTGTTCAACGTGTCATCCCAGTTTCTAAACTTGTTTTTAAGTCTAGTCTGGATCAAAACATGGTGAATCCAAAAACTATATCGAAAAATAACTCATAACTTTTTTATATGAACTCAAATGAAAATAAATTTTATATCAAAATGTAGTCAGCAATGCGATCTACAACTTTATAGTTGAATTTTTTTTATTTGAAGTTATTTAGTATCATACCAAAAGATATATAATTTGAAATGCAGGGAGTATATAATTAGCTAACAATTCAAAGTTAAATATTTGCTGGTGCGCTATATTGATAATCACCTCCTTTTTCAGAAAATAATTAACCAACCATGCAATATAATTCTCCAATGATGATATTGTTTTGTGCATCATTAGTCAAAAACATATACACGAATTGCCTGCAGGTTATTATTTTTGAATTACTACTTCAGGTTTGTTAGGGCACTCACAATGCAAGACTCTATCTCAGAGTCCAAGACAATTAATTACGTATTATTTATGGTATTTTGCTGATGTGGCAGCATATTTATTGAAGAAAGAGGTAGAAAAAATAAGACTCCAAGTCTTATTTAGACTCCAAGTCCACATTGTTCGAGATAATAAATAACTTTACTCTATGATAGAGTCTGCATTGTGAGTGCCCTTACGTTACTTGTTGGTTCCTCCCGTAGAAATTATTTACTGCAGCTATTAATTAAGGAAATTAATTGATTAATTGTGGTTAAGAGCAGTTTATGACATTTTCTCTCCTGTACACAAACTCCCTGCCTCATGCTCATGCGTCGCGGCGACGGCTCGCTGCTTCGCCGTCCAGCGGCTTGCCGCCTCGCGCGAGCAGCTGCTGCGACGCGTCGGGCGGTGGCGGCACGCATACTGAGGCCTTGTTTAGTTAAAAAAAATTGTAAAATTTTTCAGATTTCTGTTATATTAAATCTTTAAATATATACATGGAGTATTAAATATAGACAAAAATAGAACTAATTGCACAGTTTGGTCGTAATTGACGAGACGAATCTTTTGAGCCTAGTTAGTCCATGATTGGACAATATTTATCAAGTACAAACGAAAGTGCTACGGTGTCGATTTTTCAAAAAATTTTGGAACTAAACAAGGCCTTAGTACCGAAAATAAAAAATTTCGGCAACTGTAGCAGTTTCATTTGTTTGTGGTAAATATTGTTCAAATATAAACTAACTAGACTCAAATTAATTTTGCGATTTATAGATAAACTGTATAATTAGTTTTTATTTATGACTATATTTAATACTCTATGCATGTGTTGTAAGATTTGATGTGACGGGAAATCTTGAAAAGTTTTTGGTTTTTGGGTGAACTAAATAAGCCTTGAGCCGATGCGGTGGGTGAGGTGGGCCTGTTCGTTGGTCTAAAAAGTTAAAACTATTAGCTAATTTATTATAAGAGAAAAATACTGTTGGCTGACAGAAAAAATACGACTGAAAAAAAACGAATAACATTTTTTATTTGTATAATAAATATTATCTAATTATGAACTAAATAGATCTAAAAAATTACAGTTAACTTATATAATTAATTTTTTTAATATTTAATATTTTATATATATATATATACCTTAAGATTTAATGTATCTGAAACTCTTTAGAAAAATTTGCACGAGATCAGGAGCGGCCGAACAACCTAGCATGGCAGCCGCATCGTGGTGGCAGACAGGCTTCTTGCTGACACGGCTAGAGATGTCGACGGGGAAATTCTCCGTCACAGAGTGCTTCCCCATCTTCGTCTCTGTTGGGAAGTAATTTTCTCTATTTCGGTCCCCGCGAAATGCGAAATGTCACGGTAGAGATTTTCTCTCCATCTCCATCCCTGTGCGGGAAATAATCTCCGTAAGGTTTTGTTTGAATGTAGTCGGATTCGTATCAATCCACATATGTTGGGGTGAGTTGGAGTGGAACTTAAACTAAATTCCACCCTAATATACTCGAATACATATGGATTGAGTTGAATACGACAACATCCAAACAAACCCTAAGATTTTTTGTATCCGCGTTAGTTCGTATTAGTTTATGTGATGTCAACTATTCACATATTTACGAATTCATATTAATGGTATATAAACAAATCTCTTCTATAAAGATTCACATTTGAGACTAAGAAAATGAAATATTAGAGTTTTAACTTTGCTTATATATCACAATTATTAGACCTTGCAAGTATATAGGTCTTTAGAGTCGGGTCCCCGAGGGGAGCGGAGATAGGAGCATGCATACCATTCCCGTCCCCATGAACCTCGATAGAGACAACTTTCGTCCCGTTTAATTTCACGTGGAAGCAAAATCTATATCATTCCCATCCTCTAATATGTAAATTCTCCGCAGAGAATCGGAGAATAGGCCTGTTGACATCTCTAGACACGGCGTGCATCCAGGCTACGTCGACCTTCGCCCGCTAGCCATAGCATGGTCGTCGTAGGCTACGTCCTTGCCCTGCTCGTCGTGAGATGCCCCCTCGCGCCACCAAGAAAGTACTCTCTCCATACATTTCAAAAATCTTGAAAAGTTAAATTATATTAAATTTACCAAAATTAATAACGAATTATAAATATTTATAATATCAAATAGGTATACTATAAAATATAATTAATAAAAAAAATCTATTGATACATAGATAATATTATAAATATTATTATTTTATTATATAAATTTAGTCAAACTTAAAATAATTTGACTCTTCAAAATTTTTAAAATGTCTTATAATTTAGGATAAAGGAAATAATTAACTTAATCTTTAACTCTGTTACAACATAAAAATTCTTCGTAGATTATATAATCAAAAGTGAGTGTTAGGAAGACTCAAATTGTTCACGAGATATTGAAGTGTCAATACTCTACATTAGTTTTTGTTAGAGCATGAATTTTTTAATGAGTTCATACCAGTTTTTTTATTAATGATAGTAATGTTCCTGGTTCATGGGAACTATTGTTTCATATTTAGCAAACAAAAATATTTAATACTAGGTGAATTCCCCGCGTGTTGCTGCGAGATTTTTTTAAAATAAATCATTATATATATAGCACTACTATACGATATTCAGTCTATTATGTACGTATACATATGAATTTGACTTGCATGTATTTTATTGTATTAGATCTAGTAAAAAATTGCTAAGCTAATAGAACAAAAACTAATATTTGGTTATATTATAGAGGAATTAATTGATGATGAAACAAATAGTGTATGTACATGACTTGTATGTTAATAGATTAAAGATTTAAAGTATTTCACATGATATAGATGACATGGTCATTTTTTGTAATTAATATAGGATGACATGGACTTAGTGGAGAATGACGTGGACACCTTGCATGAAGAGATAGGATATTTAGTGGGTCATTTAGTGGGGAATGATGTGGACACCTTGCATGAAGAAAAAATTCATCTAGTGAAGTTTAGCTTTATAAGAGCTATAGATTCACTTGGGAATTGTCACAAAGATAAAATTGTTTTTATTTTAGGAAAATATTGTTATCTCTTGCTGGTTCGTGAAATTGATATATGTTCTTGTAAAAACGGCTTTGAACTTTAATAGAAAAATATTTAACCTTAATAAAATATAAAAAATTTTATTTACTTATTTACAATGTATATACTTACTAGCCTTGTTGATGGTGTCCAGTGAAGAGAATAGATATGAAATTTCTGTTATGTTATTTAAAACAAATGTTTTACTAGCCAATAGTATCCAATGAAGAGAATAGACATGAAATCAACAAGAATAAAAAATTAAAAGGGAGAGAAAGAAAATAAAAAAAAACACAAAGGCCTTATTCAGTTGGAAAAAAGGTACTATAACACTTTCGTTTGTATTTAGTTTATTGTTCAAATATGGACTAACTAAGCTTAAAATATTTATCTCGCAAATTATATGTAAACGGCCAAAATTTCAAAGAAACTGAAAAACGCCCCACATGCCCGTGCGTATTTTTGAGGCTTTTACATATATGTCATTATAAAAATTGATAATTATCTATAAGCTATTAAAAAAGTTAAGCTTTCACAGGTGTCATTGCTCTGAACTCTTTTACCCTATACGCCACTTCCGTTAGATTAAACTGCAGGTATGAAAAGTAAAAAATACCCTATATCTAAATATCCAATTAAATTTTTTGAGATCTTAACGATCTCAAATAAAAAAACTCAAAACTGACAGTCGTAGATCTCGTCAAGATATACAATATTTATGTAAAAAATATTTTTATTTAATTTATACAAAATATCACTTCATATACTTTTTGTATGGAATTCAATGAAAATATTTTTTATACCAAACTTATAGATATTATCAGGATCTACAACTTTGCGGTTGTGAGTTTTTTCATTTGAGGTTATTAAAATGCTCAAAAAAATTAATTACATATTTAGTCTTGAGAATATTTTTGACTTTTCACACTCGTGGTTTGACACCGTTAGAGTTAAATCTAACAGAAATGGTATGAAGGGCAAAGAATTTAGAGCAGGCACTTGTGATGTGAGAGCTTAACTTGTTTTAATAGCTTATAGGTAATTACTAACTTTTATAATGACATACATTTTTTTTTTCTCGCTGTCTGCTTCCCCTTCCGTCCGCTGTCCTCCTCCTTCTTCCCCCTTCTGCCTCTCTCGCTCGGCGCTCGCTCCCCTCTCGCTCCCAGACGACTGTTGGGCCGCCGCCGCCGCCTAGGCCAGGTGCTGAGGCTTTCTTGGTCTCTTCGCCGGCGACGAGCACCTACCAGGTACTCCCGTCCCCTTCTCTTCCCTTCCCTTATGCTGTGCGAAGCTGAGCACCGAAACCCTAACCTAAAGCTATTTAGCTATTTGACAATCCTCCTAACTTCGAAGTTTTTGCAAGAATTATTGGGTGTACATGTGTACACCCATGTCCCTTTACTGGATCCGCCCCTGGTTGGCAATAGATGCAAATATTTGATTTGTTCTCAAAACCAAGTCGCCATGTGTTGAATGCTTGTATTGATTCGTGCTGGATGTTTCTGAAAAAACAAGTTTGCTTTTGCTGCCTTAGATCCATAAAAAGGATAATAGAACTAAACAATCCAGCCTTCTATGGTAGCATAGCATCTCTCTCATCATTCAATTTAATAAGTTTGTGGTTGAGTTCGTGCGTTATTTTCGTGAGATCAGTATTCAGTAACGCCACTATCTGCATTTTTTTTTTGCTTCAATCTCTCTCCTGAGGGTACCCTTGTGTCAGCTGCTTAAGTTTCGTTCAGCTCTTTTTGGTCTATTTCAGGGCTTAATTATGAATATACGTGGTTTTGAGAGGGTTCGAAAATTTCAAAAAAGTGGAAAAGTTTATCAAAAAAAAAAGAAGTGGAAAAGACATTATCATACCAGATGTATTGCGTTTTATGTGTATATGCTGGACTATGTCTTCTCATTTGTCTTCAAAAAATAATTCCCAACTCACCATTCATGCTTCTGCAGCTCTTCCTCTCAGGATGCCCCCTGTGTTGGTTGTTGAAGTTTGTTTAAGCTCTTTTTGGTCTATTTCGGATTTTTTAATATGAATACAAGTGGTTTTGAGGGGGCTGCAATCTAAAAAGTTAAAACGATGTTATTGTACCAAATGTTTTGCTGCGTTTTATGCACATATGCTGGACTGTGTTTTCCTACTTTTCTTCCAAAAATAAGTTCCCATCACTATTCACGCACTTTTCTAACATAGTGGATTGGTGTTATTTTTCTGATGCTGCAATATACACCATTGCCAGTATTCTGTGCTTCTTAAGCTAATTTAGATGAAATGTATTGTTCAGTGGTTTGTCCTCATCATCCTGTGTTTTAGTATGCAATCTGGCAAATGATGAATTTGCCCCAATTGTGAAAAACACACACGCACACGCGCACACACATGCATACACACACATGGCATTGTGTAGACCATCAGTGTTCTGCATTGATGTTGTGGTTGCAATATGGCATATCATCAACTCCATGTGAATATATGATGTTTAACCTGGTCTCATTTTTTGGCTAGTTAGTGTGCATACCTTATGTACTTATGTTATTCTTTGATTTATCATTTATCTAATATCCTCGGCTCCTCGCTTGATCGTATAGGACACTGAAGTGGTGAACACAGAAGGTTGTCATATTTGTTAAGTTAAAGTTAGATCGGTGGAACAATGCCACCCCATAAGATTGAAACTGGGCATCAAGATGTGGTGCATGATATCGCCATGGATTACTATGGGAAGCGCCTAGCTACAGCCTCCTCTGATAACACAATAAAGATCATTGGCGTAAGTGGAAACTCACACCAGCAGCTTGCAACTTTGAGTGGACACCAGGGCCCAGTATGGCAAGTCGCATGGGCTCATCCCAAGTTTGGTTCCATGCTCGCATCCTGCAGCTACGACGGCCGGGTGATCATCTGGAAGGAAGGAAGCAAGCCTGATGAATGGGCACTGGTACACACCTTTGCTGAGCACAAGTCCTCCGTGAATTCCATCGCATGGGCGCCTCATGAGCTGGGTCTATGCTTGGCTTGTGGTTCATCAGATGGGAACATTTCAGTCTTCACTGCTCGTTCTGATGGAGGCTGGGACACCACACGTATTGATCAGGCGCATCCAGTCGGTGTGACCTCAGTTTCTTGGGCCCCAGCAATGGCACCGGGAGCTCTAATCAGTGCAGGATCTTCTGGTCAGTTTGAGTATGTTCAGAAACTCGCTTCTGGTGGCTGCGACAACACGGTGAAGGTGTGGAAGCTCAACAATGGGAGTTGGCGGATGGACTGTTTCCCTGCCTTACAGATGCACAAGGACTGGGTGAGAGATGTTGCGTGGGCGCCAAACCTGGGCCTTCCAAAGTCCACCATTGCCAGCGCCTCTCAGGATGGAACAGTTGTTATCTGGACAGCAGCAAAAGAAGGCGAGCAGTGGGAAGGCCAGGTGCTGTATGATTTCAGGACCCCTGTGTGGAGGCTGTCATGGTCACTGACTGGGAACATATTGGCGGTGTCTGATGGCAACAACAATGTGACCCTGTGGAAGGAAGCTGTCGATGGCGAATGGCAGCAAGTGACGACTGTTGAGCCATAATAGGTCCATAGAGGTCTCTAGAGTTGTTCCTCACCAATATTCCCTAAATAATTATATTTTTCGTGTAAGGTAAAGCTATGTCCCTCCCTGTGGAGCTGTTTGTGGTTCATACCTGTTGGGAAGGCATGACTGCGTTAGACATGGTTTCAGGCTCTGGCCGAAGTGAAAAATTGACTATGTGGATCATTCTGTTTCTCGATTCAGTGCCTTTTCTTTCCCATGTTTAATTCGTTAATTCACTCAGGTTGTTCATATATCACCTTCTGGATAACGGTTAATTGGATATACTTGATGCTTTCTGCATTGCTGATGTAAGCTTTGCACTTGTACGTGTACCCCAAGTTGAAACTGTGGCCAGACAGAAGATGAAGCCAGACATAATTTGGTCCACTGGTATCAACGAGGGGCTAAGGCCAAAGAAAGCCTCCTGCCGAGGCGTCTCTGTGCAGCCCAAAATCACTCGCTTTTCCTTCTATATCCTGTTGAAGTACTCGTCGTTTTCGTCACCCTTCTCTTTCAGAAAAAGCATAGCTTGTGTGGCCACCTAGTAGTCACAAAGTTCTGTTAATACTCCTACAGTGTTTTATTTGGTCCATCCAACATCGAGGGTTGATACATCTAGAACTAGAATCAGGCACCCAGAAACTTTTTCTTAAAATCGAATTGTTTCTACCACAAAAAGGAAAATATGTTCATGTTTTAGGACTGTATATGTTACAATCAACAGGGAGTCCTTTTCCTGCTCGTAGAAAGGGAGAAAAACAGAGTTTGTGTCCCTCTCAACGGGGATTCCAAGTTCTAGTACGACGGGTCCTAATTCAACGGCGCAGATCGGCCTCAAGATCACTGGATTAATCATAGCCCTACAAAATAACCGATCGCATTAATTATTTTGGCAAGATTTCAGGAGTGCGTTCTGTTCGTTCGCCTCTGAAACTACACCAACTGCGGCCGCACAAACGTCAGGCCTGGGAGAGGAGTTCGTGCTCCAAAAGATTCGCGCTTGGCCACTTTTTTGTACTCCACATCCACTCAGCTCCCTAGCGACCCCCCGCTTCGTGTGTTGTTTTCTTCTTCTTTTTCTCCCCGAAAAGGCTAGACGGCGGCTTCGAGAGCTCACTCGTCGCCGGCGGCCGGCGACGGAAGGTGCGGGTTTCAGTTCTATCTTTTTCTACCCCTACCTCTTCTGTTCCATAAGCGAGCGCTTTTGGTGCTCGTTGGATTGGTTATTCTTCGTCGCTGCGATTCTTGATTCTGGCGTTGGTTTAATCCGACGGCGCGACTAGGTTCATCTCTTCTTGGTTTCCACCAAGTTCGGCTCCTTTTAGTTTTAGGGCAGTATGATGCTCTTTTACTGGGGTTCTGTAAGGACTAAGCTTTGGTTTGATTATTCGTTTGGTTGGGTGCTTGGATGCTAGTAGTTCACTACTTATTTTTGGGGTCGATTGGAGAGGGGATCAGATAAGCTTTGCTCGTTTAAGAAATCTGACTGAGGTTTCACTAACGGTTCGATGACAAAAATCAACCCTTTTGTTCTGCTCAGTCTTAGTCTCATCAAGCTTTGTTTGAGCAGAACTGGCCACTGTAGGTTGTGTTAATGACAGGTACAACACTTTGCTAAGTTCACTAGGGATTAGAGTACAATTCGTCTGAAGGTTCGGACACCAGTGTCATGCTAATTTGGAAATTCTATCCTGCAAACATGACTTGACATGGAAGAACGGCATGCCTTTAGAAACAGGACGTAAATTGCCTAGTGTTATTGCAAACACATTGTATCGTTCTGACCAGGAATCCTGTTAACTGATTGGAGTTATATAGGATCAGATTATGTATAATAAACTAGCATTTCCCACTCAATGCCAGTGAATAGTTTAATGCAAAACAAGTACATCTACTGTTCCTGAGCCTGTCTGAATCAGATATGTGGATTGCTATCAAGCTTATTCCTAGAACCTGGTAGGAATTTATACTTGCTACAATTAGAACCACATGTTATACTCTAATAATGTTTGTTGGTACTTAATGCTGAATTTTCAGTGTGCTCTGAAACAGGATTTTTCCACCATTTTATTGACAAAGAAAGAAAAAAAGAAGGCTAATGGCGAGAAGCATTGATTCAGATTATATTGACTTCTCACATATGGGTGGATTTGACATGGGCATCGATTTTAACGGATTTGAGGAAAATGTGAAAAAGTTCATGGAGGTAGTAGTAGTTCCTTCTCATGACTTTGATGTTTAACATGTTTTTTTCGGTTTACACATATTTGGATATTCGAACGCAACATAAGATGTTCTTGATATGCTTTGTTACTAACTTTCCCCATTTATGGACAGCTCCCGATCAAGTATCTTGATTCGGCTCATGATAAGGCTGTCGAATTCATTGAAGATGTTCATGCAATATTTTATGGTCCCTTTACTGATCATGAGGTGCCAAATAACGATCAATCCAATTGCTATGTTATCACTGAATCTTCGCCAACATCAATTGAAAAGGAGCTAGTTGGACCAAACATTGAACCCTCAACTCCTGCATCCTTCATTACCATGGAGAACAGTTCTACTGGCTGTGATACTGATCAAACCGAATCATTTTCAACAAAAAGTACAGGTTTATCCTTGATGAATCATGTGTACCCAGAAAATAATTCATCTGAAGGAGCTCATATCGAATCAAATGATCAGTGTATTTTGCCTGAGAACATCTCAACAACTAGAATATATGGTACTAGTTTTTCTAATATACACTTTATTTCTCCTCATCTGCATCTTCTTGCCTAACTAATTATTGTTCTGTACTGTTTTCCCTCTTTGTTTCCCTTTCAGACAGCTCTGAGGAAGTCATTTTATGGAATCCAGTGACTTCTGTAAAACCACAGCGATCACATGGTTCGTGTCATCATGAGATCCTTGCAAACTTTTAATATCGACAATACTGTGTTTTTAAAACAGATTTGTAAAATCACACTTGATTCCATAGCCATATGCCCAGACCATTGGCTTATTCCGTCCATTATCGCCTTCCATCAATATTTTGATCTGTCTTTATATTTGTTTTAATTTTAATGAAAATTTTGTAATTGACCTGACAGAACTTACCACCATACCTCAAGATGATCATGCACTTCATGCTTTGGAAACAGAAGAGACAGAGCAAGTTGGATTCAACTGTTGTGGACATTCAGGCAAATACCTTGTAACCTCATTTTATCCTTATATCTATAAGATGGCAAAGGCACATCATTATTTTTTTTCAAGTTACTTACCGTGCCTTCATACCCTGGCAGATTCTTCTGTTTGTAGTGGAGTAATACCAGTAGAAAATTCTTGTGCAAATTATGAAGAGCAAATGGTATTACACAGTACAAACGACCCTGTTGGAGTAACAGTGCATGGTTTGCATCTTGTCACCTTTTAACTGTGACTGATAGTTCTGTTACCTCTCCCCTTGTATTTAGAATAAATTCAATGCAACGTAAATATTCTCAATCATATACCCTTGTATTAAATTGGCATGACAGCAATTTGTCCTACTTGGTGAAAAGTAATTAGATGTGGTACACAAACTGGTATGCTTTAGCGAACCACATGATGGCCCTCCTTGTTATAAAGGCTCATTTTTTCCCCACATTTGCAAGTTTTAGAGTTGATAGAAGTGGGTAAAACGTAAGCATACTGACTATTTGATCTTAAAAATCAAAATAATGGCTTAAAAAGTATATACATCTTTGACTGTTCACTTGAGAAAAAAAAATAGCAAGTGCTTTATAAGATATACAACTGGCTTATTTAAACATTTGTCCACTAGTCATAAATACACTAATCTGTTTTACATTTATTTTGATTAAAAAAATGATGTAAGTGTCCCTGCAGCTTCCACTACCATAACCCAAGATGATTATGTACCTCACACATTGCAAACGGAGCAACTTCATAGTATTTGATAATGGAGTTTGCCTGACATAATTGAGCAAAATAGTATAAATAATTTTATATAAGACATAAAACTTCTTCTATACTTAAGTAAAACTAGATGATGGTCTTGGGATACAATTGCTTAGATAGTATAATGAACCATAGGGGTAAATGCTGATATGCTAGGGATTATAGATTGGAATGGCTTAAATTGATTCCTCATGCTTGATTCCCTCCAAAGGGTGCCAACCGTGTGCCCCGATACAGGCCTTCGGTCTAACTGACTAACAAGCTATAGTCTTTCATTTCACATTTGACTTAACATCAAAGCTGTTACAACCGTGTTACTGCTATCAGGGCGTGTGGTTTATTAACAGCAGGACTACACACACTTTCCACCAATAATAGTTTCTTAAATAATGTTGTTCACACTACCCCTTTGGAGGCCTGCCATGTTTCCCTGGCCATTTATGTTAGGAAATACTATGACAGTGACTCCTGCACATAACAGCTTTCACCTTAATCAATTCTGATAATTTAACCATTTATGTTGGGAAATATGACAGTGACTCCTGCACATAACAGTGACCATTTATGTTTCTATTGGATCTTCTGCAGGAACTTGCATTTCACATGACTCGAGCACAAGTGTGTCCAGCTGTGCTGATGATCCAAGTATGTTGACTGATAACATGGTTAATTTTGTGGATGTAGACCTAAGGCATGGTCAGAAGCACATGAAAAATGACAAAATTGAGGTGTACCCAGTCCATCAACGAGAAAACGCATCATTTAAGGTACTGCAGTATTTTGAAATACTCTGGTGCTGTCAGTGTAGTGGAAAATGAATTACGGTGGGGAATTACATCATAATATTGTCCACCTTGCATAAATCTGGCTAGGAAGAGCCCTTCTTTTAGTTTGATGTTACTATTTCTGAAGCTTATTTCATAGATACGCTTGAAAATCTAAGCAAGTAATAATATTGTATTGCTGAACAAATGTCTCTGAAGATATAACCACTACTCGGTCACTGCAGAAAATGTTTTTGAGGAACCTGTCGAGGAAACTCCGGTGGTCAAAGAAGCAGGCAGATACGAATCAGGCCATGACATTTGGATCACAGGACGCAGAAAATCTTGGACGATATCAACTGGTTTCTTCATCGGATGATCTAGAGGATGGTTGGGAGGTCTTGTAAACCGCACATGTTTTGTTTCAGCTCTTATTTACAGACATATGAGATGTCGCATGTGCAGCACATCCATCGGCATAAATGTAAATTCTAGTTGAGGCTATGTGAAGCAGTTTAGATTATCTTTGAGACCTTAAATGCATGTAGACATGAAAATAAGGCATACGTACTATATATATGTAGTCCTCTTCTCACTGGTAGAAGTGGTGGCCAATTTTTTTTCCCCATAATGTGGAAAGCACACAAATTTTGGTAATGTTTACCAATTTGCCATACTGTGTAAAATGCATATAAAACTGAGGCCTTGTTTAGTTCGTGATTTTTTTTTTATTTTGCTACTGTATCACTTTCGTTTTTATTTGACAATTATTGTCTAATCATAGACTAATTATGCTCAAAAGATTCGTCTCGTAAATTACAGGTAAACTGTGCAATTAGTTATCCTTTTTATATATATTTAATGCTCCATGTATTTGCCGCAAGATTTGATGTGACGGAAAATCTTGAAAAATTTTGGGAACTAAACAAGGCCGGAGACTTGTGTCAATGCTGAGTTGCTGACTAATTCACTCATTTTCAATTTTTATTAGAATTTGTCGTACTAATATAGGCAGTCGTGTTCATGTTCATGCAGTCGTGTTGAACCGAACCAAAATAAACGCCCACCTCCTAAACGCTGACACGTCGGATCCGTGCAATACTCTACTACTACTCCAAGCGTCCAAAGCGGGACTTGACTTTGCCTTTCCTTTACCAGTTTACCCTACTCCGTACGTACTGAGGCCAACCACAATGTTTAGGCTAGTTTCCCATCCAAAAAATTTTCATCCATCCCATCGAATCTTTAGACACATGCATGAAATATTAAATGTACATAAAAATAAACTAATTACACAGTTTGCTTGAAAATTGCGAGACGAATCTTTTAAGCCTTGTTACTCCATGATTAGCCTTAAGTGCTACAGTAACCCACATGTGCTAATGATAGATTAATTATGCTTAATAGATTTGTCTTGCAGTTTCCTGACGAGCTATGTAATTTGTTTTTTTATTAGTTTCTAAAAACCTCTCCCGACATCCTTCCGACACATCCGATGTGACATCCAAAAAATTTTCATCCCCAATCTAAATAGGGCTAGAGAAAGTAGTCCATAGGGAATAAAATATCCTCTATCAGATGGAGGTAGTCCATATAGCAGTCTATAACAAAAGCTACCCCATAGCCCTATGGACTACCCATAAGCAATAAAGAAATGTTATTTTCTCTCTCCATGCTCTCTCTTGTGTCATGATACATGAGATGGTTAGAAAGAATAATTTTTAATCTCTAGTGGACCCTACCTTATGGACTACTTTATTGGCTGAACATTGTGAGCAAAAAATAATAACTATGGACTACTTATGTAGGCCTCATGTATATGGACTACTTGGTCCATATGCATTGAGGTTGCTCTGAGTATAGCAACTGGCGAGAGGGCCAAGAGGCCATACTGTGCACTGTAGTAGCTATGCCGGGCATGCAGCCGCAAGTGAAAGGTTTTCATAAAAAACGACGCGGTGAAAGAACATGATCAGAGAGAGGACAATTCCCAGTACTCATGGTGCACAAACAAATTAAAATTTTTTGAATATATATAATAGGACCATTTGCGAATTTTCCAGAAAAATTTGCTATGCAATGATACGTATATAGCTGCATACTCCGGCCTTGTTTAGTTTCCAATTTTTTTTTTCGGGATACTGTAGTACTTTCATTTATTTGTAGTAAATATTGTCTAATTATCGATAAATTAGGCTCAAAAGATTTATCTTGCGATTTACAAGCAAATTGTATAATTAGTTTTTGTTTTTAATATATTTAATGCTTTATACATGTGCCGCAAAATTCAATATAACGAGAAATCTTGAAAATTTTTTGGCTATGTTTAGTTCCCCACCAAAAATTTTTCCATCCATCCCATCGAATCTTTGGACACATACATGGAACATTAAATGTATATAAAAAATAAACTAATTACACAGTTCGGTTGAAAATCGCGAGACAAATCTTTTAAGCCTAGTTACTCCATGATTAGCCTTAAGTGCTACAGTAAATCGCATGTGCTAATGACAGATTAATTATGCTTAATAGATTTGTCTTGCAGTTTCCAGACGAGCTATGTAATTTATTTTTTTATTAGTTTCTAAAAACCTCTACCGACATCCTTCCGACAATATCCAATGTGACACCCAAAAAATTTTTATTTCCAATCTAAACAGGGCCTAAACAAAGACGGTAGCAAGAGGCCATACAGTACTGTGCACTGTAGCTAGTGCACACATGTGATTGACCATGACGGTTACATGCAAAGTCCACTTGTTTGGTTACGCTTTTACTACGCGTGTGCATGCAGCCAGGCCGAGGACAGAAATTGATGGTTCCTACATCTACCGCGCATTCAACTCTGCGCAACTCCTGCGCTCCCAGGTGCACGCCACCGGCCGTTTCCGACGGGACAGGGACATGTAATTTTTTTTTGGCAAAATGAACATTTCATTTGTATTTAATAAATATTATTTAATTATAAACTAATCAATTTTAAAATTTTATTTCATAAATTATAAAAAATTATGTAATTATTTATTTATATTTAATATTATATATATATATATCGTGAGATTTGATGTGACGAAACTTTTTTAAAAAGAAATTACATTTTTTTTCTAAAAAAATACATGCCCTACGGCATCATTCCACGTCCCCATGATGTGACATGCCTTGACTTGATCTTGACCACTGACCTGACCTCGTCCTCCCCCCACCCAGACTGTGAGGCCTTGTTTTCTTAAAAAATCAATTTTTTTTTGAGATTTCTTACCGTATCAAATTTTACGGCATATGTATAAAATATTAAATATATATAAAAATAAAAACTAATTACATATTTTACCCGTAAATCGTGAGATAAATTTTTTAAACCTAGTTACTCTATGATTGGACAATGTTTATCAAATAAAAGCTAAAATGCTATAGTGTCAAAATCCAAAAAAAAATTGATCTAAACAAAGCCTGAAGTAATGATATTTTTTTCTTCTAATAAGGCCTTGTTTAGTTCATCCAAAAATCAAAAACTTTTTCAAGATTCCCCGTCACATAGAATCTTGCGGCACATGCATGAAACATTAAATATAGATAAAAATAAAAACTAATTGTATAATTTGTCTGTAAATCGCGAGACGAATCGATTAAGCCTAGTTACTTCATAATTAAATAATATTTGTCAAATAAAAACAAAATTGCTTTAATATCAAAATCCAAAAGCTTTTTCGATCTAAACAAGACCTAATTTAACATCAGTAAAAGAATCGACATACTGGATGAGTAGTTGACCTATTATGCCAGAGACAAATGCTGCCGCCACTAACCGTAAATTGGTCTAGCTGCACTCAACTACGGAGTATACAACACACACAACTACTACTGCTTACAGTAAGCAGCAGTCCTCACTAGCCAGTTGAGCAAAGCAGTTAACACGGTGGACACAAGTATTGGCCTTAAACGGACATGTAGCCTTGCTAATAAAGGAAATTGCAGCTTCACTATTCTTCAAAGTTTTCAGGTAGAGGGAGTACCCTAAAAATTTCCAGAGCTATCCTTGTGGAATAGTACTCGTTGACAGGTGCATGCGTGCACGTTCTGACGCACGCATGTAGGATCTTTCAGGCCTCGCCCTTTTAGGCCGAGGATCTCCAACAGTTTGCTAAAACACTTGCTATCTCATAAATTTTGGCAAATCAACGATAAAAACTCTCTCCAACAGTTTGCTAAACATGTTTGCTAAAAACCTAGACTTGCTATCCTACTCATCCGCGCGCACTTCTACACGCGCGGACTCGCCGCGTATCTCATCCGCGCGCGGTTCGTTGCTGCAGAGCTGCTGCCGTGCTTGCTGCTGCCCTGCTGCTGCTGGCGTGCTGCTGCTGCCTGCTGCTGAGCTGCTGGCGTGCTGCTGCTGCCTGCTGCTGAGCTGCTGGCGTGCTGCTGCTGCCTGCTGCTGAGCTGCTGGCGTGCTGCTGCCCTGCTGAGCTGCATGCTGCTGCTGCCTGCTGCTGTGCTGCTGCTGCCCTGCTGAGCTGCGTGCTGCTGCTGCTGAGCTGCTGGCGTGCTGCTGTCTTCTTTAGTTTCAAAAATTTTCAAGATTTTCCATCATATCGAATTTTACGTCTCATGTATGATGCATCAAATATACATGAAAACAAAAACTAATTGCACAGTTTATATGTAAATCGCGAGACGAATCTTTTAAGTCCAGTTACTTTATAATTGGACAATGTTTGTCAAATAAAAACGAAAGTGCTACAGTGTCAAAATCTAAAAAAATTTGCGAACTGAACAAAGTGAAAGAGTGTCCAAAGTGTTCGAAAGCTAAATAAAATCTGCTGCCGCACGGAGGCGACGTCTAGACGTCAGGCACGGGCCACAGATAGATGGGTGTTGGTAGTTGGGGTGTGGGCCTTCTTTTCTTTTAATTTGGCAAGTCTAAATGGCAAACTATTGGAGATAGTCATTTTTTTCACTTGCCAAATCTTTTACCAAGTTATCAAAACTTAAAATATGGCAAATAAATTTTAGCAAACTGTTGGAGATGCTCGTTCCTTAAAAATTTTGCAAAATTTTTTCAGATTTTCCGTCACATCGAATTTTTAGACGTATGCATGAAGTATTAAATATAGATAAAAATAAAAACTAATTACACAGTTTGGTCGGAAATTACTAGACGAATCTTTTAAGCCTAGTTAGTCTATAATTGGACAATATTTGTCAAATACAAACGAAAGTGCTACTATTCATATTTTGCAAAAAAATTTGAAAGTAAACACGGCCTTACTGTCCCAATTTCAAGTTTTCACCTGCATAGAAGTTGGCCATGGACGGGCCACGGTTACGAGCGCAGCAAGCAAAGCGAGCAGGCGAGCGCCGCGACCCTGTCTCCTTCTCCCCAGCTCAGTCGCCCAAAGCATAAATTCCCCAGCTCCAGCTCAACAGCCGCCCACTCGCCCTCCCATGGCGAGCCATCTCCTTCTCCCTCTTCTCTGTCTCGCATAAAAAAGTTCTCCCGTACCAACAAAATGTCTATTGGAAGCAACGAGCTCATAACACATGGTTAACTAAGGGGGATCGGAATACTGGTTTTTTCCATGCCTTCGCCTCTAAAAGGAAAAGGAAGAATTATGTCAAGAAGCTAAGGAATGAAGCTGGAGATGTGATAATAGGGGATCAACTAAAGAGTTTTATTGCTAATCAATATCAACAGTTGTTTCTCTCAGCTGTAGGTGCCCATTTTGATGAGGTACTGGATTGTGTTGATCGTAGAGTCACACGAGAAATGAATAAAGACTTATTGCTGCCTTTTACAGGAGATGAAATTTGGAATGCCCTTGACAACATAGGTGATTTAAAAGCTCCCGGTGCCGATGGTATTCCCTCTATTTTCTATAAGAAATTTTGGTCTGTGGTTGGGGACCAAGTGAAAAAAGAAGTGCTTGCTGTTCTTAATGGGGGACCAATTCCAGAAGGCTGGAATGATACTATCATTGTGCTGATCCCAAAAACTAATACACCGCAAATGCTTAAGGATCTTCGACCTATTAGTTTGTGCAATGTGCTTTATAAGCTTATATCAAAGGTTCTAGCAAATAGATTAAAGAAGATCCTGCCCAATATTATATCCAACTCTCAAAGTGCCTTTGTCCCAGGCAGATTAATCACAGATAATGTTTTGCTGGCTTATGAAATAGTGCATCATTTAAAATCTATAAAGAAGGGTGCTGGGGGTCTCGCTGCCATCAAGTTAGACATGAGCAAAGCTTATGATAGAGTAGAATGGAGCTTCTTGGAGAATATGATGAGGAAAATGGGATTCGATGAGAAATGGGTTCAACTTATTATGAAATGTGTTACTACAGTCACTTATAAAATTAAAGTAAATGATTCTTACACTCAAAAAATATTCCCTCAAAGGGGATTAAGACAAGGTGACCCCCTCTCACCTTATTTGTTTATTATTTGTGCAGAAGGACTATCAGCTATGTTACAGAAAGCAGAACAAAAGGGAAAGATTGAAGGTATTAAGATATGTCGGGGTGCACCTAAAGTTAATCACTTGTTTTTCGCTGATGACTCCTTGATTCTAATGAGGGCGAGGGCAAGTGATGCACTGGAACTCAGACGTATACTGGACGTTTATGAAAAGGCTTCTGGACAGGTTATTAATAAAGAAAAATCATCAATGATGTTCAGTCCTAATACTGGACAACATGATAGGAGCCTTATGAGATCAAATCTATCAATCACCGATGAAGCTAGCACTGAAAAATATTTGGGGTTACCTGTCAACATTGGGAAATCAAGGAAAAAACCTTTTGAATACATAAAAAGGAAGATATGGAGCAGAATCCAAGGCTGGCAAGAGAAACTTCTTTCAAAAGCTGGGAAGGAAATTCTTATCAAAGCTGTGGCGCAGTCCATCCCAACTTATGCCATGTCTTGTTTTGATCTGACTAAAGGTTTATGCGATGAATTGAGTAGTATCATTGGGAGGTACTGGTGGAGCCAGCAGGATAAAGCAAATAAAATACATTGGATTAGTTGGGAAAAATTAACCCAATCAAAGGAAAAGGGGGGTCTTGGTTTTAGGGACCTCCATTTATTCAACTTGGCTATGCTTAGTCGACAAGCATGGAGACTGCTTACTAATCCAGACTCATTATGTGGACAGGTACTAAAGGCAAGATATTTTCCACATTCTGATATTCTCCATTGTTCACCTAGACCTCGTATATCATACACATGGAGAAGTATTCTAAAAGGGGTTGCTTTGTTGAAAGAGGGGATTATTTGGCGAATTGGTAATGGTAAAAATGTGAAAATTTGGGAGCACCCATGGATACCAAAGGGCATCACAAGGAAACCAATTACACCACGGGGAGCTTCTTTATTGACTAGAGTGAATGAGCTTATTAACCCAGTGACAGGTGAATGGGACGAACAACTTGTCAATGATTTATTTTGGCCACAAGATGCAGAGGAAATACTCCAAATTCCAATTGATGAGCATATGGAGGATTGGCTAGCATGGCATTTTGATGCTACAGGACTATTTTCAGTAAAATCAGCCTATAAACTTGCTGTATCAATTAGAGATGCTGACAGAGGTGACGATGCATCATCGTCAAAGAATGAAGTAGGTGAAGAGGGTCATTTTAATTGGATTAAAATATGACAGCTTAAAGTCCCCAATAAAATTAAGATGTTCATATGGAGACTAGCCCATAACAGTCTACCAGTAAAGATTAATTTGGCAAGACGTGGGGTACTACTTGATACTATCTGCCCAATGTGCAAAAGACTAGATGAGGATTGTGGACACCTGTTCTTCAAATGTAAGTATGTAAAGAAGTGTTGGCGCCTCATGAATCTGGAGGGTGCTAGAGTAGAGTTAATGAAATGTCAGTCAGGGAAGGAAACTATACAGAAATTATGGGAACTGGATAAGACCATACATTTACATGTCATTGTCTTATTATGGAGATGGTGGTCAGCTAGGAACAAAGTTAATGATGGAGGGAGAATGCAGAGTGAGGCAGAAATTCAAAGTTCGGTCACCTTTTTCTTGATGGAATTTGAAAAATTGAATGCTGATGGAAAGAAAATTCACCCCATGATCACTCGCTCATGGAAACCTCCTCCTGATGGTTTCTATAAGATCAACACTGATGGATCATATAATCTTCATAGCAGGTCTGGAGGATGGGGCTTTGTGATAAGAGATACAAATGGTGACGTATGCTGGGCAGGGGCTGGTAATATCACCCGGGCAGCATCTGCTTTGCAAGCCGAAGCAATTGCGGCATTTAAGGCAATTCAACAGGCTGTTCATCTTGGGATGACACATATTATTCTAGAGATGGATGCCTCGGTACTGGCTTCAACTCTTACCTCAACAAGATTTGACAGAAGCGTTGTGGGGTGTTTAGTACGTAAGATTTAAGATCTCATGCAAATTGAGTTTTCGTCTTGTAATGTTGTTAGCTACAATAGACTTTGTAATAAGGTTGCTGATTGCTTAGCAACCTATGGAGCATGTTTTTTGGCCTCTCGCTCTGATGTGTATTGGTGCCAAGCCCCAGAGTTTGTAACAGAACTTATTAATGACGATTTGCCTGGATGTCATAACTAATGCAGTTGTGTTTCCTTATATAAAAAAAAAAGATCCAGCTAACTTGAACACCCACTCGCCCCCGCCACCCCCGCCCACCCACACACCGCGCCGGCCATGGCGAGCCGTCTCCACCTCCATCTCCTAATCCCTCTTCTCTGTTTCGTGGCCGCGTCCACTGCCTACCACGCCGACCTTGAGCACCCGGTTGCCGGCAGCGACGCGGGCTTCCGCGCCGAGCTTCACCATCCATACGCCGGCAGCTCGCTACCCGTCCACGACATGTGGCGCCGGTCCGCCCGTGCAAGCAAGGCTCGGGTGGCGAGGCTCGAGGCTCGTCTCACGGGCGACATGTCCGTGCCCCTAGCTCGCATCAGCGACGAGGGGTACACGGTTACGATCGGCATCGGCACGCCGCCGCAGCTGCACACCCTCATCGCCGACACCGCCAGCGATCTCACCTGGACGCAGTGCAACCTCTTCAACGACACCGCGAAGCAGGTAGAGCCTCTCTTCGACCCCGCCAAGTCGTCGTCTTTTGCCTTCGTTACCTGCAGTAGTAAGCTATGCACGGAGGACAACCCCGGCACCAAGAGGTGCTCCAACAAGACGTGCCGGTACGTTTACCCGTACGTCAGCGTGGAGGCGGCCGGTGTCCTCGCCTATGAATCATTCACCCTTAGCGACAACAACCAACACATTTGCATGAGCTTTGGCTTCGGTTGCGGTGCGCTCACCGACGGCAACCTTCTCGGTGCCTCCGGCATCTTGGGGATGAGTCCAGCGATCCTGTCAATGGTGTCGCAGCTGGCGATACCCAAGTTTTCCTATTGTCTCACGCCTTACACCGACCGCAAGAGCAGTCCCCTCTTCTTCGGTGCATGGGCTGATCTGGGAAGATACAAGACGACGGGGCCGATTCAAAGTGTGCCTATCTTGAGGGATCCACAGAATCCTTGACATTCTACTACTACGTCCCTTTGGTCGGCCTGTCCCTCGGGACCAGGCGGCTGGACGTGCCGGCGGCTACATTTGCGCTCAAGCAAGGGGGAACTGTGGTGGACTTAGGTTGCACCGTCGGCCAACTCGCGGAGCCGGCGTTCACAGCGTTGAAGGAGGCAGTCCTCCACACACTTAACCTCCCTTTGACGAACAGAACCGTGAAGGACTACAAGGTGTGCTTCGCGCTGCCGAGCGGGGTGGCGATGGGCGCCGTGCAAACTCCGCCGCTGGTTCTGTACTTCGACGGGGGCGCAGACATGGTGCTCCCAAGAGACAACTATTTCCAGGAGCCGACGGCCGGGCTGATGTGCCTGGCGTTGGTCCCCGGTGGGGGTATGTCCATCATCGGCAACGTTCAGCAGCAGAATTTCCACTTGCTCTTTGATGTCCACGACAGCAAGTTCTTATTTGCACCCACGATTTGTGATGACATCTAGACATACGGCAGGCGATTATTAGGTGGATTTGGGAAGGATCGTCGTGCAGATCAAGGACTTAGTTCAGTCCTCTTGTTGTGCTGGGGCCTGGGGCGCTCCCTCCGTGTGTGTGCGTGCGCGCTTGTTCTGTTGGAGTATTTCTCTTCCTTTGCTGTGTTCGTTCCTTTTGTTTGGATCAACCTGTGCTTGTTCTGCGGCTTAGCCAACCGCCTATCCTGACTGTTGTAGTGTAATGACTAGCAATCACAAGTTAATCAATGTTGTTTTGTGGAATCCTGATTGTTGTAGTGTAATGGCTAGCAATCACAAGTTAATCAATGTTGTTTTGTGGAATGTTGTTGGCTAGCAATCACAAGTTAACCAATGTTGTTTTGTGGAATGTTGGTGGCCTCGGTGATCCACCAATTGTAATCATTTCCTGGATGTTTCATTATACGGCATATGGAGTATGAAGAGCTGTTAGATAATGGTTCTGACATGCATGTCCTTCAGTTCCTGTCAATTTTAATGTTAGATTTAAGGATGAGGTCCAACTGTATTACATGGTTTCAATTTAAAGCATCCTTGCTGATGCTGCTGTATTACTCTCTGGTTGCAAGTGAGTAGAAAAATAGATAAATTAGTTGCCACTTTCTCTGCTGTATTACGCGGTTTGCATCAGAGTATTTAGCTGCAAATAACAGCAACCTTCTGTTGCTTGGAGACTCGTACTAATTTTTTGGACTGCAATCTCCTTAGGAATTTCTAAAATATTTGTGATTTCGTCATACTATAAAATTATTCCTTGATCAAATTGAATATGCTGTTTCAGGTCTATGTTGTGGTGGAAGTTAATTTATGTAGTTAAAGCCATGGTAGAGGCCTGAGCCCTGAGGGAACTTGTTTGGGTGACCTCAGACAGAGAGAAAGGGTTGCTGAGTTTCACCATGTTGTTAACTTGAGTTTCATTTATTTATCACACAAGGTGGTGTTTGTCACTATCTTCTCTGCATAACCTTTCCATTTGCTTCTTTATGCAATAGAACATTACCTTGTCTGCCTGTTCTTAGCTTGCGTCGTATTTTGATTGTTCTTAGTTATTTCTCTTCTTGGATCAATAAAAAATGATACATACTGTTTTCTCATAAAAATGTGGAAACAACAAAAAACTGAATAAAAACTAATTAAATCAATTTAAAAATCACCTCACTGAAAAAAATGAAAACGAGCAACAGATCATTCAGATTTGTGTTGCTTGCTTAAAACTCACTAGGAAAACTAGAACGAAATCATAGCGTCTGAAATTAGACATATTTTGTGGCAGGTTTAATGAAACCAAATTAATGTTGTGAATATTGGCGCTAGATCAGTTTTTTAGGTTTAACTCATGGTAGAACTAAAGTGACCTATATGTCAAGAATATTCATATTTTGTTTGTTTTGCAGTAATACAGAGGAAGTAACGTCTTTGCTGATTGATTTTTTATAGCCTTATAAACACAGCATACGTGATATTTGTTGACTGATAATTTAGGTACAGATTAATTATTTAAATTAATATGGTACAGATTAATTATTTAAATTAATATGGTTGTATGTGGAATATATTAACCATACAAGATAGATACTTATATAATGCATTTCTACTAAGTAAGCGAGTTAAAGAGCATGTTATACGTTAGAGAGTAGAAACATAGCATGGCGATCTATATATAGAATCAATTTTCATCTCCAACCATATGAATTTGAGATAGACCTACATATGAATTTGGGAAAGTTGCGGAATATCAAATTCTAAGTTAAATAGCCTAATCCATTAAATAAATTTCAATTCCACCAAAATGAGTGGACAAAAACAACCCCTAAATGAAATGAAAACTAAGACAGAGAACAGACAGAAAGCATGTAAGACAATTATTTAATATTTTAACAAAAAAAACAGGATACATGGAAGCATAATTTATTTATAGCAAAAATGCATGATACATCTCAACGTACGATATTTAATTTGACTCCGGAGTTATCTTAGCATAGCGCGCGTTTGCATGCAAAATGCTAAATATATGATCTAGAGTGCAATTAGGCCCCTTGCAATGGCGGATGGCGCCTCCTGCAGACAGCCCCACACTCGTCATGTGTCAAGTAGCAATCGTTGGGCTTCTCGGAGATCTCGCAGCAGAAGCAAGTACCATTAGGTTGGAATTTGTCACATTTGTACTCCAAGCACACCATCATAAGCTCGTCGCTCTCTCTCTCTCAACTTCTAATGCCGACGTAGAGTTATCTGCAATGAACCTCCTCCTGCCATCGAATAGCTCATGAGGACGACCTGCAGAATTTGATTATATTTCCGTGCTCATCATTTTATCCATAACTATATATAATACTCACTCTGATCAATAACTATATATATTCAACAATTCTAAGTATATGACATATTTATGTATAGGAACGAATACTTACACTGTGCATGCATTGCTAGGGATCCGAAAAGAATAGCGCCCAAGAACATGGTCGCCATCATGCTGTTCCGCCTCATCATGGAGATCAGATCAGGCTCAGAATATATGGAGTACTTTTTTTGACATGAGAATACATGGACTTGAGCGAGAACACTATATAGAGGTTGGACGTGATGTATGCACGGCACTAATTGATTTTTTTTTCCTTGAAACTCGGCATTGATTACTCCTAAATATCAGCGATTCACACTTTCACAGCTATACTAGCATACTGCCATATTGTGTTTGAATATATGTTTTCCAATTTCATTTATTTCCGTTTCCTCAGTGCTGCATGTCCGCATGCATAGTCTTTGCCGCACTAGGAGCTATCTCTCGAGGATTTTACATTTACCGTGTGTTACAAACTTACAATCCATATATTTTTTGAACTATTAAAGTTTTTTTTATGTATGTAACAAACAGACGTGTCAATTAACACTGTATATAAAGTAACTCAAAAATAATAACCTGCAGCAAAACCATTCGTGATTCGACTAATGATACACAAAATGGCATCATGATTTGAGAATTTTATCACGTGACTGGTTAATTAATTTTGAAAAGGAGGTCATTAACAATATAGCATGCACCAACAAATTTTAAAATTTGAATTGTTAGCTAATTGCATACTACCTGTGTTCTAAATTATAATATGTAATATTACTAGACATAACTATGAATCTAAAAAAATCAAAATGTCTTATAATTTGGAATGGAGAAAATATATTTGTCTAGTAATATTATTGATTAGGAGATCATGATACGGAAATGATACTAGTATTTGATTCAGAGTTGGAAGTATTGTTTCAAATGATCATGATTTTGTTGCAAAATAGGAGTAGTGATGCACAAAACAAGATAATGATTGGAGAATTATTGCATGATGATTTGTTAATTAATTTCTAAAAAAAGGAGGTGATTAACAATATAGCATGAACCAGAAAATATCAAACTTTGAATTGTTAGCTAATTATATATACTCCTATATATGCCTAGTAATATTATTAATTAGGACACTATGGCACCGACATGATACTACTATTTGATTCAAATTTGGGAATATTGTTTCAAACAAGCATAATTTTCTTGGGAATAAATATATGGTCCAAGATAAATCAACCCGTAATGGCAAGTTTCTGATACCGTGCCAAGTTAAATCAAGCGAGATTTAGTACATGATGAAAGAAGGTGATTGAGGGCCTATTTGGATCACGGCTTGATTATTATAATCAGGACTATGCATATAATTATTTATTATAATCGAGATATAGATTATAATAATTAGAGTGTTTGGCTCAATGGATTAAGATGATTGATTATGGTTGGTTAAAGAGAAATTTTTATTTTATCCTTTATAGTTTGGCAAGTTGAATAATTAATTAGAGACAAGTTAAAGGGCCTAGCGGTTGGAGGGCCCGACAGCAGTGACCGTGCGCCATGGCTGACGTGGATCCAGCGCAAGGAGGCATGTCCCACATCCTCTCTCCTCTCTCAAATCCAAGGCAGATCCGTCCCTCACCCTGCCTCCCTTATAGATCAGTGACAACTGTCGACGAAATATGGTCGGCAGTCTACCTAGGGTATGTCCAAGATAGTAGATTGTCGGTAGACAGGTGCGCAAACTACGAACTAGATGGTAATGCAAGACACAGACAAAGATTTTATCCAAGTTCAACCACCGTGAGGGCGTAATACCTACGTCATACGTCTGATTGTATTGATGATGAATTGAGTTGATGGGGTCCCCTGCCCCACCTTATATAGTCCAGAGGGCAAGGTTACAAATATGAAAACTAATCCTAGTCGGTTATAATTGTAGTAGATAGTTGGATACCAATTTCGATCCTATCCGACAATGACTTTGCTTGATCTCCACATCTGGCACCTTCTTTACGCAGAACTCCAAGCAGATTGATCAAGCCACGAATCATCTTGTAATGGGCCAATCCTTTCAACCCAATTCTAGTTGTAAGGGTATAGAAGTTTATAGCCCCAAAACGATGGTAACAGGGGTCTGTAGCGATCTCCTCTAGCAGTGGCGGTGAACGCGGATCGAGATCTGGTGATGGCAAGCTGGCCTCCTCCACTTCTGGCCATGGCGGGCGACATCCAAGAGGTGCAAGAGAGTCCGGATCTGGTGGGCTTGCGCGGGGGGAGGCCTCAACCGACGGCCTCACACGCGTTGGGACCGGATCTGGCGGTGGCATGCGTGGGGATCCTCGGGTGGGTTGTAAGCGGGCTTTGGTGGGCTTGTGACGGGCTGCGAGTCACCGACTCGCCGGTGAGCTCGCTAGGGAGTTTTTTATTTTTCTAAAATCATTTACGCAAACAGACAAAAGTGCACACCTCGTTTAATAAGTGTTACTCGAGGTGATTATCTTAATATACACCTCCGTTAAGGGATTAATCGAGGTGGGCAAAGCATCCACCTCCGTAGGTTTCTCTTAAGGGTGACCTTTGGATGGAGGCAGTTACTTTGCCCGCCTCCATTAATCGAAAGCGACCGCTTCCAATAATAATAATGTAGTAGTGGCTCTAATGCCACCCTCTATCATCCCCACCACCTGGCTAGACTACCTCCCTCGAGCCCCTTATCTTCTAAGAGCATCTCCAACAGTTATGCAATTGGAATTTGCCATTTGTTGGAATTTGCCAAGTCCCTAAATATTTTCCAGATAATAAAATGACCAATCAATCACCGTGATCACCTCTCTAGTCTACGGATCTTTTATGCAGAAACCACGTGGATAAAAAACTTCAAAAAGCAAAGGCAGCCCAGCTCTTGCTCGTGATTGGGGCGACCTGGTGGTCAGGCCACCAGGGCGTTAGGCTTGTGCTTGCGCGTTTGTTGTGACGACGGCGGCGACCAGGCGACAGCGACCTAACGCATCTGCACGGCAGGGCAGCGACTGCCGGCAGTGTGGCTGTGCATCCAGACTGCAGGCCCATCTTGCGCGTGCGTGCTTGCAGAAGCAGCAGCGACTGGGCGCGGCGGGCATCAGCATGGCCTCCTCGGTCACGAGCAGCCGCATGTGAGGCGGGCGTCAAGTGGTGGTGGCGTTGCGAGGTGGGTGTGCGGCGAGATGGATTGGCGAGTCGGCGTCGAGCCTGTGCGGGCACGCTTGAGCCCGGTGTCCTCCACGCATGTGTGCTTGCAGCAGTATCGACCGGGCATGGCAGTCGGCATATCTGCGAGCCGAGGCAGGTCGCAAGCGATTAGATTTGAATGAATAGATGATATTTGTTGACAGATTTCCTTGATCAATCTAAATGAAATGAAACTAAGACAGAGAACACGCAGAAAGCATGTGAGACAATTATTTATATTTCAACAAAAAATAAAGAAAACGTAATTTATTTACAGCAAAAATGCATGACACATCTCAACGTCCATATTTAATTTGACTCTGATCCGGACTAATCTTAACATAGCACGCATTTGCATCCAAAATGCTAAATGATCTAAGTACAATTGGGCCCCTTGCAATATCTGCAGTTCGCCACACACTCGTGATGTGTCAAGAAGCAGCCGTTGGTAAAGTTGACCTCGCAGCAGAAGCAAGTACCATTAGGTTGGAATTTATCGCACTTGTACTCCAAGCACACCATCAAAAGCTCGTCGTTCTTTTTCTCAACGTCTAATGGCGATGTAGAGTTATTGGCAATGGTGTCAACAGACCTCCTCCTGGCATCCAATAGCTCATGAGGACGACCTGCAAAATTTGATTTAATTACATGGTTATCATATCATTTTATAAATATATAGAGCTATATATATAATATTCACCTTGATCAAGTAAAACTATATATATTCAACAATCCAAATATGAGATATAGGAACGAATACTTACACTGTGCTTGCATTGCTAGGGATCCGAAAAGAATAGCGCCCAAGAACATGGTCGCCATCATGCCGTTGTTCCGCTTCATCACGGTCAAGGGAGGGAGATCAAGACCGGGCGCAGAATGTACGGACTTGAGCGACCAGGAGAACATTATATAGAGGTTGGACGTGCTGCATGCACGGCACTAATTGATTTGTTTTAAGAAAGAATGGGCACTAATTGATTATTCCTAAATATCAGCGATTCGCACTTTCACAGCTACTAGCATACTGCCATATATATATTGTGTTTGAATGTTTTCTAATTTCATTTCCGTTTCCTGATCAGTGCTGCATGTCCGCATGCATAGTCTTCGTCGCGCTAGGAGCAAGCTCTCGAGAATTTTACATTTGCCAGTCGGAAAAAAAAAGGAGGATTTTACATTTACCGTGTGTTACAATTCATATATTTTTTGAACTATTAAAGTTTTATTTTTATGCATGTAATTGTTGGTCGCTGCATTCGGCTATAGGTTGGGTGGATTCAGAAAACTCATGTGGGGAAGTACAATTCTATCCTTTTAACTTAGTTTAGATCTAGTTCTTGGCCCACTAATTTTTAGTTTCGGGCCACGACTTAAGTTCCACCGAATTAGTTCTTTTTAATTTTTAACCATTCGATCTAATCGAATGAAAGGTTCTTATTATTCCTAAGTGCTGTAAAATTTCTCTATAAGTAATTCAAAAGAATAACCTACAACCGAACTATTCGTGATTCGAGTAATGATACACAAAACAAGATCATGATTTGAGAATTAACGTGTGGCTAATTAATTCTGAAAAAAAATAATTAAGGTCATTAACAATACAACATGCACCAGCAAATATTCAACTTTGAGTTAGCTAATTATATAATCTACGCCTAGTAATTTTATTAATTAGGCGGAAAGGATACTAGTATTTGATTCAAGTTTGAGTATTAGGAAGGCCAAGTCTAAACTACCGCAGTTCCAGCTAGGGTTGAAAGTGGTATGGATAATCCTCTGCTGCGATCTATTTTGAATCCGAATTTAAAGGATATGAATAAATATTTTTAATATCCATGCGGATATGGATAATTCAAATCCTATTATAGGCGGATGCGGTGTAGGATATGGGATTGGTAAAATCTGACGGATATGGATTATCTGATAATTGAACATGGATTATCCGACCCTTATAATAGGATATCCGAATATTTCAAGGAGCACAAGTGAAAAGAATATAAGTCAGTCTAACCCATGACACAAGCATTATTATATTATAGCCCACAACAAAGCTCGTCTAATGAAAGAATTCTACCAAAGTGAAGGACTAGTACAAGGCAAAAGAGTGAAGACAAAGTTTTCTCTAATTAAGAATATTTACTTATTTCACATATTTTTTCTACTCTTAAATTCAAACGGCTAAGGCCTTGTTTAGATACACCCAAAAACCCAAAATTTTACAAGATTCTCCGTCACATCAAATCTTGCGGCACATGCATGAAGTATTAAATATAGATAAAAAGAATAACTAATTGTACAGTTTATCTGTAAATCACAAGACGAAACTTTCAAGCCTAGTTACTCCATAATTGGACAATGTTTGTCAAATAAAAACAAAAATGCTACAGTGTCAAAATCCAAATCCTTTTTGCATCTAAACAAGGCCTAACTTGTATTAAATTTTTGAGATCTTAAATTGAAGTGGTGGATTGATGGTGATTATTTTGTGTTGCACAACTGTTTTACGACTTTGGTTAATGAATTGTTTCTCATCATAAAAAATAACACGTAAGCACATATTATCCGACTTTAAAAAGTCCGCTTCCGCTCCAATACCAGTCTGAATCCGTACCATTTCCGACATCCTAAAAATTCCATATTCGTATCTGAGTCCGGATGATATCTGATCCGCTCCGAATCCGATCAAGAAAAAAGATTAGAATATAGAAAAGCTATTATCCGCTCCGATCCGATCCGTTTTCATCCTAGTTCCAGCAAACCAGCTGCCAGGGCCACTCCGATCTGGTCAGACCAGGCACCCCACCCATCCTTGCGTGTTGAAATGGCAGGCACCCAGCCTCACTCGAGTCGGCTGTGTCCAGATTAAAAAAAAAGAAAAGAAAAAACCTCCTCTCTCTCATGTCCCGACCTTAGCAGCCGGGATACGGGAACATGGGCACGTTCCCCGTTCCGGAAACTTCGTCCCGAAACGTGGAACGGGAACATCATGGAACATCGTTCCCAAATGCGGTGGAACACGAATCATATATAGGATCAATCATAGGAACGTCAGTCCCAAGCGACTATGGAACTTCGTGGTGTGTGTGCATACTGCGCCGTGCCCGTCCGTGAGCGGTCGGCGAAAAATCTAGATGGTGATTGACTCATTGGCCTAGACCTGCAATGAGCCTTAAGGTTGGAGTTGGACAGCCCTAAATGAAACAAAAATACAATAGTAAATTATATCACGCTAGGAATCGAACTTATTTGGTTCAAAACAACACGTAAAACTACCTGAGCCAACCACTACGTCCCAAACACGTTTCTTTAGAAAGTGGAACGCGTTCCGCAACTTAAAGGAACGAGACGAAGCTATATACCCCCTACGTTCCCCCTACGTTCCATAGTTTATGAGAATATCGTACCGCGTACCACGTTCCCGTACCACGTACCTTATGTTCCGGGAACTTGGCTCCTAAGGTCCCGACGCACGACGCTGATCCCTCCACACCACGGCTGGCGTCGGCAGCTCCGACAGGCGACAACCTAGCGCCCCCTCACCTCCAGGATCCCGGCGCCCCTTCCCACCACGACCTGTGGCAGCAGCTCTGGCATCCTGACGTCTCCTCTCCCACCACGGCTCATGGCGGTACCCCTCCATGGCCCGGGCAGCAGAGCTGTGCCCCCCTCCTCACCCCGTGGTGCTGGCGGCATCCAAACCACTTGTGATGGGGCTTCCCTACCAACAGCGAGAGTCCGAGCTCAGGAAGGCCGGCAGGTTCTCCGCTAGTAGTAAAACCTAGCTAGATTTTAAGTTCAACTCATGGTAGAAAGAAATCAACCTAGCATATTTTATTTTGTGGGAGGAATAAAGAGGAAGAAAGCTCCCTTTCCACTTTGTCCTCTTCAGGTGCTCACCAGTTTGAACTGTATTGTTCCAAATCATCACACAAAAGATTATTTTCAGAGGTAAGCTAGTGTCCCAAATATATTTCATTCGTTCAGCAACCACCATCAAAATGTCATCATTCTATACATATATATAGAGAGAGAGATCTTATGGAGAATTTGCTAGAGGCTCCAAGCTTCCATATAACCCTATGCTTCTCCTCACTAGCCACTCCACATTTTCTAAAGACACCATTAGTTTCTCCCATTCCTCTAAATACTCGACTTGAAGGTTTCTCCTATACTCCAAGTTCCACTCTTGCTTCTTCATATCAACTTCTGACTGTCTATTTACCCTAAACGACCTTGGATACAAAATCCTTAAAGGACATTCTAACCACAAATCATGCCAGAATCTCACCCGTGATCCATCATTTTCATCCTTCCATCCCGTGGCTTTCTCTTACCAACCTTTTGCCTGATCTATTTAGTCTTATAAACACAGCATCCATACACATATACATGTTGTATGATATTTTCTCATTGCATTCTTTTATCAATTCTAGACAAAACAAAGACAGAGAACACGCAGAGGTGAAATATAAAGCATGATCAATATTTATATTCCAACAAAAAACATGGAAACATTTATTTGTAGCAAAAATGCATGATACATCTCAAGATACGATATTTGACTCCAAAATGATTTTAGTTTTAGGATCCGGCAACTTCTTATACTGCATAGTGTACGTTTACATATCCAAATGCTTTACCGCTTGACAGTTGTAAGCCATGGCTAAGTCCTAATGCATGGTCAACAATTGGGCCCCTTGCAACGGTGGCAGTTATCCACACACTCGTCATGTGTCGAGTAGCAATCGTTGTCCTTAGAGATCTCACAGCAGAAGCAAGTACCATTAGGTTCGAAGTCATTGCATTGGTACTTCAAGCACACCATAAGCTTGTCGCTCTTTCTCTCATCTTCTAATGACCATGTAGAGTTGGCAATGGTATCGACGACGACAGACCTCCTCCTGCCATCCAATAGCTGATGAGGACGACCTGCGGAATTTCCATGCTCATCAACATTTCGTCGATAATAACTAGTATAATACTCACTCTGATCTCGCACATAGGCAAATTCAACAGCACTTACATTGTGTTTGCATTGTTAGGGATCCGAAAAGCATAGCACACAAGAACATGGTCGTCGTCATGCTATTGCGCTTCATATTTTTGGATCTTTGCAACTGAAGTGTATTGACACACGCAAGGCCGGAAGTGGGCAACAACGAGGAGGGAGATCAGAATATATGGACTTAAGCGCGAGATGAGGATACCATATATAGAGGTATATAGAATGTGCTGCATGCCCGGCACTGATTGATCATTAGCGTGTGACAGCTCCTATGTGTCTTAGAATGCTTTGTGCTGCATGTCCGCATGCATATAGTTTTTGTCGCGCTAGGAGCTGTCGAGGCTGTACATTTACCGTGAGTAATGCTTCGCAATCCATATCAATTTTTTTTCAAACTATTATTAAAAAAATCACTTTTATGTGACACACAATCGTGTTAATTAACACCACATATTTCAAAAGTAATGATGATGCATAAACACGGTCTTGATTTGAGAATTATGTGATTAGTTAATGCTGAAAGGGAGGTGTTAACAATATGATGATACAGCATGCATGAGCAAATATCCAACACTTTGAATCTTTAGCTAATTATTTTTGTCTTGCAATACTATTAGGACACTTATATGATATAGAAATGGCACTATTGGATTCGGACTTGGGAGTAGTTAAAAAGATCATGATTTTGTTGCGAAATATATAGGGAAGAGACATTGTATGTATACAGTCACGCGCAATCTACAAATTTTTTTAAAGTTATATATATTACTCATTCGATAGAGTGCCACGTCATCATTCTTTAATCTCAAACGGGTTCATCTGATCACAGCCCATGCGCTACCCTCATCTGATCACGCAGGCCCAGCCCAGCCCAGCCCAGCCTATAGCCCAGCAGGTGCTAAGCGAGAGACGGGGAGGGCAGCGGCCATGGAGCATGCCTCGACGCAGGTGTAGCCATCCGTGCAGCAGGGGAAGCGCGATAGGGTCGACGTGGGTCGCTGTGGCTGCCTAGTGCCTACGATGAAGCCATGAAGGCATGTTCACCGGCAAGCATCATTATAGGCTGGGCTGGGCTGGGCTTGCATTGATGGAATCATCTAGAGGCAGGCAGAACGGGACAGAGAGAGCCAACGGCGGTCTTAGGCCTTGTTTAGTTGACCCCAAAAACTAAATTTTTTTAAAGATTTTCCATTATATCAAATTTTTTTGTCACATGCGTAGAGCATTAAATATAGATGAAAATAGAAATTAATTGTACAGTTTGCCGTAAATCGCGAGATGAATGTTTTAAATCTAGTTACTTCATGATTGGACAATGTTTGTCAAATAAAAACGAAAGTACTACGGTGTCAAAATCCAAAAAAAATTCGCATCTAAACAAAGTCTTAGGCCTTGTTTAGATGCGAAAAGATTTTGGATTTCGCTACTGTAGCACTTTCGTTTGCTTGTGGCAAATATTGTCTAATCATGGAGTAACTAGGATCAAAAGATTCGTCTCGCGATTTATAGATAAACTATGCAATTAGTTTTTATTTTTATCTATATTTAATGCTTGATGCATGTGTCGAAAGATTCGATGTGAAAACTTTTTGGTTTTTTTTTTGAGTAAACAAGGCCTTACTCGTGGGCCGCCGTGGCCGTGGCCCTGGCCGGCGTCATCACTGGGCTGTAAGCGGAGGCGCAGTCAACTCCAAGTCACGGGATACTCCCTCCATACCCAAAAAACCTGACGTTTAGGACATGATTGTGGTAACCAAGGAGTAATTAATTAGGGGTTAATTTTCCTTCTTTGCCCTTAATAAATAAGGTTGTTGTTGCCCTCTGTACGAGAAAGTTAATCGGCTTAACTGGTTAGTGTGCGAAGCTCTCGGAGCTGCGTCTCCGGTTCGAACCCCGGTATCCTCATTTTTTATTTTTGGCCTGGTGTGCAAGACCAAGGGAGGCGTTGCATGGGACCTGGTGCTGTGCAGGTGCGGTTAATGCTGCTTGGCGATTGGGCCTGGTGCGGCGGCAAAGGCAGCTGGTGTGGCAGATCAAGGGAGGCGCCGTCTAGGTTCCATTAATGAGGATCGAAAGGATCGAGGCGCTGCGAGTGAGACAGTTGCGAGCCTGACGGGAGGGAGGGCAAACGCGTCCAAATCATCTTCTACTACCGTAGAACGTCAGGTTTTATAAAAACAGTGAGGGAGCTTAGAACGTCTACTTTTTTGATATAGAGGGAGTACATATCTGCAGACTGCAGTACCATACCAGCATGGGTGCGATCGAGACAGATTCTGTCTGTCTGCGTGCAAGGACGAACGCCCGCCCGCCCGTCGACCTCACCGCTGCTTTAGCCGCCGAAGCTGACGTACGGCTCCGAATCTATCATTCTCCTTCCCCAATCCCCATCCCTTTCCTCTCGGGCTCATCTTGTTCCTGCAGACGACGACGACGACGACGACGACGACATGGGCGGGCCACGCGACGAGATGCCCGGTGCGTGAACGAAAACGAGAACAAGCTGAAGCCATTTCAGACGCGAGACGCCCCACGCCCACGCACCATCAGATCGCAATCAGTAGACAGCTATTCAGTTGGCGTTGGCCGCGGATTAATGAAGACAAAGATGGCGTCGTCAGTCGGGTAATATAAGCTGCCATGATTAGTGCGTGGTACTGTGTGGCTGATATGATCAAGAAATGGCCACCACACCAACCAGTACAATACTACAAAGCAAGGGACATCTAGCCTCGTCCTCAAGACAAGCAACAGAGTTTGGAAGGGAACTGCGCGCCGCTTGGCAAGTAAGGACTCAGGAGGAGGAACAAGGACATGCGTGCTGCAAATAACAAAACATTTCGTTTCTTGTTGTCTTGCTCCTTCACGAGAGTGGAGTGCAACCCGCGATTCAGGCCTTGTATTGTTTAGTTCCTCATTAAAACCCAAAATTTTTCAAGATTTCTTGTCACATCGAATATTTGAACACATGTATAAAAATAAAAACTAATTATACAGTTTACCTATAATTTGCGAGACGAATCTTTTAAGTCTAGTTACTCCATGATTAGACAATATTTGTCACATACAAACAAAAGTGCTACGGTGCTTATTTTCTAGAAAATTTTGGAACTAAACAAGGCCTGTTCACCCAAAAACAAAAAACTTTTAAGATTCCACATCACATCGAATCTTGCGACACATGCATTGAGCATTAAATATAGATGAAAATAAAAACTAATTGTACAGTTTGTCTGTAAATCACGAGACGAATCTTTTAAGCCTAGTTACTCTATTATTAGATATTATTTATCAAATAAAAACAAAAGTGTTACAATATTAAAATTTAAAAACTTTTTAATCTAAACAAGACCTCATGGTTGACATGGCGATTGGTCGCTCTGACATGCATGTTCTATATCCTACACAGAAAGGGACGATGCCTGCTACTACTACTAGTCCATGCTAGCTGATGGGAAACGAATTAGTAGAAGAAAATCACTAGTCCGTGGTACTGTTTGCTGATAGAAGAAAATACTAGTAGTACTGTAGTGCTAGGCATATACTACTCGTATAGGCAAGCATTAAGCATGTCAGGAAGAGCATCAATTGATTACCCTTGCTTATAAATTTCGAAATGTACACTAGGGTCTTTGCCATTAATTAAAGAATAATACAAGACAGTAATTATCACTGAGTTTTTACAGATTCGTTGGCTCAGCTGACCCCAACGACAAAGCCTAGCTTCGCCCTAGCTTTGTTCGCTTGGTTGATAAATCATAGCTGAAAGTATTGTTCGTTGATTTGTTGTGAGAGAAAAACATGTTGAATTGCCTGTAGATTCGGTAGATAAACTCAAGAGATGTATATATCCGCACGATTTTTAGCACAGGCTCACGGTGTAACTGGTCAGCACAACACACCAAAGAAGCGGTTGGCTGAGCCAGCCCGGATTCAAGTCACGACACCATCTTCTTAAGACAAAAATCAGGAGAACGTCCCTCCCCCTGGTCGATTTTTAGCACAGACAATGCAAGTCCACAACACGGGCTGGCGTGTCCCGTGTCTATGTTACCGGGGAGCTAGCAAGCTGCCTTATCGTTCTAAGATAGAGAAAAAATAAAATAATGAGGTGTTTAGTTGGGATTGTCCAATCATAAATTAATTAGTATCCAAACATTCAATATAACGGACGATAAATTTTACCGTTTCAAACTAAACAGGCCCTAAAACAGCATGTCGCCATTGTCAGCTTGTCACCTTCGTCGTCTGTGTCTCCCCACTTATCCTCTAAAACAAGTGGAGTAGTAGCTGAATGGAGTACCGTAATCGTTACTGCAATCAGCCGGCCACTGCCCACCAAATGGATCGGAAAAGCAGCAAGGTTTTAGTTTGCAGCTTCACGTAGGCCAGGCCAACCCGTTGGCTAATCAGTGGAAATCAATCATGTTTCTGTAATGCTTCTACTTACTGCCTGTCACTAGCATTATGCTATAAGTCAATTACGGATAAGAGCATGATGATCGATCCTAACATCTCAAACGACGCTTGTGATGCAAGTTTTGGGCGTTAGCTAGCTATCTAACCAGAGCCAGCCAGCAGCTCGTGCACTGCTACAACCTGCTGGCTGGGACCGGGACTGGGACCGCATCCACCTTTTCCCTACATCCTGCACTCCTGCAGATTGCTCTCATCATCGAACTGGCAACTAGTAGGACCAATGCAAGGGGCTGTTTTAGTTCTCCGAAAATTTTACAAAAATTTCAAAATTCTTCGTGATATTAAATTATACGCCCGTATACATAAAATACTAAATATAGATAAAAATAATTAATTATATAGTTTGTTTATAATTTATAATATGATTTTTTAAACCTAATTAGTTACAAACAAAAGTGTTATGTTAACCAAAATAAAAAAAAAAAGTTTACCAACTAAACAGCCCAAGACTTCCTGCAGATTGTAATAATGTACAGTACCGTATCGTATCCAGGAGGATGCGGTCGAGGTCGGGACGGACAAGTGCTCCACGGCCTTGGATTTGGATCCCGGATGATCAGCAGCCGCTGCCAGCCAGCAGGCGACAGACAGGTGACTGGCCATTCCTCGTGCATGTTTCTCGCCAGATCTCGGTCGGTACTGCAGCACCCTCAGAATCTATCGAGATTCTCTTGCCCAGCTGTCAGATGCTTTCTTTCCTTTTTTTTTTTCCCTTTTCTTTCTGCTCAGGAGATGCAGATGCTGCTCCATTGTTTTCCCTGGATCCGATCCAGAGCTGACCTTGCATTTTGCATGCATGTAGGGCCTTGTTTACTTCTAAATTTTTTTGCAAAATATAAATAGTAGCACTTTCGTTTGTATTTGACAAATATTATCTAATTATAGACTAACTAAGCTCAAAAGATTCGTCTCGTCAATTCCGACCAAACTGTGTAATTAGTTTTTATTTTTATCTATGTTTATTACTCCATGCATACGTCTAAAGATTCGATGTGACGGGGAATCTGAAAAATTTTGCAAAACTTTTGGGAACTAAACAAGGCCTAGGAAAACGTGAAAAGAGCATGAGCAGTGTGTGAAAGGGCAGAAAGCCAATCTCTCTCTTTCCTTCCCAATGATAAGGCCTTGTTTTTGAATTTTTTTTATCACCTATCACATTAAATATTTAGACACATGTATAGAGTATTAAATATAAACTATTTATGAAACTAAAAATAAAGTTAGAGAATAATTTACGAGACGAATCTTTTCAAGCATATAATTAATCTATTATTGAACACTAATTAACAAATAAAACAAAAATACTAATACCTGTTACATTTTAACACATCTAACCAAACACCACATGTCCTTTCCTCCTTCGTGGCCCTCGATCAAAAAAAAGAAAGAAAGTGAGGGAGAAAGAAATATGCCTCCCTTTGGCCGCCGGTCAGAAAAGGCAAGGGATGAAGTAGCTAGTGCCTTCTGCCGAATAACTTGTCCGAGGGTTATCTGCCATTCCGTTTCCACAGATTTGTTTCCCCTTTCTGCCTTGACACGTCGAGGAGGCAAAGGATCTCACAAGGATTGGTTGCCGCCGGCTAAGGACTGGTTTAGCCAATCCTTGTGAGATCCTTAAGAGTCGTTCTTGCCTTCCTGCTGCCTGCCCTGATACAAGATAGAGGAGGAAACTACACGAGCGATCTAGAGCTGCTAGCAGATTGATAGCATAGCCATAGCAGCACTGCATGATCGTTTGAGCGCACGTCCCTGTCCCGGAGTCCAAATCAGCCTTACCGCCGGCCTCGGTGTCGCCCGCAGGCTGACCGCAGCAAAAGCGCGGCGAAAACCAGTCCAATCCGTTCAGGGATTGGAGCTGTAGTAGTACTAGGAGTACTCGTCGTCATGAAAAACCAGTCCACGCCAACGCCACTGCCAGATACGCCGACGCCGACGACCTCAGGAGACGCGGGGACACCAGGAGGAGGAGGAGGAGGAGGACATGAGCAGGCCACGGCATCGCCCCGCCGGCTCGCCGCGCTCCTGCCAAGGTTCGTCTTGTTTCCGTCCGTCCATCCATGTCCGTTCGTTCACCTCACCCGTGCACGGACGCGCCGAAAGCAATCAATCATCAGCCATCAGTACCGAGTAGTACGCGAAGCTGCCAATCATCAGTGAATCCCCTGCTATTACTGCTAGCTGCCATGCCAAAGCTTGGACCTTTTCGCGAGCGGGCGCATCCCCTCCAGGTCCAGCCAAGCCCATGCAGACGCATGCTGATGCGGCCCATCCGTCCATGGCAGTAGGCAGTAGCCGCCCACCATTAAAAGAAGCAGGTGCAGGTGCAGCCAGCAGCAGGCACAGAGAAATCGCATGACACGGCCACGGGCAGGGCAGGGCAGGGCTACATATACAGACACCCACCACGCGCTTCCTTTGCTCCCTCGCCCTCACACCTCCTCGCTCTCGCCGGGCCCGTGCCCGTGCCCGTCACACCAAACCGTCCCGTCCCTCCACCCCCGGCGGGCCTCGCACGCACCTACCGTCCCTCACATCGGCTTCTTCTCTCTCTCTGTGCTGTGTGTCGGTGTTCCAGCAGGGGCAGCAGCAGCAGGGGGACGATGGCGAAGCGGCCGGGCGTTCTGTGGGCAGCCGCGTTGGCGGTGGTGGTGCTTGCGGCGTGCACGGCCGCCGCCGCCGCCGTGACCATCTCGCGGAAGCAGCACCATCGCGGCGGGTCGTCGGCGTCGTCGGCGGCGCGGTCCTGCGCCCCCTTCGCGGCGTCGGGCGCGTGGGTGGTGGACGAGTCGTACCCGCTCTACGACTCGGCGCGGTGCCCCTTCATCCGCGACGAGTTCGCGTGCGCGCGCTTCGGCCGCCCCGACACCATGTACCTCAAGTACCGGTGGCACCTCGACGCGCCGTGCGCTCAGCCCAGGTAAAAATTTTCTGCCGTCCGGACTCGTCTGGACTGACTGTGTGATCGCAACGTCGCTCACTGGGTGGCAATGAAGGTTCGACGGCGCGGCGCTGCTGAAGATGTGGAGTGGCAAGACGGTGATGTTCGTGGGCGACTCGCTGGCGCTGAACCAGTACGAGTCGCTGCTGTGCATGCTCCACGCCGCGGCGGGGCCCGGCGTGCGGACCAGCCTGTCGCCGGCGTCCGGGAAGATCGACCCCTCCTCCACCGTCCGCTTCGAGGTACATCCTTTCCTTTCCTTTACATGCATGCTTGCTCCGTGCCTCGTTCGTTCGTGTCGTGCCGACTCGATTCGATTCGATTCCATCTGTCGCCCGATCGATCGACTCGGTGCGTGGTTTGTTCGGTACTGGCCCTGCTGGTCCGGTAAAAAGCTGGCTCGATGGTTGCCGGTTGGGTTGGGCATCATGACATGGGTGGGACGTGAACTGGGCGCAACCAACCGCGCCCGGTGGCTGCCTCTGTCGGTCGACGGGGCCCCGGTGGCCGCGTCGGCAAGTCTGGGCACATCCCGGCGCGTGCGTGTGCCGTGTGCGCCTGCGCCTGCGCCTGGCTGGTGGCACACGGGAACGTACGGGACCCGGCTCGGCGCACCATCAACCAATTGCTGCAATTCCCTTGGTGCGCGGGCGCCGGGCGGGCGGGGACGGGGCCGGGGGTTCGCTGGCACGGGCGGCGGGGCGATCTCGCCTGGTCCGGACGGGAATCCGCGGTGGGGTGGGGGCGTGGGGGACGGTGGTGGCCGCGCCACAGCAGCAGCAGCACAAGTCAACCGGAAGGAAAAGCGAGGGGGTCCCCCTGACGCGAGGTCCTCGCCACACGACTCTGGTCTCGTGCCTGCCTGGCACTGGCACTGGCAGCCATAGCCGCCCGCGCCTGCTGAAACCCTGCACGTCTTGAGGATTGGTCGCTGTGTGTCCGTATCTGAATTGTTTTGTTTGTTTATTGTTTGGCCTTGTTTAGTCGAGGAGCTAAAAAGTTTTTAAGGTATTCTAATATTTTTGGTTTTTATTTGTTAATTATTATTTAATTATAAACTAAATAGGTTTAAAATATTCATCTCGCAAATAACAGACAAATTATACAATTAATTATTTTTTATTTATATTTAATACTTTATGCGTATATCGAAATATTTGATGTGATAGAAAATCTTGAAAAGTTTTGGATTTTTGGGTGTATCTAAATAAGGCCTTAGTGTACGTAGTCTTTTGATTTTTCTACTTTTGGTCTCGTTTAGTACGGGAGATGGATCCTACAAGCTGGAAACTGCATGCTAATATTGTACGAGTACTATAGTACTACAATGTACAGTACAATGTAGTACTCCTACCACTTTGGTACCGGTACTGGTACAGTAGAAATTGGGAAGGGAGCATGGATCAGGCAGAGGCAGAGCAGTCGGGCAGAGCAAATGGCCAAATTGATCTACCACCCAACTCCGGGATCCAGCGCGCGTGACATGCTGGAGGTTGGTGGTTGGTGACGACGATACTAGAGTACTGGTCAGAGCCCTGCCTGTCCGCTTCCGTTTCGTTTCGATGTGTGCCCGTGTCAGATGATGGTCTGAGCGCCACAAGAGTTGCTCTGACAGTGTACTAATACGCCCTTGGCCGTTTCCTAATTTCCTGGCACTGGCTGCCAGCTTGGCTTTGTTTTGTACGCTGCCTTTTTCGTTTTGAGCTCTCGTACGCACGCGCGGTGGGTGCATCTCCCCGGCCTGCCGCCGTGCCGTGCCGCGGCGCCATTGAGCGCCGACACGCCGCACGCAAGTGCACGGGCACGGGCACGTTCCAGGCTTGCTTGTACTAGTTGGTTGGGGATCTGCCGTACTAGCGTGCTGTGTTCCATTTCCATGGCATGACATGACTGCTCGGGTGAGTGACATTGACGGCCAGTCTTGTTTGTTTGTGCCCGGTGCAGGACTACAACGTGACCGTCGTGTACTACCTGACGCACTACCTGGTGGACCTCGTGACGGAGGCGTCCGGCCGGCGCGTCCTCAAGCTCGACACCATCGACCAGGCCCGCGACTGGCTCGCCGCCGACGTGCTCGTCTTCGACTCCTGGCACTGGTGGCCGCGCACCGGCCCCACGCAACCGTGAGTAGTACTGCTTCACATTCCTTGCATCATCTATCTGACTGTGCTTGTGCATGCAGCTGGGACTACATCCAGGTGGGCAACACGGTGGTGAAGGACATGGACCGCACGCAGGCCTTCACCAAGGCGCTGCGCACCTGGGCCAGCTGGGTCGACGCCAACCTTGTCCACACCGACACCAAGGTCTTCTTCCAGGGCATCTCGCCCTCTCACTACAGGTAAACACCACGCCACGCCATGCATTCACTAACTCTGAAGAACGGCCACGGCGGCACCATGTCCGCCCTTGGCTCCTCCTGACCGCTGCAACAAGCACAACTGAACCACGCATGCATTGCAACTGCATCTCACTCATCAGCCCGTGTGGCGTGCGTGCAGGGGCCAGGACTGGGGCGCGTCGCCGAAGAAGACGTGCATGGGGGAGACGCGGCCGCTCAACGGCACTACGACGGGAGCGTACCCGGGCGGGCCGATCCCGCAGCAGGCGATCCTGCGCGGCGTGCTGGCCGGGATGGCCAAGCCAGTCTACCTGCTCGACTTCACCTACCTGTCGCAGCTCCGCAAGGACGCGCACCCCACCAAGTACGACGGCGGCATCTTCGGCGGCGACTGCACGCACTGGTGCGTCGCCGGGCTCCCGGACACCTGGAACGTCCTCTTCTACGCCGCGCTCACCGGGCAGGACTGATTGATGACTCATTACTAGTAGTACATTTTTTACAGACAGACAGACAGACAGTGTTACTTTATTACTGGTATAAGCTAGCTTAGGGTGGAGTAGCTCAATAAGTAAAGGAAAAGATAGCAGATTGGTTTCTTATAGTTATAGCGGGGGTCAAAAGATTTTCAACCCAAATGAGTTGATAGAAGAATGTCAAAAGAAAAAGATTGTAATTCCTTCCTGAATTCAATGGCAATTTTTTTTGGGGGGTGGTTTATACAAAGGAGCAAACTCATTTCTTGTGAGTTATGACTCTGCAAATTTATCGAGGTCATTGATTTCTTTTCCGTTTTTCTTCAAATGGAGTCTTTTTATATGCTTTGTCCAGGTACTGGACGCGCCAAATTTCGATATTATATTATTATATTAGGATATATACATATTGACTGGGCCGCGATTTGAAGTGAAGCTGGGCTGCTAGCACGCTCTCCATATGTGGCAAACGGCCTTTTTCGTAATTGCGTCCATGGCATTCCATGAAACGGGCCAAATGGTCCACTAAAAAATGGGCCAGAAGGGAGCGGACATGAAATTTGGGCCGCGTGCTTGATACAGCAGACGCAGACCAAGAAAATATCTGTCTCATTTAACCCTACGGTCCAACCCACAGCAATGGAGCACGCAAACGGCCCGCCATGTTCGCGAGTGACTCTTCTCAGGATAGGCTGATGGTTATGGGCCACCATACAAGGAAATGTTGAAGAGAAGGAAAAGTTCAATTTTGTCCTCCTATTAATTATCACTATAGCCTAGGTTAACTTTAAAACCAGACAAACTATCCTCCTAAACTCTAAAAAACATTTAAATTGCATATATGAGGTATGCACGTGTTAGACATGGTTTCCAAAGTGCATTCATGGTTAAAATTTACTATAAAGATATTTTTATAATGATATTTAGAAGCTTAAAGATATTTTCATAGGTTTTTCATGTATTTATTGGAATTTTTAGTTAGAAAAAAGGAACCGTCTTGAAAACCAATTCTAGCCGAAGCGGGGAAGCAATGTAAAAGGTTTTGGTATATTATAGTTGAAGATAGTTTGTCCGGTTTTAAAATTTTGCGGAGAAAACCTAAACAACGACGATAGTTCATGAAGGAATGGTGCCATGTTAATCTGGCCCACGTGCAGATTAGTTACTTCTGCTATGCCAACATCTTGTCATCCCAGGTTTCGCCTCATAATAATTTTTTGTTATTTTTTGTAAAAAAAGATAACATGAGTCTAAAACTGTCCGGAAAAATTCTTTGAACGGCATAAATTGGTTCGTTCAGTTTGTTTGTCTAGTTGACTTTCATAGGGCATGGAAGGCCATATTCACTCTCAGTTAACAACCTTGCCATTCTCATCAATCGATTTGTAAAATATCAATTCAGTCCCAGTCTTGAAATAATAGTCACCACAATTCTTATCATTTCTTCTCTCTAAAGTCGGGAATGGAGGGGCAATAAAGAAATACACAGGTCAAAGAGAAGGTAAAAAAAGAAAAAAAAAATCCCAAAACTGGTCCACGCGGCGCCAAAGGTGTGCACACAGTGATGGCATGGCAGAGCAGACACGAAAAAACCTCCTCATCGAGGTTCATCAGCTGATGACTTCGGCGCAAGTTCTTTTTTTAGAAACGGCAAGAGCTTTACCGTATTTTTATTAGACAAGAAAAAACAAAAACAAAACAGATTTACAATGACTTTGGCGCAAGTTCTTGGCCTTTGGTCATGGTGGTACTGCGGCTGCACAGCAGCTTCATTCACGAGAACGTTTCTTTCAGACGTTAACAACCTCGCCATTATCATTACGAAATGTTGGATAAAATGGTTGGTTCAATTTGTTTGTCGAGTTGACTTTTGTGGCGGATAGAAGGTCATTCACTTTCAGTTAACAACCTTGCCATTCTCATCAAGCGACTTCTAACATACTACCAATTCAGTCCCAATCTTGAAAAGGCCAACACAACTTCTTTTTTTTTTTTACTCAAGTCGGAATAGAGAGGCAAGAAACAAACACACAGAGGTCATCCCAACCTGCTCCACGCGACGCTGAGACGCACCAGGCCAGAGCCAAAGGTGTGCACACAGTGATTGCAGAGGCAGACGCGATCAAAATCAAACTTCTTCACCGAGGGTTCATCCCAGCTTTCAGTGCGCGAGGTCTAGAATGGTCGGTTCCGCGTAAGGGCCGCGCAGCCATGCGGCGGCGATGTTGCCGTACGCCTTGTCGGTGAGGTGGATGCCGTCCCAGTTGAGCGCCCTGGACACGTCCGCGCAGGCTGTCGCGCCGGGGAGACCGCACGCCGCCGTGGCGTTGTAGTTGTACCTGCCGCCGGCGCCACAGCACGCCACCAGCGCCGTGCCGCCATTGAACCCTGCACCATGCACATGCATATGCATATCGGTGGTGAAAATCATGCTGCGCGGCTGCACCGATCGATCGATCGATATAGTGCATAGAAGCATTGCGATTATATTGATCTCACCGAATTTTGCCGGTTTCTGAAGAAACTTGACGATGGGCCGGAAGTAGTCGGCGAAGGCGATCTTCGTCGTCGTCAGCTTGTACTTCTTCTGCAGCGCCCGTACCTCTCGCCGGAGGAGGCGGTTGTGGTAGCGCGCCAAGCCGTTGAACTTGTCGAGGCACCCGTACTTGTCGTAGTCTGACTTGTTGGGGCTCGCGTACAGCGTCAGGATGATCGGAATGCAGCCCGTCGGCAGGTTGCCCGGCACGACGATGCGCTTGGCGCCGAGCTTGATCAGCCTCTGAACACGTACTCACGTTTGATCAACCAGCAAGAAACAGCCGGGATGAGTCAGAAGATCGAGGTGAGTACCTCCACACCGTCGGCGATGGCCTTGACCACTGTAGGAACGTACGCTCTCGTCTCCTCCACGGTCTTGTTGGCGGCGAGGAGGAAGACGTAGTCGTTGCCTCCGAACTCACCCATGACGAACAGAGATCTGCCCAGGTACTCGTCGCATTGTTTAGGGGTGTCGCAGAGCGAGGGCTTGAGCTGCTCGAACCACCCGATCTGCACGCCGAAGGAGCTGTTGAACGGGGGAACGGAGGTGATGTTGTGCTCAAGAAAGTAGGACAGGTCCAGCGCCGTCGCCCCCACGACGGCGAAGTTGGCGCCCTTGCTGAAGTTCTGCGTTCTGTCCAGGGATGGCGGCACGAACGGGAGACCAAAAGCTTGAGCTGCATGCATGCAAGCGAAGATCCATGTCGTCAGATACAGATAAGGAAGAAGCATGTCTTCGGAACGGCGGTTGGCGTACCGATGAAGTCGAGGATGATGCGGCCGTTGCTCGCCCGGCCGGTGGGGCGGCGGAAGAAGGTCACGCCGTAGGGGAGGTTGTTGAAAGGAATGATGGGGATGATCGGCGCGGCTAGCCTGACGAAGTTGCCGGTGTCGGCGTAGGAGTTGCCGAAGCTGAATATGGCGTTGAAGAAGCGCTTGGGCCGGTAGCCGCCGGCGTCCGTGCCGTGGACCTGGCCCGAGACGATGAGGAGCAGCACGGTGGCGGCAGCGGCGGCGATGCGACTCATCATGGCTGTAGAATTGGGTAATGGAACGATTACCAAATGGCAGCTGAAATCTCGGCGCTGCCGATTTGAAGACCTGGCTGCTATCACGTTCGATGTTCAGAATAAATTTAGTTAATCTGGGGTCTTGGGATCTACAGCTTCAGATTTTGAATATCGCACCGCTAGTTGACTTCATGCTAAACAAACCGGGGGCAATAATATATGGTGTGGCCAGAGAGAGAGCCTAGATATGTTGTCCTTCTCTCCAATTTCTCCTGTCGAGATGGAGATGTTACGTTGTGCCACTAGAGTTTACATAATTCTAGCATATGTAGATTTTGTCATTTAGTTTTGCAAATTGTTCACGAGAACTATGTTCACTCTATGGTCGACGTATGTAGAGTTGTAGACTCCTGACTGGTGGACGGTAAGAAACCCGGCCTAGCCTCCCTGGCGCGCTGCAGACTCTGGCAAGCTCCACTGCTCCAGTACCTTTCTAAGCTTCTACAGTTCTACTCCAACAAACCAGCGCCACAGTGATCGGCGACGGAAATGAAGGTATGAAGTATGATTTCTCCATTTGCACTTCATCAATTGCAAAATGAAAGAAAATTTCTCTCGTGCATAGTCTAAGCTTTGCGAGTGCATAGCCTTGCACCTGTCTGATTATTAACTTTCAAGTTCATTGGATTTGTAGTTTTTACTTTTTAGAGACACTCTCAACTATTGAATCTATTTGATTACCTCTTTGAGCGGTTTTGAAAAACGATTTTCACCAATGCAACGTGGCACCATGTCAGCCATCGCGACATCACAGTTTGAGATAAATCAGGCTACATTTATGCTCTCTTTTTTAACATTAGATTTATGCTCGACGTTGCCAATACGGTGGTCGTGTCCTCGATTGGTGAGACATGGAAAACCTTTTCCCATAGCTTCATGGACGTCATGGTCTCGTTGTATGACACCATGGCAACGTGTGCCTCCTCATTATCAACAACAACAAGCTAGGCTTCATTGTGGCTGCTCAAGTACCACACACTCCTACGCCGTGCCACGCAAATACTCCACTAGTGATTCTCTTCGAGCAATAGGCTTGATACTGATTTATGGGCTACCCTACAAGGAAAAATATTGAACAGAACGAATGATCCCATGTAATCTCGCCCATATACAAATTAGTCCATTCTTAGTTACTGTTGGCCTTCTGCTATATATGGTCCTATGGGCTACGGGTAGTTAGCTAGGATTTCATCTCAAAACATTTTTTGTATACAAAAAAGGAAGAAGTCTCATCTGAAAATATAAATATATGAATTCAGTATGGTCGAGGTCCAGTAAGGTTTTCTCCATCGAGGTTCATCCGAGACAAAAGATGTATGTCAATGCGCGAGGTCCAGTACTATGGTCGGTTCCGCGTCCGGGCCGTGCAGCCATGCGGCGGCGATGGCGCCGTACGCCTTCTCGGTGAGGTGGACGCCGTCCCAGTTGAGCGCCCTGGACGGATCCACGCAGGTCGTCGCGCCGGCGAGACCGCACGCCGCCGTGGCGTTGTAGTTGTACCTGCCGCCCGCCCCGCAGCACGCCACCAGCGCCGTGCCGCCGTTGAACCCTACACCGTGCCCATGCGTCAACAACATCGTCCTAGCAGGCGGCCGGCGTGAATCATGCAGCACCCGGTCGATCGATCCAGTCCATATATAGAAGCATGCATGCATTGTGATTGATCTCACCGAATTCGTCCGGTTTCTGAAGGAACTCGACGACGGGCCGGAAGTAGTCGGCGAAGGCGATCTTCGTCGTCGGCTTGTACTTCTTCTGCAGCGCCTGAACCTCTCGCCGGAGGAGCTCGTTGTGGTAGCGCGCCAGGTCGTTGAACCTGTCGAGGCACCCGTACTCGTCGTAGTCTGACTTGCTGTGGCTCGCGTACAGCGTCAGGATGATCGGAGTGCATCCCATCGGCAGGTTGCCCGGCACGACGATGCGCTTGGCGCCGAGGTTAATCAGCCTCTGCATGCACGCGCGCATTTGCATTGGTCAACCAATGCAAGGAACGGCCAGGGTAAGTTAGCAAGCAAGCATCCATTATGGTCGGTCGGTACCTCCACGCCGCCGGCGATGGCCTTGACCACCGTAGGGACGTGCGATTTCGTTTGCGCCACGGTCTTGTTGGCGGCGAGGAGGTAGATGTAGTCGTTGCCTCCGATCTCGCCCATGACGAAGAGAGATTTGCCGAGGTACCCGTCGCATTGTTTAGGCGTGCTGCAGAGCGAGGGCTTGAGCTGCTGGAACCACCCGATCTGCACGCTCAGGGAACTGTTGAACACGGGGGAACGGAGGTGATGTTGTGCTCTTGAAAGTAGGACAGATCCAGCGCCGTCGCGCCCACGACGGCGAAGTTGGCGCCCTTGCTGAAGCTCTGCGACTTGTCCAGTGATGGCGGCACGAACGGGAGACCAAAAGCGTCGGCTGCAACAAGTTAATTGCTCCATGTAAGATTGTAAGAGGACGAACATTTACTCAGACAGGCGCACGCAACGCTGGTAACGTACCAATGAAGTCGAGGACGAGGCGGCCATTGCTCGCCCGGCCGGTGGGCCGGCGGAAGAAGGTCTCGCCGTAGGGGAGGTTGTTGAAAGGAATGACGGGGATGATCGGCGCGGCCAGCCTAACGAAGTTGCCGGTGTCGGTGTAGGAGTTGCCGAAGCTGAATATGGAGGTGAAGAAAGGCTTGGGCCGATAGCCGCCGGCGTCCGCGCCGTGGAGCAGACACGAGATGAAGAGGAGGAGCACGGCGGCCACGGCGGCGATGGAGCTTCTCATGGCTGTCAGGCTGTGCGATGGCGGATGGCACTTTGATGACATGACTGACACCTAAGGTTCCTAATTTGTAGGTCTCTATCGTGTAGGAAATAATGTCGGGGTCTAGGGAACTATTACACTTAAGTACTTAACATAAACAAATTGTGCCAGCAAGCAATGATGTTGTGGATTCCCATTGGGCGAGTAGATGTGTTGAGTGTTGACCTTTTTTTCTCTTTCATTTTTTTGTCGAGCTGGAAGGATTACATGAGTTCCGGCTAACGCAAATATGTGTGGTGCAATTAGTATTTCCGTAATCTTCTCATTGATTTTATTCATTTACTATAATACAATTGTTGTTGAGCACTAGCGTCCATTCTCTTGTCTTGTCGATGTAGAATTTTGATTGAACGTCCGTGCTCCAGCAAAAACAGCTTGCAGAACAAACGTGGCGCCAAGTCACAAGATCCATGCTGCGCCAAGACGCCAGGACCCCAGAACATCACAGATTGAGCACATGGACATGGCAAGAGACGTGCGGTCCCACCTAGGCCTCGTTCGTTTGACCGGTTTTGAGGCTGGGAACTATTCCAGCTGATCCATATTAGTATAAATAAGCCTGTCATTCCAGCTGGAATAATTCCAGAGAAACCATTCTATGTTAAACGAACGAGCCCCTAGTTAGCGCCATAGGGATGTGAACGGGCATGGCTGGTATTAAGGATTTAAGGGCCTGTTTGGATAGGGTTAATTACCAAGCTAAGTAAAAAATTAGCTAAAATTACCTATTTAAAAAGGACTAATTTTTTAGTCAAGTCTTTAACTAATTATTACTAAACTAACTAGCCAACCGTAGCTAATAATTTGACTTAACTTTTTAGCTCAGCTAATAATTAGCCATGTGTAGTGAAACAGGGCCTAAGTGCTTGTTTGCTTGGCAAGTCAAAAAAAAAGTGCTTGTTTGCTTCACTTTTGAGCAACTTTACGTCCTGCGAGCTTTTCAGATGTTCAATGGATGCCTAAGGTTTACATTCTTGCCTACTGATACTCTTGGGAGGATTTAAATAAACATTTATATCCTCTCATAGAGCTTTATTCATAAGTAACTAGGACAAATAGGTCTAATGTTCGTGACTTTTCTTAGACCCTGTTTGATGTTGACATAGGGATATGTAATGGAATTTGGCGCAATACCAAATCTGCCATGATATTAAAATGGACCATAGTTCAAATTCAGTCGTTTGATGACCATTAAATTGGTTTTAAAATTATAGAAAGCAGCCCAATTCGATTCCTATTTAGATGTACAAAAGTATGGAATTGAAATTTTGTTACCTATTCTATCCTTCGACACGAATGCCTCCACCACTCGTATGGCGAGAAAGACGAGAGGTGGAGCTCTAGTAGCGAGGAAGAAGAGATAGGACGTCGGTCATGGTGGAGGTTGTCGCTAACATAATTTTAAAAATTAGTTTTGAGTATTTTTGTCTGTAGCTAAAGTTTTAGTCAAAATAGGCTTTTGTAAAACCAAAACATTGCTTTTAAAACCATGTATATGACTCTATTATACTTAATCTTACTCTGATACTAGTTGTGACAGAACCGCTCAGTTTATATAAGTTCAAGTACAACTGTCCCTATTCAACGTGTTGATACACATACTCTCACTTTTATAAACCCGGTAGTTCATCGAGTGTCACGAAGGACCTCGGTAAATTAACCTCACAACCAAGATCGCATGATTAAGCAAATACACATCACATACACGGAAATTACAGTAGGAAATAATATTACAAAAGAGTTCACAAATCTGTGACCTCTCAAGAGTAAAATTGGAATCATGCACCTTGCAACAGTCCTGCGACCTACCACTCGCCTCATCAGGCTATATAGATGTCCAAATAAGGCAGGCACGATGGGCTGTCACGGGCCCGATTTGAAAAAACACAACACTAGCAATAGCACGAACATGGAGCTCATAGTGGCAGGGCCGACACAGGTCCGGTCCAAAAAAGCACGACACTAGCATGGCACGAGCATAGAGCCCATAGTGCTAGTGCCGGCATGAGCACGGTCTAGGGTTCTGCCTGGGCTACAGGTCTGGCCTGCAGTGCCAACACGGGCATGGCACGGTCAATGCGTTGGCATGATGGTGGCTCAATATGTTGTAGCCATTGGATGTCTCATATCTTTTCTCTATAGTTCTTCCTCTGCCCTCTCCCTCCTAGCTGGCCGCTGCTTTCTCTCTCTCGATCGCAAATCCCACTCGCTCCATGGTTCCCTCACTCATGCTTCTCTGGAGTCTGATCTCGTCATCGACTCCCTTTGGCTCGCTCGCTCCTCCAGAGTCGTGATTTAGTCCATAGGGGTACGATGACGACAAGGACGCTCGTCGCCGCGAGCTGTAGTGCTCAGGCCAACATAGGGATACGATGGGCTACCGTGACTACAGACATGGCACGACACGACTAACCATATATCTATAGGCTCGTGCCTGGACCTAGGTGCCTGCATGGTGGCACTATCAGGCACGGTGCCGCCTTGCCTAACCATGTTGTGCATCAACGTGTTGTGGTTTCTCATGCCAGTTTCGGGCCGTGCGTTTGAAAAACTATATCAGGCTGCTAAGATAGCAATTAATGAAGTCGGAGCCGTGAAAACTGAAAAAAGAAAAGCCGTGCTTTATTATCTCAGCAAGCACAAGTTGAAAAGGGCCACGGTCCGCAGAATGTCCGTACTTCCGAGTATTATTTCGCACAGTTTTTGGGTGGAAAAAAAAGAGAGGAAAGAGGAAACTTTGCACTAGGGCGCACGCAATGCACAAACACACACCACGTAAGAGCCGATGGCAGCGCGGTGGGCAATCGAGGCATGCATCGCCGCCCTCTATTCCTTGCAAGTTCAACGCGCGAGATCAGTGATGAGGCTCAGTATCGGCGGCTCCGCCGACGGCCCCCACAGCCACGCCTCGGCGATGTCCCCGTACGCCGCCTCCGTGAGGTGGGTGCCATCCCAGTTCACCGCCGCAGACGGGTCGGCGCACGCCGTCGCGGCGCCGGGGCGGCCGCACTCCGCCGCGACGCTGTAGTTGTACCTGCCGCCGGCGCCCGCGCCGCAGCACACCACCAGCGTGGTGCTCCGGTTGAATCCTGCACCAGCACCAGCATCTCTCCAGTTTGGTTTCGCCAACTTAATTTGAATGCTATGGTGATGATGAACAACGACTAAACAAGAAACAAAACAAAGCAGGGTAGTATGTACGCCATGGTGATCGATCGATCTCACCGAAGAGTGCCGGCGTCGTGAGGAACGCGAGGACGGGCTGGTAGTAGTCGGCGAAGGCGATGGCGACGCGCGGGTGCCTGATCCGGAGCTTCTGCGCCTGCGTCCGGAGCTGCTCGTTGTGGTAGCGCGCCAGGCGGTTGAACTCGTGCAGGCACCCGTAGTGGTCGTAGTCCGACGGGTTCGGGCTCGCGTACAGCGTCAGGATGACAGGTAAGCAGCCCATGGGCACGTTCCCGGGCACCACGATGCGCCTGGCGCCGTGCTGGATCAACCTCTGGATGCATGCATGTGTACGTTTGCATTATATTGGTCAAGAGACATGCATGCTATGTATTGTCGTCCGGGCCGGGACAAGCTAGGAGAGATATATATATATATATATATATATATATATATATATATATATATATATATATATATATATATATATATACCTCAACGCCGTCGCCGATGGCCTTGACAATGGCTGGAACGTAGGTCTTGGTTTGTGCCACCGTCTTGTTGGCGGCCAGGAGGAAGACGTAGTCGTTCCCGCCGAACTCGCCCATGAAGAAGAGAGACTTGCCCAGGTAGTCGTCGTCGTCGTCGCACCCACGCGTCGTGGTGGCGTTGCACAGCGACGGCGGCCTGAGCTGCTGCTCGAACCACCCGAGCTGGACGCTGAGGGAGGTGTTGAACGGAGGCACCGTGGTGATGTTCTGCCGCTGGTAGTAGGCCAGGTCCAGCGCCGTCGCTCCGATCACCGCGAAGTTTGCGCCAGAGCTGAAGTTCTGGCCCATGGCCAAGTACGGCGGCAAGAAGGGCAAGCCCACAGCAGCCGCTGCACATACTAACATGAGAATCGATCAGTGCGTTATTCAGCCATGCTCCATGCAGGTTGGTGGCGGCTACGTGCGAAGTGAACGAACGACGACGACGTTACCGACGAAGTCGACGACGAGGCGGCCGTTGCTGGCGCGGCCGGTGGGGTAGCCGAAGAACGTCTCGCCGTAGGGTGGGTTGCCGAACGGGATGGTCGAAATGAGCCTGACAAAGTTGCCGGTGTCGGCGTACGAGTCGCCGAAACTGAATATGGCCGGGAACAAGGGCTTGGAAATGGAGCGGCGGATGACGGCGTCCGCGCCGTGGAGCAGGCACGGGATGGTCAGCACGACGAGGAGCACGGCGGCGATGGAGATCCTCATGGCTGCCGCGTACGTGTTCGGAACTCGTGTGCGTATCATGCTCGACGTTACGAGTAGTGCGTCGTGTATATATAGAGCTAGATGAGGGATCGACGATTATATTATTTCAAAAAAAGAAAAATACAATCTTGGTTACACTTGCTGGTCATCCTCACCTTGTTCGCAGGTCTGAAAAGTCATGGCTGGCTAGTAAAAAAAAAGTACGGTTTATAAGACAAGCGAATGGATCACGGTTGATGAGAGAAAAAAAGTACTTGTGCTGATAGTACTTTTACTAACTAATACTCCCTTCGTTCACAAAAGAATATAATTCTCGTTTTTCGAGAAATCAAACAATTTAAACTTTAACTAAAATTGTATAAAGAAATGCTAACACCTATTATATAAAATAAGTATCGTTAGATTAGTTATAAATTTTTTTTTTCATAATAAATTTATTTAATGATATAAATACTTATATAATTTATTATAAACTTGGTTAAACTTTAGTTAGGATCTCATAATTGTGTTGGTTTGTGGATGGAGGGAGTACTTCCATTCCACGACGACTTTGATATCAGCCAAACTTAGGCCTTGTTTAGATGTGAAAGCTTTTTGGATTTCGCTACTGTAGCACTTTCGTTTGTTTGTGATAAATATTATCTAATCATGGACTAACTAGGATCAAAAGATTCGTCTCGTGATTTACAGCCAAACTGTGTAATTAGTTTTTGTTTTCGTTTATATTTAATGTTTCATGCATGTGCCGCAAGATTCGATGTGACGGAGAATCTTGAAAACTTTTTGGTTTTTGGGTGAAGGCCTTATTGTACCATTGTCCAATTACTGTTTCCATATACAGGTACACGCAAAGACCAAACTGAAACTCTCGGAAGTCAGAACTGACTACATGTCACATGTGTGCGGTGTATATGCAGCGCGGATCAGGGTTATAGGGACTTGTCCAGCCTTAAACAAAGCGACTATGCTGCTCTTAATTTTTCTCATTCAACAACCTATAAAAACTATTATGTCTTAGAAGGCTTCTACGCCTCAGCTCCACCAGGTTAGACACCTAGGGCAACTTTGGTTCATGCTCTGCCAGGTATCCGATCCTGATCCTAAATGTTCAAAATTGGACATTTGGGAGCGTTCCCTGGGCCAGGCAGCTTCGATAGGGTGCAAACCAAACAGGCGACTAATGTCCAGCTCCTCGCTTGTCTCATTTCTGGATTTGCCACTAGGTACATACAGTATGTGCTAGCCGGCTTAGTTGACAGAGGGTTCAACATCTTTTCCGTATCAGAAAATCCAGCACATTGCGCAGCCCGATTGCTGTGTACCACATGGTGCTCTCGGGTTGTACTATCGTTTTCAATATCCGAGTTAAAAAAGTCTAGGAATTTTGACAAAAATGAAGAACATCTAATATTTAAAATGATAAACTCTAATCATCAGTGTCAATAGTAATATTATTATAAATTAATCCCTAAACCTCCATCTAAATAATTCACCTGCCATTATGAAAGATAATTTAAAATAACTCTTAATTTTACACCTACCACGTGTAGACCAACTATTTATTATAATAAAAATAATTATTTTAATAGTTTAATAATCATGGATAGTGTTTTCTTGACAAACCATATACTAATGGCTCAAATAATTCACATCAAGTTATATTAGCACTCCATGACAATAAATGTTGCAACTTATTGTTTTGGATAAGTTCAATAATAGTAATTTTATTTTTAAGCATAATGTTTTTTTTGAAACAGACTAAACATACAATTCTTTCAACATGTGTTTTATGTTTTTACTGTCATAGTGCAGGCTAAACTTAGTGTTTATGTCATTACAGTAACTTAGAGTGTAGTATAAAATCTAGAATCTAGTAAATAAAATACAAATATAATTTTCCAATAAAAGATATAATAAGTATTAGAGTTTCAAAACTTAACACATGGATAAAAAGTTGCAACACCTAATAGGATTAAAAGTTGAAAGGAAAATATAGATTCATGATGCCATAGAAGGTATGCAATAAGAGACGATATACTCCATCCGTATAGGATTTAGAAGTCGTTTTGGATAAGATTTTTGAGTCAATCATTAGGAATATAAATCATCAATAATTTTTAAATTGTTGAGTTGCAAATGTGAAAATTATATGAATAGATTTGTCTTGGAAAAATACTTTCATAAAAGTATTCATATATCATTTTCTCCTAAATATTTTTATAAAAATAGGAGATCAAAGTTGTGTTTTTGAGACCGTGTCTCTGTCATAAACAACTTCTAAATCCTATATGAAGGGTAACTTAATAAGCTTAGGTTCAACTAAATACACATTGATGATAAAGGTATATACAATGCAAAGGATAATACTTATCGTAATATGAGTACCTACAGGTCCTCAATAGAGCCTTTACATTAACCCTCACAATATATGCACTAGAAAAGAACATAGATCCTAGAAATTATCAAATAATCTAAAACATCTGGTAGTTAATTTGATTGACTATAATCATCACAGAGAATAAATTTGATCTATTCTAGTTCCTAAAAAAACAATCCACTTTTGCTATTATAGAAAAATATAACTCTCTAAATCTAGATATGTAAACTACCAAACTTTACCTATGAAAGTAAATTAAAAGTATCCCCTAAATTTGAATCTAAGTCACCCACATCCATTGTTGTAAAACATAAACTCAAGTTTCCCTCAAATCAACGTGTAAACTACTGATATAAACTACTACAGAAAAAGTAATAATCATAAAGTACACTATATTTGTTTTAATTTCTAATATACCTAGTTCTACCACTGTTAAATTTAAAGTAAACATAAATGCTATATGTGTCATCGTATATAACATCTATACATTCATACATTAATGGTATTGTGTCCTTTTATAGTTTATCAATTGTGACGAAATGGCTTTAACAAAACAATACGACTGCTAATTAATATAATTATAAAATTCTATGACAATGAATTATGTAACTTGTTACTTGATAAGTTTATACATTTTAGTATACCGATCCTGGTAGTATAATTTCATATACTCAGTTTATTTAAACAGTACTTCTACACATATTTAAACAGTAATTCTTTGATAGAGTAAATTCAATATCTTGATTAGTGTGAGAGTGCGCTACCTACATATATCTTTATAAAAAAAATCTCAAGATAGTACTTCCTAATTTGCCACTTGTGCTATTGTTTAATATTAAAAAAATCTCAAAGTATACATATATGATGCGTGTTACGTCTACACCATGTACATGTATTCCGGAAGTGATCATATCAAGTTCGACGTCAAACACAAAGCTCAAGGTAATAAGGTTTTAACTAAACACATGTAGCTCAAGGTAATAATGTTAATGTACGTTGAGTAATTAGCAAGTGAGGTCTGTTACGATTAACTAGAGAAAGTTAAGAAAGTATCCATGAGACCATGAGAGTACATTTTTTTTTGAAGAGAACTGGAGGGGGTTTACACCCCTACAACAAATTTATTAAACAATAAAAGGGTTTAACTTACAAAGTAAACACCAAAAATGGTTTGGGTCTTGTTGAAACAAGATGAAGGTCCGCATGGTTATATATTTTCTCCATTCCAGAAAATGGGTACATGTTGACTTATTTGGAGTGTATATATATATATATATATATATATATATATATATATATATATATATATATATATATATATACCAAAATTATTATCTTTTGGATAAAGAAATGCAGATCTAGAATATACTATTCTCCCATTATTTTCGTGTGAAATCATTACGTACACAACACAAATTGACTGTTTTACAGAGAAAAGAAACCCACTGGAAGAACTCAAAATCGACAATTTTTTTTAATATACTACTAACTAAATGACTGGCTCAGTCGTCAAGGAGGTGTTGAATCGGCGGATCAGCATAGTGCCCGTGCAGCCATCCCTGGGCGATGCTACTGTAAGCGGACTCGGTGAGGTGGAAGCCGTCCCAGGTGATGGCCTTGGAGGGAGATGCGCACGCGGTGGCTCCTGGCGTGCCGCATGGTGCCTTCCAGTTTTGATTGTACGGGCCGCCGCCTCCGCAGCAGCTCACCAGAGCTGTACTGCGGTTGAAACCTGCAATCGATATCGTGTTTCAGAAAACCTGCTGTGCTTTCAACTTCATCGCCGGCCCCTAGGAAGAAAGGAGCAGGAGGAGAAGCTCTCACCGAAATGATCGGGGTCCTGCAGAAACATGACCACGGGCCGGTAGTGCTCGGCGAAGACGAGCCTTGTGTGCGGGTACCTTCTCCGGAGCACGTCGACGCGTCCCCGGAGAAGGGCGTTGTGGTACTGCGACAGCCGGGTGTTGAAGCTCTTGAGGCAGCCGTACTGGTCGTAGTCACCCTTGTTGGGGCTTTGGAGCATCGATAGTGTGGCGGGCATACAGCCGAAGGGGATTTTATCCGCCACAACGATGTACTTGGCGCCGTGATGGATCAGCCTCTGCGCATTACCATGCACCCAGTTCGTCAAACAGCTAGCCGGTGCGATGCATAATGCAATCCGGAGCATATGTATATGTTGTTCTGTATATACTAGCTAGTACGGCAGTAAAGTACCTCGACACCAGTTGCAATTGTGTTGACAATTTCCGGAACAAACGATCTCGCTTGTTCCAAGGTCATGTTCGAGTTCATCAGGATGTTGCGGTAGTCGTTTGCTCCAAACTGCCCAATCATGAAGAGAGACTCGCCGAAGCAGCCGCTGGACGATCGTCCTCCATGTGTGCTGCTGCTGCGGCGGCAAAGCGATGGCTTCAGTTGCTCGAACCACCGGAGCTGATCGTTCAGGGAGCTGTTGATCGGGAGGTCGACGGTGATGTTCTGCCCCTGCAGGTACGTCAGGTTCAGAGCCGTCGCTCCGGCCACCGCGAAGTTTACGCCCGTCGAGAAGTTCTCCCCTCTGGACAGCACCGGCGGCACGAAAGGCAGACCCAACGCATCGGCTGCATGTACGGTGCACGCACGCACGCACGCGCATGTGTTTCATTCAGGCATGCAATTCCCGTCAGCAATTAAAGATCAACGCCAGCTAGCAGAGGTAGTAGCAGTAATACCAATGAAGTCGAGGACGATGCGGCCATTGGTGGCGCGACCTGACGGGTGGCCGAAGAACGTCTCGCCGTAGGGTGGGTTCCTGATCAGGTTGACGCTCTGAAGGACGGGGTCGTCCCAACTGACCAGGTTGCCGGTGTCGGCGTACGAGTCGCCGAAGCTGAGTATGGAGGACAAGTGCTTCTGGCCGCCGGAGTAGACGCTGCGAGGGCACGAGAGGAGGAAGAGGAGGAGCAGGAATGGCGCTACCGACGCGGGAAGAAGCCTCATGGTTGGGCCGGCCGCTTGCGCTTTGGAACGCATGCAAGAATGGCTTTGGCTTTTTGCTGATGCTGAGTCTGACCCGGCCTGCTAGTGCTTAATTCGGAGATGTTTCAAGCGCCCATATAAATAGTGAGTTATAGAGACGTTGATTTCTTGCACATCACTCCTCATTCCTCAAGGGAAACTGCCGCGAAACTGCCTGCCAAGAACTGGCGGTTATGGTCTCTGTTAGGCCTTGTTAGTTGGCAAAATTTTGGTTTTTTTGGCTACCGTAGCACTTTCGTTTTTATTTGACAAACATTGTCCAATCACGGAGTAACTAGGCTCAAAAGATTCATCTCATAAATTTTAGATAAACTGTGTAATTTGTTTTTATTTTTATCTTTATTTAATGCTCCATGCATGCGAACAAAGATTCGATGTGACGGAAAATATTGAAAATTTTTACGAACTAAACAAGGCCTGCCTTTGCTAATTGCTAGCTAGAGCGAGAGTGGAGTTAATTAATTAGTTAGTTAGCAAGAGTTCTAGTTGACCTATTTATTCTTTAAAGCTTAGCAGACACAATTACGAACGCAAATGCTCACATATTTATATTTAACTCTAGAGATTGCGTAAGGTTCTCGAATAGAACCAATGGCCACGTCGCCTGAAATGTTTCCGTCCGTTGGATCTTCCGATCCGACGGAACAGGGCCCTCCCGCAAAATTCTATTAGAATTAGCTCCTGATTATATTATGCAGATTCTACTGGTTCCGGGCAGCTTCTTACGGTCCTCGATGTAAACTACTGGGTTTAGCTCCTACCGTCCCTTCTCCGCTTCCTCCGATTCCCCGAGAAAAAAAACACCGCCGCCTACCTCTGCTCGTCTCGCTCTCCCTCTCCCTGTTGCCCTTGCTCTGCGGCCATGGGCGACGGCGGCTGCTGCGACCGGTCCGCGACGGTGGCGCCCGCTCTCCTCCTCGTCCTCCTCCTCCTCCTCGTCCTCCTCCTCCTCCCTATCCCCTTCCCTCCTGAAGCTCTAGCGGGCGGACAGCATGGGCATGAGGCGGCAGCGTCCGCAGGGACCCTGCATCGGCGTGGGTGGAGCCTGACGCCCCCCCCACCACGTGTTCTTCATCGTCCACGCAGTCTCCTCAATGCCTCCTCCCGCTTGGCAAGCATGCACTCCTCAGTTTGGTGAAACCCTAGGTACCATGCTGGATGGGCCAAATCATAAACTCCGGCGTGAGTTCTCTCCCCTTCCTCCTTCCCCTTCTCTATCCCATTCCTCCTTCCCCTTCTCCATCCCCTTCCTCCTGAACTGATATTTTTCCCTGTACAGTCATGATCAATTGTTATATTCATGTTATGTACTGAGGCTTGGGGATTGTGCAATGATGATCCTTTTTAGACTCAAAAAATTGAAATGTTCAGTGATGATTACATAATTATTTCATCCTTCCATGAATGTTGCTATTTCTGGTGCCTGACAATATTGTTATATTAGCTGCACAATTTTATCCATTTGTTGGTCACCATACATCTATGTCAATGATGTCTTTGCTTCATGCAATGTATCAGTGGTTCTATTACTGAGCACTACCCATTGTCAATGATGTATTTGCGGTTGGGCTTCCAATGAATATAACTTTTCTATCTGAAATATGATTTTGCTCTTACCTAATGTCAACTCTGTGATGATTGCTTATTATTTTTGGTGTATCCTTTGCTGTTGGATTTATTTTGCAGTGAATGGGATTCTGCTGTCATGACTGTATCATAAACCATGTTTAATGTCTGATTTCCAGTGATCGTGGGCTACCGTTACACATTTTGCATCTCTTTCTTTTTTCCTGCTAACTCAGGCAACGGTCAGGATCTATGACAATTCTTCCTTTACATGTACCTATTATGTTGATGGCTGCGGCAATGGTCATGAGTAGTGTTAGCTCCATTTTTTCTGTCTCTTTTTAGCTCCATTGATAACTGAGTTAAAATTTTGCCGTCCTAATATTATGGGGTTCATGAAAAATTTAGCTTTTCTATGCTAACAGCTTGCCAATAATTTTAGTTGGGGATTACCTTTAGTTTTACTACATGTTTTGATGATCTAATAACTTTTCCAACTATTGTGTTTTTATTTTGTAGCGAAAGTCCTAATTTTATTTGTCAAATCTTTGGAGTAGTCTATCCTTGAGATTGAACTACATGAATGCACCCTTCTTGCAAGATTCAACTGAATTCGTTAGGTAAATAGTTAAGTTAGACGTTATTCGTTTGCAAAAATTCTTAGAGAAAAAATCTTGCAGGAGATGAGACACTTCAGTTCTAAGGTAAATGATAGTGGTTTCATGTTTCTAAAGTTGTCACAAATGGGCAATTTATGTTTAACCATTTAAATAAAGTTGACTTCGAAGCAAACCGTTTTCTTGTTTTTGAACTGACCAGGTCAATTGGGTGGGTAGCATAAACATAGTGCATTGGAATAGGAAAGTTTATAGTTACAAGGCATGACACATATTTTTGTTTTGTTTGGTTGTTTCAGGCTATTTGGTATTTTGGTTCATCTACCATTGTCATCAGGTAAACATATATATTGTGCCCTTTCGTTTGGAGCCCATTTGTCATTCTATTTACTGCCTGCTAAATGGTCTTCCTTATGTACATGATAAATCTGTTTTTCTCTCTTTTTGTTTTCTTATTTGCCCTTTATATAGATTTCAGATCTCTCTGTTTCCTCTCTTTATTTTACTGATTTTGGCTAAAACACATCTTCAGATTCTACTCAATATAGATACCTCTCTCCTTCAGATTTTATAGTAGTGGTCACTTCTTCCAATTTAAGCATCACATACTACCTCACAGAAACACAACTGTCCCAGACCCAAACATTATTAGATAAATAAAATAGTAAGTTACCATTTTCTTAAACTACAATCTCCCTTTCATATATAAATCCCATAGAACCAGTTCTTACATGTATAAATTCAGGTTCAGCTCTCTTGCAATTGTTAATCACTATAGTTATACGTTGGACTCAGCATTCAAATTTTAATTTATTATAAACAAACAAACAACTTTCTGTCATGATAGTGGCACTTTATATTGCACACAACCCAGGTATACCTCATGTCTCCTTCTCTTGCAGCTTGAAATGTATGCCATCATCTTTTCTTGCTTAGTCATCACCACAAGGAACAAGCAAGGCATCAACTGCCATCATCTTTTGCCTTCCCAACTACCGAACTCTGATGATCATCACTAGATTAAACTATTACTTACTACATGTCACTATAAAAAATAAGAGAAATATAGCACTGATCGAATAAGATTAACCTATATTTCTAAACAACTGAGTGACATTCTGTTACTTTCCTACAGGAAACCAACATTTACACGCTGCTCACAGACGCGTGAATCAATTACTGAAGACTAATTCTAAGGTACGTAATCTTCTTCCAACTTTTTCTTCCATTCAGCACTTACTGCAATGCAATTTATATTTACAATACTACCCACTATCTGCGTTACCACGACCATACATAATTACTGTTATATATACAAATAATGTACACAGCTATAGTATCACCAGGATGGCAAGACCTTGTATCCCAAACCTGACAATCCTCGACGAGCCAAACCTACTACACAATTGTGCTTATCCTATGGACACCAAATCACGGTTCAACAGCAGTACCTCTACAGACCCTCCTTAACTCTCAGCAATCAACTAGCACTTACATAGCTATCCACCCATGCTTGCACCTAGCGAGCGCTTGACCATTGACATCTATAGCATGCCACCGCTCCTATGTTGGGAACCAATAATACACCACTTATTTGATAAAATTTGCACTGTACAAGCCATCAAACTTATGCTTGCAACGCTCTCATACCAGATCAACGCCTATGGACAGCTACAGCTTTGTGCCTGACATTATTGCACATATAGGTGTCAGAAAAAACTGTTGACAGCTCCTTGCAGGATACTCAGTTCTTGATACGGAGCAACGTCGGTGGCTCCTTGTAGCCGATGACGATGACGCAACCTCGTGACCACAAGGTAGACCTACATAAACTCCTTTAATGATCCATCTACCACTGCTAAGTTCAAATACAGTTTCAGTATGTTTTTTCTATTTTCAAGACCAATGTGGACATATTGTACCTTACTATCTAAAGAAACCGTAATTAACCAGCCATTATTTAACATAATGACCCGCCAAACATTAATACTTCTTAGTTTGCTTTACATTAAAATAGGTCTCCTTAGTCAGTTCACAGACAACAGCACACTGTTGTTGGAAGTTGCCACAAGTAACAACAAAATTCTCTTTTATTAATGTCTACACTTTGCATCCAGCAATTTAATAGCTCATCTGATCTCATATGCACATAAAACCATTTACAAACATGACACAAGCTTACTACTATTATAACTGTGCACTTATCAACAACGTCAGCTTTAGAATCATACAAAACATGTTCACACCTGTGCAGGCAGCAATGAAGACCTCAGACAGCGACAGCCATGGCTGGAAAAAATACCACAGCAACACACTCTACTGACCGTTCCTACCACTACATCCAGCTGTGCAAAAAAGGCCAATGAAGTTGTTGCTAAAGCTATATAATATCTGTGCCCAGTACTCTCAAATGCATTTGCATAATTACTGTAGTCCTCACTAAACGATGCTACATCTACTTGCTCCTGGGCATGTATTATATTTCAGCGCAGTGAACTGTGATGGTTTACTACACCTAGCAAACCAAACTTTTTTTTATATGTATGTACATAAATTCAAAACATATACTGCTAGACACCTACCAGTGTATAATAGCTGTCTAATTACGGCTGAACCAGCTGTTGTTTTGTCTCTTTAAAATTGTGGTCGAATTTGCGCGCGATGGCGCGCCCTGCCACTAGTGAGAATGAAAATATAATAGATCGAGATCCTGGACACCATAGCCTACGTACCTTGCTGACTGCTGCATCAGTTTGTATTGTAAAATAACCTACGACTCTTCCAATGCGGGGTAATGACACACATAATTTTGTTTGAATGATACTAGCACAAGCTGCATATATTTTCATCCCAAATTATAAGATATTCTAAAAATTTTGAAGAGTTAAAGCATCTCAAGTTTGACTAAAATTATATGATAAGATAATAATATTTATTATACTAACTAAATATCATTAGATTCTTGATTAATTATATTTTTCATATTGAGCTTATCAGCCGAATATGCTAGCCATTCAGCAGTGTTTTTCTCTCAAAATAAATCAACGAATAATATTTTTTACCATGGTTTATCAGCCAAACAAACAAGGTCGTGCGGAAGGTCGGCGGCGCACACCACCTACATGCATCAGCATTAACAACTTACAACTCAATCTATACTATGGTGGAGAAGGTCGGAACTAACCGTTCCATGCTACTTTTTGTAAGCCTAAACAAGTGAACTTATTTAATATGCATGCGTTTGGACTTCGGTTTTCAAAAACTCTACTACTTGGCAGGTCGTGCGATTGGAGAGCGTGTGATCTGTCTCCCTCCTCGCACTCGCCTCCTCAGGTGGTGGTGGCGGAACCGGCACCACAAGGTTGGTATCCTCCTCCTCCATGCGACCACGTCCACACCCCAGCCTTCTTCCCCAACTCGGGCTAGGGTTTTAATTGATGGCTACGCCTCACCCTTCTTCTCTAAATCACACAGGCTTAGAAGGGGCTGGCTAGGGGGAGACAAGACGACCAGGTGTGGGGAAAGGAGCTCGGGCGGCTTAGGGGCCCAGGCGATGGCGGTTGCAACCGCACCAGGAAGGGGCGGGGGCACCATGGCCAGAGAGGGAGGGAAGAAGGTGGCCACCATGGGCGCTCCGGTGAACCCTAGCGGTCGCAACAGGGCGGTGGTCGGCAGGGGAGGCGAGCACGAGGAGGATAGCGAGGACGAGAGGTGGGCGGCGCGGTCGCTGGCTAGGAATGGCAGGTGAGGAAGGCGGGGACAGAGGTAGAAGATAAACATGGGTCGTGTGATCCGCGAGTGCGCGACAAGGTCGCACTTTAGCATCCCCTTAAATTTCCAAACATCAAGGAATACGACCATACAAGATAATAGTTATGTACATGAAAAAAATGGATAAATGTGGTACATGCATGCTCGTATCCTCTCAAACCGTGTATAGGTTCAATTGTATCTAACTATCTATGGCTGAGAATTCACTGGCTAGAAACAATGACAAGCATGTTCCTTGGAGCATCGTCACCCGTTGGTGCCAAGCTGATCTAGAAGACATTGGCGCCTCTAAGGATGAAGTTTTTATTTTGGTTGGTCATGCTCAGATGGTGCTGGACAACAGATAGGAGATTTCACTATGGATTGCAGGATTCAAACACCTGTATCATCTGCAAGACTGCAACCAAAAACCGGAAACAATGGACCACATTGTGCTGGGCTGCTCTTTTAGTGACGAGGTTTGGATTCGTGGATTAGAAGACTACGTCTCCAAAATGACATTATAGTACGAGAAGAAGTGGCAATGGAAGGTGGCTGCACAACAGAAAGATGATCCCAGAAAACCTATTCGACGGGGCTTTAACTCCTTATTCTTCCTCGTTGGTTGGTTGCTCTAGAATGAAGGAAAACGAGAACATTCAATGGAGTCATAACATCAACAGCGCAATTGAGAGCCCTGATCCAAGAGGAGATTGACGCTTGGTGCTGGACCTAAGCTCACTCATGGCGCTTCTCTGATGTATCTCTTACTCACGTCGTCTTTGACTCTTTGCGTAATTACAATCACGTGAGAGCCTAGTTCCTATTGGTCACCTGGGTAACCTTGGATTACCATTGTTACTGATGGTTGTAACAAAACTCTTTATAGTCTCTGAAGTTTTTTTTTTTAATCTCTGAGAGCAATTTCAACAGTCCTATATAATTCCTCTTATGTTCTCCCTAACCAACAATCTGGGATTCTAGGGCCACAATTATCATCGGCCTGAGAACCAGCAGGTTCCTCTAACTTACTTAGAGGGACTTTAACAGACTCATGTGCCAGCCAATTTCACGTCACAGTACACCAATGCCACAAGTCGAGAAGCGGACGCAAAACTCCACCATTTTAGTTTTACGAGTCACCCTACCAGTCCCAACACCGTCACACTACTAGTAGTACGTACATACAACAGTCGTTTAATTACCACAGCTAGCAGCTCACGGCCACATTCTTGCCACCGCTACAGTCTACAGGTGAGATATGAGCTGCTGCCTGCCGATGGATGATGAGCTTCTCATTCGGATCAGAGGAGCCTGGGGCTGGTGTAGGGGCCGTTGAGGATGCTGTCGGCGATGGCGTGGTAGGCGGCCTCCGTCAGGTGCACGCCGTCCCAGTTGGCGTACGCCGACGGGTCCGTGCACACGCTGGAGCCCCGCACGCCGCAGCTCGCCTTCGGGTTGAAGTTGTATGGCCCACCGCCGCCGCAGCACGTCCGCAGTGGCCCCTCTGTAAACCCTGCATTCATTTCCATCCATAGAGTAGTTTCAGAACATCATGGTTTTTCTTTTTTTTTCCCTGAAAACGTCAGCAAGGGAATTCCTCAGCCAATTTATCAGAAAGAGAACAGAGTATTTTCAAAAAAAAAAAAGCAAGACCAATGGAAGGCGAGGCGAACAAACCAAGAGAAGGCCAGAAAAAAAGGAAGCAGAAACAAAGGAGGAAGGAGACGGTAGTAGCCTAGCACTAGTAGTAATGTTGAGAGCACACATCACCGAACAGCCCTACAAATGGGTTCACAACGCAACCAATTGAGATCGACTAAACCCAGACAATAGCCCACATTTTTCTCATTGAGTTGTAACATTATTCCCAAAGGACCCAGTAGAAATCGATGTCTCCCTTGGTTGGATGATGAACGCCAGCTGCAGCTCCTGCATCACCGGGTTTTGGAACGTTCTCCGATTTCTTTCCTTCCAAATATTCCACCAAAAGCATGCAATCACTCCATCAAATTCCCATCCAGAAGAACTACTACATCCATAGAAGACTTGGACCTGTTCACTTGGGCTAATAAACTTTTATTTCCCGTTCGGATACTGAATCTGAATTCTTAGGACGGAGCATGAGTTGAGAAGAAGAATTCAAAATCTGCAGAACAGTCCTCCCCATTCCATCTCAGTGGTCAATTGTTCATGTCTAATGCTCCTCAGGTCATTATATCCGCACACACACAGACCGCCAAATAACTGAATTCTGGAACTGTAATGTCAGCAGAAGTTAGAGGTCAAGTCTACAAACAGTCAGCAGTTACTCTCAAAATCGACATTCAGATATCATTTTCATTTCCCCTATTTGTGTGACAGATCCGATCATGATAGTTCACCCAGCAGCTAACGAACTCATTAATATAGCTACAAGATTATTATCTTGTCAAGAAAAATGAGGCAGATTTCATTGGACTGACAGTGGCATCTACTAGTACTAGGTAAGTGAACTTCAAATCAATTTACTGGTGTGTGCCAAATAAATGCTCATAAGAATAAAATGAACCAACCCATGCCAGTAGACTTCTGCAACCTCAACAACAACATTTCTGGATGCCCCCTAACAACCATTTGAATGTTACTCCATGGAAGGAGCGCTGCCTAGATCAACCAGTCGAAAAGAAATGGGTTTTAACACTCCTGGGAAAAGTTTTTTTTTTAAATAAAAAAATTGCAAGCTCAGCAGGTGTTCTGACCTTTCAGTAAGCACAGAAAGCAGGGTTACCAAATACAGTAAAAGCGGCTCAAGAGTCAAGATCTAATTTTTCAGTCTCACATCCATGTGTTAGCCACTGCAGTCTGAAGATGACTGGCCAAAAGGACTCTATGCCTTTTCATTGTAGCAAAAAGCAAGCAATAAGCAAGACATAGCACCCTTTTCTCGAAAGGAGATGGCCGAATAGGTGACTCGGTATAGCTAGATCCCCAACCCTTTTTTATTTTCTGAAAGAGCCATGCAATCTGAACTCCAATTGGATGGCAGATCGTGGTAGGGCCATCTTTAGTCTAGCTCAGAGTAGTGACCATTCCGTGTCACTTTCAGTCTACCCGATCAGTTATGCGATGCGATGAACACATTTGATGTCGAAATTGGAAAAGCTCTCCCAGAACCTGGATCATGATACGAGGTGGTTGAGCAATTGCACTCACCGAACTGCTTGGGGTTCTTGGCGAAGGACATGGCGGCGCCGTAGTAGTCGGCGTACATGATCCTGGCCTGCGGGTACTTGACCCGGAGCGCCCGCAGGTTCTGCTGGAGCACCGCGTTGTGGTGCTGCGCGAAGTCATTGTACGTCTTGAGGCAGCCGGCGGCGTCGTAGTCGCTGCTGTTCCGGCCCGGGTGCAGGGTCAGGTACGCCGACGAGCACCCAATGGGCAGGTTCCCCGGCACCACCAGGTGCGTGGCGCCGGCCTTGATCAGCCTCTGTTGTCGTGCGCAGAGTAGCGGCCCAAATTGTTTAGTGCGAAACGCAGAGAAGAGATACTGTAAACAATGGAGAGCGAGAGATTCGGTGACCTGACCTCGGTGGCATCGGTGACCGCGGCGGCGACCGTGGGGACGTAGGTTTTGGCGTCGTCCAGGGTCTTGCCCTTGAAGAAGGCGTAGTTGTAGTCGTTTCCCCCAATCTCTCCGACGAGGAACAGGGACTTGCTGAAGTACTCCTTGCACTCTGTTGTCACAGTTCATTCAGATTTCAGAGCAGAAAAAATTGCAATCAGCGCTGCACTTGAATCTTAATCATTGGAGAATCTCCTCTCTTTATTTTTGGACAAAATCCCAAATGCAAAATCCGATTGAGTATTGAGAAGACATGCAATGCAATGCGAAGTGACGGACTTTTTGGGGAGCTGCAGAGTGACGGCTTGAGCTGCTCGAACCAGCCGAGCTGGACGCTGAGGGAGAGGTTGGTCCAGAGCTTGTCGGACGCGCCGATCTCCTGGAAGAAAGGCGGATCCATGGCGGTGGCGCCGCCGACGGCGAAGTTGACGCCCCGGCGGAGGTCCTTGCCGCGGGACTGCAGGTACGGCTGCAGCAGCGGCAGGCCGAACGCTTGCGCTGCAACAAGTCAGTCGCGTCAGGAACGAAATGCAATCCACCACTGAAAGAAGAAGCAAAGCAGAAGCCAATGGGCGGCGCCGCACGCACACGGACGCACCTAGGAAGTCGACGACGAGGCGGCCGTCGGAGCAGCGGCCGGTGGGGCGGTGGAAGTAGGTCATGCCGTAGGGGTAGCGGCCGACGATGTGGTTGGAGAGCGGGCTGGATACGAGCAGGTTGCCGGTGTCGGTGAGCGAGTCGCCGAAGCTGAACATGGAGGTGTAGTTCTGCCCGCCGCCGCCGCCGCCTCGGCATTGCGCGAGGGAGCAGCAGCAGAGCAAGACGGCGGCGAACAGGGGCAGCAGTCTGGCGTTGTCCGCCATTGAAAATGCGATCGCTTTCATCAAAAAAGAAAATGCGATCGCTGGTAGTGGTACAAGTAGAGCACACCGCCGGCAGGCAACCCGCAGGCAGAGGCAGAGGCAGAGGCAGGCGAGCGCGGAGCGAGTAGCGTCAGTCACTGATTGATAGCTACCCGCCGGCAGAGGGACGGACAGGGAGTGGTACTGGCGCTTCCGCACTGCGAGTTGCGACGACCCGATGGGGAGATGGGAGATGGGCGATGGGGCTCAGTAATGGCGGATTGCCTGAGATTGTAGGTGGGGGATAAATGCCATGCCGGACGATGGCAAATCTGAGTGAATAGGAGGAGGTGGGTGGTGGAGGGGGCAGCAGCTCGAGCTCGGCTACTCCAGTACACATCCACAGTAATTGTGCCCGGGTCCTCCTGCCGCCAGGCCCAGGCGCCAGCCAAGCCAAAAACCCTCCGTCCCAGCTAGTCATCAGCTGTTTGGGTGACACATGCTGATGTGTGGTGTAGCTCCAGCTCCGGGGGCCTTTGGCTGTGGTGCTCCCAAAATGCCCAAAGGCCGAAGCTCAGTTATTCTGGCGGCCCCAACCGACCACAGCGATCGACGCGGTGCTAATTGCTCAGGCAGGCGCGCACAACGTGACAGATTGTTACGGTATAATACACTACCATCACTGATGCAATTCTCAGTACCGTTAACAAATCTCTACAAAGAATTGGAATTGTGATGGCCTGACGCAATGCTCCATACTCGTAGTCCGGACCAACACTAGCAACCGTTTCACGGATCGACAGACAGGACCGACAGTTGTATCCGGAATCATTACGAGGTACTCCTACTTCTACACATTACTGCTACTGTAAGTACTACTAGCTCATGCAATGCTTAGCGAGGATCTCACAGGCATCACAAGCGTAAATAATCATCTCTATTATAATAACCTCAGTTTAGTAGTTAGGCACGTACTCCTCCGTGATGTTTTTTACTTTATTATTAATAAAGTATCTCTAATAATAAAGTAAGTCTTAATAAAATATATAATATTTATTATGTAAAAAATTCAAATAAAACGAATGATCAAATTTTATGTCTGAAATTTTAAAACGATACTACTCATTTAAGGTAGTAGCAGTCAATAATCAAGGTTATTAACCTGGGTGTGCGCTACCTTGATTAGCGACAAGCTCTCTCAGTCCCAGGTCGACAGCGGGGCCCCGGGCAACGTGGAGGATGCGCCAGCTTTCGAATATCTTATTTCTGGGCTGGGCCCTTTCCCCCACGCGAGTAGGGCCCAGACACTTCTGGGGATGGAGGACAAGTTCAGTCACAGGAGCCCGATTGCCATGCAGATGCAGCAGGCGAGCAGCAGCAATCGTACGTATCCGTGTACCGCCGCTACGCTACGCTACAGTGGCGTCCGAATCCTCCGTGTCCTCTGCAGGCTGCATACGCCGGGGCAAGTGCCCTGCCACGGCATGTGAAAAGAGAGTCCCACGGCCCAGCCCAAGGTTGGGTAAAGCGAAGCGAGTTGGGCTAAAATAGACATGGTTGAGCGCGGCCCAGGTACGGTGGGATCTGGACGAGCTCACATGGCGACCCAGTTGACAGATTTGCACACATGGCGGCCAGTCTTGTTTTCTTTTGTTCACTTACTTATTTATTTATAGGAAGTACTAAAAAAACTTATTTATTTATATAGGAAAAAAGTATAAATTAGTCTCTCAAATTTGGTATATGTTCAGATGACGACCCAACGCACGCTCGTTCCGTCGCCTTAAATTAAATTCAAAAACGTTGTTCAGCCTCTTAATAAAACACGTGTCAACGGACGTGTTTTCAAAATCTGAATGATTAAGGAGAATAGGGGTGCATCTCAATGCATGGCTACGACGCCCCGAGAATGGGCGGGTTGGCGTAGGGTCCCCTGAGCCAACCATCGGCGACGAGGTGGTACGCCGCCTCGGTGAGGTGGACGCCGTCCCAGTCGACGTACGCCGACGGGTTGGCGCAGGCGGCGACGCCGGGCATCCCGCAGGCCGCCTTCAGGTCGAAGTTGTACTTGCCGCCGCAGCAGCAGTCCCTCAGCGCGCCGTCGAACCCGAACCTCGCCGGCGCCGCCGCGAACGCGATCACGGGCGCGTACAGGTCGGCGTAGGTGACCCGCGTGCCCGGGTACTTCCCGCCTAGTGTCGTCAGCGCCTGGCTCAGCTGCGCGTTGTGGGACCTGGAGAGATCGTTCAGGCCCTTCAGGCACCCCGTGTCCGGCTCGTAGTCGGCACCGTTCTGGCTCCCCAGCAGCACCAGGTTCCCCGGCGCGCACCCCATCGGCGAGATCCCGGACACCACGATCGCCGTGGCGCCGTCGTTGATCAGCTTCTGCATGCATGCACACGGCAGTAGTGGATCAGCTTGCCGTGCCGGGATAGGTTAGTACTATTATTAGGTCGGTGCATCTGCATATGGATCACGTACGTACCTCCGTGGCATCAACGATTGTTGCGACGATCTGAGGCACGTAGGACTGCGCTTCAGCGACGGTTTTGCCAATTTGCCGGCGGCCAGCATGACCCCATAGTCGTTAAATCCCAGCTCCCCGACGACGAACAGCGCCTTCCCGAAAAACTCCTTGCATGCTACAGAGCGAGGGCATCAGCAATGTACATAGTAGTTTCGTGTAATAAGCACGCACAGAAGAACTGACATGAGCTCCAATGTAATGTAACAATAGGATGATGATGCCGTGACGTCTGACACGAACCTTGGGGTGAGTCGCAGAGGGTGGGTTTCATGGCGTCGAACCACCCCAGCTCGTCGCTGAGGGAGATGTTATTCGGAGGAGGCTTGGCGCCGTCGTCGCCGCCGGCCTGCGGGTAGAACGATGGGCTCGTGCTCGTCTTCAGCGCCGTGGCGCCAGCCACCGCGAAGTTTGCGCGCCTTGCTTGAAGCTTTGGTCCTTTGACAGCGACGGCGGAACGAGAGGTAGTCCCAGTGCCTGGGCTGTGTACACCGTAGTACGCCAAACGGCCATGAATTAATCGATCAGGTATAGGTGCGTGCAGCATGACGGCATTGCCGGCGTTGAGATAAAGAGCAAACGAAGCTACGGCGGCTACGCTCGCCGCCGCCGTGGAAGAAAATTACCGATGAAATCTATGACAAGTCTGCCGTCGGAGAGGCGGCCGGTGGGATGCCCAAAGAAGGTCATCCCGTACGGCGGTTTGTTGATCAGCAGGCCTGGCGTCGACGGGCCCAAGAGGATGACCTTGTTGCCGGTGTCGGTGTACGAGTCACCGAAGCTAAAAATCGAGCTGTATTGGGCCTGCATCGAATAGGAGAAGCTGGAGAATAGCAGAGAGATCTGCAGGCAAAGAATTACGTGCTTCATTGTTCTTTGTCCTGAAGATCGAACAGATCAGTTTCTTTCTGTACCCCCTCTGAATCTCAAATCTCAATCTCATCTCAAGAAAAGAACGCACGTGTACTACCGATCTTGTATCTGAGTTATTTTATAGAGAACATTTGGCCGATCATGAATCGTCATTGACTCTGCTGTTACTATTTGGCTGATGCCAGATATAGCACCAAATAAACGGAGAATAAAATCTTCTGTGCATTTTTGGCATCTGATTTCTCCAATGAATATCGAGATTTAAAATAATAAGGTAATAACCAGAAACTGTATACACTCATTACTATAGATATTATGTACATGAACGCAAAGATTTATAGCATTTACAAATTATATTCTATATACATCTCTCCCTTCCATGTAGATTTATTATGACTTTCTCTTCCTTGTTTTCTTTTAGAAACCTTTTAACAGCAGAGTTTCAATTGAAAATTTTCAGTTCAGTATCTAGAACTCAATATTCTTGCTCGTACAAGTTAGGCCCAAATTGCCCTCTATGCCCAACTAAAACCACCAAGATTTGAGCCCATAAGAGGTCGACACAGGCCCAAATTGGATTTTTTTTTCTTTTGAAGGAATTGAAATCTACTCAACAAATTATGCTATTTGGCTTGGAATTTGACACTCCACCACTTTCCAAAGTTCACATATAAGTCTATCTCAAATTCATAAGGTTAGAGATAGAAATTGATTCTATAGATCATCATTCTTTGTTTCTACTTTGCAACTTATGACACACTCTTCATCTCGCTCCCTTGTGGTAGAAATGCAATATATAAGTATCTCTCTCGTATAACCAACAATAATATACAAATATAATCATATTAGCTTAGTTAACATGTGTCTAAATTATGATTATTAAAATAAATTCAATTCCAGGAATCCAAATAGGTCTGTTTTAGAATCTCTGAGGCAACACTCTTCTATCAAGTTTCAATTGTGACGTGCTGTGTTGCAACATTGCTAAAACTTACTGTATTTTGATGCATTGATGCATATCATATACTATGAGAAGTACAGTAGTACAACTATGCTAGTGCAGTAATATCGACAAACAATTAAGTCACAAAACATATCTGCCTAACAAAACAACAGAAACAACACAACCTATGTGTATATAAACCCATTAATTAATCTAAACAGAGTGTTGGCCAGTATGCCCATAGACCTTATTGTGTCCTACTCCCCATTTCGTTTCCGTACGTTCTCTCTATAACAACCAACCAATTCACAGTTCGATCAATATCCCCGCTCGCTCCGACGTCGCGTGCGTAGAGACGAATATATAAAATCTGTACTGGCCGGCCGGCCGGCTGCCGCGGCCGCCGTTGTTGGAGAAGAGACGGTGGATGTTAGCCGAGATGCTTGGTGTCGAGGATGGGCGGGTCGGCAAAGGGCCCGTAGAGCCAGCCCTTGGCGATGTGGCCGTAGGCGGCCTCCGTGAGGTGGATGCCGTCCCAGCTCCAGTGGTTGGAGGGGTCCGGGCACGCGTACGCCCCCGGCTCCCCGCACTTGGACGTCAGGTTGAAGTTGTACACCCCCACGCCCGGCGCACCGCAGCAGGCCCGCGGCGTCTGCTTCAGCATCCCTGTGCGAGAAGAGGAAGGAAACGTGACCCATCAGAACAGGTCGGAGCTAGCCGGGCTTGCTTGGGCCCAAGCCTTGGGGCCCGATCGATTCTAGTCTGTGGTCGACCTGCCGTGCTCGGCGTTCGTGACTCGTCAACTACGAGTACTCCTACATACATGCATGTGTCATCCTGCATGTGTGTGGATAAGATTATGATTTGTTTATATATCAGGAACGTACAGCATTGCTGGGTCGTTGAACTGAATTTTATGTTTGATTGATGATTCGTTCCAGTTCGAAGCCGGATTGCACGGATCACCGAATAATTCTCACGTCGTGTCCCCTATGCTGAACGTACGTCCAACATCGACGATGCGTACGTCACGTATGACACGGTTCACGTGGCGTCCAAGCCATGTAGCTAGTATGACACTGGAGACTAGTAATATTTCTGAATTGCAAAACATTCAGACCGGGCACACACCGCTTACTACTAGCGTTGAGTGTCCTTCACGAAAAGTTGGTCAATGATCTCGTGTTTTTTTACTCTTGGTAGAAAGTTGAAGTCGTACAAACTCCAAGACTAGCTACCACGAGGGGAAAAGTTGGCCGAATCATATTCATGCATGGCACCGCTTATTGCTGAATGATTAGATCAGGGATGATAATAAACAATTTGATCGAAAAGAGATCCATCTCAAAAAAAGAAAATGTCGAAAAGGTTGCAGCGGTTAAGTATTATATGTCCCATTATTAACGGCGGAAAACTCCAAAGCTTGATTCGGCCTTTGTACTCGAGGTGTTTGATTTGAGGTTTGGAGGTTTCTAACATATATATATATATATATATATATAGGTCCTTATTCTTGATGATGACTTGATGAGACACTGAGTTTGACAGTTGGCAATTCCAGTTGCCTTGCCCCACAGTTGAATTTCTAAATTCCTAGCGTTACTGTACGGTAACCTGTTGGTGTTGGCTGGGGTGTTGTAGCTAGCCAGCAGGAAAGTACGAGTAGTACGCCATCCAGGAAAGGTCCACGGCTTTCAGATCACATGGGGGTGTGGGGCCGGGGCCGTGTGCAAACTCTATCTAATTAAGCATAATCAAAGGCGTGTTAAGTACTACTAGTAGTAGTATAGTACTAGTAGACTTTGGAGACGAGTAGTACGTCCTACAGGTCTTGTCATGTGGGAATTGACACGGTCACATACCTGCTGACATGTGGTGTGATCGCAGACTACCAATCCACATATCTTCTGCATGTACTACAATCCAAAGATAATGATGGGCTCATCATCGATCACCACGGTTTATTCCAGCTCCAGCAGGACGCACACACAGGCCCGGGCGACAGAGCGAGCGAGGTAGCTACAGAGGGTTCATCATCACTCACTCCGTGCCTATTATTCTTTCATTACAGTTACATCATCATCTTTAGACTTTAAGTTAGGTGTCACTGTCACTGTCACGTTAATCTTCAATCAACCAACCAAACGTATGCAAACGCGAGGCGAGCTCCGTCGTCACGTCGCCACCGCGGCAACACCGTACCCTACGCGAGATAGTAAGCGAGACCAGCACGCAGCAGCCGCCGGCGTTTCTCGATCAGTCGTCAGCCGCTTGCCGGCCGGCCAGCGAAGCCCGCTGGAAGACTCCGATCCGGCCCGGCCACCCACCGTTTAACCTATTCTCGTGCCCGTTCAAAGTCGCTTGCTTTAGCCGATGAGGTGACGATGAGACCTCGCAAACACACACACGCGCACGTACGGGGGCAGGAAACAGGAAGGAAGGAATTGCACCCAACCCAACCACCCCCTGATCTGTTTGCTCGCCCAGAAATGCGTCAGACCGTGGATTTTTCCTCGGATTCACCGGTGCCGCTGCCGTCCCGGGGCTTCCGGCCGTTTACGGGTGATCGCGGGGCGTCGTCGAGCCAGCAAATGGAAGCAGCCTGACCCTTCGGTTGGCCCAAATGTGCCCGTGCCGCGGCCGCTTCTGCTCAATTATTATTCGACCCCATACTTTTCAGCTACATACACTACATGCGTGACCGGATCAAATCTCAAATGAATGAATGGTATGCTTATATATATATGCTGTATAGTCCGCGTCGTGGTTGCTTTCTCGCTGAGCTGTTTGATTTCCAGGATTTTATTTAGTATATAGTCTCCCTATGGAATATAATAATCTAATCTAATTTAATTAATTAATCGCTCACACAGCTATCTAACTCATCTGTTTGTGAATTGCCTTATTCTTAGCCAAATGTCTCCCCTCCCTTCCTTGAGCGTTGAGCGTATACTCCTTTTTTTTCCTTTAAAAAAAACGTATCTTTTTCAAAGCGAACCAACGAAACGGTCACGGTTTCTTTAACTCTTTTTCCTAAAAAAAAAGGGGGGACGTGGACTGATGGTGGTCCGACGTGTCAGCGCCCGTCCACGTTGCCGTAACGAACCGAACTACCGAACTCGCTCGCCGCGACAACCTTAGACGCAAACTGCCGTGACCACAGACGGAGCCACCAGCGCAGGCCACCGGAGAAGACTACATCGATCAGCAGGAGATCGACGGCGACGGGAATGAATGAACAACGGAGCAGAATGCACGGAGATATAGACTCACCGTATTTCTCGGCGTGGAGGACGAACTGGATGGCCGGCGTGTAGTAGTCAGCGTACACGATGCGCACGTCGGGGTACCTTCCCCGGAGCTCCTCCACCTTCCGCCGGAGCGCGGCGTTGTGCACCCACGACAGCGTGTTGAGGTCCCTGATGCACCCACTCCGGCCGCCGTACCCGTCGGCCTGCTTCCGGAAGATGGAGAGGTAGACGGGGAAGCAGCCGATGGGGAGCACGCCGGGCACCACGAGCTCCACGGCGCCCTCGGCGATCAGCTTCTCGACGCCGCTGCCGATGGACTCCACCACGTGGGGCACGAAGTCGTGCGCCTCGGAGATGGGCCGGAACGCGAACAGCGGCGAGTTGTAGTCGTTCCCGCCGAACTCGCCGACGATGAACAGCGACCGCCGGAACAGGTCGCGGCACTCGTCTGGGGAGCTGCAGAGCTTGGGCTTCATGTCCTGGAACCACTGGATCTGCGTGTGCAGCGACCCCGAGTTCCAGACCGTCTTGCCGAGCCCGCGCTCCACGAAGAAGGGCGTGTCGAGGGACGTCGCGCCGGTGATGGCGAAGTTGGCGCCACGGTGGAACGTCGCGTTCTTCGCCTTGGATGGCGGCAGCAGCGGCACGCCCAGCTCCTGCGCTGCTCGACCATCGTGGACGGCCGGGCCGGCGGCAGCCTGGTGAGTGTGTAATGCAACATGTATTTAATTTGTTTGTGTATCCATGCATGCATGCGTGCGTACCGATGAAGTCAACGACGAGGCGGCCGTCGGAGCAGCGGCCGGTGGGGTAGCCGAAGTAGTTCATGCCGTAGGGCAGGCGCGCCGTGGCGAGGTAGTCCGGGATGCCGTCCACCACCAGGTTGCCGGCGTCCACCAGGGAGTCCCCGAAGTTGAAGATGGCCGCGTACTCCCGCGCCGCCGCCGCCCGCGGCGCCCACACGCATCCCGCCGCGGCGAGGAGGACGAGGACGGCGGAGCACGCCACCGGCAGCCGGCCACCACCCATGACGACGACGAATAAGCCGAACGATCAAGCGGAATCCACGGCACCGTCGTCGCCCTTGCCCGCGATCGAGATGGTTCCGGCGGCGCGCGCGCGTTCGTTGCTTGCTGCCTGCGCCTGCTGCGTGCTCACTCCCGCGTTTAAATCCCCGCGCGGAACGGAGCCGGTCGCCGGGCCCGGGCGTACGGCCGAGCTGCTGGTTTGGTTGGTTGCCCTGATTGGTGTGCGACTGTGCGAGAAGAGAAGAGGAGGACGAGTGCAACTGGCTTGTTAGATTAATTAACTCGTTTGATCGGGTCTTTTAGACGTAGTGGTGGCTAATTAAAATGACACGACGAGGCAGTCATGAGCACGACGGCACAAACAAAGTTGAGCTGCATCCCAAGTCAGTCGACTAGCTTATATTACACGAAAGTTTGTCAAAACCGTTCGGTGGTCTTCGAGTAAGATCCGTAACTATGAAATCGTAAACATAACAATCAGAGTAACATAGACTTTCTCAGACAAAAATCGTAGAATGAAATTTCTTAGTTAAGATCACAAAGGCGTACTCCTTCCTTTTCTCTTTTATAAATCTCAGATTGATATGACAAAGTTAATAAATTTATACAAAAGTGTACTAATATTTATGATGAGTATAATAAATACCATTAGATTAAGCATGAAACATAGTTTCGTAATAACCTTATAGTTGGATATACATATATTAATACTATATTCTATATTGTTAGTGAAACTTAAAAAAGTTTGACTTATTAAAAAGTGGGATGTGCATTTATTTTGGATGGATGCATGGAGTAACTAATTATTTTTTTATTTCATATTGTTTACATCCATAAAATTATAATATTGGATAGCACATTTAATTTAAAATCTGATCGCATCAAGGTCATGTTATATACTAATTAAAATTTGTCAGTCAAAGTATTAGCCAAAGATTTTAAAAATTGACTATTAATATGGGTGTGTATCTTATAAAAGAGGATGGAGAGAGTATAATAACAAAACAGTAGATTTTAACAACTATGGTTCTAATAAGCACGCTCGTGTCAAAAGGTGCTCTCTTACTGCTGGAGTGCATGTACACATGCATGGAGCGAGGAATCTACATCTACAGATCTACTCTACCGTCTGCGATCGAGGAGCAGGAACATGCCCCGAATTATTGACTCGTAGAGCTGACCCTTTGTGCACCACATCAGAGTTGACCTGATGCTTCTGATTTTTTTGGTCTGACAGCCAGGGATGTATGTCTCGGGCTTGCATGCGATATATATATATAGGAATTAATTCTTTGTACACGTACGTGTAGTTACTCTCATCTTCAATAAACTACATTTTGTATGTATTCATACTTGTTTATCGGTTTGAGTATGTTTATATACTCATATTAAGATACTATAGATCTTACCACGCGAATTTTTTTTAAAAAAAATTATATTTTAAATATATTACTAAAATGCCACTACTATATTATATATAATAAGTATAACCATATACTCTATGTATGCATGCATACTTAACATATATATCACTCTAGATGGTCTAGTATGATCATATACTTTGTCTATATACATTTCGTTCGGTCATATACATCTTAAATCTAGATATATATATATATATATATATATATATATATACCACAGGATAAACCGATGGCTCCATCACCGACAGTTTTATTATATTGCCAGCTTGTCTTGATTCGAAAACATTTTTGCATTTCTACGAGTACTTCAATTTCCACAGGAAACAGATGAGCATTTTCTCGTACTTATAGGCGTAGCCAACGATAGATCTCAGACTTTCAGTGCATGTACACATAGGGTCACAATTCCGGGCCCGGGACCGGAGCAAGTTGCCGATCGAGTTCATGTCGCGACCCGGCCGTAGGAGACTAGTACTAGTACTAGTATAGTACGCGGACGAAGTGGCAAGCTCTGGAATCTGGATAACATGACATGCCATGCGCGGCCGGCCGGCAGCCAATGGATTGAATGGAAGCGATCGAGATCGGGGGCGGCAGGCGACATCGATCGCCGTCCGCCCGTCGCCGGCGAGAAGATGTCCGCACGCGCGCCCGCCCACGACTGATCGGTCATCAGGACGGAGGCCCGCCGCCCGGCGGCCGGTACGCGGTGGTTGCGCCGTTGCTGTCACGGATGACGACGCCTGCTCCAAGCTGGCCATATGCAACAGGGATCAATCGATCGATGTGTGCGTCCATGATGGAGGGCTGGGTGGCAAGATTAGGATCGGAGCTCTCTTGGTGCATTGACCCTGAGGATGACGACGAGCAGACAGCATGCAGCTAGCGGCTGCTTAGCTCATGGAATCCTCTGTATTTTATTATCTATCGTTTGTATTTCTGCACGACCTGTACTTGGTGCCTCCGAACATTCTCCGTTTTCTGCAGTCTGCGCAGGGCACACAGCTTGGAAGGAGTGGCCGGCCATGTGGCCAGTGGCCGTGGCCGTGCAAATTATATGTATATATACAACGTCGTGCCAGAGCCAGTGATGCTATATGGATGTTTACCCAAAATCATTTCAACTTGCTATATATAGAAGTAGTACTACCTAAACAAAAGGTTCACGGATTCAGTGACAGAGATATATGTCGTATATACGTGTATGCTCTCTAGAGAAGGAATTTCATGGAGCTACCTCTGCCTCGTTCACGCCGGCCGATCGATCCAACTGCCGAGCGTTACAGTCTAACAGACAACAGTGCGTTTGTGTTTAGGTAGTACAGTACTAGCTAGACGAGGTACAGTATCCTCCAGTCGACCAGTCCACGGCTGCAAGCGTAGCCTTGCGTTGCTGGGCATGCTATGGATCATGGATGCCGTCATGCCGGCCGGACGCATACCATGCCATGCCAGATTGCCAGCCAGGTAATAGCCACAGCTACATACAGATGGGTCGAGTTCAGTCCGTCTGTTGCATTGATCAGCATGCGGTACGTGTTAAAAACGGATTAGCCTACTAGCTCCCATCGTTCAATTCAATCAGTGGCGGTGGTTGCTAACGATCGCGGTCACCTGCACTACACACACCTGCCCTCCCTCCGATCCCCTTTGGTAGGTTCAGACGTTCAGTAAATTAAACGTTCTTGGCGCGGAGTACACGAGCAGGAGAACGACTGATCGATGCTATTTATATATCAAAATATATGGCCAATGCGTAGCGTGTGCAGGTAGGCTGGTGACCTCGCCGTATACCTGTTTGTCTGCCCTTAAATAACTCGCATGATTGCAGTTGCCGCGCGCTGTATACTTGATGAGCACTGCATGCTATTCAGCAATCGAGCTGTGCAAGTGCAGCCTGTGCGTCGCCGATAGCTGTTGAGGAATCGACTTCAGGAACTATTCACGCCCCCCGGCCCGGTTGCGTGTGTGCCCGTTCGTTTGTGCAGATGCGGACGAAACAAGGCGTAGGCGATGGTCCCTGCGGACTTGCATTTTTTCTACACTGCCTAACCTGTGGTTGGATTGGATGGATAGCTAGTGATCGTAACTGATGGCGAAACTTGATTGGAAGAGAAAGATTAACATATGAAGCTGACTGGTCAGTAACTACAGTAGCTAGTAGCTTGGCTGGCGCACGGGTGCTCTCAGTGTCAGTGCAGTGAGATCGCTCATTGGAAGTCGAGGTCCATGTAATGAAAAATTTCAGTTCTGCAATGGCGACTGTTGTCAGACTGTGTGCGTGTGTGGCCGTGTGGGGCTGAAACAGCACAAGGAAGCAAGGACGACAAAAAGAAGCTGCTGAAAGATTTCTTCCAAAAAGGAAAAAAAAAAGAAAAACCGCGGCACTCCGGTGACATTTGGGCTCATGGCGCTGCGCAGTGCTTCTCCTGTCGCTGTCAAGACGAAATAGCTCGCATTGCATGGCTGCAAACGAGTGAAACGACAACCGCATGCATCGATCGACTCCTCTGTCACTAGGGATGAAAATGCTATGAATATTTTTTTTTGATCGAGACTAAATCTGTTTAGAGAAGTTTAAATTTATTTATATCTGAGTCTAGATATTCAACGTCCGATACCATTTTTATCAAATAGTCAAATCATATATTTATGATGTCAATATCTAATCATATCTTATCGGGCATGGTTTTACAATATCTATATTCGAATTCAAATCTAGATAAAAATATGAAAAGAAATGTAATATTAGTGATATTCATCCGTATACAATCTGTTTCGTTCTTGGGAGGTCGGTCCTGCTTCGTTCCGGAATTTCTTGCGGATGTTTCTGCAGAAACTTAAATATGAGAGTACTATTCACGTACGTAGAGTAGAGATGTTGCCATCAGTGGCAGACTGGTAGCCGGTGTCGTACCGAACATTGCAGCCGCGCATGCTAATTTCCACACAGAAGTATTGGTCATACTAGGATAAACAAACTTTGGTCATTTGGACAGGTGACTTGTTGTGAAACATCCAAAGATGCAATTTGATACAAGCTAGTCGTCCGTCCTCGAGGGTTAGAAGATGATTAGTCCAAGTGTGGCAGGTAGGTAGCCCGAGGTGCATGCATGGAACCATGACGTGGTAGACTGGTAGTAGGTTGCCAGGTTGGCAGCACCACGGTATGCTACGCCATTTGACCGGGGCAAGCAAGGTAGTAATGCATGTATGTGTATGGTGATATGGTCCATGTCCATCGATCCCTCCCTGGTTCCATATGTGATCCGAGTTTCCGCCACTACGCTCGGTAGTCGGTAGGCGCTATTAGAGATTGCGTGTGGATGATAATAAACAATAAACAAGCATGTGATGCTACTCTGGATTTCTTTGTAAATAAATCTCTATATATATATGATTCATGCACCAAAAGCGGGCTAATAATGGATAGGGCCACGTCGCCCGTTAGCCCTCTGGCCGTCCGATCTGGCTAAGAAGCAATACCGACCGTCCGATCAGCGCCTTCAAGGGTCTCATACTCGTTAAGCCACAACCGGGCCATCACGAATGCTCCGGAACCCACCCGACTCGATCGGCCCCCTCGGACTACGGCGGTACTGCTGCCTCGCTCATACGCCAACCGCTTCCTGCACGGCTGCGCCGCCGCTCCATCCGCTTGCAGTTGCCATTCGTGCCCATCGCGAGTCTCTGGACGCCGAGCTTGGAACTAGCACGCCTCTCGAGCGGCGTCCCGACTCAATCCATTGCCTTGAAGATCGAGACAATAATAATTGGCATCGCAGTTCTCTGTCTTCGCGGTGTCCAGCACCGCTGTTCTCCATCTTCCTCCAGCCTCCTCTCGCGGGAGTCGCGCCTCGGTCTTCCCTTCTCCAGCTCGAGGTTCGACGGCGCCCGGGTCGTTCTGCTCTACCACATGCCGCCGAAGGTCCGAGGAGAGCGACGACGCGGGGTAGTTCGCGGGCACCCGAGAGAGGGTCGCGCAGCCGCCCGTCCGCGTTCGCAAGCCCGCGGACCTGCGTGGCCTGTGCTCCGCCGCGCCAAAGTCCCGCGCGCCGTAGTGCAGGTTTGTGCCGTCGCTCCACCGTGCAGCAGCCTGTCCGCGGCTCCTGGCGTTGTCGCCCTCCTCGCTACAATGGAGACGGATTGGGTTCTACCCCAAATCGGGCCACACGCCGCCACCATGTGCTTCGGGACCGGCACCATTCGGGTTCCGAGCCCGGCCAGGCGCGTGTGCAACTCCTGCGCCGCCTGCCCGCCTTTCTGGGACGAGAGCTGGCCGAGCGCAGCTGTGAGCCTGTGACGCGGCCGCCGCGTGCTCTGCTCTGCTCTGCCTCTGAGTAGCTGCATAAAAATCGATACTCCTACATTCTTAACAGACGCAATGTGTAGATACTAGTCTCGCTGCAGATGCCTTTCTTTATTTTCTTTTTTCTTTCCCTGTGTGATGGTAGCCTGGTGTAGCTCATGGTGTCACCTACATCTGCTTAATCCCAAGAAGAAGGCACTAAAGCTTCTGCCATTGCGCACTAGAATTTTTTTCACATTATAACTATGCTGCCAACAGTTTTGTGATTGATCATAGCATGTTCTCATCTGAAAGTACTGGTATTAGAAAAGACATATATGTTTGGTAGTTCATTTAGTTACTTAATTCCAGGAATGGAAGACTCAAATTATGTAGGACTAATGTGAACATTAATCTGTTTTTACTCCGGTTAGTAGTTAGTACAATGCACAAAGGACAAAGGATGTTGCCTATGCTTGCGCCCCAAAATGGTTGCTGACTTTGTACAACTCCGTAGGGCGCCCTACGGTAATACAGCCTATGCTTGTTGCTTGCTGTTTTTTCCATCATCCAATCCACAACAAATCAAATGAAACCGTTTCGGATTTCTTTTGATGAAAACCCTTGTACAGCTCTTGCTCGCCACTACTAACAAGGTCTCGGTTGATTTTCCTTCCTTTAGCTACTCAAATGTTTCAGATCGCTAAGTTTGGAAATTCCAAAGAGCACAGACTAGCCATGGAGCTTGGATACGGTTTCCCGATCGGAGATCCATGGATCACAGATCCTCTCTCCCCATGGCCTTTCGCCTCTGAAAGCGTCCTTCCTTCTCAATCGACAGCGTCGAACATGAGCGTTAGACTGAACACCCACACAATCTCGATTTGACACAGCAACACTTTCCACCTCTCTTCCTTCACTTAGATTAGATAGGAAATCCTCACTTTTCCAACATAGAAGAGAAGCAAGTAACGGATTGAGCAACTAGCGTGAAAGCCATTGCGCTAACACGCATCCTCTTGCTTGATTTTTATACGATTTTCGTCCAACTAGGTAGAAAAGGACAGACGAGTGTGGCTACACGTGGTATAGGGCTACTTGTCTCACCGTAAGTTATTGACCAGTACCAAATGTGACAACCTTCAATTCAATAAAAAAGACTAAAACAACACCAACATTCCTTCATCGAGCATGCATAGATTTAGCCACAAACCTCAATAGTGACTACATATTATTGCCTCATCATATGTCAGTCCCAGATGGGCATTTGTTCAAAGGCACAAGGCATTATCTATTCATTTAAGACATATTTGTAGAACTCTAAGACATATCTTTCATTTTGCATATTGGTTTCTTACTAATTCATCAGAAGCATTAGACCATCTGACGATCTATTATGAACCCTCAAGCACTGACCACTAAAATGTATTTAATTTCTGTTGTCACATGTTGGGACCAAAAATTAACTCTTATCCTGCTAACCGTTACCTCAGCCGTGACATCTATTTATTCTTTACTTTAAGTCGTGAGAAGGAATCTTGTTAGATTTCACCAAATACTCAAATTCAGATGAACTACATTTTAATTACTACAAGTACACCAACTTATACTAAAGCTCATGTATTCATGTCTTCATCAATCTTATACTGCACCTTCATTTTTGTAAGGAACTTGAAAAGATATCTAACACCCTCGAGCTTCCTATTGAGCTTCAAAACTTTATATTTTAATCATAGGCTAATAAAATGGCATGGGTTATCAAAGATGGCGCGGTCCCATATTTATATTATATCATTGATCCAAGTAAGAAAATTGATGTTTTGACATGATTTTTATTTGTACATAAAACAAGGATCAACTACAATACAACGGGCACATCCACTGGCCATATGCGGCAACGCTGCAATCTTTTCTAGTGGAAAGGGATCGACGATGGTGCCAGCAGCATGCCGAGGGCCATAGTGGCCGGGAAAGGCTTGGAATCTGTCATATGCATGGCCTGGTTTGGGTTCTCTTGGGCTGGACCAGGTTTTTTCTTTTGTTCAGCCCATGGGCTGGACCAGGAATATATCGTAGTGTCTCCTACTTTTGTGTATGTCTAGTTAACAATAGGCTTGCTCAAAAAAAAGTTAACAATAGGCTTTTTTTCTTATAAATTGTGTTATAAGTTGTCTCTAACGAGCGATGTCATACATATATATAGGAAACAAAGATCCATGTACATATGTTTACGTAGACCAAATTATATACACACAATTTTGTATGGGAAAAAAGTGTCTTCAACACAATTTATACAAAGAAATCTATATAAAAAAGTTTGTGTGAACAATATTATAATAATAAATTTATATACATGCATTTATATAATGAAAACTATACATAAATTTTATATTAAGAAGATTATATACACAAATTTGTACACCCTTTTTCAAAGCTAAATTTATATACACAAGTTTATCTAAAAGATTACATAATAAACTTATATAGATAGAGAGAACAGATTTTCAACCACATCATCTACATCGACAAATTTATATTAAATTTTACACAAAATACAGACAAATTTATATACCCAAGTTAAATAAGAAAATGTATATACATATGTTTATTCATTAGAAAGTTACATAGATAGATTTATATAAATGACATTATGTACACAAAGATATATACACACAAATTTATATAAGAAAAGCTATACACACAAATTCGTAATAACAAAAAAAAATCCATACACAGGTTTGTATAAAAAATTCAAACAAACTTCTAAGTCCCTTTTTATGGTCTTTATTCATTAGGATTTCACAATGTTCACTTAAAGCATTTACAGAAAGAAACATCTAGTTAGACTGGGTTGTAACTCCACGTCTATAAGAAAAATGCCAAGTGCACACTTGACATGCTATAGAGCTGACAGTAAATGCAACCAAAATTACGCGCTGATATTGGTAACTGTTGTTGGCGAAACTTGAAGAAAGATGATGTTTTCTTCTAGAATAGAGTGAATCATGTTTACATGTACCATGACCCATGACTAGGAAAAAGGAGTGAATTATTCTTATACATACCATGGTCCATGACATTTTTTGAAGGCCCTATTGATCAAATCTAATTTTTCATTGGTTCTTGTTCTAGGGCATAAGCGTTGCCTCTTCATATATTTGATAGTAATTGTCAACTATGACCATGCTAATACAGTGGAAACTAGGTTGAGAAATTGATACTATGTGTCAGTTCCGAAAGTTTAAAATCAAAGCAACTTACATATGCTCAACCTTCTTTTACAAAGTATAGGTCATTTAACTTTTTTCCACACAGGTAAAACCGAATTTCATTACAAAGGCAACGAAATTACAAAGTCCATGTTTGAACCAAACAAAAATAGCAAACTAAAGAATCAGACATATGAGTATAGGCCGTTTAACTAACCAAGTAAAAGTTCTCATGGGCCAATATTATAGAAAAAATATACCATCATATTATAATATCGAATTAGTTTCATTAAATATACCATAAAATATGTCTTGATAGTACATTTATTTTATTCTCTTGCTGCTAATATATTTTTCTAAAAAACTTTAGAGTTAGAAAAAAAATTTGACTTTTACTTTGCAAAGAAAATTTGACTTAGACTAAACAGGGGTAATCTATAATTTGAACAAAGGGGATACCATCTTATACCAAACATTCCTGTTCACTTGGCTGATAAGTCATGACGGAAAGTACTGTTGGATGATTCGTTATGAGAGAAAAATACTGTTGATTGACTGAGCGAATGCCAAAAACTATGCTCATTCTGACACGACGATGCTAGCTTTTACAAACCTAACAAGATGCATGAATAGTTAGTGGAAATACACAATCATTGCTAGTCAAAGTTGGGGCGTTAAACAAGACCAAGAATATCTTTCATCCATGTATTGTGGTGTTTGAAAATACAGTATTGCATAGTACGCTTTCACATAACACTGGTACATTGTTAGATCAGTTGGTACGTGTGTGAAAAACTGAAAATAGCAAGATACTCCTATCTTTTAGACATGTTGCCTTTTCTATTTTAAAAAAATGACGCGGATAAACTTTTTTCAGTCAATCAATAAGCAGTTGAATGGAAACCAAAAAAAAAACTTTACAAAAATGTATAGGACCTTACGACGACGCCCTGAGCGCAGTAGAGCTCCGTCCGGTGACTCATCGGCGTGAGCCCCGAGCGGGCGCCGGGCCATGCGCTCCCTGACGATGGAGGCGCGCCTCGCCGGCGAGGTTGAGTCGAGGAGGACGTCGTCGGGCTTGACGTCGCGGTGGACGGGACCACGCCGCCGGTGAGGACTGAGGAGTCACAACGTAAGCGGGGTGGTGGCAGGCTGGCAGCCCGCGAGCGGCTGGGCGAGCTGCGCGGCCTCTCAGGCCCCGGCGCCCGCGCGCTAGCTCTGCATGCCTTGCGCAACCCCGTGGGAGCGGGCGCCAACCAACAACGGCGAGCTCCACCACTGTGCGCGGCATGGGCGCATGGCAACTGGCAACACCGACCGGCCGGGCTTCACCGTCAACGTCCGTCGACATCTCTATTCCCTACCCACGCCCATCGTCCATCCATGAACGTTGTGGATCGATCGATCGCTGGCACTATACGTTTCTCCTGAATCTCACGATCGAGCGTCGTTTAGTTGGACTGGGAAAAAAATTCTCATCTCGTGTCTCGATCCCGAGTCCCGAGAGCGTAGGCAGTTCCCTTGAACGCCAAGCGAGTTGGCGCCGCGCAGCACGTTCCGGGCCAGGAAACCCGGCCGCCACCGGCCGCGTCCGCGAAAGCCGGGCGGGCGCTGGAGTGCGAACGCGTCCACCACCACAGCTCTCGGCCTCGGCGCGGATTATTTGACGCAACCGTGTGAATTGTGAACTGAAATCCAGATGGATGGATCGATGGAGTTGGAGCCCTCCCACGCACGCAAACGCAAGCAAAACTCCGCCCGCCTCGGTCCCAACGCCCTCCATTCTCCACTGCCTGCCTCTCGCTCGACCCCCCCCTCTCGCCTTGCCTTGCCTACGCCAAGTCGCCAACCGTACCTCACGCGAGCGATTGACTTCTTCCCCAGAAGCTAAGCTACCAGGCCAGCTAGCTAGTAGCAAGTACATACTCCTACGTGCAGATGCTAACTACTCCTACAGCTAGCAGCTAGCAGCCTTCTTGCTTCCCTTGTTGGCTACCTTTTCCGGCCGTCCGGTTATTTCCACCACCTGATCGAGCAACCTACAAAGGGCAGGGCCAGCAGATGCATGCAGATAGTAGCTAGGTAGTACGTACTAGCTCGGCCTCCGGCCGGTCGGCCCACATTATTGTCCAGCCTCCATAAATCCTCCTCTCGACTGCCGGCCAGAAACCTGCTGAACGTACGGTGGCCGCGGCCATGAGACGACCTCACGCCGCCGCCGCTACCGCTCTCGCTGTCCTCCTCCTCCTCCTGTTCCTCGCCGTCGCGTTGATCCACAGCAACGGCGGCCTGGCGAGGAGGAGGCCGACGAGGTGGGCCGCCGCCGTCCCGAGGAAGATGCTGCTCGCCATGACAAGCTTCGACGCTGCCGCCTCGCCCTCGTCAACAGCTGGTCGTCACCACCACCACCATCTTCATCATCATCACCACCACCACCATCTTCATCATCGATGGAACCGGCACGGGGTTATTCCATCACTTCCACCGTCAGCGGGTGACGAGGCGATCGATCCGCGGTACGGCGTGCAGAAGAGGCTGGTGCCTTCAGGCCCCAACCCCTTGCATCACTGATGAGAGGTCGGTTGTTGCCACGCACGGCACGCGATCGAGCAGCAGCACCTGCATGGCTGCATGCATGTGCATGGATCGATCCAGCAGCTTAATTTCATGGCGGCCGCACAGCTAGCACAGGCACAGCTGGTTCGGTGTCCACGGTGAGTACACGCGGCGCACATCATCTTGCTGTGTTTGTAGATCCATCGAGAGTCAAGTATATTCTTTGGTTGTGTTCTGGAGTTGGAAGAGAGATGCGCCGAAGCATGCGTATTTTGCTATGGTGTCAGTCATCGCACAACCTGCTTAATTATTCATTACCATTCGTGTGTTCATGTATGTAAATGATGTAATATCTTGGTCTCCAGCTGCAAAGCTGCAGAGTGATCGAAACAAAAAGAGAGAGGTAATCACTAGCTAGCTACTTATATTTATATATAGTACATATATATAAGTCATGTTCATGAGGAGAGGACATGCATGGCTATGCTTGTTGGTTTCTCTTTTAGTTTCCATTCCGTTTTCAACCCGTTCATTTTCTGTTTCTTGAACAAAATCTTGACATGAAGATGTATATATATGGGACGTGTTTTATCTACTCCCTTCCTACACACCCTGAAATAACGAATCAATGATATTGTAATTTTGATTAACCTTTCTTTCAACAAAAATTTGATTAACCTCACCATATCTCCAATGCTAATGAAACTTCGATTTCCGCGTTTCTATGCATGCAGTTAGTTTGGAAAACTCGCAAGCTACATGTGCCATATGTCTCGTATTCCCCCACCCAAATTCTTTACGCCTTGGATGCGTGCAGCAGCAGGAATATGCTGCAGTCAAAGCTACGGATAACAATAACATACGCCTGTTTGTATGAGTCTAACTCTAGTTCTTTTTTTAATTGGAAGTCTAACTAGGTAGCTTGGACGGCCACGCAAATAGTACGGCTACCTGTTTCTTTTTTGTTTTCCTTAGATAACATTTTGATTTTGTCTTAAAATATTTTTTATAATTATTAGTTTTGTTTATTTGTTCGATTGCATTTGCCATCTACTTTTCACCCATTTGCATTCATCTGCATGAACAACCATATATCTATCACCAATAAATCTTTTGGCTTCAACCTATTGTTGTCTTTTTTTTAAATCCTCTTTTTTTTTTCCTACTATTCCTGTCCTGGTATCGTGCAATTTCTACCGATGCCAAAGTAAGGTAGCCTTTAATTTCTATTTGATGAGCTCCATTCCTTTTATTAAGGGCAAGTATACTGATGCTATCTGATAGGTAGTATCATGTAATGCCATGTAATCATAAGATGAGTGAACAGCCAACTCATATATAATAGGGTTATCAAATAAGTTGTCATTGTAATTTAATTATCCTCAATTTCTGCAATCAACAAAGGAAAGTTTGTGAGTTGCATACTTGCATGACAGTACGTATTAAATCATATAATGGTAAAATCATTGTCTCATAGTCCTAAACTTTTGCTCATGATTGAGGTGATTGTTCCACAAAACAACCACTTCTTTCTCTCACATTTCTCTCTCCCTCCTTCCCCGTCATAAAATTTTTGATGTTTTATTGCATAAGATAGCCATCGAGACTGCTGAAATGGAGAAATGTACTTACCCTAAGACTACTATCATTTTTAAGTTGCTTTATTCTCTTCTAAATTTAAAGTTTGGGCACTTTACACATTGTACTAACTGTTTTTTCCCTATAATATTGCCAGCCAATTCTACTCATATATATGTTGAAGCCAATACAGTAGCCTCAACCAACCGCTAGTGAGTCTTGTCAGGGCACCAACACCGATCATGTCTTAAGCGTTTACATAGAAAACTTTAGAACTGTTTTTGGTGATTTGCTAATCTAAGACCTGCTACGCATGCCTCTCTAACTCTACCGCACTACTAACCATGACACATGGTAATGTTTGTTCCCCTTGTGACTTGTTGCTCATGAAAAAAAAAGAAGGATAGCATTCATTGTGTTGCTTGCGAGCTTCTCATGCATGTGAATTGAAAAATCGATGGTCCAAGTGCATGTTACTCCTATTTAAAACTCTGAATAAAAGTATCATCGGATTGAGCACTTACGTACACTCAAGGGTCGCCTTTCTAATTCCTAAACTGTCAATTAACATGAGAAAGCAATGTATGGTTTGTACCTTATTGCATTTTAAGTGTCCGATTTAACCCCCCCCCCCCCCCCAATCCACCCACCAAGACACACACTCACTTTGTTGTTGAATTTTAAAAGCACTTTCAAATTTAAATACCAGACAACTTACCCCCTCAACTTTCACAACTGGATAAAACATAGACAACGCTTTGACCATTTCAAAGTAGTTTTTTGGGTGGTTGGCTAACATGGTGGTAGAGCCGACACGTTGGATGGTATCTCTCTTTATTTTATATAGAAAATCATAATTTTTTGTGTTAAGTCAAACTTCAGATAAAAAATGTAGATCTTAAGGCGATCTAAAATTTCATAGCTAACAACTTTTTTATTTGAGATCTTTTAGAGGTTAAAATATTCATTTTAAGGGCCTGTTTAGTTCCCCACCTAAAATTTTTCATCCATCCCGTCGAATCTTTGGACATATGAATGGAATATTAAATGTACATAAAAAAATAAACTAATTACACAGTTTGGTTGAAAATCGTGAGACAAATCTTTTAAGCCTAGTTACTCTATGATTAGCCTTAAGTGCTACAGTAACCCACATGTGCTAATGACAGATTAATTATGCTTAATAGATTTGTCTTGCAGTTTTCTGACGAGCTATGTAATTTATTTTTTTATTAGTTTCTAAAAACCCCTTCCGACATTCTTCCGACACATTCGATGTGACACCCAAAAAATTTTCATCTCTAATCTAAACAGGGCCTAAGTTATCAGTTTTTGAAATTCAATTTTTTGATTTTTTTCAAAGAACTTAGGATGTTGACATGGTCTATACTATACCAAAGTTGTAGCTCTCAATGTTGAAATAGTAATTTTGATGAAACAGGAGGTTAGAGCAACTCCAAAGATTGGCCTCTTTATAACTTCCATATTGATAGGAACAAAGATTTCGGTGAAGAAGTCCTCCAATAACTTTTCCAATTAGATCTAAAAAATAATATTAACATCCTCTATTCTGGGTTCTCGCTAGCCAAAGATATTAGAGAGCTAAAATGGCTCTCTAGACTCAAGAGTATGCACAAGATATAGAAAATCTAATAGAGGATGGGAAGAGATATACTGATATAGTGAGCAATTTTTATTCAAATGCATCTCCAAATGAGGATTTAGACTTTAGAGGGAGACTTTTAGGAAAAAAAACTATTAGAGATACTCTTACTTTATGTAATTTTTGAAAATGATAGAGGTAGGTATTTTGTAAAACAAAATTAATGTAATGGCTATTATTGAAGATGATGATTAGAGTCGACAAAATTAAAAACCAATTGTTTTTTATTATTACGAGAATATTTGGGATTCATACCTTTTCTATTACATTCTTTGAGAATTAATATGGATCCTTTTGGTGTCTCTAATTAGTAATAGGACGAAGAATTTAGATTTAACATTTTATATAGTGCACCTATAAATATTACTCTCTCCATCTCAAATTATAAATCATTCCAAGAATCTTGAAGAGTCAAATCATCTCAAATTTGACCAAAATAATTGTAAGAATTATAAAAATTTATGAGATCAAATAGATGTATTATAAAAATATAATTAATGAAGAATCTAATGATATTTAGTTGATATCATAAATGTTATTATTTTATCATATAAATTTGATCAAACTTAAGATGTTTTGACTCTCCAAAATTTTTAAAATGATTTATAAAGTTATAATTTAGGATGAAGGGAGTAACATGGAGGCTCCGATCCTCCGAACATGCCTTACTATGTACTAGAAGAATACCTCGTATGTCGCTACATGATTTTTTAAAAAGAAATTGTATATATAGAATTACTCTATCTAATATTATATATACATAAACTTGGCTTGCATGTTATTTTATTGCAATTGGATCCAGTAAAAAGTGGTAAGCTAATGGAAGAAAAGCAAATAGAATATTGGATCACATTATAAAAGAATAGGATGATGGACCAAATAGCATATGTAACTTATATATTGAAAGATTAAAGATTAAATATATTGCACATACATGTGGATATTTTTTTATACTTAAAGAGATCACATGGATAGGTTGCATGAAAGGATTGCAAGTTAGTGGTGGAACACTTAGAGCAACTTCAACAGTTTTGTAAATTTTGTTTAGCAAATGCTGTTATTTGCCAACTCCCAAAACGATAAGGGAAGGAAACAAAAAGGACATCTCCAAGTGTTTGACAATTTTGACTTGGCAAAAACAGAATTCTACTGGTTCTGAAGATCAACGAAGAAGCATTAGGTTGTCAGCTTGCTATAAAAGCACGCGCATGCAAAATGTTAAACCTATTCTAGGTGTGCATAAATGCCAAGAAAGGAGGAGAATTTGCCAACTTGCTATAAATGACAAACCCAATTGCCAAACTATTTTTTTATGTAAAACTGGAGGGGTGATCACCCCTACGGTGCTTTATTGATAAAAACAGAACTTACACAACACATTGGATAGGAGATTTTGAGAGTTTTGGCAAAAAAAAAAAGAATGCCAAACCTATTTATAAAACTGTTGGAATTGCTCTTAGTAGAGAATGATGTTGATACATTGCGTTAAGAGATAAAGCATCTAGTGAGGATATAGATATAGATATAGATATTGATATATAAGTAATATATTATTAAGTTAATCACAACCGTTACAACTTACTACAATCAATTGCGCCGATATTTTTTCCCCGCCACCACAGTCATCCCTAACATTATTTTATACAGTACAGTACTAGAGATACAGTCATGCATCGCCAGCGCCCGCTTGCATGCGTCGCGACTCGCGAGGTCCTCAACGCAGGATGCCGGGGCTGCAGTAGGTGCCCTTGAGCCAGGCATCCGCGATGGAACGGTAGGCGGCGTCCGTGAGATGGATGCCGTCCCACACCAGGTACTTCTCCGGGTCGCCGCACGCGCTCGACCCGGACATTCCGCACCGCGCATTGTTGTTGTAGTTGTAGGAGCCCTGCCCGCCGGCGCCGCAGCACACTTTCAGCCCGTATTTTAGCCCGAAGGTCTCCGGTGACCGGACCATGTCCGCGACCTGCGCGTACAAGTCGGCGTACATGAGCCGGACTCCGGCGGCGTGCTTGCTCTGCAGGCCGGCCACCGCCTGCTTCAGCAGCTCGTTGTGGTAGCTGGACAGGTTGTTGAAGCTCTTGAGGCAGCCGATCTCGTCGTAGTCGTCCTTGCTCGAGCTCTGGTACAGCGTCAGGTACAGCGGGAAGCACCCGATCGGCAGCACCCCCGGCACCACCACGTCCACCGCGCCCAGTTCGATCAGCGTCTGCAAAGCGTTCAAGTCGGTCGGCGGCGGCGACGACGACGAGATGTTGTGTTGCAGATGATACGTACCTCCACGCCGCTTGCGATCCGGTCGACGATCTCGGGCACGTAGCTTCTGACCTCGGCCATGGCCGTGCCGCCGAAGAGCGGCGCGTTGTAATCGTTGCCCCCGAACTCGCCGACGACGAACAGGGAGTTGTTGAAGTAGCTCTGGCATTCTACGCGGCACGTTCACGGTTCAGCATTCACTAATATTAGTCACTGAATCTTAGTGATGAAACGATCGAGAGTGAGAAGGTCGTCACCGGCACCGGTGCCGCAGATGGAGGGCATGAGCTGCTGGAACCACTGGATCTGTGTACCCAAGGGGCCGTTGTTCCAGATGCTGTTGCCGAGGCCGTGCTTCTGGAAGAATTCGAAATCCATGGTGGTGGCGCCGATGATGGCCATGTTCGCGCCCTTCTTGACGTCGCCGGCGCCGATCGCCTTGGACGGCGGAAGAAGCGGCAAGCCAAAGTGATCAGCTGCGCATGCACGGCATGTCAGTATATATCGGTGCATGACCTGCATGCCAAGCATGAATAGATGCGGGTAAAGCACACTGCACAGTGCACACACCGAGGAAGTCGACGATGACGCGGCCGTCGGTGCACCGGCCGGTGGGGTGCCCGAAGTGGGTGTTACCGTAGGGTGGCTGCCCGGTGGTGAGCCACGACGGGCAGCCGCCGGAGCCCGTGCAGAGGTTGCCGGTGTCGGCGATGGAGTCGCCGAAGCTGTAGATCGCGTTGTAGCTCTGCGAGCACCCGTAGCGCCGGGTGACGGAGAGGAGGAAGACGATGAACACCACCGCCCTCAGCATTGCTGGTCAGATACGTGACGCCTGGAATGCCTGCAACTCTGTGCTCGGTTGCAGCGTTCAGCGAGCAAACGCTGCCGTTTATAAGCGTGAGACTGCGAGCCACCGTCACTGTGGCCATCGGCTGAGGTGTCATCTTTGGATGGCTGCTCTGAACTTCAGGAGTCAACTCTCATGCATGACATGAGCAGTTCTCCAATCTATTGATGGGAATTCTGTGTACAATAACAATACAGTGAGAGGACCTGAAAAAGAACAGAAAACAATAGTGTGCACAGGAATTGGTCCTCTCTTTTAACATAAAAATGCGCATGAGAAGAAAAAGACATTTTGGAGCGAAACTGAAAGACAATACAGTTCATCTCGTTTCGTGCATGTATCTGTAGGTTTATTTCTTATGTTATTATTAGTGCATCGATGATACACGGCACAGACTGAAAATTTGAGCAAGCTGATTGGAAAACCAGATGGCACAACAGTGCAAGTTTGATACTGAACATACAGTTATTAAATGTGTTGACCATATGTCCTGCTCTTAGAGATGAACAGGTGACAAGGATGGCCATTATCGCTCAAAGATAGGGATAAACACATGATTAGCACGCAAAGACTATCTCACTGATCGATCGTGTTTACTTTGCATTGGTCCCTGGATACCCAAAGCATGGTAAAGGCATAATACTTCTAGAAAAAGGTCTCAACTGCAGTTGAGTGAGCCTACAATGTGCAGTCCTGATTACTTGCACAGTGAATTATTTAGACTGTATCTAGAAGTGCACCAGATATGATATTGTGGACTGAAATAGAGTAAACCATATACATTATAAGGATAGGAGAGCAAGGAAGTTAGTGTTTTAAGCATTAAGGGTCCATCAACAGATTATAAAAGGCATTAGTGGTAAGAGGTGAAGAGCACATAGCAATGGGAATGACACGCAGCATAAGACTAGCTGGTGCATGCTTTGATATGGAGTGGAGGGGGTGTTAATGGGAAATAGTGGCTCTTCTGAATTTGATAATGGAAACATAACAGGTTAGTTTGCAAGGAGATAGATGTAGGAACTGAAGTACCAGACCAAACTCTGTTGTCCAAACTCTTCATAGAGAGAGATCTGAAGAAACTGGGGTGATTTTTTTGGGGGAACTAGAGCGAAATTTGAATGACCATACACTGAACTTTGTATCAACTTACACTACACACTACAGCGAAATAACACTAAACCTTCAGACCGACCTATTGGCCGTGTGCTGCTAAGAGGTCAACACAATTGTAGGGCCTTGTTTAGTTCGAAAAATTTTAGGAAATCGACACTGTAGCACTTTCGTTTGTATTTGACAAATATTGTCCAATTATAGATTAACTAGGCTCAAAAGATTCGTCTCGTCAATTCCGACCAAATTGTGCAATTAGTTTTTGTTTTCGTCTATATTTAATACTCCATGCATGCGTCTAAAGATTCGATGTGACGGAGAATATGAAAAATTTTGCAAAATTTTTTGGGAACTAAGGCCTTGTTTAGTTCACCCCAAAATCCAAAAAGTTTTCAAGATTCCCTATCACATCGAATCTTGCGGCACATGCATGAAGCATTAAATATAGACGAAAACAAAAGCTAATTACACAGTTTGTCTGTAAATCGTGAGACGAATCTTTTGATCCTAGTTAGTTTATGATTGGACAATATTTGTCAAATAAAAACGAAAGTGCTACAGTAGCGAAATCCGAAATTTTTTCGGAACTAAACAAGGCCTAAACAAGGCCCTAGGCCTGAATCTGAATTGCTAGACCGAAATGCGGTTATATGACAGGTTAATCTGACATAAATTTTCCATGTAGCATGCGACGATGGAGCTGAGCCACTAATTGATCCTGATGCACTACCAAACTGTACGACATCAAAGCAAGTATACATGAACTAAACGGCTAAAGCTCTGAGCCTCTGATATAGCTCGCCAAGCACCAAATTCCATCCTCCTCTTTGATCCTTGCCACAACACTCTCTGCAGTGAAGTTTTTTATGCCAGAAAACTCTTAAGTTGTGCTCTTTCCAAATCTCTGAAATTACCAATAGCATCATGGGCCTAAACGCCTTCATGGGTCATTGTATGGGCCTTTTTACCACGACTCGAGAGAAGGTGGGAAAAAGTATACCTACTTCGACTGTTGCCATAGTTTGAGTTTCCTCTTCAAACTTCAAAAATTAGACATCACACACGCCAAACTCTCAAAATGGTTTAAATTACCCCCATTGCCCTGGTTTGGAGTGGTTTTAAGGCAGTCTTTTCTTTTTAGTTAAAAATCTAGTAAATATTTCGACAAGGTTATTGAACTATAGAAAATGCCTCTAAGCTTCTAAAAATTATGAGAAAAATCCTAGAGATAGAATGGAATACAACAAACACAAATAAAATATTTAAAGCTCATGAAAATATCTCTTGTTTTTTTTAATTACAGATATTTCTAGATACTTTTCTATTTTATTCATATATCCTTCACATCCAATATCTCTATGATTTTCCTTGAAATTTTTAATAAATTTAGAGATATTATTTTGTGGTTTATAAAACCTTATTAAGTGTCTATCGTATTTTTTAACAAAAGACAAAAATACCTACAAAACCACTTCACCAAGACAGAGAGGTAATTTAAATATTTTGGAGAACTTCGAGGATGTAATATATGGTTTTAGGCCCCGTTTGTTTCTACATATAAACGATTTGCTTATATAATTGCTGTGCCATGGAGATTTTTGGATTCTTGTTCAAAGTTCTGCAACGACGGTTAGAAGAATTGGAAATAATCAAAGAGTTTAGTGGAATTCTCGTTTTTTCATCGAGAATCCATCATAAGCAGAAACAAACGGGGCATTGGTTGCCTTAGAGTTAACAAGAAAATTAAAACTACTACGGTTTAAAATGGATTTTTAATGAGAAGGAAAGAAAGCACAAGCTCGGTGGCACGTCGGGTAGCTGAGCCTTTTTGGCCCAGTGCAGAGCCGTTGCCTGGCCACCAGGCTCCACTCGGCGGAATCTTCGCCCCAGGCCTCGATCCCCACGTAGAACGGCACAATAAGGATGTGAACGAACGGTGCTACCCGCGGTTAGAAAAGAACTACGGATACGGCACAAGGACCCTGGTCCCCGGCACCATAGTAAATCGAACCGGACCGGACCGACGGTTCGACCGCTAAAAGACTGAACCGAAGCCTCCACCGGTCTGGGTCACTTAAAAGACCGCCTCTGCAATTGAACCAGTAAAAACCGGTTAAACCGGCCGGTTTTTTGGTGAACCAGTGAACCGGTGGTTCAATGTGAACCGGGACAGTTTTTAAATTATCCAAAAATACCCTCTATTGACTCAAGAGAAGACAATCTGTTTAGGGTATTATTGGAAGAATGTGTATATGTCCCTTTAGGCTTGCTTTTGTGCGTGACGGAGGTAAAAAATTCCGACGTTTCATCTTCCCAGCCGCCACAAAGAGTCACGATTACAGAGTTACGGACTAGGGTTACTAGCGGCGGCAACACAGCTATACGACGCGGGACGAGCGGGCACTGGGCGGCCGTGCTCTTGCCTCCTGGCTCGTGCGAGGCGAGTGGCTGGTGGAGAACGTCTCCGACGATCGCGACCGGTCCTGCAGTCCTACACGGCAGCGACGGGTGGAGCCCCAGACGACGGACAACTGCTGCTCTTCTCCACGAGGACGGCGAAGTGGCGAACAAGTTGATCTGCTCCACGAGCACGAGGACGGCGAACAAGTTGATCTGCTCCACGTCTCCACCAGTGACCAGCAGAGATCACGAGAAGCTCTCAGGCAACCATGGCTGGAATGTCTCCTACCGTGGCTACTGCTGGTGAGTTCATCAGATCAATATTGATCATTTGTTACTGGCAAGGATGTCAACATGCTGCTGTTTTCTATGTGTGAGTGTGTGACGTGTGAGACTACGTTCAGTATGTTGCTATGAACCTTATGTTTGTGAGTGAAATTGAACCTTATTATGTTATCGTGCACTTTTATTTTGAATTATATATCATATATGTATGCACCGGTTCAAAGTATTTGTGGCCGGTTTGATTAATCGGTTCGATTAAATTGAACCGACGGTTCAAATGGTTCTTAACGGTTGGACCAATGAACCATTAAACCGATAGCCTTGCCGGTTCGATCTCCGGTCCGGTTCGAAAAACTATGCCCGGCACCCCGCCGCCGCCGCGGAACTGCGGAAGTGGAAGGCAACCGGCTGACCGCGTGGAACCGCTCCGCCTCCGCTCGTGTTTTACCCTCGCAATTTCAGACGGATTTTCTTGCGGATTCCCCGGGCTGGGACTGGGAAACACACGCAAAAGCTTACTACGCAAGGCAGCGCATGAAGGCAGGCAGCCGTAACCAAAGTCAGTGTGCCGATCGTCACAGTCAGGGCACTGGTACTCCATGCATTCAGTTCAAGAACAAGAAGTAGTAGTGCTATTGGTCGTACTTTTATCACAAGGTCACACAGTTGCCAAATCCGTGGAAAAATCAATTGCAGGACCCAGAGTACTACGATGACTCAACCGACGACGAGACGGATCGGAACGAATGTACAGCAATCTCTCCGGCTAAAGCAAGAAGACGTATGATCGGGGGCAGCTACTGGGACTGGGATGAAGTGAAGATCGTCGGCACTCAGCATCAGCAGGGTATCTTGGAGGTGAACCAGGTCATGACATGGAGCGGCGCCTTGACGAGCTCCACGGCCACCTCCAGCAGCACCGTCACGCAGAGGCAGCAGGGGCAGATGCACGAGATGGGCAGCCTGCATCATGCATGTTCAGGAGAGCATCACGGAACAAACAAACTAAAGTTAGTTAATTTTTACTTTAGTGGCGGCACCGATCGATCCAGACGAGAGAAGGAAGGAAAGGGGAGGAAGAAGAAGAAGAAGAAGAAGAAGAAGAAGAAGGAAACCAGGCTGCGAGGCCTGGGCACGCACGCACCCGATGATCCAGATGATGGCGCCGACGAAGGAGACGAGGACGGCGAGCACCGCGAAGGGCAGGCCCAGGAGCCACCCGAGCGGCCGGCACTCCCCGTCGCCGCAGCAGCACATCGCCTCCGCTCCTTCCTCCGGCCTGCTGCGTCGTGGATGAACCCAACAACCAACCCGATGCGGTGCCGGCCGCCGCCGCGTTGCTTCTTGGCTGGGGTTGGGCTGGTTGCGACTCGCGAGCACCAAGGCAGACAAGCGGAGGCCTGTTCCGGTAATATATGAAGGCAGAAGGCGTGCGGTTTCGCGGTCGGTTTCCGGTCCGGTGCTGAGAGAGAAGCCCAACACGCTTTCTCGTCTGACTTTCCAAGTGTGCCGTGTGGCAATAATCAGGCAGCCGCCGGGCGCCGGCAGCGGCAGGGCGGTTTCCGTCGGGATGGCGGGCGGCAGCGATGGAAATGTTTGGCCAGCTTCCCCCAACGCACTCGGTCATTCGTGGCCCGACTTTGACTGGTGGGGCGGTTTGGCTTTGGCCGCGGGGGGTTTCGGCGTTTCGCTGGCCAGCCGCCACCGTCCGTCTTCTCTCCTGCCACGCTCTCGTTGAATTCTTAACAAACCCAGGTCCACCAGGTGCTGCAACTGCCAGATCGTTCCAACCAGCCTCCTCAGGCGCAGAATATTATATAATACTCAACTAGTGTATATAAATAATCCCCGTGGCGCATACGTGCAACCAAGAATGGTTGTTTTATCACGAATGATGCTAATAAATCCCATCAAGGAGTAACCATCATGGCCAGCAGAGTGTGATGCTCATTCAGCAGAGACGTTTACACAATTGACACATTCTGTCATCTTACTGAGCTGGCAGACAGAGGCAGGCAGGAAGCAGCATCAGGCTGATGAGCAATCAGTCCTTTGACCGGTCCGGAAATCCGGCTGATACATGAGTGGTGATCTTCCAAGTTCCCAAGTGATCCAGCATTCTTGCAAAGCCTGGTTGCTACTACTTGACAGCAGCACTAATACTGATGGCAACTATAATACACAGCAGGAGGGCTACTCTCCTGCTGGTCAAGGAGTCACGGGGAAGCAACCGGCAAGTTAGCGACACCACGCCCAGCAGCCTAGGGAAACAGATCACACAAACACCGGTTAAAATGGAGGTGAAAACGGAGATGCTCAGCATGCCTTTGGTTGCTAGCCTCCACTGGCTATGCTCTATAGTACATGCTGTGACCACACGCTATTTACAGAAGTGGGGATGCCATGAAAACAAAAACTGGAACATGGATTGCCATGATTGCAACCATCCTGACAGAGGCAAAGTTCCCTGTAAACTAATACTACTAGTATGCAAACAAAGACAAGAAAACCACCCGATGCGTGCCCCGTGCCCAGGCGTGCTATTTTAGCTTCCTGATGGGTACCCCAGCAGTCCAGCTGTACAAACAAAAGAAACGGCCAGGGTTGTCTAAGGCCTTGTTTAGTTCCAAAATTTTTTGCAAAATAGGAATAGTACCACTTTCATTTGTATTTGACAAATATTATCCATAAACTATTTGAGGATTTGTAGTCACTACTAAGCCTGGAGACAACATTTAGTAGTCACTGTACAGCCAAACGAAAGGCTGGAGACAACATTTAGTAGTCACTGTAACAGACAAACGAAAGGCTGGAGACAACATTTAGTAGTCACTACTAAGCCTGCAACAGAATGAAGAATTCATCTCTGTCCGACAAATCCACTATTGTCTGTTAATAATGCTTTCCAAGTAATCCAGTATCCTACCCGATTCAGGGCTTCCGGCCTACAATATCTGGTTTCCAACTTGATGGCAGAAAAATTTCCACTCATGAGTTGCGATTACTCCAGCCAGACAAAATCTGAAATTGTCAAAGATTAAAGACTTTATTCAATGCTACTCAACTAGAAATATGATATCATACCAATGCTACTCAACAAGAAATATGATACCATACTAAGTAGCCAGACAAAATCTGAAATGGTCAAAATTAAAGAGTTTTTTTTTCAGTGCTACTCAACAATAGATATGGTACCATACTAAGCTTGTGGATGACACCCTCCTACTGTCGTCCAAATATGGGGCCTATGGGCAGGGTGCATTTTATGGAGAATTTCAACATGACCATTAGCAAGGTTATAGACTGGAATACCTCGTTAGCTTAGGGGGTTGAATGACATTGACAATGACAGGAAATTATTATGAATCGGCCACAGTTGAGGTACAAATGGGGTTTTCCTTCAAGATTTCCCCCCTCGATTTGTCTCTACAGATAATCCAATTGTCCACAAGATTATCTAAGAAAGACAAATGAAATGAATCCAGTAATGGACGCTATCAGTCTACCATATGCACAAAGCTTCTTAACTATTTGAGGCAACAGATAAGAGTAGATAGGATGGTCATCTATCTCAAAGTGAAAAGATAACATGTGTCACTCAAAAAGGATATGAATGGCCAGTATGGCTAATGAGATATTCCACACTTTTTTAGGGTTAGAAAGACTAATTTAAATTAGAGTGCCTACCCAGTCTGTCATGTACATCAAGTGGCACTTAGCCATTCAAACTTGCATTCTCTTTCTCAAACTCAAAATACAAGCTAGTTTAGGTTCATAGCAGAACGTCATCATAAAGAACGAGACAGTCTCTCACCTCTGAAAGTTTTTGTGCAGCTTCTTGTTTGAACTTCTCATCATACCTGAAACAATATAAACATTAACCTCCTATAGATGTGAATGCTTGCAGACTTATGCCGTGCTAGTCAGAAATTACCAATCTTGGGGTATACCAGCTTCATCACGAGCTGAATAGTTGAATGGGCCCTTCAGTAAAACGTCAGACTTTGTCTATAATGTTGAAGTGAGCATTCCATTAGCCAGCATGATCTTGTATAAGCAATTAAGCATATATCACCCGGTTCACAACCCATCATTTGGCATACTGATAAAAAATATTGCGAATCAACGACATAACATTAAATCAGCATATATGTAAAGTGCAATGTGTCATTTCATATATTAGCATGTGACCTAAATATGCAAGAAGACAAGCAGTTGGCACCTAACAGCCCACTGTTTGGACTATATACAGGGAAAAACATAAATAACTGTGCTATGCCATTCATGTGAACCTTTGTCAACTATCAGCAATTTATCTAGGGAGTATCTCTCCTTGTCTTAAAAATGACACTGTAAGTCTGTAACCAACAAATGCACCTTCTAATAATAGGAAAAACCTTGTAACACATAAATCATGTGAAAGGCGCCTTGCCAAATATAAACCTAATCATATTACTTCTATTCCGTAGATCCATGTCATAGACTATAGCAATTAAGCACTGTTTTATTTTACTTACAAGCCAATAACGGATACTACTGTTTTGTGTGGTCCTTATCAAACCAGGGTCAAAATTTACTTCTTACCCATGTTCTATGCAAAGAACTGTAGCACGAAGACAATAATTTGCATTCTCGCTAGTGTATATATAAATAGAACATTCAGCTCTACAGAGGCATAACATGTCATATTGGTCTCCTGAAGACCTGAAGTCCATTCTAAAAAAAATATTATGGTGATAAAAAAAAACATAAAACATTTAAGGCTTATGGGTTAGCAAAGTACAAAACATAACCCAGATAGACGAATTCAGGCTTGCCCACCAGCTCATGCGAGCTTACCCATCAGCAAAATTAGCATCCTCTGTAAGCTCAATGAGAAATATCCATCCAAAAGCTTTCTAGAAGAACAATTAATAAATTAAACTAGTTCCATAAAAACATGAATTTTCTCTACACTCTTGGCAGTTCATGTGTTTTACAGCTCAAAAAGAGTTTGCTAACTTTGAAGAATTTATCAAAGCTATTGGGCACTAAATGCAAATGAATGCTGCTTAACGTAAAATATACCTGCCCTATATATGCTACGTGGTGATTGTGCAGCATCAGAGCTGTCTGTTGATGAACTATCTGTATCCCTATCTGCACATGCTCCTTAAGGTAAATACATATGTTCATATAAAGAAGAAAAATACATACTCCAAAAGATTTTCTTGTTACAATATCTTCAAAATAAGAGAACATTTACCACTAGACGACGAGCCTGAGTCACTGCTAGAGCTTCCAGAACTACTTGATCTACCAGCATTCTCTCCTTTCTGATCTTCTGAATGACCAGGTGATGATTCACCCGCGTACCTCTCGTGTCATCTATATAGTTGACTAAACTGAGTTGGTTCTTTCACAATGATAATAAAAGTAGATCATAAACAACAACCTTTGTTGCATTTTACTAGTTCACAATTATCTTTTGGTGGTATTCATGTAGATGAATCCTTTACCTTCATAATACAATCGAAAATCATGACGACATTTGATTGGCAAGTAACACTCAAACTACCAAGAAAACATTTAGTAAAATATTAACTAAACAGAAACATAGAGGCTAACCAAATATTACAAAATTGTCAATACGGTTATTCTGGTCTAGTAACAAGCAAACATACATGCCACCATATTCTCACACATAGCCTTTCAGCAGATACAGTGAACTAGAAACATTTGCTCATATTGAACATTGCTTTAACAGAAGATATTCTAGCACAAGCAATAGCAAGCAAAGACACTGTTAGGCATCTATGAGACAGAGCTAGTGCACTGGATCGTATTCCTATTCTTTGCAACAGTGATGATCCAGGAAAATGGAATAAATCATGTTGTATAATATAATCAAGAGGATATCTTGCAAATGTCCTCATATTCGACAGCCCTAAGAACCTTCCCATCATAGAGGCCTTTCTCAACCTGCACTTTTGCACAGAATTTCTCTGTGTCCACAGAGAGCAACCTGGCATTTGACCCCCGATAAGCCCCATTTACAATCCAAACCAGCCCACCAATCTGAGGGATCACAGTCTCAAGTTCATCTTGGTCGACCCTGAGAACATGCTTGCTCTCCAACATCTCAATCTCCCCAACATATTTATCAATAACTTTCTTCACCACCCCTTTCTGCTTGTAGTACCCCTTCTCTGCCAATGACTTGCTCATTACCTTGACCACAATCCCAGGGCACAGCCAGTAGTCCTTTCTATTGCTCCTCTCCTTGGCCTTCTCCTCTTCCTTCATCAGCTCGTCCAATGCTGACCTCCTAGCCTCTGCTGCCTTCACATCCTTTCCCTTCTTCTTGGGCACCTCATCCTTCACCTTCTCTTGGGTACCCGAGTCATCCTCTTCGTCAAAACCGAATTTCATCTTCGGCTTATCCTCAAAAGGATTAACCTTGGGCCCTGGCATAGCCTTCTGCAGTGCAATTGCAATCTTCCCTGTTGCCTTGTTTGCCTCTTTCGCGTCATCCTCCCGCTCCTCCCCATCATCATCCGAGCCTGAATACTCTTCTTCACTGCCGGACTCAGACTCACCCTCGGCAACATCACCATCATTGGGTTTGGATAAAGACTTCTGCGCACGCTCAATCTGGCGGGCGATCATGCGCTCCTGGCGCTCGTCCTCAGCCATGTCTGACTTGATCCTCTTGCGCTTGAGGCGGTCCTTGACGGCCTGCTCCGAGTCACGGTCGATGTAGGTCATGAACCATCCCTTGGGCGTGTCCTCGACCTTGCAGTATCCCTCACGCCCCAGGAACTTGACGAACTCGGTGAGCGTGGCCCACCGCGTGGAGTTCATGTGCACGTGGTGCCGGTCGGCGATGTACTCGTTGTAGACGACGGTGGCGGCGACGCGGGAGTGGCGGTGCGCGCGGCGGATCAGGGAGAGGAAGGACTCGAAGAACTCCTCGGAGAAGCCCTCGACGACGCGGTCGGGCGCCATGCCAAACACCTGCATCTGCCGCTGGTGCGACTCCGACATGCAGTGGCACTTGAACCCGTTCTCGTCGCGGCACTGCTTCTGGCACATCTGGCAATACCACCGCAGCTTCTGCAGCCCCTTCGCCTTGATCCGGTTCGCGATCGCCTTCGGCGTGAGGAACTCGTGCTTCCCCATCGCAACGCTGCAACCGCCGCTGCCGCACCAGTAGTAGAAAGAGGAGAGTAGGTTGGCTCGGGAGACGCGAGGCGACCAGGTGTGGGCTGTTTATGATGGAAAGCGGCGGCCGGAGAAGAGGCAGGCGCCGGCGAGATTGGAGAGGCGTGTGTGACCGGATTGGGGATCGATTGGATTGGCCGATATGGGGGCTTTTCGGACCTGAACAAATTCGATCGGGCCCACGAGCCTTAATGGACAAGGCCTACGCACAAGTTTTTCTGCCTAAGAAATTTGTTCTCGAGCTGAGCCCAATCCACGGCCCAAGCTCTGTTTGTAGACGTTGGGGTTTGATGGGCTTATACGAGTGATAATAAGAAATTAAATGTAACTCTCTTCATAAAAAAAAAACAAAACAAATGTAACTTCTCCACGGTTTATAGAGTCTGGGTGGATTCATATACCGGGGTCCGGGAGGAGGCGAGAAAGATTGTGAAAGAATATATATTTTCATACTATGGAACTCTTGCTTGCATAGGAGCTAGAACCTCCCATTGCGGAGACACTCTGAGAAATGCGGCACAAAGGAACGGGCGGGGAAGACGTGGTGCTTGAAGGATAAAAAAAACAGGTGAGGAGGAGAAAATAAGCCTAAACGCAGGAATTTTACAACGATCACGTAGAAATTTTGCGAATTAGTTTGTTTTTTTAGAAAAACATAGGAAACAGAAAAAAAAAATCCTACAAACCAAAGGAGGCTTAAAAGATACTAAGGCATTTTTGAAGAACAAATGAACCCCACAGGGGACTTAAAACTAAAACGAGAAAGCTTTATTGAACGACAGATGGACCTTACAAGATGAGATATCCTTGTTAGAGGCTTAGAGCAGAAGTCTTTTTTAAAGAAAACAAAATAGTAGCCTTTCCAATAACTAGTTTTTAGGGAAGGATTTTCTACTACCGCTAGAGATGCTCTTGTTGCTCCTAAAAAGTGTGCAAGGGAACAAATACAAATTTCCAGTGTTCAGTCTTCATTGGTTGTACATACTCCCTCAATCCTAAATTGTAAGTCATTCTAAGAATCTTGGAGTGTCAAAGCATATTAATTTTGACCAAATTTATATGATAATATAATAACATTTATGATACCAACTAAGTATTATTAGGTTCTTCATTAGTTATATTTTCATAGTAATATCTATTTGATGTCATAAAATCTTTTAATTTTTCTTTAATGTTAGTTAAGCTTGAGATGCTTTGACTCTCCAGATTCTTGGAATGACTTATAAATTGAGATGGAGAGAGTATTACAGATGCTTTCAAGCAGAATCGGGGTTGTATAGCATATGAACATAAGAACGACCAAAACATGGATGTATTTAGCACATAAGAATGGCAATTGGGTCACAGGACATATGCATATGAAAAGGGCCCTATAATTAGATGATTATTATCACTGAACTCAGCAACCATTGGTCACCATAGTAACTAAGAACTTATCTGCCAGTGAAGAATTATGTTATCAGTTTAGCACTAATATGCAAGGGCAAGAAGGACCCCAGCTGTACAAAAACTGAAACAGCCAGGACTGTCAAAGACCTTAATGAAAGCTCTTCTAACAATAAGAGCAATACTTAAAGATTGGAGTCCAGTGCGACATTATAATCTGAGCAGGATACATCTTATCTTAGAGATGAAACAAAAATCAAGGGGGGAACTTATATGATTTACTCCCTCCATTCCAAATTATAAGACGCTTTATTTTTTAAACCTGAAGTTTGACCACTCGTGTTATTCAAAAAATTTATGCAAATATACTCAAATTTAAGTCATTCTTGAAGAACTTTTATTAATAAACAAGCCAAGATGAAAGAAGTGATATTTTACACAAATTTTTGAATAAGACGAATAGTCAAATTTGGTGCCAAAAAAGTCAAACGTCTTATAATTTAGGATAGATTAAGCACATCAACTTTGGAGGCTGAAAGGTACAGTTTAAAACAAACTGGGTCAAGTCAAAGACAAAAAAACAAAGAGGGTGTGATAGGGCGATAGGCATCATGGGGGCGCACGAGCATTTGGTACTCACTGTACAGCCAGTAGCCCAGTAGCACTGCATGTTCACATCATAGATACAGAGCTGAACACAACATTTGGTACTCAGTAGGCCTGCAGCGGAACGAAGAATTGATGTGTCCTACCAATCCATCGTTAATTCTGCTCAAAGTAATACAGCACCCTAGTTCCAAAAGAAAATAGAAAAAGACTAATCCACCATCCTAATGGTACCAGTTCACGGCTTCCGGCTCCGGCCTACAATATCTGGTTTCCCAGTTATCAAACAAAAAAAAAATCTGACGGCAGATAACTCTCCAAGCATCCACTGACAGGTCTAACACGCTTTGATGATTCCTTATCTTTTCACTCCATCCAGACAAAACCTGGAATGGTCAAGTTTAAAGATTTTATGCAATGCTACCTAGCAAGAAATATGATAATATACTGACGTTAGCTTTTGGTAACGTCCTGCTATTTATCCTTCAAATATGGGGCTATGGGCAGGGTGCATTTTAGAGAGAATTTCAACAAAACCATTAGCAAGGTTAGAGACAGGAATATCTCATCGGCTTAGGGGATCTGAATGACATTGGCAGGAGATCATTATGGATCATGTGCCCATAGTTGAGGTACAGAAGGGCTTTTCCTTCAAGAGTTCAAGATCTTCCCACTCGATTTGTTTCTACAGATAATCCAGTGTTCACAAGAATTATCTAAGAAACAAGTGATTTGAATCCAGTAATAGGTGCTATCAGTCTATGCACAAAGCTTAACTACTCAAGGCAACAGAATATAGTAGATAATCATGTTCATCTATCTCAAATAAAAGTGAAAAGACAACACGTGTCACTCAAAAAGGATATGAATGGCAGGTATGGCTAATGAGATAGTCTGTAGTTTTTCAGGGTTAAGAAGACTAATTTAAATATGGTAAATAATTAGTAGAGTGCCTACCCAGTCTCTCGTGTACATCAAGTGGCACTTAGCCATTCAAACTTGCATTCTCTTTCTCCATCTCAACAATACAAGCTAGTCTATCATGGACCTGTCAAGTACATGTTGCCAGTTTAGGTTCATAGCAAAACATCATCATAAAAAACTAGACAGACTCTCACCTCTGAAAGTTTTTGTGCAGCTTCTTGTTTGAACTTATCGTCATACCTAGAACAATATAAACATTAACCTCCTATAGATGTGAATGCCTGAACACTTATGCGTGCTAATCAGAAATTACCATTCACGGGGTATACCAGCTTCATCACGAGCTGGATAGTTGAATGGACCCTTCAGTACAACGCCGTACTCCTTTATCAAGTCTATAATGTTGAAGCAAACATTCCATTAGCCAGCATGACCTTTTATAAGCATATATTGCAGTCTATGCAATTAGGAGATGGGCAAACCTTTAAAAGTATCACCCGGTTCACGACCCATCATTTGGCATACTTTGAGAAACCAATACAAACCTACAGAAACATGTGCAAGCTCTTCCTCTGCTACTCTTGCCACAATGTCTGCAGATCGATGGTCCCCAAAACCAGATAACCTTTGGACTAATCTTGGTCCAGCATCTAGTCCTCTGGCTTCCTATCAAGGTTCTAATAATCAACATATTGGTCAATTTTAACAATGTAAAGTTCTTCAGCAAGCATTCTCACCTAAAACATGGAACCTACACCTACTAGGTGAAGACCAAAAGACTATTAAGTTCAACTACAAAAATTAAAGCATACACAGGACAAGCATCACTCAGAAGGAAGCTGCAATGATGTGGCACCTGGACCAAAGGAATCACTGCCAATCGTGCAGAAACATCGCTTGAGGACTTTGCACACTCCCTCCACAGAAGATTGTGAACAGGCATATCACCATAACTGTCCACAAAGTACAAACATTCATACAATGGAATCGAAGAAGCAAAGTAGCTGGTGTTTTCATCTTTGCGCCACTAACCTGAACCCAAGCTCCGCGAGCCGCTGTGAGTACCACCGAAAATGTCGGCTCTCGTCATCGGCCACACGCGCGAAATCAGCGAAGAACCCATTCCCTAGCGCATCCCTGAGCGGCGCGAACCGCACGACGGTGTCCCAGGCGAGGTCGATGGCGTTGAGCTCGACGTGCGCCAGGTTGTGCAGCATGTACGCGTTGAGCGGCACTCCCATCTCCTTGTGCGTGGTAATCTCCTTCTGCGTCACCTGCACAGGAGAGCAGCAACGCCCAGTCATCCACCACCTCCTGCTCGACGAAACACCTCAACGAGAAGGACTCAAGGAGGATCGGAGGGGGCGCACGAGCAGCGCGAGAGGGTTTACCACGAGGGGCTTATCGGGCCTGGCGGGGTGGTCGGGGGCCGTCGCCTGGCCGACGGGGAGCCCGGCGGCCCACCGGGAGAAGGCGGCGTGAGTGAGCCGCGCCTTGGCGAGGGGGTCCGCGTTGGACAGCACGAGCGCCCCCATCTCCGCCAGCGACGAGCCCGCGCCGGCGTCATCCGCCGGCTCATCGACGTCTGAGGCGCAGGGACCGTTCGGGCCCCACGTGCGGAGGTCGCTGGGCGGCGCCCTGCGCCAGGCGTGGAGCCCTGGCCATGGAAGCGGCGAAGCGGCGGCGGCGGATGCCGTGGCCAATAGCAGGCGGCGGGGTGCGGGACCGCGTGGCAGTGGGAGCAACGGTAGTCGGCGGAGCGGGTGCATTTGGCCGGAGCCCGGGATAACGCGATGCGTTCGCGTTCGCGTCCACCGAAGGGAGGAAGAGACCACGGAACAAACGAAGCAGAGTGGCCTGCTTGGGAGAATTTCACGAGAAATAGTACAATTGCTGCTAATTTTCTAGGAAACGAGAAAAAGGAATTGGGAGTCCCTACTTGGGATGCTTTCTTTATAGCAAAGAGTGCAAGAGTGAAGACAATAGATCACCATTCAAACTGTCTTGAGGCTTCTCCTTCACCATTCCAACTGCAAGGTGCACTGCTGTACTCTCAGCCGTTAGGGTACTGACTTGATTCCTAACACCGATCACAAACTACAGAGATCAGATGGACTCCAACATGAGCAGCTAAATTAGAAGACGCAGGGCAACAAGAGAGGAAGATCAATGGCAATGCAAACCTTTTGAAAAAAATAAAACTAATGTTGATGCAGACACCAACAGAAATTACACGACTATAGCAATTGTACAATCTTACAACAGGGCGAGGCCTCCAGGTTCCTGGTCTTCACCTCACCGCTTGTTTCACTGCCCCAGTGTTCAGGTTTCCTCCTATCCAATTCCAATGTAACTTCCAGCTCGACGACTAGGTAAACACGGCACTCTACAGTAAGTACACAACTGCAGATAGTTGTACAGGTGAATCGATGCATGTGCTATCTCGGGCATCCACTTTGTGAACAAAACAACAGACATAATGGCACTGGTTAGAGTTCCTACATGACCAAAATTTACACCAATCTTGTTCGGCAATTTCACGCTAGAATCCTTTGTTGACCTAAGTTGTTATGGCCTTTCCAGTGCCTCATCAACGTCTGCATAGAAGGAAGTTTTACAAGTCAGTTCGTGATTCATGATTGTGTGATCATGAAGCTAGTTATAATTTAATCACTTTATTTCAATACCAAGATTTGCTAAAAACTTGCTTTAAGAGCAACAAACATTTATCTAAAATGAGTAGTGAAACAACCTCGCTGGGCAATAAAAATTACCTAAAACAATAACTATAAATGACCCCAAAAAAAGGGCAAGTAAGGCATAAACGCCTTGCAATAACACTAGTAAATAGAACAAATTCCAGTCACTTAAACTTAGTGCAGCTTGTTGTACCGTATCAAATCAAGCAATCTATGCTACATTTGGCTTCAGATATGCACGGATGCACCCCATTATGTATAACAAACATTGCCGCACTTATTCTAATTCGCCAAGGCTCTGGAGGAGCTGGTCTAAGGCTCTAGGGTTGGGGGGTGTGTGTTGGGGAGGGTGGGCAGAATAAGACAAACAAGTACCCAAGTACCTCAGTAAGTTCATAAGAAAATAAAGAGGAGAAAATCAGCTATATGTTTACAACTTAACCTTTATGACACATTGACTAGAGTGGGGTTTGAACACAGCAAATTCTGAGGAAAAGTTATTATTTTCAAATGACCCACGAAATAACTGAAGAAAACAATTATCTGAACTGGAGAACTTTCTTCAATGGGCAAATATTAGCAAATAGAAGTTCGACTACATATAAACAGATGATGAAAGGGTAAGTATCAGATACACAACAATATATCGATACACATAACACATGTGCACAAACTCAATCTCACCCCTCCAAATCAATCTGAATGGCTCAGGTGGGAGGTACAAATCTCCTCATCCCTCTAGGGCTGTCGAAAGTCCAATTAGATATGGTCCATTTAAAGGGTGAACAAGGTGGATAAGAGGGGTGAGATTAAGTTTGCGGTTTGCGCACATGTGCGCCGATACACTATTGTGCACATGATACTTCCTCGATGATGAAAATGGTAAATGATACCAAGTAAACATACTTGAAATCCACAAAAGGAAGTAGCTGATAAACTTTAATTAACTAAGACTACCTCCCTCTCAGTTTTCCAAATATAGTTAGAATTTGAATTTGAATAACAAACAACCAGCTCAGCATATACGCCAAAAAACAGCAGCTATACAATTGATCACTCTGTTGCTCGAATTCTGAGGGATAGTAGAACCAATCAATGATATGTTTATTCCTAAAGAATCTTTTATACTAGTTTTGTGCTATACCTAAATCTAGAGCCAAATAGATGCAGAGATATCAATACCAAAAACCTGGCTAGCAAGAAGAAAAGGCAAAGAGCAGATCAGTTTGGATCATAAGTCCAGCAAATGTCAGCTCAACTCAAAGTGGACAGCTAGAACCTAGAGTACTCAGTACTCACTACAAAACAAAGACAAAGATGCGCCAAGAAAAAAGAATCTATACACAAGGTGCTAATATAGTTTCAAAGAACAATGGTATCACTTGGCATCTGGTCAAATTTATATGCCTGGTTCAAAATAGAAGCTTCTAGGTGTAATTAAATTTAAGAAGTATGAATTATAAAAGACGAGCAGTATCAGAGCATGTACAGAAGTTCATCATTTTGAACATTTTGAGTTCCGAACAGGTAGGTTCATAACAGTAGACTAATCAAATATATTACGAAGTAACAGGACAACATTAAACTAGCATATATCTACAATGTGTCACTTGAAATATGTGCATGTGACACTAAATATGCAAGAAAATGAGCAGTTGACACCCAATATCCACTGTTTTGGACTATATATACAAGGAAAAACATAAATAACTGCGCTATGCCACTCATGTGAACACTTGGACAACCTTTTACAATTTATCTAGGGAATATCTCTAATCCTTATCCTAAAAAATGTTTCTGTAACCAACAGATACACTTTCTAATAAGTTTGGAAAACTACTGTCTCATTTTATGAATGCAAGCAGTAAAAGCCTTATCACATTAAATCATGTGAACAGAGACTCTAGTCAAACCATAGTTATTTTAATTCAGTAGATCAACGTCACAGATTACAGCAATTATAAGCACTACTTGATTTTACTTACAAGACAACAACAGAGGCTATTCTTTCATGTGCCCACAACAACCAAGCAAGTCACCAACAAGACAAGACTACACATTTATTTCTTACCCATGTCTGTGCAAAGAACTAGAGGATGAAGCCAATGAGTTATATTTTCGCTAGTGTATATATAAACTTATACAAAGGCATAAGGTATCACATTGGTCTTCCGAATTCCAATTTTTTTAAAAAAGCTTATGCAGCTAGAAAAAGGGAAAAATATTAAGATTCATGGGTGAGAAAAATACAATATGTGAGCCAGAAGATGAATTTGGCTTGCTCATGTGAGCTTAACAACCAGAAACATTAGCATCCTCTGTAAGTCAGACAAGAAAGTTACACCCCAAAAGCTTTCTAGAAAAAACAAGGAACTAATTAAGCTACAAGCTACTTCCATAAAGGACATGATTTTTTTTTCTCTGCGCAAAAAGGTTATCTGATTTTGAAGAATTTACCAAAGTTATTGGACATTAAATGCAAATGATTGCTGCGTTAATGCAGAATATACCTGGCCTATAGATGCTATGTTCTGGGTGATTGTGCAGCATCAGAACCATCTGCTGATGAACTATCTGAGTCCGTATCTGCAAATGTTTCGTAAGGTAAATTCATGTGCTCTCCAAATACTTCCAAACCAAACGATTATAAAAGAAAAATACTGAATCCAAAAGTTTTCTTGTTACAATATCTTAAAATAAGAGAACATTTACCACTAGAGGATGACCCCGAGTCACTGCTAGAGCTTCCAGAACTACTTGATCTACCAGCATTCTCTCCCTTCTGATCTTCCAAATGACCAGGTGATGATTCACCCACAAATCTCTCATTGTCATCTGTAGTTGAGTAAAGTTAGTTGGTTTTTCACAGTGATAATGGATTGTAATAAAAAGCGAGTCTTGCATTACAAGAACGACTATAATGATACATTTGATCTTTTCTTAAACAGAAAATGACGAATATAGCAATCGTAACAATGGTCTAAAGACACACTACTGGCCCACCTGCCGCATTATCCTTAGGTGGCGCAACATCAACTGCTTCTCGTTCTGGAATCTGTAACGGAAAAACAACAGTAAGAACTGCACGAGCTATATTCCATAAAATTTAGTAATGTCACAGAATACTATAAACAATATAATCATACCGGCTCTTGTACTGCAGGAATTTGATCCTGATCTGGCTCATCCTGCCTCACATGTTCTACCTTCTCTGGCTCCTGATCAGGATCAGCTTCATCCGGCCTTACCGCAGAAAGCTCAAGCTCAGCCTTCCGCTTATTCTTAGTTATACTCTTCCTATAGTTTGTCACAAATCTATCAAGCTCCCATAATGTTTCAACATCAAAGCTATCGATATCAACCTCAATCTCATCATCATGCTGGCTGAGTGACAAGTTCCTCTTCTTTATGATCTGAACAACATTGTCTAGCTTCTCCGGTGGCAAATCCTGGAGGTTATTGCTAAGCCGCTGCTTCTCCCAGAATGTCATATCCCTCTTATTGGGCTCCCTTGCCTTGGGTTTCTTTAAAACTGGGGGTCTGCCGGTGTGAGTCTTCGGGGTAGCCTCCATCGCGGCAGCATGAACTGTGGAATCAGACCTCTCTAATACCCTAGAATTATCTATCTCCTTTGGCTTCCTGGGTGCCGCTGAGGACGGTGTTGGAGGCTGTGGTGATAGCTGAGCTACCTCAGCCTCAATCTCCGGCCACTTCTCCTCGAACATGTTCAGCAGCTGCTCGGCCATGAAGTGCACGTCCTGGCCCTTGGGGTTGTACGTCATGGCATTCTGGAATGTCAGACGCACATCACCTGCGAATTCCCGTGGTGACTTGTACTGTCCGGCCCCTAGCTTTGACTTGACTGTGCCGAGGTCCATGGGCTTGGTGATGATTGTATGGTAGTCGTGCAGGCCAAGCGCGCTCGCATCTACCGGCTTGTTGAACACCCAGCTGTGCTTGTGCTTCATCAGCCTCTGGAGCAGCACGGAGCAGGTCTTGAACACGGGCGCGTAGAGCTTGCGCCGCGCCTCCGCCGAGAGGTGCGGGTGCGGGTGCGGGTGCGGGTGCGGGTGCGGGTGCGGGGCTCCCCCGCCCTTCTTGGACTTGTGCTTGGACGCCGGCGGGTGCGGCGGGAGCGGCGTGGACGGGTCGGTGGCGGAGAGCGCCGAGGAGGGGGCGGGAGCCGAGAGGGAGTTGAGGCGCTTGGCGGCAGCGCGCACCTGGGAGAGCTCGGAGGAGAGGCGGCGGCGCAGCTCCCGGCGGGAGGCGGTCGTGGAGGGCAGCGAGAAGGTGACGGTGGGGAGGAGGGGGCCGTTGTGGGCGTCGAAGGAGGGGACGCTGGGAGCCTTGGAGCTGGCGTGAGATTTGCGCGAGTAGGGTTTACCGGACGGCGAGGGCGGCCCGGCGGCCATTCTGGGCGGGTCAACGGCTGCGGCGGATCAAGGACGGCGGCGGATCGGAGGAGGGGATTTGGGGATTTGGGGCGGAGGAGGCGGAACAGGGAGGGGGTTCGGTGTGATGGTGGTGGTGGGGGCAAGGCAGGCAGCTGCTAGTACTGTGCAAGTGCAGGAGAGAGAGGATCAATTTTTTCCTTTTCCTTGCTCTGTTCTGCCCCCCTCTTTTGTTCCTCTCCTTTCCATTGTTGGTAAAAAATATTTTGATCTTGGCTCCTTTTATTTGAAACTAGTATAGCATTATACCCTCCCAGATTTAGAATAAAAGTCTAATCGCTTGAGTTTATTATTTAGCAGTATTTTTCTTTTATAATAAATCAGTGAACAATACTTTTAGTCATGGTTTTATGTCAAACGAATAGACTATGGTCTATACAGTGAAGCTTTGGCCAAGCAAATTCCTCTGTTATAGATGACATTTTAGGAAAAAAAGATATTTTAAAATGAATATTGTTACATCTGTTGTACCACATTGTCAATATATGTAATAACCTTTTTAATGTTAGTAGTCAAAAAAGTTTAGCTTCATGAATCATAAGACACATATTTAGGCTAGATTATCTATGAGAACAGAGACTTTGTTCTAGGTTATATATACTTTTTATTTTAAATTATATAAGTCTTTCTAGTTTAATTTTTTACTATGTATCTACATACAATGTATATCTAGGTATATGGTAAAAACTATATGTACTAAAAAGGTTAGAACAACCTACAATTTAAAATGAAAGGATAATATTTTTAGCAAGCATGTATAACCAATTAAAATAAACACTCTTGCTAATCATGCATGGTTGCGTGAATCATTTACTTACTATAAAAGTCAAGGTACTAACCAAATACCATCATGTCAAATGCTACTCCATTTTCATTTAAAAAACTAATACATTTAAAGAAAAAGTTATCGACATAGTAACGTATTACTCGATATGTGTATCATATGTCGTCATGTCTCTATGTCTATTAGTGACGCACATTGTCTTCCTTCTACTTTAGGGCAAGGGCAACGCACATGTGATCGAAGCCCTGATAATTATAGTGAGGCTATAAAAATAGAAGAGCTTCACAACAAAATATCAAAACTAGCATTCAATACCTCTAAAAATTTCTAAGGTATCCCTAATAACATATAAACTATATGAGAGAAACAGTGTCATGTATCCTCCCGTCCATTAGAAAATTGGACTAGAGTTGTCTAAATCTATATGTAATGCTAGAACCTATATCTCTTATAAAGCACCACTATATGTTCTATCTTAATATGCAAGACATTCACATCATCTTCCACTAATAGTTATCTCATACCTAACTTCAAACCTCTTAATGCAAGTTATCCGCGTCATCTCAAGTTCTATCACACCATACAAGACATCTACATCATCTTTCGCTAATAATAAGTACGTCATACCACTAACTTTCAATCTCTTAATGCATGCTATCCACGTCATCTTAAGTTCTATCTCAACATGCAAGACATCCACATTGTATTTACTAATAGCCATGTCATGCCACTAACTTTCAACCTCTTAACACAATATATCCACGTCATCTCAAGTTCTATCTTAGCTTGCAAGATATCCCATACATCATCTTTTCCTAATAACATGACATGCCACTAACTTCCAACCTCTTAATGCAAGCTATCCGTGTCACTTCAAGTGTTTTATCTCAACATGCAAGACTCCATATCATGCTCCTCTAACTATCCACATCATCTTTCACTAATAGATATATCGTGCCACTAGCTTTCAACGTCTTAATGCAAAGCTTTTTTTTCAAAAAAAAATGCAAAGCTTTTCATATCATCTTTACTTAATTTCATTTTTAATTTTTCACAATCATCATAGCAACATACGGAGTATCTTCTAGTTGTTTTGATGTTTCACCGACATTTTATCTGCTCTGATACCCACGCTACATTCATCCTCACATGTATAAAACTTCCACACATTTCAAACCAAGGCCTTGTTTAGTTGATCCCAAAAACCAAAAAGTTTTCAAGATTCTCCGTCACATCGAATCTTTCGATACATGCATGAAGCATTAAATATAAATAAACGAAAATAAAATCTAATTACACAATTTATCTGTAAATTGCAAGACGAATCTTTTGATCCTAGTTAGTATATAATTAGATAATATTTACCACAAACAAACGAAAGTGCCACAGTAGCGAAATCTAAAATCTTTTCGCATCTAAACAAGGACCAAACCAAAAGGTGGTCTTAAGGGAACTGGATAAAATCACTGCTGGTGTGGCTACATGTGGACCTCGAACAACAACTGTTTTTAGAAAAGTTTTTTTCTGAAAGGAAAAAACAAGAGTTGGATTGGATCGATGTTGTGTAAAAAGTCTCAGGGACTCAAGGATAACGAGGCGCCTGCTGGAGGCTAGTCAATTTGTAAATTCGTCACGACGACTTCACGAACTCATCCGATCCAGATCACGGACGCCCAGTCGGCCACGAAAACCAAACCTGCCAGCCGCCACTCCAGTACTCCACTGCCAGTCCCCTCTCAGGGCCTCCAATAAGGGCCTTTTTAGATTGGGAACGAAAATTTTTTGGGTATCACATCGGATGTGTCGGAAGGATGTCGGGAGGGGTTTTTAGAAACTAATAAAAAAACAAATTACATAGATCGTCAGGAAACTGCAAGATAAATTTATTAAGCATAATTAATCTGTCATTAGCATATGTGGGTTACTGTAGCACTTAAGGCTAATCATGGAGTAACTAGGCTTAAAAGATTCGTCTCGCGATTCTTAACTAAACTGTGTAATTAGTTTATTTTTTATCTACATTTAATGTTCCATGCATGTGTCCAAAGATTCGATGGGATTGATGAAAAATTTTTGGGTGGGAACTAAACAGGGCCTAAAACTGCAGCAGAGGTGAAGCGCCCCGTGCTCGCAGTCCTGCTCCTCGGATCTCACGGCGGAACTCGGAAGTCGTCGGTGCAGTCAGCGAGCAAACGAGCCCTCGCGGCGGATTCCCCGATCCGAGCAAAGCAACCCGGTCGACATGCGGCCGCGGCTGGTGCTCTTCGGCGACTCCATCACCGAGCAGTCCTTCGCGTCCGGCGGATGGGGCGCCGCGCTTACCGACCGCTTCGCCCGCCAGGTACGTGCCGTGCGCGCTCCTCCATGGCCGGGCCCTGGCAGCGGGACGATTGAGCGTGGGCGTGGCCTTGATGTGGCGAATTCTGATCTGGCTGTGTCTGGGCTTTTCGGTCAGGCGGACGTGGTGCTGCGCGGGCTCAGCGGCTACAACACGCGGTGGGCGCTCAAGGTGCTGCCGCGCGCCATGGAGGGCGCGGCGGGCGCGGGTGCGGACCCGGCGGCGGTGACCGTCTTCTTCGGCGCCAACGACGCCACGCTGCCTGATCAGGTGCAGGCGCACCAGCACGTGCCGCTCCAGGAGTACCAGAGCAACCTCCGCGCCATCTCCGCCTACTTCAAGGTTATATATATATATATATATATATATATATTGTGGCCTATGCTTCATGCGATTCTCGGATTCGGATATGCTGGATTCCTCACTCATTTATCCGTTGTTTGGTTGTTCGATCACAGGAGCGATGGCCCTCCACTGCTATCATACTCATCACTCCCCCACCGATCTATGAACCAGCGAGAATCCGGTAAGCAAATAGATCCACTCTGAAGATACTACAAATCAAATCAATCCACCGATATCACACTTTATTCGATCTGCTGACCTTAGCTTTCTGAGGGGAATCTAGTGGCCGATCATGGCACAATCAATTCATTGGGTGCCTTCCACATGCTGGCCCCCATTTTGTTTTCCTTTGCTGCAACGCATATATGCCATGCCTGCTTTGCGGTCATGGCATGCAAGTAGTATGATACTAAATTCCACTATCTGCAGTTTGCCAGTTCGAAAGTGAATTGCATCCATGCACACTGCTGCTTTCAGTAAGTCAGAAAAGTTGTCAGCATTTAGATCCATACTGCTACTGCTACTCATCACTCTGCCACCGTGTCTATCTACTATGCATAACTTTATGAGACCAAGGGATACCTTTATACTGATCACCATATTTCCAAGTTGCTATGCACATATGACATTCATGTTGCTTCTTCTCACAACACTATATGCCACTATGTCATAGCCCTGTCTGGTGGCCGAGTTCATTGTACATTGAGGGAGTCAACATGCTTATTTTGGACCTACATGTATTTTCCCCTAGGATCCATGGGATAGGATTCCTTGAATGCTGCCTATTTTCCATTCAATTTATGTGCCTTCTAGAATGCTGGATTGTTTATATCTGTATTTCCAGACATGTCCAGTAATCCAATTACCTGGCCTGATCTAATGATTTCTTCAAGCATTGAGTGGAAATTGCACTTTTCACTAAAGTACTTATGTCTGTGTTTACGCACATGTCCAGTCCAGTAATACGATTCCTTGCCTGACCATAGACTTCTTCAAGCATCCAGTGCAAATTGCACTTTTCACTAAAGTAGTTTTTGTTCAAGAAAAAAAAAACTAAAGTAGTTTTAAAGCCAGCCACAGCCCACACTGATTGTCTTTGGTTCCTTATGCAGAGACGTGTATGGAGAAGACGACCCTTCACGCCAACCAGAAAGAAGCAATGAGGCTGCTGGCGCTTATGCTCAGGCATGCATAGCTGTTGCCACAGAATTGAATCATCCAGTTATAGACATCTGGACGAAGATGCAGGAATTTCCAGATTGGCAAACATCTGCATTGAGGTAAGCATATATTTCAACTACCTCTGTGACCAATGCAAGATCCAATGTGCTAAATGAGCAGTAGTCATTTTTGTACCTTACTTTTGTGTTATCAGCTTCCTGCCTCGCTGATTCTGTAATAGTCAATCAGATAATGGTTTAATTGCACGTAAAACCTTGTCAATAAGGGAAGGCTGTCACCTAGAAACTATGTGACTCCCATCCCATATCTGAAATACGGAAGTTGAAGTTGACTGAAGATGTCGTATTTTCGCGTGTACATCTGAGACAATAAGAAAAAGAATAGATAGAAGGTCGTTGAATGTGATTCTCTGTTGTGCAGATTATTTGTTCCATTGCTACAGTTCAAGCACCACGACCTCAAAGTGGTACTAGGCCAAGTAACATTATGTACCTGGATATTATAGGATAATGACATTCCATGACCCTATTTTTATTTTAATTTTTGAGATGCACGACCGTTTTTCTAGAGCTTCATCTGTCAAATATAATTCTGCATCTTCAGATGGATAGAACACACATAGTTACTCTTTGTGTGTCTATTTTTTAAGCTGTTTACATTTCTGTCCCACATCATAGCATTGTACACTGAATATTTCGATATGCTACATGGAGGGGGATTGGGGAAAGGAGCTTATGTATATTTTTATTTTTCTGTTGGCTGTTGCTACGACTTGCTAAGATCAGTAGGCTTTGATCTTGTAACACTGCTTGGAAAGTTGTAGAAGGGGACTTTCAGAATGTAGTTCAGTTGATTTTCCTTACACTACTACTTTTAGCTTTCTCCAACGTAGTCGTAGGCTTCAGGCACTGGTGTTTTTTGTATTTGTAACTTATGTTGTGCTTCTAATATTTTTTCCTGAAAAATTACTGTGGCTCTAAATTGGTAATGAATGCATTGCGACATAACAGTCCTGATTAGTGTAAGCCTGGGATAACATTTTGATCGATTCCACGATGCAGCGACGGGCTCCACTTCACGCCGGCAGGAAACAAGATCCTGTTCGACGAGGTGGTGAAGACGCTGGAGAGCATCGGTTTCAGCCAGGAGAGGCTCCCGTCCGACCTCCCCCTGTTCCACGAGATCCACCCCAAGGACCCCATGAAAGCCTTCGGAGCTTGAAGAAGAAGACGCCTCGGCGCACGATTGGATCAGCGACGTTTGCTCGATCGTGTCAAGTGACGTGCTCCACTCGTTGTCTGTGGTGCTGCGCGTGCGACTTTTCCTTGTGGAGATAGATGTTTTTCTTCCCCTTGTGAGTACATTATTCAGTATGCATAAAGGACTGCTGAGGCCATTGCAGGAACATTTTGAGGCTTAATAAATGGCATTTTTTTTTTCAGTACCGTATATTATAGGGACAATGTGGTTTCAACAAATGTCACTATGGAACAGTTAAGCCTGTGTCTTGGATGGAGCCGTCTGATGACGAACTGACGTACGAAAAAAGGGGCTCAGGCCTTGTTTAGTTTGGAAAATTTTTTGGTTTTGATTACTATAGCATTTTTGTTTGTATTTCACAATTATTATCTAATTATATGGACTAATTAGCTTTAAAAATTCATCTCACAAATTACAGATAAACTATGTAATTAATTTTTATTTTTATTTAATGCTCTATTCACACATCTAAAGATTCAATTTGACGGAAAATTTTGAAATTTTTTTGAAACTCGACTAGACCCATACTGAGTAGAAAGATCTTGTTCATCTAGGCAGGCGCGGTCCGGCTTCGTCACTGTTTGGGCCCTTTGGTTCTATATAGATATGGGCCGATCGCCGACTATTCTGGGCCTGGGCGCATGGCATGATATCACCGGACGACGAGAGAGTATTTAGTCTTGCCCTTTTCGCTTCAACTCATCTATCAAATCTAGTCATTTAATAGAATTTTTTAAATAAATCAACAAATAATACTTTCAGTTATATTTTTAAACTAAACGAACAGAAAAGATTTTTTATTAGTTTTATTATTTTATTTTGCAAATCGGGTAGTAGTAATAGTAGTATACTATGTAGATAGTACGGTACTACAAGTAGATGAGAAAACAACCCGGTGAGCACGCACAGCGCATCGTCATCTCGGCATGGGAGTCGGCTACGACGACATCCTCCACGTCTCTGCCTCAAGATGCAGAATTTAGCACACCAAGAACAAGAACCTCTCTCTCTCTCCCATGCACAAAACCACGCCCCCACGGCTGTGCGTGCATGCGCCTGCTGCTACTGTACAAAAACGGGTCACGCTTCCCGGGAACAGTAGCTGGTTCGGGGTCCACAGCGCAGGCCCAGCCCGCGTGGGTTACTGATCCCTAGCTAGCCTAGCTACGGCGGCCTAGGTTGGTTAATTAATTAATTATTAATCAAGTGCGAGTAATTGGATTACCTAAACAAAGCCAAAGCCGCCATATGTGTACGGCAAAGATGTGCGACCACGGCCTGACCCAACACGTGGCCGCCGCGAGACCGAGGATTGATCAGCCAACCAGCTCGCGAGTCGCGACGACCCCCCCCACCTGCACGCCTTTGCTATGCTCACACTCCCACTCCCCCATGCCCATATCGATCCATATTATATTTAATTCAGTAAAAAAAACAACAAAAGAGTGATAACAGCAGATAGCACCGGTTTCTCAAGATAGCTCATATTACATGTTGCAGCGGATAGTGGTAGTAGTAGCTAGCAAATGGTAGCACCGGTTTCCCAAGTTAGCACCAGTTTTTTTTTAATGACAATTTAGCACCAGTTGTGCTTGCTCTATAGGTCACTAGCTCTTTATGAAGTGCTAAGCTTACACAATTTTCTATGATTTATGTGTCTATATGCATATACATTTTTTTTATATACTAGCATGTTCCATTATTGTTATTTTTTTAAAAAAAATTATGCTAAACTCACACACTTTTCTATGATTTATGTTAAGTTATGCTCCCTCTGCTGCTTTGTTTTTATTACTCTACCATAGTCTGTACTGTACCAGTATTATTACTACTCTATCCAGCATAAAACATGCAATTCTAGAGTTAATGCGAGTACGTTAGAACCAACATAATTTTTATTAAATTTATATAAAACAATGCACATGTTTATGTCCTTCAATATATATAATATAAAAAGTGTTTTATTATGAACTTAATTACACATATTTCATACAATAAATACTATTATATTTTTTATATACTTGGGAAAAGTTAAGATGGTCCAACTGAACATTATTCTAGATTTTGTGTAGTTTTGGACACGGGGGTATTATTTAACAGGGGTGAAGCTAAATTTCTGTTAGGAGTGAAATAAAACTATGGTTAAAATTTTGCATTCCTATGGCATAACTCTATACGCGGATCTATCTCGTCTTGCCACTGGTAGTATTTACTACTAAGGGCACTCCCAATGCTAGAAACCACATGTAGTTTCTATACATATTAATTTTTATAGACATTATATATAGAAACTATGGTCCCAATGGATAGTTTCTATAGAATATTTTTTTATCCAATCACATTCATTCTCTCTCCATTCTTAGCCAATCATATCACTTCATGTCTTGGATTTTGTGTAGACATGATTTATAACTTAGACCTAGTTTCTATGATTTTTGCTCTCTCTCTTTAATAACTATCTTGTCACATCAGCAAAATACTTAGGTGGGACTACAATTAATATCTATAGAAACCACGATGGTTTCTGCATTGGGAGTGCTCTGAAGTGCTTTGTGATTCGCTAATAAGCCATGATGAGATACTAGACAGGCGGTCACCACCGCTGCACAGTAGTACTACTACTCGTACATACACGCAGCCCTGCGCTGCACTGCACTGCATTTGCAGGGTAGCAGCAGTAGGCTGGTAGCTCGAATAGTACTAGAGACCTGTGCTGGTACGTGTGGTAACAGGTTCATGCGTCATCGGGAACGACTACACCGTATACATACCGTCGAGCCCAGCCGTACGTACAATACATACCGTCGGGAGTACCACCATGAGGTGAATACACACAGTAATAATTTAGAGCCACTGTAATTTAGAATATCAGAAGAGTCTTATTTGATAATTATTATCTAATTAAGAACAAATTAAGCTTAAAAATTCCTCTTTGCAAATTACTTTTTATTTACGTGTTTAAATATTTGATGTAATGAGAGCTAAACTTTAGCAGCGCCATCAAACATGACGTGGCAACCGTAGCATCCTGCGCGCCAATTCTTAACCTGCGCGTCCAGTCAAATGATCGTTCTACACGTAGTATGTACTAGCTAGCTCCAGTCCTGTACACGCACAAAATGGATATTGTGTACAAGTACTGTTATTTTGTTTTGTCATCGTAAATTGTGTTACTATTGTACAGTCCTGTACACGCACACTAAAATTTTATAGTGCGTACAGGTACTGTTATTTTGTTTTGTCGTCATCATAAATTTTGTTACTGTTGTACATTGTCACACGCTTTGAGATTTAAACTGATCTAGAAAAAAAATCATACGAAAACGAACAGATTAACGTGTGACAAAACTTGCAGAAATTTGTCCTCCGGTGCCTATATACATCTGAAATTAGTCTTTTTCCAATGACTTTCTTTTAAAAACATATATATTCCATAGATGTGTAATATTTGGAAAGAGAGAAACAGAAGAACTTTGTAGATCAAAAGTTTGCGACGAAGGGAAGTGGCACGATTATACACGGAAGACATAGATCAATTTCAGTTGGCCTTTAGTCCAAACGTGGAAGCTCAGCATTAGCCCCTGCAAGTTTTTCTCTTGTTTTTCTTTATCTTTATTTTGTCTTTGTTTGTTTGAGTGGCTGGCTACGGTGGGAGTTTTAGGTGAGAGTTGTAATTATCTGCATTTCTTTTTCTTTTTTTCTCGTCTAATAAAAATATGAAAGCTTTTTACTGTTCGAAAATATATTCCACAGATGTCGAAATACGGAGTGGCACCCGCAGTACGTACGTGCGTACCGTGTCTTTCTGGCGCGATCCATGCATGCATGGGTACACAAAGAAACAGAAAAAAAAATGCATGTGTATGTGCATGCAGCTGAGCTGCAGACGCGGCCCACCCACGAGCTGACGATCAGCGAGTGGTTGATGAAGCTAGCTGTTGTACAGTACACATACGTACACGCCTGCCATGCGACGACGTGAGCTACAGTACATTCACTGATGGTGGTTGTAGTCCTATAGCGTACTCTACTCCCACAACTGTAAGTACTGTTCTCTTACTCGTACCGGGCTCATCCTGTTCATTCAAAAAGACGAAGGGATGAATGAATTGGAGCATGCAGCGAACTGTTTGCGAGTCACGAGCCACATGAACACACGGATCGCGCGCAGCTGTACTGCTGTAGCCATGAGAGCCGTCCAATCCATCTATCCCCAGCCACATCTCTCTCTCTCTCTCTCTCTCCCTCTCTGTGTGTCTGCGTGCATGTGTTCAATTAGCTAGCTAGTCTGGTCCATCATCTATCGTTGGACACGCCACCTCTCGTGTCATGGATGATCCATCGATCCCTATGAGTTTCGTCGTCGTCGTCGTCCACCCGTCGCCATGAAAAGCGACGTGCTGCGGCCCAATCATTCTTCACACAAACACGCGGCCGACTGCAGGGATGCCGCGCGCGCAACGGCAACACCTGTCTGTCGTCGTCGCCATCACCCATCATCACTTAGCTCCACCAGCATGCAGCAGCAGTCCCTGATGGCTCCTGTGTCCTGTCCAGCGCAACCGCGACGACCTCTCCCGATGCATCACTCTCCAGTACTCCTCCAGTCGCCGCCTGCACTGCACATGCATATCACCAGCACGCAGATAGCATCGCTAGCTGTCGCCGTGCCGGCCCGTACGTGGACGTGGAGGAATCAACGACCCATCAGAGCGAGAGCGATAGATGAATGAATGCATGCACTTGCACACACCGGCCGGCCGGCCGCCGGTTGCATGCTCGATCGGCTAGCTGCATGCTCCTGACTGCTGAGAGATTGATTCGATCGTATGGCGAACTCGCGATCGGTGGTAGACCGGCCGGCCGGCGGCCGGGACGAAGCCACCGCCGTCAGGACTTAGGAGAGAGAGATCACATGAGACGACGACGACGACAACGACAGAGGACCAGCATGCTGCTTGTAGTACTAGCTAGGCGTGGTCCGAAGTGGGTGCCGCGACATATAGGTGATCGATTAGGGGTGTAGATAGCCTAGAGTCAGTTGGACAAAACCTCGATCACCGACGATGATCGATGCATGCCACCGATCAACCGACACTACTGCAGAGAGGATTTTACCGAGGGCTTCCGGCCTTCGGCAAAGGCTATAAAACCCTCGGCAAAGTCTTTGCCGAGGGCTGCCTTCGGCAAAGAGCCGTCGGAAAATTTCCCGTCGGCAAAGGGGTCTTTGCCGAGGGCCGTTTGTCGGGCACTCGGCAAAGATTTTGCCGAGGGCTCACGCCGGCCTTCGGCGAAAAAAAGATGCCGTTAGGCCGGTAGCTGCAACTGACGGCGTCTTTGGCGATTGCCCAACGTTGGGCCCTCGGCAAAGAATTTTTTAATTTTTATTTGGGTAAATTCTTTGCCGAGGGCTACCATGCAGACCCTCGGCAAAGTATATTTTTTTATTTTTTCTGGAGAATTCTTTGCCGAGGGCCTTGACCATAGCCCTCGGAAGGCCTGTTTTCTATTTTTTCTGAGAAATTCTTTGCCGAGGGCTATGGTCAAGGCCCTCGGCAAAGACCAGAGAAATTTAAAATTTTTTTTTATTTATTTGCATCCAGACAATAGACAGATACATATATATACCATCACACACAGAGAGTCCACAACGAGCACATACATCTCACGAACATCACATATATATATATATATATATATATATATATATATATATATATATATATATATATATATATATATATATATATATCACGAACATCATGTATACACGAACATCATATATATATATATATATATATATATATATATATATATATATATATATATATATCACGACCATCCAGTAGTCCACAAGTTCACCAAATCGAACATCAAGTTCTTGATCCATTCAAGCACTTCCCTTCTCGCATCTATTTTCAAGACGAAATCCACCTTAGGCTTTTTCCACTTCTTGTTTTGACCACTAGGAGGTTGCATCTCTTGTTTATTTCTATCGCATAACGTCGACAAGTCCACTCTAGCCTTAACATTGTCCTTCGATTTCTCTGTGTTCATAAGAGTGCCCCAAAGGGCCTCGGCGATATTCTTTTCAGTGTGCATTACATCAATATTATGCGGCAAAAGAAGGTCATCAAAATAGGGCAGCCTGGTCAACCCGGACTTATGAGTCCACATATGTTGCACACCATAACCCACAAAACCACCTCCTTCGGCGGGCACAAGAGCATCAATCTGAGCACGAATCTCGGCACCACTCTTGATGTGGGGTTTAGGGTCTGTCACTACCACACCTTTTCTAAAGTTCTTGATGTCCCTTCTGAATGGATGGCCAGCAGGAAGAAACTGACGATGCTGGTCAAACGACGAATACTTGCCACCCTTTTTCAACCAAATAAACCTCACAGCTTCCATGCATACGGGACACGGAAACTTCCCGTGAACACACCAGGCGCAGAATAACCCGTACGCCAGGAAATCATGTAGAGAGTAGTGATACCAAACATACAGTTTGAAGCTTGACCTTGTAGCTCGGTCGTATGTCCATACCCCTTCCCAAGCTTCAATCAATTCGTCAATCAGAGGCTCCATGAAGACCCCCATGTTGCTCCCTGGATGTCCAGGAATTATCAAGGATAGAAAAACATTTTGTCGTTGGAAGGCAATGCCAGGGGGAAGGTTGAGAGGGATAGTGAACACAGGCCAACATGTGTATGGGGAAGACATCATTCCATAAGGATTGAATCCATCTGTTGCAAAGGCCACACGTACATTCCGAGCCTCAGCTGCTTTCTCAGGATGTCGATCATTAAAGTATTGCCATGCTTCAGCATCAGATGGATGGACCATCTTGTCCGGATGGTACCGCTTGCCATTGTTATGCCAAGTCATCTGTTTCGCAGTTTCCTCGGTCTTGAAAAGTCGTTGGATCCTCGCCATGAAAGGAAGGTGACGTAACACTCTAGCGGGGATGGTAAGCTGCACCTTCTGGCCATCACCGGATACTGCCTCGAGGTATCTTGAGGCTCCACACTTCGGACAGTACTTTGCATTCTCGTGTTCTTTCCGAAATAGGACGCAACCTTTCGGACAACAATGTATCTTATCATATGGCATCTTGAGCGCACGAAGTAGTTTTTCTGACTCGTACAAGTTGGGGGGCAGAATATGATCCTTCGGTAGCATGGTGGCAAACACAGTCAACATCTTATCGAAGCCTTCTCGACTCAGGTTCAGCTCGGCCTTCAGCCCAATCACACGCCCAATGCCATCCAGCTGAGAAATAGTTGTATGCTCGTGAAGGGGTTTAGACGCCGACTCCAACATTTTGTAGAAGGCTTCTACGTTTGCCTCCATGTCCTCCTTGTCACGTCCTTCAGCGAACTGAGCTTGGTGAGTGTCGTCTAGCATGTCGGCTACCCCAGCATCATCATTGAACGACTCAAGACGTGGTCTCACCACCTCCTCTCTGATACGGTCTTCACCATGGTAGATCCACCGGTACTAGCCCGGCGTATAACCATGGTACACCAAATGTTTACCCATGGTCTCCTTGTTCACCCTCCTCTTGTTGTCACAGTGGCTGCACGGACACCAAACTAGCAAATGCCCTCTAGCTACAACTGCGCCAAATGCGTGGTTCAAGAAAGCATCTGTCCTCTTCACCCAATCCATGTCGTAATCATTTCGGCTTCTTCACCCGGTGTACATCCACTGACGGTCCTCCATCTTTTGAGAAATACGACACCAAGTAACGTAACCACCTAGCCGGTATTCCTACTGTCTAATAGGTGAGGATAGGTCCTAATCCCACCCGTGTATGCGTAGATGAGGTCAGTTTCCATGCTCCGCTACGATCCGAGACAGAATTTCGGCAGCACCTCCCCGCTGTTCTCCCAATACACGTCCTGCAAAGGAGTTTGTGTATTCGGAGAACAACAGAAAGGTGATGCCGAAATTCTGGCCAAGATCGGAGCAGAACATCGAAACTAACCTCATCTACGCATACGCGGGCTGTCCAAGAAACATGGACAATCCGAAACAGATACGATCGGATACACACACTGATCTATATGCATCCAATCGTATCTCTTTCGGACGGGAGACGCCTAACTCGTTTACGCATTCTACGACAAAGATAAAGGAGTAGAGCTAGTTTATACCTAAGGTGTCGGTGGAGAAAGGGTAGCGAGGCAGTGACGAGTCGGGGCAGTGGCAATTCGCAGCGGTGCAGGCAGACCAGCAACACCGACGTAGACGATCAGCTCCTCCGAAGCTCCTCTCACGTCCTCTGATGTGTAAAAAAAACATTAGTTAAAAATTTCGGCAGAACCTCCCAAAACCTGCAAAACAAAATCGACTCGATGGCCGACACACAGAAACACGGCACGACGGCCGATATATTATCAATAGGAGGCACGAAGGCCATCCGCATCAAAAAAACGGCGCGATGGCCGAGAACCCATTAGTTTTACCTGAAACTCGGCCGAGGGACGGGACGGGACGGCAAAGTAGTCGAAACTAAACCACCTGCATTCAACAACATGTATAAGACAATATTTGGATTTTTTAGAACTAAACACTACTACTACTACTAATCTACTACTACTCTTCTGCTCGTACTACTCCTCTATTTATACTACTACTCCTCCTCTACTACTCCTATTACTACTACTCTACTAATCTTACAACTACTCCTTGTCTACTCCTACTACTACTCCTACTTACTCCTCCTACTTCTCTTCTACTCCTACAACTACTCTTATTACTACTCATCCTCTACTAACTAAAATTTCTAACTAACTAACTATACTAACTACTATCCTAACTAAACTATCCTAACTAACTAACTAACTATACTAACTAAACTATCCTAACTAACTAACTATACTAACTACTACTACTAAAAATCCTAACTAAATAAACTATCCTAACTAAAACAGAGAAGGGGGTGGAGATTGCTTACCGGTGGTGGGCGGCGAGGTGGTGAGGAGGAGGCCAGGGCGGGCGCTGGTGCTGCTTGCCGGCGGCGGCGGGGCTCGGAGGGGCGGCGAGCTCGAGCAACTGGCCTGCGCGGGGCGGGCGCGAGCGCCGGGCGACGAGGCGGCGTCCGGCGAGCGGCGGCGGCGGGGCTCAGAGGGGTGGGCGCGGCGGCGGAGCTCGGAGGGCGGGCGAGGCGGCGGGGCTCCGAGGGGCGGTGAGCGCGAGCGGCGGGGCGGGCGCGAGCGCGGGGCGGCAAGGCGGCAGCGGCGAGCGGCGGCGCTGGGCGAGCGGGCGCTGGGGAGTGAAATGACCCCCAGCGCCCGCTCGGGCGTTTTAATACGCCTGACCTCTTTGCCGAGGGCCTAGATCCAGGGCCCTCGGCAAAGAATTTTTTATTTTTTTATTAATTTCTTTGCCGAGGGCATGACCTAGGGCCCTCGGCAAAGAATATTTTGAAATTTTTTCGCCAACCGGCTAGTCTTTGCCGAGGGCCTTGAATACGAGCCCTCGGCAAAAAAACTATCTGGTGCCACGTGTAAACTCTTTGCCGAGGGTCTTACCATAGCCCTCGGCAAAGAATTTAAATTTTTAATTTCTAAATTCTTTGCAGAGGGCTATAGTACGGCCCTCGGCAAAGAATTTATTTTTTTTTGAGTTTTTTTTATCTAGTTTTTTTCTTTGTCACACCTACACTATTTTAAACTACATGGCAAAGTTTGGTTCATTTTGAAATAACTTGCTATATTTTTTGGATTTTTTTGAATTTGTTGAATTTTTCGACAAATTTCAAATTCAAACTACAGGTGCATTAAATAATAGTATTTAATTATTTCAATCATGACATTCATGATTGATAGTGCATTTCCAGGCCGTATGGAGAAAGCCACATGAAATATCGAACGTTTACCCCCCGAAACATGTGGACCAAGTTGCGTGAAATCATTTTTTTGAATATATAAAATGAAACCAAACTCAGAAAATCACGAAACTTGACGACATAACAAGTTATCACATGTGGATGCTATGATAAAAATTTCAAAAAATTCTGAGTCTGTGGTAACGTCTGGTGCACAAAACCCAAACATCTCACATGTTTCGGGGGTAAACGTTCGATATTTCATATGGCTTTCTGCATACGGCCTCCAAATGCACTAACAATCATGAATGTTATGATTGAAATAATTAAATACTATTATTTAATGCACCTGTAGTTTGAATTTGAAATTTGTCGAAAAATTCAACAAATTCAAAAAATCCAAAAAATATACCAAAGTTAATTCAAAATGAACCAAACTTTGGCATGTACTTAAGAATAGTGTAGGTGTGCCACAGAAAGAAAAAAAACATAGATCCAAAAAAACAAAAAAAAAATTGCCGAGGGCCCACTCCAGACCCTCGGCAAAGAGAGGTGTTGCCGAGGGCAGGCTGGCGGGCCCTCGGCAAAGCATGACCTCCGACAGAGCTTTGCCGAGGGCTTAACTACGGGCGCTCGGCAATGCCTAACTTCCAGAGCCGCCGTTACTCTGGACCCACACCGCCGAGCGCCCCTTCTTTGCCGAGGGCCAGCCCTCGGCAAAGATGGGCCTTGACCGAGGGCTTTTCTCTGCCGAGGGCCCGGCCCTCGGCGAAGAAGCCTTTGCCGAAGGTCGTTCTTTGCCGAGGACTGGCTCTCGGCAAAATAAATGACCCTCGGTAGCGTTGCTGTTTCCAGTAGTGCGACCTGCCGGCGAGGATCCGATCCACCACCACATGCATGCCGGCCAGGAGTACGTTAATTGGTAGCTAGAGCATGTGCATAAAGTGCATCCATTACATATTGACGCTAAGAAGAAGCTAGGGGGGAGATAAATAGGTTAACGCCATTACACCAAATCACCAAGCATGAGCGCCAAAGATAACGTTGGGTTCTGTTGGGATCTATCCAGGCAGCTAATTGTTAGCTGCTCGCTAAAAGAAGCTAGTTCATGCTTACTACCTTCATTTAAATTATAAGATGCATGTTTTTTTATTTTCTAGATAATAGCAAACGTGAGGAGTGGGTGGGCACGCGCGAGGAGGATCAGCCGAGCCTTGGGCTATAAAACGTTTATTTTATGCTATTAGTTGAGATATACTCCATGTTATTAGGTAGGTTATTTGGATCCATTCAGCTAGCTTGGAGCCAATAATATACTTTCTTAATTTTATTTTTTAAGATGCATGTTTTGTCTTTTCTAGATATATACATAGATTTTACTATGCACTCGGCTTGTTCGCTTAATCTTATCTGTCGAATCTATCAGCTAGTCAACAATATTTTTCTGTCACAACAAATCAACAAAAAGTACTTTCACCATTAGCTTATCAGTTAAGCAACAGACGGTAAATTGTCTCTAGATGTATAACAAAAACAATGTACCTAGAAAAATCAAAATCATAACGTCTTATAATTATGAATTGAAGGAGTATATATAGCAGCGCAAACTATTATGTCATCGGATCTAAACGGGGTCTTTATTGCTGATGCTAAAACTACTTTTAGTGACTAAAACATGTACTTCAAAGTATCTTATTATTATCTTACTCTTTCGGTCCTAAAAAAACATGCAATACGGCACCAGACACACATCTCAATGATTGCACCTAATATGTCAGCCTCTTAGGTCCACGGTATAGTTGATTTTTTCTTTATCTGGATATGACTTAAAGTCGGGAATGGCATGCTTTCTAGGATGGTATGGATTATTAGCTAGCACATTGGAAGTATAATACCCCCGATATTTAAAATATTTAACTTCTCTCTAGAATCGTTGTTTTTACTATATATTTAGACATAATATATATATAGATGCAGAATAAAAGTTATTCTCTCTGTCTACAAAAGAATTCAATTATGATGTTTTGAAAAGTCAAATAGTTTAAACTTTGACTAAAACTATATAAAAAAACTACTAACACTTATATTTTAATAACATTTTTTTAAATATATAAATGCTAATATTATTTATTATAGATTGATTAATCAAATTTGAGCTAATTTAACCGACACGTCCCCTATAACAATTGCATTATTTTGATTTGAAACGGTGGGACCACCTCATACGTTGCCTTGTCGTTTGCACTTGGAGTGTAATTGGGGGTTGTCTCGTCGTCGTCGATGGCGCCTGCGGATCGCAGCGCTTAGCGTAGCAGCTGCGGCCGGCGTCAGCGGTATGATGAGCTATTTTGCATGCTAATGCAATGCATATATGCAACACGGACCTGTGTAGCGCGCATGCATGCATGCATGCCACCACCGTCACGGTGTATGCCCGGGGCCCGGACAGGTGGCGTATCATCTGTGTGGGCCGCCGGCCATGGCGCGCGCTTTGAACGCTAGCTGATCATTGGCGTTTAGCTAGCCGGCTGCCTATCATCGTATCGGAGTACTCGGTGAAGGTTTCGTGACTCCACTTTTAAAATATCTATATATTAAAAACTGTATTAAAAAGTTTTATCTATATGAAATACGAAACTCTTATTATCTATTTCTTCATCATTAATTAATATACTACTACCACATTAACAAATTTTAATAATCCGATGAAACATGAATTGGATCCGTCCACGCCGACCACCAGCCGGGGCGCGCTTGCTGCTTCTACCTTCAGCGTGCATGCATGCGCGTCACGCAGGCAGCGGCGGGTGAGTGCAGTGACACACGCTTGCTTCGCTACCGCGCTACACACATGCCCTAGGCCTGCCGCCTGCGCATGCATTTCAAAATTGCATTGCATGAGACGGACGGTGGCGCCGCCGAACAGAAACGGAGGGAGATCCATCCAACGACGCGAGCGCCTGGTCGACCCTCAGCTACTGGGTGTTCTGGGCCTTGAATTACACCATGCTAGCAGAATCCGGCAACCATTAATTATTATTTTTTTCTCTCATAAAAATTCACTCAATAATAATTTCTGCTATAACTTATCAGTCAAACAAACATTTAAAAACATACATATAGAATATTAAATATAAATAAAAAGTAGTTAATTATATAGTTTATATATTTTTGCGAGACAAATTTTTTAAAACTAGTTAATCTATAACTACACACTACATTATACAAAACTTTTCAAGGTGTGAACTAAACACACCCTGCCACTACAGTCCTTGGACCTTGTTGGCTAGCTAGTAGAGGTCTTGTTTAGTTCTGATTTTTTTTTTGGTTTTTGCTACTGTAGCACTTTCGTTTTTATTTGGTAATTATTGTCCAATCATGAACTAACTAGGCTTAAAAGATTCATATCGCGATTTACAGGTAAACTGTGCAATTAGTTTTTATTTTCATCTATATTTAGTGTTTATGTATATGCCACAAGATTCGATGTGACGAAGAATCTTGAAAATTTTTTTGTTTTTGGGTGAACTAAACAAGGTATTAGTTTCTTTTGAAAAAAATTCGCCTCATCTTATCGAATATTCTTACACATGTATAAGGTATTAAATATAAATATTTTACGAGTTTACTATTAGATAGTAATTATTATATTTACTGTACTACAGTACCCTAGCTCTGTAGCTCGTGACGAGCGCCATGCGACATGCATGATTCGGCTCGGCTTTCGTTGGCAGCATGCCTGCATGCATGCAGTAGCCTGCGCATAGCTCCGGCATGCATGCCGATCGATGCTGCCTAGTTGGATTGGATCATCGCTCCGCCGTAGTTGCCAGAAGCAAGAGAGCAGCAGGATAGTAGTACTATCAATCATGGTCGTGTAGGTAGCTACTACGTTCAGTTCGCCGATTGATCTCTGCCAGGCAAACACAACGAGTTCTCTCTTTCAGGAATGTGGCAAACCCAAGAATTTCAGATCCACATATCCAACGGCCGACCACTCGCCCGAGTGCGGGAGCTAGCCCAGGATGGCTGGATTTCAGCAAGGGTAAAAATTTGCTACAAAGACATCATTCATGCATGCAATGTTGATACTTGTTGATGGGGTATTGCACTACTCAAATTATTATTGCTAGAGGACACTCTTCAGTTATGGTAATCTCTTAGGGCATGTACAACCCACAGATGGGGTTCTGTCTCTAAGCGCATTGAATCTATCATACAGACAGATATAAAGACACATCATACAATCCACATCTCTAAGTTATTTAATGTTTTGCATGTAGTTAAGATCAACTATATAAACCAATTGTGTATATCATTATATGGCTATTTGATAGAAAATATATCAAGAAGAAATAAGAGCAACATGATTATAATATTTTTTTTAGAAACATTCATATTCTACCAATGTTTGCATAAAACCATAACTAAACAACAGTCATCCGTCATTAGTGAACGAGATGAGATCAAACAAGTTTTCAGTGGCCAGAACCAACAACAGACTAAATGAACAATTACACACACAAAGACAACCGAAGGAGAAGCCAGCCGTTGGCCTGGACATCTTCGACGCGAATGCCAGCGAGCAATGGCCGGGCTGACGCGCGAGAGGAATGTTTTTGATGTGCTTGGCTGTGGATGTCGGCGGGAACGGACGACACAAGAAGCAGCACGGCGTGCATGAAGTCGAGGTCGCTGAGGACGGCGCGATGTACAATGGGAGGCCGAGCAGGCGGCAGCCGCCGCCGACTAGTCGCCCCGGGCCTGGCCCCGTTCGGTGTCCTCGCCGTCGATGGCCACACGCTCCACGCCTCCACATCCCTCCTCCCCTCCTACCGCGCCCCACAACAAGCAGAAATCGCGCCAACCACATCTAGATCCCGCGCCCTCATCTGGAGACGATGCAATCTGTACAACGCTGCTCGCGGCCGGCGCTTCAACCTAGGAGCACGCGCCCACATCGTCGCTTCGCGAGATGATGCCAATCTTGTCTCCTAGTGTCAGCAGGGTGTTTTCTGTAAAGTTTACTCCGTAGAGACAGGCTCCGTAGACCCGTTGTACATGCCCTTAGATGTCGTGACTTTTAAATAATATAATATTCCTTTCGTCTCGAAATAATTGCACATTTAGTATTCAGATTTTTTCTCAAAACAAGTGAAACCCTTTTAGATACAGCAAGAGGCAGCAGAGTACAATGTTTGCCACAAACAAACGAAAGTGTTATAGTAGCGAAGTCCAAAATCTTTTCGCATCTAAACAATGCCTTGCTAGTCATGTGAACCAGCTTTGGACGATGACCAAAAATAAATTTACTCTCTCTCTCTCTCTCTCCTTGAAAACTTCAATTATGTGATATTTAATAACGTGACAACTTTTTTTCCTTTAGCACCCTAACATGTAGTGGTTCCTTTTTTTTTCTTTGCCAACAAGGCCATGCATGAGAAAAAAAAAGAGAGGAAAAGGGTTATAGCAGAATATTACCCAAATAAGCCACTAGGTTATGTTTTGTCAGTACAGAAATCGAATTTTATTCTTGAGCCAATGCAAAGAGGTAGCCAAGTTAATTGCCACGTCGCTTTTGTCACTCGACCCAAGGGCTTAGCTAGCTCGTTTGCCAGGGGTGACGAGTGGTGTCTTTGCATTGCTAGCCAGTAGCCCCTCGCCATTTTCAGGCTACGCTAGAGAGATGTCGATGATAACAATGATTCTCTGTACATGCCAAGAAGGCAATGGATCTACGCAAAAGTCTGCAGTCAACATCAAATCTCACGCTCATATATATAGAAACCGCAAGTAGCGACCACACGAATAATGTAAGGATCTAGCAGCAGGGGTCGGTGAGTCGACGACGACGTCTATCACGCTCTACTATATCTTAATCCATATATATATAGCTAGCTCGCATGCATGCTACTGTTCATGTGGCCAGTTGAAAGCATGCAGAAAGCTTGTTCTTTTTTATTTTAATTTACGTCACCACGCCAGGTATAGAATATCATATCACTGGCTTTTCGAATGTCGGTCTCCGCTCCTTTGTTTATTTACTACCACAAGAATTGTTATTCTTTACAACAAACCACAGTAGCACTATCTAGTCTAGTCTAGCTCAGCTCCCCTGATAATTAATTAATAAATTGAGTACATATCAGCTCAGCCAAACAGAACTCAAGTTCTCCTAGCCAGCAGGCCCGCAGAACTGATATTTGAAAACCGAAAAATCTATATTATAATGATGAAAGTGAACTCCAGTCTTTCTTAGCAGAAAAAATTGCATACGTCAAAATATATGAGTGCGTGGCTCTTGTCCAAATTTCTGTCATAGCATTAATTAGGATTTAGGTGGTCTCAATTTCGAATGCTAGCGGGTGGTGTTGAATAAAGCAATTTTAGTTCCCCCCTCCCATGTCGAAGTTTGAGTCTTCAGATACCATACATGTGAGGAGAGTGTTAAAGTATCATCTTCTCAAGATAAATCATTGCAATATTCAAGCTGCAATATCAATGAATGACAAAAATGCTGAGTGGGTTGTCCTTATCCATATTTGTCATTACTCATTAGCTTAGAGGCTGTGCCATTAGCATCTAACCTCTTGCCACACCGACTTCACATTAAACAGATTCTGGCTATAACAAAACGTATGCAACAAAACAAAAATAAAACCACAATTATATAGCAAAGTTTAGCATAAAAACATTTCTGTAAAAGCTTTTAATACTAGGTGGTAATAGTTCATATGTACTATACCACTAAAAATTATTATCCAATTATGGACTAATTAGGCTCAAAAGATTCGTTTCGTCAATTTCGACCAAACTGTGTAATTAGTTTTTATTTTCATCTATATTTAATATTCCATGCATACATTTAAAGATTCGATGTGACGGGGAATCTTAAAAAATTTTGGGATTTTGGGTGGAAGTAAACAAGGCCTAAGGCTTTGTTTAGTTCCGAATTCTTTTTGGTTTTTGAATACTGTGGTGTTTTTGTTTTTTATTTTATAATTATTGTTTAATTCTAAACTAACTGGACTTAAAAAATTTATCTCACGATTTATAAGATATGTAATTACTTTTTGTTTTTATTTATATTTAGTGTTTTTTATGCATGTGCTGTAAAATTTAATGTGATGAAAATTTTTGAAAAAGTCTTTAGTTTTTGGGATGAATGGACCTAAACATGGTATGCTCTGTGCTAGTCTGATCCGAATCCACGCAGTGCTTTGATGACAGCACGGGCAGACAATATAATCATGGGCTCGGCAAGTGCATGGCTGGAGTTGCCGCAAGCGCATCGAAGATGGAAAAAGAGAGCGGACAGGCCCGTTTGTTCCGGCGGGCGCCGTGCTGTCCGGGCGTGCTGGCATGCCGTGCAGCTGCAGCTGGCCGGTCGGGCGCCGGCCGGACGAATCCAATCCAATCAGGCAACCGTCAATGAAATGGCGACGCACGCTTTGACATGACAGAGTGATTGAAACCAGCTGGTACTCCTACAGGATCGCAGAATTTGGTGCCGGCCGTGCCCGTGCTTCCCCTGCCGCATGCTTGGATGGATCATGCAGCCGTGCAGGGGAGAAATCCGGCCTTGCGTTACACCCAAAATCCAAATATTTTTTAAAATTTTTCGTAACATCAAATTTTTTTGACACATATATGGAATAATAAATATAGATAAAACAATAATTAATTATATAATTTATTTATAATTTACGAGATTTTTTTAATCTAGTTGGTTTATGGTACAAATGTAAAAGAAAGTGATACAATGTCCAAATTCAAAAAAAAAAAAACTAAACAAGGAAAACAATTCCTCAGTCTCAGGAACGTGCATGTACGGGGTGCTGGGCAGGTGGTGGCGGTGAATTTTATTCAGGCGCGGATCGTAGAATGTCTCCGTGTCTGCCGCTGGACACAGGACACTTGGACAGGATCAGCAGGCAGCAGCAAAGCGTTCTGCAGCATGTACGAGTCCCCTACCGCGTTTTATGAGCCGCTGCCAAAGCAAATTCTCCTAGATTGTTTATGTTTAACTGAGATTCGAGGGAGGGTAGGGCGCGTGTCTGTCTCCCTTTTTTTCCCCCCTTTTCCTCGCATCGCATCGCACACCGGTTGGCTCTGTGATGTCGTGTGCGCGCGGTGCGTCACCATGTGTGTGTGTGGAACTAGCAGAACCAGGAACCAGGAACCGGACCGATAAAAAGGGTGCGTCTCTTTCGGCAAAGCAAGTGCATGCACAGCAGGCAGACGCAAAAAGCAATTTATACCTGCTCATGCTCAAAGCCCGGCGACCGGAGGAAGGAAAGCCATGGGGAGAGGGAGCCAAATTAAAGTGCTATTGGTCGCGCGAGAATTGGATTATTGGATCACACAACAGAGCCAGAGCCTCCCTTCCCAGTCCAGTCCCCAATACATGCAATTGTGCAATGCAAGCTTGTCCCCATGTGGCACGTATACACGGCGGTCTTGGGCGGCGGCGGCGGCGGCTGCTGCTATTTGCTGCTACTGCGGAAGCCGGGAGCCTGCGGCAGGGAATCCGCACACCCGCCGGCTGCCAGCCCACCCAGTAATCTGTTCTCCGCTCCATCATCTGCGTCGCTCCACAGTCAAGAAGGGCGCATGCTTGCAGTTGCATGCCTGTTTCAGTTATTCCCTATAGAATTTACAGTGTTCGCATCAACTTTTATCGGCCCTGTCTAATACTTTCCACGGCTGCAGAGAGCGAGACCTTACGTGTATAATTTGATTAAAGGTAGACTAATTTAACTTCTAACATTTATATACATTAATTGATGCATAAGCTGAGATATTTTAATATATTCTCTTTTCTAAAAAAAAACACTAGTTTGACTTCGAACAAAGTTAAAGCTAAAGTGAACAGCAATTTGAAACAACTGTGTGGTCTTTCCATGGCCGGATGCAAGCTTTACTTTATAATTGGATAGAAGACAAACAGATTATCAACGTATCATATGGGCATGGTAGATCAGTTTAATCCAACGGAGAAGAAGTCCTGGTATACTCATAATCCTCCTCCTAGTGTTCAGCTGGAAAACAAAAGGTAGCCGTTAATGGACATTGTCACTGCCCAACCTCGACGTCAGCGCCGCACCTGCTCCTGCTTGCGGATGCTCGACGCGTGGACAAAGGGTACGGACGCCGTGGCCATCCACCGTTCGCGATGGAAGCCCTAGCCTCGACGCCTATAAAGAACCAGCCGCCGCCACTCTCTTCTTCCAGTCCCCATCTGCCGCCGCAACTCCTCTGCTCCCAAGCAGCGCCGCAGCCGCCATTGCCTGGCCACCCCAATGCCGGTGCCCCTACGACGTCGCCCGCAACCACGGCGCAGAGACGCTGCCCTCACCGCGACGAGCACCCACCGCGCCACCGAGAGCCCGAGACGACGGCGCCCTTGCCTCGACGGCTGACACGACGCCCCGGAGCCGCCTTCGCCGAGCCGTGGCCACCGCGGCCGCGACGCCACGGACCAAACCCGTGGTGAGCCCAACACGGCCGCGCTCTCCCTCGTCGCCGAGCCCCGAGCCTGCCTCAACGACCTCGGCATCTCGGACAGCAGAAAGAGGCTCCGCGTCGTCATTCATCCTTTTCTCCGTCCGCGAACGCACCAAGAACGACGACGTTCGTGACTTGACGTCGTGCTCGCGTCGCGTCGTGCTGTGACATCGCCCACGCCCCGTGACCATGAGCCACGCCTCGTCGCTGCTGTGCTGCAGCTCCACCATCGGTGAGCCACCAGAAGCCCAAGATCCTCCCTTTCTCCTTCCAATAACCCTGTCACCGTTCTTGTCTGATGACCGGCCTTCGTGCCGCTGTCCTTCACTCCTGCAGAGGATCTTGGCCGTTGTTTGTAACGGGAAGAGTCGGGCCCATGCATGCATAACAAACAAGCGCATTTGCAAGCAAGCATACAAAGAACATAAATCCCCATCTCATGCCACGTCTCCATCTCTCCACAATCATCCATATCCATCCAAAATGCCGAAACGAGCCACCCTGTGATGCATCCCCACCCAAATGCCACGACATCCCACCCCCAGCCCCTACAAATTTGGCTTCCCAAACACCCCTCGCTGTCCACGCTGTGTGTCCAGCAACCTCCAGCAGCTCTCGCTCGTCCCTCGTCAGCTAGCGAGAGGGTGGCAGCAGCGGCAGTCACAAGTCACACACGCACCGTCTCTCTCTCTCTCTCTCTCTCTCTCCTCGATCGATCGCAAAATCCCAAATCCTAGTCTTATCATCTCGTCTTGCTGCCTCCCTTGTGACTCCCAAGGGGAAAAAGAAAGCGAGAAAGCTTCGAGCTTTGCCTCCCCCGTCCCCCGTTCCCCCCCCCCCCCCACCACTGCTAAAATGTGATGTTGCTATCCATCTGAATCCGATTGCTTCTAGTTTAGTGCCCCCCCACTCCTCTCCTCCTCTTCTGGGTCAGTGTCCATCCATCCCCATGCCGCGGCCGCCGCCAGCGCCGCCGCCTTCTTCTCCACTCTATTGACTGTGTTTCTTTTTGTGTTTCTTGTCATCCTAGTTATGGGCTCCGGCGAGGTGGATGGACGCGCATTGTCGGACGCAGAGCAGCAGTAGCGGCGCCCAAGCAGAAGCAGGCGGGGGATCTGGATCCGAGGCACGACCACCGGGCTCCTCGCGGCGGCGACGGAGGAGGAGGAGGAGGAGGAGGAGGAGCGCAGCAAGAAGCAGATGAGCAGCAGCGGCACCACCACCACCGCCTGCTGCAGCTCCACCAGCAAGTGCAGCAGGACCAAGACCCGCCGCCGGTCCCACTCTTCCAGCTCCAGCACCTGCAGGCCGCGGCGGCCGTGAGGCAGCGAGGTGGCTTGCCCGCCGAGTATGCCCTTCTCACGCCCATGGGCGATGCCGGCCAGTCCCACTCCCACCACCACGCCTTCCAGCCGCAGCTCCTGTCCTTCGGGGGAGTCGGCCAGCACCACGTGCACCAGTTCACGGCGCAGGCGCAGGCGGCGCCGCCCGCAGCGTCCCACTCGCGTTCGCGGGGAGGAGGGGCGGGCGGCGAGGTCGCCGTGGCCCCCATGTCCGCGTCGCACTCGCGCGTGAGGGGCGGCGCCGGTGGCGGTGGGGAGATCGTGGCCGTGCAGGGAGGGCACATTGTGCGCTCCACGGGGCGCAAGGACCGCCACAGCAAGGTGTGCACGGCACGCGGGCCGCGGGACCGACGCGTGCGCCTGTCGGCGCACACCGCCATCCAGTTCTACGACGTGCAAGACCGTCTGGGCTACGACCGCCCCAGCAAGGCCGTGGATTGGCTCATCAAGAACGCCAAGGACGCCATCGACAAGCTTGAGACGCTGCCCGCGTGGCAGCCCACGGCCACCGGAGCCAATGCCGTCGCGCCGCCGTCCTCCTCCACGCACCCAGACTCCGCCGAGAACTCCGACGACGAGGCGCAGGCCATCACCGTCGCCCACACGGCCTTCGACTTCCCAGGCGCTGCAGGAGCCGGCGGGGGCGGAAGCGGTGCGGGCTTCCTCCCGTCGTCGCTCGACTCAGACTCCATCGCGGACACGATCAAGTCTTTCTTTCCCATGGCTGGCACGGGAGGTGGCGAGGCGTCTTCGTCCACGGCAGCGACGCAGTCGTCGGCCATGGGCTTCCAAAGCTACACGCCTGACCTCCTGTCACGCACCGGCAACCACAGCCAGGAGCTCCGGTTGTCGTTGCAGTCTCTCCCAGACCCCATGTTCCACCACCAGCACCAGGACCGGTCGCAACAAGGCCACGGCGGCAATGGCTCCGCGCAGCAGGCGCTCTTCCCCGGCGCTGCCAGCTACTCGTTCGTCGGCGGTGGCGGCGGCACCATGTGGGGCGAGCAGGCGCAGAGCCAGCGCATGCTGCCATGGAACGTGCCCGACCCAGGCGGCGGGAGCACTGGTAGCTACCTGTTCAACGTGTCTCAGCAGGCGGTGTCTCAGCAGGCGGCGCACATGCAGGCGGCGCTTGGCGGCCAGAGCCAGTTCTTCTTCCAGAGGGGACCCCTTCAGTCCAGTAACCAGCCCTCCGAGCGAGGATGGCCGGAGATCGTCGAAGCCGACAACCCGATGCAACAGCAGCATGGTGGCGGGCTCAGCCCCACCGTGTCGGCCATCGGGTTCACGCCCGGCATCGGCTTCTCCGGGATGCGCATCCCCACTAGGATACAGGGCGACGAGGAGCACAACGGCGGCAGCGGCAATGGCGACAAGCCGCCGCCGTCTGTGTCCTCGGCATCTCACCACTGACAGCAGCAGTGGAGCACAGATTACTCCACCCACCACCAACCACCATGGGCATCGAGCAATACACCATGTATCAGTAACATCATCGTCAGCTCCTCAACATGCACCCTTGTGAGAATTCTTCTCTCGTAATTCTTCGTTCTAGCATTGTATTTCCAGTACATGACTGCTGTGTCTTGGACTGAATTTCTGGTGCAATTTTTTATCCCCATTTCATTTCAGGGAGTTATAATTTGCTGCTTCTTCCTATGGTCCGGAATGGACGATTGCAACAAGAAGGAGCAAGGTTGGGAACTAAGCACTCTTTTGGTTGGTCGGTCGGTCGGTTCTCTAGATCTCTTGCTGCTTCTGTCACTGGTTTTTGCTTCAAGAGCTCACTCGGAGCTTCTTCTTAGAAATTAGGCTTGTGAGAATGCAGCACATTGGCTTGATCGATATGATGGCTTGTTTGCTGCATTACGGTAGGTTTAGTTGATGGATGTTCTACTAGTTGTTGTAGTTTAAGCTTGCTTCTTTTGCACTTGCTCTTGTTTGTGATATGCATGAATGGTTAATGTGCTTCCTCCTGGGGTTCAGGAGCTAAGCAACAGTGCTAGTACATGTTGTTGTTAATTAACCTGATCATTAAGTGGATGGGGACAGGAGTCTTTCGTTCTTTATTTTGTTTCATGTGATTGGCATTTTAAATAGATTGTGCCTGCCTGCCCTAAGATCTCCTTCTAGTTTTGTTTAACATTTTAAAATTATTATACACCTAGGATGCTGCCAATCTCCAACCTGTTGTAGCCTATCATAAGTATCTTAATCTTATCTTGGATTTGTTCTTGCTGAACCATTGCTTGAAAGTGAGAAATTAAAGACCTCAAAGACATAACAAGAGTAGGATTTAGTGCACTCTTTAAGCCTCTTTTTTTTATTAAAGAAAAAAGAAGATACTACTACCACAAAGCTTGCAGGAGTAGGTTCATTGCATGGTTTCACGCTAAGCATTGTACCACCAGTAGTAGTTTCCCCCAGTCCCCACCCTAATCCAGCATGTGATTGGTTTGTTCTCTTGCCCTGGCGCTGCTGCTGTAGCAGGACTGCAGGAGGACGCAGCGACAGCAGCAGCAACTGCTGCAGCTTTCCTGTGCCATCTATGATCTATCACTGGGCACGACAAGAATGACACAAGAAAAAGGTTTTGTGTCTCTTTGCGTGTCATTAGTACAGGATCTGACGACTCTGCTGCGTGTCATTAGCGCAGTACACATGCGGCCACCGGCGGCACAGTACATTGCTTCCGGCTTTTTAACCATTTTACCTCAGGCCGTAGCCTGTCTGCCTGCCTGCAACGGGCAGTGCCTGTCTGCAGGCTGTCTTTCTGGCGCGATCCATGCTTGGGCACACGAAGAAACAGAAAAAATGCATGAGCTGAGCTGCAGACGCGGCCCACCCACGAGCTGACGAGCAGCGAGTGGTTGATGCAGTACAGTACACATACGTACACGCCTGCCATGCGACGACGTGAGCTAGCGTACTACTCTACTCCACAACTGTAAAAAAGACGAAGGGATGAATGAATTGGAGCATGCAGCGAACTGTTTGAGTCACGAGCCACATGAACACACGGATCGGAGGGAAGCAAGCGCAGCTCTGCTGAAGCCATGAGAGCCATATCCATCTATCCCATCAGCCAGATCTCTCTGCGTCTGCGTGCATGTGTTCAATTAGCTAGCATCGTCTGGGCTGTGTTTAGTTTTTTATTTCCGACATTATAGCACTTTTGTTTGTTTATAATAATTATTGTCCAACCATAAACTAACTAGGTGTAAAAAATTTGTCTTGTTAATTTTGACCAAATTGTGCAACTAGTTTTTATTTTTATTTAATATTTTATGTATGCGTCTAAAGATTTAATGTGACATTAAATCTTGAAACTTTTTATTTTTTTAGATGGAAGTAAGGTCGCTCACAATGCAGACTCTATCATAGAGTCTAAAGTTATTTATTAACTCGAACAATGTGGACTTGGAGTCTTTTTTTTCTATCTCTTTCTTCAATAAATATGCTGCTACATCAGCAAAATACTATGAATAATATGTAATTAAGTGTCTTGGACTCTGTGATACAATTTTGCACCGTCACTGCCCTAAACAAGTCCCTGGTCTCCGTCCTCCGGGCTTGTTTAGATTGGAGATGAAAATTTTTTGGGTGTCACATCGAATGTGTCGGAAGGATGTCGGAAAAGGTTTTAGAAACTAATAAAAAAACAAATTACATAGCTCGTTAGGAAACTGCAAGACAAATTTATTAAGCATAATTAATCTATCATTAGCATATGTGGGTTACTGTAGCACTTAAGGCTAATTATGGAGTAACTAGGCTTAAAAGATTCGTCTCGCGATTCTCAACTAAACTGTGTAATTAGTTTATTTTTTTATCTACATTTAATGTTCTATGCATGTATCCAAAGATTCGATGAGATGGATGAAAAAATTTAGACGGTGAACTAAACAGGCCGGATGCATGCTGATTTAGCGCATCGTCATCTCGGGATGGGAGTAGGCTGTAGGCTACGACGACATGCGCCCTGTTTAGTTCGCCCTAAAAACAAAGGGTATGTTTAGATGCGAAAAGATTTTAGATTTCGCTACTGTATAACTTTTGTTTGTTTGTGGTAAATATTGTCCAATTATGAACTAACTAAGATCAAAAGATTCGTCTCGCGATTTACAGGCAATTAGTTTTTATTTTCGTCTATATTTAATACTTCATGCATATGCCGAAAGATTCGATGTGATAGGGAATCTTGAAAACTTTTTAGTTTTTGAGGGTGAACTTTTCAAGATTTTCCGTCACATTGAATCTTGTGGCACAGATATGAAACACTAAATATAGATAAAAAAACTAATTGCACAGTTTATCTGTCAATAACGAGATAAATTTTTTAAAACTAGTTACTCCATAGTTAGATAATATTTGTTAAATATAAATAGAAATGCTACATTTTCGAAAACCAAAAAAAAGTTTTCGAAGGCACACGTCTCTGCCTCAAGATGCAGAATTTAGCACACCAAGAACAAGAACCTCTCTCTCTCTCCCATGCACAAAACCACGCCCCCACGGCTGTGCGTGCATGCGCCTGCTGCTACTGTACAAAAACGGGTCACGCTTCCCGGGAACAGTAGCTGGTTCGGGGTCCACAGCGCAGGCCCAGCCCGCGTGGGTTACTGATCCCTAGCTAGCCTAGCTACGGCGGCCTATGCGTACGGCAAAGATGTGCGACCACGGGCTGACCCGACACGTGGTCGCCGCGAGACCGAGGCTTGATAGGCCAACCAGCTCGCGACGACCCGACCCCCCCACCTGCACGCCTTGACTATGCTCCATATGGATCCTTTATTTTCGTTGCGCGCGCGTCCTGCGGCTGCGCGTGCAGCAGCGTGCATCCGTGTGCCGCGCCGGCTTCCCTCGCCACGTACGGCCTCACCACTGGTAATATTTTGCATTGCTATGGCATAAACTCGATACGCCCAAAAGGACAAACGTATCTGCGGCCTTGCCATGATGAGACACTCCTACGTGTACACAGGCACCACCGCTGCACATACGCGCAGCCCTGCGCTGCATTTGCAGGGTAGCAGCAGTAGGCTGGTAGCCCGAATAGTAAAATACTAGAGACCTGCGCTGGTAGGTGTGGTAGCATAGTGTGGGCGTGCACGCAGCACGCGCAGTTCATCGGTCCTTTAGTTAGTGGTCGTCATATGCACCAAGTCAGTTATCCAAGTTATCGTCAGTTTATATATGTAGCTATGCTATCGTTGCATCTGAGTTATATGTGTTGGTTGAACTTGTGTGCTTGTTCCAGAAAATATATCCGTACGTGCATGGCTACAAAATCTATTGTGCATATGATCTGGCTGGTAACAAGCAGCCGAATGCAATTAATTGCTTTATTTTGATTTGGAAACCGTATAAATCGAATGCTCCATTGAGAAGGTTAGTTTCATTCATTGTTTCATCTCTCTATACATGATGTGGCGTATTGGAAACAGTGTAACGAAACTCCCCGTTGAGACTGGCCTAAGGCCTTGTTTAGTTCCCGCCGAAATCCAAAATATTTTCAAGATTCCCCGTCACATTGAATCTTGTGGCACATGCATGAAGCACTAAATATAGACGAAAATAAAAATTAATTACATAGTTTGTCTGTAAATCATGAGACGAATCTTTTGACCCTAGTTAGTCTATGATTGGACGAGAAAATTTTGTCCGCAAATATTGCTATTTCTATTAGAATACTCAGTCCACCAGACTATTTAATTCTTCTTGGAACTTGCGTGGTCCACAAACTCATTTAATTTCTTCTAGGAAGTAGTACTTTGGCGCATGGTAATTGTTTAAGTCTATTCAGTTGACATTAAATGTAGCTCGTTGGAACTAGAGAACCATGATGCATAATTAAATGGTGGAAACCCAAATTAATTGAGGGTAGAATGGTCTTTTGTTTGTCACACTAATCTGTCTGAAATCTATTAGAAAATACCAGTATTTGGGGACAGAGGGAAATTAATTGAGGGTACAATACATACCGTCGAGCCCAGCCGTACGTACCACCATGGGGTGAATACACACTGAAATAATTTAGAGCCACTGTAATTTAGAATATCACAGGAGCACGTAATTTAGAATAATTACAATACATCGTCTTATTTGATAATTAGTGTTAATTATAAACTAATTAAATTTAAAAAATCGTTTTACAAATTACTCTTTAGCTGTGTTTTTACTCCCTAGGAGTATTTAACTTTTCATGCATGTATCCAAGATTCAATGTGATATAATTTAAACTTTAGCAAACCCAACCAAAAAGGGTCCGGCAGCCGTAGCATCATGCGCTCCAATTCTTAACCGCATCCTGTCAAATGATCGTTCTACACGTAGTATGTACTAGTTCCAGTCCTGTACACGCACATACAGAATGAATATTGTGTACAAATACAGTTATTTTGTTTTGTCATCATAAAATGTGTTACTATTATACAGTCCTGTACACGCATATTAAATTCTTATAGTGCGTACAGGTACTGTTATTTTGTTTTGTCGTCATAATGCATAAATTTTGTTACTATTGTACATTGTAACACAGTTTGTGATTCAAACTCAGAGCTTGCGGCACATACATGAAATATTAAATATAAATAAAAAACAAAAATAATAGCATAGTTTGCCTGTAAATTACGAGACAATTTTTTTCAAATTTAGTTAATTTTTAATTGAACAATGTTTATTAAAATAAAAACAAAATTGCTATAGTATTAAAATCTAATTTTTTTTTGGATTTAAACGAGGCCTGATCTAGAAAAAAATAATACGAAAACGAACAGATTCCACGTGTAACAAAACTTCCAGAAATTTGTCCTCCGGTGCATAGACATCTGAAAATAGTATTTTCCAATGACTTTTTAAAAAAAAACATATATATTCCACAGATGTCGAAATACGGAGTGGCACCCGCAGTACGTACGTGCGTACCGTGTCTTTCTGGTGCGATCCATGCATGCATGGGTACACAAAGAAACAGAAAAAATGCAAGTGTATGTGCATGCAGTGCAGCTGAGCTGCAGACGCGCGCGGCCCACCCACGAGCTGACGAGCAGCGAGTGGTTGATGCAGCTAGCTGTTGTACAGTACACATACGTACACGCCTGCCATGCGACGACGTGATGGCGGTTGTAGTACTAGCGTAGTACTAGGCCGATATGAAACATTTCGCGACAATGCAGCACTTTCGTTTGTTTGTTGTAATTATTATTCAATCATAAACTAAATAGGCTCAAACGATTTGTCTCATAAATTTCGACCAAACTGTGTAATTAGTTTTTATTTCCATCTATATTTAATACTCGATTCGTACGTCTAAACATTCGATGTGATGAGAATCTTGAAAAATTTTATGGAGGAAGTAAACAAGGCCCTACTCTACTCCACAACTGTAAGTACTGTTCTCTCACTCGTACCGGGCTCATCCGGCCTGTTCATTCAAAAAGACGAAGGGATGAATTGGAGCATGCAGCGAACTGTTTGCGAGTCACGAGCCACATGAACACACTGTAGCTCTTTCGTTTGTATTTGACAAATATTGTCCAATCATGGACTAACTAGGCTCAAAAGATTTGTCTCGTCAATTCCGATCAAACTGTGTAATTAGTTTTTATTTTTGTCTATATTTAGTACTTCATGCATGTGTCTAAAGATTCGATGTGACAGGGAATCTGAAAAGTTTTGCAAAATTTTTTGGGAACTAAACAAGGCCACAAGCAAACGCAGAAGCTGCACTGCTGTAGCCATGAGAGCTAGCCATCGATCTATCCCTTCAGCCAGATCTCTAGATCTCTCTCTCTCTCTCTCTCTGCGTCGTCTGCTAGTCTGGTCCATGGGAGTAGTACGTCTCCGTCCTGCATGCATGCTGATTAGTGTCGCTGCCCACCATTAAAATCTAGGAGTAGCTATCATCGTTGGACACGGCATGCACCTCTCGTGTGGATGGAATGCCTGATCCATGGATCCTCGTCCACCCGTCGCCATGAAAAGCGACGTGCGCTGCATGCCCAATCATCATTCACACAAACACGGGGGATGCCGCGCGCGCAACACTGCACTGCACGGCAACGGCAGCACCACCGTACCTGTCTGTCGATCGTCGTCGCCATCAGCAGCAGCAGTCCGCCCGTCCCTGATCCTGATCGGCTAGGCCTGTCCAGCGCATGCATGTCGCGTGTTTAGGGCGTGTCTGAGTCGTCGTCTCCCCCATCACTCCACCACTATAGTCGTCGTCGCCGCTGCACCGCACATGCATGTCGCGCGCAGACTACCAGCATATTGCTGTCGCCGTGCGCCCGTGCCCGCGAAGGAAAATGCATGAGCGCATCAGATCGATCGATAGATATATATATATGCATGGCCGCCGTACGTAGTCTCTCGATCGACCGGGTGCGTGCGTGCATGCATGCACAAACCGGCCGGCTGGCCGGTTTCTCGATCGGCTGCTGAGAGATTGATTCTTCCATCGTATGGGGAACTGGCGATCGGTGGTGGACCGCAAGCCACCGCCATCAGGACTCTCTGAGATCACATGAGACGACGAGACGACACCGAAAGAGGACCAGGTTGCTGCTTTTAGTTCCCAAGAAGGTGCTAAAAATTTTGAAGACAAAATTTTACGGCACATGTATTAAGCATTAAGAGGGTGTTTGGCACAATATGCAGCAACTCCACGAAAAACTAGAGTTCGTGGAGTACCTCTTTAGGTGCTCTGACAACTCCATATTTTTTTCTCGAACTGAGTGCGTGGAAGTGAAACCGTTTGGCTAAAAAACATGGAGCGAAGCTGAAAAACGTGGAGTAGAGCAGTCCCAAACACACCCTAAATATAGATAAAGATAAAAACTAATTGTACAAATTATCTATAGTTTAGGAGATGAATCTTTTAAGCCTAATTAGTTTATGATTGGATAATATTTAACAAATACAAACAAATGTGCTACAGTACCAAAATAAAAAAACAACTGAACAAGGCCTAAGTATGTGATTAGGTGTATAGATAGCCTAAGAGTCAGTTGGACAAACCTCACTGACGATGATCTCGATGCGTGCCACCGATCGACCGACCTCTGCCAGCCGGCCAGGATCCACCGCATGGATGCACCTAGTACTATGCTGGTAGCTAGAGCATGTGCATGAGTGCATCCATTACATATTGACGCTACGAAGAAGCTAGGGGGGAGGGGGGGGGGGGGGGGGAGATTAATAGGTTAACACCCTTAGGGCACTCACAATGCAAGACTATATCACAGAGTCAAAGACACTTAATTACATATTATTTATGATATTTTGCTGATGTGGCAGTATATTTATTGAAGAAAGAGATAGAAAAAATAAGACTCCAAGTCTTATTAGACTCCAAGTCCACATCATTCGAGGTAATAAATAACTTTAAACTCTATGATAAAGTCTGCATTGTGAGTGCCCTTACACCAAATCACCAAGCATGAGCGACAAAGATAACGTAGTAGGGTTCTGTTGGGATCTATCCAGGCAGCTAATTTTTAGCTGTTCACTGAAAGAAGCTAGTTCATGCATACTACCTTCCTTTTAAATTATAAGATGCCTTGCAAAAAGGGGGGGGGGGGGGGGGGCATCAGCCGAGCCTTGGGCTATAATGCGTTTATTTTATGCTATTAGTTGAACTATGGTATGTTATTAGCTAAGTTATTTGGATTGATTACAGTGGAGATAATAATATACTTGCTTAATTTTAAATTATAAGATGTCTTATTTTTTCTTGATACATACTTAAATTTTCCTTTGCATTTAGATGTATGTATACTATTTCTAGATGCATAGTAAAGACGATGTATCTAGAAAAAATAAAACGTTTTATATTAGAATTGAGGGAATTTATAGCAGCTAACTATTATGTCATCGGATCTAATCGGGGTCTTTGCTGCTGATCCTATAACTACTTTTAGTGACTAAAACTTGTATTTCAAAGTATCTTATTATTAGCTTACTCTTCCGTCGTAACAAAACATGCAATACGGCACCACGCACACACATCTCAATGATTGCACCTATAACACGTCCACTGTATAGTTGAATTTTTGTTTTTCTGGATATGACTTAAAGTCGGGAATTGCATGCTTTCTAGGAGGGATGGATTGTTAGCTAGCACACTGAAGTACAACCACTCCATCAATTTTAAATTATAATTTGATTTGACTTTTCTAGAATCATTGGTTTTTTACTATATATTTAGACATAGTGTACATATAGATGCATAATAAAAACTACTCTATCCCCATCCACAAAAGGATGGAATTATCACATTTTGAGGAGCCAAATAGTTTAAACTTTGACTAAAACAGTATAAAAAAGTACTAACACTTATGAAAGAAAATAAGTATCATTATATTTGTTCTAGTTGTAACATCCCTGATGTTACGAATACTAAAACTGGATCATGTCATCATAAGCATTGCAAAGCATAATTGTTGAGCACATTATTATGCATCAACTTAAAATAAGGTTATTTTGGTTGATTGTGCTTAGGAAATTAAAGTGTGCTTATATTGTGTATGGATGTTTGTGTTGGTGATTAAAACCCTGGGTGAAAGTTTTTCCGAAAGACTTAAGGGGGGAAACCCTAATTTCAAAAACCTAGATTTGCCCCTTTTGTGTAATTCAAAAATCAAGCAAAATTTGAAGTTGAGTTCAAAAGCAAAGTTGTAGATCTTGTCAAGATGTACAACTTTGGTGTTTTGAGTTTTTGAAGTTTCAGTACAAAATTCAAAGTAATTTTGAAAATACAGATTTCCGGAAAGTGTCCCCTTTTCAAACTTAAATCTCCAATTCAAAATCTGTTTGGAATTTTGAAAAATGGTCAACATGAGAGTTGTAGGGCTTGAAAAGTTGAACAACTTTCATGTTGGGAGTTTTTCAAGTTGTTTTGGAAAATCAAAAGTAATTTTGGAAATTCTAATCTGCTCCAATTCAAAATTTGGAATTTCCCCAATTTGGGATTTTGAAATTCAAACTGTTTTGCCAAATTCACACTTTTCCACTCAGATTTAGCTTTGGTCACCAAAAGGAGTTTTGTAGCTTGTAAAATTCTTCACAACTTCCATTTTGGTGGAATTTTGTCTTCAGTTCAAAATTTAGACGAATTTTGCAAAACCACAAAACTGGTTGGATAAAGCCGGCTACAGTAACCGAGGTGGACCTCGGCGCTCTGTCCAGCGTGGTCGCCGCCCGCGCAGCACCGCCTGCGTGCGTGAAGGCACGCAGCTGCTTGGCTGCCTGCGTCGCCAGACGACGTGGAGGCACGACGTCCCTTCCTTTTCGCGATAAAGCCTTCCCTCTGGACGACGCGTTCGTTCTTTCCCTTGCACCCGACGCCGGCGACCTTGCTGCGCTCCTCCAATTCGCGTCCCTCGCTCCGTTTCCAAGCCGTTCGAGTGCACCAGCAGCTCCGCCTCGAACCAAGCCACCGATTGCGCCCCTTGCTGCAAGCTCTAATCATTTCTAGCCCCGGCTACGTCCGTTCTTCCTCCATTCCGGCCAAAAGCGCCGCCGAGGAGCACCTCACCGTGGCCATGCCACCTCAGGCCTTCTCGCAGCAAGCCGTGGTCACCAGAGGGTGCACATAGGCCCAACCATGCTCTAGTACCTCTCCCTTGTCGCCAACAGACGGTCGCCGGTCGGAAATCCGGCTTTCCCGCGCGCCTCCTCTGTTTCCATTTCGCGCCAGGGACTTCGCGTTGGAATTCGACACAAGGCAAGGGTCTAACTGCGAAGTTCGTGACTCAGGTGAATAGTGCCATCAGGACCTGTTTGTAGATGTTTTGTTAGATCTTTGAAAATTCATATCTGGAGTTTGGTAACTCCAATTTTGGTGAACCAAATTTTGTTGTGCTCCTTGAGATGTCTAGTGTTTATTAAAAATATGAAACTGACCATGTTTTGTAGTAAAATAATTAGTTATGATTTATGTCTTTTAATTATGCTTAAAGGGAAGAAATTCATATCTATTGCTGTATAGCTTATTTTAAGATGAAACTTTTATGGTAGGCTAATGATTATGTGTGTGTGCTGTGGTTAAGTTTTTAGATTCATTGGATGAAATATGATTAAGTTATTAATTTATCTTGTTTAGTGCTTATTAAATAGTTTACAATTAAACTAAAAATTAATAAATGTAAAATATGGTTCCTCTGCCTTTATATGAGATTGTTATATCATATAGATACATAATTTAGCTATGTGTTTGTAGAAAATGTCGAGTTTCTTATTTATCTTGCTGTTACATGCTTCCTTGTGATGGAAATTTATCTTTTTCATGGAAACTGCTATACTTATTCAAATGGCATGAAATTTAATATGTGAACTTGTGTTAATATTACCTAGCTTCAGAAATATTTTCAGTTATTTTTGATTAAGTATGCTCTGTTTCTTAATAAAGCTATTTAAATGCTTATAAAAGAAATAGAAATAATTAATCCCTTTAGGATTTGGGTGATATTTTAGATTGTTTGACAACCAGTGGTCACTTAGCATAACATGCTCCCTGGTTAAGGATTCTTTCATGTAAATGATCTTTGTTGCTTAATAACTACACAACATTGCTTAATGAAGATGATAAAATTTGCTTAGTAGTAATTTATGTTTTGATAGCTAAGTTAGTTTGTCTCTATACCGTGAAGGTAAGTTGTACTCGAGGTAGTTATGATTGTTGTTATCATCCAAGAACATGTAACCTGTCTTTATCATATCATGAGCATCTCATTAATCATGCATATGCACTTCTACGTGTAGACTACGCTCCGGAGGAATCTGATCCTCAGTGGGTTGCTTCCGAGTTTGTGGATCCATCTGGTTTTGCTGAGTTGTCGGACTTCCCTTCCGGTCAAGGCAAGCCCCGGACATTAAACCCTATCCTTGTATTTTCATAAAGTTATTTATATCACTTGAGTTAATATGATGCATTAGGTGAATAGGAGTTGAGTGAATCCTATTTGCTGCATTATCTACCTTGATGATTTCCATATTAACCTTGATACCTGCTTTATGAAAATGCTTAGTATGCTTAGCCCTGCTTATTAGATAAGTTTTCAAATGAGAACGTTTGAAGGGTCGTTGTGGAATACTCTTATAGTTAATGATGTTCAATTTGAGACCGGTCGGTGGACTTGCTTTAAGAATGGAGTCTTAAAGTAGTGTCTCCAACTGTGTCGATTAAGGACCGTACCGTTGATTGGCCTGTTGTGATTGAGACCTTTGAGTACAGCCCACATGCGGCGGTAAGCCTTACCTATAGCTATTCCGATACTTGAGAACGGCTAACCGCGTACTGGGAGTGGAAAGATGGCGAGAGTAGCGTGTACCCACCTTACGGATCTGAGATGACCGGGAAACATCTAGATTGGCTGTAGGATGGTGGTGTACTGTACTCTCGGGTGACGCTGGACCCGTTCTTGTATGGGAGGATCTATAGAAAAGGTTGACATATGCAAGATTAAGTTCTACATATGTCGTGTGGTACTGAATCCCCAGCTGGGTTTAATCGATTCGAATCGCCGTGTTTCCTCGGATATGGAGCCTCAATCCTCACACCATCATCGTAGTAACAAGTGAATCTTTGGTATAAGAAAGATGTGGTATGCTTATGCAAGTTTGATAATAGTTTTGGTTAGTCATAAATGATAACCTTGAGTTAAAACTTGAAAGTAGGTTTAATCTTAGTAAGCTTTTATGCAAAAGAAATGCTTTATCTTGATAAAGCTTTACCTTGAATCCCTATAGCCTGCATACCTGAGTCTTCATCTCTTTTCTAGTCGGTTAAGTCTTGTTGAGTACTTTTGTACTCAGGGTTTTATAACCCCTGTTGCAGGTGCTGACTTAGTCTGCTAATGGAGGTCATGTCGGTGGGCGCGACATGATTTATCCACCTCTTCTACCTTAGAAGCTTCACCTAAGATGCTTCCGCTACTCTATACACCTTTTAAAAATTTAGTTAAGTTTGTATTTCATCATATGTTGTAAATTAAGTTATAAATCTTCCGCACTCTGATGTAAGTCATTTTTGTAACAAATGTTGTAATGTTGTGGTAACTCCATGTTGATCCTGTACGAGTTAAAATGTGGATGATTCGGGGTCCTCCGAGGGCACCCGACAGACTATCCAAGTTATATGACTCTCATGTGCAGTAGTCAGAGGTCTTAAGGACAATGCCAAGTGCATGTGGGCCATATAATTAGGGTGGTTCTGCCACAGCTGGTATCAGAGCTCATACATGGATCTTCTGCAACATTACTTGTGAAAAACTTCAAAAGGAATTTACAAATTAAAAGTTTTTGAGGATAACGACTTATAAATGCTCCTTAACTTTTCTTATGCTTGCTGTCCCCGTTCTACGAAGACTTTCTGTCGACTCAAATAGAAGGCATTGAAAGGGACTTCAATTTTTCTTCAACAAGCCGAGTGAAGAATCAAACTACTCCAACAATGCTTTGTCAAAAGTCTTGCAACATTCCGTCCAGAGCAATAAAGATAATGTATAAAGTATGCCCTATATAAGCAATTATCTCCTAGCTAACGTTGTAAAGACGTATGGGACGAGCATATTGCATATCTTGCATAACATGACAATATAATGATACTTAAAAGCCCCTCCTTATGCTTCAAAACAGTTATTATTCGTTATAGCTATTTTATTGATGAATCTCATCATGTACCAGGTTTTACTAACCAATTGATAATCTTTTACTCCATAAGATCCTAATCCTTGATTCATTTGTTATGCATGTGACCTTCCTTGATTTCATCTAATTCGGACACATGCTACCTCCTTGATGTCATTTGTCAACATTTCTGTTGATTGAATGTCACTATGATTGTGTCCTCTTAAGGTACCATGACCCATAACTTAGGTAACAACGCCGAAACCTGGGGTCTCCTATGGCTCGCGACCATAAGGAAATACTGCCGGGCGCTCGCTGTTATCAAAGTCTATGATCATGATCCCTTATAGACCCACAACTTAGGTGACCTCACTCTTTGAACAATATTATGGGAATCCATGCCCATATCTCTTTGGAATTACCTAAAACCCCTGACTTAGATAACCAACATAGGTCATTGAAAGCTATTATAACCGTACTCTATAGTAGGTACCATGATCCGTGATCACGTTATAGCGTCGAACCTTGTAGTCTCCTGTGGACTGCAGCCATAAGGAAATACTACTAGGTGCTCGTTAAACATCGGGATCTCTGGTCATGCTCCGCTATAGTCTACAGTTAGTGTGCTTTCATTCTCCTTGGAAGCTCATTTGGAGATTCATATCTTCTTATGAATTCTCTAACATTCCTTATTGATTACAACATTCTGTTGATCTTAGTTGTAATTCTCGGACCAATTGTAATTGTTTTATGAACTTCTCAGAAGTTAATGTGCTTGACACATTTCCTTTTCCATTACTTAACCCCACGGGTTTTAGTACCCTGGAAATCTCGGGACGAGATTTCTTTAAGGGGGAAGGGCTGTAACATCCCTGATGTTACGAATACTAAAACTGGATCATGTCATCATAAGCATTGCAAAGCATAATTGTTGAGCACATTATTATGCATCAACTTAAAATAAGGTTATTTTGGTTGATTGTGCTTAGGAAATTAAAGTGTGCTTATATTGTGTATGGATGTTTGTGTTGGTGATTAAAACCCTGGGTGAAAGTTTTTCCGAAAGACTTAAGGGGGGAAACCCTAATTTCAAAAACCTAGATTTGCCCCTTTTGTGTAATTCAAAAATCAAGCAAAATTTGAAGTTGAGTTCAAAAGCAAAGTTGTAGATCTTGTCAAGATGTACAACTTTGGTGTTTTGAGTTTTTGAAGTTTCAGTACAAAATTCAAAGTAATTTTGAAAATACAGATTTCCGGAAAGTGTCCCCTTTTCAAACTTAAATCTCCAATTCAAAATCTGTTTGGAATTTTGAAAAATGGTCAACATGAGAGTTGTAGGGCTTGAAAAGTTGAACAACTTTCATGTTGGGAGTTTTTCAAGTTGGTTTGGAAAATCAAAAGTAATTTTGGAAATTCTAATCTGCTCCAATTCAAAATTTGGAATTTCCCCAATTTGGGATTTTGAAATTCAAACTGTTTTGCCAAATTCACACTTTTCCACTCAGATTTAGCTTTGGTCACCAAAAGGAGTTTTGTAGCTTGTAAAATTCTTCACAACTTCCATTTTGGTGGAATTTTGTCTTCAGTTCAAAATTTAGACGAATTTTGCAAAACCACAAAACTGGTTGGATAAAGCCGGCTACAGTAACCGAGGTGGACCTCGGCGCTCTGTCCAGCGTGGTCGCCGCCCGCGCAGCACCGCCTGCGTGCGTGAAGGCACGCAGCTGCTTGGCTGCCTGCGTCGCCAGACGACGTGGAGGCACGACGTCCCTTCCTTTTCGCGATAAAGCCTTCCCTCTGGACGACGCGTTCGTTCTTTCCCTTGCACCCGACGCCGGCGACCTTGCTGCGCTCCTCCAATTCGCGTCCCTCGCTCCGTTTCCAAGCCGTTCGAGTGCACCAGCAGCTCCGCCTCGAACCAAGCCACCGATTGCGCCCCTTGCTGCAAGCTCTAATCATTTCTAGCCCCGGCTACGTCCGTTCTTCCTCCATTCCGGCCAAAAGCGCCGCCGAGGAGCACCTCACCGTGGCCATGCCACCTCAGGCCTTCTCGCAGCAAGCCGTGGTCACCAGAGGGTGCACATAGGCCCAACCATGCTCTAGTACCTCTCCCTTGTCGCCAACAGACGGTCGCCGGCCGGAAATCCGGCTTTCCCGCGCGCCTCCTCTGTTTCCATTTCGCGCCAGGGACTTCGCGTTGGAATTCGACACAAGGCAAGGATCTAACTGCGAAGTTCGTGACTCAGGTGAATAGTGCCATCAGGACCTGTTTGTAGATGTTTTGTTAGATCTTTGAAAATTCATATCTGGAGTTTGGTAACTCCAATTTTGGTGAACCAAATTTTGTTGTGCTCCTTGAGATGTCTAGTGTTTATTAAAAATATGAAACTGACCATGTTTTGTAGTAAAATAATTAGTTATGATTTATGTCTTTTAATTATGCTTAAAGGGAAGAAATTCATATCTATTGCTGTATAGCTTATTTTAAGATGAAACTTTTATGGTAGGCTAATGATTATGTGTGTGTGCTGTGGTTAAGTTTTTAGATTCATTGGATGAAATATGATTAAGTTATTAATTTATCTTGTTTAGTGCTTATTAAATAGTTTACAATTAAACTAAAAATTAATAAATGTAAAATATGGTTCCTCTGCCTTTATATGAGATTGTTATATCATATAGATACATAATTTAGCTATGTGTTTGTAGAAAATGTCGAGTTTCTTATTTATCTTGCTGTTACATGCTTCCTTGTGATGGAAATTTATCTTTTTCATGGAAACTGCTATACTTATTCAAATGGCATGAAATTTAATATGTGAACTTGTGTTAATATTACCTAGCTTCAGAAATATTTTCAGTTATTTTTGATTAAGTATGCTCTGTTTCTTAATAAAGCTATTTAAATGCTTATAAAAGAAATAGAAATAATTAATCCCTTTAGGATTTGGGTGATATTTTAGATTGTTTGACAACCAGTGGTCACTTAGCATAACATGCTCCCTGGTTAAGGATTCTTTCATGTAAATGATCTTTGTTGCTTAATAACTACACAACATTGCTTAATGAAGATGATAAAATTTGCTTAGTAGTAATTTATGTTTTGATAGCTAAGTTAGTTTGTCTCTATACCGTGAAGGTAAGTTGTACTCGAGGTAGTTATGATTGTTGTTATCATCCAAGAACATGTAACCTGTCTTTATCATATCATGAGCATCTCATTAATCATGCATATGCACTTCTACGTGTAGACTACGCTCCGGAGGAATCTGATCCTCAGTGGGTTGCTTCCGAGTTTGTGGATCCATCTGGTTTTGCTGAGTTGTCGGACTTCCCTTCCGGTCAAGGCAAGCCCCGGACATTAAACCCTATCCTTGTATTTTCATAAAGTTATTTATATCACTTGAGTTAATATGATGCATTAGGTGAATAGGAGTTGAGTGAATCCTATTTGCTGCATTATCTACCTTGATGATTTCCATATTAACCTTGATACCTGCTTTATGAAAATGCTTAGTATGCTTAGCCCTGCTTATTAGATAAGTTTTCAAATGAGAACGTTTGAAGGGTCGTTGTGGAATACTCTTATAGTTAATGATGTTCAATTTGAGACCGGTCGGTGGACTTGCTTTAAGAATGGAGTCTTAAAGTAGTGTCTCCAACTGTGTCGATTAAGGACCGTACCGTTGATTGGCCTGTTGTGATTGAGACCTTTGAGTACAGCCCACATGCGGCGGTAAGCCTTACCTATAGCTATTCCGATACTTGAGAACGGCTAACCGCGTACTGGGAGTGGAAAGATGGCGAGAGTAGCGTGTACCCACCTTACGGATCTGAGATGACCGGGAAACATCTAGATTGGCTGTAGGATGGTGGTGTACTGTACTCTCGGGTGACGCTGGACCCGTTCTTGTATGGGAGGATCTATAGAAAAGGTTGACATATGCAAGATTAAGTTCTACATATGTCGTGTGGTACTGAATCCCCAGCTGGGTTTAATCGATTCGAATCGCCGTGTTTCCTCGGATATGGAGCCTCAATCCTCACACCATCATCGTAGTAACAAGTGAATCTTTGGTATAAGAAAGATGTGGTATGCTTATGCAAGTTTGATAATAGTTTTGGTTAGTCATAAATGATAACCTTGAGTTAAAACTTGAAAGTAGGTTTAATCTTAGTAAGCTTTTATGCAAAAGAAATGCTTTATCTTGATAAAGCTTTACCTTGAATCCCTATAGCCTGCATACCTGAGTCTTCATCTCTTTTCTAGTCGGTTAAGTCTTGTTGAGTACTTTTGTACTCAGGGTTTTATAACCCCTGTTGCAGGTGCTGACTTAGTCTGCTAATGGAGGTCATGTCGGTGGGCGCGACATGATTTATCCACCTCTTCTACCTTAGAAGCTTCACCTAAGATGCTTCCGCTACTCTATACACCTTTTAGAAATTTAGTTAAGTTTGTATTTCATCATATGTTGTAAATTAAGTTATAAATCTTCCGCACTCTGATGTAAGTTATTTTTGTAACAAATGTTGTAATGTTGTGGTAACTCCATGTTGATCCTGTACGAGTTAAAATGTGGATGATTCGGGGTCCTCCGAGGGCACCCGACAGACTATCCAAGTTATATGACTCTCATGTGCAGTAGTCAGAGGTCTTAAGGACAATGTCAAGTGCATGTGGGCCATATAATTAGGGTGGTTCTGCCACACTAGTATATATATTTTTTCATAACAAATTTATGTGGAGACATAAATACTAATAATAATAATATTATTATTATAAATTTGATTTAACCGACACGTCTCCCATAATAATTACATTCTTTTGATTTCAAACGGATCGGAGGGACCACCTCTTACGTTGCCTTGTCGTTTGCACTTGGAGTGTTGGGTGTTGTCGCGTCGATGGCGCCTGCGGATCGCAGCGCTTAGCGTAGCAGCTGCCGCCGGCCGCCGCTAGTTACCAGGCCAGGCCGGCATCAGCGATGAGCTATTGCAGAGCAACCACAATGTTGCTCAAAAGTAGTCCATAGGCATTATAATAATTTGTATCAGCTAGCTGAAACAGTGTGAGACCAGTCCATAGAGTAGTCCATAGTAAAAGGTATCCATAAGCTTATGGACTATCCATAGAGAATAAAAAATTTTATTTACTTACTTCTTTCCATCTCTCTCTCCTTGTAGTGGCTGGTGGAATGAAGATAAATAATTTTTTATTCTCTTTGGGTCCCATCTTATAGACTACTTAGTCCATATACATTGTGAGAAGAAAACAATAGCTATGGACTAGTTATGTGGGTCCTATGTATATGGACTACTTGGTCGATATACATTGTGGTTGCTCTTGCAATGCATGCAACACGGACCTGTAACGCGCATGCATGCATGCCACCGTCACGGCGTCACCCGTGTATGCCCGGGGCCCGGCCGGCCTGGTGGTGTATCATCTGTGTGGGCCGCCGGCCATGGCGCGCGCTTTGAACGCTAGCTGATCATTGGCGTTTAGCTAGCCGGCTGCTTATCTAGTCAGGGTACTAAGATCATATTTAGTGGAGATTTCATAACTCAATTTTTAAAGTATCTATATTTTGAAAATAATATAAAAAAGTTTTTATCTTTATAAAACTCTGTTTATTCAATAAAATTCTTATCATTTTATTATCATTAATATACATATTATCAAATTTAATATTCATGAAACTTTGATAAAACATCTGGAGATGCGTGTGCGCTTGCTGCTTCTGCCTTCATGCATGCGCGTCAAAGAAAAGGGCGCGCGCAGCGGCGGGTGAGTGCAGTGACACCCGCTTCGCTACCACGCTACACATGCCCTAGGCCTGCCGCCTGCGCATGAGACGGACCGCGGACGGACGGTGGCGCCGTCGAACACAAATGGAGGGAGATCCATCGAACGACGCGAGCGCCTGGTCGACCCACACTACACTACTAGTTCTCTGCCACGACGACATTCACAATGTAAAACTCTATCACAGAGTATAAGACAATTAATTATATATATTTATGGTATTTTACTGATGTGCCAACATATTTATTGAAGAAAAATGTAGAAAAAATAAGACTTCAAGTTTTATTTAGACTCTAAGTCCACATTGTTCGAAGTAATAAATAACTTTAGACTATATAATAAAGTTTACATTATAAGTGCCCTGACTATCAATCAAACGAATTAATTATATACTATAGTACTCCCTCCATACCTCAAATAGTTGACGTTTTGGACGACTTTACCATTTTCTCAAAAGCTGACGTGTTCTGCACTGTAGAAGAGAAAACTTGACGTGAATGTCCCTGACAAAACTGAGCATTGGCATTGAATGCCTCCTTGGCCCGCACGCCTTTGCTTCCTTCATGCGCGTGGATGAGTGGCAGCCTCACGCACGGGCCTATCAGGCTGCGCTCCAGCAAAAAAAATTGCGCACTGGGGAGTCGAACCGCGGCCACTAGCCTCAGGCTGCGAAGGACTCACCAACTGTGCTACGCTAAATTGTTGTAAAGTAAACACCCGCAGTGCTATTTAATAAGGGCAAAGTAGGAAAACTAACCCTTAGTTAATTACTCCTTGGTTACCACAATCTTATCCTAAACGTCAACTAATTCGGGTATAGAGGGAGTATACAAAACTTTTCAGAGGTTTGTTACGGTGCTTGGGAAGAACCTGTGGTTCCTCGTGTGGAGTTTTTTCGTTAGTTAAAAGTAATTAGGGGTAATTGGATCATTCTAGTGTATTCTAAGTTGCCCCCACGTCTTCTTTCTCTCTCTCTGGGATGAATTGAAAGCCGCATCGATATGGAGAAGGGCTCGCTGCCGCCTCAAAGGCTCATCGGTGCCAGCGCCTGACTGTTGGGGGATCACCACCGGCAATTTGGAGGAGCTCACCACCGACCGTTTGTATGGGCCACCATATGGGATCACCGTCGGCCACCTTCACGAGCTCTGCACCAACCATCTGCTTGGGCTTGGTAGTCTCCAGGTCATCCGCCTGTTGGGTGGGGCTCGGTAGCCTTCCTTCCTCCTCCCATCACCGATCTGCTAGCTGTTGCTTCCCATCTGTCACCGGCCTGCACTTAGGCCTTGTTTAGTTCCAAAAAATTTTGCAAAACAGGTACTGCAGCATTTTTGTTTGTTTGTGATAAATATTGTCCAATAATGGACTAACTAGGCTCAAAAGATTCATCTCATCAATTCCGACCAAACTATGCAATTAGTTTCTATTTTCGTTTATATTTAATACTCCATGCATGCGTCTAAAGATTTGATGTGACGAAGAATCTGAAAAATTTTGCAAAATTTTTTGGGAACTAAACAAGGCCTTATTTGACCTCCACGATTCAAACATCTGCGGCCAAGTGTAATAAATCAACGAATGAACAGATCAATTTTTTTTTGAACTTTGTACTCCTTGTGTAACCTAGAAAGCAGTTGTGTTACCTATGTCCGTCTCGTGCTCGTCTGAGCCGGCGTGTTGCGCCTTCCTCGCACATGGCCGCGTCCCATCACCACTGCCACCGTAGCCACGGCCATGTCGAGACCCAATGGTGCCACCATGCCTCTCTTACTAAGCTCTGGCCCGCCTATGGCTAAACCGACGGAGGTAGCGGTCAACAGCCAGTGCTTGCGTCCGCGCGTAAGCTTGTAGGTGGCGAGTCAGTGCAGTCCGACATGGCCGGCATTTGCCTTAAGGAAGACAGCTTTTTCGATCCATGGCCAGTAGATCCACGCAAAAGTACCATTCTAACCTCCACAATTTATCTAAAGTCAGTTCCGAGCCAACTAGATTTTAGTTCCGGCCCACAGCTTAAGTTCCTCTGAGTAGGTTCTTTCTATTTCTTAACCATCTGATTTAACTAAATGGATGGTTCTCATTATTTCCAAGCACTATAAAATTCCTCAACTTTTCAAGATACGAACTAAACAGACCCTAGTACTACCTTGGACTAAGGTCTTTTAGTTTCTTAAAAAAAACAAATAAATCACCTCATCTTATCGAATATTAAAAAAAAAGTACCCTAGCTCTGTAGCTCGTGACGAGCGCCATGCGACATGATTCGGCTCGGCTTTCGTTGGCGCAGCATGCCTGCATGCATGCAGTATCCTGCGCCTAGCTGCGGTATGCATGCCGATCGATGCTGCTATGTTGGATCATCGCTCGGTCATCAATCATGGACCAACCACTACCAAAATTGGTGGAATTTTTCTAGTGTTTTTAGTTAGTCAAACACTAGGAAATCCTCACTAGGAGGCATTTACTAGAAAAAGTTTATACTAAATTTTAAATGCTAAAACACTAGGAGAATCCCACGTTACTAGGAGAAATTGAAAAATCTGGTTGTGAACATACCGTAGTTGCCAGGCCGAAGCAAGAGAGCTACTAGCTCAAATCCAACTGCGGATCGGAAGGCCGAAAGCAAGAGAGCAGCAGGATAGTACTATCAATCATAGTCGTGTAGGTAGCTTCGTTCGCCGATCGATCTCGCCAGCCAAAGACAACGAGTTCTCTCTTTCAGGAATGTGGCAACAAACCCCCAAGAATTTCAGATCCACATTCCAAGGACGATAAAGAACCATTCTCGCCCGAGTGCGGGAGCTAGCCCTGGATGGCTGGATTTCAGCAAGGGTAAATTTGCTACAATACATCATTCATGCAATGTAGGTGCTTGTTAATGGGGTATTGCACTACTCAATGTTATTATTGCTAGAGGACACTCTTCAGTTATGGTAATCTCTTAGATGTTGTGACTTTTAAATAATATAATACTCCCTCCGCACACATTTAGGATTCTAAAATTTTCTCTCAAAGCAAGTGAACCCTTTCACATACAGCAAGAGGCAGCAGAATACAATGTAATCTCTCGATTTATTTATCGGAGTCATCTTAAAAAAAATTCTTAAAAATTAAAGTCATCTAAACTAGGGACCACTATTTTTACCTTTTTTTTCAAGCATATGCGGCTCCTCCCACTGGTCTAATTAATCCAACCATCTGCATACAACTCCTTTCACTGGCCAAATTAATGTCTCCTTGGTCACTGCGCACAACCCTTTGCTAGGCGTGTGAACCAACTTTGGACGAAGACCAAAAATCAATTTACTCCATCTGTCATTGAAAGCTTCAATTATGGGGTCTTTGATAACGTGGCAATTTTTTCTAGCACCCTAACATGTAGCGTTTCCTTTTTTTTCTTTGTCAACAAAGGCCATGCATGAGAAAAAAAAAGATGAAAAGGGTTATAGCAGAATATTACCCAAATAAGCCACTACGTTATGTTTTGTCAGTATAGAAATCGAATTTTATTCTTGAGCCAATGCAAAGAGGTAGCCAAGTTAATTGCCACGTCGCTTTTGTCAATCGGCCCAAGAACTTAGCTAGCTGATTTGCCAGGGCTGACGAGTAGTGGTCTTTGCATTGCTAGCCGGCCTTGTTTAGTTCCATTTTTTTAAAAAAAATGATACTAGATCAATTTCGTTTGTATTTGATAAAAATTGTCTAATCATAGACTAACTAGGCTTAAAAGATTGTCCATGATCTACTCCATCCAATCCATCTATCACAGTATCACTGGGCATGACAAGAATGACACAAAGAAAAGGTTTTGTGTCTCTTTGTGTGTCATTAGTACAGGATCTGGCGACTCCTGCTGCGTGTCATTAGCGCAGTACACATGTGGCCACCGGCGGCATAGTACATTACCCCCAGCTTTTTAACCATTTTACCTCAGGCCGTAGCCTGCCTGCCTGCCTGCAACGGACAGTGCCTGTCTGGCTGGCTGATGTAGCGCTAACTCTTTGTGGCAGATGCCAAGAGGAGGAGTCGAGATGCAGTGGCCAGTGTGTGGGGGACATCCCGGCGGCAACCCGCCAGCCATGGCCATCACCTCCTCTCTCTCTCTCTCTCTCTCTCTCTTATCGGCTTCCACATGGAGTACTCCCTTTGTCTGTCCTGCCCTAGCTGTCGCTGTTATAACTTTTACTGGGGCGCTAGTCATGTAGTTTTGCTCTGCGGATGATGGTTGATGATGAGAGGTACGTCATCTAGTTCATGGAGGAGCCCGGGGCCGGGCCCTTTATTCATCTCCTCTACTAGGAGTCGCCAGTCGGCCGCCATGGATGAGGGGCTTTGCTTGCATGCTTGCGGCATGGAATGAGCAACAAACACTTTATACACGCCATGCTATTCACAACATTGATGAGTGCGCAAGTGGTTATCGCAAAGAACATACTGTACTTTACAGGCTTTAGCCTGGCCCGACAGCTACAATGTGAGTTTGTGTAGATATTTTGCTCCACTATAGAGAATACGTAGATCTATTTATAAAGACTCATTTTTTACTTATATATAGTGCTATGCCATACTACAGGTTAATAATAAGATCTTGTATTATTGTGTGGATCAATCAAATATGTCTCAATGTGTTTCTTCCAAAATATGTGATTATCCCAACTAGATTTATAAATGCACCAATTTTTTTGTTCTACTCACTATCTACTACTGCTTTTATTGTCAACCAGCGATCCTTATCTATGTGAGTACCCCAACCCATTTTCTAAACACACGAGTTTCTTTTTCCCCTTGCTATCTTGTAGTTTTGCTTGATTTGCTAGTTGAACGTATATATGCGAGTACCATTTCCACTTTGGGTAACATGAGTCCTTCGTGTTGTTATTGTTTTTTTCATTCCTTTGCCCCAATTTTGATATGATTGGTAGAAAAAAGTTGCTAGTGATGTGAGGACAACTAGGATTTGACTTCCCTTTATATTATATGAAACCTCTTTCCCCTTCTCAACTTGCTACTAAAACCAAAGTGTTATGATTCAGGTAAACGAGATAAGATCGTATTCACAACTTGAAGAAAAAAATAGGTACAAAATTTACCTATCTAGGTTGTGAAAATGGTGATCATAAGTGTACGCGTTCGTATTCCATTTCTATTTAGAATATTCGCTACTTGAAATGATAAGTTTTTTTCAAAATTTGAAATTGGTGAATGCTTCGCATCGCTTGATCCTTTGTCCATGGAATTGACGACCAAAATAATAATCATTCTCTACACAACTAGTCTCCCTCATCCATCAACCTTAGCACACTACTATAAAATGCTCTGTCTCGCAAAGAGCATAGTTCTGTTTTATCTAATTTTTTATGCATAATTTTTTTTGTTTTCCTTCCTATGTTGTATTAATTTGCTTGCCGAATGATCCACATATATGTTATTAATTGCGATATCCATCATATTATATGGATTTCTACACATATGAATTTGTAACTTTGTGGCTTCTTGATCTATAAGTGTTATGTAATGATTTTGATTTCTAAAGATCAACAGTCCATAATAGCGACATGTTACAATTTCATTACCGTTGAGATAAGTGATATCACCCATTACTAGTTTGTAATGATAGAAATTGTTCAGCTAGCCAACCATGTTTCGTTCTTACAAAAAAATAAGGCCAAACTCGACATGATGGGTGCTTGGAAGAAAATACGCGCACTATGTATGCACTCTTTATTCACGCACTCAACACTCGATCATCAACCTTGGTTTACATGTGCTTCTATGTTGTGTATAAAAAAGTGGCATTTTGTAGTATTTGGTAGTATATAAAATAGAACTAGTTGAGAGGACCCCATGTGTTTGGAGAAATACATATGGGTTCAAATATAAGTAGTCAAGATGCTCTAACTCCTAGTTGAAACGATATATCAAGATCATCAAGTGTCATATTTAAAATGAAGCGTTACTATACAAAGGGAAGCTATTTATACTTTACAAACACGACGCAATCAAACAAAATGCACATGTTTTCTTTTGGGAGGATATATGCATGCAACACCTAGCTTGTTAGGTTGTGAAGAACCAGATCCTCCCCTCGCGCTTTCTTGAGGAAAAAGAAGGTTTGAGGCAAGCCAAAGAAAGCTACTATACATAGGTACTACAATTTCATTACCGTTGAGATAAGTGATATAGCTAGACTCATTACTAGTTTGTAATGATAGAAGTTGTTCAGCTAGAGAACAAAAAAAATAAGGTCAAACTCTCACTCTAGCATGTTAGTAACATATGGACGATATATAAAGGATACAAGCAACAAAATTTAATTCATTCGACATGATGAAAACACACGCACTATGTATGTCTTTATTCACGCACTCAACACTCGATCGTCAACCTTGGTTTACATGTGCTTCTATGTCGTGTATAAAAAAGTGGCATTTTGTAGTATTTGGTACTATATAAAATAGAACTAGTTGAGGCCCCATGTGTTTGGAGAAATAGATATGGGTCCAAATATAAGTAGTGAAGATGCTCTAACCTAGCTCCTACTCAAAACGATATATCAAGATTATCAAGTGTCATATTTAAAATGAAGCACTACTATACAAAGGTGAAGCTATTTATACTCTACAAATGCGACGCAATCAAACAAAAAAAGCACATATTTTCTTTTGAGACGACATATGCAACACCTAGCTAGCTTGTTAGGTTGTGAAGAACCAGATCCTCTCTTCGCGCTTTCTTGAGGAAAAAAGAAGGGTTTTGAGGCAAGCTAAAGAAAGCTACTGTACTACATAGGTACTACATGTGATGGTGTACGTGGATCGTGTCCTGTGGACTGGACTGTGGTGTATTAGCTAGCTGTAGCATATCATCCGGCACCCACCACCGCATGCATTCAGGAGATGGGGAAACTGCCATGTAAACGGATCACATGCGTTTGCACGGCGGCGGCCATGCGCTCGCATCGCATGCTACCAAAACAAACCTGACGCTGTGACCGGGGACGGTAGTCCCCAGCCCGGGGTCCGGCCGGTGTACGTGAGACGACACGTACGACTGTAGCCGGAAACGAACAGGTCGTCAGATTCGCGTGAAGCTCCACATGACATGCATCGCTCGCGGTGAACAGCAGGCGACGACGACGACGACGGAGCGGGGGCGGGCGGGCGGACGGACGGACCCTGGGCGGGGCGACCGGCGGGAATAATACGACCCGTGGAGTGGACGTACAGGACAGCGCGATGCACATGCATGCATGGCCAAATTGGCCATGGCGCTAGTGGTGTTTGCAGCTGCCGGTGTATCACGGCAACTCCGACACAATGATGGCCGGCACCGGCAGACAGGCCTGGGTACGTACGGCCGGCCCTGCGATGCATGCAGCTGCACACGGGAGGAGAGGCGGGCGCGGGTCAGGCTCAGGCTCCAGGCTCCAGGCCACGCACGTTCCCATGCGTCAGGCGGGCGGGCGGGCGATTTGATTGATGTGATCCACTGATCCCATCCGCCGGATCGGCTGGCCCGCGCCCGCAGAACGGAACATGAGAAGCCCATGAGCGGCCGTAAATGCGGCCGCGTACGGCGTTGCCCCGGCCTCCATCTGCCGTGGCCCCATCCCGTCCAGCGTCCCTGCCGTAGTACGACGCCGCGCTGGCCGGCGATAAATGGAGATGCCATGGCGCCGTACGTGGCCAGGGCAATGCAAGTGGGTACAGTACGTGGGTCGCCGCGCGCTGCTGGTGGCCTCCTCTCGTCGTCCGTCCGTCGTTGGTTGGTTCGATGGAGACCTGTATATAGACGACGATGCTGATTGCTGCCGTGCGGGCGCGCATCAATGCATCGCATGCATGCGGCGGCCACGACCGACCGGCCGGTCGCGCACCCTCCGACCGGCCAGCAACGCCGGCCGGGATCGCCGAGGAGTGTCTATTGTGATGCGATGGACGGACGGACGGGTTCGGTTCGTTCGCTCATGTGTTGTCATGGACCTGTGCGAGACTGCGAGACGTGATTATACTGCGAGTAGTCGCGCGAGATCGATCTGGTCAGGGCGCTGGGCCTGTCTAGTAGATCGGCCAGCACGACAGTCCTGTCCTACTTGCAGTCCGTATGCCAGCAGCTAGCTATCAGTGGCCTGCCTGAAAACGAGAACTGCCCAACGCACATGCGCGAATAGCACCACCGCAGGCACAACCAATTTCCGGTTATTCATGTCATTCACAGTTTTCACACACACCGATCGATCTTTCCTTTTTACTACTACTACTACTCCTACCTCCCAATCGAGCTGGTCACATTTTATCAAAAAAGGAAAAAGAAACTATATTATGCTGGTTACTTTTCGCCCCCATTCCCTTGAGCATCTATCGTATCTGTCCACTACACCACAACACTAAATCACCGTCAGACATCTGACGGTAAAAATTATCTTTGCCGATGGAGGATCTGTCCCTAAAAATAATGCAGAGACTATCTGACGCTAAATTGTTATTTAGCGATTCATTGTCTGTCCCTATAGGTATTTATATTTAAAATCACATTGTCTGACGCTAAAACAAGTTATATAGTCAATCCATCTGTCGGCAAAAATAAATGGACCCCACGCCCGCTTCCAGGTCACAAATTCCCTCCCAGGTAACTTTGGTCTCTGCCCACGACTACAGAAACCCTAGACCCTCCTTCCCCCAAATCCCAATCCAAAAAAGCGCGGCGCCGAACCTGACCGCTAGCGGCCGCCGCGCGCCTCTCCCTTCTCCCAAATCGCGCTGCCGACCCACCCAAAATTCGTCCTGCCCGCCGCCGCCCTCTAGCTCCCCTGAAAACTAGCCCGCCCTGCCCCTAACTCTCGCCTCGCCCGCTCAGCCGCCCCAAAACACACAACACTGCTCTCCAGTGCTCCAAATCTCCTCCTGCTTCAGTGCCCCAAATCTCCTCCTGCTCCAGCCATCGGGGACTGCTCCGGTCTGCCACAGCCCCGCCCTCTACCGGCGCAGGCAGCCACCAGCCCATCTGCCACCGTAGAACCTGGCTGCTGGTCCACCAGGAAGCTAGGGCCCGGTGCCTCCAGCTGCTAACCACCACCCGTGGAGCAAGCCAAGGTGGAGCACGCAGTGTGGCATCTCAGTGACTTCGATTTGAGTTTCTGCTGCAGATCCATTGGTAGGTGCCTCCCTTCCCTGCATCTTTTCTTTTGGGTTGCTCCCTTCCCGTAGATGCGTTGGAGCTCAGATTGTAGGTGAAAAATTCCTGAATAGCAGAGGAGTCATGTTAATGGATTTGCTTTATTTGAGGCTTGTGCGTAAATTGGATTGACAGCCATTTGCTATCTGAGAATTTAGGCTTTCGTTTCTTTTTTCTGATGAGTCAAGATAATCATATGGTCACTCGTGTAATGCTGAGTGATATCTCAATTCTACATGTTCTGCTCTAAAAAAAACTCTACATGTTCTGGTATTTTGATAGACTCCATTTTTTTGTTATCTTATTCAAGTCACAACCATAAACTTGTATAGACGTCTGAAATGGTGAGATTGGGTAACATGTTTAACTTAGAGTTTGAATTGCCTGGATTTCGGCTTGTTTCGACTAGTGAGGTAGTTGATAGAAAGGGAACTTATTTTGGTGCCGAGCTTGAAGCCTTCAGATTGCAATGCCATTTTCTTTTTATTTATCTCAACTCAATGTTCTGGTATTTGGGAATTTGTAAAATGATCCATCTACCCTAATTGTGTTTGGAGCTCAGATTGTAGGTAAAAATTTCTTGAGTAGCACAATTGATAGGTTAAAGAAATTTCTTTATTTTAAGACTTGGATTTGTGGGTTTCGGAACTTGCTTTATTGTAGGGGAAAAACATAATAGCAGATTCTGTACAGATTAATTCTGTTAGAAGCCAAGTAGTATGCTATGCAGAATTACTACATACATGCCACACGTCTCTTGCAAGTTCCGAGTACTACTCTACAAAGGCAACCAATCTGCAGGGGCTCTAGATATGGTAGGATATCTGCACCCATGTCCTCGCAGAATGCTGCAAGAGCGTCATATGACTTCTCCTGCAAGAACCAATGAATTAATTTATTGTCTTGCCAAATTTACCTTCCAACCTAAACAATTATGGAAAAGGTTGATTGCTTGCTGCCCATTTATATAGAATAGAAAACATCATCTTCATTAGTTATTTTTGTAAGCAATGGGCATATAACTTGCAGGATAGGTACAGCCATCTTCTGCTTTTTAAGGAAAGCTGCTTTAAATTTTACTAGCCATGAATTTATTTGCATAGCCTGAAACAATAATTTGAAACAACTTAATTATCTGTACATAAGTTGGGAGATATATTAGAGGATGCTGAGCTGATCTGTACATAAGTTGGCAAGTGTTGAAAGCTAAAAATAAGCTTCTTTATTTTCTTATGGTGGCGATTGGTGATTCTGTGCAGTGGTTATGTTCCTAGCTATTTATTAGTGATGGTACCAATTGTGAGGCTGCATCACACATGCTTTCTGATTATTCTCTGTTTCACTTATTTTCCATCACAGATGCTAGCTACGAAATAAATTATTTTTCTTGTTTTCTGAATCTGTTTGTGTCACTTATATTTGAGATCATCCAGCATGTCTAACTTCAAGAGATCATGCAGAAGCTGGCATAATTGATTTGTTCTTTCTCATTCATTTCAGCCCCCTAGGTGAAAGTATTGTGGAGCTGGCCCACTAACCCCAGTGAGTTGTAGATCTGCTACATCGACGTCATTCTCTTCTCATTGCTTGCAGTCAACAGATCGAAGTACTGCAGGTACATGCTCAGTCCCCACAAATACTTATGGATAAAATATGGATCAATAGTGATGCTAGGCACACAAAGGCATATTTGCAAGGGATCAACAGTTTCCTAGCTTTTGCATTTAGAAATTCAGCGGTAGGGGACAAGATACTATGCCCTTGCAGAAAGTGTGTTAATTCATTTTGGAGAGACTCGAGTGATATACGAGAGCACTTGATATGTGATGGGTTTCTAAAGGGGTACACAACTTGGAACTTGCATGGGGAAGCTAGTTCCTCTTATGTGAATACCGATAATGTTGATGGTGCTGGTCCTGGTCCTGTGGAAGAGTCTAGTGAAGAGGATGACATATCTGAATTGCTTAGAGACCTAGCTTGTGCTTTAGATGATAGAGGGGATTTCGAAGATGATAGTTCTGTTGAGCTTCCTAAAGAACTAGTTGACCTCCAGAAGCTGGTAGAAGCCAATAGTCAAGAATTATTTCCTAATTGCAAGAAGTACACGAAACTGCGTTTCACTGAATGTTACAGACATTTGTCGCACCAAATGAGGTCTATAGTTGCTGATTACATGGTTCTGTTTTTCAGGAAGTGCTCCAAACTAGCCTTTGACTTGAGTTTCAGGAATATTATTCTGCTGATGGATGAGCTCTACCTTTTGGCAAGTCATTCCTTTTGGCTTTGACTTCTTAGACCTAGAAATGAGAATCTGTGCACAAACCTGAGAATAAAAAACACAAAGTACTAGTGTCTAATTCTTTTGTGCTTGACCTTGCTGGATGTGTGTGATGTATGACAAGACAAAGTACTACTGTAATTCTTTTGGTGCTTGACCTTGCTGGATGTGTGATGTATGGCAAGACAAATACATTTGGTGGTCCACTTTTGCTGGATGTAATGTAAGGACAAATTTGGATATCATATGTATGTGGTTGTGTATCTTCATGACTTGTGGACACTATATTAAGATTTCGATAATGTTTTTATATGTGCTAAAAATTTTATTTTTTTTGTACATTAAATTGGACTGTTAAACGATCTGTCGCTATAAATATATGTTGTGTTGAATCATCTGTCGCTAATGCATGACAACGAACTATCTGTCGCTAAAGATTAGCAATGGAGTATCTGTCGCTAAAACTGTTGTCTGACGCCAAAGTTTTTTAGCGGCAGCACTTTCTCCGACTGCAGAAGTCTGTCGCTATAGTTTTTTCGCGTCAGACGGTCTGTCGCTGTATGTGCTTTTAGCGTCAGATCGTCTATTGGTAATCTCGGTGTTGTGGTGTAGTGGTCAACCATTCAATCGTGTTTTCTGTCACAATAAATCAGCGAATAGTAACTTTCAGCCATAACTTTTCATGCATAGTCATGTGACAAAGAATCTTGAATTTTTTTTTATTTTTAGGATGAACTAAACAAGCCCTAACTTTAGTACAGACTGTTCATACCAACCGGTGCTGTCAGAGATACAGTTCAAATTTGGTTGCTGTCCGGAAGGAGAGATGTTCAAGAATCTTCCAATGGCATGAATCATTGGCCACTTCACTCACAATCTACCTAATGTATCCGGTCTCTACACAATTATGCATACAAATAAACTTTATCATAATTGCAGCCTTTACCCCTAAAAAGAATCACAGAGAAAGCAAAACTTTATAAACAACAAGTCTATTAACAACAATCCACGTTTGGCGAAGATATCCTATGCCATCGTCTATAGTTTACTACATATGCCCGCTTTAAACTTAGGCTGATCCGAACTAAAAAAAATTCTTTCAAATGGATCAACAAGGATGTGGTTGCATCAAATAATTAGCAGCAGGCTAGATTGTTGGAGAGGCAATCCAATGGCATGCGCAATGATATGTTTCTCTCTCGACTTAAAATCAAATATCCACCAGCAACTAGCAGTATATATTTTAGTCATCGTTGTACTAGAAAAAAAATAGCTTGTTTTCACTCAAAAATCAAAAACCTTTTTCAAGATTCTCTGTAAAATCGAATCTTATGGCACATGCATAGAGCATTAAAAATAGATGAAAACAAAAACCAATTACACAGTTTACTTGTAAATCGTGAGATGAATCTTTTAAGTCTAGTTACTCTATGATTAGACAATATTTATCAAATAAAAACGACCAAAAAGATTTTTTATCTAAACAAAGGTCTTGTTTACTTTCACCCAAAAACCCAAAATTTTTTAAGATTTCCCGTCACATCAAATCTTTAGACGCATGCATGGAGTATTAAATATAGACAAAAATAAAAACTAATTATACAGTTTGATCGAAATTGACGAGATGAATCTTTTGATTCTAGTTAGTTTATGATTAGACAATAATTAACACAAACAAACAAAAGTGCTACAGTGTCGTGAAATTTTTTCCTTCGCGAAGTCGAACAAGCCTAAACTTGCAACAAGAGGTTACAAAAGGGCAATGGAGGCCTGCGCTTGTTTCGGCATGGATGGATCGACCAGTGCCTGCGCTTGTTGTGCCGCCCGTCCATCGTCACTCAGGTACAGTTTCGCAGGCAGGCAGGCAGGCATGCATACATGGCCCCCCCGCCCGGCGGCTCCGGCTGACAGCAGGGATGCATGCCATGCTTGGATTTGCATAGTTGTGGTGTGGCCGGGGGGACCTCCGACTCCGTCCCATCCATATGCATGGCTAGCTAGCTGTCATTGCTGTTGCGTTGCTCGTCGCATTCATCAGGGTTCAGGGACGACGGACGCTCGGCTAGCTGTCCCTTGTATGTTTCCGCCGCGCATGCAGCCACACCACCAGCAACAAACCTTGCCAAACGCCATTGAATTGCGGTGCCTGCTGCATACGTACGTATGCATGGACCGTACTCGTCTACAGTATCTAGCAGCAACATGTTTGTGCATGTCTGAACTGAGACACGACACTCGTTTTACAGCTAGTAGCTAGCTATAGCCTATAGGAGGTAGTCACGGCACCGATGACACAATTCTGTGTCGCAACTGTGGGAGCTGCAACACTTGTTTGACAGATAAGACATAATAGAAAGTACTATTGAGTCTGGCTGCCGGGCTCCCTGCATGGCACCGACGACAGACAATTCTGTGTCGCAACTATGGGAGCTGCAACACTTATTTGGCTGATAAGACATAATAGAAAGTACTATTGACTGATTTAGAAAATACTATTGACTGATTTATTGTTTGAGAAAAATACTGCTGAATGGTTGATAGATTCAGCTAATAAACTTAAGCGAACAAGAAACTATATATTCGTGGTAGCTCTCGTGCTCGGCTGTGCAAGCACGGGCACAACCACAACGTGCCAACGAGGTGACGATCCTTTGTTTCAAATCGGTATGAGACTGCAGGTAATCTACACTTTGACGTTTTCTCGTCCCACATGCATTTCTGTTTTATTTATGAAACAAAACGATGAAACTCGTGTTTTTGTGAGCTTATTGCAAGAATCTCTCTAATGAATGATGATGAAACACATGCGGACTCTCCTCTCACTCTGTTCTCCATGAAACAACAACTACTGGAATTGACTATTGAGCAATTCACATTAATAACCTTGGAACTCGATCTAAACTGCACTAAAGTGTTAGTACTGTTGAGAGTGTTGAGCAATTAAAGTGTGTTTGGATCATAACCTCTCATACATATACTATGATCCTAGCCACAAGCAGACGTCTAAGAGCAGGTACAATAATAGGCTTATAGCCAAGCTCATGCTGATGTGGAGGAGAGAAGAGAGGAGAGAGATGATAGCTTGGCTCTTATGTAAGCACCAAGCTGGGCACGGATGTATAGGTAGTAGTGGGCCCAAATAGCAAGTGTTGTGAGAAGGAATAGGAAAGAGAATGTGTTTTAGAGACAAGTATGAGACAACTTATTGTATAACTTGGCTCTAATCACTTGGCTTATAGCCAAGCATTTGGCTCTATTATTGACCTTGCTCTAACCCTTGGCGACGCTACCTAGTCTGCTGAACCTCGAGCATCCGCCCAAGCCCATCACGACCCGAGACCCGAGTCAAGACCGAGAGAGTTCATGACTCTCCCTGATTCTTTATTTTCATTTGCATTCTTTGGCGACAACTCTTTCTACAGCTTTCTCTTCCAAAAATATAAAAATACATATATAGGGATTTCTATGAGTGCATCAAACAATTAATGCACAAAATACCCACTCATTTCCACCTTTTTTTTGATTCTAGTATCTTCTTAACACAAGATGTCCGGTGGATGATGAATTCTGGAATTTTGACCTGTGCCGTTGTGCGCTGTGTAGCGACTCCCTCTACTAATGATCCATATCGCCATCAAAATTATATTAGCACCTCAGCTACACACGGTAGTTTCTACCTCCTTTAAAAACTTGCATATGCATAGACCTAAATACACCTCAGCTACACACCGGAGCCTTTACCAAAAAAAAAATCCCACAAAAAACCTTATCCTATATTCACTATAAATCTGATTCAAAGATGAATTTTAATGACGATATTTGGATATCTGTGTAAACAGGTTTTGTACTTTTTTTTTTGAAATGCAGCCTTGTTTAGTTCACCCCAAAAATCAAAAAGTTTTCAAGATTCTCCGTCACATCGAATCTTACGGCACATGCATGAAACATTAAATATAGAGGAAACAAAAAATAGTTGCACAGTTTAGCTGTAAATCGTGAGACGAATCTTTTGATCTTAGTTAGTCCATAGTTAGATAATATTTGTTACAAACAAACGAAAGTGCTACAGCAGTGAAATCGAAAAATATTTCGCATCTAAACAAGGCTACGAAAACGAAAAATTGTAAATGATCTCGCAGTGGGAGGAACTTCCCTACAATTTTCGGCCCATTTATTTCCTCGTCTTAGGCCCATCGGAGAATTCTAAGGCCCTTCCCGCCGTCTTCCAGCCTATGCAGGCTCTTAAATCTCAGCCGTTGGTTGGATCTGACGGCATAGGCAAGCATCAGCCCGCCCGCCCGCCCGCCGCCATCGCCTCCAGCCTGGACGAAACAAAACCCTCCTCCCTCGCTCGCCGCCTCGCTCGCAGACGCGTCTAGCTAGGGTTTGGTCTCGCCGTTCCGCCGCGCGCGCCTCCAGAAGCTTCTAGACGTTCCGAGGAGGAGGAGGGGAGGCTCCCGCCGCCGCCGCAGCCATGGCGTCCACCAAGGTCCAGCGTATCATGACCCAGCCCATCGTAAGCTACTTCTCCACCCCGGCCTCCTCTCTGCGCATGTATGCTCTTCTGATTTTCATTCATATATATCGTCGTGCTGTTTCTAATCGTTTCGCCCTATGTTTGATGCTGTGGTTGGCGAATCCTTGGTGGGCGTGTGCGGCGGCAGAACCTCATCTTCCGTTTCCTCCAGAGCGTAAGTGGATTGCAATTCTATTCTGTTTCTGGGCTATGTTATATGTTACTATCTGCGTATTTTGTGGTGCTTCGGTCAGGGTTTGTAAATTGATTTGGTTCTTGCAGAAAGCGCGCATCCAGATCTGGCTCTTCGAGCAGAAGGACCTCCGGATTGAGGGTCGCATCATCGTGAGTTTTCTTGCCCTGTTTTATTTGTCCCAACGGCAAAATTTAGCACCAGTAACTCTCTGCTAGCGCGTAATAACTCTCTGCTAGCTCCTACTAAGTCTATACAAGCGCTTGCATATGCTAATCGTAGTGTAGTTTTATGGGGACAAATCATCCTAACTATCCCAAAAGAATGCAAATTAAACATAAGTCATATCTTGGGCTTGCTTTGTTATGGGATGTCAGCTAGAAAAAAACGCTTTACAATCGGTAACTTAAAATCACATGTGACCTTAACCAAATGCTTTGCCACAAGCACCTACTAATATGTTGTGAATGTATTGCACATTCTTTGTTAGATTGCAATTCTTAGTCTAAGGTACATGCAATTATTGGTTTCAAGTGTCTTCAAAGGATTACTACCTAGGTAGAAGTTAGAACTTACTCACTCCATCCCAAATTATAAGTCGTTTAACTTTTTTAACTTCAAGTTTAACCACTCGTCTTATTCAAAAAAATTGTGCAAACATAGTTAAATTTAAGTCATTCTTGTAGAACTTTTATTAATAAACCAAGCCACGGCAAAAGAAGTGATATTTTGTACAAATTTTTGAATAAGATGAATGGTCAAACTTGGTGTCAAAAAAGTCAAAACGTCTTATAATTTGGGATGGATTGAGTAGAACAGAAGGTTAGAGAGTAATTTTGTTCCATTGGACGCATGGGTAGGCAACATTGGTTGGTGCCATGTCTGCTTACCCGCAATATTTTGCTTATAGTCAAGTGCTTATTGACTTCTACAGCTGATTGGAATGTGATGTGTTCCAATATTGAGTATTCCTTTTCATCAAGTTACTATCCTGTAAATCTGGAATCAATACTAACCCTTGTTGTGGGAACTGAAGAACTAATCTATATGAATTATGAACAACTACTGTAAATAGTTTTGAGCTGTGTTGCTTTCTTACAAAAATCTTACCTTTTTGCCTAATCAGAACATTATCAATGCTTATAAACAAATAGTGTGAGGATTTCTGAAAGATGCTATTTAGAATGTTTTCATTTAGGGACCTTTGGCTCACTCTCTGGGTATAGAGTGTCGCAACTGTATATTTGTTGTGACTTGTGAGTTTTTTGTTTTGTCTCATGAACATTGAGAAACAAACGATTGGTGATAAGTGACAATCAGTAATAACTTATAGATATGTTTAGTGCTCCTTGGGTTTCTTAGGGAAATATTTGTATTATCCTGGGTGTGTATGGTATAGTTGCATTTGTTCCTTTGTTTATCTCTATTTCTCATTTGTGTTTTCCTATATGTGTTTGTTATGTGATATAAATGCAGGACCTTTTGTTTTTGACTTGCTTATTTCCCCCTTATTTAGTCTTGTATGTTACTCTCTGATCTGATTAATGTATGGTTGACCATGCACTGCTGGCATGTATATAGATGTCTGTGTTCTTGTGGGGCTATACAGATGTCATCTTTCCATTTGCTATCGCTAACTTGGTCGTGTTGTGCCCTTGGTGGTGTCTTGAAAACTAAATAGAGTTATAACAACACAAATTTAATTCATTTTCTACTGGGGCCCGAAATTCTAGGTTTCTACATATTGCTTAGGCTTAGCCTCTTGTTCGTATATATTTTTGGAGTAATGGTTGACTGATAAGGGTGTATGGTTATTGTAATCCAGGAGCCCGCTATCCATAAACCCATACTATGAGCCTCTTTGAGAGAGCTTGAACTCTAGGATTCGTACAAAATTTGGAATTTACAGGATAAAACGAAGTGTTCCAGGCTTTTTTTTTGGTCTAAAAATGAGGACACTATAGCTCACCGTTGGGGCCCTAGTCTAGCTCCTGCTCAAGCTCCATGTTCTTGGAACTGTCCCAAAGATACCCTATATAGGCTATATCTTTATATTGCTTGTATGCCAGTTAGGAAAAGGACCATTTTAATAGCATACTGTTCGGTAAGACAACTCATACCTCGATATGATTTGGCTCTCATTAAACCCTGCAGATTGTACTAACTTTAGTGAAACTTAGCTCATAGTTTGTTATACTTGCAGGGATTTGATGAGTACATGAACTTGGTCCTCGATGATGCTGAGGAAATCAACGTCAAGAAAAACACTAGGAAATCACTGGGTTAGTAAAACATGCATCCCTGGAAAATTGATTCCCCCCATCAGATGAATCGATATCATGATTTCTTGTCATGCTCTAAATGTTTGGTTGTCAAATGGTTTGCAGGCCGGATACTCCTCAAAGGTGACAACATAACTTTGATGATGAACACGTGAGTGAACAAATCCTACCTTTGTATTCTGGCTAATTATTCTGAACCTTGTAATTTCTAGTGAGTGGACTTCTAAAATCTGTCATTTTCAACTTTTGCAGTGGCAAGTGAAGATTCTTATGGCAGGAATGATGTTTGGTGCACGCGTTGAGTATCTGTGACACATTGTACTCCATCCATCCAGACTTAAATGTATCATGTCATTATGGTTTAGTGAGAGTTGTATTGGCTGTTAACTACCTGAGTAACCTCATGTGTTAGCTATATGCTACATGCTGTGACAATGAGCTGCTCAGTGCTCACTTGTGTTCCAAAGATTAGCCCGACTTGTGTGACGCATGTTGACATCTTTTCTGGTTTCATACTCAGCTTGCCGAGTTTTGCTTGCTTTTTAGAACCTGGGATTGTGGGGTGAAAATGTGGTATAATAGGAAAACACAGAAATAGGATACGACGGGGACCGAGCCAGGCTCGAGTGGCTAGCGGCGGCAGTGGTCACGCAGCCGGCGCAGGTTCAATTTCTAGAATCGGATCTGCGTCTCACCGGGACTAGCTTTCAAAATAAAATCTACAGCTCGTCTTGCTCGGTGACACAAAGGGATTGCGATGTTCCCGTTACCTATGAAGCTACGATGGTTTTGGTGGTCTCTACGTGTCTTCTAGGTCTCTAGAAGAACGTGTCTTCTACTCTGTGTGTAGTTAGGCCACGTTAAATAGGATGCCACATAAGTTAAATTGTTGACTTGGTAGGGTCATTAAATGAAGGAGTTTCATCAGATGAGAGATGACTCGGTTACCTAGTTTATAGTTTTGGTAATCGTGCCATGAAACTATGCATTGAGACTGGATCGTGCAGACACGATACGTGTGTGTGCGCTTCTACAACTATACCTAGATAAGAGGCCTAAAAAAAGATATAGGATAGGACAAGAATGGAAAACGCTGAAGGTTCAACTATATGTTTTTTTCTCTCGTGGGTTGTCTAGAATAGATAGAATTACAAGTTTTTGTTAATCTAAATTATTGATAAAGTAAATGGATATCAGTTGATATTCAAATGTACTAAATCTAAATTTGAAATATATCCGATTTGTCTTCACATATGGTAACATATCTGTATTTGTGTTCGAATTTGAAGTAAAGTAGGGTAAAAAGTGCTATCTGAATTCGATTTCATGCATGTTGGATCTTAATCCATCCGTAGTTTGGATTTGGATACACCTTGTGTTGCAGACAGAGCAATTTCCTATCACCTTTGTACCTGCAAATCACGTACACGGAGTAACACGCTATCACATGCATATCATGTATGTCACTTAGGCAAATCACATCCTTGCTGTGTTGCACTATATCATGCGTCTCTGTCGATGTTGCGCTAAAAAGCAGCAAGCTTCAGCGTTGAGCCTCCCGGGCCAGGCAGTCCGCAGTTGCAGGCATCCGCTAAGCCCGTCACGTCCCGAGCCGAGAGCGTTCTGCGACTCGGCCCTTGTTTAGTTCCAAAAATTTTGGAAAATTGACATTATAATACTTTTGTTTGTATTTGACAAATATTATTTAATTATAGACTAACTAGGCTTAAAAGATTCGTCTCGTCAATTCCGATCAAACCGTGCAAATAGTTTTTGTTTTCGTCTATATTTAATACTCTATATATGCGTCTAAAGATCCGATATGATGAAAAATCTGAAAAATTTTGTAAAATTTTTTGGAAACTAAACAAGTCCCGGTCCGACTCCGCCTTGAGGCTACTGTCAGGGCTCCTCCCGAGTTCTGTCTGGTTTTCTTTTTTTTTAATAAAAAAATTTCTTCTGTCTGATTAGTACTCCAGTGATTATTAAGCCGAGAAGGGTTTGGTGAGAAATAGCGACACATGAGTTGAGGCAGGATTTTTTGCCCAAGCCTGCAGCCTGCACACGGCATTAGCAAGGACGAGTGCACGTCAACAAGCCAAAAGCACTGCATCTGATGCTGATGCTGATTTTTCTTGGCTAATGATTTTTAAAAAAATATTATTCCATAGCTAAAAAATAAAGCCGATTCTAACTGACAAGCTCAATCGAGCAGACAGTTTGCTTTCCTGGTCGATCGACATCAACCCAACTCCATCGACGGAATAAACCCACACGGCTCTGTTCGATTTCCTGCGACACTGCGGCTACGCTTTTTCTGTGGCGTTGCATCGTTCCTTTTTGTCCAAGTTATAACAGACCATTGCTTAATCTGGCTTGCACAAGTCAGTCAGCACAAGCAAATTAGCATGGTTGACTCCTGATCCCAGAAACTTCCCCCCTTCCTACAAAGTAGTACAAACACTATACTGCGAACTCGAAATCCAGGATTTGGCTACCGCTTTACTCGCGTGAAATGCTACTCCTGCTGACACCTGAATTTTCTGACCTTCTGATCAGAGATCAACAGCTCATGTCCGGAGTACGTCGTATATTGTTTGAGTTGGATTGGATCATCCTACCTTCCAACGGCAGTGATCGCGTCCCTAGCCGCGCGGCGACCGTTCTCGCGCACAAGTACAGAAATGGGTGCCTGGAATGAATTCTCGGCACCATCACACAAGTCATCGGCCTCTCGCCATGCACACAAAACATTTTGTTTCCCCCTAACACCGCCGGCGTTGACCACGTCACTACCTACAAACCCTCCAACGTATCCTACACTCCATTTGCAGACACGAATCACTTATCTTATCTCCCTCCGCGTGCTGCCAAGTTCTTGATTACAAACCAAAAAAAAAGTTCTAGTTGGCCTTGGGCCGTGCGGCCGTTCGTGTCCATCCATGTCGAGCCCTCCGTCGCCACCGGTGCCCGACGGCGGCGGGCCGAGCCCGTTCGTGAACCGGCAGCAGCGGCAGGAGCAGGAGCAGCTGCAGCATCCGGACTACAGCTTCAGCGGCCGCGTCCTGCTCACGGCCGTCGTCATCCTCGCCATGCTCACCGTCGTCTTCGTCCTCATCCGCCTGCTGCTGTACCAGTTCGTGGCGCGCGGCCGGGGCAGCCTGACCCTGGGCGTCCGCCGCTCCTTCGGCAGGAGGAGCGTCCGCCACGGGCTCGACGCGTCCGCGCTCGCCGCGCTGCCGGTTACCACGTACCGCGTCCGCAGGGCGGACGGCGGCGGCGGCGATGGCGACGGGTCGTCGGCGTCGGCGGCTGCGGCGGACTGCGCGGTGTGCCTGTCGGAGCTCGCGGACGGCGAGAAGGTGCGCGCGCTGCCGGACTGCGGCCACGTCTTCCACGTCGACTGCGTCGACGCGTGGCTGCGGTCCCGGACCACGTGTCCGGTGTGCCGGGCCGAGGTGCGGCCCAAGGCGACGGCGGGAATCGACGCGCGCCCGTCGCCGCCTCCGGCGTTGATCGGTGCGGCGGGGGCCACGTTGGTCGTGACCGTGGAAGGCGGCGGCGCCGCGGAGACCGGGGACGCGCGCCGCACGTCCGTGCTGGGCTTCGGTCAACCGTCCGGTGCCGTAGGGTAGAATCAGCGAAAACGACGGTGCACCTGATTAGCCCTTGTTTAGTGTGTGCGTGTATATATACGAATCATATTAATACATGTAATTAGAATCATTGTGTACTACTTTATCTTTGTGTGAAGATGCATGATACCTTGTTAAGAGCATCTCCAAGAGCTTGGCTAAAATGAGTAGCTAAATTCTAATGTTTAGCCATTTTGTAAAATAGATAACTTCTTAAAAAAGAAGATGTTTACAACAGCCTTGCTATCAGATAGCTAGTGTCAGTGGTTGGCTATATATGGCCAACGAAAATCAAAGGATAGCAAACTTTCTATTTTACAAAATCAAATAGCACATCTGTTGAAGCCTATTTTTCTACTATAAACATTCTAAAAGGCCTCCATAATAAGAATAGCAAAGCTGTTGGAGTTGCTCTAAGTCTCCAACGAAGCTAATCATTCCGATCCTCAGTTCAGCTCCGAAAATTCTATATAGGTGATATCCTATTATTGATAGTGTAGTTTTTTTTTATTTTTCTTATTCCAAGAGATTACCAATATTTTTAAAATTGGATTTTCCTACATTTAAGAGATGGATGGATTTTGAGTAATTACTAAAACTTTTAGGTATTGAGAATATGGTTACTATTCTATTGGAGCAACCACAATCCTTTATATTGCATTTTTTGTAGGATGAGATAAATAATATGTTGGAGGAACCAGAATTCCTTGTGTTGTGTTTTTTTATTTGGATGAGATAAATAATTTGTTGGGGATGCTCTTAGATTTTTCTATAATAACTTTGTGCTTACTCTTCACATACTATAAATGAAAAGTTGGCAAATATAGGATTACTCACAGAAACTCAACTTGCTTGCGTCACCGTAAGGACCTATTGGCCCAAGATGGTTGAAATGGGTTAATAAAAAATTAAGTAATAAATCTTAACTTGTGCAACGACAAAAAAACCTCTAGATTTTTTAGCTCATAAGTTCTTGTAGAAATTAAACTAGTTAGTCTTTAGGGCTAACAAAATTACCATGTTCTTAGCAAAGTTATTACTAGATGATTGCACTAACCAAATCTATCACAAGCCTTACACAAGTTTTGATACAACGACATACTCCTAAGCGGTAAGCTACAAAAGTAAGCTTATGATCACACTAACAAAAGTCTTTACATGCATGAAGTAAATCCACGCTAAATACACCTACAAGAAGTCGAGAAGATCCTAGTTGTCACACAATAGAACTTGCAAACAAAAAAAACTAATAATGCAAGAAATAAGAACAAGGCACATTCAAACTTCTTACCAAGTTTTAAGAAAAAAGCAACATATACAAGTTGTAATAAATGCTTAACACAGCATGTTTCCTACATAATTTAATGAAAACTAGTTTGATGCTGCAAATATTGGTGTAACTTTTTAATAATAATTTGATTAAAGTTAGAGTAGTTTGACTTCTAACATCTATATGCATTAATCAATGTAGAAGCTGGGATATTTTAATATATTCTCCTTTTTTTTTAAAAAAAAAGACTAGTTTAACTTCGAACAAAGTTAAAGCTAAAGTGAATAGAAATTTGAAACAAAGTGAGTACAACAGTGTGGTCTTTTCATGGTTGCAGGCTTTATTACTTAGGTCTTGTTTAGTTCTCCCAAAAACCAAAAAGTTTTCAAGATTCTCCGTCACATCGAATCTTTCGGCACATGCATGAAGCATTAAATATAGACGAAAATAAAAACTAATTGCACAGTTTATCTGTAAATTGCGAGACGAATCTTTTGATTCTAGTTAGTCCATGATTAAACAATATTTGCCACAAACCAACGAAAGTTCTACAATAGCGAAATCCAAAATCTTTTTGCATCTAAACAAGACCTTAATAATCGGATAGAATACAAAAAGATGATCATCGTATCATGGGCATTGTAGATCAGTGTAATCCTACGGAGAAGAAGTCCTGGTATATATATAATCCTCCTCCTTGTGTTCAGCTGGAAAATAAAAGATAGACATTGTCACTGCTTATGTAAGGCCTGCAGGCCTAAAGACACAAACATTTTTTTTACTTTTTTTATTTATTTGAGAATATACTTATGATAATTCATTCTCTAAACTAGTCAACGCTCGTATATACACACGAATTCCATCTGCCAAAGCCCATGAACGGCTAGACCAAATGTGGAAGAGGCGCGCCAAACTTTCAGCTTGAGATTTGACAGCTACCTTATTTTTCAAAAAACAATTTTTGCAACAACGAAAACTAAGAAGAAGAAGAAGAAGAAGAAGAAGAAGAAGAAGAAGAAAAACAAATGTGACTTTCTTTTTTATCTATATAAATAAAAAATGAAACGGTTAAACCACTTTTTGCCAATAGCCAATTAATTCACTCGCGCCTTACGAATCCTCCAATACTCCACGACACACCGCCGGCATGTCCTCCAACAGCACGGCCTCGCCGGGAGCCGGCGGCACCCGGTGCTGCAAAGCGACGACGCTGGTGGCCGTGGCCGCCACGTCGTTCGTCTGCTGCTTCATCCTCGTCGTCGCCTTCCTCTTCGTGCGCTTCCTCCTGCTCCGCCAGCGCTGGCGCCACCGCGCGAGAGGGCTCCAGCAGGAGCAGCATCATCGGTCCAAGCACGGCCTCGACGCCGCGGCCATCGCCATGCTCCCGTGCTTCCCATACCGGCGGCATGCCGACACCGCCGCCGACGCCGAGGGCTCGACCTCAGTGCCTGCCGCCGCCGCTGAGTGCGCGGTCTGCCTCGGCGTCCTGGACGAGGGGCAGATGGTGAGGCAGCTCCCCGGCTGCAAGCACGTGTTCCACCAGGAGTGCATCGACGTGTGGCTCGCGTCGCGCGCGTCGTGCCCGGTCTGCCGCGGCAAGGCCGAGCCGCCGCCGCTGGCGCGGGCCGAGGACAGGGCCGCCGCCGCAGCTTCCACGCCGGCGCGCGTCGCGGCGGTCGAGATGTTCGGCGACGAGGAGCTCGCCTCGTCGTCAACGCCGCGAGAGGCTGAGAGGGCACCGTGGACGACGCGGCCGGAGGCCGGTGGCGGCTTGGCTTGACTCGACGGCGTCTCGCCAACGCCAACTTGTGTACAACAATGGCCAATCGTAGAAGCTTTGATGTGTTTGTCAAGAATCTAAGATAGCAACATCTGCAGGTCGTCGCTCTGGAATAATTTTGCATATTTTGACAATTCTCTCCTGTCTATATTACGTGTCCATCTAAAATTCTGTATTACTACTTGTGAACAACGAGTGGATTAAATCTGGTACTTCTCGATTGCTATGACCGTTTAGAATTTCGTAAGATCTCGGTAGTAGACGAATTACTGAGAAAAATACACAAATCTTGATCGGGCGTGTTTCTTGTCCTGTCTGCCTGTCACTACACTCTCTCTCTCACATGAACACGTACGCACAAAGGAATTTTTAGGCGATTATGGTTTACGCCACTACTCTCTCTCTCTCTCTCTCTCTCTCTCTCTCAAAAGTACGCAACTCTATAGTGATATTAAAAATAAAATAATTTAAATTTTTAATCAAATTTATATAAAAAACTATATTTTTTTAAGATCCGGAATCTGTGCTTCTCATTCTTCACCGGTGCACCGTATTCGTAGTAGCATAGTCTACGAGAAAATTATGGTTTGTGCATATATATAACAAAGGTGGGAACAAAATAAGGCTAAAAAATAATAGTTACCAATTATTCTTGGCACCAAATATATTTGGTAAAATTCCTATTGAATTTGAATGCAATGGCTTCAAACGAACGTCAGATCCTCAGTCCCTCTCCTCTCCTATCACAGCTTGGACCTAATAATCTTTTTTTAGCGGAAATAATCTTTTTTAGCAAAGAAATACTAGTCTTTAAAACGTGGCTAGTCTCTACCCCCTCCTTCTCCAGCTACCGGCCCAACCGCTCTCCCCACGGGCTCGGCTCGCAGCCCCTCTTGAAATGGCCAGCCGACGCCTCTCTCTTCCCTTTCAAAACTTCTTCCTCTTTTAATGGGCCAAGTCAGTGTGCGCGCAAATTTTTCAAAAAAAAATCTATATTACATTCCTCAACTTTCGCGAAAGTCCGCTTCTTCTTCATAAACTCCAAACCCGGGCAAAACATCTCCCTCAACTTCTAAAACAGTTTATTTTATCTTTCTCGCCCTGTTATATCTTTAAAAAATCATAGTAAATCATAGCAAAATCATAAAATGAAAAAAATCAGTTTTTTTGGACTCTACATAAAGTTTTTGTAAATATATCATATGATATTCTTTAGTATAGAGTTTTTGTTGTAGCTTTAGATCTATTCTTTTCTATAATTAATTAGAATAATTTATAACTACAGTTTCTATGATCCAACTGTAATGAAATTTTTATGATGGGCTAATTGTTGTATGATTGAACTATATTAAAAATTTCATACTAATTGGATCATGTATATCTTAGTTATAGATTTATTTATATTTAAAAATCATAAATCTAAATAAAATCTACAACTAAGTTATACTTGATCCAATAAGTATAAAATTTTTACTATAGTTTAAGCATAGAATAATTAGTCCACCATAGAAATTTCAACACAACTGGACCATAAAACATACAGTTACAATTCCATTTAATTACAAAAAAGCATAGATCTCAAACTATAACAAAAACTATGTACTAAAGCATACTATATTATATGTTCAATGTCTAAATCTACTAATGTGGAGTTCAACAAAATAGATTTTCTATTTTATGAATTTTTTGTGATTTAATATGTTTTTTAAATTTCACAAAAAATATAAAAAAGAAAAGGACAAAACCGTCTTCAAAACCACTTGTAACAGGACTAGGAGGTAAGATGAATGATTTTAAAAGTTGAAAGAGGTGTTTTGTTTGGTTTTGGAGTTTATGGAGGAAAAATAGATTTTCATAAAAGTTGAGGGAGGTAATGTGCACTTTACCTAGTAGCAGGAGACGAATAAGCCCACTTGGAAGGAGAAGGCCCATTAAAGGCCTAGCTATCTCTGCCTCTCCTCCATTCTTCCTATGCGAGCCTGCTAAAGGCCTAGCTATTTGTGCCTCTCCTCCATCCTCCTTGTGCCAGCCGCCATGCTCTCTCTCTCTAGGTTACCGCCGTCATCACCGTATGCAGCTATGCCAATCACCAGGTGCGGAGGTTTCGAGGCGTTCACCAATACCAACAATGGTGAGCACCACCACCACTAGATCAGCCACTGTTCCTCCCTTTCCGGTGCGATGAGCACCACCGCCAGCAGCATGCCACGATGAGGTTGATACTGATTAAGGGCCACGAGCGCCCGTAGATGTTCCTGCGCTACAACTATAATGGGACCTCCTCTTCTCCTGCGCCAAGGACCACACCCCCACGGTCTGGTACATTGACAACAACAACCGCCTTAGCACCTGTCGGGGCCACAAAGGCGTTGTTTGGACCTGCGGCGTCTCCTGTGACTCGGTGCGCCTTATCACCGCATCCGCTGACTAGACCACTAAGCTCTGGGAGGTCAACATGGGGGAGGAGCTCTTCGGATTCTACTTTGATGCTCCCACCAGGTCCGTCAAATTTGCCATCGCGGATGCGCTTGTCGTCATCACCACCGACAACTTCACGGGCCATGTCCCTACCGTCCAGGTCAAGCATATCACCGAGGACATCGACAACCGTTAGTGCTTTGCCTTCCCAATGGTTCATTTATGCTTCCTTTGTTGTTTTGTTGCGTCATGGTGGAGCCATGAGAGAGGAGAAGAGGGGTGCAACTAGGAGAGATCCTCGTCGTGGTGGCGTCGTGGTGGATCCCTGACATGATGGCATCGTGGTGGATCCCCGTTGAATGCGCCGGCAGGGCGCCCGAGGGCTGCTAGGAGGGATGTCGTCGACTCGAGCTCGCTAGGCCGCCGTGCCGTCTGGTCATCAGGTTATTGCGCCACGCCGTAGCCAGGCCGCCGCGCCCACTGTTGTTGAGGGAGAGGGAGGTGCCGACGAGAAGGAAAGGGGAGGGGGCGCTTGGGTGCAAAGGGGCCGTCAACGGGAGGGAGAGGAGAGTATGTGCTCGGGTGTGGAAGGGGCACCATCAAGCGGGAGATCGATGTGAGAGAAGGGCGAAGGGGAGGAGGCACCGCTCGGTGTCCTAGAAGAGGGAGAGGATGTGAAATGACTGTAATTCTAATTTCATATATTTATACGGTAGATGGTTACTAGGCCTCGCACGGGCTAGTTGGGCCTCATTCTTTTGTGAGGCGAGCCTTGTAAAAGACCGTCTCAGTTAATGTATTAATCAAGGCGGTTGTGTTATAAAAACCGCCTTGGTTAATAAGCATTATCTGAGGCGGTTTCGTTATGCTGTCCGTCGGTTAATAACTTTTGCGAGGTGGTTATTTTTAACTATCTCGATTAATAAAAAATGACTGTCTTCGTTAATTCAGATATTAATCGAGGTGGTTAAAAAATGTTTTGCGGTATATATATTAGGTAGTAGCGTGATCCGATGATGTATAGGGGGTGATCATTTCTAGCGACTTGTTCATGCATAGCACCAGGTCTTCGCTTCGTCGTAGTATATCTATGCGATTGTTTGTTGCGCCGAAACATCATGCATAAAAGCAAATGGATGCCGCTGGATGATGATAAAACCCAAGAGTAAAGTGGCAGTCCGCCGACCGGCGACCGCGCGCGTTTACCTGCTTTGTTACCGCGGGCGGGCGGGACACGAACCATTGTGCAGAAAGCAGAGTCCAAAACCCACTGCCGCGCCGTTGCCGAGTTCGGAGTCTGGGACAACCCACGCGCCCCGCAAAAAGCAGCAGCCATGGACCATGGTGGTGATTTTGGATTCTCAATCCGGCCGCTGCACCGACTTGTGTGCGCCTTCGCGAATCCGGATTCGGAGCACGAGGCTACATTGCACCAATATGAGATACGGTTTATTATCCAAAATACAGAATTAGCCGATACGAAAAAACTAAAAAACTGAAGCTTAATGGTATGTAGGTCAGCAAACAAGTACTCCATTAGACACAAATCACCTCTGACAAACCCTTTATTTATGTGCTGAGCTTGCTATCTTCTTCGATTTTCCTTGACAGATTGGATATATACTAATACTATGTGTGGAACTCGGGAGTATCAGAGGTGTATCGACGAGTATCGTGATTATATTTTCGGCTCGATTTTCTGAAACTTTTCTGATATACGGTATCCGCGTCGGACTATCGGATCGTATCCCGATACGGCGATACCGGTACGGCAGTTGCCTAAAGTACCGGGGTATCCTAGTCGATAACTACCCGTGCCAGCATGTGCTTACCACTCATTCAATTCGGTTCGTTGTTGCTAGTGAAAGTCCACGCCGCCTCTCCGTCTCCGTCCATCCGCGCTCAATGCCGGCGGCCACCGGATGCGACATCGTCGGCGCGGGAACGGCCACCTTCGCCGTCGTCTGCGAGTACGACGATCGCTTCGGCGTGGTCCTCGAGCTCGTCGCGTTCTCCGCCTTCGTCCTCCTCCTGCGGTACGCTGCGGCCCTCTACGCCAACCACCGGATCGCCACACTGAGCGCCCACGACGACCTCCCGCCGCCGCCGGCAGCACGGAGCGACGGCGCCTCGTCGTCAGGCCTCGACGACGCCGCCATCGCGCGGCTGCCCTGCTTCGTCGTCGTCGTGAGCCGCGGGGCCGGGGCGGCTGCCGCCGCGACCGCGACGGAGTGCGCGGTGTGCCTGGGCGCCGTCGAGGAAGGCGAGACGGCGCGGTCGCTCCCCGGCTGCGCGCACGCGTTCCACGCGCGCTGCGTCGACGCGTGGCTGCGCCTGCGACCGACGTGCCCCGTGTGCCGGGCGACGTGCCGCTGATCAGACACCGGAGGCACTTGCACGCCGCGCCGCGACCGCTGGTGCTCAAGATTCGTCCATGTCGATTCAAGTAGCCGTCCTTCGGTTCGAACGCGAGTACACACTGTGATTAAGTGATTTTTCTCTACACAGTATATATCTTGTCACGCAAAATGATATTGACGATTCTGTTTGTTTGTTTTTTCACAAAGAACTCATATTAAGTACAGTACAGCGTTGTGGAGGAGCATAAAAAGAAGTAAATTTCACCCATCGCACAACAACTTAGGCCTTGTTTAGTTCCCAAAAATTTTGCAAAATTTTTCAGATTTCCCGTCACATCTAATCTTTAGACGTATGCATGAAGTATTAAATATAGACAAAAATAAAAACTAATTGCACAGTTTAGTCGGAATTGACGAGACGAATCTTTTGAGCCTAGTTAGTCCATGATTGAACAATATTTGTCAAATACAAACGAAATTGCTACAGTGCTCATTTTGCCAAAAATTTTGGAACTAAACCCTAAAAATTTTGCAAAATTTTTCAGATTTCCCGTCACATCGAATTTTTAGACGTATGCATGGAGTATTAAATATAGATAAAAATAAAAACTAATTGCACAGTTTGGTCGAAATTGACGAGACGAATCTTTTGAGTCTAGTTAGTCCATAATTAGACAATATTTGTCAAATACAAACGAAAGTGCTACTATTCCTATTTTGCAAAATTTTTTAGAACTAAACAAGACCTTATTATCACTTTAATCTATAGAATACGCAAAAATCAACGCACAAATAAATGCATCAACTTGTCTTGTATGCTCATACCAGGGTCGTTAGAACCCACTCGGTTCTGCTCACACCACTGAAATTCGAGCATCCATCGCTCCTCTAGTAGCTAACACGTAGTTTTGTTCATTTTGCAATAAAGATCGCAAAATTCTTAGAATCAACCCGTAGTCTAATTAACTCCTCTATTGAGTTGAGAATAGTAAACATGTTTTAAAGTTTTCCAATTAAATCCCTTATTTTAATTTTTATTTTAATATGAAGAAGAAAAAAATTCTAAAACTAAGTCGTTGTTTCAAGAAGCCCACGTAGTTTTTTCATGAATCCCTTACTCCCACCCCGCACCCGTAGGGCCACAACCCTCTCAGACCTCGTGCTTCATATCATCATTGGTAATGATATGTTACGAGCGTCCGTCCTGTGACTTTCGTTCGGACGATTCTCATCCACTTATTTATAGACCCAGCCGCTCATCCTCATCCACTCATTCACGAACCCAACCCACATCGCATGTCCACTCTACGACTCCACTCCCCTGCGCGACCCATGCCGCCTCCGCTCGCATGCCCTCCATCTCCACCGCGCACTTAGCCACTCCACGGCCATCTCTGCCTGCGCCGCATGCGCACCTCCCCTGGTCGGCGATGGTGTCGGCTGCCCGCACCATCCCCGACATTCTCCTCCTCCACCGTGGCATCGTCCTCAACCACCTCGCCGGCTCCTTCCCCCATACTAGTGCCTGCACTTACCTCGGCTGTCCTCTCTCTTTTCGCCGCGGCCTCCATGCATCCGGAGATGGAGGGCAACGACGGTGGCTTCCCCACTTTCCCACAAGGTAGGTGAGGTCCTCGCCTAAATCTCAGTCTTCTTCTTCTTCTTCTTCTTCTTCTTCTTCTTCTTCCTCCTCCTCCTCCTCCTCATCCTCCTCCCTCTAGACCGAGCTTGGCCTTATCCTCGTTCTCCTTCTCCACTCTCTGGGTCTGGATCTAACGTATGCGGCGGTGACTAGGGTTTCGGCGAGCCCTTGGAAGTCACATCTCGTCGTTGTTGGAATTGTTCTTTTTCAATGTTGCAACGGATGATTTGGAAATATTGTAATAATATTTTTTTTGGATTGTTGCAGCAGACATTTTTGTGATGTTGCAGTAGTAGTGTTTGAGATGTTGCAATAGCTCTTTTTCATTGTTGCTGCAGATCCCCCCTGATGTTGTAATGAATGTGTTAAAATGTTGTAGTAGATATTTTTTATGTTGTAATTCATATTTTTATTTTGTTTCATTATATGTTCTTTCTATGTTGCAATAGATTTTTTTTGTTTGTTGCAGGAGTTTTTTTCGTTTGTTGCATCAGATGTTCTTTCATTGTTTCAATAGCTTGTTTTTTTTGTTGTTGCAGCTGGTGCTGGGCGGGGTCTAGGGGTGAGCTGGCGATGGGTGGATCGGAGGTGTTGGGGGGCGGCGAGGTTGGTGGAGGGCAGATCCCGTGCACGTGGGAGGCAGGGTGAGTTGTTGCACGGGGAGTGGAGGAAAGGGACACGGGGACGGACGGGATCGGCGAGGTTGGGGGCAAGTAGATCCCGTGCACGTGGGAGGCGGGGCGAGTCTTGCACGATGAGTGGAGGAAAGAGGCGTGGGGACAGATAGGATCGGCTTAGTATATCTTTTTTTCTTTTTTTTCTTTTCCATATGGGGGGCGAGCGGGGGGAAGGCCCGGCGTCCGGACGCACTCACGCGCCGGACGTCCGGGCGCTAGCAAGACCGTATCATCATCCCTCTCTCCTTTCCCTCCTATCATGGCCGCCCCCTTCTCCGCCCCTCTCTGCCCTCTCCTCCCGCATAACCTCCACCACACTATTAGCACTTGAGCATGGAAAGTCGTAGGGCCTCTGCAACACATGGAGCGTGTAGATCTACAAGATCGATGGTGCGTGGATCGGGTGGATCTTTCTAGTCCCCATGACAGCCATGATCAGCGGAGGTGGAAGCTCTAGCCCCACCCTATTCTCGAGGGAAGAATAACTTAAATAAAATCTTTTTTAATTTATTTCACTTAAATAACTAAAAAGTTATGATGCTACAATACAGAAGGGGGCAAGAATCAGAATCACACAAAACCAGCTTTCTGGCGTTTCTCCTTGCTAGACATAAAAATGAGAAACGTTTCTAGTGACTCTCGGTTGAAATGTTTCTCACCTGACCCGTTTGGCAGTAATTTTACTAATCCTTGTAAGAATTAGAAACATTTCTGGTTGCCAAACAAGGTCGTGGTCCGCAAATGTACCATGAGTTGTGAGTGGAACGTCCTGGGGCAGTTATTATTGTTGGTTGTGAATGTTGGTGCTGATGAGTCACAGTTTGTGTGGCAAGTTCGGCAACAATGACACCATATTTTATGTTACATTTTGTGCATTGTGCATAATTTATTGTTTATTCAGTTCTAAATTCTCTAGATATTATATGCAACAAACTTACCCAGCCCAGCAAGCACAACTCTTGAAGCGGGCCAGGATGCGCCCATGACCGGAAGGCCCAGAGCCTTAAAATTAAGAAGCCCAATGAATCTACTAGCCCTTCGGGGACTTGGACATCTAGCTGAGCTGCTTTTAGCCTTGCCGCCCGTGCAGTAGACGAGAGGACCGTCAAATGGCACCAATGTCGTGCGGTTTCTGATTGCGACATGATCCAACACCAAAGACGAGAGGAAAGCTCGCTGCCCGCCCGCCGCACTCCAACTCCAACCATCCTCACTGAGTCAGAGTCACTGCTCGTAGTGGGCTAGTGGCCGTTTCAGTCTCAGAAACTGGGGGCCGTGCCACCACAAAACCCATTGTTTTTCAACTACCATGGCAAAAGAAACAAGTGCCTTCGATTCTGAACGTGAAGGAAAAAGCAGGAAACATTCGGGGATCTCTACCTCACCCTTTTTTTCACGTCAGTCAAATCACTGTCATACCAGGTACAGCCTTAGTTTTGCTTGTGGTCTGCATTAGCCGAACGGGAATTCTGGTCTCGAGCTTTCTACCTGCGGCCGGGCTGAGACCAGAATCTGAATCCAGTGCTGCCGTAGCAAGCATCTGAATCTCGAAAACCAGCGTCGTCCAGCGAAAGAAAAGAATACTCGGAACCCTTTTCCTGTCTCCCGGCTGCGGCTTGTGCCCAAAGCCAAACTAATTCTCTCAAGAGTCAAGATCAAACAGCAAATTACAGGGGAAAAAAAACGCATATGAGGAGTGAGTAGAAGAGCACACCTATGACAGCGTACTTTTTCTATCAGCAAGTAATGGTTTTTTCTCATAATAAATTAATAAATAACACTTTCAACTATGATTTTTTAGATCAACATATCACATGGATTTTCTCATCATTATGCTCCGCCTGTCACTGCCACAATAATCACCGGAAGAAGCAGAAGCAGCAGCAGCAGCGGGCCTTTCATGCAGACGGTTTGAAGGTGGCCGGTCAGTCGGCTGTACCGATGGATCTGCACTGTTGGCTCCGCACCGTCAGAGTCACTTCACAAAGTCACGGATAGCTACGTGCCGTATATATGGTGTGCTATTGGTGGTTTTTTGCCCTTTGGCTTTTTGCACGCACCAGTGCTGCACGGACCTACGCAAATAGTCGCTATCTGGTATGCAGTGCAATGCGGCAGCAGCACACGACAAGCATGACTGTTGGTAGGGTAGTAAAGCAGATTCCATGTCATGATTCATCGTTCGTTTCTTTAGGTCCTGTTTAGATCCCCACCCAAAAATTTTTCGTCCATCCCATCGAATATTTGGACACATGCATGGAACATTAAATGTACATAAAAAAATAAACTAATTACACAGTTTGATTGAAAAACATGAGACGAATCTTTTAAGCCTAGTTACTCCATGATTAGCCTTAAGTGCTACAGTAACTCACATGTGCTAATGATAGATTAATTATGCTTAATAGATTGGTCTTGTAGTTTCCTGCTGAGCTATGTAATTTTTTTTTATTAGTTTCTAAAAACACCTCCCGACATCCTTCCTGTTGTAAAACATACGGACTTGATCCTAGAAGGAAAGGAGAAGGAGGAATCCTAATCCTAGTCCGTTTGTATGTGGGCTCTTACCAAAACTCTTAGGCCTTGGCAGGACTATATATATGTGGGAGCTCTATGTTGTAATCACCTATATTCAGAGGAATAAAGAATAGTCTCCCTATCTTGTGTCTATTTGTTCTCTACTTTCATCTACTATGTTGATCATGAGAGACGGAGAGGGAAAGGTCCTAACCGCTGGCAACACTCTACAAACAAATACAATGGCCTGAAGCTTTGTATTAAATGTCATAGAAGACATGATGGTAAATAAATATTTTGTTGGTGAATTTTTTTGAAGCAATTTCTCTTGTATATAGAATATCCAAGAGCAATATAATACATGAAGTATTTTAATTTATCATCAAAAATTACTCAAATAGAAGTTGAGTTAGAATTTTTAGACAGCTCTATGAACCAGGATATATGACTTGCATATGTTGCACTCCTAGAAGGATCATTATTACATATCACTACTATTATAAAATAAAGCATGCATGAAGCTGCTAAATGTCAAGCATAGAAGCTAAGACATGCAAGAATGAATAATGAATTTTTAAGTTTCTCTAGGAGAAGAACTTAAATTATGTGCCTATATATTTGTTTTTCTTTGAAATTACTATCCTGAAGTATTAGTGGTGGCAGTGCTTTAAGTTTTAATTTCCGTTGAATTAAGTGGATTATATAAACTCGTAGAAGAGTTAATGGTTATTTTATTAGCTTGAAGACTAATATCAAGCATTTAATGTTCTTAGTTGCAATTCTTACTTGCAGTAATATGTGTCAATCTTACATGGAATGAATTAGAGTTATATGTTTCACATATAAACAATTGCTTATTTTGCCTATGTAAATAAGTTTTACATTATTTTTATCCACAAAGAAGCCTTATTAACCATGAAGGTTATCGTTCTTTGTGCAATACTACCATATAGGTAGAAGGGAGATTGAATTTCCTAGAAGCACATGAATGATTGGACTATACTGGCTTATGAACTGATCTCACAAGGATCAATTTAGCCAAGAAATTGTATAATCCATAAACTAAGTATTCAATACTTCAGCTCAGAAAACTAGAAGTTTATGTCCTACCCCAAATATGTTGCTATACATTGAATAGTACACGTGACATGTGTATTTCATGTCACAACTATTGAATACTAGAAGTATGATTAAATTCTATGGAACATTTGAAATGATTAATCATAGATGATGCATGAAGCATATTACTACTTGAAGTAATTATGGCATAAAAAAGGGGAGGAATTTCAAGTAAAGACATAAGAAAATGTGGATAATATATATTTAGTAGGCATAGCCTTCCTAAATCTATCTTTAAGTGCATGTATAAGGACTTGAAGTTCTAGTCGTGACTTTTCCGGCTATGTTAGTTTTCTCTACATTGCACTAATTGCATATAAGCATGTGGCTTTGTATTTTGTTGTTATCTATTATGTTGGATTGAATACCAACATTCCACGTTACACTTGAATGTGTATTAGAAGTGCAAGTATCTCCACTCCTGCATGGATATTAGCATAGAAGAAGCTAAATTTGTAGCTAGTAGCTACCTTGCACTCTTCCCATAATTAGATTGGCTAGCTATTACGCTATGTCTATATAGTTCCCGTTGAACTAAGAAATATTTTTCTTTTCATGTGTTGCATACATAAGCAATATTTTGGTTTATGGACAAGCAACTTAAGATCAGGGGGAGTGAGTTAATCTGAAATTAGCTAAATGGAGAAGTAATCCAATTTGAAGGGATGAATTATTGTGGAATTAAGATGGTGGATAACACACTTAAACGATTTGGGATTTATTAAGAAAAGATATTTGAGGATATTGCATTAATGGCAATTAGAAAATTCTTGAAGAAATTCCATGTAAATTCGAATGTTGCGTACATTTGAAATGTATGGTCCATTTTTTTTATGTATGAGTACTTGGATCAATTTTTTTAGGCTAAAGAATAAAGAAGCTAGATAATAAAATAGTTTTATAAACTATGATATGTGCAAATCAGGGGAGAACATCCTTGATTTCGTAGGAATGCTGAACATTCTTAAGTGCACTTTATGAATTCTAGCTCACTGCATATAATATATAATAACCCCCATATTTAAATATGTGCGTGAATATTTCATATAAAATTTTATCATAGCATATATGAATGGTCCTCCACTTGTAGTTGGAGATACATGAATTTGAATTATTTTAAGCCCATCATTGGGGATTTCTTTTGAAGTATGCTATTAAAGATCTAATATTGGCATTAGGGGGAGAGAAAGCCTATATTGAATGCCAAATATTATTTTCATGGAAGGAAAATGATCTTAAGAGAAAATATTCCTTAAAGCTTGAAGCGGGAATAGTATCACGCACTAAATCAAACAATAGTTTGACTAATGCTCTTGTGAAGCATGAAGCAGAGCATATGCCAGATATTTTTGATAATGAGAGGAGTAATTTGAAGTTATAAACAAGAAGTTGTGTTTACTAGTAGTAAATTAAATGTGTATACTATGAAGCTAAAATCTACGGGGACGCCTGTGGATTCTAGTTTAGTGTATACTTGTTAAATGAATTAAAAATAAACTCCTCCATTCTTATGAAGAGAACACCTCATGAAGAAGGTTAGGCACCTCATGAAGAGGATCATCATGAAGATGAAATCCAACACATTAAGCGCGCGCACCATAGTGTTGGGTATGCAGAACAATAAATTATCTCTTGTTTAGAAAATGACAAGGAGATACGATAATCTCACATTGTGAGAGTATTGGGAGAAAATAATAGTTGTCGACAACACTACCTCTATAATTGCAAATGTTTCTCTTATGAGAACCCGGATCCGGAAAACAAAGTCCATGGCAAAGTCGCTTGAAGCGATTATATCGGGTCAATGAAGAAAGCAATTGAGGTAGAATCTCCTACTAAGAAGAAATAAATGTTCTGCAATATCTCTGGCAAAAGAAATAAATAAATATGAAATATGCAGTTAGTAAAGTGGATCCTGAAAATCCATATAGTTTCTGAAGAACAGAAATCGCAACATATGGAAATTAAATCTCATACTAAGTATTAAAAAGTCTAAGGTGGAATAATATATTCCTCAATGAATATTGAAGTCTCAAGAAGGGCATGTCCTAGAAGGAATAGTCATTGAATGACTTTATAGTGAATAACACTATCTCATTGTGTATATCACATATCATGTAGTAGAGAATATTTCTCATAGAAGAGAAATATTATTCAATAAAATTGAGAACATCCTTAAAGGATTTAATCCATGAAGGATTTTCCAGTTGATTCTTGAAAAACACCATTAGTCCCTGAAGTGAATGTAGACCCGAGAAAAAATAAATTGAGGAATTCTAAATACCATGAAGGTATCATTGAAACACTCAGAAAGTGTATATTGTGATTTTCGTACCATAGAAGGTATAAAAATAATGGTGATTTTGGTAATTGAATTATCCCCTAAATATCAAATGTAAGACTAGATTTATTGGTTAGTGGTATAATCAAAATCCTGAAGATTTATAGAATATATAATTTAAAATCTACTAAACAAGAATTATAAGTTTGGTGCACTATCTAGAAGATATTGAGTATTGTAATTATTTACCCCATAATCCTCTGAAAGGATTCATTACCCTGAAGATAATTTTTTATTTGTTTTGCACAACTAATAAGTGGTCGTTTTTACGTGAAGCATATTGCTCTTGTTTATACCCATATAATTCATAGAAGAATTATAAGCCAACTTTTGGAAGATATAGTATTGTGGTACTGCATACCATTAATTAAGTACACATTTGTGAACAGTGTGATTTTGAACAATAAAGTTCCAAGTTTGGCATTATGAGGGGGAGCATATTTTCATTGTATCTACCTTGAAGGTAAAACCACTAGAATTACAAAGATCTAGTAGATCATATTTGCTAAAACATTGAAGTTTATGCATAGATCATGGAGATAAATATCTATTCATGAAGAATATGGTATCGTGAAGAATATATAACCACGAAGGTTAAATGTTGTACTCTTTTTTCCTATGTGAGTTTTTACTTGAAGGTTTCTCACACAAGGTTTTTAATGAGACAACATGTGCAATACAATTAACGAATGCGATGTACTCTTTTCTCCAAGAACCGTTTTTTCCCATTGGGTTTTCGGATGGAGTTTTTAATGAGGCATGTGCATATCGTGGTAATCGCCCAAGGGGGAGTGTTGTAAAACATACGGACTTGATCCTAGAAGGAAAGGAGAAGGAGGAATCCTAATCCTAGTCCGTTTGTATGTGGGCTCTTACCAAAACTCTTAGGCCTTGGCAGGACTATATATATGTGGGAGCTCTATGTTGTAATCATCTATATTCAGAGGAATAAAGAATAGTCTCCCTATCTTGTGTCTATTTGTTCTCTACTTTCATCTACTATGTTGATCATGAGAGACGGAGAGGGAAAGGTCCTAACCGCTGGCAACATGTTTTATAACACTTCCGACACATCCGATGTGACACCCAAAAAATTTTCATCTCCAAACTAAACAGGCCCACGCCTGCATGATGAACAGTTAGAATTTACCCACAGTGAACGTAGTTTGTGCTTCTATTTTCTTTTCCAATAGTTTATTTCATGTTTCCTCGTACTAGTACTACAGTGCTAGCGTAGCATTGAATCACGCCTTGTTCACGTCTATCATATCAAATCTTTGGACACGCATAAAACATTAAATATAAACAAAAAATTTAATTATATAGCTTAGTTGAAAATTACGAGACGGATGTTTTAAGCCTAATTATTCTATAATTAGACAATATTTACCAAATAAAATGAAAATGTTATGATAGCTAAATAAAGAAATTGAAAACTAAACAAGGGCTCACTGATCGATCTTGGAGGACTTCTACAGTTCCATGCACTTTTGAAAAGCTTCCTCAGTGCCGACTTGTACTAGATTTCTTTTTCAGGTGAACTGCAGCAGAATCTCCCCGTCCGGTGACAAACGATAAACAAGCCCTTTGCACTTTACCAATTCTGTGGGCTGAAACAAAGCGTAAATAGTATGCCTGACTGTGACTGGCTTTGTGCACCGGGAAACTTGAGACGGACGGCCGGTCCAGTTCCACCTGAACTGCCTAGTGCTGCAATGAATTTCCCCACCATAACACACACGCACATAATGCACCTAATCATGCATCACTCGTTTATAATACTCCCTCCGTCCACGAAAGAGTCAATTTCTAGAGTTGTCCTAAGTCAAACTTTTTAAACTTTGACCAAATTTATAGAAAAAAATGATAAGATTTATAGTATCAAATGAGTATTATTAAATTCATCATAGAATATATTTTCATATAATGTGCATTTTATATTATAGATGTTGTTACTCTTTTCATAAAGTTAGTCAAACTTTAAAAAGTTTGACTAGCACGGATCCTAAGAATTGATTCTTTCGTAGACGGAGGGAGTACCAACTAATCAGTCGTAGATTAATTACCGCTGTGACCACCACCACCACCATCTTATCGTGATCGTTAGCCAAAACACCGTGATCAAATCTCACTCACATGCTGAGCACGAGCGGTCACGAGTGCATGCACGCCGCGGTGTCCAATTCCGACACGATGGAGAAGCGAATGAAAGCGCCAATCGAACCAGCTGCTCCAGGCAGCCTCCAGCTAGCAACACGCAAACTGCGTTTGGCTTCGAGTTGAGTTATTAAGCATGCGTGATGACGACGCACTACTGTCAAGAGTGTGAAGTCTCGTAGCGAACGGACGTCGCGTACGCACGCACGCACGCACGCAGACCAGATGTCGGGCGAACCGAAGGCACCCCCCGCCTGCCAAGAAATGGGGGGGAGCTCGATGATTGCCACAACGCCCCACGACAAACACTCGCTCGTACGCACGCACGCACAGTGAATTAAAAAGTCTCAGGTGATTGTTACAGTACACACAAATGGAATGACAAAACAGGCGACGTAGTTTGAGTGGTAGACTGGTAGGTATGTGTAGTGCGAACAAGGGAAAGGGATCGGTGTGTGAACTGTGAAGAGAGAAAAATAAAAGAAATGACCGGTGGCACGTGTAATCACACCACACAACATTAGGCGAAAACTTGTACATAGCCAGCCCGTCAAGCACCGAGAGGAAACTTCGCTTCACGACCGGTTCAGTAATAAGTTCACACGATTGCGTTGCGATCGCAACGCACTTCAGCGGCAGTTCCGTCGCTGTAGAGGAGGAGAGGCCGGGTGAGCCTGGCCCGGTGAGGCTCCCTTTTGTCGCGCTCGCTTTCCTCTGCCGCGGTCGGCTCGGTGTCCCGTCGTCGGACTCGTCTCGTTCGGTGCGGTCCAAAACTAAACAAACACGGGGACCGTGGCCCCGGCCCTCAAATATCTCGCCGCACGCAGCTGACGTCCGATGGCACGCCGTGGCGCTGCCCCGTAGCAAACCCACCAGGGTTGAAGAAACAGAGCGGACCCCGCCCGCGCCCGGTCTTTCGCCCAGCGGCCCACGCGCGCGCGTGTCGTTGAAGCCTCGGTCGCCCAGTCGCCCGCCCGCGGCTTTATAAATTGCCGCGGCGCCCCTTTGCCCCAGCAGCAAGCGCAAAGAGCTCACTAAACAAAAGCAGAGGGAGGGAGGGCCAGGCCACCGCCACCGCCAAGCGAGAGGAAACACCACCCCACCCCCGCCGCGCGCGTGGACCCTACTCCGCCGCCCACGGATTCATCCTCCGCCCGAGTCGCGTGTGAGCGGCGTCGAATCCGACCAGGCTGCCGCTTCCGGCAAAGCATCCAGGAGCAGCAGCAGCTACCAGCTAGCTCTCGCAATGAGCATGGGCACGCCCACCTCGTGGCTGTTCGCGTCGGACAACTCGCGGTACAGCACCCGGGCGCGGCTGCTCTTCATGGGCCTCTCCTTCGCCATCGGCATCCTCACGTTCCTCCTCTACCTCGCCATCTGGTACCTCTGCAGCCGCCGCCGCCAACTCCGCCGCCGTCAGCGCGGCGAGCTCTTCGCGCCCGGGGTGGGCGACACGGACGGCGACCACGGCATGAGCGCGGACGCGATCGCCGCGCTGCCGACGTTCGTGCACGGGGCGGAGGCGCCGGCGCTCGACTGCCCGGTATGCCTCGGCCAGGTGGAGGCCGGGGAGAAGGTGCGGCGGCTGCCCAAGTGCGCGCACTCCTTCCACGCCGACTGCGTCGACGCCTGGCTCCGCGCCCACTCCACCTGCCCCATGTGCCGCGCCGCCGTCGGCACCGCAGCCGCCGCCACCGCCACCAAGCAGCAGGCCGAGGTGGCGGCCGTCGTCGTCGTCGTCCCCGTCTCGTCCCCGCCGGCGGAGGCGTTGCCACCTGTGTAGTGTGGCGTACGTCTGTCGTGTGGATCGATGCGAGGAGATGGAGGACCACCGCGCGCCGCCTGGGCCGGCTGGGAATGCTTGAAGCTGACTGATCGCACGCATGATTGGAGAACAGCAACGGCGAGTTGCTACAACAGTGATAGACACAGCACAGCAGTGCTATCTTTAGCTTAGCTAGAGTGGTGACGTACTAGGATCGTATCACCATCGTACGTATCTGGCTGCGTGTTCACATATAGAGGCTTATTATTATATTAGTTAATTAATTAATTGATTAATTAAACAACCGTGGAGATTTGTTGGTTCGCGATGCGTACTTGTACTACAGTAGTACAGCGATATTTGAGTGTGACGTCAAGACTGTGTGTTGCTACATGCTGCTGTTCCGGCGAGCTGATGAGCTGGGCTGAGCTGTTTGGACGTTTTGATGGAAGGAAACGTGAGCTTGCAAGCGAGAGCTGTCAGCTGTGCTACACTGGGGGCACCCGGGCGGGTGGCGTGCGTGCCACAGCGTCCGGCCTGCCGCGGCCCCAGCAGCTCCTCTCATTCCGTTTGTCCCGTTCCGGCTGCTTTCGCGGCCAGCAGCAAGCGGTTCCGTTGCACGGTTCGGGACGGGCGGGTGCGCGTACGTCCTGTTCCGCCGCCGCCGCCTTCTCGTCTCCGCGCGGCACTCTTTGGATGCCATGCCATGCGCTGACCGCTGCTAGCTGCTGATGCACCAGCCACAGCGGACCGGCTGCAAACGGACGACGTACGCCGCCTCGCCCGGCGCTCCGACGTCCGTCCGTTTTTGCCATTCCATTCCGTCCGTGTATTGTGTGCACCGGCACCGGCACCGGGTGCGATGCAAACCGCGTGGCCGGTCCCGTCCGGGGCCCTTGGACTTGACTTGGAGTGCCGGCTCTTCGTCCCCGATTGGCCGATTCCATCCTTCCTTTCTTCGCGCGCACCGGGGCCGAGAGGCAAAATGGAACCGGCCGGGCGGGCATACGACTTTACTTTGTTCTCCTCCCCCGGCACTTCCCTTCCCCAGGGCGGCCCCAGCCCTTGTGCGTGCCGCTGTCGTCGGAACCATTATTATTCGTTTCTTGCGCGCTCGGCTCGGCCTCGCGTGAAATCTGCCGATGCAGTGTGCGAAAATGGGAGAGGAATCATTATCACATACGGGCAGGCAGCAGGAGTCGCGCGCGTGGTGACCGCCCTCCCGTTTTCCATCTCTCGCAAAAGCGACGACGGTCGATGAATGGAGAATGGACTGACCCGACGCTTTCTCGTGCGCGCTCCTTGGGGCTCTGGTGTTTCGTTCTGTAAAATGCCGCCGCCCGGGGCTTTTGGCATCTCCGGCCAGCTAGCAGCTACGTGTAACGTGATCGCGTGCTAGCTGCTTCTCGCTGTGGGCGCAAGGAAGCTGTGTGCCTATTTAATTATGACCCAATTGTTATCTCGGAGCGACGCAGTTGAGTTGACACGTCCCCATCAACTGGCTGGATGCATACACGATCACACGATCGGAGGCGGTAGCCGGTAGCTGGGTACGTATTGAACAGAGCTGCACGCGACTCAACCTGTACGTATACGTGCAATGAGACCGGCCAGCCCATCGTCCTTTTCTGTGCCAGCCATGTGAACATATATATATATCCCGATCGAAGCTTGCACACGGGGCCGTCTGCATCTGCGTTTGCGATCGCGAACCGGCCGGGGCATCGGATCGCCGGACTCACTCGACCCGCGCGCTGGCTGGCCGGGTTCCTTTCCTTGATTCGCCACTCGGCAGGCAGGGACCAGGCAGGGGCCAGAGCGAGCATGCTGTTGCTTGCCGCGGCCGACCATTCCCAGCCTGTGGACTAAAATTGGTTGGATGGCACGAGGCCACCTATCAAACGTCAGACAACTGGAACCGATCGACTTGTGGTTGCATTTGCGACGAGACGCGACCTAGAACTAGGATACCTTGCGTGGAGAGAAAAAAATCGGCGACGATTATTACGAGCAGCCGTGGTCACCTGCTGCAGATTTACGGCATATGTCTATGCATGTATAAATTAACACATTTCATGTATATTAGACGTCTAAAATTGACGTTAATTTTATATGACACTCGAATTGTCTTGCGTTGCAATAGTGACAAAAATTAGGACAGGAGAGTTGCTGGAGAAGGGACTTCAAGGCTATTTGGAAATTTATAAACAGGACAGGGGTTGCAGGTCCGACGGTGGTGGCAGTACAAGGACATGGCTATGAGGTGGCGTTCCTTGTTCCCAGTTGGTCGGCTCGTGCGCGGCGTCTCTCTTACCTCTAGTGCCTATTAGTGGGCCGTCTAGATGGATTAGCCAACTCGTCTGTGGGAGTCGTCTTCCACCTTCGGTCCTTAGACACTTAGACTTCCCTATATCATGCATGAAGCTGTGCCTGAAAATTCTTAGGGGGGCTATGAGGTCCGGTAGTGGTAGGGGGGCTCGAGCCCCCTACCCTATGGCCCATTGCTGGATCCGCTTGTTATTCTTGTCATTGTATGGCTAATACAAGATGTTTGACGTGATCATATCTTCTTATTGATTTTGTACTTACCCTAAAACCGAGAGTGCAAAGATGTGCACGAACAACGTAAATGTCATATTTGCCCTTGTTGTCGTGCATAATGAAAATTTAAATATGATGAACAAAAAAGAGCAGATCTTCGTCGGAGGTAAAGGCCTAATCCATATACTCCCTCCATTCCACAAAGAATGTCGTTCACATTTCTCGAGAAGTCAAATATGTAAGAAAAATCAAACATTTTGGCGTCAATTTTATATGACACTCAAATGGCTCCACTACTACATTACTGGCTAGAGTTAGGGGAGGATGGTTGCCGGAAATGGGGGTTTATGGTTGTTGGAGCTATAAACGAGTCGAGGGTTGGTACGCATGGCAACCGCATGGTGGTGGCGGTTCGAGGGCAAAACTTTGACGTGGACAGAGCTAAGGTTGAAAACGGACGGAAACGAACGAAAAATCGCTCTATCGTTTTTATTTTCATATTTTTAGACAAAAACGGAAGCGGAAGCCGGACAACAGGGAGCGAAAACGGTAGCAGGATAAATGGTAATACGAAAACGGGTAAATACGATCGAAAAATAGACGGAAACAAGTGGTAAGCGAAAATTTAAACCGGAACATATAAGCCGCATATATATATATATATATATATATATATAAGGGCTAATATAGAGACCAAAATGCAATACCAAATATCAAATATGCACTGACCAGTGACTACTGACCACATTAATACAATACAACATATCCATAGTCCATAGATCATAATTTACACAAATATAAATTATCCATACATCGCATAAGAACATATCCATAGTCTATAGATCACAATTCACACAAATATAAATTATCCATACATCGCATAAGACAAGAGACATTTTAGGCTATATTGGGCTTAGGGACTATGTTGGGCTACTTTCGCATTTTTATGAAAAAGGGATATCCCGGTAAAAAACGGGATTCCGCAAATACGGACGGACAAACGCTCTAACGTTTTCGATCCCGCTCCCGTTTTAATCCGTCCTATTTTCGGCCCCGTTTCCATTTATCCCATAAAAAATGAAAATGAGCGGAAAAATACGGTATACGGTTGCGGACGGACCGAGATTTATCCGGTCTGTTTTCACCTTTAGAGAGAGCTGTCGGCCCTGGGCGGGGGTGGACAACGGATGGAAGGGTTGGGACGGGGCAACAAGCATGCTAGGGGCAATGATTTGCGTGGCAAGAGACAATGGCGAGCAGCTTGGCAACGAGAACATTATCAAAGCCGGAGAAGGCGAGGGGTAGACGGGGACAACAGTCTAGGTTTAGAAGAAACATTAGATATTGATTTAACGACTAATGTTTGACACTAAAAAAATCAAATAAGCAAACGGCAGTACCATAGCTATTCCCATAAATTTAGAGAAAAAAAAACAAAGTTTTTTTACATAGACACACGTCGTACGAACTCAATGGCGCTTTGCGTTGGTGTGTTCCTGGTTTGGTGTCTAGTGCACGCATGGGTCGATGGTGTAGGCAGAACAATAGGTTGGGGCACTTGCGCAGGGGTCCGCACCTATGACGGTCAGTTCAGCCTCTGTTTCTTTTTTTTTTTGACAAAAAAAAGAGAGAGAAAGAAATACCTCACATAACTAGCTTGTGCCCTTTCTGTTTGAGCGTTGAGGAGCACTGGATTGGGTTGGGTTGCAGCTAGCAGTTTCGTGCTGACGGAGGTGAGCAGAGAGTGGCAAGCTTTTGGGAACAAAAAAAACCTAGCGGAGCAAATTGAAGGGCGCGGTATGGCCGCTTCGTATGGGTCACGGATTCGTATCCTGTGATGCTGCCTAGGTTTGTTCCAGCAATCCAACAGTGTGGGCCTGTTTCTTCCGAAACTGAAACTTTATCATATATATTACTCAATCCATCCTAATTATAAGCAGGGGCGAAGCTACATGAAAATGAACCCTGGTGCACTGATTAAGTAACTTACACAACTTTATTAAAATATATGGTGAAAATAAGGTCATTCAATAGCAAAATATTTTTTACCATGGTGCCTGTGCACCAGGTAACCTCAACGTGGCTTCGCCTCTGATTATAAAACATTTAACTTTTTTAACACCAAGTTTGTCTATCTGTCTTATTCAAAAATTTATGTAAAATATCACTTCTTTTGTCGTGAGTTTGTTTATTAATAAAAGTTCTTAAAAAATAATTTAAATTTAACTATATTTAAATATATATTTTTTAATAAGACGAGTGATCAAATTTTGGATGGAAAAAATAAAATGTTTTATAATTTGGGATGGATGGAGGAGGGTGGGGGGTGGGGAGGGGAGAGTTTCCGTTCAGGCCAAAGAAAAGTTCCTCGGGTTTGTTTTTGTTTTTGTTGTCTGTTCTTCGTCCCGTATGGTACAGTATAGGTTCCTAACCGTGCAGCTGGGTGATCCTTGGTTATGCAAGTTGATGCCCTGATTAATATGCATGGAGATGATCGTGTAGCATATAGCATCTTGGAAAGCACAACTTTAGCCGAGCTTTTCTCCTTTTGTCACCGTGATGATGATAAACCGTAGGATTGCGTTCCTATATCCCCATCAAATGTTGTGATCGATCAGGTGATCGCGAGCTCGAGACGTGTAGATCAAACTTTGTCAATTTTAATTAGATCTGTAAAATTACATATAATATTTATATCTTCAAACGATTTATTTAATGATATTAGTTATGTATTATAAATGTTAATATTTTTGTATATATAATTGGTCAAAATTAAACAAAAATAACTCCTCAAGAAACGAGAATAACTTTTAATTTTGGACAGCGGAGCAGTGTTGTTGTGCTACTATTCCTGGTATACACCGCGCATACGCTGCAAAAAGTTGCTTGGTGGTTGTTTCGAGATTTTGGCAAATAGGAAACTCCCAGCAGCTTCCAATTGGGGAAAAAAAACACGAGGTAACCGAACACCCCTGTTTTTTAAGGAAAAAAAAACGGCTAAAAGCAAACAAGCTTTGGTGTAGAAAATCCTCGACCATATCAAACTGCTCAACAAAGTGGCTTTGCCGGACTGAAAATTTTTCAGTTAAGAAGATCTAAAGCAGGTGCACATTTGAAGCCTCAATTCCCACATTCTCGGATGCTCTGTCCTGCGAGGCTGCTTGGAACCTAGTAGTCCACTGAATACATCAATGTAACACGAACAATTAAACACTCCAATATCTTTTGTTAGTGTTGTGCGCAATAGGCGATCATAGGCTTTCATAAACTGGATCCAGCATAGATAAATTGCCGGAGAAACCGTGGCTCGATCGGGTGTCCCGTGTCGCGTGGCGTATCTCACCACAACAGTGCAGCTGTGCAGGATACATCCAGGCCGCGGCGGCGACCGGCGAGATGCGCTAGCTGTGGATGGAGACGCTGCTGCTGTTCCCTCAGAGGTGGCGCTCGCAACCGCCTTTGTTGCTCCTATCGAATCGCTTGCTGCAGCGGGAGATTCCACTTGGCATTGCCCTGTTCGGTCGTCGCTGCCTTGTGGATCATGCTCTCTCTGCTTTGTAGTTCGCACACTCTCCTCCTCTTTTTTTTTTTTTTTCTAGTTTCCACTGTGGATAAGCGACCGGCGGGCCTCTTTGATTTGGCGTCTCTTGCTTCTTCCCCGACGAAACGGGAATGCCTCGCCATATATATCCACCGCACGGACGTATCTGCACATGCCAGACTGAGACTGTTGGTGGAGTACATTGTACCTGAAGATTCGTGTTACATGGTGATAAGGCAGAAGATGAGAATGATCCGTAAACCATAGGTAGAACGAACTGCACCCTGTCTGAAATCAGCACATTGTGTCAGGTCACAACTCACAACCGCGCGCTCGGCACTGTTTGTTGTTGCACGGTACGAGAAACATTCCGTCTTTACATGGCCATGATCCTCGTGGGAGGTTACGATGAGGATAAGAAAGAAGGGCACGGACGGAATAAATGGATATGATAGGGTCCGTAGGCGTAGCAGAGTAGCCGATCGATGTGTTGCCCTGGTCGATTTCTTCCTACTCGGTAGTCGGTACAGATCGATAAAGCAAGGAAATATCCATATCATGTTTTAGACTGTGCTCTCAGCTAACATGGTAAGTTGGTAACTTTGATACACACAAGTAATAAATTTCTCTAATGTGTTAGGTAAGCCTCTGCAGTAATCGGCGTCAACTCTGAAGCCATGGCACCATAACAAGAGACCAAGCACATCAAATTCAAAACGGTTCATTAAGCATGCCATACACACCTCGTTTGCAGGAGCGTGATGCCCCAATCTATTCTCGAGCATACCTTTAAATGTGCGGCTGTGGTTCTACTTTAAATTCTTCATTCATCATGTTGGAGCGTCGTGTGAAGCCCCTGATGAAGATTAATTAGCTTGGGACAGAGACTAAGCTCTGGTCAAAGTACCTAAGATCTAATTTCTGCATGAAGTTAAGTTAATTAATAAAATAATCTTGTACCACACGTCTAGCTACATGTTTATGCTAAGTTTGTTTCATCTAACACATCACACCCGGCGCGATCCGGACCTGTACCCGACCGAACGACGGCATGATGATGATGATGAGACGAGAGGAGCTTTCGTAGCTTCCGCTCCCACTTCCCAGGATGACGATGCTCTCTCACTCTCAGGCTCGATCGATCGAGAGCACGAGGGCGTGCCGGGCCACGGGAATCCGCGCGCGCGGACGCGGCGAGTGCACGCCACATGATTCGACAGCAGTTACTTCGTCTTCATCCCTTGGCCGATGCATCGCTCTGTTTGGCTCCCATCACAGAGAGCGTTAACCGGTCTCTCATTAGTCTACGCTTGCTTGCATTGGGTGGGCCGGTATCAGGTACCGCGCGTAAACGAGCGGCGGCCCACCCGGAATCAGATCCCATCACGGCTAGCTTCAACTCAACGACCTTGCTAGGAGAGTCGTAGAGTACTGCTAGGAGAGCGCTGCCGGCCGTTACTTGGGCTCAGTTTCCGTGGCAGGCCCGATGCCTTCTGCTAGAGCTAGCAACGCTGCACGGACAACGGATGATACGGGCCGGCCTCAGTACAGGGCATGGTACGACCATAATGATAGTGGGCTGGGCCAAGGAGGTCGTCTTGCTGACGAGTTCGAGTTCCTTTCCAGAGCCTGCCCACCATGCAAAAAGCCCTTGCTGGGTTCTGACTTTTCTGTGGCAGCTACTACTACTTTTTGAGTCCTCCTCCATTGCGTTGCATTGCATGCGTCCTGTACGGAAACAAGCACTCGTGGTGGAGAGAGAGAGAGCAAAGCAACCGAACCAAATGCATTGGGAGGGACGTGGTAGTGGTAGGACTGAGGGGATCCAATCGATCCAACGGCTGGAGCAGGACCATCGTCATCATCCAGGGGGTCCCTTTCAGTTTGCCAGGATTGGGCATACAGTGACAGCATAGCCTTCCCAGTCCCACCGTCCCAACCCAACCCAGGCATAGAAGCTGCCCTGCAGGGGAAACAATCAAGGACCACAAAATGTGTGTGCAGAGCTAATCATCCACGTCATCTTCCACTAGTTGTTCACATCATCTTTCACTAATAGTTTTGTCATCTCAATAAGTTCCAATATCTTAATGCAACCAATTTTGATAAAAATATATGTAAAAACATATTTAGACGATTTAACTCATACGCAACAATTTTATTTCGAAGAGAGTCCCGCAACAAGGTTAATATATATCCTTGTATATAGAATCTATATTTAAGCAAGATTATATTAACTAGAAAGGTGTCGACGACTTTTCAACAAACGTTGAGACGGAGGACCTGTCGGTACCGAATCGTACGTGAAGCTAGCGTATCCGTGTGCGAACGACGCGATCACACGAGATGGATCCGGCCATGTTGCCATGTTGGGGGGCACCGTACGTACTGGCCGGCTGCGGTGACACACGACATGGGACTATATGCATGCTAGCTGGGGAAGCAGGACACGTAAACGTCCCCACGCCACGCATGGCCCCAAGCCGCTGCCCGCTGGGGCCGGCCGGCTACTAGCTAGCTGGCCAAGTGGCCCAGCCGCTAGCTAGGACTAGGACAGCATCGCATGCATGCAAGAAGCTACTCTGCCGTACGTAGCTGGCCTGGCCAATGGCCAATGGCCATAGCAGCAGTGGATCGCGGAGGATCGAGTCAGCAGCCAATCTTGGTGAATCTCTCTGGAAGCTCCAACTGGGCACCCCAGCTTTCGGAGTGGTCCTGCGCCCCGTCCCTCTATATATCCACGGGCTAAATCGCCGCACCTGCACCGCCCACCGCCCACCGGCCGGCCGGGGGGAGAGGACGACGACGGCTGGCCCGGCCCGGCGCGGTCCCCGGACGGCGCCGATGGATGCACGCATGGATGGGCACCGAGCGACGACGAGATCATCCGATCCGTCGTGGTCTAGCAGCTAGCAGGGAAGCACCACCGCGATCTTTCCCTCTTGTGGCCGGTCCTGAGGTGGACACGAGAAAGATATGGTTGTTAGATACATTGTGACACTACACGAGAGAGGGAGACGAAGGAGGGGCCGGTGGTGGTGGTGCTGCTGCTGCTGCTGATGTGCCATACGTACGGCTCCGAAAGATAGGAGCTACTCTTGCCTGCTACCACCACCACTAGCTAGCTAGTACGTGTAATTCCGCCCTACTACGACGATCTCGGCCGCCCTCAGCTCGCCTGGATAGATAGATGCAGCAGCAGAGACGTACGTAGGATGTGCTAGCTCGATCATCGGCCCTAGGTAAGTTGTGTGACATGATATGGACAAGGACATGCGAGGTGGTGTGTACGTACGTGTCCCGCTGAAATGGTATGCCTGTGTTGAAATCCCGGCAAGATCTTAACCGATGTACGACGTGCGTGGTTGCTCTTTGCACATGCATGCTTGAGAATGAAAAAAGCTATACTACTTTACTGTGAGCAGCTGGATGGACGAGTGCACCATGCATGCTGCTTCTTAAATTGTCTCAACTTAGCATGCGGATTCTCCTTGGCTGGTTAAAAATACGCCTATATATCCATCACCAGCTAGCAGATAACCTCAACGAGCTATATATGTATGTATATATACTTTTTTTTTGGTGAAAAATATAGGCATGTGAATATCTGATGAGCTGTCCAGCTGTAATTGGACGGCGGACGCAAATATGATGCATGCATACTATACCAACTCATTGGTGAATTTTTAGTACTACTACTCTCACAAACAACAGTACTACTCCTAGTTTATCATGGGAAAAGGGGACGACAACCCTTTGTGTCATCGCGCAACTACCTGGACCTGGACCATACACACATGACAAACTAGCCACCTTGCCTATAAGGACTTGGACCACATACACGCCACATATCGACCCATCTCCTCTCCCCATAGGTTAACCCACTAGCTTGCTAGCTAGCCACACGATCGTGCCAGAAATAACTTGTCCAGGTACACAACACGCACGCACCAAATGCGTTGCATTTGAGCCAAATTAACCACCTCTCCACCAGCACACGGAACCCCCGAGCGACGCCACGAAAAGAAGTGCGGAAAACTGCCCTAGCTCCCCGCGACCGAGATTTCTCCAATTCAGGCCATTTGCTCTCCGGACGTCGGCGCCGATCGACCACAGCAGCAGGCCATTTGCTGGCTCGCTAGATTCAGAGAACTACTCCAATTAACATGCATGGAAGCAACAGGCTGCATGCATGCGCATGCATACGTACTAGGCACAGTAGGCATGCGTAGACATGCATGACGCGGCTAGCTAGGGGTGCAAGTACTACGTGTGGAACAACAACAAGCGGCGTTGCTCGGTCGCGAGCCATGGATCTGCCCCCGCCCAATGGATAATCTCGCGCGGATCCTACGATGCGCGCGGTGAATCCATGGAGCGGAGGAGGTAGGTCGCTCACATGGACCTCGTGCACGCAGCTGGCCGGGGCAGGGGTTCGGTCATCCAAAGGATCCGATCGAGATCCCCCGATCGCTGGGCGCGGCGGGCGGGGCCTGGAGATGGAGCCAGAAGCCGAAACGGGGCGCGGAAAGGGAGCCGCGCGCGTTGCCGGAAACGTGGACGAGATCGCGTTGGGAGCGCGCGTCCAAATCACCGGAGATCGCCTCGCCCGGCCGCCGGGTTGGGTTGGGTTGGGTCGCCTCTCTGTGTGCGATGATGGACGAAAAGCTCGTGCGCTTTGTCCTGGCTCCCCGAAACTGTTTCGAATTCGGCCGGTCGCAGCGCGCACTCGCCGGATGTGGAAACCGGGCCACTGCTGCACCGCATTATTGTGCACTCTGTATAGAAACCTTGGCAGCAGGCCAGGGGGGACCGACAAGGTTAGGTTAGGTTAGGTGTCCCTTTGGTTTGGTTTGGTTTGGTTTGGTTTGGCCTCTGCCATGCTTTGCATTTGCTTTACTACTGATGGGTGAATATATGGACCAACACGTAGTACCATGACCGGCCTTTGCGTTCCATCTCTTCGGTGTTACAGTGTTTTTGGCGATGACGAGGTTATTGATTGATTGTTTATTTACTAGCAAAAATGCCCGTGCGTTGCAACGGGAGAAAAAAAACTATCAAATCTATATCTATATCTCTATTACCTAACCTTTCTCTAATTTATGTATGCAATAGCCGCAGATTCTGTAATACTTACCTACTAGGAAGACCTTGGAGAGATTGCCAATTGGTTTTATGGTTTTAATAGGCTGACACGTGAGTAATGTCAATGATGTTCATATCTAAACTGATAGCAGCCTTGTAAAAGTAGATACTTACTGTCATGTTACGTGCAAGCCAAGAAAATTCTACATCCCACCCAAGGACCTCGTACTTCAGAGTCCACCGTGAAAGATCAGGTTTATCTTCAAGGATTTGTAAACTGAACATACTTAATGTAGCACAATATATGCAATGCCAAGCATTAGTAAAGGAAACAGCGGACAATAACCATATTAACTAAAGTGGAGGAAAAAACACACTGAAATCATATTTACAATGTCACAAGGGGCAAACAAAAAGAAACGAAGTCTAGTACTGAGGCCAAGAGAAAGATCTATGCATCATACAGTTCATGTAGATTTTATAGTCTGCAAATAAATCTCTTTGCAATTTGCTGTAGAAACAGGGGTATAATTAGGTAAATTTTTGATGAATGAACTTCTATGAAACGTTAAGCAAGTAAGTCTAGCAAGCTATTCACCGAAGATACTGTTTGGGAAGTTTTTTTAATCAAAACTCATGCGTAACCCAGTACTCAGCAGTCACCTATAACTATAAAGCAGGGAGCAGTGACCTTTTATCTACACTTTGAATTCTGATCAGAGTCCACATGGTCAGATTTATAAGCCTTGCCTATTGCGAGTACATATCAACATTTATTGAATATAGTTCTAGTTGCTTACAGGTGTTTTGGGTGACATATATAATAATCATTTACAGCCTGGGCCCTACAAAATCCAGCCTTAACCAATGCAAACCAGCATCTGTTGTGGCTGCCAAGAAATACTCATCAGTAGATTACACAAGTTATTCACTCCTTATTTTCCATGGACCACTGTTCGTAGATGTCAGTACTACATTTTACTCAAATTCCCAGTGTTGCCCAGTATAAAATTCAGTGGACAACGGTAATTTTGCTTCCATTCGAGTAGACGTTGGTTTCTGATCTACTGATCAGCAAGCAAAGTAGCTCAATCAGCTAGTGAAAAGGGGAGATTATTTCTCCCCGTGAATCAGTAGGCAGCGGTGGCACAGGTCAAAGCTAAGGCTATACCAATTCAACCGAGAAATTGGAGCACTTTTTGGCACGCTCGGGCAGAATGAGAGGGAGGAAAGAAACGTACGTGCACTCCTGCCAGTCCATGGCTACAAGCACAGGAGAGAACAAGTCAGGCCTGGCGCTTGCTCTTGCCCTGCAGCTGACGCTGCTCGCCTTCTCCTCCCATCTTCGCTTCATCCAGCACCGGCTGCTGCTGACGCACAGCTCCTTGCTCCGCGATGGCATGAGGGCCAGCGAGGGCGGGGCGACCGCCTCGAAGCTCGCCTTCTCGGCGGCTGGTTCCGCCCGGGGATGGCCACGGCGGCGGTTCCTGGCCGGCCAGCGAGCTGCACCGGGCCCGCATGTTCCCAGGGCCGACCGTGGCTCGGCAGGAGGTAGGCCGTGGCCTGATTGCTATGCATACAGGCCCAGCTGCAGCGGCCACGACCGCGGCACGGCCGCCAGGGTCGCCGAGGTCTCTGGGGACCCACCTGCGCCGGGATGGCCGGGAGCGCCGCGGCCGCAGCGCCCGCACCCTGCCCGCGATGGGGCCGCTGGCCTGCCGCACTGGGAGGAGAGGAAGGATGTGCGGGAATAGCGTGCGAGACTGCGAGCGGGTTCGCGAGGATCCGCAACCGTTCGGGACCACCGTTGACGGGTGAGAGACCCGCTACGACCTGTATCGGATGGACCCGATCGCGTGAACGGTCGATCCAACGGCTGGAGAGTAAGCGGGTGACGTGGCGCTATCGGGTGCCCGCTTTTGGTGCAGGATTCGTTTATAGAGAAGATTGGACGGATGAAAAATTGGACGGATGAAAAAGTGGCAGACTGAAATTTTCATGATTAAATATTAGGTATAGATTACGTGTGGAGCGAGGGGTTTCGGTTGTTTTTCTTAATTTGTTGGATTCCTACCAACGACGTAGCTAAGATCTAAAGTAAGATTGGTCTATTTTAAATATAAAACTAAATTATAGAGTAATACATATATAATTTTTATGATTTTAGAGAGGTCATCTACTATAATTTAACATTTACGGTACTAAACTTTAGTGTGCTTCATGGACCGTATGTCTACTTAGATAGCTCTGCCTATGATTCCTACCTAGTGAACCCCAAGGTAGTCCCTTCTCCCTTGTGCTTGTGCAGTTCACGTAGTTTTTCTGGTTTTTTTTCCTGTTATTTTTCAGGAAACTATGGTTGTTGTAGCATGTCACGGGTCATGTACTGACCATGGATTCCTCAGCAAGTTCCTCACTCATGCTGATTAAAACGAGCCTATAGTAATACTAGGATTTTTAGGTATTGGAACAAATTCTGCCTTCATCGTTTCTCTAGGAGGAAGAATAGACCAATTATTACAAAATCACACTAAAAAAACCAGGAAGCCAGTCCTAATGTCCAAGATGATAAGAGAAACTCCACCGAAGTGAAGCAATCAAAAACCTAACACCACACTCTAAAAGCCTACATGCATCCACAATGAAAGTTGATCTTGTGCTCATCCAGGTACCATAGGTAGCTACTCACTCTATTCTAAATTATAAGACGTTTTCATATTTCTAGATTTATAACTTTTGTTATATATTTAGATATACATCATGTTTAGATACTTAGAAAAACTTGTTTTTATAATTTAGAGTAGGCGAAGTCTGTGATGAGCAGTCAGTTGTGTACTAGCACTATGTATATCTAAGTTTTTGTTAGGCCTTGTTTATTTCTAAGATAAAATTTTTTTTGGATGTCACATCAAATATGTTAGCATATATGTGAAGTACTAAACATAGACTAATAAAAAAACAAATTACATAGCTCACCTGGAAACTATGAGACAAACTTATTAAGCCTAATGAATTCGTCATTAGCACATGTGGTTACTGTAGCAGTTATGACTAATCATGGGCTAATTAGGCTTAAAAGATTCATCTCGCGATTTACAACCAAACTGTGCAATTAGTTTTTGTTTTAGTGTACATTTAGTGATCCATGCATATGTCTAAAGATTCGGTGTGATGGATGAAAAGTTTTTGAGTGAGGAACTAAAGAAGGCCTTAGTAGACACAGTAGATAATTTAGAAAAACTTGTTTTTATACTAAGTTTTTCTTAGTAGACACAGTAGCCTAGAAAGAGGAACATGATCCACGTTTTCTATTTCTGTTTCCATGTTCCACGTTGTGTAAACGTATAAGAATCACATGTTATAAAATATAATATCCTAGGTCCTCGTAAAACACGGCTGCTAAGATAGGCACGCATCCATCGTGTGTTAGTATGTTACTGACTGGTGGTGCATGTCCACCATGCAGACTGCTGACAGTTTCCACGGGCAACTCGAGTCCAGCCATCTCGCATGCCGGCACTGCACGGTGGCTCCTCCCGACCGTATGTGACGCGAGAGAACCGGCCGGGAGCGCAGAGTGCATGCAGCGAGGATCACGGCGGCGGGATTGCCGGCCGGGGTGACGGAGGGAGTCAAAAGATTCGAAGATCCTCCCCAGCTTCGCTTCTAGAAGATCTCTCCCCGACGCTCCGGCCCCTAGTCTCCCGGGCCTGCCCCTGCCACTGCCGGAAAACCGCTCGATCGGCCGCGCCCCCGGCCCGCCTCATCACTGACTGATCATCACAGACCACCACCACTCGTCCACTCGCGCGCGCACTCCGACCACTACTCCTATAAATACCACTGCTCGTGCGCTCCCCTGATCCAGCCACAGGCCGGTCCTCGATCGATTTGGTGGCCTGCAACAACCGTGCTCCGCGCCTGCGGCCATGTGCTCATCCTTCCTCCGCGTCTTCTTCTTCTTCTTCCTCCTCCTCTCTCTCGCAGCTCGATCGTGGCACCAGCAGGGAATCGACCGAAATCGGTGGCTGCTGCCTTCTCTGGGTTTGTTGCTCGCTCGCCCCATACGTCTTTGAGTTGAGCTGTCGCTGGCCTCCGTTTCTGTACTTGTTGATGCATTTCCCGTTCTTGATCTCAACTCATACAGGTGTCTGATCGCTCTGTCCACACCAAGCACAGAACACTGTTCCTCCTTCTGCCTGTTGTTCATTGATCGATTTCTGTGCGTGGTCACTGATCCGCTCTCTTGAGTCCATGGAGCGGGGAGCTCCACGCACACCATCCTGCATTTGTTCGTCGCATCCTTTTCTCGTTTCGTGACGGCCGGGCAAGCCGGCGGATCATCCAAGACCCACACGCACCAACGAACCCTCGCCTCCACCGGTTGTCGATCGCCCGGTGGTTAGACGCAACGAGAGATGGTGCATGAGCAGAGCAGCGGCAACCACCACCACCACCACCAGCAGCAGCTGCCGAGGTTCGGCGCCCGCGCCGGCGCGGGCGCGGCCACCGGCGTGTCGCGGCCGTCGAAGAAGAGCAAGGTCAACAAGGCCCCGCAGCGCGGCCTCGGCGTGGCGCAGCTCGAGAAGCTCCGGATGGAGGAGCAGAAGAAGATGGAGGGAGCCGCCACCGCCATGTCGGTGTCGGGGGCCGCGCACCTCGGCGGCGCAGGCGGTGGGCTCGGCCACCTCCTCCCGATGCACCCTCCTCCTCCACCGCCGCCGCTGTCGCTCAGCGCCCTGCCGAGGCCCGGCGCGGACGGCGGCGGCGTGCACTGCGGCTACCCGCCGGTGCTCTGGGACCCGTCGTCCGCGGACCCCATGAAGAATCTGTACAAGAGGAGCCTGTGCTCGCAGCCTTCACTTCCATCGGTACGAGTGCCTCTCCTTCTCTTCTTCAGAGTTCAGACGGCCATGGCCATGCGTGCTGTCTACCTTTCAGAGTTGATTGACGAGGCATCAGTGGCATGGGCAGGTGAGCACGGGCTTGTCGCTGACGGCGTCGTCGAGCCACCCAACGGAGCCCCCTTCAAACCAAATGTACAGCAGCAGCAGCAGCAGCGTTTGCAGGAGCAGCGCGGCGGCGCCGGCGCCGGCCGACGACGAGAGGGTACACGCTTTCCTTGAGGCTTCAGAATTAGTAATACTGTGTGCAGTGAAAATGTTCTTGCGTTGCTGCTAAGTGTGGATTGGCCAGAGTGTAGGAGGCGGCCGGCGTGGATCGATCCTGGCCCTTCATGTTCGAGGGCCTCAACACGACTGCCTTCCGGACGACGATGGGCAAAGCGCCTTTCGCCCCCAGGACGACGAGAGAGGCCGCCGCCGGCTTGCCTGATGTCTGTCCTGACCTGAGCAGATACGAGTTCAGAGCCTCAAACTATCTCAGGTTAAATTTCTAGGCCTAATTCACATGTTTCAATGTTCTGAACATTATAATCAACCTAACTTTAGTTAAAAAAAAATCTCTGTTCTGCAGCTCGAATGCGAGTTATTCAGACTGGCCATCGGAGTTTGGGCACTGCAAGAGCAGCAAGGACAGCGAGGCTGCCTACCTTACCTTGAACGCACAGCCCACGCCACGCATGAAGTCGCAGCAGCCTCCTGCGCTCCCCCCGATCCACCTCCCGGAGTTCGGCGACTTCGGCGTCATGCAGTCTCAGGCAAGGCCTTGTTTAGTTCCGAAAAGATTTCGGATTTCGGTACTGTAGCACTTTCGTTTGTTTGTGATAAATATTATCCAATTATGGACTAACTAGGATCAAAAGATTCGTCTCGCGATTTCCAGCTAAACTGTGTAATTAGTTTTTGCTTTCGTCTATATTTAATGCTTCATGCATGTGCCGCAAGATTCGATGTGACGGGGAATCTTGAAAACTTTTTGCTTTTTAGGTGAACTAAACAAGGCCCAAGTGGAGTTTGTCTTGCCATCTTCTGCCCAAATCTGTGGCTCCCTGTGCGTGTGTGACGTTCTCACGGTCACGGACTAACCTAACCTTTTCTAACAGCATGGGAGCGCTTCAGCGTCGTCGTCGTCGTCGTCATCGCGGCCGTTCTACAGCTTCATGCCGGTTGGCCCAGTTCGCTGCGAGAGACCGCTGAGCGAGATCAAGGCCGACGCCTCTGACGGCGTCGACCTGGAGCTGAAGCTGTGAAGGAGCTGAGCTCATCACTGGAATCCTCCGTCCCCTCTGTTCCTTCCTGATAAAACATGACACCCAAATCTGCAGTCGGAAACACGGAACAGCGTTCGTCGTCGCTGAGAAAAGATTGTGGTGCCGTCTTCGGTTTGTAACCTGAAACACGATGTGTATCAGAATTTGCGTTCTTTTCAAGATTTTTCAGTTCCAATAAACATCTGGTGAGGGCTACTGGCTACCTAGCAGCCACCCCCTGCAAGATTGCCGCTGGTGGACTCTGTGCATGATCGAAGCACGAAGCGTTTGCACATGGCTCCGATAAGATCGTGTGTAGAAAACAGTGGCGGTGCAGTGTTGTTGAACAGGCTTTCAGTAATGAAAGAAGAGCACGTGCACGATCGGCATTACAGGCTTGCAGCTGCATCCTGCAGCTAGCTAGCCTGTGGGGTCTTTTTCTGTATAGATCTAGCAAGGCATCATGGTACTCCCAGATATATATGCACAGATAGTCAGATAGATGTACGCCAAGATATGCAAAGATGGTTGTAGGTGTTCTGTTTTTTTTTTCTTATTTGGAACATTTGTGTTGTGGATGTTAATGCTACGTGCAATGGAATCACAGTATTTCCCATTTTATTTGACGTTTTGGCGCTTCATACTAACTCTTTATCACTTATTATATCTCAGTATTAAGGCCATACAATGGAACCTCTATGTTAATCCTCGTGAACATGTCCACCACTAAACACGTCCACGTCGATATTAACTTTCATTCAAAAAAAAAACGTCGATATTAACTCATAGGTTGATTCTTTAAGGCCTGAGACTCCCCTGTTGATTCCGATTGAAGTCTTTGAGGCATCAGCCGTACCGAACCTAAGCTCCAAAACAATTACTATTAGATTCTCCAAATATATACAACCAAGACCAAAAGCTTACAACAGCTGGTTATAAAGCAAAAAGTATTTTTTTTTTGGGAAGGTCAACGGGGGGAGGTGCTCTCCACCTGAATTTTATTCCTTATCTTGGCCCCAAAATGGCCCATCAGAGCGACAGTTTGCAGGATTTACATGGTTTACAAGGAACTCATAACATAACCCAGTTGGATGCAAGTGATTTCCTGAGAGAAGAAACCAGAAAGCAAAAGTATTTGGTTAAGGTCCTCCCTTTCTGATCAATTGATGAAAGAGCACTATCAGTGTGGCCAGCCCAAACAGGTTTTTATGGTTCCCCGTATTGTCTTTATTAAGCCTCACATGTATTAGGGTGGCGGCAAAGATGTACGAGACTTTTTTTGTTCCCTGTGTTGTCTCCATAAGTCCTTAACTCCTTATGCATCATATGTATTGGGGTGGTGGCAAAGATGTGCCTTAAGTAAATAGAGCTGCCACAGGATATATCCCTAGACCACGCAGAATGCGTTCTATCATAAATCTCTCCCAAGCAAATTGAATCAACAGGAAGCTTCAATCACAAATCTCTCCCAAGCAAATTGAATCAACAGGAAGCTTCAATCACCGTGAATATACTAACAAGAAAAATTCCACATGATAGGCTCACCCAACCCGTTTGAATCATCCTCATAAAACAACTCTATAGCAACAAGACTGCCACCTTGAGATCATTTAGGAGCCCAACTATTCAACAAAAGATGACATGGCTAAAAAGCCAATGACACGTGGGGTCTATATGTCATGTATGTGCCACATCAGCCAAAACCGTTTTGAGGGAAGCGGGTTTCTTCCCAACAAATAAGACATATACATGTGAAACTTGTTCATGCAGTGATATTTGGTGCCATATTTTGGATGCTTGGCTGCCCTGAACAATTGTTGTTCGCCTACCCCACAAAATAAGACGAAACAAAAAAAATACTCTTGCTTAGCCAGAAATTAGCAAAATTTTAATGGTCTCCCATAAAAAAACTTTTCCATTGTCTGACAGCGATCCCAATGACCACCAAACATAAACCAAACCAGTACAATTTTAGCGTAGACATAAAATTGATCGACTGTGTTTCGGTTCAACAAAAACACTAGGTACTTACGTGATTCGATTCCCTACAAACTGAGATGCAATAATTGGGGGAAAAAAAGATACATGAGGCGATTACTTGAAGAAAAGCGCATTAGCTCACAGAAAATCCTTATACCAGAACTACTATCCAAGTCTAATATTCATTTCAAAATATGATACACCACAGAATTCAACATTTTGTTCAACTGTGCCATGTCAGGAAGAACAAGAAGTTTCAATTTCATAACTTATAACCAAAAACATATCATAACCATCTACAGAGCAAACGCGTAGTTAGTAAGGATCCTCCCGTTTTGATCAATTGATGAACAAACGACACCAACACGGTCAATGCTGACAGGTTCCTTTGTCTCCCGTAGTGTTTTCTGAAGCTTCACATGTACCGTGGTAGCGGCAAAGTGGTGACGAGATGTAAAAGGAACTGCCATAGGACATCCCTGGACCACACAGAATACAATGCTACTATCAATTTCTCCTTTGCAGACTGAATCAAAGGAAAGAAACCTCCTCTCACCGAAGATATACTTCCAAGAAGAATTCAACATTATAGGTTGGCCTAGGCAATATGAATCATTCTTGTCAATAAGCTCAAAAGCAATAAGACCACCAGCTGAACATGTGTATATGAAACCCTCTGCAAATATGCTTCTCCCATTCAGTAAACCAGCAGCATATTGCCAAAAAATGTAACCTCTAGGTGGCTCTACAGCAAACCACTCCCCTCTCTTCAGATCAAACAGAAAGCAATTATTTGTCTCAGCATCTGATATCATGAAGGCATCATCACCAAGGTCTACAAATCCTGAAATCTTAACCTTGTGTGACAAATCAAGAGACCTTGATGATGTCTTCTGCCGCCTCCACTGAAAATTGTTTTGGTTAAGAACATAGACATCTTGCAAAGTATCACACAGAGCCACAGTGTATTGACCAACTCGAAAAACTGCAGAAAAAAAGAGCTTCGAACGTTTGTTTTTATGGATATTGTAGCACTTCCTTTCGACATCAACCACATAGTGATTGTAGTATGGAAGGGATGGGATCACATCAAGCATTGATCCATGATGCACAAAAAACCATTCTGGAGGATCATCTATTCCAACATCTCCGGGTCTAACTGTGTCTAAGCACACTAGTGCATCTAGAACCTTTTCATTGCATGCCAACTTTCCTCCTGAAATAGAAACTTGATACACAAGAGAGCGCTGATCAACCTGGCATATAAAATAGAAATCTGATCTGATGGCCACGTTGCACTCTTCAAGACTTAATGTACCATGTTTTTTGCTTAAGAATTTCCTGCAGTTATAAAATGTAACTTTCATCATAAAAGTGCATTTCCTTAATGTCGTGCAACAAGGCTAAACTGTTAAAATTTCAGTAACTAATAAATAAACAAGAGGAGAAATCACAAAATAAACCCTAGTAAAGGTACTCCCTCCATCCCAAATTGTAAGTCGTTTGACTTTTTTTACCCCAAATTTGACCACTCGTCTTATTCAAAAAATTTGTGAAAATATAGTCAAATTTAAGTCATACTTGAAGAACTTTTATTAGTAAACCAATACACAACCAAAAAAGCGATATTTTGTACAAAACTTTGAATAAGACGAGTGGTCAAACTTGATATTAAAAAAGTCAAACGACTTACAATTTGGAATGGATTGAGTAAATTTTATGCACTGACACATTACACTTTGGTTGATTTTCAGCTCTACTGTTCAATTCCTCCCATAAACAAACTGAGTTTTCTTTAATCTCATCCTATCTATCACGTACATGACTTCCTAATTTAGTTATTGCGCAGATTAATGACTAAAGGACTACTCTTTTTATGCCAGGGCTTTTCTAATACGGAGTATAACTATATAAAAGGGTCATAGAATTTCCAGAAATATCTTAGTGATAAGAACAGCTGTCTGAAAAATTATTGTCCACCTTTTCCAAAGCATTTGCAGTATTTTGTGCTTTTAGCGGTTATGATAATGAAATAAAAAGAGTTGCTGAACTATCTCCTGGCATTAGAGCAGCTAGTCACCTAGTAGAGGGATCAAAGCAATAGATGAACGATGGCTTCATCAGAGGACTATAAGACAACAAATAAAGAAACATTATTATTAAGAGTGAATGAGTTACTAAACGAAATGAAACCTGCAGCAATCAGGCATTCTTTCTGGGACCCGGGGAATGTCCCTAAAACCTTCCAGCATTGAAGGCACTGAGGAATCAATCCTGGCTCCACTATCCGGATAGTCCCTGCCTCAAAATGAAGGATGTTTTTACGTTAAATATATGACAATAGACTTATACTAGTTTATAATAAATCATAAAGAGAGACTGCATTATTAACAAGGAAAGTAACCTGCAGGTAGGAAGCATGTCCGGTACTCGGTGGATACCATCAAAAACCCCCAGCTCTGAAGGCACAGAGGGATCAAACCTGGGTTCAGTATCCGGATATTCCCTGGTGACATGCATGTAGTTTAATTAGAATATCAGATACAGCAGAACAAAATATCTTGAGATTATTGCAGTGCTCAGATAGCTGTAAAAATATGGACTGATGTTTATTTAACTTAACTAAGGAAGAGTGATATGCCAAAAATTGGATAAACAAACCGACATAAGCAAAGAGTTACTAAGTAACTATAGACACTGGCTCATAAGCAAAACGAAACGATATCACTTACTGCAAGAAACAGAAAAAGTCGTAGCATTCGGGCCTAGGCTCTTCAGTCCTGAGCATGCCTATCCTGCGGCACGTGGAGTGAAGGACCTCAACATCGCTGGGGATGAAGCAGCCGGTGCCATGAGTGTGACCTCCGATATTGAATGTGGTGATCAGGACATGTCGTGTGGTACACCCACATCGGCGTTTCATGTTGATCCAAACAGCGCACAGGATGTGCCCAGCGAGGTGCACAACGAAGCCATATCCTTCCTCATCGTATGGCCAAATAGTGTCAATCTCTAGAGGAGGTGCAAGTGGCCTGGGATCCAATGGCGAGTACCTGTATGCAAACAGCTTGGTGCCCCGTATGAAGTAGATAGCGCCTTCGAAATGCACCCCTTTGCCAGAGATAGGGACATACTGATGAAGAAGAAGGGTTGAGCTTGAACTTTCTTCAGTGGTGACAGGGGCCAAGGTGCCGTTGGCACAGTCAAAGCAAAAGAAGGTGGAGTCGATGAATGATAGTAGGATGAATCTGTCGCTGATAACAGCATAGCCCTGAATGAGAGTGCCACCATATCTGAATCCACGTGACAGTTCGTATTGGAAATCGGCACTTGTGACCTCTACCCAGCTGCCATCATCGTCGTCAACCTCAACCAGCCGGTAGATGAAGAGACGCCACTCGCTCGGGCAATTCTCCACCGCCTTGGTCAATAATACGACCGGCACCCAGAGTGCACCGTGCGCTGAAATAGCTTCGTATGACGCACGAGTGAACGGGAGAGGCCGCATAGGAGACAGGCTCATGTCACCTGTGTCCACACGAAATACTTTGGGAGGAAACACCACTATCTCGGTGGCTCGTCCGCCGCCGCAGCTGGCGACATCCGAGCTGAGCACAGGCCGGTGCACACAGATGATGTAAAGATGCTTGCCGTCGGGGCCTAGCGCGGCCATGGCGTCGTCGAACTCCGTCTGCCCATCGTCAGCGTGGCCGATCGACGGCACGTCGCTCGGGGACACGCCGAACAAGGGTTCGAGCAGGTCGTCGCTCTGGCCGATGACGCGGCCGGACTGGGCGACGCGGAAGCGGTGGAGGCGTAGGTTGTGGCGGAACGGCCCGCCGAAGGAGGTACAGCCGACGAGGACCGAGCACAGCGGCCGGTGGTCCGCGCCGCCGCCGTGGGCCGGGGCCGCAATGCACACGTAGTCCCTGCCGGGCACGACGCGCGGGATGCGGGGCGAGCAGCTTGTCCGCCAACAGCAGAAGCAACGGAACAGATCGCAGTAATGCAGGTCGCCGTCTTCCCCCGCCGCACTACCTCCTCGATCGCCGCCGGTATACGGCATGATCCTTATCCTTAACTTTGATCTGCCGTGCCGCACCTTCCTCTTTAATTTCTGGCTGACGGTATCTTCTACAATGTTATATTCTCAATACTTCCTTGATCACCACCAAATCGATCGGTAGGATACATAGGACGGCGGCTGCTTAAAATATGAGAGGGTTTTCCTATGTTTTTGTTTTATTAGGATTAGGATTAGGGTACTATAAAGGAGCGAAGGAATTAGAAAATAACACAGGAAAACCCTCTCATATTTTATTAGGATTAGGATTAGGGTACTATAAAGGCTGCTTATCTATAAACGGTGCTTGTAGGTTTCATCCAAACTTGAGAGTATATTTACCGTCATATCTATTTGTTTCATATAAAATTTATAAATAGTGAGGCTTCTGAGTACTCTTTTTGAATGAAAAGTGATAATAAGGAAAGCTCTTAGTGAAAAGTATGAGGGATCAAAGAGAGCAAAAATTAAAAAAATAGGAAAAATACAAAGTCAAAGCTTCAAAGAATATTTTTTGTGCCATTTCAGATTTTCAGAATATGCAAATTAATTGTCATCATTACAGGACAACCATAGCTAGGTTGTGCTATATAATTAGGTGTATTTGATTCCCATAGAACAATGGTTGTCACTCAAAGAAAACAAGGTTCTCAAATATTTGTGCCATTTCAGATTATCAGAATATGCAAATTAATTGTCATCATTAGAGGACAACCATAACTATGTTGTGTTATAGAGTTAGGTGTATTTGATTCTTCAAAATGGAAGAGCCTCTACCGACCACTGCATCTTTTAAGATCAAGGAAAGCTCCTAGGAACAATGTCACTCATCTTGATCATGTCAATGCTTCCTGAGCTTTGATATTATTGTGTAATTGTTTTCCACTTTCATCAGTTGTATTTTCTTTTTTCTTTGTTTAGGTGGGTGGTCCAATGAAAAGGATATACTAATGTCTGAGATAAAATCTAGATGTATAAGAGCAGTTAATTCTCAGTGTTGCTGCGACCCTAAAAGAAACAAACTGAACAAGTTGACTTAGTACCGCTAAATCATTTATCTTGTTCTTGTCAACTCTACAGGGTTATGCTTGAAATACCAAGACATGTTTTGTTGAATTAATACATGTGATCTTGTTCTTGTCAACTCTACAGGGCTATTATTGTAACATGTAACTGAACTAAAAAAAATGCTTGCATCACACTTTTGGTTCTTCTAGATACATTATTTTGCTATGTATTTAGATATAATGTATATCTAAATGCATAACAGAAGCTTTGTATGTAGAAAAGTCAAAACTGTCTTGTATGAAGGGAGTACTATTTTAACCTTTGCCCATAATAGCCCAACATGTTCTCTTGAATCTTCATTTTTAGTTTCTTAAATACTATATGATGGGTAGTCAATTGGCCCGTTGCAATATTTTTAAGAATACCTAAATTATTGGTTATTTACTATGGAACAAATATTTTTTTATTACAACATAAGATTGAATCTAGAATTTTACTAAACATAATCGAAAATCTTTAAATCTAAAACGGTTACAAAATATTTTTATAGCCACGTGCCACACGTGCATTTATACTAGTAATAAAAAAAGAGGGTTTCCTTTTTCTCTATTTTGGTACCAGATCTGTATATATTTTGGGTGTCTCGATATCCAGCCCTATGCTCGAGCCTCTCCACATGTACCTCGTGCTCGAGCCTCTCCATGTGTAGTTCGTGCTCGAGTCTCTCCCGTGAATTTCCCACATTCATCCCAATGTATCGTAGTCGACTTTTATAGAGCTTATTCTTGTCGTGAAAAATACATAATGTACTTTTTTGACACAAAATATGATGTCTCTCTATCACGTCATAAATTCGAAACTAAAACATAATCTGTACATATAGAAACAAAATAGAAAGACCATTTTAAAGTGTAAATTGGATCAACTAAAGTAAATCAAAAGAAATATTAGTTTAGGGAGACTTTTCCATTTAATAAATATCTAAATTTTTCGATTGTGCTTTTAGTATTTCAGGTACAAGCCAAGATTATAATTACCTATTAATTTTCTATGAATATTAAATTGACCCTTGCCCTTTTTTATCAGGTTGTTTTCACTCTTAAATCTCAAGGAGCTTGTTATGGAAAATGTATTAGTTGGACTTGGTGAAATTATAGGCAGACTCCATTTTTTCCCTAGCTTATGCTAGACCTAACTATCTAGTTTGTTTGATTCTGTACTGTCTTTAAATTTTAAATAAAATCCTGTAGAGGAAGTTTCTTCAAAAAAAAATCCACGGTGAAATATAAAATCAAGTTTGTTGTAAAGTTTTATGTTTAAGATGGCAAGAAGTTTAATTAATTCTAAAATTGTGATACGGTTTGAAATATTATTTCTGTTTATATAAATAAATAAATAAAGATAAGCTTTTTTCTAGGAGGAAAAAAAGATATAAGTTTGTGATAATGTCTGGAAAAGAAAACAAACAGGGGAAAATGAAAAAAGTATATTAAAACTACCCTCCGGCCCACGCCACTCTCCAGGTCACAGCCCTAACTGACCCATCCTACGTCTTCCCACTCCTGTCGCGGCGGCGTGGCAACGCCACGACCGACGCCGCCTGCGGCCTGCCGACTTCCCCGCTCCGTCGCGGCTTGCTACCATCAGCGGCCCCTCTCCTCGAGACACGAACTCCTTCTCCGCGCCTCCTTCCACCGAAGCGAAGCACTCTACCGACCTTTCCTCCTCCTGCCCTCTTCTGCACGGGCGTGGAACAGATCTGTGTGTACTGACACTAGTTTCTTCTTTCCCTTGTAAGAATCACTAGCTACTAGAATGACACTCGATTTTTTCTTTCTGTGAGTCTACTTCGATTCATAGTCTGCTTGGACCAACGTATTTGTCGAGGGCAACGGCGGACGCAGTTTTGTAATATTAGATGTGCATAATTTTTTAACAAATTTTATGACTATGTATAATAAATAAATATTGATAACAATGTATAATACATTATTAACAGTTTTCAAATTTCCCATCCCCTATTTTTAGTGCACTCCAACTGATCTCTTAAATTTCTTCTACTTAATATTGAACTCTGTTCAACTTTACGTGAAGAAAGAAATGAGAAATAGAAAAAAAGATAAAAAAGATCCTACATTTAAGAATCTAGAAGAGAGAAATGAGAGTCTCTCCTCCATCGAGGGCTGAATAGGGTTGGTATGATAGGGTTTTCATGTGTTTGAGCTCTTAAAATGATACGAGACCTTAAGTAGGGGGGCTTGAATGAAGTTGTCCTTATGACTCTATTATTTATTATTTATGGAACTATGGTCGCTTGTTATAGATGTGAATGAAACACATCAGTGGCCACGTCTATTTATACCTGCTCATGGTCACTATGGTATTATATATATATATATATATATATATATATATATATATATATATATATATATATATATATATATATATATATATATATATATATATATTACTTGAATGTTTTCCAATTTAAATCCTTTCCGTTTCCTCAGTGCCGCATATCCGCATGCATGTATCAGCGATTGTACATTTACCTTGTGTTTCACAATTCATATATATTTTTGAACTATTAAAGTTTTGTTTTTTATATGTAACAAACATCCGCGTTAATTAACACTGTATATATATATATATATAAGTAATTCAAAAATAATAACCTGCGGACACACCATTCGTGATTCCACTAATGCACAAAACAATATCATGATTCGAGAATTATATTGTGTGATTGGTTAATTAATTTCTGAATAAAGGAGGCGACATTAACAGTATATCAATGCACCAGCAAATATTAAACTTTGAATTGTTAGCTAATTATATATTCCCTGCATTCCAAATTATAATATCTTTTGGTATGTCTAGATATATATTTTTTAATATGTATCTAGACATAATGTATATCTAAGGTGCAAAGCTAAAAACGTACTATAAATCTAGAAAAAAATCAAAATGTCTTATAATTTGGAATGAAATACATTTGTCTACTAATAATATATATTATTAATTAGCATATATACTATGATATGGAGATGATACTAGTATTTGATTTTGATTTGGGAGTATAGTTTCAAAGCATCATAATTTTGTTGCAAAATAGGGAGTAATGGCAAGGCATGTGAACATAGCAAACTTAGTTAGTTTTTATGGGATTTTTTCCTCAATTCACTAAAACTTTAAAATCAATGTCCAAAGCCAAATATGTAATATTTCCCCATTGAAGAAAGATCCTTACTAAGGGCACTCCCAATGCAGAAACCATCGTGGTTTCTATAGACATTAATTGTAGTGCCACATAAGCATTTTGCTGATGTGGCAAGAGAGTTATTGAAGAGAGAGAGTAAAAATCATAGAAACTGGGTCTAAGTTAGAAACTATGTCTACACAAAATCCAAGACATGAAGTGATATGATTGGCTAAGAATGGAGAAAGAATGAACGTGATTGGATATAAAAATATTCTATAGAAACTATCCATTGTGACCATAGTTTCTATATATAGTGTCTATAAAAATTAATAGGTATAGAAACTATATGTAGTTTCTAGCATTGGGAGTGCTCTAAAAAACTACTCCCTCTGTTCTCTTTTATAAGGCACAACTTAATATAACACGGTTTCCTAAATTACACTTTGACCATCTATTTATTTTGTCTTATATTATTTGTACCTATCTTATAAACTTATGATAATTTGATAGTAGATTTAGTTAGAAATATAAACATGTCAAGTTTATGTTATAATAATTAAAAATTATTAGTTAAGTTATTGGTCAAAGATTTAGAAGTCTGTGTACCTGATAAAAGAGTGGAGGTAGTAATGACGTACTACAAACAGTTCACTAAAAAATAATACTTGTCTATAGAGATTTAACATAAGATCCCTCAGTCGACAGTCTTCAAAACCAAGCAAATACGCAACCTGGGAAATTACCTTTCAAGCATCCAGTATTGAAGATCCCTTTGAAAAATGGTAAATCACAACGGTCAGACTTCTTTTGTACTTTGTATTGTGCTGAAGCTTTAGTTCCCAAGTTTGAATTTGAATTTTTTATAGTAGTAAAACCTAACGCAACGATGCTACAATGTCAGAAATGTAGAGGCTTTTCGAGGCTACTGTTATTTGTTATACTACCTGTCTAGTTTTTTCTTTTTATTATAATCAGTAACTCTTTTATCTGACTCATTTCAGAAAGATCATACTCATTCAGACAATTTTGGAGACACGTTACAATATTGTATTGTATTTGATACATGTGTGTCGATGCTACTTAGGTGATTTTATACAAAGTCATGTGATTTTTCTAAGTAAAGAAAAAGACAAGCCCCGTTAAAACAAGGCAGGTAGGTAATTTGAGCGTTTTTGAAAGTTCAGTGGTAAAATGTCTGATATAGTTCTATCAGGTACAAATATTAGGGTGCCTAAGCATTTGTACCTCAACGGGCGTCAAACCCAAGATCAGCCGATGGTTAAGGGTGACAAAACAACATTCTCGTCAGTTTTGCGAACATCCATGAAAGTAACACGAGCAGTTCTCGACTGGACGTAGGGACATTACACTTGAATCAGTATATACCATTGTGTCCTCTTTACATACCATCCGAGTCTAGATACGTAGATTACAAATTTAGTAATCAGTCACAATTAGGGGCGAAGCCATGTTGGCTCTTTCTGGTGCACATGCACCATGGTAAAATAAAAGTTTGTTAATACCTGCCTTAAATTTTTCATATATTTTCTTTTAAATTGTATACATTCCTTTATGTTTGATAGAGTGTGCACCAGGTTGGTTTTGAGGTGGCTTCGCCCCTGGTCACGGTTTGAAACACTAACAAGTTTGTTATAAAAAATACAATGCATCTAGGGTTAAAATATAATTTTTTCCATCCCAAATGACCCAACGAGGAATTGAGTTGGGCTGGGCCCGCTGTTGGGCCATACTAGGTAGTACTTCTACTACACAGCGTTGTCATGACATTTGGGTACAAGAAATATAAAATTCATTCAAAACCTGGCCAATGAGGTATTGACGTATTGTTTAGTTCACCCAAAATTCAAATATTTTTTCAAAATTTCTCGTTACATCAAATATTAGGCATTGTTTAGTTCCCGAAAAATTTTGCAAAATTTTTCAGATTCTCCGTCACATCGAATCTTTAGACACGTGCATGGAGTACTAAATATAGACGAAAATAAAAACTAATTGCACAGTTTGGTCGGAATTGACGAGACGAATCTTTTGAGCCTAGTTAGTCCGTGATTGGACAATATTTGTCAAATACAAACGAAAATGCTATAGTGTCGATTTCCCAAAATATTTTGGAACTAAACAAGGCCTTACACGTTAAATATAAAGAAAATGATAATATATTATACAGTTTGTCTTTAATTTATGAGATAAATCTTTTAAGTCTAGCTATAATTAGATAATAATTAATAAATACAAACGAAAGTGTTACAATATTTAAAAAAAATTAGATCACCTGAGACGAGCAGTTTTCAACTTTTCATCCCCATCGCACCAGCATCGGGGATTGGATTGGGAGCGAGCGATTCGGCGATTCGGTGACATTTTTTGCGTGGAGCAGGCCGGGCCACGCCGTGCTCTTCCTTCCACGGTCCCGAATCCCAATCCAGCGCACCGTGACCGTGGAGGTCAATGATTGCGGTGGCATGTGTACCCTGCGTCGGCGTCGTCAATGCCGCGCCGCACCCGTCGTCCTCCACTGTCCTCGCGCCACCTGCCCAGCTCTCCCCACACCCCCACTGCCACCACAAGCAGCCGGCGCGTGTGGTGCATCTCTGATCCCCGGCACGTCGGTCCTCTGTATTTAAAGGCCACCTACCTTAACCAGGGTGCTCCGCCTCCACTCCCGAGCTCGTCACTCCGGCAACCGAGCAGAAGCAGGCCGGTGGTTCCGGTGACCTCCCGATGGCGTCTCTCGCTGCCGTCAAGAAGGTACCCACACCCTTTTCTATAGCCTCCTTTGTCCGTACCGGCGCATTGATGTGCCGCGCTGCGCAGGTGCTGGTGCTGGTGCCGATCACGGCGGGCTCGGAGCCCGTGGAGGCGTTCGTCCCCATCGCCGTCCTCCGCCGCGCGGGCGCCGACGTCACCGTCGCGGCCGCGGGTGCCGGAGCCGGCCTGCGCGTCCACGCCATGTACGGGGTCACCGTCGTCGCGGACGCCAACGTCGCCGACTGCGCCGACGCCTCCTACGACCTCGTCGCCCTCCCCGTAAGAACCCACGCGGTACCGATCGCTCACGCGGACGCAGTGACGAACGCTCACGACGCACCGCGTACGTGTGCAGGGAGGCGTCCCCGGCGCGGACAACCTCGGCGGCTGCGCGGCGCTGGAGAGCATCGTGAGGCGCCAGGCGCTCGGGGGCGGCCTGTACGCCGCCATCTGCGCCGCGCCGCCGCTGGCGCTGGCGCGCTGGGGCCTGCTCGACGGCGTCAAGGTGATCTCCCTGCCATGCCTCGTCATCCGCGCACTGCGCGTGTATACGTACTCGAGATACTCTTACACGTGCGTGCAGGCAACTGCGCATCCGGCGTTCGTGGACAAGTTCCCGGCGGAGGTGGCCGCCGTGGACGCGAACGTGGTGGTCGACGGCAGGGTAGTGACGGGGCGTGGCCCGGCGCCGGCCATGGAGTTCGCGCTCGCTCTCGTGGAACAGCTCTACGGCAAGGACAAGGTTGACGAGATTGCCAAACCAATGGTACGTGAAAACGAGACTTTGTTTTCATCAAGGTAGTAAAATAAGACAGATTTGTTTTCTTTTTCTTCGCCTATATGTTGATTAAAAAGAAAAGGACTTGCTTAGGCTTTTACATTTTTCAGTTCAGACTCTTTCATATACGGGATTGTTTTTTATTTTTTTTACCGGGAAAAAAAAGGAGAAAAGAAAGACTATGATGAGTAGTAGTATGTTCCAATTGTGGACATGAAAAAGGGGTGGAGTATAGGAATGATTCGTTGAGGCAAAAAAAAAAAAAAAGACAGTGAGATGGAAGAGGACAGGTACAATCTGTGGGGTTCTTCCATTTCCAAAAGAAAACAAGAGGATAGGGAAGATAAGATGATTAGTCGGAATGAGTCCCTCGCAGCTGTTCGAGCGTTGCTATGAATGAGTGCCCATACTTTCTTAATAGTCCTATACTCCTCTATACGATGTTTATCCACAAAATCATGTTCCTGAAAAGGACGTTTATCTGCAAACCCAAACCTACAGTAAGGCTAAGGCCAGTGGTCTCTCGCTCTCGGCTCTAGGCCTTGTTTAGTTCCAAAAAGTGAAAAGTTTTCGGTACCGTAGCATTTTCGTTTGTTTGTGACAAATTTTATCTAATCATGGACTAACTAGGATCAAAAGATTTATCTCGTGATTTACAGTTAAACTGTGTAATTAGTTTTTGTTTTCGTCTATATTTAATGTTTCATGCATGTGCCACAAGATTCGAGGTGACGGGAAATCTTAAAAACTTTTTGGTTTTCAAGGTGAACTAAACAAGGCCCTAATGGAAGTGATGTATATAGACTCTTTTTGCTTGTCTTATAAGAGCAAGTATTATAGCAGGCTGTAAGCCAGTTAAATGCTGATGTGGAGGAGAGAGAAGAGGAGAGAGAGTAAAAGCAGGCTGCAAGCTTACAGCCGGCTCAGACACAAAAACTAAGAAAATCTGTGACACAGACAAGTGGGCCATGTATTAATAGTGATGAGCTAACTATTATATGGGTGGGCTGCAAGAAGGCTGTAAAGAAATCTTACAGCCAGCAGCTAGCTCTATTATAGTACTTGCTCTAAGTTGTAGGTTGTGATGTGATATCGACATTAGCTTGCCAGTGGTGGTGGTGCCCCATTGTCCCTAGCCATAGAAGACACCAGCATTAGCTCGTCGGCCGTGCCACCGGCTGTAGCTGACCCAGCTGCAGAGACGAAGCATTCTTGAACAAAAGTGGGTTTGTTCATGTTGATTCTGACACAGCAAAACTTCAGAGCATATACAAGAGTATTTCTAAATTTGAAAAGTTATTTGTATAAAAACTATTTGTTATATCTTTTTATCCTCCAACAGTTTTTTTATATCTCGTACATACTTGAGAGAGTCATTCTCGTTTTCTATTTTTTTGCTAGCGAGAAATCAAGAATAGAAAATGGTTGTATTTGAATAACCATTTTAAAAGTTATTGGATGGGCAAACCACCCAACAAAATCGTCATATGTTTTCGTGTTTTCGCCGGGTCCAAATCGTCGAGTGCAAACCCAACAAAAACCGGGTCCAAATACATCAAAATCGTCGAGGGTCCACGCAAACCACCCGTTGCCATGCATCAAAATCGTCATATTGCACTTTACACTACGGGAAACATGAGCTTTGTCGTGGGCTTTGTCGAGGGCTTTTCTGGTCCTCGGCAAAGTCTTTGCCGAGAGCCTGCCACGTGGCTCTCGGCAAAGAATTCTTTACCGAGAGCTTATTTGCCGAGAGCCACATGACAAGCTCTCGGCAAAGACTTCGCCGAGGGCTTTTAGGCCTTTGCCGAGAGCTCTCGGCAAAGAAGGCGGATCCAGTAGCGTTAGGGATGCAAGTGTGTGCGTGTGTGGTATGTGTAAGTGCAGATAGTACAACTTGTATTTGAAGGGTGGGGCAATAAAAAAAGAGGGCACACGAGGTTGGGATTGTTTGATCTTTTTTTACCGGGTAAGGGAGAAAAAGAAAGACTATGAGTAGTAGTGTGTTTCAATTGTAGACATGAAAAAGATGTGGAGCACTGGAATGATTAGCCGAGGTTAGGTGCAATCTCTCTCTCTCTCTCTTGTTGATAATCATTTGTGGGGTTCTTCCATTCCAAAAGAAAAACAAGAGGATAGGGAAGACACGATGATTGGTCGGAATGAGAGCATCTCCAACAACTTGGTATTTCAACATGCTATCCTACCAAATTTGCTAAAAGCATAAAAATCTTCCTCCAACAACTCCTTATCTCAACTTGCTAAATTTCCCAAGTTGCTATCTAGAGGTTTCTACTGCCGAGATTTGTCAAGTTGCTATCCCAAGTTGCTATCCCGAGCGCAACTTGTTGGAGACACATATTCTTTTACCAAGTGAGCGGGTGCCATCTGTCATCCTCTATTTTTACCAAGTGAGAATAGCAACTTATTGGAGACACATTCTTTTTTCTTTTGCTAAACAAATTAGCAACTTGCTATAACTCAAAATTTGACAAGTGAATTTTACCAAGTTGTTGGAGATGCTCTGAGTCCCTCGCAGCTGTTTGAGTGTTGCTATGAACGAGTGTCCGAGCTTTCATCATAGTCATCTACGATGTTTATCCACAAAATCATGTTCCTGAAAACGACGCTTCTCTGCAAACCAAAACCTACAGTGATGTTAACTGCCAGTGCTTGTTCTGTTTGGAAAGCAGGATTCTTTTTTATCAATTTTCTGTTTTTTCCTGTAAAAACGTATTGATTCCTGGTCATTCCAAAGTGCTAAGAAGCACCAAATTTTAGAATCCAAAATTTAAATATCATGAGAGACTTCAGTGCATGAACTGAACCAACCAACCGTCATGTGTGTCTGTTCTTGTTCAGATGGTCAGATATGAACCCGGGTACGCCTTCAAGGAACTGAACCCGGTCCAGTGGCAGTGCAGCGGCACGCCCAAGGTAATTTGCTTGCTGCGTGCCTGCATCTCAGTCTTCGTAAACATGGTGAGTCAATTTGTGAACCCTCCTGCCATGCACTCTGCATATATACTCAGGTCCTGATCCCGGTGGCCAACGGGAGCGACGAGATGGAGGTGCTCGTGACCGTCGACGTGCTGCGCCGGGCCAATGCGGACGTCGTGGTGGCGTCGGCCGAGGGCGGCGACGCCGAGGTCGTCGTCGTCGCGCGCCACGGCACGAGGATCGTCGCCGACGCGCTGCTGGTCGACGCCGTCGCCGCCGGCCAGCAGTTCGACTTCGTCGTCGTGCCGGCAAGTCGCGCGCTCTCTGCATTGCTGCTACCCTGCTCGATACGGTCGTCGCTGACGGAAATGTGCAATTGCATCCCTGACTGTCTTGCTCACGTGGACCAGGGCGGCATGGCCGGCGCCAAGACGCTGGCCGGCACGGAGGCGCTCGTGGCGCTGCTGAAGGAGCATGCGGCGGCGGGCAGGGCGTACGGCGCCATCGGCGCCGCCACGGCGGAGGTGCTGGAGCCGCACGGCCTCCTCGAGCTCGAGGGCAAGAAGGCGACGACGACGTGCGCGTCCATGGCGGACTCCCGCGAGTGCGGGAGCAGGGTGGTGGTGGACGGGAACCTGGCCACGAGCAGCGGCCCCGGGACGGCCATGGAGTTCGCGCTGGCCGTCGTGGAGAAGCTGCTCGGCGCCGAGGCGGCAAGGGAGGTGGCGGAAGCCCTGCTGTTCGTCTGACGACGGACCACGGGCGGAGATGAGCTGTGCCTGTGCTATTTGATCCTTTGCAGTAGAGATCATGGAACGTGGCCGGACCTTCCTTGTCATAACATCATCTGAGAATTTGGTATCTCGATCGTGTAGTGTAGTAAAAATTCTATACAAGTATCGTTACTTATATAGAGAGGTGGGACTTGGGTTAAGCCATACCGCCTCAGGATGGTCCTCTTGTGATTTTTGCCGCTCTTTGGACCATGATATCTAGGCACGTAAGACGTGTCAAGGTGTCGTTGTGGTGCTACGTTTTTTTCAATAGCCCAAGCACAGCTCATGGTACCCAAAAAAAAGTCTTTATATCGTATCATTAATTTTTTAGTTTTCTTTGTTCACTCATGTCATAAAAAATATATATCGTTTTTTGTGAAAGTTTCAATATTTTTTCACAATCCATGGAATGATTATAAGAGCGGTGAGCATACACCCATCGTGCCGATATCACATCACAACCCTTGTATTTATGTCATGAATCACGCTCAAATAGCACAACTTAAATCCCAGCTCTATTTATGCCAAAAAAAAACATGTCTGTTTTGGTTAGTTCTCAGAATTTTATGGTTAATAGCGATGTCTGTGGTCATTTCATTACTCAGTATGTTTGAGAGTCCTTAAAAAATATAATCAAATATATAAAAGATTATATTATATAAATATCACCAAATTAATTATGAAATGTATTTTCTACTCTATATATATATATATATATATATATATATATATATATATATATATATATATATATATATACACACTGTTTTCTACAAGTTTTCAAATTTAAGAATTTTTTACTTATAAGATAAGGTTCCTATTTTTTAAGGGATGGAGTAATAAAATTCCCAGCTTATAGCGTACATCCTTGAACAATGTCACGACCTGATCCGTGCCATTGTGTCACCGAATCGTGTTCGCCGATAACGTGGAAACTATTATATCATATGTTTATGTTTGGCATAAAACTTTTTTTTAAATAATACAGCCTTGAACAGTGGCACGGCTAAGACTGCCATTGCTTAAGGCGGAAAACGTGCATCAGAGAAAGGTTTTAAGTCTTTGCCATAAATAAATTTTAAAAAAACTTTCCAAAAAAAAAAAAACAGTGCAATCCCTCGTCATGTCTGGACCACACAGGAGAGGAGAGGAGGCAGGGGCACCGCCGGCTGGCTGCAGAAAGCGAAGCGGCGTCCAAGTGATGCACAGCGCAAGACCCACGAGGACACGGCACACGAGTCACGGCCAATAGTTTACGCAGGAAAACGACGGCGACGGCGACGACTCGTTGACGCCTGACGGCCACCCCCGGCCCGCCGCCCGCTTCCGCGCCATGACTGGTGACTCAGCTCGCGACGAACCGAATCCGCAGACACGTAGTCCCCACTCCCAAGACGGCAACTACCAAAACTACTGGAGTAGTAGAATAGAACTACTAGAAGGCAGTAGTAGCCTGATCTCCGGACACCCGGAAGGAAAGCCAAAGCGGCGGAACGCGCCAGACAGAGTAGCCGGATAGAGACCCACCTCTCCCTCCCGGAGTCCGTCCGTCCCGCTCCCGCACCGCCTTTCCGCCGAGTAACAAGGCAAGAATCCCGCGGCGACGGTCAACGATTCCGGATGGCCGCAGCGTCCTCGGTGGTCAGGCGTGCCGCCGCCGCCGCCTCCGCCTCGCGCGGCCTGCTCCTCGCCCGCGCCTTCGCCTCGGGAGTTGGCGGCGGCGAGAAGGCCAAGCGGGTGCTGGTGCCGGTGGCCGCCGGCACGGAGCCGATCGAGGCGGCGGCCACCGCCGACGTCCTCAACCGCGCCGGCGCGCGGGTCACCGTCGCCACTGCCGACCCGCCCGGGGACGACGGCCTCGTCGTCCAGGCCGCCTACGGCGTCAAGTTCGTCGCCGACGGCCGCGTCGCCGACCTGCAGGGGGAGTCCTTCGACCTCATCGCCCTGCCGGTGCGTACGCGTTCCCCTCCCTCAGTCTGTCACCATGCCGTCAGTCTCGGCCCTGTCACGCACGCTCTCAGATTGCTTCGCCCTCCTCTCTTGCATTTGCTGCCTCGCCGTCTGGCGCTGATGGTCAGTCGATAAATTTGTGTCCTGTAGGGAGGAATGCCTGGGTCAGTTGGCCTCAGAGATTGCAAAGCGCTCGAGAAGATGGTCAAGACGCACGCCGAGAATGGGGGCCTGTACGGCGCCATCTGCGCTGCGCCCGCGGTGACGCTGGCCTATTGGGGCATGCTCAAAGGCTTAAAGGTGCGACATTGATCGGCATTCTGTGCGCTTGGAATTATGCACCGTGGACCGCGCTGAGAAAGTGGCGGCTTGTTTTGTTATTGCAGGCGACCTGTTATCCGTCGTTCATGGAGAAGTTCACTGCAGAGGTGATCCCTGTGGACTCGAGGGTCGTTGTCGACAGAAATGCAGTCACCAGCCAGGGTCCAGGAACTGCGATCGAGTTTGGTCTTGCTTTGGTGGAGAAGCTGTATGGCAAAGAGAAGATGGAGGAGGTTGCTGGGCCTCTGGTAAGCTACATTACAAGCCATGATTAGGAACATTGGGGTTCCAAATGGATGGCTGTAAGCCTTAATGGTTATTGTTCACAAAGAAGCTGAAATTTACTAAAATATATCTTAGTTATTTTGTATCAAGCAATTGTGTTACTGACCTGTGGTTTCATCCAACAAGTTACAGTGTTGGCCACATTAGAATTTTGTTTAAATCTGACATTATCTACTATATGAGCACTTTCGTTACCTGATGATTGCGCAATTTTTATCCTTCAGTACGTGCGCCCTCAACATGGAGCTGAATATACCGTAGAAGAGCTTAATTCGGCTGAATGGAAATGTAGTAGCACACCTCAGGTATGAGATGCAACTGAACTTCATCTGCAAACAAAGAAAAAGATCATCTCCATTCATTTAGGCTACTTTCTGACTTTCTTCCTCATGGAACTCCTGTAATTTATATCATTGCTTCTGATAAGAGTAACTCTTATTGCATCCTGCTTTGAAATATGCTCCCCGTGTTATCCAACAATCTTGTTTTGGCTTATACTTTAACAATATAGCAATCTGCCTTAAAACTGTTACTAGTAATCAGTTATTGGTGATTACTGAGTCATAGGAGTGTGGAACAACTTTTACAGTAATATGGGAGGGGCAACTTTTTCTTTTTTCCTACCTTTTTGAGATGGATGCGCACAAACTTGTGTACATAGTAGGATAGTGACTAAGAACAACGATGTTCATGAACCAGTTTTTCTTTTTGGTATAAAGTCATAAAGAAGATGATTCTATGACTTATATATGTTACATGATGCTATTTATATTCTGGATACCCACTCAGGAGCTCTGCCTTTCATTCCCTTCACTAACAGAGAAGAGAGTTTTCAGCAGGAACCAGACTCTAGTCTTGTTTCTAGTTTCTTCCTGTTGTGCCCCTGTGATCCTGAAACCAGCTGGTTGATTGTGTTTTGGTTGTGCTGTTTCAGCCTCACCTTTGTTTGTATAGCTCTTTTCTCTCTCAATGAAATGGCACGCGATGCGTCGTTCAAGCAAAAAGAAGGCTGCTGGCAATGCTAACTTTTTTTAATATGATCCTAATGTTTTCCCATTATATGGTGTATTAACCTGAACTTTTTAATATTTGCTGATGCTTTTCCCTTTTATGTGTGTCTAGGTTCTTGTTCCGGTTGCTAATGGTTCAGAGGAAATTGAAGCTGTCAATTTGATAGATGTGTTGCGTAGAGCAGGAGCAAATGTTATTGTTGCATCGGTGGAGGAGAAGTTACAAACTGTGACCCGTCGCCATAAGTTCAATCTAATTGCTGATATGATGTTGGATGAAGCCACTGAAATGCAATTTGATTTGATTGTCATGCCGGTATGTGGCTGTTGAGTTATTTTTCCATTAATGGGGTATTACTCTTTAAGGGTCTCTCACTGACAAAATCTGTAAACAGGGAGGTTTGCAAGGTGCTCAGAAGTTTGCTAGTACAAAGAAACTTGTTGACTTACTCAAGAAACAGGCAGAATCAAATAAACCATATGGTGCAATATGTGCCTCTCCAGCTCATGTGCTTCAGCCACATGGTTTACTGAAGGTACTTTCCTCTGCCCCAATGAACATATGCGCTTGTTAGCATTAGTCCTATCTTATATCCTCAGTTCAATACCATCGACATTAATGCAGAAAACCAGGAACAAAACTTGTAGTTTCAGTGAAACGGTATTGGTGTATGAACAAAAAGCTGCGAGGTGTATTAACTTTGAACTACCTGTGTCATTGTAGGGCAAGAAGGCGACAGCATTTCCACCTATGTCACACCTGCTCACAGATCAGAGTGCATGTGAGCATAGGGTTGTTGTAGATGGTAACCTTATCACCAGTAGAGCCCCAGGCACTGCAACAGAGTTCGCCCTAGCCATTGTTGAAAAACTGTTTGGTCGAGATAAAGCTGTCAGCATAGCCAAGGAAATGATCTTTATGTGATATTGCACTGACCTGGTGGTGTGAGAAGTATAATAATGTGAATAAACATAACAGAAACCTGTTAGTCATGCTTCTGGTTCTATGCCTGAACTGGTAATAGCTGCCTGAGGATTTCAATTGAATACTTGAATGGTACTATTACATCACACTGTAAACTGTGAACCAAGATCGTACATTTTGCATACCATAAGAGAAAGGTTAGTGTGACTCGTTACTTGTAAATACTTGTCCTGTCTGTTCAGTGAAACACCAAGTGGAGGTGCTGCCTTCCCACCACCCACCTGCTCTGCCTCTAATCATCATGGATTTACACGAAGTTAAGAAGCTGTTTGGTCAATCAAGAGAGAGTGCAGGACATTGGCAGCAATCTGGTCTTCATGTCACAGTAAACTGTACTGTAAGCTATTGATTTGATAAGCACTGTACTCTTTACGATGTACGAACTCTTTTATCCTTGTTATTACAGCTCTTCTTTTTTTGTTTCTGATATGTGCAGTTTTTAGATGTAGGATTCAGACAGGGAAAACAACAACTAATATGTACAAGAAGTCAAAGTATACTCTTGAAAGCATTCTGTTTAGCTTTAGGCCAATTTTATTCTTCTTAATTGAAAGGAAGAGCTCCTTCTGTTTCACTTATCCCCGAACTGTCATTTCTTGAGTCGGAATCTATGGCATCTCCAGAATTCTCGAGAAAAGCTTATCTGTTATGATTGTGATTGTCACTTTCGCATCAGGAATACTAGTTTGTGGATGGAAATAGCATAATCATAAAGCTATAGGAAAGTAGCATCTTTCCCTTTTGTCCTGAGTGAGAGTGATAAGTGGCTGTGGTCTGCGGATCACTTTTGCTTTGGTGACTAGAAGAAAATGCGGTGTTCTAACCAATCTATGATTAGATTCCTGCAATAGATGCTGTCCCATTCATATACCTGGAAGTGGATGAAGGTTCTCTGTCGCACTATATTGATAACCCTCCAGTTGGTTGCAACTGCATATCACTTGCACTTTATATGTTGTTTAGCATCCCTCTGAGTTCAGATCGGCATAACTTTGGCTAGGAAAGATTTGTCCCTTCTACCTTTCACGAAACGGCCTATATTTTAAGGTCTTTTTAGCACTGAATCCGTGGAGAGAGTAGGCCGTGAAAAAGGCTGTAATAGTTAAGTAACTATTGCCTATTGGAAGCTTCATAGAAACTTCGTTATTGATATGTTTACTCAGCACTTGTGCATTGTTGCTTGCTTTCCCGTATCATGCATGTTGACAACTGACCAGAGGATAGTTTTAGCATTACTGATAGTGCTTAAGCATTGTGGGGCAGAAGCTTACTTATGTATTTATATTTGATCTGAATTCCTTTTCTGTTCAAGTGCATTGGTCCTTCCACTGTGCCCTTCGCTGCTTCGCATATCTATATCATCCTATAATGTATCATGCACACATTAGTGACGAAATTGACAACAGAAATGCTGCTGACTCATGCTTTTTTTTAATACTTTTTTTCATATCTATTTGTTTCTCAAATTTTTCATTGTTACACAGGTTTCTCTCTCTCCTTTCATGTTGAGACATTTGATTTTAAAAGTCACTTAGTAATACAAAAAAATATATTTATTACTGCGCTAGAAAGATGTATTAAGTACTGCAGTTGTCAGTTTTAATAATACAAAAAAATACTTCACTCATTTATAATCTGTCAATGAAGAACAAGACATACTCTTACCAAGACTCTGCCCCTGAAATTATTAAATTGAAAAAACGCAAGGCTCTCCGAGCTCCAGGTGTTCAAGATTGCCGGTGGCTCCTTCGTTGGCTTAATAAGTTATTAGCTAACCCTTGTTGCTATCATCTTTGAGCTGTATAGCCAATCACTTTTGCTTCCTTCTGATATAGAACTTTCATCTATTGAAGATTGCAAGCAACATCTAAATGTTCTCGTCACTAATGTATTTAAGACCTCACTAGAACCTCCAATAAATAACTCTTCAAAGACAGCGCTTGATTTGTAATTTGTTAATTCTAAATGTTGACGTCCAACGCTTAACATTTTCCAAGAGGACCAATGATATATATTTTTGGGCAGACTGGTGACATCTGCTTCATTGTCTGATGTGTCCCAAATTCAAATCATTTGTCTGTTTTTGCTTTGTGATTTGTTTTGGTAGTCCTGCCTTGGAAGGTTCATGCATGTGTACTTGAAAAGACTTGTCAACCATGTTGCAGTACTTAAAATCATGCTGCAGTACTTATATAATTAGACTTAGGGTCTGTTTAATTGATGGTGTTAAAGTTTAACATATACTGTAACATTTTCGTTTTATTTAGCAGTTAGTGTCCAATTATGGACTAATTAGACTCAAAAGATTCATCTAATAAATTATTCTCTAGCTGTGTTTTTAGTTTCGTAAATAGTCTATATTTGGTACTCTATGCATGTGGCTAAACATTCGATGTGATGGAACTTAAAGTTTATCGTGACAAAACAAACGGGGCCTTATTGACGGTTATACGGTCGCCAAAGAATAGACTTGTTGAGGGCTACAAGTCAAACAAAAAGAATGGGTTGTGAACATCTCTGTTTGTTAAATTATATAAAACCAAAGACAGATGTTGGCATCCATGAACTATTCACCTATAAGGATTGAAGTCATCCAAACTAAACGTCATGTTATGAATTATTTATGAGCTTATGCAGACGGCTTGGGAAGCAGAATTGTATATGAAATGCTTGGCACCCTATATTTGTCAGAGAGAGCCAAAGAGGATGGTTGAAATGGCAATGTCAAGGTACCTAGAGCTGTGTTGACATCACCCTAATAAAGAAAAAAAATTATGGCATAAAAATATATGCAGTTAGTTGAACTACTGGAGCAATAGATATTTTTTTGTGTGTTTTTGCTAAAAGAAGCTACCCAAATAGCATGCTCTCCAAAAAGTTCGGCGGAGACATGGAAGAAAAAAGCAGGAAATTCACAAGGGTACATCAACAGATGCATCTTGTTGTGCTGATCCTGTTATTTGGATGCAAGACTGTGAGCCAAGAAGGCATGTGATCATTTCCCTCTGAAAATCTGTGAAGACTTTCGAAGTGAAATTGGACTTGAAAATTCAAGGATTGATATGGAGCAGAGTCCGACTCATTTTACATTGAAACTACATCCTAGAAATTCCAGAAACGAACTCCCTTTATTTAGATAAATTTGTTTCTAGCTTACAGGTTATCTTCTCAGACTCATTGGCTATAAACATGGGTTGTCCTCTAGAAGCTGGCCTTTCCTAGATTTGGTTTCCACGGCATTTGGGGCAAACAACTTGCATTTTGGAACAGATGGACTGCATTTTTTATCTTGCATTTTCTGTTACAGTTATGGACAGCATCGATTTCATGCGTTGCATCATCATTAGTATGATCTATGCTGCAGTGTACTTGAGTCACTACACAAGTTGCATTAGCTCATAAGCTCTAAGTTCTGACATCAGATTAAGGACTTAATGATCGAACAATTTGCAACTGTTCTTGTCTACTGAAGGTGTCACTACGTCAGGGATAGGTGGGAAATTTTGAACTTGGTGTCGATAAGTCGGCACTTTTTTCAAAATGCAGGTTGCTTTAATTTTGTTCTAAGTTAAATTTATCTAACTTTAATCAAATTATAGAAAAAATCATCAACACGTACAATATCAATTTATTTGATGCAACATGAAGTATGTCTTGATAGTGTTGTGTGTGTGTGTTAAGTGTAAAGTCAATTTTTTTTCAACCTTCAACTTGCACGACTGTCTGATTTTTAATTATAAACTATAAAACTAGATACTGGACACTTGACACCATTCAATTATTGAAACCAAATAAATTTGGCCTCTAACAACTAACTAGTTTTAATGGTGGTTTCCTTTTTTTGAAAATAATAAATATTTGATTTAATCTCTAAAATTAACTAATCTATTCTAAATCAAATAAATATAAAACTCGTACCAATTATTTTATAAAAGTATAATTTTTCTATTTTGGTGATCTACTTAGAGCTGTTTGAAATTTATTTGTTTGTTTTATTACTTGTAGTCGTGCTTATTTTTTATTTAAATTATCGTTTTGTGCGGTATAATACTTGAAGATTGATCAAGATGATCTAGCATACTATGAGTATATAGAAATACATGGAAGATGACTACAACCCTACAAATTCCGTGCTTTGTATAGATCCTATTCAAGCATTGCATGGCTAGCGCTATTACTTTATGTTGATTGTGGTGTCTCAAACACCATGCAATCAACTAGTTACGAAATCAACACTATAGGGCCGACTACAAGCAGCAAAACACTAGAAGACATGAATGTATAAGATGCAAATAACTCCAAATGGAGCACCAACATGTAGATATCATTTTTCTGATTTAAGACAAATTAGTCATTTTAGATAGAAAATTAGTTTTTTCAATTATTTCTAGCTTTTTTTTAGCAAGAACAACGGGTGAGTCTCCATCTGGTTATATTACCATAGATTCTAGACATATCTGGTGGGTGAAAAGCGTTGGGTAACCTGATCTCGTAATTCAGGATTAAAAAAATCAAACAACAATGCAAGTTGTAGGTTAGAAATTGATTTGTCCATACTAAGAGTTGTGTAAAGATATTTTTCCAGAAAAGGAAAATAGCAGGACTATCTTATTGTTCGTTGGATTCTAAGCGCATGTTTGAATAAAAATTTTACAGTATGAGATTCTCACAGAAATCAGTTCAATTTCAAAGAAGATAAGTATAGGAACACGAAGTTTTTCCTATATTCTAAACATGCCCTTATTTGGCGAACGTGGGCTAATCAGTGGAGTCGGTCAGATTACGATGACCAAGTGATCAAAGAACCTGCAATCACAGACACATACACACACCAAAACTGTATGGACAATCAAGAAATTCCCGTGGCGCTATCAGGAAGGTGAAAGAATCCCAAACAATGGTGCAAGGAGGCCAAGCAAGCAAACCAAAAGCGAACCCAGCAAGCAACATAGAAAAAATGTGCAACGACTAGTCCTTATCCTCTACGTCAATCGCAGAAAAACAATCTCAAAAAAAATCAGACAAGAACACACAAAGACACATACATATATTCTCCCTCGCTCTCAAACCCTTTTCCACTCACAAAGAGCAGAGCTATTGCTAGAGCTAGCTGGTCGTCTTCCTCCTCCTTCCTCCAGCATTCTGACGAGAGCTCAGCTTTGCCTCTGTCTTGCTGCCATCGCAGAAGGCAGAAACAGGAGTTCCTGAGATCGAGCCACAAACCAAAGACACCAATCACCAAGAACTAGCTTAGCTACACCGTGAGGTGATCGAGGGAAAGATCACACATATCGCCTGCATCTGCGTTCATACATATATCAGAAGAGAAGATGATCCCTTTCATAAAGATGAAACCTTCCCTCCACTAGAAGCCCCGGGAGGAGGACGCAACAAGCAAGCTCACCGAAGCCACAAATGGATCAGCGACGCCAACAAGCAAGGCTGGGCAGCAAGGCGAGCTCAGAGCGGAGGATGCTGCGACGCGTGAAGCTCCCCTTCTGGTCCTGCCCTCCAAACCGGCCTCCAGGCACCTGAGCGCGCTCGATCAGCTGGTCTCGTGCTCCCCTCCCCGGGCGGCTCCTTTCCCCATCTCCCTCCTCTGTCTTTCTTGGCTCTTCTTTCACTCAGCTGTCAGCTCTCGGATCTCCAACCCTGCCTGCCTGCTGCTGTCAGTCTCCTTCCCTAGCTAGTACTACTACAAGACATGGCTCTGCTTTTCGTGTGATCTCGTCGCGAGCCTGTCTGCCGGTGCCTCCGCTTCCCTTGGGAGAAAGCAAGGGCTCCTGTCCGGCCCGTGTTCTTGGGAACCAAGGCCTTGGTGCTGCTGTTCCTTGTCCAAGCTTGGGAAACAAAGGCACGCTTGGACTTTGCTGCCCGTCTCGTGTGTCAAACATTCTGGAGGCGCGTTCTTGGCCCTTGTGGCCGCAACTTCTTGGATCCAAGAGCTGTCCTCCTGTCCCTGCCGATCGCCTGCCCTCAGCCCCTGATCCATCAGAAAAAAAAAGGCAACATCTCTCTTGCGTGCTTCACAGTTGACATCTGCCGAGTTCGTTGTTATATACTCCTACCAGTATTAGTTGTCAGAAACTGCACTGTTATGTTCTTGTGCCTCGCGGATCGTCGTCGTCACCGTGGTCAGCCCTGGAAGCTTTTCACGACGACATGGACATGGGCTCCGTCCCCTTCGCCGACGCCGGGCTCCTCGACGCGTTCTACGGCGGCGGACATGGACACAACGACTACGGGCTTGTTAGCCAGCAGCTGACGTCGCCTGTCGTCTTGGACGGCGGCGCCGGCGGGCTGCTGGACGCCGGTGCGGCTTCCACGGAGGAGGAGGCGCCGAAGAGGAAGGGAGACCACCGCCGGGACGACAAGGCGGCGATGGCCCTCAAGAACCATAGCGAGGCGGAGCGGCGCCGCAGGGAGAGGATCAACGCGCACCTCGCCACGCTCCGGACCATGGTGCCCTGCTCCGACAAGGTCAGTGCCTCTGTCTCCTTCTCGTGTAGCTTAGTAGTAACTTGTACCAGTGCATGGGCGTTCTAGGTGCCTACTCGGTGGCGGGGGTCGTTGCACCGGCGCGCCGGGCTGCTCGTCCGCCGTCCGTTGCCAGCCAGCGGCGCGCCGTCCCGCGCCGGCGAAGGTGACGACGCGACTTGGCAGCGCAGCAAAATTGGTCACCGACTCACCGCGATGGAGACTGGGCCGAAGCCCAGTCGAAGAAAGGCCCAACATTATCTAGCTCTAGGCCCAATTCTATCTTTATTGTCGGATAGCCCAGACCGAGCCCAACACGAAACTGAGGCCCAACTCGGTACCATGCATGCAGATGGACAAGGCCGCGCTGCTGGCGGAGGTGATAACCCACGTGCAGAAGCTCAAGGCGACCGCGGCGCGGATCCGCGACCACTGCGCCGTCCCGGCCGACGCGGACGACGTCGCCGTCGAGCTGGTCCAGGGCGCGCCTCCATCTACGACCGGCGGCGGCGTCCTCGTGAGGGCGACGCTGAGCTGCGACGACGGCGCCGACGTGTTCGCGGACGTCAAGCAGGCGCTGCGGCCGCTGCGGCTCAGCGTCGTCGGCTCCGAGGTCACCACGCTAGGCGGCCGCGTCCGCTTCACCTTCCTCATCATGTCGTCGTCGTCGTCGTGCGGCAACGGCAGCGGCGGCGACGTGGGCGCCGTCGTCGTCGAGTCGGTGCACCAGGCGCTCCAGTCCGTCCTCGACAGGGCCAACTCCGCGCTCGAGTTCGCGCCGAGGGCGTCGCTTCTCAACAAGCGGCGGAGGGTCTCCACGTTCGAGTCCTCGAGCTCCTCTTCTTGAACCTTGACCGATCGGATGATTCATTCAGAGAAGACGAAGACGTACGTGCAAGCAAGGTTATCCTCCATGAACCGAACCATATTCGTCGTGTGCTAACCTTACCACTGGCTAGTAAAGAAGTTGCAGCACTGAATTATTTACTGCTGCTACCACGTACGGTAACTGCATGATAAAGAGTGATATATTCCCAGGACACTGAGTTACAGTGATTGTGTTGTACTGTTTACCTTTTACTTGTTTTGTACGAACATTTTGATCCCTGCATGCTTAATTGCTAGTATGACTACTTTGGAAGAGGATTATTACTCCCGGTGTAATTCAAATTTAATTACTGGCTACCTGGTCCGGCGCCCCGGCCCCGGCCCCTTTATGTATGCTAATTGCAGGTGCAGCTTTTTACTCGATGGGTTGTTGTTGCTCCATCTTGCTCAACTTCGACGCAGATGCAGATTCAGATTTCTTAATTTCCCTGCATGCATGTGCAGAAGTCACTAACTCAGATTAATGCTCGCCCCTGCTGGTGAGAGTGAGAGATCGAGTGAGAGCTCCATCAGTCCAGCTACCGAGCTGATCAGCAATAATAACTGAAGACTCGTAGGTACATTGTTAGAGCAAGGGAAGGCTAATAATACAGTCGGTTGATGATGGTATAAAAATTTACAACCATATCAGTGCACTCGTATAATAGTTAGCTAGCTTACGACCTAGTTTTATGTCTCACGGAATTTCTTGGTCTTGTGCATAACTAAGCTCTTTTCTTCTCTCTCTTCTCATCTTTTTCCTCCACATCAGCATATATTTGAATCTCCCAAACATATATCTCTGACCAATGCAAATCTCTCGGGCTGTGCCACATGTGTTGATCGATTTCCAAATTCGAATATTGCAAAAACAACTAGTGGTTTACCATCTGAGACAATACTGCTGCACTGATATTGAACATCATGCACCTTTATTATACTGAATAATGTTGCTGCAAACAGTAGACCTATGAATCAGAAAAGAATCTATACACATACGGAGACGTCGGACGTTGCATTGAGGGTATGTACGTAGGAATAGGATTGTAGAAACAATATATACAGTAGTGGTCTCTACTGTGGTCTCCACCATTGAGAGACAGAGAGGCCCTATTTGGTTTGTTGTGATTTTTTTAACTCTTGTCACATCAAATGTTTAGACATGGAGTACTAAATATATACTATTTAAAAAACTAAAAATACAGCTAAAGAATAATTTGCGAGACGAATCTTTTAAGTCTAATTAGTTTATGATTAGATACTAATTGTCAAATAAAATGAAAATGCTACCGTATGCCATGCATGGATGACAAGGATCTCTGAGATCTCCAGAGAATCACCTGTCCCCTTGCATATGCATTGTACTCCTAATAAAGTAATAAGTAAATACATGAGCGTTCAAAGATGCAGGAGCTAGCAATAAGAGAGATTCCCACAATTCCATGTGTTGCAACAGTCAAATCCACAAAGCATGCATGCATGCAGCAGGCAGCAGCAGATCGAATCTGCTGGGCCGGGCGGGCGACGCCAGCAGACCCTTTCCGGCCCTTCGCCTGACCCGTTCTAGGAATCTCTCTTGTATCGCTGGCGGTTAACCTCGTGCAAGCACTATTAAACTCGGGGTGTATAGGTACTGTTGGCATCTGAAAGAGCATGCATGCATGACATGACACATGAGGTCCATCCCTCTATACCCAATCAGTTCATCAGGCTCTCACTCCTAGCTAGCAAAAAAGCTACTTCAAGTGTGGTCTCACAACTCTCATTGCAAGCTGAGCCGATGAGAATACATACGTACGCCTAACAACTGTTGAGTGTTCATATAGCCTACATCTCATCATCTTTGCATTGGCCCACAGTGAGCTCTGACGGCTACTGTGTATGTTAGATTGTTAGGCCATGGCGATCACGAGCTTAGCTCGTCTGCATGAGGTAAATGAAAAGGTAGATATATAGAAAATAAAGGCACACGTTCTTATATATAGACAGTAATAGACTTATTGGTAAATGTTACTGTTAGTACTAGCTAGTACATAAAGAAGAGGCAGAGAGTAGCTAGCTAGCAGTAAACAACAAACAATTAGGCGATATTTTGATAATTGAATAACATATCCTACGTACCGCTGGACGAAGGTGTGGAAGGGAATGAGTTGGACTAGGTTCTTTTTCAGATCCCCAAGGAGCAGTATATAGTAAAATAATACTAATATAATGCGGAGCGCATGCAGGGTTAGCTAGCTGCTGATGATCCCAAAGAATGAGCAAATAAACTAACAATCAGAGTAATTGACAGTGCGTGTGGTCTGCTGCTGCAGATGAGCATCATGCATTGCATGATGTGGTATTGACGATGGATTTAAGTAACCAACAGTCTGGCACTACTGCTGCATCATTATATTGGCTCCTCAACTTGGTGAGCGACCCACATGTGGCGCGGCACTCACTGTATATGCTTACGCATCGAGAGATCAATCGATCGGTCGTCTCGCGTGATTGGAATAGATTAGATTCTCTTGTACATGCACTATTCTAGCTATAACCGTAATTTAGTGGAAATTATATATACGTGGACTCTACTAGCTATGGACCTAAACTATACATCGTCTCCGTCCCTGCTAGCTAGTTGAGGACAAGGAGTAGCGCAAGCCTATTCGTTTGAGTTTATTAGCCGAATCAATCAATCATTAAATAATATATTTTTTTTATAATAAATCAGTCAATAATATTTTCATTACCGGCCCATTGCGTGCGCGCGGGTTGGACACGCGTACAAGCCATGCCATGCCAGGGCCCACAGGGAAGGCGCGCGCCGTGCCTGGCTCACCAGCCAGCCAGGCAGCCAGCTCAGCTATCTCACCTGCAGTGGCGCAGGGTGTGGTGCATGTGTGGACGTGTGGTGTGCGGCTGCATACATGTTCATGTATAAAGACCAGTAGTGTCCATATATATATATATATATACTATTAGTATATAGTACAGTATATAATAATACAGGTTGGGTTGGGCAGGCAGGCCCTGGATTTGTTCCCTTGCATTACGCCGTGCATGGTACGCCCGTGGAGCTAGCTAGCTAGACGAATCATGGCGGCGGTCCCGTCGTCCGGCCCGGACCCCGGACTGGGACTGCTGGACAATGCAAGCGCCGCCCCGGCCGTAGACACAGGCAGCCCCCTCGGCGAGCACCCGGCTGATCCATCCGCCCGGCCGGCACAGCGGCCAGGAAACCGTTGGAGTTGCATTGGCCACGCCCACGCCCACGCGGGTGGATCACAGAGGCACGTACAGGCCACTGTTTCCCTTTTTTTTCGCCGCACAGTTGCGCGCGCGCGCCGCTGCATATGCATGGCGCCATTTCCACTTTTCCAGCCGGCCGCTGCCGCTTCTTCTTCTTCCCGTTCTCTCTCTCTCTCTCTCTCTCTCTCTCTCTGATCTCTCCGATGTTGGCATCACATGTATGACGTCTCCACACCTTATAGTAGTAATAAGGATACGGTTAATTAGTTTGGTTATAGATAGTCAAACTAGACTAAGGCCTTGTTTAGTTCTCAAAAAATTTTACAAAATTTTTTAGATTCTCCGTCACATCGAATCTTTAGACGTATGCATGGAGTATTAAATATAGACGAAAATAAAAAAACTAATTGCACAGTTTGGTCGGAATTGACGAGACAAATCTTTTGAGCCTAGTTAGTCTATGATTTGACAATACTTGTCAAATACAAACGAAAATGCTACAGTGTCGATTTCTCCAAAAAAATTGAAACTAAATAAGGCCTAATATAAAGTTTGTCGAGTTTATGGGAAATAGTAACAACTCTCTAACAACCTACTGTTCGCATCAATTAAAGCTAGTTACTAGTTGGAGCTAAAAATTAGCCTAAATTATCTATAGTTGGCCGGCTAGTAGTTTGTTTGTAGACTTGTCCGGCTAACAAAAATTAAATCACGACTGGTGCAGTGCAGGACGGGGCATTAGCACCGGTCGGGAAGGGCCTGTTGCCCCGGTTCCCGAGCCGGTGCTGCCCTTTAGCACCAGTTTGTAACACGAACCGGTGCTAAAGGGTCTCTGCCCCGACAACACCTGTCAGTAGCCGTTGGGCAGGACCCTTTAGCACCGGTTCGTGTTACAAACCGGTGCTAAAGGGGTCTTTAACCCCGGCCCACAAAAAGGCCGAGGTTTTTGGTCATTTTGGGCATCGACCAATGCCTCATTCTGTAGTAGTGCACTCTCCAATAACTTCCTATCTTAACTTATAATCTTTTCGTACTTGGGAAAATTGATCCGATCGTGCGGAAATATATATACGCGCACCTATCAGACGGCTAATCTAGTTGTGCAAGGACGTGGAAAAGAATAAGGGTGTGTTTGGTTCACATTTAAACTACCTCCTAAAGTTTAGTTACCTCCTGTTTGGTTGGTGGACTAAATTAAAATGACCTTTTATTAGTCCCTTGTAGTCAGGCGTTTCGATCCAAATTGACTAAAAGGTAAGGCAGCTTGACTAAAATGTAGACTTTAGTCCTATTTAGCAATACTTGGATGACTAGTTGGCTAATGCACTTTTTAGTCCCATTTAGTCATAGTGTTTGGGTAAAAGTGACTAAATGAGACTAGATTTAGAAATTGAGTGAGAACCAACCACCCCCTAAGAGTAATGACACCAATCTAAATACACAAGAGAGAAAGAAAGCATACAAATAGTTTGAGTGATTTGAAAATGGTCTAGAATTTTTTTATGCACAATTTTGTGTTCTGTGTCTTTTAAGAGCGAGATTTTAGAAGCGGTTGAAGCAACCCAACAAATATGCTCACAACTTGATTGACTTGTCAATTGTTTATTTAACTACGGGAGAATAGTCCTATGCATCCAACATACTCTATAAGATTCCAAATAGATATCACGAAAATATACTTCATGACAAATCTAATGATATTTCATAAAAATAAGTTAGTCTAACTTAAAGATAATTTGACTTAGTACTTTTTTTAATGAATCGGGGAGAGAGAGAGAGAGTATATACTTATGCAAATATCCATGCTCATTTTCACTGTTTTAGTACACACAGATGAATGTATTTACTCCACCATTTTTCTTTCTCGCCTGGAATTTAGGTGGTGGTATACCATACCGACATGAAATGTGGCCCTGACTTTACCCTTGATCGATCCATCCATCGATTAAGGCCTCGTTTAGTTCTCAAAATTTTGGGTTTTTGGACATTATAGCATTTTTATTTTTATTTGGTAATTATTATCCAATCATAGATTAACTAGGCTCAAAAAATTCATCTCGCGATTTACAGACAAACTATGCAATTAGTTTTTATTTTGTCTATATTTAATATTTCATATATGTGCCACAAGATTCGATGTGACAGAAATCTAATGTTTTTGAAAAAACTTCTTGAAAATTGAACAAGGCCTAAACAAATTGTAAGCTAGGGCCTTGTTTAGTTCTAAATTTTTTTAGGAAATCGATACTGTAGTATTTTCATTTGTATTTGATAAATATTGTCAATCATGGACTAACTAGACTCAAAAGATTCATCTAATCAATTCCGACTAAACTGTGCAATTAGTTTTTATTTTCGTCTATATTTAATACTCTATGCATGCGTTTAAAGATCAATGTGACGAAAAATCTGAAAAATTTTGTAAAATGTTTTGGAAACTAAACAAGGCCGCAAGCCCGCGCGCACTCATGATTTGGCACACTCCAGGCCTTGTTTGGATGTTGTTGGATTCACCTCAATCCACATGTGTTGGAATGGATTGAGGTAGAATTTAGTTCAAGTTTCACTTCAATCCACTCCAACACATGTAGATTGATGCAAATCCGACTACATCCAAGCATGGCGCTGGAAAAAAAATCACAGGGTCCCAGCGGTGGGGGCAGTCGTCCCAATTTTTTATTTTTTGGCCTTTTTTTTTGAAAAAAATTCACGTTTAGCCCCTTCTGGAACTTAAACTCATATTTGGACCCAGTGGTTCGGCGCCCGGACTCGTGGCTCCAAGGTTACACATCTCGGCGCCACAGATCTTGGCTCCGAGGTGGTTAGTCGCGTACAGCCCAGCAACCTATGTGGCGCTGACGTGGCTGGCAGCTCGGAGCCACAGATCTTGGCGCCGAGCTCGGAGCCACAGATCTTGGCGCCGAGCTCGGATTTAAGGCTCACGCCCCAGCTTCCCTGACCGACAGTTCATACTTCTCCTTCTCGGCTTCTTCTCTCCTCTACTCGTCCAATCTTTAGTAATCCATAATTTTAGCCTTGAAAACTTGGATTTGATCCTTAGATCTTTGCTAGCAAGGTAATCTCACTTCCTTCCTTACTTATTACGCATTGATTCGATATATATTACTTGTATTTTGCAACTCTAAATATACTTATTCTTGATGGCGGTTAATTATTTTTGTATTATGTAACGGTAGAATGCCAAGGCGTGGGAAATCTAGTAAGCCAAGGTAATCTCTTATCATCTTACCATCTTGTTTATCTTTTGTTATGATGAATGTGCAACACATGAAACCTAGGTTTATGGTATAATGTTATTTGGTTTTGGTTATTTGAACGAGAAATATTTCAATTGTAGCTATGCCCGGACGACCGGGAGTCCTTACGTCCTAAAGCCGCTCCCTAGCGGTGTTCCAAGACCCATGTGTTTTTGTGGTGATCCTTGCAAGGTAGAAATTTCTGAATATGAGGAAACCTATAAGCAGAGATATTGGATGTGTTCCAATTTTGCATGGGAGCCTACGCCACAACAACGTCGCAGTAATTTTATTGTGAGAAAATTGTATTGTGCATTACGCATATTATGTTATATTCAGTATGATTTATTTCTTTTGTAACATATTTATTTGTTGCAGACCCCTCCACCGTTGTGTGATTTTGAGCAGTGGATTGACAATGAGATCAAGGAATCAGACAAGCGGCTTCTACAAGGCCTGAAGGAGTGGGATGCAGAGCGTGCAGAGATATTAGAGAAGAGACGCAAAGAGGAGGCTCTACAGAAGGAGCATAAGGAAGAGGAGGAAAGGAGACGTATTGCTGCATATAGGGAGGAGAGGGAGAAGAAGCTTGAGCGCGTGCGTCGAGCGAAGGCAGCGATGGAGGAAAACCCCGATGCCCAGAGGAAGGGAAAGTGGCCTCGTTGCACTCAGTAGTTTTCATTACTAGTTCTATGTTTGTTTCATGAATAATATTGTTTACTATCGGACTTTGCAATTTGTTATCATGTAATGCACTTTAGGAATGTGTTGTTTTATTTCCATATAGAATGTTATTGGACCTATCACTTTGGTTAATGGTTTTGTTTTTAGTAATCATTATATTGAGTTAAATATTGAAGAGACAATGAAAAGAGTTGAAGTAGCTGAAATAAAAGTTAACGAACTAACAGACTACATTCAGACGTGATGATTCAATGAAAACCCTAAATTCATTCACTTTTTCTGAAAAGTCTATATTCATGTACAAAATGCCTACGTTCAGGGCTACCAAAAAAGTGAGGCTCCACATCCCAGGCTGCTAGGTAACAACAAAACAAAGATAACTTGGGCGCCAGTTCGAGAAAAAGCAAGGTGAAATGTTGGTTGCACCTAGAAACCAGAGGCTCAACCACAAACTCAACCACAAACAGTTTTCGCCGAAGCATAATGCTGTAAAAAAATTCGATCATGTTTATTTATATATAAGTCTGACAATAAATTTTGAACCAAACCAACAGTAATGCTGTCAAACAACAGCTCCGTGACATCATGTTTTTATTGTCCAACTCCAAGTCAAAACACCACACGCTATGAAAATAGCAAACTTCCGATTGTTGTTAGAAAAAAATTGCACGAGCCTCCCTTGATTTAGGAGCATGTACTTGCCAAGCAAAAATGTACCATCAATGGATAACACCGGACGACAATGCCTGAAGGCCTCAACGCACTGAGGAAAGCACCAAAATGCTCGAAAGAATATCTGCCTCCCATCCTTCCATTCATTCGGCTTTGGGATATACTCATAATGCATGCCTGGATTTGCTACTTTCATTGCATTGAACATTGCTGGCAACTGTTCATACCCCTCCTCCCAGTCCCCATATATCATCTTCCAGACTCGTTGCTTTGCCCTCCATGCCTTACCATACTTTATGTCATACTTGAAAATTTTCCGAGCCATGTCCATAATTGTCCTAACCTTCAAGTTTGGCTGTTCCTTCAAAGTTGTGTACAACGCACTGGCAATGAGGGTAGAGGTCAACTGGCGGTGCTTCTGTTGTAAATCCGTCTGAGCACAAGTGTGTGGACCAACAATTCTGGTGATCTTAAACTGACCTGTGGCCTTTTGTTTGCGAGCACAGACCCTCCAATTGCAATCCGCCATTTCACACACCACCGTGTAACGGCGCTCCACATAGGAGTGCCTCACCTTGAAAGGTCTTTTACGTCTCACAGAATAGTCCTGTAACCACCTCCTTAAAGCGTGCAAGTCCTTGAAGACCATGCCCTTCTGAATCTCCACACTATCGCCTGGCTCAGGAACCTCTACCAACTCATCATCTCTTCCTTGACCATAAGCATTTTGTGAATGACTAAGGGAGCTAAACTCAGGAATGAGTGGATCACGATCAGGACAAAAACGTCTGATGAGCTCCATTTCTTGTTCACTCAAATTTGGAACGGGACGATCATCATCAGAATGAACAGCCCTTGCTGTGCCATAAGGCTCCTCATCATCCACAATCTCAACATCCACGCTGTTAGAGGCTATAAACCCTGGGTCCATGTTGGTTGATGGACGAACAGGGGCACAACCATCATTATCAGGATTGTCTCTTGCATTTAAACCAGAAACATGGCTACCTTTGAGACAAGGAAAGTAATGAAGAATAGGAAAAAACAATGTGTGAAGGCCGCACTTACTAGGATGATTCTGGGTCAAAGGAATCTCCTGAGGGGTAGCAAAACCATCAGCAGCGCCAAATGAGGCACGTACACTAGGACATACACCAACCTCATCCGGAGCAGATTGAGCATCAGGCACCGCAACCACATCTTCCCCATCCACCTCGCGGTTCGGTAATAGAGGCTCAAGGATTGGCAGATTATCTCGTTCTGGCAACAACTCATGAGTGGGTGAACGTCCATTAGGGGATGCATACCCATGAATGGAGAGATTATTGGACAACTTCCGTACTACCAAATCCAAACATTGAAAGTCATTCTTCATCACAGTTTTCACATATTTGTCCCATTGAGCCTCTGATGCAATGGGGACCAACCGCCTAAAAATACGACCCGATTTACCATAGTGAAGTACCCCCTCAACTGAGATGTCATCCTCATTAGCATTGCACTTAAGCTCATCACGAGCACTGCTAAGCACCTCAGAAAATAATGGCCGATCATCGAACATGAGAGGAACCCTTTGCATTCCAACAAAACTAACATTCCAAAACTCATCTCCCTCCACACTTCCTCCATAAAAAAGGTTGACTACGTTGTCCATCTATGGGGTATGCAAAACACCAAAGTTAATACTGGTCTAATACACTAAAATTATTAACTAACCTAACTACATACCTATCTAACTACCTAACTCTACATTACATAATAAGTATATAAATATATGTGCTTACTGCATTTCCTACATATAACACCTAAAAAACTAACTACAAATACCATGAACAAACCGAGGATAATAACCGAGGATTGCAATTTTTATCTTAGTTTGGTTTCTATATTTGTCTATCAATTAAAGCACTATGGATTCCAGATTATGTCATGTCACCGACACAAATATATTTTCAAACCAACTTCCAAAGTAAAAACTGTATTACAAAAAAGTTCCTAAGTATGGCATACTTAAGTTACTAACAAAACTAACTACATTACTAACCTAATAACTACATCTGGTACCTACATTGCACAACTAGCTAAATAAGCTAAATATGTATCTAAATTTGCGAAACATCCTTATATCAATAAATATTTATCTCAATTTGGTAAAACTGCATATAACTAAATATATGCGCTGACTATAAAACTAAATAGCTAAAATTGAATTACCTATATGTATATATACAAATAAAATAATTAGCTACATTCTACAGATACCTACACAGGCGGGAATTGGTTGGAGGGCAGCCGTGGACGCCGGCTAGCAGCGGGGGCCGCCGTGGACGCCGGTTCCACGGGGCGACCGCCGAGACGGAGGAGCGACGGGCGGCGGGGGCGCGACGGGGGCGCGACGCCGGAGCCACGACGCCGGTGGCGCGCCGGGCGCGCGAAAGCGGGCCCGCGACGGCCGAGACGGAGGAGCAACGGGCGCCGGGGGCGCGACGCCGGTGGCGCGACGCGCGGGGCCGCGTCGACGGGAGCGCGACGGACGCGCGAAGGCGTGTCCGCGACGCCGGCGCGCGCGACCGCGGGGGGGGGGGGGGGGGGCACGACGGGGACGACGGCTTGGACAGCAAAATTTCTTTCGGTCACGGGCGCCAGAGAAGGATTCACGGGCGCTGGGGTCTAAGTGGCTCCTAGCTCGGCGCCCAGATCTGTGGCTCCGAGCTCGGCGCCAAGATCTGTGGCGCCGAGCTACCAGCCACGTCAACGCCACGTAGGATGTCAGGTTGTACGCGAGTAACCAACTCGGAGCCAAGATCTGGGGCGCCGAGCTGTGTAACCTCGGAGCCACGAGTCCTGGCGCCGAACCACTGGGTCCAAATATGAGTTTAAGTTCCAGAAGGGGCTAAACGTAAAAAATTTTTCAAAAAAAAAGCCCAAAAAATAAAAAATTAGGGGCAGTCGTGGTAGTGGGACTGACAAAAGCGGAGGCACCCTTCGGTCGTCTGCTGCAGCTGCACCCGCGTGCGTGACGTAGGCTGACGCCACCAAATATTCCCCGCGCACAGGGCTACTCGTACTAGGCTGCTCGACTGCACAGGACACCATCATGTTTCCAGAAAGAGAGTCGCCTCTGCCTCTCTCTCTCCCCTGCCTGCAGACCAAAAAGGCAAAAGCCACCACGCCACTTGGCTTTCTGCCAAAACCAGCACCCTCCTCCCTCCTCGATCTCACAGTCACAACTCACAGTTCCATGCATGCATCTCTGCCACAGCAAGGAGTAGCTGCTGAGATCTGAATGAAATTATGTATCAATGTATGGATAATTATTCTATCATCACGCATCATACTAAGGTCTTGTTTGGATCCCTCTAGTTTTTAGTAAGAAAACTTAGCTTTTGAAAACTAGGTAAGATTCAAACAAGCTAGTTTCTGTATAGTTTGTCGGGGTCAGTTTTTATCATATTCTTAAAAACTAATAAGTTGTTGGTACACAAGTTTTACCAGTTTATTGTGACCCTGTGAGCAATAAATAAAGCTAGATTCTTAAAATCAGTTTTTCTTTTGCTCAGAATTCAAATTTTAGAAAGTAGAGGCAAAACCTGGGCCTTGTTTAGTTCTAAAAAAATTTGGAAAATCGACAATGTAGTATTTTTGTTTGTATTTGACAAATATTGTCCAATCATGGATCAACTAGGCTCAAAAGATTCGTCTCGTTAATTCCGACCAAACTGTGAATTAGTTTTTATTTTCATCTATATTTAATATTTCATACATGGTCTAAAGATTCGATGTGACAAGGAATCTGAAAAATTTTGCAAATTTTTTTGGGAACTAAACAAGGCCCTGGAATTGGAATTTGCCATTCGTTGGAGTTTGCCAAGTCCCTAAACGTTTTGCCAAAGGAAAAATAAGTTCATCTCCAAGTGTTTGGCATTTTTGACTTGGCATATCCCAAAATAGTGGACCCAACTATTTTTGTCCGGGAATCTTTCATCTTCGTGGGAAATTTTCTCGCGCGTCGTGCGGGCTCCCATCGCGCGCAATTCCTTCGCCCGTCGCCGCCAATTCTCTCGCGCGTCGCCGCTTGGTCCACGTCGCCGCTTGGTCCTTGTCGTCGAGATCCGATCGAGGCAACAGTCCCAGGGTGCACCGCGGCATCCAGGTCGCAAGGAAAAAAGGAGGCGGCGCGCAGAAAAAAGGAGACAGCGCACAGGGGAAAGAAAATAGTCACGCACGGGGAGGAGTCGTTTCGCGGGAAACTACCGTGACGTGGGGAGTAAGGGCACAACAAGGAGTCCAAGATTCTCGGAATATCAAAATTGCCAAGCCATTGTGCCTATGCAAAAATGCCAAGTTTGGTCCATCAAATGCCAAGTTTGCCAAAATGCATAAGTCAAATGCAAAACTGTTGGAGAGCAATTTTAAAAATTTTTGGCAAATTTTAAGAATGCAAAGTCCAATTGCATAACCGTTGGAGATGCTCTAAGAATCTAAAACTCATCTAAATAGGCTCTGAAAAACATAAATAATGCAGTTGTTTTTTCTCACTCTCTCTTCAGTCAGTACACACAATAACAGTAATGCATGACACCCTCCATCCATCCAAGAAGTGATGCATGGATATAGATGGGCAAAAAAAGGACCGGGCCGGTCGAATACTCGGATCCTAGTGAGCAGCGACGACACTGGCTGCTGAATTGTTCAGCAAATTAATAAAATCCTCGAGTCTTTTCAGGACGGATCGGTCGCGCCCGCCCACGCATGCTGCTGACATGGGCTACGCCTACTGCGCCCGCGCATGATCCGAATAAAGCCGGGCGATCTGAATTCTTGCTCAAGGGACCTACAAACACGCACCGTGCATGTCACAGAGGCACGAGGGTAATTATCTATCTTAAACTACGAGTGCCATCACATGCATGCATCCTTCCATTCAGTCACTTCTTCAATTCTCGCCTGCCCACTCCATCTCTTTTATATTAGTGTAATAATCACCTACGACTTCAGCCGTTATATATATATATCAGGGTTGTCGTTAAGTTCATGGAATGGAATAGATAACAAAAAACCAGAGCCTTTCTAGGAGCTACAGCTCAAATATGCTATATATGCTCCATGGCCTGTGTGATGACCCTGTCTATCGATCGTTTTATTTGCTGTTTGGATACAAGAAAAGCGTTCCTCGTCCTGCCTTTTGCTTTCGGCCTAGGTACCAAAATTAAATAAATTATATTATTAGCAACGCTCAAACAGATAAAGGGCAGGCCAAGGGGCAGGCCCGCATGCATGTGAATCCCTAGCTATAGCGAGGCATCTGTCTACATATATTTCGGTGCATTTGGATGATAGATAAACTAGGTGCAAGTGCAAGCTGAGGTCGTACGTCGATGATGGTTTTGGTTTGGTTCATCGGTGATGATCAAGTTGAACGTGGTTGTTTAATACTGTTACTGTTAGTTCAGACGACTCCAATTCGATTGGTTTCATTGTGAGAGTATTTCTGTTATAAATAAATGGCCTACTAGCTAGTAACTAGCATTCACATGCATGCATGGTGGTGTTTGATCGATTACAAGCGCTTTCTTCTTCTTTTCTTTTTTCTGGAATTGTTTTGATTACAAGGGGTTTTTCTTTTTCGGTTTTCTACTAGAAAATGGCAGTTTTCCCGCTAATAAAAAAAAAGGATTCAAGTGCCTTCTTGGCCAAGTGCAGCCTTCCAAAAGAGAGGGTGCCATGAAAACTAAGTTAAGAGGTACTCCCTCCGTTCCCAATATAAATTATTTTGACTTTTTTAGTTCTTCTATTTTATTATGTATTTAGACATATTATTATCTCTACTCTCTCTGTTCCATAATACAATGTGTTCTATGATTTTTAAAATAAAACACTGAAATGATACATTTACCCATAAATTATTCTAGTTATAGAGTTTCTCTCCTCATGGCTTCCTTTTTAACAAACCTTGTCAAATCGAAACATTGTCATTATATAGAATGTATTGTATTTTAATACAAATTTTATAAGTCATAATGCACTCTATTTCAAGACGAAAGAGTAAATACATAGTAAAATAGATTTATGAGAAAGTCAAAGCAACTTATAATCTAAAATGGAGGGAGCAACTTGAGTCATCCATTTATGTGTCAAAATGTGCTTGGCTTCAAGGAATGGTTTGTTGGCATTTGGCAACCATCCTATTGTTATTATTTAAAATGACTCTTTAAAAAGAAAGGTATGATTGTCCCTCCCAAATAATTAACGACTAGTAGAATTTTGTAGGAGTCAAGACATGTGAAGCGAGATGTGTTGTTCTATAGTTTTCAAAGGTCGCGAAGCCTTTAGGGTCAGATAAGATGTGAAGTGACTATTGATTGTCCAAGTGCTAGAGTGACATATACATGTTTTATGAGATAAAATTTTAATTCTAGAATGTCAATTTTTTTTAAAACGAAGGCAATACTGAATACCTTTGGTTTACTAATACGAAGTTTTGGACGTGACAAATAGCTCTTTTTTGCGAAGACTAATAGCTTGTTTTGACCATCTCAACACCTACTTTAAGGACTATATATATAGATGATGTATCTGTTGTTAATAACGAGATGTTTGTGATGACTTAATTGATTTTAGAGTAAAGTACATTACCTGTTCCTAAACTTATACTGTCGTGTCATCTCGGTCTCTAAACTTGCAAATCGACCATTTGGATCCTCGAACTTGTTCGTCTGTGTCATCTCGGTCTCTAAACTTGTTAAGCTGTGTCAATTCCGCTCCCTATACTTAGAAATCACTCATTTAAATCTTTAAATTTGTTCACTTGTGTTATCCCGGTCCCTAAACTTAGTTTTGAGTCTCATATGGGTCAAAACAACGCGATCTAAAAACTTTATATCAAAAAATAATTTATAACTTTTTCATAAGAACTCAAATGAAGACAAATTTTATATCAATGATGTAGTCCTCAACGCGATCTACAACTTTATAGTTGAATTTTTTTTATTTGAAGTCGTTTAGTATCACAAAATTTAATTTTAAAATTTAAATTTCAAAAGCTATAAACATATAAAAAAAATATTTTGAGACCCTAAATGATTTTAGTTTAAAAACTTTTCAACTACAAAGTTGTAAATCACATTGATGGCTACAATTTTGATATAAAATTTATCTTTATTTGAGTACATATGAAAAAGTTATGAGTTATTTTTCCATATAGAGTTTTTATATTCGTCTTGTTTTGATCCAGATGAGACTTAAAAACAAGTTTAGGGACCAGGATGACACACTGAATAAGTTTAAGGGCCTATGGGAGATTTTTAAACAGTTTAGGTACCTAAATGGTCATTTTGTGAATTTAGGGACCGAAATGACACACCCAAACAAGTTTAGGGACAGATGATGGACTTTACTCTTGATTTTATAAGATGTTTTTGCTAAACCTTTCAACTACTTTTATCCGGTAGATAGATTGACACCTAGTAGGATATAAGCTGTGTTTGGATCCCTATAGATAGTAGTTATCTACAAATAATCATCTCTTTTGGATCCAAATAAGAATAGATAATAAACTAACTAATTGTTAGTTAGACCTCTAAAATAACAACTATATATCTCATTAGTTAGATCAAATTAGATAATAGCTAGTATTAGTAAGATAACCATTAGCAGATAACAAATCCAAACAAGGCCATAATAAATACTTTTTTAAGACTATTAAAAAAAACTAGAATAGATTCTCCCTTAATCCTAAATTTTCAGACGTTTGACTTTTTTGACATAAAGTTTGATCACTCATCGCATCCAAATTTTTGTGCAAAATATCATTTCTTTTTATCGTAGCTTGATTTATTAATAAAAGTTATTTAAGATGACTTAAATTTAACTATATTTATATATATTTTTTTTGAATAAGATGAGTGATCAAACTTTGGATAAAAAAAAGTCAAACGTCTTGTAACAACTTTTTAATTTAGGATGGAGTTAGCACTAGATAGACCGATCTACTCGGTGGTCTTTTGTCCTGGAAAATCATCCGCTAAACGTGTCAAGTCGTCTCCATGAAAGACCAACATCGCCTGTGAGTCGTTCTCGTTTCCCCCATCCAAAACGTTGGGCAGAGCACGCCGGCGCCGGCTGCCGAAGTGCCGACTGCCGGCACGTAGGGGAAGGAAAACACCGAAAGAGGCAGGCAGGGGCAGCAGGCCACGCGGACGCGGCGTCGGCGTCGGCGTCAGGCGAGGGAACGAACGGAAGAAGCGGGCCTTGTTTCGGGGCAAAGAAAAGAAAGCGCCCAATCAACCCCGGGTCTGCGGCCCGCGTACTGCCGCTGTTTACTGCCGCCGCCGCCGGCGGCCTCGGCCTCGGTCTCGGTCTCGCTTTCTCAGTCGCCGCGGGGAGTTTGCCCGGCCAGGCAGGCTCTCGCGCAACGCAAGGCAGGCAAATCTACCCCGCTGGCTGCTCGGGCTCGGGCGCAGCGGGCCGCCCCACCTCACCTCCCTCGCCGCCTCCTGGCTAGCTAGCCTTCATCATTCCTTGCTTCCTCCCTCCCCTCCCCTCCCCTCCCCTCCCTCGGTCTCCTTCGCCCCTTCCCCTCCCCTTCCCTTCCCCTTCACGAGATCCCCATCCGGGCATCCCCACCTCTGACCGCGACCACCTCCCATGCCGCACTAGCCCGCTCGCCCGCCCACTCCGCACCCAGCCAGCGCCCGCCGCGCAGCGAGATCCAGCGCCGCCGCCGTCCCACGCAGGTGCTCGGCGGAATGTCCCACCGCCCGCCGGCGCCAATGCCGGACACCCTCTCGGACGCCTTCGCCGCCGCGGTGCTCCTCTCCTCCACCGACAAGCCGGACACGCTTCCCCCAGGGAGGCTCTCTCCCGTCTCCCCGCTCCCGCACTCCTCCTCCAAGCACCACCACCCGACCCCGAGCTCCTCCTCTGGCTCCTCCGGCTCCGTCTCCCGGGCCCCGCTCGCGCCCGCCTCCGGCCTCGCCTCGCGCCGGAGCCACTCGGGCGAGATCCCGCTCCCTTCCGACGCGCCGCCACGCGGGGCCGCGCGCCCGGGCCACCGACGCACCGGCTCTGGGCCCCTCATCTTCACATCAGGCGCCAGCGCGTGCTCCAGCTCCGCCACCTCGCCGCTCACCAACGCGCTCCCGGCAGGCAACATCTGCCCCTCCGGTCGCCTCGCCAAGCCGCTCCCTTCCTCCTCGTCCTCCTCCGCCGCCACACCGCCGCCCCCGCCCCCGCCCCGCGCCTCCCGCCATGACGTGCTCGGCTCCGGCACCGCCAACTACGGCCACGGGAGCATCGTCCGCTCCCGCGCTGGCGCCGTCGGCGTCGGTGGCGTCACCGACGATGACGCGGTCCTCAGGCGCGCCATGTCGGCTGCCGACCCCGAGGAGGTCAAGAGGGCTGGGAACGACCAGTACAGGAAAGGCTGCTTCGAGGAGGCTCTCAGGCTCTACGACCGCGCCCTCGCCCTGTGCCCCGACAATGCCGCGTGCCGGGGCAACCGCGCCGCCGCTCTCATTGGCCTCCGCCGCCTTGGCGAGGCCGTCAAGGAGTGCGAGGAGGCGCTCCGGATTGATCCGTCCTACGGCCGCGCGCACCACCGCCTCGCGTCCCTGCATATAAGGTGAATGGATTGCTTGGGCCTTGGGGTGGCTGCCAGTGCCTGGCACAGAGATTGCTTCTCGGATCTGAGGCAACTTCTCTTCTGCACAATGGGCTTTGCTTTGCTGTTTGCTCCGTTGATCTCATCCTCAGCTTAAGAAAATACAGTACTAGAGTGATTTGCCACCATAATGCATCTCGGCCTCGAATCTAAACTTTGCTATTTTTAGCAGACCTTGCAAAAACGGTCATGCTGTATGTTGCTTCAGTATTGGTTTGCTCATGGAGTGAGGACTATTTCCACAATAGGCTCGCTCAATGTTTTTGTTAGTAGGACCATATACTTTAGAGTGCTACTAGTTATCCATGCGGAAACTGGTTCATTTGACTATCGAACACTCCCTTGTCTGTCACTCCAGTTTCCATTCCCTCCATAGTTTGGGATTTTAGCTGCTTTTCTTCTTTTCAGACAACTAGTAATTGCTTGTTTTTGGTACAAAACAACAAATAGTAAACTTATAGACGATCACTACAGTCCTGTTTTCTAGTACCTTTTACTTTTACCTTTTTTTTCTCTCTCTTGTTCAGTATAGACTTTATAGTGTTGGATGTTGATTCTTTTCTGCATTATCATTGATCCTTTGTGTTGTTTTCATGAGTTGGATTGGACTAATATAATAGACTAAGTGATTCTTAAATTATTCACTCGTACCAGTTTTTTTATCTGATCTTACACCCTTACTGAATTGCAGGCTAGGACACATTGAGGATGCTCTGAAGCACCTGTCACTTGCAACCCCACAGCCTGACCTCCTAGAGTTGCACAAATTGCAAACAGTGGAGAAGCACTTGGGGAGATGTCTGGATGCGCGAAAGGCCGGGGACTGGAAGAGTGTGCTAAGGGAAAGTGATGCTGCTATTGCGGCTGGAGCTGACTCCTCTGCTCTGGTTAGATTCTACCCTTCAGGCCTTCACCTATTTCGATATTGGCTAGCTGACTCTAAACTTCAATGGCACACGCTTACCTAATTTACCCTTTCAGATTTTGGCTGCTAGAGCAGAAGCCCTTCTCCGTCTCAATTTACTTGATGAGGCTGATATTGCAATCTCTAGTGCCTCAAAATTGGATTATACATCTTCATGCTCCTCAGACGCCAAATTTTGTGGGTTTCTTGCCAATGCCTACCTCTTTTATGTACATGCCCAAGTTGACATGGCATTAGGAAGGTAATTCAGCAATTTACCATATTTCCTGCAATCCTGTTACATATATACAAATAAGTTTACTGGTCAATATGCTCCTTTTACTGCACTACCAAGTTATGTCATCTGTATGGAATTCTTTCTTTTTAATACATTTTTCCTGCTGTAGCAATGTAGTCAAATAACACTTTTAGTTCCTCTGAGCTTTGCTCTGAGGGTGAACACAGAAGTTCAACAGCCTTAAAAGTATTTTGACTTATCAGTTTCTTGTAGGTTACCTTACCTGCTGTAGCTTGATATCATGACTTGACATTTGTGAACATTTTGCAGGTTTGACCATGCGGTCTCCTCCATAGATAAGGCTAGAATAATAGATCAAGGGAATACTGAAGTGGTAACCATGCATAACAGAGTGAAATCTGTGGCCAGAGCACGCTCTCTAGGGAACGAGCTCTTCAATTCTGGAAAATTTTCAGAAGCTTGCCTTGCTTATGGTGAAGGGCTCAAACAACACCCTGTGAATAAAGTCCTGTACTGTAATAGGGCAGCTTGTAGGTTCAAGCTTGAGCAGTGGGAGAAGTCAATTGAAGACTGTAATGAAGCTCTCAAGATTCATCCCAATTATACCAAGGCTTTGCTCAGGAGAGCAGCATCCTATGGCAAGGTGGCATTTTTTGTTCTTCTACCCTTTCTTTTTTGTTTCTTTTCCCTGATTTAGAGTTTTGCAAACTCAAAAGCAACTTCATTATCGCTCTTTTGGTGGTTAGATGGAGCGATGGGCAGAATCCGTGAAGGATTATGAGATTCTCAGAAAAGAACTTCCAGGTGACACGGAGGTTGCTGAGGCCTATTTCCACGCCCAAGTTGCTCTCAAGTCATCTCGTGGTGAGGAGGTATCCAACTTGAAGTTTGGCGGAGAGGTTGAAGCGATTATAGGAATGGAACAATTCCAGATGGCTACATCTTTGCCGGGTTAGTCTTATAACCAGCCATATTCATTATTTTATAATGTTGATTCATGTTTTCTTTTTTGTTCATACTGCGAGCAAGCAACTTAGAAATCTTATATTGCCTATAGTAGCTCTTGAAAGATCATTTTTCATTACGTGTATATAGATACATTTTCCTAAAACACGTATCCATTCCTTTAGTTCTCATAGCAAAGAAGAATACCAACTTCAAGTAGTACCAATAAAAGCCTTCGATATGGAGAACAGCATTTGAATGAGAGCTTAGCCTTGCATTTGGTGCTCAACTTGTAAACAGCTCACCCAGCTAAATTTTACTAGAATCTAACTGAGTTGATACCTAAGCCCGTGAGTTTCGGCTAATCTCTGGCAGATGCAAAAGACAATGGTCTTTTAGCTAGTCATGGGCAAAGGTCTTTTAGCTAGTCATGGATTCACGATAGGTAATGCAACTGGACCACACAAGCAACCCCCCCCCCCCCCCCCCCCCTCTATTTTGTCCTTGTCTTTTTAGATTTACCTTGAATCCTTAATGCAGATAACATAATCATGTCTTACCACACAAACACCCTCTATTTTGTCCCCCTTTTTTTTTAACGATTTCATTGACGCAGATAACATAATCATATCTTCATTACTCGAGAATAGGCAGTCCCGTTTAACTGTTTTAATTAGCGTGAATTTCCAAATGTTCTGCTTCCTCTGCTGCTTGTTCCTTGCACATGCATCGCTGATGTTGACTTGCAGATGAGTAATAATTGGACAGAACAATAGTACGACGATCTTGACATTTTCTGATGGGCATGAGGTTGTACCACCGGTTGGCAGTACTTGTTACTGTTTTCTGACGTGCAGCAATGTTCACATGGCTTTTGTTTTCCTATCATTTCATTGTACTAATGCTGGTTGGAAGTACATAATTTGGTTACTCTTTTGTCTTTTACTATCTGGTCACTTGCTCTGTCAGTCTTGTGCTCTTGCTGTAATAGTAGTCCTTAGTTTTTCTTTTTTATTTGATGCATCTTATTGGTCTATATGAAACAGGTGTTTCAGTTATCCATTTCATGACGCCTTCAAATCAGCAGTGCTGTAAGATTTCCCCATTTGTGAACACACTGTGTACGAGATACCCATCTGTTAATTTCCTCAAGGTAACTAACACTGTCACATGGCCATCCACGGTCAACCATCCCTTATCTGTCCTTACATTAACATGCCATTTTTGTCTACACTTCAGGTTGATGTGAACGAGAGCCCTGCCGTTGCACGCGCCGAAAATGTGAGGACAATTCCGACATTCAAAATCTACAAAAATGGTATGAGAGTCAAAGAGATGATCTGCCCCAGCCAACAGCTGCTGGAATATTCAGTGAGGCATTATGGGATTTAGGCCATGAAGCCGATGATTTGATGTTTCCTTCTGCCTCCAGCTTCTGGAGCGAGCACAGGCTTAGCCGGAGCAGAATCAGTCAAGTTCATCTTGATAAGGGCAAGCGTGAAAATTGAAATGCGAAGAGCAACTCTTCCCCGGCATTTTCCACCCCCATTCTCCATTTGTTGATTACCTACTCAATTTATTCTTTTAATCTGTCTCGTCCGTACATCATTGTTGAAAATTTCTTTTAGAACAAAAAACATCTCCTGATTCATGTGAAGAATGACTGTAAATTTTTACTTCCATGTTTACCAGACAACTAAGGAAAGAAAGGTATAGATTGCATTTTGTAATCTCTAAAGTCAGTTATGCATACGGAAGCTAGGCTTCCTTTGTTTTTCACGCTCGGGTTCGTGGAAGCACCAACCTTACAATGGCCCAAATTCTAGTAGTACCTCTAAAAAGAATTTAATTCTAGGTTTGGATTATCATAAATTTGATTAGGGTTGTAAAATAGTATCAACATTTGTATCTCTAGATAGATTTATTATAAAATTTATTCCGTGATAAATCTAACAGCATTTATTAAATAATTAGTTTTAGTATATATTTAGATAAACTTTTATGTATTATAAGTATTAGTATTTTGTATATATTTGATAAACACACTATCTGTCAGTCCTGAATTGAGTATATTTCTACATGCTCTCGCAACGCAATTATATGTGATCTTTTCTTTATGGTAATCAGGAACAGAGGATTGACTAAGGCCTTGTTTAGTCCTAAAAAATTTGCAAATTTTTTTTCAGATTCTCCGTCACATCGAATCTTTAGATATATGCATAGAGTATTAAATATAGGCGAAAATAAAAACTAATTGCACAGTTTGGTCGAAATTGACGAGACGAATCTTTTAAGCCTAGTTAGTCCATGATTAGACAATATTTGTCAAATACAGACGAAAGTGCTACAGTGTCGATTTCTCAAAAATTTTTGGAATTAAACAAGGCCTAAACCTGTAAAATGTCCATGCACTGCAACTCCTATGAAACTATTTAAACTTGCAGAAATTACTATACAGGAAACCTTACAAAAAGTTAAGAGTATGAGCCTTCAGACTTCTTGGCCTCTCCTCCAAAGAAAATTATGCTTTTTCCCAAGATTCTGTGAATGGAAGTTTTCGCCTTTTTCTTTGGTTTGTAAATTCCGTTTCTGCAAATGCATTCCCGTTAGAAGAATATACTGGGTTCTGGGATTCCTCCTTTACCTGAGGACTGTTGACCGGTTAGTTCGTTGATCTCTGTACTTTTGGCACCGACACGTGGGCCCGGCATCCATGAGGCCGACATGTCAACGTCGAGACAAGGCCGTGCTGAGACTGGTTGCTTTGGCATTTCCTCTGCCTCCAGATGGAGAGATGGGCATATGCATTTCTGTCCCATCACCATCTCTCCATGCCCACATGCGGACTCGCAGTCCTTTCTTGTAGATCCAGAACAGGCCGCACTTCTTTAGCTGTTCTCTGATGCACCCTCTTGCATACAGCATACTATACTATTATAACAGAAAGGATCAGGGAAAAAAATGGATGCCATGCTGGCCTTTATTTTGTCAGTGATTAGCATTATCTTGCTAATTACTAGTATGTGCTTCCATTAACAATCTAGGGAGACTCCCTAATTTTCCAATTAATTTTTCTAATTCATGCTTTTGTCTATGATTAGGTGCCGAATGGCTGGTAGATTCAGCTCAAACAGACAAGCATAGAGTGCGCAGGCTCAATCAATTGAGTGCAAACAAATCAGGAAGAATGAGTACTACAACGGAATGATTTTACAGTCGTTCAAATCTCTACTATCATGTTTAGATACAAGAACCAATTGATTTCTGTTCAGTGCATGTGTCAACCACAAAGTTCAAAAGTTTGGACTCACAGGATGTGTAAGTTACAAATCAAAATGCACAAGGCATGATCCTAGGAATTAGAAAATGTAGTCTACTCAAGATCGCAAACGAGATTGCAAATGGTTATCCAAGAAGGCGTTCCACATGGTGTGCCACAGATTTTGCAAGACTGTCAGCTTCCACCTGTGTAGACGCCTCTGCATACACCCGTACCACATCTTCTGTACCAGATGGACGCACAAAGCATCGCCCGTTGGTGTAGTTGGCTGCAGTGACATCACAATTTGAATATCAATCACACTAACACAAAGTAAATTATACTTCAAAGAGTGTGATGCAGAACTGTTACACACTGCATGATATAACTAAGTTGGTGCTTACCAGTCTCCTTATCTATTAATTCTTGCAAACTAGAAGGCTGACTAACTTTTGTCTCTGCATCTGTTGTAACAATTACACTTTGATCTTTAACTTTCACCTGAAAAAGAGTGACAAAGTTATATGAAAACTTGGTTATGAGGGGTGAGTACTGAGTGGTTGAATGAAAAAAAAAAGGAGTGCAATATTTATGGTTCCATCATCTTCAGTGAACATAAGGCGAGGAAGTTCAGTCAAGAACTTACTTTTAGCTGTCTACTAGGCAAATCACTGTATAGTTCACACCAACTCTGAAATGACCATCCCTTATACTGTAAAATAGCCTCCACTAAAAGCAAACCACTCAGAGCATCACCTACTGCCTGATTGATCAGCTGACTTGCTAGCAACAATCTCATTACAGCACGATACTGTGCTGAACCTAGGAAGGGCATTAGATCAACCACATCAAACAAAATGTTAACAGGGAGAATAAGGAGATAGAACTTATGGTAAAGAGCTTACCAGTGGCAGCTTGAGAGGCGAGCTCATTGCTTAATGACTCTAGTTGAGAGATGAGGTCCTCTGAGAATACAACAGTCCCATGTCCATTGGCCTCAAAATATATACCAATGTCATACTCCAATGCCCTTTTGTGCAGATATTTCACTCCTGTAGGAGTGAATACCACTTCTAGGCCAAGGCTCTTTAGAAATTGTGTCGATGCCCCATTTGCATAAGCTGTCTGAACTATTCCAAGCCTTGCAGACAATGATTTGTTTGCTTGACCACCATTGTTATTAATAATATCTAGCTGCTCTCTGATAAATAGGGCAAATAGAGATAGTATCTTATCTCCATCAACAAGATCAATCCTATTGTCACTAGCTGATGACAAACGGAAGTAGACGAGTCGATCAGCATCACCATCCAAACTTGCACACCTAAAATGCTAGAAGGAAATGGTAAGTTGACTAAACAAATAATGATTGAAAAGCGTCAAGCATGAGCAACAACAGAAGATCATCTCACCTTACACCAACATCTTCAGGGCTAAACCCATGTGGAGTAACTCGCTCCTTTTGAACAAAGTCTGCACCACACATGTGATTTAGTATCCCTTCTCCTTCCTTGCCCGAATTCCTCACACTAATATCTAGGCCTGAAAGCTCCGCCTTTATTTGTTCGAGCTTCACCCCACCAATGCCATTTGCTCCATCCACAATTAGTTTCTTGGCAGCCTCATCCCCACCTTTATCTTTTGGCACTAATTCCAACATACGCCTGATGAAATTTGAAGCTAGACACTCATCATTAAAGAAATCAGTAGTTCGTGCGAGCCTAAAAGCAGCAGGAGAATGACCAGAAAAATAACCTGAACGATCCGATAAGTTGCATAAAATAATCTGACTCGGAAGCCTTGACACCTCTGTTTTTGCTCCGGACCATCCAATGCAGTTGAGGGGTGGTCAAAATTCCCATGTCAATTGCGCGTGCGCCAACTATAGCATTTATCCCCTAGAGTTTGATGAGCAACTTAGAAGAGCAATCCAATTTAGAATGAATTTTGAAGGAACAGATGGACATGGCATACCTGCAGTGCAGCATCAAGCAGATAAGCTCCTGTGGGTCTGGTATCTCTACCAAGCAGAACTTGCGCTGTGTCTTGGCCCCCCAATGGAATGCCCTCGTCCTTGGCAAACTGAAGCACCAACTGTGGAAGGGAAGAAGAAACGGTGATTTGCATCATTCACAAATGTTTGCTGGCTGCAATTTGGATTTGGATGCTCCCTCCAAGCATCGTTGTTACTTTTTTTACTCCTCCAAACAAGTGCTAGTGCTTATCTGTGTGGCTCAGTTCAGTTTCTGCAACGGATGCTGCATCCTAATTGAGGAGTAGACGAGGACTCATCCGTTACCTGGAGGAGGGCGTCGGGGTCGGGGGCGTTGGCGAGGGCGTCGGCGAAGGGCTCCCAGTGCTGAGCCATCATGCCGCCGTCGGGGTCGGCGATCTTGACGCCGTTGTCGCCGACGGGGTTGTGGGAGGCGGTGATGACGATCCCGACGGCGGCGCCCGCGAGCTTGACGGAGCGGAGCGCGGCGAGGATGCCGGCGCGGCAGACGGCAGGCGCCATGGTGGCGCCGTCGGCGCGGAAGCCCGCCGTGCCATAGGAGAACCTGCAGCCTGCGCCCCCGACCCCATCTCATCACATCCTCCGGTCTGTGCGGATTCGTTGCGTTGGTGGTGACACGGCAGAGTGGGGGGAAGCAGCACGTACCGCTTGGGAGAGGGAAGCGGGTCGCGACGGCGAGAAGGCGGCGGCGCTGCTCCTGCTCCTCCTGATTGGCAGCCATGGCGTCCTCCTGATCGGATCTGACGCGATGTGATGACCACCTGTCGTCAACGTGGGGAAACCGGCTCCACTACGTAAACGAAGCGGTCTGAAACTCCGAATCTGCCAATTCGACGGAATCAGATCAGAGACCAGATGCGCGGTCACAGATTCAGTTCAGTTCAAGCATCTCGGATCGCACTACAATGGAATCGCATTACAGGTGGAGCTGGAATTTTGTGTTCATCCCTCCGGCTACTTCGTCAGTCCACAGTCCACATGCTGAATGGAGAAGATTTTCTGAAAGTTCTAAAGAATATGCTAGCAAGCTGTTGTTGTCGGATTCTGAATTTGCGATGAAGAGGAGGGTTTAAGTAGAAAAGGGGCATCACTGTCACTGCATTATATTAAGAAGAAGAGGTGTGTCCTGATCATTCAGCTCCTTCTTCATACCACATATGCACACAAACTGATCTCACCATCCTTTGACAAGGCCTGACATGGGTGGTGTGGAGAAGATGAAGTACGTGGTGGTGACTAGCGGGGTCGTGAGCGGGCTAGGGAATGGTGTCGCCGCCAGCAGCATCGGTGCCGTCCTCAAGGCCTGCGGTTTGCGAGTCACCTTCATCAAGACAGGCAAGTTCTTCCATGTCTTCCTTATCTGACAGATCACTCACATAGCTCCCATGTCTTGCTTAATCCTGAACGGCAGTTTTCAGTTCACAATATGCATTTGTTCTACTTTCTCTTTTTCACTCCGCTAGTTCTGAACTGTGCTCTCCAAGGAATTAGAACTGTTTTCTCCATTTCCTTTTTCCTTTTTTTTCTTGAATATACAAGAATGTTTGCATATCATAGTATTAAGATAGAAGAGAGTTTTACAAACAGACAGACATGGCTAGTTCCTTTTCTCTTAGGTTTACTTAACCAAAGACATTTGGTTGCACCATATGCATCTTCATTTTACAGTTTCCACAGTTTCAACTTTTGTGTCTATCCTTGGTTGTATGTGCTTTTATTTCACTTTCTTTTCTCTGTAATATGTTGATTATGCCATTTTCACTTAGCTCATGTTGCAGATCCATATTTAAATACTGATTCTAGAACGATGTCTCCTTCTGAAAACGGAGAGGTATTTGTTTTGGACGATGGCAGCGAGGTAAGAAATCTGTGCCTGTGCACTACTTCAGTAGTTTTGTCATTGCACCAGTTGGACAAGGTGCTGTGGTGGAAATATAATTTTTGGATGAATGGTTTTGTGAGTGATGCTGATCCACAAAACATCGATAACAACGAGATTTCCTGTCTTCCAGGCTAATAAATCACGTTATTTTAGGTTGGCATAGATCTTGGAAACTACGAGAGATTCCTAGATGTTGAATTAACCGGAGACAACAACATAACAGCCGGCAAGATCTATCAGGTACTGAACATGTCATTTTCTCTGCAACCTCCAACGTGGGCAAGTTCTTATCCGTTTTCTCGGACGTGGTATGTCCTTGTCCGATTCTTGCAGCATGTGCTGGACAAGGAGCGAAGAGGTGATTATCTAGGGAAAACAGTACAGGTTTGTCAGTACAGTACTGCGGTACCTATTAATAAAAAAATAAAATTGCTGAACTCTCATATATAAAAAAATGCTGAAGGAAGTTATTACATGTATTTTGAAAACCTCCTAAGGTTATACCCCACATTACGGATGCGATTCAAGAATGGATTGAGCGTGTCGCCTTGATCCCTGTCGATGGGAGAGAAGGGCGGCCTGAAGTTTGTATAGTGGAGTTGGGAGGGACTATAGGTTTGGGGATTCAGACACAGTTTTTAGATGATCCTCTTGTGTTTGTTCATTTGAGAAAACGAGAATTTATCCCTAATTGTGCAGGAGATATAGAGTCAAGGCCATTTATGGAAGCTTTGAGCCAGTTTTCATACCGAGCTGGTAACATTCTCTGAATATTTGGTGGTTTGGTGATTTGCTCATAGTTTGATCAGGCTAATTGGTTACCTCTTGTTTTCAGAGCATAATAATTTTTGTTTGGTTCATGTCAGCCTTGTCCCTGTTATAGACATAGTTGGCGAACAGGTAGAACACTATTGAATATTAAATTTTGCCAGTTTCAATATATGACTTGTTTTTACTGAAGGTCAATGATACTGAGTTACTCTATCTGAAAAATGCAGAAAACGAAGCCTACCCAGTGCAGTGTTCAGAGCCTCCGAGAGCTTGGATTGAAGCCAAACCTTCTGGCTTGTCGTAGCACAACAGTAATACTGTTTTCGTTTTTGTTCACGTGTTTCAATTAAACCTTTGCTGGACATTGTAGCATCTAATTTATCAGCTATGATATGCAGCCTCTGAATAAAAATGTCAAAGAGAAACTTTCCCAGTCTTGCCATGTTCCGGTATGAGAAGCTGAAGCATCACAATTCATATTTTTATCTGTGTTTTGTATTGATTCTTCAAAGTATTTATTCAGGATGATTGCATTATTAGTCTCAACAATGTTCCAAACATTTGGCACGTCCCCTCGCTTCTAATAGTATGTTCTACGTTCCATATGCCTTGTACCAAAATCTGATGAAAAAAATACTGATTTTCAGACATCCATTGCTAATAAAATAATCCCATAATTATTGTCAGGATCAAAAGTGTCATGAAGCTATTATGGGAATTCTAGGACTAGCACGGTCAGTTGTTCAAATTCTCCGGAACAGAACCTAATTCCAAAAACCTGTTTCTGTTCTCATTTCTGTTTATATTACGCAGTTTAACAGTGGAACCTAAGTTGGATGCATGGATGAACATAGCTAGAACGTGTGACCAACTGCTTGCTCCTGTATGCTATATCTTATTTCTAGTATTTCTGTCAGTCTTTAGATTATCATGCCAATATATATCATGCTTCTCTCTTTTTTTCCTGTTTGATTGGAGGTCAAATTTATGCAGGTCAGAATAGCAGTAGTAGTTGAAAAATACACCAATGTTTCCAACGCATACCAATCGATCCTCGAGGTGAATGACGAATTTGGGTGACTAGTCTGCAGCATTCTCTTTCACCTTATCTTAGAACATGCTTAGAGTCATCTGGTCTTTTCAGATACTGGATAAGACCATTGATACTGACTGATTCTAGTAATGATGCAGTACTTCTAAGTCTCATTTCTACACAAAAGTTATTGGACAATCTTTTGGCAGGCAAAAATATGTCAGTATACATCAATCCAGGGTATATATATTTTTTATTTCAGGCTATGCTTCATGCATCGGTTGTGTGCCAGAGAAGGCTAGTTGTCGATTGGGTCCCTGCTTCTGACCTGGACGTCGAGACTGCAAATGAGGTTTCAACAAGTTCTGTTATATTCTAACTTTCACTGTCACTAGTGGTGCTGTCATGATCTAATCCTTATGCCTCTCTGAATGTGCTGTCGCAGTCACCTGACCTCCATGAGAAGGCATGGGGCCTACTGAAGGTGACACTCATGAAACTGCAAACTAAATATCACAGTCACACAGCACTGAACGTTGAGATTTCAGAATAACGATGTGTAAGGCACACCAATCACTTTTCTCAGGGTGCAGATGGAGTCCTAGTTCCAGGAGGCTGTGGTCACGGAGGAGTTGGAGGCAAAATTCTCGCTGCTAAATATGCTAGAGAAAATAATGTTCCGTACCTAGGAATATGCCTGGGGATGCAGGTTGCTATCATAGAGTTTGCACGATCTGTTCTTGGCCTGAAGGACGCCAACAGCACAGAGTTTGACGCTGGCACGAGATATCCTTGTCTGATCGAAATGCCTGAGGTAACAGTAGCGGCAGCGTTTCTGTGGACTTTTGCATGCTCTGAATGTATAAATACTGACTCGAAGATGCAGGCGTGCGTAGGATCAAGGAGGACTTTCTTCAGAACGATGGACTGTAAATCTGCTAAACTGTAAGTACCAAGGAACATGCATGCTTTCTTCAGACTTCAGATTAGGCCATCTCTATCTAGTCTCTACAGTCTACACTGTAAGTAGGATTTTTCTTTTGAGTGTGTGTTTTTTCTCTCTCAACAGCTATGGCAGTGTAAATTACACGGATGAACGCCATCGGCGTCGGTATGAGGTGACATAACATGGCCCACGTATGACATGATCCATGCCATGCCAAGAAACCAACTCTAACTCCCATCGTGTAACCTGACGATTTCTAGGTGAACCCTGACATGGTGGGCGAGCTTGAGAGCGCGGGTGTGGAGTTTGTGGGCACGGATGAAACCGGAGACAGAATGGAGGTAACAAAGCATCATGCAGCGACGCACAATCTTTCTCGCGGAATGGATGTTGGCTGTTCCTCAGCACGGAGATCTCACTGCATGCTGGGCACTGAATTTTCTGCAGATACTGGAGCTGCCTTGGCACCCGTATTTTGTGGGCGTCCAGTTCCATCCGGAGTTCAGGTCCAGGCCAGGCAAGCCTTCTCCACTATTCACGGGTAAACGATGAACCAATCTTCGTTTTTGTTTTTTTTGCTGGTGTTCTTGTGCTGTGTTGGTGTGTGCGCTTGTTGCGACTTGCGAGTGTGTTGTTGACAGAGGTCACAGAGTAGTCGTAATCGTCGTCGTAGCTATTGTTGGGTTGTCTTCTTCATCAATAGCCTTGTTTAGTTTGCAAAAATTTTGGTTTTTGGCTACTGTAGTATTTTTGTTTGTTTGTGGCAAACATTATCTAATCATGGAGTAACTGGGCTCAAAAGATTCATATCACAAATTACAGGCAAACTGTGCAATTAGTTTTTATTTTCGTTTATATTTAATGCTCTATACATACGACCAAAGATTCGATCTGACGGAGAATCTTGAAAATTTTTGTGAACTAAACAAGGATTAAGTTGTAGCTCTCATGCCCGATTCACAAGAATATATGGATTGCAACGTGATGACGAGCACACCTGTCGATTTCAGGGCTGATAGCTGCATCGTCAGGGTTACTGGACGCCGGCATGCTGCAGAGCCCTGCTGGCCTTGAGAATGGGAACGGACCTGTCTCCATGAAGGTCGCGTCGGGAGCAAGCGGAGGTGGCTACGCGAACGCGAGTGGCCTCGAGGAAGGCCTCCTGGGCCTGCACGTCTCAGGAGCAGCACTGGCACATTAGCACTGCGTCCTACTCCTTCGTCTTCTTTAGCGGTTGTACTGTCGAGGTTCTTTGCGTGTTTGGCGATTTGAATTTTGAAGCGTGGAAGCTCTAGTCCCTCAACTCTGGTGCTTTATTCGTCTATAATGTACTGAAAGATACGGTATCACGAATCATTTCAGCACTGTGTGATCTTTATCTTTTGAAATACTCTCTCTATCCCAAATTATAAGGCATTCCAAGAACTTTGAAGAGTCAAAGCATTTTAAGTTTGACCAATTTATATGATAATATAATGATATTTATGATATTAACCAAGTATCATTAGATTCTTTATTAATTATATTTTCATAGTATACCTATTTGATGTCATAAATCTTTATAATTTTTTCTATAATTTTGGTCAAACCTAAGATACTTTGACTCCCTAAAATTATTGAAATACTTTATAATTTGGGATGAAGAAAGTATTTGGAAGGAACACAAACATAGGGTCTTTAAAAGCCAATCACGTGGGCATAACAAGTGACATTGTAGGTGAAGGAAGACATTGTGCAGCGTAGAAAAACGTTTAGATTATCCATGTAGCTCGTGTCTCTCTAGAGACGGAGTTAGAGAAAATTCGAGGAGGATGCACTTATCTTGTAATTGCAAATACAATGAAAATTTAGTCTTTATTATTATCATGTCTGGGTCTAGGTCAGTAGCTAACGCTGACTGGTGGTCCAGGCTTGTGGAGGCCGAATTCGCGTCGCCGACAGCCAGGAGACCGGGACAAGAGATAAACCAGGACGACGTGGGTGGGCACTGTGCCATTGATGAACCTCCAGAAATCACTGGAAACGTGGCTGCCACGCAGGAATTGAACAGCTCCGATGGGGCGTCGCAGATCCAGCTGCGTCTCGAATCGGCAGTGTGCCTCCCTCTGCAGAGCCCTCTGCTGCGTTCGGCACCGCGTCTCAGGCGTGCAAGGACACCGGTGTCGGTGGCGTCCCTGCGGCGCAGTGGTCGCCTCGCCGCGCGTTCGCGTGCTGCTAACGCAACTGTGCAAGCGCAGAGGGTGCTGCTAAAAAAGCTGGGCGTCGAGGTTTCTGACAACGACCCGGACATGGACGTCGATAGCAAGCTCGTCCAGGCGTTCCGGGGTGGAATGTCTGATCTGAAGAAGGAAGCTCTACAGAACATACTGGGCAGGCGGGTTCGACCTTTCGGCCTTGAACCTGAACCTGGAGGGCCTTGGAGGCCAGGAGCTGTAAGCGCCTCCAGCCTCGCAGAAGCAAACTCGTTGCTCCAATGACGACGACACCTTCCGGCCTTGTGTGGAACGTGCGCGGTCTAAACGACCGTGCACGACGCTGTGTGATTCGTGACCTGTTGCTGTTGCATCGCCCGTCGTTTGTTTGCTTCCAGGAAACAAAATTAGCCCAAATCTGTAATGCTACTGCGCTTGAAATGCTAGGACCCAACTTTGATTATGATTTCGTTCCGTCGGTGGGGGTTGCCGGAGGAATCCTGCTTGCCTGGTGTACGAGTGCTTGGTCTGTGCTGAGTGTTGTCAAGGGCAGGTTTAGCATCTCGGCCAGAGTCCAGCGGCTCGGCAGCGAGGCGGATTGTTGGTGGCTCACTGGGGTGTACGGACCCAGGTTGAAGAAGAGAAAGTTGAGTTCCTAGAGGAGCTGCTGCTCTTCAGAGGAGCCCACGCTGGGCCTTGGCTGCTGTGCGGGGACTTCAATATGATTTATCGTGCACAGGACAAAAACAACGGGCGCCTCGACAGGCGGGGGATGAGGCGTTTCAAATGCTTCCTTAACAGGGCGCAGGTTGACGAAATACCCCTGCTGGGCCGCTCTTTCACCTGGTCCAACCGTAGGGAGAGGCCGACCCTAGAATTGCTGGACAGGATGTTTGCCTCCGTTGAATGGCTCGGTCTGTTTCCACGACACACGCTGAGACCCCTATCCTCAAACTGCTCAGATCATTGCCCTCTGCTGCTGCTCATACATGCCTTCCAAGGGATCAAAAGGCGTTTCCGGTTCGAATCCTTCTGGGTCAGGATCCCAGGTTTCAAAGATGTCGTCGCCGAAGCCTGGGCATCCGAGCCTTCAGATGCTGACCCATTTAGGGTGCTGGATCAAAAGCTAAGGAAGGTAGCCACCGAGCTGCGCCGCTGGAATGACTCCAGGATTGGCAACGTGAGATTACAGCTTGCAGTGGCCAGGGAGGTTATCCTCAGGTTTGATGAAGAACAAGAGCGGCGAGTGCTGGAGGGCTGGGAGCAGGACCTGCACCGGGCGCTCAAGCTGCGCGTGCTGGGGCTTGCATCGCTCCAGCGAACAATAGCGCGACAGCGGTCAAGGTTGCTATTCTTGAGAGGAGACGCGAACACCAGGTTCTTTAACCTACAGGCTTGCCACCGGAACAGGCAAAACAGAATCGCCGCACTGCGTGTACACGAGGAAACTGTGGTCACTGACCATGCGATGGGCTCGGCGTTGTATGACTATTTCAATGGTCTACTCGGTGTAAACTTTCATCGCTCCAGGCGTTTCAACTTGGAAGTACTTGGACTGCCCACCATGCAGCTTGATGCACTCGAGGTCCTATTCACAGAAGAAGAAATCTGGGCAGTTATCAAGGATCTACCCAATGACAAGGCACCCGGCCCGGACGGGTTCACTGCTTTGTTTTACAAAATGACCTGGGACATCATCAAACCGGATATCATCAATGCTTTCAACGCGTTTTGGTCACAGGACTTCAGGAGCCTACACCACCTCAATGGCGCCTTCATGATCCTTTTAAAGAAAAAAGAACATCCAGAGGAGATCAGAGACTACCGCCCCATTAGTCTAATTCATAGCTTTGGGAAGCTGATATCCAAATGCTTAGTGACAAGGCTGGCTGCGGTGCTGGGAGGGTTGGTTATGCCGAACCAAAGTGCGTTCATCAAGGGGAGGAGCATTCACGACAATTTCAGAGACGTTTATGTTAACTGTAAGCAGATCCACAGACGCCGAACAACCTGTGTACTGCGGAAGATCGACGTGGCAAAAGCGTTTGACACAGTTGCCTGGGTCTTCCTGCTTGAGGTCTTGCAGCACCTGGGTTTTGGCAGACGCTGGCGGAACTGGATCGCTGGCATTCTATCATCGGCAAGTACCAAGATACTTTTAAATGGCCAGCCGGGCAAGAGAATCTGTCATGCCCGGGGATTGCGCCAAGGAGACCTGTTATCCCCTATGCTGTTCGTGCTCGCCATGGACGTACTCAATCGCTTCCTGGTCTGGGTTGAACAAAATGCCTACCTGACACCAGTCGTTGGCCTGACGGGGCCTAGGGCGAGCCTGTATGCAGATGACCTGGTGCTCTTCCTGGTGCCTAACGAGGGCGACTTGCTGGCCATCACAGCTGCCCTGCGGATCTTCGGCTTGGCGTCGGGCCTAGAGTGTAGCCACCCCGATACATTGCTCTGATGAGGATGTTCAGCGTCTTCAGGAGGTCTTGGCCTGCCGGCTGGAGGGGTTCCCCACCCGCTATCTCGGCATACCGCTGTCGGTGCGCAAATTGAAGCGGTCTGATGAACAGGCGCTAGTCGATAAGGTGGCGGCACGCATTCCGGGCTGGAAGGGAAACCTTCTGAACGCGGCGGGGCGTACAGCGTTGGTCAAAGCGACGCTGTCCGCCATCCCGGTGCACACCATGATCGGCTTAGGACTGTCACGATGGGCTGTTAAATCAATTGACAGACTCCGTCGGGCGTTCATCTGGGCAGGATCAGATGAGGTGGGGGGCGGCAGATGCAAGATAGCTTGGGCGAATGTGTGTCGGCCCAAAGAGCTGGGAGGCTTGGGAATTTCTGACCTCACTAGAGTTGGGGTGGCGCTTCGGGTGCGCTGGGTGTGGAGGGATCGAAGAAGAGGTATCGCTTCAGTAGCAGATGAACACCCCGTCAGGGCACTGTTTAGTGCTGCGACTGTCATCAGCCTAGGCAATGGCGAGTCCACCTTATTCTGGACAGATCGCTGGCTTAATGGATCCAGCGTGCAAGACCTTGCGCCGACACTCTACAACGCCGTGCGTCCGAGGAAGAAGAGGGCAACAGTCGCGGAATCGCTGCCGGGAAGTGCTTGGGCACGTCACATTGCCGGCCCAATCTCTCTACAGCTACTCGTAGAACTTGATCACCTCTGTGACAGGCTCCAACAGGTGCAGCTGCAGCAACGCCCGGACACCTTTCAGTGGAACTTAACAGCTGACAGAGAGTACTCGGCTGCATCCGCTTATGGGGCGATGTTCTTCGGATCCACACCAATTCTTGGCGCCAAGATAATCTGGAAGACGGCCGCGCCACCGAAGGTCCGCTTCTTCTTCTGGTTGGCCATCCACGGGCGATGCTGGACAGCGGATCGGCGGTTCCGGCATGGCCTTCAACAGTCCAACACTTGTATTATTTGTGACCAGGCGCCGGAGACGTTGGATCACCTGCTGCGCGGTTGTTGTTTCGCCAGGCAAGCCTGGCACATCTGGGTTACTAGGCTGCATCTGTGTGTTCGCGCGCCGACGGAAGAGGGACCTGCGTTCGAGTGGTGGTTGTCGTCCAGGAAACTGATCCCAAAGGCTCTGCGACAAGGTTTCGACTCTTTCTTCATGCTGTTGGGGTGGCTACTCTGGAAGGAACGAAATGCGAGAACGTTCGATGGCGTGGCGATGAACGTTGTTCAGCTAACGGACGTGGTCGAAGCGGTGGCCTCCCAGTGGTGTCTAGCGGGCAACAGCAGACTTCGATTGTTCTTAGCGAGTTCTTAGTGTGTTTCTCTAGCTTGCTGCTAGACTTGTTCTACTGAGCGTGCTGGTTGTTCTCTCTGTTTAGGGTTCCTTTGGTAACCTTGTTGTTACCAGTTCGTTGGACTTTCCTTCTGCTTAATGAAATACACGTCGTCTGGCGTGCTTTCAAAAAAAGGAACTGAGAAACAAAGGGGGAGAAAAAAAGGGGCCGAGGCTAAAGGGGATAGTTGGCCAGGTACCGAGGGTGCGTCTGCAACCCTCTCCCTAGCCAACCTGGCCTTCTCAACTGGTCCAGGCCTGGCAAAGCCAGATCCAAGTGGTGCAGCTACTCGTGTTTGTGTCGATGTATAAAACGGGCCTGGCTCCAATGAGATTGTGTTTGTCTTCAGTTTAACTGGAGATATGGTTACCTTCACTCACATTTGGTAGCCTTACCACCACATGGTCAACATTCTATTCTCATCGATATTTCATCGAGCACCTGTCCTACTCCACCGCGGCCATGGCCATCGGTGAGCTCCCAGGCGCCTCTGCATCACCTCAACGTCGTGCCGGTTCGAACGTGCCCCATTGCTCGGCGGCGCATGCCACTTGGGCCACCACCGCGGCTCTCGGCTCATCTGCCGCCCCTGCGACCACGAGGTCCACCACGGGGACAACATCTAGCCCCAGCGCGCCGCCGTCCACGACGGGGTGGTCGTGCCCTGGCCAGGCGTGCGTCTCCGGCACCTGCCGCGCCGCATGGAAGTCGAAGTAGCTCGGCTTCGCGGCTAGGGACAGGGTCACCGGCGGAGGCGGTCGGCCACATCAAATCGAATCCACCCACTGCACCACCCCTTCGCCATGGAGTCTCCCAAGCGAGAGCGAGCTTTTCCCCAAGGTTCCACCGCCAACCCTAAACTGCTCGAGAGCGGCGATGCTGGCGGCCTTGTCCACCGCCTGCACCTGGGCCTCCACGCCGGCGTCGCACCGCACCACCAGCCCGGAGCGCCGCCTGCCGCGAGCGGCCACCCTTGCGCAGGAGGAAGAAAGGCTTCTGCTTGGAGCCAAAGGTTATGGGAGGGAGGAGATGCTCGGGGAGAGGAATGACGGCGGCGTTGGGGGCTGCTGCGGAGGTGACTCTATCCGTGTTGTGGGCTACTGCGAGCCGCGTGAGCGCCACAACGAGCATGGCCGCGGAGAAATGCAAAAAAATCTCGTTTCTCGGGGCACGGCTATGACTGCTTTAAATCTCGTGCTGGCCGGGCTGTAAACTTGGGCTAAGAGCAACTCCAGCAGTGGCTCCCAAAACAGGGCCCCTACTTTTTATTTGAGTGCTCTCCCTACTTTTGGGTGCCCAAAATTTTTGCTTCCGCTCCAACAGTACCACCTAAATGAAGGCCCCTAAATCCAAATTGGCAGACAATGACATGTGGGACCCACTTATCATTGCATCAAATATTTCGCTACCGCGTGGCCGCAGGATGGGGAGGCTCGACGCTCGCGACGACCATGGCTAGGGCTGCTCCCGCCCATCGAGGAGGGGCCGCTCTCACCGGAAGGGATGGAGGTGAGGCCCAACGGTGAAGGTCAGAGGTGGAGGGAGGAAGTGCGGTAGTAGAGATCGGCGCTGGAGGGAGGTGGGCGAAGCTGCGTCTGTACGGTGTGAGGAGGTAATGGCCACACCACACAGGATGGGGGCTGGGCTGTTGGGCCAACAGAAATAGGGTCTGCAGGGAAGATTTGGGTGCCCGCCCCAAATTGGGGGCTGTAGTAGAGGCCCTGCTGGAGTGCTGTTTTTAGTCTGGACACCCATATTTAGCTATGGAGGCTCAAGTATGAGCCGTGCTAGAGTTGCTCTAAGTGCACAAACATAACAAGTTGTAGCCCACGGACGCAAAGCTCAACTGAACCACCCTCACAAACACACTCTGAGTGGAGACTGTGTGTGGTTACGAGTTTAGTGGTTTGGGTCTCGAGGACACAACTTAGACACTAAATCGAAGTCGGAATAAAAAACTAAAAAATTGAGGTTTCAGTTCCGTTCGGCTTGGTCTTCTATTTTCGGCTAAACAGTGCCTAGTCTATCTCTATACTACTAAATTGTGAAAATTTCAGTTTGCCGTCAAACCCGAGTCCGCCCAGGCTTCCGTTCGAAAAAAATTTCTGCCGTCAAACCCTAGTCGGCCCGCTTCCGTCCGAAGGCTTCAACGTTGACAGGGAGAAAGAACAGAATAAAAGTTTTTTAAGGTTCCCAATGCAAAATCTGTTTTATACATTACAACACATTGAGAATAAAAAATTATAAGGGCTTAGATGCAAAGTGTTTATCTTATTAGTTTATTTTTCTTTTATTATTTAAATTGATTGATAAATACATAGTAATTCATAGATAAATCTAAAAATTACAAAACAAATTTTGTTCAGCTCCACATATGTAGATCCATGCAGTAAACAAAAAATATCACAAATTTTATTATATTTTCTTTGCTAGAGATGCTTGTCTATGCTTTTTAGTGTAAAATTGATCGGCTGAAAATTGATAAATGCGTAGTAAATCATAGTAGATCAATGCACTAAACAAAAAATATCACAAATTTTAGTATATTTATTTTTTGCTGAAGATGCTTGCCTATGCTTTTTAGTATAAAATTGAAATTGTAGTTATCTTGCTCTAATTATTATAAAAATTTTATGGTAGTCTATTTAATGTGATGCTTGATTTGTGGTAAAAGTTTTAGCATCATTCCTGCATATCTCACTAATTTACTAATTTATCTAAATTTATGCTTGAGGATGCTTACACTACCTTTGCACGATGTGTTGTTATGTCATCTAAACACTTCATAAGCTCATATATTCATAATCTACATACATTTAACTGATATATCATATTTCATAGGAATCTTAACGTAAATAAAAAAAGTTATCAACAAACTTCTCATGTTTGAATATAATACTAAGGTATATTAAGAGATAATATTGGAGTAAGATAAGATTTGACTAATTTCTATTATTATTATTATTATTATTATTATTATTATTATTATTATTATTATTATTATTAAATAAATATGTCTCCAAGCTATATATTATTGTAAATATTAACTATCAATACCATAGATGTCACGGTTATCAATAAAATAAATTACGAACTTTAAATTTTATAAAAAAAGATAAATATAAATAGATATGTAATATTATGTCACCATTTTCTATGACCATTTAATATTTTTCTTTCGTTGCAATGCACGGACATATTTACTAGTCCTATATATATATATATACAGAGTTTATGGACTATTTGTACAGTACTACTTAAAATAGGTTTTGGACCCAGAAATGAAAATTCAAAGTTGGTAAGCCTAATCGAGTAATAAAAGCTTAAAAGTTGCAAATTGTAATCTTTATTATGTAACTGGAGGAAGTAGATAGGATCTCGTGGCTGTACGGAATGGAACAGTAGCTGATCTTTGCATCGGTATCACCACCCTCGCCGCAGGGCGCAAGGCGACTAGCTCGGCGATCGAGTGCACGCACGCAGGTACCACCACGCCGGGGCATACATGAGTGAGACATGACACCAAAGTTTGGGGGACGTGGCCGGGCGTGTGTGTGCTAGTTGGTCCTTGGCCCTGCCAAAGCTCCCTTGTTTGTCACCTAGCCCAAGATGTGCTCCTCCTGCGCGGCCCGCACTCGACACGTCGACGCCCCATTTGACGTTCGTACGTGCCAGTACGTACCGTCCCGGCCGGCCACTGTCGTACGTACCTGCATACGACACGGATATTTTCCCGGCGTGCGTGCGTTGCGCTCGATCGCGCATTGCATGCAGGACATGCACGCTTCGACCGATACTCGCAGCCGCAGACCGCAGCAGCTAGCTAGTATCGTACGTGTAGCAGCCTACTACGTATCTGCACTCCAGAGAGGGGGTATGCATGCTGCAGGGCCAGAGGGGGAACGTGACGTGTACCCTGCTGACACGTCCACTCGCCTGCATCGTCGTCGTCGATCGATCCCTTTGCCTTTTGCACACGAGTGGTACCTATACGTACCTGCAGCGTGGCCACACCATCTGCTACACGTTTTTACTGTAGAGATTCTGATGCGACCAATTAATGCAGTGGGAGTATCTATCTATACAGTATATCTGTACTGGAGTATATATTCTCGGTACAACTGGAAATGTACACGAAGGGCTCTAAAAAATGCATGCATGCACACTGCACCCTCACACAAACAAAGAGCCATGATGAGATCGCTAATCTGTGAATGCCCATGAAGAAATTAGACCCTGTTTGGCACGACTTAAAACAACTAATACTCTTTATTACAAGTGTGTGGAGCGGTTAAAAAGGTGAAGCCAAAAACAATAATATATTTACCAGTTTTAATTCAGTTCATTAATGGGAAAGAAAATATGGCTCATCACGGCCGTGCACGAAGGGAGTTAAAGATAGAGCTGTTTGATGAGGTCTACCAAACGGAGCCATGCATGCATAGTCATTTAATGTTGATGCCCATGAAGAATTTAAACCCTGTTTATCATCAGCAACTTTATTACATAATTAATCTAGGACACACTTCCATTCTAAAATGTACAAGCTCTGACATTAACAGGAGTCTAAGCTCAGTGATAACCCTGCCCAATGATGAAGTCTGTACTCATCGGTTCATCGCCCTCCACAGCGATCTTGGCTATATATGCAACATCAGTCTCCACCGCTATGTTGTTCATCCCTAGCTACACTGCCGCTTTAACACCGGCTAGGCAGCCCAACAACTCCGTGTGAAGAGCATGCATCAAGCAAGAAGGCTTCTTTTCCTACGCTGGCCAATACCATCATGCCTTGATCATCTAATGATGAAGCCTCATCCCCTCGTACCAGTAGCAGGATTGAAGGCATCATCCGAGTTGATTTTAAGTTCTCCTTGCCGCAACTTGTTCCTAGGCCAAAATTTCTTGGAGGGGCTCCATGGCTTGAGCCCTCCTACCCTACCCCCACCCACTGCAAGATCTGCCCATGTCTCTATTATTGGCGTGATGACGTTCGTTCATCAAATCCTTTGACAACATGTATCTATCATTATTGCGTTCAATGTTGAGTTTAATTTTTGGGCGTTGATGTTTGGCGCATCTTCAACTTTTCTGAATGAACCAGTCAACTGGTGGTCATCCACGTCTCTACATAATTACTAGGCCTCCAAATACCCACTTGACCATGACGATCCAATGATCGTGATTTCAATTCTGTGGTCCTAAATAAAAAGTAGAGAATAACTATTGCATGACATTCGCAGTTACCCATCAAAAAAAGATTAAAAATTAGATAACGATGGCTATCCTTCAAATTTGCAAACCCATGTTTTTTTCCTTCTAGAAATACACAATAGACATCTCATATATACCCTAGTGGTAAGCATGTTGTCTACCACTAAAAGAGTACTAGTCATAAATGTGAGTGCCAATCCTATCTAACAGTTCAAATGATTTCTCCTTTTTCTCAAAAAGAATGTGTAGTTCTAACTTCGAACTTGGACAAGGGCTTGACCAGATTCAAAGTTATTTTAGTTTTGGGTGTGTAGGTGGGGGGGGGGGGGGGGGATGGAGAGTGTACACTTGAAATTTGTTAATTAGTTGGTTTGGAATGCCGAAGAAGATTTTTTAAAAAAATTAGGAAAATGTCGCAGAACTAGATTCTTTTTGGGATTATTATTCGTTTGGCACTGTTAGAGATATTGTAACGGGTCACGTGTCTAACCTAATTGATTTAGGATAAGAGTGCACACACATGATTAGCGCATAATAATCGCCTGACGAGACCATGCGACGTAACAGAAATCCAGTCATGACCGGAACGCGTAGCAATCTCTGGGGCGTCCACCGGAACGGAAACCGGGTGGGCAGGGGCAGGCACCGCAGGAGATCGACACGTCAAAGGCGGGGATTGGGAAATTTCTTTTACTGTGCGGGGTAAACGGGCGGGGGTGGGGGCGGGCACGCACGGCGTGTTGTTTGTTTAGTTCCAAAAAATTTTGCAAAATCGACACTGTAGCACTTTCATTTGTATTTGACAAATATTATCCAATCATGGACTAATTAGACTCAAAAGATTCGTCTCGCCAATTTCGACCAAACTGTGTAATTAGTTTTTATTTTTGTCTATATTTAATACTCCATGCATGCGTCTAAAGATTCGATGTGATGGAAAATCTGAAAAATTTTGCAAAATTTTTTTTAACTAAACAAGGCCTAATACCGCGGCGCGGGGTGGGGCGGGCCAGCAAAGTTCTGGCGGGCAGCCAATGGGAACTCGACAGAGGCGCGGGGTGATATGATGGGCCTGATGCCTACGTCCCCGGGTGACAAAAAGGGACCCCCCGCGGGCCCCCTCTTCCGTCCGTCCGTCCTAGGCCTTCTTTAGTTCCAAAAAATTTTATAAAATAGGAATAATTTTACTTTCGTTTGTATTTGACAAATATTATCCAATCATGTACTAACTAGACTCAAAAAATTCGTCTCGTCAATTCCGACCAAACTATGTAATTAGTTTTTATTTTTGTCTATATTTAATATTTCATGCATGCATCTAAAGATTTGATGTGATGGAGAATTTGAAAAATTTTACAAAATTTTTTTGAAAACTAAACAGGGCCCTACTGGAGAGCATCAGCACCCACCAATCCGCTGTCTCGTCAGGCGTCCAAGGCAGCAACTGATGAGCTGAGCTTGAAGTCTTCAGCTCTCTTCGTTTCATGTTTTAGTGAAATAATAATGTTTTTTTCCAAATAAATTAGCATCAGGTTTTTTTTTCCAGCCAGCCAAACAGGATATCTCCCTCTTCAGCCTTCACCTCAGGTTAATTTCTTTTTTTTTTTATAAATTACGGCAGACATGTGGTGTACAACTGCCAATACACTGTATGTGGTGCAGGAGATGAATGGAAATCACTCATTTCAGTCTCACCCAACTAACAGTAACAGCTGCAGTAGTAGTAGTTGGCCAGCTCAGGCCTTGTTTAGTTCGCAAAAATTTTTAAGATTCCTCATCATATCGAATCTTTGGTCGCATGTATGGAGCATTAAATATAAACGAAAAATTGCACAGTTTACCTGTAATTTGTGAGATGAATCTTTTGAGCCTACTTACTTCGTGATTGGACAATGTTTGTCAAATAAAAACGAAATACTACAGTATCCAAAAACAAAAAATTTTGCGAACTAAACAAGGCCTCAATGGAACAGTATCCTCCCTACAGTAGCTAACGTACGTGGAGAGGGCCGGGGTTGTTTGCTTTGGTGGATGGATCTGATGCGCGTGCATGTCTGTCTGGTGGCATGGCAGGCCGGGGCTGTCCTTGGGGTTTCCTAGACGAGCTAGCAAACAGCAGCCAGCTAGCGGAACGGACATGAAATTCCATCGCCTGACGACCGCCCGCTCGGGGTCGGCGGCTTGCATTGGCCTTTCCACCCCCACCCCCACCCCCACCGGGATGGACGCCGGCCGATTCCCCACTCCACTCGCCGCGCACGGCTGCGCGCGCATATCATCGACGACGACGGACGACGACAACTCCATCACCCAGGCCTGTCCAATCACCACCAGCCGCGGGACCAGCACGCCCCCCCCGCCGGCCGGCCCGCCCGGGCCCCATCTGCCCCCGCGCCCGCTCTGCCTGCTAGCTCGATCTCGCTCATCGATCAGTCGCGTGAGCAAATAGCTTGCTGAGCTACCTCGCTCGCCTTCTTCCGGGTTCCGGCGCGCGCCCGGCCGGTCGCCCCCCTCGCTACCTCTCTCTCTATAAAGTAGAAGCATCCGCACCGGCAAGAGAGGTAGCTAGCTCCCCTCCCCCTGGGTCGTGTGGTGCATTAACGACGTGCGCGCGCCGGCCGTGAGCTGGTGGCCGGCCGGGGTGGGGGCCGGTGCGGTCGACGCCTCGTCGGTCGGGACCCATTATTATATTCCTGTGGGCAGCCTGTGCTCTGGTCTGGAGAGGAGGAGGACGACAACGACGACGACGAGACAGCGCGGCAGCAGGGAGCGTCGTCGATCCAGCGATCGAGCGGCGACCATGCAGCGCGGGGACCCGCTGGTGGTGGGGCGCATCATCGGCGACGTGGTCGACCCGTTCGTGCGCCGGGTGCCGCTCCGCGTCGCCTACGCCGCGCGCGAGATCTCCAACGGCTGCGAGCTCAGGCCCTCCGCCATCGCCGACCAGCCGCGCGTCGAGGTCGGCGGACCCGACATGCGCACCTTCTACACCCTCGTACGTACTCCTACTACTGCTGTGCTATCTGTAATCCATTCTTTCACAGCATCGAGAATCAAGATCATCTCTACTGCACGCCCTGCACCTAGCTAGCTAGACAAATACTAAAAGCAGATAGATCGATTCACTGCATCTACTACTACATGCACATTAATTATTCCAAGCCAGCAATTAGCTAGTTTGCTTAACCGCATGCCTAAAAATCTTTTTTCTGATCTGAGATGTGCAGGTGATGGTAGATCCTGATGCGCCAAGCCCCAGCGATCCCAACCTCAGGGAGTACCTGCACTGGTATGCATTCAGTCCACTACTACTGCATGCTTCGTTCCTAGCTTCTCTGCAAGCAGGCCGGAACAACTTGAATCTTTTGTGCACTTGCATATGGTAACCGGCCGTAAGATCACGCTCACGCCATGTGATGAACTTGCGTGCTGTCCGGCCTTTCACCTGTCGCTTTCATGGAAAGGCATTCATACAAACACACGTACTGTCAGGATCTTATGCCTTGTTTAGTTCGCAAAAATTTTCAAGATTTCTCGTCACATCGAATCTTTGGTTGCATGCATGGAGCATTAAATATAGATAAAAATAAAAACTAATTGCACAGTTTATCTGTAATTTATGAGATGAATCTTTTGAGCCTAGTTACTCTATGATTAGATAATGTTTGTCAAATAAAAACGAAAGTGCTACAGTATAAAAAAACCAATTTTTTGCCAACTAAACATTCCAACTCGTACGCTAGTGCTGTGTACTGCATATAATGAATGAATAAACTAATCCAGACTTCCAGAGTCCAGCCTCCCGTCCCAGTTGTATATACTGTACAAGTGTAGATCAAAAAATAAATGCAAACAGGCGGTATACATTTCATTATATACTGTATTTTTAGGGACGATGCACAAGCACACAACGATTTTGTCTTAAGATTATTTATTATTAGGAACCGTCATATACAAAACAGTAATAAATTAACCCCTCACATAATAATTATCTAAAATCATAGTTTTTATGGCATTTGATATATATCTACCTAGAGTATTAAAAACATATCCAAGGGTATATTTGTAAAAATATATTATACCAAGTAATTAAAGACGTTAAACTAATTGCCCTGATCACACTAGAATGTTAGTTTATGCATTTTCAAATATTTGTCCAGAACCGTGGACGATATTGATGCATGCTACTACTGCCACATGATATGATGCATTACTAGCTCAAAAAGCACACAATAAGAATCATGCGTCAATATTTAACATGTCACCTTCTTCTCGGGCAAATTATGTGAGGTGCTAACTCATTCCAGACATCTTTTAGACTAGTGGTAGTTAAGTGCCAATGAAGATAAAGAGTTTGGCAGTGTGCAAGGCTTCCCAAAATCATATCAAATATATATACACCTTGCAAGTGCATTACATTTAGATAGTACTTATAACCATACCATTTGTAGGAAAATAAAGTGGATAATCTACAGATGCCCCAATATCACTAACTTGTCCTCCATCCATAATTCTTCGGAAACATCAAATTCCTAAACCATGAGTAGCCATGTAAACTATTGGTTCAATATATATTTTGTACTCAAGGGAGTTGAGTGGATACAATTATACTTTATATTCCCTTCATCTCAAAAGATGAGGCATGAACACATTTCAAAAGTCAAACTTTATTGTTATCTTGAGTCAACAATTAGCCTAATCATATAAAAGATTTGTAGTATGAAATGGTAACATTAGATTTGTGTTTAGAAAAACATTCTAGTCTTGTAGAGAAACTAATGGTCAAAGTGTGGTCTCGAAGACTGCACCAAGCCAAATCATACCTTCTATGTTTTGAGACAAAAGGAGTATGAAGTAGGATAAAATAATTCCTTCCCTAATTATAAGATTTTAGAGAACAAATAAATGAAATAAAGTAAGTTTATGTAAGAGGGTGGGAAAAGAGTTATACTATTGCTTTGAGGAGAAGTAAGCATAAGACCCCCACTCCCCACCCAAGACAGATACACCCAATAACATATTATGTAACATATCACTACTTAAAAAGGTACATTATGACCCAAAGAAAACACAACTCCTAAAGCAAACATCCAACTGTAAAAAGTCCCTAGCGCCAGTCAAACTCCAAAGATGTGCTTACTCTCTAGCAATAAGTAACAAGTAACGTTGGACATTAGGTGAGGCTCCAGTAAGACAATCATTCCAATGCTTCTAGGTAATCCAAGAGGACAATTAATGAATTCAAACCCTTCTTGAGTGTTTGGTTCATCAAGGAGTCGATCTTGATCTACATTAGGCAATAACTAAACATAACGTCCTCTAAACTTGGGTGCCAATACTTGGAGATCTACTTGCTAAAACATGTAGAACCATACACCTATCTACCTCAAACACACATGAAATGAGAATGTGTTGCATGATGTCCTCTTCTTGATCACATAAGGGCATGTTCTAGCTAGGTGTGGAAGTCCACTACATGTAACTAGGTGGTTCTTTGTCTAGCATCTATTATAGATAGCCAACCACAAATAACCGAGGCAGTTGATGGGCTGGCTGCCCGACCACAAATATCTGAGGCAGGCAACCGGCCCAACACCCTCTACATTTTTTGTGTAGTAGTGGATATTTTTTTAGGGGCTTGGATCTTCTGGATCAGCTTCCAGAATGCAAAGAAAACTGAAACAACAAAGAAGAAGGCCCAATGAGCTAATTTTATGAAGTATTAACTGGAATATGACAACTTCAAGGTTTTAAATCTCCGGCTATACCTATTTGAGGACTTAGCTAAGTTTTTCATGTACAATTTAGCTCTTAGCTGCCACTATAGCCCACTAAGCATGTTTTGGGACATAGATAGTAAAATGTGTTAGCCGACTATTTAAAACATTACAATTTCCATCGGTTGATCATCCCAAGTTCTTCACAAATTTAGCTTGAAAGACACTCTAGATAGAAGGTCCCTAATGTCAAGATGGTTGTACAAAGCACCAGTAGCCAACTAAGACCTCTTACACTGCACTTGTTGTCATGACACTTCAGTACCAAGCAAGACTAGAGCCCAATAGAGGTGAAATTGCCCCCCCCCCCATTGATGGCCAATGCTTCATGACTCCTACCTACTTTAACAAGGGTTGCTAATTGAATATCATAATGTACATATCAAGTATACATCCCATGAAACCATATCACCATACCCATTGTTCATTCATCATCTAGCTAGCCCAACAGCCTAATTAAGAAAACGTGCATGGAATCTAGCTAGGAGCTCACGTATAATTAATTTATCTTTATTTAATTTTACATTACCAATTGACTACCAGAGTATATCATATAATCTCTACATTATATACCAATGATTTGTGGGAAATCTATCCATCATTTTTGAACACCCTCTACATTTGGTCACTCATCTCCATCGGTACAAAGGTAGGGCAGATCTAGAATTTGGAATCACTGATGTCACTAGCATAACTATGATAGAGATGATGTGTCATTGTCTCTCGTGCCCATAGTCTTTCCATTTGAGTTTGCACAAATCATTGTTGTCAGATGACATCATTACTAACATTGTGGATCCGCCCCTAGTACAAGGAAATAAGATGGGCTGCAAGATCCGCAATTGAATTATTGCCAAGCCCCCTAACATTTGTATGTATTTTGGGAATGAAAACATTGTCCAAGGTCTATCTCTAATTACTTTGGGTCATTAGGTTGATCCAAAAACTTGCTCAAATGAACTAGAATGACATTTCTGATTGTGAAAAAACTAGAATGACATTTCATGTCATTTGGGCGAGAGGAGAAATGAGCTAGAATGATATTTGAGCTAACAGTATTCTGTTTTGGGGACATGTACTAATTTCCTGGGTCAGTCCAATTCAAACACGTCAACTTGCAGTTTAGAAAGAAAAACTTCAACTCGACTTCGATTTTGTAGAGAGAGAGAGAGAGAGAGAGAGAGAGATAGAATTGGGAAAACAGCTCATACCTCTCGGGTTAAGTGAGTTTTCATATATAGCCCGAATTATGGCTCGAAAGTAAATAAAAGAATCTGAAACTCATGATACTATGTAGACAGATAGAAAGAATTGGGAAAACACCTCACACCCCTAGTGTTAGGTGTTCTTTTCCAATATATAGCTAGCCGGAGACAGTTTATTTATGATTCTATACATGTTACTACAACACATATACATCTAATAGATTTCTCGAACCTCAGTCATGATCTAAATGATAGTATCCCATATACGAAGATGTGCGCTAAATCAAAATCCTTTTGATCTTATGTTGCAGGTTGGTCACTGATATTCCGGCGACGACTGGAGTTTCTTTTGGTATGTACTGCAGACGAGCTAGGGAACCAGCATACTCTCAGATTGATTCCCATTATTGGTAGTTGCTAATGCCATTGGATATTCTTGCTTGAACAAACAGGGACTGAGGTTGTGTGCTACGAGAGCCCACGGCCGGTGCTGGGAATCCACCGGATGGTGTTTCTGCTCTTCCAACAGCTCGGCCGGCAGACGGTGTACGCCCCAGGGTGGCGGCAGAACTTCAGCACCCGCGACTTCGCCGAGCTCTACAACCTCGGCTTGCCAGTGGCCGCCGTTTACTTCAACTGCCAAAGGGAGTCCGGAACTGGTGGGAGAAGAATGTGAACTCGATCCGGGTGAAATAAGATGATGGGTATATTGTATATAAGTGTGACAACATGGAGAAAATTAAAAAACTGCAATATGTCTGCTTAAAAAAAAACTCCAAGATGAACTATATATTGTCTGATTAGTTCAGTTAGTCCATATGGTAGCCTTTGGTTACATTTGGGTGGAGTGTATCTGATATTATCTGTGGCAGATTGGCGCATTCTGTGGCGCATATATATTTGATAACTATATGCATTTATTTATATATAAAGCAAGCAATATTATGCATAGAGGGCTCAGTCGCATCAGTCAACATGATTACTGTCTCTCCCTCACATTAACATCACAATTCACAAAAGGAGATGTATGTCTCTCCTTTATACTGTGACTACTTATCTAGATCATCTGATGACTACTATATGCTTGCTAGCCATGCATGCAGAGAAATGAACCAACAAATGTCGACGGGTACAAGGGAGATAGCAGCTGCTTCCTCTCACCATTTAAGGCTTGGCTAACCATGTGCTCAGAAGAAGGGTACATGAAATTTGTTGAGTGAGCATTTTACTGTTGTAAGGTAGTCTATGATCTGTCCGCAAAAGTTTAAATTTGTTGAGTCCGTCTTCAGAAATGGCTTGGCTAACCACGTGCCCAGAAAAAAAAAAACTAGCCACTCAATCGAGCAGACAGATAAATCATCTGGAGGACAACAAGGGCAGGGATCAGATGATGGATTGGGGAAGAACACGTGTGTACCTTCTCTTTCCTTTCCTTTTATATATTGGAGGGAAACAAACGACCGTAGTTGCCGCTGTTTTTTTTCTTCGAAAAACTCCACATTACCCCCTAAATTTTCGCGAAAGCCCATTTTTCTCTCTGAACTCCAAACTCGGGCAGAACACCTTCCTCCTTTTAAAATCATTCATCTTACCTTCCTAGTTATAAACGGTTTTGAAGACGGTTTTGTCTTTTTAAGGCGGTTTTGTCTTTTTTTAATTTGTTTTGGCTGAAACTTTGAAAATCGTAGTAAATAACAGAAAGATTATAAAATTAAAATTCCAATTTGGTTGAACTCCAAATGCTTTAGTATAAAGTTTTTGCTGCAGCTTTAGATCTATGTTTTCTGTAATTAGGTAGAATAATTTATAGCTGTAGTTTCTATGGTCCAATTATGGTAAAATGTTTATGGTGGAATAATTATTGTATGCTTAAATTGTAGTAAAAATTTCATACTAATTGGATCATGTATAACTTAGTTGATTTTAGAGTAAAGTCCACTACCGGTCCCTAAACTTGTGCTGTTATGTCATCCCGGTCCCTAAACTCACAAATCGATTGTTTAGGTCCTCAAACTTGTTCATCTGTGTCATCTCGGTCCCTAAACTTATTCAATTGTGTCATCCTGGTCCCTAAACTTAGAAATCATCCGTTTAGATCATCAAAGTTGTTCAGTTGTGTCATCTCGGTCCCTAAGCTTGGTTTTGAATCTCATCTGGGTCAAAACAAAGCGATCTAACAACTCTATATCAAAAAATAATTCATAACTTTTTCGTATGAACTCAAATGAAGACAAGTTTTATACCAAAGTTATAGTCCTCAGCACAATCTACAACTTTGTAGTTGAAAAGTTTTTTTATTTGAAGTCGTTTAGTGTTATAAAATTTAATTTTAAATTTTAAATTTTAAAATTTATAAACTTATAAAAAATATTTTGGGAACCTAAACGATTTTAATTTAAAAACTTTTCAACTGCAAAGTTGTAGATCATGTTGCTGCCTACAATTTTGATATAAAGTTTATCTTCATTTGAGTTCATATGAAAAAGTTATGAATTATTTTTCAATATAGAGTTTTTAGATTCGTCCTGTTTTGACCCAGATAAGACTTAAAAACAAGTTTAGGAACCGGGATGACACAACTGAACAAGTTTGAGGACCTATATGAGAGATTTTTAAGTTTAAGGACCAGGATGACACAATCGAAAAAGTTTAGGTACCTAAACGGTTATTTTGCGAGTTTAAGAACCGGGATGACACATCTAAACAAGTTTAGAGACCGCTGATGGACTTCTCTTGATTTTATATAACCTAATTGGAAGCGGACTTTGATTTGAAGAGAGAACGAGAAGAATGCAGGCCGTAGTTGCACTCGAGACCCCACCCAACGCCTGCTACCGGCCTTTAATCGAACAGCCCATGAGCACGCAAAATTAGGTCCAAGTTACGGCAACTCACGGGGGAGGTCGGCCCAACACACTCCAGAGTATAAGGACTGAAATTCCTACCACAGCTTCATCAAACCAAGAATCGAGTAAAAATCAGAGCAAGACTACATTACTTCTGGAATAAGAGCAAGTTAAGATACAGATCAAAGACTAGTAACACCAAGACCGTAAGTACTTGCATCCGAGTCATGTACATTCTATACTGTTCTCTAAGGTCTGAGTTCACATGGAAAGATGAGCTATCTTATCCTGCAGCCTGGGTCGGCCAGTCGTAGCATGACAACAATTACAATCTTGACGAACAAACTGAAGAGTAACTCCCAAAACAGTCCAACTTCAGCTTGTAGCACTATTGGCGGTACCTGACTCTGAGACAGGTGAGCCATACTTCTGGTTGGGGCCAAATGTTGGACGAAAACTGAGGAAGGGGCAACCCGGGGACAAATACTGAAGTTATCATGAAGGGAATGGAGAAGACTCTTCAAGTGGAAGCTGGTCTGTGGGCTTTAGCTCCCAGCTGCGTAGATTTGTGTCTGTCGAATCAGACTTCGAAATGTACAAGGCCTTGTTGTGGAACTTGTGAAGTGTTTTCCGGTGTCCAATGCTTACGTAAGTAATGCCTGCAGCTTCAATCTGACTGTATAGATGAGCCTGTGGCACAAATAAAACTAATTAGAGTTGACTTCAAAGTAGTTGTGGGTACACAGTACATTAGTCCTTTTCTTCTACTCTGTGATGGGGTGAAAACATTTGCGCCACTCGGTGGGCTACGAATCTAAGCCTACAATATTTCATAATAAGCAAGCAAAATAAAGTATAGCAGCATAACAAGAATTCAGTTACCTCGTTTGCTTCATCAAGTGCGCTTGTCGACTCGTCCAGTAGGACCAAAGTGGGTGTAGCAAGTAACAACCGGGCGAATGCGAGACGCTGCTGCTCCCCCAGTGAAAGAACACTGGCCCAGTCATGCATAGAGTCCAAGCCATTAAAACGAGGCAATATGTAGCCCAACTTAACGACCTCAAGGACTTCGATCAGTTCAGCTGTTGTGGGCACCTCAGATTTGGCACTGACTCCATCTGATGGGAAAACTTCAGACAGAAAAGGAAGACGATCTGCTATTCATTTTGAAAGAAAAAGATTTAGGATAAATGCACATGCATATTTCAAAAAAATCCTGCCATGAGTACTTTTACATGTACCACAAAATAGTTTTTTTCCTGAACACTGAAAGCAGATTTAAGTAGTTTTGTTCGACACCCTACAACTAACAACTTCGAACAACATAAGAAGACCTACCTGAATTTTGAGCATCATTATCTGGTGAGTGATGAACCTCTTCAGTCCATGTAGGATAGAGTAACTGTTGACGAAGTGTTCCCAGAACCATATATGGTCTTTGTGGGACGAAGAATATACCATTATCTCTTCTTTGCTTGGAACTTTGCAACAATTCTTCACCCTCTAAATTCATGTTGGATGGCTCATCAGAACTTGAATTTGTTTTTTGAAGCCGCATAGAACCTCTCACATGGTATATGATTTCCCCAGTACCACTAGTCCAGAGGCCAGCCAAAGCACGTAATAGTGAGGTCTTCCCACTTCCACTAGGTCCCATTACCTAAAGTGAAAATAAGCATAGCACCTCAGTGATCAGTCAAGTGTCAGAGCTAACATTTATTTTACCAAATGTGCAAGTAGTTAAAGAAATGAAATACCAATAGGTGGTCCTTTTCTTTTAGCTCCATAGTGAGGCCAGTAATAAGAACATTTCCACTTCTTGGTGTTAACAATGTCAAGTTACGAATCTCCAGAACCATGCATGGATCAGATTGCGTTAGTGATCCATTAGAACTAAGAACAGAAGGACCACTGCTTTTGAAAACAATGTTGATCCCATCAATGCTATCACGTTGAGATGATACAGATGGCTCATTTCCATCCAATAGATCATCAAATTCACCTATATTACGAAGAATTTATAGTTAACCACATTATACAGAGGGAGGGAGGGAGGAAGGGAGGCAGGGGAGGAGAGAGAAGTCACCTAGACGATCGATAACTGCTGAGAATGCACTAATTGACTGAAATTGGAAAACAATGAGAGAAAAATCACTAAGAATATGATTGAAAGCAGACACCGATTGGTTTATTACTCCAAACTCAATTTTCCCTGAGAAGTACATTGGAGCAACAACTGCAGCTGGCAGAATCTGAATTAAATATCGATAACCATTGGTGAAAAACTCCAGATTCCGAGAAGCTATCAGCAATTCCTGCAACATAAAATAAAATATATAAACTGCCCAGCCTGGAAAATATTTTAACATAGGAACTTATGGCTAAATCTAAAAATACAGAGCAGCTGCATGGTGATAGTTCAATAGTAAAGCACATAAAGAGCCAGTTACTCTTACAGTAAAAAAGAACTCAACCAACCTATAAAGAACTATGTGGCATGTAAATAAGAATAGAATAGGCACCCAAATTCGTGTTGAAGAGGACTCGAACCTGGGTGGTAGGGGTGTAGACCCACACCTCCCCAGGCTCAGTTCCTCACCTGCCACAGTATTGCATTATTAGCAGTTTGTTGGAATATCTTAGAATCAACATCTTGTATTTGATTATTACAAAAGAAAATGTATGGCCCAAGAGGTATGATTTACATGATTAACAGATCTTGTCACGGAGAAAACCATGATATAGAAATACAAGTAATCTGCTTTACTAATGCCAAATATCATTTGGCAAAAGCAAATGACGAAAGATATTTCTGCTAACTCAGCGCTTTTCTCGTATTTGAACAGCCCAAGCAAATTACATAATATTTGTTTCTAGAAAGACAAAGGAAAGACTGAAAACAAGCAAGTCCTATTTGTTCTAATTATGGTCAGTTGCAAGCTTCATAATCTATTCGAACTGCCATTAATATGGCTGCCATCACCGAAAGATAATTAGTTCAGTGTGGTTTCAATGTATTCGAAACTGAAAAAAAAAGGCAATGAAAGAATAACAAACAAGAGTAGATGGCAAAAGTACAGTAATGCTTACACTTAGGTTCTCAAAAGCCCTCCTGAACCGATCCAATAAAAGTTGTAATTCATTTTCCTCGCCACCATAAAAAGCAATTGATTCAGCATTTTCTCTAACACGGACAAGTCCGTAACGAAAATCAGCTTCTTTCTTCTCTTGCATGAAGTTCAAGTTGACCAAATTCTGTTCATGCAAGCATAAGTAACTATTGGTTGTGTTGACATAATTCTATGCAAATTATATATGATTGACAAGTACATACCTTACCAAGGAAGACACTAATAGCAGTACCCCCAAGAGAGTAGACAACAAGAACAATAAACAATGGTGGGTAGATTCCATAGAGGATGTTGCTGAATGATACCAAGTCCACAGCAGCATTGAAAAGTGTGAGAGAGAATGCAAGTGCTGTTCCAGTGAATGCGCTGAGATCATCATTTATCCTTTGGTCTGGATTGTCAATTATTGATTGAGATTGAATCTTGTAAAAAGTTCGGTTTTTAAAGTAACGCTTCATATAATAACTTGTCATCCAAGATCGCCATCTCAAAGAAAGAGTTTCTCTTGCATAGTCTCTCAAGACAAAGAACTGCATAACAGTGAAAGAAATTTTGATACAATGAGTTGAAAAAATATTAGGTTTTTACAAGCAGAGATAGAAGACACTGGAATATTAAACAAAGTAAGTTTGTCTATTAATAGATGCAAATACAAACAGTAAAAATTGCTCATAAAACTGCAAGAAACCACAAATGAAGTTTAAGCATGTGGCAGCTTAGCCATTCAGCGCAGAAATTAGAGCGTTCAGTGCTATGGCTTCTGCATGGACATATTGTGAAAAGGAGGAGATAAGCAGCTGGATTTCAGGAAAGAAAACTGCAAGCAACTTTTTAATGGTGTCTCTGGGACATCTGGGGGGAGAACTAAGCCTTGGGATCTAGACAGCCTAGGCAAAGAAGTGGTTTGGATTTTACAAACGGCTTCCATAAAACAGAAACTGCATATTAAGCCAAATTATTGTTAAGGATGCTTATGCATGATAGAGACAGCTCCTGGTTGAATATGAACCACTTGTGTAAACTGTTAATTGCAGATCTTTGGCCATGTTCCCTTCGAGATATTAGTACACTATTGTGCTACAGAAAAGCTGAGAGACTTGAGAGAATGGGACACACCCAAAGAACTATCTTTGGATAGGATTGCTGAGTGCATGAAAATCAGCAATCCACATGTCCAACCCAAGAGTTAGGCTATCTGTCCCTGTTATTGTTAATACTGGTACTGTTATTACCTCCCTCTCCCTCCCCTGTGGCTTTTGTTGGTAACAACTTGCTTGGGACTGAAAGGCTCTATTGTTGCTGTTGTTGTCATGTTGGTGTTACAAAATAGTCGCTGATAGGGAAATAAAATTTTGCATTATGTAAAATATTACTCAGATGCTAACACTTCGCTATTCCTGCCAAGGTAGTACAAATAATTGTAATGGGCTAACAGCATGAAGAGCAATACCTACAAAAGAGCAGCAATATGCTCACCGGAATTCCTCCAGCAAAAGCACCCAGGTAGTAGAGCAGTTGTGTGGTAAACTTTTCTTGATCCTTATCTTGCAAAAGAAAACACAAAACATGTATAAGCAAAACAACCGAAGAGGCTGTTGTACAACCAATTTGAATAGCACGAAATGAACCTTTAGCTATAAGGAGACTTGTGTTATTGTACAACCAATTTGAATAGCACGAAATGAACCTTTAGCTATAAGGAGACTTGTTTATATGGTCCAAATGAGATAATTTTTTTTTTTATAAAGAATAGTGTCTGTGTGTGTGTGTGTAACAATTTTAACAGAACACCAGACCGTACCAGCAAGGGCATTATAGAAGTCACGGCCGAGGAAGTTAAATCCAACACTAATCCCTGTGGTTCCCAATGTGAGAGCAAACACAGCAGCAAGCCTCAGCCTTGCTTGCGTTTTATCCTCTGACCACCAGTAGGGAGCTGCAACTTTCCAAAATCTTGTAGCCAGTGTCTTGAGGTCTGTACCAGCTCTCTGCAGGTACCAGCAAGACACCAAAAAGGAAAGTTCACATTCATCAGCACTTAACAAATAGCAACGGACCAGAAGTGACTTTTTAACATGATGAGACAAACCAAAAGTGACAGAGATGATCTATGTTTTGACATCTTCCCATCGAAAGAGGGGTGAGCAACCACAGAGAGTTAAAACATAGTCACGAACTAGAAATGTGTTTAAACTACGGTAATGTATCTCAGAGCTTGTAAAGTTTAACAATGATCCAATCAGTTGAAGCATGCTAAGACAACACCACAACAATTATGCATCCAAATTAGAACTTGACTTATTTTTTTTTAAAAAAATGCACAGGCACGAGATTGTGCCAATTTCATTGATAGAGAAGAGTAACTTAGCATAATTAGGTACGGGCATCTATCTACAAAGCATCTAAACAGTCACTTGGTCGCCAAATTTATTCTCATCTAGCACACACTGACACACCTCCAGCCTCCAGCCTCAGACCATACACCAGTCGAACAAGTCCACAGCGAATTCAATCTATCAATGCGGCGGACCAGCGGCACAAACTTGAACAAACCACTACTAGGAAGACTAAAATCGAAGTGAACTAAACAACGCGAAGGCCGAGCCGGTGACGCGCAGATGCCCAGAACCGGGTAAGTAGAGTAGAGAAGCCAGCAGAGCATCACCTTTACCTGGGAATCGGGGGCAGCGACCTCCCCGCCCCCGCCGGCGGCAGCGGCCGGAGGGGGCGCGGCCCTGCGGCGACGACTGCACCGGCGCATGGCGGAGGCCACAGACGGAGGAGGGGGCGGGAGGCCGCCGCGCCGCGCCGCTGAGCCAGGGGCAAGGACGGCCGCGAGGCGGTAGGACGGCCGCGGCAACAGCAGAGGCGGCGGTAGTTGCGGAGGCAGCGCAGTGGTGGAAGGGAAGCGTCTGGGAATGGGAGTAGATAACCGCATCCTTTTAGCCTTGCCTCTTCCCCCCTTTGCTTGTTTGGTAGGGAGGTGGCCTCCGCCCCCCGCCCGTGTCTTGCAGTGCAAGGCTTGTCGCTTGCGTGCTCTCGGCGTGGGGAGCAATGGCGAGTACGCCGGCAGCGGAGGCGGGCAGGGCAACCAGGCCAGGCGGGCCGCGCGGGTGGCGGAGGGAGGTGGCGGGAGGCTACGGTTGCTTGGTCTGTAGAAAGGTGAGTCACTGACGCGTGGGTCCCATACAGAACGGGGCCTCGTGTCGCGACGGGGACGAACGGTGGGGAGGTGGCAGCTACACCACACGTACCCTATCCACGTTCTGCCGGCTCGCACAAGGAGTTTTCTCGGCGGCCGTAACGTGAGGAAGGCCCGTTTGGCTCTGAGTTGTTTGGTCGAAGCCGTTAAAGTTTAATAGTTATGGTAGTATTTCTGTTTTATTTAATAATTAGTGTCTAATTATAAATTAATTATATTTAAAAGACTTATATCGTAAATTACTCTCTAGCTATGTTTTTAGTTTTGTAGATTGTCTACATTTAGTACTTCATATATGTATCTAAATATTCGATGTGATGGATGGTAAACTTTACCGCTCATAATCAAATAGGCTCTTGCCTCTCCCAGAATCATCAACATTATTTTTTAGCTAATTATTAAATAGTTTCTTTTTATAATAAATCAATATGATCAATAGCAGCCGCAGAAACCATCAGCTGAACAGTTTGTATAACTTTTTTTTTGCGAAAATCTATACTTGTACTTTGACATATTATAGATTCCGGTAGCCTTATTTAATAATAATTACATCTTTCAACTAGGAATAATTAAGGCCTTGTTTAGTTCACCCTGAAAGCTAAAAAGTTTTTAAGATTCTCCGTCACATCGAATCTTGTGGCACATGCATGAAACATTAAATATAGACGAAAACAAAAACTAATTACACAGTTTAGCTGTAAATCACGAGACGAATCTTTTGATCCTAGTTAGTACATGATTGAATAATATTTGTCATAAACAAACGAAAGTGCTACAGTACAGAAAACTTTTCACTTTTCGGAACTAAAACAAGGCCTAAGGCCTTGTTTAGTTCCAAAATATTTTGCAAAATTGACACTATAGCTTTTTGTTTGTATTTGACAAATATTGTCCAATCATGGACTAACTAGGCTTAAAAGATCCGTCTCGTCAATTTCGACCAAACTGTGTAATTAGTTTTTATTTGTGTCTATATTTAATACTTCATGCATGTGTCTAAAGATTCGATGTGACGGGGAATCTGAAAAATTTTGCAAAATTTTTTGGAAACTAAACAAGGCCTAAATTGGAAGCCTACCAGACTCACCAGAGCAACTGTTTGACGCATTTGTTTAGCCACTGTTGACGACAGGACACCACGCGCTGATCAAATGTGCCAAAATGCTCAGTGACGGTGGCCCCCTGGGCCTTCGAGCATTAAGAATATATGTACGAGCCGAAGCCCAGTATCGCTTTGCTTGAACAAAGGGCCCAAACGCATCGCTCAGTCCGCCGCTGCCTCCTGTCCTCCTCGCCCGCTCCGCCCTCACTCCTCACCGCCTCGCCTCCTTTTTACACCGCCGGCGGCCTCCTCGAGGTAGAAGTCAGCCGGCCATACGGATGGAGTCGGCGATGGCGGCCGAGCAAACCATCGTCATCGCTCAGGTAAGGTTCTATGTCATCTCTCTCCTCGCCTTCTGATGTTTTCACAGTTTAGTTACATGCTGATGTTTTGACAGATAGATACATATACCTTTTCTGGATAGATATGTACTCAGACTGAGATATAATTATCCTTACAAATGGTAATATAAATGGTGTCTTATGTCACTACAAGATTACGAATCCTTGTTAATTGTTAGTGCACTGCCAATGTAGAAATCATCATAGTTTCTACAGACATAATTGTAGTATCACCAAGCATTTTGCTGATGTGGCAATATAGTTATTGAAGAGAGATAGAGAACAAAAAATCGTAGAAACCGGGTCTAAGTTAGAAACCATGTCTACATGAGATTCAAGACATAAAGTGATATGATTGATTAAGAATAGAAAGAGAATGAATGTGATTGGATAAAAAATTATTCTATAAAAACTATCCATTGTGACCATAGTATATAGCTTGTAGTTTCTATCATTAGGACTGTCCTTAGATGATTCATAATATGGTTCCACTTTTAATTATTGCCTTTTACTGTTCTGTTGTACCACTGTCGGATCATGAAAGAAAGTATTGTCTGATTGCTAATGATTGTTCGACGTCTGCTTGTTTGGCTGATAAGCCATGGTAGAAAATACTGTTGGCTGATTTGTTGTGAGAGAAAAATATTGTTGAATGACTGACAGATTCGACTGATAAGCTCAAGCAAATAGTGTTTCGGTTGTGCAAGAATCATCTTCTGCAAAGATTCCTAGCTGAAATGGTTAGCTAATTTGTATAGACTTTGATCAAGCTGAAATAATTCTTAGGTCCATTCTCCAAGATAATTGAACAAGGCTAAGCGAGCAAGTTAATGTGTAACGCTATTATAAGACCATAGAATTATAGACATATTATGTGACATAAAATCGATATGTAACTAAGTGCAGTTTTGGGGGCCTTTAGCCTAAACTTGGCTTTTGGTCCAAAAGCTGGTTTTTGGCATTGGTTATTTTTTAGCTTTTTTTTTAATATGTTTATTTTTTTCATCAGCGTATCAAAAGCCGAAAAAAGCTCCTTTTAATGTGTTTTCAGTATTCAGTTTATTTTTAAAATATATTATTTTTTACTTTTCAAAAAACAACTTAACTTTTTGTTTAATAAGCCTTCAAAAATCTTAATAAACTAGGTTAATGCCCGTGCGTTGCTACGGGTTCTAAAAATTAGAATAAAGCAATGCAATTAAAAAGCTTTTACATGTTAAGTATCTTTGTCTGATGAATGCCACAACCAAGCAAACTATTCAGTGACTTATATGATCTATGATGGTACACAATTCAATATCAGTTCTGTAAAGCTAGTATTATCACTAAACATTGACCATTACCATGTGGTCAAGCCTTCGACTGTACAAGTGGACCAAGCATGTGGCAGAACCACTAAACTACTCCAGCTTATCCTAATTCAATATAATCAAATCAAAGCTGTAATCATGGGAACTAATCTGGTCCATCAATCCATCACAATATTTATTATCAAAGGCACGATAGTAACAATAATAAAGGTGACTCCTCTAGTACATGCCGGAAAGAAAGATTGGTTACTGGATCCTGCAGAGCTGACCTCAGTAATGTTCCATAAACATACTTAAATAGGACTGCAAACATATACAAATAAAAATAATTATAGATAATACCCTCTGTGAAAGGAATAGGGCTAAGAAATTACTTAGTTCCTTACCAAAGTGAAGAAATTTATCACAATAAAATCTCCACTAATGTTTGGGTCATTTCCAAGAACTTCTTCCACAAAAGATAATCATTGTTTTCTGTGTTCCTTCTGAATGGCCTTTTTCCACATTGAAAAGGACTCATGCTCATGACTTGATTGAATAGAATCTGCTAAGAAAGATGATTGCGTGAATATCTTTTTTTTTCAGGAAATAACTGAACCACATGTCATCTGAATAGTCTCCTGGCAGTGGCACTTGAGATATTCTCTACCTGTTCGGTGGCGAGGACAGGCAGGCTTGACAAAGGCATGTAACATTGCTGGCCGCTAGATGTGCTGGCAAACTCACCAAGTTCATTACATTTTGGCCAATGAAATAAACTGAAGTATGAAAACTGTTCCCCTTTAGCAAGCCTTCTTATCCAGTGCATTGAATAAGCGATGAACACCACAGTATACTCCTATTAGTTACACGAAAAAGTTGTAGCAAGCACTTACATAATGAATGCGGAAGGAATCAAATTGAAAGCACAGCCCTTCCAGCCTCCGAGCCTGTTGAGCTTGTGCACCTTAAAGAACTCTTATTAGATCATAGTTGAGGTAGCTTCAATCTTAAATCATCTAAAAAAAATGAATACCTGAAATACCAGGTTTGGATCGAGCGCCAAGTCAAAAATCATGATCCAAACAAGCAGTAAGAACTACAAAAATATCAATACAAAAAGATTTACAATTCATATGGTCGCAGAAAAAGACGCACAAAAATCTCCATAGCTCAGTCAAATCAAATAAGTAATAGAACAGGTCCCAAATGAGCCACAAGAGGGCTTGCCCAACACTTGCTAGCTGAAAATGATCAAGTATAAAAAACATGTTACTGACAACAGGGGCGTGGTGGATGCGGAGCCTGGGTTTGTTTTCTTTTTTTGAGGGATCAAACCATGGCTGCTCGGGCGTGGTGTGGGGCTGGTACGGGAACGGGAGCGAGCGCGTGGGCGATGCCGGGCGGGCATGCAAGCCAGCTAGGGATCGCCTCGCCTGTGAACAATTATTTTCGACATGTTTTAGAGGTAACTGCTCGTACATTGCAACGAGAATAAAAATAATGTATGACCACCTCAGTAGGCCGACATCATGTTTTAAGGGTGACATATTTATATGATGCTACTAAAGAATCATCTTAACCATTCATGATTATCGATCATGATTCCAATGCCCTTACAAGGGTGATACGAGCATTTTCCCATGGACTGAACATTCAGACAGTACTAATTGATCTATCACTGCATACTGCTAAATCTTTTTTACACAATGCAAAAAATTTTGACCATTTTAGGATCCTAGGGAAGTTTGCATCAATCAAAATTCAGAACGAACCATAAGATGCAACATGAAAATTCAGAGATGCGGCAAAACCCTAACGAATTCCAACTCCTAGGTGGTTTGCAAAGCAAAACAATGCAATTCGGGTAGGCTCGAACATACTACTCCTTGTACTATGACCTCAGATACACCTTTGAATATTCTGAAAGTTAACAGACAACTTTCAACACCAAAAAGATGCATTTGAGTAGAGGCTGGGATTCAGGGATGTAGGCAAATTATTAATTTGGAGAATAATGGGTTATGATATCACCAAATACATAATTCAGGATTAGAGTAGAGATATGTGACTGTATATATAACTCCTTGAAAAATCACATGTGGCTGCTAGGCACCTATTACCTGAAAATAGTGAGATCGTTCTGACTCCTTGAAAAATCTCATGTGGCTGCTAGGCACCTATTGCCATATACTGTACAGGAAATGTGGCATGAGACAAAGAAGAGAAAAAATATAGCATTAGTGCATTGTTTGTCAACACTAAAGTATCTATATGTAACTACAATAAAAATGTGGTAGTACCTGAACTGTTCGTCAGTCATCACCCAAGAGCCAGCAGAGATAACTGAGATTAATCAGAATGATCACCAAGATTAATCAGAATTGAGAGACTGGAAGTCTGGGAGGCATAAGGACTGCAAACAATAAGAATGTATTGTATATAAGCAAACATTCAAATCTGAAAATGTAGGAAAACAGAGTATGCTATTCAGTGTGAGGACTTCAGAAACAATAATGTTTTGTTCCTTTTATGCCACTGGTTACCTAAGGCCAGGTGTTTAACTAAAAGATTATTACTGATTATTATTCATTAGTTCAGCATGAGTATATTGCAAATAAATTGTCTTACGTAGACTGATAGAAATTAGTTCGGCATTCAAGTTCCAGGACATGTAAGAAATACATTTTTCAGATATTGTTTGGCTGCACAGAAAATCAAGATGCCAGTGCTGCATTACTGATTCTACCTTGATGGCATGAATGTTTGTTTCTGGACGTTCAATCCCAACTCCGGAGTGCTCGAGCTCGACTCAAACCAAGGATCTGAAGATTAATTAAAGGAAACACAAAAAGAATTAATTTCAGAAATTACCTCATCTATGAATATGACATCTTAGTATATCACCTCGTCAATGAAGTATTACTTGATTGGCGGCAGTGATATGAGCTATCTAAGTATCCATGAGTATCCGACCTTGGGAGATGCAAGCCAGAAACGATGCAAGGCATGGGAGGACGCAGTCATATGAGCAGGTTCCAATAGCACCTCGTTCACACAGGAACATGATTAAACAAATTTGCATGATCTTAAATATGCATTGATCATCTTATAATAGTGTTTCTCATGCTTATCCGATTAACATGAAATCATTCGCTAAGTAAGAAAATTAAAGAAAAAAAAGTCTATCATCCATAATAGGATGAAATCATAAACCACACCTAATAAAGCAGCTGCAGTCGGCTTGACTTTTAGCATGGCATCATTGAGGGCCTCTTCGCACTCTGCCTCCCGGTGTCCGGCGGTAGGCATTGATGGCCTGGCTGTTGGATGAGGACGACGAAAACAAATCATTGGACCTCTAAATGTCAACTCCCTTAAACTCTGAACCTCGGAATGTTGTACTATCTAAATTGAGGTCTTGAACAGGGAGGTTACCTGGGAAACTGCATGACCAGAAGAGATCTTGCTAACAGGAAGAGAATGGAGGGGAGAACAGAGGGGAACTCACGAGGTGTTGGGGCCACGACAGTCTGGGACACCGATCTCCAAAGATGAGGCGATTGACCTAGGAACCGCCGGGGCTGGGGCAAGGGAGCCGACTGGGACCTTGCCTCTCGCTGTTGATCGTGGAAGGCGTCTCCCCGCCGTGGTCGAGGTGGAAGACCACGGGCGCCGCCTCCACCTCTTCGCTGCTCGATGACGACTTCCAGACGGCATCTCGGTCGTAGATCCAGTGGAGGTACCATGGGTAGGTGTGGCCAGGTCGTTGTCATCCATAGGCGGCAGCTGGCCTAGGGCTCCCACGGCGGGAGGCGCGACGTCGGTGGCCGGCCGCAGGAGGGAGATGGAGGACAGCGAGAGGGGATGCGGCGTGGGAGAGGGGATGCGGCGTGGGAGTTTAGCTGGAGGCCACGACGGTTGCGTGTGGGGGGAGGGCGATGGGTCGCGGGAGGGGGGGCGATTAGCGCGAGCATTAGCGCGAGGGGGGGCGATTAGCGCGTGGGGCTGACGATGACTTGTGAGTCTTTTTAGTTGTAGAGATAAAGAAAATGTCCGTCTCCACGATGGCCTGTGGTCCATTGCCGTAGGAACCGACTAGGACAACCGACTTCTCCTCGGAGGCGCATCAACCTCGTAACCGACCAGAATCCGCGGCAAAAGGCATCGATAACAAATCCCACGCAGCAATTGATTCTGAACATCGATCATCAAATCCCCTTGCCCCAGTCCCGCCGCATCTTCCATCTAGTCTAGTCCACTAAACCCTAGCTAATCCCGCGCCCGCGCCACCGCCCATGGACGCGGTCGACGCGGAGCTCGCGCGCGCGCAGGAGGAGCGGCGCAAGGTGGAGGCGGCGCTGGCGGCAGGCGCGCCCATGGCCGTGTCCTCCGTCACCTTCGACACCGACCTCTACGGCGGCGGGGGCGCCGACCCGCACCGCTTCGCTGGCTACGACACCTCCATCGCGGCCTCCGAGGACGACGACGCAGCAGCGGAGGAGGACGCGGAGGCCGCCGCCAAACCCGCGCCGCGCCGGCTCGCGACCTACACGGGCCACGCCATCGCCGCCGCCGACCTCCCGCGCTCGACCGACGGCGGCGACGGCGACGGGCTGGGGTTGCCCAAGCGGTCCCAGCGCATCATCGACCGCGAGGACGACTACCGCCGCCGCCGCCTCAACCAGATCATCTCGCCGGAGCGCCATGACGCGTTCGCCGTTGGGGAGGCCACCCCGGACCCTGCGGTGCGGACCTACGCTGACGTCATGCGCGATGCGGCGCTGCAGAAGAAGAAGGAGTACCTGCTGAGGGAGATTTCTAAGAAGAAGGAAGAGGAGGAGAAGGTGAAGGAGGAGAGGAAGGCCTTTGCCGCGCCTGAGCAGCTGGCCGCCACGACGACAAAGCGCCGCAACAGGTGGGATCAGTCGCAGGAAGGCGATGCTGCTGCCGGTGCCAAGAAGGCAAAGACATCGTCGGATTGGGATGCTCCTGACGCGACTCCTGGGATTGGGCGTTGGGATGCCACCCCTGGACGTGTTGGAGACGCGACGCCTTCCGTGAGAAGGAACAGATGGGATGAGACACCGACTCCAGGGAGGATGGCTGATGTTGATGCGACGCCTGCAGCTGGCGGTGCGACTCCTTCCGGGGCTTGGGATGCGACCCCAAAGCTGCCGGGTGGTGTCACGCCAACCCCTGGTAAGAAGCAGAGATCAAGGTGGGATGAGACGCCAGCCAGTATGGGGATTGCAACCCCGGGTGGTCTTGGTGGTGCTGCAACTGCAACACCTGCTGGTTATACTCCTGGGCCGACGCCATTTGGTGCTGATAACCTTGCCACGCCAACTCCTAGCCAGATCGCTCGTGGACCTATGACTCTGGACCTGTACAACCAATCCCGGTGGCAGCAAGACATTCAGGAGAGGAACAGGCCTCTCACCGATGAGGAGCTTGATGCCATGTTCCCGCAGGAGGGCTACAAGATTCTTGAGCCCCCGGCTTCGTACCAGCCCATAAGGACCCCGGCAAGGAAGCTGCTTGCCACACCAACACCTCTGGGGACACCACTTTATGCTATTCCAGAGGAGAATCGTGGGCAGCATTTTGATCTGCCCAAGGAGATGACTGGTGGATTACCGCTCATGAAGCCAGAGGATTACCAATACTTTGGAACATTGCTGAATGAGGAAGAGGAACAGCTATCTCCAGAGGAGCAGAAGGAGAGGAAAATCATGAAACTGTTGCTCAAAGTGAAGAATGGCACACCCCCACAGCGTAAAACAGCACTTCGGCAGCTGACAGACAAAGCCCGGGAATTCGGTGCCGGACCACTTTTCAACAAAATCCTTCCCTTACTCATGCAGCCAACACTGGAGGACCAGGAGAGGCACCTTCTGGTGAAGGTTATTGACAGGGTACTGTATAAGCTGGATGAGCTTGTCCGTCCCTTCGTGCACAAGATTCTTGTGGTTATTGAACCGTTGTTGATTGATGAGGACTACTACGCTCGTGTTGAGGGCAGGGAGATTATCTCAAATCTTAGCAAAGCAGCTGGTCTTGCTACTATGATTGCTGCCATGAGACCGGATATTGATAACGTTGATGAGTATGTGAGGAACACCACTGCTAGGGCGTTCAGTGTGGTGGCTTCTGCTTTGGGCATCCCTGCTCTTTTACCATTCTTGAAGGCTGTCTGTCAAAGTAAGAAGTCTTGGCAGGCTCGGCACACTGGTATCAAAATCGTTCAGCAGATTTCTATTCTCATGGGCTGTGCTGTTCTGCCGCATCTCAAGTCACTGGTTGAGATCATTGAGCATGGTCTAAGCGATGAGAACCAGAAAGTCAGGACAATTACTGCACTTTCTCTTGCCGCACTTGCTGAGGCTGCTGCACCATATGGTATAGAAAGTTTTGATACTGTATTGAAGCCTTTGTGGAAGGGTGTCAGATCTCACCGCGGGAAGGTCCTTGCTGCCTTCCTGAAGGCTATTGGTTTCATCATCCCTCTTATGGATGCTGCGTATGCTAGTCTCTACACAAAGGGGGTGATGCAGGTCCTCATTAGGGAGTTCCAGTCTCCAGATGAAGAGATGAAGAAGATTGTCCTCAAGGTTGTGAAACAGTGTGTCAGTACAGAGGGTGTGGAGGCTGATTATATCCGGAATGACATCCTTCCAAAATTCTTCGAGCACTTCTGGGTGAGGAGAATGGCTCTAGATCGCAGGAACTATAAACAGCTTGTGGAAACTACAGTGGAGATGGCAAACAAGGTTGGAGTTCCTGATATTGTTGGGAGGATTGTTGAGGATCTGAAAGACGAAGGCGAGCACTACAGAAGAATGGTGATGGAAACAATTGAGAAGGTGGTGGCCAACTTGGGTGCTTCAGATATTGATGCTCGTCTGGAGGAGCTGCTTATTGACGGTATCTTATATGCTTTCCAAGAGCAGACTAGTGATGATGCAAATGTCATGCTTAATGGTTTTGGAGCTGTGGTTAATGCAATTGGACAGAGAGTTAAGCCTTACCTTCCTCAGATTTGTGGTACCATCAAGTGGCGATTGAACAACAAGAGTGCAAAAGTTAGGCAGCAAGCTGCTGATCTGATCTCCAGGATAGCCATTGTCATGAAGCAGTGCCAGGAGGAGCAGCTTATGGGTCACTTGGGTGTTGTGCTGTATGAGTACTTAGGAGAGGAGTATCCTGAGGTGTTGGGTTCAATTCTTGGAGCCTTGAAGGCTATCGTCAATGTCATTGGTATGACTAAAATGACTCCTCCAATCAAAGATCTTCTTCCTCGTCTGACCCCCATCTTGAAGAACAGGCATGAGAAGGTGCAAGAGAACTGCATTGATCTTGTTGGTAGGATTGCTGATCGTGGAGCAGAATTTGTGCCAGCAAGGGAATGGATGAGGATTTGTTTTGAGCTGCTTGAAATGTTGAAGGCTCATAAGATGGGTATTAGGAGAGCCACTGTGAACACATTTGGTTATATTGCAAAGGCTATAGGGCCACAGGACGTGTTGGCCACCCTGTTGAATAACTTGAAGGTGCAGGAGCGACAGAACCGTGTCTGCACAACTGTAGCAATTGCCATTGTTGCTGAAACTTGCTCACCTTTCACAGTTTTGCCTGCCCTTATGAATGAGTACCGGGTCCCAGAGCTCAATGTGCAAAATGGTGTTCTGAAGTCACTCTCTTTCCTCTTTGAGTATATTGGTGAGATGGGCAAAGATTACATATATGCTGTCTCTCCCTTACTTGAAGATGCTTTAATGGATAGAGATCTGGTTCACCGCCAGACTGCTGCCTCTGCTGTTAAGCACATGGCTCTAGGTGTTGCTGGCTTGGGTTGTGAGGATGCTCTTGTTCATCTGCTTAACTATGTTTGGCCCAACATATTTGAGACATCTCCCCATGTTATAAATGCTGTCATGGAGGCGATTGAGGGGATGAGGGTTGCGCTAGGTCCAGCTATGATTTTGAATTATTGCCTGCAAGGTCTCTTCCATCCAGCAAGGAAAGTACGTGAAGTGTATTGGAAGATATACAACTCTTTGTACATTGGTGCACAGGATGCGCTTGTTGCTTCTTACCCTGCCATGGAAGACAATGGGGATAACATCTTTAGCCGTCCAGAGCTGGTAGTGTTTGTCTGATTAACGTGAGTCTTGCTTACTCCCAAATTTTTGCGCGATGATATTAAAAGATCTGTTTTCAGTTCATTATCATCCTTAGACCATGCAGCTCAAATCTACTTGCATCAATGACTTCTGTATTCTAGTAACCAACCTCATTGTAGTTTTTAGTTTGCCGCTTTGCTTTAAGTGAAGTGATTTCTTATTCTTCTTTAATGAATATATTGGGAGTGGTGTGATGACTTAAAAACACTGATTCCAGTTTTGTCCCGGATTTTCGTAAGGCATCATTTATTATTGTTACGACTTAATGTCAAGGCTCTAGATAATTGCATTGCTAACACTTGTGGCACTTGACTGTTGTCAGTGAGCGGGGCACTTTTTACCATTTGAGCATGCATTATCAGCAGTAGTTTGTCTGTATTATGTTTGTTTTTGCTTTTATTTTTCCTGTATTCTCTGCAAAGGAAGAATCTGATATGCAAACTCATTGACAGGCTGGAGGTTCATGTCCATGTATCATCATCCATATTTTTGTGAAGCTTGAACTAGGTGGTATTTGAGTTAGAGTTTGTATTTAAGTTACTTGGTGACCCCTCTTGTGATGCATGTAACTGAAGTTGCATCTCTTTGTACTTGCAGGATTGTTCCTTTTGAAGGGGTTGCAATGTTTATAGGAAATTTAATTCTGGTTTACTGTAATGCAACTCTAAATTGCTCCCATAATCTGATCAACTAATCATTTCGGAATTGTTTTGCTTTCAGGGTACTTTGTGTTCAAGCTGCTGAAGAGTTCCACCAGATTTAGGATCAATACCAAGGCTGCAGCATATTTAGTTCACTACTGAGTAACCGTTAATCTATCAGGATCATATAGGTTGAAGAAATGACAATCATAGGGTGTTAATACTGTGTTCTTAAACTTTGTATTAGCCGTGGAGTTTGTATAAAGGAGAGAATGGTGTTTTCATATGGTTTGGTCATGTTTTCATGCTTGTTCTCTTTGAGTCTGAGGTTTCTGTTATAATCGGCATACGCTGCTGGATAGTTTTGTACTTGCTTACCTTGATACTGTTTCAAGGCTAAAACCATTACTATTTTGCGACTTTTTAGTTATGTTTGCTGTGATACTGGATGTTCCCAAATGGTGTCATGCATAAAGTAGCATCCTGTTCAATGCAACAAATAAATGTATGTGTTGTGAACATCCTGTGAACCCCACATGGTATCAGGTTTATTAAAACTCCCTCGGCTTTCCTAGCATGAGAGAGTTTGAACTTTGAAGCATCGGTGGCTCCTTCGCGCGAACGCGAGGCCGCTGTGCCTAGGAAACCAACACCGGTGTCTTCAGGCCTCCTACCGTTGCTGAGGGCACGCTGGAGAGTAGCGACAACAACCTGTTCTAGATGCGTACTGTCGAGGACTTGGAGGCCACCATCATCAGGTACGTTCCCCTACCCTCCCATCCCACCTCTCCGTTCTGAACTAGAAAAATGTTGCTGCAGTGTGCACTAAGTGAAATTTCATGGATGAAGCTGCAACTATTTCTCCTTTGGATGCCCAAATGGGTATTCGTTAGGATTTGTTTAATCCCCCTTGCTTTCGTTGCCATGTAATGGCGCACATGTATTCTGTCTCGTGTTAAAAGGCTTCTTTTGGGCTGAGACACAGCACGAGGCATCGCTTATTGGTGTTTTTGTTTTAGTTGTTCCTGTGGTCTCCTTCCTGAACTGAAAACTTTATATGATTATATATGTATGTCCATGTTTGTATTTTCTCAACCAAAATGGAGCTTACAACAATTGAGTTCATGAGTATGATGCATTTAAGGATAAGTGTAAATATTGACAAGTGCAGGTTTAAAAAACTCACAGATTAATCAAACAATGTGCCCCTACTTTAGGATATCCCCTATAAGGTTATAACACCTATATCAGTAGAATGCACTGGCCAGTGTGATGTCAGAGTGCATTTCTGTCAATTATTGTTTGATCCTTTACCACTCAGAACATTCTTGTTTGTATTAAAAACTAGAGTTCAACTTGTTACCATTACCACTAATAAATTTATCATGTGCCAAAATAAATAAAAAACTTACAAGGATGTGGGCTTTCTTTCTGTGTGAAGGCAAGGACAGGTTAATGACTTGGCCCTGCGTACATCTGTGCTATGCTTTTCAATTCTTGATTGTTGGAATATCCTTTTTTTTTGGTAGCTTTGCTTTGCTCCCTGAATTATTTCCCTGCTCTTAAGCCTAATCTTTCTAAGAAATTTAGCCGAATGCCTCTCTGACTTTTTAGTATTTTGTTGTTCTAATGCTTCTTTCTACGGCTTCTTGCAAATGTTTTTTTTTCTTTGGCGGTTTTCCTATTTTCTTCGTTATCTCTTGGTGCCTACTGTTTCCCTTCCTTTATTGACAGTGAATTCAGCTACGAAATGGAAGCACACATATAGCTCTGTTAAATAGCAGACTCTGACTAGCAGCACTATAGAAATTTTTAGTGGCCCCTGAACTGAAACTGAAACTGACAGACCCACAAATTCAGTATGACCAACTAAACCTGAACAATACACATCCAGGCATGAACTTCGGATACAGAACACCTAAATAGCTGTGACCACTCTCTGTATTGCAAATAAGTACAGTAAGTATGGTTTTTTTTTTCTTATTACCTGTTGGAACTTAGCTAAACATTAGTATTACGCTACTAGTTCGTGCTTAATATGGGCGGGGTGGGCGTAAGGGGCACGAAGCCAGCCATCGGCGATGCGGGCCTCTGTGAGGTGCACGCCGTCCGTCCCAGTCCGCGTAGCCGACGGGTCAACGCAGGCGCTCACGCCTGGCATGCTGCATAGGGCGGTAAAGTTGAAGAAGTACCGCCCGCCGCCGCTGCAAGGTTTCAGAGCACCGTCGCCATCAGTGCCGTTGAAGCCGTAGCGATCGGGAGACGTCGCCAAGTCGACGATGGGCGCGTAGAAGTCGGCGTAGATGAGCCTCGCTCCGGGTTGCGCTTGCGCGTCAGGGCCTGACGGAGCTGCCGGTTGTGGTTCTTGGAGAGAAGGTGGTTCAGATGGTCCCTGAGGCACCCCGTGCGTGGCTCCAGCTCTGTCCCGGTCTGGTTCGCCAGGTTCCCCGCTGCGCACCGTACCCCAGCGGCGGGATCCCCCACACCACCACCGTCTTGCCGCCGTCCTTCACCAGTTTCTGCAGCGACGGCGAGGCAGCGGGAGGAGTGTTTTGGTTCAGTCAGTTATCAACATATATATATATATATATATATATATATATATAAGCTCTTGTATGTAGATGTAAGGCACGTCACGTGAGATGCCGCGCCTCGACCGCGCCGGCAGGTCCGGTGGTTTTGAACCATGTGTGTTGCATGAATATTGCCGGAAGGGGACAGCGGCAAGGCTTGCCGATGATGAAGTCGACCGCCAACCTCCCGTCAGAGGAGCGGCCGGTGGGGTGCGCGAAGGAAGGTCATCCCGTACGTCTCGCGGCTTTGCTATCCATACGCTGGGCGTCGCCGGCCCGCCGTAGAGGATGACGAGGTTGCCGGTGTCAGTGTAGGAGTTGCCGAAGCTGAAGATCGAGGTGTCGAATATGACAAAAGCTTGACAGTAACAGAAAGATTTGCATGCAGAGAACTGCTAGGGGAGTAGGGGAGCTCCCAAAAGATCGGAATTGCAGGGTTCTGCTGTCCCTTCCCCTCCAATTTCCAGTCATATTTGCAAGGTTCGTTGGGGTTTATACTTTATTATTTGCATAGAGCCAACGCCCAACGCTCAAAGTACAATCTTAATGTTTTGGCTCACCATTCCTTCAGGGCAGGTTTCATCTGTTATCTGCAATAAGCTAATGTATCTTACATTCTAATTTAATCGGTACGTCCCTTGTTCGAAAAGGAATATAAAATTCTAGCATAATGCTGAGTCAAACTATTTAAAATTTTATTAGTTTTATACCAAGAAACATCATATCAAATAAGTGTTATTAGATTTATCATGAAATATATTTAATTTGTGTTGTAATTGATATTATTTTTTTATAATTCTGATCAAACTTTATTAAACATTTAATTAGAAAGAACTAAAATTGTATCTTTTTTGAACGGACATAATACATACATGATTTTCTACAAAGTCAAACATAATTTCAAAATGCGGCGTGCGTGGAAGAACCTATTTTATGATAAGGTGGGAGCACCATATTTAAGCATTGTTAAAGTGCGTTCAGATTCAACTAACTCTTCACCGGTTGACGAATAATATAGTCATGTTCATGACGTACGAATAACGATAATTTTTTTTTAAAAAAAACGAGAATGACAGATAAATTAGTAGTAGTTTGCAAGGGTTTTTGTTTTTTTTGGAGGAAGTAGTTTGTAAGTATTTACTACATTTAGGCATTTAGCCCGTTCCAGGGATGCTGATGACGCTTTCCATTTCTGCTGATCCGAGTAAAATTCACCTGAGGTGGCTAAACTACCGCACGGCGGTGTCATTTAGATTCCTATAACTTTCAAAATTACAAATGCAAGTCTCTAAACTTGCTAATTTTAGCACACGCTCTAAATTAAAGCCCTGCTAAGAGCAACTCTAAGAGCTTCACTATTCTTGCTATGGAGGCTATTTTAGAATTTGCATAGCAAAACAGTAGGCTCCAGCAGATGTGTTTTCTGGTTTTCTAAAATAAAAAGTTAGCTATCCCTTGATTTTTGATGGCTATATATAGTCAGTCACTGATACAAAACAGCAAGGCTGTTGTGGATTTTTTTTTCTTGTAAAAAAAAGTTTTCTATTTTACAAAATGGTTAAACAATGGAATTTGACTATTAATTTTAGTCAAGCTCTTTGAGCTGCTCTAAGTAGCAAATGCTTGCTGAATTAGAAACCAACGACGATCTATTTTTAAAACACTTTTTTTACTTTCTATTTTTAGGCAAAATACAGGATTATACGCACAACTGTTTTATACATAACATTTAGTGGGACAACTTATTCCACAACTTGACAAAACCTTTTTAGACAACTTATCATGCCAACGTTTCTACATGACTATTGCAATCCAACTTTGTCTATAAGGCCAGGCCCGACGCACCACCGTGGCTTGTAGCCTCGGCTTCCACGTCCGCACCAGACTGCCACCTCAACTCGATTGATGGCCTCGCAGTCGGTGATGGGATCTTGCAGAAGCAGCGTATGCTTCGTCAGGTAAAAGCTGCAGGCAGCTAGCAAGTTTTGCGTTGGATGAACGAGGCACCCAAATACATACTATGAGGAAGTCTGCAACCGAGTAAAAAGCAAAAGCAACTTCTGTGTAGGTGATGAAAGCAGTGGGTCTTCGTTGTATTGCTTTGGATGGGAGTTTTGAAGCCTAGAAATTTCATGTCTACATGGACGGTACCTTTTTGCTGAGGCTAATAAACTTGTTAGCCTCGGTTGGGGAAGCCCTAACTAGCGGACAATTCTTTTATAACAACTTTTCGCCATAACTTTTGTAGCACAACTTTATGCACACTATGTAACTGATGCATATAAGTTTTTGTTGTTTAACGACTTTCAAAAATTTTACATAACTTATACAATACTTTTCAATAAAAAATATTAATTTATCTAAAGTATGTTTCTAGACATGCATTCAAAGTTACTAATATACATCTAGAGACTAGAGGTTCATAACAAGTTAGGCCTTGTTTAATTCGTGAAAATTTTTAGGTTTGGCTACTGTAGCAACTTCATTTGTATTTAGTAATTATTGTCCAACCATAAATTAACTAGACTTAAAAGATTAGTCTTATAAATTATAGATAATTGTGTAATTAGTTATTTTTTAACTATATTTAATGTTCTATATATGTGTTCAAAGATTCGATTTGATGGAAAATCTTGAAAATTTTGAGGACTAAACAAGCAACCACAATGTTCGGAGAAAGTAGTCCATAGGGATTAAAGAAATAGATATCAGGTAGCTGATACATTGTAGCAGCAGTCCATAGCAAAGAAATAGTAAAAGTCACCCATTGCGCTATGGTCAGCCCGTAACAAAATAAAAAAACATTATTTTAACTGTTCATCTGACACAGTGCATTAAACAAAGGAGCCGTTGGCCTCATCTTGACGTGCTTGCTTGCTCCTCTACAAAACTGGAGGGCGTTGGCCTCATCTTCGCTTGCCTGCTTGCTACCTCTGCAAACTCAAACTTGAAGCTTCCTGTTTAATCCCAGCACCTGAGATCTACTCTAGAACACAACCTTCCAATGGAACGCCCCCTCCCCCCCCCCCCCCCCCGGGATTTTTTTAAACCTCCTGAATCAAGGCTCTCGATCCCAATACTCATCAGAGGGTAGTGGTCAGTTCTCACCTCCTACACCCCAATCTCAGTTTTCCTTTGGAACATCCAATATTCTACAAAACTTCAATCCTTTTGGTCCTCGGGGAACCCACCCACCAGGCCACCATATGGCCAATCTGCTCCCAGTTTTCAAGGTGTTCAACGACAAGGGAGTTGGCTTCAGGCACCTCCACCAGGCTTTCAAGGATTTCATCTTCATGAAAGTGTTGATCCTTCAAGTGCAGTTGTAGGCAATAGGCCACTATCAGTCTATCAGTGCTGCAATTCGCCCATCTTGGTGGAGCTGCAGCCAACGCTTCTTCTCACGGATCCGAGTCAAGTTCTCAATGCTCGGATTTGTTGGAGGCAGTGAGATCGGAGAGGGAGACGACGAGGCGGCGGCAGAACGAAGCTTTTCCATCCCCTCGCACGAAGGGATGAGGGAGGTTGAGGAACGAAATTTATTATATCTCACCTGGGACCCACCACTATTGACCGGTTCATCAGTATATAATGTGGCATGTAACATAACAACAGCCACCTGCTGTGGGACCCAGTCCTATGGACTGGTTGAGCAATATACATTGCTGTTGCTCAGTGACAGGTTTGCAGATCACCACTAACAGAAATCAGATCTCATTTTTGTCAGAGAACGCACTGGTACATTTCAAAAGAGGAAAAAAAAAACAGAGTCCACAAGTGCTAGCAGTGGGTGTCGAGGATGGGCGGGTGAGCGTAGGGCCCCCTGAGCCAGCCATCGGCGACGCGGCGGTTCGCCGCCTCGGTGAGGTGGATGCCGTCCCAGTTCACGTACGCCGACGGGTCCGAGCACGCGCTCACGCCGGGCATGCCGCACGCCGCTGTGAGGTTGAAGTTGTACCGCCCGCCGCCGCCGCCGCAGCAAGCGTTCAGGGCGCCGTCGGTGCCGTTGAACCCGTAGCTATCGGGAGACGTCGCGAAGTCCTCGATCGGCGCGTAGAAGTCGGCGTAGATGATCCTGACCCTCACGCCGGAGCGCCTGGCCCTGAGCCGCGCCAGCGCCTGACGGAGCTGCTGGTTGTGCTCCTTGGAGAGAAGGTTCAGGTCGTTGAGGCACCCCGTGGCCGGCTCGTAGTCGGCGGTGGCGTTCTGGCCCGCGAAGAGCACGAGGTTCCCCGTGGCGCACCCCATCGGCGTCAGCCCCGACACCACCACCGTCTTGCCGCCGCCGTCGATTAGTTTCTGCACGCAGCAATGGATCATCAGACTAACACTGACTGTCTTCGTGCATACGAGACCTGCAGATTGATCGGTCGCGTCGTAGTCGTAGTACCTCTGTGGCAGCGCAAATCGCTCCGACGACCTCGGGCACGCGAGACCGCGCTTCGTCAACGCTTTTGCCGGCGAGCAGCATGAAGCCGTAGTCGTTCCACCCGAACTCCCCGACGACGAACAGAGCCTGCGCGAAGTACTCCCGGCACGCTTGGGTGGAATCGCAGAGAGTGGGCTTCATGGCGTCGAACCACCGGAGCTGGTCGCCGACGGAGATGTTGTACGCCGTAACAGCTGTGTCGCCGTCGTTCACGAAGAACGTCCGGTCCAGTGCCGTGGCTCCGGCCACCGCGAAGTTTGCGCCTTGCTTGAAGCTCTGGTTCGCCGCCATCGACGGCAGCAGGAGCGGAAGCCCCAGCGCTTCAGCTACGCGTGCACGTTTACGCGCGTCAAACAAACAAATCCTCTAATCGTCGTCGTCGAGCATCGGTGCTGAAACGAAAGAAGGGAACTTACCGATGAAATCGATGGCTAATCTCCCGTCAGAGATGCGGCCGGTGGGGTGGCCGAAGAAGGTCATCCCGTACGGCGGTTTGGTGATGAGCAGGCCTGGCGTCGTCGGGCCGGCGATGATGGCGAAGTTGCCGGTGTCGGTGAAGGAATCCCCGAAGCTGAAGATCGAGGTGTACGGGGTTTGCGATTGGATGGAAAGGGAGAAGCTGGAGAGTGGCAGCAGCAAGGTCAGCAAGAAGAGGAGAATGGGCTTCATTGCAGTTGCAGCTTCCGTCGAGATAGCAGAATGCTTTTTCCAAAAGAAATGCAGCAGCAGGAGGAGGAGGTCGAGATGAGTACTGGTCTTTGACAACAGACAACAACTTGATTGCCAACTTGTACTGCTTGATTGCCAGCCAAGCCACGTGGGCCTGTTTGGTTCCTCGTTTTTTTTTTAACACCTATCACATATGCAAAGAGTACTAAATATAAATTATTTGTTATAAAAAAAATACAGTTAGAAAATAATTTACGAGACAAATCTTTTAAGACTAATTAATTTATAATTGAACATTAATTATCAGATAAACGGAAAAGCTACGGCTCTGTTTTTAAGCACATGATCTTATAGGTCTAGTCACGAACAATTAAGGCTAGTCCTAGAGGAAGTTTCATCTTATTATTTCCAAGACTCATATATGTTGGAAACAGTAAATTTATTTCGTATCTCTATATCACATCAGGTTATTTAATGCTAATGAAATTCGTTTGAAACCCCTACTAAGACTAGTTTAAGTATACTGGATATAAGAAAAAAAAAAGATAAAGAGAGGTAGAGATAGATATAGGAGTATTGGGGAAAGAGAAAGTTTGTATTGTGAAAAAAGAAAAGTGCACCGAAAGTGAGAAAGTTAAGTATTTGATGAAGACAAAATTAAATCCTTATAATATCATTTATTTATTTATTTATTTATTGAGAGAAATATAATTTATTCTCCTGTGTGCATATGCCCGATGTAATCTTTGGCTCCTGAGCTCGATTGAGCTTAGCTGTGAAAAGCGGTATTTTTTTTTTCGTCGCCCTTCGCTGCTTTGCATCGTTTCTGTTTGTGGTAGTCCATGTTTCGTTTGTGAAAATGGGATGGGCTTCCGACTCGTGATCATCGGGGGCAAAGGTGCGGTTGGGACTTGGAGACAGCCGAACTGCCCAAGAATCGGACTCCGATCAGCAACACGCCGCTATAAATATGGCATCGTTGAAATTGAAACCCCACGTTTGTTCACGGTCTCTTTGGCATCTGCCCTGCCGCGCCTCTAGCTAAAGGATGGCGCCGTTGCGCAGACGTGGCGCCGGGAGCGCCGCCTGTTGGCTATCGCGGAGGCGGAGGTGCCGGACTAGCGGGGTATACGACACAGGCGGAGGCGGAGGCGGAGGCGGAGGCGGAGGCGGAGGCGGGGCGTCCCTCGAGCTCGCGGATGACGTGCTGGCTGCAATCTTCATCCGGCTCCCCAACGCGGCCGACGTAGTTCGCTGCGTCGCCACTTGCAGGCGGTGGGCCAGCGTGGTGGCCAAGGAGGCCGACGCTCTGTCACGAGCCCTCCGCCTTCCGCCTCTCCCTGCCCTTGCCCTCGGCTTCTTCCACCGCAACCAGGATCGACGACAGGACGCCGGCGGCGCCGAGACGACGAACACGCGCAAGCGGAAACGCCGCCACGGCTCCACCGTCGACGAGTGCTCGACGCCACCGTGCTTCGTCCCGACGGCGTCCGGCTCTCGGCTGCTCGGCTTCAACTTGAACCTCCCCTCCGGTACCACAGAAGGCCTCCAGCACCATGGCGTCGACGCCTTGGATCTCTCTCGCCCAATCGCGTCACGCAACGGACGCCTCGTCCTCGAGCTCCACAGCGTCGACGGAAGCCTCAGGCTGTGCGTCTGCAACCCCATGATGGGAGACGACGTGGCCGTGCTGCCTCCTCTGCTCGGCAAAGACAGGCCCAAGGTCTACGCTTGCACACTGCTTACCGGCGCCGACCTCGACCGGCCATCCTCCGCCGACTTGTTCCGCGTGCTCATCGTCTACAACCGCGACAGGTTCACCGCGCTCCGTTCCTACTCGTCGGACACCTGCAGCTGGAGCAAGGAGGCCATGAAGACGTCAGGTCCCAAGCTCACCAACTGGGAACTCGGCAAGCTAGGCCAGGGCATCGTGCTCCACGGCGGCGTCGCCTACTGGCCGCTGAAAAGCTCGGCACTAGCAGTACGCTTCGACACGCCGGCGCCGCCGTCGCTGGTGCGCATGCCGCCGGACGGCGTCCCCAACAAGATCAAGCAGCTCCGCCTGCTCAGCGTCGGGCCCGATGGGAAGCTGTGGTTCCTGGACGCAGCGTCGAACGGCGAAGGATGTGTCAGTGTGCTGTGGACGGTGTTCCACGAGACAAGCACAGGCACAGGCACCGGAGAATGGGTGAGGGGAGGTGCCGTCAGACTGACACGGCTCAAGGTAAAAGGTGCCATGGACATCAACCTGCGTTGGTTCTGCGAGAAGAGTGGCATCCTCTTGTTCACGCTTGGCAGAGGCAGCAGTGATCCTGGAACCTTTGCGATGAACCTAGCAACCAAGCAAGTGGACAAGTTAGATGACTGCAGTTCATGGAGAAACTTCGTGGGATATGAGATGGATGGGGTCACTTATCTCAGGTCCATAGCCCACTGATCATATATATATATATATATATATATTTCCCTTTAATGTATGTAGGATCTTGTATAATGTTATAATGGTTAAAAATAAGGCGATAAGTTTTGCAATCCTCTGTTCCGATTTCCTTGTTCCCTGCTGCCACATGTCACTCTTCTATATATTACTCAAAATATACATACGTGACACAAACTTTGAACTAGTATGAGACCGACAAACTATATGCAAGTTTATACTCCCAAGTTATGTACGGAAGTTTAATATATGTAGCACAAACTTATGGAAAATTTATTTTTATATAAAAACTAATATGGGCCACAATAACAATTCTTATGTGAATCAAAGAACGTTCACTAGATTAGAATTTAAGGAACGATCTGACTAACTCTGCGAGTTTCTCTTTCTTAAAACATTCATTTCTAAACAAGTTTTTATTTTCAAAAGCTACAAAGTTATACTTCTAACTTTTTATACATACCATTTTGCTGGATGGAATTTGTCACCATAATTTATTACCATATGATTTTTGTCAAGACAAACTTGCGTGACAACATTTTAGCATGACGTTGTGTTTTCTTTTGTAATCGAAGGAGAGGGGTCTGTATATTACTCATAAGATACATACCTTAATATATATGACACAAACTTGAAATTAGTTAGTACGAGACAATATGCAAGTTTATACTCACAAGTTATGTACAGAAGTTAACTTAGCACAAACTTATGTAAAATTCATATAAAAACTAATATGGGCACAAAAACAATTCTTACGCGAAACTAAAATATGAGTCCTCTGAGTTTTCACACACACACACACACACACACACACACACAGTGAGTTTGAACTTTGAAGTATACACAACATGAATCATGAATGACAAAAAAAAAGTCGGTAGTACTATACTGTATACATGCCATAGGACAGGAATACAGGATGTTTAACAACAAAGTTATATTAGAAAAAAAAAAAGAAAAGGGTGTCGATAGGAAGCAATTCACAGCTACAGTAACTGATATACGTACAAAAGCTTCCTATTCTCGTGTGTGTAGAATATACGGTACCGGCCGGCCGCACCGTATCCGTATGTGGAGTGTTATAGCCGGCGGCTGTGGAGGCTGCAGCAGAGAGACCTCAAGGGTGGAGGATTGGCGGGTCGGCGAAGGGCCCGTAGAGCCAGCCCTTGGCGATGTGGCCGTAGGCGGCTTCGGTGAGGTGGGCGCCGTCCCAGCTCCAGTGGTTGGAAGGGTCCTGGCACGCGTACGCCCCCGGCTCGCCGCACTTGGACGTCAGGTTGAAGTTGTACTCCCCCACACCTGACGCACCGCAGCACGCTCGCGGCATCTGCTTCAGCATCCCTGCACAATTCCAAAAAAAAAAAAAACGCCCATCAGAGTGAAGCCCAAGTTGCAGAGCAGAGGCGCTGGAGCTGCAGGGTTCGTGTTCGTCATCACCCCCGTCTATTGATTACTCAGTTACATCACCTTTAGTTAAGTGTCAGTGTCACCTTCGATCACCTTCAGCCAACCAATGTATGCAACGGAGGCGAGGCGATCGAGCTCCGTCATGGCGTCATGCCGCCACCGAGGCACCACCAACACCTACCTTACGTACGCGAGAGCGAGACCAGCACGCAGCTGCCGCCGGCGTTCCTCAGTCGTCGTCAGCCGCTGCCGGCCGGTTCAAACACGAAACTTCGCAAACAAGTACGCGCGGAATTGTACTCAACCACCCCTGCGAATGAATTCCGATTTGCTGCTAGCTCGCCAACAAATGCACGCGTCGTCGTCTCTGCCCGCGTCACCCCTGTGGATCCCCTGTCTCCCGGCCCGGGCTGCTAGCCACTGACGTAAGGAACCGAACTTGCAACAGCCTTAGACGCGAACAGCTGCCGTGGCCACGGGGGCACCGCCGGCGCCGGCGCCGGGGAAGAGAGATCGACAAGCTGGAGTACGAGGAGCGAGGGACCAGCAGAGCAGCATGGAACAATTAATATGTAAGCAACTCACCGTACTCCTCGGCGTGGAGGATGAACTGGATAGCCGGCGTGTAGTAGTCAGCGTAGACGATGCGCACGGCGGGGTGCCTGGCGCGGAGCTCCTCCACCTTGCGCTGGAGTGCGGCGTTGTGCACCCACGACAGCGTGTTGAGCTCCTTGACGCACCCGCTCCGGGGACCGTACGCCGCCGCCGGCTTGTCGCTGAACGTGGACAGGAACATGGGGAAGCATCCCGTGGGGAGCAGCCCCGGTACCACCAGGTCCACGGCGCCCTCCGCGATCAGCTCCTCGATGCCCCGCGCGATGGCGCCCACCACGTGCGGCACCAGCGCGTCCACCTCCTCCAGTGGCCGGAACGAGAAGATGGTCGACCCGTAGTCGTTGCCACCGAACTCTCCCACCACGAACAGCGACCGCCGGAACAGCTCCCGGCACTCTGATGATATATATATATATATATATCATGCGTCAGACGCCATGGGTGACGTGAAGGATGTCAAGAATTCATGGAAACCTTGCGGGGAGCTGCAGATGCTGGGCTTCATGTCCCGGAACCACCCGATCTGGGTGTGGAGGGAGCCGGAGCTCCACACGGCGCGCGCCAGCCCGTGCTCCTCGAAGAAGTCCATGCCCAGCGCCGTGGCGCCCGTGATGGCGAAGTTGGCGCCGCGGTGGAACGTCGCGTTCTTCGCCTTGGACGGCGGCAGCAGCGGCAGCCCCAGCTCCTGCGCTGCTCACCACACGCGTGCAGACGACAGACAGACAGACAGACACGGTTCAATCTCCTGCGCTGCTCATGCTCGGAAACGGGGACGGATGCGTGCGTTGCCTACCGATGAAGTCGATGACGACGCGGCCGTCGGAGACGCGCCCCGTGGGGTAGCCGAAGTAGGTCATGCCGTACGGCGAGCGCGCCGTGGCGAGGTAGTCCGGGATGCCGTCCACGCAGAGGTTGCCGGTGTCCGACAGGGAGTCGCCGAAGCTGAACACCGCCGCGTACTCCCGCGCCACGGCCGCCCGCGGCGCCGCCAGCAACGGCACCAGCAGAGCCAGGCACGCCAGCAGCAGTCGGCGCCTCATGGTGCCGCGACGGTGGCTTCAGTCCCGTGTCGACGGCCGCCCTGCTCGCCCGCCTGTTTAAACTCTCGTGTGCGGACCGGGTCGCCGGACGGGGACACGGCAGGCCTGCTCGGTAAAACAAGCATGGATGATGGTTGGATTGGAGGGCAAAGAAGCAAGATTAGTACCAGTTCGTCAGTTTGATCAGGTCCTCTGATGCAGACATGGACACGATGGGGGTTGTTCAGAAAGGTCAAAGGAGTGGTTAAAATACTTTGCTGTCATAGACAAAGGCAGGCAGTCGATAGTATCGAATTGAGTTTTTCTTTTCATTTCAGAAGTCAGCATTCTTATCCTATCTTATTACAGCAATGAAAGAATTTACAATGGATGACTGACTATGGCTGCCCTAATTACAATTCTAAACAAAATGGTTCAAACCTTGGGTAGCCGCGAATTATAAACTTTTGATGAGTAATATAAAACGAGAAACTAACGAAAGAATTTCTGGGAAAATTGGCTGGCTTTTGGCTTCTGTAAGGAGTTAGTCTTAATCCCTGTTTGTGGGATCTGTTTACTCTTCTAGCCTTCTAGTTCATGTATCCACGACAGTTAGGAGCTTTGCACAGGCATGGAACCTTGCAGTCTTCGGATTCGTCAGGGTCAAACAAGTAGTCATAGCTGCACATTCAGAAGCAGCATTAGACGCCATTCAGGGTCTCATGTCAATGAAATTGCAAAAGTTGTGTTAGAAGAAAATGGCAGGGCTGAGGAATTACGTTAGTTCTTCTCCAGCAGAGACATCTCTCTTGGCAATAAGAATGATCTGGTTCCTGTCACCGCTGACAGTCATGATCCTAGCGTAGCAGTTTGGCATACACTGAAAGGACAAAACAAAAATTCAGTTGTCATTGTGGCAGGCTGCTACATCTACATATGGCAAGAAGATGTGAAACTGAGGTATGGAGGTTTACCGAGTGATTAATTAGGCGTGCTATGTTTCCCTTGTCAGTAGCATCGATGACAACATCTTCGCTTATCTTGAACAACTGCACCGCAGAATAAAAGAGACAATGAAACAGGGGGAGCAAAGCAAAATGTTCGGTATCAACCACACATAGGTTATGGCTCTTTCTTATATTACAACAAATTGCATCTGCAGCCTCTTATGTTTTCACCAAAATTCAAGACTACAAGTTTCTATTTTCTTCTATATATATGCTCTTCCTTGAACTTTAACAAGATTTGTATTGTAAGGCCTTGTTTAGTTCCAAAAACTTTTTGGTTTTTGAAACTGTAGCACTTTCGTTTTTATTTGACAAATATTGTCCAACTATGGACTAACTAGATTCAAAAGATTCATCTCGCGATTTACAGGTAAACTGTGCAATTAGTTTTTGTTTTCGCTTATATTTAGTGCTTCATGCATGTGCTACAAGATTTGATGTGACAGGAAATCTTGAAAATTTTTTGGTTTTTGGTTGAACTAAACAAGGCCTAAACCTCAAAACTTGGAGCAAGTATGCAATCAGCAAATTCTAAGTATCTATTTTCCCACTAATAACAGGCATTAGCAATACATGTAAGCACAATAAGTGATAACTCACATAGCAATCCTTTTTTTCTCTATGGTACTGTGCTTCCCTCAAATCAGCAACACACCGCCTAACTTGTTCACCACGATACTCAATAACCTGGCACAAGATAATTAAGTTGTCAGCTCACACATTATTTCTCAAACGAGTAGGAGAACTAGGCACCATTGCATTAGAGAAAGCGGTCAGATGGCACATTAAGGACGAACTCCACACTTGCAATGAATGGAGACCAAACAATTCTAGAAAAAATGGGATACAATTGTACTGTATTGTATGGATATAAATGTTTCCACCGATTATCAGTTGCTGAGACAAATGAGATCTATTTGGGGGGTTTATTAAGCTGAATACTCAACCGAGAAACAAATACTCCCTCCCATGGTTCTTAAAGCATTAAGGCATGGCATAGCAACCCACCATGCTCTTGTCACCTAGGCAGTTAAGGCGTGGCGGGAAGGCAGGCAAGGCGGACGCCAATAGTGCCATACATGCAGATAAGTCAAAAAGGAAAGGAACAATAAACCCCTTGAATAGGCTATAACCACAACAGCAAATGAACCTACTAGCTAAGCCCAACCCGAGCCAGCAGCCCACAAAGACCCATCCCCTCAGACTCCCATCTCACACTCCCTACCTCTGAAGAATAGAGCCCTGCTTGACCCCCCCCCCCCCCCCCCCCAACACACACACACACCCACCCACCCAATCACACAGTTAACACCTGCCTTTTCATATAACAAAGGTTATAAATGGCAGGCATCAAGCCATCAATTAAATGGTGAGGGAGAGGATACATAAATTAGGTAAAAATGCATATATTTGTGGATAAACTATAAATGTTAGGAATGCATACATTTGTGAACAGAGGGAGTAGTAAATTACAGAATCATTTCATTTGGGGCCTGCTTGGGAAGGTCGGATTTCAATCACTATTAAATTTGAAGTGAAGTCCTAAAATTAATGTCAGGAGCAACTTCCCTAATTCAGACACCCCTTGAGGCCTTGTTTGGATGTTGTCGGATTCACCTCAATCCACATGTGTTGAACTGGATTGGGGTGGAATTTAGTTCAAGTTCCACTCCAATCCACCCCAACACATGTGGATTGATGCGAATCCGACTACATCCAAACAAGGCCTGAGAGAGGTATGTCCATCTCTGGATATATATAGATATCATATATCAATGCCAGCAGGCCATCAATATCCATTTGATGGAACACAAGCTCACAGATTACCAACTGCACTCATGTTACCTAGACACATGAAAAGGTTATTGGTGGACACCTAACCCCAATTATTATTATTTAAAAAAAAACTTGTTTTCTTAGATTTTGAGCACACATTAATGCCATATCTGCATGTTCTTCAAATGTCATCATTGATTATTTGATATACCTAATGAACTGACTGGATAAGCTATGCAAATAACTAAACATAATATAGATGATACAAGTCAACATGCTATACCATTTGCCCCTCCTGAATATTCCTTGCAGCAAAGAGCCCCCATCCATGAATTCCAGATCGACCACAAGAGACCCTCAAATTTTCAGTTTTCTGCAACCATCAGTTTGTTTATCAGTGTGCTGGCACAACCTTGTAGTATCTAATGAACAGCAGTTACTCAGAGACTTAACCTGTAAATACCCAAGTCGCTCTTTAAATGTTGAAAAAGATTGATCGTCCTTACGATCCTGTTAACAAGGAACACGAAATAAGGTGAATAAATGAATCTGCATTCAGAAGTTGCTAAGGTGAAGAAAGTGCTAGCACTCAGAATGAAACAATTACCATGCACGCATTAAGGCCATCAATAAAATCCTGGGAGTGGTGTCGAGGTCCCATAATCCGGTGGGCAATAGCCTCTCCTGGTTCTTTCTGAAAAATGGAGATAACTTAGTAATTAGTATTTACTGTTCAGTACAATAGCCCTAAAGGCTGAACAGCAGGAACCAAAAATGAGACCAAGACAAAGATCCATAGGACACAATAACTGGTAATTAATCTGAAACAAGTCGATCACAAGATAACTAGAAACTAGCAGTAATTGCAACAATGCTCAATGATAAGAAAGCATGTGTGATGCATTCATGTTCCTGAACCAGCAAACAAGCCACATAGTTGAACAAAGAAATTATGAGTGAGAGAAAGAATGCAATATACAGAGGATGTGCTAGGAAATAATTAGTAAAAGTAAATGTTTAAAAAAGAATTCAAAATTCACCCATGACAATAAGCACCATCTTTTCTCAAAAATTAGGAATAGAGACAATTAAGAGCAATAAGCAGATGAAAAAAAACAACTACCTTGTATTTCGACATTTCATAGGTCAGGCACTTTGCGACTAGACAGTCAGAAACTATTGAAGGAAGCACTTTCTCCTGGTGATTTTCCTTCCTGACGAGTCTTGCAGCTGTCTGTTTCTCACCATTTTGGAGAAAAAATTTGGTAGAGAAAACACCTTCAGGTGTCTTCACTATCAACACATTGTCTGGGTCAGGAGTACTACAGAGGGGAAACAATTGCATATCAGGTGTCAGCCACGTATATTTGTGGTATTTAATACTTCAGCGTATATTGCCACTTTTACTTGGGATCACTATGAAAAAGACCTGAAAGAACACATCCACATGTGGCCATGACCCTACATTACAGTTTGTTTGTTTGTTTGTGTGTGTGTGTGTGCGCGCGCGCGCAAGTGAACTGAAATGATTTGACCAGAACAAAAGAACTGGGATTGGAAAGAAAGTGTTACCTGTGAAAATCACAGTAGGAAACCATTTTTATAGTGTGCCTGCCACTTCTTTCAGAGCATTGCAACTGCAAGAAAAAAAATAACAGTTCAATGACCTGTCTAAGAATATGGATAGGGAATAAATATTTCATTTTAAACAAATGTACAAGTCATGCTTAATTTACTCTAAAACCTAAGCTGCAATGGAACTATTTAGGAAATAAAAAAACAAAAGTACAAAACACGCAAAAAAAAGGTAGATTTTACACAACAAAATAATGATGGTTAACAATACTACCATACAGTTTGAGACTATGCCTAACAATAACATAATATCAACCTAATAAGCGGACAGGGCTCATCATACGTGAATAACATTTTGCATTAGGGTTAAGCACATGAAACAAGGAAACACAAACAATCTTTTTCATCAAAAATAGCCACTGCAAATTGTGAAGCATTCGACCTCCATGCGATATGCAGCTCTTGATGCACACATTGCATGGTAATACGTAGAGCACTTGTGGCATTGTGTGCAGGCACCATGTATTTGCTTGCATATGACGCAAGTCTGCAGTCAATATGAAAATGCAAATATTAGGTGAAATTTGAATGGAAAGCACAGAAGTTAAGATTTTGGAAGCAAATTGTGAAAATATCAATTAAAAATATCAACCTTCTTAAAGTACTCTACAGGGATGCTCATTATTCCCATAGCTGGCTCCATAGTCTCCTCAACCGGAAAAGAGACTTTAGGCTGAAACCAGGCACATGTAACATGAACCCACAATCCCTCAATATCTGTTGGCTTGAGAGCACCCCCTGTGTTAATGTAAATTTAGTAGTACAAGTTAATAGCTTCAAATAACAATAACAGACAGGACATCTGAAACAAATTTCAAGCAACAATAGAATATATATATCAAATAAGGAACAAAATTTTATCATGGTACGAGTGTCACTAACAAGCATCACTACAATGAGATTATTTGAAGAAAAAAATCTTTAATGGCTGGTGAACATAGTGAAACAGCTGTGTATATGGCTACAAATTCCAATTATAAGCAATACCTTTGACAGGGCATAGGCAGCATTCTCTTTTCTGTTGGGGGAATTCACATGCTCGACAAAGCCATGTTGTAAGATCTTGTACAGCTCGAGCTCCATAGCACTCTTGGTGAACAGCTATTTGGCACCTGAACAAATAGACATCAGAGTGGTAATGCAATCAATTACGAGTCAAACATCAACATGGTCACCTTAAAACATACAGTAAAATATAAAATTAAGGGAGCTATACAAAGCCAGGTCAGCAAGAACACCTGTTGCAAATTATAATTTTGTTGTAGTCCCAATCCTCAACCCATCGACAAACAGCACAGCGTTCAGTTGTCCATTTAGCACAGACAGGACTGTAAGCATTAGCTGCAGACATCAAAGCAATCAATTACATAAGGTCATATCACAACTGCCAGCTACACAACAAACAGAAACTCAAGCTGAAATGCACCTTGCAATTGTAGCAGCTCTTCTTTCTTAATGCCTGGGTTAGAAGACTTCGATGCCCCACAAGGAATATCATCCAGCTGCAGGTAAGTTCAAGAGACCATGTGTCAGTTGGTCTTGATGTTTGCTTGAAAAAAGGTTAATGAAGATCTACAGGGCTTACCAAATTAATGAGTGGCTCCCCTGTGCTCTTTTGTCTAATACTCATCTTCCAATTCTTTTTCCTTGAGCCAGTATGCTTCTCCCACTCATTCAGACTCATCATCCTTTCCTTGCAAGACTTACATTGACATAGTATCCTGCCAGCAATAACTCAACTCAAATCAGCTTACAAATACTAGCATGCAGAATCATTGCAACACACAGACTGCTAGTATTTCTCGGATGCACAGGAGAATGGTGCATCATTATATTAAAGTTGGTTGGGTGTTTCTGGTCTACATAGTCAACATTACACATCACCACTGACCCACTAAATAATCCTTCAAAGTGAGTATTCACATGACACAGAATGTGAGCCTACTTTAGCCTGCTCTCACAAGTCACAACACAGTGAATAATGTTCTAAAATTTGTGTAAATAGTATTGAGCAAAAAATAAGACACGGTAAAATAATGTAGAGTAATGGCAATTAAGAAGATTTAAATTAAAATGCTATGTTAAGATTCGCAGTGAGATACCACCAAAATACAAAATACTTACATGTGCTTCTCAGGTACATACAGTGCCTCCTCGCCGTTGCAGCAAACAGCTATCATTGCGGTCAGTTTTTCCTTTGTAGTGCTAGCACATCTGTGGAGAAATACATTAGGTATGAAGTGCCTATTTACTCAAGTAGCTTTGTATCCATAGGTTAGAGAGCAGTAAACAACTTACTCTGAGCTGTTGGAAGTATTCATTTTTTCTGTTGCTGGAACTGTTTTCCGTTTTGATTTGCAATCTGGACAGTAATAATCTGCCTTTTCCAAATCCTATGACACAATGCCAAGTTAACAAAAGATATTGATAGAATAGTTGGATATAGATATCAAGCAATAAGGACATCAAAATGTCATCATACAAAGGTAAGGAAATAACCTCAACATTGTTGCATGTCAGGTCACATTCAACATGAACCCAAATCTGGCACTCATCACAACAAACCTGGCACAAAGTGCCTTTCAAATCAGTACCCAGAAAATTCAAGAGGATATACAACCAAAGCATGTATTCTTCTAAGCACTTACCCAGTTTCCACCATCTGTGTGGTGCCAAATTTTCTTGCATATGCCACAGTATTGTTTTGACTGCAATAACTGCAGAGTAAATCTTATACACATGAGTCATCGAAAGGAAGAAAGGATGTGTAAAGAATACCAGAGATGAAGCATCTCACAACTGAAAAGGTTAGTCGCATACCTTTTCACAGTGCCTACAAAGCACCTGCTCACCCCCTTGCTTCCTTTTCTTTGAAACCTTGGATGGTAGGCGATTACCACAGCTATCACAAGACAATGCCAATTTGCCAACAACCTGCAATTAGGATTAAATTGAATCAGCGAATTAAATTGCGGCCAGCTAAAGATGTATCAAGCGAAGTAGCTTCACACTGAACTTGTACAATTTCACCGTATCAGGTTACCTGATTATCAGATTGGCACTCTTGCTCGTTATTTGAAGCAGCCTCTTCCTGAAAGCCATTAGGATCAGACTGCTTATTTACAGACTTCCGCGGTGAGCATACCCCATCCATTTCGAGATCAAAAAAACCACGTTCAGCAAGAAAAGCCTCCTCAATCGCTGCACGGAATTTGCTCGGTCTGAGCTTATACAGAGGCTGTCCTTGAAACCTGACAGAACAGAGGATCATCAGATACAGACCAAATTAGGAACACAATGTTCAGCACATTCCAGAATTTTACCTGTCTAGGTAGTCCACAAAGGGAAAGATCATTCCTTGCTTAACCCATCCATAGTCCTGCAAAGGGATGTGGCAGGGTAAGGCGGTAAGGACATGCAAACGACAAAAAAAAATGTTTGGTTTTCCAAGTATATTTAGTACTCCTGTTTCGGTTACATCCTGTGAAGTCAAAACTTTTGTCGGCTTTCGTAAAAAAATCAAAGTTTTATATCTTTGGTGGTATTTAACTATTTATATATATCTTAATAAGTTGCGGGTTCATTATTCGGTAACCAAACAGCCAACAGAAAGCAGCACAAGGAAATGATTAATTACCCTGCCATGCCCGTTAGCGGAATAACCGAAAAACATGACGCAGAGGGCGCCAGGAACGCAGGAGTTGAGCACAACTTCCGGCGCATGCTGCATGGGATCAATCACCAGCGCAGGCCACGTCGGGGACTTCTTCCCAGACCTCGCCCACACAACATCCCCAAGCACAAAATCCTCCGGCCAGTAGAAATCTTCTTTCTTATCACTGGCCTCCCTCTTGGGCTTGCACTCCACCACCACAGGTCTCCCCTCCAGCCCACCATTGCCATCAGCACCACCTTCCAAGGCGGCATTGCTCACTCGAACAGTGGTGCCCTTGCCACCAGCACCACCGTCCGAGGCAGCATTGCTCACTCGAACAGTGGTGCCATTGCCACCAGCACCACCATCCGAGGCGGCATTGCTCACAGACGTGAGCACACTACCACTGGCAGCTCCCCCAAAGCTGCCGCTCTTGCTTATGTTACGGCACGCACGGTACAGGTCGGCATCCGTGGGCGCCGGCCGCGCGGGCGTCCACACCGCGGTCTCCACGGGACCAAAGGAGTCGCCTTTGGGCTCGGCCATTATCACCTCGACGTTGTACACCTCCCCGTCCCTCTTCTCCACCCCCAGCCCGCCGCCCGGCGCGGGCAGCGACACGACCACCGCGCGCTTCTTGGCGGGCGGCGGCATCGAGTCCCTGAACCGCGACGGGACGACGCGGTCGCGGCGGCGCTTGGCGGGCGGCATGCTGACAGTGGGGCCAGGCTCCCCGACCCCCGGGACGGCGGCGGTGCAGCGCTTGAGCGGGATGCGGGACGCGGGCATGGCACCGGCACCACGGGCGGAGGGGGGCTAGGGCATGGGAAACCCTAGAACGTGGAATCGGGCGGGCGAATCGGGGAGGGATCCAGTCCAGCGCTTAGGGTTCCGCCTCCTCCGCGAGCGCCGCGTCGGGATTTAAGCGAGCGCGGTGGGGAGGGGGGTTCGGGGCCGCGAGCAGGGGATTGGGGGATTTGGAGATTTGCGGGGGGCGGCGAGTGGGAGGTGGAGACGGCGCGCCGACGTGGGGGCGAAAATTTGGGTTCCCTCCGCCCCAGTGTCGGAATCCGAGGAATTGGGGGGTTTCGAAAATTTCGAACGCGATGCGGTGGTCGGGGGAGACAGGGAGGGAGCGAGCGAGGCGAAGATGTGGTGGGGGGGAAGACGACTCGGCGGCGCGAGGTGGTGGGTCAGGTGGTGAGTGAGACTTGGGAGTTGGGACTGAAGCGAGGCGCCAGGTGGGGGCCGGAGTCTGGAGGGAAGCAAAAAGTTTTCGCGCGGATCTGGGCCTCGTTTACTTCCAGAAAATTTTCAAAATTTTTCACATTCTCCGTCACATTAAATCTTTAGACGCATACATGAAGTATTAAATATAAACGAAAATAAAAATTAATTGCACAGTTTGGTCGAAATTGACAAGACGAATCTTTTGAGCCTAGTTAGTCTATAATTGGACAATATTTATCAAATACAAACGAAAATGCTACAGTGTCCATTTTCCAAAAAATTTCAGAACTAAACAAGGCCCTGGAATTCTGGGAATGCCGGACTGCGGCGCTACTCTTCCTTCTCGGATAAGGCATTTCTAGGGGGTTTGCTCCAAAGAAAAAATAAGACCATTTTGTACTCTTATTAGATAATCTAAATTCTATTTGAAATCAAGAAAAATTAGAATCAAACTGAATCCAGTTACTATGACAGAGAGATCTGAGAGAGAAACCCAAATGAGAAAAGACAATTGGGATAAGGCATCTTTTTAAGACCACGGCCTTGTTTAGTTCACCCCGAAATTAAAAAAAGTTTTCAAGATTTTCCGTCACATCGAATCTTGCGGCACATGCATGAAACATTAAATATAGACGAAAACAAAAACTAATTACACAGTTTGTCTGTAAATCGCGAGACGAATCTTTTGATCCTAGTTAGTTTATGATTGGACAATATTTGTCAAATAAAAACGAAAGTACTACAGTAGCGAAATCCGAAAATTTTTCGAAACTAAACAAGGCCACGTTCTCGTTTTGAGATACGATATTTTTAGAGTCATGTGCAATCATTACTCTAAAGAGTAACTAAAAAGTAACTAAGTATACTTTTGTTGTCTTATTGATTAGGTCATGTGTAACTATTTTAGTTCTTGTTCTCAAATACGATTTTTTTTAAAGCCACGTGCAACCGTTGCTATAAAGAGTAACTAAGACTACTTTTTTATCGATTCGTTGATTGAAGACTAACGTTACAAGAAATACAATAAAAAAATACTCCATTCCAAATTGTAAGTCATTCCAAGAATCTTGGAGAGTCAAAGTATTTTCATGTTTGACCAAAATTATAGAGTAAAATACTAAGATTTGTAACATAAAGTGAGTAAAATATAAAAATATAATTAAGGAAGAATCTAATGATATTTAGTTGGTATCATAATAATTATTATTTTATCATATAAATTTAGTCAAACTTTGAAAAGTTTGACTCTCCAAGATTCTTAGAATGACTTACTATTTGGGATGGAGGAAGTAGGATATAAGAGCATTGGACAAAGAAGGATTTAAGATATAAAAAACTAGTCTGTGCCTAAAGGCCAAGTGCCATGTGCAATGAAGTAGGTATCTTTAATTTGGGTAAGGTGCAATTAGGAACATGTGCAAACGCTACTTAAAATTCTAAATAGGAATTAGGACCACTTTGCAATCTAAGACTCGGATATAACCATTTATAATGGGAGGAACTAAACTATTGTTAAGATTAGAGCAAATCCAGTCATCGAAGAGAGGATGAGCTAAAAAGGTAATAAAACCAACTGTGAGACAAAAACGAATGAGAAAAATAAAAAAGATGACTTTTGTTGTGGTGGTTTTTGTTTATTGACCTGAGTGACTATCCCTTGTAGTTATGTTGAAAACTAACCAACTGGGAGAAGAATAACAATCTAGTGCCATGATACTTGGTTTCAATGCTAGGTATGTGGCATTAGGAGGCTCTTACGATGTAGGGGTTAGACCTATTATGAGGATTTTCATTGGATTGTGTTGGTCTGTAACTTATCGTTAATATTTTTTCAAGCATGAGAGGGTTTCGATGAGATTATGGTCGAGACCTATATTTAGGTTGTCAAGGGTTTAGGCTCTAATAAGTTTCTCTCCATTGACAGGCTTAGAGGAAAGGTTGGTCATGGTAGGCTGACCTGGTAGAGCGAACCAGAGGGGAACAAGGAGGGAACCTAGGGCCCAAACAATGATATATTGTGATTGGAATGTCTCTCTCTTCCATCACTTCCATCCTAGCGAGGCCACTGCTTCATGCATCGCTCACCACTATTACTCATCACTCGTGCACTCTACTATGGTTAGTTATGTATGATAGATGAAAAGTGACCTAGTGTGTGGATGACATAGAAATGGCGAAAAGATAAACACCAACAATACATTGGCTCCAAGAGTCTATCTAGGTGGAGAAGTATAGACATTGGATGAACCTCGTAAATGGAATTCAAATTTAGATGTTAAGGACATAGGTGGGACTCCCGAAATGGTTCATAAACCCTGTGTAATTTACTCATTTTTGTTCAATTTTAAACTTAAAGTCAAAAAATTGATAGCAAGAGCTACACTTATGACTGTTGGAATGTGTTTCTCCCCATGGTTTATATTGTATCATCAAACATTTTTTTGTATAGTTTAGCGATGATGTGAAGCTTATGGAGCCATTGAGGTAGATCAATGGTGTAGAACAATAGGAAGTGCAAGATAGTGTTGTCCGGTGTACTTGAGGTCCCATCCCAACATATCATTGTCAATAGTTGCCTAAGCTATTTTGATTGCCTCATTTATTTGTTGTTATTACTGGATTCCTTGAGACTGTGTGTTAATAGTTGTATTGTATAGTCTCAACTTCTATGTTATTTTACCCCCTTCATCCATAAATGGTAATATATAGACCAAATAAAAAGTCAAATTGTATAAATTTTGATAGACAATTAGACAACTTATAAGCAACCTTAGAGCATAAAACATGCATCAATAGTTTACGTTCAAAGAGCCTTTGAAATGATATTGATTTTTTAGTATTTGACTACTATTACAAGTTAAGGTTCAGAATATACGTCCGTTGTCAAACTCAAAGCATACATGTGTGTTACTATGGGCATTGCAGATGAGTTAGAATGAAATTAGACTAATTATTTATATAAATAAATAAATTAGTATAAATCAATTAATGGTAATGGATGTCAAACTCTATAAATTTTGATAGACAATTAGCCAAATTATAAGCAATCTTAAAGCATAAAACATGCATCGATAGTTGTGTGTTCAAAGCGTCCTTGAAATAATATTTGATTTTTAGTAATTATCTACTACTATAAGTTAAGATTCAAAATATACTTCCCTTATCAATCTCAAAGCATACCCCACGCGGTGCTATGGGATTGTGGACGAATTAGAATGAAATTAGACTAAGTTACTTATATAAATAAATAAACTATTACAGATTAATTAATGCTAATGGATGGTATGGTATTAAACATATGTGACGGTGGATTGCTGAGGTGGACTGCCTACATGTCGAGGTAGAATGACTAGTGGGGTTTAGGATTATAACATAGATATAGCTCTAGCTATAGATATAGATATAGATATAGATATAGATATAGATAGAGGGATAATAGTTCCAACACATCTATGCATTACAATGGGATGTATTTTTAGAGTAAATAGGATATTATGTATGCATTGTTACCTATACGAGTTGTATCGACGATCACATCATTCGTTCCACTTCATTCGGGATCATTTTCTTCACCATGTATTCTGTTATGTTTTGAAAACTGACTCCGCACTATGACTCAACATACTATTCTAATTTGTATTTGTATGGTCATGAAATAGATTGAGCTTACCTGAATAATAGTTGCGAGTGACGGTGGACGAAAAAAATCTTTATCATTACTATCATGATTACATAAACTAATACTGTCCCCGTTTTATATTATATAAGACATTATTATTATTATTATTATTATTATTATTATTATTATTATTATTATTATTATTATTATTATTATTATTATTATTATTATTATTATTATTATTATTATTATTATTATTATTATTTATTAGTATACATCAGTTTTGCTATATAAGAGCCTATTTGGTTCTCCTTATTACTAAATTTTAATCAGTTAAACTTTAGACATTTTAATAGCTAAACATTCAATATTGACAAAATAAGAATTAAAATAATTTATTTTCATTAGTGAAAAAATAGCTAAAATAATTTTAGCTTACTAAAATTTAGTAAGAGGAGCCAAAACAATTGAGCTATCCTCCCCGTTCATCTTGCTGCGACAAAAGGAATTTTCAAAAATACAGAAAGAACCTCCATAGCAAATGTTCCTTTGACCATTGGTCAAGAGAGTCTCCGTGCCGGTTCTTACCTGCAGCCCAAGAAAGAAAACGGCCCATTAACCCCCGCAACTCCCCAGGTCGAGCAAGGCCAGCAGATCTGCCCCAAAACACCCCACCGCCGCCGCGACCGCGAGCACCTCCGATCGAGCCCGCGCCATGGAGGACGTCATCACCGACGTGCCGCCGCCGTCCCGCTTCTCCCCGGACGACCTCGACAACTTCGCCGCTCCGCCAGCGCAGCCCACCCCCATCCTCGTCGTTTCCCCCAACCCTAGCCCACCGACCCCGCGCCTCCTCATCGTCTTCATCTCCCCCACCTCCCTCGCGCTCCTCGCCTCCCCGCCGCCGCTCCACGCGTCCCTCCTCCTCCCGGACCTGCCCCTGCACCCGCACTCGCACGCGCCCATCCGCGTGTACCTCCACCCCTCCGGCGCGCTCCTCGCCGCCGCGCACGGCGCCGTCCCCGCCCACCGCGCGCGCGCCGCCGCGAAGGCCCTCGTCTCGAGGCTCCAGCCTGAGGAGGTGCTGGTCCTGGACGCGGTCCGGAGCGGGTCGTACCGGGGCCGCCTCGCCGCGGACGAGCCCGTGGAGGGGAAGCTGGAGACCCGCGCGGCGCGCGCGCGCGGAGGCGTGGGCGCGGCCAGGGCCGTCGCGGCGCTGGCCCCGCCTGGCAGCGTGGTGGACGGGCTCGGCGCCGCCGTGCTCGCGGAGTGCGAGATCCGGGGTAAGGCGGCCAGCATGGTGGTGACGTGGCCCGCGGGCGCCAGGCCTGCGGAGTTCGTGGTCACGCGGCGCGTGGCAGAGGAGATCGGCGTCGACACCGGCAAGGCTGCGGCGAGGGTCTCCGGCCGGCCAGAGCTGGATGCGTTGTACACTTGAGATTTCTCTGTTACTGCTTCTGATTTCGTTGCCTGTTGTCTGACGAGTGACGAGTGAGAGCTGGGTTTGAGACAATTTGGGGAGAAATCTGAGATCTGTCAAAAGAGTTGGTTTCGTGTTTGGCGTGATTTGAATATGAATTCTCGATGCCGATGAACAAATTCTGATCTCAGTTGTGTCATCACTGAGCTTCTGTAGTGATCACTGAAGTGGCCTTGCCTTTGCTGCTGCAGCATGCGAATGGATTGCCTTCCTCAGTAGAACGTGTTTCTAGCAAGGTTGTCAAAATCCTATTCTACTTAGCAAGGCATGGACACAAACTTTGGTTTGTCTGAGAACATTCACAATGGCCCTGTTTGGAGGTTAGATAGCGTAGGACTAGCCCTGAACAACCTCTAGCCGAGGTTAGAATGAAAAGAAATGTGGTTATCTAATCATTTGACTCATTTAAACCATCTTTCTATCCGAATTTGATGTGGCAGGCTCTCGTATGGCCTCCTTCCACTCACAAATGACACAAATAAATTATTTTTACAAATCAAGCATCTAAACCATAATGAATTTTAATTTATTCATACAAATGAAATGTCTCACACGAACTTACAAGTCCTCAATAAAGCTAAACAAAAAAATAATTACATTCCATGAAACAAAGCATGAGTAGTCGTCCGAGCCGTCTCTGTCCATTGTGAAGTTCTTCTGCATAGAATGGGCGAATATTAATACTTGCATAGATCGGTTGGTCTCTGTTGTCACGATGATGATGCCTGCCGCCGCTGACATTGACACCGACCACCATGGCGTGATCGGCCAGGTAGGGCGAGCAGGGGGCAGCAGCCATGGAGGGCACGCGGGGAAGGCGAGCAGGAGGACGCGGCCAGCAACTAACCTCGGTGGCGGCGGCGGCACCACAGTCGCTAGGAAGAGGATAAGTCGCGAGTTCGCGACCCCCATGTGTGATGAGGATGATTCCGTGCGGTCTGAGTTGGAAAAAAAAAGAAATTATTGTGGTCCTCATCAGAACTAGCCCAAATAATTACCTCTTTGAGAGAATAGTTTTTTTTGATGAGCTAGTTAAAAAAAAACTAGCTCTAACCTTCTTGTTTGACTACTTTTAGGCTAGTTGAGCGTATACTAGCTCTAGCTCCTGGATCAAACAGACCAACCTTGCTTTGCATATCGCAGTTGGGATTTGCAAATGCAAAATTACTACCTGTTAATTGTCATCCCTCCATGGTGAAGTAATAAAATTATCCGCAGAATGTGAAGGCAAAATACGGAGAAAAACGGAAATCGGGCCGGATTCTGTGACAAAATCCAGTCATGGGCTGTGCTAAACGTAGTGGAGTCCGGCCCAGGAGGTCTTGTCCCACTCCCATCCCATTCCAACTCCCCTCGTCTCGTCACCTACTCACCTCGTTCCCGACCACGCCAGCCATGGACGCCCTGACGCGCCTCCACCGCTCCCTCGTCGGCGGCGACGACGACGAGGATCCGCCGGAGGACTCCATCCTTGCTGACACCGAGGGCCTCTGCTCCCTCTCCCCTCTCCAGGTCAAGCAGCATCCCCCTCTCTGAGACCTCGGAATGCTCCAAGGATTTCATGACTCTAGCTTGCATCGATCTGATCCGGTCTTCCGTTTGCGTTGTTCAGAGGATCTACGCCTTCGCGGCATGCTTGGTGGCCGGACTCGCCCTCATGATCTTGGTACGCTCTTGCAATCCGTCGCCCGTATAGCTGTTAGAGAGTTTGAGCCGCTGCTAGCTTCTCCTGCAGGTGGAGAATTAGCCTTTTAGAGATGCTATATATTCCAGTCACCTGTACTTCATGCCTTTGAGAACTATAGTTGCAGCTGTCCATCTTGTTTTATTTGTTTCGAAACATTTGATTGACATTGTGGCTCAGCGAATTAAGTTTGATGTAGTACTAAATACTTCCGAATTGGTTATGTGGGGATGATAATTTGGGAACAGGAAATTTGGTGTTGGTCACATTAGTCTGTTCTTCATCAGAGTTGCCTGTATAAAGAAGCACATTGTTTAGCTTTTGTTCTAAGAGTGTTGGAAAACTAGTGCTACTGTAGCTCTTAGTTGCCGTGCAGCCAACTCCACATTTGTTTAGGAATCATATCACCAGAAACTCAGGACTTTGTGCTAATCCTTAAACCATGACCTATTGTACACTATTTAAGATAAATATCATGGCAAGATCATCTTCGCATATTTGTTAGGTTCCAGTAATGAATTTAAGCTCCTGATATCATGTGTAGTGCACTGCTTACGTTTAACTCTCTTGCGCAGTCTTTTATTGTCTTCGTGAGACCTATCAAGTTTGCAGTCATGTTTACGTTTGGAAACATATTGGCAGTTGGGAGGTAATAAGACAGTTTCTTCATTTGGAACTTTCTTTGGTTTTGCTTCCATATCAATATTTGTCCAGTTATCTGTACATTAAGTGTGCATGCCGATAAATATGACATCAATTCTTAATATAAAGATACACAATTCTCCTGCGTATTCGAGAAAAGAATAAATATGAGGTCAATACACTTGTTCTCTATTTGTGTTAGTTATTTTTCTTGAATATTTGCCATATGCTGATTTCAACCTTTGTTTGGCAGCACAGCCTTTGTTATGGGGCCACAAAAACAGATAAGGATGATGTTTGATCCAGTTCGTCTGTATGCGACAGCTATTTATGTTGGATGTGTTGTTTTGGCTCTAATCTTTGCTCTTTGGGTTCGTACTATTTGAAATGTCCATTTTCTTCTCACAACCTTATTCTCATAGTAAAAAAGTTGAATAGGAATATCAAAATTCCAAAATAACATGCTTTCTGAATTTGGTTTAACTGTGCAGATTCATGACAAGCTGCTAACGCTGATTGCAATCATATGTGAGATCTGTGCCCTATTTTGGTAAGGTTTCTATCCTTATAAATAATGCTAGTGACCTGTAAGTCATAAAACCACTACTCTACTATTGATGTTGAATGCAAATATGCCTTCCTTAAAGTGACCATGACAAAATAACATTTCGAATGTTACCCTTCCGAATGCCTCACAAAAGCTGCCATTTTTTTAATCTTTCTTATGAGGATAATAAAAAATTGTTATGCCCTCTTCTGTTTTCCATGAATCAACTGCAGCTGTTAGTGTTTGTCTATATTATCCATGACTTCCGCGATCATTTTATATAGTTAGCATGTTCAATCCATGTCAAATAAACAACCAAAGTACTCAGAGGACTTTTCACACCCCGTTGCCACCGGTGAGCACCACCGACGTGAGGAATGCAAGGGGAACGCGAGATCGGAATGACAGAGGAAAGATTCCCCTTGCTGAGTTCTATTTGTCTGAAATGCAATAGTTCCCAGAGTCTTACAGCGGTAGACTTAATACAGACTGGGTTCTGCCCTCAGGGCCCCACAGATGTCGCTTACATAAATGAACGGATACGTAATCATAAATGGAAAAAGCCTTTCAGCTGGTATGCTTCCTTAAGTTAGGCGTCGTCGTGGGCTTGACCGGACTACCTCAAACTTATGTACTATTAGTGGTCTGGGTACTGATAGCAGTAGCACCATTCTTTTGTGCTCTGTTACTCAATGGGTTTGACATGTTTAGAGGGAAAAACGTTAAGGCTAATTTGTATACTTACATAAACATAAACATCTGTAGAGTATTTTATGTGGTACTTTTAAGTGGTAAGTGACAATTGCAATTTGCAGAAGATGCTTCTAGTTTTAATACCAGAAATTTAATGACTAAGCATAGTATGAAAATCAAAGTTTTCTGAACTATCTTCCCAATTCTGGAGTATATGTTAGGTTGGCCACTGTCTGTTCATAAACAGCATGGCTGCCAGCTTACCAAAACTGTTAAGCTGGATTTTATAGAATTATAGATTGTGGCTTGTGACTGGTCATACCTTGTCTTTTTTGAAGAATGGGCACATAATGTGCACAGTGCACCATTTATATATTTATGAAGCAGAAGTTTACACGTAGGCAACCTAAGGAGGCTGCCTACAGGCTACAGGGGCACCAAAGAAAAGAATGAAAACAGAAAAGCAACTGTGCAAAAAACTATACACAAGATAAGGTGTCTTATGCCCCCTGCAACAAAGCTGCCAGTTCTTTTGCCTCAGCCAAACCCCAAATCTTCACTTCTTTGATTTTGCTTCTATGCTCAAATAGAACTGGTATAACAGATATGTACTTCTATTGTGGTTAAATAGAACTGGTATCATCTTCTATGCTGTCATACAATTTCATTTTTGCACAATGGCCATTTGTGGTTCTTAGCGATCACATGTCTTGGAAAACTTCATTGGGAAATTTAGTTTGAATGATTTTCTTACTACGTAGTAATAGCAGCTCTGTAGTTTTGACTGGTTTATCTACTCATTTTTTAATACTATATACATGTGGAATCATTGAATAACATAGGTTGGAAATTAACATCTCTAATGTGCTTCAGTTGGATTTGACCAAATTTAAGCAAATAGACCATTTTTTCCCAGGTGGTGATACTGTGACACTATAAATCTTGATCTTAGCAATTATTTTGCTGTTTGTTTGCATCTTGATCTCCTCTTTTCTTTTCAACTGAATGGCCTATTGTACAGCAAGAGAAAAATTTTCCGAACAAACCAACTTATTGTGCTTGTGTATTCTCCATTTTCTGCGCCCCAGGTACAGTTTGAGCTACATTCCATTCGCGCGAAGGATGGTTTCTGACCTGATGGTGAAGTTATGTGACACTGAACTTTGAGCTGCTGCGGGTAACATAGCACTCTTCGGGGTCTGTGAAATCAGGGAATAGAATGGGTGCTTGGTCCTTTGCCCATTTCCTTTGGGTTTAACATTGTTTCGTAAACTACGAGCTAGCATGGTACTTATTTTGTGTAAAAATGAATGCCACAATGCAGTATTTTGTAAAGCTTTTACTGCATGCTTAAAACAGAGATTTCTGGTCTTGTCTAGAGAATAATTTTAGAAAAAAATAAAACTAGTTTCATATTTTTTGGAGCTAAATCAGTTTCTGTGAATTTGCCAAGGCCACCATCAAAAGTGCTTGATGCAAAACAAGTGTTTTAAAAGTTGAGGGGTAAGGTAGTCGCCGCTCCTAGAGTTGCCCAAAGTTGATACAACCCACGCCGGATGTACATTGCCTGCACTTTCCAAGAGGAGACGGATAGTGGTGCAAAGCATATCACATATTCCGATGTCCAAGCGAGGTGAGGAAACTCAGAATACAAGACTATATCACAAAGTTCAAAATAGTTAATTACATATTATTTTTGGTATTTTGCTGATGTGGCAACATATTTATTGAAGAAAGAGTTAGAAAAAAAAATTCAAGTCTTATTTAGACTCTAAGTCCATATTGTTCGAGGTAATAAATAACTTTAGACTCTATAATAAAGTCTGTATTGTGAGTGCCCTAACCAGCAAAATGTCATCGCCATTAACATAACCCCAGTAATATACAGGTGCTGCGTGAGTTGTTCCCACCGAACAAGCAGAGTTGTTCCCACCGAACAAGTAGTGCCGCTGGCATGGGCCTACTAGCTGGCTCCGCAGATTGTGATAACTATAGTTTTAAATACACTAGGGATGATTCAAACGTGCGATGTACTACTCTTCTAACCACCTAAGATTACTAAATACATTCATCTAAACTGCAAGCCATGTGTGTTGCCGTTGATGTGGATAAAAATTTATTACCCTTGTGTGATCGGAAAAAAAACGAGGGGTTTATAAACCGATTTTAAAAGTTGAGTGTTTTGGGATTTTTTTTCTTCTACTAGCAAAACATGTCCGTGCGTTGCAACAAAAGGAAAAAAAGCTTTTAAACCTTAATGGAAAGGGATCGTAATGATATAATTTCTATTCATAATATAATCTTTCTATAAAACTTGAAATTTATAATTTATTTTACAGTGACTATGATATCCATAATATAACTTAGTGTTTTCATTAATATGAGAATATCTTATTAAATTTGTATCAAATTAAAATATAACCTTGAGATTCTTTTGGTGTCTTGTTCCAAGACAAAAAATAGATTTAAATTAAATATCGAGCTTTCTAACTTTTTTAGGACCCATAAAATGTTTAATTATAGTTCTCAAGGAGTTATTTTGCCGACGTGATAAGAATTGGTTTGTGCGATAATGATTATGACGAGAAATCTCTCTTGAATTTTTACATGGCAGTCTTCATCGATGATTCTAGAAATACATTTTTTTAGACTAGATTAAACAACAAACCACAACAAACTGATTTAGTTCATGGACTAGTGATCGAGTTAGATTTCAATGAAAACAACTTTTTGTAATCAATACTACATCAACAATTTAGTGAAAAAAAATCTTTTGTAGGGAAAATTGATAGTAACTTTTGACGTTTATATCTATACCTAATACTAAAGAGGCAAAAACTGTTTTGAATGGATCTAAAATCTAGATTTGGTTCCATGTATGTCCGGCCTAGAAACTACATAGCGATTTGATACTTTACCTTACGTGACACGGAGAGAGGAGTCCTATTTTTTTTTTCTCAGGTAGAGTCTGATGAGTACATAAGCTAAACATGGTATAATTAGCAAGGGAGGCCAAACCAAAAAAAAATACCAAACCAAAAAATTGGTTGAAATTTTGCCTATTCAACATCTTATTAGTGATAGAAATATTTATTTATTGATAGAATTATGTATAAAAAAAGAAAATACAAAAAAAACACAAAAAAGGGAAGCACGAGACACTATAATCTAGGAGCAGGAATTAATAGCACTTGATCTACCGAACTATAAACGGTAGAAAACGGAAAAGGGAGCGGCGGAGCCCGAGGTGGCGGTGTCCGAGTAGGTCGTTCGGCATAGCAGCGTCGCGGGAGGCAGCACAGTCTCGATCCATGACGAGATGTGCACACGACCTATTGGGACTCATATATATATAGGAACCCTGTGTCGTCGTCAGGTCGCCGCACGCATTGCGATTGCATCTGGTGGAAGGGAAGTGGTAATCGATTCTTGATGGACGACGACACGGCAATGACGGCCGCCGTCGCCCAAGCCCAACCACGGCCGTCGCCACCTCGCGCCGCAGGAAGTGGAAGGGGCTTCTTCGCGTTCCTCAAGGACGGCGTCCTGGTCACCACGCGCAACCGCGGCCTCTTCCTGCGGCTCGCCGCGCTACACGCCGCGCGATGGCTGGCCTGGCTCGCCGTGAGGTTTCTCGCCTACTGGTATCTAGGGCGCACCCTGGGCGGCGCCGCCTACCTCGTCGTGAAAGTGGCGATCATGGTCCTCGGCCTGGCGATCCAGTTAGCCACGTACGGTCTGCGCCGCCGTGGCCTCGTGCTCGGCTGCCTCCATCGACGGCGTCCCTGGCCGCACGACGACGCTAACGTTGGCCTCCTTGCTAGGGGAGGTGAGGCGCAACCTCAGCGGGTACGTGCAGACGTTCGTGTTCGTGCAGGTGGCGGGGTTGGCCTCCTTCGTCGCGTGGATGCTGGTGACGCTGGTGACGCTAGGCGTGTTAGCTGCGGTCGATGCCTACGCGGGCCGAACCCCGGCCGGCCGCATTCGCACTCGTCTTCTTGGCATTGCATCTCCACTTCACAGCGACCCTTGTCGTCTCCATCTACGACTACGCCACGCGCCAGGTGGCCGTGGTCGTGTCGGTGGCGGAGCCTGGCCTGCGTGCCGGGGGCGCGTTGCGGCGCGCGCGCCGGCTCACGCGAGGCGCCAAGAAGGCGGCGCAGGCCACGCTGCACGTGCTGCTGTCGTGGGCGCTAAACAAGGCGGTCTGGAAGATGTACGAGGTCGCCGTGGCGCGGGTGCCGGATAGCATAGCAGACGCAGCGGCGCCTTTCTGGCTTGGCGCCGTCCTTGTCTACATGCTGGTCGGCGCCGTCGAGGTGCTGTACAGGGCCACCGTCACGGCATACTACTTCGATTGCAAGAGGACCGAGGAGAAGACAGCAGCAGGCCACATCCACATGGAGTAGATCCATGCATGGCACGTACGGATGCACATCAATTTTGATTTCATCAGTCTTTTTTTGTAGACAAAACTTTGTAATTTTTTTACAGGAAGTTTTAATTCTGTTGGAAAGAAAAAAAAAAACTGTGTGTGACGATGTCATCGATTGAATTAGCTCTGGATTTGAACAAATCTCTGCTGTTTGGAGCGAATATTAAAATCGTGCACAGAAACTTTGTAAAATTTCTTCAGAACAACAACCGAAATCTGTGAAATTATTATTTTTCTTCAGATCAGGGTAGCTGTGGGCGCCTGCTACTTTACCCAACTCCACTGGGTGTCTTGGTCACTGGGTGGGTTAGTCTTGATTGATAAAATAAAACAAGCCATGTATTTTTGTATAAATGTATGCCATGATGCACTTATATGCAAAATTTTCACTGCAACTGTAAATCAGAATTATGGCCTTTGTTAACTTCTGCTTCTGAGTTGTTACTGGAACATACATTTTGACCACCTAGGTAACTAGGTTGTGTCTACTTATTACTCGATCGTTACATACTGATGATGAAAACAAAAAAATCCTTGAGATTTGTAACCTACAGGTAATCTCATGTCAAAAGAAAACATGCAAATTCCTTTTACTAATTAAGACCTCATTATGCCTTACTCTTTTTTTTTTTTTAAAAAAGGACTTCATCATGCTTTTTCAATCAGAAAGCAAAAATGAATAATACCAATCGTGTATTCGTGTTCAGTACTATACTGACTTGGTGGACCCACAAGTCAGTGTAATCACGATACCCTTCCCTTACCCTGCCGCAAGGCTTCCAGTGGCAGCCATTTCAAAATTTGAAATCCCTGTCGTTCCCCGGCGCTTATATATGCACGCAGTCCTCGCCAGCACGCAGGACTTTGCCCCTCGCCCTCCCACCGCTGCATGGGCAAAGCCATCTCCCTGCTCCGGCCACCGCAACCAGCTCGAGAGGACGAGGCGGAGATGATGGAGCTGAGGAAGCGCCCGAGGCCGCGGCGCGTCGACCCGGACTTCGTCACGTCCCCGCCTCCCCTGCCGCCGAGGAAGCGGGCGCGGAAGCAGGCAGCGGCGCAGAAGCTGGTCGAGGCCGCGGGTGCTCCGAAGCGGCAGCCGCCGAGGAAGGGGGCCAGGTGCGCTGCGGTGGGCATCGGGTGCCCCGTCGCGGGGCTCCATCCGGCGACGTGCAGCCGGCAGCCGCCGCTGCGCACGTCGACGCGCGTCCTCTTCCGCCCGCGCCATCCATTCCAGTGGTACGCTGTGTGTGTTCGGTGCTGAACTGGGTTTAACTTTCCTGGTACTGCGTGCGATCGGAATTGATTTCAGTTCTGACTCTCAGTGCTCTGTTCGATCCCCTGGTTATGATGTGTGTGGCTGTGTGCTTAGCGTAGGGAATTGGCACATACTGACTTGAATTTCTCGAATTTGAAGTATAGTGTTTCCGAATTCGTGATTGCATTTGCGTTTCGAGGGACTTTAATCCTCCTGCTGTGAATCATGCTTGGTTTTGAAAGCGATCGCAATTCAGAGATTAGCAGGTCCCGTATGTGTAAGTAGATTGAAGCTTAGAGATGATTCGTTGTTTATCTAGCTTGCATTGTTTTTTTTACTGAACCTGGCTTGCATTGTTAGAGTTCGAATCCGATCGAAGCCCGCATCTCTGTTTGAATCATGAAATAGAAGTTTGGCTGTTCGATTGGATGAATTGTTGTAGCACTTCCGATTTGTTTGAATTCAAAAGCGTCAGAACAAAGTGCTTATCCGCCAATGCCTGCGAACAGCTTCAGTTTAGCTCGAATTGCCTGCGGTTTCCATGCTTTTGAGAGTTGAAACCTGATATCTCTAGCGGTGGTGATGATACGCATTTCGAATCAGAAAATTTAGTTGAATAACTGTGCTCTGCGTTCAATTGTAAGAATTCGCTGTTCCCTTGTATGGATTTGTGATTTAAAGCTCATTATCTTACGTTTTGAGGATCTGTCAGTAAATGGAAGCTTAGAGATGATTTCGTTTCGTTGCATTTCGTTGTGTATCTGGATTGCATTGTTAGAGATCGAATTCGATCGAAACATGCATCTCTGTTTGAATCGTGAAATGGAAGTTTGGCTGTTCGATTGGATGAATTGTTGTAGCACTCCCCATTTGTTTGAATTCAAAAGCGTCAGAGCAGAGTTCTTATGAGCTTATCCACCAATGCCTGCGAGCATCTGCAGTTTAGTTCAAATTGCTCGTGGTTTCCATGCTTTAGAGAGCTGATTGAAACCTGAAATCTCTAGCGGTAGTGATGAAACGCATTTCGAATTAGAAAATTCAGTTGAGTAACTTTTTGAGGTTCTGCCAGAGTGCTAGTGAATTGTCTGCTCCTTCTGCTAATTTTCCCACAGCATTAACTGCTCACACCAGCATTACAAATCTCGGTCCAATTTTGCCACTGATTTGGTTGAAATCCTGAGCAAGCATTTGTGAATGCAGGTACGAGCCGGACATGTGGACGGAGGTGGCCAAGCACCTCTGCGGCTTCGACCTGCTCCGCCTCTCCTCCACCTGCCGCTGGTTCCGCCGCCTCCTCGCCGACGACTCCATCTGGCGCTACGCCTTCTTCCGCGACCTCAACCTCTTCGACACCAACCCGCGCGCTCATCGCCCGCTCTTCCGCTCCTGGCGCTGCCTCTACTTCGCCGCCTTCGGTAAGCAGAGCACCAAATCCATCCCCCCACCAGTAACCCGCTTCGGTTCTCTCACTGACAGCAGGTCCCGCTTACTGACACGTGTGCCCCTCCTCCTCACAGATGGCTCCCACGCCTTCTCGTTCTGCCAGAACGGCGAGCACCGAAGTAAGCGCAGCGAGTTTGCAGGATTTATTTGCCAATTTCGCCATTGCCTTCCACAATTGCGTTGTGATACAATCGTCAGTCTATGTGTATATTGACGTCGGTGAGATGCAGGTTCGTGGCGGATCGGGTCATTCGTGCAGGACTCGCCGGACATGGTGCTGATCGGGAGGCTGCCGCTGCCGAAGTGGCTGCCGTCGGATCCCGAGGACGCACGGCTCACCATCGCGATACTGGGCGCCTGCAAGCTCCTCAACGTCCGCCCCGGGATCTGGATCACCGGTACGTGGCCATATCCCATGGCCATCTTTGAGCCTTTTGCCGTCTGACCGTCTTCAGCTGGTCTGTCTTGAACTGTCTGATTATCCCTCACCATTGACCATTGTTCTCTGCTCCTGTTGAATGCTGCAGACATGCATGTGATGCGATGCCCCTTGTGCAACCGCAACAGCTGCCGAGGTGAGACTGCCAATACATATCTGTTGATCTGTTTTTGACTTCTTGTCACTGAATTTTGGTGGGGTGGAATTGGTGGTTCACAGGGAACAAGCAGATCCTGGAAGCACGTCACTCTGAGCTGTTCCTGGAGAAGGCGTACTGGGACGAGACCTTGGAGTACGAGAACCTCGGCGAGAACTTCCAGGACGAGGAGGTCGCCGCCGCCTTCTGTGCCGTCGTGAACGCGAAGCAGTTCGCTTCTCCATCCACTGCAAGTACGTACGTCCGGCAACCATCTCATCATTCCAAGTGCTGTTCTCTGCCCAGTCACTGTATTGTTGAATCGTGAATGACATGGTTGGCGTTGGTGTTGCCTTGTTCTTCAGCTGTTCTCAACAGGGCCTGGGCCGGGAAGCGCGATGACCCGATGACCAGGCACTGTGCTTCCGCAACCGCCGCCGCCATCCACACCAACCTCCAGAGCAACGGAGGTATGTTTTGTACGCTCATGGAACATGAGCAATGAGCTGCAGCAGCTAGTAACCATTCCTGGTCCCAGCACAGTGCCAGTTCTGAACTCTGACGTGATGTGTGTTGTGCTTCCGGCTGACAGGCCTGCTATCGACGTTCGAGGCGATGCGGGACACGGGCAGGGACGGACAGATCGTGTCCGTCAGGATCTCCCAGGTGCTCTTCTGATTGTACCCTCCACCCTGAATGTATTAAAGCTGCCTTGGCTGCTGTGATTTATGCTAGAGTAGGCCAGGCGCTCTGTTATTGGCTTATTATTGCTGCATTCCTGTCTATACTGTAGAGAGAAAGTTGAGCAGATTTCCGGCTTAATGTAATGCCGTACGATTTTGTGAACTTCGCGTGCACTGCGGTCCTTATTAGTATTGTATAAGTACTGGAATCTGCTTTTTTTGCTTAAAGGTTATACTCCCTCCGTCCCTTTAAAAGAGTCGTTCAAGGATTCAAATGTTGTTCCAGAAAAAACGTCGCTGAGCTGTGTTACAGGTCCTAGATTGCTTGTACTACTAGTAATACTTTTTACCAGCTATAATAGGCTTTTTACCAGCTATAATAGGGGTATGCAGGTACTTTATCACCTTCCTTGGTACAAGTGCTTTGCTCCCAAACGACAATATTTATGGGACAGAGGGAGTATGTTATACGAGCACGATTCTGCACGAATGGGTTTGTCATTGGACCCATATGCGATTTCTGGAGATGCCGTCGTCTCTGTTAATAAAATTGTTTTCTAAAATTGTTTGTTTTCTGTAGTGTAAGTCTGTGGAGACTCACCAGATATGAAGAAATGTATGTAAATGGCCAGTTACTAATCACGTGGTTTACTATATGTACTTCTAAATACATGAGTTGGGCCAAGTAGCAATAGTACCTGCCACACACACACGTGGTCTTTTATATTAATTGGCAGGCTAAGCAGAGCAGTTGTTATCAACTTGTATTGCTCTTTGCAAGCAGCCTAATCCAAGGTACCCAACTCCAACACAAAAGGCTCCTTGCCTTTGGAGTACATACATGGCTTATAACCATGCAAAATGCAATGGATGGCCTACTCCTTGTACTGATAATATTGGAGTAGTACTTCTCTGAAATGAACCGAAACAAAAGATCAAGGTACGACTGAGTAGGAAAATATATTCTACTCCGGGCTCCGGCCACAAACTAGTGGTACGATTGAGTTGCCTTTGCAGCTCATGCATGCTGCAACCTGCTTTTCTCCCACTTTTCCTGTCGGAATGTAGCGTAGTCATCCATGATCCACGCCACGCGTACGTGCGTGTTCCTGCTCAGAAATCTCCAGCCGACCCCAGCAGCCAGCACTACTGATGCAGCAGTGCCGGCATATGCAGCCACACAGTGGCAAAAATATCACACCATTGGCCGACTTGTTTTCTCATCGTGCCTCTGCCTTGGCATGCATGGACAATCGCTAACTGTCCAGGCACATTTGACCTTAAACTCTTGCGATGTAATCACTCCATTGGGCAGTGCCGGCAACCTAATCCTCTCATAGTTTAAGGCTTTATTAAGCCTTGCAACTGGGGTTATATAAGCACCATTCCTGCCATCGCCGGGGGCATTAGCCATCGTCCAGGCGTCCAGTCCTCTCCCTTTCTTTCCCCAAGCCACCAGCTAGCTCAGCCATACTCTCGGCGAGCCTGAAGCAGCCATAGGAGCACAAGCCGAGCACAAAGCTAAAAATGGGCAACATGCTGCCATGCCTGGTCCAACAAGCAGGCACAACAGGTGCTCTGCCGGCCAGCATGAACCCCAAGCGGAGGCTCATCTCACTCAAGCTCCTCATGAAGGCCATCCACAAGATGAAGAAGAGGCCCGCCGGTCCCGGCAAGGCGGCGGCCAAGATAGATAGCAGCAAATCGTCGTCGTCAGCGGCGGCGGAGGACGGGAAAGGAGGAGAAGTGCTTGATGAGGCGAGAAGCAAGGCCGCCAGCCGCACCAACAATCCCAAGGGTGCCGTGCTGAGGTCCAGGCTCCACGGCCGGAGAGGTGACCTGCAGGTCAAGAAAGGGAATAAGGGCGTCGTGCGAGTGAAGGTGGTCCTGACCAAGGAGGAGGCCGCGCGGCTGCTGTCCCTGACCGTCGGCGGCCAGAAGCACACCGCCGCGCAGATCGTGGCCGAGATGAGGAAGATGGAGGCCCGCCGCGCCGCCGCCAATGCCGCATGGCGCCCGGCGCTGGCCAGCATCCCGGAGGAGTCGTCGTAGGGAAGACCGGCCGATCGATGAGCTCGTTTGTTAACATATACGTAGCTCTATGCATGCTTTCCTAGGCAGTCGTGCTCTGCTCCATGCGTTCATGAAAGCTCAGAAGCGGCCTTGATCTCCGGTGCTGATAGCAGGAGACTGGAGAGCAAGAGAAGGAGCTAGAAGAGACTTGGGTTGAGAGGCGAGGCGACGACGGCGTATCGTACGCTCCCCCTCCCATGCACGCGGCCGGCGCCGCCGGCGTAGATCCTCGATCGCCGTGCCGGTGTACAGCTAGCTTCCTTTTTTTAAAAAAGCTTTTGTGTGTGTTCTCTCTGTTACAGTAATCGTCTCGATCAGAGGCGCCTTTGTAGTGTCACACCACAACTAGCAATGAAAGAAATGGAATGCAAAAGTTCAGCTCTTTCTCATGAAATGTTTGCTATGTACGAATGTAGCAAATCCAACTGCATCAAACGTAAGTACTGAATTGGCTGTTTTCATACGTATAGTACTTTCAGGTTTTCTAAGGGGTGATGTATATATACATGTACGTTTATATAATTCATGAATCATGACTCCTTTAGACGATGCTGGAGTACTACTACACATCACCTTTCCATAGATATCTCTGAAGCTGCAAATGAATCAGTGCGTCTCTGCGCGTCATATACTTCGCAAAAACAAGTGGAAGAACGAAGGGATAAATAACGAAAAGAAGGAGCCGTTTCAATTCAGAGTTTGTTGGCCGAGCCTGATTTGAATACTCGATACAGAAACAAAGCCCGATTTGAGTAACAACGACGCAATGCAATGTGTTTTGTCCTGATTGAATCGATCGCAGCTACTAGCTCCGGATCGGGCAACACTGATTGGGTGCATCCGCATGATAGACGGGCGCCCATGTGCAGTTGTTCTCTTCTTCTGCAATACTATATGATTGCTGCTAGCTGATAAACAATATATGAGGGCTAGCTAGTGGATTAGGACTTGGGAAGCATAGACAAACCCTTGCAAATTGCAGTAAATTAACAAAGGGCTTTACATGCGCTAGTGTTGTGGTTGAGTTGCGGTGGACGGTGGTCTCATCTCGGGGCTCTTCTTTATTGCAAGATATTTTTCACGTTGCCTTTTTTCGCGGATTATATCGTTGCATTTTTTGACAAATTTAAAACGTTGGATCCAGCTAGCTGTACTATGAGAATATATCTAGTTTTTTTTTTCACGATAGGCCGGGATATTGTAGCTAGGTTGCTGAAAATGCATGAATAACATGTTTTCTTTTGGCAAAAATCTGTATCAAATAAAGTTAGCATACTGTATTCTAATGGGCATGAACCAAAACACAGCCTAAATGAACGGGATTGAACTCGTTCACCCTAGCTGTTAGTCCAAGTCCAACCTTACTCCTATTTTAAAACAGACAAGGGAAATAGGTTGAAGTGTTGAACGCTTGGATTTGTTAAAGAAGAGGACGACGGCGAGTACATTTTCTCCTTCTAAAACATATAGTAGCATGCATGCATAGATCGATGCTCACAAACATGGATGTATACTATTATCCCGCCTGTCTAATTTTATCTTTGAAAAGTTGACAAATCTTGAGATTGATAAAGTCATTGGGCTCGCTCTTTGCGTACCATTGAAAGAAATACTAGCACTATGGTCATTAAGTTGAGGGCTTAAAATCTAAATGAGTAGGTTTACCTTAAGGAAACTAACTAGCTAGTTGAGGTATACGCTTCGCTAGCTCCGGCGAGAGTTCAATTCGTTTCCGCCGAGTGCTGCCAAGTATTAATTCCTGGAAATTTAACTATATAGCTGGAGGAGTAATAATAGATCATATAATTAGCTGTACCTAAAAAAAAATAAAACTTGGGCTTCATGTTGCAAAATAAGACACACGATGTAGGCATCAACCAGAACACACGCCCTAAATCAACGGGATTCACGTCTCCACCTCACCATACAGGGATAGGGAGGAAAAAAAACAAACCTGTATGTATTTCCTCCGCCTTGTAAAAGAAATTATTAGGAAGACCTAATTAAGATAACATGCATATATATAACGACGATTCACTACCCGCCAAGTGTCGATACACACATTCTACATACTCTCTTTGTTTTTGATGAGTTCTCAACTAAACCTCTACTAGCTAGCAAGCAGCAGGTCGATGATGGCCGGATCAATTTCAATGGAGTTGACCCGGCCAGTAGTTGTGTGGTATATAGTAAACTGTAGTAGTAGAAGCGACAAGCAGGGCGCAGGGCAACTGAACCGAGACGATGGACGGACAGAAACCGATCGAAGACGACGAGGACTGCAGGCACCCGGCCGGGAAAGCCGACGGTGGTTGGGTGGGTCATGCATGTGTGCGTCTCGCGGGGTGGGCAAATAAAGCCTCTGCTGGGGCCGCGGCCCGGGGGTCGCTACGCTACAGCCAAAACCGATTCGGCGAGCGCATGTGCATGTGCCTGCCGGGGTCGCCCTCGCCCGCGCAGCCCCGGCGCGTGATATCGGGGGTTTTCTCCGGGGCCGACCACCAATGGATTTATTATTCCGGTGGTGCGGTGCAGGTGGCGTCGTCGTCGACCGCGCGAGCGGCAGCTAGCAGTGTGGTTGGTTGCCTGCTTGCCTTCGCCTGCCGCGTGTGGGGGCTGATCGGCCGGGGCCGCGCGCAGCTGCCGATTCGTTTGGCTGCTCTGAATCAATCCTACGTGCCGTGGCATGATGGCGTACGTGGGCGTGCTCCTCCCCCGATCGATCGAATCGAATCCCACCCCTCACCCGGCCGGATCGCTCGGAGTCTCGTCGGCACTGTGTATGGGATGAGGGTGGATTCGGCTTCGCCGAAGGCACGTACATGCGCGGTTCGTTTATTCCCGATCGATCGGGTTCCTAATACAATACCGATCGGGAGGTGGGTACCCGGCCCAGACACGTACGTGTCCTTCTGCGAGGTTACTAACGGTCCGTCGCGACGTGGTATGGGGGCTGGGTTTGGAGCTGTTTACCCTCCGGATCTCTCTACCCGATCGGCCGGTTTCGATCGAGTGCATATATCGTGTCGGACGGGAATCATTCGATCAGTCACGATGCTCCGGACGGCCATGCATGGCATTCGGCGCCCAGACCCAACAATGGATGCATCGCACCTTACTTATATATATAGCTTATCACTATTGCCTGACCTCCTCCGCTAGACTGCTCTATAGTAATTATCGTAACTCAAAGTGACTACAAAATAAGTTATTTTATAGCCAGCTACAGTGTTTTATATATATATATATATATATATATATATATATATATATATATATATATATATATATATATATATATATATATATATATATATATTTGATAGATCAGGTAATGTTTAATTTTTTTCTCAAATGTTTATCATAATCTTCTATTACTTTTTCTAGATTAAAAAATACAGCCATCTACAGAGGCATCTAGAGTGTCAAAATTTCGTGGGTCTTAAGGATGACATGCCATTCCTGAGGTTGACCTCAAACACTGTGATGCTGGCGTTCTAGCCTAGAAATTCTTATAGACAGGTCTCCATCCTAAGACCTAACCTTACCGAATTAAAAAAAATCATGAAAACCACGTGTACAATGAATTAACTCTGGCACTGCACAACGTATGGCAATGCCATCATGGACACCTGTAGCAGCTGCAGGTGTGGAGATCTAGCGTGGTAGTGGGTTGGATATCCAACGACGGCGGTGATGAGATCCATTGGAGAAGAGACTTCACGCGATGGAGGTGGTTGGAGGGTCTCGATGTTTTGGTCGACAATGACATGTAGTGGGGCTCTGGTTTGACCGAATTTGGCCAACTTGTAAATTTTAGCTCTAAGCCAAACTACTTTAATGGCCTCTTTGGTAGGGCTTAGGCTTCTCAAAAATGATGAAGCCAGAAGAAGACACATTTTTTTTACGACTTTAGCTTGTGCCCAAAAAATAGCTTTGACTTTTTTTTGTCTTGGTTTTGCCTTTAGAAGTTGTTCTCGTATGCGCTCATTTGGTATGGCTTTTTTATTGAACGGTTTCGTTCGCAAAAAAAAGAAGGTATAGGTTTGATCAAATTTATAAAGAACATAGTATCATCGGTTCAAAAAAAAAGAACATATAGTATCAAAGTGAAACTAATGTGTGTGTGTGAGAGAGAGAGAGCGCATAAAATACATGGCCCTCTCTTTTAATTTTTCTTGACTTGGCCTTACCAAGCCGCGGGCCCTAAATGGCTCCCAGTGACAAATTAATTATGGGCTGAAGCTAACCTGATAATTCGAACGGGCCGGCTCAGTTTTTGCAGGGCAAGAGGTGCTTGTGCTTTCACCCTGTACTGCACCAGGCCAACCTATGAACTCATATACGGCACGTCTCTCGGTTCTCACTCACGCGTTCTGCCATCCCTAACTGCCCTGCCCAGTGACAACCACCGGGCAAAACCTCACACCGACGACATGGCGAAACAACTCGGCACATGCATGCCACTTGTCACGTACACACCGTACGTATAGTATACATATATATCTCCCATCACCCACGCGACAAGCAGCTAGGTAGCTCGTTAGCCGGGCCGGTCGGCGTCGAAGCTACACGACGTTACGACGTACTACGCTCCCCGGCCGGCTGGCCCCGGCGTGCACGTCGTCCGTCTCCCGATCCTCCAACAATTAATCCGAGACGATGATGAGCGACGCCAGACCATCGTCGGCAGCCGCCCTCGCGGTGCTGCTCGTGGCGGCGGCGCTGGCGGCGGCGGCCTTTTCCGCCCCGCCGTGTGCGTCCGCGGCGACGCTGCAGTGCGCGCAGGTGGCGCAGCTGATGACGCCGTGCATGCCCTACATGACGGGCGCGCCCGGGATGACACCCTACGGCATCTGCTGCAACAGCCTGGGCGTGCTCAACCAGCTCGCCGCCACCCGCGCCGACCGCGTCGCCGCCTGCAGCTGCGTCAAGGCCGCCGCCGCCGGGTTCCCGGCCGTCGACTTCGCGCGCGCCGCTGGGCTTCCCGCCGCCTGCGGCCTCTCCATCAGCTTCACCATCTCCCCCAACATGGACTGCAACCAGTACGTACGCTAGGCCATATATATATATATATCGCCTTTGTTTCCTTGTCGATCGGCTTCATTTCGCTATGCATTTGACGTCGTCGTTGCGTGTTCTCCTGGCAGAGTTACAGAGGAACCATCACACTAACCGGGCACATCACATAGAATACAAGCTGAAGAACCAAGCTGTTCAAGTTGATCGAGTTGCTTCATCTTCCAATCCAAAAAAATAAAATGAAGAAACGCTACGCCCATCTAGTATCTTGCATCTCTTGCTGTTTTATTCCTTCAGGTCTTTTTTCTTTAACCAAACCTATTCATTCAGTTTGATGATGATGTGATCTGCTATCTGGATTTTGTAAACGAGTTTTCGTTCCTGTGGTTCTGAACTGTGTATGATCGTGTGTGCTTTTTAATTCGCCGCATAGTAAGTAAAGTTCAAACATCTATTTTACCGAAAACTCCAAGTCCATGAGAACGAGGTTCCAAGCTCCTACCAAGTTTAATTTCACACCAACCAAATGCACGAACGACATACAACAAACAAGACAGACATGGATATGTAAACTGATCATACATCAGTTGGTTAGGTTCTTTGTGGTGGAACCTGCCCACCCGGGTTAAAGTCCTCGACTTGGCATGACCCGGTTCAAGTCCTCGACTTGGCATGAGTGTTCGCATTTTCCTGGATTTATTTTAAGATTTAATGACGTCATACTTTCAGTGGTAGGAGATGCCCCCCTCGACAACATGGTGTTTGTGATGACTTCGTGATTCTCATATTTAACAACGTTGCGCTACCCCCCCCCCCCGGTGTGCTCCTCGCGAGCGACATCATTGTTCAATTGTTGCATCTATTTAATGGTTGTTGGTGGTGTTTTGGAGAAAATAGGTGTTGCATGGCCTTTGTCTTGGTAGCACAACCAAAATAAAAATGTGGCCCAATAGCACTCGCTAAGGCCCATTATAGTAACTCAAAATGCCCCCCTGCTCCACCACTCTGAGAGACAACCAGATTTTGTCTATGGCACAACTATCAGTCCTCTTGCTCCGCACCTTGACTTGGTTTTGATTCATGACTTTGTTTAGCAGCATCTTCATCACCTTCTATGTTCCCTCTTTGTTGCCTTTGAGCCTGGTATGGATCATGCATAATCCTCTCATCCTTGGCCTCAGCTCTGAGTCTTCTCATCTGCCCCTCACCACTCGTGATACATCAACACAAACTTATGCTTGACCTTCTCCCTTACCATCGACTATCAAGTCTTCCCCAACACATTCCGCACCACACCTTTGGTTAACCATAGCCCATAAGCAAGATCAACTCAACTGAGAGGACTCACCTCACTTGACAATCACTCATTGCCAGAATGCAACCCATCTTGTCATCTCATATAGTTGGTTTGCATCGTCTTTTATTAAAGGCAGTGATTCTTTTTCCTTATAAAAGGCGGTATACACATAGTTTATTTAGAAGTTGGTGCAGCTGATGTTAATTATATATGGGCCCAATTGAGTTATCTTTGAGAAAATAGGGCCCACACCTACAAACCAACTTTTCACCTAACACGACCGGACCTACCGTTAGATTGCATCCAATGGCTTAGAATGATTCCAGTGCCCTATATATATTCTTCTATGTGGTTCTCGTTATTAACCCTAAACCTCAAACATCACCCACTTGGTATTTCGCCGCAGCCACAAAACACACCCTCATCTTGCCATCATTCAACTATATGTGCCCTTCCATGCTATTGCACAACCAAAATGATTTCTGTGACCTCCGACAGGGCTTGAAATTCTTCACAAATTATGTCAGTTCTTATCTTTTAATCATTGTTTCTACTTAATTGGGGTTTTTTTGTATTACAGACTTGGATCTCAATATGCAGTTTTTTTGGATTGCAGACTTGGATCTCAATATGCAAACTCTATTTGGTGACCAGTCACGTGCTTGCAACGCACGATCGAGCAACGCCACCAAAATTAGAGAGGGAGGGAGGGGTGGATGGACTGGCTCACAATTGTGGTGGGGGTTAGGGTTCTGGGTTAGGGATTTGGGGTTCTCAGGGGACCTCCATTGCCAGTGGCCTTAGAAGGTGATGGGTCCTCAGGCGGCAGATGGACCGGTGATGGTATGAGGGGCGGCGAGCAAGGCTGTGGGGCGCTAATGAACGAGCGGTGGAAGAAACCAGTAGGGAAGAGCTTGAGGCTGGGGCGACCAACTGTTCTTCCTCCTTCGATAGAGATTAGTGGAGGGTGGGCGGTGGGTGAGGGGGGCAGCATTGTTGGGTGCGCCACTGGCCAGGGCGGTGGGCAAGGAAGGTTGTTGTGGGGGGGGGGGCCAAAGACGGCACGGTAAGGAAGAGCACTAGGTCACGTGCTTAGTAAAGCACAACGGGTCCTGTATTAACCTCCTCCATCTTAACATCCTACAAATGCTAATTCTATGTTACAGTCGTTTTCACGTGATTAATAGCAAGGAGATGTAGCGGCTTCATCAACTCAATCGTAAAATCATGGTATAAATTTCTCTAATATCTCAGTGTTTCTTGCTAGAACACTGAAAATTTTCAGACTGCCCATTTGATTTTTTTTTGTCTATGCAAATTTATTTTGATTTAGAATCATTTGTCGCTAATCGTTTTACAAATCTGAATTTATACTACATTACTGAGCGGGAGGTACGAGAATGAGACGATATGGCCTCTTTGGTATTATACTGCTGTTCAGGACGACTGCTCATCATTTGTTTACATTCTAACTTACTGAGGAAAAACACAAATCCATGAGCAACATGGTTCCAAGCTCCTACAAAATTTAATTTCACACCAACCAAATGCATGAACTAGCAATGCAGTGCGAGGAATTGGAGAAGAACAGGAAGGAAGGAAGGAGACAAACAGAATTTGGGGATCAGAGGAGGAAAGATTGTATTAGGCCTAGACTTCTCCTGTTCTAGTGTTCTTTCATGTTGTCCACTCTTCTCTCATCTCTCTTAAAGTACTACGGCTATCTGCCACTCGGGCCCCGCGTACTGGCCACTTGTGCAAGTCTGACGAGTGGACCCCTGCTGCTTCTTCAGTTGCCGTTTGGGCTACAGGATCCTGAATGACACTTGGTCCTTCATGATTCAAGGAGGCTTGAGGGTTCAGAGTGCTAACGCACTTGCTGCCTTGCTGGCAGTGGCAGCCTGCGTGTGCCGGATAGCCCAGAAGTCCCTGAAGATGACGATGCCGACGCTGATGTTGTCCCGGCTGCCGGCGTGCACCGCCTTCTTGGCGAGCTCTTTTGCGAGCAGCATCGGCATGTCGTCCGTGTCGGTGATGTGCGTCTCCCACGGCATGATGATCCGCGAGGTCCTCCCCAATCTCTGCCGGACGTGCGCGCACGCCGCAGCCGGCGCCACCTTGTCCCAGAGCGCGGCGCTCCCCAGGATCAGAAACTCGTCGCGCGCCTCCCGTTCCACCACCACCACGTCGACGACGACGCCTGCGGCTGCCGATGCCGGCGCCGGCGCTGAGCTCACCGACGCATCGGTGGCCTGCTTGGACTTGAATCACAAAATCTATTTCAAAATTCAACAGGAAAATAGAACAAAAGCAAGCTTGCGAGTACAACTAGTCCAGGAATTAACCTTTTAATGGAGCAAATGCAAGAAGAAGAGTTAAGTTTCACTTACCATGTGTAGGGACTGGGAATCGGAACTGAGCTCCACGAGCTCGCCGTCCCGGGATAGCACGGCCTTGGAGGCGCCGTGGTTGCCGATGACGAGATACTTCTCGTGTACAAGCGCGACGATGGCCGTGGCGGCGGGCGCGTCCACGCCGTGCTCACCCTGGCTGCAGGCTTCGTGGAAGACTCGGAACGCCTCCCTCAGCGTCGTCGCCCACCACCCGTTGTACGACATCCCGTCAAGGAACAACCGCGGGCTGTCGCTGCACATCAGCTTCAAGTAGACCTGCGTAGCGAGAGCGTCGCGCAGCAGCGCGACTAGGCGCTCGGACTCCTCCTCGCCGCTGGCAGCGGCAGCGGCCGCGCCGAGGCCACGGCCGTCAAGCACGGCGAAGAAGTCTAAGCCCACGGGAGGCGTAAGCAGCGTGAACGACGGCGCAGCCTCCACAGCGTCTGTCAGCACAGGCGGCATCCCTTTCATCGCTACCATACCATAGGATAGGTATAGACGCGGGGGCGTGCCCCATGCCAGCGCCTCCTGCATCATCGCCGCCATCATCTCCTCCTCCGTGATCGGGACGGCGTTGTCGCTCGAGCCCGACATGGGCGATAGATCTAGCTAGTGAATGAACACTACTCGCTACCACTACCAGTTTGCTTGGCAAATGGCAATTTTTTTTTTTAGGAAAACAGATGGCAATTGTGTGTGCGCTAATCGAAAAGATGGAACAAAAGAGACCTAGCTAGCTTGGACCAATGATGCAAATGTTACTCCAATCCTATATATAAGGTTGTCCTGTGCCTTTCGCGGTGACGAATTTACATGCTTGACGATCCAGAGGTCTAAGAGTATTTTGAGATTTGTACAATTTCGCGCATATATAGAAACTGTGTCAGTAGAGAGTTATCTAAAATTAAGATTGTACAAGGATCATCCTGTAATTCGGCCTAAACCACTGTTTCGGGGTAGGTAGGGTAAGGTATAATTTCAGTAGAGTCCTCTTCAAAAGAAAATTCAAATTAGAGGAATTTGCATTGGAAGATCGCCAACGGTCACCATCCTCATTTCAAACGCAAAGAAATGGCAGCCGCTCGATTTGGAAGTTTGCTCCTCAGGACATTTGTTGGACAGGCAAATCACAACTGGAGCATGGTCACCACACCCGCGTAAGAAGATCCCAGGTTAATTGATATGCTGATCAACTCTCTTCCACTCATTAATTGTTTTTTGAAAGAACAGCCACTCATTAATTGTTGGGAGCGCAAACGAAATCTCAAAGATCCAATTCAGATTTCAAAAATAAACTCTTATAAGGTCTATTTATTTGAAACCTGAACTCAATCTCAGGGATTTCATACGGATCAAAAACAGGCTCTAACAATTAATGAATGGAAGAAAATTAATAAGCAAATCAACTAAGCTGGGATTGTCCTAGGGGGATGTGATGTCACACCTATGATGTCATCATGTACAAAGGATCATCCTACAGAGATTTCTATATGCTTGTATTTTGAAATTTCCTGCAGTGCTCATTCAGTAACGTAAAACAAATTCAGATATGTAAATTGACTACAGACACATGAATCCAAGTCCAAATAAAATCTGAATTTGCATATCACGATATCAAATGAGCACCGTGAAATTTTTTAGATGTGTAGCAAGAAACGAGACAAGAATTCTTTGGGCATGGCTAGTACAACTAGAAATATCTAAGAAAACATGTTCCAATAATTTCAAAGAGATCTCTCAAAAGAAAAGTTCAAATAAGATAAATAACTTGCATCGAAAGATCATCAATGGTCGGCATTCTCGTTTTCAAACGCAAAGAAATGGCGGCCGCTCGATTTGGAAGGTTGCTCCTGATGATGAAAAGGCAAATCACAAGTGGAGCATGGTCACCACATCCGCGTAAGAAGATCCCAGGTTAATTGATTTGCTGATCAATTTTTCTCCCACTCATTAATTGTTGAGCTTGTTTGGAGTGCAAACGAAATCTCAAAGATCCAATTCAGATTTCCAAAATAAACTCTCATTGATTAAGGTCTATTTATTTGAAACCTGAATTGAATCTCAGGGATTTCAACTAGATCAAAAATAGGCTCTACAGTAACAATGAACGAATGGAAGAAAATTAATAAGAAAATCAACTAAGCTAGGATCATCCTACGGGGATGTGATGTCACACCTCTGATGTCATCTTCTACGGGGATCACCCTACATAGATTTGTCCAGTGGATTTTTGCCATGTTTTATATATGCATGTGTTTTGAAATTTCCTGCAGTGCCCATTCAATAACGGAGAACAAATTAAGATATGTGAATTGACTGCAGACACATGATACCGAGTCCAAATAAAATCTAAATTTGCAGACCACATATCAAAGGGGCAGTGTGAAATTTTTTGAGATGTGTTAGTTAGCAAGAAATGTGACAATAATTCTTTGGACGTCAAAAGTACAACTAAAAATGTCAATAGCAAAAAAAAAACAATGCTAATTTATTCGTGCATATCACCAAATGTTTATCCTAGATGTATCAACTATCCTAATAACAAAAAAAATTGCAAGACAGAAACTTATACCATGAATTTTGTGGTTGAGTTAACGAAGCCACTACATTTCCTTGCTATTAATAACCTAAAAATAATTCATAAAATAGAATTAGCACACATCAGCTATTGAAGATGTCAAAGTCCTTAGCCCACAAAAACCACAAAAGTACAAACAATGATGAGAACACAAGACATAATCGAAGATGAACCAGCATAGTATGTGAAGAACTTGCCTTATGGAAGGGTATAGAAATAGTCTTGGTTGTGTGATAGCGTGGAGGGACACCTGAGGGTGTGTCCAATGGCGGCGGCGAAATATCGAGAGGACGATGTTTGAGATTTAGGGTTAATAGTAAGAACTACGTAGGAGAATATAAAGGGCAGCGGAATCATTCGCTGACGTTGGATTTGATCCAACGATGAGAGAACACCGTGTTAGTTGCGACCCTATAGGTGGGCCTTATTCTTGAAGAAAATTCACTTGGTCGCGCATATAATTGGCGTCAATTGACTTTGTACTTACTAATTTCCAAATAATTAACCTATGTGTGTGTCATTAAAAAGAAAAATCTCTACGTTCAACATATAACCACACAAATCTACTATAAATCTAATAGTTAGATATGTGGTGGACAAAAATCCTTTGAAAGATTAAATTTGTCATATGGTGTTTTCCAAAGCACTAATCCCATTTGGTTCTAGAACTAGGCTTGGTTTTTGAGGCTGCATTGGATTAATTCAATTTAGTCACTTAGATACAAAATTCAACTTGAATTTCTTTGAAGGACTCATTTTCATGGTAGTAGGAACAATTGACTCGCCCCTCATCATTTCAGAGACTCAAGCTTGCCATGACACTACACAAGACTTGGGTGTTCATTGGCAATGTGTAGTTGAAAGGGTTGAATGGTCCTAAGAGGTGAGGTTCAAATGGGGCTCTAAAAAATTAAAGCATGAACTTCTTATGTAGCAAGATTCTACTTCACAGCGCCATAACAATATTGTCCTTTGGAGCAAAAATAGAACATATGAACTAAGAGCACACCATGAAAGGACCTAGAGGTCACTCAAATGTTACTTGCACACCACACCAAACAAAGAACTAAGCAAGGTCAATACTTGATGCAACAAAAGAGAGGACAAGATAAAACCAAATCCCCCTTAGAATTAGTTGCAAAAATGAATCCACAGTCCACTTTGGAGATCGAACAAGGTATAGAGTAATTGTTCGTAGCGTAAGCGTGGTGCTTAGGCTAGAAATACTCGTAGCTATCCCCTGTCTGGCTGGACCGGTGTGTAGTTGCATGGGACGTGGCAATCCCGTTGTTACCTTAGGAGCCTCCTCCCATCAGAAGGTTTGGTAGGACCTAAGCCCTGGTTAAGCATCCTCTATGGTGTCTCTTTTTCCAATGGTGTGTCCCCTTAGACCAGTAGTTTCAAAGCTTACCATAGGTTAGAATCAGACTATTGTAGTAGTCTTCTCGAATCGCTTATATCTTCACCACCTTGTAGTGTGACCCAGAGGTAATAGTAAGGACTTGGTTAGACATCGCATGCTTTCTCCTTGTGGATAAAACAAATACGATAATCTGGACTTATCTCTCGGGTGAAGTGCTCACCGATATGTAGTTGGTTTGCGTTGTCTTTTATTAAAGCCAGTGATTCTTTTCCTTATAAAAAGTGGCACACAGACAATTTATTTGGAAGTTGGTGAGTGTGAGTATCCTTTCAGTTGATGCTAACAATATATGGTCCCAATTGAGATATCTTCGAGAAAATAGGGCCCAGGCCAACAAACCTACCTTTCACCTAACACAACATCCTCCTACCGTTGGATCGAATCTAGTGGCTAGGAATATTTTTGTTGCCCTATATATTCTCCTGTATGGTTCTCGCTATTAACCCTAAGCCTCAAAGATTGCTCGTTCGATATTTCTCCGCCATCGCAAAACACACCCTCATCTTGCCCTCATTCAACTATACACGGCCTTCCATGCTATTGCACAACCAAATGATTTCTGCGACCTCCGATAGGGCTTGAAATTCATCACAAATTATGTAAGTTCACTTATTTATTGTGTTTTCATCTCTATTTCTACTTAAGTGTTTTTTTGTGGATTACGGACTTGGACATCTTTAATAGCCTCCGGTGCTAACTAATTCTTTGTTACGGTTATTTGCAGGTGATTAATGGTAAGAAAATATAGCGCTTCAACTCAATCACAAAATCATGGTATAAATTTCTTCCTTATATTTTTTGTTATTATTTCTCGAGGATAATTGATCTATCGAAGCGAAGTATTTGGTGATAACGCACGAGGGTAACATGTTTTTCTATGGGTCATATGTTTAGTTGTACTAGCGACCTCCAAAGATTAATTATCGCCATGTTTCTTGCTATGGATTTTTTTCTATTACACGACCGATCACATGACCCATGCACCCGCGCCTGGTGACTTCAGAGAGGAAGAAGAAAGTGGCTAGGGTTCCTGTGAGGAGTTCACCAGCAGTAGGATTCCAACGGGGTTAGGGTTTTATTCCCCTATGTCCTTAGAAGGGGGTTTAGGGGGCGGCTGTGACACAACGATGGAGGCAGGTGAGACGGCTATGAGGCTGGGCGACACGGGACGACGGTTGGCAATGCTGGCAATGGAGATGTCATAGCGAAGCTTGTCAGCACTCTGCCTTGGGTTTAGGGTGGGCGGGGTCAAGGGATGGGGACAGGAGGTGGTTGGCACGACAAGGCGGGGTAGGGGTGAGGGCAAGGATGATGCCAGCAAGCTTCCTTGTCTTTAGGGGAGGACAGGGTCGATAGGCGGCACGGTGAGGCGTCGAGAGCCACCAGCTACTGGTGGTGGAGGAGGAGAGGCGCACAGAGGGAGAACAAGATGGGGAAGAGGGGGTGAGCGCGAGGAAGACGATGGGGCGTGCATTAACGTGTCCTTCTTGCTAACACATTGGAAATTTTCATACTACCATTTGAGTTGTGCTCTATACAAAATCAGATTTCATTTTGATTTATAATCATGCGTCACCAGTCTAGTACATTTACATATATATTACTGATGAGCTGTAAGAACATAGAAATGTCCTTTATTAGAAGAACACCCTGCACGTTGTTGCGGGAAGTACAGATTTGTAATGAAATTTAACTATTCATACAATTCATAGAAAGAGATTAACTATTATAGACTAATATGTTAGTGGATAGCATGCCATACTGACGTGGACAACTAAATGTATGTTAGTGGATAGTGTGTCTTGCTAACATGGATATCATAATTATTTGTGCTAGTGAACTTTAACTGCGAGCGATAGTAGATTGCTAAGGTGGACACCTTGCATGTCAAGAAGAATCGCTAATAGGATTTTGCTTCATAAGAGTATCAGAATTACTGTTTTTTGAAATGAGTCACGGGGAAAACATTATTGCTCACCGGTCACCACGACGTGGCAGGGTGCTTTGTCAGTTCGTTGTTCTATTGTTGTTGCCTCAAAAAGGCTCAGGACATCCTTAGCATTCGAACGCAGTAACGTACCCGCCGTCAGTCTTCTAGTCTCATCATGCGCTCCCCTAGATCCTTCATCCACGCATGTCGAGTCCGAGCGACGTCCCGGACGCGGCGGCCGCCTGGGAGCAGCTGGCGTGGGGCACATCCCCGGGGCCTTAGCTGTCTACGACATGGCGGCGTTCGAGGGCACACGTTCGGCGCTGACTCACGCCGTGGAGGCCACGCACGTCGTCGTTCACGTGCTGTCACCGCCCATAGGCCTGGGCTACTTCACGGTGTTTGACGGCAGCCGCCGCCGCCGAGCCCGATCGAGGAGGAGGCGCGGTCGTCGAGAACGTGCCCGCCGTCGTGGTGGTCATCGCACTGGTGTTTGGAGAAAAAGCAGGTTCGTCGTCGCGAAATACGGCCCCTGCATGGCCGCGATATATCCCGCGACCACGCGTGCGATCGAGCTGGATCCCTATTCCCTGGAGCTCATCTCCGAAGCACATGCTCGTCACTAAGCTCCACAAGCTCGGTCGCCCCCGCGGGATCTCACGGCCATGCAGGCGTCGTCGTTCGCGATGACGAATTAGTTCTCGAGCACCAGCGCGGCGATGGCCGTCGCAGCGGCGGACGGACGGGCGCGTCCTCGCCATCAGTTTGCCATGGCTGCAGGCCGCCACCTCGTCTTGGAGTGCCCGGAATAGCTCCCGCACAGCACCGTCGTCCTCGTCCACCAGCCTACCACGTCGTCGCGTGACGTCCCGGCCGTCACCGAGCTGCGGACTATCGCCAGACAGCTCTATTGTTGGAACCGAACGGCGTTTCGGAGCGTGAACCTGACGACGCTAGACGGCGTTGACCACGGCGAGAGCTAGAAGATGAACTCAAGATAGAACTGTTTAGGCGCTGCCTAACGTAGCAGCTTTTCGGTCTATTATTTATGCTTTTATATACACATTATGCAGATACAATCTTGGCTTACTTGCCAAGGACTCCCCACGCCAGATCACGGTCGTGCGCAACTCCGTTGCACTGCGGAGCGCGCCGCTGGCGCTGGACTCTGACTGACTCAGCCCGGATCACGATCCAGCACGCCACCGATCGTGTCCTAGCCCACTACGACTAATGCATAACCTAAACAATAACTTGAATCAAAGATTACATCCGTTTGCTATCTAGTTTAGCTAACATCTATGTCGACCTGCCCCACGACTGCCGTAGCAGCGCAAGTAGGCGTTTGATCGGGCTCTGCGCCGGTGGCCACGCACGCCGAGGTGGCGGCCGTCCAACATTGAGGGTGGAGTAGTCGAGCCCCATGGGCGGCGAGAGCACCGTGAACGACGTCGCGGCCGCCACAGTATCGGTCAGCGCTGGTCAGATGCCCTTGATCGCCACCATGCCGTACGATAGGTATAGCTCCGGGGACATGCCCGCCTCCGGCCTTCCGGCGCCGCAGCCTCCTCTGGAGTGTTGCTCGTGCTCGACATGCATGGATGATGCATGGATCTGGCGAATTAATGGACGCTCGCTGCCACTACCAGCTTGGCAATTGTGCGCTGAAGAGATCAAACATGCATGTTTTAGTACCTACGGCTCAAATTAATAAAACTCGCCGTTCGATGAAGGAGTGTTGCACGACGTGATTGGGTGGGTGGGAGGTCGGTATATACGGTGATGCAAGATGCGTTCATGACGAGGACGACGCGTCCATGACGAGGTGGTCACCAGCTAGCGTGAACCCAGCGAGGACGACGTGACGGCCCTCGTCGCGTTGGTTCTCGAGAAGTACGTCGTCGTCATCGTGCACAAACGGCGGCGGCTCCAAGGCCGCGTCATCCCGCGACGGCGAGCTCGTCGATCGTGATCCTGGAGCGAGCAAATGGTGAAGCAGCTTAGCTTTCACCGACCCAGCTGCAGTGAGCGACCTCGATCCACGCATACGTGCTCGCGCTTGCGGGATAACACCGGCCGGCTTGGAGGCGCCGTACGTGCAGTGCCTAGTTGCCGACGAGCGACAAGGTACTTCTCGTGCACCAGCGCGACGATGGCCGTCGTGTCCTGGCCGTGTTCAACCTGGCTGACCGCCACCTCATCATGGACGTCGACGACGTACTTCCGCGCATGACGGCTTATTCACTTGTCTTATAATCAGCGAATAATATTTTCAGTCATGATTTTTTTAGACCAGTGAACAGGCTGGCCGTCATCCACCACCCACCCTACCACGTCGTGTGGCATCCCGTCGCCGAACCCCAAGGTTGCTTGTCTTGTCTTGTCGCCGGACGGCTCTTCGATGGGCAATTGTTCTGCTCCATGTCAATGGGCGAGGCGTGTTCAGATTCCCGAAGCTGCAGGCTGCAGCAGCATGCACAGAAGGAAAGCTTGGATGGATCGGTCATCTAGCGGGCCGCACGACAGCCAGTCGACTGGCCCATCTAAGCCCACGACACCACACGTACGCGGGCCAAGTACGCAACTGGTCGCCATGGGCGTTTTTTCTCAAAAAGAAAAAAAACTGGTCGCCATGGCCCATGGGCCAGCCTAGCCTGTCCTTCCCCTCCGCCGCCGCCTTGCTCGTCGCGTGACGTCAGCTCGTGCGTCGGCCTACCTCTCCTCGCTGTTTCGGAGCCCCGGGGCCGGGGGGAAGGCCAACCCGACCGTCCCACCGCGTCGTCTCCCTCCTCGTCTCCTCTCCTCTCCTCTCGCGTCCGCAGCTTCCCTTGCAGGCTAGGGTTTGCAGATGACGACGGCGGCGCGCCCCACCTGGGCGCCGGCCAAGGGCGGCAACGAGCAGGGGGGCACCCGCATCTTCGGCCCCTCCCAGAAGTACTCCTCCCGCGACCTCGCCGCGCACACCTCCCTCAAGCCCAGGTATTCTCCCTACCTTCCATCTGCCTCTCTCAACTTTCCTCGATTTTTGGGGCCAGGATTTTCGATTTGGGGGCCGATTCCCCGATTAGAGCACCTGCCGTCGGTTTGATGCTAGCACGAGATAATCGCCATGGTGTGTCCGCCTCATACGCCGGTGCCCAACCCTAGCCTTTAGATTTTCGCGCTTGCCACGCCAATTGCCCAGTACAGGATGCTTAATCTTGCTTGATAGCCTTTTGTTTTCTGTACCAGGTGTTATCTATTACTCCTTATAAAAAATCGAATTACATTTGGTGCCCGCGTTAAGGCTTCAGAATCAGTTTTTTTTAGTGCTGCAAAGTATATTGAAATATCTATAAGAGGTCGTGGTTTTAATTTCTTCCTGCATCATTTTCTTTTCGTACATCTGTTCGGAGTTGTTTTACTGCTACATTACAGCTACCACTACTTGAATAGATTAAGATGCCATTCAGTACAAAGTAATCTCTACCTGCCGCTATCTGCTGATGTTGAGGCCGTTTGACTATTCATTTCACTGGGAGTGGCATGGTTTTCAGTTCATAAGGGACAAAAAAAAAGTTAAACATGCCATGCTGATATATTAGTTATAATCTTTGTAAGTACACAAGAAACAGTTATTTGCAGAGTCTACCCTGTCTGCTGTTGTTCAGTTGCCATGATCATCTACATATTGCAACCGACATCCAGCAGGACATCTTGCTTCTACAGCATCCACTTTTCACCAGTTTACTGTTAAGATTGTAGTCCGAAAAATGAAGTGATTGAAGAATTTTTGAGAAATAGAACCTGACAGAAATTTCCTTAAACCTAATCCATGTAAACATGTTATATTGTCGGACCCATTTGCCTAATTAGCCATTGACAAACACAAAGCAAATCATTTTAGGGATCCTGACTTGATAACAGGATTCATAGTTAGCTGGCAAGATGCAGGATATGCAGTTCCTAGTTGGTATTTAGGAAAGGTGGATATAGTGTGGTGCATCAGGTATTTCTAAGACTTATCTATTTTTTGCATTCATGAGGTGCACAAATTTAATTCATACTCTCTTTATGCTTGATTTGGTCGAGGGACCTGAAGAAGCGTTCATTATTTTCTTCAACAACCTCTTTTAATATTCGGTTACATGTAGATAGCTGTTCATTTTTAAAGATTCTGGTAAGGCATGCATGTTTTACTACACTGAATTGGTATGGTGTCTCATAGGAGAACTATACAGTGCTTAATCCCGCTTGTTTAGCTTGTCATGCATAGTGTTTTGCGTCGTAAAAATAGTCTCCAACGGAAGATCCATACTAGACATCCATTTTGGATACGAGGCCAGTAGGAACGCAAATATGCGTTTTCTAGAGAGAAGATGCAAATCTCTGCCACACGAGGAATGGAGAAGGTGGATGAAGGAGAGAGCACCGGGTGTTGCCATCGGGCGTGAGCTCGGGAGAGACGCGGCCGCCGCCACGCGCGACCTTGGGGAGCCATCGCCGTCGGGATCTGGGGGCCGCCGTCGCCGGGATCCAGGGGGCCGCTCCCGCATGCGAGCTTGGGGAGCCACCGTCGCCGGGGTCCAAGGGGTGCACGGAGGAGGAGGAGGAGGAGGAGGAGGAGGAGGAGGAGGAGAGGCCGAAGAGAGAAGAGCTTGCCGAAGGAGGCGAGCCGCTGCAGAGGACTGGAGGAGGCGCGAGGCGGGCGGACGAGGTGGAAGAGAAGGGCTCTCTTTTTTATTTTGCGTTGTGTTGTTGGAGAAGTGATTTTATGCATGCCTAACTTCTCTCGTGTGCGTGGCCCAAACCGTGAAATGGATCTCTGATTTGGGTCCGTATTGTTGGAGATAGCCTAAGAAGCGCAAACTTGGAGCATCAGGCCAAGTCAAAGTGCTGATAGAGAGTGGCAATTTTGGAAAGGGAGTCAAAATGCTGATAGAGTGGCAATTTTGGAAAGCAAGTCAAAGTGCTGATCGAGAATAGAAATCTTGGTAAACCAATCAGTGACTTTGACTTCAAGTGAACAAAATTCCACTCAAGAAAACTTCTTGGGTTAGCCTATTCGCTTGAGCTTATCAGCCGAATTTATCAATCATTTAGCAGTGTTTTTTTTCTCATACAATAAATCAGTCATCAATACTTTCTGTCATGGCTTATTAGCCAAATAAACAAAGAGATCAAACCGCTCCAGTCTTTTCAGAATCTCAAATTCCATTATGTTGTAGTTGTAGCATACAATTCATCTTACTATTCCAATTCCAATCACCACACAACTAAACAAGCAACACACTATAGCTGCTGAATGCTTCTATATTAATGGACAATGAGGATGACCGAGATCGTTACTAGCCCCATCACTCGTTGCCCCCTTTTCTTTTGTAAACCTCCATTTCACTCCTTCCACATAATAAACACACACAAAGGGCACTCGCTACTTCGGGTGCCGTATCAGAGGAGCTTGTAGCCGGTGACCCAGACGTCGGCCGGCGGCGCGGCCTGGACGTACACGAACGAGGCGCTCTTGCCGGCGGGCAGCGACGGCAGCCCGCTCGGGAGCACGTAGCCGTACCGCGCCTTGTTGACGCCCCACACCTGGCCGTAGAGCTTGGAGATGCCGATGTGGAGCTCGTGGACGGTCTTGATGAGCGACCTGTTGGTCACCGTCACCGCGTACCGGTGGTACGTCTTGCCCCGCTCCGTCCACGACGCCGTCGCGTTCTGCTCGATCTCAATGGGCGACGCGTGCTCAGGAGCTGCTGCAGCATGCACAGAACGAAGCTCGGATCAGTCATCGCGTCAAGAGAATCTTGAGAACAGCGATGTATAATCAGATGACATGTATGTTCATGCAGTTACTGCATCAAGAAGTAGAAAATTTTGAGTGATTACCCGGAGTAGGAGATGGCAGTGAGGTCCGATTAATGGCCGTGGAGGAAGAAGCTTCTGCAGGCAAATCGGCGGCGACAGAGTGGTGACCAAACCTGCCGCCGCCGTGACCGGCGGCCAACCGAGCGAGCACGCCCATGAGCGGGGCGTTGTTGTAGGTGGTGGCCTCCGTCTGCTCGTAGTTATCCCTCTCGTCGGCGAAGTTGTCGTACTCGTCGGGCCCGCCGACGGTGGCGCCGTCGAGCAGGTTGGGGTTGGCGCTCCGGCGGTGGTACCAGCTGCTGTACCCGGCCTGGCAGCTGACGAACGAAGGGTTGGCCTTGACGGAGACGATGGAGGCGCCGCGGTGGTGCGCCTGCCGCGGGTACGTTGCGCCTAAACCCTAAACCCTAAACCCTAAACCCTAAACCCTAAACCATGTAGCTCGTCGCCCTCGGGTTGCTGCCCAGGATGTAGTCCACCTGGGACCTAGCGAAGGCCAGGAGCTCCGACGGCTGCGCGGACGACCCGCCGGACGGGCACTGCGCGGCCTGCCCCGCTGCGGCGAGGTGGTCGGCGTAGGCGGCGAGGAGGAAGGCGGCGCTGGTCACGAACTGCACGTTGTTCCAGCTCTGGTGGTAGACCATCCCGCCGGGCGTCCGGCGCACGCTGTTGGCGCCGCCCCTGCCGAGGCAGGAGCACGCGAACAGGTCCGCCTTCTGCTTGTACCGCCGCAGCACGTTGGCGTGCGCTCCGGCGTTGCCGCCACGCCGCAGGAGGAACATGGCGGCCAGGACCTGCACGCCGGGGTACTTGACGTCCCAGCCGAACTGGTTGATGGACCAGCCGGTACCGCCCAGCGCGTCGGCGTTGGTGGCCAGGTAGTCCAGGTACCGCGACTCGCCGGTCGCCTCGTGCAGCCACGCCGCCGCCCACAGCAGCTCGGCGCCGTACCCGCTCGACGAGGCGTAGTACTTGCGCGCCACCGTGATGCTGCTGTCGTACCGGCCCCGGTACTTGTCGGCGAAATCGAACAGCTACAAACATATTTCCATCGTGTTCGTCAACAATCTTGGTGAAAGATGCATGCAAGCAATCGTACAATTGGTGCCCGCGTTAAGGCTTCAGAATCAGTTTATTTTTTTTAGTGCTGCAAAGTATATTGAAATATGAATAAGGGGTCGTGGTTTTAATTTCTTTCAGCATCATTTTCTTACATCTGTTCGGAGTTGCTTTACTGCTATATTACAGCTATACAACTACTACAATAGATTAAGATGCCATTCAGTACAAAGTGATGTCTACCCGCCGCTATCTGCTGATGTTGAGGCCGTTTGACTATTCATTTCACTTTACATATTAGTATTTCTATTGGTGGGGTTGGGAGTGGCATGGTTTGCAGTTCATAAGGGACCAAAAAAAAGTTCACATTCATGATTACAAAATATGCCTTGCTGATATATAGTTTTAATCTTTGTAAGTACAACAACAAACAGTTGTTTGCAGAGTCTACCAAAAACCGAAGCAGATGGCTGTCTGCTGTTGTTCAGTTGCCATGATCATCTACATATTGCAACCGACATCCAGCAGGACATCTTGCTTCTAGAGCATCCACTTTTCACCAGTTTACCGTTAAGATTGTAGTCCGAAAAATGAAGTGATTGAAGAATTTTTGAGAAATAGAACCTGACAGAAATTTCCTTAATCCTAATCCATGTAAACATGTTATATTGTCAGATCCATTTGCCTAATTAGCCCTTGACAAACGCAAAGCAAATCATTTTAAGGATCCTGACTTGATAACAGGATTCATAGTTAGCTGGCAAGATGCAGGATATGCAGTTCCTAGTTGGTATTTAGGAAAGGTGGATATAGTGTGGTGCATCGGGCATTTCTAAGACTTATCTATTTTTTGCATTCATGAGGTGCACAAATTTAATTCACACTCTCTTTATGCTTGATTTGGTCAAGGGACCTGAAGAAGTGTTCATTATTTTCTTCAACAACCTCTTTTAATATTCCGTTACATGTAGATAGCTGTTCATTTTTAAAGATTCTGGTAAGGCATGCATGTTTTACTACACTGAATTGGTATGGTGTCATAGGAGAACTATACAGTGCTTACTTTTGCTCCTCCTCCAACGATTGTATGACTGCCACCATGTATGTAATTTGGATTACATATGCAAATCGAAAAGGGCCAGTGAGTTTCTTATGCAAGGTTGAAGATTTCCCAATATCCAGCAAGTAACTTGAGATTCTATATTGTATAGGAAAACAAGGCATAAAATATAGATTTTGCCATTTTGGTTACATGTCTGTTGTATAATGTATTATTGTTTTTTTTACTTTGGAGAGGTGATGATTGTGTCGATGTCAACTGTAGTCATTTACGAATCTTAATCTTTGCCTTTGCTTCATTAAGGCAAAGACAATTCCAGCATCACCAACTTATTGCTTAGAAAGATGTATATGCTCCCTGTTAGTATCTGGGAATCACAACTAGCCCTCTCAGACATGGTTAAGATATATATTTACGCTGGCTGTGAATATGTCAGGCTGAGGTTTGTCCCTTCATAACTCACTATTTTTGCCCATTTATACAGAAAAGATGGTCAACAGACCCAAGAGGAGTTACAGAAGAGGAACCTCAGGGAGGAACTTGAGGAACGCGAGCGCAAGCACTACTCTTCCAAGGATAAGTCCTATTCTGGTACACCTACTTTTTCTGTCTCGCTCTTTTGTTTTCTCCCTTCAGGATAAGTTTCTGACTGGTATGTACAATCAGTAACAATGTGTATCTTCTTGCCTGCAGAAGAAAGAGACCGGCGGAAAAGCTCAAGCCAGCTACTCTTAGAAGGTTGGTGGAACGAACACAGCATCAATATCTGTTTATGTTGTGGCTTAGTGGTGACTGATTCCTTTCTTGTTGTAACTCATAGGTTCAAAGAGAGAGGCAGAGGATAAGATAGTTCCACGAGAAATCGATGCAGATGACTCTGATGTGGAGCCTAAAAGTGATGATGAGAGGTCTGTACCATTGTCCTTCTCAGTGATGAGTATTTTATGAACCCTTTTCTGAAATGCTGCTAGGATTATTCTTTTGTTAGCAGGATGAACTTGACTTGCAACTGCATTAACTATTTTCGAGAATGGTTTCAATTTTTTTTCCTGTGTCACCTTCAATAAAAATTTCGATAGCCACAAGGCTACTCAATTCTGGGGTAGTGGTTCGTATACCCACAAGGCTCTCTGTTGCCCCCCTGCACAGATAAGCAGCTTGCTTACCAGCACACCCACACACTCACTATGGCTAGAGGTAGAACAAGAGGTGAACACAGCACACACACACTCTCTCTCTGTCTCTCTGAAACTCTGAATGTGGCAACTGAACTGCCCTTTTTCATTGCATTTGAGGTAGTATATATACAACTACATGTCCCTCTACCAGGTACACTAAGGTATGGCTGATTATGTCTTACATACTCACTTCTGGAGTAGTGGCTGTTATACATTATTGCGCATTGCCTAGCATAGTGGCACGCTTAGTTTGCTTTGATAAGGCCGCCTTCACTTCAAATTTGCACAGAAGATAAGGCAACATCTTTCTTGACATTGTTTAGGCAAATATCTTATTTCAGTTTACCACTTCACTATGCTTGGTTGCTCTTACACATTGAATGCCAAATTGTGTTCAGTGATGAAGATGATGACGACGACGACGACACTGAAGCTCTAATGGCAGAGCTTGAGAGGATTAAGAAAGAAAGAGCTGAGGAGAAGCTTAGAAAGGTTTGTTATCTTTGCATCTTTGTCGTTGTGTCATGATTTTATGTTTTTGTACATTGGATTATGGAACATAACAAGAATTGTTCCATTCAGGAGCGGCAACAAGCAGAAGAGGAGGCCAAGATGAAGGAGGCTGAACTGATGCGGGGAAACCCTTTGATTAATATCAACAATCCTGGCTCCTTCAGTGTTAAGAGAAGGTGGGACGATGATGTGGTTTTCAAGAACCAAGCACGTGGAGAGACCAAGACACCGAAACGGTTCATCAATGATACCATCAGGAGTGATTTCCACCGTAAATTTCTTCAGAGGTACATGAAGTGATGGTACCGCTGTGTACAACTTACATGTCTCCGCTCCTTGTATGGGAGAGCATTGGTTCAGTTGGGAGCTCTTATCGTTGTTATGTTTGTGTACGAGTGAAAGACCAGCATAGCATTGGTTCAGTTGAGAGCTCTCATCGTGTTAAGTTTGTGTACGAGTGAAAGGCCATTATTGTGTTGCTGTATGAAACAAAAGTATAAACATCTGTCGGCATCTTAACAAAGCTGTACTGAGCAATACATATCTTATCTGAATGTGCCAAGGTCCTATTTTTCTATATTTCATTTGATGGTATTTGATTTAAATCATATTTAAGTATGATGTATAGGAGAATATATGAGTTTGATTTAAATATATTTTTCTATCTTAGTGGTGCGGGCAGATTAATATTGATTTAGACCTCATGTCATACGATTAGTAAGTTTAGGAGCTTTCATGTCCAGTTTACAAGTTTGGGACCTCGATGGCATCCTCAAGTTATTGTGATTTGGACCTCACATTATACGATTAGGAATACAGACTTATTGTTATTTGGACTCACATTATACAATTTGGGACTTTAGAAGTTAAACTTGTGATTTAGACCTCACGTTATGTGATTAGGACTTTTTAAGTTTCAGGACATGAATGACACCCTAAGTCAAGTTCGAAGATAAAAGCAACTTCAGCAATGACTTCACAGCTTCTTCTCTAACGGTCACGCGACGAGGAGAGGAGGCCGCAACACTTCTTTGGTGGCCGCGCTACGAGAGGAAGATGTCGTGCTACGGCTTCAAGCTGGCGAGGAGGTTGGATCTAGCGGCGGCAGGGGAGGCAGCGTGCCCGGGCGAGTAAGCAGCGCACGAGTGGGTTTATCAGTTTGGTCTAGAACCCGAGTTGAGAGGAGGATCTAAGGCCTAAGGGTTCTCAGAGTCCCGTTAGAGTGCACTTTTATTTTGTTGCCTCTGAGCCCTTAAAAAGTATAACTAAGGCTCAGGTAGGACTGGAGCCTCTATAAGGCTGTCTCCAACAACCGATAGCTAAATCGGTGACCCATTCTACGATTTGGGTTCCCTGCACCAGATGGGTCACAGACCTAAAACCGTGCTTCTCCAACAACGACCCCAGCTTCCTGGTGAACTCCGTCTCGCCCCCGTTGTTGTCTTGGGCCCACATCACCGTCGTCGTCGGCTCCCTTGCCGGTGAGCGCCCTCCCCTGCACGGCCTCCTCTCTTCTTCCCTCCCTCCCCTCCCTCCCTCCCTCAAGCGTTTCCTCCCAGCCCAGATCCGGGGAGGCAGCCAAGCCGGCGGCTCCAGAGGTGCTCCCATGGCGCCGCTCGCCTCCCTCCCCACCTCGCCGTCTTTGTTGCCCCCCCTCCTCGTCGGCGAGCTTCCTCCCCTGCGTGGCCTCCTTCCTTCCCGACGAGGCAGCCAAGCCGTGCGGCTCCGGAGGTGCTCCCATGGCGGCGGCGCCTCCCTTGCTGCCTCGCTGTCGTCAGTCCCGCCTCACCGTCGTCTTCAGGCTCTGTCACCGGTGAGCTCCCGCTGTGTTCCCACCTTGCACCCACCACTGCTCCACCTCGACCCCACCACTACGGGCGTCGAAGACTTTGCGTCTTGCAGAAAGACGATGCAAATTTGCGTTGTTGTTGGCCTCCACCCAAAATGACTACTTGCTTTGAGTCTTCTGTTGGCAGCGACGAAGCCAGCAGGGGGGCTAGGGGGGCTCCAGCCCCTCCTACCGCTGCTGGCCCAGTGGAATTTTTAGTGCTATTCTTCTAATTTTAGACACAAATTTATAAGGTAGGGTGGACTGAACACTTTATTTTTTAGATATATTTTGTGAATTTCATCGTTAATCTATATTTACGAAGAGTAATAGTAGAGCTAAGTTGATATATAACTTTTGTTCAGCCCCTCCTAAATTTTTTTTCTGGCTTCGTCCCTGTCTGTTAGAGCCAGTTTTCATCACCTATTTACACTGTGCACTACCTATTTTAGGTTTAGGTCTCCCTTTGCATGAGCTGTTGGAGACAGTCTTAATGCGCAAACTTGGAGCATCAGGCCATCGACGAAGATATCCTTTCAAACTCGATGAACCGTTGGATTTGGAAAGCGAGTCGTGCTGATAGAGAGTGGCAATTTTGGAAAGCGCTGATCGAGAATAGAAATCTTGGTAAACCAATCAGTGACTGTGACTTCAAGTGAACAAAATTCCCACCAGTATGCAAATAGTACAAACTTAGCCACTGAAAAAAACTTCTTGGGTTAGCCTATTCGCTTGAGCTTATCAGCCGAATTTATCAGCCATCCAACAATGATTTTCTCTCATAACAAATCAGTCATCAATATTTTCTGTCATGGCTTATGAGCTAAATGAACAAGACGGTCCAGTTTTTTTAGAACTCAAATTCCATTATGTTGTATTGTAGCATACAATTCATCTTACTATTCCAATTCCAATCACCACACAACTAAACAAGCAACACACTATAGCTGCTGAATGCTTAACTTCTATATTAATGGACAATGAGGATGACCGAGATCGTTACTAGCCCCATCACTCGTTGCCCCCTTTTTTTGTAAACCTCCATTTCACTCCTTCCACATAATAAACACACACACAAAGGGCCACTCGCTACTTCGGGTGCCGTATCAGAGGAGCTTGTAGCCGGTGACCCAGACGTCGGCCGGCGGCGCGGCCTGGACGTACACGAACGAGGCGCTCTTGCCGGCGGGCAGCGACGGCAGCCCGCTCGGGAGCACGTAGCCGTACCGCGCCTTGTCGACGCCCCACACCTGGCCGTAGAGCTTGGAGATGCCGATGTGGAGCTCGTGGACGGTCTTGATGAGCGACCTGTTGGTCACCGTCACCGCGTACCGGTGGTACGTCTTGCCCCGCTCCGTCCACGACGCCGTCGCGTTCTGCTCGATCTCAATGGGCGACGCGTGCTCAGGAGCTGCTGCAGCATGCACATAACGAAGCTCGGATCAGTCATCGCGTCAAGAGAATCTTGAGAACAGCGATGTATAATCAGATGACATGTATGTTCATGCAGTTACTGCATCAAGAAGTAGAAAATTTTGAGTGATTACCCGGAGTAGGAGATGGCAGTGAGGTCCGATTAATGGCCGTGGAGGAAGAAGCTTCTGCAGGCAAATCGGCGGCGACAGAGTGGTGACCAAACCGGCCGCCGCCGTGACCGGCGGCCAACCGAGCGAGCACGCCCATGAGCGGGGCGTTGTTGTAGGTGGTGGCCTCCGTCTGCTCGTAGTTATCCCTCTCGTCGGCGAAGTTGTCGTACTCGTCGGGCCCGCCGACGGTGGCGCCGTCGAGCAGGTTGGGGTTGGCGCTCCGGCGGTGGTACCAGCTGCTGTACCCGGCCTGGCAGCTGACGAACGAGGGGTTGGCCTTGACGGAGACGATGGAGGCGCCGCGGTGGTGCGCCTGCCGCGGGTACGTGGCGCCGTACCCGACCATGTAGCTCGTCGCCCTCGGGTTGCTGCCCAGGATGTAGTCCACCTGGGACCTAGCGAAGGCCAGGAGCTCCGACGGCTGCGCGGACGACCCGCCGGCCGACGGGCACTGCGCGGCCTGCCCCGCCGCGGCGAGGTGGTCGGCGTAGGCGGCGAGGAGGAACGCGGCGCTGGTCACGAACTGCACGTTGTTCCAGCTCTGGTGGTAGACCATCCCGCCGGGCGTCCGCCGCACGCTGTTGGCGCCGCCCCTGCCGAGGCAGGAGCACGCGAACAGGTCCGCCTTCTGCTTGTACCGCCGCAGCACGTCGGCGTGCGCTCCGGCGTTGCCGCCACGCCGCAGGAGGAACATGGCGGCCAGGACCTGCACGCCGGGGTACTTGACGTCCCAGCCGAACTGGTTGATGGACCAGCCGGTCCCGCCCAGCGCGTCGGCGTTGGTGGCCAGGTAGTCCAGGTAGCGCGACTCGCCGGTCGCCTCGTGCAGCCAGGCCGCCGCCCACAGCAGCTCGTCGCCGTACCCGCTCGACGAGGCGTAGTACTTGCGCGCCACCGTGATGCTGCTGTCGTACCGCCCCCGGTACTTGTCCGCGAAATCGAACAGCTACATATAACATATATACATATATGTTTCCATCGTGTTCGTCAATAATCTTGTTGGAGAATATGACATCAAAGTACAATGCATGTCGATCCTGGTCTCCGCCATACGTACCTGCTTGGAGTGCTGGAGTAGAGTGTTGCCGTAGCCGGGGTTGGAGCTGCGGAACACGAGCGACGCCGCCGCCATTGCTGCCGCGGTCTCCCCGGCGAGTTCGGAGCCGGGGTTCTGGGGGTCAAGGCGGTAGGCCTGACGGCTCGTCGTCATGTCCTCCGGCCGCATCCAGCAGTCGTGGTCCGAGTCACCATCGCCGACCTGCATGCATGTGACAGATCATCAGCAGTGTTTTTAGCTTCAGATTATCTGTCAAATCTGTCTCACATTCAACGATGGTTTTCTCCAAATTAGCGAACAGTAGTCATGGTTTATTAGCGAACAGGAAAAAGTTACCCAACGACTAGTGCATGCATGCAGGGTGCAGGTGAATAGGTGATGGAATCATGGAATGGAATGGAATTAAACGGGAGGGTTGACAAAGCAAGCAGAGCGTGACGTGTCAGCCAGGCGGCGCGGCGGGGTGTAGAGGAACCAACCAACACACCTCTCCGTACAGGACGTTGGGCTCCGGGTGCGCCTTGACCAGGTAGTCCGTGCCCCACTTAATGGCCTCGACGGCGTGGCCGAGCTCGCCGGCCGCCGCCATCTGTTTGCCGTACTCGAGAACGCTCCACGACATCATGGTCACCGTGAACGCCATCGGCAGGCCGAACTTGACGTTGTCGCCGGCGTCGTAGTAGCCGCCCACAAGATCCACCTGGACCAAAAAAAAATAACGGCAGGTGTAAATGTAATCCATGGCAATTAAGTGGAACAATGCTGGTTTTAGTATCCATCATATGTAGCCGATCGAGCTATATATAGAAAATGCTGATGATTTGTTTCCAAATTACTAATAAATGCCAAGAAAACAAATGCGCGCGGGACGTGCATGTGCACGCAAAGATGGTAAGTATCCAAGAACAAGGAGAGCAGGTCGGATCCGTGACGCGTACGGCGTACCCCGTTGGCCTTGCCGTCGCGCAGGCCGGAGTCGGCGCGCCAGGAGACCCTCTGGCTGCCGGGGAGCCGCCCGGACCGCTGCGCCTCGAAGTAGAGGATGCTCTTGCTCAGCGCCTGGCGGTAGTCGTGCCCGGCGGCCGACGCCACTTGCGTCGTCGCGGCGGCGAGCGCCATGGCGAGGCCAATAAGCACGACGGCCATGGAGTCCACCACCGCGCCGCGCGATCCCCCGCCTCCTCGTCCTCCTCCCCTGGCCATGGCGGAGGGCGCCCCAGAAACTAGCCGAGAAAGGAAGGAAGGAAGGGACGACGGCGCAATGGGCAGCGATGATCTCCGTTTTGGGTGGAGGCAGTAGATGCAGACGAGGGCGTATTTATAGCACGGAGCGCTGGGGAAGAAGAAGCCGAGAGGGCGACGACGATGAAGCGAGGAAAGGAAAAATTTTGTTGCATCACAAAGGCAAGGCTGATGGTATGTCCGTAAGTATGTGCTTGTGCTCCCGGACTCCTGGTTTCAGGGAGTGAAGTTTGCACCAGTCCCAGCCTCCCAGGCTACTGATGCGCTTGTCATTTGCTTGCTGTGATCCTTCCAAAATCTTTGGCAGACGGTTGGTTGCATTTGTGCGAAAGATGACAACGGCTACTGTGCTGAACTCCTGCGATGATTCGGAAGTCCAGCCAGGCACTCTTTCTGAGGCGAAACTTGGGAGTGAAAGCCACACCACGCCTGACCGCCATTTACGGCCGTAAAATGCGCCATTTGCTCGACTCAATACTAACGTTACCTTTTTTTCAAATCAAATTAAAAAAAAATCCTAACGTTAAAAGCAAAAGATTTTTTTTAAAAAAAACGTTGGGATAGGCCGCCGAGTTAGTTAGCAGTGGCAACGGTAAAAACTTTTTTTTCGCCGGGTAATTAAAAACGTGTTAACGTTAGGGATTACGAATTCTCTACCACTCGTCTGAAGTTAGCTATCGCCGGTTGGAAATACAGTAAGATCTTGCATCGGAACCGGATTTGTGCATTTTTCTGGTTGATCTGTCGGATAAACCTGAGCTCATACGTCTGAACTGAACGTAGCTGATGAGCCTAAAGCTAAGCTAGAAGAGGAATGGAACGGAGTGAGTGATCTTCTTCTGAACTTGTTGGCTCTTTGCCCACTCCCGTCAGGGAAACAAATCCATTTCCGAGAAACTGATGAAACTTGGCTGCTGGCAGCTGCAGATGCAGAGGGGATCAGGAGATCATCAGAAGACAGAAGAGGCCGTACGTTTCTCTGAGCTCTGAAAGACGGAAACGGAAGGAAGAAAGCGACGATCGACGACAGGCCTTTGGTCCACACTTCGCTGCATAATTCCTGTGTCTTCACTCACTGTTGGACGCCCGGCCTGGCGCCAAGAACTAACAACAATTATTCCTGGTGGTCTGGGGATATGGGAGCGTTGAATATGTATGTATGTTGACTCAAGCAGGACTAGATCGTCAGACTATTCTTGGTGGTCTGGGTTGACCACGTTAGCACACTGCTGATATGATTCATTGTCAGGCTCGCTTGAATCGCGCTGCGGACCTGCAGCGATTTATGGTGCGCGGCATGCAGAAGACAGGCGATGGAAACATGCAGAGGAAATCTTGTGGATTCACGGTTACGGGGAGGACGTATTTACGGCGCGTGAGGACGACGCGAGGCGTGCTGCGTGCAGGCCGGCGGACAAGGCCCCGGTAGCGCGCGCTAGCTAGGTCAGTACGCCACGCCAGGTGAAACACAGCCTCGTCTCGCGCTGCAAGTGCCAAGTGCCACTGCCATCCGTTGCGGTTGCGTTGCCGTTGCGTGCTTCGCCTGCCTAGACGGCAGAGTGACACTGACGGCCTATTATAGAAATGATGATGAGAAATGACACTAGCTACTGAGAGCGTCCGGACGTCGGAGAAGGAAGTGCACGTGACCTCTCCCACTCGCTACGTACGTTGCACCGGCGTGCCCGGCCGGTTCACATTTCCTCATTTTTCATTTCACAATCCCGTGCGTCCGCGCGTGTGGTGTCTGGATTGAATTTTTCAACTTTCCGGATGTAGCGCCCGGAAGCAGGCACGCCTGGTTTTCTGGTGCGGCTGCAAGCACGCACGCACTTTGGAGAATTTGCTTGCTTGCTGAGGCATGCATGCAGCTCCTGCTCCTCGCAGAGCAGCTGAGGCCTTGTTCAGTTCGCAAAAACTGGTGAAAAACGGCACTGTAGCACTTTCGTTTTTATTTGACAAACATTGTCCAATTATAGAGTAACTAGGCTCAAAAGATTCATCTCGCGGTTTACAGATGAACTGTGCAAATAGTTTTTGTTTTTATATATATTTAATGCTCCATGCATGTGCCGCAAGATTCGATGTGACGGGGAATCTTGAAAAATTTTGCGAACTAAACAAGGCCTGAATGAAAGGATGTACCGGTGACCACTGAAAAGTGAGATCAACAGTGACGTTTTATTCGTTTAAGCTTATCTGCCAAATCTGTCAGATAAATTAGCGAACAATACTTTCAGTTATGGATTTTTAGCCAAGTGAGCTGCAGGGTGTGAAATATGTATATTGCTGTCATTTCTCATTTGGAGCTGCTAGTGTTGAGTGCCGCGTCAGATGTGGGAGCTGCCTGCCGATGCACCAGTACTGGTGTAGTGTAGGAGTACTGCGCTGTGGCGAGAGCAGGGCTCGCCGGCTCGGACAGGCAAACCAAATCCCCCCTGATTTGGGCGCAAGCTGCCAGCCGAGCCCGCCCAAGGTTCCAGAAACCAAACGGCCGCATCACGCCGCCGCCGCGTCCGGACTCCAGATCGCCCGGAGCCCCGTGGTGGTCGGCCATGATTTCTGCTGCGTCCTGCGGGCTGCGGCGCGCCCCCCGATTCACGCGCCGTAAACGGACGGGACCCGGACGCACGCGATCTGTCCTGTCCCGCCGGACGCCCGGTGCCGTCGATGTAGTCGTGTAGATGATGATCTGGTGTTACAATTAGCGAATAAACACACCCGAGAGGCCTAGCGATGCCATCAGTCACAGGCTTATACTCGCCAGTCGCCACATGTGTCAACTTAAAACCTTCCAACTGATATGTGTTGTGTTCATGTTCCAACCTACCTGAAACAAAATCCCAAAGTACACCAAAAAAGAAAAAACCACGGCGGCTAGCTCATCCAACCATCAGTCGCCAAGAGAGCCCGGCAGCTAGAGAGCACAAACACCAAATCTTTGAAGTACCACTCCATACTCATTTTGCCAACGGTTGCAACACCAGCAAAGTTCAAATTCAGCTCAGACATTGTTTTAAGATACTGAAAACCCTGTCCAAACCAGAAGCTAAACTTTCTACGCTAGACCATTCCTGTGCGACGTACAACTGTGAGAGGCAACACAAGGGAGTGAACCCGTACCAACTGTTTACTTATGCAGAAAATACAAAAAAAGAGTTCCTGTGGTTTCAGAGTCACCAGCTGTGAGCTTTGCATCCAGAAGCATACCTAGCCAGCAACACTACTATCTGGCCATCCCAACTACTTATTCCAAAGAATTAGAGGATTTTAATTAACCACTACAAAATTCTTTAGTGGCAGAGGCCCAATTACTGGATCAACACCGCACAGGGGGCACGCGAGCCAAATACACAGTTAGATTTGCCGCGGCGTTGCAGCAGGCTTACACTACATGAGAGCAGCAAGCTACGCTACATGAGATACCAGGCTCGACAGCCCTGCCTGAACCTGAATGCATGGGGATGGGGGCGTCTACGAAACTATAGCTTAGCTATGATTTCTCTTCATCTGACGGAGACCCGTTGATGGCGTCAGCAAAATATTCGACTGCAGAAAAGAATTGACATGCACGGTGACGATTCAGCAGGGTTGCTACAAGTGTTGAATGAGATAACATACATCGAATGAGAATCGAAGTTACCTATATCATCTTGGTCTGGGGAATCAAGCAAAATGTCTGAATCTGAAGGCAGGAAAGGGGTGCCAGTGTAGTTCTCCAACACGTCCAAATCTGCTGTGAATAGAGCAGATATTTCATTTATCAGAGGGGGATACATGTGTACACACAAAGGAATTGCTACTACCAGTCTACCACAATGCTGATTCTTCTGGGGGAAAAATCATTACTGAAGTATTCAGCACTCTAGATGTGTGGGTTTACGATTCTACCAATAACATATGTACTTCATGAAAACAACAATGCACCTTTATAATATACAAATGCATTTTTCTCAAAACATGGTATACAAATGCATTTCTAAAAGCCTATTTCTGTTTTCTTTCTCTTTTTTTAATGCACAAATGTACAAATGTATTTATTTACCACAATCAGCAGCACTACATTATCCAATCAAGCAGAGTATATAAATCTTTAGATTATGCAATAAGTTAATTTTAATCCCTTAAAGCATGGCTGGAGTCAGCTAACCCCTAATATATGTTTTGATATACTTAACCCCCATCTTTTATTAAACTGGGCCATTTTTGACATTTTGCGCCTAACTTTCTCAGCTTTGCTAACATGGATGTAAGTCTGCATGGTTTTCGCAACAAAATCAACTTGTATCAATGACTGCACTCTTGTATCTGTCCCCCCTTCTACTCACTGTTCCTTGGCTTGAAGTTGTGCTGCAAGGTCAGCAGTCACACAACTTTGTGGATGGTACAACGACCTAGAACAGAAAACAGATACTTGGTGTTCTACATAATTTCAAAAAAAGGAACCTACATGAATTTTAAAACAAGAAAAACCTCTTGTTAGTCTAATCGGGCCAGTTTGGGCCAATATCAATGAACTAATCAGGTGGGGATCCCCCCCCCCCCCCCCAAACCCCTTTCAGGGAAAAAAAGGAAAAAGTCTACGTAACCCCCTCAATTACAAAAAACTAAACCAAAACAAACTTTAGGGGGTTAAGCAGACTCTTGCTGGAGTAAAATGTGCTTCTTCCTTTTAGTTTTGAATCTAATATCAGTAATGTTAACTTCATAAATTCAGTGATTTCAGTGCTGATTAACCAAAAAAACATATGGTAAATTTCTCAACCCAGAAGGTTTACCTCCCAAACTCGTCAAATCTGCTGTTAGATCAGAGAGGCTGAAATTCCAGAGCTGCCCTAAGGATCTAATAGAGTCTCTTGATGAGCCATCTGGTCCTAATTGCAGAGATCCAGGATTCCCCACATCAGATCCAAATGCCGAGTCTAGGGCTGATACATCCATGGTCATGCCTGGTATCTCTGATGGCGTAAAAGGAGCATGGTTGCTTGAAGCCGCTGATGAGGGACTCACAGCCATCTCAGATGACATAGCACTACCGGTAGCAGCAGCATGTGGTGCTTCAGGTGCTCCATTGTCCACAACCATGCTGCAGCAACATAAGAGCACATCATAAGGGTCAATAGTGTGAACAGAGCAGAAAGTATGCCCCCCCCCCCCCCCCCCCCCCCAAAAAAAAAAAAGACAGGGGCAACTTTAGACAATTCGACAAGTGCATGGGCAACAACACCAAAAAAAATCAATCCAGCCCCAGAAAAAAAAATCTCTAGTCCATAAGAAGACATCAAACAGGGGATAGAAAAATAAATAATTAGGAAAATCAGCTTGACATGAAACTGGATGGCAAGGGAAAAACTGACAAGGAAATGGGGTGTCCAAGTCAGGAAACCAGTGGATAGCAACATGTGTCATTCAAAGTGCAAGTGTTGCAGTAAATATGTGTTCTGTATTCTGTAGCAGCCTGATTGTGCAGTACTATCATATCAAGTTAACAACTACCACCCTCTGTTTCAAATTATAGGTTGCTTCGACTTTTCTAGGTACACAGCTTTTGCTATGCACCAAGATAAACGATATGTCTAGACACATAACAAAAGTTGTGTATCTAGAAAAGCAAAATCAACCTATAGATTGGAACGGATGGAGTAACAGACCACTTCTAAAAGTAGGCTTAGAAACTGCATATTGTATTCTAGAATAGAAACAGGCACTGTCAGTGTCGGTTCGTTCAAAAAAGAAAGAAAAATGGTAAATGCAGGATATGCTTTTTCGATTGGCAGAAAAGCCACTCATAAAGCACTATCAGTGTCGGTTCGTTCAAAAAAGAAAGAAAAATGGTAAATGCAGGATATGCTTTTTCGATTGGCAGAAAAGCCACTCGTAAGATACAATAAATTGTACTCAGGATCATGATTAAACAGATATGACATAATAAAAAGTTTAGAATTTAGGAAACAAAAACAGAGATGATAATACTTACTCATTTCCGGAGTTCATGCGCATTGGATGATAACCACCTGCAGGTATTCCATTAACCACATGACCACTGGACAGACCACAGGCCATTGGATCCATGTGAGGCTGGCCAGGAGCAGGCATGATAGGCTGCTGAAGTACTGGATACCCCATTGGTAAATTGCTAACTGCACTGGAACCAGGTTTTCATTAAATAAGAATGATAACAGCACCTTTCTACATACATGTGTAAATTTGTCAAGGATTAAAGCTGCACTTGTTCTGTTACTAAACCATAACGACGTGTTAAACAAGGATTTTTGGTACATAAAATTAGATCGTAATAACACAGCTTACAAAATGGAACAGGGATAAAAAGTATTATTTTGCTAAGCAGGGATGAAAGTATTAATGTGGTGAATTCTACATTAACAACACAGCTTACAAAATGTAACAGGGGTAAAAGTATTATTCTGCTAAACAGGGATAACAGCATGAATCTGTAATGAATATAAATTTAACTATCATACATAAAACAGTGACTAGACAGTAAATGCTTGTCTATCAACAGTGCAAGCCAAATGCATTCCCAGATATAGCATGACAAGTGTCTACATTGTGCCAACATTGCACCAATGAGTGAAACCAAGAAAGAGAAAGAAATTGTCTAACAAAAAATGTGAAGACTTCCAAGTCGTAGGCAAGGGCAGGGGCAGTACATTAAATTTAAGGAAAACATGAAAAATGCAAATCCAAAATAGAAGCCTATTAATTTAGCCATCTTTCCAAGATAGACTTATAAACAGGGACATTACCTGGCATATGATGAATTCCATTTTGTATTGGAGCCAAGGGTATATTTGGAGGTGCTGGATATTTCATCAAATTGTACTGGTGTTGCAATAAATGATTGAACAAGATGATCTGCCTTTTCAATTTCAGCCGTATATAGTAAGCCCTAAAGAACTCAGAGTTCTCTTCTTCAAGTTTCTGCCATACTGAACACAAAGAGAACATTAAACAAAATGAGTAGAATTAAGAGCTTAGATCAGTATCGCAGAGGCTGAGCTCAGAAAGCATATAAAAATGTTTGTTTGTTCTGGGCGGTCATCATAGATCAACAGGAAAATGCATGTACAACCGAAGGAGAAACTGCACGTTAATGTTGAGAAAATTTTTAGTCGCTAATGTGATTGGGCATGGTTATTTAAGACTAAAACAAAAGGTCGATACTTCAAGCAGTAGTGCAGTATTGAAATATTTTCCCTATCCTAAGCTTAAACATGCGAAAATAAAGCAAAGGGTGACATAAATGTCCCACCAAAAGCCCATTTTGGGGGTGGGGGGGGGGGGGGGGGGTAGTGAATACAGAAAACATATAAACATGAACATCGTCACCTAAAGTAGTGAATATAGAAAATATAAACATGAGCACGTCACCTAAAGTAGTGAAGCCAGGTTCTATTCTAGCACGAGTAGAAAGAGTTCTAACAACTTCTCCTTTGTTCATGTATAGCTGTAGACAACGCTCTATCAAATTCTGAACCTGCAACAGGATGTAAAGCTCATTTAGTTGGTCAAAGCATAAAACTGTCAATGTAGAGGGGATGCCGCTAGATAGCTAGAAAGCTTACAAGTTCAATATCTTCGCGAGACACCTTCTTATTGTCATTACTAGCTACAGATAAGGAACCCGAATTTCCTGCAGGAGCATCAGTGGCCATAGGGTTTGGTTGCTGACTTTGCACTTCATTAGTACCTTGTGCTGATGACTGCAACTCTGTCGTGCTCTGAATATCCTGTAGAACAAGTACTTAAGTAACATAATTCAACTGCCTGATGAAGGCAAAAAAAGGGAGCAAAACTGGTAGTATCGAAAGCAGCATCAGTCCATTGTGCGCGTATCAACCAGAAATAAAAACTGGACCCTAGAATTAAAGAGGGAATCATTAGAAAGGGGAAGAAGGGATGAATCGTTTAAGCAAGATTATAGAATTTCATCATCAACACCACAACTGTTAAATACATATTGTCATAGCATAAAGAATGTATTATCTTCAGTGCAACACCAATTTTTTTATATGTAAGTGCAAAATTTGAGTATCAGCTACAGAATATCCCATTGAAAAACTATAGAAAAAAGTAACTGTTTAATACACATTGCATATCACTAGCAGTCTGCTGAAGGAAAAACTGTCCACACTTGCACTGTATAAATCAACCAGCCATCATGTTTATTGTAGATGACAGGAAAAAAAAACAAAAAGTAACCCAACTCAGTAATGAATGAAGGGCTGAAGGCAAAAGCAAGCAAACTCACCTGAGAATCCTTCATTGGAGGTTATACATAAAAAGAACTAGTCGTAGGAACAACCCTTTTCTGACAAGAAAAATATAACAGTGGTTATTCTTGAGTTCATGTAAAATTGTGTAATATTTCAGCAGGGAGAAACATAACCCCATAAAATCCATGTATTTACCCCCCCCCCCCCCCCCCCTCTCTTTCCAAAAAAAACACTTTCTGGCACTAACTGTGAAACAGTCATATCACTATATCAGCTATCCCATTTTTATGTTAGTATACCAACGAATTTCATAATTCTAATCAAACAGAATCAGTATAATAACTTAATAGAGAGAATGCACTATGGCCTACGGGTCCTTTAAGGTCATATGAAATCTACTAGGTTTGGGGGTTTCTTATAAGAAACTAGAATGACTTTTTTGAAGTTTACAAGGTTAAAACTCATGAGCTTTATAATATATAATCATGTTCACCTCACAGTATCATAATATCGGTGGCATCACAAAGATGTAGCAAAAAAAAAAAATAGCAAACCTTATACTAATGGGTAGCAATGCATTGTTGAGTGTGAAAGTTAATTTATTTGTGAAAAACTAGCAGTCTAGCACTGGTGCTCACTAAGGAAATTCAGATTATAACAACACCCCTCATAGGAATTGCCAAGAACTTTGGAAAGGTAAGGAAAGAAACAACAAGGTTTGTTTAGAAAACACAGGGGCCCATGTGACTCAGCCCCCCAAAAAAATGATGAAGGAAAAAAAGATCCTTCCTGCAAGCTTACGGTAAAGTAAGAACCAGTCTTAGAGAAAAGTACAGATTTGCAAAGTAGATTCTTTACGATGATTCAAAAAGAAAGGAATAAGAAACACACTAACAGGGTCGCAGAATCTAAGCCCTAGTAAAGATTTCGACTTTGCAGCAGGGGCTGACAGGTACGTGGCCGCCTTGTACATGAGGAACCCGTACGCCAGCACCAGGAAGGGGGTTCCCGAGCACGGTGGTGGTGCAGGGGAGAAAGCCGTAGGACTGCTCGCACTTCTCCTCGGCCGCCGCCGCCGCCCCCCGCGGCCGGCGGGGAGCCCGAGAGGAGGCGGATCACCGAGAGGAGCGGCGCGGACGGGGCGCCGTCGGAGATGAGGCGGCCGTACGCGGCGGCCGCCAGGAGGGAGAGCAGGAGCCGTAAAAGGAGTAATAAATAATAAATTTAGGGATTGGGTGCTCGGTTTCGCTTAGCGGGAAGGGAAGAGAAGGGGTGGGCATACCTGGTGGGTGCTCGTCGCCGGCGAAGGGCCGTGGGGCACCTAGCGAAATGCGGCGGGGGCAGTCAGTCGCCCAGTCGTCGCCACGAGCGAGAGAGAGAGAGGAAGGGAGGGAGAGCGCGCACGCGAGGTGAACGGGAGAAGATAAAGCAGGTGGTTAAGGCGCCGTTTGGCACTTTGGGCACAGGGTAGCTACTAGCTAGAGAGCTGGCATCCGTCTCTTTTGGTTGGGACTTTGGGATGGAAATTGGAATGGTTGGGGTGTCCAAGGGACCAAGGATGGGTTGCATTTGGAACCCATGAATCTTAAGGGAGCTGTATAATTTCATAGAAATCAGTTTAATGTTATAAACTTATACTTTAAATGGAATCTAAATTGAATTATAGGATAGTCTAATAAAATTAGGCCTTGTTTAGTTCGCAAAAATTTTCAAGATTCCCCGTCACATCGAATCTTTGGTCGCATGTATGGAGCTTTAAATATAGACGAAAATAAAAAATAATTGCACAGTTTACTTGTAATTTGTGAGATGAATCTTTTGAGCCTAGTTACTCTATGATTGGACAATGTTTGTCAAATAAAAACGAAAGTGCTACAGTAGCCAAAAACCCAAAATTTTGCCAACTAAACAAGGCCTTAATGGTGGTATACTCTATAGGGCACCTACTAATATATTTTCAAAAAATCAAGTGTTGCGACTTGCGAGTATGCATAACTACAACCACAAGTCCACAACAAAACACTATTTATACAAGAATAGCTCAAATGCACACCCCACAAAAAAATAAACAAAGAGGAAGTTGCTCGTCGTTCCCATATACATTCACCGACTCTCAAGATATAGACCGACAATGGGCATGCCTATAGACTAATACAAACATCCACGTTTGAGCCATCACCAAATAACTTTTCATCAAGTTTTTTGCGACACTTTTCATCAAGTTATGATAATCAAGACATAGTCCCATGATCTCTGAATCAAACACCAGGAATTGTATAGGTGAAAGTGATCATGTTCATGAGCTTCATTTTTTGTAAGTTTGAGTTTGAAAACCTACATCACAGACAACAATCAAGAGCATGCTCATATTGAGTGTAGCAATTCAAATTGATTGAAACCCCTGTAAAGGTATACAACTTTTCCCACGTGATTACAGAACCAACTGCCGCACGCTGAGCCACATGTAAGTGTTGACTCATGAAATTGACCTTTCACGATTTTTTAGCAAGCCACCTATAGACAGGAGCGGATAGGTGTACTACCATTAGTTACACCTCACCAAATCATCCTAAACCATGTTGAATCCAAGTATACAAAGGTGCTCAAGGATTGTCGCAACAAAAATGTGCTTCTTGATCACCTTAAACATGCTTTATGCCATTTGGATTTAACTCCCAACGTGGCCTTACTACCTGCTAAAGACTCAAGTCATCATTTTTCATTGCCCATATTTTAGCTCGTTCTCAGCGGGAAGTTGTAATGTGTATACATGACAATTCCTAAGAGCTCACGAGTACTGGTGACCTTGCCACTTTTCTACTTCCACTCACAATAAGCAAATGAAGTGAGACACCAAAGACAAACATGTTTAGTAACATGGTAAAGCCTATCAAGGGGAGGATCATGACAAATAGTACTACTCAAGCATATGAATTTAGGCAGAGATAATCTCATGCACAAGCAATTATTGGATTCAACACATTTGATCAAAAGGAATGTCTTGATGTCTTCATGGCATGGCTTGGTATTTGCACTTATTGGTGCCTTGATCCCTATACATGTGCATTTGAAACATAACAAGAAAAATGTAGGAGAGTTCCCATGAGCCATGGCAAAGATGAGTAGAGTGAAGATCCGGTCAAGTTCTTTCAGGATCTCTGATAACTTTTGTCTATTGAGGTGGAAAAAGGGCGAATTGGGGAATTTCTTAGTTTGGTTTCTTATCACTTTACTCCTCTCTTCTTGGGCTTGAGATGGAAAGAGATGGGATAAATAATGGGAGAGTGAGAAAAGGGCTAGGGGAATGGTGATTGTGTGGTGGCGAATTCGGGCTAACATATGGGGGCAAAGGCTAGGGGTGAGTGCCAGACATGTCGATTCTTGTGCTAGCCTTAAGAAATGATCTAATCACAACTAGGTATGGTCCAAACACCAGTGCTTCCATGCCAACATGGTTCAGTTGATAAGACCAAAATTGGCTCGAGTTAGTGGATGTTGGCGTGGCTTCGAATTGACCACTATGGGATCTGATCAGATTGACCAAGGAGTAGAAAACAAGCTTGGTCTAGAAAAAGGTATACTCCTCTACTACTTTGGTTTATTTTGGGTCTAAAGAGTTCTTGCCCGAGGTGATGGTTAGAGTTCACAGGAGAAATTTTGTGATAATAACTTAGTTAGAGTCTAATTAGTGTGGTAGGAAAAGGTTATAGAGAAGATGAAAGATGATGAGGAAGAAAAGGGTAAGACAAAAGGTGATGCAATCAATGAGAGAATATTTAGAAAAAGACGCCCACTGTTTAGTGGACTTATTTTTCTTTAGCTATCAACATGTGTGGCTAAACACTTTTGTAAAAGTTAGATCGTGCCAAGCCTCTGGTCCGTTACAACATGTAACCCATACTCTAACTTGGTGTCCATGGACTGTCCTTTTGGATGATTGGCATTTGGCATGTCATGCCTTTTGTCTCCAGTTCTAGTTTAATCAAGTTGTGTTCCATTATATTGAATGCCTTTAACATCATTCAACCGGAGAGAGGACATGTAGACTCTTAATTCAAAGAAAAAAAATCATGCGTAACCATTCTTTAATAAAATAATAATATAGTCAAGACTATAGAAAGATATCATATCACTATTATAGAAAGGTCTAAAAAAAGACAATAAAGAGTTAAGATAGCTCTACTACCTTTGGTAGTATTTTCATGGTATCAATTTTACACTTTACTTTCATAGTAATAATAATGTTTGTCATATTAGTTGGCATGACCATGTTATCATCTAGCTTGATCTATCTTGACCCTTAATGTTAAGATAGAAAGGTCAAAAAAAGACAATAAAGAGAGTTAAGATAGCTTGACCCTTAACGTTTATCAAGCTTAACTCCATGTTGTAACATGTTCTATTCTCACCTTTTAACTACTGATCTATGGAACCCAGGGCCTAGCGACCTTGGGACTTCGTCCAAGCTCTCCAGCATCCAACCTCCCTAGATGTTATTACTGCGTAGTCCATATATAGAGAAGTTTAGATCTACTTTGCTGCTTAGTCAGCTAAATGCCGGAGGTCCTAAAAACTTTTGGGTCCAGTTCACCCAAGTGGCCATGACAACTTTGCCGTGGATCGACGTAAAGCTAGCTACCAACAACGTACAATGCTGAAACCTAGCCAGGAAAGGAAAAGATTGCCTTTTCATTTGTTGAGCCGCAAGCATGGAGGAGGCATGCCTTTTTTTTTTTCCCCTCCCCTCCAGCTGCATCTGCATGGCATCTACAGCGGCATAATGCTTCCATTCCATGGTTGGGCAGTTGAGCCGAGGAGCGTCCTGCTTGGCTGGTTCATCACGTACAGTACAGAGTACACCGTGGGGAGTCAATCGTCGTCTAACTGACCTCGCTTTCCTCAATCATCAAACCTAAGATAGGAAGCTAAAAACTGCCCGCCGGAAAATCAATAATTATTAAGGCACGTCACGTACTCACGTGTGACGTGTGCACCACACATTTTCCCCTTTCGGCCGACTCTTTTTTCTACCCCAATTTCAGCTGGAATTAATTTGGTAACAGCTCAGTGCCACCAACACAGTCATTATAGAGAAAAACAGCCTTGTGATTGTGAGCGTGACAAACCCCTGTGATTGTAGGTGGAGGTGGACGGACCCGGCCGGATCAGCCGCCTGCACAGTGGTCAGTGGTCACAGCCTGCTGCCCGGGTTCAGAAAACCAGAGGAATCGAATCAGATCGTCTCGCAGCACCAACCAACCACCGCTCTGATCACTGATCAGATCTCCATCATCAGCTGGCTGCTGGCACGTCCCAATGCAACAGAACACTCCACAGCATAGATCGATCAGCAGAGCACACAGAGACGTACGTACACTGACACAGTGCTCCGGCTCTGTGTGTGACCACCGGCCGTTTCGATTCCGTTTGTGACACTGCTCCATACCATGCATCCGGTCGGCGCGAGCAGTGTCAGCGAACGTGGCCGTGACAAAGGTACGCGACGAATGAAGAATCTGCCGGCCTACAGCAGCAGCTGCGGCTCGGTGGTGGCGCCGCCCACCGGATCGAAATCTCAGCGATCGAGTGGCTGCAACGAGTGCCACGACAGTGCGCGAGCGCTTTGCGTGCTTGCCTGGAACACGTACGCCGGCCCGTCGTTCTCGGCGACGGGCACCACCGCGCGCTGCGTCGTCTGCCGCCCTGGATAACTACGGGATTTGGAAGCTGTGATGGGCTCGCCAGACGTCGAGGTCAGTCGCCTCATGGGTTGCTCTCGCCCCGGCCAGCCGACAGAGAGGAAACGCGCAAAAGTCTCGGCGCTAGATGATATTTCCTGATAGCTGACGAGAGTGAGAACGACCAAGAGATGGTGGAATCCATCCATCACTTGGACAGCAACCGCACGGGTTTTATTTTTTTCTGTATACGTATTAGGAAACATAATAACACCTAGTGCTTACTCACTCCATAGTCGTTATTCTCTCCATACCCATGCAACAAGTCGTTTTAGACAACGTTTGGGTTAAACATTGGGATAAATCATGAATAACTTTTAAATGTTGAGTTTGAAAATATGAAAACTATATGAATAGATTTGACTTGAAAAATACTTTCATAAAAATATATCTATACCACTTTTTGATAAATATTTTTTATAAAAACAAAAATCAAAGTTAGAAGACTGTGTCATTGTCCAAAATGATTTGTTTTATGGGTATTGAAGGAGTACTTTGTTTTCCAGAAGCACTAGCAAGGAGGCAGGCCTAAAGAACCTGACACTGAAACTCGGTACTGTATTTATTTTGGTTGTCTGAAGTTTGTTTAGCCCGTTTAATAAACAATTATATAAACGCTAGATATAGGGTGGTATACCGTTTCTGCTTGATTGATTGGCAGTTTAATCAATCTAAATATGGTTTTAGCCCAAAAATACTAAATGTGCTTCCTACCTACTCCCTCCGTCCCAAAAAGAGTGACGTTTTTTACTTTGAGAAATTATGTTTGACCGTTCGTCTTATTCAAAAATTTTATGTAAATTATAAAATAAACAAATCATTAGTAAATTATATCTAATGATAAAATAGGTTTTAACAAAATATATAATATTTATGTAAAAATTTTGAATAAGACGGATGATCATGTCTGAAATTCTAAAACGATACTCTTTTTAGGAGTGAGGGATTACTATTTTAGGGAAAGAGATAAAGAGCTGCCATTTTTAGTATGGCGAGGAGACGGCGGCTGAAAATATAATCAATTAAACATCATTCTAAGCTATAAGGGTGTTTGACTCATACAGCAGCGTTAAAATTTTACACCGCATCTGTGGCAGGAATTGACATTGTGAAAACATGTGGCTGCCGCATGTAATGAACAAACCAAACAACAAGTCTGTATCGTGCCCACAGGTTAAGTGTGGCGTAGTATGGTGGGAAACCAAACACCCCCTCAAGGGCATGTTTAATCTCATATGGCTAACAGTGAGTAGCTGCTAAAAATCACCCGAAACATATTTAGATTCTTAACTAATAAGCCTGGTAGTGTCTTATTTACCACTCACTAACAATTACTAGTTGTTTTTTAGCTAACATAGGCTTAATTTATTTCTCAAAAAATTTTAAGATTTCTCGTCATATTAAATCTTGCAGCACATGTATGGAGTATTAAATATAAAAAAAATAAAAACTAATTAAACAGTTTATCGGTAATTTACGAGATAAATCTTTTAAGTCTAGTTAGTCTATGATTAGATAATAATTATAAAATACAAATAAAAGTGTTAACCAAAATCTAACAATTTTGCCAACTGAACAAGACCTAGCTAATAGTGCATAAAAAGACCCTAAGGCTAAAACAAAGAAATCAGTCAGAGCATTAATGTTACGCTTCCTTAAAAACTATAGCAATAATTCCGCAACAAACCTAGTACCGACAGGGAGATGTACCAGCATGCCTGATTGCTGGCCTGGCAGCACCATCCGGCCGGTCCGGTGAGGCGTGAGCGTGAGCGAGCTGAGTGAGCTAGTGGTCCTGCTACACAATCACATGACGTTCCTCTACGGCTTCAATTATTGGACAAGTACGAGCCACTCAATTGCACAAGTTGTGAACTGAGACAATTTCATTTTGTACTATTTCCTCCTTCAGGAAAAGAATGCATTTCTAGCATGGTACTCTGCCAAATCATTTTTTTTGTTTGATCAAAGTCATAAAAAATATCAATGTCTCTGGTATAATTAAGTGCCATTTGATTCGTCATGATATTTTTTATAGCATATCTATTTTTAGTTATAAATATTGATACTTTCTTATAAATTTAGTTAAAATTAGAAATTTTGATTAAAAATAGAGCTAAAATTGTATTCTTTTCTAATTGGAGACTGTATTTATATAGTATTTAAGAGACAAAGATAGAGGAGGAAAAGATGCGAGACATATCACTGTAGTACTGGATTGGATAGAATATCCTGTTCCTGACCCCCCCCTTTTTTCCCCCTAGTAACTAGTACTTCCTTGTCTAGAAAATAATATAATTCTAGCACGGTATCAAAGTAAAGTATTTCAAGTTTGATTAATTATATATATAAATATTCATATTTATAGTATTAATTTGTTATGAGATATATTTTTATACTATATTTATCTGGTGCTATAAACATCGGTATTTTTATCTATATAATTGGTCCAACTAAAACGTACCTATAATTGCATTTCTTTTCAGAGGTAATACGGTAACTGATTGAATACTCTCTTGTCCAACAAAAAACTTTATGTTTTATGATTTTTAGACTACAAAAAAAAAACCCATGTACCCCTATCTATTTAAGGTCATCCACACGAATTGAGGAAAAACAGCTAATTAAAAGTAATGCATGAAGATATGCATATCCAAGAGCTAAACACATCAAGTCTTTTAGAACAAATTCTAAATCCTAAATAATAAAGTTTTATGGGACTATAGACTCAATCTATGCATGACCCCATTATTCCCTTGTTGAGTTGAGATTTCAGATAAGAGCAGTAGATATTGCGTGTTCCTATCTTCAAATCAGCTTTATTTTTGTGGTAACAAATTCGTGTAATCATACACACATATGTACAGAAAAGTAGCCATACTTTTTAGAGACGAAAGCAGCCAAAAGCTGTGTTCATCATGGGTGTCGCTCAATACGCACAAAACTTTATTTGGAAGCGGAAAAAGCGAGCAATCATGCACGATGATGGCCACTGGCCCAGCAGGGGCTATACACCGTACCTCTCCGGCACACGGGTGGGGATGACGGACGCAGAGCCGCGCCCTCTAAGGCCTTGTTTAGTTCCAAAAAATTTGGAGAAATCGACACTGTAGCAATTTCGTTTTTATTTGACAAATATTGTCCGATCATAGACTAACTATGCTCAAAAGATTCGTCTCGTCAATTTCGACCAAACTGTGTAATTAGTTTTTATTTTCGTCTATATTTAGTACTCCATGCATACGTCTAAAGATTCGATGTGACGGGGAATCTAAAAAATTTTGCAGAATTTTTTGGAACTAAACAAGGCCTAAAGTCAACCGGCGTCACCGGCAAGGGTAGCAGCAGCATGCAGTAGCACACGGCACGCAATGCCATTGCCATGCATGATTTTCCGATCCAGGGCGGCATGGCCTGCGCCGCCCGGAATCAACGTGGCCGGCCGGATGCCCACTGGAGAGAGAGAGAGAGGGAGAAGCGGCGGCAGGATGGATACCGGCCGGGCCATGCGTGCGCGTGGCAGGCCATGGGCAGGCAGAGGCATGTGGTGGTGGCGGCGGCGGCACGCAGAGGACCGGACGACGACGCGCGCCGCGAGCGCGGGATCCGAAATCCGATCCGGCGGAGGGCGACGTGACGTGAGAGCGCAGGGAACCTTGCTCGCCACTGCCACTAGCTGTCCTGGGCGCGGTGGGGCCCTGCACTGCATCTGCATGCAAGCTCCATCGATCGGCATGGGCATGGGCCGAGGGCATCGATCTCATATCCTAGCGGCTGGCAAGCCGCCGCGCCGTCCGTCCTTCCGTCCGTTCACCTCCGATCCCCGGCCGGTGCCCGCAGTGCTCGCGCGCGCGGCGACAAGTACGATATGCCGGCGGCCCTGCCATGCATTTGTCTGTTCATCACGCACGTACAACTGTACTAGCAAGGACTAGTGTGTGTGTATATATAGCGTCGCGCGCGCCGCCTCCAGCGATCGAATTGATCTGCAGCGTCTCACGTCGTCGTAGCTAGGGAAGTAATAAGAGGATCGGACGGCGACGCCGTACGGCCTTGACCGGAGATATTGCTATTGCTAGCTGCTGCTCAGTACAGGCAGAGCTTTCCGTGCCAGCTGAGAGCAGGCGCGAGACAGGGGGACAACAAGGCGCCAAGGCTGCACAGCGACGTACGCGGCCGGGGCGCGGCGACGGATCGTGGCCACCATTGGCGCCACTCGTCCCGGGGACCGGATCCGGCCGGCGTCGGGTGGGGGTCCCGTCCCGTCCCGCCCGGAGATATCAATCGCATGAAAACGGTACGGATATTTTCCGACCGTATTCGAGACCGAATTCGCTGTCCGTATCCGAATCCGAATATTCAATATCCGATACCGTATCCGTATCCGAATACTTAAATCATATATTTGTGATGTCGACATCCAATCATATCTTATCCGACATAATTGATATTATCCGTATTCGAATCCGAATCCGACAAAAAATATGAAAACAAATATGATATCAGTGACATCCGTCCGTATCCGATCCGTTTTCATCCCTAATCATCCTGCTCCGGCCTGCCTGCCGTCCCGCGCGCGGTGCCACAAGACCACCAGAGAAAATCACCGATTCACCGTCACCGCCGGCCCGGCCGGAATGAAGAAAGAGATCGATGCTTTTGTCGGCATCGATTTTGCGGCGTCACCCGTCCATTCTTCTTCTTACTAGCTCGTCGTCTCTGATCCATGGACGATGGCGACGCACACCATCGTTGTTTAGTGCTTACAGGGACTTGTTTGGTTGTTCATCTCTGCACATACTCGTCTGCCGCTCCGAATCCCCGACGTTCGGTTTCCAGCGCCAGGACAAGAAATGCTCGCCTGGCATGATGATAAGAGTAAGTTTAGTTGTCTCAGAGGGAGGCTACAGTCCAAACGAGTTCTTTTTTTTTGGGCAGGGATGGATGCTGAGTCTGCGTGTTCACCCATGTGTGCCTCTATTACATAGTAGCAGTTTTTTAAATACACTTACTTAGCTGACGTCGGATTGATCCCGAATTATTACACTCCACACCAGCGAATGATTAGTACACCATGACGGCTGTAGCTGATCGTTCTTTCAACAGTTTTGCATTTCACTCTGATTTCCTACGTGGAAAGACCAGATCTTCAAGTCAACAGGCACACAGCCCAGACCAGGCCAGGCCAGGCCAGCCCAGCCCAGTTACGCCCATCAACGCCCCAAGGCCCAACAGCCAAACCCCCAACCAAACCTCTGTCGCTTCCCCGACGCCTCCCAAGCCCAGCCCCCAACCAGTTCGGAATCGTCGACGTCGTCGGCGGCGGCGGCAGAGCGGAGCGGAGCGAGCGCGAGGCGCGGGGCCGCATCGAACGGGAGGAGGGAGAACGCCTCGGCTCCTCCCCAACACCACACCTCCTCTTTCCGACAAGCGAAGCGAGATGCCGCTGTACGACTGCATGCTGCTGGTGAAGCCGACGGTGACCAGGGAGGTCGTAGCGGACCTGGTGACCCGGGTGGCGCGCCGCGCCTGCCAGCGCAACGGGGTCGTCACCGACGTCAAGTCCTTCGGCAAGGTCAACCTCGGCTACGGCATCAAGAAGCTCGACGGCCGCCACTTCCAGGTCCGTCCGCCCTCCTTTTGCTCCACCGCTCCACTTCTCCGATTCGCCGCCGTCATGGAGCGGCCCCGCGTGCTCGTGATCCCGGCTAGGTGCGTGTTTTTAATTGTTGGATGGTGTTCGAGGGAAATGCCTAAAGGAACCGTGGCATTGTGGGGTTTCGGACTTGTGACTTGCTGTGGATGTGCCTTCGGCGTGCTCGATGAAATGCCCAAGTAGGTTTTTCCCTAGGGTTCTTTAGTATCTATTGTCATTGGCCTTCGCAGTACCTTCGGAATTGTTCTCTGGCGAAGAGGGTAGTGCTTTTGTGATTGTTCGTTTGCATGGTCGCAAGTCTGAAATCATATGATCGCACTGACGGAGTTTCTTAGATGACATTACACTACTCTACAAATGAATGAACGAAACATAAAATTATGTTCCTGAAGCAATATTACATGTTGGAAAAGATGTTTTTTTTTTCACCTTGGTCATGCTTCCGCAGTCTTGTTTGTAGAATCAATTGCTCACATCTTTGTATCAGAAGAAAGTTATTAAGCTACAGCATTCCAATCTTTTACTTACCTGGATAGAAGTTTTCTCAGTTGCGCAAAGTGCAATATTGAACATGACAAACAATTCATCAGTTCCAAGCGTGTTTATGTTTTTACTTTGCATTAAGAGCTACACTTCTCAGCCAGTAGGGCTTTTTTTTTTCAGACTAAAGGACTAAACTTGGACCTACTTGAAGCCTTGAACTGGAAACTAACAAAATTACTGTTGCAGGCACCAGATTAGGTCTTAGGAAACTCAGAACACTACCCAAAAGCATTGTTTCACAGGACAATAATACCATTTCAACTGAGTTTAATTTCAATCCTCTAGTGCTACCCTTCAGTGCCGTATACCGAAATTGTATATTGCTTTAGCTAGGTACATCAGTTTAGTTATCTATTTCTTTAACAAAGGTTTATGATATTGCACCTTCCTTGTAATTCTCTCTCTGCTAGGTTGACAAAACTGATCAAAGTAGTTGTAGTTTTTGGGATTTTTGTCTGTAGGACACTGATTTGTTAGTTTCCTGCCGACAAAGTTTCTTTAACAGCATTCTGCATGGTCGCATTAACTAGGGTCCTGCAGAGTAATTTTCTTTATATTTTTCTCTTTCAGCTGTGGTATCCTTTTCCACTTCATGCTATGAGTTTTTTTATAGGGACTATTGCTTTGCTACAACATTTTTCTAATTCAGATTAGCATTGTGGTCAAATTTTAAGTATTGCTCCACATTGTGATGAGATTTTGGTTTATCGGTTATAGCATATACTGTATGTAGGTTTCTATCAACATTCCAAGATCAGCTGATTGTTTGTAAGCACTATTATTTTAGTTTTGACAACCCTGCTTTTTTAGCTTGTGAATTTCAACTCGCAGTTTTTTAAAATCTAACTGTAACAATCTAGCACGTGGATTGTTACAATCTGGAACCTGTTTGTTTCAGCTTTCAGGTTTTTGTTTAACAACATGCAAGCTGCGGTCCACAGTTTGCAAGATGATACAAATAGTGCCATAGCGCTATTACTATTATGGTGTGTTGGGATACAGCCCTGGCCTAGGAACGTGTGCCAGGCAGGCGCTCGAAATCGAACGCCTTGGGAGCGATGCCTGGCGCAGGCAGCTTTTCTACACTGCCATGCAAACAGGCCACAGAGTTTCATTTTTCGAAACATGGAGTTTAGGCATTTATTGTGAGATAAGTAGTTGAGTTTACCTTCCAGTGTCTTTTGAAGATTAGAGAAAAAAAAGTGCTGTGCTGCATCATCCTCTAGACACCAGATGTTGTGGCTGTTACTCCAGCTTGTAGCTTGTATGCAACTGTGATGGGTTTCAGTATAAGAAGCCATCGTTGGGTCAAGTATGACTTGCTGGCTTTGTTCTTGGTCCCTGTCATATTTGTATAATGCCATCCTCGGTTGTCCTCTTGGTAACCTTAACTGCCACGATTGAGCCATTCTCGTTAAACACAATATATATGATAGTGATGCTGGAACTTGTTAGCTTGTTCTAATTAGAAAGGGAAACTGCACTGTTATAACTTTAGAGAATGTAAGGGCTGAGTGTTTTTAGATTCAGCAAAGGATGCTCAACTTGTAACTGGCTTGCCTAGGACATAACTATCCCCCAAAAAAACAAAAAAACAAAAAACCAATAAGTAACCAAAACACTTCTAAGAATCATTGGGTGCTAATTTAAGCAGTGTTGACATGCGAATAGAATTTATTAGTGCTTATACTTCATCATGATTAACGAAAGTACTTTGTTATGAGATGATTTACTAGCCAAAAAATGATTTACCTGCTTTAAGGTGAACTTTGGACATTGCTATGGCTTTACCTGCATGGCGTGATTTATCAATTCCTCTTCTAAGGATTGCCAAGCAGCAGAGCAGATGAAGTAGAATGGCAAAAGCAGCTGATAGGGGCACGATGGATGTTTTCAGTTTGTCTGCTAACTGTGAAGCTTAAACCATTGCCAAGTTTTGTTTGAACCTTTTGCCTGGACGAAAAAACGTGATATATCTCGACATAATTCTCTTTTTGACCTGCTCTTGTGTATACCTTAAGAACTTGCTCATGTGTACTTGTCTTAAAGATCGCTTCCCCATTTACAGGGCCAACTTATGCAAATGACCATGATGGTTCCACCTTCGTTCCCACAAGAACTTCACTATCTGAACAAGGAGGACAGGCTGCTTCGCTGGCTGGTCGTCAAGCACAGAGACGCGGTATATGGACTGGAGTTCATCAACGAGGATGACGGGAGGAACGAGCTGAGCGGTTACAGCCAGGCTCATACGAAGGATGACTATGATATCGAGTTTGACTCTGATGATGACCGCTGGGACGACGATGACTCAGACGACGACGACGAGTATGCAATCGAGGAGGAGGAAGAGAAGGAGGAGAAGCAGAAGTAGAACTGCTTCGCCAGGTTTCTGCAGTCTCATCTGTATTGGCAGATGCGTTTTCTTTGAAACCAAGTGTTGTCTTTGTAATATCTCTTGACTTTTTTTATAACGTTGTAGGATAGGATGAGAGGCAGAACCTATCAACTTGATTTTAACACACTTTTGCATTGTCGATCATGCTTGTCATTAGATGTTTCAGGCGTGCTCTGCTTCTTGGTTGGAAGCATGGTGTATAACGTCGTTCTACGGCTGCTGACAGTCACTACCAGGTTCTACAGCAGTTTGAATGTTTGATCCATTCATAGTACAACAGCACAGGTGTATCATTTATTTCATAAATCAATATACAATTTTGTACAAAGAGGTGTTGCTGACAAGGATCGAAGCATCGGAATATGTCTGCCGGCAAAGAGGTGATCCGCCAGCCTCCAGAGCCACCGGAAGATGCCCGTCTTTGTCCTCGTCGTCGGAGTCCGAGTCGCAATCAGATTCGGAAACGGAGTCGTACGGCCGCCGCCTCTCGCCGTCCTCTGCCTTCCCCGACACGGCCGTCCCCGGCCAGCCCCACCCCTGCTCCACCGTCATCGTCACCTCGGAAAATTTTTTGGGAGACACTTTGGAGCACAGAAGAGCCCGCCTCAGTTAATCTAGGTTGGGCTGCCGGCCTCAGTTAATCTAGGTTGGGCTGCCGGCCCGACAACCGCCATAGATAATCAGTTAACCGTGGTGATCACTATAACAAAATCGTCACGGTTAATTTCTTATTAACCGTGGTAGTTGACCTAATTAAACCGCCACGGTTAGTTGTTTAACCATGGCGGTTGCTCTAACAGAAACCGCCACGGTTAATTAGCTATTAACCATGACGATTTTTGTAATGTGCCCGCCACGATTAAGGTTGTGCCTATAAAAGCAGTAACTCATTTTTCTTCTCCGTGACTCCTTCTCCATTTATTAAGGTTTTAACCTCAAAATCCTAATATTTGATATCTTAGAGGAGTAAACGTTTTGCCCTTTTATTTGGTGAAGGGGAGCACCGCAAAGGTGGATTTCTTACTCTCTAACTCTCATTTTCTCTCTTTTGCATTATTTAGGTGGTTTTCAGCTAGATCTAGATCTAGATCCAAATGGAGGAGAGAGAGAAAATTAGATCTAGGGCTACTCACATGTTTTCATATGGCTTTATTTATTTTTCTCCCTTTATGTGTGCAAGGTGGTTACGGTCATTATGGATAGGGAAGAGTGAATGTATAAGACACCAAGGGTCAGCAACAATTTGGCTTTTCTGGGACATGTGGGAAAGTTTGTTGCCGCTGCGAAAAAGCACCATGTGCGTTTGAGTCGAGAACGCATCATTTGTCCATGCAATAGCTGCAAGAACAACCTTCTCCAGGAAGATAACGTGGTGCAGTCTCACTTGATCCGGCATTGGCTTCGTCAAGGACTACACCGTCTGGAAGTATCACGGTGAAGAAGTAGATCCAAGTGCGACTGGTGCATCCGACAGAGGTAACTCGTCAACGGTGAATGATAGGGGACGACAAACATCTGCAGCGGCAGGTGGTGATAGTGTGAACCGTGATTACATCAGCCTACATGATCTGATTGGAGACGATGGCCGTGATGATGATGAGCAGGGTATGAGCAGGGTAATGTTGTCTTGGGTCTGAAGATGTGGAGATTTTTTTAAATGTTGCTAACCGTATGGATCAAGATGACGTCCTCGGAGCTATGGGCTGGACCTCTAATGCTGACACCACCATTGCTCGCCTCCATGCGGCCAGCCGCCGGCGTCCTCCTCCTCGGGCACAGCAAGCGCGGTGGCGCCCTGCTCATCGGCGGCTACCTCAGCGCAGTCTGCGAGAGCCCGCACCGGCTGGGGCAGGGGCTTGCGGTCGACGAGGACGACGGAGTCGGCCACTCTTGCTGGCGGATGGTCCACGGGACGGTGTGCTGGCGCGGTGGCCACAAGTAGGCAGCAGACCACGAGGGCGAGCACGACGGCGGCACGGGCCATTTGGCTAAGCTAGCAGCTAGGAGTGACGAGGACGAGTAGAGCCAACGAGAGAGGGACGGTACGTGTAATGGAGGGGGTCGGCAAGCATGAGATTAGTATCAAGTACGTATAATTTAGGGTCGGTTTGGCCAACTAAATTTTAGTTAGTTAAAGTTCTAAATATATTGATTAAAAAAACTAAAATAGTTTAGTCCTATTAGTCACTCAAGAGTAACTAAAATAATTTTAACTAGCTAAAATTTAGTAGAGGAAACCAAAAAGGACCTTAATGGAGGATTTGGCGCTCGATTAGTCGCTAATGGAGGAAGCTTCCTGTTGATGCAAAGACTGATCTGCAAACACAAAGGGCTAATACCCGATTTAAACGTTAAGGCGTGCCAGCCAATTTGACCTTGCTATCGGCAAAGGTGATAACTCGAATACTTTAGTCCTGACAACAGCGATGCGCCCGGATGTCACGGCTAAGAGGTACTCACGCGGAACTCGAGAATACGCCGAGCTTAAGTCGACGAATTCTTAAGAACTCGTAGTAAAAGAGAAAAAAATATGACGAAGTCGTCGAAAAGTAGATGCTGGAATATGAGTAAAAACGTGTGTTTGATTGATTGATCATTACAAGGCCCTAGGGTTCATATTTATACCCTGCTCAAAGAGCTACAACTAAACACGACTAGAATTCGAATTCCAAATTACACGGAATCCGTATACAAAACGACTTAAATAAATAAGGAAATAACAAAGCTATCATCCGTGACGAACTAAAATTCATTAAACCGATCAGTGGTTTCCGGACTCCTCCTCCATATCATCGGCAGACTCCTTGCCATAGTCATCGGCAGATTTCTGGCCATGGTCATCGGCAGACTTCCCCATTATAGCCATCGACATAAACACATTACTGCTACAGACTTAGTCACATCCGACCTCTCCTTCATCGGCAACCATCCTCATCGGCAATTCATCTTTGTAAATAGTATACTGCCACCTTATCCTGCCATCCTGGACACGTGCTCAAAAACGGTGTCAACACATGCCCCCCAATTTCGGAGTATAAAACTATTAATGCTCCGAAATTCTCTGCAGTAATGATGCCTTTTTCTCGCAATTAATGCTCCTAATCTGGTAACCGACAACCTCAATCTGAACAACTCTGATCCTATTCTCCCACAGATTCCTCGAAATCCCCGACTTCCTAAACGGCTATTTCTCTCTCAACCGTACATCGGCAATAATACCGTTACAAAGATCTGCCGATATACTGACCAGGACGTTTGTTCAAACGGCTACCTCCCCTTTATTCGCCCATCGGCAATATGACCGTTATAGAACGCTGCTAATGGACCGACCAGGAGATCTCGCACAGTAAAATATCTTCAGATAATGACCGCTTCCCGTCAAATCGCCTGCGCAATCCCTTGATTACCGTGCGAACAGTTACCATATCTACCTGAGTACCCTCAGATTTCTCGGAGGCGGCAAAGAGATAAGTCAGATTTGCCCTTTCCCATTTTATCCTATAAATAGTTTCTTCTCGGGTACTCCTTCCCTATCACATCATTCCATCACCCAAGTTTACTTTCCCAGCGGCGGCGCCATTCGAAACTCCAAGACCTCCGACAAGCACTCCTCCTCATCAACTCCGGCGCCCTCAAACGCTCTCTTCGCGGCAAGATGGCCATTGGCTTCGTCGTCCCTGAGGTCAGATCTCCATCTCGTCTCCTGTATTTTTCTTCGTATCCCTGTTCATCCGTAATTCATTTTACTGAATATCTTCCTTTTTCTTTTCTTTGTATTTCTTTTATTCCCCAAAACACTAGGAGTTGTCCAATAAAATTGTCATCCCCACCGATCAACCACACCTCCAATGTCTCGGCCCTCTAGGGGATCCAGATCCAACTAACCTTATCAATGCAGAAACCAACAGGATTCCCTTTAGAGCCGAAAATTTTTCTTTAGATCTGTGGAAAGACACCTTTCGCTCTTGGCCCAGCCCTACTGCAGGGTGGAAAGACTGGTTCTTGAGAGTCAGCAACTCGAATGAAGTCCAGTGGGGTGAAAGGAAACTAGCCCAATGCATCAGGCTATCTATTGCCGATATGCACAAGAACGAGTCATGTTGATAGCTGCGTCTTATTTTTGGTCAGATACCCTTAATGCTTTCGTCTTTGGCCACGGCCCTGTTTCTCCCACTCTTGCCGATGTAGCTATGCTCACTGGTCTAGACGTCTCTTCTGCCGATAGCACCCACTTCTTTGATACCGCCCCTAGTGCCAAAGTGGAGACTCGCGCTATCGGCGGTTGGTCGGGGTACATTCAGAAGTACCGTGGGAAGGGGCCTGTCACCATAAAGGAACAAACCACCTTTCTGAACATGTGGCTGGACAAGTTCGTATTCTGTGGTCGATCGGCAGGACCGACTTCTGTCTATCTATCGGCAGCAGAGAGACTGGCTAACGGTGGCCAATTTCCTCTCGGCCGATACTTGCTTGGCGCTGCTTACCATCTTCTCCATCAGGTAGCTCAGAAACTCCTGCTTGGTCAGTCTATCGGCAACTTGGGAGGTCCCTGGTGGTTTATTAACATGTGGCTTAATCTGCACTTGCATAAGCGCCTTGACTTCAACTTGTTCACACAACATTTCCCAAGAGATATAGCCGAAAATCACGTGTTGGGCGAAGAGGAATCGGCAACACGTGCCCCCCCTGAACTTTGGCGAAGCTGCCATAGTTCTACCTGGTTCAGGGAGTAATCCGGATCAGATTGGCCAGTTTTTCCAGACTCTGTATGAGGGTTTAGCCAGAGATGAACGACCATGGTTGGCTTATGATGACCCAGACAGCATGCTCCCTCTAACCTTCAATCCATTCGATGAAGCCCTTGATAGGGATAATGAGGTGATGATGGCAATTGTGACTCCCAGAGCCATACCAGTGAATTTCTTTGGTAGCACAAAAACCTCTCCCCAAACCTATGAATTTTACAATCCATCGGCCTTAGCCCGTCAGCTAGCTTTCGGCCAGTTGCCGATTGCACTTCCTTATGCCGATGTGATAAAACCCAGGGAGCCCATCGCCAACTTTCTCGAGTGGATCCGAGTAGCCCAGCTACCACCAAATGCTGATACAGATGTAGACTTGTCAGAGTGGGTTCCGGCCGCCTTCATTACCCAGGCGTACAAACTATGGTGGGCAGAATGGAAGGAGCATCTGTTCTGCAAATCAGCCTCCTCGTATCGCGGCATGATTGATCCCGAGTACCAAGTTCCCGATGACGCTGTAAGTATTCCAAACCGATATTCCATTTTTTTTATATATCGGTAACTCACCTTCGTATCCCTTTGCAGGTCGACGACATCCCTCTATCGGTCAGCAGAAGTGGTAAGCCGATTGACCTGTTTCCATCAGGTCCAATTTCCTCAATCGGCCGCAACGCTCCCACTCTGGCTGCCATCGTGCACCGGGGTGTGCGCCTCAAGAAAGTTACCACCAAGAGGACTCAAACATCATCAACGGTAGCCGCTTCCACTTTGGCACAAGCTTTCAAGGCAATTTGTCAACCCATTTTTATTCATACCAATCACTCTTATATCGACTGCATTTATACTCATAAACTTTTCTTGTCATTGCAGCAAACCAGTGCATCGGCAAAAGCCACACGCCAAGGTGCCGATGCCCCCAGTCCAGCCAGCCAAAGAGGAAGGGCGCCAAGAGTACCAGGGCCGAAACGAAACGCCAGAAAGTGGCAACTCCCCCTCCTCCTCCGGTATCTCCAATTCCGGTGGAGTCTTCCCCTTCTTCTCCAGACGTCCAGACACAGCAAGCACCATCTCCCCAACCAATGCAGGAAGCACCACAGATGGAAGAACCCCAGCAGGAAGAACCTCAAACAGAAGGTACATCAGCTGACGTGGGTGAACAAACAACTGGCCCGGCAGGTCCAATTATATCATCGGCGGTTCCTCCGATTCAGACAACTGTTGTTCCTCCTCCAGGTAACATATTTCAAAAATACTTCCGCCGATAAACTTATTCTCATTTAGTCTCATAACCCTTCCTGTCTTCTTTCAATCGATATCGTCCCATCGGCAACCTTAGCCGATCAACCTGCATCTCCATCGGCATCTTTCAGACAAAGGCAGGAAATAGCCTTAAAACAAGTAAGCCACCCAACCTTTACCAGTATTATTTGCCGATTCTCCGAGTATGAACTAACTTTGCTCTCCCTCCCAGGAACAAGATTCTCCCGACAGCCTGTGCTCCTTCGCCATCGATCTCTCTGAGGAAGAAGGCGAAGAGGCAAGCTCTTCTCAGACAGTTGGCATTACATCGGCAGAGATCAGGACCAGACTGGAGGAATTGTCAGCTCTCCTTCACCAAGACACAGCGCAGTTGGTTGACGACTCCGACCCTACCAAGACCCTGTTCAGAACTCTCAGAGGCCAAATCCCAGCCGATGTCGAAGAAACCCTTTTCCAAGCCGCTCATCTGGAGAGTCGCCAGCTGCAGTACCAGAGAGCTTCTCGGCGTCTTGCCGATAGAGCTGCTCAGACTCAACTCTCCGACGAAATGAGGAAAGAGAAGCTCTTGACCGATGAGAAGCACAAGAACATCGGCATCCTGAGATCCTCAGGAGACGCGCTGAAGCAGAAAATATCCGATCTATCGGCAAGAAGAGAATCCTTGTTGGCAGAACTCAAGGAAGTGGAGGACGCCTTATCCCAAGCTCAACAGGAAGAGAGCCAACTGCCAGAGACCATCAAGCTTCTTGAGCACGAGCGAAACGTTCATGGTCGCAAGGCACTTCAACTGAAGAAGAAACTGAAGCCGATAGAGGGTTCTGCCGATGATGACATTAAGGAGATAGAAGCAGCCAACCAAATCCGGCTACGTGCTATATCGGCAATCCAGGCGCTGCTTAACACATAAAGTTTTCATCGGCATCATATCTGTGCTTCCCTGCTTCCTCAGCTTTTAGTCTAGCCGATAGGACTGTTATCGGCATCCTTTGAAACATTAAATCCATCCCCAGATACACTTTAATCCAGCCGATAGGAACGTTATCGGCATTTAAACTTTCATGCATCGACCCATATGCTAGGATGGTACTTCTTTAAATACTTGCCGTTTAATGCTCTGGGAAATTCAACTCCTTCGAGAGTTTCTAGAATATAGGCATTACCAGGAGCCGATCGACTTATCCGATAAGGACCTTCCCAATTAGGAGACCACTTTCCAAACTTCGAACTTTTAGTCCCGACTGGCAAAATTAATTTCCATACCAAATCCCCATCGGCAAACTCCTTAGCCTTCACTTTCTTATCATACCATCTAGCAACTCTCTTCTTATTTTCTTCTATACTCATTAAAGCTTTTAACCGATGCCCTGCTAGATCATCCAATTCATCGGTCATCAAAGTGGCATAATCATCGCCAATTAATTGATCTTGAAAAGATAATCGCCTAGATCCAGCCTTAATTTCCCAAGGCAACACCGCATCATGTCCATACACCAATTGATAGGGTGACACCTTGGTTGATCCATGACAAGCCATCCGATAAGACCACAATGCTTCATTTAATAATGTATGCCACCGCTTAGGATTTTCTTCAATCTTTTGTTTAATAAGCTTGATAATTCCTTTGTTAGACGCCTCGGCCTGCCCATTGGCTTGAGCATAATAAGGAGAAGAATTCAACACTTTAATCCCCATACCGATTGCGAATTCATCAAACTCCCTCGATGTAAACATAGTGCCCTGATCGGTAGTAATCGTTTGAGGGATCCCAAATCGGTAAATAATATGCTCCTTCACAAAATCAATCATATTGGCCGATGTGACTTTCTTCAAAGGAATAGCTTCAACCCACTTAGTGAAATAATCAGTGGCAACCAGAATGAACTTATGCCCTTTGCTAGATGGTGGATAAATCTGGCCGATCAGATCGATAGCCCATCCCCGGAACGGCCAAGGCTTTATTATAGGATTCATAGCCGATGCGGGTGCTCTTTGAATATTACCAAACTTTTGACAACCTTGACACCCCTTGAAATATTTAAAACAATCCTCAAGTATGGTCGGCCAAAAATATCCATTCCTTCGAATCATCCACTTCATCTTAAAAGCTGACTGATGCGCTCCACACACTCCTTCATGGATTTCTCCCATCAAACTTCTAGCTTCATCATTACCCAAGCATCGGAGAAGAATCCCATCAATAGTTCGATAATACAATTCATCTTCAAGGAGCACATATTTGGTTGCTTGAAATCGAACTCGTCTTTCAACTTTCTTGGATGGATCCTTTAGATAATCAATAATTTCCTTCCTCCAATCATCGGCACCGATTGCCGATATTGCATTAATCATAGGCTGATATCCCGAGGCATGCTGAGCTAACCGATTGGCCTCTTCATTATGCAATCGAGGAATATGCTTTAATCGGAAATCTTTGAATTCCTTCAACAGTCGCATGCTTCTCTCGAAATGAGTTATGAGAACTTCACTTCGGCATTCATAGCTCCCGGCCAATTGACTTATAACCAACATAGAATCCCCAAAAATTTCAACAGCATCAGCACGAACTTCTCTTAACAACTCCAATCCCTTGATCAGAGCCTGATACTCAGCCTGATTATTTGTTGACGTAGCAACAATCGGCAAGGAAAACTCATACTTCCTCCCCTTAGGGGAAACTAATACAATGCCGATTCCTGCCCCCCGGTCACAGGTAGATCCATCAAAGAAAAGTGTCCAGGGTACAATTTCCAAGGCTTCCACTACACCGCAATGCTGAGTTACAAAATCGGCCATAATCTGCCCTTTGACTGCCTTGGCCGATTCGTAACGTAGGTCGAACTCCGACAGCGCTAAAATCCATTTACCGATCCTGCCACTCATAATCGGCATGGATAGCATGTACCGGACCACGTCGTCTTTGCAAACAACAGTGCATTCGGCCGATAGCAGGTAATGCCTTAGTTTGATACACGAAAAATACAAGCATAGGCATAGTTTCTCGATGGCCGAATACCTGGTTTCAGCATCAATCAACCTCCTACTCAAGTAATAAATCACCCTCTCTTTTCCTTCAAATTCTTGGACCAAAGCTGAACCGATAACCGTCCCGTCGGTAGATAAATACAATCTGAAGGGCTTTCCTTGTTGAGGTGGAACTAGAACTGGAGGATTTACTAGATATTTCTTGATTTCATCCAAAGCCAACTGCTGCTCTTTTCCCCAAATAAATTCTTGATCGGCTTTCAATTTAAGAAGAGGACTGAAAGCACGAATCTTACCAGACAGATTGGATATAAATCTCCTAATAAAATTTACTTTGCCGATCAAGGATTGGAGCTCAGTCTTGTTAGTAGGGGCCACTATTTTATTGATGGCATCAATCGATCTCCGACTACTTTCAATCCCCCTTTGATGTACCATGAAACCAAGAAACTGCCCTGCCGATACACCAAATGCACACTTATTGGGATTCATCTTCAACCCATGCTTCCTTGTGCACTCTAACACCTTTTGTAAGTCGGCAAGATGCTTTGAGAAATCCCCAGACTTAACCACCACATCATCAATATAGATTTCCACCAGCTTGCCGATGAACTCATGAAATATAAAATTCATGGCCCTTTGATAAGTAGCACCAGCATTCTTCAACCCAAAGGTCATGACTATCCACTCAAATAACCCAACATGACCAGGACACCTAAATGCGGTTTTTGGAATATCTTCCTCTGCCATGAATATTTGATTGTATCCTGCATTGCCGTCCATAAAGCTGATGACCCGATGACCAGCCGCAGCGTCAACCAATAGATCGGCAACAGGCATTGGGTATCCATCCATTGGCGTAGCTTTATTGAGATTCCTGAAATCAATGCACACCCGAAGCTTCCCGTTTTTCTTGTAAACCGGAACAACATTGGAAATCCATTCGGCATACCGACACTGCCGAATAAACTTAGCTTCAATGAGTTTGGTAATTTCGGCCTTAATATCAGGTAGAATGCTAGGATTACATCGGCGAGCTGGTTGCTGATGTGGCCGAAATCCAGACTTGATGGGTAACCGATGTTCAACAATTGATCGGTCTAAACCAGGCATCTCGGTGTAATCACAAGCAAAGCAATCTTTATATTCCTTTAACAAATCAGTTAATTGTTGCTTACACTCAGGATCTAATTTAGCACTAATAAAAGTAGGTCTAGGCTTATCACCACTACCTATATCTACTTCCACCAAATCATCGGCCGATGTGAATCCCTGGCCCAATTTTCCATCATCGGCGAATCTATCCATTAAAAATCGTCGTCAGAACCGACTGCTTGGATCGGTGGAATCTCGTAATCGGCAACTTTGAGAAAATCTTTCTCCCAAACTTCCCCTGAAATGCACCTAGTCCTCTCATAAGTATCTGCCTCTGCCGACGCAATAACATAAGAAGAGTCTCCTGGGACAATCTCAATCTTGTCACCTACTCACTGAACCAAGCATTGGTGCATTGTAGATGGGATGCAACAATTGGCATGAATCCAATCTATCCCCAACAATAAGTTATAAGCACCTTTTCCACTGATCACGAAGAAAGTTGTCGGCAAGGTTTTGCTGCCGATGGTCAACTCTACACATATTGCCCCCTTGACTGGAGACACGTTTCCTTCAAAGTCCTTGAGCATCATATCGGTCTTGGTCAAATCCTGATCTCCTTTCCCAAGCTTCCGATACACTGCATACGGCATAATATTAATAGCAGCCCCACCATCAACTAGGATTTTGGTCATTGGCTGCCCATCAACTCTGCCTTTGACGAACAAAGCTTTGAGATGCTGTCTTTCATCATCAGCAGGTTTCTCAAAGATAGCTGTCATAGGATCCAGAGCCAGCTGAGCTATCTGATCAGAAAACTCTAACTCATCATCACTGGATGGTGCAAGAAACTCCATCGGCAACATAAAGACCATGTTGACTCCTGCCGATGGACCTCCCTTCTTAATGTCTGATGGCTGCTGACTTCCAGAGTCCTCGCCTTTGTTTAACTCCTCTCGCCTTTCACGTTGCAATCTCCTTTTCTGTGTCTTGGTTAACCCTTCAGGACACCATGGAGGGAGTGGTTTTTGCCTTGCCGCCGGGCGTCGGTTCTCCCTTGACTCCATACGATGCGTGTTAGCATCCCTACAAAATATGAACTCATCGGGAACCCGCACATTAGCCATCTCCTCAAGCTCTTCCTGATTCCTGGGAAAATATTGGACACGGTCACCAAGCCTATCGTGCACGCTAAGCCTGCCCCCCAGCCGATCGTGAACTGACGCCCTTCCTCTGATTGGTCCATTAAATCGCCGATCATTGTCATGATAACGCCGATCGGTCCTGTCGTACCGATCATAACCGTTGCACTCAGGGCAATCTCTGGCAGTGGGAAGCTTGATATTTTCCTCCCAACAATGGATGAAGAACGGACAATTCCAATGATCCCGTTGCCGATTCCACTCCTGTCGGCGTCTTTCTTCTTCCCATCGGTAATCTTCTTGCCGGCGCTGATACCGATCTTCTCGTTGCTGCCAGTTCTCTCGAGGCCTTCTATGAGTTATAACGATGCCAGACCGAGGAGGCCTACCTGAATTGGTTCCTTCCTGGACCAAACCTTTACCTTTTGCATCGGCAGTAGTAATCTGATGCTGAGGATCTACCGATGCACTTTTCTCAGCTGCTTCTGATGTTAAAACCTTGGCCTTCCCCTTTGCATCCAACATATTTGTCGGGAAAGGATGTTGGTCAATCTTCATCGGCTTCTGAGTCTTGGAACTATCAAATTTAATTCTCCCAGACTCTATTGCCGATTGCAGCTGTTGTCTGTAAACTTTGCATTCATTAGTGTCATGAGAAGTTGCATTATGCCACTTGCAATATTTCATCCTCTTCAACTCCTCTGCGGATGGGATCACGTGATTAGGAGACAACTTGATCTGACCTTCCTGGAGTAGAAAATCAAATATCTTATCGGCCTTAGCGGTGTCAAAAGCGAACTTCTCCGGTTCTTTCTGCCCAAAAGGGCAAGACATCGGCTTCTTGTTTTTCACCCATTCTGCTAAGCCGATGACTGATTCCTCGTCAGAATCTGAGCTTGACGCTTCATCGACAAATGACACTTTCTTATTCCATGCTCTTTTGGGCTCGAAAGGCTTGATGTCTTGATCAGAAATTCTCTGCACTAGATGACTTAAACTTTCAAACTCCTGAGAGGCATACTTATCCCTGATATGTGGCAATAAACCCTGGAAGGCCAAATCGGCTAGCTGCCGATCATCTAGAACCAGACTGTAACATTTATTCTTAACCTCCTGTATCCTCTGTACGAAACCTTCAACCGATTCATCATTGCGCTGTCTCAATTTGACCAAATCGGTGATCTTTTTCTCGTGAACTCCAGAAAAGAAGTACTTGTGGAATTGTTTCTCTAGATCGGCCCAAGTAATCACTGAATTAGGAGGTAATGATATGAACCAGGTAAAGGCCGATCCAGACAATGATGATGAAAATAAACGAACCCTCAATTCGTTCCTGTTACCAGCCTCTCCACATTGAATGATGAACCTGTTGACATGCTCCATGGTTGACGTGTCATCCTGCCCGGAAAACTTGGTAAAATCCGGTACCTTGTACCGATGTGGAAGCGGGATCAGATCATATGCGGGTGGATACGGTGTCCGATAAGAGTAAGTGTTGACTTTGGGTTTTATCCCAAATTGCTCCCTCATTACTTCAGCGATCTTATCGGCCCAATATGCATCGGCATTCTGCCGATGGGGCGGCTGCGGATCCGGCACCTGGTGGCGAGCCTCCACGTGTCTGTTTGGGGCATGATCTGCACGGAACACTGGGTTGATCACCTGGCCTCCAATCTGCGGACCACCGAACTGCTGTCCACCGATTTGCTGCCCCCCGAGCTGCTGTCCGAAATTCATTGGCTGGTTAGGAATCCCCTGACCTTGGAACCCGGGATAGACCTGTCCTTGCTGGAACCCTGTGGCCTGGTAACTCTGCTGGGGCGATTGTGGAAAGACTTGCTGTCCAAGCCACCCATTATTAGCGTTCATCGGCATAGGCGCTGCCGATGATTGGTAATTGGGTACCATCATCGAATTGACATACCCCGACTGGGCCATAGACCTCTGTTGCATCAGCATCGAATCTGCCGATGCATTAGGCATCTGGAACATTGAATATTGAGGATTCCCAGTGTGAGGCCTTGCAGTAGTAGTTGTAGTATACCGAGGACTCTGGTTCAACGGCGCATTGGGAGGCGCCGATGTCATATGAGCCTTGCCCCTCATGTCGGTTATCTGCGATGTACCTGGCGTCAATTCTGGAGGCATACCATAACCCCACCAATTAGGAGGAAGAGTCAACCCTGACATTGCCGATGCCAACATGTCTGTTGTCAGTTTATTCTGCCCACTTGAAGTCTGTGGGTTGGTTGTCATCGGCACAGATAGTGCACCAGTAGCTCCCGATGTACTTGGAGGGACGGCAGATTGTGCACTTGCAGCCGTCAAAGCAGCCGATGGAGCCGTGACCTCTGGTGCTGTTGGCTGATGATGAGAGGGGCCCACATAATCTGGTGAGATTTGTCCTTCCTTGAAAGTTCTTGCCACGGCATTGAAAACCGTATTAGACAGTACACCGGCTTGGTTGATCAAAGCTCGGTTGATAGCACTGTCAACCATATCTTGAAGCTTGCCAGGATTGGCTTCGAAGGTAACATGACGTGGTGCCGGCAGTGCATCTTTCTGGATCACCTCGCCGCTCCTGCTTATGCTGAAAGACCTCAGGCTTGGAGCTTGAACTCTTCCATGGCTTGGGCAATAGCCTGCTTCTGCTCATCCTTGAGATTGGCCTCCGTCACGGGGATGACGTTCTCCTGATCGAGGTCAGAGATCGACATGTTGATCTTGATCTTGAATCTGGTCCCACCAGGCGTGCCAAAAGATGTGTTGATGCAAAGACTGATCTGCAAACACAAAGGGCTAATACCCGATTTAAACGTTAAGGCGTGCCAGCCGATTTGACCTTGCTATCGGCAAAGGTGATAACTCGAATACTTTAGTCCTGACAACAGCGATGCGCCCGGATGTCATGGCTAAGAGGTACTCACGCGGAACTCGAGAATACGCCGAGCTTAAGTCGACGAATTCTTAAGAACTCGTAGTAAAAGAGAAAAAAATATGACGAAGTCGTCGAAAAGTAGATGCTGGAATATGAGTAAAAACGTGTGTTTGATTGATTGATCATTACAAGGCCCTAGGGTTCATATTTATACCCTGCTCAAAGAGCTACAACTAAATACGACTAGAATTCGAATTCCAAATTACACGGAATCCGTATAAAAAACGACTTAAATAAATAAGAAAATAACAAAGCTATCCTCCGTGACGAACTAAAATTCATTAAACCGATCAGTGGTTTCCGGACTCCTCCTCCATATCATCGGCAGACTCCTTGCCATGGTCATCGGCAGATTTCTGGCCATGGTCATCGGCAGACTTCCCCATTATAGCCATCGACATAAACACATTACTGCTACAGACTTAGTCACATCCGACCTCTCCTTCATCGGCAACCATCCTCATCGGCAATTCATCTTTATAAATAGTATACTGCCACCTTATCCTGCCATCCTGGACACGTGCTCAAAAACGGTGTCAACACTTCTCTCCTCATTTTCGTGTTACGAGAGGGGAGACGACTGCAGACGGAGCAAGCACGCAGGCAGGCAGCGGGGAAGCTCGGCTACTGCCGACGGACCATTGCTATTCTGTTCACAAGTCAGTGACATTTTGGACATGAACATGGTATTTAAATATCACTTTAATTAGTATTTTTGTATGGAATGTCTATAATAATAAAACATAGCAAAAATATTTTTTTTATATAACTAAAAGTCCAAGACAATCGATTTGTATTATTATTCAAACACCCACAATAATCAACACACCAAAAATAACATACTACAAAAGTCTGACATGGTTGACTTAAGGTAACGCCACTTGTTTGTGACCGTGGGGTTGATATGATAGAAAATAATGGTTGAAGCTTGACTTTGAAGATCAAATATAATGGACTGTCCGTGTTTAATCACGTCCTATATTTTTCAAATGAGCCATCTACTTAAGAAATCTGTGATCTGTTAAACATAATGAATTGATATTGCCTTTGTCCTCCTTGCATTTGCAGACGTATAGGAGAGATGATTGACATATTCTTACAGACTTTCAGAGCTTGGGACGACATGGCAATTTTTTTTTCGAAATCGTGCGCTGCACGTACTTCATTAAGAGGATAGGAGTTTTGAAAACAGCAAGACAAAGATCCTTGGCGAGGAGCCAAAGCAAAGCAGTAGCCGCCTGGCTACGGAAAAAGGTCACAGAAACAGAAGAGAAACATCAGCCGAAGGCTCCGTCTGGGGCGAAGACATTTAAGCCGTTGAACCCAGCCGCAACGCATTCACGGATCTCGTCAAGGATGGCGCCGCAGACTTGGACTGTCGTGCGGTCTCGGCCGTTGAACGTCCTGTCGTTGCGTTCCTTCCAGACGTTCCAGGAGACGATGATCACCATGGAGTCGAAGGCGCGACGGAACCTGTGCAGGATCTGCTCTCGCGAGCTGATCCACCAGTCCTGGAGCGCGGAGCCGTGGGTGGGGGTAAGGCGTAGGAGGCCAGCTCGCATGAGAAGGCGAGATCAGACATCCCGCGAGAAGACGCAGGCGATAAGAAGGTGATCAACGGTCTCGTCATGCTGGCTGCACAATGCACAGGCGGCCTCCGTCTGCAGTCCATGGCGTCGCCTACGCTCCGCAGTCCAAAGCCTCCCGTGGAGGGCGAGCCAAAAGAAGAATTTCATCTTCGATGGAACCAAGGCTTTCCAGGCGAACGTCGCGCCCTCCATCTCCACCCGACCCAAGAAGAAGGCTCGGTATGCCGAGGACGCTGAGTACGATCCGTTAGCCGTCCACTTCCAAACAAATCTGTCTGCGTCGTGTGGCGAGAGATGCAGGGCATCCACCAAGTCCCATACTTGAAGGAACTCCAGCAGTACGTTCACGGTGAGCGCCCCAGTGATGTCTCTTGTCCATTGCCTATCCGTGAGTGCGTCCCGCACGGAACGGCATCTGCGCCGCTGGCCAATTGCTTGGAACAGGTTTGGGGCGAAGTTACACAGAGGCCCAGTCTGCAGCCAGGAGTTAGTCCAGAACCTTGCCGATGTACCATCGCCGATCTGGATAGAAACCGAAGCCTGGAACATGGAATGGACCAATGACTCGTTTGTGGGGAAGTAGAGCCCAGGCGACACTCGGGTCCGTGCGCCGTTTCTATTCCCATCTCAGTCGCAATGCAAAGCCAAGGGTTCGCAGGTCCGGTAGACCTAGGCCGCCGAAATCCTTTGGGGAGCAAACCACCGGCCAATTTACTTTGCACTTTCCGCCAGCCACCGATTCTGTGCCCGCCCAGAGGAATGCCCTTCTGCGCTTGTCAATTTCGCCAATGGCCCAGGTGGACAGGCTACAGCAGATCGAGACATGTACCGGTATCGCCGAAAGTGTGGTCTGCGTGAGCGTCGTTCGGCCAGCAGCGTTCAGCAGTCCAGCCTTCCAGCTGGGAATCCTGGCCGAAATCGAGTTGACGATATGCTGTTCTTGGTCGCGGCGCAGTCTGCTGATGGATAGCGGCGCTCCCAGATACTTGGCTGGGAATTCCAGTAGCCTGCAGGGGAATGCCTCCAGGACGTCCTGAATTTGCCCAGCTGTGCAATGGATCGGAGTGATTGTGCATTTGTCCACATTGCAGGATAGTCCCGAAGCTCCGGCGAAGAGGTCGAGGATCTGCCGCATGCAGGCGAAGTCATCGACCTCTGGGGACAAGAAAATGACCAGGTCATCAGCGTACACAGATGCACGGTGTGTGATGACGTTCCCAGGCAGAGGGCGTAGCACTCCACGCCGGTCGGCCTTCGAAATTAGGGCGTTGAGGACGTCCATGACAATGACGAAGAGTAAGGGGGATAACGGATCTCCCTGGCGCAGGCCCTGGCGTGATGGATGCGTCTACCTGGGCGTCCGTTAACGAGCACCCTGGTACTCGCCATGCCGAGGAGTGCCGATATCCAGTCGCGCCATCTTAGCGGGAACCCTATGTACGCGAGGGTCTCCAGCAAGAATGGCCAGGCGACCGTGTCGAACGCTTTGGACAGGTCAACCTTCAGGAGCATCGCCGGGTGGCGAGGCCGTGCAGCCATTTGCAGGTTAGCTGTACTGTGCGGAAGTTCTTGTGAATTTGGCGGCCCCGGATGAATGCCGACTGGTTGGGCTTGACAATGGAAGTCATGAAAGGCGCCAGACTGATGGCAAGGCCTTTCGCGATGAGCTTCCCGACCGAGTGAATCAAGCTGATTGGGCGGTAATCCCCGAGGCTAGCCGGCGAGTCCGTCTTGTGGATCAGGACCATTGCGGCCTCATTCAGATGATTAAAGCTTCTGTGATCCAGTTCCCAGAACGCGTTGAATACGCGCACAACATCGGCCCCGATCACCTCCCAAGCAGCTTTAAAGAAGGCGCCAGTAAACCCATATGGTCCTGGCGCCCTGTCGCTCGGTGTGGCTTTCACAAAGCCCGCTACCTCCTCTGCCGTGAAGGGCTCAACGAGGGTGCTGAGGTCTAAAACCGTTAACTGTAGCTGGGACAGGTCAATGCGGTGCTGCCTGGTGAACGGAGTTCCCAGTAGGCTGTTATAATAATTGAAGACGATGTCGGCTTTGGCTTCATCCTCGCTGAAAGTATGACCATCATGCGACAAAGCGAATAGGTAGTTTTTCCGCCGACGGTGGCAGGCTTGTAGATGAAAATATTTCGTGCAAGCGTCTCCTTCTCTTAGGTGACGTGTTCTTGCCCTTTGCCTTACCATGGTTCGCTCAAGCGAAGAGAGACCAAGCACATTCCCCTTGAGTTGCCGCCTGAGGTCCCGTTCATCCGTGGAAAGAGCGCCTGACTCCTACGCAAGATCGAGCTCAAGGATCACTGCTCTTGCCGCCGCAAGCTGGAGCCTGATGTCCCCTACGCAGGTGTCACGCCAGCTTCTCAAAGCTTTAGCGGTGGCGCACAGCTTCATGTCAACAGCACGGCAGGCATCAACCTGTTCCACGTTGGTGGCCCAAGCCATGCTAAGAACGTCCAGAAACCCTTCAATCCTGGTCCAGAAATTCTCGAAACGAAACCGCGGTCGGGCCCAGGGTGAAGTGTTGAGGACTAGTAGAAGGGGTGCGTGGTCGGTGCAGTCCGAAGAAAGTCCACGAAGATGGTGGCTGGGGTACTGAGTAAACCAGTCTGTCGACGCGAACGCACGGTCCAGGCGTTCCAAGGTTGGGACGTCCCGGCCGTTGTTCCAAGTGAATCGTCGATCGGACAAGTGCACCTTAGCTAGTTCCAGGCCATGTTATTAGGACCGGACCGGACCGGCGGTCCGACCGGTAAAAGACCGAACCAGAGACTATAACGGTTCGGTTCATTTTAAAGACCGCTTATGCAATTGGACCGCTAAAAACCGGGCAGACCGGCCGGTTTTTTATAGAACCGGTGAACCGGCCGGTTCCATTCAAACCGGAGCGGCTCGAAAAAACTGGCGTGCGAAAGCGTGCTCTGGCTGCTGGCGTGCATGCAACTGCGCCTGGCTGCTGGGGAGGGTGGACCATGCATGGCCCGATATCTACTGTTACTCTGCCACCTGGTGATTCACGATTGGATTGGAGATTTGGAGTACTGAACATTTGCATGCATGCGTACTGGACTTGTGGTCTTGGTGGTCCTGCAGCTAACGTGGATGCTTCCTTTTCATTTTCAAAAAAACACTTTTTAATATGAGCTTTGAACTAGTCAAATAATATATTCATCTTAATTATTTCAACGAGCTTGCAATAGTTTAATCTATCTCATCTAAAGATTATTTTTTATAACAATGAATATTTAAATTAATATTCAACATCTAAGATTGTTTTTGTAACAATGAATATTTAAATTACTATTTGAGTTCTTTTTTCACCGATTTGTAAGTTGTAATTTTTACCTATCTTGTAAAACAACTCTAAAGTTAGTTATATAGTTGTGTGTTTTATCATTTTATGTGTGCATTGATTAAATATATGTTGCTAATTATTTGTTGTATATTATTAAATTGCACCGGTTCAAAGTATTTGTGAGCGGTTCAATTCATCCGGTCCAAAGTAATCGAACCGGCGGTTCAACCGGTTCTTAACGGTTGGACCAGTGAACCATTGAACCGAAGCTCTCACCGGTTCGATTTTCGGTCCGGTCCTAATAACTATGGTTCCAGGTCATCTAGGAGACCTTGGAAGCGCCTCATTTCTCCCCGGTGTAGTCTATTGTTGTTCTTGTCTGCGGCTTTGTAGATCATGTTGAAATCACCGCACACAAGCCAAGGGCCAGCGCACGCCGCGTGAGTGGCCCGCAGCTCCTGGAGAAATTCCAATTTTTCCACAGTGTCGGTCGGCCCATAAACATTGGTGAGCCACCAAGGGTCGCCGGGGCCGTTTAGAGGGGTTAGACGGATCGTTACTGAGAAACGGCGGGTGGTGGGCGACGAAGCAGCCCACAGGTCCCTACGCCAGGACAGCACCGCGCCCCCAGCAATCCCAACAGCAGGTAGGGAGACGTAGTCAAAATCGCAGCTTGATACGTCAGTATTCATGGTTACAGTGAAGAGTTCAATCTTGGATACTCCTGTAAGCAAACGATAGAGGCCTGCTGCTCGGCCACTAGGCTACGTACGGCACTGCGGCGCGCCCGACAGTTTAGGCCGCGCGCGTTCCAGACAAGAAGGTGGTTTGCACTCATGATAACAGATTTTCCTCTTTGGCATGGCTGGCTTAGAGAAGCCTAGGCGCGGTCCTCTGACCGCCCGCAGCGAGCCTAGGGAAGAGCTCGTTCATTGCATCTCTTTTGGAGCAAAGAGATGCACCTCGTGGAACTTTGCTGCGATGGAGGCATCAGGCGTCGTTGGACGCGGCTATTGGCGCCATTTGTTGAGAAGGACGCGCCTTGCCTGCTTTTCAGGCTGCGGGTCTCGGAAGATAGACTTCGCCGCGAGTCTGTCACTACGCCGCGGTATCCAGGCTTTGGGAACCTTGGAAACCCGCACGCGCGGCGCGGACAGTAGCGGTGTGGCAATCGGCAGCCTCAGAGAGTCTGCGAAGCTCGTCTTGGCTGTAGGCGGCGTCTCCGGAGGAGGCGATTCGCTCTCACTGTCATCGGCCACCGGCGTTGTTGGGGGCGGTGTGGATGCCTGGTTGCCTTCCTTGCCATTCCCCGAAGTCAGGCTGCAGCCCAGCGTCATTGATTCGGAGACGAATTCTTGGCGCACCAATTCAACCCACCAGTCAACGGGCGCCGGGGGAGTCGGGTCGCTACTGGCGACCAGATCCGGCTCCACAAAGTCAGCCTCCAAGACGTTGGGCACTGTCAGTGTAGTATCTTCAGTACACACAGCTAGTTCCACGTATCTAATTGTCATTGGTTTCGGATTGACTTGTCTTATGTCATCGATTCCTCTACACAGCCCTTGTTCGTTGCGGTTAACGTGTCGTCTGTACATATGATAATTCAAAGCTTTGCCTACACAGCACTGAGCACTTGTTCGTTGTGGTTAACGTGTCATCTGTACATAGGAAAATTGCTGGTTATTCATTAGTAGGAGTAGCATCTTAAAAAGGTCGGATACAGGCAAAGCGGACACACTTTTCCAATGAGGGGAAATTCTATACCAACAAGAGGGGCTACAAATTTCCTAGGAAAAATCTTAGTAAAGATGTATGTACAACAGGTTCTTGAAGCGACGTGAAAAGTCCAATGAATGCTAGACGTTAGCAACCGAAATGTCGAATATAACAATGTTCCTTGCTAGCTATGAGAATATTGTTCCGGAAACATTTATGTTCCCATAGTACAAAAATATGCTTTATGTTCCTGTTTCATTCACTGCTATACAAATGGCTCTACTATCCAGCCACTCCTACAAATCGTAAATCTCCCCTATATCGGATTTTTTTAGAGGCAATTGGTGAACCGCTCCTACATATCCGCGATTTGTAGAAGTGGTTTGGTAGGGACGGTTGGCCAAACTGTCCCTATAAATCACCTGGAGCCGTACCTACAAAAGCTTTACATAGTAGTGATTTTTCATTTCTTTTCAAAAACATGGATACTAAGTACCGCACTGTTTTCTCTTGAATCTTGAGTTGTTTAGCCACAATTGGGTTGCGAGGCCATGAGAAAAAACCTATTATTACTTACCTAGTCAAAAATTTAAAGTCTAGTCTATTATAAATCTACATGCCATCAATATGAAACTTGCATTTTGACTAGTAAATATTTAAAAATATATATACATTGTCAAGAATACTTTTCAACATATATAAAACTTTATATACAATTTTTTAGTGAACTTCAATTGTTGATATCTTTTAACAGGGGGAAGAAATAAAGTAAACTACCGTTGAAGCTAAGGAGGACTATATGTAAACAATTGTTTTTGATGGGAGGTTTACAAGGTCTAGAGTGGGAACTCCTCCAACTCCTCGATCCCTAATTGAACTAGCAATTAGGCCTAACCTGTTAGGATCCATTGTACAACCTCACCAACAATCTTCCTAACCAAGTGACCAGAAAGAGTGAACCATTTAGTCACATGACGTTAGAAGACGCTATCATATGTTTCTTTCCACAACATCCAAGCGGTCGAGAGGTCGATGTTGACATCAATTAGAATCCAAATCCAGATGTACTTACATTTGTGATTGGAAGTGAGGTAACTGATGATGCTGATGATCGAATTTTGAAATGCCAATGGGCCTAATATATGCACTTATTATGTTGACATCAATTAGAGACCAACAGAGAGAATAAAAGAAAATTAGAGAGTTGCTATATTTCAGGTGCTTGAATTTCCATACAACAATATTACATAGACAAATAGTACAACTAGAAACAACTCACAAGAGACAATTTGTAATTTTTTCTATAGGCAAACAAACAATACAATTGTATGTTGTCTGAACAACAATAAAAATATATCAGACACCAATAAGATACATAGTCTTTGTTATACACCGTTAAAAATTGTTGGTCATCGTTTTAGCTTTTTAAGATACATAGTTTTTGTTATATATACACCGCTGTATATAGCAAAAACTAGGCACCTATAAGAGCCACTTGTAATTTGGAGAGGGAGAAGATAGAAGTGTGAGAAAATAAACATATACCCTATTGATCGCCGTGTCACCGTCTAGGCGCCTAACGTGTCGATCAGTAGTAGTGTGATGGACTGTGCTCGGTCTCTATTCATCCAGGAACCCTGTGTCGGCTACAGCTCCGGCAGGTGGCGTATATATATCACATATGTCCATGCATCTACATTGTACTACTGTCTCCTAATCGGGCATTTGTACATTGTCATATTGTGATCTAGGGCCTATACACGCATGCATTCAAAGTAATTAATTTTTGATCGACTGTGTCATGTATGTGTGTGTAGATGTAGAGGTATGTAGTATGTCAGTATGTATAATACACACGGATGACAGTTGGTAAAACAGGTGCCATACATACGCACTAGCTAGTCCATGCACCATCCATCGTCGTCTAGCTCCAATCATATATCCTCCCCAGACAGACACACAACTTTGCATGCATCACGAAGAGAGATGTGCTTTTCCATGCACGCTATTGTTGTAGCTCATCAGTCCAATGCAGAGGCCGGCATCGATAGTTTAGTTTTGGCGCCATGCATGCATATATCAAGACCTCGAAAGCCTTGCAACTGCCAATTAGGAATCATATCTCTGATCTTCTTCTCAAGAGGTTCGCTAGCTCTTCAATTCTTGTCTCGTTTCAACAACAAGGTCAACCGATGCAACGCCTCAAATAAAGCACACGCCATCACATTCTGCCATGCATATGTACCTACATATAGGCACCCAAAGTATCCACATAGCTAGTACATGTATGCATATTATATACATATATACAAAGAAGTTTACACCCAAAATCACACAGTACGTGAGTTCACACTGATGCACATTAATTTGTGGACACTGATTGCTGAAGCCACATGCATGACTGAAGATAGTTACACAGTTATGAGTTTACTTATTAACACAGTACACATATATAGCTTTTGAACAAATCACAGCCATTGCAGTTACAGGTCGATATAGAGTTCAGTATAGTCGTCTCGAAGTCGTCGATCCTCTGATGATGATCATAGCAAGCGAAGAAACTATATTATATATTAGGGTAGTACTTAGTACTACTAGCAGCAGCTAAGTTTGACTAGGGAGTCAACAAAGCCATATGCATGCATGGGAGTTCACACACTCACGCACAACTAATACACCATTGACTAGCTAGCTAGGAACAAGAACAACTCAACGACTCTGCTTTACCTTAGTAAACAACGTACGCTTATATATATAAAGCTTAATTAGCTGCATATATATATAGCCATATAGCTACCAGCTGATGCGTGTCAGAGCATCTATACATAAAAATATAGTCCCATCCGGCCGTTTGACTGAGATGATATCATCATGCGAGCTCCTGGTTCTTCTCCACTACCCTCACCTCCTTGGCCGATCTCAGAACGCTTGCCTGTCGTCATCATGATGTAATAATAAGTTCACAAAACACACATATATAGATATATATATATATGGCTGATCAGAGAATGAAGGTGAAGAGAGGATCCATGCATAATGCATTAATGCTTGTAGGATAGTTTGGATACACCCATTCTCCATATGAGGGTTGAAGAGGATTAATTGAAGGAGCTAGCGGTCATGACCTGATCCTCAGTTATCTCCACGGCGAAGCCGTCGACGATGGCGAGCGACGACCTCTTGCAGTAGGAGTCAGGCTGGAGGAGCTTGGCGAGCAGCTTGTCGTGCTTGTGACTCAGGTACGCGTCCAGCGTGGCCGACCCCTCCTTGGACCTGCAGACGAAACCAGCATATATACATATATATAACAGCATCACATTATATATATGCTAGCTAGCTAGGCCTAGCTAGCTAGAGGACCAAGAACCACTGGAGTTTGGAACTTGGAAGCATGAGGAAACTAGCTAACAGTAATGCAAGAAATTAAGTGGAGTAGACTAGTGTTACCGATCAGCTCTGAGGCGCTCGTACACGGGGTCAAAGTTCATGAACACGAAGTAAACCTCCTGCTGCTGCTTCGCCATTGCTGCTTCTTGAGCTAGCTCGGAATGTGACCTAGCTTGTTCTATCTTGTCTCTGCAGTTTATACTAGCTAATACTGCAGTTACAGTGGAGAGCTAGCTAGCCAGTTGCTTGTGCTCCTAGGGATGATGGAGAGCAATGCAATGCAACTAGCAGTTATGCTTGTTGCTCGCTTGGTTGCATATCATTGCAATGGCCGGGCCGCTATTTATAGCCGGCTGCCGGCAGTGGAAGTGTAAGAGCTGAGGTTTGTTAACGTACCCAGATTAGCCTAGATCTAGCTAAGCTGATGAGTTAACTAATATAAGCACATCACAACAAAAAGCAACTACGACCATTCTCACCAAGGGCTGATTTGGTCAAGGACGCGCCGCGCTGGAAGGAGAGCATCTCGCATAGAATAAGCACACTAGCACATGTGTCCCCCAGTCATCGATCTACCACTACTCTTGTGCCGGCATCAGGCCGAGATGCATATGATCGGTCTGTATGCATGCACAGCAGTCAAGCAAGTCCGTATATATTTTATGCGTCTTGCTGCAGAAGCTTGCTAGCTAGCTAGAGTCAAGAGAGATGCATATGATACGTTGCCAAGATATATATATATATATATATATATATATATATATATATATATATATATATATATATATATATATATATATATATATATATATATATATATATCCTTGTGTTTTTGTTCATTCGTGAGGGAGAGAGGGGATATCCAAAAGAATGTCTTCGATGCAATCAGTACGTCTGGGTATACCATTGCAACGGATGGATAGACGACGGACGATGGAATCTTGCACAGGGCGAGAAGAGGTCAAGGACTCGATATCTCTGCACCCACTACGTACTGCGTCTTCTGGCAAGCTGACCAGATCGACCAGATCAGAGAGAGAGAGGAGGTGACGTGCATGCATGCATGGCGCCCATGACCATGGGCGATGGGATGGGCAGGCGCAGCTGCAGCTGATGCCGCCGGCCGGCCGGTCTCAGGCAGCACGCAGACGACGCAGCAGCTGGCTCCTGGCCCTGGCCATGGCTGCGCATCTGCATCATGGCAGGGCCCGGACGCACGCACGCGATCCGGCGCAAGGAAAGACAGGGGGATCTCTGCCTCTCTCTGCGACCGATATGCCGTGTCGTGCGTGCGTGCATGCGGCGAGCCGGCCTTCACTCCGTTCCATGCATGCACGTACTGGAGATGTACTCAAGTTCTTCTCGCGGTAAAGTATGTGCTAGTGCTGTGTGCGACATGTGCATATTCACAGTCAGCATGTATGTACTGCCACATTGTGACCGCGTACAGTTAACTGAATGCACGGTTTTCTGGGACGGGAGTGAACCAAAACACTGCGTATATATGCATATGTCACGACGACGACGCCATGCATGCATGTCTTTCTCTCTGGCTCTCTGCTTCTGATTCCGCTTCTGGAGAGGTTTTGGATGTACGCGCGCGCGTGTGGACCGACTTATTATGCATGTATTTTTTTGAGACAATAGATTTGTACATCATTACAATTTTTTTAGAGCACGTCTGGGCGCGTATTTCATTAAGCAAGAAGAGTTTTAGAATACAACCACAATTGTGCTAGGTAACCATGGTTACACTAGCCAAGAAAGATCGCTCTCCTCACCCCTCCAACAAATTGGATTACATTTTACCGAATCCGCACCACAGTCTAACCTACACGAGCAGCCAACGCGACGAGGCCCCTGTACCCCGTTGAGCACCACGAGTTTAGCTCTTGATGGATATTATCAGCGAGCCTCGACGCTGTCCTCTGAACCCCTTGAAAGGTTCAAGCGTTCATCTCCTTTCATAGGTTCCAAGCCATCAAGAAAAAAAACGAGTCGAAGCCATCCCTGAAAGCTTTGTCGATGGTCTTCCTTGCCTACAACCACCATCCGATGACGGGCTGCTCTTCGATAAGTAGGTGTCCAAGGTGTAATCTTCACAGCAGAATGTCCAAGACTTCCCGGCTGAAGACACAACCTAGGACCAAGTGATCCATTGTTTCAGAGCTCTGGTCACAGACGATGCAAGCATTGTTGGTCTGCAGCCCGTGACGGAGCCTCCATTCCGCCGTCCAACAGCAGGCATGAAGGATCAGCCAGACAAAGAAACGAACCCTTGGCGGGGCCCTGGTTTTCCACAACTGCTTTGCTCCTATGACTGGTGATGAACCGAGAAACATTGCCATGTACACCGACGCCGCCGAGTACTGACTATTCGCCGTGAGGCTCCACCGGAACGTGTCAGGCTCGGAGGAGAGGGCGATATCTCAATTCGATCAAACAACTGGCTGAGCTCAAGAAGAAGCTATGCGGTGACCGGACCACGAACATGGCGTACCCAGTCATCGTTTTCGAGAGCCTCCGCCACCGTCGCGTTTCTCTTCCTGGGCTTGACGGCCTGGAGCACCGACGACGCAAGATCCTTGATACACTGGCCGTCTAGCAATCTATCTTTTTAGAATAGGGTAGACCTTCCGTTCCCTAGACTCAGCACGGCAGCCGCACGGAAGAGTGCTAGCGCCGCTGGGTCGGCCTGCGCGGACGCACAACCTTCCAGGCGCTCCCGCCATATCAGTGGCGGATCTAGGATTTTAATCATGGGGGTACGAACGAAAACGATATAGTTTATTGATATGAACATAACATAATTAGATTACTAAATGGTGATAAAATAGTTGTGAATATAGAGTGTTAAGGTTGTTATATAAGCTGAGTAGACTAACAATTATGTATAACAATGTATTACATGTATATATTATTAAAGAGTATACATATTAAATATTTTTCAAAAAATTTTGGGGGGACAGCTGTCCCTCCATGCTACTACTCTAGAACCGCCTCTGCGCCATATCCATCTCAACTGCAGCACGACACCAGCACGGCGAAGATCAGAGATTCCCAGTCCGCCTAGCTGCTTGGGACGGCTGCAAGTCGGCCACACCACCTTGCATCGGCCGACACTGACTGGCTCAGTGCCCGTCCATAGGAAGGCCCACCGCACCTTATCAATCGCCTTAACTGCCCAAGGGGACAGGCAAACCGCGATCATCGTGTGCACGGGGACAGCAGACAGCGTTGCAGAGATGAGCGCCGTTCTCCGCGCAGCCACCTTGTCGATGAGCGGCTGCATGTCTGCGTGCTTTAGCTTGTATACAGAGAGGGGGATCCCCAAGTACGTAGCGGCACGGGAACTGCTCGACTCCGAAGGCCAGCACGCTCTGCACTCGCTCCATGTCCTCTGCTGAGCAGTGCATCAACGTAGCAACGCTCTTTTCAAGGTTGGAGAATAGCCCCGAGGCGAGTCCGAAGATGTGCAAAGCTACCTTGATGACCTCTAGGTCTCGCTGCTCTGGTGTCACAAAGAGCACCAGGTCATCCGCGTACAGACTAAGTCTGAAAGAGCCGAGTCCGGGCGTCGGTGAGAGAAAGCCTTGCTCTTGAATCCATTTGAAGAAATGGTTAAGGACGTCCATGGCGATGACGAACAGCTTGGACGACAGCGGATCGCCCTGCCTCAGCCCATGCGCATGGCACACTCTTCTGCCGGCCCTGCCATTTAACAAAATCCTCGTGCTTGCCGACGACAGAGCCGCTGCAACTTCATTACAATTTTTAGACGCGCAATTTGGTCATAGATATTAGGCAGCCCTCAGCAACACTCGCTTAATTGGATAGCTGACGATTCACGAATTATGCATGCATGAATGCCACTGTCTCCATGGATCTTTACTATATGATCGAGTAGCTAGCGATAACTCTGGAACTTGCGTAGCGTGTTGCTTGTCTCTTTGTTCCCTGCCGTGTTGCCCCCCTCTGTGCCTGTATTTTGGCAGCACAATGTGCAAGTGCAGCATGCATTGCTATTTTTAAATTCCTTCTTTTGTTGTATAGCGCGCCAGACGGAGACATATGAATCAAATTAGTATTTGTGATGTGACACTTGTAACTGTTGTTGACGCTGATTTTGGAGCCAAAATGAGGGATAGATATGGATACAAGCTACAACTCACAGCTGTAAATTATTTCATACATGAGCTATTCTTTATTATAAGTGATACTCCCTCCGTTACCATTTATCAGGCGTGAGAGGAGAGTTTCGATTAGCAAGACGCTCCTAGAAATATAGAGCGTGAGAGGTGAGTTTTCAGTTACCAAGATCCTCCTAGAAATATAGGCAGCATACTCCCTCTCTTTTCCTTGTAAAATATGGCAGAACAAGCATGCATGCTGATGCTCTGTGATTATTGAGTAGGCAAAGTAATGACGGTTCCCTCGATACTCTCGTCCGTGTCTGCTATTTTGGCCAAACCAAAAAACGCTTCCACGCCTGCTAAATGGGAACGGAGGGAGTAGATATTTAATAAAGCATACTTATTTTTTTTTATGAAACTTGTCCACATGAGTTCAAATCTTTGCCGGTATATAATTATTATTTCAGTGATAGATGACATTGATGTCTGACAACAACAACGTTGCTAGCTTGCTCCTTTGGTGATTTGTTCAATCTAAAGATATGTAAATCTTTCCTCGCCGCTTGAAGGTGGTCATAGTTGGAGTGTGTGGCGTGGCCCACATGTCATCTTAGAGAGAGTTTAGTGTATACTTTTATATATGTGTTGGACTGTGTTTTAATAACGCACGAGACATACTATACACGGAAAAAAAGCAAGCAAATTAACAAACTGATTGCGTTTTTTCCCCTTTTGCAAAGTAGGATTAGTTTTGCCTTTTATTTGCGACGAAGAATCAGTTGGCTTTTGTGTAGCTGTAGGTTTCCTTTGGCCGTTTTTGTGTCAAAAAAAAAACATGTGGCGGCCCCCGGCCCGGACCCGGAGGCTCTGAGACGACCAGGGTCACATGCATGTGTTGGACACGTAGCACAGCAGCCATCCAATGCAATGTGAGAGCGTCGTCGGAGATGTGGGGGACTGGTTTCCTCCCGGGGAATCACATGCTTGCTTGCTGCTGCTACACCTTCCATTTGGCTGGCGCCAGGCCTCCCCGGTTCCAAACTTTAGGGTCATTTCCAGGGTCCCAATAACTCGACAAGATAGGGTTGCATGGCTCTTAGCTCCATGGACTATATGCATGCGTCCAACCCAACAAAATCTGAGTGGCCATGCAGTGCAGGCAGCATCTAAAAACCCAAAACTTTACAAGATTCCGCATCACATCGAATCTTGCGGCACATGCATGAAACATTAAATATAGATAAAAAAGATAACTAATTGCACAATTTACCTATAAATCACGAGACAAATCTTTTAAGCCTAGTTATTTTATGATTAGACAATGTTTGTCAAATAAAAACGAAAGTGCTACAATGTCAAAATTCAAAAAAAAAATGGATCTAAACAAGGCCATATATGTGCATAGTTATGTTATCTTCTACTAGATCAGCATGGAAATCTCGAGTCGCCAGGAAGGTAACATATATATATTCTTTTTTTAGGCTCTGTGCTTCAGAAATGGGTTCAGGATTATTATATCAAGTCAATATATAATAATGATCTTTTCCTCAAAAAAATATATAATAATGATCTTGAATTAATAAAATATTTTCTTTTCCAAAAATATGGCCAAGCAAAAAAAATTATGGTTCATCTGTATATAATATGTGCTGTTGCTTTTCATTATGTTGAACCAACTTTGACGACTGAAAAGAATCGTTTATTAGACCAGAAATTAATAAGTACTAGTACTGTTTAGTGTTTTGGAGCAGAAATCATCGTTTTTCTTCTTTTTATTATTGGTGAACTCCAGCATCATTTTTCTATTTTTATGTACATTTGCAGAAATTAATAGAAAATTGTAACATTATAAAAAGTACCTTTTCAAGAAAAAATCTAGCTACACATACTATTTATGTTGTCGTATTGCTGTTATGGTGACCATTCAAAAAAAAGGTATTGTTGGGGATTAGTTTAGATAGTGTGACCACAAGATGATTTTCCCTTCAACTATACATTGTGTGTATATTTATATGCATTGTATATATGCACGTGATATAGGAGTATATTGGAAAGGGGTACAGGTAGGGTTTTAGAATCCATTAACTTAGTGTATACGCATGTTAAGATTGAGTATTGAGTTGTGGTGGCTATATGTGTATATTATGCAACTGGGATCCTGTGCCTTGTGGTAGTGGAGTATGCAGGTCATCTCCAGGGATTACCAGAGTTGATTTAATTACTTAAGCTGAGTTGGTCAAGGGGATGAACTTGGTTTAGGTAGATTAACATGGAAGGTCCTCGCACTAACCATATGGAGTAAATGGTAATTGTCATAACCTAATAAGGACTGATAAGTATTTTGTCATAATCTCTAAGTATTTAGTCATATAGTATGAATAAATGAGGAAAAACAATTTTGATTAAAGCACTCAACTTAACCATGAATTTCTAACACTTATGTTTCTTAAAAGTACTAGCCTGTGACGTGGTGTCTAAAAACTAAGAGTTAGTCCTACAATATTCAGGGGTGCATGCATACTTTTCTCTAGCTTATATAAAATTAAAAAAAAAAACATGCTGAACTCTCAAAAGCAATTGCATGCATGCGGTGGTTATTAGAGTTCCAAACTCCAAGTACCGCTGATGTATGCATGCATGTTAAGAATCGAAGAGGATATATATATATGTATGTGCAGCTAGCACGCACTTCGGGTGACAAAGCGATCGATGCAAGTTGGTGGTACGTACGTGGCGGTACATGTAGCGCGAGCACGCCTGGTAGCGACGGGACATTAAAGCCCAATCATGCACACATAAGTGGCCAACGCGTCCACGTGGCCTCTGCAACGGGACGCGGGCCCTGCATGAACAGCAAGCCAGCAGACGACGAGCTCCACCAACACCAGTCCACCATGGGCCACCGTAATGTGCCCGGCCGGCCTAGCAGTAGCAGCCATATATAGCTATCCAGAGAAGTCGTCGTCAGTCAGTCAGTTGAGATTAGAATAGTAGAGACGATGTGCAGTGGTTGCAGTTGCAGAAGCCAATTAACCATGCATGCGGGTGCTCGCTGTTTGCCGACATGCAGGGGAACCACTGGTCACACCCGTTCCAAAACATATCGAAACAGGGTGGTAACTAGCTAGCTATAGAGTATAGTATATATGCACGCATGTATCGTCGAGCATGCAGATTGATGCAGATGCAAGCAGTGTGTGCAACTGTAGCCACACTCTGTAGGTAGTGGATAGATACCTGTGTATTACTGTGCTTGAACCTTGTCTATTGTGGTAATGGCCGGGCTTTGGATACTTTATTCAGGGAGTTTGTTTAGTTGTTGGGGTGAAAAGTTTTTTTTGGTATCGTAACACTTTCGTTTCTATTTGATAATTATTGTCCAATTATAGATTAACTAGACTTAAACGATTTGTCTCGCAAAATTGCAGAATTAATTATTTTTTATCTATATTTAATGTCTCATGCATGTGTCTGAAGATTTAATGTGACGAAGAATCTTGAAAAATTTTCGGGTTTTAGTTGGAACTAAACAAGGCCTCATTCTCTTGACGAGTACGTAGCTAGCTGGACCTTGAATTGTTGAGAGACTGTTGAACGCCATGAACGTTGTACCTACGTAAGTGCTCCAAAGTCCAATCATATCTACGCTCCATCATCAGCTAGTAGTGCCTAGAGCTGTGTGAGGGCACGTGCGCGCGTGCGCAAGGGTCAACAATGGCTGGCAGTGGATGCATGCGCGCGGGAGCGCAGCTATAGCTAGCAATGTCGGCGAGAGCTAGCTAGATAGGCCGGCCGGGGACGACGACGCGACCACACGACGCCGGCCTGCAACCACGAACCGAGACAGGGGGGTACGGTGACACATTGGAAACGAAACGACGACGACGACGAGAGGCGACGGGCCGGGCGGCACCGGCACACACGCATGCTGAGGACCGAGATCGACCGTCCAAGGTGCGCGCGGCGGCCGGGGACCGGGCCGCGGTGCAGTGCAGTGCAGGAACTGGTCTCATGCTCGCCGGCAAGGCGGCCACGCAAGAACCAATGATGGATAGATAGATGGATGGATATGCAATCCGCATGCAAGTCGGCGAATCATGCAGCGATCGAGTGCGGTGTTGGCTAGTAGGCTCCATCAGCCTCAGGTTAGGTATTGCTTGCATTGGTTCCTATACACATATGCAGTGTATATACATGCGGGCATAGTAGAAGAGGTCGAGAGGAGATAATAATGGTAATTCTCCTTCTCGACACTCTTGGGCCTTGTTTACTTCCAAAATTTTTAGCAAAATGAGCACTGTAGCAATTTTGTTTGTATTTGACAAATATTGTTCAATCATAGACTAACTAGGCTCAAAAGATTCATCTCGTCAATTCCGACTAAACTGTGCAATTAGTTTTTATTTTTATCTATATTTAATACTCCATGCATACGTCTAAAGATTCGATGTGACGGGGAATCTGAAAAATTTTGTAAAATTTTTGGGGAACTAAACAAGGCCTTGATGAGCCATAATCTAGATTTGATGTGGCGGCTAATGTGACGACGATAGGCAGCCACATCAGTCGTCGCAGGCTGCAACGGCACCATTTTCCGAGGGCAACTTCATTCTGAGCTTCTGCTACCATTATTTCATTCAGATTCAGAGAAAACACATCAATCTGCATCTGGTTCTGCACCCAGTTATCTCCTGCATCTCTGCATCTGCATGCATGCGCAGGCATGGCTATCACTACTAGGCCTTGTTTAGTTCACCCCGAAATCCAAAAAGTTTTCAAGATTCTCTATCACATCGAATCTTGCGGCACATGCATGAAGCATTAAATATAGACGAAAATAAAAATTAATCATACAGTTTAACTGTAAATTACGAGACGAATCTTTTGATCCTAGTTAGTTTATTATTGGACAATATTTACCGCAAACAAATGAAAGTGCTAAAGTTTCGAAAACTTTTCAGTTTTCGGAACTAAACAAGGCCCTACTTGGCCATGTATCTTCTGATCGGTGTCATGCATGCGTGGGGCTTTTTCACCAGTCTGCACCTCCAGTCGCTTCTCCTGTACGTATACATGTACACAGTACACAGGTGCAGACTGCAGTAGAGCAGCAGCAGAAAGATGCCCTTTCGGTAGCCGATAAACCTTGGGGACTGTACACATCAGATCAACAAAGTAGAAAGAAGAGAGATGTCTCAACGTGTAATCAAAGTCCTCAGTCCTAAAAAGAATATCACTGCACGTAGCTATAATTCTAGATAAATGTTTGTCCAAATTCATAACTAGAATTCCTTTTAGGATGAAGGGTGTAAGTATTAAGTTATGCACGCCGACAAGGGCCCCCCCCCCCCACCCCAAAAAAAAAACTAACTTACAAAAAGATATAGACAATTCACATCTGACTATTAGATATGGCACAAGCATATGCATGATTGAAACATCCCTCCCAAGGTAAACATATATATGACCATCATCCACAAAGTAATGGCCATGTGAAATAATTGACCTTTTCAGACCACTTAACAACTCTATCTTCTACTCTGCGTTGGTATATCAAACGTGCTCCAAACAAGGGGCGTATAATTTTATAAAAAAAAATAATTCAATGGGACAGTTCCTGTAGAGCAGCTTTGGGCATCCAACTTGGATTCACGATACGTATCCATATGTTTGCATCTACATGGGGACTGTTGCTTAAATTTAGAAGAAATAGTTGGAAAGGAAAACTACATCTCTTTCATATGTTGGGGACTGTGTTGCTTAAATTTAGAAGAAATAGTTGGGGATGCACATGCATAAACACGTGTCCTGAATCCACGACACACATCGACACGTGCCCATGACTATTGCATGGGGACCGTTCCTATTTTTTCAATTTTCCTAGAGAGTTTAGAGGGAACGACCTTAGGATCTTTGCGGGTTGATTGTCAGCTTCTTTCTTTGTCCCTCCTTTTTGTTCACACTGGGTTAGGGACATGATGGGAAGGGGTTGTATTTAGGGGTCGTTGAGGTCAAATTGGAGATCCCCATGGTTAAAAGGGATGGTTGGGGTAGCAGTTGGGTTGGAGACGACATTTGCCACTAGCCATAGATGGTGATAGTGGTGGTGGTAGTCAAGTGGAAGATGGCCATAGGGTGTGGGCAGGCGCATGACAGTTAGGCTCACTACACCACAGCCTCAGAATAGCGACGTACGGTCGGTCGTCATAGGTCGCTATAGCGACGTTCCATTGGTCAGTATAGATCTATACCGACACTTAGCTGGAGACGCTGAAAGTGGCGTCGGTATAGCCTATACCGACCGACATGGTTATAGCGACCAACGGTCTGACTCCTTAGGGGTTACATATACCGATACATAGTTTGAGGCTATAAATACTTTTAGCAACTAACAATCCAACGCGATATATATGTTGCTAATCAGCAGTACATAATAACCCAAAACTGATATGTTATCAATGCACACACATTCATTACAAGATATATTAACCATATAGACATGGAATATCATAAAATATATGAGCACAGAAACCATTGATCAATAATTCATTCATATATGGCCAATGTAAGGTCGGTAACATCATAAGTACAAAATAGATTAGAAGCTCGCGAAGTTTGTACATGAGCAAGCCATCAGCATCCCTACATCTACCTCATGTGACCAGAAGTCATACATCCACCACTTGTGACCAAAATCTTAGCTCACTAACACCCAAAGCCACAACTCAAATTTCATTAACAGTGAGCTCATAGTCATATATCTAATAGGCTCAAAATAAACACAACTTCGATGAGCACTTTTAACTTGTGGACACCAGCAGGTACGTTGCCTAGGACCTTGCAGGAGCAGGACAACCTGAAATGTAGTATGAATGTCCACTTAGCGGCAAGCATATAGGAACAAAAGACACATCTGAATTAAATTTACTAACAAAAGAATATATATTTTTTATTTGTTTCAGTGATATAGAGGAGACTGAGTTTATCTACGATTGACTAACTCAGCATCATCAAACAGTTCTTATGAGCTAGTAATTATAGTGTATCACAATCACAAATAGCAGTTTGGTCAAAGTAAAATTCAAGGAAAAACATACCTACAGTAGACTGGGATGAATGTGATGCCGTTGTAAGCTTTAACTATTAGAAATGTCATTAATTAGAAACTTTGTTCACTTGTCACAAAGATGAATAAAAGAAACAAAGCAAGTCTAGTTTCTTACTCTTTTGTATGGCCACTGGACTGGCATTGACATAGCATCAGCCAAAGTCTCAATGTCACCATAAGGGCGAGGTAGCGTTGTATTCCTCTTAATCACAACCTTCACAACAACTTCACAAAATAGCCTTCCAAGAGGCTGGCCTCCTAGTACATTGCTTGGATTTGTTGAAATAACTACTGCCTTAGCCACAACTTCTGGGCGCAACATGGCATATAATGTGACCTCCTTTCCAACCTGAAATGGTTTATGCACTTGTCAGTGAAAATTGAACTAATGTGTGGAGCTGCTAGAACTGAGAGCATGGTTATATTAAGAAAATTACAAGATCATCACGTGAAACATGGGGAGCTTTATTCTACTTTGATGGGGCTACAGTTGGTAGCGTTGTACTCTCGATGAAGATCAATTGATGGAGCACGCTTCGCAGATGGGGCAGGAGCCAGCTGCGTGGATGGGGCAGCAGCAGGCTGCGTGGATGGGGCAGCAGGCTGCGCAGACGGAGCAGGAGCTAGTTGCGCAGATGGGGCATGAGCAGGCTGCACAGACGAGGCAGCAGCACGCACAGATAAGGCAGCAGCACGCGCAGATAGAGCAGCAGCACGCTGCACAGATAGAAAATTAGCATGCTGCTTAGATGGGGCAGCAGTATGAGTAGGAACAAGGAAGTAATTATCTTCATCATAGTCGTTAGAGTTTTCATTAATATCTGCAAAAATAGCATCTTCAAATGGCTCAGCATGTTGTGCCTCATTAATATGTTCTTCAGACCTTGAGCTCTACATAAACAATACAAGAGAGGTAATATGTATTATTCACATGTCACCATATTATCCAACATAGGAAACATAGATTATTTAATCATGAGTTATGTAATTCAAAGTATTGAAGTACTTTACCACATGGTTTCGTGAATTAGAACCATTCTGTGAGGCGATTTCCATATTTCTTCTTTCTTGCATTATCCTTGCCTCATGCAGTTCCTCTTCTAATTTTTGTATGCGTTGTTCTAGAGAAGCTTTGTGACTTTCAACCTTTTTACGAGCTAGAACTTTCATTTGTAGCCTTGTTGGCTTGTAACACTTCAGACCAGGGGTACCAATATCTTGGGGAGTTGGTCCTAGACCCAAAGCACGAACACGCCCTCTTGGCTCCTTTTCTCCACAAGCAGCAGCAAAGACATCACCTTGCTGAATTGATCTTTCTGACAACTCTGGGTGGGCTTCAATAATTGATTTAAGTTTGTTCTTGCAAAATAGAATATGGATTTTTTTATAGATTAGAGAGAAATATTACAAACTAAAATTCTTTTATGGAAAAGAACTTACAATTATTGGCCCTGCTTGTTGGGATGGAACTCCTATTTTTCGTGTATGTGTTTTGATATATATTTCATCTCTTCGAGGCACGCGTCCTAGCTGTACACCCTGAAATTGTTTTAATTAAGTACTAAAACTGCAGCAACATAATGCACTAAAATTTAATGCAAGAGATATTTTCATACCATTTCATGCCTAGAACAAGCAAAGCTCTTGCTTCCTGATGTACGATGTATCCCCAACTTTGCACGATTAGCTTTGGATATTTTCGCTCGAGCCTAGGATAGAAATTGTTAAATTCAGCAAATATAATGAAGTACATAACTCCAAATACGCATATATAAAAATTTTACTCCCTACTTCATATTCAGGAGAGGTCCAATGCTCAATGAGGAACTCCCAGTCAGTATCTTTAACTCTGTCACCATGTTTTCGCTGCAGTTCCTCATTTGTTATTGTTTCATCAAAAAATTGGTCCTTTAAGGTTGCCTTAAATTCCTTCCATTTCTTTGCAGCACTAACCAGAAACCAATCTTTGGCATCCTCATCAACGTCAAAGATTTCCTAATTTTCCGTCGAAAATAACATAGAAGATCAATCCAGAAAATAGTACAGAAATACTCAGCATAAGAATGTGAGAATGGAACAACCCAGTGTCCAAAGAATTGCAGAGGAAAAAATACCTTTAAAGCATCCCACACTTGGTCTTTCTTTTCAACGTCAACAAGCCTCCAGTCCTTTTTTGCAACTGATAATGTCTTTCTCACTAGACAACCAATGGCACTAGAAAACAGTCTAGAATTCTCTCCAATAGGCTGATGATACTCATTGAGTCTTATCTTGATCTTAGGCATGCTTGGTGTTCTTGCAAATAAGTTGTCCATCCTAGTAATGCTTCTTGCTGTCCTCTTCTTTGGCGGACTATTATGAAGATCTATAGAAAACAATTTTAAATAAGAAACATGTAATATAACAAGATAATTGTGAATAAGCAAGTCTCAATCTACAAGACCTTCATCATCGCATAAAACATCTCTAGTTGGCTCATACTCAGGATCTTCTTCAATCTGCTCATTTGCATTTTCAGCATGATTTCTTAGTGACCTGCGCAGATTGTGACCTTCAGTTGCTGCATCACTTGATCGTTGTGTTTGCTACAGAAAAGGCACATGATAGTATTTGTTAAGAAATATTTGTTAAGAAACATGCATGATTGACATAGTAAATAAAAGTATATACAAATACCTTTGCTCTTTTACTAGGTTGAACATTCTGTCCTGAACTGTTCATACGAGGCAGATTTAGAGCATCAAGCCTCTGGTTATTCATTTCAATCTGGTCATTTCTTTGTTGCTCATATGGATTTACATCCTTATTGTTTTTTGTTGGTCTTGGCATGTTTTCTCCTGAGAATGGAAAAACAAATTAGAAATATTCGCAAGAAAATAGTAGACACATTGCTTGACCAGACTTACTTTTTAGAACCTTTTCTAGACTTTTTTCGATCAACAACAATACCATCTATGTATGTTCTAACAGAAGGAACAACCCCATTAAGAATATCCACAGTCACATTGCCATTTAGACTAGGCAGGTACACAACTAGACCATTATCATTATTTATGTGCTCATCCTCCAAATTATCAAAATCAAACACATCTCTTGGGACTGACTGAACAGCAGCAACCCACTCAGTATCAATTGCTTCAGGGACATAGTATACTTGAACTGCCTGTGATGCTAGAATGAAAGGCTCATCAGATATCTTTTCACCTGTATTGAATAAATGCCTAAAATTCACGGTAGTGGTCCCAAATTGATCTGTTTTTACCCATTTGTTTTGCACACTGTTGTCAACCCAATCACACTTGAAAAGCACCACATTTCCTTTGTGGTGATAGTTTAGTTCAAGAATTTCAGTTATAATACCATAATATGCCTTGCTTCCTATTATAATGTTATCATTATTGCCACTATCAAAGATTGATGACTCAGCAACTAGAGCAACCCCACTATTTTGAATAGGTCTACCCACATCATAGGATATTGTATGAAAGTTGAATCCATTTATGCTATAGCTACTATACTTATGTGCAAACATCGCAGGACCCTTTGCTAAAATTTTTATCTCATCCGGTGCTTCCTCTTCCACTTCTTCCACCTGTGATTTTCAAACTACAATTAATATAAATGCCAAATCCATATTAACTAACTTGTATTAAGTTTTATTAATACTTACATGCAACCTAAACCACTCATGAAAGGATTCATGATTCATGCGACTGATATCTCGTCTATTTCGAACACCAATTGATGATAGATAGTCTGCATGCTTGCTGCAAGGTCCACCGTTTTATCACTTTAGTATGCGAAGTAAACCTATCATGTGATGTAAAGTGTGACAATGGGTCTAGATAACTTACTCCAAGTAAGGTTGTATATTGTCATAGTTGAACAAAACATATCTATGGGCTTGCAGCCATGTTTTGTGATCTATATTCACAAGGCACTTTCCAGCCAATCCTCGACCAATGCTATGAAAGAAAGTAGTTGTACTACAATCTTCATTTCTAGATTGACGGCTACTTTGAGTCCCATCATGTAAGTAGCGAGAACAAAGTGTAAGGCATTCAGTAAAATTAGACCACTCCATAATTGAGCCCTCAGGGTGGCTTTTTGTACGAACAGAACCCTTCAATCTCATCAGATACCTATACACATACATAATAGCCAAATCGATAATGTCATAAAACTAGTAAGTACCTAATTTAGTTCAGTGAGCTACGCTATGGCTAACTAAATTACCACTCCACAGGCCACATGCTGCGAAAATGAACTGGTCCAGCTATCTTTGCTTGGGCAGGAAGATGAACCATCAAGTGTACCATGATATCAAAAAAGGAAGGAAGGAATATAGTCTCAAGAAGGCTCAAGGTTTTAGCTATCTCAACCTCTAAACTTTCCATATCACTTATTCAAATGACAGGGGAGGAAAGTTTCTTGAAAAAATTACATATACGAATCACTGCCGCACTCACAGTTTCTGGCAATATTTTTCTCACAGCTAGTGGAAGCAAGTGTTGTAAAATAATGTGGCTCTCATGACTCTTAAGCCCAAATATCTTCCTCTCATTAACATGTACATTATGACGTATATCAGATGCATAACCATCAGGAAACTTCACCCCTTTTAGTACTTGACAAAATAATTTCTTCTCATCAGGACTCATTGAGTATGGTGCTGGTGGTAAATATAGTTGGTCTTCCACTTCAATAGGGTGGAGATCACCTCTAATACCTAGAGCTTGAAGGTCCAAACGAGAATTCAAATTATCCTTGGATTTCCCTTTTGTGCCTATGAATGTATTAACTAAGCTTTCACTCACATTTTCCCTATGTGCATGAAGTCAAAATTATGTCGCAGCATCAAATCTTTCCAATATGACAGTTGAAACCAAATAGATCTCCTTTTCAATATGACTAATGGCTCTCCTTCCTTGCGTTTCTTGCTTGCTGGTTTCTTTCTAGAAGGATCCTTCCCAAAAACTGTATTAAGGTCTTTAGTGTGCTCCAAAATCTCCTCCCCGGAAAGTGGAGTAGGTGCTACCCTAAACTCAGTTTTACCATCAAATTTATGAGCATCAAACCTAAATGGGTGGTTTTCAGGCAAGAATCTACGATGACCCATATAACAAGTCTTTGTACCATTAGCAAGTCTAAGTGAACATGTATAACTATGACAATCAGGACATCCGGCTTCACCAGATGTGACAGACCCAGACACATAGCCTAAACCTGGGAAGTCAGTAATAGTCCATAGTACCGCTGCCTTCAACTGAAAGAACTCACCCTTCGAAGCATCATATGTTCTAACTCCCATGGTAAATAAATCTAACAGATCCTCAACTAGTGGCTGATAATAGACATCCATATCACTACCAGGAGCTTCTTTACCAGGAATCAACAAAGAAAGGATGAAATTTGATTTCTTCATGCACATTGAAGGTGGAAAGTTGTAGGGAATACAAATACCAGGCCAAACACTATAGCTAACATTCATGGTTCTAAATGGATTAAAACCATCAGTGGCAAATGCTAGACGGATATTTCGGCTATCTGCAGCAAATTCTGGATGTTTCTTATCAAAGTCTTGCCATAGTGGTGAATCTGCAGGATGCCTAAGCAGACCATCCTTTTTTCGGTCCTCATCATGCCATCTTACTAGACTTGCTGTTTTAGAGGATAGAAATAACCGTTTTAGACATTTCTTTATTGGAAAGTAGCGAAGAACCTTTTTAGGAACCTTATATACATGTTTTCCATCTAGGCTCTTCCTTACTGATTTCCACCGGGAAGCCTTACATTTTGGACATGAATCCAACCCCTCCTTATCCTTCCAAAACAGAATGCAGTCATTTTCACAAGCATGAATACTAATATATCCGATTCCTATAGAATTCACCAATTTCTTAGCTTCATGAAAGTTTCTAGGCAGTGTCGAACCCTCAGGTAGTGCATCATTAAGTAGATCTAATAGCAGGTTAAAACTCTTATCACTCCACCCTCCAAGGAGTTTGGTGTGGAGTAATCTAATTAGGAAACGCAACTGTGTATATTTCTTGCAATTATGGTATAACTCTTTGCTATTCTCTGCTACTAACTTTTGAATGGCAACTAGCTCCTCGCAGGGCTCTAGGTCTGAATTGTTTTCATCAAAATCCCCTTTATCATCTAAACCAGCAGCTAAGTCTCTAAGCAAATCAGAGATGTTATCATCTTCATCGTCAGTCTCCTCCATAAGTTCAACACCATCATAGTTTCCATGATTCACAGAAGAGCTAACTTCTCCATGTAAGGTCCATGTTCTATATCCTTTTAGAAACCCATCACAAATCAAATGCTCACGTACTTCACTACCCTCTCTCCAAAATGAGTTAACACACTTCCTGCAAGGGCATAATATCTTGCTTCCTACTGCTGAATTCTCAAATGCAAAAGCTATGAAATTGTTCACCCCTTGTTGATATATCTTGGTGTGCCTACATGCAGTTTTTAAGTTAATTCCCATGTTAACTACATATAGAACTTTCAATCTTTGTGAAATAAGTCTGTGTACCTAGCATCATTATCGATCCATGATTTATCCATTCTCCTTCGTGAAAGATCAAGCAGCTTTAGAAATGAACTATAAAATAATAAAGAAAAGACCATAAGCAGCAAAGAAGCTACATACTAGGACAGTCATGCTCATATCCATGAATCCACAGAATGGTTTTAGTTTAAACACGATTGTTGGGTTCATGTCTACAGACAATGTTAAAAAAGATGGCCTACAGAAAGAGGATCGTACCGTTTTGCACAAGAAGAGCAACTACCAATGTTGTGAATATTCTATCTTCAAAAGGTTGCAAGTTCCCACTTTGGCTCTAGGCTGGCATAGATGGTCCTGTGTACATTCTTTCAGCAACACCTCCAACACACTAGTGCAGCTGTAGTGGGAATACACATGACATGTACAAGTATGTTGAGACCTGAATTGCAAAACACTGTGGTCCAGTAAGTAGATTAGGCCAAAAAAATGAGTCTGCATTTCTGTTTTGTATTACTTTGTATGGCAACTCATAGCAAAGGGGGACACATAGATACACACATTAACAACTCATTGTTTGAGTTTGTGCATTGTAGCAGGTTCAGTAGTTGTGGTATGATTCCTTCAGACCATAACTGAATGAAATTTGTTTCTATATTTGTCTGTCCTCACAGCTATGTTACCTGGGCCATCTATTCCAGTGTTGTCACAGGTAACTTGTCTATATATACCACTGGTTCAATTCTGATTACTTCATACGTGAAGCTTTCATTGTGGGAGGCATGAATCATGTATTGCCTACAACTTTACATATAACCCTGTAAATGCTTGTCAAATGGATACTGTTTTCGCAATTTCTGTTTTTAGGATTGGCAGGCAATATAAGAGACTTTGCATGTGCCATTTTAGTTTTTGATGTGGCTGAGAACTTGGCTTTATTAATCTGTCTAATCCTAGAACAATGGCAGCAGTAGAACTTGATTGCCCTCCCTAGGAGGCTCTGATCATAAAAACTCTACCTCTGCTTATCCCTCTTTGCTTAGTAATGGCCGACTCTCACCTAACAGAGTCAGTAACCAAACAGATGCAGATCCTAAACCCAAACACATGCAGATCCTAAACCAAGTGCATGCAGATCTATCGTTTAGCCAGATAATTATGGCTATTTTTAGCCACTAACAGTTGCTGACGCCTTCGTCTTCTTTGCTGACTAGATACCTGAAGTCTAAACAACTCGCCTAAATAGATTCTGATGTCCACTTCTTCAGGGAAGCTCTGAAATCATCTACGACCGAACCCATAAAAATGCATCTTAGACTCTAGATCAAATTCACGAACATGAACAAAAGCCAGTGCCAAAACCAATCTAACAGTTTCCACATCAAACAGGAACAAAGCCAGTGCCAAAACCAATCTCAATGGACTAAACCACCGGCGTTCTCACCTCAGCGTTGGAAGGGTGTGCAGCCAGCTTCTTCACCATGGATAGTTTCTTCTCCTTGGTACCTTCTTCTCAGCCCACACACTCTTGCTGCTCCCGTGGGCAGAGGATTCAGGCAGCCGTCCAGATGAGCTTCTCTCCGGTGAGGGAGTCCTGCAGCGCGTGCAAGGGAGTAGAGAGGCAGCAGGCGATGGGGATTTGGAGTATGGTGACGGGATTTGGTTGGGCGCAGGGGAGTAGAGAGGCAGCAGGCGCTGGGCGGCGGCGCGAGGGAGGTGATTTGGTTGGGCGTGAGTGACAGTGCTAGGGTTTGGGGAGGAGTATTTGGGCCTTACACTTTTCCTATGAACAGGCCCTTTTTCTTTCCTGCACACGCAACGCCCTATGCCGACCGATTGCCTGTCTTCCTATCACTCTTTGTTGTCCGATCGTAGGATGGTAGAGCCAAATATCTATACCGACCAAGAAGTTAACGCTAAACATATATTCAGCGACATTTGATTTGTGGGGAATCTATACCGACCAACGGTTCTATGGTATTAGTATATTTATAGCGACCCACATGTGACGGTATATTAGTGTTGTGGTGTAGTGGCTAGTGGTAGCTTCGGATGAAGTTTGAAGATGTGGGGGATTGGGAGAGAGAATTAGAGATCTATGATAGATTGTTCACACTACTCTCGATGCCAAAGAACACAAGCCTTCTCACCCCTAAAAATGCGTCGGAAAGAAGTCTCAACTCATCCTAGTACTCTTATTTCTTCCTCCCTTCCCTTAGTGCTCCACTCTGTTACCCTCCCCTTCCAAGGATATTGCTAAGTATTCGATGTTGTGTGCCGAGTTGTGGGTCTAGTAGGTTTTAAGATTTGAACTTTATGACACATTATGACATCACAAATGATCATGCACACAACATCAATAAAGAACAAGCAAGGTCAGTCGAAAGACTCAAGTGGATACAACCATGAGGACTGAGAGAAGAATAAGAATGAACCCAAAGATTTTCTAGAAGTGCGAGATAGATGAACAACTTCGTGATAACCTTCTTAGCATATATCTAGTAACTCCATATTGGCAATAGATTTTATCATGTTTTTTCATAAATGAATTTGGTGCATTTGGTCCCTATATATGTCATGGTTTAATATGACATTCCAAAATTATTGTGATATAGAAGGATAGTTATAAGAATGGACAATAAAAAGAGAGATGGAAGAAGAATAATAGGATCTGAGGATTTGGTAATGTTTTTGTTTTTATGAAAAGTTTCGACAACCTGTTTAGAGGAGGTGATCAATGAAAATGAAAAGATGCATTGCAAATGATATGGGGGTCAGCTTATGTTCATTCTTTTATGTGATAAACTTTTTTTCTATTTGTTAATCTATTGGAGATGGACTGAAGGACCCACCGGGCAGGCACCAATTTGGGAGGGGATGGGGGACTTCAGAATCAGTGAAAACACAAGTAGTACGAGCTTCCTCACAAATTAAAGTAGGTACAACCTCCGCACTCCCCCGTTAGGCCACTCTCAATGGGGTTTAATTAGAGTTTCATGTACATTAAATATGCGATGTAACATTATATTAATAAAAAGAGAGAGAATAATAATTTTATGAGAATAGAGAGAGTTTCATCCTCATAAAACTCTCTGCACTGTTTCTAAAATATGGATGTATTGAAAACTGGGTAATAAAACCTCCATTAAGAATGGCATTAGGCCAGTCTCAATGGGATTTTATGGGAGCTTTCATGCACATTTAAGAGAGTGCCACATTAGCAAACTGCATGAAATGAGGAGAGGAGAGAAAGAATTCGTTTCATGGCCACGAAATGAGTGGGGCGGTGTTTCCAATGCCACGAAATGAGGATGAAACCCGCGTTGAGGAGGTCAGGCGTTTCATGGGAGCCGCTCGACTTCATGCGGGAAGAGATGGATGAGAGGAAAGATAAGAATGAGAGAAAAAAAATAGTAAAATAAGCTATGAAACTGTGTAATAAATTTTTACACTGTGAGAGAAACTCATTTTATGTCAACGTTTCATGCGTTGAAAACTTGGAAGGTAAAACTCACCGTTGAGACTGGCTTTAGAGCCCGTTCTCTGTTACATGTGAATGTGGCCAGGAATCATTTCAGGTAAATAAAAGCTTTGTATAAATTACCAAACCTGGCCGGAATTTTTCCTAGTAGCTATTCCCTGGGCATTTGTGACATTACAGCATGGAGGGTCCCTGCTGCGTGGCCGTACAGCCCATGAGCCCTACTTTCTATTAATTCGCCTTGGAGACGGGAAGTCCAGTGAGGTGTTGGCTTGGGCCGTTGGGCTGGGCCGCAGACTGAGGTAAAGAAAGTCACAGGTGATTTTGATTTCAGACATTTTGATTGACCCTACTTGCTTGCATCAGTTGTCTCCTGCGGCTGCACCAGCACGGCCATCGGCACCGCTGCTTTCAGGCCCTTCTCCTCATCAGCGGCGGCGCCATGCACACGCACCTCTGCTTCGGCTGCTGCCCCGTGGTCTCTCCTGTAGATGCAGTACAGCAGCAGCTGAAGCATGCCCATCGGAACGCCGATGAAGTTTGGCGACTGCAAAGGATCAACAAGACAACAACAAGCAAGCAAACGGAAGCGTCAGGCAGGAGTCCGGTGGTTAACTGGGTTCTGTACTTTTGTATGTATATGTTTTTTATTTATCCATGAACATGTGAACTTGACCAGAATCAGATCCAGATGATGTGCTAACCGCGATGAAAAAGTCCCTCCCGAGGAGCCCGTATATCATCCAGAGAGCGCTGGACAGGAAGGAGAACAGCGACAAGTAGAACGGCATGAACTCCACGCTTTTCGTCTCTATGACTCGCTTCTGCAATAATCACAGGTGTTCATTCCAGAAGATCCTTATTGGTTTAGAACACTTTACTGCAGTAGACAAATAGTGTTGTCAAAGTGGAAAACTGAAGATTTTTAGTACGCTGTTGTCTTCATTATATTAGTTTGATTTGGTTTCTGTATTAACTGCCGGTGAATCTGACGTTTATTTACATGACAGGTCGGGTCAGATTCAGAATTTAGCCTTTGTTAATTCATCAGGACAGGGTTTTAGCATGAGCTGGTATTCTGCTAGTAGTTGTGTTCTCCAATTGGACATTTGCTCTATGTTATTCATCAGTGTAAGCCCGTCTGCCCGTGTATAGTACTACTACTGTATATACTTATGACCGATAAATACTCACAGCAGCCACCATTGGAGAGCTGTACATGGATATGGAAGCCACCAGACCAACACTCCCCACAAAAACCTTGCGCATGTGGTGCGTATGCGCCATAAAGCTCGACAAAGCCGCTGTCAAGGCGAACAACGCCAGGACAGGAAGCACAAGCTGCAAGGCAAACCTCTGCAAATCGAAGATACCATCAGGATCAGGCGATATAGCTAGCACACCATTCAGCAGTTCAGGCTCACGTACTCATCAGACAATATGCGTGAATAACGAATGAAAGAAGATATGTATAATGCGTCGTCGGCAGAGCCACTTGCCTTCTTCTCTGCTGGAGCAAACCATATGTATATGCCGATGAATGTGATCTCTAGCAGGATGCCCAGTCCGTTGATGGTAGCGACGGGAAGGTTCTCCCATCCGGAGCTCACTACTGGGAGCCCGTACCAGGTGTATAGGAGGCAGTTGAACAGAGCTAGGATGTATGGCACGCATGAGAATTCCTCCACGTTGCCCTTCTTTATCACCCTTCTGAACGTCAATCTGGTGGAAGTGGAACGACATTTGTTGCATAGCATGTAAAGGTGATAATAAGCAAGACTAATTGTTTCCGATCATGCATAGTAATATAATTCAGGATACATATATATGATGCATACATAGGGGCTGCGTAGAGGAGCATGGAAGCAGCATTTCCTGCAAGAGAGACAGTCAGAAAGAGAGAGATGGGCGTCGGCTTTACAGTATCATATGATTCAAACAGCATGTGGTAGTTGTAGATGTGAACTACTGACCTAGGATTCCTACTGCTACACGAACTGTATTTGGAACCATTCTTGGTTGCTGTCGCTGCGAAAGTTTGCAGTCTCTAAACTGAGCGTGCGAGAACTGATTGTGTCGATGGCTACCTGAGTAGCATGTTTGCCTGAAATGGAGGCAACCAATTTATACTGCCTCAATTGAACAATGAGTGGGTGGGTGTAGCACAAGAAGCAAAAGACCTGGCTGCATGGAACTTCGATGTGTGGCTGCAGTTAGCCTGAGACAACGATGACCGTCGACCTGTCGTCAGTTAAGGTCATTTATTTGTCCAGAAAGATATATAGAGATCCCTGCAGCTGACTAAACAAATTTTTAGCTTTTGTTTCTATGCGTCCTATGCATGTCCAAAGGTAAACTGATTATATATATACTGCAGTCGAAAGAAATCAAGTGATTGTTGCGTGGACGATCACCAGCCGTGGAAACCAACTCCGCCTTGGCACATGGGAAAATAAAGGTCGACGAACTAGGGCCTTGTTCAGTTGGTGAAAATTTTTGGTTTTGGATACTGTAGCACTTCAATTCAATTTGTATTTGATAATTATTGTCCAACTATAGATTAACTAGGCTCAAAAGATTTGTCCCGCGAATTACAGATAAACTATGCAATTAATTATTATTTTTAATCTATATTTAGTGCTCCATGCATATGCTACGAGATTCGATGTGATGGAATCTGGAAATTTTTTGGGCACTAAACAAGGCCTAGGTTGAACACATACACATACATACTATGTGCTTGCTCTGAATCCACATCAGTCCACTTATTCAGCGACGATGAGTCACCAAACAATGCCCAAAAAAGCCGGTCTCTATGTGGATTCAGGATGAGAATGTTTAGTCATCATCGTGATAAAAGCCATGCAGCACTGGAAGGCACATTGCTCCATTGATGTGCATTATGCAGCATTGTTTAGTCATTGCAGGCGCCAAGTGTGTGTAGGATGGCTGCATGTCGTCAGGCTCCGCTCAACGATCACTAAAGCTAGCTGGCTAATGTGCGCGCGCACCATATGAATTCTTAAAGACGCTACCTAGTGTATATGATCGCCTGTCGCTTGCATTAGTTAGTTATGCCCTTGTTTTTAATTTCGGTAATGAGCCTCGCATCACCTGTGCTGTGGCTCCGTACGTTGACCGTTTCATGCATGGACACGTTTTCATGAATGATGAATCTACCGACTACCATAGATTCTCACGACGTCTTCATGGCCTATATCTCTACCTCATTTTCTTCCCCAAAGCAGTGCTGCAGCTGCTCATGGAGATAGTAGCTAGTAACGTTATTTTTCTTTCACTACGAGTAAACATTGTTGCTCTGGAGACTGGAGGGGATGTTTTCTGAGGCCCAAGGATTCCCACAAACATGGGCCGGCACTGCAGCAGCCCACGCACCAGATGGGCCAGCTAGGTATCAACGAATTCCCGTGATTCAACAAAAAAAAAAAAAAAAAAAAAAAAAAAAAAAAAAAAAAACTGCTTCCCGATTCGTAGTCTAACAAGAGGTCGATCGATTCCTAGTCGGTGTAATTAACGAGCGCCGACGGTCTTCAAATACCCACACAGCTACCCCACGAGAAAACAAACAAAACAAGTAGCTTGCCGAACCACAGCAAAATTCCCGACGACGATGTCCGTCGCGTTGATCACGTCGTCGTTAGTGACGCCGATGGCGGCGCCGAGCCCCGGTGCCGGAACGTCATCAACAGCGGCGGCGGAGGCGGCGCTGAGGGAGAGCCTGCTGCAGCGCCCGTCGTCGTCGTCCGCCGGGACGACGCCGACGCCGACGCCGCGCCGCGAGGCCATCCGGAAGCTGTGGGAGCGCGTGGACGCGCTGCGGCGGGAGCTGGACGCGGTGGTGGACAGGACGGAGGCGGCCGAGGCGGCCGCGCGGGACGCGGAGAGGCGTGAGCACGATGCGGCGGCCGAGCTCCAGGCCGCGGCGAGGACCGGCGAGACGCAGTGCGCCAAGCTGCGGGAGCTGGAGCTGGAGCTCAGGGAAAAGGACGGGCGCATCAAGATGCTCGCGGCCATCGTCGACACCATCCTGACCAGGAGGCATAAGTGAGATCACACAACCACAAGACCTGCCTTGCCCTGCCCTCTGCGAGCTTTCTATATATCCATGCATGCATGTGTGTTGCCTTCATTGTTATATATACACACACGTAGAACGTGTCAAGCGCACGTATGTTGCTTGCGTTATTACTTGTGTTTGACGCATGGAGAACCCCAACACCCTTGAATCAATTCATTCAAGGAGATGAGCTAGCAGTCCACAAAACAACATGAAAAAAAAACAATGAGGCCTTGTTTAGTTTGGAAATTTTCTAAAGTGCGTAATTTTGTTTAGGAATTTGAAGACAATATAATCTTATACAACCAGCTCCACCTCCGTCGTAATGTTTATATTACCAAATAAATATCATTATATTCTTCAAGCAACATATAGTTTCATAGTATATTTATTTGGTGTCATAAATGCTAGCAAAATTCTCTACAGATTTGATCAAACCAAAAATAATTTGACTTAGAACAAAACTAAAACGTCATTTTTTTAGGACGGATGAAGTAATTATCTAATAGAGTTAAAAAGACAACTCATATGAGATAATTTTCTATAGCTGAGCAATGACAAAAAAAAATACATGCTGTCTAAATAAACAACAATAAAAAATAAAGCAAGATATAGAAGAAATGAAAAGAAAATACAGTACCATAGTTGCAAATTAAAGGAAATGCAGAAAAATAAAAAAGGAAATTGTCTTAGTGGCACTTTCATGTTTACACGGGCCTCGGTTCTGGGCTTTTTGGCCTGCGTAGTATGTTTTTATAAACCAAATCGATGCCGCAGCAAACACGAGATGCTATGCTAGTAGCAGCTCTGATCCGACTCGATCACTCACGATGTCCTCCACATCGAGTCGGGCGTCGACGACCACTCCGTCACCGGACCTCACGCGCGCCACCGAGCGCCCCAGGCGGCGTGCCGTCGCCAGTGCTGGCACGGGTCCCGACGGCGACATCGTCGGAGCGCGAGACGACGACGACGACCATCAAATTAATCCACGAGCAGCTGAGGGATCACGTGGACGCGCTGCGTTTTGGAGCTCGACGCGGTGGCAGACGCGACCGAGGCGGCCAAGATGGCCACGAGGCGCGCGCAGGAGGCGATGGCGGAGCTCCACTCCACCACCGTCTCGTCATCACGGGGACGAAGAAGCTGCGGGAGCTGGGCGCGAGGAGCTCACGGACAAGGACGAACGGATCAAACTGCTCGAGGCCATCGTCGCCACACTTGCCATTGCCAACACAAGTGAACGCATAATATAATGCAATTTCCGTGTTCGAACCCGCGCGTGTCGTGTACGTGGTAGCCGCCGCCGCATGCACACGATCTTAGCTGATATGGTACTGTACTACTTTCTCCATTCTAAATTATAAAAGTCATTCTAAGAATCTTTAAGAATTAAAATATCTCAAATTTAACTAAAATTATATAATAATATAATAATATTTATAATAACATCTAAGTAATATTAGGTTCGTCATTAATTATATTTTTATAGTAATATCTATTTGATGTCATAAATATTTCTAATTTTTTCTATAATATTGGTCAAACTTGAGATGTTTTTACTCTCTAAAATTTTTAGAATGGCTTATAAATTGGGACGGAGAGAGTACTAGCTATGTTCTTTTCGAATTTATTGCACGAGTTTTGATGATGTCTAAGAAGATGAGGGAATGGAAGACTTAATTCCACGCAACGATGAGTGCACTCCATTGACTACAGCCCATTGAATTGACTAAAAACAATATTAGCTGTTAAAATAAGCTACGTAAATATATAGCTTATTTTGAATTATGCAACACCTAACTTATAAAAAGCTATTATTTGACTCCCTCAAATTATTAAGTATATACATACATATATTTGAAAATATTAAGACAAAAAGTTTAGCTTATAAAAAAAGTTACAACTTATAAAAAGTTTAAGTCGGTACTATATATAACTCAGCCACTTGGCGGAACTCAATGCACATGAGTATGCCTGTTGCTTCCTATGATAGTGAGCTTGCGAGCCAAAACCTTATGTAGCAACAAAGGCGACGATGTGACGTGTCATCTCTGTACTGTAGTGCACACTGCGAAGAGATATGCAGTTGTAGCTTTAGCTCTTGGCAATGCAGCGTCACATAGTACTAATGTAGTGACTCTATTCTACCTTGTCAACATTGTAGCGATGTTGTAGCAAACTTTTCCACCTACTTAAGCACAGAGTCTGATCATACAAAAACACTCTCCTCATGTCCGTAACACTGACTGAGGGAGACTTCTATACACCTGCTATCCTACACGACATAGATAAGTCTCCCAAAAAGAAGTGTCATACAGTTGTAGCGACACTAATTAGTCCCCAATGCCCCGAGCCCCACGTTGCATGGAAAACTACTCACACTTTTCTCTCATTGTGTAACCTTGCTCTCTTAGCAATATAAGAGCAAGGCTAATAGTTAGAGTCGTTGTAAGGCTCTTTGCAGCTTTCTTCCAGCCCACCTAATTATGGCTCACTTATTTCTCTCACAATATTTCTTGGTTCGTGTGCCTAAGCTGTCTATAATCTTACAACCCGCCATTTCTTTTCTCTCTCCTTTCCTCTTTTCATTGCAACATTTAAGTTAAGCAGCTTACAACTTGTTATTATACTTGCTCTAAGGAGCAGAAAATTACTCTTTTTTATGGAACTGGAGAGGCCAGTGGCCTCTACAGAAATTTATTAAGAAAATAAGAAAACACAGTGCTTACAAACCAAAGAAAAAAGAAGCAAAGAAGGCTCAAAGAAAGAAAGGAGAAAAAGGAAGAAGAGAAAAATTACAACAGGTTTTGAATCCAAAGATCAAAAGTAGATGTAAATCTGGTAGTTGCCATTAGAGAGAGAAACTTTAATTCCTTCAGGTACATTTCTTTCACCCATTCAGGACTTCGTTGTAGGCCTTTTTTTTTATGTTTATCGTTGTAGGCCTTTAAAAACAGAAACATTCCTTGCTGCCCAGATTGGCCAACAAAAGAGGATGATGGTCATCGTGAAGAACTGGTGGTGTGCCTCACTTTTGATGTTTTGTATTGCCAAGAAAAAAATTGTCTTGGGGTTGTGCCATAATTCCAATCTTGCTCTAACATTCAGAAGCAAAAGGACAGTTCACAAAAAAGTGTAGCATTGTTTCTTTGGGTCCCTGAAGACATAGAACACATCTACATGATTCCAAATGCATGTTTCTCCTTCTCATTCTGTTTATGGTGCTTAATCTGTCCTTCATTAGTAACCGGAAGAAAACTTTGTGTTTGGGTCGACAGAATGTCTCCCAAAGCTATCTGAACGCTCTGGGCACAGGCTGATTCAAGAATTTATATGCATTTGCAGTTGAAAACTTTCCTCATTGGGTAGTCCAAATATCATGTTGATTGTTAAGAGTCAGGTCATTTGCGAGAGTCTGGACAATCTGCAACTGCCGAAAAGCCTAGACCGAGAGAGGAAAACTGGATATGGCTTGTAAAGACTGTGTCAATGCAAAAACTTTTCCCCTGTGATAGATTTATTAGTGGTAAAGGAGTAAAGCTCAGGGAACTTGAGTTGCAAAGGTTGCTGGTTCCAATTATCTGACCAGAAAGGCATGTTCCACCATTCTGAATTCGTACTGTTGCAAAGGATTTTAGCACTCTAAAAGTTTCAGGTTGTCTCTCTACCAAAACGATCCTTTTCCTAATGTGACTCAGGAGTTTATCATTTGAGTAGTGCTTTTCCCACACAAGTGTTACCCAAGGGATATCTTTTTTATTAAAAAACTTGTCCATATTTTTTAGGAGTAGAGCTTCATTGTGTTTTTTGAGATCAATAATTCGCGGACCTCCTTCCTCCTTAGTTTGGCAAACTAATTTCCATGCTGCTTTTGGTGCTTTTTTTTAATTCAAGTCGGCGCCCCTCCAGAGGGAGTGTTTTCTATATTTGTCAATTTTCTTTATAACTCCTTTAGGTAGAGCAAGAGCACACATGTGGAAGGTTGGTAAGACAGTGAGTACTGCATTAGTGATTTTCAGTCTACCAGCTTGTGATAGAAAGGTAGAAGTAGCAATAAGTCTTCTCTCACATTTCATGATCAAGAAGTGTATTTTTGGCCTAGGAGTGCCAAGAGGTAGGCCAAGGTAGGTCAAAGGTAGAGTCCCCACAACGCAGCCCAGGGTGGTAGCCAAGTGAGAGGCTCTGTTCTTATCAATGTTAATGGGCACTAGGAAGGATTTGTTATAGTTGACCTTCAGTCCTATTGAGTCTGAGAAGGATTGCAGAATGCATTTTAGAAAGACTAGCTGCCTTATTACATCCCCTTCCATGATAATCAAGGTGTCATCAGCATATTGTATGATTGGAAAATTACTCTTTTTCCTCCCAAGACTAGATATACTAATCTCCCTAAAACCCCTCTTTCGTTTTTCCTTGGTTTTATAACTCCTATTATTGTAACAGACAGCGAGCAACAACAATCAAAACCAGCATAAATCCTAATTAAGTCTCTGAATGCTAGGACATGCGAAGCCCACGCGTAACGCTAAAATTTTTATAAAAGGAAAAGACTTTTGTTTATAGCATATTTGTCCACAACAAATTTTCTAATGGTCCGTAACATTTCTCAATATCATCGGATGATATAGAAGGAATATCTGACGTAAGAACGGAGCACAAGACTTGGCCATTCTTTTCTTGACCTAAGGATGGAGCACAAGACTTCAACTGCGGGCATGAGCATGTTTATGACCTGAGTTGGTCTAGTCCTCTTGTTTTTATCTTCCATGTGGACGGCGCAAACAACGCTACGCTAGTCGCTATATAGCTAGGGCTGGACGTGTCAAATGTACTGGAACCTGCCGGATCTTGATGATGAATGTGTTCCATCATCATTCTATAAAAATCCAGGTCAGGAGCTCCAGCCTTTTTACCCAAAAGAAGTGGTGTACGGGGGCAAGATGTCGGGGAAGAAGGCCGGTGAGTTTAGCGTCGAGGAGGTGATCGCCGAGTTCGAACGGCTGACGCTGAACGCCGCCGCCGTCCAGCGGGAGACCCTGCGGCGGATCCTCGACGAGAACGCCGGCGTCGAGTACCTCCAGCGCCATGGCCTCGCCGGCCGCAGCGACCCGGACACCTTCCGGGCCTGCGTGCCCCTCGCCACGCACGACGACCTCGAGCCCTTCATCGTGCGCGTCGCCGACGGCGACACCTCCCCTGTCCTCACCGCCAAGCCCATCACCTCCATCTCCCTCAGGTTCGTGTTATTAATTCGTCGTCGGTTTCAGTATACTGTGTGTGGCTGCTGCTAGCTAGTGCTACGACATACTGTTCAGCTCAAGCTTGGCCTTGCCACAATCCATGTCGATCGTAGCTCCGGCACGACGACGCAGGGGAAGCGCAAGTACCTGCCCTTCAACGACGAGCTTTTCAAGCTGACGATGCATGTGTACCGGACCTCCTTCGCTTTCAGGAACAGGTAAGCATGACTCACACGCACGGCACGGGGCACGGACGCCGGCGCACGGCCGGCCCATCGTCGTCTTTCTGATTGACGCTCCAACGACCGACCGACCGGCCGGCATCCATTCCGATCCGGTCCACCATGCATGCACGATCTCTCTTTCTTCTTTTGGCTCTGGTCTAATCCAGTAGAGCAGTAGTTCGTTGATCACTCCACGACACCTGGTCGACGTACTGTTACTAGCTAGCTAGCTAGCTAGCTACTGCACATCGATCATTTCATCTGATCTCAACGTCGTCCGGCCAGGGCGTTCCCCGTCGAAGGCGGCGGCAAGGCGCTGCAGTTCGTCTACGGCAGCCGGCAGTTCACCACCAAGGGCGGCCTGACGGCGGCCACGGCCACCACCCACCTGTACCGCAACGAGGAGTACAGGGCCGCGGTGCGCGACATCCAGCTCCCGTGCTGCAGCCCCGACGAGGTGGTCTTCGTCGCCGCGGACTTGGCGCAGTCGCTCTACTGCCACCTGCTCTGCGGCCTGCTCTTCGCCGACGAGGTCCGGACGGTGTTCGCCATGTTCGGCCACAACCTCGTGCTCGCGTTCCAGACGCTGGAGCGGGTGTGGGAGGAGCTATGCCACGACATCCGCCACGGTGCCCTGTCGCCGGCGCGGGTCGCCGAGCCGGCGCTCCGGCAGGCCGTGTCCGCGCTCCTCGCGCCGCCGAACCCCGCGCTGGCCGACGAGGTGGCGCGCAGGTGCGCCGAGGCAAGGCTCAACGGCTGGCGCGGGGTGGTCCCGGCGCTGTGGCCCAACGCCAGGTACGTGCACACGATCGTGACGGGGTCCATGGAGCACTACGTCAGGAAGATCCGGCACTACGCCGGTGGCCTGCCGCTCGTCGCCATGGATTACGGCGCGTCGGAGGGGATGGTCGGTGCCAACGTCGAGCCGGAGGTGCCACCGGACTCGGCAACGTTCGCCGTGCTCCCCAACATCGCCTACTTCGAGTTCATCCCTCTCAAGACCAACGACGGCGGCGGCGGAGCGGCCTGCACCGATACCGGCACGAGCTACAACACCGAGGCGGATCCCGTCGGCCTGACGGAGGTCACCGTCGGCGAGCATTACGAGGTCGTCATGACCACCTTCGCAGGGTTGTACCGGTACCGTCTTGGGGACGTGGTGAAGGTGGCCGGCTTCTATAACTCGACGCCCAAGCTCAAGTTCGTGAGCCGGGGATCGATCGGCCCTACGCTGTGCATCAACGTCGACAAGAACACCGAGCAGGACGTGCAGCTCGCCGTCGATGGCGCGGCCGAGATCCTGGCTGCCCGGAACACGTCGTTGGAGGTGGTGGACTACACCAGCCACGCGGACGTATCGTCGGACCCCGGCCACTACGTCGTGTTCTGGGAGCTCAGCGGCGAGGCCGACGTCGACGACGACGTGCTGCAGCGCTGCTGCGACGAGCTTGACCGGCGCTTCGTCGACGCCGGCTACGTGAGCTCGAGAAAGACGCGCGCCATCGGGCCCCTGGAGCTGCGGGTGCTACGGCGGGGCACGTTCCAGAAGGTGCTGCACCACTGCCTCTCCCTCGGCGCTCCGGCGAACCAGTTCAAGTTGCCGAGGTGCGTCGCCCGGTCCAACTCCGGCGTCCTCCAGATCCTCTCGGACAACGCCGTCAAGATCTTCTTCAGCACAGCCTACGACTGAAGACGGCAGAGGCATACGGCGGTGGCGCGGCGAGCCGTGACAACTCAGGCGGTTTGTGAGTGACATAATTTGGCGCGAGAGCGACCGGTTTTCTTTTGACAAGTTGCACTCCCCTGCATGGCTACATGTTTTCTGTGTCTTTTTTTATTGCCATTATTTTAAGCATGTGGCTTGTTTGTAAGGCTATAATGGGCACATCATAATTAAAATACATACAATAGACTTTGTTGATTTGTGAATGCACACTAAAAATCATGTCCTCTGTTTTTTAGAAGCTGCTAGAGATTTGTGTCGTTTTTATCCATTTGAAGAAAACCAAATTACTTTCCCATGTGGCCTATGTCCACGTGATCCCACAATCTAACATTTGATTTGGTTTTCTCCCTCCAACTATTTCAATTGGTCTGATTTAGCTCTTAACAGGATTTGCTTATTTTTGTCTTTCCACATACAAGGTGAACCATAATTTCAGATTTTGTAAGGCTATAATGGACATCATAAATCATTTCAGAATACATTACGAATTTTCTTCATTATATTTCATACAATTTTGTATTTCTAGCATTCACTTATTATTAGATATCGTATCAATGTCAGCTATCATCGCACTCAAATTAGAAATAAAAAAAACAAGTTGAGCATGAAAAAATAATTTAAAAAATCTTTTTAGGGGCAAATTAGACTAATTAAAATAGTTGAGAGGACTAAACAGAATCAAAATGTTAGTTTAGATATATGCCAAACTGAGGGTAGTTGACTAATACTAGTAAAGTATGAAATACATTGTTAAGTAATGATGGTATACTTCCTCTCTGCCAAAATGATACATATTTTGTATAGGAAAAAGTAGACATTGAACACAACTAAATTTATGTACAATTTTAGGACAAAGAATGCCATAAATAGATTTGCATTCAAAGTGCCCACCTATTGGTAGTTCGTTTGTCAAGGAAATACTTTGAACTTTTTTTTGTGTGTGCATGTTTATAACTATATGCCGCTTATGTTTGTTATAAAACTCAATCGCCAAAGCATGCATCAAATAAAACTATACATTGTTTTAAAATTTAAAATAATAATAACCTTTTTTTGGTTGCAGAACCATCACACAAACTGCGCTATTAAATCAGTTTTGCAAACCTACACATGTTTTCTCATTTCATGACAAAAAGAAGTTGTAGTTTTGTGTTATGTATGACAATGTAAGTGCAAAGATGATTCACCACAGTGTCCTTTTAGCCATACACTAAAACTAAAAGTATAGTTTTTGTGAAACTAAAATTTGAAAGTGCAGCCTCTTCGTGATATTTTTCCAGTAGGATTTTCGAAATTTAATTTTAAAAACTATATAATGGGCCATCCTCTTGCAGTGCCCAGTACTCGTTGGCCTTCGTTTTATATAGGAAAAGCATGTCGCCCATGCCCTTGTAAATTTTGGCCCAAACTAAGCCCAAAACCTAGAGACGATGGCGGCTCTTTGCAGTTCCACCAGTCCAATGTCTTCTAGTCCCTTCACCTTCTACTAGCATTACGTCATTCCGTTGAAGTCTTATTACGTTATGCAGTTTTTAAGAGTTTCACGTCATCTTTAAGTATCTAATAAATTGATAAATGAAACAACTTCCCTTTCATTTCACAATTTTTATAGGCTAACCAAAAGCATTTGATTATTTCATCAAGAAAACGCTTGAAGATGAAACAAATTATCTTTAGTGGAGTTTCATTTCAAACTGCTAGTTTCATAGTCTTGGTAACTCCGTCCATCAGGTTTCATTTGATTATTAAAGGTCTACGAAACTATATAATAAATCTCTCTATTAAAAATATATGTTCTATTTTCATTTTATATGATATATAGCTGTACTGAGAAATAATGTTACGAAATTCTCCCACTAAAACTGATTTTATTTTGGGACGGATGGAGCACATGGTATGCCATACAACACCAAACGTCCAAACATGACAACCATGATTTGCTACGAGAGCTGGTTGAATGATCGTCCAGACACTCAGACGATGAATCGTACGTTCCCGTCCATCGGTCCGATCCATATCTATTGAATCCATATTCAGGTGTGTCCGGTGCTCTTCACTCAAATCAGAGACCTCATCAGCACGTGCCGGAGTGCAATGCAAGTGGCTGCACTGCATGCAGCCCCAATGGCAACAGCACATGGTCTATAATAGCTAGCACTGTAACACATGTCTCTCTCGCATTCACGTCCCTGACAACGGGGCATGCAGGAGCAGAGACGAGCTAGAAAGAGGCAAGAACACGTGCCACTGCGTGCGACCGGTCGATCACTGACATTATATTGATCGAGCAGCTTGGTCAGGCAAGTGTTGCATTGCATTTGCACCCTTGGGGCTGCATGCCGGCCGGCCATGCATGTGGCTGCAAATTCAGAGTGCTCTCCCAACTGCAGGCAGAAAGGAGGCCCCGGCCTTGTCCCTTCCGGTTTGCAGGTTGCACTTGCTTCCTGTCCTACCCTATCCAGACGACGTGCACTGTGCAGCTTGTGCTTTTCGTCACATGATGGCATGCAGGTGTCCAAACCGTTGCCTGCTTGTTGCTTGCTTGAAAACGACGATGACATGTGGTCACGCAACTGCCCCCCGATCGATGGATAAACATTCAGAGCTCAGAGCCTCAGGCTCAGAGGGTCAAAGGATATCCATCTTGGAGAAGAAACCATATAAGAGATATTAACAGGTTTATTTCACTCGATTTAACGACGACACTACTACTTGCAGACAGGCTACATGATCACAACAACCACCTGAATCTTCTGCATCAACATTGTATCCTGCATACCTGCAAGTCTGCAAACTACCTGATCTATCACTGCACTGCATGCATGCATGCATGCACGCGCCAGCGGTGTGGCGTCGCTGTAGAGCATGCATGCACGCTCGTCTTCTACCTCTCCTCAGCTCCTTCCTCCATCCTCTCGCGTCGCCGTCCAGGCCGGGAGCGATCGATCAAGCGTCGTCGTCAGTCGTAGGCGGCGCTGAAGAAGACCTTGACGACGTTGGCGGAGAGGATCTGGAGGACGCCGGAGTTGTTCGACCGTCCGACGCACCGCGGCGACTTGAACTGACTCACCGGGGCGCCGAGGGAGAGGTAGTGGCGGAGCACCTTCTGGAACGTCCCGCGCTGCAGCACCCTGAGCTCCAGGGGCCCGATGCCGCTGGCCTTCCGTGACCCGACGTACCCGGGGTCCGTGAAGGCGCGGTCCAGCTCGTCGCAGCAGCTCTGCAGCACGTCGTCGTTGCCGTCGGCGTTGAGCTCCCAGAACACGACGTAGTGGCCCGGGTCGCGCGACACCTCCGCGTGGCTGCTGTAGTCCACCACCTCCAGCTTCTCCGCCGCCAGGATCTTGGCCGCGCTGTCCACGGCCAGCTGCAGGTCCTGCTCGCTGTTCTTGTCGATGTTGATGCTCAGCATCAGGTTCCGCCGGCACACGAACTTGAGCTTCGGCGTCGAGTTGTAGAACCCGGCTACCTTCACCACGTCCCCTAGACGGTACCGGTACAGCCCTGCCCAAAAAAATAGATTTAGTTGAAATGGTTTGAGTCCTTAGAATTTGAGATTTTTCTGATAGAAACTAATATTTTGCACTGTAGGGGTGTAAACACCTCCAGTTTCTCTCAAAAAAACAAAAATGTCGAAAGAGCAACAAGGATGCACAACGCGAGTGTTTCACTTGCAAGCAAATCTTATCCGTTCGTCAGACAGGGTCACAGGACAAATCATGTAGTGTTTGTGTAGGCCCTTTCCCATGACGTGCGTGCCCTGTGTCCATACTCCAAACCCATCTCCATGGAGTCAGAGTTCACGCAGTGAAATAAAGGAAAAGTCTCCAGGCTGCTGCAAGTGCATGCAGCAAAGTCCGCAAACTGTGGCCATGGAAAAACATACAAAATCCTCACAGCCCAAGCCCACAAAGGTGATAGGTGAGGAAGAAAGCGATAGGTTCTTGTCTAGTAGCTGCTTGGACGACTAGTAAAGACACAGACAGACAGACAGCCTGAAAATTCAGCTGCTTCGTTCTGAATAAGATTCATTCAACGAAGAAGCCAGTGTTTGACGGCAGCCGTTGCACTCAGTTGTGAATGCACGCGACCCCTGCGTGCTGGTCAGATTCAGTTAGACTGTGGCTCACTAGGTTCCCAGGCTGCATGCAGAACGGCCAAGAACAATGAACGGCCGGCAAACTGACAAACCACCATGGAAGCAGCTCTTTTGTCTTAACATATTATTCATGGCCGATCCACCAGTTCCACACCTAATCTATATTTTACAGTACATGCCGATATATATAAGTATATTTACTAGGGGTAGATGCTATTACCACTCTACCTCTACATCTACTAGTCTTTGGTCCAATCATGCAGTGCCTTTTTTTCTCTTTTGGAATACAAAACAAAACACACAAAACAATACGGCATCTCACATCAAATGATTAATTTCCATTCAGACTAAAATTGCTGAATATAAGTCGTCTTTGCAGTTGCATCACCCGTGTCACTTGTCATTCAGTCAAGTTTAAATATTCAGGCAGTAGGCAGTAGTGTAGCAGTAGGTTCCAAGAAGAAGAGTACAACTAGCTACTAGCCGCGTATCTTGAGGCGTAAGAAGTTATCTATCTTGTGAGTTTGTGACACTGTGACAGTAACACTGCAACTGACGATGGATGGATGGATGTGCATGGGGAAAAAAATTTCTATTCATTTCTAAACTGCGTTATATATGTGCTCGTAGAAGATTTGCAAACACACGTTTGCGCACCTCTCATATGCGTAGAAAATGGATAGACACATTTGGACTAGAATCTTTTTAAAAAAAACCATTTTTGGATTAGTTTGTGCACTCCTGTTTCTTGCTGATTGTTTTGTTCATGACTACCTACCGACTCCGACACACACTGTTACCGAATCCAGATCTCCAAGATCGTCCATGCATGCATTTCCTGTCCTTTGATGACCTACCAGAGTCCAGATATATACAAATGGACGCACACAAAAGTGCAGATCGGTTGCCAAACGAACAACAATTAACGTCGGTTTCAGACCTCCCTGACGGTTTTTTTCAACTGGGAATAAAATCCATGCTGCGAGTACGACGGTCGTAGCTCACCAAAGAGCCATCTGCTTTCCATGAAAGTGAGATCTCCCTTCTGCCGTGCCTTGTTCAGTTGTTCGAGACCGGCCGGGAGGACGTACTTGATCGATCGCAAAAGCCCAAGGTTCCGACAGCTGCTGAACGGCGACCGCCGGCCGGCCGGATCGACCGCCGGAGTCAATCCCAGCCGGCCCTCTCCTTCGGCGGTCGTCGTCAGACTCAGGTGATCCAAGTCAACAAAGAGGAAAGCGTGAGACGAAGAAACTGATCGAAGCTGTGTGTGTCTAGCTCACAGTGCCCACAGGTTAAGATTAGTACGTCCACTATTGTCCACAGCAGCACAAATTAAAGCAAAGTTTGGTCTCAATCTGGAGTAATTAGGTAGCTGCTGGCATGAAAGTAACAGGCTTCTAGGGCTCTGTACGTTTTTCGTTTTCCCCGCTGTACAAGCAACAACAGCTCGTACCATATATCCAAACCTAAATCTGACGAACATCTAGGCCGGCCCAACCACAGTACTTTTCGTTTCTACAGTGTACAGTTTCTTGAAACTGGCCGGGATTATATTGTTCAATGCAAGCACAGCTGGAACGGTTAAGAGGTGAGTCTAGTGACGATATACGGTAGGTCAGAATTTGGAAGTCTGGTGATGAACAAGCATACAAAACAGTGGTAATTAAGGACCATGCGTCATCGTCGTCGTACGTCGTGTATGAGCGAGAGCAAGGACCAAGCCCCAAGGAGGATGTGTGTAATGTAGTGTTACCTGCGAAGGTGGTGACGACAACCTCGTAGTGCTCGCCGACGGCGACCTCGGTGAGCCCGACGGGCTCGGCCTCGGCGTAGGACGTGTCGTCGTCATCGGCGCCGCCGTGGCAGCAGCTGGTGGCCTTGAGCGGGATGAACTCGAAGTAGGCGATGTTGGGGAGGACGGTGAACGTGACGGACTCCGGCGGCGTCTCGGGCTCGACGTTAGCGCCGACCCATCCCTCGGACGCGCCGTACTCGGCGGCGACGAGTGGCAGCCCGCCCGCGTAGTGGCGGAGCTTCTTGACGTAGTGCTCCATGGATCCCGTCATGATGCCGTGCACGTACCTGGCGTTGGGGAACAGCGCCGGGATGACGCCGTACCAGTTGCTGAGCCCGGCGCACCTGCGCACCACCTCGTCGGCGAGCGCCGGGTTGGGGCCCGTGAGCAACGCCTCGACGGCCCTGCGGACGGCGGGGGCGGTGACGCGCGTCTGGGAGAGGGAGCCTGCGCGGATGTCGGCGCACAGGTCCTCCCAGACGCGCTCGAAGGTCTGGAAGGCGAGGACGAGGCTGTGCGCGAAGGTGGCGGACACGATGCGGACCTCGTCGGCGTACAGCAGGCCGCACAGGAGGTGGCAGTAGAGCGACTGCGCGAAGTCGGCGCCGAAGATGACGGCCTCCGGGCTGCACACCTGCGACTGGATGGCGCGCATCGTGGGCATGAACTCCTCGCTCCGGTACACGTTGGTGGTGGCCGTCGTCGCTGTCAGCCCGCCCGTGGTGGTGAACTGGCGGCTGCCGTAGATGAACTGCAGCGCCTTGCCGTCCTCCACGGGGAACGCCCTGCGTTCATGGTGCTGGTCGTTGGAGCGTCGTCGATCGGTGACGAGGTGGGGTGACTTGACATGCATGTGTGAACGTGTGCGTACCTGTTCCTGAAGGCGTAGGAAGTCCGGTATATCTGCATCGTGGACTTGACGAGCTCCTGGTTGAAGGGCAGGTACTTGCGCTTGCCCTGCGTCGTGCCGGAGCTGAGGGAGATGGAGGTGATGGGGTTGGCGGTGAGCAAGGCGGAGGTGTCGCCGTCGGCGATGCGCGTAATGTAGGGCTCGATGTCGGCGTGCGTAGCGAGCGGCACGCACGCCCGGAAGCTGGCGGCGTCGGTGCGTCCCGCGAGGCCCCGGCACCGGAGGTACTCGGCGGTGGCGTTGTCGCCGAGGATCCGGCGCAGCGTGTCCCGCTGCACGGCGGCGGCGTCCCGCGTCAGGGACTCGAACTCGGCGATCACCGCCTCGCCGCAGAACGCGGCCTGCTGCTGCTGCTGCTGCTGCTGCAGCAGCGTCGTCGTCGTCGTCTTCTTCTCCGGCATGGCGTCGTCGTCCCCCGGGACCGGCCGCGTCCTGCTGCTCCTGTGTCGTCGTCTACCTGCGAGGCGAGACAAAAGGACCGGCACCCGGACAAGGAGTGAGGACGTCACGCCCAGGGACTCGCGCCTCATCGCATCGGTGGCTTGTTGTTGCGTTGTTGTGCGCGGCACGGGCACGCACTGAGCTGTGCTCCACGACGGCCGCCGCGCCCGTCCGTTCGTGCAGCGTTGGCCGGGGAAAAGGAAAATGACGGCAGCAATCTCATGGGGGAGTGCACGCCCCACTTGGCTCGCAACCAATTTGCAGCGAGCGAGAGAGCGAGCGAATGGGATAAAAAAAAAAGTGGAGAAAGAGGAGGCCAGGCCAGGCCACGCGAGACAGCCGGAGCCGGAGAGGACAAACACACGACGAAACGAGAGACACGGCGGCGCGCGCGGCGGCGAAAACGGATCGGAGGCGTACCCTTGGGCTTGGGCTTGGCATGGCATGCATGTCCCCGGCCGTGCCGTGTCCCGTCAGGATCGGAGGCCAATGGCAACTAGGAACCGCGCGCGTACGTGGACGCTCCTCCTCCCTCCCTCCCTCCCTCCCTTCCCCGTGACAAGACGAGTACTCCACACCAGCACTTACACGGCTGCACGTACGGCAGGTCGGCAGCAGAGCACACCTGCGGCGGCAGCCGGTGATCTCGAGAGAAAGCGCCGCCGCCGCCCAGCCGCAAGGGACAAGACCAGCGATAGCGAGGAGGAGGAGGAGGAGGAGGAGAAGACAGAGGCATAGCGCACCTGCGGAACGACGCCGCCGGCCCGGACAACGGCGGCCGCTCCCCTCGCCCTGGCTGCTCTGCTCCGGCGACGAGCGAGCTCGAACTCGAAACGACTGGAGTGGACTGGAGTGCCTGCGCCGCACGAGGCCAGGCCACGCCACGCCACTGCCTGCATATATACACGCGGCCGGGCACCACGCCGTCCGTGCGGCGCGCGCCTGCGACTGCGAGCGTGTCCGTGGAGGCAGTTGGCAGCGGCGCGCGCGCGCTCCGAGCGGAGCCCAGCTGTCAGACAACTAACTGCGTGCTTGGCGCGGTAAATACTAAGTCCACCCTGGGCGTGAACAGCTGCTGATTTCCTGGCAAATTCACTCTAGTCTACTATGGAGGAAAATTAATTAAAAAGGCAAATGGGGGAAAAAAAAAGGTAACTAATCACTCCTGCCTTGATGGGTGGAGATCTGCAAGTGATGACGCATTGGTTAAGTAGGGAAGGAGGAAGACTAGTCACCAGCAACTAGTGGTGACAGCAACGCGCCCAGCTGACAGCGACGCCATCAATATTTGTGCTGATCGAGTGAGTGAGGATAAGGCCAGCAGAACGTTACCCCGATGACAACTACGTCGCCATTTGCTAATCTTGATGTGTACATCTGCTGTATCCACTATCTTTACATTGCGGCTCGGTGGTTTTAATTTCTTTGTTAGACAGTTAGAAGGACGAGAGGGCTGCGATACTACACTTTTTTCCTAAAAAAAAGTTGAATGTTAAATTTATGTAGTGCAAAATCTAGGGAAATAGAGGGGGGGCTCCCCTCTTTTCTAAGCCCATGCTCTTTGTGTATTGCATTCAAGCTATCAATCTTATATACTCCGCTCTAGCAGGGATTTGGTGATTTGAGGAAGCTTGGAGTTTCGTGTATGACGAGACAAGGAAGATGGTTAGACAATGTTGGTTGGACTCATACACCCTTAGCTCAGGCAACACTACATGGCCATCTTTCTCGTGTCCTCACCATGCCGCAATACGGATCATATAGGGCATGTTCGAGATCTCATCCGACCGTCTATTTATCACTATTTGGGAGATTGGATTGGAACGAATCAACCTATTGTCCTTTCATCGGGCATCGCTCGACTTTAGTCCCCTGCATGTGGCTCAACCAGGCTCGTGGGATGCTACAACTGTATGTTTGGTAACATGTGCTCACGTTTGGGCCTAGCTCACGTGGTGCAAAAAGCGACCTTTATCAAGGCTCCGCAGATTCGGGGAAATCAAGCGTTTCTCGGTGGCTAGGCTTGCTTGATTCACGAGGTGCATGCGCATAGGTTGTGTGGGAGCAAAAAAGTGATTGGCTTAGCGAACCAGGCAACCAAACAACGTTGGTCTCCAACCTATTTGGATTGACGAAAGGAACCAAACATTGGGACCTTGCATGCGTTTGGCCTAGCCCTAGAGAGTCTTCTTCCCTACGACGAGCCTGGCTTCAGTGGGCAGTGAACCAAACACGCCCATAGCCATGGTTTGAACTGAACATGACTCAGGACTCACAAAAATCACTCCCAAAAATTTGGCAGTTGAAGAGCCTGAAAACACTCGGTTGTTGTTACTTTTTTTTTCTACGGAATTGATAGCCTCAAAAGGTGAATATGTGAAACAACATGTGTAATGGTCACACGTCCCTCTATTTTTTTTTCCAACTCTTGTGATGTCACCAACCATTCTTCCCCTCCCGGCTTTTCTGAATCCACTAATCGCTTGCCAAAAAGCTTAGTGGAGATGACCAAGCTTGATAGTATATATCTACGCACGCGTTTGCCCATTTGGCATACCAATGCGACCTTATGTACTCGCCCGCTCTTCACGCATGACAATACTGTTGTTAAAAAAACAAAATAAAAACTCTAGTTCTCGATATTTTCAGCTTATTTTCTTACATGCCCTGTTTTCAAGAGAGAGAGAAAAACACCTCGTTTTCTTTTGGTGGATGAAATTAATTGGTTGGAGCAAGTGTTTCAAAGCCTTATTAGATATTTCAAGCATCATATGCTCAATCCCATGCCACCGTTCTCGATCCATCTTCTTAGAGTTTGCTTGATTGGCTGCCACCGTTTTGCCACATCATGGCTTCGACAGCCATATACAAAAAGGAATCGATGTTTTGGTTGTTACCTTAGTTTGGCGAGCCATGCAAAAGAATCTATTGACATCCGTCTGTTTTCTCACTACACCGGTGGAACCGATTTTTGTCATCTCAACTATGGCGCCGCTGCCCTATGGCTTGGCAAGATGTGACTAGCAACCAAGCAGATTCTTAGTTGTAATCCATAGTAGTCAAAACAAAGTTCTTGGTACCAATCACCCAGCGCTGTCTTGCATTGATAGTTCACTCATATGATGATTGGGGTTGCATTTCCCCTCTCCCGTAGACTTTTATATCTCATATAGAATTCTTATTCTTATATTAATAAAAAAAGAAAATATATTCGGACGTCGACGTATTTCCAAAATTAGCGAGAACCATGGTCGGTCTAGCTGTAGCCCCCAATGGAGACAAATCCGTGCGTATCTTACGCTGGACCAGGTCATATTTAAACCCTCTTGTTCCAGGCAGCATCAGCATGGCATGGCATGCAAGGCGAAGCAGAGGGCAGGGGAACCGGGGAGATCTGCCGGCCCTTATTTCGCGCGATCCCGGAACAGGGACAAGCAGCAAGCAGCCCCTGCTCTCGACGTCTAACCAACCAACGCCAACCCGTTGCCTTGCCGCTTTCCAACACAGTTGAAGCCGTGCAAGAGAGACCTGAAAAAGGAATCCGGCCTGCAGCAGGATGGGCTCGTCGCCAGCAACAGCGACGTCGTCCATGTCCCAACCAGGAAAGCACTGGCTGAGGTCCGGCCGCCCGCGCTCCGGTGGGCGGTGACTGCCTGCCTGGCCGGCATGGCATCGTTGCCCGTTAAGGGATGCACGGGAACGGACGGTGATGCGGCCCAGCCACCAGCACCCAGCAGGAGCAAGAGCAACAGCATTACAGCAATGTCCTGCTGTTGCCTGCCAAAACATGGCACTTAGCTAGGCCGGATATGCTATGAGATATTGCTACTTGTTGACGGTGAGAAGGAGTGTGGGTTTTCTGGGCATGCATGGAAAAGGAAGTGCCGGCCGGCCGTGGTCTTGGAAGACGCAGTCGGATGCATGCCGCCGGTTGGGATAGACATGCTGCACATGCCATCAGAGCAGATCAGCAGAGGGCCAACGACAGTGGTGTGAGTACGTGCTTGGGAGCTGGGACTTTGGCATTTCTCTTGGCGCCGTGCTCCGTCCAAGTCCAGAGCACTATCTCATTCTCATCTCATCTCAATCTGATAAGGAGTTGTGTTTGCGTAACAGGCTGTCTTCACGTTCACGGTTCACGGGGCTGGCTGCTGGCTGCTGGCTGCTGGCATGATCTGATGGTCATCAGGTCATGGCCCGGACTCTGGACTCTGAACGTGTGGACAAGGAGAGAAACAAACACGGACACGGACACAGCATGGCCTAGCCAGGAATCTGATGGGGACGAGTAGTGCGGTGCCGGAGTCGGACTGTGCAGTGGTCTACGGAGGAGGACCATCCTAGGGTGGCCGCCGCCGGCTGAGCCGTGGGGATCTCGGAACCGCCAACGGGATAATGGCGGCACGAGCAAGTACAGCGGCAGCGGCTGGACTGGACCGCACGAGAGCCGGCCGGGGGGCGGGGGGTGGAGCCCGAGCCGTGCCGGCCTCGGGGGCCGCCGGTGGACGTGCCGTTTCCAAGGACACGCCCTCGCGGCGCACGACCAGCGCCGGGGATTGGCCAGGCCACCGTCCACCGGTTGGTTGCCCATTGGCGAAGCCGAGGCGTGCGTGTCAGGAGCGTACGGCGCGATGCCCTCTGCTGGGGTGTTGGTGTGTGTGACGCAAGGAGTGGTTACACACCGGTTAGAGCAACTATTATAGCAGGCTGTAAGGGCACTCACAATGCAGACTCTATCATAGAGTCTAAAGTTATTTATTACCTCGAACAATGTGGACTTGGAGTCTAAATAAGACTTGGAGTCTTATTTTTTCTACCTCTTTCTTCAATAAATAAGCTGCCACATCAGCAAAATACCATAAATAATATGTAATTAAGTGTCTTGGACTCTATGATAGAGTCTTGCATTGTGAGTGTCCTAAGCCAGCTAAATGCTGAGGTGGAGGAGAGAGTAAAAGCGGGCTGTAAGCAGCCGACTCAGACACAAAAACCAAAAAATATATGAGACAGACAAGTGGGCCATGTATTAATGGTGATGAGCTAACCATTATATGAGTGGGCTGCAAGAAGACTGTAAAGAAATCTTACAGCCAGCAGCTGGCTGTATTATAATACTTGCTCTTAGGAGTAGATCGCCCAAAGTCGCTACGGACCCAAGAACATAAAGATCAATACTTAAGTGGTGAAGAACAGAGAGATTTACGAACAAACCATTAAAGGATAGGTAGTGGACATTGCTAGGTTGCTCTAGGTCGACCGGTAAGCCTAGGGATCATCTTTGGTTGCCCATTGGAGAGGCCGAGGCGTGGGTGTCAGGGGCGTATGACACGGTGCCCCTACTAGGATGTTGAGTGTGTGTTGACGTAAAGATTGGTCACACACCAGCTACGGCTAGATTGTCTGGGTCGTCATGAGTCAAAAAACACAACAAAGATCACACTTATGTGGTGAAGAACGAAGCAAACCACTAAAGAAAAAGTATCGCACTTACGTTGTGAAAAACGGCTAGTTTATAGGCAAACTAGTAAAGGATAACCAATCGTGCTTGCGTAACGAAGAACGACTAGTTTTCGAGCAAACTAGCAATAGATGGAACCGTCAAAGTTCTAACCGAGGAAGGATCCATAACCGAGGAAGGATCCATAGGGGTAGCCGTATTGCCCTAGGTTGGCCGACAAGCCTAGGATAACATCTTTGGTCGTCTGATCAAAGTGATGAACAATAACATTTGGTTGGAAGAGGACATAAAATAGGTCGTATTTTAATTTTAATTTAATTAATGTAAAACGGCGATTGAATTGTTGGATGTCTTGATCGGCTATATACCCTCTATTTTATAAAGAGTAGAGATAGTCTAATCTCGTTAGAAAATCAAATCTGGTATTATTATTGCGTTGCTTCATAGAGTTTTTTTGTTTAGATTGGACTAAAGCTAATCATGGCCTCCTAAAATTGGTCAGGGCCCAAGTTGAGTGCCGTACGGTCCCCTCGAGCCTCCTTTGGGATTGGGGTTGGGGCATCGCCTGGCTGCTGCCATGTGAGCTACCGCCTACCGAGCTTGGTCCCTGGACACCAGAGTGAAGAGCTATGCCTCTTTCTGTTTGGATTGGATCAGTCATCAGTGCCTACTGCCTAAACATCTGGGGACTGCCCGGCCCATGTCCTTCCTGGCCACCTGGGTGCTCACTCATCGGCACCTAGAGCTGCGTCCTGTACTGTACAATGGTCCTGGTGCAGGTGGGGTAACTGACCTGAGTGCCTGCTCCATGACTTGGTATTATTTACTCCTCCATTCGCATAAATAAAACAAAATAAAAAAAAGGATAATGAAACGCGGCATTTTCCCTTCCTAGCTCTGATCTGAAGCACGACAGTATTGTTGTCATGTGTCCCTCTGACTGACGATGCAGAGCAGATTCATGGCCAACCGGTGGGGTTTCTGGGAGTGATATATAGGTCAACGACGCCATGAATGCTCCCTTGACACATTCTATTCAGCTACAGGTTCTCTCACAGTGTGTGGTGTCCGCAGCGGACAGGGGGCACGAGAGTGACAGCCGGGCTAAGATCTGCCTGTCTTCGCCCCTGCCTGGCCCCATTTGGTGATCTGTTCTGTCCATTGCCTCGTATTCGCGGCAGTTACCTGTCCACAACCCTCCTATTCGCATCAACCAACATTGCACAAACATGTGTTCTGCTTAAAAGATTAAAGTACAAACGCGGAGAGCAACTTGTAACAAACTCAATGTCGGGCACATTAACTGAAAGTCAGTCAGACTTGCCAGATTGGTCCATAATTGCAAATAATCCAACCAATAGTTTCAGTCATACATGTGCAGGAACAAAGTTTCTGCTACGGGTGATGGATCACAGTTCAAAAGTGCAGTACAAGGGAGGAAGAACAACAGTACATTTATACTGTGACTCGTGGATACTCAAAATGGAGTATACGGTGCTCCGGTCTGCTTTTACAGACGTGTAGTGTCCGTCCCAACAAGTCTCAGCTCACCCTGGATACATGAGGCGGAGTGCAGACAGAATGCTGAATAATGGTTTATATTAGGTAAATGTCTAGCTAGTCAGGAAACGAGGGGTGCAGATTAGGCTGGGTCCCTGTGTTTAATACAGATTGCTTTGAAAGGAAACAAACAAGCTGTTCTTGCCAGAATGGTGCCTTTCCCCAACTTCAATATGAAAACGAAACCTACGTTAACAGGCATTGCCATGATAAAACCATAATTGCAGGCCCATACCATCTGAAAAGAATGCATCAGACTCATCGTATTAGCTCTTGGCACAATGGTGCCTTCCCCCCGACATCAATACGAAAAGGAAATCTACATAACAGGCATTAACATGATAAAACATACTTGCAGGCTGCCCATAACTTCTGAAAAGAATGCGCGGACTCCTCGTCATATTCAATATTCAATTGCTGACAAGAGCTCCTCAGTGTTACATATATGTAGCACTAGCACGTGCCCATTTGTTAGTTGTAGTGAATGAGAGAAACAGAATCTACTCTTGTAATTGCTACTGCAGGCACACGGTTACACTGAAAATGGCTACGTACATGCATGTCTTTATCATGGTTTGCACGGAAGGGATTTTGCCACCTGGTTGTGGAGGCATGCGCTAACAACTCCATGTCCTATGTATCTAAATGGGGGATTATGCCTCATATCTGCCAACTTAAATGCTGGCCCCAAGATGCAGGGCCCAATGCCAAAAATATGTGGCCAGGACACAGAGCCTAAGATATGTGGCCAGTTTGCAGGTTCAGTAAATTTCTTGATGTTGCGTGCCTGCTAGAATGCAACAAAAATAACTTCTATAGATTATAAGGGAACATCATGGTGACTTGCTGGCTGGCCAAGATCCCTACACCAGTTATTGCCTAAAGCTACATTTTGGCTACTCTAGCAGAAAATTGTCATGTTATCCATGAGTGAAATCAGTATCAATATGGCCGGTTTCTAGTGAGGTAAATTATGCCCCTTCCATTTACTAACACTGATTTGCATCGAAAGAAACTGCAGAACTCATGAAATTCTACACCTATTAATATCAATATCCTACGCTAAATTTTATCTCTTGTATAAAATGTTGTGATATAAGACCAAAAGCACTTAGGCCTGCTAACATGGCGGGGGGAAATGGGTTCGATGGGTCGTTGCTGACAGGATTCATTTGGCTGGGTGGAAATGGGTTTTAGCAGCTAGTGGTTTGGGGTGGGTTGGGGCGATGAGAAAAGCGGGTTAGGGTGGGTTGGAAGGGGTTGTACGCATCTCAGAAATCATCGCCGATGCTCCAGTCTCATCCCAATTGCCGGATCATGAAGCCGGTCTCATGAGATCCTGCACCGTGGGCGCAAGATTCAGTGGCGGCAGCGGCACCAGTGGGAGATTCAACGGTGGGGGCAAGCGCGAGATTCGGCGTTGACGGCGATAGCGGCTGGGGTGGTGGCTGCACCATGAAATGCGGCGCCACTCCAGGCCAGCGCCCACAGCTGCTACAAGACCGGCTCCGGCACGGCAAGTGGGGCATGGGCAGAGGCAGCACTTGCCAAGGATTGCAGCGTAAGTCCCGAGTATTTGCTTGAGTTTATTTGGTCTCCAGCTTACTCCAGCAACTTGTTAAATTATTCAAGAAAATATTTGCTTGTGGATCAAAGGTGTTGATATGTGGAAAGTATACTTGGAATAATTGGAGTGCCAGGATGTTGGTCGCTGGTTTTCTTAAGTTCAAACTTGACTACTCAGAGAAGAACCTCCCCATATGGGGGCTGTAATCAGCAGCAGCGGGCCTTCCACGGCGCAGCAAGCCAGCACAAGCAGTGGCCAGCAGCAGTGGGTGCAAGTAGCAGCCAGCACAGCAAACGGCGCAAGCAACCTGGGTGCATGGCGACGCAAGCAGTGGCGCTTTGGCCATTTCTGGAGGATGCCTTTTGCTCCTGGAAGGCACATTGAGGTCAGCAGCTGGTCAAGGAGACAGTGGTGCTGCGTGAGGTTCACATCTGGTTTGGGAATGCACCGGCGATTTGCGAGCGCGGGCAGCGGAGCTGGGAGGGTAGGTGGTGCGCCAGCCAAGCGAGCTCATGATGCGATGTGATATTTGCATGTGCTAGGCGCTCAGGTGAGTCAAGAGGCTAAGACAGACAACAAGCTCGCGACTGAGTGGACCCACAAGAGTGGGGCAGGTAGTATTTGATTTTTGGGTGGGGTTGAGTTGGCAGCAGGGCGGATGTGGGGTGGGTCTTACCCCATTTGCAGGCTTAATTGAAGCACTCAGTAAGTGCATGTGTGTCTGGAAGTAACAGTAAATTGGCCACACATCCATTTGCAGAAGAGAAGGATCCATGCCCCAACTCAATAAACAGAGTATCTTAATGATGTATATTAATTATTAAACAGGATTGTAGCACGAGACAAGACCATAACACAAACACCATAAGCACTTGTCTTCCTAAACAACACTCCTATTATACATTATAAGGCCACTACATTCTCCGAAACTACATTTAACAGGTCCTAACTTCTCCAGGAGACCCGACCATTAAACATGTATGTACAAAAGAGTGTAGCAGGCAGTTGGCGAAATACTAAAGGGGACACATACAAGGTCAATGTAAGGTGAGACATTACCAGAGCTATGGATGAAAGTAAGGGTCCTCCTTGTTCTGGTAAATTGCAAAAAGTTGTTTTGAGTAGTGTGAAGCCACCTTGCGACAGAACTCAAAAGCATAATGATCATAATCATCCAAATCTGAGACGGTCTTCTTCACTGGACCAACCCGATCACCATCCAGAAGAAATTCTGCTATGCGAGATCCCCTATATGAACAGTTGAGTACAATCAACTATCAGCAGACTGAGAACACTAAAACTTGCCTTAGTGCTCATCTTTTCATTATACTTTACTCTATAAAATGAGGTACTACAGAGGAGCTAAATATAATACAAGCATATCGTGCAAGTTACTTAGCACTGAAATTTCCTCTCAACCTAAACTGTTTAGCTGAACAAAAATCTTAGCTGTTTTTTTGAGCATTGCGTTCAAGAAACTTAACAAAAAAAACACCTTTTTTGTTAATTAACACTGTCTACAAAATGTTTGTTGATAATCAAGTGCAGAGCTAGTAAACTAATTCAATATTGATTCCTAACAAGAAATGTTGACACATTTAGAAACGAAGAACCTACGGTAACAAATACATGTATACAGGAAAGTTCCTACTATGCTGAAATTCAAGCTGCTTCAAACAGCACTGCCTCACTTTGTATTTGCGAGCAATGAATCTGCTATTAACTCAGCTATACCTTAGTGCAAAAAACCAATGAGATGCATATAAACTTACCTTGGGGCATCTTTGTGGCTAAATCCCTGCTTATTATGAACTAGAGAGGCCTTTTCCACCTGTTCATCCTCAGTTTGCTTCCGGTAGATGGCACAAACAGCCTTCAAGCAAAGCTCAGGATGTTCACCAAATGCTGCTAGCATATCTGCCTCATAATCCCACTCTTTAGCTTTCTTTTTACGACCAATGGAAGCCATTACATCTTTATAATCCACCTCACCATCAGACAATTCTAGTCCTTGAGAGGATTTTTCATTCAGAACAGATGGTACATCTGATTCGTCGCAGGATTCCTCAGCAGAACCAGCATTATCAGAAGAATCATCATTTATGAACTCATTCATGTCATCGTCTTCTTCCATATCATCTTCACTTCCTTCAACATCCTTGGGTGGTTCAACAAAGTGGAAACCCGGACATGCAGCTCTTCGCCCTTTTGACTGATTCTTAACCGATCGAGCAGAACGCCTAGATGCATGAGCGGAATGCCCTTTGGCCACATCAGATTCATTGCTATCCTCACTCACCCTCTCTTTTGGCATCCTCTTAAGTGATTTATAGATAGGAACCATATCCTCCACCTCCTCGTCCCCGCTCTCAGTCTGAGGCGCAGCTATGCCCTCATTGCCATCCTCATCCTCACTGTCACTGACTCCACGAAAGACGTGGTTGGATTTGGACTGATTCTTAGCCAACCGAGCAGAACGCCTCGTTGCGGGAGTGGCATGCCCTTTGGCCTCATCCGATTCATCGTCATCCTCACTCGCCCTCTCTTTTGGCACCCTCTTGAGCAATTCATAGATGGGAACCTCCTTGTGCCCACTCTCAGCCTGAGGCGCAGCTATTCCCTCATTGCCATCCTCATCCTCACTGTCACTGACTCCACGGAACACGTGGTCAGATTTTGACTGATTTTTAACCAACCGAGCAGAACGCCTCGTCGTGGGAGCGGAATGCCCTTTGGCCTCATCCGGCTCATCCTCATCCTCATTAGGAACCCTCTTAACCAACCGAGCAGAACGCCTCGTCGCAGGAGCGGAATGCCCTTTGGCCTCATCTGATTTATCATCATCCTCACTAGGAACCGTCTTAACCAACCGAGCAGAACGCCTCGCCGCAGGAGTGGAATGCCCTTTGTCCTCATCCGATTCATCACCGTCTTCACTAGGCACCCTCTTGAGCAATTCATAGATGGGAACCATATCATGCACATCCTCCTCCCCACTCCCAGCCTGATGCAGAGCTACGCCCCCATCGCCATCCTCATCCTCACTGTCACTGACTCGACGAAAGGCGCGCTTCCTACTGCTCATGAGGCCCTCCTGATCACCGTCGTCATCCTTGCCACTCCCAAGCCCATCCTCATCACCACCATCATCATCATCCTCGCTATCACTGGTGACGACCCGCGTCGCCGCCGCCCCACGGCCACGCTTCTTCCCCCGCGGCGTGACGGAAACATCGTCGTCCTCCAGACCCGCGCTGCTCTCCCCGTTGCTTCCGCCGCCTCCCTCCGCGTCCTCCGCAGCCGGGATGGCACCCACGCCCTCCTCCGGGCTTCCGCTTCCCCCATTGTTGGCACCGACAGCAGCAGCGCCCTCCTCGTCGTCGCTGACCTCAATTGCGTCGCGGGGCATGCCCCCGCCCCCGCCCCGCTTCTCGACCGCCCCGTGCTTGATTCCGCGTAGACCTGCCGCCAATCCACGAGAGATTGGGTCCTCCTCCTCCTCGCCTGTACTGCCCGTTGCTTCTCGCCTCCCCGCCGCCAGGGCCTCCCTCAAGCCCGCGTTCTCGGTTTCGAGGGCCGAGATCCTAGCCTCCAGCTCGGCGACGCGAGAGGACTTGGCGGCGAGCTCGGCGTAGAGGGACGGGAGCTTCGCCGCGGCGTCCATCTCCCGCGGACGCGTCGCCGAAACCCCTTGTTGGGGTTGGGGAGAAGTGGAAGTGGAGGATGTCGGTGGAACGGAACTGGAAGGAAGATGGAGCCGCACTCTGCAGTGCTTCTCGATTGCGACGGGAGGCGACGGGGTTTACATGGGATGGGCCTTGAGCAACAGGCCCACTCTTTGCGCTGACGGGCCATATTTTCCTCAGTTTCTAAAGATTCCAGCAGCCTAGGCCCTCCACGGCCCGAAGAAATCAGTGTACAAGCGAAAAAAGTGCACATTACCTTACTCAACTTTCGCTTCATAAACTACTTTAAAAATGCACCGTTTCAAAAGTTAAGAGAAGTGATTTGCCGGTTTTAGAGTTGATGGAGAAAAACATACTTTCGTGAAAATTGGACTAAGAAAAGTAGATTTTTTTCCTTCTAAAGATTCCGGCAGCGTAGCCTTTGGCCCGAAGAAATCAGTGTAGAAACATGAAAAGTCCACATTATCAGACTCAAGTTTGGCGAAAGTCTATTTTTCTTTTAAGTCTGTTTTTTCCTTTTTAAACTCTAAAACCGATCAAAATACCTCCCTCAACTTTTAAAACTGTTCATCTTACATCCCTAGCTGTTTTGTCTTTTTCTATTTTATTTATTTCAGATAAATCTTTGAAAAATCATGGTAAATCATTAAAAACAACATAAAATAAAATAAAAACCAAATTTGTTGGACTCCACATGAGTAGATCTACACAATAAACATATATGGTATGCTTAGTAAAAAGTTTTTGTTGTGGTTTTAGATCTATGACTTTTTGTAATTAATTGGGATAACTCATAGCCATAGTTTCTATGGTTCAATTGTGATAAAAAATTTTGGTAGGCTAATTATTGTATGATTGAACTATAGTAAAAATTTCATACTCACTATATCATATATACAGCTTAGTTACAGATTTATCTATATTTAACAAGTATAAACCTAAATAAAATATTAGTGATGGAAAACAACATCTCAAATTTGTGTCTGAATGAACATGATGCATATTATATACTAGTGATAGAAAACAAGCATATGTGTCTGAACATTACAAATCATTAGCGACCAGATCGAACGACACTCAATATATAATTAAGCTAAAAGTATATGGAAAATCATGTCGTCCCTCATCTGCATGTTACATATTTCACAAAGGCTTTATTCTCATATTTCATCGATATGCTCATCATCAAGCTCCACCTTCAGGGCGTCCGCAATGACTGACACAGTGCTAGCTAGGAGGGCCAGTGAGCCAATCATACAGAGAGAGAATCAGAGAAATGAACAGTACTAGCGAGATTGGAAGCACTAAAGCTCGCACACCATCCGATGATTTTACTCTCTCTGACTGTTGCTCCCATGCTCTGCAGATTAGAGTATGTTAACTATTTTTTCTTTTTTTCTTTTGTCTGAGCTCCGCGTAGGCTGGCGATTTGGCTTACTTGTTGCGGACGCCCTGAGAGCACGTAGCAAAGTGTGCTCGAACTGTGGCCGTTTATTCGCCTTCTCGTCTTGGGATGGTGGCAACGCGAAGACGAGAGGAGAGAGCAGGCTGGGGCGATAACCTCCGCAGATGCTCCACCGGCTAAACTTCAACCAACAAGAAGACACCGATGGACATGGAGAATCTGGGAGCTCGAGTCGTTGGTCAAACAACAGAGAATCAACGACGTCGTTGGAGGACGGTGAGTGTCCTCCTCTCGTGTTATAACTGTACACAGAGTTTCCAACCCTGTAGCACAAGGTCTGGGTATGGTCAATCCAGACACCCCTCGGCCTGTTGAAGACGAAGGGGCCATCGAGGAAGAAGCTATACCGGAGATCCCAATACAGCTTGTCGTCGTCGTCCTTGCCCTCAATCTCACCAGGCGGCTGCATGACCCAGAACTGGGCCTTAAGGCGAGGCTGGGGATGGAAGCCGACGTTCACGACGAGGCACATCTGCCCGTTCAGATCAAAGCCGTCGGCCACCATCTCCCAACTCTCGTGATAATCACTGTAGTTGTACGGAATACGGTACAATCGGGGCGTCTCCGTGGCCACATCGAGCACAAACATTCGCGCAGCACGAGCGCGTAGATTAGCCGCCGGCACGAATATATTGCCGTCGATGTGTACCGGCGCCGGCGATTTGATTGGGTGAAACCGGGAGCGGTAGGAGCATTGGCGCCAGCCGCCGCCGCCGCCCAGGGTGTACACGGCGATGTAGCTATTTGTCTCATGTCTGGATCCGTGCCATTGTGGGAAGGAGAGCCGGAACATCTTGTATTCCTTGGTCGGTGGGTTGAACCCTAGGACGAAGAGATGCGACAGCTCTTCCCCTGTAGGGAGCGGTGGCGCCTTTGGAAGCTGCAGCGTCTCGCCGGTGGCGGGGTTGCACACGATCGGTGGCGCTTGATCGTGGTTGAGCGCGAAGCACAGGAGGTCGTTGCAGACGCCGGCGAGACGGTATCTGCTTGGGATGGCGACCTGGGACAAAGGCTTTGAACTCGAAAGGTTGAAGACGCTGGCCTCGTCGCTCCTTCCGGGCTCGCGGGTTTCTGTGACAAGAAGGACCTCCGCCGGCTCCGACGACGATGCGGTGGCGGCGGCATGATGGGCCACATGGAGCTTGCGGAAGGAGGGGTCTGCGACGATGCTGCACCACACCTTGCAAACGCAGGATGACCGGACAAAGTCCTTGGTCGGCAGCCTCAGCAAGATGTTCGGTACGATGTCGGTGGGGATTTGCCTGCGGTTTTCAGATTTCTGAGGGTCTTCCATGGCAGCGAGAGATTGTTGGAAACACTAATGTTTTGATGCTGATTGTATATATTGATCCTCGGTAGATACTTATATAGCTAGGGTACGAGCAAGAGGCCAATATTATATATATTTATGTCTAGACTAGAGTCCGTATCTAATATACGGAGTAACAGCTGTGGTCGATGCAAACTCGGATGAGAAGGCTGTTTGAAAATAACGATATAGAAAATGGCAAGGGACTAATTAGCCTAGATACATGTATTACTGTATAAGAAATTTTGTAGTCAGTAGCTCGTGCATGCGTTACAACAAGAGAAAAAAAACTTTCGAACATTCATAGGGAAACGATAGAAACAGTATATACCCGTTCTAATTTACATGTCATTTTGACTTCTCTAGATATATAACTTTTACTATATATCATTATATATATCTGTATGTATAGGAAAAACTATGTACCTAGAAAATCCAAGACGGCCTACAATTTGGGACAGAGGACGGTACTATTTATGTTTTCCATTTATAAAATTTAAAAGCTAAGATTTATTTTGTGATGACGATGACATCAGCATATAAGTTAATGTCCATAGCCCACTATTTATTACACTGTTGTAGTTAATAGTGTTTTTTCTGACGTTTGAGGACCCTAAAATCCTATAATTCTAATATCTGATTAAAGTCAACAAGGAGTTAGTTGATATTATGTTTATAATTGGTCTATCCACTTATGATTATGATGGGAAACTAACTCGAGTTTTCACAAGCTAGCCCTCGTCGATGATTACAGAGATACATTATTTAGACTAGTTGAGAAAAGGGTCTAAACATGGGTTTTTTTGACACTCAGATATATAAATGTGAAATTTTGATAAAATAAAGGACTAATTAGTAAAAAAAAATCAGTGTGTGCGCCCCTTATGTACCGTTAGAAAATTAGCACACCTCGAATGACCGATGATCCCACTTTATATTAAACGAAATCTTTATCGTAGGACTCGCCGGAGTAGATGTAGAAGCTGTCCACGACGATGGGCCTCACGTAATGGCCGCCGGCCTCCACCACCGTCATGGAGTGGTCATCGATCGCGAAGTTGAGCGCCGACAGCGACGTCAGGCTGTCGACGTGGAGGCGGTACGTCTTCCCTGGCACGGCCGTAGATAGCGTCGGCGGCGCACAGCCTGCGGGGTGGGGGACGTTGCGACCGGCGCAGCGCTGCTGCTTGACGAGGCTGTCGTGCCCTGCAATGGTCATGCTCCGGTCCTCAGACATGTCCAGAGCCCGGAGACTGCATTCAGCACAGGACCACGAGTAAGATACCTCAGAGATTAATAGAGGGTGTAGAAAAAATAGCAGTTGCAGTCGTCATGGAATTGTGCTAAACTATTAACTCGTATGTACCACTTCTGTTAGAAGATGGTCATTTTTCTATAATTCTATCCTCTACTAAAAGTAGAACTAGCGCTTGTACATAAACACCCCTTTATCCCTATAAAGGCAGAGCGCCTGTCAAAGCTTTCAAAAAAAAGGGGGGGTTGGAATTAGCAGCAGCTGAAATCTACATATTGAATAGTTCAAATTCAGTGTATGAAGTTGAAAACCACCATTTGACGGCAGGCACCCTAGGTCCATGCAATCTAGTTTTGGAATGAACTGCGAGGGAAACTAAGCTGCCTGGTAACAGCCAATGATAAGCAAGGATGGGCATGTAGGATGGGAAAAAGTACATGAAGTGAACTTTCTCCCGCCGCAGTTAAGCTCATTCACAAAGCTCTCATCGTTCAAAGACCACACCTTCACTGTATCTTCACTGACGGACACCACATATTCGCTAGTGGGATCCCAGCACAAGGAATCAACATCCTTAGTGTGGCTCTGCATTTTCCAAGAAATCAGACTATCAGGGCTGCTTTTAAGTGATCTCTTCTCAATAACAGGGGAACTATAGTGATTAATATAGAAATGAATGCTGACTACAGTTAGCAAGATTCTGAGAACATTACCTTCATCGAAGCCTCTTCTGAAACATCCCTCTGAACAGTAATTTTCATCCTATCCTCATATATCTTTGCAGATAAAGCACTTGCAGCTATATCATTTTGTCACACTGGTGGATCAGCAGCAACAGTACCATTCGGGGCACTAGTTGTAAAATCAGTGTTTTAGCTGCGCGGCTGTTGCTTCTGCTGCCGCCGGTGCTGCTGCTGCTCTTGCGGATACTGTTGTGCATGCCTCTGTAGCAAGAGCCGCTGCTGGATCTGGTGGTGCGATTGTTGCTGCTGCTCCCATGCTTTAATCGACTGTGTGGGCACAAATTTATATGCCATCATATAAAGGAGCACAAGAGTACAAGACAATGCAACTGGCAAAAGAAGTCGTAGTTACTTCCTCTGATCACAGGTATCTATAACTTTGACCTAAGTCATAAATTCTCCCAAGTCAAACTTCTCTAATGTTGACCACCAATATCTTTGAAAACATTACTTCAAATGAAAAGAGTTATGAATTACAAAAGTAGTTTCTATAACGAGTCTAGTCAAGTAGTAATGTCAAACTTATCTTGTTAATCTATATAATTTAGATATTTATAGTCAAAGTTCAAAAGTTTGACTTAGGACAAACCTAGATGGATTTATATCTATGATAGGAAGTACTGCATAATCTTCACAGTAGATGTCTAGCAATAACAAGTAGCCACGGATAATCATCGCACTAGATCATAGCCAGTAGAAAATAAACCAGTACGAGCTAGTAGCCACATGAAGGGAACTAGAATATCGGGCTCTTGGGAGTTGGGACCTTGATTACTATTTTCCAATCAGCTGCAAAGTAAATAACAGCTGTCTAAGACCAATAGCTGGAAGTTGGCGCAAGTACCATCTATCCATGCCAACAGTGGGAATTGGTAAAGGTGCATAATATTTGAGTATTATCCACAAACTTTTACTCAAAAATTAGCAAAACCAGCTATTTTTCTCAGATGACGCAGGAGAGAAAAAATGGTACAAGAGCAAGGAGAAAGAGCCCCATCGGAACACACACCCAATTACCTAGAAAACACACACCTGACTATACGAGAACACGACCAAGGAGACTAAACTGCCAAGCAGAAACTAAGGATCTGTGGCAATCGACCTTAAGAGCAGGTGCTGGAGGACTACACATAGGCTACATTTTAGCAAAACTAGCTGAAAACCCAGGCAGTACAAACTAACCGCAGAGAGAAATGGTATACATCGGCTCCAAAACTTTTTAAACAAGCAAATTCGTGGCATTTACTTGACAGTTACACAGTTGTCTTCTATTTTGCAACATGGGAAAATCTTATGAATGATGTGAAAGCAACCAAACACTATTGCCTAGGTACATTAATTGATCTGTCATCCTTTTCCTCAGCAACTTTCTTGAGCTTTGCTTGTCCAATTAATATGGATGTAATCAGCCCTAGAAATGTATATTCATTGTGCATACATGAGGGACACGTGTGATGAAAACAATTTCAGCATTTCGATTCTAGGTATTGTGTAAGATTATATCAGTTAACCTGCCAAGTGTAGCCTGTGAAGTACAAGCAAGCCCCAATGAGGCAAGTAATAATCAAGATGCATGTTCTATAATAACCACAAGTTACTGTCTCAAGAAAAGAACCTGAAGGTAAGAAGTGGCAGAATCAGAATGCTTCTTGTTCGTCCCTGCAATGAAGATGTCCCAGAAAACCGACCACCATTCAAAGAGAAACCCCCCTGGTGCATCGATCGCTGTTGCAATGTAAAAAGAGGCAATACTATCAATTACAAGGAATTATATTACATTTTTCATAATGACACCACCACCACCACACACACACACAATGACACAAACCGACCAAAAAAAACTCCTACTTTGGTGTCAGTCAAAATACAAACGCCTACCCCAATTTTGTTTGGGACTAAGCTTTATTGTTGCTGTTAGTCAAAACATAAATATGGACCAATACTTCAGTGCTTCGCTTCAAACTAATGCTTCAAGGAATCAAAGTTTGGCCCTTTATGCCAAAAGATAGAAGCTTCGAAACTAAAAGAGCAGCACAACTAGATAGTTTTATAATCTGATCACAGCACTCACAAACAGGAGCGGAGGCACATTGCTTTCGGCTTGGAATGCCTTCGCCGTGTTCTGCAGGTTCCTCTTCAACAGGTAATCATAAATGTAGGAATCCAATCTGCTTCTCAAATAACAAGCATAGCAAGCATTAGAGCAATATTTTTTTTCATTAAATTTTTTTCTAGTTTTCCTTTTAATTCTTTTTTTTGTTACAATTTTTTTTAGCTTTCCTTTTAATTCCTCCTTTTGGTTGAAATAATCACAGTAGTAACCTTTCTTACCACTTGGGAACTCAGCTAAACGCTGTTGATATCAACTCCAATTGTTGTTCTTCATGACGTTCTCTTAGTGCATCCAGTTCATCGTCAAACAGGAATTTATATGTTTGACGATACCCTTCATCCTTCATGTGTTTCGCTAGCCTAATCAACTCTACATTTATTTTTTCCGCTTCAGGGTGTTGCTGTTCCCCAACAACAAACACATTAACTTGGTTGTTAAGCTCAACCCAGCTACACCCTGGATCTTTGCTAACACCTCGGAGTCTCATCAAATGTCTCACCCGCTCAACATCATTCCACTTCCTCTGGGCAGCATAAATGTTTGATAACAATATATAAGCAGATGAGTCCTCAGTACCTAATTCCATCAGTTGTTCACCTGCATATGCTCCAACATCAAAATCTCGTAGACTGCGACATGCCCCTAGGACTATACGCCATAGGCATGTTCCATGGTCAATAGTTATTGATTCTATGAAGTCCTTTGCTTCTTTTAACTGGCCTGCTCGGCTAAGAATATCAACTATGCAAGCATAGTGATCAAGCTTAGGAATTAAACCATAGTCTTTGCTCATTGCCCTAAAATAAAACCAGCCTCTGTCAACTAAGCCCATGTGGCTACAAGCACATAAGACATTAATGAATGTTATATGATCTGGTGCAATTCCCTCTAGCTTCATCTCCTCGAACAGGTCAAGTGCGTCCCTTCCACGCCCATGTTGTGAAAAACCAGAAATAATTGAGTTCCATGAAATAATATCCCTATCAGGCATCCTTCGGAACACAACCATGCTATCTTCAAGGTTTCCACACTTTGAATACATAGTAGACAAAGCTGTTCCAACAGAGCCCCCCAAACCAAATCCACACTTCAAGATTTGTGCATGCAATTGCTTCCCAGGCTCCAGTGCTGCAAGGCACGCACATGCTCTGAGTACACTAGTTACAGTTAAATAACTGGGCATAACACCCTCTTTGTCCATCCTGGAATACAACATCAGCGCTTCCTCATGCTCCCCATTCTGCACATGCCCAGTAATCATCGCTGTCCAAATGACAACATCATCGACATCATACAATTGGTGAAACCCATCTTTCGCATCACCAGTACAGCCACACTTGGCATACATGTCCACCAGTGCACTCTTCACATAAACCTGCCTCTCAAACCCAAGCTTCACCATCAAACCATGTGCCTGCTTCCCAACCACCAATGCGCCCATATCACTGGATGCGTTCAGTATCCCAACAAAGGTGAATTCAGTTGGTGAGAAACCTGCCGAATGCATCTGTAGGAACATCGTAGCTGCACAATCTGCTTCCCCATTCTGAGCATACCCCGTGATCATTGCTGACCATGTGATGGAGTTCCTCTCCTTAGATGAGCCAAACACCGCCATTGCTGCATCCATACACTCAGCCTTGGCATACATTGTGACAAGTGAATTCTCCACGGACACAAATCCCACCAAGCCATCCTTCAATACCAGCCCATGCAACTGCACCCCAATAAGCAAACCCAGTGGCACGCTAACTGCGCTAAGAACAGCTGTGGCGACGAACTCATTTTTCTCCAATGGGCACTCCTGAAGCATCAGCCGGAAGAGCTCAAAAGCCTCCTCAGAACACTTCCCTGTGGCATACCCTGACACCATGGCAGCCCAGGACACCGCATTCCGATGTGGCATTTGATCAAACACCCTCCGGGCATCAGAAATAGCTCCCAGCTTGCAGTACATGTTGAGAAGGGCGGTCGAGACGAAGACGTTATTGGAGCCAGAGGAGGACGGCAGCTTGCACGCGAACGCGTGTGCGACGGCGCCAGCGGACGCGGAGGGCACGCGGGCGGCGGCAGTGAACACGGCGGCGAAGGAGTGCGGCGTGGGGAGGACGGCGTCGGTGGAGGACATCATGGAGCGGAAATGGGAGAGAGCGGCGAGGGGCTGGTGGCGGGAGAGCGGGTTGAGGAGGGAGTTCCACGAGGCGACGTCGCGCAAGCCGGCGGGGATGTCGGCGAAGACGGCAAAGGCTGCGCCGAGTAGGGGCCGCGGGGGGGAGCAGTAGAAGGTGATGAGAGAGTTGGAGACAGGCGTGTGGGAGGCTGCGCCGGACTTGAGCGCCCAGCCGTGGAGAGCGTCGCCGGCGCGACGGGTGCGGACTGACGAGGCCGCACAGCGAAGGTGCTCGATGAATTGCGCGTGCGACATGCGCAGGGCGGGTGGCGCCGCACCAGCCATGGCATGAATTGGTCTGCAATGGGTTCGGGTCGATTTGGGAGTTGGGACGGATGAGGCTCTGCGCGCGGCAGGCTCGCCACCGTCTTGACGAGGACTGCCGGAGGAGGAGCAAACAAGAAGACCTCGCTGGGCGCCGCCGCAGAAAATAAATTGAGGCGCAAAGCAACGATGACCTCGCCACCGCCAGGGCCTTGGGCCTTGAGGAACAGGCCCACTCTTTTTTCACTGTAATGGGCCGTATTTTCCTCGGTTTCCAAAGATTCCAACGGTTTACGTGTTCGCCCACGCTCTCTCTCCGTAGCTATTGGCAATACTAGAGATCAACGGTTACGTTATGTACGATTAATATGAGTTGTTCCCCCACATTCTCAATTATATACAATTGCACTAGTAGTTCACAACTGTCAACGTCAAATAACTTTCTCTAATTTTAACCACATTTTTGGAAAAGTGGATTGTAAAATTTAAATAAATGAACCATGAGCACACATATTTAGAACCTAAGTTAATATTGAATAATTGTTTATACTCTTTCGTAACCAAGAGTGCAATTTAGAACCTAGAATCTTCTTTTCTTGTAAAGATACAGCGGGGAGCTTTGAAAAAAAAAAGTAACATGACTAGCTAGCATTAGAGTTTTAATTCAACATTACATGAAAAATGTATGACTTAATAAGATCAAAATTTGAAAGCCAAAATCTAGATTTATGATGTCAACTTGTCAAGCCACACGGTTGCAATAAGAGTTGACGTAACTTTACATTTGTCCCAAGTCAAACTTCTCTAATTTTATTTTAGATATTTTTTCAAAAAAAATATGTAAGCTCAAATAAATGCACTATGGAAAATATATTTCATGGACAAATTAACAAAAAATAATTTAATGTTGGTTAGTTTTTTCTACAAACTTGTTCAGAATTAGACAATTTATTTCAATATAAAGTGGCCTTCAATTCAGAATTAGGTTCTCATTCAAATGGTACAGGATTATTCGATACATGCAACTTAATTTTAATAGTATTTAAAAACTTTTTAAAAGTGTTTCCTTCTTCCTAATTTTAATGGTGGGTTTATTTAGACTTTTGGAACCTATTTTCAACTCTAGAAAATTATTGAATTCCTTGTGATCTATAAATAGGATTTCCTCTAGAACCTCTGACGATTTTTAATAATTTTTCAAAGCTATCAAGATTATGTTTTCAACTAAAAGTTAGTTTCCAAAACTCAGAAAGGTTGATTTTTTGACCCTAGGGGCAGTGTCCAAACACACTATGATGGCCCACCAAATAGTCAAATGGGGTTAATCTAGACCAGTTTGGTTCCACCCGAAGACTGAGATAGATTCAACATGGACTTAAAAACTTATTTGGAGATATAAATATTACTAATATTTTCTACAACTCTAGTTGAACATAAAAGGTTAGCCCTACATGAATGAATACCATAACGACACTTAAAAAGGAGTAGAGGAAGTACTTGATATGAACTCAGGTAATTTAAGAACTAGATGTGAAACACACAAATTACATTCCATCGTTAAAGGATGATTCACGGGTATATGTGTCTTGTGTGTGTCCCTTATGTACTGTTAGAAAATTATCGCATCTTGAGTTAGTGACGATTCTAATATTTACATCCTTTATTTCGAATTTCTCGCTAACCAAAGTTGGAGAACAAAGATGATTCATTATAGTATGCATAAGATATAGAAAAGTTGTTATAGGATATAAAGATATAGAAAACGATTTTTACTCAAATAAATGACTCTCCAATTGATGATTCAGAAAGTAAACTTTAGAAAGACTCATGAAGATGCTCAAAGAAATCAAAAGAAATCCAAGAGCTTTATTTATCACTTAGTAACAGTACTAGCAGTACAAGATACAGTCTTAAAAATTATTGAAACAAATTGGTTGGCTTATTACAAACTGTACACAAATATAAAGAATTGGTCACGAAAAAATGTTGTCATGTGATGGCGGCGCCCGGTTTACCTAGCTCAAGGCTTTTTTTTTTTAAAAAAAAAAAAAGGGGGGGAAGCTCAAGGCAGGGTCCTGGATCGTCCACAGCCCATGATGGACTTGGGCAAGCGGCCGACCTTGTCCACGCCCTCCTCGAACACCACCCCCATGCCCATGTACACGTGCGCCTCGATGTGACAGTGGAACAGCCACACCCCGGGGTTGTCCGCCACGAACCTCACCGCCGTCCACCCCTTGGGATGCAGCGCCACCGTGTTCTTCATGACGGGGTCCCTCAGGTTGAACCTGGCCGTGTCCGTCTCCGGGTCGAACTTGCCGTCGCCGTAGGCGAGCACCCAGAAGTCGTGCCCGTGGAGGTGCCACGGGTGCGTCTCGCTCTTGTTGTTCAGCGCCACCGTGTTCTGCAGCACCACGTCCACCACCGACCCCAGCGCCAGCCGGTACACGGCGCTGGCCACCGTCCCGTTCGCCGCCGGCGGCCTCCCGATGTCGTAGCTCCTGTAGTCGTACGTCTCCGGCGGGGGTCGCGCGTCGTCGTAGGCGCCCCGCAGGCCGCGCTTCATCGACACCAGGTACGGCGTCGCCGGGAACGCGAGGGAAACGCCATTGATGGCCCACTTGGTGTGGCCGCCGATCCGGTTCTGCGTGTTGAGGAGGAGGAGCGCGCGGTCGGGCCGCGGCGGCACGGGCTGTACGTGGTCCCGGTGCGCGACGGCGAGGGACCTGCTCTGCTCCACCCGGGCCGTCACGTCGTCCCATGCGGGTCCTTCCGGCCGCGGCGTCGGCGGCGCCGCCCGCGGGTCGTTGCTGGCGTAGCTGAGGATGGCCACCGCGCTCGTCGTGTTGCGCTCCCGGGCCACGACGTGGGACGCCGCCCAGTAGTTCCGGGACGGGTCCTGGTCCGCCTCGACCAGCACGGAGTAGGACTCGCCGGAGTAGATGTAGAGGCTGTCGACGACGACGGGCCTCACGTAGTGGCCGTCGGCCTCCACCACCGTCATGGAGTGGCCCTCGATCGCGAAGTTGAGCGCCGACAGCGACGTCAGGCTGCCGACGCGGAGGCGGTACGTCTTCCTCGGCACGGCCGTGAAGAGCGTCGGCGGCGCGCATCCAGCAGGGCGGGGCCTGTTGCAGGCGGCGTCGCCACTGCCGTTGGGAGCGCGCGAGCAGTGGAACGGCTCGAACACTCCTCGGCCATTGATGAGCAGGGACTGAGGCTCGCCGACGAACCTGAGCGGGTCGGACGCGAGCCCGACGGCCTGCTCGTACACGCTCTTGTGCCACCAGTCCATGAGCAGGACGGTGCGCTCCTCGTCGTAGGTGAACGGCTCCGCCGCGACGCCGCCGTCGGGCACCGACGACGACGACACGACAAGCATGCCGTCGAGGCCGGCCACGCGCTGCATCCCGTAGTGGGCGTGGTAGAAGTAGGTGCCGGGCCTGTCGACGACGAACCGGTAGGTGAAGGTGTCGCCGGGGAGGATGGGGCACTGCGTGACGCCCACGGTGCCGTCGGCCCACGGCGAGCCGATCTGCCGGATGCCGTGCCAGTGGATGCCGGTGTTCTCCGTCTCCAGCTTGTTGTGCACGGTGACCACCACGGTGTCGCCCTGCGTGGCGTGGATCGTCGGACCTGGGGACTCGCCGTTGATGGTCACCGCCAGCTTCTCGACGCAGTCGAGGGACTTGTAGTGGTACGCGATGTCCCACGTGTAGTGGTGCACCTTGGCCTCTGCGTACACGGAGAGCGCCGCCAGCGCGCAGAGGACGAGGAGGAGGAGGACGGCGGCGGGCATGCGCAGTGGCCGCCGCGGCGGTGCCATTGTGTCGTACGTCGTCGGTCGTGAGAAACTGATCGAGAACGATGGAAGAGAACGTACTGGTCGAAGAAGCTAGCTACTAGTACTAGCTAGGTGATATTGCTTGGTGTGTGTGTGTGTGTCAGTGTGTGTAGTGTTGAGCCTGGGTGCTGCCACAGGGGCCTTTTATACGTGCTGTGGTGCGAACCGGTCGGGTGCAAGTGTAAAAGCTCTGCACTTCGCATGCGTGCGTGCGTGCATGTGCTCAATTTGGACAAGTGTTTCAAGTCTACCATTTTTGTTTTTTTAAAAAAACTTCAAGTGTACAATTTCAAAAAAGCACACGACGCGGAGAAAAAAGTTGTTAGCCGTCGATCGTTATGCTGAGTTCTCCAACCGCGCGCGACGCGGCCGAACCGAACTAGTAACTCACACCGCCCCTCTCTCGCGAACGAATCAATAATGGAGCGTTGCGTGTCAACAAGGACCGAGTCCAAGCAGCAATGAACACGCGCAGTCGAGTTTGATTAGTGTGTATACATACATACTACATACAGTGAATGGAACAAGAAATAATCAATCATTGGCCGAGTAGTTTTTCTTTAGATCCGGACCAATTAAAAGCTAGCTCGTGCTCGTGTGCGCGCCACCTAAGCCAGGTCTCGATTGATCGTTGACCGTACTTCTACACATGTTAATGGAAAGCTCGTGCTTTGTCTCCAGGACCGGCCTGTGATACCGTTAGACAAACAAACCTTGAGTAACGACCATGAATGAGTGCAAGCAAGGTCCCTACTTAACTTTTTAATATATTGTAATATATTAGTGTAATTGGCAACGTGGTCATAATGAATGCCTCACCTACCGGCACTGTTCATCTAAACAGCCGTTTAGACCGTTTAAACGTCGTTTAAACACTACACAGTGGTACACCGTTTCTGTTTAATTATTTGTTTAATCCGTTTAATTGACTGTCTAGCCTGTTTAATGGACTGTTTAGCCCGAATAATGACTAAACGACAAGTGACCAACTGTTTACCATTTAACGATTAGGAAAGCATTACCTACACAGGGGTGAATCTAGTGGTTCCGGCTTAATTGCCTCATCTGAATGGATGGATCTACCGGAGAGGGCTTGAGCCCCTACTGCTGGCAAGCCCTTAAAAGCCTCCCCCGATAGCTTTAGAATATGGCACAGAAGTTGGAAGGACGTTGCTACCACAAAAAATTCAAATGGCATTAGTTTTGCATCTTAGTACCTTCAACCCCATTTGAACTACAGTCCCCCCTAAACTTTTATTCTGGATCTGCCACTGGCAGTAGCGCCTCCACTCTCTCCTCCTCTGGCCGCCGACGATTGAAATAGTATAGGAGATAGTATGAGGACATCCGTAGCCCACTCTAGTGTGACCTCCTTGTCCCCCGGCGATAACTCCACCACCAACAGCTATAGTTACTAGGACCAGATCGAAAATCAAATTGGCAAGACCATCGGTTCAATGGTTCGTTGGTCCAGCCGTTTAAAACTGGTTGAACCGATGGTTCAATTGTTTTGCACCGGTCAAATCGAACCGGCCACAAATAGTTTGAACCGGTATATATAAATATGATATAATTAAAATTTGAGCATTGAACCTATATAACTATACGATATAATATAATAATTGACAGATTGAACAACATAATTTAATTGCACAGCTGCAATGTGCATACATCATGTAAATAGAATGATATGGTCTCAAATTCAAAATACAAAGTGCGTGATAAACTGATAACATGAGATTCACACTTCACTTCACACACAAATCTGTCTTCTCTTTGATTGCTTCTCCTTAAAGAACACTCTTAATTGTTGGTTGATCCCCTGGTCCAGTTCTAGGCTTGAAATATTTGCCAACGCTAGGAGTAGCCGCTGGTCTTTTTTTTTCCTTTTGTCTAATGCAGCTGCAACACGACGTGATGGTGCTGCATTAGTATTGGGGACTTCAACAACATCTTCTTCTCCAGGTTCTGGCTCATATTGGTTTTCTTCCTCATATTCCTGTTGCATCTTCTTTTTCTTCGTATTCCAATCTTCAATATTTTGATACATTGCATGCTCTACCTCAGGATTAACCTTTTTACATGCAGCTACATTACCAGGGTATTTGGCCAAATGTTCCTTAAAATAATGGATTCCTCCTCCTTGAATGGAATTAAACACCATGCAAAATTTTTAGCAAAAAGGTGACTATTCTCCATTTTAGATTTTGATCTCAAGAGGGGAAAAAAGCCGAAAAAAACCTCAAGAGGCCATCGAGGGCAATATATTCTGCATTTTGGATGGAACTAAACATAACTTTGAAAACTTTAGCATTTTTCATTCCATCATTTCAAATTAGTTGGTATTTTGCATTCCATGAGGAACTAAACATGCCCTAAGCTTTTTTTTCCTTGGCTTAACTTTGTTACAGTGTATATATGTGATTTAATAAACACCAAATAACTGGTGCGTGGTCCTGTGCCGGAAGCACAAAGGAAAGGAGGGCCTCTGCTGTTCGCAAGAGCCTTTCCATTGGCCTGTTTGTTGTGGTGCAACAAGGGCCGGCAAGGCCCTGCCGTCGAGGAATTTGTTGGCCTTGGCCCAAGAAGTCGAATGCTAGAGGCTTGAACGGGGACGACCATGACTGGAGAACCACAAGGCATGCAGTGCAGGCACGGATGCCGACTCCAAGGATGGAGGATGCGACGCGAATCCCTCGTTGATTCGGCCGGTCGGTTAACGATAACAAAAAGTAATTAAAAGCAAGCGCGTGACACACAGGGCAAGTTGGCGGCGGCATGCATGCCCCTTGCTTGCAAATGCAATTGCAAATGCAAATGGATGCGACGACATGCATGCATGGGCGTTGTAGGATCGGAGAGCGCGCCGTGTGCCGTGTACGCGCTGGCACTCGCATGCACACCCCATATGGTCATGTGCGTGCATGGCCGCGCGCGTACGTGGAGTAAGTACGTGTTTAGTTGCGTTTTATTTAACAATTAGTGTCCAATCATATACTAATTAAACTCAAAAGGTTCATCTTATAAGGTCAGTCTCACTAAAGAGTTTTATAGCATTGTTTCCAAGACTATCATGTCATGTGAAATAAAATAAAATTTAGATGAAACTCTCATTTTTAATGGAGAGTTTCATTTTATGAAACGCCCAGAGTTATCTTTTTTTTTTCAAAATCCGTGTAAGACATGCTATTCACCTGTTTGGCAGGGCTCCTCAAGAGGAGCTTCTTTAGAGGAGCCGGAGCCATTTCGGTGAAGCCGCAAATTGTGGCTTCGCCGAAACGGCTCCGACTTCTTTGCTTTTTATTTAAAAATGACTTCTCCAGAAAAACATTTGGTAGGGCTCCTCTGGAGAAGCCAAGGCTGAAGCCGAAGAGAAGCCCTGTCAAATAGATCCTTATTCTTTCGTCTTTAGCTCTAATACCCTTCTGCCCAATAGAAATTTAGGTAGGCTGACGATTTTGGCGCTGTTGGGGACATCATTAAGGTCATCCCATAAGACTTTTAGAAGGACTTGCTCCAACATATCAACAAGCCCTACTAATATACGGGTTATGAAAAATGACTTCTTTAAAACTACAACTAGCGGAGTAGTCTTAGTAGGGTTTCTTGATACTCCTGTATTATGTAGCCAGGGCAGCTTTTTTCACCTAGAGCTGGAGCAAAAGGAAAACAATTCTAATAGCCTGTCCTCTTAAAAACTTTACGAAACAGTTTTGTGAAACCATTTTGTTTACATAGTGTCGACGAAAGCTAGTCGGCAGTCTATCTTGGGGTATACCCACGGTAGTAGTTTATCGGCAGACAGGTGCGCAAGCTACGAACTTGATGGTGACGCAAAACACAGACAAGGTTTTTATCTAGGTTCGGCCGCCGTGTGGGCGTAATACCTACGTCCTGCGTCTGATTGTATTGCTGTGGATTGAATTGAGTTTTTTTCCCTATGGGGGTCCCTTGCCTCTCTTTATATAGTCCAGAGGGCAGGGTTACAGATCTGGAAACTAATCCTAGTCGGTTACAATTGCCATAGATAGCATGATATCAATTCTTATTCTAACCGACTAGAGTCCTGCTTGATCTCCGCGTCTTGTTTCCTTGCGCGAAACTCCGAGCAGTTGGATCAAGCCTCGAACTATCTCGTGATGGGCCAAGTCTCTTGGCCCAAGTCTAGCCGTAAGGGTATAGGGGTTTATACCCCCACACATAGTGCTTCGATTCTACTAGAGAAGCTCCTCCACCATAGAAGCACTAATTTAGAAAGATCTCATGCCAACATGTCCTTAGTTTGATGGTTATATATATTTTCCACGATCAAGCAATTCACCCGTGTTTCATTAAGAGAAAAAAGTGGTACAACAAGAAGTCCCTATCGGCGAGCAGCCATAGCAGACGACAACCAAAGCAAAACCTAGCTACTAGGTCTCTATTGTTAGAGCAACTCCAGCACAGCATGCAAATTGAGCCTCTATTTTTTTCATTTGCATGCTGGGCTGCATATAACAGGGGCCCAAAATTTACTTCAACTCCAGCCCAACAACCTCCTATCTGCTCACATGCTGCACGCACGCCAGCTCCAGCTTCGACTCGCACGCACGCCCCTATCCACGATGCCCCGCCTGCTCGTCGCCGTAACCATCAGTGGCCGCGCTGCGTGGGAGCGGGAGGAGGCGGAGGCGGCGCCTGCGCACGCGCACACGCAGGAGCCCAAGCTCCCATCCAGGTCCATGGTTGGACGGATGGTGGTGGACGGCCGCCGCGGTGGCGGCAGAGGCAGAAGCGTTGCGGCACGCGTTGTGGCCGCCGACGAAGTTGTGCTTGTTGTTGTGCATCCAGATCTTGAAGACGCCCATCTCCTGGCACCACTCGTCGACCAGGGCCTCGTCGCGCTTCTGCAGCCGCCAGCCCAGCCGCTCCGACAGCGCGTGCATCCGTTGCTTTTGCTCCGCGCTGAATTTGTTGCGGAATCGGCGCCCCAGGGAGGCGGGCGGCGGCGGCGGCCTCGGCGCCACCGCAGGGGGTTTGGACGCCCGGGCTCGGCGCACCAGTGCTCAGCCCGAGGAGCATGTGTGGCGCCGGCGCGGCCTGCTGGCGGTAGCCGTGCGACGGCAAGGCTGGCCCCGATAGCGGCGACATCGGGCGGTCCTCGTCGAAATCCGAGCCCTCGTCCGACTCCTCCTCGGTCTCCTCGTCGAAGGCGGCCAGCAGGCGGTCGTCCGGCGTCTCCTCGCCGCGCATCGCGGCAGCTCGGCGAGCCGGCGGTGGAAGTTGCGGTGGCACCTGCACGTGGCGCACCTAAGCGAGCTCCGGTCCGCCGGGTCGGCCTCCAGCGACGGCATGAACTCGCCACACCCGTCCTGCGCCTGGAGAGGAGGGGGTGCTCGCACGGAGGGCAAGGAGGAGGAGGCGGCGGCGGCATAGCGTCGGGGGCATCGAAGGGGAGACCGAAGCCGGCGAGAGGATAGGATCCTCCTATTCCTGCGGGCCTCTGAGTAAAATTTGGGAGTCCTCCTAAAATGAGAGCCCAAGTAGGAGGCCCACTGGAATTGTTTTTTTCACTCAAACTCCTAAAATTTAGAATAGAGACCTGTTTAGGAGGCCCACTGGAGTTGCTCTTACGATTACATTTGCGACCAAAGTGACGCAGCTGCCTCAAGCGGCGAGAAACCCGTTGCTACCCAAACAGTTGCCTCGCTCACAATCTTACTTGGCAGCTCATGCGCCCGGACAGCCAGCCGCTGGAATACTCGATTGTTGCGTTCTTTCCAAAGACTCCAGGTAACAAGCAACACTAAAAAATCGAAAGCCTGTCAAAATTGTGTTACGACTAGAAGGCGTTGCCTTAGCCACCAAGAGGCCAGGTCCTCCGATTCATTGGGCGCTAAGTGTCCCAGGCCGAGCGGCATTAGCAAGGCAAAGCAGACCAACTTTGCAAACGCACATCCAAGAAAAAGGTGCTCTCAACTGTCCGACTCCTGACTACACAACCCGCAAGCATCGTCATCCTGCAGCCCATGGCATTTTCTCCGTTTTGTCGTCCAGACACTTTGATACAGGGTAAGCTAGAAGAAAAACTTAACCCGCGCCGGCGCTTTGGCCTTCTAGAGCTCCTTGGCTCCTGGCATAGCCGTCGCTCCATTGGAAAAAGCACGGTAGGCCGACGATGTGGTGAAGCCACCATCAACCGACCATTGCCAAACGAAAACGGTCTTCCTAGACCGGATCAAGCTGAACCTCTTGTAGGATCCTCCACACACGGATGGTTATATATAGTTGGAGCAACCCGTCTATTATTGTTCGCTCCACTCTACATACATAGTTTGATTTTTAGCGTCGTCTCACATGCTTTGATTGTGGCAAATATTATCATTAGGACTTTACTCCATCCATGTTAATTATCAAAATTGCCTGTGCATGCAGCATCCTACTAGATGAAAACAAGTAGACACCTTTACTAAAAAAACAAAAAACCAAAACAAGTAGACACCCACCAGGAGGTCGTCTGTGTGAGAAATCCTGTATTTGTGATGTCATATGCGACAGGCAGGCAGTTAGGTATACAACGACGACGGTAGCTAACAAGCTCGCACACTTGTGACATCATTTATTTATTTATTTATTTATTTATTTATTTATTTATTTGCCCAATGAGCACCTCCTCACACACACACATTGTACATACCTGATCGAGTAGCTAGTGACTTTACCAACAGAGTGCAGACACGGAAGAAACCGACGGCTACGATCGACAACTCTCTGCTTTGCACGTCTTCTTGTTGGCGGCGTTATGCATGTTCGTTAGTCATATATATGGATGCTTAAAGTACACGATGCATGCATGGATGTGTATAATTAAGTTTTAGTTGCAGTTAGCAGCAACGACGGAAGATAGTTTAATTAAGCGCGTCAATTGAGTTTGCATGATCCGTGTCCGTGACCATGATGATCTAATTAGTCTCTGGTTGGCAACTAGCCATGATGCTAACAAGGCCTTATTTAGTTTCCAAAATATTTTATAAAATTTTTCACATTCCCATCACATCAAATCTTGCGCCACATGCATGAAGCACTAAATATAGATTAAAGAAATAACTAATTACACAGTTTAACTGTAATTTACGAAACGAATCTTTTGAGCCTAGTTAGTTTATAATTGAACAATATTTATCAAATATACAAACAAAAGTGCTATTATTCATATTTTACAAAAAAATTTATAAATAAACAAGGCCCAAATTAAATCGTCTCCTAGTTGACCGTCTGCCGGCCTCGTGGTTCTTGCAGTGGCCGGTGGCTGGCTTGCCGCGCGACGGGCGACCGAAGCATATATATGCATGCAGCCGGGGAGGCAGAGGCAGGCCGACATGCATGCCACTGCCAGCCAGAAGCAGATTATATATGGCAGTGGTCACTAGTTTTTGTGTTAATTAAAATCTCCATGTGTGTGTATATGTTTGCGATGTTTTAACTTTTAAGTAAGCGATCCACGATATATGTATAAATAAAAGATTCTTGTCAGGCAATAATAATAAAAATTAGTCGCCCCCTGCAAGCTAGCAGCTCCCCGCACATATGGAATCTCGATATTTGTGTATAGATAGATGATGATATAATAATATATTAGATAATTTTTTGTTAAGGCCTGTTTAGTGTTCACTTAAAAACTTTTTATTCTATCATATTAAATATTTGAACACATATATAAAACATTAAATATAAATGAAAAAATAACTAACCGTACAGTTTGCATTTACAAAGAGCACGCAAACTGATCCACTAAACTTTTGCATTAGCACATTTTGTGCCTAGATAATTGGGTTCGAGGCCTTATTAATTTTTAGTAGCCAGCCTCACACTCCGTCGCACCGATATCACCGTTAAAAGTGCCTTGGATCTCCTCAGCTTCGGATTCTGCAGGCAGAGACACATCGGCCAAGCCGTTGTCACTATCATCGTGTGTGTCGATGAACTGCTGCTGGGCCCCAACAGCTGAAGCTCAGGCGATGCACATAGCTGCTGCCCCGAAGGCAATGACTTCCCAGGTCCACCAACTCGGCCAAAAAAAAAGTATATTAACACTTGGCTACAACAACAATGAATAGATACACTATCAATAAATGTTTTAAAAACTATAATTAAGTTTGATCCTATACCTGTTGATTTATTTTTCCATTAAGCTGATTGGAGTTAGATCGAGAAACTTAACTTAGGATAGAACGCTAATTAAGATGGTTTATATATGTGTTTTTTTTAAAGGAGGGAGTATATGTTTGTTGCCTTACTTCACGCCTATTTGGATGGTGCAGGGAAAACCTAGCTGAGGGAGCACGCAATTAATTTGACTTTCACTTTTCTTATCCATGACAGTTACTCAAAGGCGCCTACTAGTTTCGTTTGTGGATTAGTGGTCCTCATTACACGACGTTCCTTTCATAGCCGTAACTACCCTGCTTGCGTGCTGAATGCTGACGTACGTTGAAATGTACAGATCAGCTCTAGCCGTGAGCAAAGGTGTGGGATCTTCTATATTTTGCATTAAACAAATGTCATGTATATATATATATATATTCTATTGTGGATCCCGGCCAGTCGATGCTTCATAATGTTTTCTGATATTAATCTAAGTGTTTCATTAATTATTAGCATCGATCATTGATACTGAAGTACTCCCTCCGTTTACAAATACTACTATTTCTAGCAGATTTCAGACAGATTAGTGTGGCAAACAAAAGACCATTCTACCCTCAATTAATTTAGGTTCCACCATTTAATCATGCACGTTAAGCCATGGTTTTCTAGTTCCAACGAGCTACATTTAGTGCTAACTATACAGGCTCAAACAATTACCATACGCCAAAGTACTACTCCCTAGAAGAAATTAAATGAGCTGGTGGACTACGGAAGTTCCGAGGAGAAATTAAATGGGCTGATGGACTGAGTATACTAGTAGAAATAGCAATATTTGTGGATAAAATTTTCTCCTAGAAATAGCAGTATTTAGTGACGGAGGGAGTATATACGAGTGGCATTGGTAGGGATGCAAGCGAGCCATCCTACGAACCATTGGTTGGAGCAGCGCTGACAAGATGACCGGCTAGACAAAGAGCAGCAGAAGAAGTGCCATCAATATCATTTCCTAACTTCTTTTTCTCCGATACGTAAAAAACTTGTGCATCTTTGTAGTTAAGGTAAAAGAGTTTGATACAAACAACATGCTTCTGGCAAGCGCCCTGGCTAGGAGGTCTACACATAGCCAAACCCAATCGTTGCATGATTAGAATTTCACCTCGCTTAAAAACAGGCACACTCGAAAGAGGCTTTGAGCTACAAGACGCTTGTTTTGCAGCGCTGGCACCACCTTTGCAGGGAAGTCGAATGAGCTTCCTCGATCTATTGTCTTTGTTGGATACTGCCTCTTATCCCTCATATGCCTACAACAAGATGAAACCATTTCCTTCTCTATCTTCGACAATAAAATTTTCTTGCCACATCAGGTAGCACTATATAATAATAAATACATATACAAATTCTCCTAGTTTTAGCACCGGGAGTGTACATCGTCCCTGATACTCCCCCTTTGCAACCCTGTAGATACATGCATGCATCTACAAATATCTGTACATATGCATGCATGCATGCATGCATGCATGTATCCCGTGCGTAGATAAAGCAATTAACATGCATGCAATGCACGGCAGCTGCATAGCTAAGCTAGAATCCCAGGATCTTAAAATGGACAAGTGGTTAGTTTCCTTAACGAACTGAGTAGAGTTAGACTACTAGTATAAGGCCCATGAATCACGGGTTGCTAACATGCGTGGGCGGCTCTCTCTGATCAGTAACATCCACACTTGGAGACCAGTATACGTAGCATCATGATGCATGAATTGACTGGTGACCACAGCCAAAAAAAAAAGTCACTGTCAACTGCCAAGAATCGAAATTAAACTAACGGTTCATATTTATTTATATGATGATGATGCAGGCGGGCACGGGGTCCAGCGACGCGACACGATGTGATGCATGCATGTCGCTGCCCGTGCGTACGTTTCACTATAGCTTAGCTTGAAGTAGAAACAACGGGATAGCTATAGCAAAGCCATTATACTTGAGATGAGATGAGAGCCACACACTCGTTGGTGTCTCTCCCTCCTCAACTTGCCACATGCTCGTATTTTTTAAAATTGTTTTTAAAATTTAATAAAATTCTTTTTTCATAACAAGATGTCTGTGATAACTTTATTAACTTTAAAACAGGGTAGGCTCAATCTTTTGAAGGTACATACTAATTAAGATAAGGTCTACGCGTGTTCATACGTTAATATGCATATATGTGTGTGTTTCATGTATTGCATGTACTCGGTGATTCTAGAAAAATAAACGCTCCTTATTAGCACAATCCCAATAATATATACCCACTATTTTTTATAGACACTATATGTACAAATAATGGTCCTAATGCATGGATAGTTTATATAGAATAATTTTTTACTCAATCATATACATTCTCTCTCCATTCTATACAAATCACATCCCTTCATATCTTGGTTCTCGTATAAACATAGTTTCTAAGGGCACTCCCAATGCAGAAACCACCATAGTTTCTATAGATATTAATTCTACCGCCACCTAAGCATTTTGCTGATGTAGCAATGTAATCGAAGAGAGAGCAAAAATCATATAAACCGGGTCTAAGTTAAAAACTGTGTCTACATGAGAACTAAGACATGAAGTGATGTGATTGGTAGACAATGGATAGAGAATGTATGTAAATGAATAAAAAATTGTTTCGCGGAAACTATTCATTCAGACCATGGTTTCTATATGTAGTGTCTATAGAAATTAATAGGTATAGAAACTACATGTAGTTTCTAGCATTGAGAGTGCCCTAACTTAAGCACGGTTTCTATAATTTTTGCTCTATCTTTTTAATAACTACCTTATCACATCAGCAAAACTCTTAGGTGATAGTACAATTAATGTCCATAGAAATTATGGTGATTTTTGCATTGAGAGTACTCTTAGGATATGTGAGCAATTTGTTGTATGTGTGGTATGTGTTACTATAAACACATGAAAGTTTCACGCCCAAGAGACAGCTTAGTTAAGGGAAAATTGTTTAAGACTAGTTTATTACGTGAGTCTATTGATAACGAAGTCAAGCATATAAATGGATTATTATAATAATATACATGACTATGTGGCCCTACATGTAGGTTTTGAATTACTCCCTCTCCATCATACGAAAAGTTTATGCATGTATAGCGATTTTCATGTTGAAAACTTAAACCGATGTTGCTATCCATCGATTTCCAGGTGCATTTTTATGTACGTATATTTCTATGGGTCTCTTTCTAGGATTCATTATTCTTATCTGGTGCTATAATGAGACGTGTAGATCTTGACTTCACCATAAGCTAGCTCCTTAATTTTCATGTGTATTCTATATATGTATGAAAATGGTTATATATGTACATCATGCATCACTTCATCCACAAGCTACGCTCAGGAAATTGATATGATGGGAATTAAGCAATATAGTTAAACTACCTTAGGAATAATATATAATCAACAAAAAGAAAATACCTGTCTCATACAAATGAATTAATTCTGGCCTTAATTAGTTAATTTATGCTATTTAAGATTTGAAAACAAGTATGTTACAATTCCATTCAGTGGTTATATGACCATGCATGTTTCTCCTCTTGTTTTCAAGGTCATACATAATTTTGGTTTTATGTGTAAAGGAAAGAAGAAGAAAAATACTTATATAATTTGAGGTCTGATAGCATCAACCACTTCACATGCACACAGTGGTGGACTCAAAGTTTTTTTTAGAGCTAAGGTAATTTAATAATGGGACTAATTAAACAACGAATCATCAGACCTTGTCTCCTTTATATATTTATTTATGCTACCTAATAATTGGACCTAATATAATGGACATAAACGCTGAGCAGCTCAAATAGAGGCCTAGGGTCGCCAAGCCCTGGATATATATATACATGTAGTGGTCCTTGCTTTGGTAGGGAGCCTATATATATTTGATTGTGTGATGCAAGAACAAATAAATGCCTGAGCATTTTGTGCAACCTTTCTTTATCACACACGATGATGTGTTGGGAGATTAGCAAAAGCAAGGTGTCTAGCTAAGTAGTCAACTACTCTACCTCATATAGGGATGAGTGGATTCAAATTCAGGGATAAAAGATTAGCTAATGGGTCAGCAGTTTATACATAAGATATATATATGCAGCAGGATAAATAAATTATAATAAATGGGAAGAAGGCAAAGTTGTCTCCATCGCCTTAGTTTTGTTTTCTTACTAATTTTTTTGTGGTCACGTTGGCACCGGCCCCATCCCATTTTTCACATAATTATCAAGTGTGCAAGAGGGGTATGACCTGTCTGTTGCGATTCAACTTGATGGCATGGACATGTGTGTGCCTTGACTATTCAAAAGGGTGAGAGTGAGAAAAAACTAATCATAATAAAGGGCCGGTACGGTGGTGATAGTTGTTGTTGATCAGTGAGGTTTGCTATGCAATTTATGTAGTATTATATTGATCACCTTTGGTACTAGATCCAATGATTGGATTATATATAGGTAAATTCATGCAGATTCTTTAGAGCTTCATTTTTTAGAATTTAAGGCTCCAAAGTTTCTTTGACACCAGCTATCAACAAAAATAAATAAATAAATATATATAGCTGTACTGCGATTCGCAAAAGAAACAAAATAAAGGGATGTTTGGCACTGCTCCACAAACTCTGTTCCACAAACTCCACCATGGAGCAGCTCTACAAAAAACTGGAGTTTGTGGAGTACCCCTTTAGGTGCTCTCACAACTCCACTCTTTTTTCTCGAACTCAGTGCGTGGAGCTGAAACCGTTTGACTAATTAAAAAACGTAGAGCAGCTGAAAAACGTGGAACAGAGCAGTCCCAAACACCCCTAAATATTGCAAAGAAGCAACATTATTGTTGTTGTATGTATTTTAATTAGTGGTGGTCGTTATTGTTTTCTTATGGGGCAAATTTAAATACGCTTATATTTTATTTGTTATAGCCAACCTTTTTGGTGAAATTATGGAACCTAATTTCCTCATCTTGTATTTTACATTAGTGTCTAGCGCTCTTAACGCTGCTAACACCCTTGAGTGTGTGATGCCAAATTTGTTTTGGCCTCACTTGGCTGCTACGTCATCGATCAGAACTGACCTACCTCGTCACCTCACTCACTATAATTAGTTATTAGTTCGGCCATATGTACATCTCCAACCCAATAAATTGCATGTCAGCGCAAAAGCTGAAAAGAAAAAAAATATTCATCCGGCATGTGTATATTCTGAGAAGAAAAAACATTCTCGGGAGGATCCACTAATAACGATTTCCCTGGTTATCAAGATCAAAGAATTGAAAATTGTTACTATGCTTTAAATATTTTTGTTATCTCTCTCTCTCTGTCACACACTTTTCATGCTAGGCATCACTAAAAATACAAATAGATGAGTCTCTATCACCGAAAGAATAACATTATTAAATTCTATAATAAGTCCTCACCACAAAGAACTTGATCAGCTAACCGTTGTCAGTTCAGGTCTTGTTTAGTTTCCAAAATTTTTCAAGATTCTCTGTCATATTGAATCTTGCGGCACATACATTAAGCATTAAATATAGACGAAAATAAAAACTAATTACACAGTTTGTCTGTAAATCGCGAGACGGATCTTTTGACTCTAGTTAGTCTATAATTAGACAATATTTACCACAAACAAACGAAAGTGCTACAGTTGCGAAATCGAAAAAATTCACCAACTGAACCAGGCCTCACTCCTTTTTATTTACTGTTCTTCTGCTTATCATAAATCACCATGCTACCATGCTTAAGGGTATGTTGGTGTGTCTTACGCTGGCTCTAGCTCTGGCACCATTGTAGTATTGTAATATTTCGGAGTTAGAGCCCGTGAAATCAAGATTTATGGCTTATCGTCTCTTAATTTCTAGATCATTTTTTCTTTGTTTTACGAAACAACTACTTGTTACATTAGTGAATAGTGTCTCTGTAGTAATTCGGTGGGAGGGGTTGGGGGTGGCCTATAAACCGCACCAGCTTGCTTAAGAAGAGAAGGCTATTAATTTACAATAAAACCAACGAATACCTCTATTTTATTACTGTATCATCTATAATCAACCTTATATAGCCTACCCATGCATAGTACAATACGGTCAGTCTCAATACATGTTTCATGAGAGTGTCATGCATATTAAATAGAGTGCCACGTAAGCAAAATTGTTGACTTGGCAGTGTCATTAAATGAAGGAGTTTCTTCAGATGAGAGAGGAGTTTCATCCCCATGAAACTTCTATGGCTCGGTTACCTAGTTTATAGTCTTGGTAACTGTGCCATGAAACTATGCATTGAGACTGGCCTACTTAGCTATTATCTATGTATATAGACTATACACCATTAATGTCTAGCTTATCTCTCATCTTATTCTCCTCCAAGTTTGTTTGAGCCTTGGCTAGCGTACAAACTAAATCTGATGCAACAATTTCTATAGGCCCTAGGGTTGCTGTGCATTATCTTATAATACTTGGTCTAACCAAGTTTTCTCCAATAAACAGAAGCAATACATAATTTAGGATAGTGCATCACAGATGGTGAGATCTCGTTGGAGGGATAAACAAAGTTGCAGAGAGATAGCTGGGTAGCAATAATTAGAATATAATACTAATGAGGTTATGGATGGAGGGCATGTGCACAGTGCAGGCAGCGTGCACAGCTCCCGCTGGCGGCAATTGCGTGGCCGTCCATTGGCCAAGCCCATATCTTCATGGACCACCTTTTTAACAATGTGCGCAATTTTTTTTATTTGTGACATTCAATTACGACATTGTTGACTTTTAACACGGCCGCAGTCCCAATACCAAAAATTACATATAGTTTTTTTAAGAAAAAAGTTTCCCCAGCTTTATTACTATAAAGCTAACAGTATTTGCAGCTCAAGTTCGGAGTTTAAGTGCAAACAGGCGCAGGGCCACATAGGCCTTGTTTAGTTCCAAAATATTTTGCAAAATAGATACTGTAGCTCTTTTATTTGTATTTGACAAATATTGTCCAATCATGGACTAACTAAGTTCAAAAGATTTGTCTCGTCAATTCCGACCAAACTGTGCAATTAGTTTTTATTTTTATCTATATTTAGTACTTAATGCATGTATCTAAAGATTCGATGTGACAGAGAATCTGAAAAATTTTACAAAAGTTTTTAGGAACTAAACAAGACCATAGTCAACAAAAAAAACCAAACATTCAGGCCAGGAACGAAAACCACACCCTAGCTCACACACTGAACTAGGCCCTATTACACTGACAGGACATCACACTTCCTAAGCCCTCCAAAGGCTGAGCAGTTGATTGAGCCTACCTTGATCAATCCAATCTCCATGTGATCTGCGACACTGATCTTGCTTCGGCTTCCGCTAGACAAACTATCTGCTCCACACTCTCCTGGACCTCCATTGTGAACATTGGCATCCAGCTTCGCAATATCCGTCCTAGCATTGTCGACGAAAGCTAGTCGGCAGTCTACCTTACGTATTATACCCCCACAGCTAGTCCCCGAGCACCATGTATTATACCCCCACAGCTAGTCCCCGAGCACCATTGTCGACGAAATTCCAAAACTGAGATGCATCGCCAGATGCATCGTACCGATGTAGTCCTCGAGCTTGCTGGAAGGCGAAGTATGAGCCTTGTAGCAAGGTCTAAAAAATAAAATTACCCCTCAGTTGTATATGAGTCCAATTCATATGTAACTGAGAAGAACAGTCCCAAGCTGTGATTGGAGAGTGATCGAAGTAAACCCCGAGCACAATGAAGGGAGTGATTGACGAGTCCCCGAGCACGGTTGAGAATGTAGACGTGCTCGGTGGTCGGTACAGTCCCCGAGCACGGCGTAGGGACCGGTGGACAAGTCCCCGAGCGTGGTTGGGAACGTAAACGTGCTCGGTGGTCAGCACGGTCTTTGAGCATAGCATAGAGAGTAGTCGTCAAGTCCCCGAGCGTGGTTGGGAATGTAAACGTGCTCGGTGGTCGGAGCAGTCCCCGGGCACAGCGTAGGGAATAGTCGACGAGTCCCCGAGCGTAGCTTGTCGACTGGGCCAAACTCCTGAAAAATAAATATAGAGAATAGGTAGTACATGATGTATAAATAAACTCTAGATAAAAAATCAGTACTGAGATAAGTTTTATATTTTTTGTTATAAAATTAGCACGAGTAGTTAATTCATCCTAGAGCTTGTACCAGCTCTGGTCTAGCCAACAATCAGCATGAGGTGCAGAACCTAGACATGCATGAGATTGCCAGCCTCGCCAGAGAGCTACTGCCGACCACCCAGAACGCAGAGGGCGGATCTCATGCACGTGTAGGGAGGAGTCGGAGACAGTACCGGCTCTGGAAAACTCGTATAGGAGAAAAAACTAGTCGGCTAACCAAAAAATTGTTTTGAAGGATAATAAAAAATATTATGCCAAAAATAAATAAAATATTAGAATTGTACTTATCTTTGGACGAAAGTCTGGTCGGGAGAGCTGCTTGACTTGTTGTCGTGACGGTGGTCGCGGTTGTCGTAGCGCCGTTCTTCGCGGCGATTATTATTGCGACTCGTGGTCAGAGCAAGTAGGCCAAACAACTTGGTCGATAGCCTGAGCAGGTCGGTGTCGTCGATCTGCCTCCCTTTGTAGCAGAGAAGCGGTTGCTGGTGTGGTCGGAGACGTTGCTGGTGTGGTCGAAACCGTAGCCAGCGTGGTTGGAGCCGCGGCCGACGTCGATGAAGAAGTGATTGGCGCAGATCGGATCTACGCCTCCTCCGTGGTCGTGGCGGTGAAGCTGTTGAAGATGACGATGAACGTGAAGCCACCCGTCATGGCCGCGAAGTCGGAGATAATGGCCATCTGGTTCGTCTGGAGAGCTGTACGCACTGTCGACGAAAGCTAGTCGACAGTCTACCTTAGGGTATACCCACGGTAGTAGTTTATCGGTAGACGGTGCGCAAGCTACGAACCCGATGGTGACGCAAGACACAGACAAGTTTTTTATCCAGGTTCAGCCGCCGTGTGGGCGTAATACCTACGTCTTGCGTCTGATTGTATTGGATTGAGAGAATAATAATATGTCCTAGGGGAGTCCCTTGCCCCTCCTTATATAGTCCGGAGGGCAGGGTTACAGATCTGGAAACTAATCCTAGTCGGTTATAATTGCCATAGATAGTTTGATATCAATCCCTATTCTAACCGACCAGGATCCGGCTTGATCTCCACGTCATGTTTCCTTGCGCGAAACTCTAAGCAGTTGGATCAAGCCTCGGACCATCTTCGTGATGGGCCAAGCCTCCTGGCCCAAGTCTAGCCGTAAGGGTATAGGGGTTTATACCCCCACAAGCATAGCAAACACCATCTTCGTCCCCATCCATGGTACACCCTGAAAGCAAAGAGCATTTCGTAATTTCCAGATCACCCATAAGACAGCATAAGAAACAATAATATTGCGCACCATGAACTTTTTATTCGAGATCCACAATGAAGCAACAGAAATAAAATCATCACCCATAGATCTGTTAAGCCAAAGGGATATAAAATCCCAAACATTAACTACATATAGTTTTAATATTTTATTACTTTTAATTGATATTATATATATATAAATTATAGTCCCAATAGATAGTTTCTACAAAATATTTTTTTTATCTAATTATATACATTCTCTTTCCATTCTCTATCAATCATGTTTCTTCATATTTTGATTCTCATATAGACATGGTTTCTAACTTAGACTCAGTTTCTATGATTTTTATTTTCTCTTATTAATAATTACCTTGTCACATCAGCAAAACACTTAGATAATAGTACAATTAATATCTATAGAAACTATGGTGGTTTCTGCATGGTGAATGCCCTTGGCAATGACTTTTCAATAGTACTTGGCTTTATTTTAGGGTTGTTTTATGCGACATGGTGTGGTTGTCAACGCTAAAATAGTTATTTGCATTCAATAACTTTGGTAGAGCATCTTCAAAAAAAAATGGAGATTTTTCACTCTTACAATGGAATGTGTATATATGCAACTAAAATATGTCTACGTATTTGGAATTTGTATAATATGTTTATTTTAAGAAAGACTAAATAATTTTTTCATGCGACCTAATTAAAATTTAGTTTCCCCTAGAGATAGTTGACTTTCTGATAATCATACAGGCATGCATTTGAATTTTTTATAGTTCATTAAAAGCAACATACTAATTTGCCAAATTGCGGCATGATTTCCAAGGTAATCCATAATTGACTTTATTTTTTGTAGAAAAGTTTAGTTGCACGTAGGATTATTGTTCCGGAGCTAAATCAATTTGGTATGGATTTATGAAGTGTATTTCTTTTAGTGTTGTGCTCCGGTCCATCTCTCACTGCTGTGCTTCGGTTGGAATTACTGTGCCAATTACCTGGACAGTCATAATTGACTCGATAAGGTTAAACTAACAAAGGGAACCTTCATACTTTATCTTATACTCCGTATAAGTCAACTTCACTCCTGGATAAAAGAAACTAATCAACATGAAATGGGACCTCTCGGTAGCCTCCACCCACAAAACAGAGCCCTTGCTACTTGCTGTTCCAGCTCGTATACCTATGACTTGGTACCTAGGAGGATGATTAGTTAATCACTCGACTTTAAAAGGATCATAATCGACTTGAAATCCTAGCATGCAAAAAAGAAAGAAAGAATAGGAACCAAGACATCACTAGAGAAGAGTATGACGTACAAGTGTAAGCTATCGATGGATGCTAATTAATAAGAATGTACATAGAGCTTACAAAGAGGTTTTCATATTTGACATTTAATTCGCAAGTCTTGTAACATTCGATACCCATACCGTGGGGTCAATCTGAGTCGAGTCACTGGTACATGGTTAGGGTGTCAAATCTTGAAAGGCTCACATATCATATCTTTTAAAAAATTTATGAGACTTACAAAGTGTTACGAATTTCTAAATAAACTATTTGAACCTTTTCATAATCATGCCTCGACATGTGTTTCATCAAGAAGAAATACAAGAGTTACAATACAAAGAAGAGTAACCCATTGCTCCAGACAACTAGTGGCGATCCTAGGTAATTAGGTGAACACCTTTGCAAACTCCAAACAATATGCTTACCGCTGACACCCGATGGCTACATGACACTAACCCAAAGAAACAACCATAAAAGCATCATCAACCACTTAGCAAAGACAACAGTGAAGCTAGATGTCTGTTTCCTATACCGAATTCTAGTAGTTGTGGCTAATAGCTTTGACTCACCATGGAAAACCTTGCGTTGTTTCCTATACCGAATTCTAGTAGTTGTGGCTAATAGCTTTGACTCACCATGGAAAACCTTGCGTTGTTTCCCAGTGAACCATGATACCAATAGGACAAAAGAGTCGAAGCCTTTGCATCGATCATTACACAATGCGCTTCTGCCATGCATCCACCATAATAACATTATCCACCAGCACTAGAGTCATTTGATCAATTGGTAGAAGGATCCTGTACCAGACTTCCCTATCCTAAACACATATCACTACACTTATCACAAAAGCACACTGAGCCCTGAGTCCAGTGCCATTTACCTACAGTCTAGAGTCACCCATGTAAAGCTAACCAACAGAAGAAGTATTTGACATGTGATGATGCCATCACAATGCTATAGTTCTATAGTGTAAGCTAAAAAGAAATCCTTTGAAAGAAAGCCATGCCTGCAGAGGCGGAATAAGATAAGGTTCGTTGACGGACCATTTAAACATTTTGAAATTTTTACTAACATTTATGGGACATTGGCTTCGTTTTCTAATAAAATAAAAGTACATACCATTAAACGAGAGTTTGAGAAGAATAGAGTTTATTTAAAGCTCCAAACCTAGCGAGCAAAACAAACGGATCCTAATACTTCTCACTTAAAGATGATTCATCATTGAATAGGTAGCTATTCTGTTTCAAAACATGTGTCACAAAACCACCTCCTCTCACACATGTTGCCAATCTCATTGCCATTTTTTTACATGCTTGCGTCACTATTGCCTAGCCTCCTCACATGTGCCCAAGGACTAACCCAAACAACCAACCACACTAAATCATTTGAAGAAAATTAAACTGAGATGAGACCCCAAAAACAAAACAATGTCTGGTGTTCAAATAGTGTGGTTACTACAGCAAAGACAAACCATGTGCCATATGCGACCGGCTTTGGTTTGAAGAGAAATATAGTTACACGTGTAAAAAGGTAGAGAAATATTATAAAGATAAAAAAAAATCTAAACATGTCATTCCAATATTGTATTAAGCTTTTTAAAAAAGGTAGACACGTAAAACAATTGAAAGGAGAGTATTAGCTAGCAGGTTAGCACGGGGCCTAGTACGTAAGTACGTATGGACCAATCTTGATCACGAACCAAGTAACTAAAAGTGGCAATCACACTAAGTGCCCAAAGTCCAACACAATCAAAAAGGTTGCCACGTTGACGCTTTCATGTTATCCCAAACAGTGAAAGCAACTCGCACTATGCAATCATTTTTTCTGGTTTTATATACTATACTTACCTATAGTCATTTTCTTAATCAATTTCGTCAGCACTTGCAAACTTGTGTGACAACGTTCCCCAAATTTATATACATCCGACCTTTTAACATTTCTGAATTCAAACTGGCAAGTTAATCCAATTGAACAAATGACAATAATTCCCAAAAAAGCGTAAGCACCACAGTTCTGGCTGGTCCACAAACCCACTCGTCACCCCGTGACAGCAGGAAAATAGAAAGCGCATAATCTTCCAAGAAAATTTAATAAAAAAAAACCCTGAAGAAGCCAAGACGGAAGGAAAAAAAAAAGTAGGAAAAAAAAAACTGACACATAAGAAAAGAGCAGCGAGCAAGCTGAAGCCTGAAGGTGAAAGCCTGAGCAGCTCGTCGTCCCCTTCCCCCCACTTCTTCCTCAGATAAGGAGAGGCCCCAGGCCAGAGGGAAAAAAAAAGCATCGATTTTCCCCCCTTAATTGGCCCAAGACCTCAGCCGCCGACCAGCATCAGCAAGAGGTATGATTCTCGCATTGCTTGGCCCCTGCGATTGCACGCGATTTTTGCTGTTTTTTCGAGCTCCTCCTGCGAGTTTTTCTTTGCCGTGTTGGAACCGCAGCTACGCAGCCGAGCTCGGGTACTAGCGTGATTTGGATTTGGTCAGTGGATCCCGTTGGGCTGCTTCTCCCTCGCGGCCGATTCGCGAGAGCTAGCAGGTCCCCGGGAAGCGATCTCATTTTTCGTTATTTTTTTAGTTCCCTACACCAAAGATCAGAATCAGATCCGAGGCTACCCGTTTGCTAGCGAGCAGAAACCTAGCTTTCACCGGCAATCTTGGCCGCCTCGGCAAGGATTTTCCCCGGCCGGAGCTCTGCAACATGGGGGGATCGATGGCTGCAACACTCACGAGCTCCGGTGCCCACGAATCGAAGTCAGCAGCGCCTCCTGGACTGAGGTAGGTGCTTGTTTCGACGTCCAGTTCGACGCTTCTCATCTCGAGAACCCGTGGGGGCCAAATCGAGCTTCCTAAGACCAGGGCACCCAATCGAGCTGCCACAGTCGAGATCCCCATCACCTGAATCGAGGTCCTTTCGACCAGAACCTAAGCTCCCGCCGCCACCGTCGAGATAGCTGTCTCCCAAATCAAGCTTTCCGTCGCTGCCGGACGTTGGAATCGGAGCTTGGGGCCGCATAGCTTGAGCTTGAGCTTGCTACTGTATCAAGCAAGCAAACCAAACGCTGGGGGTCTTGCTTTGCTGCGCTAGCTTAGCCTATCTATCCTTGCTATGAATCACCCGCCTTTTTGGTGATATTTTGACTTGCGAGTGCCTGCTGTCACTGGGGCTGCTTTTCTCTTCTCCTTTTGGAGTTCTGAATGAAACCTATGATGGCGTTGGAAGGAATAGAAAGATATGAAACTTACGCTTGGGTCGGGGAACCCTTACGAAGAAAGTTTTGGCTTAAAGGTGGAAGTTTTTTGAGTTTTTTCCTTGCGAAATAAATGCATTTTTTGATGTTATTGATGGATTTGGTTGGTACTCGGTCAAAAGGTGTTCTTGGTTTGCCCTTTTTATGCTCTGGTTGCTGTTGCAATTGCAATTTCCGTTTCCCTTTGAATTTGGCGCTCTAAAAGTTGGTTCTCTTTGCCTGAAGGATCTCGGTTCTTGTTGCTGACTGGGTTGCTTGGATCTATCTGCAGGCAGACAAGCTAGGTTTTACTGCTTTCCTTGGGCACAAAGATCCGCTGACCTCTTGGTAAAAATCCAACCTTTTTGTACTGTTTTCCCCCTGGGAAAACCTCCTTGTGGTGCATAAACTGCTTAGTACACACTGCCATCTCTGGAGAAGGAAACTGAGAACCACTATCCATATCTGGCACGACCCTTGTCAAGAACCATGGCTGTTCACTTGCCATGAAGCTGCTTGAACTGGAGGCACCTAAATGCTGTGGATTGTTCCTATGCAGATGATTGGATCAGTGGTGTCAGGCTTCGGCGGTTTTGATCAGATGTTGTATGAATAATAAGAGCAGGATTGTTTGAGAGACTATAGTTTGGGTACTGTTTGCTTCTCTATTTACTGGTACGGTTTCCTACTGATCTGCGGCTGCGCAGGGAGGCATTCTCTTTTTTGCCGTACCATGGATGCCACGGATGTTCAACAGAGCATGGGATTTATGGAGTCCAGGGGTGGTATGCCTAAGTTTTTCCATGCCCTTGGACCGGCACTCCTGATTTCAATGGGGTACATTGATCTCGGGAAGTGGGTGGCAGCAGTTGAAGCTGGTTCTCGTTTTGGATTCGACCTGGTGTTACTGGCTCTCCTTTTCAACTTTACTGCCATTGTATGTCAGTACCTTGCTGCTTGCATTGGCACTGTCACAGGGAAGAATCTTGCAGAGGTATCGGCTTACCGATGTTGTTCCTTGGCTTTGCTGGCCTTCTCTTGAGATTTAGTTCAGTAAATATTTATTTCCATTTCACAACACTATATGATGGTTTCATATTGAGTTGGACATGAAGGAACTGTGAAGACTAGGGAGTAGGGAAAGTACATGTGAAGTATTCCATTTATGCATATTGTTGATAAACAAAATGTATCAATTTACTTGCCTTGTTAAATGATTCTTTTCCATCTATAGTTCAATTATAATACTACTGGATGTAGACGGGCTTCTTTTTGTAGGAAAATAAATCTTTATCTCATATTACTTGTTCATAATATTCCTTTGAAGTTGCTAACTTTTTCATGTTTTCACATGAAACAAAGATATGCCACCAAGAGTACAACCAGCCAACATGTATTTTCCTGGGTGTTCAAGCTGGATTGTCCTTGTTGACATCAGAGCTGACTATGGTATTTGCACACTTCCTTGGATGTCTCTCATGTCTTTTGATGTTTAATCTGTGAATTCTCATCCTGTAAGGCAATGTTACATGAAGTAGTTCTGACATGCTAGATTCTGATGGCTATATCTGGAATTTTCAGATTTTTGGCATAGCACTCGGATTCAACCTCCTGTTTGAATATGATGATCTCATCACAGGGATATGCTTTGCAACAGTGGTGCCTAATCTGCTACCATATGCTATATCCCACCTGGTAAGATTACTACTTCAAGAAGCATACTTGCACAGACACTGATACACTAATGAGACTGGAACTTTGTTCCCTTATCTAAAGAAAAACTAATGTACTTTATATTTGCTAGTTACTTACCCATTATGTCTGCTCTAGGGAAAGAAGATGGAAGGGACAGTAAATGCCTGCATAGCAGGATTTGCACTTCTTAGTTATGTGCTTGGCTTATTGGTTAGCCAGCCACAAATTCCTCTCACAATGAATGTAATATTCCCCAAGATCAGTGGTGAGAGTGCTTACTCTCTGATGGCACTTCTTGGTGCAAACATAATGGCACACAACTTCTACATTCATTCATCAGTTGTCCAGGTAAATTGTTTGATTACTGCACTTGGACTTAATATTTAGGGGACAATGGCTTGCCAGAAATACTTCAAAGTTCAAACCATACATTTACATGTATTTCAATTTTGGCTGGTTTTCTGGGGTTTAGAAACTCCTAAGATTCAGCAGCAAGATCATTATATTGAACTTCTGCTCATGCCAGTTGAATATTGGATGAAATAAAACAAGATGTAATTAATCATTGTGGATACACTGCATCGAAATAAAACAAGATGTAATTAATCATGTTTCAATTGTTTGCAAGACTTCATACACGTTTTCACTATAGGATCCACACTTTGTTCATCTGTAGTGTGCTCAGCTTTTGGAAAAAATTGATAGTTCATGAAAATTTGCATCTTATGTTTGGGTTTGTAGCATATTACAAAACATCAAAATTGTACCATTTCTAACTTTTTACATCATGCTCAGTGGATAATATTGGCATGCGCAAAAAGAATGAAAGTAGTGACAGTTTGTGCACTTGCAGTAGTTTGTTTTTGCTGAACTGTCTTCAGTTTCTGTGCTTGCTTATACTTAATCAAGAAACATTGTATTTGCAGGGTCAGAAAAAGTCGTCTGCAGTTGGTCTTGGCGCCTTATTTCACGACCATCTTTTTTCAATATTGTTCATTTTTACTGGAATCTTTATGGTGAACTATGTTCTAATGAACTCTGCAGCAGCGGAATCTACTAATACTCTTCTCATTACCTTCCAAGATGTTGTAGAGCTAATGAATCAGGTAAGCACCTAAATTTCATACCTGTTCACGCTCTGTGCTAAGTTTCTGCTGAAAATTTTATTTAGGAAGCAATCCTACTCCGCTATAGAAAACTTAACTTTTGAGTACTCTGCAGATATTTGTAAATCCTCTGGCACCAACTATATTTTTAGTGGTTCTTCTCTTCTCCAGCCACATCATCTCGCTGACATCTGCTATCGGTAGCCAAGTGATTTCACAGCATTTATTTGGTATAAACCTTCCTCTTTCTGGACATCGTCTCCTGCTGAAGGTTTTTGCCATAGTTCCTACTCTGTACTGGGCGAAAGTTGCAGGAGCTGAAGGGATATACCAATTATTAATTATATGTCAGATTATCCAGGCCATGCTCCTTCCATCTTCAGTCATCCCACTTTTTCGTGTTGCTTCATCCAGATCAATAATGGGAGCCCATAGAGTGTCTTTGCATCTGGAGATACTGGTTTTTCTTGCATTTCTCCTTATGCTATTTTCAAATATCATATTTGTGGCAGAAATGCTATTTGGTGACAGTGGCTGGATGAACAATCTGAAAGGATATACTGGAAGCCCTGTGGTGCTCCCATATACTGTTTTCATTTTAGTTGCATGTGTATCTGTGGCTTTTTCACTGTACCTGGCTGTTACACCATTGAGATCTGGAAGTCATGAAGCTGAATCCCATGAATGGTCTGTGCATTCTCAGAGAGAACTCTTGAATACTCCTCAAGAAAGGGAAGATGTTAAGGTGGACAATGTTACCTATGAGGAAGATCAGAGATCAGATGTTGGCCCTTCTCCCAGGGATGCGCCTGACAGCCATCCGGAGCTGGCCATGGACTATATTGATACTTCTGACACTGCTGTAGAATCTGATCACGACTCTCAACAATCTACTGCATATGCATCCACTGCTCCTGAAACCTGCCCCTCCCCGTCATTTACTCGTGAGGAGTCAAAATCAGTTGTTGCAGTCAACTGGCCGGAGCCTTTGGAGAAGGTTCCTACTTCTACTGTGATAGAGGAAAGCACAGTAGAAAGTGTGGTCTCTAGGATCACGACTGAAAGAGATGTTTTAGTAGAAACAGATGTTTTCTCAGGCAAGGATAAGGAAGATACACATGTTTTGGAGTCTGAGAAGTCAATTGTTGATAGCACCCCTTGTGTGTCTGATGATGGTCCACCATCTCTTACCTTCAGCAGGGGAAAAGGCTCAGATGCAGGAAATGGCAATGGTAGTCTCTCGAGGCTATCCGGTTTGGGCCGTGCGGCAAGGAGGCAGCTAGCTGCTACTCTTGATGAGTTCTGGGGGCATCTGTTTGATTACCATGGTAAGCTCACTCAAGAAGCCAGCACAAAAAAGTTTGGTATCTTGCTTGGGATAGACCTTAGAACACCTACCACAGCTGTAAGAACGGATAAGCAAGCTGTTGAAATACCCAAGAGCCCACTGGTGAGAGACTCAATGCGGGGGGCAGCTTTTTTGTCAAGTTCAGTGGACCTGATGTCCCCTAAGAATGAGACATCGAATTTGGAACTTGCATATGGGCTTCAGAGGGGACCGGCCATGGGATTGTCAAGCTGGTCTCAGGGTATGCAGCTACCAAACACACAGCTGCAGAGCTCAAGCAACAGCCTACTTGAGCAAAGTGCAAGATTAAACTCAAATTTTAGTGCGCCATCTTATTCAGACAACAATCAATTCTACCAACCTGCAACAATTCATGGGTACCAGCTCACATCTTACTTGAAACAGATGAATGCCAGCAGAAACCCTTACTCTAGCATGCCACTGGACCCACAGCGGCTTCCAAAATCATCTGTGTCTGCTGTGCCAACCTATGTTGATTCCATGATGAATGCTCGTAATCATAATCTGCTTGCTTCACTGGGTGCTACTCCTTCACAGATTCCTGCAACATCCCGTGTAGGCTCAATGATGCCTGAAAGATCGTATTACGATCCTTCCACTGTTGATGGGAATGAAAATTCTGGTTCGCCTGCTTACTCAAAAAAGTACCACAGCTCACCTGATATGTCTGGAATAATCGCTGCAAGTAGAGCTGCACTGTTGAATGAAGCAAAGTTGGGTGGTGCCATTGGACCCCAGTCATACCTTAGCAGGCTGGCGTCAGAAAGATCTCAATATGCAAACTCAGCAGCCAGGCCTGCGGCTCCATTAGCATTTGATGAGCTTTCACCTCCTAAGCTCCAGAGTGATATCTTCTCGGCGCAGTCGAGCATGAGCCCAAGTGCTAGATCCCTTTGGGCTAAGCAACCATTTGAGCAACTGTTTGGCATGTCAAGTGCAGAGCTCAGTAAAGGTGACTTCAATCTTTCAGGCAGATCAGGTGGCATGGCCAAGGATGATTTCTCTTATAAGGAATCTGAGACAAAGCTTCTTCAGTCCCTCAGATTCTGCATTATGAAGCTCCTTAAGCTAGAGGGATCAGGGTGGCTGTTCAAGCAAAATGGTGGTTGCGATGAAGAACTAATTGACCGAGTTGCTGCATCTGAGAAGCTATTGATGCAAGGGACTACTGAGAATCAACTGCTTCATGGTGATCTTCAGCAACATACTTCTGATCAGGTGGGCATCCAATACATGCGCACACTTCCCAACTGTGGGGAGGACTGTGTTTGGCGCGCATCACTCGTTGTTAGTTTTGGTGTCTGGTGCATCCGCCGAGTGCTGGACATGTCTCTAGTGGAAAGCAGACCAGAACTTTGGGGGAAGTATACCTATGTCCTTAACCGTCTTCAGGTGAGTTGTTATGGTCCTGAACTAATTTAACTTTGTGCTCATTTTTGGTGTGTTAGATTTTTTTTTGCTTGCAATCTATAATATTCTGTTTTTAATACTTGCTTACAATTAGGGGTGAAATTCATTGAAATGGTATTGCAATATAAAAAAATGACCGGTTTGGGATTTTTCCTTATTTATGAACTTAACGAATATACAAATGGTTGAAAATAGTTGTGAAACCAGTTGAAAATGACATCTTTTATGTTTGAATAAATTCGGAAACAATCGAAAACGCTTACAATTATTCATCTTGTGATTCTTTTGCTACTTATTTTATGCAGGGAATCTTGGACCCAGCATTCTCCAAGCCTCGGAGTGCTCTGACCATATGTGCTTGTCTTCAGAAAGACATCAGAGTGCTCAATAGTCCACCCGGCAGTGGGCTAACAGCCATGGGTCCCATCCCCATACCAATCCGTGGCACCTTCACAACTGCAGGTGTGGTTCTGGAGACGATCAAGGATGTGGAGACCGCAGTCTCAGGCCGCAAGGGCAGGAGTGGCACAGCAGCGGGCGACGTCGCCTTCCCCAAGGGGAAGGAGAACCTGGCCTCTGTGCTGAAGCGGTACAAGCGGAGGCTCGCCAGCAAGGGACAGTAGCAGCGTCGGACAGCGATTGCAATGTTAGGAGTCTGACTATTGTTCTCCAGGGACTGCCATCGGCCTCCCTGAGTCCTGGATTTTTTCGTTACATGACGTTCGTAGGGACCGGTTGCCCGATGATCGTTTTGGTCCCTTCCAGCAAGTTTTTCTTCTTTTTTTTTTTTGTTTTTTTGGCAGTGTCATGTTTTGTAAGGGCAACTACGTGTGTGCTCAAAAGAACCCAAGATGTACACGCAAAGGAGATGTAGTCTGCTGATGCAGCATTGTAAAGTCCACACTCTGCAGGTTAACCCTTTTTTGGGGCCGTCAAGTGTTAGCGCCCTATGTATGTTATCAACCCTGCAGAGAGGTTGCAAATACTGAACCACTCTCACAAACTTGCACCTGTCGAGATCATTTTGTAATCTACTACATCTTTGTTCAGAATTGTTTTTTTTTTCACCCGTTGTGTAGTTTACCCTGAAGGGACTTTCGTTTCTCTTGAAGTACGTGCTTCGGCACGATCGTGAATAAAACTGTTAGCATCAGTCAGCTGCCTGTTGAGCAGTAAGAGAAAATACAAAGAGGTATGCAAGCCTAGGCTTACATGAGCGCAACACCATTTTACATTCAATGTGCTTCGTCTTCAACAGATGGTTGGTCTGAAAATCCTTGCATTTCGCTCTTTCATGGTATCCAACTGATGCTAACTGTCGGTCTGAATCGGGCCTCTGCTCTGATTCTCAACTGGGGCAGCTCAGGTCAGGGAAACTGGAGATGGCGTCAGGTGCTCAAAAGCGAAATGTGTCACGCGCGTCTATGAAGAAGCACATTGGATCAAAGAGCTATTTATTTATGCCAAGCAAGCGAGATGATTCAGATGTATCCAAATGGCCGGTCCGAAATGCAGAAGATGATGAGTAAATATGGTTTGGGAAACCACTTCTATGCCAAGCATTCAAGCAAGCAAGTGTTCTTTTGGCTACTACTCAAGGACAGACTCAGCACCAGAAATATCAAAAGAAGGAGAAATATGTTCATTGAAAACTACAACTATGTTCTTTGCAGCTCATCGACAGCAGAGTATTTGGATCATCTTTTTCTCTATTGTGATTTTGCTAAGCAATGCTGAAATTTGCTTGGAATTGATATCCACCCTTCCCTGAAATTGTAACAATCCTCAGAGACAGTCTGCAGTCAGAATTCTTTATGGTGGCGATCATACTTTTATGTTAGTCCATTTGTTGAAAGGAATGAGTGTATTTTCAAAGGATTACAGCCAGAAGTGCAGAGCTGCAAGCAAAACTTTTTCAAAGATCTGAACTGTGTTATTTATTTAAATAAAATTCTGTAGGGGCCAAGGCCCCTCCGGTTCCTTTTTTTTTTTAAAAAAAAAACAACCTGCGCACCGTACGTACGTCCGTCTTGCAACCAACACGTAGGAGTACACATTCTTGTTCTGAAAGATGACGCAACGCGGCGACTGGCCAAGTGGTCGTTTGTGCCTGTCGTGGCATCACCTGGTCCCTCCGTGTCGCCAAAAAGCACTGCACTAGTGCACTGTGCTGGTCGTCGCCGTTGCATCACCGTACCGTACCCTGCTGCTAGCTTCTGCTTGGATTGGATGCATCTTCTTGCCGCCGGCCGGCCGGCCGCCGTGCTCCGATTGGTTGGACGGCTGGCGGATCTTATTCCATGTGCTATATACGGTTCGTTGCAGCTTAGGTCTTGTAGTAGGTGATTTTTTTTTTGATTTAGCTACTATAGTACTTTTATTTGTATTTGATAATTATTATTTAATTATGAACTTACGAGGTTTAAAAAATCGTCTCGTAAATTATAAGTAAATTGTATAATTAATTATTTTTTATTTTTATTTAATATTTTATGTATATAAAGATTGGATATGACGAAAAATTTTGAAAAAATTTGGAAAAAATTTTGGGAACTAACCAAGGCCTAGATCGATCCATGTGTGTCACTGCATGTGTGCGTACGTATACGAGCAGAAGCAGGCCGGCCGGTACTACTAGATAGGGAGCACCCCCGGCTCGGCCCCTTTCGGTTGCTAGCGCTACTACCTTTTGGCGAGGTGCGTGTTATATGGACGATGGACCAGCTGATCGAGATCTTTTACTAGTATAGTATATGCACTTTTTTTTCCTTTTAGAAAAAGTGTTTGTTTCGGCCAGTGCATGCATATGCATGCATTTCAGAGCAAGTTGTTGTTTTCTTTTCTTTTTGCTGATATAATATTCAGTTATCATATTTATTGTTAGACGATGTACAGCAACATTACACACGTAGTGAGTGGTTCTTTGCTAGCACTAGTAGTGCTTATTGGCATCACTACTGTGTCTGCAATGTTACCTGCTCCACGTAAATATGTAGTGGCGATTTGGTTGAGATGTTAGCGTACGTCCACTGATCGACCACTAGCGCGCCGGCCATTTTACAACACCCGCATTATTATTTGTCTCTTTTAGCTCAATCCACTACTACATCAGCTTGAAGCATGTCTCGGTCTCGCGTGTTGTTGCGGACTTTCTTAAAAATAAAATGGTCGCCTATATAAGTTAGAGTGTTAGACTTACATATCCTTGCATTGATTCTTATCAAAATTTAGCATGGCAAATGGAAGAATTTAAAAAAGACTAAAATAAATAGATTGAATTATTATAAGGTGATGGAACAATATAATAAAGCAAATAACAATATGTGTATGCCTTGTATATTTATTATACAGTATAACAATAGTAATTGCACTTAGCGGAGGTAATGTCGACGTGTATTAATATGTTGAAAGTTAGTGGGCTGGCATGGTAGTAGTTGGTGATGATACATACAGATATATAGTTCGTAAAAAGAATGTGAACAGCTTCCATATTGAAATAGAAGCTGTAGTGGAATTATAAAAAAAAATTCTCCTTAACTGGTAGTTGTGTGTCGTCGCGCGCCGGCCCTCTGGCAAGTGGTAACCACGGCCACGGCACCTGAGCGTGGTCCACCCGAAGTACAAGTACCCCACCCCAGGCCACGCCGGCACCGTAGCTGCACTGTTGGTTGGGTTGGGCCACGACGCCTTTCACTTTCAGGGCGACCGCGTGCACGCTACGCTGGCCCAGCGCCGCAGGTAGCAGGCAGGGGAAGGCTGGACCGGGGCGGTGGGGACGCCTCGCCGTCGCGTCACGTGGACGACGTGACGTGACCCTCGCAACGCCTCGATCGACCGAGCTGCGGCCACCACGGCCACGGGTCGGGTCGGGTCTGGTCTGGTCCCCCAACCACCACAGCGTCACCCCTCACGCCCCCGTCACCAGCCAAAACTTTTGATCCTAGTTAGTTTATGATTAAATAATATTTATAATTAAATAATATTTATCACAAATAAACGAAAGTAACGAGGCCCAGCCGAAAAAGCGCACCGCTTTTTTCCCTTCCCTTCCCTTCCCGCGCACGCGGTCCGCGGTCAACCGGGCGGGCGATGCATGCACGCGTTGACATGCATGCACGCCGCAACGCAACGCTAGCGGGTGCCGAATCGCCAACTAACCGCCGTCGGCGCCCGGTGCACGGGCGCGCGCCCCTCCGCCGTCCACCTGGTGGCCACCTCTGCCACTGCGTTAAAGAGGCAGGCAAGCAGCTAGCTAGCAGAGCCACAAGTCAGTTGCTTTAATACCACCCGTCACCAAACTGTTGCATGGACTGCAAGTCTGGATTCTGGAACGCAATGCACCGTGCCGAGTTGCCCGCCCCCATGTACAGTACACGCGCGCGCTCTCCGAGTCTAGACTCACATTTATTAACTTTCTCCTGCGTGCGGCTCAAGTCGACCGCCGGCTGCATTTCTTTCTCGTGAAGGCAGGCGTGAGAGCTACCTAGCCTGCTCTGCTCGACCCTCGACCGTACCCTGGGATATTTCCAGTCCAGCGAGCCGCGAGGAGGCACGGCAACGGCACGGCACTATAAAAGCCCACCACCGCCTGCTCCGTTTCCCCTGGCCAGTCAGCCAGCCAGCCACGGCGCTGATCGCAGAGCAGAGACCACCCCAACACATACAGACGATGGCGGCGAACGGCGGCGTCCGGGAGGCGGCGAGGTACGGCGCCGGCAGCGGGAAGAGGCGGGACCTGCAGCAGCATCAGGCGGCCGGCGGCGGGTGCGGGCACTACTTCCAGATGCCGCTGCACTACCCGAGGTACAGTCGGGAGGACTACGAGGCCATGCCCGAGTGGCAGCTCGACCGCCTCCTCTCCGAGTACGGCCTGCCCGTCGCCGGCACCGTCCACCACAAGCGCACCTTCGCTATGGGAGCCTTCCTCTGGGCCGCCGCCGCCGGCAACAACCACTCATGAGCAACAACCACACACACACACACCGCCGGCAACAACGACCTCTCCTCTTATAGCTAGCTGACCACCAGTTTGCCTTCTACCTAGAGATCGATCGAGACCACTAGTTTCCTTAAGCTCCTGCTAGTTTTGCACTACTAGCTCATCACTGCCTACTACGGAGTATTATCTACTAGTACTAGTCTAGTACTTGTATCTACTAGTATATAGTTTTGAATTCCAGGTCTTGTTTGCTGTGTGACATGATCATCGACATATGTGCATGTATCATCTTTGGTGAGGATACGAGCTTGTATATTAATGCTATATACGCAGTACGTGTACGCTCTTTGCCTTGTGTGTAATAATGTGTCCCGGCCGGTTTATATATATATATATATATATATGTATGTACTTTTAATTTCTATGTGTGTATCTCTATATTATACACAACTTAAGATATTTGCATTGGTTATGCATGTGTGTACTACTCTACTCATATGTGCTTTTCATGCTCAGCTCATGCTTCATATGTTAGGTACTTAGGTGATCAGCAAGAAAGGCATGCAGGCGTAAGATGTTTGGCTGTAAGGTTTCTTATAGCTTTCTCCCAGCCAACCCATACAATTCACTATTAATACATGACCCACTTATCTCTCTCATAAAGTTTTTTGGTTCCTGTGCCTAAGCTGTAAGCTTATTACAGTTGCTTCTCTCTCCTTCCTTCTCTCCTCCACCTCAGTATTTAGCCAGCTTACAACCTACTATAATATTTGCTCTTATAGGCATCCAATACAATGTCAATAGTGTGATATCCTTGTACTTTTGACAAGAGCTTGAACCAACTTCTAGTCCTTTTTTTCCTTCATTGTTCTTCAAGTTCTTTCTTGTCTCAATCTTTTTTTTAAAAAAAAGGTGGTTCAATGATAATAGGATAGTTACATCGAGATGATACAACTGTGTTTGAGATTGCTCTGTCTTCTACATCGCTATGATATACCGCATAACGATATTTAATAAAAAAACAACATTTTATATGTGGTTGATACTGATAGTGCGTATAATATAGTGAGAAGGATGGAATAGTCTAATGACTCGTGCGCCGAATAATTTCCTCGTTCCAATTTGGGTACGAAAGTATGGTTGTGTTTAGTCTAGCTTTTAAAAAGTGTTTTTTTTTTGCTGTAGAGCCAAGCTGTTTTTTTTTTGCGAACGAAATTAAACCAAGCTGTTTTTTGTGTAGTCGTGTTGTACAATTTTCATCTTGAACTCCGTTTTTGGCTTTTAGATTTCCGCTTTACTAAATTGATGACAATAAGAGACGTTTTATAGCTATTTCAAGTGTGAGATAAAAAGAGAGGGTAAATTTTATATTTGTTTTTAACCAAATAGCTTACATTTTTTTCAAAGCACATCACTCACAATCACAGCATGCATCAACGGAAGGTGGGTTCCATAACTTATACGTTAAAAAATAAATCAAATTGAAAATTTAATTTTTATATATAGGCCAGCCCTTTTCCCTGCCTCCAGGCCCGCCTGTATGATTCCATGGGCTTGAATAGGTGGGCCAAAATTGTTCCAATTTTGGTCTTTTGTTAGGCCAGGCTTCTTATATATGCTGGGGCCTGGGGGCCTATTGAGTAGGAGTATATCATTTCTAATCTTGAATGATGGTGACAAGGGTAAATGAGGAACTCCTGACATTGATTTTAACGACTTTGAATTGATCAAAGGGCCGATCGATTCCATCAATAATACAGTTGAAGGATCTGACAGTGCATTGCTGTTTGTTGTTACGTTACGTGGATCACAAAATGAACCAACCTTTTTTTTTAAAAAAAATCTTTTTTTTGGGAAAGTATGGTCCAGCCTAGCCCTTTCGCTTTGCCTAGCTATCCTGGTAGTAGTACATGGCATGACGCACAACGGCACAAGCACAAAAGTATGCACGCCGTCCAGGACCAGGAAAACCGAGATAAACGCATGCAAATGCAGTTGACTCGATCTACCACACCGATGGATCGGAAGGCAGGCGCGGCAACACCGACGCACCAACGCCCAGGAAAAGCGAGAAGTCGTCGCGCCGTCCAGTACCGGCACCGACCATCGCCATCATCACACTCCATATGATCTTATGATGCACTGTGCACGTGTGTGAACAAGCCACCAGCTAGGTCGTCGTAGCAGCAGTCTTCAGCTTGCGCCGCGTTCTAGATTTAAGAGGTGTTTGGTTTGGAAGTGATAAAGTTTATTAATAGGTATCGTAACAGTTTCGCCTTATGTGCTAATTAGTATCAATCATGGACTAATTAAATTTAAAAAGATTTGTCTATGAAATTACTCTCCAGCTGTGTTTTTAGTTTTATAATAGTCTATATTTAATACTTCATGCATGTATCTAAATATTCGATATGACGGACGTTAAACTTTAACAGGCCAAACTAAACGGGCCCTTACATTTTATCTCCTGATTTCCTTTTGAAAAAGTAACAGTGTCCTGCATGGTGGTTTTCCATCTCGTCAGTTATTTCTACCTCTTGCATGCATGCAAGTAGCAGACAACGTACGACTTGAGAATAGTATAGCATCTTTAAAATTTATTTTGGTCGACGTAGAAAAATATCTCTTAGCTCAACAATACCAGATAATAGTGATAATATAAAATGTATGTATGTATGAGGCTAGTCCAATTCTATCAGGTTAGACAGTTGGGTGAAAGGAACTGAACCCATTCGGTTTTAAAAAGGCAGGTTTATTTTGTGAGCTAACCTCTCTGCTCCCGTCGCTTTCAAACGGACGATTAGCGGCCGTCGTGGCCACACCTGGAGCCACCTTGCGTTTGCGGCCGCGAGGTCCACGACGTCACGTTTCATTTCATTTGTAATCCTAGGCCTTGTTTAGTCAAAAAAAAATATAGATGAAAATAAAAACTAATTGCACAGTTTGGTCGAAATTGGCGAGACGAATCTTTTGAGCCTAGTTAATTCATAATTGAACAATATTTATCAAATAAAATCGAAAATGCTACTATTTATATTTTGCAAAATTTTTTAGAAGTAAACAAGTCCTATACCTGACGAGTGACGACTGACACGAGACGTACGTACTGTACTAGCTAGCTAGTCTACCAAACCTTTATTATGATTTAATTTATGGCTGCCTCCTGCTGGTCGCATGCATGCATCCCACGAATCTGATGAGCGGATTAGATTATTGTTTTGAACCTCAGCGCTCGAAATCGAACGCCTAGGATGAATTTTGGCTTAATTAGCCAAGTTTTCTAGACCGGGAAGTAAAGATGTAACTGCTCTCTCCAATTAGTCACGCACTCACACTCATTTCGCCTAAAAAAAATGACATGTTCCTCACCGTTTCAAACATATATGATGGTAATTTTCATGGCATGGCAGTGGTTATATGTTTATCAGTGGTGGTGTTGGTTCTGTCCTAGTGTTTCATAGCCGTGGTTTGTTCGGGATTCTGTTTGCCATCTTTTGGTTGAGTCTAAGGACGGAATGATGTTTTAAATAGGTATTTGTGGTTCTTCTCTAATTTAAGTGAATGTACTAATAGCAATGAATTAAATAGACAACTCCTTTTCCTAGTTTTTTTATTTAATTCATTAAATTAGACTAGAGAAAACCACAGGTACGTATTCATTTAGAACACCATCCACATCCTTAGTTGAGTCTGTGGTGTCGATGTATTTTTATATCCATGTAGTTACTCTTTCTTAGTGTGGGCATTGAGACTCAACTACTTAATTATTACCTTGCTTTCTCTCGTCTAATATATTTTTTGTGGCAAAGAATGCCGTCATTTTTTTTTCATGTAATAGGCTACACAGAACTAGAACTCATTGAGCTAACTCGGTGATTTGTTCAAAAAAAATGTTTCGATAAAAAAACATTTTTATTTTTGGTTTGAGTAATTTTTCGCTTCAGTCCGGCCTATAGTCTCATCTGGTTAAGCTCAGTTTAAAATTGTTTTTTTAACAATTCATGAGACCATGATAAATCAGATTAGGTCGATTTTTTTTTGAGCAATTTGGAGGGGCCAAGGCCCCTACAGTAAAATTTTATTGAAAAGAAACACAGAGCAACTGGAGATTAGGTCGATTTTGACTCGTTATCCACACACACGTACGCCCCCTCCACCCTTGTAGCAGGATCATGCCAAACATACAGTGGGCCCACAAAACAGTGACACACGTAGGACTCCGGCAGCAGCCATTTGACGGTCCATCAGATTCTGATAAATCCATCAGATTCAGATAAATATATTTAGAGGCTGTTTAATTCTCAAAATTTTTGCAAAACTTTTAAAAACTTTTTGTCACCTCGAATCCTACGATATATATATATGAAACATTAAATATAAATAAAAAATAACTAATTGTATAATTTATCTGTAATTTATGAGATAAATATTTTAAGTCTAGTTAATTTATAATTAAATAATAGTTGTTAAATATAAACGAAAATTTTACGGTAGTCGTTTTACAGAATTTTCTATAACCAAAACAGCGCCTTAGATATTCATGGTGTCAGTCAATTTCCCGGAGAGGGAGAGACGCGCACGGCGCACCGGGACAAAAAGCGCGCCATTTGACGCATCACACAAAGCCGCCTTTATTTATTATCTACTCCTATTTTTACTACTACTCACAGTATCATCACTGTGTGTATATATGTGCAATGACACTTCTCTCCCCTCTCATACAATACAGTTCACACACTCTCCTCTCCTCTGCTTCCTCCTATCTACAGCTTCGAGCCACGCCCATCGAAGAAGCCAATACGAAGGGCATTACCCAGGCAAGCATGGCTCAGCTGCTGCACCTGCCGGACCTCGCGGCGGCGCGGCCGCCGGCGGGGAGGAGGAGGGGCGTGGCGTTGGCGCCGGCGCCGGCGGGACCGGGTCGCTTCAAACAGGGGGAGGCGGGGACGGCGAGGGGGCGGGTGATCAGGGTCGCCGATCCCGTGCGGGAGGGCCGGATGCCGGTCCCGCCGCCGCCGCCGCTCCTCGCCGCGCCGGCCACGCCGTCGGAGTCGCCGCCGGCCACGGGGAGGCGTGGGGACGAGGACGACGAGGAGAGGCAGAGGTACTACCTCAACATGGGGTACGCGATCCGGACGCTCAGGGAGGAGCTCCCCGATGTGCTCTACAAGGAGCCCAGCTTCGACATCTACAGGTTGGGTTCGATAACCGCCTCTTGAACTGATCAGATTTTTGTTGGAAGCTCATTTAATTGGGTGGGTTCCAAATTTTGAATATATATATGGTGTGAAAAATTTGTTTCTTTTTCCCCCTTCCATCAGTGATGAATGCTTCAATTGATTATTATTAAGGAGACTTTTTCTGTATACTGTAGGAAAAGAACATGTGTAGTATACCTAAGCTTACTCTGCCTTTCCCATATAGCTTGTGATCTACACAATTTCTGTTTAGGTGGGTTCCAATTGGATAATATGGTATAAAATTTTGTTTTTTTTTCACCAGTGATGAATGCTTCAATTGATTATTGCTAAGGAGACTTTTCTGTACTTACCTACTAAGGATTTGTCACTGTAAACTATACCTTCTAGTTCTAGGTAGAACATGTGCATACATGAGCTTACTCTGCCTTCCCATATGGCTTGTGATCTGCACTAGCTGCCATGCCACTGGACAGATTTGTATATAGACTTGAGTATATTCAGAATGAGATGGGACAAGCTGCAGTTATAAATATTTCAGAAGTCATGGCGGGTATTGCGCAGGGCCTCAATATTTTGCCTATTGACTGATTGGGAAGTCAGACCCTGTCTCACGACCTCCCTTTTGCCTGGAAGTGATAGTTTTGCTTAGCTAGACCTAGGCTTACCAACAATCCTTGATGTAGTGTCTAGCTTTTGAGTCAGAATGGGAAGCGCTGTTGGTGGTGGTGCCACCAAGCATCTGAGAGTTGTACTCAGAAATGAAGCCTATATATTTCTTCTTATGTAATGTCAATTAGGATATGTGCTGTCTGTGGATAGAATCAGGGTTCTTGTTTATAGAGTCGTATTCTTTAGCCGACGGAGAATGGGAGTATTTTTCAAGGATTATGTGATTAATCTGTACTCCTGTACCGTTGATTTTGAGTCGGTCCTCCCCACAATGAACTGAAACGTGGATTGGCTGACTAGAGTTATTGTGATATGGTATCCTATGGTGCCAGTTCCATGCATTAGATTTATTAGGCCTTGTTTAGTTCACCCAAAATCCAAAAACTTTTCAAGGTTCCTCATCACATCGAATCTTACGACACATGCATGGAGCATTAGCTATAGGTAAAAAAATGAATAATTAGTTGGACAGTTTGCCTGTAATTTGTGAAACGAATCTTTTGAGTCTAATTAGTCCATAGCTGGACAATAATTACCAAATACAAACGAAAGTGCTACAGTACCAAAACCAAAAAATTTTGCCAACTAAACAAGGCCATATGCTGTCTTATTCTTGGAGTTATTGTGATATGACATCCTGTTTCAGTTTGTTTTCGTGTGTTTGTGTTGTTATTAGTTGCTATTTGTCCCCCTCCCTTTCTGTTATTAGAGTCTAGTTCTCAACAAAGGGCCTCTTCTTATCTTACTGATTGTCTGACTGTTAGATACAACCATACATTGTTTGTGGGGCTCTTTTTTTTATAGGGGTTGATGCCTTTTTTATAGTTGTTTTGAGACATGATTTTATTTCTCTCCAAGCAACATGGCCTTTACTTCCCATATAGTTATATCCATTTGTTTGGTTGTTTAACCCAGAACTCAGGTAGGAACTTACACTAGGCATACTTCTCCATTTCTAGGCTTCTATTGTGCTGCACCATTGTCTTCTCAATATACCTCAGAAAAACAACCTTCTTACAGTGCTTTTTTTTTTCACGAATGAGGCTTTAAGCCTGTATTTCATTAAGAGGAAAAGAGTTACACACGCAGCTACCACAGTGCATGGCTGCTTGTATATATTTTGCTTGGGCTGAACAATTTGATTTCGATGCAACGTAGCACTGTGCCTGAGTATTTGCTAAACTTTATTTTATTGAAAGTACACTTAGCCAGAAGAATTATGATTGTTAACTAAGGTAAAGAGAAAAAATACTATGCATTTCTGGATTACCTAGTACCAAGTAAGATCACTAGGTACTGTGCATCCTTTATTGAAATCAATAACTTTGGTCTACAGTTGCAGATCTTTACTTGTGTCACACTTAACTAATTATGATATGCAGCAAGTAGTCTACAGTATGTCAATGCTCTATTTGAACTAGTTACCTTTTCTGTCCCATCATTTTATCTTTTCCTAATTACATCTTTTACTGTTTTTTAGAGATGACATTGTCTTCCAAGATCCCTTGAATACATTCAAGGGCCTGGAAAATTACAAAAGGCTATTCTGGGCGCTTCGTTTTACTGGCCGGATCTTCTTCAAAGCATTGTGGGTTGATATAGTTAGTATATGGCAGCCTGCTGAGAACATGATCATGATTCGCTGGATTGCCCACGGCATTCCTCGAGTACCTTGGGATGGGCATGGCCGCTTTGATGGTGCTTCTGTGTATAAACTTGACAAGAATGGCAAGATCTATGAGCATAAGGTGCACAATGTCGCAATGAATCCACCAACGAAATTCAAGGTCCTACCGGTCCATGAGCTAATCAGATCACTTGGTTGCCCCTCTACTGCAAAACCAACTTACTTCGAAGCTTCATCACAATATCTGTGTGCTGGGCCATCTTATTTGAGATTAGCATGGATAAGATGCTACATCTCATTGTGCCGTATGCTTTCGCTAGCAAATCTGGGAGAAGGATAGCGTGGGTTTAGCATGGTACCTCCAAATTTTGTATTTTCAGTATGATAGCGCACAAAGTTACTGAGTACTACTGAGTCATGGCAGTTGTATATATGTACAGTGATAGTTTATAGAATAAGACCTCTTAGTTAAGGTGACAAGGTGTACAACACTTGTTATTGATTGTTAATCATCAGTCAGCAAACTAGTCTGACATGTTTATATTCCCAGTATCCAGAGTGGTGTTCTTGTGGCCGAGTGGACCGAGCATATTTGTGTCAACCCTGCACATTATCTGTAAAAACAGAAAAAAGATGCAATGATCCCCTCCCCTGTGCCACTTTAAAAACACGACAAACACAAGAGACATCAAATGCGGGACCAGTTTGAACCCGTAACTATCGATATCGATACAAATATCCACAAACACATAGAAGATGTTCGCAAAAAACAGAAGCATGATGGACACACAAATCAATAGTAGCAAATATGTACATTATGTACATGGGTTCGAAATATTTTACACAGTGGTTCCCGCTATTTAATAGCCAGGAGCCCAAGATAAACCAAAGTACACAATTTTGAAGTAAATAGTTTTTTTTGTAGTGATAATCAGAAGAATCAACACCTATCATTTTCATATTCTACACATGTTGGGGAACAGCTGCATCCTTCCTCCTGGCAGCGTCGGAGGTTATCCTTCACCTGGGGAACCTCCGACGCCTGAAGCGTCGGAGGATATCCTTCATCGGGAAATGCTAATGTTGACGACTCGTCTGGTCGTGCTAAGTGTGTGCAGGGACTGAGACACCGGCGGAGGTCCACGAGCGAGGAAAGGTGGGAACCTCCGACCCTCCTGGATCCGAGGATGGCGGGAGAACGCAGCCAGGCTGAGGAACCTCCGACTGGACCAGGCTAAGGAGGAGCTCCCGGGGTGGCCGGGTCGAGCAACCTCCGGCCCAGCCGGGTTGAGGAACCTCCGACACCAAAGCGTCGAAGGATCCGCAACTGGGCGGAGGATCCAAGCCTCCGACCAGCTGAGGCCCCAGTCAGAGGATGAACGAAGGGCTTGCAATGTGAAATTACGCAGGTGTATTAGGGTCAGTAGACTGCGATGAAAGAATATACTGGAATATTCCCCCACCGTCACGGGGCATTTATGTAAATGTCATTAGGTCGGTTTCCGGGCCCTATATAAGGGGCGCGATACCGCCATTAATAAGGAAGGAGAGAGCATTCACTGTTTTCACCTACCGTTGAGCCTACTGTCCGTTGGAGCTCAAACCCCTCACGGCACCGAGTGAGAAGGTTCACGATTCACCGTACTGTTGGGGAGTGCGGAGGGCATCTCTCCAACATTGGCGCCCACCGTGGGGCCCGAAGTATAACCTGCGATGGCTGGAAAGAGAACAAGCACCACAAGACCTCGGGCAGAGCCCTCCAGGAGAGGAAGGCCGAGGAGGGCCGTGCGGAGCACGTACGCGACCGTGGAGGGAGAAGGTTCTGAGGGCGGGCAGCCAGAGAACGAGCAGCCGGAAACACGCCAGGAACCTCCTCCCGCCGCGGGCCCGACGCAACCCACGGCCACGCAAGAGCTCCAGCAGCTGCAAGCGCAATTGCAGAACCTTCAGCAAGAGCGAGACCGGATCGCTGCTGCCTACGCCGCCAGCCAAGAGGCAGCGGTGGCCGCGACGCAAGCGGCCGAGATCAGGCAGCAGCTTTCACTTCTGCAGGCAGAAATCCTTAGCATGCAACCTCCACCTCAGCCGACGATTCAGCCCGCTGTTCCGAACAGCGCCGGCCCAACATTAGATGTGCAACCGGCAAACTACGGTGGCATGCTGCGGGGCACGTCGGACCTTCGCTCCCCTTTGTCCGAAGGATTGCAGACCTCGCCTTGGCCAACAACCTACAAACCTATCACGCTCCCTAAATTCAGCGGAAAGGCCGATCCGCGCCAGTTCCTGATGAGTTTCGAGGCAGCCGTGGCCTCAGCTGGAGGGAACGAGACTGTGATGGCAAAATCCTTCGTGATCGCAGCCGAGGGAGATGCCCTGGCATGGTACTCAATGCTGAGACCCGGGTCAATCTATTCATGGGAGAACCTTCGAGACAAGATTTTAGCGAATTTCCAGGGATTCGCAGTTGAATCACTGACCTCCACGGACCTGTTCCAGTGTCGCCAGAGTCAGGGAGAGGCACTGCGGGAGTACTTCCAAAGGTTCGTACAGACTAAGGCAAGAGCACCCGGCGTGCCGGAGGAGGTTGCCATTGAAGCGGCCATCAAGGGTCTTCGCATAGGGCCCTTCGCGGCCCATTTGGCCAGAGAAAAGCCAGCATCCATGCACGAGCTGTACCACGAGTTTGAGAAGTATTGCAGGTCAGACAACGACTACCGCAAAAGGTTGGAAGACCAAAACTCTCAGAAGAGGCAGAGCAATGATAGAAACCCACAGAAGAAGAACCTCAGCCAGGATGAACGCCGGCCACAGCGAGAGGCTGGTGGACAGATGATGAATATCGAGCAACCGAAAAATGACAGGCCGGAAAATAACCGTCCACCAGCGGAAGCGCGAAGCTCGGAACGCATACCCAATCAAGCCGGAAGAGGGGGTCGAAATGCGGGATGGCGAAAAAATCAAAGTCAGCGACCACGGAAACAGTATTGTTTCTTCCATGGAGAGGAGAAGAGTCACTCCACCAGAGATTGCCCAGATGCAAAAGAAACTCAGGAGAGGATCAAGAGCAGGTCAGCTCCGCAACCTCCGATACCAGTTGCTCAACCTCGGGAAGTAAATCACACATTCCCTCAAACCTTCTACCATTCATATGTCGGAGGTTCAAGCCAGCAGCACCCAGCTCCACTTCAGCCCAGCGCGCTAGCCTCCGCTTACTATCCCACCTTCCTACCAGCTTGGCGCCCAGCCCAGCAAACCGCGGACCACAACCTTCCACCAAACTATGTTCCTCCACGACCTCCACACATTACGTACATCGAAACCCCGCAACCCCACCAGCAGTCACTACCTCCTCCCCCAAACCAGCTACAGCTACTCCAAGCCCCACCACCACCAAAAACCGAACCCCACCCTGATAATCAGATCGGCCCTCATACCCCCTGCCCACGATTGGAATGATCTTACCAATAGCTGGGGGGTCCTCAATGGAGTTCCAGACAAAGAAGCAGAAGAAGGATCACCTCCGGCTCGTCAACAACGTTGCAGTTCAAGGGCCAGTGAGATGCACTGATTGGTCCAGAACCCCAATAACCTTCACCGAGGAAGATCTAAGATTGGAAAGCTACCCTCACACAGACGCCTTGGTCATAACAACAAATGTTGCGGGTTGGGGAGTAAGCAGGATCTTAGTGGATTCAGGGAGTTCCGCAGACATAATATTTGCTGGAACCTTTGACCAAATGAAGCTCAGTAGAAGCCAACTCCAACCTTCGGAGTCACCTTTGATCGGGTTCGGAGGAAAGCAGATACATGCTCTGGGGAAGGTCGCCTTGCCCGTATCCTTCGGCACAACGGAGAACGCAAGAACAGAGTACGTCACCTTCGATGTGGTAGACTTGCACTACCCATATAATGCCATATTCGGGCGAGGATTCTTGAACAAGTTCAATGCGGCCGCTCATATGGGATACCTGTGCATGAAAATCCCGGCTCTGCACGGAGTGATAACGGTTCACGGAAGTCAAAAGGAGGCAAGGAACATAGAGAAAGCAATCTACAAGTCCTTCCGGAACATAAACTCCGTAGACTCTACGCGGCAAGAAGCTTCCCAGCCACCAGACATGCCAAGGGGGAAAACAGACCTGGCTGATCAGGAGGAAACGAAATGTGTCCCTCTGCAGGAAGCTGTTCCAGATAAGAAGGTCACCATCTCCGCCACCCTTGGTAGAGAGGAGGAACTCGAATTGCTAGACGTGTTGCAAAAGAACCAAGATATCTTCGCTTGGAGTGCCGCTGACCTACAAGGAGTCAGCAGAGACATAATAGAGCATTCGCTGGACATTGATCCGAGGATGAGGCCGAAGAAGCAGAGACAGAGAAAAATGTCTGAAGAAAGAACCTTAGCCGCGAAGGCAGAGGTACAAAGACTCCTGGACGCAAAGGTCATCAGAGAGGTCATATACCCGGAATGGTTGGCAAATGTGGTCCTGGTCCCCAAGAAAAATGGCAAAATGAGAATGTGCATAGATTTTACGGATCTCAACAAGGCTTGTGTCAAAGACTCCTTCCCCTTGCCAAGGATAGATACCTCTGTGGACAAAGCAGCTGGTTGTCAGAGATTCTCACTGCTGGACTGTTTCTCTGGTTACCACCAAATTTGGCTCAAAAAAGAAGACGAAGGAAAGGCAAGCTTCACGACCCCATTCGGCACGTATTGCTACACCAGAATGCCAGAAGGTCTCAAAAACGCTGGAGCAACCTTCTCCAGAAGATGGGGAAGGTTCTAGGAAGTCAGCTACAGAGAAACATCATAGCCTACGTCGACGATGTTGTCGTAATGAGCAAGCGCAAGGAAGATCATATCAAGGACCTGCAGGAAACCTTCGTCAACCTTAGATCTGCCGGGCTGAAACTTAACCCGGAGAAGTGTGTGTTCGGGGTCAGCAAAGGAAAAATGCTGGGATATATCATCAGCTCCGAAGGAATCAGAGCTAACCCAGACAAAACAAAAGCAATCATGTCAATGGCAGAACCTTCAAACAAGAAAGAAGTGCAAAGGCTGACTGGCCGAATAGCAGCCCTCAACACATTCATCTCAAGATCGGCAGAACGGAGCCTCCCATTCTTCAAAGTGTTGAGAGGAGAAGGTAAAACAGAATGGGGTCCGAAACAATCAGAGGCCTTCAGGCATCTAAAAAATTACATTGCAACCAACCTGGTTGTGACAGTGCCTGAGCCAGACACCCCACTACTACTGTATGTGGCTGCCTCCGATCACGCTGTCAGTGGTGTCCTGGTGCACGAGACAAGCGACAGTAAGGGAACGGTGCAAAGACCCGTTTACTACGTATCTGAAGCTCTGTCAGGAGCAAAGCTGAACTATACGGAGATAGAAAAAATCGCGTACGCGGTCCTGTGTGCATCGAGGAAGCTCAAGCATTACTTCCAAAGCCATGAGATTAAAGTGCCCACTTCACAGCCATTGAGTGATATCCTTAGGAACAAAGAGGCTTCCGGACGTATAGGAAAATGGGCGGCCGAACTGTCACAATTTGATATCACCTATGTCCCCAGAACCTCCATCAAATCTCAAGCCCTGGCTGACTTCATGGCAGATTGGACACCTTCGAACAAAGAAAAGGAGAAGGTAGTCGATCAGCCGTGGACGCTGTATACAGATGGCGCCTGGGGTCAAGCGGGAGCAGGAGCAGCAGCCGTCCTAATCGCACCATCTGGACTCAAACTAAAGTTTGCTGTACGACTCGAATTCAAAGCAACAAACAACATAGCCGAGTATGAAGGTCTCATCCTCGGGCTGAACAAAGCTAAGGCTTCGGGAGCAAAAACCCTACTCATCAAAACAGACTCCCAGGTGGTGGCAGGGCAAGTGGAGAAGGAATACCTAGCACACAACCCGGAGCTGGCAAAATATGTGGCCGTCGTAAGAGGCCTGGAGAGAAGGTTCAAGGGATTCACTCTGCAGTACATTCCAAGAGCCGAAAACTACGAGGCAGACGAGCTAGCGAAAGCAGCAGCCAACAACAACCCCTTGCCAGAAGGAACCTTCCACCAGATTGTTGCAACACCCGCGACCGAATCGTTGCCAAAAGCCTTTCGCTCAGTCCTGCTGACAGAAAGCGAAGATTGGAGGCAGGCAATAGCTGATTGCCTCAAAGGCGAGACAGCTGTAGACGACGAAGCAACAGCCAAGAGGATGGAGGCAAGATCAAGGAATTACACCTCCATTGACGGGATCCTGTACAAGAAAGGCGTAGTCCAACCTTTGCTGAGATGCATATCACAAAGCGAGGGCAGAGAACTCCTACAAGAGATACACTCCGGGATGTGCGGGTCTCACATTGGACCTCGCGCGTTGTCTGCTAAAGCATTAAGACAAGGCTTCTACTGGCCAACTCACATTAAAGATGCTGAAGAAATAGTGAAGACATGCAAAGCCTGCCAAACCTTCTCACCAATTCAGTCAGGACCTTCAGCACTAACTCAGCTCATACCAGCATCATGGCCGTTGCAGAGATGGGGAATGGACCTGGTAGGCCCAATGCCAACTGCCCAGGGGGGAAACAAATTCGCCGTCGTGGCCATCGAATACTTCACAAGATGGATTGAAGCTAAGCCACTGGCAACCATAACCTCTGAAACAATCAGAAAATTTTTCTGGCAGAATATAGTGTGCAGATTCGGAGTTCCACGCTTGCTCACAGTCGACAACGGGAAGCAGTTTGATTCAGACAGTTTCAAGGAATTCTACCATCAAATAGGAACCAAAATTGCTTTCGCGTCTGTTTATCACCCAGAGTCAAACGGGGCCGTGGAGAGAGCAAACAGAACAATATTCTCCGCAATCTCCAAGACCTTACTCAACCTACGCAAGGGGAAATGGGTTGAAGAACTACCAAGAGTTGTATGGTCACATAACACAACAATTTCAAGAACAACTGGGTTCACCCCATTCAAGCTCTTGTATGGGGAAGAGGCAATGTTGCCCGAAGAAATCAAACACCAAAGCCTGCGTTCCATGAAGCAGCAGTTGGCTGAAGATGAAGAGTACTGCAAGGAAACCTTAGAATCAATAAGACTTGAGGCAGTGGAGAACATCACCAGGTATCAACAAGAAACCAAGAATTGGAGAGACCGCAAGGTAGTACGAAAAGACATACAAAATGGGGACCTGGTGCTCAGGAAAAAAGGAGATCACCCAAACGCTGGTAAATTGCAACCCAAGTGGGAAGGACCTTATACAGCAATACAAGCGGGAAGGTCGGGATCCTTCTACCTAAGAGACCTCGAAGGAAGAACCTCCACCCACACGTGGAACATCGACAATCTACGTAGATTTTACATTTGAGTGTAAGGATGACCCCCGCAAAATAAGCGGCGGCATCCACATCCCTAAATACGCTCGTTTTATTTTTCTCTACTTTTTCGCATTCCAAGGTCTGCACTCTTTTCCTCACAGGGGTACTCCTACCAGGAGGTGAGGTTTTTAACGAGGCAGAACCTATGTAAAAACCTCTGAGATATAAAGAGGAATCCACCCCAGAACCAAAGCCCAAAAAGTCGAAAAACAGCCAGCAACGAGGCTGTAGCATTCGACAAAACATCACGTGATCATAAGGACCCTCCGCAGCTTTCATCCAAAAGCTAAGAAAGCTCGGAACGTCCTCAAAGGTGAAAAAACACCAAATCCTTAGCAAAAGACCTAGCCAAGAGCCGGGCAGCAAGGATAACATGGCCAAAAAGTGAAAAAGTCCTGTCCTCCTCAGGCATCACAACATGGCCAGAAGGAACAAAACCTTCAAACCTGACAAAGACCTGAGGAAAATCAGGCATCAGGAACTATATTATTTTCGCCAAAAGGCGGCGGAGGTTTAACATTCACAAGACAGACCTCAACAAAATTCACATAACCTTCACCAAAATAAGGTCGAAGGTATCCTGCTACTCTAAGCAGACCCCCAACAAACAAAGTGTGAAATTAAAACGAAATTAGAACAACTCTCAGTCAGGTACAGCAAAACCAACTACCACAACAACCATCAATAACCCGACAATAAATTTTAACCTAACTAAGTACAAAAAATAAATGCACGAAAGCCTATAAAACCAGGCTCACCCTACCCCACCCTCAATCAGGATCAGTATACAAAGACCCGAGCATCGAGTGCAAACCTAGCAGTCAAAAAGCAAAAATCCTAGGCCACCATGGAAGCAGGAGTTAGCCTCACAACACCAACAAAAGTTTGTATCGCATGAAGCTTCGTAATACTAGAACTCCGGCGTTGTGATGAACATCGACCACAAAGTCGTGTACAGCCACAACAGAAACAATGGAAGTCAGACTCAGAGGTCTCTGAAGGGTATCGCACGAAGTCTCGTAACGTCCCTTCAGAACCTCCGACTCAGATAGCCGAAGGTTCTCCTCGACAACACTCCACGGGAGTCGAGCAAAGGAAAAAAATAGCACAATTCAGCGAAGGATCCTTCGCGCCAAAAAAGTCGAAGGTTCTAAGGCCAAGAAGCGGCGATCCTCCGCGCAAGAAAAAATCAACAACACCTTCGCAACATCAAGCATCAAGAACAAGCAAGCCACAGCAACACAAAGATCCTTAGGATCAACACCACCGTGACGTTGCAATATATAAATGCTGTAGCGCGAAGGTTGTAATAAAAATGAGATCGAAGGTTGTAGCAAACTTAAAAACTTTATTATTGATGAAGAAATCATTACAAAAGAACGTTTACAAGGAAAGAATAAAATCATCCTTCGACCCATAAAAAGTCGAAGGTTATAGGTAGCTGAGACCATGTGGTAAAAATGTCTGATCTTTATTAACCATATACAATGTACATAACAGAAGCTTACAACAAAAAACGAGAAACATCCTCCGACCGTAAAACGTCGAAGGTTCTAAGACCCTCGAACAATTCTAACATACGAATCTGGAAAAAGCCTAAGATCATCGCAGTAATCACGAACAAGGAAATCAACTAAGTCATCAATACTACGCGTAGGATACTTATGGCGCCACCAGTCAACTAGATAACCCCTCGCATACAGATCTCCACGCTTGAACGTCACCGGGGTAACGTAACTTCCTTCGACAAAATTCGAAGGAAGATCTTCCAACGGAGCAGACCTCACAACCTGCGCACAAAATAACAACTTCAAAACCAAAACGTATTACGAAGGATAAAACCAAAACGTATTACGAAGCTTTCGAACCTCCGGATATCCATGGAGAAAAGGCTCAGCAAAATCCTCGGAAACCTCCGACACCCAGTGTACCCTATCCTTCTCACCAAAGATGCGAAGGATAGGATATGGCGGCTGCATAAACACATCAAACCAAGTCATAAAAAAAAGAGGAGAAAAACACAAATAGCCTACGACAAGGTAGAAACAAAACAAAAACAACCGCCTAAGCCGGAGGCCATGAACCTCGGCGCGCAAGCGACTGGACAAATTCAGATCCTTCGCCATCAATATCATATCCAACAAACTCGAACATATCCACCAATCTCATGTTAGGGAAGGCAATTCGCCAGTACTCCCACAATTCGCCAGAAACATAAATCCCTTTGTAAAAAATTGAAAGGGGAGTAATGTAATGATCCTGCGTAGGTCCTCCGCCAGAGACCTGCGCAGGATCAAAGTGTAAAACAAAGGCTTATCTGAAAACAACTTGATATATTACATCCCCAACATTCTGTACAAAATAAGGAAAACCTCCGACCTTATTTACAAAAAAGCGTCACATGCTTGGACGCAAAAAAAAAGACTAAGAAAAACCTAAAAACTAAAAAGCCTCACACCTGAGACGGAGGAGGAGCAGAAGTCTCGGGCAGCTCTGAAACCTTGGCACCAGATCCCTCCGGAGCCTTGGCACCAGCATCACGAGCCTCCGCTTCAGTCTGGGTCGGAGGACGCGCCTCCCTCGGTGGACGCGAAGGACCGGCCTTGTCAACCTTAGCCTTCTTCTTCGCAATCTCCTACAAAATACCCATCTTAAGTAACATTGCAAAGCAGCAAAGCAAAATACAAAAAGAAAAAAAAACAAATCAACAATACCTCAGCGCGACGAGCCTCCGCCATCTTCTTCGCCTCAGCCCGCCCAAACCTAATCCAGAACGAACTGATAAAGTTCCGGACAGATTTGCGCAGGCCGGGGGTGCCCTCGCCAACGTCCTCCGCCGTGGCAAACTCCGCCTTATCAACCCCCTCGGCGTGGGAGCAACCTCCGCGCCGCAAGAGCCGAGCGAAGGAGCTAACCGCAGCCAAAGCCCCAAAATCAACAGCTCCTCCGACAAAGTCAGGGAACATGCGGATATGGGACTTCAACCACGCGAGGCTAGCCCCAACGTCGCCGCTGGGCGGAGGAGCAGAGGTGCTACCTCCGAACTGCGCCAGCGAGTGGGTGTAGAGCCCAACAACAGCCGCAGCCTCCACCTCCGCCCTCTGCAGACGGGACTGCAACGCAGCAGCAGACGTCCTCTCAGCATCCAACTCCTTGCGCAGCCGGTCAGCAACGTCTTCGGCCTTCTCAGCGCGCTGCACAGCCAGGTCCTTCGTCCGTTCATGCTGGGAAGCACTCTCGCGAAGGACAGCCGCAGCAGCTTCAGCCTCCTCCTTCTCCTTCTTAATAACCTCCGACGCAAGCTTAAACTCTTCATTCTCCTTCCTTAGCACCTCAACCGCCTGCCGAATAGAAGCAAATCCCTTAACTTCCTCCGACAGGCGAGTCTTCTCAGCCTCCAAAGTTTCATTTTCCTTTTTAAGAGCCTCAATTGCTTCATCACGGCAAATGACCTCTCGGGAGCAACGCTCCTCCAAGGCAGCAGCCATGTGATGACCCTGCCCAAGAACAACACACATGAAACCTCCGAATAAAAAACGACGAAGGAAAATACAACACTTCACAAACATACAAGGCTATGGTGCTCATATTGCACGCGGAGGAGCGTGTCAAAGTCCATGCCGCGGAGCTTCTGACGAAAACGATCTGTAAAACAAAAACAAGTAAGAAAAAACATCGTAAGAACCATAAAACCTTTGGCGGAGGTCAGACAACGAACCTCCGACCAAGGAATGAACCTCGCGCAATGCACCGGTCCAACCTGTGATCGAAGGATCAGAAGCACCTGCGCAAAACCACAACCAACCTTAGAATAAAATACCAAAAAACAAACCAATGGATAGAACAAAAAATAAGAAACTTACCGGGGCCAAGTACATCAGCAGGCGAAGGCCTGTTGGCCAACGCAGAAGGCGCAGGCTCACGCCGCGGAGGAACGGCAAGTCCCTCCTGCGCAACGCTGGCGCCTTTAGCCATCTCCTCCGCGGTAGCCAACCCAGCAAAAACATCCGCTGAAAGATAAACAAAAAACATGAGACCAAGTCAATCAAAATTTGCAGAAAAACAAATAATCAACAAAAAATCATTACCCATGTACAACGAATTAATACCGTCACCAGCCGGACGAAGGGGAGCCTCCGCCCTCCTGATCCTCCGAACAGAGGCGGACTCCGCTTCGTCGCTGGACTCCACCTGAACCTCCTTAGGCGGGGAACCTCCTCCAGCAGATACCCCACGTGCAGGACTCGCCTGCCGTGCAGGACTCGCCTCCCGTGCAGGACTCCCCCTAGGGGCCTCCGCGTCGGAGGAATCCTCACCAAGAAGCGACGCAAAAGGCGCCCGCACAGACGAGGCCGCACGGGAAGCTTGAACCTCAGGACCTCCGCCAGCAGCTGCGATCTCCGCAGGAGTAGAAGCCACTGAGTTCGACTCGGCAGCAGAAGATCGCGCGGAGGAAGACTCCACAGGAGTCTCCAGCACAACACCCGCCTTGCGCTTCTTCGCAAGTTGCTTGACTGCGCCGCCCCCTTTCCTCTTCTTCGACTCCGCCAAAGCAACAGCCTTGGAAGAGTCCTTCTTCTTCTCCAATCCAAGCAACACATCCGGAGGAATAACATAATCCTCATACTCGATCCCCAATTCCTCAAAAACACGGTTGAAGCGGGGCATCGTCCCGAGCGCAGACCTCCGCTGAAGATATTCCTTCTCCGAGATCTTCCCGACGATCCTCCGAGCAGAAACCTCCACACGATCAAGGAAGGACTCCTTGGTCTCATCCTCCGGAATACCCGCGCCAAACCGGGGAAACGGTAACCCCTCCGAAGGACCAAACACAGGGACTTGCACCATCTCAATGGTGAACTCATCGGTCCTGCGGCCAAGGGGCCAGTAGTCAGCAGCGACCATCTCCTCAACCAAATCCCGGCCTCCGGAATATCGGCATGCCAGCGCAAATGCCTTATCACAGGCCAGTCGCTCCTCCGACATCTACTGCGAAGGATCAACCTTCGAGAAAGGCTTCAGCTCCTTCATCAACGACGCGTAAGGATAAACCTTATCAACGCTGCCGTCATCTAAAGTCTTCGACACAGCGGGGGTCTTCACATAGAACCAGGCTCTCATCCAATCCTTCTCCCACTTGCCCTTTTGGCAGTAGGAGATCTCGCACCTTGGCCCAGGCATTGTGCGGCGCGGCATGAACGCGCAGCTTCCAAACTGCGCAATGCACTCAACACCTTCAGCATCCTTCACCTTCTTAGGTTGACGCTGAAGTTCAAAATACGAGCAGAAAGTATCAATGTGGGGCATGGCTCCGTAGGATTCACACGCCCAGGCAAATTTGCTAAGGGTTAGTATCCCATTGGGACTGAAATGCTGTAGCTCCACGTTGAAATTCTCCATCACTTCGCGAAGGAAATGATATGGAGGCATCCGAAGCCCGCAGGTGAAGAAATCCCTAAAAACCACCGCATAACCTTCCCCAGGCGCAGGCACCGTTTGACCCGCAGGAGGAGCCTCCGCCCGACCATCCTTGAAAAACCTAGCCTCAACCATGTCAGCGATATCCTCCGTCCTCACAGTCGACTGCCCAAACTCAAAGGTAATCGCCGCCATCTCCTCAAACTCCTTCGCACTGACCAAGTCACCAATAGACGCTTCGACGTCAGATAACGTCTCCTCCAGATCTCGAGCTGCGGCCACCTCAAGCATCCACTCCTCAAACCTCCGCAGCCAACCTCCAGACCTCACACTAAGGAAATTGCGCAAAGGACCAGAAAAATCTGACCTCGAAGGACGCGGCGGAGGAAGTTGAGCCACCGTAAAACCTCCGACAACACTTCAGAACTAAAAACAACAAAAACGCACGCGAACAGCTAAGGGAGAAAGATGTGGCGAAGGAAAGTGTGCAGGCAATGAGCAGCAGGGGTGAGAGCTCAAAGCTCCCCAGCATCCCCTTTTATAGGGGGGGGGCCTGCGACCGCGCGGCCGTTGCGATTCCCCGCGCCCAACGGCTATAAGCGGAGGAATCGGCCAGACCGTTGCGCTTCATCAATGCCAACGGCTAACTCCAACGGCAATAATATCCTCCGCAATCCTCCGCAATCTAACGCGCGTAGGATATCAGACTAACATAGCAACAATGATCGGAGGATCCCGGCAAAATAAAGAAACCAAGAAAATTTATGACTAAGTAAAAGAAACAATAATCCAACATTTGCTAACAAACACATCCTGCGCACCAGGGGGGAAGGCAGCAGCCGTGCTCATAGTCCCCGCAGCGTAGCATGTTTTTGAGCACATGGACCGCAGGAGTGCCATTAGCCCAAAAAGGGGGGAACTGTTGGGGAACAGCTGCATCCTTCCCCCTGGCAGCGTCGGAGGTTATCCTTCACCTGGGGAACCTCCGACGCCTGAAGCGTCGGAGGATATCCTTCATCGGGAAATGCTAATGTTGACGACTCGTCTGGTCGTGCTAAGTGTGTGCAGGGACTGAGACACCGGCGGAGGTCCACGAGCGAGGAAAGGTGGGAACCTCCGACCCTCCCGGATCCGAGGATGGCGGGAGAACGCAGCCAGGCTGAGGAACCTCCGACTGGACCAGGCTAAGGAGGAGCTCCCGGGGTGGCCGGGTCGAGCAACCTCCGGCCCAGCCGGGTTGAGGAACCTCCGACACCAAAGCGTCGAAGGATCCGCAACTGGGCGGAGGATCCAAGCCTCCGACCAGCTGAGGCCCCAGTCAGAGGATGAACGAAGGGCTTGCAATGTGAAATTACGCAGGTGTATTAGGGTCAGTAGACTGCGATGAAAGAATATACTGGAATATTCCCCCACCGTCACGGGGCATTTATGTAAATGTCATTAGGTCGGTTTCCGGGCCCTATATAAGGGGCGCGATACCGCCATTAATAAGGAAGGAGAGAGCATTCACTGTTTTCACCTACCGTTGAGCCTACTGTCCGTTGGAGCTCAAACCCCTCACGACACCGAGTGAGAAGGTTCACGATTCACCGTACTGTTGGGGAGTGCGGAGGGCATCTCCCCAACAACACACGCAGAATTCATATTCTAACAAATTTCAGGAAATGGTTCCAAACACATAGCACTAGCAGCAAGAAGTCTACAGCAGTCCACTATATAAATGATATCAAACTTGAAAGTAGAAGGATTTTGCATCCTAGACGAAACCTAGTCAGCTTAAAGAATGAAAGCCACATGCCCACATGTTGGCTGGTCCAAAATGCTGAAAGCTTAATGAGAATTGAGAAGAAAAACAAAGGTCACATCGAATAATCACCTGTAACACGAACCACATATTTGATATGGAACCTGGGTTGAGCCCGCCACACCCCACCACACCCTCAACCCTGTTGAGTGTCAGTACAGCAACGATTTTGGTCCTGGTGAAAACCTTCACTTTTCTCATACCCTGCTTGTCTCATTTGTTTCCAAATTCTGATCTCAGAGAACATGCTTGTAATGGCCAATAGATGCTGGAGGAATAATGCTTCCAACCTCGATGGGAATACGATCTTCCAATTATTTTGCAGACAGATATAGGACAAGCAATGCCTGGGCAACCTCACTACATCCAGAACCTCACTTGTCAATGCAGACTTTTCAGGATGCTAAAAAAAATGCAGACTTTTCATTGAAAAAATACAAATGAGACTTGGGCCTTGTTTAGTTCACCCTGAAAACCAAAAAGTTTTCAAGATTCCTCGTCACATCGAATCTTGTAACACATGCATGAAACATTAAATATAAACGAAAACAAAAACTAATTACACAGTTTAGCTGTAAATCACGAGACGAATCTTTTGATCTTAGTTAGTCTATGATTGGATAATATTTGTCATAAACAAACGAAAGTGCTACAGTACCGAAAACTTTTCACTTTTCGGAACTAAACAAGGCCTTGGAGACCAGGATGGGAACATTCATACAGTGGAGTGGATGGAGGTGTAATGAGACTGAGAGTAGGAAGGTGGCATGGCAACTATATGGGTGAAAAGAGATGACTGGATGACAGTGGCACAAGCAGTGGTGACTAGAGAACTAGAGGCAGTGGATTGGAAAGCATGGCAATGGTCCTTCATTAGTAGTGATTTATTATTGTATATATGATCGATCAATGTGCCTGACTATCCGTATTTTAAAAAATTACTATGTAAGCTCTACATCACCGCATCACGAGACTGTGCAACGAATACATACAGCAACTAAAAGCTCATACTAAAAATTAATTCGCATTATTCTACCGAATTAATTTGCAGCGCTATGCACTTTCTATGGATGTCGTCATGATCCAGAACTGACATCCATCACTCAATGCTACATTTGCGTTGCAAAAACTGAAAAAGGAAAGAAATATATAGCATGGAAAAGAAAGAATAAAAGGATTTTGAGTTCATCACTAAATTAATACTACTCTATGCAGCACACAAATGCTTAATGCGAGCAATTAGAATTAAGGGGCAACGCCACCATGAGGCATGAAGCAGCAGGCACCGAACAAGCAACCACGCCGCCGGAACCATTGCTTGCTAAGCGCGGCCGTCGCCGTGAGCCTGCGGTCCGGGTTGCTGTCCAGCAGCCCTTTCAAGACCTTGAAGCCAGCCGGAGACAGCACCTGCTGCTCCGGCCGCAACTCCTTCAACTTCCTCTTCAGGCAGCCGCGCTCCCGGCAGCCCGTCCTCCGAAGTCTCGCCGCCTTTTCGCGCGACGGCACCCGCTCCAGCCCCGGCCACTTGACAATGCCCTCGGTGCCGACCACGTGCATCATCTCGTTGAAGACGTCTCTGTCCTTTTCCAGCGTGCCGCCGAAGAAAGGCAAGCCGTTGCCGGCGACGAGCTCAGCCATGATGCAGCCGAGCGACCATGTGTCGACCCGGCTGTCGTAGTCCTTGGATCCAAGGAAGAGCTCCGGCGCGCGGTACGGGCTGGAGGACGCCACCATCCCGGAGTCGTCCTTCTCCGCCGCCTGCATGGCCGCCGGCTCCGACATGCCAAAGCCACATATCTTGTACACCATCCTGCCGCTCGCCATGTCCACCATCACGTTCTCTGGGACGATGTCCCTGTGCACGACGCCCGCCATGTGCGCGTGCCTCGCGCCGGCGAGGAGCTGCTCCATGACGTCGCGCACCTCGTCCTCGTCGAACGGCTGGCCGTTGACGAGCCGGACGTCCATGTACTCGCGCAGGTTCATGGGGCCAGCGTACTCCGTGACGACGACGAAGCAGTCGCCGTCGCCGTCGGCGTACGTGGCCAGGAGCTGGACCACGGAAGGGTGGCCACGGCACGCCGCGAGGGACATGACCTCCCGCTCGAAGTACGGGAGCGGGGTCGCCACGAAGCGGTCGTCGTCGTCGTCGGTCCTCCCCGAGAGCCGCTTCACGGCGACGAAGCGCTCCGACACGCGGTCCCAGGCCTTGTACACGTCGCCGAACATGCCTTGGCCAAGCTTCTCCCGGCGCTCGTACCGCTCCGCCACGGCCGGCAGCCAGGGGACAGCAGGGGACAACGCAAGCGCCGCCGCCGCCGCATTGTTCTTCTCCTCGGGCGGCTCCGGATCCTCCAGCTCCAGCTCCGAGACGGCGGCCATGGATCGCTGACTCGATGTGGCTCAAAATCGACCGATCGGTTGCGATATATATAACCCCCTCCGATCCCGATCCCGATCCGGATCCGATCCTGTACGTGCTCCGATTCCGAACCGACGACGACGAGGAACTGGGTAGAAGAACGCCGAGGCCGAAGAGAAACTAGTAGAAGTCTAAGAATGGGCTGACCCAGAATAGTGGGCCGGCCCAATACGTCACACGAATCCGGGCCCGTTCGCGGAAGCGGACCACCAGACTTGGGACGTTGGAGAGCTCTATCTCTATCCACTCGCAACGGCCGAGAGAAAGCGGAGGTCCGTCCGCTCACTCCCGCCACGCCCCGCAACCACCACCGCGGCCGCGGCGCCATGGCCTCCGTCGCCGCCGCCGCCTCCTCCTGCACCTGCTCCAGCTCAGCCGTACTCTCCTCCTCCTCATCAACCATACTCTCCGCAAACACAAGGACGCCTCGCCCGCTGCCGCACCGCGCCAGGCTACCGCTGCGGCCGGGACACTCGGTACGCCTCCCGCGCGCGGTCCCGCCAGACCCGCCCAGGCCTCCTTGGTTTCGACTGACTGCCGCCGACCACCTGCCGCGAATCGTGTCTGCAGGTGCTGAGGTGTCTCCCGAAATGCGACTCGGGGAAGCCGGTCGGAGAACGCGCTGGGTTGTTGTCGGCGGCTCGGAAGGCGGCCCGGCCAGGGGGTCAGGGAGGGTCGTCCAGGCCCGCGCAGTTCGACGCGTCGTCGTGCGGAATCGCGCTCGCGACGGTGGTGGGGGTGATAATGCTCCACGCCCACGGGTCGCAGCAGGCGCTCGCCGCCACGCAGTTCTCCGGCCTGCAGCCGGCTGACGTGCTCGGGGATCTCGGGGACATCAGTACAGGTTTTGCTTCAGTTACGACAACTGCCTCCGCTCTTTGATTGATTTTCAAGCTCATATATATTTTTGTGTACAGTTACCTGCAAATTGATTGTTGTATTCAGATACGTTTCCTTTTATGCGAATTGATTGGTCGTTAATCTTTCTATCCACTTTTGTTCTGAATTATTTCAGGCTTTCCTGTTGATCTTCTTTTCTGAGCTAGGGGACCGGACATTCTTTATTGCGGTAAGTTAACTAGTGTTCGCTGCACAAACACAGTCAGATTGTTCTGACGCATCAGATGTTCTTACGATTATGAACAGTTTGATTGCTTAAACCTTATGTTAACTAAGTCTGAAGAGTGTAGACTATAAACTGAAAACATCTTGTCAACTCGACACTGGACATTCAATTTGTACCTGATGAATGCAACTGGTACCTTGCCGAAATAAAATGCAGATTACAGCAGGGTTAGCTGCCTGTACCTCTGCTTGCATGCCAGAACAGCAAGAGGCTACTGCAGGAATGAAGAATCACATCGGTAACCTCTTAGATTCATTGGGACAAGTGATAGCAGGAGAATCGAGCGGATGTATTCTGTTGGATGTGAGGAGGTCTTATGGAGGATAATTATAGGTTCAGGGTGTGTTACAGAAGTATTAGTGGAAGATGAAGGGCCGAATGGCTGCCGAATAAATTGATTTATATAGATTTGCTTGTTTGTATCTGCAATGGCAACTGAAACCACCAAAGGAGTTGAAGCGGCACAGACGCGGTGAGGACAGAGGACAACAGATGGCCAATATAAGATGATTGTTTAAAATTTTAAGATCATGTGGTTTTGTGAAAGAAGGGAAAACTAGTATAATGCCCCTTACTGGGTTCTAGTTATATAGGATACATAAATTTTAGGACCTCTAGCCAGATGTGCTGCACAGAAATGGGTATTGTGTTAGTGAATGCTGTAAATGTCATGAAAGAAATATTTTCTATTTCTGAAATATGTTTGTTTCGTGCAAATTGCCTTGCTTCACATCTATACCATACAATATATTTTCAGTAATATATACTAAAATGAGTCATTGATAAATGCTGCAGTTGCATGTGTTTGATAGGCACTGTTAGCGGCTAGAAGTTCTGGAGCAGTCATTTTTCTTGGCACATTTGGAGCTCTTGCGTAAGTACTTTCATGCTTCTTGCATTCTATATTTCATCTTCAATACTGTCGCAGCCTTTATGTGCTTCTAGCTTCATAATTGAAGTTCCCAGAATGTCTGGCATTACATAGAGTTCTTTTCTGGTGATTATCAGGGTAATGACTGTTATATCTGTAGTTCTTGGTCGAGCATTTCACTATGTTGATGGCATCATCCCATTCGGGTAATTATCTTAATTGTGCAAGTAGAGTTTCTATTTATTCAAAAAAAAAGTAGAGTTTCTAGTGGGTGCTATCATTTATCCAATGTCTTGTTGCATGCAGCTTTGGTGGTACTGATTTCCCAGTTGATGACATTGCTGCAGCATGTCTCTTGGTAAGGATTATGCATATTTGTTACACAAACAAATTGAAAATGTGCTTGAATTTTGTAAAGGAATGTGTGGCTTTTACTCTTGAATTCTTGTGTGAAGTTAAACTTTATTATTCATGCCCAACTTTAACGGATTCAGGTTTATTATGGGGTTACTACATTACTTGATGCAGCTTCAGGTGATGATGAAAAGATCAATGAGGAGCAAGAGGAGGTAGGACTTTAAACTGTGCCAAGAACATCATTTTAGTTTTCTTGTTTAATCCTGCACCGTTCGAGAAAAAAATTTCTTGTGCTTGAACATACTTATCTCCTCTATAAAACTATGTTGAACCATTGTAGGCTGAGCTAGCAGTATCGAAATTTTCGGGAAACGGTGCTGGGGTCATGTCTGCCGCTGGTACTATCGCTAGCACATTCGTGTTGGTTTTTGTCGCTGAATGGGGTGATAAATCATTCTTTTCCACAATTGGTACATCTCCTAACTCTGCCTTATAAATGGTCAGATTTTCATGAGCATAATTAACATGACACTACTTTCCAATACCTTGGCAGCACTTGCGGCAGCTTCATCCCCTCTGGGTGTCATTGCAGGATCACTTGCTGGTCATGCCGTTGCAACATTGGTAAGATAAGCATAGTAATAGAGAGTTGAGAGTTGAAACCAGAGAAGTGAAGTCAAACTTTTGCACTGCAAACAACATTGGTTTGCAGGAACACTCATTGACTAACATACTTGAGCAATGAGCATAATAGTATTGCGATGGAGCAGACAATCTTTTCGCACATTCGCCATTGGTTAGTTCATTGGTCTGTTTTTGCCTCAGTATTTGTTTGTTTCAAGAGTCTTCTCTAATTGTTGGGAATTAGGAAGCTTGCCACTCTGCACTGACTTGGCTCCATTGAATTATCTGTTGTTGATTGAGTACAAGGAGCAGATGTGTCATTTCATACCAATCAGTTATTGTGCCGCAATTTTTTATATTTCCCTCTTTGGTTTTCTAAAAAAAAAATGAGATTAACACATTTCTTCCAACAGATTGCAGTTCTTGGTGGCTCTTTGCTGGGAACATTCCTGTCTGAAAAGGTAAATTAGGAAACTAATTGTACCATAGCAACTGAAATTTCCTATCTTACAGTATTTGACCACTGCAAACTTTAATACATCAAATTTGTAAGTTGCCTTTCCCCGTGTTTGTCAGTTTGATCCATCACAAGTGTTTAGGCAGTTAACCGTGTAATAGAAAGGGAATCCTTTTTCCATCCATTAAACAAATTACATACTTTAGTGTAGAAAAAACTGTTGGCTTGCTAATAAAATCTTTGATAAATTTTGTGGACCATTCATTTCATAAAGTTTGTCTACATAATTTCACTGAAACAAAACATTGCCCTGTGCAGATTATAGCATACATTGGAGGGAGCCTGTTCTTGGCCTTTGCTGCAATTACCATAGTTGAGATAGTTACTTGAAAAGGAGTTCCAGCTTCCATAATTCATCAAATAAAAGGTATTGATCTTTTGTCAGGGCAATGAAAAATCAGCTTAGCTGATCATAATGATAGTACATTGATGTGTTATCAAACGTGATTGTCCACAGGAACTTCATTGTTTGCATGGGAAGTCCTAGGTTTGCATAGAGTGATTTGTTGCTGGTGATGAGAATTCTGCATTTTTATCCAAGAACAATCTTTTGAAACACTTCAGTCAGAGGTTGGGTGGAAGATGAAACTAGGTGGGAAACTATGAAACCCATGTAGCTTTTGAATTTCCTCTTACATTATTTACAAGTATATGGATCTAAGCATTGTAAAGGCAAATGATGAACCTTATGGAACTATTTTAGGATTTAGCATTCATGAGAACTTAATTATTTAATAGGCTTGCAAGATAGACTTACTGATTCAGAGTACGTTCTCAGATTTTGAACTTATTTGGTTTGATTCTCCTATCCGTGGAGTACGCTATAGGAGTTGTCAGGCTAACTGATGTTCACATTAAAGTTAATTAATGAGGCCATATGTGTTTAGTTGATAATAGCACTTTGCACTTCTGTCAAATCATGTCAATCTGGCACTTTCTCGGGTAGGAGTCATCCTCATGCAACAATACAGTTCGATTGGTGCTATTGACCCTGTTGGCGTGCCTACCTCCTCTGAATTGTTTTGCCTTGATGTACTTATGAGATCTTCCGTGATGTGTACAAATGGATCATTCGTTTTCTCGCCCGTGCCCTTTACACAAACGTTTCTTGGGGTTATTTGCTAGCAGTTCTGTTCTACCCTAATTAATAAGAACTTAGATCTCTAAAGGTTATTTGCTGGCAGTTTTGTTCAACCCTAATTAATAAGAACTCTTATCTTTAACCATAATGGACTCTTGGAATTAAAGAATGATTCAGCCATTCAGGAAACCGGGCTCAACCTTCCAAGAAAATTTTCTATTTCAGATTCCTATATCCCTTTTGATTTACTTTTTTTTCGAAAAGGGAATTATGGAGATAATGAACCTGAAATTACATCTAAAGTTGATAATGGTGTTAATTTAAAATTGCATAGAGTTAATAAATCAAAATGGATATTAGTGTCGTAACAAAAAAAGAGCTTATTAATTATCCGGCAGGCTATGCAGGGTTATGTGGTTTTTGCCACGCTGCCTAACAACCAGCTATAGTCATCATATCATCTTGGTTGGCATATATAGCAGCACTGGAAACAGTCAGATCTTATTGCATTTCAGCTTTCCTTAAAGTGAAATTGAAATGTCCAATAATCGTTCAAATGGAGTGGTATGGTAGTATAAGGTTCTGAAATTTCTGGGTACACTTAACATATATGTAAGTAAAATAATGACAAAACTGGTTCTCTTCAACAATTTTGTGCTTTATATACTTGCATTGCATGTGGTTCTAGTGATCTGCTTAGTTTCACAACATCCGAAGAACATGAGCTGCATCTCCATTCTTCGGGTTTCCTTTGTATATGGTCATGGTTGCCTCGTCGACGTCAACCAAAACAGTGCATAGAGTGTACAATGTCGGACCTGAAAAGCAGTTCCCAGGGTGCTAACAATCAGTTTGTGCATGATGCAACAACCAATGCTCATCAGAACACATGGAAAAAAAAATTGTTGAACAGATTGAGAATCACCTGTCATATAGATTGGGTACTTCTCATCAGCTGTATCTCCCAGCAGCGAAAGCGCCGTCTCTTTGGAGTCCACTGAGCACTGCGCAGCTCTCTTCTCCCTGCTCATGGAGTTCTCATCCTGCACCTTCTCGACGCAATAATGCCAGTTCGTCAGTCATCGATCTGTCAGAATCAATTCAATGGCTTGGACGACGGTCTCCGTACCTGCTTCACTTGGAGATGCCGGTACATGTTGGCGTGGAAGAACGGCACGGCGCCGGCCTCACGGACGGCGAACCGGTTCCCGGAGGCGGTCTCGACGTTGACGATCCTCCGGCCTCTGACGTCCATCAGGTTGTAGCTGTGGCCGACTGAGACGGTCGGTGAACAGACCCTCTGTGCCATGATCAATGGTGGCTTTTATTACTGCTGAAAAAAGAGCTAGTGACATGGAGTTCGGTCGTCGTGCGTGTGGTAGCTACGTACGCGCATTGCATCCTCGAGGTTCTTCGCTTCTAGCAGGTCTCGGGACACGAAGTTCCTGGCAATGGCGCCCGCGACGATCTCGTCGTTCACCGGAGGAACCGAGTCGAGCGTGAAGGCCTGAGAGACGGGCGGGTGTTCCAAACTCCTCGGTTTGGATGGAATGGAATAGAATCTGATTGATGTGGAAAAATGGAAATTCAGAATGCAGTGAGCTTACCACTCCGTTGGTGTTGAACCCGAAGGCGCAGCTCGGGAGCTCGCCGGCGTAGGTGTAGGCGGTGAAGGACGCGCCGTCCGGCAGCGTAGCCCGCACAAGGTACGTGTGGCCGAGCAGCGCGACGTTCCCGTCCTCGTTGTGCGCGGCGATCGCCGTGGAGTCGCTGACGATGAGGACGTCGGAGCAGTCGCCGTCGGCCTCCGCCTCCTCTTCTTCCCGGGCGCGATCACCTCCCTCCTCCTCCTTCGGGATGAACGGCAGGACCTCCTTCCTGAAGTTGACCAGGATGACCTGTTTGGACAGCCGGAAGCAAGAGACGAGACCACGACGAAGTTTAGTCAGCGGCAGGACGCCGGCGGCGGCGGACAGACACAGAGAGACCGCGATCGATGGCAACGGCGTGCGTCGCTGTACGTACGTGGAGGAGCGGGACGCCGCTGCCGTCGGCGGTGCCCACCAGCTCGTCCCAGTACCGTGGGTACCTCTCCCTGTTGGCGGACTGGAGCGCGGCGAGGAGTGGCTGCGCCTCCGCCGTCGACGCGAACGGCAGCAGCTGCTCCCGGAGCACGAGGTCCTGCCGCATCCGGCTCCTGATGACCTCGGCGAACCGCCGGCCCACGGCGAGGCCCAGCGCGTACCCGTCCGCGCAGCGGCCGGCGTCGAAGGCGTCCAGCTCGCCACCGGCGCCCATGTCTCGAACGGCTTTGCGCGTTGCTGATGCTGCTGCGGTGCCGTGCCTTATCTCCAAGCGCGCTGGTGAAACGGGCCGGGCTGGAATGTGTCCCGATTTTTAGCCCACCGAGGCACCGATCAAAATAACCCATCCGGCCCAGTATATTAGAGCCTCCCAACCTACTTGGCCCACCAGGATGAGAATGGACCGGATCGACGACCCATGGGTAGAGAGAAGCTGGCCTCAAAGTCTAAAATGGGCGGATAGGACACAAATATACTCTATGTACCGTGTAATACAGCGTATTCTATAAATTTTAAGAAAAAATTAAGAGACTGTATAAAAAACACATATATTCTATTTTATTTCCTAATTAGATGCTATTATCAACGTGATTAATGGTAATTGGTTGATAAATGAAAAGTATTTAATGCAAAACTGAGTTTTGTCCTTCATGATGCAATTGAATGCTAGAATACACTGTATTATAGGACAGAGGGAGTATTTACTAGACAGATAAGATTCTCAATTGTCAGGTAATGACTTTCTTATTTTGTTTGTCTTCTTTGTTTTTTCCAAAAAAATTAAAAATGAAAAAGTTGGTCATAACTTGTAAGCATGTTTGTGTTTGAAAGTAGATCGAGGAATACCATATTTCGAAAAGTGACGATAGACAAAATTAAAATCATGGTTTACTTGTGAACTTATTTAGTTTGATGATGCATTGCTAATAGCCTTCATGCAAAAATTGAGGATGAACGAAAGTGTGTACTAGGAGAAACAAAAAGACAAACCAATGATATAATTGTCGGGTGCACTCTTTACCTCGATTTGCAGTCTGCATCATTCATCCTAATTTTCTTTTTTTAATCTCCTTGTGGAATTTTGCATGAAGATCGATGTTTTCATCATCTATTCATTCATATTTTTGGGTAAAATTTTCAAGCACTTTTTGATGTTTTTTTTTTAATTGGAGTATGGGAGCACCTAAGGGCATGGGGACAAGGATATGTTCTTGTGCTTTATTCATGACCTATGATACCAATTTTTTTTTATGTCGCCTCATGCTACCAACTGGGCCAGAGAAGCCATACCCTTTAGGTGAGGGTTAGCTTGTGGCCCGTAAAATTGATCTTGAGCCACTAGAGTCGGTTAATGTGGTTGGTCCATCCCCCGGACATCTTTATTATTAATAAAATAACGTCAGGGCAAAAGACCTAGTTTGCCCTTTAGCACCTTCCCGTTCCTCCTCAAAGTAGATTTGTAGACAATCCACAAATTGTGTCTCTAATTTACCTTATTTTTCAGTTATGTGTTAAAAAACAGGCATTTTTTTTTGCATAAATGTGTCCAAAGTATAGGTAGTAGAATTCTTAATGGTTCGATGTCCCTCTAGTGTTTATTCTACATTTTATCAGCTCAACGTCTTTGGACCCACAACGGGCAGTGATCATGCTTGCCGTATGTGTTTGGTTTACCTAATGGCTAAATCTCTTCGGCAAAATATTGAGAGTTAGTTCTAGTGTTTCTGGCTAGAAACGTGTTTCACCACGTCTAATTTTGCATTGATTCTAACGATTCTAGTAAGAATTGGAACCATTCCGGCTTGCCAAATAGGGTGTAAGAGCATCCCCAACCATTTTGCATAAATAGTTCGTTTGGCAAATAAGGGAGTTTGCCAAGTCCCAAATAAATATGGTAAAGATGAAAAGAGGCAATCCCTAATGGTTTGTCATTAATCACTTTGACAAATCTGACGGTGGGAGGAGGGAGTAGTCACGCGAGGGACGCGATGCTTAGCACGGAGGGGCTTGTCATATATGGGAGTCCTTCCCCTTTATTTGTCAAGTTAACAAAATTGCAAAGCCCAGTTACCAAACCGTTGAATAGATATTTTTTTAGATTTTTTTTTGCAAATACATAAATGCAAAGCTTATTTGTCAAACGGTTGGGGATGCTCTAAGAGCAGGTACAATAATGTGATAGCAAAGTAGCCCATAGGGAAAATATTGTGGAGGTGGAGGTAGTCCATATAGCAGTCTATAACAAAATATACTCATAGTCCTATAGACTACCGATAAGCAATAAAGAAATGTTATTTTCTCTCTCTCTATGCTCTTTCTCTCTCTTGTCATGATATATGAGATAGTTGGAAAGAATAATTTTTAATCTTTAATGAAACCCACTTTATGAACTACTTTGTTGACTGAACATTGTGAGCAAATAGTAGTAACTATGAACTATTTATGTAGGCCCTATGTATATGGACTATGATTCATATGCATTGCGGTTGCTCTAAGATCACATAAGTTTCAACAGGAACCCAAAATCTTCTTCATGAATATTTTAAAGGTTGAGAGGAAGGGGTTGCCCGGCCCCTACTGGTCAATATATATTTATATTTATACATCAAGGTACAGAAAATAAGTATAAGGTACAAAATCATGAAACAAAGAAATATTTTCTATATTTTTAGAGAAAAGAAAAACATTAAGCCACAGCCCACAGTCAGCCACACCACTGCAAAACCAAATCTCAGGCGCCATTGTTCTCTCTCTCCTCGGTAAAACAAGATGAGTAGCACTTAAAACTGAAAGACCCAAAGACCAAAGTACAAAATCCTAATAAAGAAAAAGGGTACTCCAGCACTGGTTCATCGGGAAAGGGAGCCCATGCACCTTGGAATTTGGAGGCGCCCACATCTGAAGCCAGTTTTTTAGTGCATCCAATGGGGTTTAAAGGTGTTTTAAGATTGTAAAGATAAGGAGTTCAAGGTTGCAGACACGAGGTGGGAATTGGTGCATGCAGGCCTCCACATGCACAGCTCTGTGAGTTCCAATCCCCTCCCCACCTCCCCTGCCACTGCCAGCCTCGCTGTCTGCTACTGCCTTTGACAACTTTAGGGTTAGGGTTTCACACACACCTTGACAAATGCCAGTCCATTTCTCTCTCTTCCCCGGCGGGTCTTGTGTAGAGTCTTCTACTAATTGTTGACAAGTTGCAGGCAACCACCGAAACCATCCATGGAGTCTAGAAGGGGGTGGTGTTCAGAAATGAGTGTGTGAGAAGAACAAGAATGGCCGCAGCGAACTGTGACTCTGTGAGTGCGTGCAGTGGCCTTAATTTGAAGCACGCAGAAAGCATGAGTGAGAAGAATGGCAAGTGTGCAGGGAACTGGGCGGCTGCCATGGCTCTCAGGTTCCAGAGTCCGGCCAGGGAACTGCTGCAAATAGCACTACCAAATGAGGCTCCGGGCCCTGCTGTATATGTGACTTGCAGGTTCTTCATTGTTATTCGTCGATCTTTTTATAGAACACTGATAAGTGTCGCTAGCTTGTACACATTGAAATGTCGCTCTCGGCTCTCTGTTTCAAACTGCAAGCACATCAAACTACTACAGAGACACTCATGTCTGCACTGTCGCACAATGCATTAGTTAGTTAATTTTCTTGAAGTATCTTAGTGTGATGATAAATCACTCAAGCAGGCGACGACATGGGCATTCGCTGAGTACAGTAGTTGACATTACTATCAGAAATTTTATTCCAAAACAAATTGGAGCTAGAGAACACTTGGAACCTGTCGTTGGTCCGAGAAATATACTAATTCAAGCTAGCAATCCCCTACCTATTTCTTCAGACATTGCCCTTAACAACAGTCCCCGGCCGAGAATAATAAACTAATTAATGACCATAAGCACACATGCTATAAAACAAAGTGAGTTGAACGGTAGGTTTAATTGTGTGTAGTCGATGCAAAAATACATTTTTATTGATGCAAATGTGGTGAACGAAGAACAAAAAAAATTCCACTTCACAGTTTTGCTTTTTTATTTATTACCTATATGATGTTTGAACAACGGGCATGTTTCAGGAGCTGGACTGCTCAAAGTTTTAATTAAAACAGAATACATCCGCAAGCATCACAGAATATATATAATGTGTGCAAGGAAAAAGGTGTCTTTTGGTGACATAAGCTCCAATGAAATGCACCCTAGCTTTGTTGATCTCCAATTTTCTGGTAATTAACAAGCTGTTAAGTAACAATATGCCTTGATGTTCAACTCAAACAGGTGCACATGCTTGTTATCAGAAACACCCAGTGGCTTGTACTGTAACATGCATGTGATGGATCCCATATAGCATGTGTGTTATTGATGCTACCGTAACATACAGCAATGAGGGGTTCTTGAGAGCATTATATTTCTATTATCTAAATTCAAAATAGCATAAATTAGAGTATGCCTGTCATAAGAATTAATTTAGAACATCACACCTTATGGGACAACACTCGAGCGAGAGGTGGCAAGAATACTGACTAGCTAGATGAGACCAAAAGATGCTACACACAAGTATACACAATTTATACAGCGACAATTAGAAGTAATAATAACCCAAATCTAATGATAATTACTAATTAATAAAAAAAGTCTATCATTTTAAACAGTTCTATTGAGAAACAACATACTGAATATCACAAAAGATATACTTATCAAAGAAATACATATGATGATATATACCAGCAATAGTACAAGTAGAACCCTCTTTGACTAGACATTATTGTTACCCAGTTTTTAGAGATTGGCATTTGGCACACTTTTTCAAGATTCACACAGAGATACCAAATATCAAGTCTATTGTTCTGAAACAATTGGCTTGGTCAATCACTAGCAGTTAAACACTTACAGACAGGAAGCAATTAATACAGTCTCGCAGCAGTATTCAGAAAATACTAGGGGTCGTTCTAGCTAATAATTTCTCTTCATATCTTGCAACTTGCAACGGGTGAAAAAACAGTCACTTGCGTGCCAATGAAAAAGAAAGGACACCCCTTTTCAAATCACAGGAAAAATTGTAGGCCGGCACGCAGGCTCGCATACTTTCGCAGACCAAATGCTGTGGTGAACACATGTGGAAAAGACATGCTAATGCAAGACGCAAAACACAAGTGGATCACAAAATCATAAACACTAGCACCATGATAAATCACAAATCTCAAGGGAAGGGACAGATACAAGTGCCTAAACGCAGCCTTGCTCTTCTCTTATCGGGGACATCTATCAGGAAAAAAAGAAACACATTGGAAACCTGATGAGATTCAGTCCAAGTGGCCGGCCGGTGGCCATGATGCTCCAAATAAAAGCAAGGAGTAGCATCACACAGCTGCTATATATGCTAGCACACGTCGAATCACTAGCTACTAGTTGCATGCAAAGTTCCAAAGCAAACAGGGAGATCGAAAGACGTTTCGCTGTTGCACGACACGAACCGAAAGATGTGTTATTATGTGATTCCACACACAGATTCCCACACACCCAGAAAAGCTAGCATCGTGTTCAGTCCTAGTCCACAACAGTGCACACCACCTTCTTCCACAGATCACACAAAGACACAGCAGAAACCTGCAGAGACGATGCATGGATGTATGGATCCGATCCTGTGTCCTGTAGGAGTAAGATCTACACACAGCAAATTGAAGTCTTTTCTTCAGAAACAGGGATCTCTTTTTGGAAGAGAACAATATATAGATTCAGCGAGCAGATCAAGGATTTATAGCTAGTATATATATCTATATCAAAAGGGCAAGGAAAGTACAAAAAGCTTTGGATCTCCATTATATATAACTGCTACATAACAACCAGAGAAGAACAGTAAGCACGCACATGATAAAATTAAAATAGGCCGTATAGTTTGGCAGCTGCTGCATATGTATGCATAAGATGCCAAATAAATATATAAGACAACAATTAAGCAGCTCAAGCAAAAAGACAGATCAAGAGTTCAAGACAGCAGGTCGGAAAATAAATACAGATCATGAAGTAAAACCCTGAGATATGATCGACGAAGCTGCGCCATGGGTAAAGTAAACAATTAAGGAGGGGAGGAGGGAGCACCCTTCAGTCCAAGCAAAGATGGTGCGAGATCGAAGCTTTTACCTCCCGCTTCATTCACTCATCTGCAAAGCTAGCTCGTTTCCATGGCCGTTTGCTTGGCATGTGGGTGAATGAGTCGGCAGCTAATTCGACCCTAGCACCGCCCCTGAGTGGACTGAAGGACGCTCTCTTCCATCCGGCCATATCACAACCATGGCGGCAGAAGGCAGACTAACAGCAAATTAAATCAAAAGAGAGAGGGAGAACAAACATGCACATGATGCACGGCTGCGCTAGCTAGTGGTGCATGATCTGATGGGCGCCCTCATGGCGTGTTTGGTTTCTCCCCTGGATCTTGCGAAGAAGATGGCAAATGGATTTTCGATGGTTGCAAGGAGCGAGCGAGAAAGGTATGTAGACGGCAAGGCACTGGACAAGGCCATTAAATAGAGCCAAGTTGTGACATCACAACACACAGCAAGCATTATAAGATGCGTATTTGTAGTTAAATAATGCTTGTAGTGTACTGGTAGCACTACAGTATGAGAAGTGGGCAACCTTGTGTCGTTTCCTAGCGCTCCCTTTGCTCGTAAGCAAGAGGAGAGGAGACACAGGGCCAGACAAAGGGGCCCAAAGGCCAAACCCTAACAGGGGATGACACTACGGCTCAAAATAATGCACTGATAGTGTGGTAGGCCGGTTCTTCGGTGTCAAGTCTAGTGCCATGATTGCTACCGGTTTATTAATTATGTTGCTTTGGATGGTTAACTGATTACAGCAGGTTTTCTTGTTTGAGGCCGAAATGTGGATGTGCAATGCAAGGCCAAGCAACATTAATTTCAGCGATATCTATATCTATACCTAATAATAAAGAGGAAAAAATTCAGTCCAATTTTTTATCCATCCTTTTTTTTTTATCTATCTTCCTCTAATTACCGGATAGTAGAGAGTTTTTCTGTCTAGATTTATATATAAATCCATGCTCAACATAGTTAAAAACAGTTTACGTCGGACGATGGATGGTCGACACAGAGTTCAAATTCCAAAACGTATTGAATCATGTCTTCCTTATCAAAACTTACGAGTCATGTTCGTACAAGTTAGATTTTAATATTAAAATATTAAAGAGAGTCCAGGTTCTAATATAAAATATTAAAGAGAGTCTAATTCTTTTTTAGCTCTTTCGTACCTATCCGAGAGGTTATCGTTTTTTTTTCTCCACTGGCTTCTAAAAAATTCCTGTTCCGATTAGATCAACTTTTGTTTTGCCAAACCTCTCTTGTCCACTCCTATGGTTTATTGTTTTTAAAAAATAAATAATGTTTATCCTATCCTATTCTTTTTAAAGTTTTCTTGTGTTTTCTTCGATTCCGTCTACTGACCACAAACTAACTCCTGTCCGAGGAATTCATTCCGAAGAAGTACTGTTTTTCTGTTTTTTCCCTTTTTGTTTAAAATTTTCCTATATGCATTTTTGTTTTTCTTTTTTCAATTTACATTCCAGTGGTTTTTCGTTCATCATTTCCTTTTTATTTCATTTTTTCTCGTGTCTTTTCTTTCCTTTTTTTTTTAATTTTTAATTTTCTATTTCTTGAAACCGTATATCAATAGGTGGATCTAAGCAATTTTAAGCTGGGTTAAGCTTGAACTGAGCAAAAAAAAAAAAAGCTCAACTATTTTAGATCGAAATATCCCGTCCATGATCATCCAACTGGATAAACCAAGGTTATTTTTTCGGGCCGAGCTTGAATCGGGCCCAACCGCCCAAGGCTAGGCGGTCTGCCCCTGCAGTTAATAGTGTAAAATAGCTTAAAATAAATGTTTCGGGCTGAGATTAGGTTGAGAATAAATTTTCCGGATAGCGGGATTTACGTCTAGGCCCTGTCCAGTAGCTCACGAAGAGACTATATTGTCTCTAATTGTTAGGAGTAGAGATTTTGATGAAAAAATACGCTTCAACAGCTTCTTTATCTGGCTATCTAATTATAGCCATTTTCTATTATGGATTTTTCAAAAAATGGCTCGCTAGAGTGTACACAATATAAAAAAATTGTTAGAGAGTGAGAAAATATAAATAATTTTTATGCAAATAACTCTTTAAATGATAATTTAAAGAGTGAGTTTTAGAAAGACTATTGAAGATGCTCTAAGATATATTGGAATAGATGGCACGATTGTTAAATAAAAATTTGGAACGTAGATAGCTGGGGTGAGTGGGTGCCCGTACATATTTGCTAATATATATAAATAATAAAGCCAGAATCTGTATTATACAATATTATTATAAATTGTTTTTTTAGTATTGACTGACTGCTCAAGATCGGATCTTGTGTGTAATGATGGGAAAAGGATAATCTATCTATCCGTGGGAGAGTGAAAGGATCGACGTGACATCTGGAGTGAGGAGTAACACAAAAAAAAACTTACAATTAGGCCTTGTTTAATTCAAAAAAATTAGCAAAATTTTTCAAATTCTTCATCATATAGATGCGGTACATGCATGAAGCATTAAATATAGATAAAACAATACTCCCTCCGTCCACGAAAGAATCAATTCCTAGAATCCGTGTCAGTCAAATTTTTTAAAGTTTGACTAACTTTATAGAAAAGAGTAACAACATCTATAATATAAAATGCACGTTATATGAAAATATATTCTATGATGAATCTAATAATACTAATTTGATACTATAAATCTTAGCATTTTTTTCTAGAAATTTGGTCAAAGTTTAAAAAGATTGACTTAGGACAACTCTAGAAATTGACTCTTTCGTGGATGGAGGGAGTAATTAATTACACGGTTTGTCTGTAATTTACGAGACTAATTTTTTGAGTTTAGCTAATTTATGATTGGACAATATTTGTTAAATACAAACGAAAGTGCTATCGTGCTCATTTTGCCAAAATTTTTGAAACTAAACGCGGCTATTTTAACAAAGTGTTTGTATAGAAATTGCAGAAACCGTGAACGGCCGATTTGGACTAAATCCGGGACAAAAAAAAAAGGATTTGTTTCTCAAGTGCAGGCCCGCCACTTAGGCCCAGAGGTCGTGAGCTACTGTCAAAGATGAAACTCTAGCCGGTTCTCTTTCAACTACTTTCCTCGTATTCGCTAAATGATTCTCTCTTTTGCAGAGGAAAGATCACAACCCTCACAAATTGTTCTATGGTGCTCCACATGTTTGGGTGCTCACCGAAGACACATGTGTTTGGATTGCAGGTTGAGCCGGGATATATCTCGGATTTAACCTAGCTGCTCTTTGGTTTGGAGGATGGTGAACCTAGGTCTAAGCAGTAAAGAATATACTCCCTAGATGCGGGTTCTCTAGATATCACCAAATATAGGGACCGAGCGGGTTGAACTGGGACAGAGGTGCGAGGGCGTGGGGAAGTGCGAGGTGTGGGGCGTAGCCGCTGGGGCAGGGCACGGTCACTGGTGTAACAAGTTCGGAGTAGCCTCCTGAGCTATGAGGGTCGGTGCGGTATGCGGTCGCCAGTGCAGGCACGACCGTCAGGGTAGGGCGCGGTCAGTCTGGAGTAGCCTCCAGCTCATATAGCCATGGTGGCGCGAAGGGAGCTTCGACGAGCGGGGTAGACGCAATGGCGCGGGAATGCCCTCGTCGGCGCGAGGAGATTCTCACTTTCTAAGGAGTCAATCACATGCCTGACAAAATATATAAAACTACTAATATTATATTGCTTAATAAGTACCATTTGATAAATAATGAAATATATTTTAATAATAACAAACCTATTTAATAAGATATAAATATTGAAAGTATTTAAACTTAACAAAATTTGAGTTAGTCCAAACGTAGGACAACTTTAGCTTTTTGAAACGGATGGGAGTATCGATCATTGTATTGAGAAGTTTAGCAAAAGTGGAAGGACATTCTATATGTACCTATTTTGATTAAAAATGAATGACTAAAAAAGGTGCAAATTAATATAAGTAATTTTCATTAGTTGTAGATAAACAGTTAATGCTTACATGTCTTCAATGATTCTAGCCTAATAAGCCATTGGCATAAACTCGATCAGGATCAGCAAAATTGACTTAAATAAAAACTTAAAAGAGCTACGGTCCAAAATCCAGAGAGCTATTGTTGCCCTTGCTGTGGCGGCCTTTGAGCATCTACTATATTTTTTTCTCTTCTACTTTAAGCCTTGTTTAGTTCGCAAAAATTTTCAAGATTTCTCGTCGTATCGAATCTTTAGCCGTATGCATGGAGCATTAAATATAGACGAAAATAAAAACTAACTGCACAGTTTATCTGTAATTTATGAGATGAATCTTTTGAGCCTAGTTACTCCGTGTTTGGACAATGTTTGTGAAATAAAAACGAAATGCTATACTAGCCAAAAACAAAAAATTTTGCGAACTAAACAAGACCTCATTAGAAAACATGAGTTGTGAATGATAGAGCTCCGGATCATTTTTTTCAAAAAAAAAGAAAAAGAAAAAGAAAAAGAAAGAATACTAATAAGGACAGTCTCAATGCAGGTTTCATTAGAGTTTTATACACATTAAATATGCTGATGTGGCACTCTATTAATAAAGAAAGAGATGATAAGAGTTTTATTAGAGTAGAGAGAGTTTTATAGAAATAAAACTTTTATGCATTGTTTTCAAAATATAGATATATTGTAAACTGAGTCACGAAACTTCTCCAAAAATGGTCTAAAGATAGCATGCACAAGGGAGTGCTCCAGGTACCAACCGAGCAACCGCGCTACCGGGCAACACGTCCAATCCTACAGCTAGCCAAAGTAGGAGTACTACCCTAAATAAAGCTTCCCTCCCATTCGCATCTTGTACTCTCTTCTTATTTATTCTAGAGGTCAAATAATTCGAAATCTGATTAAAAATATATAAAATATTACTAATATTTTTTTCTAAAAAATATAAAATATATTTTTATAATCACTAAAAAATTAATGAAAGCTCATTTTAGGAAATTTAGCCAAAGTTAAGCTAATTTAGCGTGTACGAATCTTATAGTCTTTCTTCTTCTTCTTTTTGACTGAGGGAGTAGTGCGTGAGTGGAGTGCACCGAACCAACCAACAAAACACGACGGCCCACCAACCATGGGTCCATAGCTAGCTCCTTGGAAATCTTGTCCCTCCCGTACCCCCAAAGGCCCAAACACTCAGCTCAGCTCACCCATCATTCAGCTAGCTAGCCTCTCGCCGGCCGGCCGCGACGACGTGCCGCCATGTGCGTGAACAGGAGCTTTTCGCCATGGGTTTTTCTACGGAGCAGTGATGATGAAGCCATTGGCGATGCCGCGCGCTGTGCATGTGGCCATTGCTTTGCCGCGTTGCCAGAGCCTTGCCGGCCCACAGGCCACGGCTGCAGGTCTGGCCGGCGACCCTGCCCACAGGCCAGGCCGGCGACTCGGCGGTCAGGCTGTTGGGGAGCTGAGGAGACGGCTGAAATGACGGGCGACGTGAGAGCTCAGACTCGCCGCAGCGCCGTACTGTACTGGCGACCGCATCGGGTAACAGTGCTGCCGCGTACGACGGCAGACTCGTGAATGGCAGCGGCCAGCGGCGCCGCGCGTTCCCGCCCGGCGGCCGGGCCGGCGTGCGGTTGGTGTACCGTGTACGTGAGCCCTGCGCCCGTGCCTCCCGGCGGGCGGCCCCCGCGCCTGCCATTGCCAGCAGCCCATGCATGAGATGAACAGTGAGGCCACACGGTGTGCCCCTGCTAGCCCATGAATAGCATGGGTGCTGATGCCAGGTTTCTAGAGCAGATTAAAACCAGATTTGGCTTATGCTGATGCTTAGGCCAGTTTTAATGAGATTTCATTGAAATTTCATGGATATGAAATATGCTGATGTGGTATTTTATTAATAAAAAGAGATGTGATAATAAGAGTTTTAGGGCACTTACAATGCAAGACTCTATCGCAGAGTCCAAGATAATTAATTACATACTATTTTATGTTATTTTGTTGATGTGACAACATATTTATTAAAGAAAAATATAGAAAAAAATAAGACTCTAAGTCTTAGGGCACTCACAATGCAGACTCTATCATAGAGTCTAAAGTTATTTATTACCTCAAACAATGTGGACTTAGAGTCTAAATAAGACTTGAAGTCTTATTTTTTTCTACCTCTTTCTTCAATAAATATGTTGCCACATCAGCAAAATACTATAAATAATATATAATTAATTATCTTGGACTCTGTGATAGAGTCTTGCATTGTGAGTGCCCTTATTTAGACTCTAAGTCCACATTGTTCGAGGTAATAAATGACTTTAGACTCTATGATAGAGTCTGCATTGCGAGTGCCCTTATGAGAGTAGAGAGAGTTTCACGGGGATAAAATTCTTCTGCATAGATTTATTGAAAACTAAGTCATAAAACCTGCGCTGAGAATGGCTTTATGCTAAAATATTGAGACAGAAAACAATGGTTCGCTAAAAATACTGTGCTAAAGTATTGCAGCAGAATAGAACTATTAAAGGGGCAAATGTGATTTGGACACATGTCTCCACGTGCAATCAAACGATCACAAACTAGGCTTTGAGTTGGAAATTAAACGACATTGCACCAAATAGCTCTACCTTTCATTTTCTAGGTGGGGGTGTTTGGTTGTCCTCCTAAACTTTATCGTCCGTCACATTCCAAACATGTATAGAATACTAAATATAGATTATTTATGAAACTAAAAACATAGCTGGAGAGTAATTTGAGAGACAAATCTTTTAAGTCTAGTTAGTCCATGATTGGATACTAATTATCAAATAAGATGAAATTGCTACAGTACATGTTAAACTTTACCATCCAAACCAAACAACCCCTTAAGGTTGGACAACCATCTTCAATTAGGGCCTTGTTTAGTTGTAGAGGAAAAAATTTTGGGTATCATATTGGATGTTTTGTAGGATGTTAAAAGGGGTGTTTGGATTCTAATAAAAAAACTAATTACATAACTCGGTTGGAAACTGCGAGACGAATTTATTAAGCCTAATTAATCTATCATTAGCACATGTAGGTTACTGTAGCACTTAAGGTTAATCATGGACTAACTAGGTTTAAAAGATTCGTCTTGTGATTTTCAACTAAACTGTGTAAATAGTTTTTTATGTATATTTAATACTTTATGTATGCGTCTAAACATTCAATGCATGTGATGGGTGAAATTTTTTTGGATTGGAAACTGAACAAGGCCTAAGTCTTTAGTTTCCTCTAAAATTAAAAAACTTTTCAAGATTTCTCATTACATCAAATCTTACGACACATGCATCAGACGCACTTTTCAAAATTTCTCATCACATCAAATGTTAAGACACATGCATCAGACGCACGATATCTCTACATTCCTAACATATCGTTCATTTTTCTAGGAGCGCTCTTAGGGTTTGTGACAACCCTCTTCAATCAGTGGTCCCTCACGTCTCCACCGTCACCTTTTCTGATTCTCTATCATCCCTGGCAATGTTGCCACGCCAATGCCAGGCTACGTGTTGTGTCCTATAAATCACTAGAGTAGGTCTGATTAGCACAATCATGCACGGATCCTACCATATCCGTGCCAACATTGTAATTGCCACTCTTGCTTTATTAATTTCATATTATTTTTTATTTCATAGGAGATTTTTTTTTGTCAGTTTGTGATTATTACGCTGCTGCTTCAGGTTCTCCTCGATACCTCACTTTTTTTTTCTTTTTCTTTTTGGCGATTATTCCGATACCTCAGGGTTTTGGCTGTAGCAGCCTGCAGGTGCTTTTGCGAGCCGGCGGCATGTGAACGGCATCTGAGCGGGACCGGCGTAACGGGAAGATGGAGTGATTGTTGTTGGACGGATGCGATGCGATGATGGTTGCAAACGCGCGCCCTTTGGCATGCAATGGCATCGCCGTGCCCATGCCGGCATGCCGGATCGGAATACGGATGGATGGAGCCGTTTCCTGTCCCGTCCCGGTCGCTCGCGTGTGGAGTCAAGTCTGCCACAACAACGTCGGTGTCCTCTACGTGCTCCAACCACTGCACCTCCTCCTCCTCCGCCTCCGGGACCGGCCGGCCGGGATACCTAGCTAGTTGCCTAGCTAGCTGCGCCGGCCATGGCCATGGGGGGCTTTTTTTTTTTTGCCTCTACCGTTCCTGGACAAGGAATCCGACCAAGATCTTCGATCTGTTAGTGGGAGGACTACGGTACCGTGAAAATCTCAATTTTTTTTTGTCAAACGAAATTTACATTGGTTTGGTTCTTGGAATTCATGGAAGAATTCAGAGTCGTGTGCTGTTCTAGTTATATGCAGTGCAGCGCAGCGTTACCGCGGTTAACTCCGCTTTCTGAACTGACACGCATGCAGCTCGTCCCTGTCTCACTGTCTCTCTAGCTATGTGCTCTCAGTCAGCGTGTTGATATCCTCTTCATTGTCTCCCTTCGTCATGCGTCTGCTTTCTCTCTGTGAAATTTACGACGACAATAGTAGCAACATCGCGAGATAAATCTTTTAAGTCTATAGTTATTAGTTTGTAATTAGATAATAATTACTAAATAAAAACAAAAGTACTACAGTATCGTGAACTAAATTTTTTTTGAAAACTAAACAAGGCCTAATTTCACCAGCTCAGGCAGGTGCGCGAGATCGTTTCCGTGCTGGCATATACAGTGGAGACAGTGATGCCATGCATGCATATTTTTGTTCACAGCAGTAGTAATTAGTTTGTAGATCGTGTGTGTACGGTGTATCGCATCTTCAGCCTCCTTTGATTTCAATTGTTAAAGTGTACCGTCCATCACATCAAATGTTTGGACATATGCATGGAGTACCAAACTAAACACCTCCTTAGTTACTAACCGGTTACACAATTAGTTGAGTAGCTCTTTGCCCCAATGATTAATTAGATCTGTTTGTTCGTCTGATAATTACTAGTGAGTATCATACTCTGTACTTTGCCGATTGCCTCTGCGACTCTTAATTGTTCCTATGATCAGTTGCTTACGACGTGTGGTGAAATCTTAGCGATTACTGATTTGGAGACATGTTGAGTTAGGTTATAGATTCAGTTTTATTTTATTTACGGAGGAAAATCCTGCTTTTGATAAAAAGCAAATGTCAGGTTAGATTCATCCTTACCAAAGACTCTTTTAGCAGCTATACCATTCAGAGTCACATGCACCTCGCTCTAAGATGACCATCCAATCACATGTTAGCATACTAAAGATTCACCTCTTACTTGTGTTAAACGTAGGACTTGTTTGGATCCGCTCCTTTAAACTTTAGACCTCTAAATTTTAAAGAAGTCTTCCAACAGGTGATCTAAAATCTGCGAAAGGCACCCGGCCGGTACAGGGTCACGGAGGAAGCAATGCAATAGCAAGACGAGACGAGAGCATGCACCCAGCTATGCAAGATGCCATGATGCAACTGCAACGGATGGCATCTCTGGTTGCATTGCATTGCATGGGCATGCCGGATGGAGTTGTCCTGTCCTGTCCGGTCCCAGCGCCGTCTGGATCGAGTCAAGTCCGCCTCCACCAAGCCGGCAGTGTCCTACCTCCTCCTGCTCCTCCGGCAATTGGGAGTGTGGCTACACATGGTCCTCAACCAAGGCCTTGGCTTCACCCAAAAACCAAAAAGTTTTCAAAATTCTCCATCACATCGAATCTTTCGGTACATGCATGAAACATTAAATATAGATAAAAATAAAAAATAATTACACAGTTTACCTGTAAATCACAAGATAAATCCTTTGATCCTAGTTAGTCCATAATTGGACAGGCCATAAACAAACGAAAGTGCTACAATAGCGAAATCCAAAATATTTTCGCATTTAAACAAGGCCCTTGTTTAGTTCCATTTTTTTAAAAAAATGGACACTGTAGCACTTTCGTTTGTATTTGACAAATATTGTTCAATCATAGACTAACTAGGCTCAAAAGATTTATCTCGTAAATTACAGATAAATTGTGTAATTCGTTATTTTTTATCTATATTTAATGCTTCATGCTGCGCCATAAGATTCGATATGATAGAGAATCTGAAAAAAATTTCAAATTTTTTTGAACTAACAAGGCCGAAATAGGCGTGGGTGTGCATGCATGTATGCCAATGGGTAATAATGGCCCATAGAAACCAATTGGGTTGGGCCCAAATCAGCCAACTTCACATAGTATCAATCTTCTATGAGATCCAGTTTCTCTAGCCATTATTGCAAGGGATTTGGGATTTTGGTTGTTTATTTAGGGATGGAGGAATCTGAAGGCTAGGGGTAGAAGAACCAAGGGAGCCAGCGCCAGCCATTGCAAGAAATGCTGATGAAGATCCGACAGGTGTTCAGAATTTAGGTGCCAGCAAGGGATAAATAAATAAAATGTCCAAGGAGTGTATGATAATAAATAGACAAAAAAAATTCCTCAAAATTTTTTCTCAAAAATAAATAGACAAAATAAAAGAAAACAAAATGATCACTGAGGCAACTAAAAAGATATGTTTTTCTGTCAATCAATACATACGCAATATGTTATTCGATCTCTTATTCTATAGATATGATAATGATAAACTCAATCAGGCAGAAAAAGATGCCCTGACCGTTGGACAAACACCTGGATGTCCTATCAAGCATTTATCTCTGATAATGACATCATGTTCTCTTCGAGAATCCAAACACCACTCGATCAGTAATCATTTGGATTTTCTCTGAGTTTTTTGAAGCCAACATACATGTTATTTTCATAGCAAATGCAGGGCACAAAATAAGATGCTAGCTTGGGGTTCTTCTTTTCTTTTCTTTTTTTTTAATGTAATGAGTGATGACACTAGGACTTGTTTATGTTTTTATTAGGGACGAGATTAGTTATGTTAAATGCCAAAGAGAGAAAGCTCTCAGCACGCAGATGAAGAAAGAGACCAGGAAGGAAACCCTAATTAATCCAAGGAATACTGGCTTCTCGGAATTCAGAATTGCCTACACTCATTTTCTAAAACATGGGGACAAGAGGAATCCTAGCTTACTGCTGGGTTGGAACAAAGTGGTGGTTAAAATAGCCAACGAGTGCTTTGAATCGAATAAAGCGTGATGCTTCTATGTATGCATGAGCTCGTGACAAAATAGCAGCTAGCAATTTGGACCATATAAAGCTTACCTGAACCAGACTGCTATTACCTTTCTGTTCTTCTTCCACACAGTTAAACCCAAGCTTTATAAGAAACTTTCTCAACTTTTCTGAAGAAATTAAAACTCTCTCACATTAACATGAAAATTATTCAACTCCTTTTCTTTTAATCGAAGAGTATGTTCATCCTTAAGTCAAGCACACATGTCCATGACTTGTACACCATGTATTCATACTATTGCTATTATATTCTTGTACACGGGTATACAAATTTTACAGTGGGTGAAAATATTTAAAGCTAGTTCTGCATTGCCTGACGAATCTAGATCCATGCTTTCAAAAGAACTGGGTTCCAATAAAGTTAAAGTTTGCACTTGTGCCAAGTGTAAAGAACACACCTGACCTTGCATTATATTGTTTGTTATTACTTGTTACTAGACCCAACGGTTAGGTAAAAACTGCTTTCGACACAATACAGACGTTCCGCCAAAATGAGGATATATAGCTATAACACGCTGAACAAAAAAAAAAAAAGATAACCAGGAAGAACATACTTAAAAGGACAATAAATTATATCTGTTTCATATATTAAAATAAGTGTATTGGATCCATCATATTACTTTTTTGTATGAAATAGGTACACTATACAAAGGGGAAAGTATGTATATATATATTCCACAAGAATATAATGACACTTATTTGATATCACAAATATTGATTACTTTTTTATAAAAATAGTTAGGTTTTACTCAGTGCTACGCTGGAATTACATCTTTTTTGGACTAAGTACATACTGCCTTGTATTTTAAATATATAATGAACAAGTCATTATTTCAAAATAAACTAATTAGTTTATCCCAAACATCATTGTTTAGAGATTATTTAGAAACTTTCGTGATTATATATTTTATAAAATATGAATAAGAATTCCCGATAGAGTTATCATATATAGATAAACGAGATGGTGTGCTAACATTGCGTCAAACCTATAAATGGAAAGACATGTATAAGGGACCCGGTCAAGCCATTATATGGCGGTCATCCACTAACCCACCTAACATCTTATATTCGTCTTATGAAACCATAGTTACTTCTATAATTCCTTCTTTTGTAAAGCTTAGCAAAGTTGGCAACCACAATGGCCTAAACAGATGCCAATACGACATGAACCGTGCTTTTCTCAGGAGGGGAATTTTTCACTTAAGCAATATAAAGTTAGCAAATTAGTTTATTTGGAATCTCTTTCTTGACAGTACGACCTATGAAGTCACTATTCTTACTTCATTCTTTGCCAATACGACATGAACCGTGCTTTGTTCTTTGCCATAAATCCTACAATTTAGTTGGTCCTATTCTTACTTCATTAGCAATTAGATTTTTTTTTTTTTGCAAAACCCAAGATATGAAGTCCATCGTTCTTATTATTATTACTTCTATTTGTTTTGAAAACCCAAATATCTAATTAAAACACATGCAAATAAATTCAATAAAGTGATAAAATTAAACTATTATTCAGTGAAGATATTTTTATTTTCATATGAATTATTATGAAACAAAACACCTAAACAAATAGTCCATAACAAATATATGGTTAACAAATAGCAATAATGGAATAACAATAATGATAGATGATATTATGATTTCTACTGGGATTGAAAATAAAAACTTTTAAAGAAGGGACCAATGAAAAATATAACTAAATAATAACTAAGATTTAGAATTTAAATAAGAAATAACTAGCATTTAACCATGATAAATCTCAATTTCTCGCTTTGAACCCGTCTTTGTTGATCTTCAGACATCAATTGAAATAAGAAAAGAGTATGCATGCATGCTTGATTCTAAATGATTTAGGTTTAACCAAAGAATAAATACCAAATAAGATTAATGTAGAGCTAAATTTGGAAGTAAAAATATAGAAACTCAGGATTCCTATGAGTTAAGAAATGAAATACATAGACAAATAGTCCGTATAACTAAAGTACCTAAATTTGAAAGGAAAAAATAATGAAAAATAGTATTAGGTTTCCATTAAGACTACAAAAAATATCTATCTACATTAAAGAACCTATAGAAATAATTTAATTTGAAGAGCTGAGATCTATTTAGGAAGGTATTGGCATCGATTTGGGCCACAAGTGGAGCTCAATTCTTTATTTTTTAAATAACAAACCAAGCAGGAGAGTTGTCAATTACATTAATAAAGGAAACAACCAAACTTAGGCAAACAACGACTCGGGCTTTAGATTGAAACTACTACTACAGATTGCTATTACAAAGATTTGGATAACTATCTTAACATAACACACTCGCAACAAAACCACACACGAACACCACCACAGGAACACAACAACAACAACAAAAGCACAAAACAACAACTAACCAAGAGGGAAAGAAACCTCCGTAACAACTCCTGGAAAGTATGATTCTTCACAAATCTAAGGCGATTTGATGCAAGGGTAAGCTATGATAATGAGAGAGAGAGAGAGAGAGAAGTTGTATTCAGCAGACCATATTTTAATAGAAGAGACTTCCCGCTTCTAAGTCTCTACACAAAGTGTTTATATTATTACATAGCTTCAGCTACATTTCTAAAGATAAGTTTGTGAAACAAGAAATTCAAAAAACTATGCATAACAGAGAACAAGAAATGCAAAAAAAACTTCATGATAGAGTATAAATTAAATTTTAATTCATGGGAAACAAACAACTCTAACAAAGTGATCTCTGGTTTTCTCTACTCGCTAACTAGCTAGAAAGACTCCTTTATTTAATTGTCACGCTGCAGTAGTGCCAAAAACCACTGTCAATATGGTCCCCTGAAAATAGCTTACATAAAAGATGTATATTTGCAATTTTCAAACATTGGGTCATTACGACATCTCCAAATTGCCAACATAAAGAGGCTACCCAAAGTTGAATATATTTCTTCTCTTTTGAATCAAAATTTGATAGGCAGCTCCCTAACACGTGGGATACATAGTTGGGGGGTGTTAACCCAGGAGCTATATAGACTGTGCTCTATATTGTCTTGACACAATGACAATAAAAGAAAATATATTTAATGGTTTTGTTACAGTTACAAAACAACATTTTTGAGTGTCTTTCCAATTCCTCTTAATTAGGTTGTTTAAAATTACTCCGCTAGAGATACCAAAGGAAAATTTCATTTTTATAGGAATTTTTAACTTCCAAAACAATTTACGAGAGAAGGGTGTATTTGATTTATTATTACGTGAGAATGAACAGTAATTTGACAATCGTTATGTAAGCTCCAAATAAACAAATCTCTCTTGTCGCGAATTAGCGAGACATGTGACACGATAAATAATAACATAAAAAATATAGTGGGACTTAGGCCCGAGGCTTATGTGACATGATTATTAATCCTAGTAGCCGCGTTATTTGCACAAGCCGCCCCTTGCTAGCAATTTATCTTTGTTACTGATCGCCTGTGTTATAGGGTAAATTAAAGTAAATTTTCATATCTAATAAACTAATTAAACTACTTTATTTAATAGAGAGTAGCCAGACAACAGGAGGATTCGGGAACCAGGGAGAAGCCTCTAAAGACTAAAGATCGAATCCGGCCGTTAATTGCTGTCTCCCGCGTGCACTATGAGATTCCCAAGTGTTTTTTAAGATAGCACAAGGCCAGTGAATGAGCAGATGCCACAGTAAGGAATAAAGAGAGTTGTTGCGTCAGTTTCCATGCATGCTAACCTCACAATAGCCAAACTAAACCAAATCAAGGCAAGGCATGCATGTTTTCTCTGTCCACATATGAGATGGAGGGGGCCACGAATGTGATGATGAACCAACGGCTCAGATTGGCTCATGAGCTCTATATAAGGCCACCAACCCGGCCATCGTTGTACTCCTCATCACAACTCCATAGCTAGCTCATGTGCTCCTAGCTACAAAACATATATATATATAAGTGGATGAGAGTCTATCATATGCTATAGGATGAATGAAGATATGAAGAAGAAGACGACGACGATGAAGAAGGCGAAGAAAAGCGAACAAAGAGCTCCCTTCGATCCAATCCAGGAGGGGAAGTGGTCGGTTGCAGCTGCCGGTTCATGGATGCCTCTCTGGTGCAGCAATGACTGATGCTCACCTGCACTTGCATGGGTGTGCATGACCCGGGAGATGAACCCACCATCATCTTTCCCTCGTGCTTGGATTGAAGGGAGCTCCTCTCTCTTTCTCTCTTTCTCCTTGCATATGTATATATGACATATAGTTTCTCATCCATTTTATCTCTTCTTTGCAGATGTATATATATGGAGATGCAAAGCGTGGGGAACCCTTTTTTTTTTTGTTTTGCAGAGCGTGCATGCCGCACACACAGATGAACCACAACAACTTTGGTTGTGTAGGGTATGCTGACAAGTGGAGCACAAGCGCGGGAAACTTTGACCATGGATAAGCATGAACTAGTATAATAACTGTGTGTATCAGGATTATTCAGGATAAGCTTATGCATTTTTATGTATCTTTTATTGTTTAAAAACTTTCACAGTTTGCTCGTTTCAAAAACAATAGTGTTCCTTTTCTTGTTTACCTGTCCAATGGAGGAACGAATCATGGATCTATGTATAGGAATTTGGAGATACATAACATATATATTCCCCTCTTTTAGACAAGTCTTTGCAACTTCTTTTATTTGGACATTTTGCTAACTTTTTTTTTAACATTATTGCTTGAAGCAACAATTTGAGCATTTGAGATTTGGGTATCGTAATTGACACGATCTTCTTTCCTTCGCCATGAACGTACCATATTCAATATGAACTGACGTACTGTATGTATATATTCTTCTCAAAAGATACTAATGCGTAATTGCGTATATTATGGAGTAGTATATATTGTAAGTGAACGGTGGGTACGTACTTTCTTTGGACCATCTGCCGGCCCTTTCTAATAACGTAGGATACGCTTGCGCGTCTAGGTGTGGTCACTATTTAAAAGTTCTTAACTAGGCCGTACGCACGACGTATAGTGTTTTTATTTTTATAGGTTGCCAAGCTTTCATGGATTAAAATTCATGCCACCATCGACGTCACGTTCAAACAACCCAACGTCGTAACAGATGAAATTTCACCTTGTAGCCCAAACATTGACGAACATTTTGCCAAGCAATAGAGCATGCATGTCGCCTGCACGACCGAACATATGTGAGCCGAGTCCATGACCATCGGTCAATCCAGCGTCAGTCAGTGTGGTACGCCATGTCCATGTGTCCATGTGTCCCTGCTCACCTACTCATCCGTGTCCAGAAAACGACAAGCACATTACAGTGCCGCACTGAACTGAATTGACAACAGTAAGATCACTGCCATTACACTTCCTGAACAGCGACGCTGAAGAAACGAACACTCAACAATGGCCCTTTTCATTCATCGATCAAAGGAGAACAGAAAAATGACAAAAAATGGCAACCAACCCAACCGAACCATCCATCCATCCAACAAGCTCAATTTACGTGCTACTCGAGCTCACGTCCGTCTCAATCTCCTCGTCGTCAAACAAGGTCTTGGACACCGAACCAAGCGCAGCGGCCCTCGCGGCCGCCTCGCCGGCGTCGGACTCCGGGGGCGACTCCGACCCACTCTCGTGCCTCTTGGCAGTCATGGGTGTCTCAAAGACGACGTCCGTGAACGCGGCCCGCCGCCGCTTCCTGCGCTTCGCACACGACCTGGACAATGGCACCCGCGCGCATGGCTCTTTCCCGGGGTGCTTGAGTGCCCAGACGCGGCGCAGGTCGGGCACCCAGCTGGTGAAGGAGGAGAGCCGCCTCTGCCGGTCCCGCCGCTCCTGGGCTCTCGCCATCAGCTCATCGTGCCGGTCGTCCTCACGTTGCCGGCTACTCCTGGTGTCCCGCTGCAGCAGGTGGAGCGCGGAGGCGGTCGTGCTGGCGGAGCCCCGGTGGTTGTGACGCCGGTCCAAGACCCTGGCGTCATCCTGGTTGCTGCTGCTGGGTAGAGAATCTGAGTAGTCGACTTCGTCGTCGTCGTCGTCAAATAAATCAAACTCCATCTCCGTGTAGATCTTCTTGATCACGTCTTCCATGGAGTTGATGTACCTGAAAAGCATTGGAAAGTTTGGTTATATTAATACAAACTCTGGAAATGGGAGCTATTTATCGAAGTGGCATCTAACTATTGGAACTGAAAAAATGATCAGCCTCATCTTGTTTCCAGGGACAAGATTCAGTTAGTAATTTTGTATCTATTCACTTAGCAGGAATAGTAAATAAAAGTTTCTTTTATATAAAAAAAAAGGCATTTACAGTCCCCATGATCATGAAAACCAGCAACTCACATTTACTATCAAAATTTACTTACAGCATATCTAGAGTTTGCTGAAATATTGGAGCATCACTCTCTGAATCAAGAAAACGAAGAGCACAATCTTTATTTCAATGCTACTATACAATGCAGCAGTGCTCCTTAAAGGATCGAGAAACATGAGAACGATTGTGTGATGCATTGGTGCTGCTCCCTCCTATTGTGTTGCATATAATAACTAGAGTACAGGGATTAAGCTAGAGTTTCTTAAGTAGTAGTCAACAGAAGTGAACAAAACTAATGGACTGAAGCAGTCTCGACCATACATAAAAGAGAGATATCAGGCTGACCCTGTAAGCCTGCAGCAGTCAGACCATTGTCTAATATGAAGAAAAGTATTCCAAGTTAGGACTTCATACATTTTTATTGGTATCTCTGGCTACCCAGCTACTTGCAGTTGCAGTAGACAGAACTACAGATACCATTTAGCCCTAAAGCATAAACCTTGCTTCTGGCAAAGAAAGCAGTACAGAGCATGCATCTCCTGACATAGGTAGCAAGTTTAACCTTACACAATTACTGTTACTATTTCCATGAACTTCAACACTAGCATTTACACACAATCTGCTAAACAACATTGAGATGAACTGAAAGCATAGAAACTAAGTCATACTCATACCTGGACTTTATGGTCTTTTCAGCATACTCAAGAATACCGTCAGACTGAAAAGAGTCCCCTTGGAGATTGATATCAATAAATTGCAAAAACGAGCAGATGTCTTTTATCATTTTCTGTTTTGAACCTTCCTCTATAGCAGATCCAAGTTCAGATTTGATCATTTCCATTCTAAGTAAAATCTGCAGCTCATGCCTGGTACATGCTTGTTAAGGTACAAAACCACAAGAATTGATATATTAGCAACATAGACTGCAGATGATATGTCATCCAAAATAATTGCACAAGCAGAAGGAAAAGAATGATAATTAAAAAAAGGATACTCTCGAATTTTATAACATGTACTGTATTTTGTGGTTTGTTCTGATGCAGCAGACGCTGAATCTCTGTACTTCGACACCAGTTCTTTGGGTTTCCTCAGCAAAATATTGGAAAGTTCACAGGCAATTTTTGCACCAGAAGCATCTTCTGCATCATTATATTCAAAGTACCTCACTGCAATCTTTCCATGCTTAACCAACAGTGCATGGACAGACAAGCCAACCAAACGTTCAGCTAAATTCCCCAGATCACCATCTTCAGAACAAAGACCTTGCTCAATCTTATGAGGGACACTTCCCAGAAATGCTTCTAAATCTTCTATAGAAGAGAACACTGAACTCTCTTCACCCACTGATCTGTTCACTTTACTGCAATCTGCTTCATCCACTGATATGCCCACTTTACTGCAACCTGCTTCATCCACTGGTGTATCTACCTTTTGGCAATCTGCTTCATCCAGCGAAAAATTGACAAGGCCAGCTGAAGCATCTTCTTCTGAAACCAGAACTCTTGCTTCTGAATCATCCTTTGAGGGAAGATGCTTCTCTCTGTCTGTATGTACGCTTGTTAGGGTACTAAGACATGACTGTTTCACCTGTTTCATCCAACATTTCAGAAACCGCAACTTTTTGGATGTGGTGCCATACCTGCTGAAATATAGGTCTTCCAAGTCCACCACCGGCATGCTTCCATCAGCATATTTGAGAAGCATGTCACAGAAGGTACTCCAGGTGGTCACCTCACGTAGCTTACCGAGCAGCCTGCTTCTCTTCTTCTTCTCACTCCGCACCTTTGTCTCATCAGATGCACCACTACCAGGCGTCTTAGAGGCTTTGGCCAGGCCTAAACCAGTACCATTCTTCTCAAAATGAAGTAATGCACAGTTCATCGAGAAGGGCATGAGAACACCATCTACAGAGTTCTCATCTCCATCGGAAACTGAGACTACTGCGCAATAATTCCTTCTACTAAGGAACACCAAAATTAGCTGCCAAATTGGCTTGGCAACTCCTAACCGATCCTTCTCGTCACCAAGGACCAATTCAAGAACCCGATGAGGAAAATACTCCTTATCTACAGCTTCTTCCCCGTCACCCTTGCTCCCCTCCCGTTGGAACCCTCGAACCACGGCAACATCACCATCCCCACAGATCAACCGCTCCCAATTCCCCACCTCACACACCGACTTGACATGTATCCTGGGCACGGTGTTGCCGCTGGCCTGCTGCAACCGTGAGGAGCCAACCACCTCGACCTCACAGCCCTTGCAGATGAGTGGCTTGCCCTCCACATCCGCGATCTCCAACACCACCTCTCCTCGCCGTCCACCTTCCCTGCCACCAAGTCCAACACCTCCCCAAACGAGCGCCGGCAGTGCAATAGCCGACCCCAACGCGACCGCATCGGCGGTAGTGAACCACCAGCCCAGCTCGGTGACGGCCCTCCTGATCCCCTCACTGGCGGAGGCGGAGGCGGAGGGGACGGCGACCCAGCACACCTGTAGGCCAATCGCCGAGAGGCGGTCCCTGACAGGACCGAAAACCTTGCGGAATTTCTCGACGAAGCTGGCGCCGTCCCCGAACTCGTCGAATTCCGCGGCGGGCGTGAAGAGAGCCACCAAATTGGGCGGCGGATCGAAGCCGCGGCGGCGGCGGCCCTGGGGCTCGTTGTCCCAGGAGTAGTCGTGCTCGAGCTGGAGGAGCGACTGGGCGACGGACGAGGAGGCGGGGACGCGCGGGTGCGCGGGGGCCGCCCGGAGCGCCAGGCGGCGGAGCGGGGCGAGGGACGCGAGGGTGGCCGGGTGGAGATCGAAGGAGAGCGGGGTGGGGGCGGCCGGGAGCGGCCTCGGGAGGAGGGAGGAGGAGAGGATCGGGGAGAGGGAGGAGAAGAAGAGGCGCCCCGCTGAGAGGGACGCCGGGGACCGGGACGCCGCGAGCAGGGAGGTGGCGGCGGGCAGGACAGCGGCGAGGTAGGAGGCGGCGGAGGCGGGGGTGCTTGAGCTGGGGGTGGGGAGGAGGGGGTCGAGGTCGAGGAGGAGGACTACGCGGTGGGGCTCACCGGCGCCGGCCGTCATGGCGGTGGCGGAGGGGAAGCCGGAGCCCGGAGGGAGAGTGGTTCGGTGGCAGATCTGTGTGCGGGTTTGGATTTGTTTTTGGCTTTTCTATATTTTTTTTCTGGCAAATGGACGAGGGGATTTCCAAACTTTTGGCGGGAAGGTTGAACGAGCCGCCGGATAAGCGCGCGGCCCAGGGACTGGCTCACTGCTGGTGGGGTCCCGCAGAAGCAGGGGCGGCCGGCGATCGAGGGTCATGTGAATGCTCTGTTGGAGCAACTCCAGCGTGGCATCGGCCTTGTTTAGTTTAAAAAAAAATTACAAAATTTTCAGATTTCTCATTACATTAAATTTTACGGTACATACATGAAGCATTAAACATAGATAAAAAGAATAACTAATTGCACAGTTACTTGTAATTTGCGAGACAATTTTTTTGCGCCTAGTTAATTCATGATTGGACAATATTTGTCAAATACAAACGAAAGTGCTACAGTGTCTATTTTGCAAAAAAAATTGAAACTAAACAAGGCCATAATTGAGCTCTCAAAACCAAATTTAAAGATTTGAGGGGGAAAAACAAGGTTCAACGGGAAAGAAAGTAAGAAAGAGGATCACAAGTGGGTCCCACATGTCATCCTCTACTAAAATTGTTTTGAGGTCAATGCTGGAGTGTGAAGTTAAAAAAAAATATTGTCATTTCAAAAAAAAAATATTGCCCTTAAAAATAGAAGAAGCCCTTAAATAAAAGGCAGGAGCCCTATTTTAATGGCTCCTGTTGAAGTTGCTAGCCGATTACAATCGTTTAACAGCGGTCCCATTTGTCTTTGTACTACAGTACACTCTACTCTCTACCACTAGCGTTCCGAAGAATATGTACAATGGTGGTGCTTTAGTAAAAATAAAAACATTGTTTACCATATCGTTTGCATACGGTGCTTAAACAAAGGATAAGATCGCATTGATGCTTAATGTGATCCTATAAGGTGGGTTATCACTTATTTAAAGCGCAATTTTGTATGATAGAATTAGCTTCTACAGCAGGGCTTAATGATGTGACAAACTGACAATACTCTTTTTTAAAAAACAAAGTCATGCCTAATACCTCCAACTATGCACAGCGAAAAAAACTAGCCTGTAGGATCAACTTTAGGCGTATTATGAAAAAGAATCATACGAACTCAGCCAGCACATTGCAACATCTTTTTTCTTGATCTAGGCAACGCTATTTGTTAAATCATTCACATACCTGGAGTTCACAGTGAACAACTAATTTTTTTGTATAATTCTCAGAAAATGTAGTGCACTGACAGCGGCCAATTAGGATTTTTATCTATTCGACAACACAGCAAAATTAACGACAGCCAGCAAGATCATCTGCAATTAAAAACATGATGCTATTAACAGAAGTGGCATCGCAACACATCTTGATGCTTTATTTTACAAAAGGTCGTCCCACATATGAAGACAGATTATTTGCTCTTATTTGCTTCAGTGCAGGATTCAGAGGTCTGGAATCTAATGACAGAGCATCCATAACCAGAAAAAAAGTATACACACATAATAATCGAGATCCAAAACAGTGTGATAAATCACTCTTGAGCTGCGTTCCGCTTCTGGACATAATCAGGGTACCCGAAAGAGTACTGAGCCACGTTCCGCTTTCAAGAATTGGTTACGCAGCTACCTGAACAAAAAGACTTTGACGGATCTGTAAACAAACAAATGCCAAAGAAAGGTTGTCATCAGACCAGAATGTGAGGGAAGATGCATGGTAAATTGAACAAAATCGCTTCTGAAATCATAATGTCAAGGAAACAGGAAAAGTTGCAGCTTACCTCTGGCAGCTTCTTTCTGAAAACCACTTGTAACCTAGCATCCAGTGTGTTTTCACAGACAATCTTTCCATCTCGGGAAGCTAGCACGACTCCACCGGAGCTGCATTGAGAGGTATAACAGTAAACACTATGATGCACAATATTAACATGCATTAAACATGATTACATAACCGCCAGGAACAGATCCTGTATACTGGGAGAATAACACACGACCACACCATACAAAAGGTTCTATCATTTCACAAGGGGCCCAACAATGCCCTTCGTTTAGAGTTTAGACATTTATGACATAATAGACTAAAGATATAGTATGAAAATCAGATATCCAGTAAACATAAAATGTAGCAAATGGCAGTAGACAGTATCACAAAAGGAGATATTGGTTCATAAGCCATGAAAGACTGCAAGCCTTACCAGGAGGGACCAGGTGCCTGATAATGACTGGGAGCAGATGGCAGAAAGATGTGACGGTCTACCACTATCTCAGGAGGATATACATTTGCTTTATCTGCATACTCATTGCTTGCAGACTCCAAAACTGAATCAACAAGTTCAAGATCCTCCTTCCTGCAGCGGAGAAGCACAGCTGGTTCTTTCAGGCGCAGCAAACTCTGTCCAGACAACTTTTCGTTAACTGGTGCTCATAAATTATTGAAGAATGGAAATAGAGGTTAATATGAAGCCATATCTAAGACACTCTACTCATGTACATTGAATGCATAACCAAATGCAGTGTCAACCACTACAATTACTTTACAAGTACATTAAAAAAGTTACACCAAGCGCATGGTTAAAATATCATGACTTGAATATTACCCAAAATCAGGCATACTATTCTTTAGCTTGAGGAACAGAACCATGGGTTTTTCATAGAAAACTGAATTGTATTATATCAGCTATATTCAGATTGGCAGGTGGATTGGTGTTATCCCCAGCAATAAGAACTTTAACAGACAGGTCCATAGCAACCAGGAAATAAGCTGAAAATGGAATACGCAGCACAACAGAACCTGCTTTCTTTATATATTTTTTACAACATTTTGCTCTCTGCGTTCAGTTAAAACGAACTATTGCTTGCAGTAGCTGCACCAAGTTCATGCTTTATATTCGCAGAGAAGGATGCAAATTATGTTTTGCTAACCTGAACAATAAGTATCTTAAGAAGTTTCTTGTAAGTTTGGTGATCTCGGCTTATGCACAGTAGATCTTTCCTTGCTGACTCCAACATATCTGTTACCAAGTCATCCTGAGCTTGAAGAACTTTAATTCTTGAAGCATTGAGCTGCATCGAGTAGTCACTGCATACAATCACAGACAATAAGATCATTGAATTGCCCGCATATGTCACAGGCATGCCAAAGGTGGGAAATATCCATAATGGCCTGTAGCGAATAGCTATGTCCTTTACAAAGTGTGAAATAGGTAAAACAGAAATAAGTCACGAGAATGAATAAGAACTTAAGAACTATTGTTCACATTTTCTTCTTGATGCCAACTTGCTTCTCTTTCCGATCATACTCCTGCCTGATCTTCTTCTTTTCAGCTTCCACCAGTTGCAATTTTTCAATTTGGAATTCCTGAGTAGTTAACATACACATCAGTTCATAGAAAAAGTGGCAGACCTTTCAGATTTAAAAGCACATTACGCCAAATCATGACATCGCACAGTTCATGCTCTCCTATGGTACAAGTCTGTTCGATTACACGTGGACCAAACCTAACATGAGCGATTAGAGTAGTTTATTAATTTTATTAACTGAATTTGAATTACACAGTTGCACTAAAAGGCTTGTGAAAGGAGTTGTACTAAATGCACAATGCCGCAGTTGAGTACAACTCCTTTCACAAGCCTTTTAGTGCAACTGTGTAATTCAAATTCAGTTAATAAAATTAATAAACTACTCTCTCTTGTTAGGTTTCGTCCGCAGTTGATAATACAGACAACTCCTAAAGCCCCGCATGGCAACATGACCACCACACACCCCAGCATTGCCCGATCCCCGCCTAATTCGCTCGATCCACCCCTACCCAACAGCGCATTGCGCGATCCTACCACGCCGCACGAGATCCAAACCTGCGCGACGCGGATCTCGCCGACAGCTCACGAGATCCAGACCCGGAAACCCTCTAGAAAAGAATGCGCGGCGGAAGGGCGGGGGACACGGATACCTCGGCGGCGGCGGCCTCGATCTCGACGGCCTTCTCGACGGCCTCCTGACGGATGAAGTCCGTCATCTGCTTCAGCTGCCGCGACACGTCCACGTCCTCCATCTTCGCGAACAACCCCCTGCGCTCCTTCCGCTGCTCCGCGTGTTCTCAGGTGATCGCCCGGTCGGCGGGAGGCGGAGTCGCCGCAGCGGTGGGTTTTGCTGATCTCAAGAGGAGGCGGTGCCGATTCGTTTTTTATCTGACGCGGCCTCTGGCGTCCGGTTTTTTTTTTTTTTTTTTTTTTGAGGGAACCTCTGGCGTCCGGTTTTGTTTGGAGCCCGTGAGACATTTTGTTTTTTTCTTTCTGTTTTCTCGGTATATCCGACGCGTACACGAACTTGGACTAGTAGAGCTGAACTTGGACCAGAAAAAAGAAGCCCAGCATTAATGGGCTGGCCCCTTAAACAGTTTCGGCCCAAAGAAAAGGACATAGGCCTTGTTTAGATAAAAAAAATTATATTGGAAAAAGACAAAATCAGTGTTACTGTAGCAAAACCACCATTCACTATAGCAAAACCAGGTAAAATACACGGTTTGAAAAGTGAGAGAGATGGTTTGCCCGGTTTTCGAGTTGACGGAGGAAAAATAAACTTTCGTAAAAGTTGGGGAGGAAAAGTAGACTTTTTCCTTTTATATTTGTACGTTATATCACTTTTCTTTGTATTTGATAATTATTATCTAATCATAAACTAACTAGACTTAAAAAATTCATCTCGCAAATTATAGATAAATTATATAATTGGTTATTTTTTTCTATATTTAATGTTCCATGATATGTCGTAAAATTTGATGTTATCATGTCTCCCATGGAGGACAGAGGACAGAGATGGCGGGGTCGGCGCCGGAGATCGGAGCGGCGGCCGACTCCCGACACCGGTGAGAGAGGGAGAGAGCATGGAGAAGCGGCTGGTCTCGGGAGCTCAGTTGAACGCCGGAGTTCCAGGTTCTGATTCCTAGATTGGGACTGCTCAAATTATGTCAGATACAACCATACAAGAAATCAACTGATGGTTCATCATCTGTGCTGTGCAATCTGACACAAAGCTCACAGATCTTTATACTCATAATACATATATATACATAATACATGCATGTGGATACACTGATGCACGAAAGAAAAATCCTGAGCAAGCAAACACCCAAGAACGCCATCAGTCAGACGTCCAAAGCACAAGATGCAATGTTGCCGCTCGAAACGAAACTCATGCAGGACTGCAACGGGAAGCTTCAGAAGTAGGGGAAGCGCGCCCTCATGGTCGGCGACGGGCAAGACTCCTGGCAGAGGGCGTCGAGCTTCCACCCAGGGAGCGGGACGGCCTCCACCGCGCGCCTCTCTTTGCCGCGGCGGCCGGCGTCCGCCGAGGACGGAGTACCAGGGCTGATGGGCTCCTTGCCCGGCGCTGCCGCTGCCTTCGCCGCGTCGATGGTGCCGTCGCCAGCCAACGGCCTTGCCGCCGGCACGATGGTCACCTCCGGCAGCCTGCTCTTCCCCTCCATCTTGCGAATCTCCCTTGAAGTCTGAAGAGGTCTTGTCCTAGCTGATATCTCTTCACAGTAACTTGATATGGTCTGCACTTTATATTTACTCTGGAGAGAAGGCGATGGGTTTGTCTCCTTTTATGTGCCATAAAGAAACGGATAAGATCAAAGTGGGTGGACATTTCTTCCCGGAGTTAGTTGTGCTGATAGTGATGACTGGATAAGTGCATGATTATCTTCTTCTTGTTTTTTAAAATTGTGTATTGCCTAAGTTATCCTCTTTACAAGGCAATCCAGTAGAATGGGCCCACGTGTCAGCAATGTGCACCCACCAAGCCACCAAAGCACCAGGTAAACACATCCAAGAAGATAGCAACGCTGCAAAATATCCTGTTTTCACTCATACTCACGTGTCAGCAGTCGAGACAGGAAATGACTAAGTACCATATTTTAAGATGTTGATAACATCATCAAAAGCATGTTCCACGTACAGGATCACCCAGAATCTGCAGAAGAAATGAATGCCAACATATTTTCAGATTCATGGCTCTCATGTTATTAATCAAGACAAAATGTACATGGCTAATATGAGCAACGAGCAGTTCTTCTCTTCCCCTGTTATTAATCAAGACGCACGCCCCCTTGAAGACCAAATATGAGCAACGAGCAGTTCTTCTCTTCCCCTGTCATCAATCTAGATTCTAGGATCTACACTAGCAGAGGTTGAACTACCAAAGACCTACAGTACATGGCTACATACATGAGCAATTATACAACAGAAACAACAGGCACGGACCTGGAACCGGAAGCTATCACAGGCCGAACAGATTGTCGTTGGTGCCAAAGATGGATCCACCGAACTGCCTCGTGTTCAAGTCTCCGCCATCCAAGGCCGACGGGAACCTGTCGAGCCACTGGGTGAGGATGGGGCCGTCAGAGTCCTCCACCCATGCCGACGTCATGTCAATTGTATCCAGCGCGATTGGATCCGCATCCAGCTTCTTCTTCGTCTTTGGTTCAGAGTGCAGCGTGAGATTGTAGTGCACATAGGCTTGGTCGGCCAAAGCCTCCTTGTCAAGCTTGTTGCGCTTTTCATAGTGGTTCTGAAGGATTATACCCCAGTCTCTTTGGAAAGTCAGGGTGCTGCAAACCTGGCTGGTTATTCTCACAGCAGCACGTTGCAGTGATGGTGCTGAATCGCCGTATTGTTCCCACCACATGCCTGAGCACAAGAGCCATGAAAACACACTGAGAAAAACAGAAATACGAGAGTGCTTGAACGATAATAAGTTGTACCTGAAATATCTTCAACCTGGATTAGTGCATCAAAGTTCAAAGGTAATATTCGCGGGCTACAACAAAAATGCAATAATGAGATGGACAACGACCTCAAAGTACCATGCCACTTAGCCACTTTGTGGAGTCTAGGATTAAGCCCCAGTGAGGTACCAAGAGAAAATGGCCGAGCCATCTAGAGGACTTACACACACCTTTCACAGAACAAGAAATTGAATCAGTGATTAAGGTGATGCCCCTTGAGAAGGCGCCTGGTCCGGATGGTTTTGTAGGGCTCTTTTACAAAAAAAAATGTTGGACAATAGTGAAGAAAGACCTGATCCAAGCAACGATGAGTTTCTACAGTCACCGGTCGGCAAAATTGAGCCTAGTCAATGAAGCAAATAGTGTTCTGTTGCCCAAGACCCAAGACGCCTCGACGCTATCGGACTATAGACCAATAAGTTTGATCAACAGCATCACCAAAATAATCACAAAAATCCTAGCAAATAGATTGACCCCACACATGAATGCGCTAGTTGCATGCGCACAGAATGCCTCCATCAAAAAGAGATGCATCATGATAACATACAACAATACCAGTTGGCGATGCACCAAATGTGGAGGTCGAATAATTGCAGGATTCTTTCTTCGCGTCTGTTTAGTTGGTTTTTGCTAGTTTTGCCTTTTCAGTTTTCCTGTGTGGTATTACTTTCCCAAAGTGGTTCTATTGAAGTTGTAAGTGGTGAAGTGGGGGTGAGGGAAATTCCGTTTCCCTGTTAGTGTTGTAACTATCCCTTTTCTTTTTCCTTGTCTAATAAAAATCCAGCAAAACTCCTGCCACTTTTCTAAAAAAAAGGTACCAAGAGAAAAGTTCACATATAACAGCAACTTTTTTGACTGCAAATTAACAGTATATGACATATTATAACAATGTAAATATCCAGTAATACTGGATACTCCAAGTTTCATTAAAAAAAAGCAATTCAATAATGTTAGAACAATGTTGTGGCATTCAAGAATATGAAGGTGACATAAGACATGATACATGATGCGTATGTGCAAAGCCATGTTAGTGAAAAAAAGACATGTTGCATACCTGGTGAGGTATTGTTACGGGCCTCTTTAGCAATGTTAGAACCAAACATCCCTTGTGCCTTGCGGAAAGCATGCAATTGTGCAGTGATATCATGCCTTAGGTCAGGAGTTGTAAGAACCTTATCCAGAACCAGGTAGAACTCCTCCTTGATAGTACTGAAAAATTTTATTTCTGGGTTATACTGGATGCTTGGGCTCAGAAAAGCCGCTGCTGAATGAAGAGGTGAATGCAATTCTGTCTGCCATTTCTGCTCCACTATGTCCAGAAATGACTTACATTTCCCTTCATCCATTATGTAGTATGTCCTAATAGAGTCCGTCACTTTTGTCATAGACTCATATATATAACCAATTGCCGGTTTGCCTCCTGAAACCTCCCTCATGACCCTCAGTAAAGGTTCAGAAACAGCAGCTATCTCTTCGACTGCTCTCCAAAGCTCATCATCGTTGAGTATCTCAACACACGGAATTGATCTACTTGCGTATGACGAAGATGAATATTCAGTGCTATGAAACATTTGCTTCAGCTTTGACCTGTGTTTCAACAAGGATTTCAGTGTGAGAAAATCTGATACAGACTTTGTGATCCCTGAACAAACTAGCTCTTGCCCTGCCATGTACTTTCTCATAAAATCAAGAACCCACTTATTGTTGTAGATAAATCGTGTTATGGTCTGTGCTTGGCAGATGCACTGGTTCACCCAGTCAATCTTGGAAAAGTCATCCAACATCGAGTTAATGCAAAAAGATGCACATGGGGACCAAAAGATGGTGTTGTAGTTCTGCATGATCAGCTTATCTATACTGCCGTAGTTTATGTTTCTGTCAGCAATGATCTGAACAACATTCTCTGGGCCAACTTCCTGAATCACCTCGTCAAAGAGATCATACAAGCCCCTGTGAGTTTTGAAGTGTGAAGAGGCGTCCACTGTTTTGAGGAAGAATGTTCCCATAGGAGAAGCCACGGAGAAGTTGATTAAGGCTTTCAACTTGTTATCAGTCCACGAATCAGCCAATATAGTACAACCAGTTGTCACCCAATCCTTTTCAATCTCTTTTGTTTTCTGCAAAATCTCGGACTTGAGCCTCTGCAGCCACTTGTCCCTCAGAACATCTGCTGGCGGCCCTCGGCATCCCGGACCACCAAGTGCCTCAAGCATTTGCTGGTATGAGACTGAGTCAGCTATACTATAGTCCAACTTATTCTCGAAAAAGAACTCAGCTATACACCGTTCTGCATCCAATTCTGAAGTAACGGCGCGTGACTTGTTTGCCGCACCAGATAGTTTCGGAGCAGGAGCAGACACCTCCGAGGCAAGAAGTCGACTCTGCTCAGCAGCAAGAGAAGCAGCAGGAGAGCTCACTCGCCCCGGAGAAGTAGACAGGGATGGAGTCTCCGGCGCCCTTTTCGGAGCCACGGACAATTCGGCTACCCGCTGCCTCTTGAGAAGCTGGAACTCCTTGTACTCTTCCTTGGCCGAGATGATAGCCTTCACCTTGTCGATGACGTCTTCCTTCACCTTGGTGCAAGGGTTCACCCCTTTGCTGGGGATCTGGGACAGGTGGAACTTGAGCCTGCTGATGCCGCCATTGAGAACCTTGTGACAGAACCTGCACCTGACCTTGTTCCCATCCAGCTTGTCGCAGTACTCCCAGCAGGCGTCTCTCTCCCGCACTGGGGCAGTGGACGGTGAACGTGCAGGAAACAGGAACGCAGCACATTAGCATTGATACATGCATGAAAGTTTTGGGCTATAGATGGTGCAATCAGAGCAGGGAAATTACTTTATGGTGCGACAGCAGGGCTTCAGGCTGTGGTATCTGCAAATGAATAAACGTAGGGTCCATAAATGTATTAGTTTCCACATGAAAAGAAAACTGCTCCTGATGAAATGCAGGTATCGTAACTGATATATGGCATATTTGGATCAGCTAGAGCTAAAAATTAGCCCAAATTAGCTAGAGTTAGCTAACAACTAGTTGAAGGTTTAGCTAAAAATTTAGCCCATCTATTAGGCCCCTTCATGTTTGGATGCACTAGGGTTAATTTTGGCTAATTTTTAGCTAGCCCTTGGTATCAAGCAGGCCCATAGATATGCAAGTGAATAATTGCAGGGTCCATAAATGTATTAGTTTCCTGCCGCTAAAAAAATGTATTAGTTTCCACATAATAAAAAGAAAACTGCTCATGATGAAATGCAGGTATCGTAACTGATATATGGCATACTTGGATCAGCTAGAGCTACTTACTAGCTGGAGCTAAAAATTAGCCCAAATTAGCTAGAGTTAGCTAACAACTAGATGAAGGTTTAGCTTAAAAAAATTAGCACATCTATTTGCCCCTTGCTGTTTGGATGCACCAGTGTTAATTTTGGCTAATTTTTAGCTAGACCTTGGTATCAGGCAGGCCCATAGATAGGCAACTGCCTTGGAAGGAACGTATCACAGTGTGAAGTGAGTTTCTACGGTCCTGCAGCATTTGGCAGTTGTACTGAGTTAATTAAGTTATTATTAAAAAAAAATAACAAACAAATCCGCTTGAGCTTCCCCAAACAAATCCGAAGTGAGGACCAGCCACGAGTTGGTCCTGGTGGATTGAAGCTACTCCTACATCTTTTTGGGCAGAGCAGCAAAACGGAGCGGCAAATTGATTCGTTCCCGTTTCCCTCAAACTAACACCGGCATCGTCCCACAACACCCCCGGATTTGAGCTCCCCATCACGAGGAGCACGAAACGTTTAGTGGAGACATGCTCAGGCAGCTCAGCATCCGAACCTCATGGAAGACGGATCCACTTGCATCGCAAGCTACTACCACCCCGTAATGATTCGCGAGAAGTGATCCGCAGGCGAGATCTGGAAATCGTGGGAGGAGAGGAGAGGAGACGAGCAGAAAGGTGCTGCTGACCTGAGCCGCCTCCGAGCTGAGGGAGGCGAGCAGAGCTCTGCTCCCGTCCCCGGGAGTTTATTTCGGGGAGGAAGGGCAGGGGGATTTTTTTTTTTCTCTTTTCTTCCCGATTTATCGGCGAGCTCTTGTGGGCGGTGCGGTGGTCGGCTGGCCGTCGCCGCGAGAGAGCGGAGTCTGGGATGCGAGTGCGGGGAGAAGACCCAAGACGGGTGCGCGAGATGCCACGAGATGACGGAGAGACGGCTCCTGTCTAGCTTGTGCTTGCGGAAGTCGGCAACTGCGAGAGAGAGAGAGTGAGAGGCGTGAGGCGTCTTTCTCTCGTCGCACGACAAAAATTTGGCCAAGGGAGATTTCGTGAGGCAGGCCCTACTGCTAACATACTGGGCCTTTGTTGGGCCGGCCCGAGAGCGAGGACGACCGGCCCAGCGCGCAAGCAAAACACAAACAGAGAGGTCCGTCGTTGGTTGCTCCGCTTCCTCTGGCTGCTGCTGCCCACCCGATCGGGGATGGGACGATGGAAGCAAGCACTAAGCAGGAGGGAGGGGAAGACGAGGCGAGCGAGATGCTGCGTTCACGGTTCAGCAATGGTTGAAGTGGGTGGAGCTGCTGCCTTGGCCGAGGCCCAGGCGCGAGTGTGCGCTGCGGCGCGACTGACGTCAGGCGCGGCGTGCACGCTGGACGAGCCGAAGGCGTTCGGCGAAATGCCTCGCTGCGAGTGGGCACGAGTCGTGGCTTCGTGAGGACGCTGTCTGCGTCAACAAGGCAAGACCGCAAGAGGGTAATGCCGGTTTCTTCACGTCAGTTGTGTGTGCTAGTGTCAGAGACTTGCATAACTGTGTTACTGCAAAATTGGTGCAGATCAATTCAGGCCTTGTTTAGTTCGCAAAAATTTTCAAGATTCCCCGTCACATCGAATCTTTGGTCGTATGCATAGAGCATTAAATAAAAATAAAAATAAAAACTAATTACACAGTTTAACTGAAATTTGTGAGATGAATCTTTTGAGCCTAGTTACTCTGTGATTGGACAATATTTGTCAAATAAAAACGAAAGTGCTACAGTAGTCAAAAACCCAAAATTTTGCGAACTAAACCAGGCCTCAGCATCACGTTGGTGGAGATCAATTCAGCATCACGTTGACTACTGGACACCAGATTTTGCAAAGATTCTTCTATTTAGCAATACTTCGTGAGAAACAGGCCAAGGCAACAGGTGTGCTGGTTTCTTCACGTCAGTTGTGTGTATATCTGTTCCTTGTGTTGCATAAATATCTCATATCTGTTCGGTTAGGAGGGGCTAAGCACATACTTCATTGAGGGTTGACAAGGAGAAGTATCCCCTAAAATGGTGGACACAAGCAGTTTGAGGTTCTTCTACTCAACTTCATTTGCTTTACTACTTCCCTCCCTGACCTGCCTTGTATTTCCTTGCTGCAAATTAACATGTGCATTAGACACCCTCCTTCCTGGTCAATTCCTGAACGAGAATCAGAGCCTCATCTCAAAAAATGGTGCCTTCAAGTTGGGTTACGACTGCTATATTCCTCAAGGTTATTGTGGTTTGGGTATCTGGTTTGCTAAACCATCATCTTGTAATCGTGAGTATTTTCCTCTTTGGCAACCTGATGCATACTCTTATGATCGAGCATCATTTATCCTCTCAGTCTCAGATAATGGTGTGCTAAATTATACCATATATGGAGGTGATATTTGGTCCACGCCCGTCACCAGGACCACTTCTATCTCTGCTGCTGCAGTGCTTCTTGGCAATGGAAATCTTGTAATAAGAGATCGAGTAAACAGTTCCATGGTTATTTGGCAGAGTTTTGATAACCCGACTAATGTACTGCTCCCTGGACAACATCTGGGATTCAATAAAATCAATGGCAAGAAAATCACCCTTTGTAGTTCTTTAGACCCCTATGGCATGGGGTTGACGTTTACTTTGTCACTAGATGCAACTAGAAGGCGAAGTTTTATTATCCGGCAGCATCCTAATGGTCAGATGTTTGCTGGTACCTTCCCAGGATGGATGGGCATTCATGAAGATGGAGACCATATGCTAACATTCAATGACGTATATGCATACATACGTTTAAATGAATCTGGTTTTGTTACATTCGCTAAACAAAGGGAATGTGATTCTATTTTGTGGTCTGCCCCAGAAAGTTTATGTGAATTTCATTCATATTGTGGACCTTACAGCCTTTGCACATTGTCAGGCTCTTGTATATGCCCTGTTGGTTTCAACTCACTATCGAGCAATGCTGCATGGATTTCGACTGGTTGTTTGAGAGATTATCCTCTGAATTGTGAAAATGGGGAAGTGACATGTTATCCAATAGATGGCATCCATAGATATCCCCAGAAAGCTTTCACGTTGGAAGTTACAAACATGAGTGAGTGTGAATCCGCTTGCTTAAGAGACTGTACCTGTACTGCCTTTGCTTACAATGCAAGTTGCTTACTATGGTTTCGGGAGCTGCGGAGTACAATAGTACTTGATTCTGATCTAAATGGCAACCGTTTGTACATATGTAGATCAACCAAACAACAGTCAGGTTCTAGAATTGTTCCTTGGAATGGTTCTTCGAAAGAAAGAATTGTTCCTTGGAAAAGATTGGTTCTTGAATCGATGATCGGAGTGATAGCCGTCATTGTTATGAGTCTGATTCTTTTGTTGAGATGCAGACAAAAGCTTTTGAAGGCTAGAACAGTGGGTGGCAGTGGAAGTCTTATGGTATTCTCTTTTGTACAAATAAAGAACTCAAGCAAACAATTCTCTGAAAAACTTGGAGAAGGAGGTTTCGGCTGCGTTTTCAAAGGGATGTTGCCAAGCTGCACTATGGTGGCTATCAAGAAGCTAAAAGGCCTCAGACAGGAAGACAAGCAATTTCGAGCAGAGGTGCAGACCATAGGTATGATTCAGCACATCAATATTGTCCATCTGCTTGGGTTTTGCGCTGAAGGTAGTGGAAGGTTCCTAGTGTATGAATATATGGCGAATGGTTCTTTGAGCAACCATCTATTTTCCGAGAATTCCTTTAAGTTAAGCTGGGAGCTGCGGTACTCGATAGCACTTGGAATTGCACGAGGTTTGGCTTATCTGCATGAGGGATGCAAGGATTGTATTGTACACTGCGATATAAAGCCAGATAATGTGCTTCTTGATGCAGAGTTCTGTCCTAAGATTGCAGATTTTGGCATGGCAAAGCTTCTTGGTCGAGATTACAGTAGGGTACTGACAACAATGCGAGGGACTATCGGATATCTTGCACCGGAGTGGATCACAGGGGTACCAATAACACATAAGGCTGATGTCTATAGCTATGGAATGGTTCTCCTAGAAATCATATCAGGGCGAAGGAATTCTGAGAAAATTAAGGAGGGGAGGTTTACTTACTTTCCGATCTATGCCGCAGTTAAGGTGAATGAAGGAGGTATCATGTGCCTGCTGGATAGTGGTTTGAAGGGCAATGCTGATGCCGAGAAGCTAGAGAGAGCCTGTAGAGTTGCAAGCTGGTGTATTCAGGATGCTGAAGATCACAGGCCGATGATGGGGCAGGTTGTTCGCATGCTGGAAGGTGTCATGGATGTTCAAGTCCCTCCTGTTCCCAGGTCACTCCAAAACTATGTCGGCATGGAGGATTCTACCTCTGCAGATTTTTACATTTCTGAAGTCTCGTGTTAGTCCAATCTGAGCCTTTTGTCCTTTGCACTGCTTCAGAACTGAATCTGAATGAAACACACGCACACACAGTTGTTGTGTACTGCAGTTTTACTTATTTGTGGACTCTTAAGAATGTAGTATTAAGTATTGCAAATGTATCTTTTTTTCGAAAGATCCGTTGCCGGCTTTCATTTATAAGAAGGAGCATCAATTACAGTATTTACATGGCGCCAGAGGCACCTTTTTGCAGCGTTCCAAGGAAAACCAGGAAGCCACATCACCCCTGCAAGCTAAGGATCTAATTTACATATCTTGCTGTGACAACTAAACATGCCTCCATGGCCCTATTACCCGCCCTCACCCAAACTCTAGCCTCTTCCTGGATTGATCGGAAGACCTGTTCAGGTGTCTTGTCAACCTTGTCAACCTTGTTGAAAACCCGCGCGTTTCTCTCTTTCCAAAGCTCCCACACCGTTAGCATGACCATGGATCGGAGTCCTGCACCTCTGGCACTGTCAGTACTTGTAGAGATATCAATATACCACTGACCCAGGTCAAAGGTTTGCGTCCAGTTTGTCGGGTTTGTAGTGGGTGCTGCAATCCAGGTGCTCACCTTGGACCAGACCTCTCTTGCGAAGCCACACTCTTGAAAGAGATGAGAAACAGTCTCCAAATTTCTCTAGCAGAACTGACAGAAGTAATCATTAGGATCAGCCATGTGAAGAAGCGACATTTTGGCGGTGCTTTCGTCTGCCATATGGCTCCTGCTGTGGCAGAGTTTGTGTTCCCAACGAACTGCAGTTCATATGCGGATCTTGCTGTGTAGTGCCCATCCGAGGTATGTAACCAGATGATCCTATCTTGTTGTGTTGGTATAAGGTCCACCTGCTGCAGTTTCTCCCACAGCGCAACGAAATCTGCTATCAACTGCTCAGTCAAGCTATAGTCTACATCATCGATCCATTTATTATCCGTAAGCGCTTCCTTGACTGATCTATTCTTCCTTTTACTGTGACTGAATAAGGCCGGGTAAAGCGTCGCTGGGGACTGCCCTTCCATCCACCTTGATTGCCAGAAGGAAGCGGACTGGCCATCTCCTAAAAGGACTCTAGTTGCTGCATTGAAAAGTGCCAGGTCATCCTTGTCTATTGGCAGATCAAAACCTTTCCAGGCTCGCTCTCTCGAATCCCATGAGTACCACAGCCATCGGAGCCTCAAGGCCCTACTGAACTTTTCAAGGTCAATGATCCCCAATCCTCCATATGTAGTCGGTTTGCAAACCCGAAGCCATGCCACCTTGCATTTTCCCCCAGTGAGCTCATTGGTTCCAGCCCACAAGAATTTCCTCCTTAGCTTGTCGAGTTCTTGCAACAGATTTTTAGGTGGCCTAATGACCGTGAGAAGGTAAACTGGTAGGGAGGTGAGTACTGAGCGTACCAGCTCCCGTCTTCCAGCCACATTCAGCAGGCGACCCTGCCAGCCAGCTGTCCTATTTTTGGCTCTATCCCAGATGTATTGAAGATGGACCATTCTGAGTCTTCCTAGAGTGAGAGGTAGGCCCAAATATTGTGTTGGGAAGATCACTCTCGGGCCAGGGAAATCCTGCAGCACTTCATCTAAATTGATGCCAGCACATCTGATAGCTGCAACTGTACTCTTCTGCATGTTGATTTTGAGCCCAGTGGCTGAACCAAAAGCATTCATGATTTCCATAATGCATTTGATGTCTTCCTTTCTTGGATTTGTGAAAATAACAGCATCATCTGCATACATTGAGATTCGAATGCTTGCATTTCTCCCTTTTAGCTTAGACAGGAAGCCATTTTGAGTGGCCATGGCAAAGATGTTGTTTAGTGTATCTATGGCTAGGATGAAGAGGTAAGGCGATAGGGGATCTCCCTGTCTGAGACCTCTTCTGTGCTTGATTGGGGACCCTGGGATTCCATTTAGTAGGATTGATGAGGATGAAGACCTAAAAAGTATAGATAGCCAGTCAAGCCATTTTACTGGGAATTGTCTCCTATGTAGCAGTTCAAGTAGGTATTCCCATGACACCGAGCCAAATGCCTTGGTTATGTCTAGCTTGATAAGACAAGCCGGTGTTCTTGTCCTATGGTAATATCTTGCAAGGCCTCTAACATACATGAAGTTTTCTTGAATGCATCTCTTCTTTATAAAGGCACTCTGGGATGAGGAGATAAGGTTATCAATGTATGCTGCCAGTCTGATTGCTAAGACCTTTGTCAGTAGTTTTGCAAAGGAGTGTATGAGACTTATCGGTCTAAAATCCTTTGGCTGTGTTGCTACTTCGACTTTTGGGATGAGGACTACCTGCGCCTGGTTGAGATGTTCCAGTGCTCCACAATGCTGAATGTGGAAGGAGTGGAAAGCGTTGAGGATGTCTTGCTTGATAATCTGCCAGCAATGCTTGTCGAAATCATTTGTGAAGCCATCTGGGCCGGGTGCCTTTTCAATAGGTAATGATTTAACTGCATATTCTACTTCTGCTTCAGTAAAGGGTCTATCCAATTCGAGACCCGGTATCTGCTGCAACATGCCTAGTTGGAGGTCATCCCATCGAAAGGTCGCTGATCTTTGCAGCTTCTGTCCTATGAGGTTCTGAAAGTATTGCTGGATTATATTCTCCTTCTCATCATGCTTCCATAGCAGTCGGCCATCTTCTCCTTTAAGCGCAGGAATGAACTTCTTTCTTTTCCTTGCTGACATTTTTAGATGGAAGAACTTTGTGCAGGCATCTCCCGCCCTGATGTAGTTTATACGGGATGCCTGTCTTCTTCTACATCTCTCTAGCGCTGCAAGGCCTAGTATTCTGATTTTGAGGTCATGTCTTAAGACTGATTCTTCACTGGAGAGCTGCCTTATTTCTTGAGCAGTATCCAGCATTAGTATGACTTCATTTGCAATGTGCAGCTGGAGACGAGCGTTATTGAAAAGCGGTTTACTCCAGCTCCGTAAGGCCTTTGCTGTTTCCTTTAGTTTCTTATTCAGTATCGAGTGTGCAGAGCCTATCTGTGGTTTGCTCCAAGCATCCTTAACCACCTCCTGAAAGCCCACAATGTTAGTCCAATGGTTTTCAAATCTAAAGGTAGCCTTCCTTGGTGTTCGGTCTTGTCTATTGAGGAACAGTGGGTAGTGATCTGAGCCCCCAGTTCCTAAGGCAGTGAGGGTGAAATCTGGATAGGCCATCTCCCATTCTGAGTTGCAGAATACCCTGTCGAGCCTCACCATGGTCGGATTTTGTCTTTCATTAGACCAGGTATACCTTCTATTCTGTAGGGTTATCTCCATCAGCTCGCAACCGTCTAGTGCCCTTCTAAATTTTCCCATGAGTCTCCTATTGAGATTTAGATTGCTTTTGTCAGCGGCTTGATAGATGAGGTTGAAATCGCCGATGAGCATCCATGGCATAGGAGAGGGTGGCTTGATCTCTTGCAACTCAGCGAGGAATTCGTCCTTTCTTCTGTCATCTGCGGGCCCATAGCATGTTGTGAGCAGAAAAGGCATACTATTTGATGTCACTGTGACCACTGCTGATATAGTAAATGATCTGTTAATTGCATTGTTGATTGTGATGACATCCTTGTCCCATGCTAGCAGTATGCCTCCTCTGGTTCCCTGCGCTGGCAGCTCCAGGAATGAGTCAAGCCGCTGGCCCAAGGTCTCACAAGCCTGAATGGCACTGATGGAACCTAGCTTTGTCTCCTGTAAGCATACTATATTGGGTTTGTAGCTGATGACAGTCTCTCGGACCAATTCTCTATGTGCAGCATCATTGAGCCCTCTAACATTCCAGTTTAGGACAGTTAGTTCAGCATTATCCATAGCACAAGACATGAACTTCCAACATTGATTCTGCGACCCACGAGTACATGATTTTCGACCAACAGCCATAGCATCCATGGAGGAGCCAAGAGAAGTACACACTACTCTTGCAGCCGCACTGCATGCTGCTACACTTACATGACTTGTTACAACACTGCATGACTCTCATCCCTATCTTACCACCAACATCTACCTTCCTTCTACATGACAACAACCGACTAACCACAACTGAACGAACAAGGACATCAATAGCTAACATGAGGAGGGGAAGCTTGCTGAAGTTCTGAATCCGGACGTCCTCACAGCGCAGCATCTCCCATGGTGTCTGCCCCTTCGGCTGCTGCCAGCTGTGCTGACGCTGCCATCACTGCTCCGCTGTCTAGTGAAGTCAGGCTACGGACTGCTGCAATCTGCTGCGGGGTGAGAGGCGTGCTAAAGGTCTTGGCGAAGGCCTCCAGCGCCTGCTCACCGATTGGCTCATTGGGCCCTTTCACCTCGAAAGCTTTGATCAGACGGTGGGTTGCACGTCTGGAAACTGGAACTGAACAAACCTTTGCCTTCTGCCTGGAGCTTCTTGGTAGCCCCCCTACTGTCGTCCTGGGTGCCTTAGCCTTTTCTACCTTGTCCTGCTGCTTCTGGATCGGAGTTTGTAGCAGCGGCTGCTCACAGGGAACGAAGATGCTGTTGACAATGTTGTTTCTGCGCTCCTCCAGCATCATTTCTGCTACCTGCTCAGTGATACCGGCCGTGATCACCTGGCCATCCACCTCCTGCTGAATCCCTGGCCCAAAATGAATGACATTCTGGCAACCAAGGGCTCTTGCCTCCTCGTTGAGCTCAGCTAGCTTGTCCCAGTTGCTTGGGGTGTAAATTGGGGAGCGCAGCTCATCAGCCAGTGGGCTTCCTGGGGGTGAGAAGGACAGAGGCCTGTTGGTTGCCTCCGTGCAGGCTGCTAGGGCCTCCTCAACCATTGTGGTCATGGCCACCCAACGGCCATGGTGGCACTGACCAGATGTCGCCTACACATGTCTCCTTGAAGAAATCCATCATCGGATCTGGGTGTGTTGGAGGAGGGGGAGGTGCCCCGAATGCAGGCTGTAGAGTGTCCGACAGTCGGATGGAGCCCAGGTCGTTTCTGGCAGTCTCCATGTCATGTCAGGATGCTTGTATTGATGCTTCAGGTTGTGTGGAGAGCGCGATCTGCGCCGCTCCCAATCAGCGTCCTCACGGCGCGCACGACGGGGCGAGGAGTGGTCGTCTCGTAAAATTCTCCGACCCCGCCCACTGTCTTCAGCCATGTCCTCATGACCCCCAATGTTCCAGTGCCTGGACTGCTTGCACTGGAAGAGCCTCCAGCGCGGCGTAGCAGGTTTAGGACCTGCTTACCACGCTCCACAAAACGGCCAGGAGGCCGCCTTGTCGTCGTCCCGGTCAGTTGGGTTTGTCGTCGGGGCTGGTGGGCACCCCTGCCTGCGGTCGCTGGCGCGTCCTCAGAAAGTCACCGTCTTAGCGCGGGGTAGGAGATCGGGGTACCACATCCACGCCCAGCAGTAGAGCACGTCTGACGGTATGTGGCTCTATCAATCTTGTCAAGCAGGCAGACCTCCCCCCAGCAACTCCTTCAGGACCTCAAAGTTCCAGGCTTGGGAGGGAAGGTTCTCGATGGCCAGCATGCTCGTACCAGGGGATGATGCCGAAAAACACCCCCTTCCTTCACGCGCACGGCCCCGACACGGAGAGCGAGCGTCCGTTGATGCGGCAACTCGAAGACGATCCTGAAGTCCTCCGGATGGTGCCTGGTTGTTCGCATTTCATGCGAAAGCAGGCTGCCATTTAGTATTGAAGTTTTTATTGATGAGCTTTGCAACAGTACTAGATAAGAGAGGTGATGCATCAAATTTAGGACTTATGATGATTACTGAACAGTTAACATTCAATTTTTCGTTGAGTATCTGTAGTCTTTCTAAAATACACCATGGACACCTTAAGTTTTTTTACATGTAGTTGTTCGCATGCTGGTGGGTGTCACGGATGTTCTAGTCCCTCCTGTTCCGAGGTGACTGCAAAAATTTGTTGGCGTGGAGAATTCTAGCAATGAAGATATGGACAGCTTCTGACGCCTCTTTTTAGTCCACTGTGACCATTTTTTCCTCTTCTCTGTATTTCTGAACTCAGGCCTTGTTTAGTTCCCAGAAAATTTTGCAAAATTTTTCACATTTTCCGTCACATCGAATCTTTAGACGCATGCATGATGTATTAAATATAGACGAAAATTAAAACTAATTGTACAGTTTGGTCGGAATTGATGAGATGAATCTTTTGAGCCTAGTTAGTCAATAATTAGACAATATTTGTCAAATACAAACGAAAGTGCTACAGTGTCGATTTCCCAAAAAATTTTGGAACTAAACAAGGCCTTAGTGAAACACACTTTGGTCGTTTGGTGTGTATAGTGCAGCTCTAAGCAATGCCTTCACTTCACGCTCTATAGGGGTTGAATTTGTTTTTTGAGTGAAACACGCTCACACCCTTGCTTTCTCGTCTGTGCAAACTGCAAAATGTACTTGTTGATGGTTGCATGTTCTCAGTTTTTTTTTAGCAACATGTTGTCAGTTTTCTTGGAACATCTTCCTTGTGCATGCACTGTGGGCGAACAAGATCGCACTCCTCCTAAGTCCTATCCTATTCACTGCAGACACACTTTAGATTTCGTGAGGCAGGCCTTACCGCTAGCACACTGGGCCTCGGTGGGCCGGCCTGGCGCGCAAGCAAAACAGAGAGGCTTCCTGTGGCTGCTTCCACAGGTCCTCTCGCCGGCGAAGGACCACGGGACCGACGAAGGCCTAGGCACCCGGCGTAGGACGGCGGCGGCGGTGGCCCACTTGTTAAACGAGACGAAGGGTGCGCGCACGCCGAGTGGCAACCCATTAGTCGAAGAATTTTTAAAAGCTAAATATAGCTTGTATTAGAAAAAGTCATCTCCAAGAGACTAGGATATGTTCGCCGGCTGATTTATTATGAGAGAAAAAACACTGCTGACTGACAGAAAAAGTATGATAAATAACTCTAAATTTAGTATCCATGTATAGTATAGTGTTCGCTTTCTATTCTTTTATAGCCCCTGCCGTGGCCATCCATCCTCTCTTTGCGCGTTGCATACTTGCATGTATGGCCCCGTTTGGCACGGCTTCTCCAACGGCTTCAGGAGCCATTTGGAGCCGTTTTATGTCAAATGGGGTAAAATAAAATGGCTCCACTAATGAAGCCCCTGAAAACATACTCTCACAAAGCTTTGGGGTGTGAAAGAGACAAAAATAGTGGCTTCTTCCGGCTTCACCTCATCCTACGTGGCGTTCTGTGAGAGCACATTCTACCAAACAATTTACCAAAATGGCTCCAGCTCCACCGATAGAGCTGTTTATAGAGCTAAAGCTCCAAAAAACAGCTTTATTGGTGAAGTGAAACCGTGCCAAACGAGGCTATATAATGACCAAGAAGGTAACAACATGCACATCTTCCATGTGATTGAGATCTGGCTAGGATGCCTCTTAAGCCTGTCGACGTGGCACTTTTTACTATGGAAACTCTACATTTTAGAGTCTCTCGGAGTAGTCTTATCTTTTTTTTTAATCTACTCTCTCCATCCCAAATTGTTAAGTCATTTCAAAAATCTTGAATAGTCAAAGCATCTTAAGTTTGACCAAATTTATATGGTACGATAATAACATTTATGATATCAATTTAAGTATCACTCGTTCTTTATTAATTATATTTTCATAGTATATTAATTTGATGCCATAAAACTTTGTGATTTTTTCTATAATTTTGATCAAACTTGAGATATTTTGACCCTCCAAGATTCTTGGAATGACTTATAATTTGGAATAGAGAGAGTATTTTACAAAGTAGCTAAATCAGTAAATTTGGCAAATCATATTGGCTAATATCTTGAGGATGCTCCAAGGACATAGTTATAGATATAAATGTATAAGAGAAAAAAAAGTGCAAAAGTGATTAGGTTATTTAGAAATAGTCTAAGATTTCTGATACAAAATTGCTGAAAAATCTAACAAATGTTGTCCTAACATTTTTATCCACTTGAAAAGACTCATTGATTTACCAAACACTTTTTCTCTTAGTAAGGCCTTGTTTAGATGTAAAAAGTTTTTAGATTTTGACACTGTAGCATTTTCGTTTTATTTGACAAACATTGTCTAATTATAGAGTAACTAGGCTTAAAAGATTCGTCTTGTGATTTACAGTTAAACTGTGCAATTAGTTATTATTTTTATCTACATTTAATACTTCATACATGTGCCGTAAGATTCGATGTGACGGGGAATCTTGTAAAGTTTTGGGTTTTTGGATGTACCTAAATCAATAAGTCTGTCAAGTCACTAAAAAAGGCTTTCTCCAACTATTTCCAATATCTTCGATAGTTCTAAAAACAAATTAGTAAACAACTCCAACAACAACTGCTTGGTTATTCTTGTTGTAGAGGCTATTTTAGCATTTGTATAGAAAAAGTAAGCTCCAACAAATGTGTTATTTGATTTTGTAAAACTAGAAGAATGCTCTCGCGTTGCTGCGAGAATTACCAGTAAAATTATACTATCATAATATATATATATTTGTGGATGATTTTTAGTATTATAGCATGGACAACTAAATATATGTTAGAAAATGATGTGGTTTGCTAATGTGAATAACATAGATGCAGGATAAATGGTATGTGTTAGTTCGTTTATTAGTGGATAATGATGTGAACACTTTACATGGCGGAGTAATGTATTAGTGGGATGATTTAGCGGATGTTGATATGGACGCTTTGCATGGCAAAAGAATTAGTTAGTGAGATGCTCTAGTGAATGATGGTGTGGATGCTTTGCATGCATGTTAAGAGAATTAGCTAGTGGGGTTTATCTATATAAGAGATATAGATAGCAAGCTGGCTATTCCTTAATTTCAGTGGCCATATATAGCCAACCATAGACGCTTAATAGCTGATTTTGTAAAATAACAATGGATATCTTCTTTTTTAACAAGTTTTCTATTTTATAAAATGGCTAAATAATAAAATTTGGCTACTAATTTTAGCAGTTGCTCTTAAAGCGCTAAAAAAAGTAGAACATATACAATCTGACAAAAAGATACAATCACAAACAGCTCAGCTGGCCGTTGTTCCTTCGTCCGACAAAGGTAAGATTTCGAAGTAACCGGAAGAACTTCAAATTGTGAATCTTTCGATATTCGTGTATCTCTCTCTTAAAAGCTCGAAGGTAACTTTGTATAAAAAGTTCTAGAATATTTTCAAATTATGAAAGAAACTTTTATACTTTCTTTATAATGTACATTTGTATTTAAAACCTTGTTATTTCTCTTTTTTCTTTCAAACATATTTCTACCGCAAGATTGGCGCCCATTGGATATACGCACTATCTTTTCGCATGATTGGACGCTAAAGATTAGGAGCTGACATAAACAGTTGTTGATCTGTTAGAGAAGAGTTTTTTTAGTCCTGCCATGAAAATCAAGATTGGGAGTGAGTTTTGAAAACTCTTAGAGATGTCAGCGTAGAGCTAGGATTCTAGAATCAACATTGAAAAATCCGTGCATTGTCTTATCCTGGACGTTGTTAGTGTGGTGCTAGCTTCTTGGCTTTACTTATATACTAATCCATATGTTCCAAATTATAAAATGTTTAACTTTCACTACAACACGTCTCATAATAGAAGACATTTTGTTAAAGGCTTTTTTTCTAAATTGCCTTAATTTGCTTTTGCTTAAAGGCATTTTTATAAAAAAGCCTTTGAAACTACTTTTATAGAAGGCTAATATAAAAAAACGCCTTAATTGCTTGTAGCATTGGAGGCGCTTTTCTCATAACGTCTTAGGGGGTGATTGGTTGCCCCGACGGTGGCATCCTAATGCCCATCCGGTATGACTCTGTGCACCTGGCTCGTGTTTGGTTTCTCAACTTGTATCGTTTTGGTGTATCTTCTCATTCTCTTTTCCCCCTCCGTCCCGGCTGAGGCCGTCTTCTCGAGGCGAGCTTCCCTCGCCATCCCGGACAGTGCGCTCCTTGGCGGGAAGGGGAGGCGCGAGCGCGGGAGATTGGAGCATCCCAGCACGCGCGGGGGTGGGCGTTAGGGTTACCTCCCTCATTTGGCGTCTCTCCTTCCTCTCCTCTCCCGGCGCGGTGAATTCTCTTCCACTTTCTCGGCCTCTCTCTGCCATCGTCGTCGTCGATCTCCGGCGGACCGTTGGCGGTCCTCCCTAGATCACGTCGGTATACAAGTCACCTCCCCCTCCCCCTCCTCCTCCTCCCCCTCCCCTCTCCCCCTGTATGAGCTTTGATTTGTGCGGTGATTTTGTTTGCGGTTTGGAGCTAGGGTTCTTGATGTTACCCGGTTAGATCTGTGCGGTGCTTGTGTAGATCTACCAGTCAACTTGTGATTTCACATGTTTTACATTCAGATCTGTGATGGTTAAACCCTTTTTTGAGCTTTGGACATGTGGTGGTCTGCTCTTGCACTTGCACATGATGATGCTTTGATTTATTACAAACTGAGCAAAGTGCCTATGGTTGATGATGTGAATGTAATTGTAGGCGCTGGAGGAGCACCTTTGAGTGTGGCAGCCGCGCCTTGTTTATCTTGTGATGGCTGAACTTTTGCTTGCATCCTCTAATCTGTACTGATAAGTAGCATTGGTGAATTTCTGGGGCAACCAATCACCCCCGTAATAAGCACTGAGACCTATGGCACTTTGCAATGATGTGTTGTTTCTTCCCTTACATTTTTGTGCAGTGAATGGACTTTGGTGCTATCGAATTGCCAATGATGATATCTTATTTGCATGTCAACTGTGTTACCAAAAATTGATGACCTTGAGCTTGTGTTGAGGTACTGAAACTTTGTTTCTTATGCTCCAAGATCAAGGTCAACCAAGGAGCATCTGATATCTGAGGCCAATTTGTTCAATACTACATTATTTATTGCTATGGTTCAGTCTTTGTTCTCGCTGGTGACTATAGTGGTAACCTCACCAAAATCATACATGTGTGCTCACACCTTATGTCATGCACCAAACCAAACACAGCTGGTCACACCAAGTCATACCACAAAACTGTCCAGACAAGCAACCAAACACGGTTCCTATGATCCAGTATGCTACACTCATTTGCAACCAAACAGACGAAGGTGCATGGTCTAATCTGGAATGGTTTGAGCCTACACAGACCCTCCATCCCGGATGGCAGACCAAGGAGCAACCAATCACACCCTTAAATTCCTGTAGCATTGGAGGCGTTTTTCTGAACGCCGCATTCGTTTCATCCATACACGGAGAGGCATTTGGCCCTTAACTGTACTACTATTGCTCAGGCTGCACATAGTCACGCACGAATCGGGACCTTCTCAAATACTCAAATAAAAAAACAAACATATGGGAGAGGCAGCACCTGTGTACACCACCTCGCTCGTTCCCCAAATTCGCAAGAGATGGAGGCGGCGGCCGCTAGGCTCATGATTTGGAGTCACGCCTGCCTGAGGTGGGCGCGGGGCATGACTGTGTCAGGCGGCGCGGGGAGGACGACACAGTTGTGGGTACGCGGTGCGACTGCACAGGCGGCGCGGGGAGGACGACGCAGCTGTGGAGAGGCACCGTGGTTGCGTCGAGCGGCGCACAGAGGACGGCGTGGCTGCGTCAGGCTGCGCGTGGAGCACAGCGCAACTGCAGCGGCACGGGGAGATTGCTAGGTACGTCGAGATTCTGAAGCGCTTACGCCGTGTCCGCTACGCCATTTCCTCAGGTTTTCCTCCACACATGGATTACACCCAACACATGTTCGATAAAATGCGTTCAAGGTAATAAGAATTTCTGACATCCTCCATCAATCTACCTTCACCCGCCCGTCCTCATTGAGATCCAGATCCATATGTTCTCTACAGCTAGTGGTGCTACGTAATCGGCACGCCGCAGCATAGGTCATTGACGCTGGCACTTACCATGCAGTATTGCTACAAAATGTTTTGCTGCCTATTACTACTTTCTCCGTGGACGTTTCACTCGGTAGAGTAACGCTAAGCTTGATTGCTATCAGTCTTGTTGTACTTATATTTTAGTTACTTGGTCAATATTAGGGACCGCTAGTTTTCTGATATCAACTGTTGAGGTGATGTTCAGGTACCCGATGTGATTTAGTGGTAGTTTTATGGTAATTCGACAGTTGATAATATTCATTTGACTGAGCCTGTTGACTAATATAATTGTAATTTTCTTAGATATAACCAAATGATATATATAATCACAATATTAATTTTCAATATCTATCTTTATTATAGTTTGGAGCTTTAATTTCTGACATGCACTATGCATTGAAACTCACTTAGTTCACCATTTGCAGCATGTAATTGGCAGTGACACATAAGCATTAGTCAGATGAGATATGCCAGCCTAAGGTTATTTGATCTCTTCTCCCCTTTTTTCTGAAACAAGAGGGCTCAAGGACCCGAGGTCACTGTAAGCATGATACAAAGTCTACTCTTCAGGCCACAAATGTTTTTCTCCAGGTCAGAGCTCTTTCATCATTGGGGAAGTCTACGATCATTCCGTTATGTCTCTAATTGAGTTTATTTATCCTGAATAAAGCAAGCAAGCATTCAACAAATGCAAATGCACTAAATACTGGTTTACAGTATTAAAAAAACATTGTTATTACTGATTTTATCTATTGGTCTGCTTGTAGTAGGGTAGTTCACAAGTTTCACTACCAAAGATTTAAATTGGGTAATATGGTAGAGAAGAAGGATTATTTATGACTGGTCCTACCTAAATTATTTGTCTTGGAGATTATTTAGCACTAACCTTTTTGTTTTCATTGCAGACAACTTTATTATTTCTCAGTCTTAAAACTGATGATACTGGTGCTCGTTTAATCAACTTGATTCAGAGATATATCAGCTATGGGTGATCTGATTCATGGAAGCTCTGTTCCTCTACTTCTCTGTCTACATCTTTTGTTTCCACTACTTCCGTTTGCATCATTCAGGATTAGGGACCTAAACAAAAGGACATGGAAACACCATTTGAAGATAGATATTTGATTGTTTTTCTACCTTATTGATTGTGTTTGGTTACAAATATAACTGTGTATGTAAAGATTTAAATGTTTGGATTGTACTGTTAACATGTGCTTTCATTGGTTAATTTCTCGATGGATTTGTGCTTTTTGATATTAATTACTAGCAAATTTCTGTATGTATGAGTTGATTTTAGAGGCATTTTTAATAATGCCTCTATCAAGGTTTGAAGGCTTATAAAGAATGCCTTTAAAAACTACTATAGGCAACTACAAAATGCCTTTATATATTGATATTAGAAGGCATTTTGAAAAAGTGTCTCAAATGACCTTTTGAGTCTAGTTTATAGCAGGCATTCTTAAGTATGCCTAAAAAAGTTTTTGAAGGCAGTTTGATGATTTTTAAAGGTATTTTTAAACGCCTTCTATAAACAGCTATGCTGTAGTGTTTGGTAGATTCATAGCTTTTCCTTAGATGTATATTATATATATTCAGATGCATTCTAAAAGTATTAATATTTTTTAGAAAAACTAAAACGTCATATAGTTTGAAATGGATGGAATAATAAATATATAAATACTTTAAACTCGTTCATAGAACCTACATACCCATATGTCTATGTGTTAGTGAGTAGCAACAGGACGTATTAGAGGCGAAGGGAGTTTGACGACAGGGACGTCCACTGACCACTGCACTGATGGTAAAGTTTATTTTGTCCTTGAGGGCATATGTCCTCACTCTCACACCCATTGAATTCGCTTTGAGAAGTGTATAAACACACATCTCAATGCGAAACTACACATCTCAATGCGAAACTGCTTTGAGATGTGTGTTTGTACACTTCTCAAAGCGAATCTAGTAGATGAGAGAGTGAGGACATATGCCCTTAAGGTAAAAAAAAAAAAAACGCGTCCACTGCACTGATCGATTCCCTCTCGATCCGTCGTATAGTAGCCAGAAACGGGCACACACGGCTTCACCAGCCGCGCTCCAAAAACGCCCCCAAAACGGATGGCTGCTGGAACAGTACAGGCACGCCAGCCAGCCATGCGTGGTAGCTTAGCTGTAGCTGTTGAGCTCAGCTGCCAAGCCACGCCCACACAGCCGTCGTCCACTACATTTGATATTTTGATGCGTTGCGTTGCGCGTCGCCATCGGCCATCGCCACCCCACCTGTCGTCGTCTGTGTGCCGCTGAGCAACGACGACGACGCACACGACGGCCCGGAAGGAGGCCGGGAGCGAGAGAGCAAGATGAGGTGCAAGCAGCTCTTGCCGCCGTGCGCCGTCTGGCAGCTGCTCGTCGTCCTAGTCTTGTCGTCGTCGTCGGCGGCGGCGGCGGCGGCGCCAGTTCCCGCCTCATCCACCACTCTCCGCGTGCAGCAGCGCTACGATTCCATCTTCAGCCTGGGCGACTCGTACGCGGACACCGGCAACGGCCCCGTCGTCTTCGGCTGGCACGCCATCGCCAGCCCCGTGATGCGCCCGCCCTATGGCTCCACCTTCTTCGGCCACCCCACCGGACGCAACTGCGACGGCCGCCTCGTCATCGACTTCCTCGGTGCGTTCCCGGCCCGCCGCCCCGGTCCATCCCGCCGGCGCCGTCAACAATGCAAATATATATAGCTGATCGCTCTCTTCTCTGGTCACGTACGCCGTCGCAGCTGAGAGCCTGGGCCTGCCGCTCGTCCCGCCTTTCCTTCGTCACGGGGCGACGAGCTTCCGCCGCGGCGCCAACTTCGCCGTCGGGGGCGCCACCGCCCTCGACGCCAGCTTCTTCCACCGCTGGGATCCCCCCGGCGGCGGCAGCGTGTTCCCACTCAACGTCAGCCTCGCCGTGCAGCTGCAGTGGTTCCAGTCGCTCAAGCCCTCGCTCTGCGCCACGCCAAAAGGCATGCATGTCCATATCCCCGATCGAATTCTTGACGCCGATCGTTGGCATATGCATCTGACGCGTGTATATATGCAGACTGCAGCCAGTTGTTGGGCAGATCGCTCTTCTTCGTAGGCGCGTTCGGCGCCAACGACTACCTCCTCGCCATGGCGGCGATGAGGCTCGAGCAAGTCAGGTCACTCGTCCCAGCCGTCGTCAGGACCATCTCCATGGCCGTCGAGGTAATTAATTAACAACAACTCCATTATTAACGACCTGCAAGAACGGCACTGGTGAGGTGAGTGATGATGAGCTGGAGTTATACGTACGTACAGAGGTTGATCGTGGAGCACGGGGCGACAACCGTGGTGGTCCCCGGCGTGATTCCGGTGGGGTGCGCGCCGCCGGTGCTGGCCACGTTCGGCGACCCCGACGACCCGGCGAGCTACGACCCCCGGACGGGGTGCCTGAGAGCGATCAACGAGGTGGCCGCCCACCTCAACGCGCTGCTTCAGGACGCCCTGCGCGAGCTCCGGTCCCGGCACCGCCACCGCATCTCCGCCGTCGTCTACGCCGACTTCTTCGGCCCCGTCATCGACATGGTGACGTCGCCTGCCAAGTTCGGTGAGCACACAGTTGTTGCGTGCCATGATCGAGCTAGCTAGCTGCGGTTGCAGAAACTGACATCTGCATGCGCCGTGCGTGATGGTTGCAGGGTTTGATGAAGACGTGCTGACGCTTTGCTGCGGAGGACCCGGGCGGTTCAACTACAACAGGCACGTTTTCTGCGGCGAACCTGGCGCCAACGAGTGCAAGGACCCGTCGGCTCGTCTGTTCTGGGACGGCGTGCACCTGACGGAGGCGGCCTACCGGTACGTCGCCGCCGGCTGGCTTAGCGCCATAACGTCGCCGCCGCCGGGACGGAGTGGCGGCGGTGGTGGTGGTGCCACACTGCCAACCGGAACCGGACGGCGGAGGCTGCAACTGTGAGCAAGGATTCCCCGTGCTATAACACTGACCGGTGAAAGCCACCGGAACCATGCATAAAAGTTTGTTGACGCTCCTTGTTGGTTTGGTGTTGTCGCTAGTACTTCTTGGCTGCCTACTGTACTTGGTAGTAGACACTAGACAGCAATGCAAGATAACAAGATTTGTCGATGTTGTCGATACCAGAACCAGATGACGTACTTCGACGGCCATTCAGATGTCTCTGTGACGACGTACGCGAGGAACGTATGGCCTGACTTGGCGGACGCTCTTCGGCCTTGTTTAGTTGACGCCAAAAATCCAAATTTTTTTAAGATTTTTCGTCACATCGAATCTTACGGCACATATATATATATATAGAGTATTAAATATAGATAAAAATAAAAACTAACGCAATGGATTCATGTTCATCAGTGTAAGGTACGGTACGTCGGTACCTAGGGTTGTGCGGCACAGGGACACGGCTTCATGGGATCGAACCACTCTATCGGCTATATACACTACACACTACAAGGAAGTAACATTATTATAACACACTGCTCCCTCCGTCTCAAAATAAGTGTCGTTTTCGCTTCCCGAGAAATAACTTTAACTAAATATATAGTAAAAAATATTAGTATTTATAGTACATAATTAGTATCATTAGAAAGATCTTTAAGTCTAGTTTTTTAACAAATTTATTTAGAGCTATAAATATTGCATATATTTTCTACAAATCGATTCAAACTTGTGGCACAAAAACCTAAAACGACACTCTTTTTGGGACGGAGAGAGTACACTTTAGACCACCCGGTTGGCCATTAATTTAGCAAAGCAAACTTACTTGTGCGTCTGTGACCACTTCAACTCAAATAAGCGCAGCACAATTTTTGCTCTAATAAGAAAAACTGCTGTTCATAAGAAATAAGCGCAGCACAATTGCTCTACATAAGAATTTTTTTTTTTAACATACATAAGAATTTTCTTAACCGGGCAGCCGAGGAAAAAAGAAAACAGGTCATTTTGGACCCAAAATTGCTGTTCATGCATGCCCACCGGACATACTCGACTTTGTCAGCCCCACAGTACTTTGGGCCAGGCTCGTGATAGGCCCACTTTTTTAGGGCCTATTTTTGCTGCAAAAGCCCGTGTCAATAATTAACTTGAGGGGGCCTACTTTTTTTGTTTTATCTGAACATGCTTTATAATCAGGTCCAAGTTGTGTCTTATAGGTCTTGTTTAGTTCACTCCGAAAACCAAAAACTTTTTAAGATTCCCCGTCACATCAACTTAGAGCACATGAATGAAGCATTAGATATCAATGAAAATAAAAACTAATTGTACAGTTTGCCTGTAAATCATGAGATGAATCTTTTGAGCCTAGTTAGTCTATGATTGGATAATATTTATCAAATAAAAACGAAAATGCTATAGTGCCGAAATCCGAATTTTTTTCGGAACTAAACAAGGCCATAGTCCCTCCATCCCCCCCAAAAAAATTGCACTCAATTTTTTTTCTTAAGATCGATTAGATTTTGAAAAATATATGATAAATATTTGTATATTCAACTATTAAAATAATAATATTTATTGCACATTATAAATATTACCATATTTTTTTATATTTATTTAGTTAGATTTTAAAAAGTTTAACTTCTCAAAAAATAAGATGTGCAATTAATTTAGCAGAGGAAGTATATAAATTAGCGCTGAATGGATGAAAATCAACGACACACTATACAGCTTATCAACCATTATATAGTGTTTTTTTTTAATAGTAAATCAGTGAACAGTATTTTTCAGCATTAACATAAACCAAATTTCAGCGAAACGAACATTGGATCTAGCAACATAAACTGAGCTGAAGAAGCAACGGTGCAAAACAGAACAAAACGGAGTGTCAGCAGATCAGACAGCTGCTTTTCTTCCTTCGCTTAAGAGATAGTAATCAGCAGTGAGCAATTGCTGCCAAATCGGACCGCCGTGTCCACGTGACATTCTGTTACAATTTCGTAACACCGAATCTTAACACAAAAGAATGAATGGTACAGCACCCGCCAAAAGCACAGGATCGACCATCCGTGCTCCTACCGTGGAAAAGCAAAACACAAGAAGCTACGAATCAGCAGCTGCGGCTGCGAGCGTCCGGTGGACGAACTCTCACCGTTCCTGCGCAGCCGATGAGCTTTCTGCCCAGTTCTGGGCTGCTTCAATGGCTGCCGGAGTGGAGGCCTCAGTGGACGGCCGCGTCCCGGTGTCGCTCCGCCGCACCTCCTCGATCGTCCTCACCACGTCCGCCATCTTGGGCCGCCGCTCGGGGGTCCTCGACACACACGCCATCGCGATCTGGAGCATCTCCACCATCTCCTCCTCGATGTTGGGGTACCGCAACAGCTCACCGTCGAACACCTCGGCGGTCCACTCCTCACGGACCACCGACTGCACCCACCTCACCAGGTGGACCACCTCATTGCCACCGCCGGTTATCTGGACAGGCGACTTCCCCGTGAGGAGCTCCAGTATGAAGACGCCGAAGCTGTAGACATCTGAAGACTGCGATGCTTTCCTCGTGTCGGCGACCTCTGGCGCACAGTACCCAAGAGAACGGGACCTTGCTGTGATCGGGTTCATCAGCAATGCCAGGCCGAGGTCTGAGATGCAGCCATATTCGTGCTTGTTGATGAACACATTGGAGGCCTTGATGTTGCCATGAACAAATCTCCCGTTGTTCTCGGTGTGAATGTGTGCAACTCCTCTTGCTGCTCCCACGGCAATCTTTAATCTGGTTTCCCAGTCCAATGGCATTCTGTCCTCTCCCCTCTTCCCTGAAAGCGGAAAAAGAAGGAACAGAAGTATGAGATGTATGTCTTCAATCACAAGAAGTGTTTCAACATCAGATATTAGCCATCAGACCACAGTACAATTAATATTTGTTTTCTGGATAACAGAAGTACTCCTTTATAGCCTAAATATTTGTAACCAACTGTTCCGACATGCAGTGCACGTTTCTACTGTTAAATGTAATGGTCCATCATGATACAGATACAAAACTAACATGATTGCAGATAGTTGATGCATAATACATCTACCAGTGGTGCTCCTATGGTCCAGATTCTGACACTGAAATGGAGGAATGGGCCATGATAGTGAACACCAACGCTAACTAATTGAAGGATTTTACCAATTCAACATGAGAGGAATAAAGGTGACAACACTCAACTACTGTCTGCTTATTAGTGCATCTGTCATGCAGCTTTCTTTCACAACCGCCAGCGATTTTTCTATACCTGCCACCACTTATAGCTCCCTCTTTCTTTCTAGCTAGTATATTCACAACGTCACATGATTACAAATTACAAACTAATTAACTATGCAGTTTTCTATTCAAATTCCATGACATCATGTGATTTAAGTACGCTTTGTTACCATGACAAGATTTCACGGTCCGCTTAACCTCATAGGATGAGGTAGGAAACAGATTATCTTGCTGCTAAGATGGCACTGATGTGACCAGAGTTGACCACCGCACATCAAGCATGCCATGTGAACTTGAATTGAAATGGCATAATGTTTGAAGACACATTGCAAGTGAAGACAGCTAAGCATAATGCACCAAACAGCTAGATCTTAACGAACACAGGAAATTCAATACATGACAGCAAGTCAACAAACCAAAATTAAGGAAGAAAATGGCAGCACATGCTACTTTCGGTGAACCAACCAAGCACAGAACACTAAAGCTCTTCTTCCTTAAAAAAAGGTCAAAAGTGGCATGTTCAGCAATATGGAAAAGCTCCATTTCTCTCAACGTTAAGAAACCATTCTTGTTCATTGTCAGTAACAGGAATTTTTTGTCAAAGCAGAAAAAGGAGCAGGTATTGACTGGTATGGCCTAATGATACGAAGCCAAGAGAAGAGAAGTTATCAAATATATATCAGTCAAAAAAGCCTCAAGTGCCACAGTCAACATCAGAAGATTAAAATGTGAGCCTAGACAAGTAACAGGGCACAAACAATCGTTAAACCCCAATCGTAATCGTCCATCCTACCTATAGCAAGCTGATAAAAGTCGAGCAAAGTTTGTTGCTTGCACTAAACAAACAGTTAGCTTATCAACCCATGAGCACCTTCCCAAACAACAAGCAACATGGCATCTCCAGGTCACCATAATACCACTCCACATTACAAAATTTCTTCCTTTTAAATTGCCACATCTCCTAGCGCATTTCTTAAGTACCATTTCTGTCTCACTATCATGATTGCAACAATTCTAACGCACAAACAGACAGCAGTAGTTATCAAGCCCATCGCAAATTGTGAATTCCAAATGGTTGAGCACTGAAACGATGAAAGTAACAGGACGAAGGAGAGAGGTCAAGAAGAATCGTACCATGAAGCATGTTGGATACACTTCCCCTGCTGTAGTAATCGTACACGAGCAGCTTCTCGTCCTTGGAGTAGTAGTAGGCGCGGAGCTCGACGACGTTGTCATGTCGAATCCGGCCAACCAGCTCCATCTGCTGCTCAAAGTCGCGGCGGCCGGCGTTCACCTCCTTGAGCCTCTTGACGACGACGGTGGTGGCGTCCTCCAGCACGGCCCGGTACGCCGTCCCGAAGGCGCCCTTGCCAAGGACCTCGGCGGAGGCGCGGAGCAGGTCCTCCAGGTCGAACGCCAGCGACGGGCCCTCGAAGAAGACCATCCGGTTACCGTCCCCGGCCTTGCCAATGACGGCCTTGGACTCGGGCGACTCCCTCCCCTTCTTATCCCCGCCGCCCTTCCCGACAACCACGCCGCCGTCGCTCCCTGTCTCGTCATCACGGCCCTCCCTGTTGCAGAAGGCGATGAGTATGACCGCGGCGAGGGCGAACACGACGACGCAGCCTCCGACGGCAATGGCGAGGATGGCCGCCTCGCTGAGCCTGACCCGCCTCCTCGCGCTCGTGGCGGCGGAAGGCGGGGCGAGGCCAGAAGACGGAGGAGGGAGAACAACCGGCGGCGCCGGAGCCAGCGGGCGCGTCAGGTTGTTGCCAGCAAAGGAAGCGTCCGCGAACCGGAGGAGGGACGCGGGCAACGGCCCATCGAGGTGATTGTTGGAGAGGTTGACGAACTTGAGCGCGGGGAGGCCGAGGTCCGGTACGCGGCCAGAGAGCGAGTTGTTGGAGAGGTTGAGCGCGACGAGGTTGGTCAGGTTGGCGAGGTCGGGCGGGATGCCGCCGTCGAAGCCGTTGAAGGAGAGGTCGAGCACCTGGAGGCCCGCGAGCCCCGCGAGTCCGGGCGGGAGCGCGCCGGAGAAGGCGTTGCGGTGGAGGTGGAGGCCCGTGAGCGCGGGGAGGCGGAGGAGGTCGGCGGGGAACGGGCCGGAGAGGTTGTTGGAGCGCAGGCTGAGTAGCTGCAGCGCGGTGAGGTTGCCCAGCGTGCCCTGCGGGACCGCGCCCGAGAGGCCGAGACCCGGGAGGTGCAGCGCCACGACGCGGGCGCCGTCCGCGCTGCAGGTGACCCCCGTCCAGCCGGGGGCACCGGAGGCGGAGCTGAAGCAGGCGAGCGGGGTGGTGGGCCAGTTGATGCGGGCGCGCGGTGTGGCGCCCCGGCCCACGCTGGAGAGGAACGCTAGCAGCGCCGCCTTGTCGGCGTCGGGCTCGGAGGAGGCGAGGAGGGGAAGGAGGGAGAGGCAGAGGTAGCAGAGCAGCAGCGCCGCCACGCGGAGCGGCGGCGGCGACGGCGTGGGCATGGCACCTCCCCCCACCTCTCCGTTGGATCTGATGAACGAGTAACGAAACGAAACGAACGCTGCGGCGCGGAGGGAGGGAGGGAGGGAGGGAGGGAGAGGGTGGCTCTGCTATGCTAGCTTAGCGTGGCCGCGTCCGCGTGGGTGGGGAAGGGAAGCGTGCGTGAGTGCGGGAGCGCGGAGACGCCGCCGAGCGCGAGCGAGGCGAGTTGGGGGTCCGGGAGGGGAGGGCGTTTTTGGTGCGTTCCTTGGGTTGGGGAGCGCTGAGGCTGAGCTGCCGCAGCCGGCGGCTCTCGCATGTGACTGAGGTGGGCAGCTCGAGAGGAGAGGAACGGAGCGGTGGTGCGCGGCGGTGTCGGCTACCCCGGTGCGTGCTCGGCAAGTGACGGCGGGCGGCACGGTCAGCGATCTGCCTTCAATTCCCATGTGCGCCTGCTCCCCGCAGCCTGCTGCTGGGTGTAGCGATCGAGCAGGAACGTGAATAGAATTCCTGGAATTCGTTTGCGAGAATTTCTGGACTTGTTGGCCTTGTTTTAGTTCGTAAAAAATTTGCATTTTTTTCCAATTTCTGTCACATCGAAAAAAAATAATTTGTGTTTATCAAAATTCGTGAGTGGAGTATTAAATATAGATAAAAAATAATAATTACACAGTTCTGTAATTTAGAAGACGAATATTTCAAGCTTAGTTAATTCATAATTAGAAAATATTTATTAAATACAAACAAAATTGTTACGGTACCTATTTTTTTAAAAAAAAAATAAAACTAAACAAGGTCTTACTGTGGTTGAGCGACGAATCTGCTCGAGATTCCGTTGTGAGTTGTGACAGACAGCGTCGCTGGTAGTGGAAGCAAGGTCGTTGGTTTTTATCTTCCTACGTTGGTGATCCCATATCTGATTACTACCTTAACCATCCATGTGATGATGATGTGACTAGCACACAGGCTCCGATTCAACTGAACCTTGCCACGTGTCGAATCCCAAGTCGGAGCAGTGACTGATCCCAAGTGCAGTAGTACAGGACTGCCAACATTTTAGGTTCGGACTCACTAAATAGCGAACGTTCACTAGATTTGAATCTAGCGAACGATCAGACAGCCCCCATGACTTTTCTTTTTTGGTAAAAAAAAAAGAAATCCCAAAATTTTCTATTTTTTGAAAGTTTTCTATTTAGGCAAAAAAATCGCTACTTTCTTTTTTGAAAAATTGTACTCATAACTTTTACGTATAATTTATGGAACAAACTTTTACGCCTAACTCATATACAGTCATTGTGACAAAGTTACATACATAACTTATACATATAACTTACTACATGATAAAGTTATACGCATAACTTTTAGCTATAATATTTTTATAGAACAAGTTTATCAACATAATTTATGACGAGACAATTTAGCGATATAAGTTAATAATTTAATTAAATCAATTTTAACATATAAGTTAATAACTGCAAGTTAAGCACAAAATATAATAAATCAAATAGCTTTGCAAAAAGTTAGACATAAAACATAATAATTATAAGTTAATATCTACTAGTTATACATAGAAAGTTAGATATAAAAGTTGCGTACAAAAAGTTAGACATAAAAGTTACGTGCAGAAAGTTAAGAATTATAAATTATATGGTTAAAATTTACATCTAGCATTTTAAAATAAATGTTTTATTTTTTTATGACATTAGCGGTGGTTATGGAAAAGCACGCTAAAAGGAGAGGTAGTTTGAACCTTTGTTACATCAAATCTAAGTGAACGATTGCCCAAATAAAATAAAGTTGACAGCATATATAAAAAGAAAAAAATTCATAGACTTATATAAAAAATAAAAAGAAAAAAAAAGATAAAAGAAAAATTAAAAAAAATGTTTTATAACTTTTGTGTTTCAACGTTTTGGCATAAGTTGTAAGTTATATGGTATAAGTCATATGGTGATAAGTTTTGCAAAGTGTTATACCAAGTTGTTAGTATAATTTATAGAAATAAGTTATGTTCTATAACATATATGTATAACTTAGTTACCTTCTAAAAATGGAATGTTGCGAAAATTATCATTTCCAAATAAGTGAAGTTGCGGGAGTAGCTGATGGTTCACTGGATTCGTTACTGGTGAACGATCGTGAAATTGGATTTGGGCATTTTAGGCCTTGTTTAGTTTCCAAAATTTTCAAGATTCCCCGTCACATCGAATCTTGCGGCATATGCATGGTGCATTAAATATACATGAAAACAAAAACTAATTGTACAGTTTATCTATAAATCGCGAGACAAATTTTTTAAGCATAGTTACTCCAAAGTTAAATAATAATTATAAAATAAAAACGAAAGTGCTATGGTGGCAAAAACCCAAAGTTTTTTCGAACTGAACAAGGCCTTACACGCCGTCGATGAATCAAGCATGACAAAGGATTAGTAGTACTCTAACCCCTCTGTCTCTATGTCTTGGGTCAGTGTCTCGGTGAACAACTGAATTCAGCAGATGCTGACCAACTTCGGATTAGGTCGGCGGGAAAGCGATTGGCTGGGAATGAATCGAATCGAATCGAATCCTGCACTGCAGTCTGCAGACTGCACAGGGACAGCCGGAGCAGCGCATGAAAGAAAAGGTCAGTGTTTGAGGGCGATGATGATGATGATTGCATGCACGCAGCAACGTCAGAAGCAGCTTGACTTGGCTTTAGCTTTGTTCCTTTTTGTCAGTCGTCGGTCAAGTTCATTTTTAGGCCTTGTTTAGTTCTCAAAAAATTTTGTAAAATTTTTCAGATTCTCCGTCACATCGAATTTTTAGACGCATGCATGGGGTATTAAATATAGACGAAAATAAAAACTAATTGCATAGTTTGGTCGGAATTGATGAGATGAATCTTTTGAGCCTAGTTAGTTCATAATTAGACAATATCTGTCACAAACAAACGAAAGTACTACAGTTCCTGTTTTGCAAAAAATTTTGCAACTAAACAAGGCCTTAGTTTGAAAATTCAAACTTTGAATTGATAAATGAACAAGAAGAACACCCCCAAGGCAAGGCAGCTGACATTGGCCGATGGTGGCCATGCTTTGCTTGTGCTTGTGGGCCTCTGCCAATGCCATTCGCTAAGGGTAGATATGCATGCGCCTTGACATGGTTGGCAACTTGGCATGCATACCACCATCACGGGGCAATCATGCGTGTCTTTTCCCTGCACTGCACCACGGAATCAGTAGGCACAACAAGAACTTGCTTGGCCTAGTTTAAATTAAAGCTCCATCTGTTTGTTAAAGGAGCCGATAAAGCTAAAAAACAACAGTTTTATTAACTCTTATTAGTTCATTTAAAGAGAAAGTAATAAGAAAAATATTGTTCCGGTGGGCCCGCTAGTTTGGCAATTTGCACTACTTTAGGCTGTCTCCAACAGGAGACCCATTTCGGAACCCAAATCCAAAATGGGTCTCCAACACAATACCTATAGCCTCCAACAGAATACCCATACAGAACTCATTTTGAGTATTAGGAGAGACATAACCCAAATTTGGGTATTCTCTCTCCTCGAGACCTATTTGCAGAGAGTGTTGTCTTTTAGGTCATGTTGTTCGAGAAGACTTAAAAATAGATATAGAACCTTTTACTAGTAGTGCTACCCGAATGACAAATAAGTCTTGTATTTTGGGTGACGATTGTTGGAGATAGTCTTTACAACACCCTCAATATTATGAGATAGTTTACACTTATTTTAGTATATATATATATATATATATATATATATATATATATCCTCTCACGATTTAAAGTATGTGTAACAGTATAACAGACTAGCTCTTGTAGGGAATGGAACCCACCGGAACCATAGCGAGAAGCGGATTTTCTAGGACGATTGTCACTGCTTATGGATGATCTATCCATGGCCAGTATGAAGCTTGTACGAAACTAACTAGAGGTCCGAATCCACTGATGTTGAAGAATCAGCAAATAAGTGTGGTTAGGGGTGAAATGCCACTCGAACTGAGAGCTAGCTGGTTCTCCCTGAAATGCGTAGAGGCGTAGCACTTGACTGGACATCTAGGCATAAAGCACTAGGGCCTTGTTTAGTTCCAAAATTTTTGGCAAAATGAGCACTGTAGCAATTTCGTTTGTATTTGACAAATATTGTTCAATCATGGACTAACTAGGCTCAAAAGATTCGTCTCGTCAATTCCGACTAAACTGTGCAATTAGTTTTTATTTTTATCTATATTTAATACTCCATGCATACGTCTAAGGATTCGATGTGACGGAGAATGTGAAAAATTTTGCAAAACTTTTGGGGAACTAAACAAGACCTAGGGCTGTGCGAGCAGTACCAAATCGAGGCAAACTCTGAATATTCGATATGACCCAAAAATAACAGAGGTCAAGGTTGGCCAATGAGACAATGGGGATAAGCTTCGCCATCGAGAGGGAAACAACTCACATCACCAGCTAAGGCCCCTAAATGACTGCTCAGTGATAAATAAAAGAGATAGGAAGTGCAAAGATAGCCACGAGGTTTGCTTAGAATTGTGCTAGTGGTAGTTATAAACTCTCGTCACACATACGAACAACGGCACGGTACTAAAGCTAGTGCTACGGTATTCCGTATTCATCTGTTTTTGTAGTGTCTCCATTCAATTCAATGCCGGCCGCCATACGCGTACGTGCTCTTGTTTACTTTTAAAAAAATTTGCAAAATGAACACTATAATATTTTTATTTGTATTCTATAAATATTGTCTAATTATAAATTAATAAGACTTAAAAACTTTGTTTCTTAAATTATAGATAAATTATGTAATTAGTCATTAATTTTATTTATATTTAGTTATTCATACATATCTTGTAAGATTCGGTACGATGGAAATCTAAAAAATTTTATAACATTTTCTAGGACGTACTGTACATACTTTGCCTGTGTACTGTGCTGTTGTGCTGTGCTGCGCGGTCGGTACGGTTGTCCCGTCCTGTGTGGTCCGTCTCTGGTTTTCCCAGTGACCTCTGGCCGTAGAGTATGCTAGTAGCATGCCAGTATCTGTACTACTTCTGTACGAAGCTATGTAGTACGCGTAGCAACGCTCGATCGTTCTTGAGACATGCATGCATGCCTTGGGCCTGACCTGACCTTGGCAATGGCAATGGCCCTATTGATTGTGTAGGATTATTATCGTCTGAAATCGATCGTCTAAAAAATTAATTCAGATACCAGAAATGTAATAAATCACAGTAGCATGGGCGTACGTACGTACGTACGTGGACCACACAGACGGACGAGAACGTAGGCACATCCGCACATGCGTGTACATGTACGTATTGTATTGGTGCGCCGGTCCTTGGCCACCGACGGAGGGAGCCGGCCGGAACGAGTTTGGGCTGGGCTCACGTGCCGACGACGCAGCTAGCTCGTACAAAATGGAAGCGCGAGGGAGGAGGAAGACGACGGCAGTTTGGTCTAAAATTCAGATTAACAAATCAAAAGGGTATTATTGTTTTAGAGATTTTATGAAATTGTAATGATACACTGTCAATATCATGAATAGTAATTGTATTTCTGTACAATTATAATGATACCGTTTAAATTAATTAACCCTAAATATAATGGTAGAATACGTGTACATAGAGCTGGTGTTGCTCCGTGCCTCTCTGTCCTCGTGTTCGGCAAGCGCCAAGGGCTGGTGAATGAGTAATGATAGGGACGCAGTTTTTTTTAGCAGGAGCATCTTTAAGAGTATCTTATTTTTTCCTCCCCAAATCATGTAACTTTGTAACTCCTAAAAAATATTAAGAGAGAAAATAAAAAAGTCTATCTTCAAGAATTTTCAATAATCCACTCCTAAAATAAAAGACAACAACTTTACATCATGAATCTTATATAATTTCTAAATTATTGTAACCAGTTTTATGTTTTTTTCTCTATCGTATATTTGTGTAAGGAATCTTTTTCTACTCTCTATTCTTTCCTATACTCTTAGAGATGAGTTTTTCTATTTTTTTTCTAAAAAATTGAATGAGAAAGAGATATGGGATACTTTTGAAGATGCACTAAAGGCACGTGCTCCAATCCCTATTACAGTGGATGCGCATTGAGATAAGTGCAGTAAGTTCCAATACGTACTGGGCAGAATGGGGTTGCTTTAGAAAAGGAGTGAAGTAGCAATGGTCGACTTTTTGCTAATTATAACGTGTCATCGTGTACCGCCCGGCGCCCGGATTCGAATAGGCTGAGCGCCGGCCTGCATGCCTCGCGCCTGGAATAGGATAGCAGCACAGAACAGCTAGCATGTCGAGTCGTCGTATCTCGTATGGCTTTAGGCCTCGTTTAGTTTAACCGTTATATCAATTTTTGCGGCACATACATAGAGCATTAAACATTAATAAAAATAATAACTAATTATTGTAATTTGCAAGACGAATCTTTTAAGTTTAATTAGTCTACTATTAGACAATATTTACCAAATAAAAGTGTTACAGTGTTCATTTTGCCAAAAATTTTAGAACTACTTGTTCAGTTCATCCCAAAACAAAAAACTTTCCAAGATTTCTCGTCACATCGAATCTTGCGACATATGCATGGAGCATTAAATATAAACGAAAATAAAAAAAACTAATTGTACAGTTTGTCTGTAAATCACAAGATAAATTTTTTTAGTCTAGTTAATACATGATTAAACAATAATTGATAAATAAAAACGAAAATGCTACAATATCCAAAAAAAAATTGGAAAGCCTTATTATAATAAGTTGTGTTTGAGTACGTTTGAGCTGAGCCGGCGGCTGGCACGGCACAATAGCCTTCGTCCCTTTTCCCGTTTGTTCTTTTCCCTTTCATTCGGCATGGAGCAACCTGTGTAGTACGTGTGGTCTGTCTGTCTGTCTCCCTTCTCTGCGTGCTGGGCAATGCAATCATGCATGCATGGTAGACTACTACAATACTGCAGTGCAACCACAAATAAAGTCGATCAGAAGCCACACACACATCTTCTTGTACATGTCGCTAACAGGCACGGTTGACCGCACTAGTAGTTAGCTAGAGATTTCCAAGTCACAAGCGGCCGGAGAGGAGCTATGGGCCAAGTTTACTTGCTGTCGGGCTCGCTGTAACTTTTCGGTGTCCCTTGTTTTATGTACACAATCGTAGCATGCATGTATCAGTACACACTAGTTACATCTTTTTTTTTTTCGGATTTATGCGCGCGTGTTTGTACTTGGAGAAACAGTCGAGTAGATAGGACATCAAGCTTTGGACGTGTCTGAGCAACACAGGTCGAGGTCGGGCCATGCAGAGAGCTCGATCGTCGGCGTCAGTCAGCAGCGACGTGGGAAAAAGCCATCATGCGGTAGTACGCTGACAAGTGGTGTGGTGCGACGCAGGACGAGACAAGCCCGGCGGGCGCTCCGGCTTGTCATTTGTCGCGCCCCGTGACCCGGTGACCGTGATCGCGACGCCACCCACCCCTGCCATCTTCTCATCTCATTTTCGGTGCACCAATCCAAAATCCATTTGGTCCTTGTTTAGTTCGCAAAAATTTTTAAAATTTCCCGTCACATCAAATCTTTGGTTTCATACATGGAGCATTAAATAAAGATAAAAATAAAAACTAATTAGACAGTTTATCTGAAATTTGTGAAATGAATCTTTTGAGCCTAGTTACTCCGTGATTGGACAATGTTTGTCAAATAAAAACGAAAGTGCTACAATAGCCAAAAAACCAAAATTTTGCGGACTAAACAAGGCCTTGGTTATAGTAAAACCAGCCCACAAATTATTCTAAGCGACGAAGCTTATATAAGCTAGCATTCCGGTTAGGAATTTCCCCGGGTGTTCATTCCTCGTGCCTCAGATTTTCATGCTATACAAGGGCCCGAACAACCCATGCCATCTGGGCCCTGGCCCACCAGCCTCCCGTGCAGCCTCCTTTGCGAGTCGTGCGTGGTCATGCTAGCGTCCGGACATCTGGTGCGCGAGTGCGTCCGAACACTGGTGCTTTAGGTAGCCCCGCTCACCCTAATCAAAAAGAAGAAAAGAACATGCCAGCCCTGCTCGTTCCACATGGGAAGTTTGAACCCATCCGGCTCCTGCTCGCCCCACACGGGAGGAGAAAGCCCTTCCTTCGAACCCGCCCTGCCCCCACTCGCCCCACACGTGGGCTAGAAGTTCCTTCAGACTCGCCCCACTCCCCGCCACACACGGAATCTGCCCACCTCCAGCCTTGTTGGCTCCCAATCACATCTACCTACTGCCAAGTCGCCACCACAGCTCCCCTCCCCCTCTCCCGCTTGTACGATGCAAAATAAGGATGAAGACGCTGAAACACCATAAACATGACATTGCAACAACTCCCGACGAACTACTACAATAATAAATGTAGCAGTTGAAACACCATGAACGTATACAAGTGCAACAACAAAAAAAGGACAACAATTCCAACACTGGGATGATGAGGTTGAAACACCTTGAACATATTATTGCAACACAAGAAAAAACAGCAGAAACATTTGGCTGCAGCTGCTGAAGCATAATGAACATACTACAACAACAACACCCGACAACTGCTGCAACAACACGCAACAAACTATTGCAACATGCAGATTGAAGAAACTGAAACAACATATCAAAAAATAGTACTCCCACAATGACTGAAACTCGCTGCAACATCCAGAGAGAACTACTGTAGCAATGGTAAAATCTGAGCCCGAGGGCTTGCCAGAAGCCTACCCTACTGAAACAATAAGTGAAAACGTACTGCAACATCTGGAGAACACCATTACAACACACGGGAGAGCTGAAACTCGAGAGCTCACGGAACCCTAGCCACCACCACATCCCTTAGATCTAGAGGAGGAGGAGGAGGAAGAAGAAGAAGAAGAGGGCCCAGATCAGATCGAGGACAGGAGGGAGGGGGAGGAAGGCCTCAGATCTAGATCCTTCGCCACCTACCTCGTTGCAGTTACCGCCGTCATCATCGTCTTCGATTCCATGGAGGTCCCGAAGCGATATAAGGAGGAAAGACGTGGCTCGTCGGAAGCTGTAGCCCTCCTCTCTAATATCGTGAAAGAGGGAGGGATGTAGGGAGGGAGGAAGGGAGGAAGGGAGGAAGGGGGCTCACCGGAAGCTGTCGATGTCGCCCTCCTCTCCGGTGGCTTGGAGGTCATGGAGGGAGGGGAGGCACGGTAGCGCGCGAGTAGAGCGAGGGACTGGAAGAGTTGGAGGAGGAGAGGGCGAGCAGAATTCACGAGCGCTGCGAGAGTTCGACTCGAGGAAAGGGATAAGGAACAAGGACGAAGATAGGTGAGTTGGTTTGGATGTGTTCGTTTTTGGGCCGCAGGCCCGGGTGTGTGGCGCCCGGATAGAACGGACGCCCGCATAGTATCATTACCGTTCTTTAGAACACACATACACCTCCACCATTGTCTCTTACAACTTAAAAAAATAATATATTTGCTTGGCTGATAAGCTATGGTTGAAAATATTAGTTGCTATTTGTTTTAGAAAATAACACTATTAAAAAACTGACAGATTCGACAGATAGTTCAAGCGAACAAGCCATTAATAATTTATATGTATGCAAGTGCATTTTTTGAATAAAGAAAAATTAAACTGTAGAACCTAAAGTTGAAGACGAGGATTCGAGACGGCTTCAAAATATATTTGTCATCACACAGATATTTCCAATCAAAGTAGGCTGCTGTAGCAGACGCAGGGGCGAGGACAGCGCAACCTGACGAGCAGGCCAGTGCTGTCAGTGGCACGAAGGGGGGCCGCGCTGCGTCTGCTCAAAGTCACCGGACCGCCTGCCGCCCGTGCTAAACGGCCCACGGCCCAGCAGCAGCAGGCTCGGATAGGAAGCAGAGGCTAGCGCTGCACAAGAAACACTAGAAACATGCATTTTTCTTCTACTGAAGTTTAGGGAATTAATTCATGTGTATTATTCATACAATGACATACGTGAGTGTTTTTTAGGAAACAGAATGTGTCTAATGGCTACTATTGGTAATGATGATGATTAGAATACATCATCTTAAAGGCTACATATTTCTATTTTTCTATTATTGAGAGAATTTTTAGGGGTTATTCTTCTTTTTTTTCTCTTCTAACACCGACATTTGCACTGCATAGTTTGCACGTGCTCCATACAACATATGTAGAAATGCAACTCTGCATGGTTTCACTAACAGGGTGACCTTTGTACTTTGTAGAATCAAAAGAAGTATGTCATTATATAGCTACAAGCCCAAACACAAACGTGAAAGTGAAAATGAACATATAAAAACACTTTGCCGCGGTCTTGTAGTTTCACTTCCCGCAAGCTGGCCTCTTATATGCCTATATACTAATATAGTATTTATAAGTTTGTAGTTAATTAGTAAGTTTAATTACATAGAATTACAAAGGAGCATATACTACATGAATAATATACAAAAAAAACTCGTGGAGATAAATTATTATTAAGTTCTCATATTAATTGTAGAAAATTCTCTATCTTGGTGTAGATCGTGGTCATAACATTTTTATTGCTAAAGGAACCACCCACATTGTCACTTGAACCATAGACATAGCGAATAGCAGTCTAACAACAACAACAACGGTGGATGCTAAATTTCAACACACTACCTTTAGGGCCTGTTTGGTACAGCTCACAACAGCTTCATGAGCTGTTGTGAGCTGTTTTTTTTTGCCAAACACTTATTTCCAAAACAGCTTCATGGGTGAAGCTGTTTTTCTCCTCCTCTCACAAATACATAAGTTGGATGAAGCTGGAAAAAAAAAGTAGCTTATTGCAGCTTCTCCCTCATTTCTCTCTCTCAACTATGTATGAAGTAGTTGGTGAAACTATTTTGCCAAACACTTTTTCCAAAACAGCTCAGCTTCATCTAGAAAGTCACTCATGAAGCTATTTTCTAAAAAAACAGCTTTACTAGTGAAGTTAAGCTGTGCCAAACAAACCCTTAGTCTGCTACCTTAGACATAGCGAATAGTAGTCTAAAAACAACAATGGTGGATGCTAAGTTTTAACACACTATCTTTGATCTGCTACCTTATAGCGATAGAGGACTGCTACCGCTATAGCGGCCGCTAGCTATTTAGTACTCTATTATGGCCGCAAATAAGGTGTGTTGAACTTCTGTTCATTTCGCTGAATTTTGAGTTACGCTGCTTTTTATACTGATTTATTGTAAGAGAAAAATAATATTACCACCATTTTTTTCCTTGTTATGAGACAATATAGTAGTTTTAGATAACTCTAAGAGCATCTCCAATAACTTGGTATTTCAACATGTTATCCTACCAAATTTACTAAAAGCATAAAAATTCTCCTCCAACAACTCCTTATCTCAACTTGCTAAATTTCACAAGTTGCTATCCAGAGGTTTCTACTGTCGAGATTTGTCAAGTTGTTATCCCAAGTTGCTATCCCGAGCGCAACTTGTTGGAGACATATATTCTTTTAGCAAGTGAGCGGGTCCCATCTGTCATCCTCTATTTTTACCAAGTGAGAATAGCAACTTATTGGAGACACATCTTTTTTCTTTTGCTAAACAAATTAGCAACTTGCTATAACTCAAGAGGATCCCATCTGTCATCCTCTATTTTTACCAAGTGAGAATAGCAACTTATTGGAGACACATCCTTTTTTCTTTTGCTAAACAAATTAGCAACTTGCTATAACTCAAGATTTGACAAGTGAATTTTACCAAGTTGTTGGAGATGTGTATGGTAGTTGTCAAGATAAAAACTGCACGTATATGACTTCCATGTATCCAAGCAAACCAGTTATTTTGAAACTACACATATGACTATCTGGGCTCGACCCAGCTAGGAAGCAGAGGCTGGACGAAAGCAAAAACGCACAAGAAACACAAGAAAAAAGCATACCGAAATTTCAGGGAACTGAGCAAATCGATTTCTAGCGCAACAGGAAATCAGAAAGATAATCTTAAATACTCAGAAAAGTAAATGCAACAGCATTAATGCATAAGAACATGATATAACCTATGTTCAGTCACGTGCATTTAGAAATTGAAATTTTCCTATCCAACAATTATGAAGCTCCGTAATGCAACTAAACAAATTTTAAGCAAATTACAAAATCTGAAAACAAGGGTGTTACAACATGCATATACTGATATGCCAAAGCTGTTACAAACATAACAAGTATTGTTTTGCAATATTAGTGCTGATCGAACTGCAGGATAAAGCTCTACAAATATCATAACTCAAGAGTCAAGGCTCTCATTTACATTTGGAAGTGATGACACTGGACCAAAATTATCAGCTTCTCCATCGCATTTCTTGGTATAAAGACATACAATTCCTACTAACTAGGAGTAATTCATAATTAGCTAGACCTGGACATATATGCAGAAATATGCTATCGCTATCCAGTAGGTCAAGATCTAAATCAGTAGTTGTCTAGCACCAAACCTATTAAACTAGTGTTAACCTTGGAACATGTGGGTTTTGTTTGCCTTGAATTATTCATCCTACCAAACGCTCCCACAATAAATAGAACCTTATCCTTCGTCAGAATATATACTGCTGTTCTCACCCTCCATAAGGTTCTGAAAAGAAGATGGAATTGGAGGGATTTCAGTGTTCACAACACCTTCCAACATGCGGACAACTTGCCCCATCGATGGCCTGTCGTTCTCCTCATCCTGGATGCACCAACAGGCAACTCTGCAGGCGACGTCGAGCTCCTTGACATTAGCATTTCCTTCCAGCCTACCATCCAGCAAGCACAACACATTTCCTTCGTTCACTTGTGCAGCTGCATAAAGAGGGAAGTATCGGTGGCTTCCGAATTTGAGCCTCTTTGTAGTCCTTCTTCCTGAGATTATTTCGAGAAGCACAATGCCAAAGCTATAAACATCGGCGTTTTTAGTGATGGGCTGCCCAGATATCCACTCTGGCGCGAGGTATCCCATGGTTCCTCGGATGGTGGTCAATGCAGAGTTGAATTCACGTCCAAGAAGCTTTGCCATGCCAAAGTCTGAGATTTTAGCGCAGAATTCTGAATCTAGTAGTATGTTTTCAGGCTTGATGTCACAATGTATGATGCAGTCCTCACATTCTTCGTGAAGATAGGCTAGGCCCTTTGCAATACCTAGTGCAATCTGGAAGCGAAGATCCCAGTTCAGAAGACTGGATCTTTCTGAGAAGAGGTGTGAATCCAAAGACCCATTAGGCATATACTCATAGACCAACAACCTCATATCTCCTTTAACACAAAATCCCAGAAGCCGGACAAGATTGGCGTGCTTGATCACCCCAACTGTCTGCACTTCAGCTCTGAATTGCTTATCTTCTTGCCCAGTACCTTTGAGACTCTTAACAGCGACAACAGTTGATCCTGGCATTGTTCCCCTGAAAACACTTCCAAAACCTCCCTCGCCGAGTTTATCAGAGAAATTCCTTGTGGCTTTCTTGACTTGCGCATAAGAGTAGAACACAAGAGAACCTTCCACTTCAAACTTTCTGCAAGTAAATAGATCTCTCCTGTATCTCCACAGAAGCACCAGTACCGATATCACAGCAGCCAATGCTACTAACCCGACCACCAAGAATACAATCAGCCCTGTGTGCAAACCATTTTTGGCCTTGAGTTTGGAGCCCCAACGAACAAAAACCTTGTTGTATGGAGGTCTAGAAGCAAAACTCAGGTTGTACAGGTTGTAGTACCACAGCTTGCATCCAGAGTCATACACATATGCGACACAGTAGCATTTGCTGAGACAGGCTTGCTTACAATCTTCATCACTTCCTGCTAAATCATTCTGAGAATCATAAGGGAGCCCCTGCAGCTTGTCTTGCAGGATAAAAGAATCATCATGTTCAGTCTGGCCATCCGTCTCGCAGCTCAATGGAAGAGATCTCGGTCTCGAGCAACCAGTAGCAAAGGATCCGAGGTTCCACTCAGCTGGATAGGAAGGCTCAAATCCATCGACGCAGTCACATCTGCCATTGCTTGTGCAAGCACCGAAATTGCCACAGAAGAAGCCACTGGATTTGCAATCTGAAGGGAAGGTCCAACGAGCTACCCAACCACTGCTATTGGCCGCTCCAGAATCCTCTGACCACCGCATCAAGCTGACTTGCCCCAGGTGGAACTGCAAGAACTCGGTCAGATTAAGATTGTCCGGAGGATTCAGTACCAGCGAGCTACCGTTATCTTGTGATGTCACCATCCAATCCGGGAAGGTGCCCAGAGTAGAATGCCCATCGGTGGTGAGCACGAACCCGTTCCTCCTGCTCCGGTCGACGCTGACGCTGCCATTGTGCGAGTAATCCTTGTACGTCAGCGAGACGTTGGCCCCCGTGTCGTCGACGAGCCCGAGCCTGGCGCCGGGGAGCAGCGAGTCGCCGGGGGAGTCGAAGCTCTGCCACAGCACCCGCGAGGCGTTGGCCTGGTCCCTAACCACCAGGTTACCGTTGCCGAGGAGCACCGCGGCGGCGGGCGGCGGGGCGCCCGGCACGTCCCCAGGCACGGGCGAACACCAGAGGGTAGACCCGGCCTCCGTGATGCACAGGCCGCCGGCGAAGACCTCCAGCGCGGCGGCGGAGAGGTCGGAGATGACGACCCTGTCCCCGACCCAGAACGTGGGGCTGGTGCTCGGCATCCTCTTGAAGCGCACGCCCAGGAAGCGGTGGATGCCGGCGCCCGGAGCGAAGAAGCCCAGCTCGAAGTCGCCGTTCTTGGACACCAGTGTCTGGTTCCCGGAAATGCCCGCGCCGGGGAGGATGGTGTCTGTCGCCGAAGCAGCGGCGGCGGCCAGAAGGAGGAAGAGAAAGCGGAAGTTCGGCGGCGCCCACCCGCGAGGCCCTGACGGGGAGCAGCCAAGCTTTGCTGCCTCCATTGCCGGGCAGGGCATCACTTGCAGGGGAACGACTACGAGCACGAACACAGCAGGGAAGAAATCATTCGCAGGCACGAGCGCGACTGCACAAGACGCACAAGAACCAAAGATGAATCAGTGAGGTGAACAAGAATGAGGTGACCAGTGTACAAGTACTTGTGCTTGTAACCTGAAGCTGAGGGCTCCTACACGACACGATGGCTCCGAGCTCCGGCGAGAACCGCCGCCGCCTCGCCTTTGACCAAGCTTTACTTCAGTGAGACTCTCACGCAACGCAACGCAACGCAACGCAACAACGCAACCCAACGCAAGTACGCAACGCCGTCGTTTCTTTGACTGCCTGAGAGAAATGGAACGAGGGTCGGGGAAGGGGTTGGCAATTGGCATGCTCGCTCATCTAGTCATCTAGATTTTTCTTCGACGTTTTTATGGCGTGGACAGTTGGGCACGTTTCTAATAGTCTCTATTATGCTACCCATGTTAGTCAAAGTAACTTAAATTTGACTAAGTTTATAATAATAATATTAGTATTTATGTCTTCAAACATATAAAAATATATATGTTATAACTAATTTAACGGCATTTATTTTATATTATAAACTATAACAGTTTTTATATAAATTTAGTTAAAGTTCAAACTGTTTGACTCCTCAAAAAATAAAAATTATATTGTGTCATGAATAGATGGAGTACTAAACTAGCCTAGAGTAGCTTTTTAGGTCTTCGGCTTATATTTTAATCACTGATCTTTTTTCAATACTACATCCATCCAAAAAATTATAATTCGCCGATGTCGAACTTTCTTAATTTAGTTAAGTTTAGTAGAAGACAATATCAGCATTTATATTACTGAATAGGTTTATTTATAAAATATATAGTAATAATTATCTGATATCATAAATACTTATAATTTTTAAAAAATTAGTTAAACTAAAAATTGTTCGGCTGGTCCCGAGTAGGATTGCATTTTCTTTAGATGGGGGGAGTACCTTCTAAGAACTCCTTAAGTTTATGATATTGTATAAATGTTTTTTTAAATATAATTCAATTACTATAAAGCTTTAAAGGTAATACTTTTGGAGTGGTCGATGCCCATTTTTTAAGTCTAATAACTAAGTCGTCTCCCGCTTTTATGACAAAGAAGTAGTAGCTTTCACTAGTTAGGTAAAATACTAAAAGCTTGGTGTGATACAGCAGCCCCGTTAACTATTTGCTGTCAAAATGTGGAGGCAATAGGCAAGTGGCTTAGAAAGAAACTTTAGTAGGGGGAAAGCATGAGAAATGGCTACAACTACAAACCAAAGGCAAATTACTTATTCGCTTAAACAGCATTTTAAACTAGATGTTTGTTGAGTATAATATATGTTTTTTTTTTGCTGGCAAACATGCTCATGTAACCGGATGTACAATGTTGTGTCGCGGTGCTTATACCAAGGTTAATGAACTAGTTATTTTTGTTGGATTAAATTAGGCTTGATCCAACATTAAATCAAATAAAATCTAAGCTCATAATAAAAGCTAGTGCAATAAAGGTTACTCTTGTATGGAAAATTATCAGGAGATTGATTCAATTTAAGTAAGTGGCTATTGTGTGCACCTGTTATGACTTTAAAAACATGGATGTTAGAAATACTTGTTATAATTTTGTTTATCTTTTAATCACTAAACTATTTATGAATTATCTGTCCTAAAAAGAATATAATTCTAAAATTAAGACAAGTCAAACTTTGTAGTTTTGACCAAATTTTATATACAATGATATTGACATTTATGTCCCTAAGTAGGTTTACTTTTAAATATATACTATAAGATTAGTTTTATTTATTTGGTATTGTTTATTTTAGTATTTTTTATAAATCTGATTAGACTTAAAGTTGTTTGACTCCTCAAGAAGTAGAATTTTATTATAAAACTTTCAAACTAATTCTACTACTCTAGCCACATTCTTATAGTTCTTCAAGCTTTAACACAATTCTACTACTGTGAAGCTTTCAAACTAATACTTTTAGCGTGATCGATGCATAACAAATTTGTGTCCGGCTTTTAGGACAAGAGGTAGTTTTTTTTTTTGAAACGGTAGGACAAGATGTAGTAGCTTTCCCTAGTTTAGGTAAAATCCTAAAGGTTTGTGTGATACAACAGCCCCGTTAACCTTTTGCAGTCAAATGTGGAAACAACTAGGCAAAGTGGCTTAGTAGGGGGGAAAAGCATGAGAACTACAAACCAAAAGCAAATCGCTTAAACAACATTTAAAACTAGAGTAGACGTGTTGACAATTATTTGATATAAGCGTTAACTGTCAGAAAGCTACAGATGTATCACAGGTAGGGATGAAAACGGTACGGATATTTTCCGACCGTATTCGAGACCGAATTCGTTTAGAGAGGTTCAAATTTGTCCGTATCCGAGTCCGAATATTCAACATCCGATACCGTATCCGTATCCGAATACTTAAATCGTATATTTACGATGTCGACATCTAATCCTACCTTATCCGATATGATTGATATTATCCGTATTCGAATCCGAATCCGACCAAAAATATGAAAACAAATATGATATCGGTGATATCCGTCCGTATCCGATCCGTTTTCATCACTAATCACAGGTCCTGAAGACCAGAAACACAGAGAGAGGTTAGGAAGGACTTGAACAAAGTAGTCAAAAACTAAAACTATGACAGTGGCTAAATGGCACACAGCGCAGCTGAATCCACTTGCGTTGGCCTTTTTTCTTCGTTGGGCCTGAGTGGGGAATGGATGCGTATTGTTGCTGGGCTGCACTATTGCTGGGCTCATCGGCTACGAGGCCTCGCGGCTCCATGGGCAACAGCCAGTAGAAGAACATGGGCTCTCAAACAGGCCTCCATTCACCCAGTGGCCCATCTCTGGGAATTTCTATACACACATCTCTCAAAGAGGGTTTACGTGCCGCCCTACTGCTACGTGTTCTGTCGCATTTGTTAGTTATCAAACCGTATAACAAAAAAAAATCAAACGAAAATAAATGGAACAGAAAATAAAAAAAGGAACATGAGGTTCCACCTGTGTTGTGGGCCGTTGTATCTTTGTTCCAGGCAGTGAATGAAATCACAGTAACTCACTGATGGTGTTTTCTGATATTGCTGCAAAACCCCCCAAATAGTTCATGTCAAAGTTCCAAAGATTCCTCGTAACATCAATGTGAATCTTTAATTTAACCTTGTGAGTCTCTTTTTTTTTCATTCTTGTTTTTCTTCTAATCTTCTATTTCAGCATTTTTTATTTATCTTTTTGCCAATGATTCTCTTGCACTATAAAAGAACTCTGAACCAATGGGGGGAGCCATAAAGACAGCAGTCAACCTGAACATACCTGCAGGCAATACCTGTTTCAGGTTGATTTGATGTTCTCCATGTCCATGACACACTCCTGACCTGAGCTCAACAGTAGTTATCCTGGAGCTATCCTGTTCGATTTCCAATTAGCAGAGATCACAGAGCGAGCATGCTCGGTGCTTGCATGCTTTGCTCCACTCCTGGCTGCTCCCCTTCCATGTGTTTGACCGGCTGCAGTTTCGTTTGGTCATCATGCACGGCGGTTCAGGAATTGATCATGGCCGGCCATCTCCCTGTGCTCCAGGCATCATGGACTGAACTGAACCAGCTCCAGCTGGGGATAATGTTGTACAAAGACAGGCAGTTCCTCAGTGATGTGATCGCGGTGTGCCAAGGTGCGCTGTAACATAATCACCGCTCTCAGCTGTGTGTCTGATCGATCCTGAAGATTTCAAGTGTGAGTTGCAGCTACAGTTGCAGGCTGCTTTCATGAAATCGGTGGCGGTGGCGGCCATGGAGCCCAGAGCCACAATTTCCAAGGCTAGATTCCACTCGTTTTTTTTTATTTTAGTATATAGGATTAACCAGTTCCATTGGTTCCTAGTTTTCTCGGTCCTTAGAACGTGCAGACTGCTGACAAATTCAGATATTGTCCGTCGTTTCTGAATAAATCAAGAGTTTTAAGATGGACTGAATTTGATAGGAAAGAAATTAATATTTACAATACAAAATTAGAATATTTAGTTACAGCATATAATATTACTTTTATACTGCACATTTTTTGATATTATTACTTTTTGTATAAAGTTAGATAAACATATAAGTTGATTTACTCAGGGTTGCAGAGGAGGGAGTACCTCTGTGTGTGTGGTACTCCACTCGCTAATGGCGGTTCTTCAGAGTTCAGACACGACAAGACAGATAGCTATTTCAACCGGACCATCGTTGCTCGTGCATTTGATGCTAAAGAAGCTCTGCAGGATCACATGAATCGTCGGTGCAGTGGTGGTTCCTTCTCGTGAGTTTAAGCAGCAGAGCGGCATGGTAGAGCTCAGAGCTGCAGCGTGGATAAGCTCAGCTACTGCTACTGTCAGCCTCAGCCTCAGGCTGGCTGCTGTTCAAACGTTCCTTCCCTTCCCCGGACCTGCATGCAGAAACGCCGACACCGAAATCATGCAGACTAGTAGTTTATTTATATTTGATTTTATTACTACATGCAAGTAGTATGCAACTAGCGCTTTGGATCCTGGAACTCGGACATGCCATGCCAATCCGCGATGCGGTGCGGTGCTTGTGCTCGGTGGATTTTTCCCATCTTTCCATGAAATCGTGTCCTCTTCTTTTCCCTGCAGGCTGCATGAGCTTTTGTTAGAGACATACTAACTCAGAGCTTTGTATGGGATCACCGAGTTCCTGAATGTGCTTTCCTTGGGCAAACCAAGATGTTTCCTTTTTTTAATTTTTGTAGCTTTGCAAAATATCAGTAATTATCTATCTGTTCTCCTTTACCGGACCAGATATCAGTACTGACCATATGTTTCTTTCAGATCCACGCTGCATATAGGATGGGAGATGACCAGATATCAAAAATAGTAGCAAACTTGTATTCAGTTATTCAGTTCTATTCTTAGCAGTCTATCGGTTCTCAAAATCTAAAAGATGGATGATGATCAACCGACTAGCCGAGTTCGTGTGTGTCTCTTGGCCTAATCGCTGTGCCTCTCTGATCTACAACTAGCTGCTAAAACATGTTCTCGTTTGCCATAGAAGAAATCGGACACTTCGTGTCATTTCTGACAACAAGGAACAGCCAATTATTGTGAGATGCATGCTTTTTCGCTGTGATTTTTCTTTTGTTCCTGCCATCATATATATGTTGTTCTTACCGGCTGCATAATAATTGTGTCTCGGTGATGAGGCCAGCTTCCAGCTCACCCAAGTTGATAGGGTTTGCAGCTTGAATGCACTGTAAAGGCCGGCGAGTTTCTGCAAATTTTGTCCTTGCAGAAAGCATGTTTTGGCTTCTACCAACAACTTCCGGCCGCTAGCTGCAAACAATCATTGAAGTGACAGCTGGGAAAATTTTCACCATATCAATTCCTTCATGACACTGAAATTGCAGAAAAGAAAAATAAAGGGGAGGAAAGGAAGTGTAGAAAAAAAAATGGCAGGTTATTCCTGATGATCGCCACACGAGTGCCTGATTTACTGATTTTCACAACAGTTCTGATTACAGATATGCAGATGATGACTCCTAAGGGATACCTTCCAATTAACAATGCGGGTCAATTGGTTGACACTAACACATGTTCTCCTTTGGGAACAGGGAGATGTTCTTCGGTCATTATTACACTATAAACTATATGCCGCTATGCTATGGTACTTTGGTTGCCCCTAACAAGGCCTTTTTTATATAAGCTTGGCTCTAAGGACACTCTTAAAGCCATGCTAATGGAAAGTTTGACCTAAAGGGAGGCATGGTAAGAGCATAATGATTCAGGTGTTAGTGCTGCTTAGTCACCCCTGTTCTGTTCTTCCTAATTCTAGCATTGATGATCACAGTGGACTGATGGAGATGGACCACAAGTAGTAGCATTTTACAGATGCTCCTTCTTTTGTTTGGCCTTGGATCCAACTGAATTAATGGGAGTAAGGCTTCTCTCGCTTTTCCCCCTTTTTTTCATTATGCAGATATATTAAGCTAAACATATTCAGCATACACTAATGCAATGACAGAGTCATGGTGCACAGTTCAAGCAGGAGAACAGAAGAATCCTCTTGAGAAAAGATTCAGAAGAGCTCATCATCGGCATTAAGAATCCCGGTTGAGGCCAAGACATGGCCTGCATCACGACCTGGAGCACAGCTTACAAACGCCACTGCTTCTGAACATTCCAGGTGTCAATTGACGATGCGTTGCAGGAACATGACTGTCCCTCATAACAGCTTCCAAACGCCACAGCTTCTGAACATTCCAGGTGTCAAATGACATCGTTTGCCCGCACAACGCGTAGCATTGATTTCACTGAATATTACTCTACTGCAGTTGCAATTTAGTGTCCTGAACATATTTAGTGCACTTCATAGCACAGTCGCAGGTATACTGACGATGCATGCTGCTCAGGCTCAGCTACTGGTAGACGTCTTCTGCAGTTTGAATTGTTTTGTGTGATGGTGTGAGATCGACGCCGAGTAGTGGCAGCAGAGCATCTCGCCACAACCTACAGCTGCGCACTAGTTTTATGTTTGTGGCGTTTCCAACGTTCGGCAACATGTATACGCTGCAATGCAATCTGAACTACTACTAGAGGTCAAATTCTTTCTGCCTTTTGAGACTGAAAAATATGCAGGTCAAAATTTCGGCCGCCCTTCAGACCCGCATGGAGATGTGAGCCCAGATTAATGCATGGCGTGTTTCTTCTTGGATTGAGCATTCACCAGCGTAGCGTACCTACCTACTGCTGCAGTAGCTCTGTCGGTCTTCCACGTCTCAAGAGAGTTCACGATGAGGCTCAGGCCTAAACAAATTTGCAACACCAGTGCAGTTTCTTAATCGAGAGGTTGTGCTAGGAATTTGATGTGAAACTGAGGTGGTGTCGCTTACGATTGTAAGAAATCCTTCATTGTGGCAGTGATGAATGGGAGCTTTCTTCCCCACAGGCCATAGCACTCACTGTCAGTGGAAAAATTCACCCAGCATGCAGAAGACGAAGACGCACTGAAGAACACAAACTACTTGTAAGCACACTGACATTTTCTAGCAGAAAAACAAATAAGCAACCAAGATCTAATCTTAATCTAGCTAGCATCCACAAAAGATTCAGAAAAGTTTCCGAATAAACAAACGATTGAGAAACAGAGGGGTTGAGCGAATCTCCAGTCGCAATTATATACTCCCTCCATCCAAAAAGAGTGTCGTTTTAGATTTTTGTGCCATAAGTTTGACTCGATTTGTAGAAAATATATGCAATATTTATATCTCTAAATAAATTTGTTAAAAAACTAGACTTAAAGATCTTTCCAATGATACTAATTATGTACTATAAATACTAATATTTTTTACTATATATTTAGTTAAAGTTATTTCTCGGAAAGCGAAAACGATACTTATTTTGGGACGGAGGGAGTATACTGATACTAAAAAATGGCATAAAGTGGATGCCATGACAATGCAATATTATAGACATTGAAAAATCTCAGTTGACAAGATGACAACGACAGTTGAGTGCCCATGACTAGACAGAGAAAAAGAAAATGGTTTACGAACCCTAGCCCATATGGCTACACGAGGAGCAATCGCTTTTATTTGTCTAATCATTCCCCTGATTCCATGTTCAAAGCGCTGTTTAGGTGAGGAATGAAAAGGCTAGCTGGTTCTTAGGGGAGGTGTTCGTGCACACGAGTGGGCAATGCATGCATGCGACCGGCCGGACCCAGGAAACCAGGTGTCCCCTGGGAAATTGAAAATTGGAAATTTTCCAAAAGGCTTTCGGCTACAGTACAGTATACGACGAGCCACCAGAGTGGCCTACTGCTCGGTCCGGTCACCTCAAATAATTCAACGTAGGGTGTGTTTAGTTTTTTGTAAAATGCAAAATACAAATTGTCAAGTACATTGAAATTTTCCAAAAAGGCTTTCGGCTATAGTGCAGTATAATGCTAAATTTTTTTATAAGTTTAGTTACATCCAAAATACTAAATTTTTTCTGAGATACCAATGGTCGATTGAGCCACAGTTTGCTTCAAACAATTATACATTTGACGTGTATGTGAGGACAGATGGGCAGATCAAGTTTCAATCCTTGGGGTGGTGATAGGGATCCTAGCCCTACCGAATGACAAACGGAGGTTGTAAGAGTGCGGAAGGGGTTGTCTAGGTCTGAGTGAACGAGGGAGACGGCGCGGCGGCGCCATCGCTGTGTGGGGAAGAGAAAGAGAGCTGGCGCAGGGGCTGTAGGTGGCTAGGGTTTCTACCGGCTCCCTGAGGAAGTCGGAAACAATAATATATTTTTGCTTAAACCATCTCAATAGTCTTTACAAGTATTTATATCTCTCTCAAAAAAAATAATTAACACCCTCTAAAATTATATAATAAAGATAACTATGGGCTTATAGCCCCTGGCTACCTGCAGCCCCCCTTTAGCCACTGGTGGGCTTGCGGCGAGCATAGGGAATTCCGGTCATAACAGTTCCATTGTGGATTAGGGCGTAGTGTCAACTACTGCCTCTCTTCCAAATTATAAGGTACTTTGGTGAACAGATTTACATAGGCTAAGATTATTTGCATTAACTCTTTATGAGTCTAATTCAAACATCCCTCTTGTAGACTTTGTGCTTTTCGGTCTCTTCATCACTCTGTAGTAGCAGCGAAGTGAATGCACCATGGAGACATATTTTTTGGATGATTTAGTAAAACTTACTTGGTATTGTAGATATCGTCGGTGCAATTTTTGTGTAAAATAGGTCCAAATTGGAGAAATTCAACTTATGACAAAACAAAAAAAAGAGGGAATAATTTATACGTGGTCTTATTAATTTGCTCCAAAGAGCAAGAAGTGGTGTACAAGTGGTCCTCTGCAATCTTGTGGTCGTGGTACTAAATCAGTGAAACAACTTTTTTTTCTTTCTTTCAAGGATCATCAGTAAAAACAACTCAAGGGCTTGAGCTAATAGACAGGCTTTTAGGACAAATCAATGCGCTAATTACAGACCGATAAGAGAACCTTTTTACCTTTGGATCAACCAATGTGCATTCAGCAGTCACTGCAGCTGCACCTTTAATCAACAGTGAACTGAATTTCATAACCCTGCGCGCGCAGGTAGTACCACTCTCACCGGCAGGTGCAGGACGCAAGAGATGATGGCTTTAACCTGTAGGATTTCGGTCAAATTAATGTGGTAATTACAGGACGATACGATAAGAGTACTACCTTTTGTTTGAATCAGCAAACCAATGTGCATTCAGCAGTCACCTGCACTGCACTGCACCTTTAATCAACAGTGAATTTCATAACTCTGCAGCAGATAGCAGATTATTAGCACCTTTAATCACCGGCAGGCAGGACACAAGAGATGAGATGATGGCTTTAATCTGGAGGATTTGGAGGTGGATGCGGACAAGAACAGACGCCAAACAAACAGCTGCGTCGCCCCCACTAAGCTCGGTATCCCACTGCAACTGGTGCTGCCTGTGATCGATGGATGCAAGTGTGTCCGGCAAACATGTGCGTCCCTCCATGGGCGGGGGGTGGCTGTGCCTGTCTCTCGGTCTCGGCCGGTGCAGTGCTTTTGGTACGGCAATCGCCCGGAAACGCAAAGAAAAATGGTTTTGCCCCGGGTGGATGATAATGTTTTTGTGTCAAGCACCAAGCTGACTAACGCTGCCTGATAGAGGGGTTTAGTTGTTTGCATGTATCCTGGAAGATGCCCTCTGTTGCGTGCTGCTTTTTCGTTACTTCCTCTGTTCCTCACATGAACGAAGGACTGAAAAGGGGGATTAAAAGGGCAATTATGAGCTTATCATATCATGCATGGGGGTATTTTCGTAGGTGTCAAAGATTTTTTTTGTTTCCTTGGTATTGATGGATCTGCATGGATAATTGCATATGTCACGCACAACCGCGAAGGGATCGGAGCCTGTGTGTACGAATGTTTTTGCATTATAAGTCGGGCTTTGTTTAGTTTGCAAAAATTTTAAAGATTTTTTGTCACATTAAATCTTTGGACGTATATATGGAGAATTAAATATAAATAAAAAAAAATTATACAATTTTTCTGTAATTTGTGAGACGAATCTTTTAAGTCTAATTACTTTATGGTTGAACAATAATTATCAAATACAAAAAAAAGTGCTACAGTAGTTAAATCCAAAAAATTTCATGAACTAAAAAAGGGCCCTACTTAGGTGCAGAAAAATTTGCAAAATGGCTACGGTAGCATTTTTGTTTGTATTTAATAATTACTGTCCAATTATGGACTAAATAGGTTAAAAAAAATCATCTTACAAATTACAGACATACTATGCAATTAGTTATTTTTTTTATCTATATTTAATGTTCAATGCATGTTCCATAAGATTCGTTGTGACGGAAAATTTTTTGCAAAATGTTTGGGAACTGGACAGCCCCGAGACCATCTTTGCTGCTGGGCAACTGTTTTTGTGTATGATTGAGTGCGTGTGCATGATTTGCAGTAGGCAGTAGCAATCCAAAGTGATGGATGACACGCAAGCATGAGCTGCGTGCGCCGCGGCGAGCCGGCGGCCAATGCAGTGGTGCGTACGTGGCCAGGCTGCTGGAGCGGTGGTGCTGGGCAAAAGGAAAACCGGGCGCCGCAATTCCGAACCGAAGTCGGCCACCACCCACGGTACCCGCGCGCCCGCCAACTGCGGACACGTACCCACGTGCGCGCGCGCGCCGGCGACCTGGCCGGTCTCCCCGGGCCTCAGCTCGCCGCCGTGCAGCGTTCCGGCCCGCCGCCGTGCGTACGTGTGGCAGTAACCAGTGGAACGAAGAGAAAGGTTCCGGCTTTCCGGGGAGCGAGGTCGTCGCGGGGCCCGGCGGTCAGGCGATCGGAGTCGGTCAACCGGCCGGCCGCCGGTGTGGTCCGCGGACCACGGACATACAGCGCCCGCATGTCCAGGATTTAAATTGTGCGAGAACTATATACGTACAGTACAGTAGTACGTTGCAGGCAGCAACAGCTAGCGGCGATCGGTCGTCAGTGCGTCGTGGATTGAGAATTAATCTGAGATACGATACGCATCGCCGCATGTTCTTTCTTGCATTGTTGGTTGATGACGACGACGACGACGACGAGAGGCTGGAACAGGCCATCCAGTAGCCTACAGATTCTTGCTTCCCCGCCACGTACTCCATTAATGGCGGTGTATGTCTGCCGGAGACAGTGGTGACGAGCGAATCCACTCCAAATCCGCACACAGGTCGTAGTGGCAGCCAACCGTACACGTACTACGCGTCCTGGCGTACTGTCACTGTATGTACTCCGTCAGCCGAGTACGTACACACACACACGTACGTACTACTCTGTTTGTACTGTACTCATACTGCAAGTCTGCAACTGCAAGTTGGAAGCGATATGATCGAGAGGGCCGGGGGAATTTAAACGTAACGTGGGGAGCGATCGAGAGTACACCACGCGCCCGCCATGAATTGGCCGAGGACGGACGGGCGAGAGCGGCGATGAACGAGAGAATCTGGACGGATCGATCTGCGGTACGTACCGGTGCCGCGTATGCATGCATGTATCCATCCATGTCCAGATCGATGATGCCGACGCATGAATGGCCGGCCACCCGTCTCACGAGCAGACGACGACGACGACGACTTCTTGCTGCTGCTGTGTACGTACGTATGGACGTAGTACGTGCATTTAAAATATGCATGCATGCTGCTGCACGACGCAAACCGGCCGGCGTACTACGGTTAATTTGATGACGAATGTTTATTCAATTCACTGCCGCTTGTGTAGATGCATCTAGTATATATAGTAGTATTAATCAAAAATGTAAAACACCTGAATGGTCCACATAATGATTATTGTATAGGCGGCCACATATATCTCATTCACTCCTTTTAACACATTTAAGGAGAGTTTCAGTTGTTCAGTTATAGCATTAAGATAGGTAAAAGTTGTCCCTCACTTGTGTGATCGACTTGGAATAATTCATCACTCGAATTTTCTCTAATCCAAATCCAGCCTCAACACCCTTTATCCTTCCTCCATTGAGAATTTGACCTGTTGAAAAACGTGGGGGTGGACGAGGCCCGACGGTCTTCTCCTTCGTCTTTCTAGCAAATAACTCGGTAAGTGGTTTGTGTAAAGACTACTCCTAACTATGACTGCATATTTATAACTCCCCAAGGGTGTGTTGCATGTCTTGTTAAGAAAGAAAAATGATCCCTATTCACGAGTTACCGAAAGTCCCAACGGTTACTACTAATATAATCACAATTGGCATGGACGCGCGTAGCTAATCGCGTCACAAACTGCTAGTTGATCATGCATCTAATAATTATTTGTAGCGGATCAAACCGCAACGGCTTAAATTGATCCAATTTACACCTACTATACATACGAACGACGACGGTAATAACTAAAGTTATGGCCGCAAACCAAACACGCAAAGACAGCCGTGCGGGTGTTGGATCGGAGATGGAACATCAGAGATTATTCCGGCTGGGAATCCTATGCATGCACACGTAGGAATAGTAGCACTTTCGTTTGTATTTAATAAATATTGTCCAATCATGAATTAACTAGGCTTAAAAGATTCGTCTCATCAATTTCGACTAAACTGTGTAATTAATTTTTATTTTTGTCTATATTTAATACTCCATACATGCGTTTAAAGATTTTATGTGACGGAGAATCTGAAAAATTTTACAAAATTTTTTGGAACTAACCAAGGCCTCAAACCGGCGCTCATCTATCGTAACTCATACGCCAATGTAAGTGTGCATGAGATTCCGGCGAACATTAGAGAAAGAACAGCATGCATGCACGCATGTGCGTGCTCCATCGACAGCCACACGTACGTCGACCAACACCATTGACGACGGATGAGAAAAGCTTGCCGGCCGGGCGAGCCGGTGGCACGTACGTGTTTACGTACTTTCATGCATAATAATGCACAACGCATGCATTTATAAATAGAACAAACAAAAAGAAAAGCACAATTCATAGATCGATGCACGTACGATGAATAAGAACCGTTACACGAATGAACACTAGGCCGGATGCTTGGACGTACTCTTGCCAAGCAACTGGGACTATTGAGGCTTAAGTAGCATCATTATTGTTGGTAGGATTAGGGAGGCGCGCGCGTACGTGAAGAAGCACGCGTACCATTTTGAACAATAACCTTGCATTGTAAGAGTAGTAACAATAATTAGCTACGCACGCAAAAATTATGTCAAACACGGACGGCACGAGATAATGAAACGGCAGCGGGCGGCCGTAATTAGGGCACACATATGTACTCCCTCCGTTTCAAATTATAAGTTATTCCAAGAATCTTGGAGAGTCAAAGCATTTTCAAGTTTGACCAAAAATATAGAGAGAAATATAAAGTTTTATGTCATAAAATAGGTACACTATGAAAATATAACTAACAAAGAATCTAACGATACTTGGTTGATACCAAAAATATTATTATTTTGCTATATAAATTTGGTCAAACTTGAAAAACTTTGACTCTCCAAGATTCTTGGAATGACTTATAATTTGGGACGGAGGGAGTATGTGATATAATGTTGTTTATGAAGAAGGAGAAGAAAAGAGAAAACAAATGAACAAAAAAGAGGCTTAACAGTACGGCCATGGCGACGCCTAATTGTGTTGTCGGAAGGAAGTGGCCGAATGAATCTGGTCGCCGGCCGTACGACCGGGAGCTCATTTTCTTTAAGCTTAGGATATGCTATTTTAAGCTCGGCCTGCCTGTTGTTGCACTTGCACTGCATGCAGCTGCAGCCTTCAAAAAAGGTTGCATGATTAATTGCATGCATCTCTTTCCTTCTTATCAAATTTCCTCTATCTCGGTTTTAGTTTTGAGTCAAAGTGAGTACGTACTACTGTGTGGTAGTACAGTATTAATCTGTCCTGGCACTAATAATTTTGAGTCAAAGTACTCTGCTAGTATTAATTAATCTGCCCTGGTAGTAACAAGAATACTGCATTGTAAAAAAAATACGGTTTTAAGTATGGCTAGTTTAATTAGGCTATCTTTGACGGCGCTCGAAACGGCCGGTTTCAGTGTACAGTATCAGGTGAAAAAGCTTGTAATTCAGTTGAGGGAAAGGAGAAAAAAAAAGCTGAAAACAACACACTGAACACATTATTATAAACGGTGCTAATGCAGGAAATTAGCCGAAGCGGCTTTAAGTTTAAGCCCAACCAAAGAGGAGTTAGTTGCAGTTGCCGACGAGACTGCCTGAGCCAGGCTCGATCTGCAGTCAAATTAATGGAGAGATCGTGCTTCATTCCGTGACACTTTGTTTAGTACTGGAATCAAACTCGAGAAGATGAGGAGGATGCCAAGTTCAGTCGTCTAACTGTAGTTGTCCTCATGTGCGCCTTAAATGGGTTTGTGCATTCCCATGTCAAGGACGTACGACGGCCACAGTTAAAAAAAGATCAATTTGATGCATGGTACATGCATCCCAAGACTGCTGTGGTAGTGTTGCTACTTGCTAGTACTGGTGAAGGCTCCGGGCTCTGTCTCTGTGTGCTTGCATTGCTCACTACTGCGAGTGTACATACTGGCACTGCGAATCATCAGACATTCAGACGACTTTACATGGCTCTAGGTGCCGTATGGTGTGGCTCGGCACTCGGCAGGCATTGATCCAGATGATACTGTAGTAGAAAAGATGCATAGCAGAAACCAAGAGAACGTTCATTGAGAGTATAAACAAAACATGCATGCATTTGGTTCTGTGCACTAAAATGGGAGGGTGCAGGTTTATTTCTTTTTTCTTGTTGTACACTGGCCAATACAATGTTGGCAGGACAGCAAGCACCCAACTTGAGTGAGTGAAAATAATATAACGAAAAGGAAAAGCGACCGATCGAGCGCGAAGAGTGTTCCGTTTCCAAAACACTGATGCTTTCTCGATCTCGTGGATAATCGTAGAAATGCTAAAATAACACATGCATGATCTAGACTAGCTGGAACAGAGCATATGTGTTTTGTCTCCGAGGATGAACTAGAAAAAGATAGATTGATCCAATTTTTTTTTCTAGCGTTTGATTTGGAGACAACTACTAAGACATGATTCATCCTATATGGAGAATATTCTAGGATTATTCACTTCCCTTTAGGAACAAAATGGGACGGGCGCATCTCCCCTTTCTTTCTCCTATGCCATGACCATGTAGGAGAGCAAAAGCATGGCGGCACATGATCAGGGTGAGCCAGCGACTGAGTGGCACGAGCTGGTAGGCGAGTGGGGGCGTCGGCACACACGGGCAACCTAGCATGCGAGCAGGTGGCGGAGCTATGGTTGCCGACGGCGAGTGCGCAGGGCGACCTGCCAGGCCGGCGACCGGCGATCGTGTAGGACGTTAGCGGTGCCAATACATTATATTGGGAATGAAAAGAAGGGGAAATGAGAGAATGGTGGATGGGTCCCACATATCATTGGTCCATCCTAGCTATGTTTTGACTTTTGAGGACATATATAGAACCAAACGCAAAACGTGAACAATTTCATCCCGAAAATACAGATGAAACCATCCATATCTTCCATTGTTTCCAAACCTAAGACACGCTAACTACGCAGCGTTTTCACCACACCATCCATCTCTACATATTCGCAGCGTGTTTGAATTTGAACTGAAACAAACTATATTTGAAAGGGGCCGGGCTCGATGTACGGACGAGCGCGTGGTATGGGTACATATTGACATGGTGAGTATATGTATATTTGTCCTGCTACGTGCTTTGTACGTACTTTTGTCGTGCATGCATGGTACTGGTACCTACCTATGTGACGGACGACGTAACTGAATTTGTTTATACATAAACAAAAATAGTTGGCTTCTCAACAAGAAAACTAATTAGATATGTTAAACTATATATGTACTACTACTACTACTCGTAGTAGTCAAATCCTGGCATGACATACACTAGTAGTTAGCTAGCTAGCTAAGATATTTCTACTAGCTGATTAATTAAGCATGGTCACGGGCTCACACACGTACGGCCAGTCGTAGGCAGATGCTCCTAATGAAGATCTAAACCTAAAGTAAGTATATATATAGTATGAGCATTGAGCAAAGGCCAAACTGAAGCAGGGCCAATGCAAGCTAGACGGCAAGGCAGAGACAAGAAGGGCCAGACCGTCGGAGCACATAAAGATAAATTACGGGTCAGGCCGCCGGTGGACGGTGGTGGTGCGACCGTGCGAGTAGTGCAAAGTGTGCAATGCAACGACGACGCACGCACGGCTGCATGCTACGTACTAGCTAGGTAGCTGAAGGGTGAAAAGATCCTATATATAGCTATACTAGATGATGGAGGAAGCAATGCAAGAGGAACATATAATAGTATAACCATCGATAAATAAAAGCGGCCGCAGGCGAGAAGAAAGAAACAAATGGGACGGGACGGGGACGCAGCTAGTTCTAGCTGGAAGGGAACATCTAGGAGGCGGTGACCCATTGACCTTGTCGCTAATGCCGCCTCTAAGACAGCTATATACTGCTCCACGTCCACTAGTTAGGCTTGTTCATGGCATGCACGCCTGGAGCTAGGTCTCTCCTTGGCGCACGAGTGCCAAGAGAGCTTAGGCCTTTGTTTTCTAGAGCGCTCTCCAGCTGCTTCAGCAAGTTATATATATAACAAGAGACTATAGATTAGATGGGATGTATGCTCATGTGGAGAGGATAGAGGAGAAAAGAGAAAAGAAACGACATGTATAGCTTATATAAGAACCAAACAAATGTGGCACAAACACACGAAACATAGATTAGCTGCACTTGTAACTGGGTCTCGAAAGAAAAAGTACTATATAAGTGGGCTAATAATAGATTAGATATAAGTTTACATACAACCAGCAACGGGTTGTATTATTAGTCTTGTTGTAAACCGACTCTGGTTTTGACTTCTGTAGTGTATGTGTCTAGTGAAGTTGGAGCTCTATGGTAAAATATTTAGGAAATATTTGATAGGATTCGTGTCGGTATAGTTCGAACCATATGGTTAAACATCAGCTCTTGGAGGCTTAGCTCCTCTTCCCAATCACTAGCGTTACCGTAGAAAAGAACAATTCTACGACGCTAATGGGACCTTAGGCATGTACAATGCATAGACAACATGGTGTCTCTAAGAAATTGAAATCCACACAAAGATAGCTAAATCGGAAGCTCATACAATGGGTTGTCTATTTAATTGTCCATAAGTTGTTTAATATTTGCATGTAGTCATGATCAAGTATGGATATGATTTTTGAACACTAGTGCATTGCTAGTTGATACAAAACCAATTGAAATGAACCTAAATAAATTTGAATAATGATTTTTGGATTTGATTTCGATTTTAAATGGATTCTACTATAAGTTTGAGCCGATTTGCACTAGCTCAGATAAGAGAAGAAGCTAATATAAAAGCTACTTTGTATTGGGAGCCCTGAACTTTATATAAATCCTGACATCAATTTTACTATTTATTTCTCTTTATATTTTTGCTTCAAGTTTTCTCATCAGGAAGCCTCCAGTTCTTCCTATTCTTCCCATCATCTCCTTGGTCAAACAGATTATGAATCTGCACCTTGAATGGGCGCTATGGCCGGGTGGAACTGGCGGCACTGCCGCCCTACTGTCGTACGGCCATGCCGCAGCCACACCATTGGACGGCTGTACTACTACCGCCAACTTTGACACTTCCTTGGCGTGCTTCCTGTCTAGGACGTATGAGGTGGCTGAGAGGTATGGAGAATAGGCAGGATGAGCTCAGACCAGGGAGAAGGCGCATAGAGGGATGCGTTTTTGTGGTCGTAGCAAGGGAAAGGATGAGAGAAATCGGAGCATAGGCGAAGCAGCGACCAAAAGACGGGAGGAAGACGAAGCTGAGTATTCAGTTTGGCGAAAAGGTGTTTACAATAATCATGCCCTCTCGAGGCAGTGTACACGATATATAAGAAGACCACTTACGCACGCACACGTTCCTGGGCATACTCGCTCCCCAAACACCGTCACACTCTTTGTCTTAGCCCGTTCTAGTCTTCCTCCTGCTGAGCCTGATGCCGATGCTTCTTGTTGAATTTGGGCGTCGGTCCTGACATCGACGTTGGCAGAAGACATGTTCTATAGCACAGTGTTCATTGCTCGGAGCACGGGCTGAAGCCGTGGACTCATCATGAGACGACGACCCTGCCTTGGATCTTGTGAATGAAGGGTCTTTTTGCAAATATTTGATGATAGAGACGGTTCATTAATTAGCATTGTACGTGTTCTTAGGCCGTGTTTAGTTTTCCACCTAAAATTTTTTCATACATCCCATCAGATCTTTGGACACATGTATGGAATATTAAATGTACATGAAAAAATAAACTAATTACACAGTTTAGTTGAAAATCGCGAGACGAATCTTTTAAGCCTGGTTACTCCATGATTAGCCTTAAGTGCTACAGTAACCAACATGTGCTAATGATAGATTAATTATGTTTAATAGATTTGTCTTGCAGTTTTCTAACGAGTTATGTAATTTGGCTTTTTTTATTAGTTTCTAAAAACCACTCTCGACATTCTTCCGACACATCCGATGTGACACCCCAAAAAAATTTCATCAGCAATCTAAACAGGGCTTTAGATAGCTCAAACAATTATTGAGTTTTTACGTTAGTTCTAAGCGTTTTTTTTTCTCCAATAGTGCTAAGAAAACTTGACTTGGAGCTTGTTACTATCTTTAACCATGCATTGCGGTGCGGATGCCCTTGCATTAGCAGCGTCAAGTAGGCATTGCCTGTCCATCCATTGGCCGTTTGCTCCTCTCGTGGCCGCGCCCGCGCGACGAGAAAGAATGGTACTCCTCCTATAATGTCGTATGCCAACGCGACTGCATGCAGCGCACGCTGCCACTGCTGCGGCTGCATATATAGCTTACTCAGACTAGACAGCTAGCTAGCTAGAGCCCGACGGCCGCTCGCGCGCGGCCCTCTCTGTCTCTCTCCCGGCGCAATGCAACACTACTGCGGCCGCCGCGGTTGCTAGCTGACAAATAAATTAATCGCCCGTGCATGACATGCATACACTACTGGCCGTGACGAACTGAGGGATACATGCCACATCCACATGTGCGAACGTGTCCCCGTGCCCTGTCTCCTTGCACACGCTGGCTCGATCGGGTGCTGGACCGACACGATCGACAAGGCGGCGACGGCGACGGACACGGCTGAAACATCGGCAACCAACGGCCTCTTCCTCTTGTACGCTACGTACGTACACCGCCACGCCGTGCATGACCGCGACTGCCGCATGCCGCCGTGTATAATATACATTGTAGCCTTGCGTATGTACATACACGTCCGTCCGAGCTAGCTAGTAGTACGACGCCGTGCCGGACACGGGCGCACAAATTAAACCGCCGCCAGTGCTGCTGCCTGCTCTCTTTAGTGCGGCCGGGCAACCATGCATGCATTTTTTCCCTTGACGCGGACGGGTCTCGCCGGGTCGCTGTGGATCGGCAGCCACTGCGTAGTCGGCTGGATCGCTCGATGAACACGATGCTCCGCGAGGTGCACTGCCGCGCCCCATCCTCTTGTTCGTTTCCGCCGCCGGCCGTGGCTCCCTCCGACCTCCTATATATTTTTTTTGGTCTCCGTCGTCGCGGTGCACGCCCAACGACAACGGGATATATCCACCCGCCGCCGGTCGGTTGTGTACTTGCGTTGCGTCCAACGCTGAGAAATGTCGTCGTTAGGATATGCGAGTCTCTCCAATGATTTTTCTTGGGAAAAAAAAAAAGGCGACACGCATAATATTGTTTCGATACGGGGAACGAAATTACAGCTTAAACGACGCGGCAAAGGAATCTAATGGTGTGTTTGGAGTGAAGAAAGCACCAAACCATAATCATCCGAACCAAGATTATTTGTTTGGTTTCCAAATTGCAAGTCGAGGCATCGTTTAGTTTCTATATTTTTTTAAGATTCTCTGTCATATTGAATCTTTAGGTGTATGTATGTATCATTAAATATAGGTGCAAAAAATTGCACAATTTGCCTGTAATTTGCGTTCAATTATTTTGAACCTAGTTAGTCCGTGATTGGATAATAATTATCAACTACAAACGAAAGTGCTACAGTAGTCAAAGCTAAAAAAAATTCGCAAATTAAACAAAGCCTCAAGTTGAACAGGTTAGTTGGTATCAACCTGCCCTCCATAGTGTTCCTGCAAGCCTAAAGTTTGGTGGACCGACTGATTTCTCAAAAGGCTCTTTCTCAAAACTGCGTCAGACGACACGGTCTTCGACCTCTCACTTACAAAATGATTCCCGATGTAGTGGTGCCCTTACAAGCTTGGGTGTTCTCGTTCTCATGTTCCACGTTTTGAGAACATCTACGTTTCGAAAACATAAATATTCCTATCCCCACGTTAATAAGTGATACCCCAAGTTCTCGTTCTCATTTCGGAAACGTAGACGGAAACATGGGTGCTATGGTGCTGCCACAATCCAAACATGTTGTAAATGTCCACAACTCTACATGAACTATGTCTGAGTATGATTTACAAGAGATTAACTAGACCATGAACTAAAGCTCACTGAACTTTGGTATCGCCGGTAGCGGAACCAGCGCTCAAATCCAGCATCATCATGCTACAAAGAGACGGATTTCTCAGCGTGCAACTACAAGGAGGACGCCAAGGGTCATCACGCCCTAAGTCCGAAACTGGGTATATATACTATGGGTATACGAGATAACTTTCCGTTAGACCGGAGGGGTTGGTTTGTTCTAAAAGCAAATCTATCATGTTCTTGGGTCACTGGATCGACCTAAAATTTGGTAAAACTAAACTAAAATGGTATAGTTGTACATATTTTTACTTCTCCTATATCTTACGCGCTTATTTTTTATTGTCGTTTAGGTAATGAAAATTTTTGTCATTGTTTCACTATAGAAAAAAAAAACTATAGATTGTCATTGTGAGTTGTCATTCTAATTGTCCTACTTGATTGTTCAAACTTGTCTAAAGTTATAATTAAATTTAGACACCTGAAAATAACACCCCCAAATTGATTTACTTAAATAGAACCAAGCTAAGTTGACTGACCGATAATAAGAGAGACACTAATTAGATAATAGATACCCAGTTACACCCTTCACATCATCTAATCGCCAACGCGCGCCATCGCCATCGAGTAGCTAATAAGTACTCAATTCATCCCAAATTATAAAGACGTTTGACTTTTTTGACACTAACTTTGATAATTTGTCTTATTCAAAAATTTGTGCAAACTATCACTTCTTTTGTTGTGGCTTGATTTATTAATAAAAGTTTTTAAAAAATAACTTAAATTTGACTATATTTGTATAAAGGTTTTTGAATAGAACGAGTGGTCAAACTTAAGATAAAAAAGTTAAACGTCTTACAATTTAAATGGAGGGAGTACCTAGGTAGTCGATCATAACTGAAGTGACCATATATAGCTGCATGGCATTTAGGAGTATATATATACAAACTTGATCCTCGGTTAGTCGCGGTCGCGGTTGACTCAAGTTTGAGTGCCCAAGCTGTGCGAGCGCGACGATCTCCTCTCCTCATCGGCGACCATGCACGCGATCCACTCCACTCGGATCCTATGCATACATGAAAAACCGTTAACGTTGGCGTCGTCGCATGCCGCTCGTCCAAGCACGCACGGGTGTACGGGACGCCGGAGGTGCCGGGGAGCATCGCAGCCGTCCAAACCTAGCGCTGCGGATCCGAACCGTATATTCGTGTCAGGTTGTCCGGGATCCGAGTGACGGGGCCGACGCCACTATTTCACGAACGTTCAACGGAAACGAAACCAGCGGTCAATTTCCAACAATCATTTTCTTTCCTTTTTCAGAAAGTGTATATGTTACTTTTTATTTTATTTTTGGACAGAACAGGAATTGTTTATCTTTCTCTTTTAAGGCATTCGATTCTTTTTTCACTTTCTTTTGCTAGATCACCTGTCTTTTAATATTTTTTTTATTTTTTTAAGAAGCATGTGCTCATAACTTATAAAATGAAATTAAAAAGCATAACTTTCACGATAAACTTAACAGTACTAACTTAGCTATGCTTCTAGACAACATAAGTTCGAGAAATAACTCAACATTGCTAACTTAGTCGTTCTCAAAAAAGTTATACTATATAACTTATGTACATAAGTTTACTCCCACTATTTCAAGTTATAAGGCATATTGACTTTTCTAAATTGAATTTACTATGTATCTAAACACAACTATATATGTATACACATAACAAAATCAATATATGTAGAAATGTTAAAACATTTTATAATTTGGAATAGATAGAGACATAATTTACACAATACAACTTATGTACATAAGTTACACAACTAATACGCTAGTGTATATAGAAAGTTACGCAATTATTATACACAAACAGAAGTTATACAATACAACTTAGCAGAATAGGTTAGCAGCATAACTTAGCAGAATAAGTTAGCAATATAACTTATATGTTATAAGTTAATATACATAAATTGCTACTAGAAAAATAAAAATCTTCGAAACATACAGAAGTGAGGTCTAGTTTTGTTCGCTTCGTCACGTTGAACACACTAGTGTAGATGGAATTAAAAATAGATACATCATTTAAAAGTTATAGTAATTTGAAATAAATGTTTTGCTTTTTTATGATGACGTCAAAAGTAGAGAGAAAGGGAAGTGGGAGGAGGGGGGAAAGAGGGTGGGCCACCGGCATGTATTAGCTGTCGGATGGTTCGTTGGATATCGTTCGCTGGATTGAAAACTAGTGAACGACCATGACAATGGAATTGTGTGACGGGGCCCTGCTGCAAGTAGTAGCTCACAAGGCGCCTAATGAGGACATACGTGTGTACTTTGCGCCGGCGCCTTTATACTCTTGTGTTGTGTGTACTGATGTACTCCCGCAATTCCGTTTGGCTGTGTACTCCCTGCGTTCAAAAAAAAAAGAGTCACTATCGAGCTTGTATATTATAATGATACATTAAGCGATTTATTTAACAATACTAACTATATACTATAAATATATAATTATTAATAATTTATATATATATATATTTTTAGCTTAAGTTGAAAATATTTCACTTTTTGGACTGTGAAAATAACACTCTTTTTGAAATGAAGAGAGTACATGCAAATAGTCAAAGCTAGTGGAATGCTTAAGAGCATCTCAAGAGCTTGGCTAAAATTAGTAGCCAAATTCTAATGTTTAGCCATTTTGTAAAATAGACAACTTCTTAAAAAAGAAGAGGTCCACAACAGCCTTGCTATCAGATAGCTAATGTCAGTGGTAGACTATATATGGCTAACGAAAATCAAGGAATAGCAAACTTTCTATTTTACAAAACCAAATAGCACATCTATTGGAGCCTATTTTTCCTGCTATACAAGTTCTAAAAAGTTTTTATAATAAGAATAGCAAAGCTGTTGGAGTTGCTCTAAGTAAGACGTATTTCCTTTTTATTTGTTAACCCAAAGTATATTTACTTTTGCCTTGGATTCCTCCTTCATATATACTAGGAGAATTCCCCGCGCGTTGCCGCGGGTATGAAGGAGAAATATAAATGTTCTCACTGTAGTCTATCGAGTCATCTATATATAGCTTGATTATTAGTAGTCAGTTTTCGAGGAGGAAAAGAGGAAGTCATGTGAGATAATAATGCTAATATGTGTGTATGGTCATGTATACGTAACTGCATCCACTACTGAAATTATTTATGAGTGGGCACTTGCATGCGGCAGTAGGAGAAGTGGATGATGACGTGGCTCAAGGAGGTGCGAGAGAATTAGACTAGTTGGGTTTATCTTTATAAGAGATATAGATATAGATACCATTTATTAAAAAAAATACGACTCTCATTCGTGTAAAAAAAATGCTCGCCGCATTCACAAATATTGGATCCCTTGTTCTTTTTTACTACTGCCCCTGTCTAAAAAAATACAATTCTCATTTCTCAAAAAATCAAATAATTTTAATTTTAACCATATATAATTTAAAAAATTACTAACACCTATACTGATGAATAAGTATCGTTAAATCTTGTATAGAATATATTTTTCATAGTAGTCTAATTGGAGACATAAATGTTGACATTTTTTCTATCAGCTTGGTCAAACATATCCACTTCTCTTTGGATGGAGCGAGTATTTATATTACAAGAGCTATTTTTTAAACAAACAATTCACATGTGCTCAAATTAAGTAATTTGAAAGTTATCGAGTGAATTCACAGTAGGAGTAAATTGTTATCCTAAACCTAAACATCATAGAGAATGTCTTGAAATTCTGTTAAATACGAGTACGTTGTTGTAGCAACTTTATGTTGACATACTAAACATTGACGGTTAAGGTGGGAGGAACAAACGAGAGGAAAAACTCTGCAGATGCTCGGGCAGGCGGGGCAGGGTCACCAAGAGGCAAATGTGAGTTGGACATGCTGCTTTTAAAACGAACAAATTCCGTTAAACGCACTTATTTTTATACTATTTTTAATGGATCTATTCATTTAAATTTATCTGTCAAATCCGTCAGTCATCCTGTAATGTTTTTATCACAATAAATTAGTGAAAGATACTTTAAACTATGACTTTTCGTGGCTGTTTTGAAAAAGAGTCGCTCGTATGTATTCATGACAACGTTCCTTCACCAATGCAGAGACCAAGAGCAGCGCGTCCTTTGAGGGAATCGGTGCTGTGGTGAGGCTGAAAAAGAAGCAACCAATGAAGCACTTGTTGGAGGGACAACCGAGAGTGGAGTGGGGGCAGGAAACTTCACATACGGGTGTTTCGTACACGTCAGCAACGTCAAATGGGATGGGGAAGCAAAGGGCGTCCCGAAATTTACCCCGACCTAAGGCTTGTTTAGTTCTAAAATTTTTGGCAAAATGTGAATAGTACCAATTTTGTTTGTATTTGACAAATATTATCTAATTATGGACTAACTAGGGTCAAAAGATTCGTCTCGTCAATTTCGACCAAACTGTGTAATTAGTTTTTATTTTTGTCTATATTTAATACTTTATGCATATACATCTAAAGATTCGATGTGACGGAGAATCTGAAAAAATTTTGCAAAATTTTTTGGGAAGCAAACAAGGCCCTGGTACTGCCAGGCCACAGTAAAAGCAGAGAGCAAGCAGATCGACACGGCCGGGCTGTGCTCGGTCTCACCTCTCCCTCGCTGCCGGCCGTACTGGTGCTGCGTGTGTTTGTTTTTACAGCAGGCAGGCAGGCAGGTAACATGGGCGGCCAAGTAAAAAACTCGAGCGCGCGTGAGCTGTGCCGTGGGGAGCGGTAGAAAAGAAAAAGGATGGCATGGCAGGCAGCACCACCACGCGCGCCCGTGGCCAGCCGGACACGGACGCTGGCACGCAGCGATGCAATGCAATGCCAAGATATCTACCGGCGCGCGCCAGCCCGGCCCGCGTCGCGAGGTCGGTCCGTCGTCCGCCCCCGCCCCCGCCCCCGCCCCGGGGGGTTTAATTTTTACAGTACGTGGGGAACAGTGAACCGTGTCGTGTCTCCGATCCACATGGGGTTTGTTAATTTACCGCGCCGCGTGTTTTACCTCGGGCTGCTTCGTTGGTACTACCAACACCAACACCAACACTGGCAACGTGTTGGTCTCCGATCCTGTCCTCTTCTTCTTCTTTCTCCTCCGTCCGTCCGTCCGTCCGTCCGTCGCACGCCGCACCGGCACCGGCACCGTCGCCCAGCGACGGGTGGTGGCCGGCCGGCCAGCCGGCCTTTGAAATGGCAGAGGGCGAGGAGGTGGTGTGGACACGTGAGCTGCGGTGCCTCTCATGTGCGTGCATGCATGCTGCCCTGCCCTGCCCTGCCCTGCCCTGCCCATGTAGGGAGTAGTATACCTGAGAAAGTAGTAAATGCAATCATGCTTGCCACGAATCATCCTCGCCCATGCTGCTTCTTTGTTTGTTTGGCCTCTAGCTCAGCATCAGCTCCTCACGCCCGCCGTGACGAATTGTTTTTTTTTCAGCTCTCCGGTTTGTGCAAGTTTCACTGGCGTTGTTTAGTTCCCAAAAAATTTTGCAAAATTTTTCAGATTTCCCGTCACATCGAATCTTTATACGCATGTATGGAGTATTAAATATAGATGAAAATAAAAACTAATTACACAGTTTAGTCGAAATTGACGAGACGAATCTTTTGAGTCTAGTTAGTCCATGATTGGACAATTTTTATCAAATACAAACGAAAGTGCTACAGTGTCGATTTTGCAAAATTTTTTGGAACTAAACAAGGCCTAATACAACGGCCTTTTTTTCTTTTACTCGTAAATCACAAACACTGTCATATTCATTTAAGCTTATCAACCAAATCTATATATATATTTTTTTATTTAGCAGTGTTTTTCTTTCACAACAAATCAACAAATGAGATAACCTTGAGTTTGGCCTTTTCAACATTATAACACTATCATAACATCAAATTTGGTTAGAGTTTGAACTTTGTTCCGTACGACCTCAACAAACAACGACCTATAATTGCGGTGGCAATCCTAGAGCTGCGACTAAACCAATTGTATTGCTTGAATAAATTCAATACATGTATATGTCTACTCGATCAAGACCTAAGACGTCAAGATAATTTCATATCTAGTTGTATAGTAAGTTCTAGCCAAACAAAGTGTTGCTAGCATCCCAAGTCAAGAGCATATGACCCAGGGTGGATAATAGTTAGAGCGTGAGGTTTAAACAAGAGAACACTATTTGTGACAAGGGCATGAACGTAATATACAACTCGAACATCTTCCCTACTCCTCACAGCATGGTTCATTCTCTCCTCCTCTCGAATCGAATTCTGTCCCTTAATTCCAACCTATCTAGATGCACGATCTTCTCTACTTGTTCCACACTGCTAACATATTAGTATATTTCTTCGTGATTCTAGAGCACGAGCGTGTTGCCAACAGATTTAGATGCATGTTACAACAATGTGAAGCACACAAAATAATTACACTTGAGAGATATAAGGAATTGAAACAATGCCATACTAACTAAAGTCTCCATGACTGGGGTGGCAATCCTAGAGATGCGGCTCAACTAGTTGCATTGCTTTGATGGAGTTAAGACATGGATCTACTTGACGAAGGCAAAAAAATCCATCGAAATAATTTTAACTTGGCATTATAATCCGTTGCAACCAAACAAAGTTTGCCCATCTTCCTAACTTATGGGTATACAGACCATAGTGGATAATGTAGATAGAGTGTGAGGATGAGAGAACATTGTATGCGACTAGGGCATGGGTGTAATACACATCTCGAACAACTTTTTACTTTTCACTGAAATGTTCATCGTCTAGTACTCTCGAATCAATATTTATCCATCAATTCCAACGTATCTTCTACACAACTTTCTCTAATGGTTCCCTGTTGCTAACTTATTATTAGTACAACTCTTCGTGATACAAAGAGAGCAAGGGTGTTGCCATCAAATCTACATCCACATTTCATCTATGGGAAGCGCAAAGACAAATGCAGTTGAGATCTAACGGTTTGCAAACAATACCATAGCGACAAAAGTCTCCATAATTAGGGTGTGAGTCCTATAGATGCAACTTAACTAGTTGTATTGCTTGGAAGGATCCAAGGCACATCAATGGGAACTGCAAAGACAAATGCAGTTGAGATCTAACGATTTGCAAAAATATCATAGTAACAAAAACCTCCATGATTAGGGTGTAAGTCCTAGAGATACGACTTAACAAGCTGTGTTGCTTGGATGGATCCACGACATGGTACTTACTGAAGACAAAAACACAGCAAAACAATTTTACATATGACAACGTAGTCGGTTCCAGCTAACCAAGCGTTGTTTAGCATATCAATACGCTTCTACATAATCCAAGATACCAAAACCGTGTACCTAAGAATTGGCCTATTGGTGTAACTTTTCAAATCGACTTGTGAAACAACTTTAGGTTGATCAGATTTTTTACATCAATTTCTAAACAGAAATTAAGCTCGCACAAGCAAACTGACCAAGTCTCACCAACACCATCATTATAAAGAAACCAAAGAATCCACAACAATTCTAGTGTTTTGCCGATTTCTATTTAATATTTTTATAGAGTTATTTTACAAGTCATGGACTCATGACACCTCGTGTGAATAGATTAATGTGTGTTTCATGAGAACTAGGAGGCACATGATTGAACCATATCTTGTAATATTATGCCAATCCTAGTGCTGATTTGGAGAAGATTTTCATTTTGGCGCTTAATCTCTTAGAATCATGCCCATCTAATTCGACTAGGTGGATCCAAACCTACTCGGCAACGACAAAACTAACCACCAAACAAATTACATGTGATGATGTGGCTGGCTCCAACTGACTAAATGACACTTACTATGCCAACCCAATGTTGTAGTATCTAATGCATCGAAACACGTTTCTATTTGACCTACCATTTTTCATTTGCAAAAATAATACATAATGCCAAACCGTCGAATGAAAACTGTCATATAGATTCCTTTATAGTAATTCTGCACACATAGGATAGCCCATTACGTCAAACTAACACAACCATGAACCAGCTGTCAATGGGGCTTGAACCATAACTTACTGTGACAACTGAATGCTACGGTATCCTATGTATGAAAAAGTATTTCTAATCAACTTGCCTTTTTGTAAACCAACGGAGTCGAAGAGAAAACTTCCATATCTTTTCCTTAACAATAATTCAGTATGCACACAGATAAATGATTACATCATAATAATTGAACCTTGAGCAAAATGTAATAGCCTCACAATAGTTCCTTTTTAACTTGTTTCCAAAAGACATTGAAAATCAATAACTTTGGCCAATCATGTTTTTTAGGCATTAACTTGATTACCGAGGCGTGTTTCTTGAGAACAAGGAAGGGTATGGTTGCACAACATTGTGCAAAAAATTGTGATGAGGGGAGGATTAGGCAAAATAGTTATTTTCTTTTAACGAGCTTAGTTTCTTCGTTTGCATACAATGAAATATGAAATATTATGGTGCTAAAAAAATGTTTGGTAATTTGCGTATCCCAAAACTTGTTAGGTTATTACATCTTGATAATTGTTTTATCTAGCATAGCTTTATCACCCCTTCACAAAAACCATAGATTCTTTCCATATGGGAGGTTCTAGTTGCCTCATCTAATTCATGTATTAGGCAAGCAGCAAAGTTAAATTTGAACGATGAGTTGTCTTTAGTGGTTACTGGCTCACTTTATTAATAGCTTTCTTGATTATTACTTACCATGATTCTCTTGCATTTTCATATGTTTATATAAACACAAAAATCATTTTAGATTTGAAAATTGATTATACAATTTATTGGTGTACCTGGTTGTCAACATGGTGCTTTAGTTATCGTTGATTACCATATCAATATGTTGTTACTCCGAGGGTATGATTTTCTTTGTCTACTCAAAATAGAACTTACACGTTACTTTTAACTTGGGTACAAATAGTTGCTTTCACATTTTAAAATTCAAATGAAGAAGCCAGTAATGCGTGTTGGTTGCTCGAATTTTCCGTTTTTAAAGTTTCTCCCGCTCTTGTTCATCAATGAGCGAGTGTGTAGATAATATATCTAACCATAAATTTTTGGCATTTTCAGCTTGCACAACGGTGCAAAGCTGTAAATAAAAAAATATCTACCCACCACACCTTCTAGTATGCCTCATATGTCGCCAGAACATAAGCACGCCAGCAAAGATCAGTTTCGACATTATGTGCCAACTGTATTTATGACATAGCATGTGTGTATCTCTAAGATCGGAGAAAATCAAATCCTGTGATTTTTTTTAGATTTTATTTATGCTCAATAGTAGCATTCAGTTTCTAAGCTTGCAAACGAAAAAGCACCCATTTCAAATTCAAAACAAAGGGGGGCCAAAAAAAAATCACTGCCGGGGTAGGTGGGTAGGCTCCCATTTGCCTTGGCACGCAAGCAGCCGCTTGATGTTTCGAGGCTGAGGGAGACCACCAGAGGGACCCAACTGAAAAGATTAGGATCAGCTTAACAGTTCCATCAGCAGGAAAAAAACCCCGGCAAAAATATCTCCAACCAAAAAACCACGCGTGACATCACCATCCCGTGAATCCCGAAATTACTGCACGTTCCCTGACTGGACTGGACAGGAGCGGCCGGTTGGCCGCGGTGAAAAAAGAAGAGGAGGAAAAAAAAAAGAACCTGCACGCCGCGCGGCCTTTCCCCACCCCCAAAGATTTGACCACAGTTTAACCCCACCCGCGGTCAGTCCGGCTCACGTGACCGTCCCTGACACGTGGGGTCGTCGCACACGCGGCGCACATCCAGTGGCCACGCGCGGGATGCGGCGGGCTGGAGCGCTCCGCTCTCCCGCACGTCGGCCGCCGCTAGAATCTCCGCGTCGCTTGCAGGTGGGTCCAGTTTGGGGATACGACCCGGTACCGTTGGATACCCCCGCTCTGCTGTCATTTACAGGTGGGTCCTTTGCAGGGGAATTACTGCCTGCCTGCCTGTGCGGCCTGTGTTTTGGTGGGGAAAGTAAAACGTACGGGGCCAGGTGGTTACGAGTAGTACGTCGATCTGTTTTACTGCCTGCTGTAAAACAGGCAGCCAGCAAGCCAGGCGAGAGCATTCACTTTTCGCCATTTTTCGACTACACTTTCGAAATTTGAAACAACGTCCTTTTTGGTGGAAATTTTGCGTGAAAGGGCCGGAGTAGGAAAAGGCACGCAGGAAAGCGAGCAAAAAAATAAAATAAAATAAAAATTGGAGGAGTAAACAAAAATCCGGGTTTCCCGAAATGGGCTCGCGGATGCTATAAAAGTGGGGCGGACTCCGGTGCTCTCAGCCTACCAGCAGCAACAAAAAAACAGCGACAGCGAGCGCATCAAGCACGCACGCAGAGCAGCAGTCCAGGGCCAGGCGGTGCCAGAGACACCACCCCCCACCCCACCACACCCCATCCGGCCGGCGCCTCGCCTCCACCTCCGAAAGCCGCGAGCTTGTCCGCCGGGGCTTTCGGGAGAGAGGAGTGGTTTCCGGTGGCGTAGGAAGTTGGGTGGCCGTGCCATCGCCTTCCGGAAGCCTTGGAAGAGGGTTCTTGAGGGGTTTTAGGAGGAGGACAAGCTTGGTGCCGAAGTCAAATGCGAGCGGAGTGATGTGGCCTATGGAGGAGGAGATGTTCGTGGCGGTGAGGCGGACGGAGCACGTCGAGGTCACCTCCCGAGCGGTGGAGGTGGCGCCGGCGGCGGCCAAGGGGAGGGAAGCGGCGGCGGGCTCCGCCGTTCCGGGGCCCAGGACTGTGCGCGTCTTCTGCGACGACTACGACGCGACCGACTCGTCCAGCGACGAGGCGGAGGAGGACGCCGTCGCGCGGAGGAGGGTGAAGCGCTACGTGCAGGAGATCCGCCTGGAGCGGGCGGTGAAGGAGGAGGCCCCGGCCGGGAGGGCCGGGGCGTCCTCGGCTGCCGCGATGGCGGGCGCGGCTGGGGAGAGGACCACCACCAGGCTGGTCCTCCCCGGGCGGAAGAGGAAGTCCGACGGCGCCGCGGCGGAACCCCGGTTCCGTGGCGTGCGGCGTCGGCCGTGGGGCAAGTACGCGGCGGAGATCCGCGACCCGTGGCGGCGGGTACGGGTGTGGCTCGGCACGTTCGACACCGCCGAGGAGGCCGCCAAGGTGTACGATTCGGCCGCCATCCAGCTGCGCGGGGCCGACGCCACCACCAACTTCGAGCAGGTGGACGACGCGCCGGTCCCCGTCCCCGACGAGGTCGCCGAGCGCCTCCCGCAGCCGCCGGCGACGGCCTCGGCACCAGCACCGGCGGCGTCCAAGAACGCCTCCTCGTCCGCCACCTCGTACGACTCCGGCGAGGAGTCCCACGCGGCGGCGGCCTCCCCGACCTCCGTGCTCCGCTCATTCCCGCCCTCCGCTGTCGCCGACGACACCTGCACCAAGGCGGCCGCCAAGAAACCGACGACTTCTCCGGCACCGGCAATCCCAGCAGCGTCGGCCCCAGAGACCGACGAGTCAACCGGCGGCGGCACCAGCAGCGTGTTCGGCTGCCCGTTCTCCTCCGCCGACGACTGTTTCGGCGGCGAGTTCCCGCCTCTCTACACCGACTTCGACCTGCTCGCGGACTTCCCGGAGCCATCGCTTGACTTCCTCGCGGACATCCCCGAGGAGCCGCTGTCGCTGGCGCCGTCGATCCCCGCGGGGAGCCCCGAGGAGTGGCCGTCCGACGCGGAGCCGGCGTCGCCGGGGAGGTGGCAGCAGGTGGACGACTTCTTCCAAGACATCACCGACCTGTTCCAGATCGACCCGCTTCCCGTCGTCTAGCTCTCCCGCCTGCCCCGCCAACTCTCTCTCTCTCTCTGCGCACCGGATTCGCCTAGCTAGTCCGGCCAATTTTGTTTCCGTTCTTGTTGTTTTTATTTTCTAGTTGCTGTATTCTTTTTTAGCGTAAGTTGAGATAAAGAAGTGTCCGGCTCGGCAGCGTAGTGTTGTGGCCGCCGGCGCCGCCACTGCTGCCATGTGTGCCGGGCACCATCCCCCCGCCAAGGAGGAAGAAGAAGTGAGTCCTTGGCCGGGTTACCGAGTTATCAGTAATCGGCGAGAATTAATGAAGCTATGAGTAATTAGCGATTCGTTTGCTCAGCAGGAACGTGTTTGTCTCTGCTTCTGTCTGACGCCTCCTCTCCCTGCCGCCGTGGACCGGTGGGTGGGTGGTGACTGGTGGCACGAGACGACGCGAGCTCGACGGCGGGCGACGGACGGCGCGCGGGTTGGTTCCCGATACGGCCCGCGATTGTTGCGCGGCCCCGAGGCCGTACGCTGCTGCAGTAAATGCCGGAGTCGGTCGTGGTCGCTGGCAGGATCTCGCTGCGGCACCGGCACATTTAACCCCCGTCCCTGCCTGATGACTGGCTGCTGCGTTTTTTGTTTTGTTTTTTTTCCCTTCGCGTTGAAACTGGCGCCGGGCAGCGGGGTTTCCGTCGTGCGTCGCGGCTCGAGGCACCGAGGGCACGGCGGCCGACGAGCGGTCGAGAAATCGGCGAGGCGTGGCCGTGCTCCGGCGAGCCGAGGTGTTCGTCGCGGCGGCCGGCGACAAAGACAGGAAAAGGCATGGCTTTGCTTTGGGTAGTTAAACCGACCTGCCCCTTTTTTCTCGTGGGCAGAGCAGAGCTTGAGAGAGGGTAGCGACCGTGGCTGCATGCCGCCGTGCCATCGGCTGGCTGGCTCTGCCACCGTGCGTGGCCTCGCCTGCAAATCCCCCCTCTTTCTCTCCCCACTTGGACTCTTTTGACCACCTTTGCTTGCACGGCGGCCAGGACAGAACGCCCCGTTTGTACTGTGCTCCTACGTAAGCGTGCATGGACGGATGCACTCCCGTTCAAAATTCAAAAGTGGGCAGACAAACAGAGGAACTCTACTACACGTACTGGCCAAAACTTTGTTCACCGGCAGCCACGTCGGAGCGAAAGGCAGCACACTAGCGTCTGCGTTGCAGGGGAAGCAGGAAGGATACATGGAAAGACGGCGTGCCTGGTGGTGCCTCCTTTCTTTTGGAAGGAAGGAATGAAGCATGGGGGACGAGATCGGCATCGGCCGGCCGATGGAGGCCGCCGTGCGGTGGTGCTCGCCTTTTAGGAAGGAGACGGGGAATTCTCCACCTCCTTTCTCTGTCGTCCCTTTCTGTCCAGCACCCCGGCCGGGCCTCCCCCTCCCGTCCGTCCCACGGCCGACGGCTGACGGTGGCTCCTCCATGTCCATCCATCCGTGATCCATCCATCCACGGTCCACCGCCCTTTGGTTCGGGTATCTTGTTGATCGCCTGCCTGATGCCTGGTGCCTGCGCAGGGGCAGGTCCGCAGCAGCACCAAGGACGACGTCGCCGTGCCGTGCTGCAGGTGCAGCTTTACCATGGACCAGTGCAGCCGGTTTGGTCGGAATATATCCTCCCTTGTCTTTTTCTCGCCATCGCCGCTCGCGATGGGAGCAGCAGGATGGGAGCGGAGCGCCGGAGCGGCGTGGCGGACGTTGACGTCGCCGACGCCCCGCGCGCGCGCGCGCGCGAGAGAGAGAGCGCCTCGGCCCCCGCCGAAAAGACAACTTTACGAAACGAGGCATGGACGTGCTGCCAGCCGCGTCGTCGAGGAAACAAACGGTCCAGGGCCACCACCGTGGCTGCCACGTCGTCGGCGGACGGCGACGGCGACGCTGGTTTGGCTGTGGGTGACACAGACAGACAGGTTGGGTCGGGACACGCCGCTAGCAACGAGAAGAGTCCGCGGTAGTGTACGACGGACGCTGTTGGTGATCTCGTGGAAGAAGGGAAGACCAGTCTGTCACGATCACGTCCCGTCGGCTGTGCCCTGTATCGCCCTCGTGTCTCTCCCCCGTTGGTCTCGTCTGCATGCCCTGCGGCGAGTTGTGTTGTGCCTCCCAAGGCTGCCTGCTGCGCGCCAGTCAGCACCGGGGCTGCACTCTTGCACAGTGGATTCGTCAGCGTCAGCCGTCACCGTCAGCGGCGTCCGATCGCGCGGCGTGCCAAGCAAGCGACGCGACGCGACGCGACGGCAAGGCACGGGCGGCGCGGCGCAGAATGTTGGAGCGGCCCCGCGCCCCACCCACGCCACGAGTCCACGACGCCGTCGGCCGTCGCAGCAGCAGAGAAAACACCCCGGTCCGGTCCGGTCCGTTTCGTTTTTCACACTCGTGTCGTCTTGTCGTGGCGCCTAGTTGGCTGTGCGCTGGACGGCAGTGGAGACGGGAGGGGGAGTCCGGCAGAGGAGAGGAGACGCCGGGCTGGCCGACCGTGCGAGCGAGTGGTCAAGCGGCGTCGCCGTCGCGGCCCCGGGGCCGTGGTGGCCAGGTGTGCCGACCACTGTTTCCTAGGCGGGCGCGCGCACACGTTACGCACGTGCTCCCGTACGCTGCCGGCTGCCACTCCGGGGCCGTGTGCCTGTCCGTGCTCGGGACGGGGGCGGCTTTGAGTGCGGAACAAGCTAAAGCCATCCCGAGCCGCGGAGCGCTGTGTGCTGACGCCGCGGCGGCCCCGCCCGGTCGGCCCGCGGCGGAGGAGGAGGCCTCGGCCTCGTGTTGGCTGCATTGTACTGTAGTATTGATTCGTACCACCACAGCACCACCCGCTGCTGCCGCACACCGTCCGCCGAGTCAAAATGGCAGGGGTTGCGGGTCCAGGCATGTGTGAATGTGTAGTAAGTACGGAGTACGTGCCATCGACGCGATCTGTTTCCTGTCCGGCGGTCCGGCCGGCCGCTTGGATCCGGCGACAGATAAAAGGCAAGGCCACCCCCTGCCCTGTCCTGTGGAATTTCCACCCGCGCCCCTATTTTGTGGTTCACATCTGTTGGTCAAATAGTGTAGTGGAGCAACATGCAAAAAACTGACAGTATTCAAGGTAGGGAAATGATCAGAGACTAACCTTTTTTTTTAAAAAAAAAAGGAGCAGAGAGTAATAATCAAGGCTTATGCTAACAGAGGCCTATAGCCTACACAGCCAAGTACTACGTTAGTACTCCCTACGTATAAGATTTAGATGTCATTGAGGACAACAATACGGTCTTCAAAACATAACTTTGACCTTTTATTTTTATAAAAATATTTATAAAAAATGATATATGTATATTTTTATGAAAGCATTTTTTAAGATAAATCTATTTATATAATTTTCATATTCGCAAATTCAATAATTTAAAACGTTATTAATGATTTATATTATTAATGTTTGACTTAAACTTTGTCCAAAATAACATCTAAATTTTATAGAGAGGAAGCACGTGGTGGGCTATAGTTGACAAACAGTGCTAGCTCCATCTGGCATTCAAAAGAAAATTGTAGTAAGCAGCTTTCAGAATAGTTGTAGTGGTGTCTGATTGAAGAAAGAAGCGTGATGTTGATGTTGCTACAAAGTTGTCCTTTTATTTCCCGGCCTAGAACATTTGTTAATGCTCTTGGTCTATCATATCATACTCGTAGTAGGAGCTTTACTGTGCACGAGCGCTGCGGAGCCAATTAGGGCGTCCGAGATATTTTCGTTCACGCTTGAAAAGTCACCACACCACCACTTAGGTGACCACTGACCAGGGAGTTTGTTAGTTAGTTAGGCGAGTCTTAACGAAGTTTTATTAGAGTTTTATATATATTAAATATACTGATGTGACACCTTATTTATATAAAGAGAAATGAGAAAAATTTTATGGGAGTATATGAAACTCTCTTGTAATGTTTCCAAAATATTAATACTTAGTCATGACGAAGTTTCATGACAAAGTATGTTGGAAATTTAGTTATGAAATTTTTATTGAGGATAGACTTAAGCTATGCGGCGAGCATACTTTAATGATAGTACTATATGGTACAGTATAACTACTGAAGTGAGACTAATCAAAATACTTCTGAAGTGGCCACGAGTTACACTTTGCATTGTCCGCATCAAACAGCGGAATTTGCTTTGTCCCGCTTTCGGTAACCCTAGGCACGTTGGGGCTACCCTGGCTACTGCTAGTATTCCGTACGTACTGTACCTCCAAGCTTGGATGCCGGCGGCCGGCCGCACACGGCGGCAACACGCGACGCCACGAGCGCGAGACGTGGGGAGGCATGCTGTTAAGCTGTCCTGTGAAGTCCCGTCCAGTTTTGCGTTTGTTGCGGCAATGATTATGGCCTTGTTCAGTTTCAAAACTTTTGGCAAAATAAACATTGTAGTAAATTCGTTTTTATTTGATAAAAATTGTCCAATCATGAAGTAAATAAATTTAAAAGATTCGTCTCGCAAATTACGGGTAGGATTGTGCAATTCGTTCCGCAAGATTCGATGTAACGAAAAATTTGAAAAATTTTGCAAATTTTTTTGGAAATTAATCAAGGCCTATTACGACTGTTAAACTATAGCTAATGCATCATCACTAGTAACTGTTGTACTACAAAAACTACTGTAGTAGAAGAGCACTGGAGAAATCAAACACCAAACCTACTGTGGAGACGAGGTCACGAGGGAGAGCAAGAGAAGAGTCACAACTCACACATGCATGTGCACAGTTCAATTCGATTTGCAGTCCAAGGGAGCAGGTCTGTCATGGAAGCGAAGCTTGTGAAGGCCAGACCTGTGGTACGTACGTGCCGCCGTTGGTGGTAGTGGCTTCTTCTTCGCGCACGGAGGCACTGGGACGGGTCAGATAAAAATAGAGGTACATGGGGCTACTGTCCCATTGCCTTGGTCCATTCAAAAGCTATACATGGGGCTTCTGGCCACATGACTAGTGCGTCCGCATGACTGCGTGCATGTAGGAGCAGGGCGCTGTACGGCACTGCTGGCCACGCTGTTGCATGCATGGGTCACGCACGGTCTGGCTGCCGGATGCGGCACGAAGAAGCAACGCAACCAAGCGCGCGACGCGGGCGGCGACGGCCGACGAGGCAGACGCAGCCAACATCCCGGCCGCGCTCGGTTAGACAAGGCTACAAGTGGACGGGAGGAGAGGTGGCCGGGAGGGAGAGCGACAGGGACAGCGCTCCATCGGCAGCGGCAGCAGCCGTTTTGTCGCTTACCTTCTCACGCCCGCTCACGTCGTCCTGGACACCGCAGCACCACCATCCGCCGGCCTGCCAACTGCCAAGCGTCATACTGTACTGTACATGGGTTGTGGAATTAGAATCTCTGTCGCCCGCCCGCGTTGACGGCAACAATCCTAGCTGTAGCTTGTGTTGCCAAGGCGCGCCGAAAACGTCCGAATTCGAAACTACAAAGTGCCCACATTGTTTTGTTTTTTTTTTTTTTGTGTCCGATGAGTCCGATCCGATCCCAACACGTCGATGATTCAGCATGAGTGGACTGCCGTAGTGCTCCAAAGTCCAAAACCGGACCGGGGACGACCGGCCGGACGGACACTCCAGCACCCAGAAATGTCACTGTCGGTGTGCTGGTTTGGTCACCCTTCGACCTTTCCCAAGAGGAGAATCGAGGGAGTGATGCCCCGGCGCAGCTCCTGTCGCTGTTCCCATGCCGGCGGGGCGGCCGGCGCCGTGCGGCGACGAGAATAAAATACGAGCCGCCCGCCCGTGGTGTCGTGTCGTCGTGCGCGTACGAGTACGACGTCGCGTGCGTGCGCGCGTTCGTTCATTTGCTTTTTTTTTTCTATCAACACTACAGATACAAAAATGGCCGCGCGCAGCGTCAGTTTCACGGAACCGAGCAAAGGTGATGCCGCCATGCGCCGCGCACGTGTGCTGCCTGTGGCGTGCGTGCCGCCGTCGCCTTTTCCCGCCGTACCGGCGTGCCGGTGGAGGAACCACGCCGTCGCCGGCCGCAGCCGCGCCGTGGGGTGGCCGGTCTCACGCGGGCGGGGCGGCGGGGGGGGCGCACGACGGACGACATCGATCGAGGTGCCCACCCTGTTTTCTGGAGCCGGAATCCGAGGCCATTCCATTCATGGAGCAGGTTCCGAGGGGAGTCACACTGCTGCTTCAAACACGTGTTGAATCTTTAGGACCCTAGTATTTGAGTTTATAGTTTTTTATATTGTAAAAAAAACCGTCCAGGTTGCCATTTCGATTTCAATAAACTACTAAGCTGTTTGTTTTTGTGAGTACTAGTGCATATTAAAATGTAAGCATTTGTGAGGCAAGGGTGCAATCGATGGCCTAGAAGAAGTTGTGCCGCAGCACTTGAAAACCAATCATGCCTGCCAAACACAAAGCTCTGAAATCCCTGCAAAATGCACTTCAAAGGAAACTTGTGTCTTTTTTTTTTCTTTGGCTCCTTTCTCTAGCATATCCCTGACCCCTTTGTGCAGAGATAACATCAAATAGCAGGCGACCTCATCATTCCCAGTCATAATCTCCAGGAGAGGGACGTCTCATTTGACTACTCTCCAGGAGAATTTGTGTGTGTGTGGTGGTGGTGGTCCTATGACCCTCATTTTCCATTGACACTTGTAAAAGACTTGCTTCCTTTCTTTCTAGGAAGCCAAATAAGTTAATTCCTCTTTAATTAGTTTTCTGCGCCGGCCAATTTAGTAGTAGAGGCACATTTTCAATTTTCCATGGATAGACTGATAGACACGTGACTGATTGTGAGTCGTTGCCCAACCAATGAACGAACAAACAAATGAGGCCTTGTTTAGTTCGCAAAAATTTTCAAGATTCCCTGTCACATCGAATCTTTGTTCACATGCATGGAGCATTAAATAAAGATAAAAATAAAAATTAATTACACAGTTTACCTGAAATTTGTGAGATGAATCTTTTGAGCCTAGGTACTCCGTAATTGGACAATGTTTGTCAAATAAAAACGAAAGTGCTACAGTAGCCAAAAAAACCAAAATTTTGCTAACTGAACAAGTCCTGAATGAGGCTGTAAAACATCGTTTCAGTAGATAGATGCAGCCCATGTCTGAACAACAACTAATCAGGAGCGTTTATCTTGAGAAGACAGAATACCAACACCAACTCCGGCCTGCTGCTCCCGCCACTACAGTACGGCGTGCGTTGGTAGACGTACTGAATCGCATGGACCACGCAAATTGCGGAAATTTGTTGGTGGTCCTTGACTGTTTGCAAAACCACACATCCAGCAATTTGTTGGTGGTCCTTGGCTATTGCTTTCCTGCCCTGTTGGCTGTTGCCTGTCTCTCACACACAATGACACAAGCTGCTGACACTCACAGGCCTCATATATGGTTCTGGTTTTTTCTTATAATTGGCTAGAAAGTGGAAACGAGCAATTACTAGTAGCTATTACATTTTGTATGCATATATCTGGTGAAAGTGACGGGAGTAATGAGCAAGACAACCGAGCTTTTTTTTCCTCAGATGTAAGGTGCTGGAGAACAGGAGAAGAAAGGGTCGGCTAAAGTCGTTGCGTTTTGCCACGGAAAGCGGCGAACGCATCATCGTATTAGCAGCAGATCTGCCTTGCGCTTGGATGCATGCATGCATGCCCAAAGACAAAGAGGCTTATCTTATCTCAATGACTTTCCAGGAAAAATCTCAGGACCTTCAGCACATCTATTCTATCTATCTAACTTCAGGGAAGCTAGAGCTAGAGCATGCATGTACACAAAGGCACAAAGACTAGCTAGAGACTGTAGTCGCTGTCCGGTAAAGCAAAAGGGTAGTACTCTACTGTACGTAGTTGGCATCTTTCAGCAGCAGTGGGTCAACATGCAACATCCCTGTAATGCTGTAATGAAATAAAATTCTTCAGATATATAGTCTAATTTCAGTTTTTTGTTTGGTCAACAGGCAGAGCTTAAATTTTAAGTTGACAGATGTGGTATCTTGTCTAGTGTCTACTTCTACCAGTACTATATACAGTATTAGCTTGTGATGTTATTACCAAACAGAAGGAAGATACTGACATCCAAAAAAACAAGGAAGGAAAGAAAAAAAAAACTCTTTCTCCAGCCTGTCCAAGGAATATGAGTGGCCGGGTAGCATCTTAGAGAATGTTAGTGCACAGACAGCCTGATTGAAGCTAGCTAATCTCCCTTGCAAAACAGACCAGAAGCTAGGCTCCAAACAAGAACGCCATCCCACCTTTAACCCGGCTTCGTCCTCGCCAAGGCACAAGGCAGAAGAGAAGAGTGGCTCTGTGTTGACCAGTCCTGCGGCAGCTTCAAAGCTGAGAGCTTTGGAATTGGAACGTTACAGCTTACAGACCATCGTTTCAGGTTAAAAACAGGAGCTGCTGCACAGCCTTATATATACTGTATATAGCTCACTACTCACCGGTCTGCCTGTGGTCCTTTCCGGTTCAAACGCTACACGGCCCTTTGCCTTTGCGGTAGTACTCTTTTGAGAAAATCTCACTTTATTCTGTGCTAGCTGCTGTCTGTTTTTCATTTGCGCAAATCTGTTGCTAGTTTTAGTGATGCATTGTGAAGTGACATTCTTGATGAGTAAAATTTTGCACTTGTGGTACTAGTATCCTACATGTTGTAATGTAATGTAAGCAAGCAGAAGCAGGAACACAGCAGAAGCTGCCAAGCGTATGAAGCTGGCTTCCATCTTTTGAATTCTCTCTACTCTCTCACTCACTCCGGTTTGCTGTTGCCTGTTTGGAAGGTTGCTGCTTCTGCCCTGTGTACTGGGTAGGGTAGCTGCAAGCGCAAGAGTACAACACCAAAGCTAGGCTTCTTGGGCCTCTCACACCTCACCTCCTATACCAGTGCCGTCGCACTTGCTTGCATCTGTCCCTTTCACAAATCACAGTGCGAGCAGCAAGCATTGGACCTTTTCTGCACTAGCCACTCGGCAGGCTGGGCTTCTTTCAGAGTCACATGACGAGAATGGCTGGCTCTTGTGCGAGCGAGCAGAGGCGGAGCTATGGCATGCGTTCCCAGGAGTCCAAGACCCAATGCAATGGAGGAACAGCACAGGAAACATGGAGGAACAGCACCGGAAGCTCTTGCAGCAAGCATGCATTGGTGCTGCACTTTTGGCTTTGCTGCCTGCGCCGGTTTCCCTGCACCTGCACGTCTCCGGCCTGTTCCGGGATTGGGGAAGGGGCGTCTGCTGAAGCAGTTGGCTGGCTGCTCCCCTCGCAATGCGTTCTCCTCCACGCAGACCGGTGTGTGTTCATGTGGACACAGGACACAGGAGCAGAAGAAACTGCCAAGGGTGTCTTTTTTTTTTTTTTTTACCATGGCCTTGTTTAGTTCACTCTGAAAACAAAAAAGTTTTCAAGATTTCCCGTCACATCGAATCTTGTGGCACATGCATGAAACATTAAATATAGACGAAAATAAAAACTAATTACACAGTTTAGCTGTAAATCACGAGACGAATCTTTTGATTATAGTTAGTCCATGATTGGATAATATTTGTCACAAACAAACGAAAGTGCTACAGTACCGAAACCTTTTCACTCTTCGGAACTAAACAAGGCCCATGCCTTCATTTTCTAGAATTATTCTGGTCAGGCAATTCAATGCAGAATGCAGAGACAGGAATTACAGGGTGAGCAGGATTTGTTTCTGTACGGTTTTTTTCGACATGTGAGAAAAACCGTTGGGGAGGTAGAGCTAGCGGTGAGGAAATGCAGGCACCAAACAAACGGGGCCGTGTGCCCGTGTCAGTTTCTGCTGGTCTTACAATTGGGTGCGGTGCAGTGTGCTGTGCATATTTTGGGAGATGGTAATGGTATCCCTTGAGCAGCACAAGCTCGGGGTTCTGCAAGCCTCCTGGAGCATGCAGCAAGCACACAATGGTGTGACTGTGCAACAATGGGCCTTGTGTCTGTGGGGGGTGGGGAGGAAGACGCAAGAGCAGGGTTCCATTCCATCCATCACTTCATTCCATTCATCATCGTATCAAACGGCTTGGATTCTGGTTGTCCTCGCAGTACCTGTAGAAAATCTAGGCTACAGATTTTTGGGCCACTCTGAGAATCTCCTGTTAAAGTAGGAGTATGATGAGTGGAGTACAGGTAGAGGTACAGTAGTGAAGTTGGAGATAGGCACCATAGCAGTACTGTAGGTGTTGTTTAGGAATTGACCCAACTGATCAAGATGGTACCGGCACTGAGCAAGGGAGCAGTGAAATCGTACGTAACACTGGTACGAACCGGCATTGGTGCGGGGTGAAGTGAACTCTGAGGCCTTGTCGAAATCCAAAAAGTTTTCAAGATTTTCCGTCATATCAAATTTTACGGCACATTCATGAAGTATTAAATATAGACAAAAACAAAAACTAATTACATAGTTTGTCTGTAAATCGCGAGACGATTTGATTCTAGTTAGTTTATGATTGAACAATATTAGTTAAATAAAAACGAAAATGCTACAGTAGCGAAATCCGAAATTTTTTTAAACTAAACAAGGCCTTAATTTGTTTCAAAAAAAAATGAACTCTGAATTTTACTACTGCGTGCAGGAGCGTGCCATGCAGCAGTGTCTCGCCCTGGCAAGGCTGCATTTTCTAGCCTGCCAGCTGCAAGCGAGGTGTTTGTGAGCAGCTCTGGAGGATCTTCGTTCCCTCGCGTCCCTCCCGTCCCGGTTCTCGCATGTACTCTACCGTACAATGACATGTTGCATGTTCTCGAGTACTCCTACCTGCACCAGTCCACCAGACGTGACCACCTTGTCTCGGGATTTCTTGGATTTTGTATCTGCACAGCTGCACCAGCAGGAGCACGTCATGTGCTAGGAGTTACGGCGATTGGAATTGTCATCGTGGTAGAAGAGGAAGGGGGCGTCGCGTCGGTCACGGTCCTCCGGCGCACCGTACGCCGCCGCGCCACGCGCACACCAGTGGTCAGCCGTCAGGCACGTCGTCGCCGGCCGGCGCACGGCAAATCGGCAGGATCCAGGACACGAATGGGGATGGGGCGCGGCCACACGGGGCCGGTGCCGGCGTGGCGTTGCGTCCCCGTGCTGCCGGCGCGACAGAAGGCAAGCTCGATCCTCTACGTAGGAGCTAGTGGACCAGTACGTACGTGTCCCCGGACTTGCCGTTGGCCGGACCAGGCGTGGCGTATCTCCCGGGGATCGATGTGGGTGCTTGTGGGCGGCGACAGCGACGGTACGTGCTGCGCGCATTGCACTTGCTCCGGCCGGCATGGGCACATAGCATAGCAGCCTGCAAAAGCGTGCTCCGAATTTGTGTTGTGGTGGTGCAACACAACACAGCACCCGTGCTATGGCTATGGCTATGGCTATGGCTATGGCTATGTTACTGCCTCAACTCTGAACTGAACAGGTCCATGATGCACGGCCTTGCCTTGCCCCGGCGTCTCCGCGACGACGAAACGAAATGATGCAGCCTGCCGTGCCCTGGCACCGCCATCCGATGGAGAAAGCGAGCGAGAAGACACCGCGGCGGGGCAGGCAGACAGGACCACGGTGCTTCCTTTTGCACTTGAGATGAGAATTGGCCCGCTTAGACAGGCCGACTGCTGGGCTTGGCCCGTGCCCGTGCCACAGCCCACGGTGCAAAGACACAAAACAAAACCCAGTGCGCCACGCCGTCGCCACCACCGCGCGCATGCACTACAGGACCACCGTGCACCGGCGTTCAGCGCATGGTCGCCCTGCCGACGGCCACTTCCCCTGCGATCGAGCGACCATGCAAAGCTGCCCCTTTTTTGGCAAGTCAAGGAGGCCGAGCACGAGACCCACCAATGTCCGGCGGCCAGGAACGGCATGACATGGTTGTTTGTTGCTACGTGCAGGATCTGCTGCTCTGCTAGAATTATATTGGGCCCGTTCAGAGGATAGCCAGCCAGCCAGCCTTCTCTGTCATTCACTACTACACGACCTTTTCTTTTTACTCTTCCTCCACCACCGGCAGTAACTGCATGTGGTAGAATACCAAGCATCATGTCATCATGCATCTGTGCGGTGAAACAAACACAAACACAAACACTTGTGATACGGACTTATGGAGTTAACTCCTAGAATACCCGTTGAGCTCCTCCAAAGGAACCGGTGGCCACGTTTGCTCAAATAGTGTAAGCCGTTTGATTCACAATCCTGTGGTCCAAAAGTGTTAGAGCTGATTCAAATGAATCTGTTATGCTTGTCAAAGATTTATCTGATTTCTGATGTTTGCCGACGTTTATGCGTTGCTTATGGTTGATTCTGCCTCTCTCAGCTTCGGCTTCGTAGCTTCTTATGCAGCTGAGCGTGCTTGTCTCATTTAGGTCTTGTTTACTTCCCAAAAAATTTTGTAAAATTTTTTAGATTCACCGTCACATCGAATCTTTAGACGCATGCATGGAGTATTAAATATAGACGAAAATAAAAACTAATTACATAGTTTGGTCGGAATTGATGAGATGAATCTTTTGAGCCTAGTTAGTCTATGATTAGACAATATTTGTCACAAACAAACGAAAGTGCTACAGTACCTGTTTTGCAAAATTTTTTGGAACTAAACAAGGCCTAATTGCCCTCCCTGTTTCACCAACCAAGTAGGGGCCCGCAGCCAGCAGTGTAGGTCAGCACCGCTTACCTGCTCCCAGTTCCTGTGTTCGCTCAGTTCCTATGTTCCGTCCCTCGATGTCGTCGCTCCTGCCGTGACCTTCGGTTTGTTGTTGTTTCTTCTGTCCTCTCCTCTGTTTCCTCTGCTTCTTGAGGCCTACTGTTTGCCGACGTCATGTGTTGCGTTTGCATCGCTGACGTGGGGCCTGTGCCGGCGGCTGATTTCCATTTGTTTAGCTTGCCTTGCCGCGGTGGGGGATTTCCTCTGCCGTGGTGGGCTATCCTGCGGTTGTGGTACAGGTTGTAGCTTCCTTTATATGGTTTTCTTGAGGATGTTGTTTTTTTTGAGGGGAAATAGTTATTTCCATTACTCAGACAAAGCTGAATCATCAGCAATTACACATGAAACATTCGCAGGAAAGGGATCCAAGATTGGTTCCACACCCAGATCACACACACTACCTAACTTAGCTAGCTCATGAGCTACTCGATTACATGAACGATGTCGCTGTTGTATCTTCCATGTGGTAAAATTCCAGTCCAACAAGCTTCGGAGCTCCTCAACAAGGTTCCCAACCGGGCTTAGGTCATACTCACTGGAGTAGACAGCAGAAACCACCTCAGTTGCATCGGTTTCAACAATGACATGACCCACACCGGCCGAGATTGCAGCTTGGACACCCTGAATGCATGCAATTAGCTCTCCTTGCAGTGGGCTGAGCAAAGCCTCGACACGACCCCGCAACGCAATCACTGCGTCAGCATCCGAGTCCCTCAGAATGCAGCCCCAGCCTCCATTGCCAGTATTAGGATCAAACGCAGCATCACAGTTGGCTTTTACAAAGTTTCTTTCCGGCCTCTCCCATCGCTGCGGCACTACTGGGTTATGAGCTTTATGGGGTTTCTTCTCTTGTCGCCATTCCTCCGCAATTACCCTACTCAGGTGAGCTAGGATCTCTGGATCTCGACTATGCTCTCCTTCTCTGATTCTGTTTCTTTCTGACCAGCATATCCACAGCAAGATGCAGTACAAGGACTGAATATCTTCCTTTTGAATCATGATTTCCTCCACCACTTCCCTGGCCGATCGTTTTGACATCAGTAGCTCTCTAAGCTCATTCATGTTAAGCAGTTGCCAGACTCTTTTCATGGGCTTACACTTCATGAACAAATGGGCACCATCTTCATCAAATCTGTTGCACACCACACACTTTGTGTCAATGTCCACATGCCTGCGTTTGAGGTTCATCCGTAATGGATGACTATTGTGGCAGAATCTCCACATGAAATGTTTGACCTTGTTTGCACAATTCAGCTTCCATATCTTGCCCCAGACTGCATTCTTCTGTTGGTCTGAACCTGCTTGAGCAATGGCTTTGATCAGCACTTCCTTCCCTGCCCAAGATAAATATTTTTCTTTCCAGCCTTGTATTCTTTTCCACACCCTATCCTTCAAATAGGAGAAGGTATTTCTTTTTGAGATCCCCACATGAACAGGCAAGCCCAGATATCGTTCATTTATTGTTTCTTTTTGCACTTCAATTGCATCCTTCACTTCCACTCTCATATGTTCTGGCGTGTTTGGACTGAACAAGACGGCTGATTTCGACTTGTTGATCATCTGCCCGGAACACTGCTCATATAACTCCAAAATGTTTCGGAGCTGGTTTGCATCCTCCCCATTTGCCTGAATCAGAATCAAAGAGTCATCAGCAAATAGTAGGTGAGAGATGCTAGGAGCGTTCCTGCATATTTTCACTCCCGAAATTAAACCATCCTCCTCAGCTTTAGCCAACAAAGCCGAGAAACCCTCTGCGCATAGCAAGAAAAGGTATGGCGAAAGCGGATCGCCCTGCCTAAGCCCTCTTTCCGGTTCAAAACTTTCAGACAAAGCTCCATTCACTTTTATGCAATAAGAGACAGTCGATACACATTTCATTATCAACTGAATCCACCTCTGACAAAAGCCCAATTTCTCCATCATCTGTCCTAGAAACCTCCACTCTACCCGATCATATGCCTTGCTCATGTCTAGTTTTATAGCAGCAAAACCTTTCTCTCCTTTCTTTCTATTCTGGATATGATGAGTGAGCTCATAAGCTATCAGGATATTATCAGATATAAGCCGACCCGGGACGAAAGCGCTCTGAGTGGGGGAAATGATTTCAGGGAGAAAAACTTTGAGTCTATTGGCTAGTACCTTGGATATCAACTTGTAGATCACGTTATAGAGACTGATGGGGCGTAGCTCTGTGACCTTTTTAGGATTCTTCACTTTTGGTATGAGGGCAATCACAGTATCATTCCAGCTCTCCGGCATCTCCCCTCCGTTCAGCACTGCAAGAACCTCATGAGTCACTTGATCACCAACAGTACCCCAGAACCTCTTGTAAAAGAGGGCTGGCATACCATCCGGACCCGGTGCCTTGAGATCATCGATCGAATCGAGGGCAGATTTGACCTCCTCTGGCGAGAACTCCCGCATGAGAGCCTCATTCATCTCCATGGTTACCATGGGCGACACTGCTTGGAGAAGCCTTTGTGTGTCGCCCACAGTCCCCGCTTTGAAAAGCTGCATAAAATGATTAGTAATAAAATCCTGCTTCTCTACTTCATCTTCCACCCAAACCCCTCCTCCTTTTCTAACTTTCCTATTCTATTCCTCCTTCTCCTCTCCGAAAACCAGCTATGGAAAAATTTTGTGTTTCTATCTCCTTTTGCCAGCCAATCAACATGAGCTCTCTGTCTCCAGAAAATATCAATTTGCTCTTCTACTTTGTCAAGTCTGTACAACAGAACAGCTTCCCTTTGGACAGAGGAGGCATCAATCTGTTGCCTTCTGCATCTTTCTAAATCTCTCTTTAATTTCTTCGCCCTCTTCTCTAAAGCTCCTAACACATTCACCTTCCACGACTGTAAATCGGCTGCGACACTTTTCAGCTTGTCAACCACTCTACCACACCCCCAATCCTTCCCGGCCTCCCATGCATCTACAACTATTGATTCACAGTTCTCCTCCCTAAGAAGGCTCGCCTCAAACCTAAAAGCTCGATCCCCTTTCACCTGATCATCCGGTTGCACTCCCTCCAGAGACACCAGCAACGGCCTGTGATCCGAATGAAAGTGGTCACAATTTTTCACATGCATTAACGGGAACCACTCCCTCTAAGCCTCGTTCCCTACTGCTCTATCCAGTCTTTCATGGATATAATCTTTTTCACGTTGCTGTTTATTTCTCCACGTGAAAACATCACCCGAGAAGCCCAAATCCTCCAAACCACAATGTTCCAGGGCTTCTTTAAATCGATCAAGGCATCCCTGGCCATGTGGGACCCCTCCTTCCTTCTCATGGTGAAAGAGGATCTCATTAAAATCACCCGCACATAACCATGGCATCTGATCTTGTACGTACTGATCATGGAGATCACGCATCACCGTCCAGGTCTCATGCTTCAGTTCTGCTCGCGATTCACCATAGATGCCAGTGAAGCGCCATCTTCTTCCGTCATCCTCTTTTATTACCATATCAATGTAATTCTTCGATTTTCCTCGAATCATCACATCGATTCCACCCCTCCACAACACAGCAATTCCCCCCCCTTTTCCTACCGAGTCCACCGCCACCATGTTTCCCAATTGCAACTTTTGCTTAAAACGCATCATCCGCTTTTCCGTCATACGAGTTTCTGACAGAAAGAGGATGTCCACCCCCTCGGACTTCTGAAAATTCAGAAGTCCGTGAACTGCCGGGGAGTTGTTGAGCCCCCGACAGTTCCACTCTGCTATCTTCATTTCTGCTCGCAGGACCGGTCCGCCAGTCCCGCTTGAAAGGTCCTAATATGGCTAGAGGGGGGGTGAATAGCCTATTTAAAAATTCTACAAACTCACTAGAGCAAGAGGTTAGTAAATAACAAAGCAAAGCTTTTTGCTCTAGCTCTAAAGAGGTGTTTGCAAGCCACCTATTCAACAATTCTAGTTGTTAAGATCACTAGGCACACAAGAGCTATGTCACTACTTACACTAGAGAGCTACCTAAAGTTTCTATATAAGTAAGTAAGCTACTCTAGTTTGCGAGAAAGTAAGAGAGAAGGTTTGATCTTTATACCACCGCGTAGAGGGGATGAACCAATCAATAATATGAAGTCCAATCACCGGGAGAAATCCAATGAACAAACAGAATGGAGACAAGCAATTTTTCTCCCGAGGTTCACATGCTTGCCGGCACGCTACGTCCCCGTTGTGTCGACCAACACTTGGTGGTTCGGTGGCTAAGAGGTGTAGCACGAACCTCGTCCTCACTAGGACACCACAAGAACCTACCCACAAGTGAGATAGCTCAATGACACGAGCAATCCACTAATGTTGCCTTTGGCACTCCGCCGAGGTAGGCACAAACCTCTCACAATCACCGGGAGATGGCCACGAACAATCACCAACTCGTGCCAAAGCTCCTCCACAGCTCCAAGCCGTCTAGGTGGCGGCAACCACCAAGAGTAACAAGCAAACCCGCTTCTCAACGATCACTAGTGCCACTAGATGCTCAAACTCTAAGCAAATGCAACTAGGATCTCTCCCAAACTCACTTTGGATGAACAAATCTTGAACAAGGTGAGTGGGAAGTGTGGGAGTATGCTCACAAGGTGTATCAACAAGTTAGAGAGTCAAGAGGGTGAGCATGAACCGGCCAAGGCATATAAATAGAAGTCCCAACCTTCAACTAGCCGTTGGCAGTTTATCCCACAGTCTGCGTTCACACCGGACGCGTCCTAGTTCACACCGGACGCGTTCGGTATTGACCAGACCAGCGTCCGGTGCTCCTGACCATTAGAAAAGTAGCAGTTGCCTCTGACACTGACAAGGCACCGGACGCTCACTTTTGAAATACCGGACGCGTCCGGTGTGCACCGGACGCAAACTCAGAGAGCGTCGCAAACTTGAGTCAACACTGGTCGCCACACCGGACGCACACACCGAACGGTCTGGTGTGCACCGGACTCACACCCAGAGAGCTCTGCAAGACGAGTTTGCACCGGACGCCAACTCGGACGCGTCCTAGTTCACACCGGACGCGTCCGGTGTGCACCGGACGCAAACTCAGAGAGTTTCACCGAGAAACGAACTCACCGAACGATGCACACCGGACTCTACGCGAAAACTATTCTCGTGTCCGGTGCCTCAACTCGGACGCGTCCGACCTCATACCGGACGCGTCCGGCCTGAAAGCACTGCGTGAAAAGTTTCTCAACTTCTACCCTTGCTTCCATGTGCCAACACCAAAGTGTCTCCACACTTGTGCACGAGTGTTAGCATATTTCAAAACATTTTTCAAGGGTTACTTAGTTAGCTCACTAGGTCCTAATGCACATGCAAGGAATCCAATCACCTAGTGGGACTTAGACAACCGTTTTCACAACGAGATTACCCCTCTTAATAATACGGCTATCTATCCTAAATGTGATCACACCCTCTATGGTGTCTTGATCACCAAAACCAAAACCCTAGGCAATACCTTTGCCTTGATCTCCATAGGGTTTTGTTTTTCTCTTTCTTCTTTTCCAAGTTGAGCACTTGATCATCTTGAGGTCATCACCATCATCACCATGATCATCTCTTGCTCCATCACTTGGCATGTACCAACCTCATTAAGTCTACACACACTTAGCATAGAGGTTAGTACTAGGGTTTCATCAATTATCCAAAACCAAACTAGGGCTTTCAATCTCTCCCTTTTTGGTAATTGATGACAACCCTTTTTACAAAGATTTTCAATAAAAATTTCTTGGATTCATGTTGCTTGTCCAAGCATTTTACCATGTGCAAAGGTTATGGACAAGTTTCATAAACCCGAATTGGTAGCAATTGCTCCCCCTACATATGTGCTAAGAGTTTGGATTTGAAAGCTTGCACATATGCTTGAATAGGAAATACAGGAGTCAATTTCTACCAAATGATGCTAAGGTGTAAAGAATGGACCTTTGAAGCGTGATACCAATCGGAGTTGCCGATATACACCATCCTTAGCACCATTAGTAACTAGACATTCACAAAACTAGAACACCTCGTGAGATCAACATTATAAACAAGGTTCTAGTACCACTGGTGAAACAACTAAATGTCTAGTTACACTACCTATGCATGCTAGTTCTTCATTTCATCAATCAAGCCTACAACTAGCATACAGCACACAAGCAAGGCATTGGAGAGAAAGCTTCTAAAGCTAATGCAAATGCAAGCAACCATATGTGATGCACATACAAATGCAACAAACAAGTTTATGAGCTTGCTCCCCCTACTTGTGTGCTTCAAAATTTTAATTGATCCCCTTCTTTTATCATTTTAATTGATCCCCTTCTTTTATCATGTTACTCCCCTATCTTTAATCTTTGGGAAATTCTCTCCCCCTTTGTCATCAAAGACCACAAAAGGTGAGCTCAAATTTTAGAAAGGTTAGTGTGAAACCATGTGAAGTGAGATCATTTTACCAAATTGGTTCAATCTAGATTACTTGCCTAAGATATTTAACTCGGTTTGATCCAAGGACAAGCTTCTTCACACCTCCAAATAAGGGTTATCTTGTACCATGTTGAGTTAAACACTTATAGCTCATATTCTAGATCAAACACTAGGATTTGCAAGCCCACAAACATGTCATATGCTACCACTAGATCAAGTAAAGCATAGAAGCAATAGTGGTACCATACAAGCATCAAATTCATTTGATTTTCATGAATGAGCCTAAGACATGTAAGGAATGACTAGATGCACTAAACAATTCATTAGCAAAGGATGGATGACATGTCAAACAATTTTACCTTGCTTTGCTCGAAGGAGAGGCATGACATAAAGTGGGGGTGCATCAACACATATTTGAGAAGTCAAGTATGTTCAATTCATTCCTTAGCTTGCAAAACCTCTTCTCATCAAGTGGCTTGGTGAATATATCGGCAAGTTGATCATCGGTGCCTATACTCTCAATGCAAATGTCCCCTTTTTGTTGGTGATCTCTTATGAAGTGATGGCGGACATCTATGTGCTTTGTTCTTGAGTGTTTAACCGGATTGTTGGTGAGCTTCACGACACTTTCATTGTCACATAGCAATGGCACTTCTTTGAAGTTGATTCCAAAATCCTTCAATGTTGCCTTCATCCATAGAACTTGTGCACAACAACTACCGGCCGCAATGTATTCCGCTTCGGCGGTTGATAGTGCAACACTATTTTGCTTCTTGGATGACCATGAAACAAGTGATCTTCCCAACAGTTGACATGTGCCCGATGTGCTTCTTCTCTCAACTTTGCATCCCGCATAGTCCGAGTCGGAATATCCAACAAGTTCAAACTTTGCACCTTTGGGATACCACAAACCAACATTTTGTGTATGCTTCAAGTATCTCAATATTCTCTTTGTTGCTTTCAAATGACTTTCTCTTGGTGATTCTTGAAATCTTGCACACATGCATACACTAAACATGACATCCGGTCTTGATGCGGTCACATAGAGTAGGCTTCCAATCATAGACCGATATAACTTTTGATCCACCATATTTCCACTTGTATCACTATCTAGGCTTCCGTTTGTTCCCATTGGAGTGCTAATTGATTTTGCATCATCCATACCAAACTTCTTGATCATGTCTTTTATGTACTTGCCTTGACTCACAAATGTGCCATTCTTCAATTGCTCGATTTGAAGACCAAGGAAGTAACTAAGCTCTCCAATCATTGACATCTCAAATTCATTAGCCATCATGTTGCCAAACTCCTCACAAAATTCTTGATTGGTTGATCCAAATATGATATCATCAACATATATTTGCAACACAAACAAGTCCTTGCCAATCTTCTTGGTGAAGAGAGTGGTGTCAACCTTGCCCATCTTGAAATCTTTAGAGAGTAAGAAATCTCTCAATCTCTCATACCATGCTCTAGGTGCTTGCTTCTTGTAAACATGGTTGGGTTTCTTGTCATCTTCAAAACCGGGAGGTTGCACAACATAAACTTCTTCATTGATATAGCCATCGAGAATGCACTCTTCACATCCATTTGATATAACTTGATATTATGTGCACAAGCATAGGCCAATAAGATCCTAATTGCTTCCAATCTTGCAACCGGAGCATATGTTTCACCAAAGTCAAGACCTTCAACTTGAGTATATCCTTGTGCTACCAATCTTGCTTTATTTCTTACAACTATCCCATCTTGATCTTGCTTGTTGCGAAAGACCCATCTAGTACCAATGACATTATGATCACTAGGCCTCTCAACTAATTCCCATACTTGATTTCTCTTGAAGTTGTTAAGCTCTTCATGCATAGCATTAACCCAATCAACATCTCTCAATGCTTCATCAATCTTCTTTGGCTCAATGTGGGACATAAAGGAGAAATGCTCACAAAATGATGCTAATCTTGATCTAGTTTGCACTCCTCTTTGAATGTCACCTATGATATGATCCAATGGATGGTCTCTTGCAATATTTGTTGGTTGGAGTATTTGCACTTGATTGCTTGCACTTGGTTTATCATGAGATGATGTACTAGCTTGTTGATCTTGCACTTGTGTACCACTTGTACTAGCTTGATTTTGATCATGAGAACCACTAGCTTGCACATTAGAGGTAGGAAGCACTTGATTTTTGTCATCTTCAACATCAATCACCTCTCTTGGCCTTAAATCACCAATGTCCATATTCTTGATTGCATCGGCCAATTGAGTGCCTCTCACATCATCTAGATTCTCATCTTCCTCTTGGGAGCCATTGGTTTCATCAAACTCAACATCATGCACCTCCTCAAGAGTACCACTAGCCAAATTCCAAACTCTATAGGCTTTGCTAGTAGTGGAGTAACCAAGCAAGAAACCTTCATCACATTTCTTTTCAAATTTACTCAATCTAGTGCCTTTCTTCAATATGTAGCATTTGCAACCAAAAACCCGAAAGTATGCAATATTGGGCTTTCTACCATTCAAGAGCTCAGATGGTGTCTTCTCCATCATTGGGTGACAATAGAGTCGGTTGCTATAGTAGCAAGCCGTGTTGATTGCTTCAGCCCAAAAAGAATGACTCACATTGTACTCACTCAACATTGATCTTGCCATGTCAATCAATGTTCTATTCTTCCTCTCAACAAGACCATTTGATTGTGGAGTGTACTTGGCCGAGAATTGATGCCTAATACCAAATTCATCACAAAGCTCATCAACTCTTGTATTCTTGAATTCACTTCCATTGTCACTTCTTACTTTCTTGATGGTCGTTTCAAACTCATTGTGTATTCTCTTGACAAATGATTTGAAGGTTGCAAAGGCATCACTCTTGTCACTAAGAAAGAATACCCATGTATATCTTGTGAAATCATCCACTATCACAAATCCATATTTGTTTCCACCAATGCTTGTGTATGTGGTTGGTCCAAATAAGTCCATGTGCAACAACTCAAATGCCTTGCATGTACTCATGATGCTCTTCTTTGGATGAGTGTTGCCAACTTGTTTTCCGGCTTGACATGCACTACAAAGCTTGTCTTTCTCAAATGTGACATCTTTCAAGCCTCTAACAAGATCATGCTTGACTAACTTTTTTAATTGTTTCATTCCAACATGACCAAGCCTTCTATGCCATAACCAACCCATGCTAGATTTAGTGAGCAAGCATGTTGATAATTGAGCTTCACTAGCATTGAAATCAACCAAGTATATATTCTCATATCTAAAGCCTTTGAATATCAAGTTAGAGCCATCTACACTTATGATCTCTACATCATCAACTCCAAATATGCATTTGAAACCAAGATCATAAAGTTGAGCTACGGATAGTAAGTTGAAGTTCAAGCTCTCTACTAGTAGCACATTGGAAATGCTCAAGTCATTGGATATAGCAATTTTACCAAGCCCTTTGACCTTGCCTTTGCCATTATCACCAAATGTGATACTATCAACACCATTGTTATCATTTGGATTGATTGAATTGAACATTCTTGAATCACCGATCATGTGTTGTGTGCACCCACTATCAAGCACCCAATGCCTTCCTCCGGCTTTATAGTTTACCTACAAAACTTAAATCAATGTTTCTTAGGTACCCATACTTGCTTGGGTCCTTGGAGGTTAGTGACTAAGCTCTTTGGTACCCAAATGGCCTTCTTCTTTGGACCCACAATTGGTGTACCAACAAACTTAGCATGCACACCCTTCTCACCCTTGGTAAGCACATAACAAGAATCAAAAGGAATGTAAGGTACATTAGCATTTTTCTTGTTCTTGTTCATTTTATTGCAATTAAGCTCTAGGTGCCCAACTTGCTTGCATTTGTTGCAATACCGACCATTGCTCTTCACAAAGATAGGCTTGTGAGTTGCAAAAGCTTTCTTGCCCTTCTTGGGGGTATAGCCTAATCCCTCTTTGTTGAGAGAAAACCTTTGGCTACCCAAGCACTTTAGCAAGCGGGCCTCACCACCATAGGCCTTGCCTAGGGCATGAGTGAGCTCATCCACCTCTCTCTTGAGAGTCTCATTCTCAACCTTTAGTGAAGCATCACAAGTGACACTAACACTAGAAGTGGAGGTAGAGTTGGTGGTGGTGGATGAAGACCTACAAGAAGAGTTAGTGGCAACAACAATAGGTAGGTTGGGTGATTCTTTAATTAAGTCACATGTTGTGCCCACATCACATGATACAACAACCTTTTCCTTGTTCTCTTCTAACAACAAGGAGTGAGCTTTCTCAAGCTTGGTGTGAGCCTTGCCAAGCTTCTCATGGGCTTCCACTAGCCTCTCATGATTAGCATTGAGCTCATCAAAGGATCGCTCAAGAGCTTTTAACTTCTTGGCCAATTCTTTGCACTTCTTGTTTTTAGATTGAATAAGAGAATCGGCTTGTTCTAACATGTCCATGAGTTGTTCATTAGTGAATTCATTTTCATCATCACTATCACTATCACTATCATGTTCATGTTCACTTTCACTCTCATCATATTGTACCTTGTGGCCCTTGGCCATGAAGCATGAAGGAGTGTCGAAGAGTGATGGATTGTTGATAGCAATGCTCGCAAGCGCCTTCTTCTTAGATGCCTTGTCATCATCACTAGAATCATCATCCGAAGAAGCATCACTATCCCATGTCACAACATAGGATCCACCCTTCTTCTTCTTCTTGAAGACCATCTTCTTTTCTTTCTTTTCTTTCTTCTCCTTCTTGTTCTTCTTGTCATACTCATCATTGTCACTATTGTAAGGACAATCCGCCACAATATGATCGGGGCTTTTGCACTTGTAGCATAGCCTCACATGCTCCTTGTTCTTGAAGTGATCTCTTCTCTTTCTTGTGTGATAGCCCTTCTTCTTCATCATCTTGCCAAACTTGCGGACAAAGAGTGCTAATGCTTCATCATTACTATCATCATTGGAGCACTCCTCATCACTTGATTCTTCCTTCTTGGCCTTGCCCTTGTTCTTGCTCTTGGATGAAGAGCTAGCTTTGAATGCTACACTCTTCTTCTTCTTGTCATCATCATCCTTCTTCATGACCTCATCATCATCATTGTCATTATATTGATCTTCGGTCTTGACATCTCCAAGTACCTCATTGGGAGATACACCCATCAATCCTTCTCTAAATATGATGGTTCTCAATGTCTTGAACCTCTTGGGCAAGCACATCAAGAACTTGTGAATGAAGTCCTCATCCTTCACTTTCTCACCAAGTCCCTTGAGATCATTGATGATGACTTGGAGCCTATAGAACATCTCCGGGATTGACTCATCATCCTTCATCTTGAAGTTGGATAGCTTGTCCTTGAGCATATACAACTTGGCACTTTTTACCGTTATAGTGCCCTCATATGTTTCTTCTAGCCTTGTCCATACTTCACTAGCCTTCTCAAGATTTTGACTTGTTCAAACACCTTTGAATCAATGCCATTATAGATTGTGTTGAGAGCCATAGTATTGCATTGCTTGTTTGCTCTCTCATTGTCGGTGGGGTTAGCCGGATCAAGAATCACAAAGTCATTTTCGGTGACTTCCCACACTCTATCATTTATTGACCCAAGGTACATTTTCATCTTTCTCTTCCAATAGTTAAAGGAACTTGTGCCATCAAAGAACGGTGGTTTGCCCCCAACATGGTTGAACACTATTTGAGCCATAATTTGAGCACCGAGGTTGTTAAGCCTTCACAAATGGTGACCACGGCTTTGATACCACTTGAAAGGTCCTAATATGGCTAGAGGGGGGTGAATAGCCTATTTAAAAATTCTACAAACTCACTAGAGCAAGAGGTTAGTAAATAACAAAGCGAAGCTTTTTGCTCTAGCTCTAAAGGGGTGTTTGCAAGCCACCTATCCAACAATTCTAGTTGTTAAGATCACTAGGCATACAAGAGCTATGTCACTACTTACACTAGAGAGCTACCTAAAGTTTCTATATAAGTAAGTAAGCTACTCTAGTTTGCGAGAAAGTAAGAGAGAAGGTTTGATCTTTATACCACCGCGTAGAGGGGATGAACCAATCAATAATATGAAGTCCAATCACCGGGAGAAATCCAATGAACAAACACAATGGAGACAAGCAATTTTTCTCCCGAGGTTCACATGCTTGCCGGCACGCTACGTCCCCGTTGTGTCGACCAACACTTGGTGGTTCGGTGGCTAAGAGGTGTAGCACGAACCTCGTCCTCACTAGGACACCACAAGAACCTACCCACAAGTGAGGTAGCTCAATGACACGAGCAATCCACTAATGTTGCCTTTGGCACTCCGCCGAGGTAGGCACAAACCTCTCACAATCACCGGGAGATGGCCACGAACAATCACCAACTCGTGTCAAAGCTCCTCCACAGCTCCAAGCCGTTTAGGTGGCGGCAACCACCAAGAGTAACAAGCAAACCCGCTGCTCAACGATCACTAGTGCCACTAGATGCTCAAACTCTAAGCGAATGCAACTAGGATCTCTCCCAAACTCACTTTGGATGAACAAATCTTGAACAAGGTGAGTGGGAAGTGTGGGAGTATGCTCACAAGGTGTATCAACAAGTTAGAGAGTCAAGAGGGTGAGCATGAACCGGCCAAGGCATATAAATAGAAGTCCCAACCTTCAACTAGCCGTTGTCAGTTTATCCCACAGTCTGCGTTCACACCGGACGCGTCCTAGTTCACACCGGACGCGTCCGGTATTGACTAGACCAGCGTCCGGTGCTCCTGACCGTTAGAAAAGTAGCCATTGCCTCTGACACTGACAAGGCACCGGACGCTCACTTTTGAAATACCGGACGCGTCCTAGTTCACACCGGACGCGTCCGGTGTGCACCGGACGCAAACTCAGAGAGCGTCGCAAACTTGAGTCAACACCGGTCGCCACACCGGACGCACACACCGGACGGTCCGGTGTGCACCGGACTCACACCCAGAGAGCTCTGCAAGAGGAGTTTGCATCGGACGCCAACTCGGACGCGTCCGGTGTGCACCGGACGCAAACTCAGAGAGTTTCACCGAGAAACGAACTCACCGGACGAGGCACACCGGACTCTACGCGAAAACTGTTCCCGTGTCCGGTGCCTCAACTCGGACGCGTCCGGCCTCATACCGGACGCGTCCGGCCTGAAAGCACTGCGCGAAAAGTTTCTCAACTTCTACCCTTGCTTCATGTGCCAACACCAAAGTGTCTCCACACTTGTGCACGAGTGTTAGCATATTTCAAAACATTTTTCAAGGGTTACTTAGTTAGCTCACTAGGTCCTAATGCACATGCAAGGAATCCAATCACCTAGTGGCACTTAGACAACCGTTTTCACAACGAGATTACCCCTCTTAATAGTACGGCTATCTATCCTAAATGTGATCACACCCTCTATGGTGTCTTGATCACCAAAACCAAAACCCTAGGCAATACCTTTGCCTTGATCTCCATAAGGTTTTGTTTTTCTCTTTCTTCTTTTCCAAGTTGAGCACTTGATCATCTTGAGGTCATCACCATCATCACCATGATCATCTCTTGCTCCATCACTTGGCACGTACCAACCTCATTAAGTCTACACACACTTAGCATAGAGGTTAGTACTAGGGTTTCATCAATTATCTAAAACCAAACTAGGGCTTTCACCGCTTCCAAAAGAAACTCTGACTTCAAACTCTTCTCTCCATCTTCCTTCATCCTCACCCTTTTTGCCTCATCAATATCCATCGGGGATGAACTTTCCCGGTTACGTTTTTTCCCAGCCTCGGAGGATTGCTCATCCACTGAATTAGCTTTAACTTGGGTCTCCCCCCTCTTCTGCTGCTGCCTCTTCCACTTCCCTTTTTTCTCAGCGGCCTCGCCCGCGGCAAATCCTTTCACCTTCCCCTCATCGTCCTTCTCAACCACCACGTTGCCCGATTGCATGGTACTGTTCACGTCAGAGAGAACCGTTGTACCAAACAGTCCTTTTTTAGCATCAGAACCTCTCCCTTTCGGTGTTGTATCAACCACAGCTAGTGCTTTTAAAGGGCTCATCACCTCCGTCTCTTCCCCACGCTTGCCCCCTTTATCATCCTTCTCCTCCACACTATCAAAAACCCCTTTTTTCCATGAAGGCCCATCACTCTATTTCCGATCTTCTGACTTCCCCCAACTCCCAAAGCTACCTCTACTTCCTGAACCTCCTGAGCTAGACCGCCATGGCAACATAGAGTGAAGTTCCCCCCTACCACCTCCTTCACCCGTGCTCTTCTTTTTTGGGGGCAGGCATTTCAAGCTCCGATCATAAGGTTTTGGCTGCCCTTTTGGCCAAGTCACCTCACACAGTCTATCAATGTGACCCAACAGCCCGCATATGAAGCAGAAGTCTGGCAGATATTCATATGCCAGAGGACACCACCTCTCCTTTTCATCACCATCAGTAATCACCATCACTCCCCTCCTCAGCTTCTCTCTGATGTCCAATCTCACCTTGATTCGTAAAAAACGCCCCACAGCACCCCCTCCATCATCAGTGTCAGCACCAAGGAATTCCCCGATCTCATCACCTATAACCTCCGCAGTGTCTACGTTCATCATACCCAATGGCAACCCAGAGATTTGCACCCATATGGGAATGAAATTGAACTCCAGTTCATCTAGAGATTTTCTCTCGTCAAGATCTCTGACCACCAGCAACTCTTTCGACAGGTTCCAGGGTCCCTCCTCCAAAGCCTTCTTCTTCCCCGTCGATTGCAGGAAGTTGAACAAGAACTTGTTTTCACCCAAACCCTTACACTCTATGCCCGATATCGGACACCAGATCTTCCCCAGCGCCTGCTCCAGTGAATCTGGGTGGGCTAGTTTTTCGGAGAAAAGTTTGCCCATCGCTTGGGTCTTGATCACCGGTGCCACCGCCGCTTTTTTCCCCCCACCCCTTTCCTTGATCCGCACCCCCTTCTTCTCCTCCGCCGAGAGATTCATCTTGCGCAACATCCCTTCCACCTTCTCCATGGTTTTGTTGAAACTCGATCCGATCCAGTAGTCGCAGTGACTCCCAGATCAGAAGAACTTTGGAGGCTAGCAGAGGTTTAGGGTTTAGGCTGCATATGCAGATTATGACCTGGACACTGGGTGAATTGGGACGTGGATAATGGTGGAGATGAAGGTTCCCGCCGTCCAAATTAGACAGCAGAATCCTGCGGAAGGAGAGAGGTCCGATCAGGTCCGATCGGAGAGTTGAGAGTGGTGAATCAGAAGAGTCGCCGAAAGAGAAACACGCCTCGAGTCGCCTAGGAAACCCTAGGCGCCGAGGAAAGAGAACCAGGCCTCAGAAATCAAACGGCACCGTATTAATGTGTAGACGCAGTAAAAGGCGCCTAATAGTTTGCGTTCTGTTTCTTGCGGGTTCCTTTCATTTCGCTCCGTCCCACGGGTCCATACGGCTCTCACGTGCTTCCATTGTTGCCTGTTGGTGCTCGTCGATGCTTCCTTTCCTCTTTTTGTTGTTTAGGTAATTCATGGCTGTTTTCATTCTACATGTTCAATGTGCTTATGTTTTCATGTTTACAGTCCATTAGATGTGTACTGCTGTTTCATCTAATACAAATCATTTTCTGTTTTTTTGTTTCCTCATAGTCCACGATGACAAAGAATATAGGTTACTATAGTTTACTATTTGAGGTTCTCATACATTATGGGTTATTTTATTTTTAGTTAGGTAATTCATGCTTTTTATATTGCGCAGGTTCAATTTGATTATGTCTCCATGTTTACAGTGCATTGGATGTGTGCTCACGCTTTGTCTGATGTAAAGCATTCCCTCTTTTTTCTTGTGTGCTTATTGTCCACAGCCACCGTAGATATAGGTTACTCTAGGTTATCATCTGAAGTCCTCATGCATTATGGCTTATGCTATTTATATTTGGGAGGTTCAATTTCTTAGGTTCTTATATGTATAATACACTCCATGTGTCATGCTTTGTTACCTCACATTTATTGTTCAGTTTGTTTTTCTATTTTTTCATTGCCTAAAATCACATAAAAGGTTATTGTTTGAGGGATTCAGATGGTGTGTTCCCATCTCTGTTGGTTGTCTTAGGGTCAATGTTCTACGTTCTTTTATTTATAATACATTTGGTGTATCATGTTTCGTTACCTGCCATCTATTATTCAGTCTGTTTTCCTATTTTTCCATTGCCTAAAACCAGATAAAAGGTTACCACTTGAGGGATTCAGACGCTATGTCTTACTATATGAATTGTATTTCCTAAATTAATGATGCACCAGATGGTTGTGTTATATTTTTAAGGTTTATGTATCTATGTTCCCATCTGTGTGTTGCCTTGTATTGTGCTTCTATTTCTCGTCCGTACATTATAGCTCTACGACTTTTACTTTGTCCGTACATTATAGCTCTACGACTTTTACTTTATTCACTTATATTGTGTTTCCATGTTTCCTTAGCAGCCTATATCCCTGCAGTGTTCGATTTCCTTTTTGCTGATTGTTCAGGTTCATTCGGCCTTATGGAGTATCGAGGTAATTACTACCTATTTGGCTTTCCATATCAGGTTTTTTATTTTATTTATCATCTGACATAAATTACTTCTTCATTGTTTCCTTTGTTCCTTCAAAAAAAATCTCACTGTTCAATGACCTAAAACTTTTGAAACCTACTTCTCAGCCAATCATGCCTTTGTTATGATAGGCTATCCTTAGTTCTTACAAATCCTTTGATTATACAGCTGTGGTTTGTGGGCTATGTTTGGAACCCGATTGTCTTGTGCCTGTTTTACAACAAGTTGCACAACGGTATCGCCTCCCATATGTATCATTCGTTCATGGTTGTATAATCAAAGGACATCATCCCTGCATGCAGATAAATGGTTCCAAATCTGCAGCTATGCTACAAGAAAATAAGAAACAAAAGGATGCTTCATACTAACTAAGCATCCCTGTATCCTAACAGGAGATACTAACTTAGACATTGAACACCAGGGAAATATATGAAGAATGGCGTGCACTCGAAGGTACAAAGATGAAATCTCAGGTTATCACATTATTGGCCACAACCATATGACACACTAACAATTATTCCTTGCCTAACACATAATGAAAATGGAGCAACATCCAAGTGTCAAGGTACTTCCAGCAAACAAGGTGCATTCCACATACTCAAATTACCACTATCTCTAATAAATGCATAAACCAACAGACAATACTGAACTATAGAATCCTTCATACTCAATCTAGACAACTATGCACAGACACCTTCAAACATTCTGATATAATGTGTTCATGTATTCACAGATACTGACACAGAATCACTGCCCGAGAACTCAGATGACTACGAACCTGGATGGGAGTCAGACCGTAGCATGAACTACTGATGATTCGAACATCTCTATCAGAGAGAGCAACACTGTCAGCTGTGCTGCCCCCCAACCCTTGTTTAATACTGCAGCTCAATAATCTGAGATAGTCATATCTCACCAAAACCAACCTCAGCATCCTGCTGACAGTATGTAATAATACCACCTAGCGCTATAAAACACTCTTATGCCAAGACCAGAACTGCAACTGTCACATGCAATCCTTTGTGTACACAGCAATCCTATCTATGTTATCTTTCAAGCTGTGGATGGTAACACCTTTGTCAACACCATTGTAACCACCGTAGGACAATCTAGAATTCGTTGTGCTCGCGCGCAATCCACTAGTGCTCCTCTCTAACAAGCTCCTGAGCTCAGTTCAGCAAAGACCGAACGCTCCTCTCCAACAAGCTCCTGATGTAGCTCAGTTCAGATATCATAACACATCACAGTTCACAACCAGGAAAGCAGGTCCAACTGATTTAGCTCAGTTTTAGATATCAAACTTAATGAAATCAGTGCTTCACACAAGTATAGTCAACAACATTAAGTAAAAGAAGGAACTCTAATCTTCCTCTGAGATGGCAAGACGAGAAACACAAGACAGGCATATAGGTCATAATAATTAACTGCAGGGATAGCTCATAGCAGGGTTCTCAATTTCTGAAGCACACAACACGTTCCACAATCTTAACAAAGCACTCTATTTAGACCAAAAAACAAAAGCTCAGATGAGTTCTTGTTGGAAACTTCAGTGCTTTTGCCATACTCCCTTCAATAGAAGAAACCTAGAACCTTGCCTCCAACATTCTTCCTACGGGCCTCCTCATGGTCCATGATGCCAGCAGAAGTTGTCAACACGATGTAGCCAAACTACATATCCAAGTAAAAGAAAGCACAATTAGCACACAGAGTCAAGCGTGCAAACAACTCGAAGCAGTTTGAGTGCAGAAAAATAATTCAATTAGCGTCATAGTCAACAGACTAACCTGACGGGATGGGAGCAGCCTGGCAGTCCATCCTTCAATCTCCTTCACGCCAACATCAAAGCGAGGGCTAATAACACCACATTTGTTTAGCCTTCCATTCAGTTCCACCACTATCTTCCCAGCACGGTGGTCATCCACATATTCGAACTCACCAATGTAGCCTACATAATAGAACAATAATCAAGGACATATCTCAGAATGAAGCAACTGAAATGGGGCATAGGATTGAGAACTTACCATGACGCTGCATGACCGTCAAGAACTTGATGATAACCTTGGATGACGGCCTGATCATTACCTGCCTCTTCCCCCTCTTCTCAGCATTGTACATGGACTTGAGTGCATCATTGAGCACACTGACCCTCACCATGCTGACCTTACCTGAAAGGAAATATACAATTGTAAGGGTCCCATGCCGGAGAGAATAGCATTGGAAACAACCATTTCACATCTATGTAACACAACCAAAGGTACAAGTAACAGCAGCACAAATAACTACGTCACTACATGAATGCAAAATGATGTAAAGGTTTGTTAATTCAGTACAATCATTCATCTAACAAAAGAAAAAAATATCATCCAGTGCTATATTGAAATCATGTAAATAAATGCATTGCTATTGCAATAGAAGATAACAAGCTAAACCACAATACTGATCAAAGTTGAAATCATAATAAAGATAACAGAACGATAGCTATAAAGCCAACCCATCATATAACAAGTTAAAAACATGAAACAATAACAGCAGATTATCCATGATATCAGCTTTAGTGCTTGTAAAATAACTACTCATCACATGTGCATTAATTTTTTCGATCAATCAGATTGTACAAGGATAAACCTATGGTTCATAAACAACAGACCATCAAATTAACACAAGTAGTATTCCATGCCGACATCATCTAATCTAATTACCAAAACTCAACTGATAACACAGCTGATGAGAAAGCACAAATTGCTACCCGCTGCAGTTAAATTTTTGACCTTAAGATCACTCACAAAGTAAGGGATCTCTCGGCACCAATACCAGCTGCCTGATGTGCTTATTCGCTAACTACTTAAACAGCCTACCAACCTGGGGCCAGAACCAACACTAGATTCCATCAATCCAGCATACCAGAATAGAAGTACAAACTAAACTTCACTAATCATGCACAAGCAAAAGACAACAATAAGAGACGGACGCTTCACGGATCATGAAAAAACGGAACACCCGACACCCAGTACTACAGTCACAGTCTAAATGGGAACGATTGTGGGGGAAAAAAAAGTGAAGCCTAGTTCCTGGCTTGAGCGCACACGGCGCACCGATAAATCACGAGGCCGACGAGGCGCGCACACGCGCATACACACGCCACGCCACCAGCCGGATCCGCGGCACCTGACCAGCTCTACCACCTCATCGCGAAACCAGATCAAAGCTCGAGAGGACGAGGACGGAGGGAATGGGACGTGGAGACTAACCTCGCCTCGACGGACGGCGTGGCCGTGACAAGAGCGAAGCGGCGGCTGGGGCTGGAGGGCAGTGGCGGCTAAGCTAGGGTTTGGCCCAGCGCAACGGAGTGCGGGCTATAAAGGCAGCTGAGGGAGTTTTCTCGCCGTCGGATCTTATTTGTGTGCAGTGCAGCCGCAGAGGCGGACGGTGCAAGCAGGCCGTCCAAGGATGGGCCTCGTGGACACATGATGGATCGTGGAGAAGCTTAGAGCGCGGTGGGCCGCTTTTTTATTATCTTCTATCTGGTTCCATATTCTTATTCTTTTTTTAGACGATTTCATATTCTTATTCGAGAAAACCATGGAATACCCAATCGTTATCCATATCCATGAAAAATATGCGCAGGTTAAAACTATTTGAATGTTATTTTTATGATAATAACTAATTATGTATCCATTGAAACTATTTAAAAGTTCTCTATAACAAACTGTTAATGACAAATTATACTAATTTTGACATTGGTATATATAAATATTAAGAATGAATATTTCTTCTTTCCATTTAGTTTGAGCTTTTGTATTTGTTGTTGTCGTATATTTATTCTGTTATAATTATGATATTTATATATTTAATTATTAAAATATTTACTTTTTATGGGCTATCTTTTTACATGTGTTATGTACACTAGTACCATACATTTGAGGGTTGGCTGAGGCCGGCCTCCAGTTCGAGAGGTGCATGCTTTGCATGTTCATTCTTCGCCTCAGGCCGCTTCTAGATGGGCCGTGATTTTGGCCCAGCCCATGTCTGCCGATTCACCAGGTGGGAATTAATCCACAAGTTAGTCATACATACATACTAGTAGAAAGTTAGAACTATTAAGATGTAACACTAGTGGATGGTGGCCTTATCGCCTTTACAAATTTCCAGTATATGTGGATGACGCAGAACTTTTTTTTTGTTTTTTTGGAAACAATGGAGATAATATTCAGAATTTGAAATTCTTTTTGTTCTCCTTTGAGATGTCTCGAGGCTGTGAATAAACTACAACAAGTCAGAGGTATTCACAGTGGAGATGAGTGAGTTGGAAGCAACAAAGTGGGCAGATGCTTTCAGTGGCACATTAGGCAAGCTAGCTATGAAATATCTGGGAATTCCAATTAGTGATGTGAAACTAATAAACTAGACATGAGTGATCCTAGTAACAAGAGTGAGAAGAGGTTAGAGACTTGGAAATGCGGTGAGCTCAAATATGAAAGTAGGTCGCTATTAACTAACTCAAGCTTACAAGCATCCTATGTATTATATGGGTTTCTATTGGTTATATGAAGGGAATCATTAAAAAAATTGACTAAACTAGAGGTAGATTTTTTGGGGAAGGAGTGGGCAATAAGAAGAAGTACCATATGATCAAATGGAAGGCGCTGGCTAAACCTAGAGGGTATGGAGGTTTTGGTTTCATTGATACAAAAGCAATTAGTATTGCACTGTTAGTTAAGTGGATTAACAAATTGGATATTGGAGTGGAAAACATCGCTACTAAGCTACTACATAAGAAGTACTTGAAGGGAAGAAGTTTTTGCCAGTCAAAGGCTGGGCGAGGGGGCTCATAGTTTTGGAATGGTCTGCAAGCAGTAAGGAACTGGTATGAATGAGGTTTAGGTTAGTTACTAGGTAATAGAAAAAAAGATCAGATTCTAGCATGATATGCGGTGGAGTGAATGCCCTATGAAAATAGATTTCCCCCAAACTTTTTAGCATAAATTATCAACAAGAGGCTTCAGTGGCTGAACTCTGAGACTCTAATTTGAATTTAAATTTTAGAAGAAGCTTCAGTGGGGGTGAGTTAGAAGAGTGGGATGAGTTGGTAATTTATTTGGAATAGGTGGAAATTAAACATGTTAAAGATCAATTTGTTTGGAAACTAGAAAAGTTAGACAAGTTTGCTAGGTAAGAATGAAAGAAATTTGACAACTGAAAAATCCCATTGAAAATTCAGATTTTTCTGTGGATGTTATAGTATGAGAGTTCAAACAGCTGAATAGTTGAAGATTAGAAAATGCAAGGCTTCAAGAGAGTGTAAACTATGTGTTGGGTGAGATTACTTGGGATGGGTTGCTTCATCACTGACTTCCTCAAAAAGCTTTGAGTATGAGGTGCTTGGTGAACAGGGTTCAAAAAGCAATGGATGGATTTAAACCATCTCGAACATGAATCCACAAGACCAATCCCTGAAAAACACATCACAAAAATGCAGTGGCGGAACCAAAACTTTTGAATAAGGGAGGTCGGACAATACGATGACACCTCATAAATATAATAAATATGTACAATAAATATATGTCTCAATAGCTTTTCAACGTTTTTACACATATATTTAGTACTCGTAACAAAAAACACAATATTTATCATTAAAATAGAATAAAACAATAATTTTTTAGCTATGCAATTGAATTTTCTATAGGTATTTTTTTAAAAAAAACCATTGTGCTTGGGTGTGTGTGCGGGGGGGGGGGGGGCACGGTCCCTGTTGCCCCCCCCCCCCCCAGATTATGCCAGTGCACAAATGATATTCACAATCAATTATTAATGGAATGAAAAGTCTTATTGGATTGACTCACCAATACCTGATTAGACACCCATTCCTTTCTATGTAATTATTGTGAAGATGGTTGATTGGATGCCTCCAATCAAGCACATCAATGTCGTTAGTAATAGAATAGTCGGGTAGACTGCATGGTATAATCCTGCCACAAATGATCATAAGAATGATTTTTAGTAACAGAATTTTTACTTTGTGGGGCTAAAACCAATGTAAGTCTTACGGGGATACCCTGTATGATGAACCATGTAGACATGGTGATACAACTTCCAACAACAAGAACTGATCCTTTGACATAATTTCCTACAATTACTTGATTTCTTGGATACAGATGAAATGCTACTTCATCAGTCTTCCATGTTAGTTATAGAGGGGCATGGTTGTTGCTGTAGCCAGTGAAAGAGTCGTGTCGGCTATCTTCAACGGCCTAGGTAGACTCTTGATATGGGCTACCTCTTTCCTGAAAGTGGAAATCAAAAAGTTTTATATGAAATCATAGTGTGAACTTTCAGCTTCGAATACAAACAATACAAAACTTGTATGGTTACAACTAATAGTGTGAACTTTCAGCTTCGAATACAAACCATACCCCATATACAACCATGAATGAATGATAGCCTTTATAGAGCAATTAAACATACAAAATAGATACATATACATACATTTCAAATTCCATAGCTAGGTTAGCAAGTGATTAGCAGGGGCGGACCCAGTACACAAGGAGCAGGGCACATGCCCCAATTCGATTTTTTGGTTTCTAAATAAAATATGCCTTCTTTTGTGTAGTTGTAGAGGTTCATCAGCAACAGGCCGCCACTCAATTTTTGTGTTAGTTCCACCCCTGTCGATACAAAATATAATTTAAAGCTTCTTCCCAATTTTCATCAAACGAGCACAAAAATTAGTTTTGCTGTGGTGCTCCTGCTCAGTTGTCCATCAAACTAACCAGCTTCCACATATATGCAAGTACCCCCGTGGTTGTCTATCAAGTTTCACCATAAGTAGTGGACGAGTGGTGTTTGAAGAATTTCCTATTCGAGAGTTATGTGCTTACAACATCTCCAAGAGATTAGCAAAAATGACTAGCCAAATTCAGTGATTTAGCTACTCTCCAAAATAGATTTAATAAAAAAAACTTCAACAGACTCTGCAAAACCAAGAGGCTAGATGTCTAACAAGGTAGGTTATGCAAAAGTAGAGAGCAAATTAGGTGGGATATAGAGCTACTAAATTCGAAGAGTCATTAACAGTTTATTATAGTTTGTTGGGGACATTTTTTTAAATAATAACCAAATTTATCTTTAGAAAACGATTTGACTAATCTCAAGAGATGCTCTTACATGGTGAGATGCTGTTGAGCTTTGGATCGTGGGGTATTGCACAATTGCTCTGTTTAGAACGTCGAGATGAAGCTGAGATACCACTTCATTTGTTGTTTACGTTAGTTTCGGGTGGTTTGGAGTGTTGCGTCCTCTAGGGATACTTAATTGTCTCTTTGCGCATATGAAGCCGCATTTACGTTCATGTTCACTCTTGACCTGAGTTTGTGGTCGTCATATGTTTGATGCTTGTTTGAAGATGAATCACTACTGTGCTGTGTTGTAGGATTTCGGGTAGTTGTGATGTTGTATGCCACTAGTGATTTCACAGTTCGGTGTCAAGAAATATTTACATTTAACACAGAATTTTACCTTACCTGAATTGACATTTTATTAGCAGGAAAAAAATGTATATATACCTGCCAAACCTTCAGCAAAACCATCTACGTTGTTCAAGATAGGAAAGTAACACTCATCTCATCAAGGATGAGTGTTCAAGGTGTTGGGAGACGATGAGGCTGACAACTGGCAAGGACTGGTCGGCAAGGTACACCGAAGAACCATCATCTCATCAAGGAACAAGAACGAAGAAACAAGTAACAGCCTGCGACATGGATTCAATTCAGCAAAAGATCGCTCATCAGGGCAAAACACCAGACAAAAGGCGGCGTGTAGATCAACAAACTACGGTCACACCAATGGTGTGCACATATCAAGCAAGCAACCAACTCCAAGCAGAGCAAACGTAACAGTATCAACAAAGGTTCTCCTGCCTAAAGGGATGCAGTTCAGGATCAAAATCCATCGAAATGACAACAGACATCAACTAAACTGAACCGATCTGCAATATTACCTAGAAGACAACAAGCGAGAACAACCTCCTACTGCGAAACTATGTCCTAGCGAATCATGTACAAGCAACAAATATTGTGACGCAAAATCCCTCAAGGCCTCAACCCCTGGCTAGTGACACATCAAGACGAGCCGTTCTGCTGCCACTTGGAGATATCCCCAACCGCGACGATGAGTCCTTCTCACTGATCCTCCTGTAGCTGTAGTTACCAGCTCCTGAGCTGTGTGCCCCTGAAGCTAACCACCGCAGCTGCAGCACCGAAACAATGCCAAGAGCTAAAGCTGCACTGTTCCCTAATGCACCACCCAAACTTTTGAGATTGAAACTGCTCCCTGCAATAGCAAGACTAGACGATACCATCCGCACAAAGAAATTTGGACCCTTTGCAGTGTTACTGGAACTGTCAGCGCACTTCTCAGGCTTGGTAGTTGACAGAGAAGGCCAAACATCCTGGTAGACATTGCGGACAAAGTTGGATGCCTCATCTATGACTTCGTGATTTTTCCCATGATGCTCTTTTAGTCTTATTGCAAGCATGATGCGGCTTTGCTCCAACCTTGCTAACGCAAAGTCCCGTTCTGCCTGTTGCTGTGACTGCACAGCCTGCAAAACAGTACCGCAGGCAGTTAGACAATGCACGCCATGACTAAAAACATTAGAACTAATAATATCAATAGACTGGCTTAGACGATGATTCTTTTCACACATAACAGAAAGTATTCTACAAGATCCATATATTTCAGGAAAGTACATAGTACAGACATGAGACATTTCAAGACCTAATAATGCAAATGTGGTTCCAACTTTTAAGGTGATCTGAAAAGCTGAGTGGGAATGAGTATAGGTAACGAGTTCAGATAATAAAACAACTGCAAACATAAAAAAGATTGGAGAATTGAAGTTCTCCACTCCAACCATACCATGTAATAATACAACCAGCGTAGAGCTTTTGTTCCTAATCATGATATGGTACAGACAGACCAATCCAGTTATATCACTGCAGTAATACAATCAGTGTAGAGTTTTTTGTTCATAATCATGATAGGGGTATAGACAGACCAGTCCAAGTGTGCTTACACACTCAGCTATATCACTGCAGTAATACAATCAGAGTAGAGTCTTTGTTCATAATCATGATATGGTACAGACAGACCAAATGTGCTTTCCCACTCAGCCATATCACTGCCTACTTGCTCGACACCATGAAACATCCCCATGAACTTAGCTACTTGGATCACTTATTACCTTAGTCTCACGCAGGATTAAAACAAGGTCTGGCATGTCTATAAGATGGATCCAGGCCAATTTCCCAAATACCTTTTTCTTTAAGAAAATAATTTGCCTAAAACATGCAGATCTCACTATTAGCAATTCATCCAGGTAATTCCCCTCTTCAGAAAAAAAAGGAAAGTCGGCACCCCGCCATTGACTAGTTCCATTCTCGTCGGCCACTTAAACATGTGGTAACTGCACAAAATCATATCGTGGATTCAAGTCTCTTCAATCACTCGCTTGGACACCATCCGCATTTCCAGTCACACGGAACCCCCAACACTAGACGAACATCCAATCAACAAACTAACACACACTACGGCAACACGTGAACAAATTTGCAGCTCGCATCGAGCACAGAAGATCAGATCGCACGAGCAAGACGGACAGATAGCCCAGGAGAGGAGGAGGGAGGGAAAGTTTCAGGTCAGGAGGGGCCTCACGAGAAAGCACTCGAACTGGTCCTCGAGGTCCTCGAGCGCGGCGCGGATGGCGTGCAGGCTCCTGGCCTCCTCAGCGAGGGCCGCCAGCGCGGCGACCTCGTCTCCGCCGCGCGCGCCGAGGCCCAGACCCCCGCCCTTGACGTACACGAGGCCGGCGGCGGGCTTGTCCGCGGCGGAGGCGCGGCGGCGGACGGCGCGCAGGAAGTGGGCGCGGGAGAGGGCGTGGATGGCGTCGCTGACCTTGTCGTGGAGGTCCCAGATGGTCTCCAGCACGGCCTCCGCCTCCTCGGGCCCCATCGGGAACCCTAGGCCCGGCCGGAAGGCTCTAGAACATTCGGACGCAGGGGGCTGTTTCGATTTCGAATCGAAAAGAGAAGAAGAGGAGAGGCGTTGGACTGAGTCACTGTCACTGGACTGGTGTGGTGGGGGACTGGGGGTTTTGCGGCGCCTCATTTTTAGCCGAGTCACAGTAACTGCATTTTAACCGTTTTATTAGCCGGTTATTACTGTTTACCGCGGGTTGAAAATGTCAGCTCCTCCACTGAACCACGAGTCTACTATGCTAGATAGTCCTTGTGTTTATCTACCGTAATCTTGTACAGACAGTCACTGGGCATGCAAAGATATCGATTGCCAAGAAATTGGTTTTGTCACACCCAGCTGATGTGCTTTGTAAAAAATTGTCTAGCACCACCATTGGGGTGGCTGTGAAGTGCCAAAACGATCTGGAACAGCGGATTCCATCAAAAATTTTGCAGCGTTGCATCTGAACAATGGGAAGGTATATCCTTCTGCAGAATGGAATCAATCTAACATTTTAGGGACAGCAGCATCTGGGCCGTCGATAAATACTCCTATCTTTGTTCATATCCAAGATGACAATACAAATATGTAATCCCATGCACATGGAGGCCAAGCAAACAAATTGTACAAGCCCAAAGATTGAAGGGCATAAAACTGAAATACCTTTTTTTTATGAATTGCGTCCTAGAGGATTACATCATTTCAAGGATTACTTCAAAGTTTCCACCAGCGTAAGGAAATGTCTTAATTTCAGAACGACCACATGGTGTCATTCCAACGTTACAAACAATGGTTACTAAAAAAATGTGTTTTCTTCTTCAACGTCTCTTCCTTCTGCCCCCCTTTTGTTTACCCTTCCCCTTGTGCTTGCCCATTTTCATCTTGGGTTACAAAACCTGGTTACTAAAAAAATGTGTTTTCTTCTTCAACGTCTCTTCCTTCTGCCCCCCTTTTGTTTACCCTTCCCCTTGTGCTTGCCCATTTTCATCTTGGGTTCTGGCGCATCCCTGCCTGATGGTTTTGGTGGCGACAGAAGATGCTTGACGTCCAGTATACCATTCTTAAAGCGCCCTTCTGTGGCCCTAAGAACTCGGTCCTCTGGTCTAGTCTTCTGAGCTTTGGTATTCTTGTCCCTCTTCCTAAAGATCCCAAGCAGTTTTTCCTGCATAAAGTTCTCATGTGTCACTCCTTGTTTATGTCCTTAAAAACAAGTTACAAAAAGTGTAACGGATAAGCAGTAACATACCTCTTCCATTTTCTTTAGTTCTCTTTTCTTCTGATTCTTCAGAGCTGGCTTCGCGACACTTAACGGTGTGCGATGCTTCTTAACGGCCTATTTCAGATAACATAAACATTGAGAAAATTTAAAAAAGGGTTTCAAGTCACAATGTGTACATCTCTAGATCCTTGAGACACAAGTGTTTATGAAAGATGGAACAATTGTACATCTCTAGACACAAGTAAAGAAAATGAGAGATTACCTTTCCACCCAACTCAACCACTCTACGGTTCTCGATTTGCTTTCGTCCCTTAAATGTAGGGGCACCTAAAAAAGGAAGCATCGAGTGAGCAATTGTACATCTCTAGATCCTTGAGACACAAGTGTTTATGAAAGATGGAACAATACAGGGAAAAAGTACAGATAAATTGAAGAAGAACAAAATCACATAAACTGAAATCAAACAAAAAAACATCCTTATCCTCTTTCCTCCAAAATGAGAAGGAACAGCAATTCTGATGCCACTTCAACAGCATAGAAGGTTGAAAAAGAATTGCATGAACAAGTCGGAGCCCTTCAAAACCTGATAGTATGAGGAAAAAGATGCACTGATGCAACATTCATTTCTTTAGTTTACAGCTACTTAAACAAAAAGACTCCAGAACAAGCTGCTTGACTCACCCAATCTAGGTTTGAAAAAATGGATGGCAAACTAATTTACATGCACTAGCTTGCTGCATATGAATTTAATTTCAAATGCTTCAAACTTACCTTGAGCAGAACGATAGTTTGCTTTACAAATTGTTGTCAGCACAACCTAACATAGTTGGTAAGGCATGATGCCCCTACCTTTACATGGCAGAATGTTATAAAGTATAAGCAAGGCATGAGAAAAAAGTCGCAATTCCTCTGTGTGCGTATGGTACTATTAGTAGAGTGGCACGGACAGTTCTAGAGTAATTACCAATGAGCTCAACATCTTTCAACAACTTCATGATATCAATCTCAGGCTCCTCATCAGATGTGTCAGCAGATTTCTCCAAAACTGGCTCCCGATACATATCTGAGAGACTCGATCCCTAGAAGAGGAAAAATCGAAGAACATTAGGACACCAGTGGGTTCTACTGTGTTCATGGAAGAATTGCAGGACCAATAGAACAAAGATGTTCCAGAGAGAAGGCAGGAGAGACAGAGATAAACCATGAAGCTGTGCCTCTCTTTGCTGGCCGACGGCGCCCCAGGGTGGCGGGGCTTCCGGGCACCGGAGGCCAACGGGTCAAAGATCACTTCCGCAGCCGCCTTGACCGGCGTCGGCTTGGGCCTCCCCTTCACCATCCTCTCGTTCTCCTCCTGTCCCCATTCCCCAGTGGCAGAGCTAGTTAATTTTGACGCCTGGACACTATCAAAGCCTATAAACCGCTCGCACGGGGTATAATACCGATAGATAACAAAACTAGCTCGCATATACCAATTGTCACAACAACAAGCAAAACTAGAATCAAATGATTCATGGAAATTAATAGCAAGATTTCCAAGGTCTCTACATACTACAAAATTTGACATAATGAATTATAGATTCATGGAACGGGCGGATCCAGTAAAGGGACATGGGTGTACACATGTACATCCAATAATTTTTGCAAAAACTTCGAAGTTGGGAGGATTGTCAAATAGCTAAATAGCTTTAGGTTAGGGTTTCGGTGCTCAGCTTCGCACAGCATAAGGGAAGGGAAGAGATGGGGTGGGAGTACCTAGTGGGTGCTCGTCGCCGGCGAAGAGACCAAGGACCGCCTCAGCACCTGGCCTAGGGCGGCGGCGGCCCAACAGTTCTCTGGGAGCGACGGTAGCGAGAGAGAGAGGGGAGGAGGAGGGCAGCGGACGGAAGGGGAAGCAGACGGCGAAAAAAAAACGCACGGGCTTCTTTGTGGGCCGTTTTTCAGTTTCTTTGAAAAATTGTGTTTAATTTTTTTCTCTCTTCCTTTTATTTCTTTATTCTTTCTCTCCCTTTTTAATTTTTTATTCTCGTTGATTTCATATCGGTAGTACTAGCGCCCGGACGTCCGGGACAGACGTCCCGGTCCGGACACCGCTCCCGTGCCACCTCCGTACATCCGTATAGTTCGTTCATCCAGAGGCATACGTAGGGACCACCCAAACCTGCTCCATCCAGACACAACACCCGCATAGTCCGCTCCCTTTCATGTTCCCATATGCACATGAGGGGGACCGATCCCAGTCACCTACCCCGCCTGTGTATGTGCACCCACGTGGGGCTAGCACCACACCAAACATCACCCGCATCGAGAGAAAGAGGTTGGGGCGCGGCAGATGTCTAGCCAGTGCCGAAGAGGAGACAGCGAGGCAAGGCAACAGAAAAAGCGAGAAGGAAAACACAACACTCGATCTGCTTTTGAAATATCCAAAAACAACAGTTGCAACCTACGACTAAAGGCAGTTGAAACACTTGAAAACATACTTATGAAACACTTGAAAAACACACATAAAACACACTTGAAAACCATTGCAACTATACGCAAACATCCAAATAGAACACATGCAACATATGTGTACAACATATTCAACATCCAAATAAACACAGCTGAAACATACATCTGGAAAAACACAGACAAAACATACCGCTGAAACATCTAAAACACTTGAAAACATTATATTACAACATGCCTTTTAAACAATTGAAATATAGGGAACATGTACAACATTCTCCGATCTACTTTTGCAACATCCATTTGATTCAACTGCAACATACCTTTGAACCTTCTAAAACAATCGAAATATACAATTGCAACATAGGGTGGGCAGAGAGATCCTAGCGCAAGGAGTGCCATGGCCGCCAGATCTGCGGACGTTGGGGGCTCCCAGTGGGGGAGGACGCCGATGTGGGGGGAGAGCGCCACTGGGGTAGGAGAGGAAGGACGCTGAGGTGGGGGAAGGAACGCCCGTACTGAAGCTGTGTGTCTTGTGCCGGAGCCAGGCTACGCGCCCGCGCTAGATCTACGTTCGCCGCCTCTCCCCACACCGGAGTTGAGGCCGGAGGTGGCTGGCCGAAGAAGAGGAAAGGTCACCGAAGGTGGCACAAGGAAGGAGATCACCGGAGACTCGCCGCTGCCCTGCAGGGGGAGGGAGAGGGAACCAGCGGGCGCATCTGCTTGTGCGATGCTCGTGGGATGGGGGTGGAGAGGCATGGCTCCGCAGAGGAGCGTTGCGGGCGTAGTGCGGAGATGTCGTAGTGGGGAAAGGAGCGAGGGAAAAGCATATGAGAACGGCGTCCGTCTATCCGGACGTATGATAAGTATCATTACCGATTTCATATGTCTATTCTATTCGTTGAACACTGTTGGCTAGCTAGTAAAACATTTGTTTTCAATAATATAATAAAAATTTCATATTTATTTTATTCATTGGACATTATTAGTGGCTAGTCAACATATAGTACATTGTATTGTTCAAAAAAACATATAGTACATTGTAAATAAGTAATTGAAACTTTTTATATTTTATTAAGGTTGAATATTTTTATATTGAAGCTAGAAGCCATTTTCACAAGAACATATACCAATTTCATAAACCAACAAGCAATAAAAACATTTTTCTAAAATAAAAACAATTTTCTATTTGTGACAATTTTCTAAGTGGATATTAAATATTTTTATGCTACTAAACATGAAACAATAGTTTCCATGAACTAGGAACACTGCTATCATCAATAAAAAAATGGTAGGAACTCACTAAAATATTTCATGCTCTAACAAGAACTAATATAGAGTATTGACACTTCAATATCTCATAAATAATATGAGTCTTCCTAGCACTCTCTTTTGATTCTATAATTTACTGAGGATTTTTATATTGTGTCAGGGTTAAAGATTAGGTTGCAAAATACCTTCACGTGTTAGAATTGTCACACTTTATCAATCTTAAACAAATCTGCCTAAGCGTATGTTTATTATCCACAAAGCACAAAGGCAATAGAGGCATATAGTGGCGTTAAGTCCATAGAAAAGCTCCAAATGAAAACAAAGGTATACAAAGCTGAAAAGATATACATCATTACGAGACAAGAGCAAAAGAAGGCTTGACATGACAAGATAGGAATATAGATAGTTAAATAACTATGCATTTGAAAAAAGTTTTGTACAAATAATAATACTACATAATTAATAAATTAGAAATGTTGCCACTCTTACATGACACTAGTCCTCTATGGAACAAATGGTTTTTTTACAAGTAGAACATTTTTTACTTACCCTTTATAGTAAAATATATTTTTAGGTTAGAAAAAACTTCTAGAGTAGACAATATGATCGTAGTATAGAAAAAATGTTAGAAAGTATGACACATTTGACTTTCTGGTATCTTATGGAATAAAAAACTTCTACGTGAGAAACCTTTCAAATAGAGTAATTATCATACTTTAGATAATATAATACTCTATATCTAAATATTTTGCATGAGAAATATCTAGACAAACAATATTCTACATGGTACACTCTAGATCTTGATATTTTGTGTAATGAGAAATATATGGGAATAGATAAATATGAGAAATATTCTAACATATGAAAAAGAGGGTTACCATCATAAATCTATAGCAGGGTGGAGTTCTAGCAGCACCACAACTGATGGCAGGAGGCTAGGGTTAGCAAGCTCGTCACTCGACAAAAAGAGCGGAGTTCGGAGAGCAGAGTCAGGGATGGCGAATCGAACGGGTGCGGTGTTGGCGTCGGCCATCAGCAGCCTAGTGGACGTGAGATACAAGAGCGAAGGTGGATTGACTAGTGAGTCTAGGGCTAGTGGATTGGGCTTATGTTTGGGCCAAATAGGATTGAGTTAGGCTACAATTGGGCCATTAAGTGTCGGCACGAACAAGGGCTGGCCCATCATCCATAGCTGCACTGTGCGACTGTGAGTTGGTCTCAGTTGTTACGGCTAAAGTGTTGGATTGTATTATTGTATATTGTACTCGGTGTCTAGCGATTTAGCGGACTCGGTTGAGTAATGGAATTATGAGTTTCTATAAAAAAATAATGAAAATGAGACAAGAGGAGGCTTAGCAATTTCCCTCAAAAAAGGAGGCTTAGCAACAACACCTCATCACTCCAAGTATCAATAAATAAAATAAATGAATTTATTTTTAAAGTCATTTAAATTAATCTTTAAATTTACTTTTATAAAAAGTACTATACACTAAAAAGTACTATATGGAAATATACTTCAGGTTGTATTTAGTTATATTAATTTTATGTCGTAAATTCGGTAAATCTTACAAAATTTGACTTAGAATAACTTTAGAGGTTGTTCTATTTAGGGAGAGATGTCGTGTTACTCTAAAGATAGCAACAATAAAGGAAATAAGGTGGCCAACTACTGAAATCTCAACAATGCATTTTCATTTGAAAAGGGATCACAGATATCGCCATCCATTGAATATTGATCGAAAATAATCGACAGGTGTTGGTTGTCATCATGCATTTGCGCGATATATAAGTCCTTTTGTGTTGTGATTAAATTCCCCTCCTGCAGTATATACTAGTATTAAAAGGGAAAGAAACCGTGTGACAAGCGCGGAGAGCACCTCTAAAAAAAAACAGCGAAGGAAAGGCTCATATATATATTGCATCCAAAAGCTTCCCATTTCTTTCAATTCAGTCGATGGATGCATGCAATTAGTGGGTTTCAGTTGGTGGTTATGTGTGCACACAGCTTAATTTCCACTATCCTCGCTTCTGATTCCTCGGAGTAGGATCGGTGGCCATATATATTTTGCGTTGCCTGCACATCTGCATTTCCTTTTGTGTTGCGCCTCAGCACTTGCACTAGATATCTACTATATATAAATCTCAATTTGGCAGGCCAAAGCCCTAAATCAACTGCAAGTTTGCTTCTTCTATTGCTACTTTTAGAAGTCCTCCCTACAGTGCCAAAGTGACTAATTAGCTAGCTAGTAGCTAGTACCAAGTACTCTTCTAGGCTCTTTATCTTAATCACTTCCATTCTCTGATGTTACACTGTCATAGGAATATATTGGAGCTAGGCACCTAGCTAGCTACCTTAGCTTCTAGGCAACTTTATTTTACTGTGATTGCCTAATGACACTGATAGTATATATAATAGCCACATGCATGCTACAAGTACAATCTCTAAACCTTATTAAAACATCATCGAGCTGGAGCTGGGTTAAAAGCTTAAAAGATGCCTTGCCTGAACCATACTTTTGTGTCATGCTGTGATTCTGAGATTCTCCACAAGCACAATTCTAATCCTGCTGCTTATACTATACCTGTAGCTCCCCAGTTCATTAACCGCCTGATGCTAATATAGTAGGAGTTGGTACATGCCGAGAACTGAGAAGTGCAGCTTGCTTTTGTCATTCATTCAGGTGCACACGAACAAGATGAGTATTTATATTTAGAACAACCGAACAGTACTGTTTCGTCGCTGATTGTGCGGCCACAAGCTTTTCGCCAAACTCCCCACCAAGAAAATGGGTGCCTGTAGTAGATTACACTAAGAAAGGCCAAGCTCATCAACCCTCTCAAAACAAGATAGGCCTCTCCCAGATACACACACATACATAAATAAATAAATAATAAAGGTCTCTGATGTATGGATGGAATGGAAGTGGGCTGAATGATGAGCAGGATCATGGGCATTTTTCTCTGATGTAGCAAGGTATGGTTATAAAAATATGTAGATCAGAATTCGCTTCGCTATCAGCATGATGGAAGCTTCATACTTGCATTCACAAAATTTAGGCATCGTTATCTGATAGATACAGCCATACACGATTTTTTACTTCGTCGTCTGTATGATCAGGATACATGCCCAATGTAACATCACTCTGAAGATACTACTGCATAACTGATGAGCTGCACGCATGTACAGAAAAATCCAACGTTTTTTTTAGTTATTAATTGTTCCTTTTTGCCAGACAAGAACAGTATTTTGTTCATCAGAGTGAAATCAAATAAAACTCGAAATTTTGACCACAAGAATTAGAGCTGGCAGAGTATGTACTTGCTGACGGCACAGCTTTAGTTTGAAGGTGTGGCGGGCGCTCACAGCTCCATTATTTGTCTGTCAGCACTGCTTAGCATAGTGATCATGTTGCCATGAATCAACGCAGGGGTCCATATTTGTCTTTGCCATCAGGTACCTTGTTGCCATGAGATCACTACGCATGCATCAGGTACAAACAAACAAGTATGATATCTTGCTAATCGACCTCCGTAGTGATCTCATGGGGGCAGGAGAAGTAATGATAATGTCGGAGCAAAATCATACATGATCTACACTGTCGAACGATATGATTACTAACATAAATAAAAGATGAATATATAGAAGAGATGAGATATGATCTTTGCATACATATTGGCCATGCCATGCAGATGCGCCATTGTTTGCATTGCACTTACAGCTGCGTGTTTTCAGAAGGTTGCATTTGGGGCCACATTGATGCATGCATGCTCCTTATACCTAACTCACTCATTGCAAATTCCTTTTCCCAGCTTAACATAAGATTATATATACATCAATGCATGGTTAATTGTTCGTACGACGGCCACCTACACTGTTCTTATCAGGGTACTGCTTGTGAAGGAAGCAAGAATCTAACAACCAGCAGGTGACATTGTTAAGTACAATTTGAACAATGTTCTCTGTACTGTTCCTAATATACTACTCTCTCCATCCCAGAAGACCTAATGATGTTCTAGGATTCAAAAATGTCCTAGAAAACATGATGTTTTAGCTCTTTGACAATAGATTTGGTCCATATCAGTTTAGGACTGCGGTATGCATGCCTCTATATGTATTCTTATGAGTGGCCTATTTCTTAAGATTTTTTTTATATTTTAATCCTTTTTAATAAATATTTTAATATTAACCCTCTTAGAAAATATTTTGCATCAGATAGCCATTTTGGTCAAAAGGGGGCTATCTGATGCAAAATACTTTTAGGGGATTAATATCAAAATATTTATTAAAAAAAGATCAAAATAAAACACGCCTATTTCTTAATTATCATGATTCATCTTTAACAAATAAGGGCCTATTTTTTTAAAACTATATATGGTTAATTTTTTTTAGCACTAATCTGTCCTAAAATAAAAAATCCAAAACATCAAGTTCTTGGTACGGAGGTAGCATTTTGGCTTTGATGCTGTAATTCATACAAAAGCATAGCTCACCTACGTGCATGCTTGTTATATAGGCTTATAGCCTTTTGGTGGTGACCTATTATTCTTAGGTATCTGTATTTTTATAATGAACAATGGAATAGTTTGAGCGTGGAACTGAGCGGGAAATTAAATCTATTACCTCCCAGTTGTCCGCTTTTCTAATCGTTCATTATTAGCAAGCTTTTCATATATGTGGAGTGCATTATTTAGTGCCAAAAAGTAAAAAGGCAGGAAACAGGTCTCTAAAAAGTAATTAAATGGATAAACGTTGTTACATATCGCCATATGTCAAAGCTTCAAGTAATTAAGGGCCGACAAAGCATCCTTCTTTTCTCCCAAATGGATGTATAGTATATTTATTTGTTTTTCTGAGAGAAAGTATATTTATTTGTTATTACAATAACTAGCAAATATACCCCATGCTTTGCGATGTTAACGGAATGTGCAACTTGTTGTATGGTTACCTTGACGATTTGTGGCCTAGAGATTTATTCAGCAATAGTATCATATGTTATCTTTAAATTGGACTCAATATCGTCGTTAGGCACACGAATACTATCTCGTGTGGGCACAGGTCGTGAGGTTGGGCCAAGTACATGATAGAGAGGAAACTGAGAGCATTGTGCGGAATAAAAAAAGATGGTTTACTTATAACAAATAATCACTGTTAGATAATACTCATTTAAAATTGGCAATGATAAGGATATCACTACTGATTCATTAGCAACAAGCCTATCACTGTCAGATTTTAAAAAACAATTATCACTGCTGATTGGTAATACAACCCGATAGTGATACTATCGTTGACAGGTTGTAATATTGTCACGGGGTACTTATTCCTGCACCTAGACCTAAAATTTTGATTCAATCTATTTAACTTATATAGTAGATGTTCACTCGTCCCCCCTCTCCACTATCTTATCTCACTCCTCTCGACCAATCTTCCTCTAGCACACTATCTTCCTCCTCTCTCTCTCTCTCTCTCCTCTTAGTTATATCCAACCTAGGGCAGATTCCTTGGCCAATGGACCGCTCGGTGTGCAGGGAGTGTGTGTAGTGGCCTCGCTCCCCGACGGTAGGGGGTGGGTCTGGACGTGCAAGCAACTAACCTCCTCGGCTGACATGTGGGTAGCAAGCAAAGCTCCTAGGCACGATGATGTGTTGAGTATCCCCTCTCTCTTTGATATATTATCTCTCTGATGAATCGATCTATGATGTTTTTAATCTCTCCCTCTCTATGATGTGATGAATCGATATGTGGTATTGAATCTTGCCCTCTCTTTGTGATGAATCGATCTATGGATGAATCGAACTACTATAGCACGAACGCGATCAACAACACCGGTGCGCCATGCTAGTGTTTTTTTTTTGTGAAAATAGGCATCACTTTCGTATGAGCAATTGATAGTGAAATACATGGACATCAAAGCTGAAAGCCGCTTTTGAACCGGCAGTGATTAGCAATTATGGCATAACGGTTGGAAGAATCTATTCTCACTTTAATATATTAGGTATATAGATTGTTTAACCGGTGTAAATTTTGACATGAAAAATGGTGGCTTTTGTGCTCTCAAATTGAATAATTAAGGCTCCATTTGGCGGCGTTTTTTGCAAATGGTTTCACGCAAGAAGTCGTTATAGAAGTCACACGCTTACATGAGTTCACACCCTTCTTGTAAAAAACGGTTTCTCCCCTCTATTATATCTTTTCTCGTAGAGCCATTGAGCTAGCATTTGGTAGGACTTGTCGGAGAAGTCTGGAACCTAGCTTTGGCACATAAAAGCTGCTCGATCAAATTCTCAACTGGCCACGGCAAAAGTTTTCATTTAATTAGCCTGGAATGAAACAAAGAGCCATGAAACAAAGAGGTTCAATAGCCTTTTACGGAGTACTTCTCAATCACGGATTTAAAAGTTGCAAAGGCGCATGAAGGTGAATTGATGTTGTGAAAAGTCAAACTTGATAACTTAGTTTGCAAGGGATCGAACATTTTGATATTGCTGCACTACTATACCCTCCCTTACTATTGATTGGATGTTCATATTCTTAATCCAAACACATTCCAGTCTCTCATCTCATAGGACGTTAAAGTTTGGTACCACCTTGGTTCGCAGGAACTTGCCTGCCCATATTTAACTTTTTTTGTAGACTTTATAAAGTGAAATTATTTTACTTTGATTATTAACACGATGCTTTATGTATTATGGAACGAAGGTTCCCAGCATGCAAGTGATCTGTGATCATGCCCAGCTCCACACGTACACCAAGGGATCGATGCTTGTAGGAGTATATACCATTTAATTTCCTGGTGGCTTAATCAGTCATTTTTTTGGTGAAAAAACACAATCATATATACTGTGTGTAGTTTCAGTAAAAGGTAATTGTGATATTTGATGCAGTTTAGGGATCTCGTGACCAAATGCTCGTTGCTTGCCCATATTGGATATTCACAACATATGGTCCCAATACGTATACGATATAGACAAAATGATATGCGGGAGTGTTTGAATGATAAACACGGTTGAATATTACTCCTTCTATTTTAAATTATGAGTCATTTTGATTTTTGAAAATACATATTTTTGCTAGCTAGCTATACACCTAGATATATACTATATCGTCTACATACTTAGGAAAAGCCATATACCTAGAAAAGTCTAAATGGCCTATAAATTGGAGCCGAGGTTAGAACTTATACATGAAACTCCTTTATATTACAAAGCAAATTTATTAATGTCTTCTAGTTCCAATAAGCTTTTATATCTAGACGCAATAATGCGCATGCATTGGTGCTTCGACACCTTAGCGTCTTGAAGCTTTTCGACACTAGGATGTTAATCATGCAAGATCTATATTAACTAGGTATATATTTTGGTCCCGGCCAAAATCAAGCCTGCTTGGTAGAGTGCTGCTTTCAAGGATCAAGATCCACCAGATCCCCCAGACTTCCACTCATCCATTTTTCTCTAGTCCAAAATGGCTATGCTATTTTGTATAGTTTTAAGAGTGTAATTAGTTTGATTAAGGATGCAACAAGAACATTTTTGTGTGAAAACATTTGTTTTTTAAGCTAAGTGATGATCGTGCGGATGTATCTTAATTACCACGTGGCAGCCATAAAATTTGGATGCATCTCCTGGTGATGATCAATGCATGTTTTTTGGCTTTATAGCCCATGTTAATCGTTGATGTAGGGAACTCCAATGACATGTCTTTTGAATGGTTGCATAAAAATCTCATAAATAATTCCAAGACTTTTCATAATTACAAGAATATAAAACATTATACATAATTGCACTATGTTTTATATATAACATTCTGTTTTGTGTGTGGGGTGGGGGGGGGGGGGGCAAAAGCTTCATTAACTAAGGAGTACCATTACACAATCATGCTGTAGGCATTGCTGCAAGAAGCTAGGAGGAGTATGCCAAACATAATCTTGCAAAGAAACTAATGCGTGCTTGGCACATATAAACGCGCGGCAAAATTCGCAGCTCTTTTCGTGTAAAACAACATCAAACGAGGTGAAGGTTGCCGCCATTTCTTCAACGTCATGCACGATCGTCGCAACCTCCGACCGATGAGTGCTCTGATCCTATTTTTCCAAAGTGATGCAAGCTCGTGGGCATCCATCTATGTAACAACGTGTTATTGTGTCCCCGCCGGAATTAGTCGAACTCCCTCTCTACTAAGTGCTTCCACCTCTGCCAAAAGGGCTGAAACCTACTGATCACAACCATCCCGCGGAGGCAAACGATCGAAAAGTTCCTGAGCTGCATCTCTCAGCACTGCTCCTGCTGCACCCCCGCAAGTGTCCTGAATGAAAGCTCCCTCGACGTTAATTTTCAGCGTCCCTTCCGACGGAGCTGTCCAGATTTCCTGCGCGGGCCTTCCTTGATCCGAAGCACGGCCGCCATTTTGATATTGTAAACAATGAGATGAATTTCCATATATGCATCGAGAAATGTTGTATTCGATCCATTGAACAACCTAAATATATGTCCCCATTCGATAGGACTTCGGCTTCTTGCTTCATTGTAGGTGAAACTAAAATAGTTGTTTTTTCAGCTCCTAATTCGTTTAAGAAGAGGTGAACGGGCCGTAACCTAGTGGTTACAAGAATCTTAATAGCATCATAGGTTCTATTCGACTCTTAGTGAGAGCCAATATTTCATGATTTTTCGACGTTGTGCTTTCAGTGGTAGGCGTTGTTTCCATCGATAGTGAGATGTTTATAGTGACTTCATCAATCTCGAGGATTTGCCAGTCCCAAGATGCTCGTAGATATAGGGTTTGCATACGTATGTTTATAGGGATGTGAGTGTGCATACTTTGTGAGTGTTTGTTGTAGTATGTAATTCGTAAAACGAAAAAAGAACTCGTTCTAAGAAGAGACGTTGGTGCGTGCTTCGCATGCATCCTCAGTTGCTACCTGCGGCTTGGGGCTAGCGGTCTTGTCAATGGGCCCGGCAAGGAAGGATGCCACAGTGAGTACGGGCCACTATCGTGCATGGGGTTGAGGTGCCATGATGAAAGCTTTGGCCGTTCTTGGGTCGATGACGGCAAGGCCATCGGCGTTGTTTACTTTCTTAAAAGCATCTATCGAAAAGGCTCTCTTCCCTTATGTGGCGTGTTCTTCCTAGGTGTATACCATTGATCTTCTGGTTAGGAGACGCGACATTGATGATGTCGTGCCCCTCCTTGGAGACATCACTTTGGAAGGTTGTGCCTGTCAGTCTGTGGCGGTGATGGTGCATGGCAAGGAAGGTGCAGACCTAGTTGAGGATTCAAGGTACCAATGCACACAGGGGCGAAGCTACGGCTTGCCATTGGGGTCCGCTGACCCGGATGAATTTTGAAAAACAAAGAGAGAATTACTGTACATGATTGTTATTTGCTCTTATGACCCTGTCTTGCTTCAGCCAAGACCCTGATGGTCTTCTATCCTGGCTTCGCCACTGAATGCACACGATGGTTGAAGGCAGCTAGGATGAGTGTGTTGACGCAACAAATGGATGGCTTTCACATTTGTTTGCCAGTGGAGATCACAAAGATGGCGAGGAGGCCAACGTGGGAGGTGGTGGCCAGCAAATTTGTGTTGCCAAGGTGACCTGCATGGAGTGGTGTTGGGCGGTCTCACTCAGCGTTGATCGTTCGGGTGCAAGGACATGCTCTGATGGCTGCTAGAGTCGGCGTGAGACACTTCAACTTCGTTGAGGCAACTAGATTGCTGGAAGCAACATGGTTTGCTTGTGGATCTCGGTGGTTGGGGTTGGATAGGTGAGTGCTAGAGTCGGCGGCTCACAGTTGAGTTGGCAGCTTGCAGCAGATTACGACGACTAGCCTTGCTTGGCAATGGCTAGTTTGGCGTGGAACAACGTCTTGAGAGGCGACACAAGTGGATTCGATTGTGGGATGGCAACATCATGGCTTGCAGCGGCCTGCAATGACTAGCTCTGCCTCACGGCGAGACGGCACGAGCAGTGATGATAGCATTTCGTCTTGACGCCTTCATCTGCTGGGGAACGGTGGTCTGGAGGTGGTGCGGTGTGCAGCTCTCTTGAGTTTCGGCTTTGTTGTGGTCATATCGATGTCCCAATCCAACCATATAGAGTTATTTTCTCTTTGAGTTTGCTTTTGGAGCGTGTTGATATCTGAATCCAACTATCTCAGAGCTATTTTTTTTCTTCTAATTTTTCCTTATTCTCATGTTGTTGTTGTTGTCGTCGTTGTTATAGCCCAATTTGGGTTCATCTTATTTTAAATATAGTCGGCAGCTTTTTTACCTATTTGTTTTAAAAATAAACAATTCTCTTTGCTAGGCACGAATGCATACATGCTGAGTATGTGTTATCTGGACCGTTCACATAGCGTATCGAGATATGTGCCATCCAAAACGGTAGGGTTTCACATTAAGTAGTGTGTAGCGTGAATCTCAAAGCAGTTTTGAATGGTGAAGACAGTACATACTGTGATACATTATTGCAAGCAATGCCCAACCTAAAAAACTGTTTTCCCAAGAGCTGCTGCTGGGAGTGAGGACGGGGCCAACTTCCAAGAGCTGCTCCTGCTGGGACTGCCGTTGATTAGTCCGCACCGCTCATTGACGCCACGGTGATCTCTGACTAGTCGATGAGGAAGACAAAGGGATCAAGAAGCACCTGCCTGCTGGTGCACACTTGAGTCTTTCCTTGAAACGCATCACCCGGCCGGCATCTATATCCATATATCGACCGGAATATATATATATATATATATATATATATATATATATATATATATATATAATAATCAGCTGATTCCAAAAAAACCGGTTGGAAAATTAACCACCGCTCCCTCCCGCTCTCCGTTCTAGCTCCTCGGCGAACCACTAGCTAGTGGCGGCGTTCATGCTCGCAAGAGACATAGAGGAGAGCGAGACTGAGGAGGAACAGCAGATAACAGACCACTACACATTGTATCTCTGTATATATAAACCATCTAGCTCACATCCTCCTCCTCCTATATAGTGTAGTCCTGTTACGCTAGCTACCCCTAGCAGATCGATCGATCCTCCATCCATATCTCATCTATACTATATCTGATCAGCCAATCAAGCGGATATATAAATATACATATAGTAGTAGTAGTAGTAGTAGTAGTGCCATCGATCGAGCTTTCTGCTGTGCTGGTCGCGAGGGCATATAGCCAGTGCTCTGCTGTTGGACTGGCGGCTGGCCGGCGGCCGACGAGATCGATCATGGACCGCTTCGCCGAGACGGAGGGCAAGAGGGCGCACGACCCGCTGTACAGCCCGCGGCGCGCAGCGAGGGCGACGGCCACGGGCTTCCCCGTGGGCGAGCACGGGGAGGTGCTGGCGGGACCGGTGATCGTGGGCGCAGGGCCGGCGGGGCTGGCGGTGGCGGCGTGCCTCACCATGTGGGGCATCCCGTACGTGCTCCTGGAACGCCATGGCGGCATCGCCTCGCTGTGGCGCCACCGCACGTACCGAAGGCTGCGCCTCCACCTGCCCAAGCGCTACTGCGAGCTGCCGCTAATGCCCTTCCCGCCAAGCTACCCGGCCTACCCAACCAGGGAGCAGTTCCTCGCTTACCTCGAGGACTACATCGCCACCTTCGGCATCAGGCCTTTCTTCTGCCAGGCCGTCGTCAGCGCCGAGCACGACGGCGACTTCTGGTGCGTCCGCGCCGTCGACGGCGGCAGCGGCGGAGTCACCAGGGTATACCGCTCCAAATGGCTTGTCGTCGCCACGGGTGAGAACGCCGAGCCCGTCGTGCCCGACATCGACGGCATCAATGCCTTCAGGGGCCTGGTCATGCACTCCAGCGACTACTGCAGCGGCGAAGGCTACCGGGGTAAGAAGGTGCTCGTCGTCGGCTGCGGCAACTCCGGTATGGAGGTGTCTCTTGACCTCTCCAACCATAATGTGCACACCTCCATGGTTGTGCGTGACTCGGTGAGAAGATCGATATTCATGGATCATCGGTTTCATACTCAATCGCCTCTCAGTTCGCGCTCTTCCATTCTAATTTTGCGGCTCCAATTCGATTGTTTGTGTTTAGGTTCCTTTTGCAATTGCTGCTCTTTCATCTTTATTTATTTAAATAAATAGATTTGCTTTTGTTCTTCATATGGAATAATACCGATCGATTTAACTAACCATTGCAACCATTAGCTGGTCTAATATAATTCAGAGATTTGTGTTTTGCTAATACTCTCCTACTAACATTAATTAGTGAAAAAGATGCACGCACAAACGAACCCACTAAACAAACAAAGGTGGTATTTGCATCTTTTCCATTGGCTCAGCTTTTTCCCCGGTCCTTTATTTCTTTTTGTTCATGTTATGTTGCAACAAAATATATGCATGGCCGTATGGTAAAGCTATAGCTAGCTAGCATGGCTGTTATTATAGTACTAACTATATATAAAATGCTTGGCCTTAGTTGGCAGCACACTTGATCTCACGTGTTCATACACTTCGATTCCCGAAACACAATAGTTTTGTGGCTAGTCTGTGAGATCTCACTGCATGTGTTAACCTTACCTTTCTTCCTTGGGTTAAAAAAAGCACACACGAGCTACCTAGCCAGAGAGAGAGAGAGAGCCCCTGGCATGCATGCCAAGAAAGAGGCCGTGATTCTCCATGGAACTTTCTCGGGATTCATGAGCATGCGCATGATCCTTTTCGAGGAAATAACAACAGAAAAAATAAAACTTCCAGCTAGATTTGTTTACTCCAAGACAGATTGAACTGAACTTTCAAAACTGCCATTCAGTTCATCAGTTAGTTGGCCAAATAGGAGTAACGAACAATAGCACTTACAGATATTCGTTCGGCAAGAAAAACTCTTCCGGATTGGCCTTCACATACTTTACACTGGTATTTCATATATATTTTGTGTTTTATCTTTTCTTTTCTCTTACTGGAACGTGATTTACAACCCATTACCAAAACTGCTTTGATGCTGATAAGCATATGCATATGGAAGCTGCACCACAGGTGTTGTTGCTCCCACGCACTTTGCAAAGTTGTAGTACAACCTAGCAACCGCTAGCTTGCAACTAACACAATATCTATAAAGGGCAGGTTAGCTCCAAGCGTTTGGGCCCCGAGGCTCAACCTTTACTATTTTGCTCCCTTTAGCCAAATTGCTTTTTTAAACCTGCATCCCTGTCACGAAAGAAAACAAAAACAAGAGCCACTTTGATTTGCTTCCCCTTTCGGTGTTAGTTTATAGTATCTCAGATAGATGATTATTTCTCCAACTGACTGTAACTGTAATTAGTGCATTAGTGACTCTTATTCTGAACTATGAAACCGATAGTATCTTTTCTTATCTTTTTCAGGTCCATGTCCTTCCAAGAGAGATCATGGGGTTCTCCACTTTTGGTTTGTCCATGTGGCTTCTCATGTGTCTATCGGTCCAGACAGTGGACCAGGTCCTCCTCTTACTCACGCAGCTCGTGCTAGGTGACACCTCACGCCTCGGCATTCCTCGACCTAGCATTGGCCCGATGGAGCAAAAGAAAGTCTCCGGAAAGACACCGGTTCTAGATGTGGGAACTATAGCGAAGATCAAGTCTGGAGACATAAAAGTAATTAATTTATTTGTTTTTATTTAGACATTGTTGTGGTTAAATAACTATATATCTTAATTAATTACACATCCTCATAATTTTGCCTCTATATTGTAAATTTTCCAGGTGTTTCCAGCAATTCAAAGTTTTCAACAGCATGGTGTTCAATTTATTGATGGCAAGACTGAATCATTTGATGTTGTAATTCTTGCCACTGGATACAAAAGCAATGTTCCTTATTGGTTAAAGGTATAAAAAATTATATAAAAATAGCATGTTGTGTACTTATATCATTTTTGTTTAGCATGTACTCCTTACGATTGATGATGTCATGGAAACAAATTAGTGATCTAACTTTTTATTTGTACATAGGAGAAAGATTTCTTTTCAGAGAAAAATGGATTTCCACGCAATTCAAATGAATGGAAAGGAAAAAATGGTCTTTATGCTGCTGGGTTCTCAAGACGTGGGCTCTTTGGTGTGTCCATGGATGCTACCAATATTGCCGATGACATCGTCCGGTGTTGGAATGACTTTGGCTATGAAAGGCACAAGAGAAAATAATATCTAATTTGTTTGATTGATAAGGTCATCCATCTTTATATTTATTCAAAAATTTTGTGAATACGTGTACTAGTCTATTTACATCTATTTTGATGGGTAGGTGCAATAGGAAAAATATGATGATAGCTTCTCTATCACCACAATCATATAGTTGAATTAGGCTAGTACATGTAAAAAAAATTATAGGTTGATATTTTGTCTTTTCGTTTTGCTCTAACATTAGATCTCCTAATTTGAGATAGTTGATAGATTTTTTTGTGAGGTTGAAACGATTCTTTTATTTTAACAAGCAATGTAAGTTGTTTTTGTAAGTGTTGACTGTAATAGATGAATGGAAAATTTTCTTCTTTTTCTTATATTATAATAATATATTTGTTGCAAAATATTTTTACTTTGGTGCTTGAGTACACATATTGTTTAATCTTCATACCACCCAATTCTTAATATAATTGGTTTGAATATTTGAATACTCAACACAGTATTTAATTCTTTTTATGAATGAAGATATTTTGAGAGAACCATATTGTTGACCAATATTTTTCCTTCCACAACAAGCTATCTAGGCTCTAGTAATCATGCTAATTTGTTGGTAGCTCCATAATTTTGTATCCAATAGATTATTTAAATTGGATAGAAGTTGTAGCTTGTGATGATTACTGGGGATTAGTAAATAGTGGTGCCTAGATTTGTTGAATAACAAATGTAAAGACAAGTGCTTAATTCAGACCATGTTGAAATTAATCTTATTAGTCAGAATATAAAATGTTCACCTAAAATTTACATATACTATTGCTATGATAGTTTTTGTTATATTTATGTCAGTTTATATCTACTAAAGAACTGTATAGGAAATGAAGCAAATGGCAATGAAACTTTTGGTTGAATGTGTGACAACTATACCACTAGACAATAAAACTAAGGAAAACTATAAAAAATATCAAAAACACTACAATTTTTCTTTTACTAGAATGAGATAAGATGGTGCGGAAATCCATCATTCCATATGATTTAATTATAGTTCTAGTATGGTGTTTGATGCATATGTCAAACTACTCTTGATATTTTTCTCTATGAAAAGTGTTCCTATTATATTGTCGTCATTCTAGATCCATTTGCATTCTAGTAGACAACCGCCACTTTCACCATCTCACATATAATATAAAAAATAGAGAGGAGTAAATGAAATAAACAAATGATTCTCAAAGCTAAACCATTGTTGTGTGTGTTGTGCCTGATCATGTGCAGACAAATCTACTCCATGGGTACTTCTTCCACACGAGCATATTCTCATTAGTTTACAACGTTGTCACTTTACTAGTATGTGCAGCCTTGCTCCTTAGCTTTTTCTAGAGTCACGATTCCATTTCCTCTGTTTTGCATTGGTCCATGTGTTACTTTCCACTTTTGCGAGGTTTTGTGCCTAGATAGGCAGCAACGTAAGATGGTGTTCTTATGGAACCTCATTCTGTATAGGGCATGCAAGTTGTAGAATTTACCTATTTTCTTTTCTGTGCAACTGGTCCATGAACTTTTAGGATATCTACTCGTACATTTATTGGAAGAGTACACCTAGTATATGGGTATAGGATGTATGCACGCTAACTGACAATGGTAATAGGAGTTGATGATTTCTAGAGACGGCTTTTGCCTTAAATTTTAATAAAATTTCGGTAGGGCCTTAAACCCCTCCTTTTCCATAAAAAAAATAATTTCTAGAGACATATATGATGAACACTAGTCAAGTGACAAGCTCATTTCTAGCTGCAAACCAATGTATAGCGAACCACGCATTGGACTTGTTAAGGATAGATCAGCATAAAAAATTGAATAGGAACTTTTTAGTGAATATTATATGCGTGTGCCATAACTAGTTGTTACTTTTTTGTTAGTATATATGCACCTACAACACTTATAAAAAAGTAACAGTGTGTGTATTTGCATAGCATGCAGCTCTTGTTCACTGTATTCCAAAGACTGCTAGGGAATCGATACATTTCATATGTTTCATATATTCAAATCATGCTTTGAAAAGATATATCATGCAGGCACTTTCAAGGACCTTCGGAAAGCATAGGATCGAAGGGTCCTAGAAGTCGCTATAGAAGAAAGGATTGACTAGGTTAATTAAAGAAAAACAAAAAAAACCACAACACAATATCCCAAGTGACAAAATAACGAACACAAAGCAGCCAACAACACTATTCCACCGAGTGTCATTAATTGTTACAAAGCCTCATTACAAAAGATGACCAAGTATCCCTAATTTTTCATGGAAAACCTCAACCAAAACCACAATATCCCCTGCATGCACATAGTTAGCGCCAGTACACTTAGATAGAGATTGCAAGTCTGCAACACTTCATCATCACTGACAAGCATCGCCATACCCCAACAATGAGCAACTCTAACTACACCTCTACATGATCAAACTAGGAATGTCAGCCTCACACCAAAAGCAAGTAACAAATCCTAGGAGATTTAGGGCATTAGAACACCTTGGAGCATCGGGCAAGAACACAAAGATGAAGACCGTCATGGATCATCATAGACAAGCATCATCCTACCGCAATAACAAGCAATTCCAACTGCACATCTGCAAGCTTGGACTAGGAATGTTGGCCCCGCGATAATAGCAAGTAGCGGTTCTAAGGAGGTTCAGGCATTGGAACACCTTGCAGTGTTGGCCAAGAACACAAAGATGAAGACCATCATAAATCATTGTTGCCAAGATCGATGCAAAAGCAAAGAGCACCTTCAGCTTTCTATTGCAGATGGCAACCTTGCCTCAGGTTGTTGCCATATGCCCACAGAAATAACCTTCCACAATTTTAAAGGCTAGTCATGTGTCATTGTTGCTGGGACATCACCACACACAAATGACACGGTAGGTCTCACTTGATAGGTCTGGTTTGACAAGGCACACCCAATCTATGTGCATTAGATATTCATGGTGAATTGTGAAGCAATGAACAACCAAAAAACTAAGCGGAGTCCGCAACCCATCGTTGAGTTGACAACCACAACTAAGATGGGTCTGAACGATGCCTCCAAGGATGGTGTGGCACCGAGGGTTCAACTATCGCCCGTCCATGAATGGACAAGGTTTCCACGATTGTGAGCGATGCGAGGGGGGAGTGTAAAGACACATGTGAAGCCCACGCCTATGATCGTGAACGATGTGGGGAAGGGGAGCAAACACACGTACGATGCTTCTTGTAATCTTCTACAGTAAACAAGCACTTTTATGTCCAGTTCAGATCCCAATGAAACGTGAAATCCATATTGTGATCCAAACAGCCTAGCTAACTTTTAGTTTAATTTATACAATTCATAAAAGTAGTTTTTTCTTTGGATTTTATCAGTTTTTTGCCAATTAAAAACCTAGGTACCTTTTGCTCTAGCCTTTTACAATCTAACAAAAAAGGTTTTAAAAATATAGCATGGATCCAAACATGCCTTTGACTGCAATGCATCCATACGGATAAAACCGTTTGTCACTATGAAGGATAGAAAGGCAGTACAATGGTAAGAAAAACTAGTTGTAAGTTGTAACTAGATAGCCTTATCTAGATTACGTACTACGACATCCAGTAACCAAAGTGGATATGCTTGAGAACACAGCATACATGCAAAGCCATGTCCTTGTTATGTGAAGACGAGGTAAAAAAATCATAGGGGGATTGAACGAGCGCTCGGTTCTGAAGCGACAGCGAGCCGCACTCACTAGATATATATATATATATATATATATATATATATATATATATATATATATATATGCCTGGGCTGGACGGCATGGACGACCGGCGCACTCCGATCCCCTCTCCATGCATCACCGTACGTCGCAGGTGGTGGTGAAGCAGTAAAAAGCTGACCGGCCAGCCGGACGTCGGCTGTCGTTGTCGCATGTGTATGGCTGGTAGAATCCAAGGCATGCAGTAGCAAGCTAGTACTTGCGCGCGCGCCTGCTGCCGCGCGGTGGATCGGAATATGTCCGAGAATCAGAGCCCCCGCGAATGATTGAGGAATGAAAGGCAGGCGGCGCGCGCGCGGGCGAGTCAGCGACTAGTGCTCCGGCGGTCCCCGGCGCCGAACGCTGACGCGCATGAACAGTGCGTGGTGGAGATCGAGAGCCAGAGAGGAGCGAGGCCCGGCCTTGCGTGATTCCGCGCGCGAGCATCCATCGATCGATGTCGTGGGTTTCCATTCCATTTCCATCAGCAAGCGCTCTGGCACTTGGCGTGGCGCGCAGCCGGCCATGGCCGACGCCGACCTGACGCTGGCATGCACAGCACCGCGCGTGCGCCTCCCGTGGCGCCCACAAGGGGACGCTGGTGACCCGGCACACAGCGCGGCCGCGGCGCCCACGTGATGACATGCACACCGCGCGCGCGGGCGCATCGAATGATCGACGACATCGACCGACGGGCAAGCTATAGCGTTAGTTCTCGGCGGTTCGGTCGGTAGCCGCCAAACGGCATGCGTGCTGGACTGCTGGTGGCCTCCTGGAGCGTGTCCCCGTCGCGCCGGCCGCGCCCCATGGATGGATCGCCACGCCATGCAGGCTGCTGGCTGCTTGCATTGGTAGCTTGAGCTGTTCCATATCGATCATGACGTGACAGTGTCACGCCGCACTGCGGCCAGTGGACCGGCCGATGGATCAGATCCAGGGTCTGTCCACTGGATTGGCCCCCTCATCGATGGCCTTGTTGACGAACAAGTGGCGTAGCATCATCCATAATGTGAGTAACGAAGGATGCATGAATGAGCCACAGCCAAATGATGCATCAGCACTACTACTACTACTACTACTACTACTACTACTACTTGGTGTTGTAATTGTCGTACTACGGCGGTAGTGTCGACCGGGTGAGCACACGATCCACTCGGATTCTGGATGCATGCAGCAGGCAGCCATGTCAGTCGTCTCCTCGGTCAGATTCGGGAGAGATTCCCACACGCATCCAGCATGAATGGATCCTGGGCCTGCAGAGATCCATATGGACATCGCGTCGTAATGGGCAGCAGCCAGCAGCCATCGGTGGGCCGGCCGGCAAAGGGCAAAGCCGCCGCCCGATTGGGCTCGGCCGTTCCGCCCCTGCCATGCATGTCGGCCAGCCCCTGTCCGTGCGCGCGCAACTCAAACTCCTCGTGCCTGCTGGTGTGGTGGTGGTGGTGGCCATTGGCCATTGCCATGCGCGTCTCGCCCGGCGCCCACCCTACAAAATGAATGATTGGACGCCATGGTGTCCGTGTCGACATCGGTGCGCCCGCCCCGCCACCGCCATGCCGGCCGGTTGCTCCAGACACGCAGATGGCGGCAACCTGAAATGATGGGAAAGCCTCGCGCCCTCGCGTGGCAAGGGAAAGCGGCGGCCACTTTTCCGCGGCCCGACCGTCCGGCCGCAGCATGCCCATTTCGGGGCGCTCCACCAGCACCAGGTGGGCGGCGTGTCCCATCAGCTTTGGGCTTTGCCGCTTGCTCCTGTTAATTAACAGGAGCCCGCCTGTTCTTTTGGGCATCTCATCATTGCACATTTGCAGTGTCCATCGGTCGACCTGCACGAGCACCATGTTTTGATCATTATCGCATCACCGTCGCGTGCTCGGGTCCGTCAGGTCTCAGCAGCTGGTCGTTATTACGATGCCATCATGCGAACGATTCTTACGAGACAGTGAGTAGGGCCTTGTTTAGTTCAACATGAAAACCAAAAAATTTTCAAGATTCTCCATCACATCGAATCTTGCGGTACATGCATAAAGCATTAAATATACACGAAAACAAAAACTAATTACACATTATATATATAAATCGTGAGATGAATCTTTTAATCCTAATTAGTCTATGATTAGATAATATTTGTTAAAAAAAACGAAAGTGCTACGGTAGCGAAATTCAAAAAATTTCGCATCTAAACAAGGCTAGGTTAACGACACGGTAGCTTCGCTACACAAAGACCAGCCCATTTTTTACCGGCCCGTGTAAACCAAGGTGGGCCTTAGAAATAGAAAGTCCATGAGTCTTTTTGGGCCTATCTTTCAACTGTTCTCTGTCTCCCGTGTCATACTGCATTAAGCTTTCTCACGATTCTTCTTTCTTTCCTTAATTAAGGCTTTTTTATTAATTTCTTCAGAGACAGTCTTGTCAAGGCCCCCACTAATTTTTAAATACTTGAGAATTTTGAACTCATTGTTTCTCCTACAAGATGAGTTCAACTAAATAGCACCTTTGAGCTCACTTCATTATCACATCTATGGTATTTTGACTTTTTTTCCAAAGGGAAGACAGAATTATACTGAAACATGGCAGAATACAGCCCATACCACACATGAAAAATCTAAATAAAATTATATAATATTTTATCTATTTCCTTCTATTGTCTTCTTTCCTAATGACTTTCTTTGATGCAGCCAATGCTATAGATAAACACAGTCTTGTTCAATACTGGAGTCGTAGTCCAGTCCTTATGCCGAACTAATGATCAACCCCAAAACGACAAGACAGTTGCCAAATTACCGGCGAAATCAAAGAAAGAAAAAAAAACACAAAGAGCCAAAGAAAATACAGACAGCTATACATCTACTCGGGGGTCACATGCACATTCTCTACAGCGACCACTAGAAGAGCAGCCAATGCAAAAGCCCAGAACCGTAGAAGCCAACGTCTACTACGCTGGTAGTGAAGGTCCGAAGGAGGAAAGATTCCCTGTCAAATTCTTCAGTGACCCAGGAGTCGGGGACCTCAAAATCAGCAGGATAGTTCAAAAATTTTTTGCAACACTTTCGTTTTTATTTAACAAATATTATCTAATCATAGACTAAATAAGTTTAGAAGATTTGTCTCACAAATTACAAATAAACTGTGCAATTAGTTATTCTTTTTATCTATATTTAATATTTCATGCATGTGCTGCAAGATTCAACGTGACAAAGAATCTGAAAAATTTTGTAAAATTTTTTAGAACTAAACAAGACCGAATCTACTTCTGCTTGGCTTGGCTAGCTGGAGTAGCTGGATAGAATCTTTGTCAGCCGTAGCCGCGCGGGAGGATTGGACATAAATGGTAAAATTTCATATCCTCAGTGGACAGTTGCTGCAAGAAACTCTACTCCATGTTGCCACTGACCATTGCTGTCTTGCTGACTAAAAGCAACCGTTTAAAAAAAATGAATGGCTGGTCACAGCATCTTCCTTGCTCAACTGACAAGCAAAGTTCTGATGTTTTCCTTTTTTCTCAAATATACAAAAGACTTACTCCCTCCATCCTAAATCATAGGTCATTCTAAAAATCTTGGAGTCAAACCATCTCAAGTTTGACCAAAATTATATAAAAGAATTACAAAGTTTTGTGACATCAAATAGATATACTATGAAAATATATAATTAATGAAGAACCTAATGATACTTAGTTGTTATTATAAATGTTATTATTCTACCATATAAATTTGGTCAAACTTGAGATCACTACTACAAAATTTATTAACCGTGACCTTTCAAAATGGTCCTTGGAGGCGGGTAGTATTTTCAACTGCCTCGATTAATGCTTAGCATTAACTGAGGCGGTTATTCTTTTATTAACCGAGGCGGTTATAGTCAATCGCCTCGTAAAATCTATTTACCGAGGCGGTTTTTCTGACTCAACCATCTCGGTTAATATTTATTAACTGAGACAGTTTTCCTAATGCAAACGCCTCAGTTAATGTATTAACCGAGGCGGTCACGTTATAAAGTCCGTCTCGATAAATCAAGTCCAACCCATAAGCTCACTTCAGGCTCGCTACCATATGCAATATATAAACGATGTCTCATCTCAAATCCTAACTTCTCTCCCAGTCTGAGCCGCACCCTTCCCTCCCGACCCGGCCCCTCCACTCCACTCCACTCTTGTCCTAGCACCGAGGCAGGCCCCCCACTCCCCATCCCCTCCACTCCACTCCACCGAGGAGGTCGTCGGCCAGGAGCACATGGATGAGCGAGTTGGAGCCCCGGCCACGATGGGCACTCGCCCACGCGCCGCGGAGGCCGCGGCCTCGGCGGCCAGCGCGCGGAGCTCGCCCGCGTCGACGCGGACCACGCCCAGGAGGTGGTTCGGGACGCCGCGACGGGCACCCACCCACGCGCCGCGACGGTCAGCATGTGGCAGGAGGTGGTTCTAGAGCCGATGAAGGTAGGGAACCCTCTTTCTCACCATCTCCTTCACTCATCCCTCTTTTCCCCTCTCATCTCCCTCACCTTTTCCCTTTTGCAGATCCAATGGAGCAGAGGCAGATCCGGTGAAACAGAGGTAGAGCGTGGACGTGGATCTAGCTTTGGGATTGGGATTAGGTAGTGGATCTAGCCAGTGGGCTCGAAAACGGACTCTTCGGTGGGCTCTAGTTTTTTTTTTTGTTTTTATTAAATTCATTAACCGTGGCGGTCTTCCTTACTTGCCCGCCGTGGTTAATCAATTAACCGTGGTGGGCACAAGCAACCGTTGCGATTAAGCCACCATTAATGGTGACCTTTCATTCGCGGCGGTCACATGTGCCCGCCTCGGTTAACCAAAAACAACCGTCGTAGTTAATAAATTTTGTAGTAGTGCATGCTTTGACTCTTTAAATTTTTTGAAATAACTTATAATTTGGGACGGAGGAAGTATATCATTCTATTTATGAAGAAGGCACGACAATTTCATCACTTCTATTTTTTGGCGAGAACACGATTGATAACTTATAAAATTTTTGATTGATACTCCTTGTCGTAGTAGCAATCAAAAGCCCCACCCACCGCTGGATGTTTTCCATGCATCGTTTATCGATATACTATATCAATTAGTCATTGTGTCACTGATGTTCATGCATGAATAACAGCACACCAAGTCACCAATGTATGTACTCACATTGCACACCAAGCATGCTTCAATTTGTATATGAATCTTGCAGCTATGGTACTCTGAATCTTGCAAGTGTTCGGAACCGTGCCAAACGAGGTCTCACATGATCATATCCTCTGTTGCTACACAGAAAAGCTAGTCCATTTTTGCCTCTTCCACTGAAGCTGGAAAGTAAGGCCTTGTTTAGTTCCTCAAAAATTTTGCAAAATTTTTCAGATTCCCCGTCACATCGAATCTTTAGACGTATGCATGGAGTATTAAATATAGATAAAAATAAAAACTAATTACACAGTTTGGTCGGAATTGACGAGACGAATCTTTTGAGCCTAGTTAGTCTTTGATTGGACAATATTTGTCAAATACAAACGAAATTGCTACAGTGCTCATTTTGCCAAAAATTTTGGAACTAAACAAGGCCTAACAGTGTTTCAAAAAGAAAGACGAAAAGAAAATAATGACTGAACACAGCCTCCTCTCCTTGCTCTGACTGAAAGCAACTGACTAGAAGAATTCTGATGTTTTCCATGAATGGTTTATCGACACATACTGTAATGTCAATCGGTCATTGTCTCACTGATGTTCATGCAGAGTATCTGAAATAGCAGCACACCAATCTAATGTACTGCAGACTGTATTTCCCCAACTATCGGGGTAACTGATCGCCATCATCATCAAAGACGCAAGCTTCAATTTGTATGAAGCTTGCAGCTACAGTACTCTACGAATCTCAGCTCATTCCCATGGCATGAGACTCCCCCATCCACTCCCAAATCCCAATGAATACTAGCCTATGTACAACACGGTCCAATCTCACAAATGGGGTAGGGTATGGTTGCACGAACGAACGGTGCAGAATCTGGCACAGCACGCGAGCTCAGTTCTCCTCCATGACCAGCCTGGGGCCACTCCCGCTGGCCAAGAACCGCAGAGCCAGCTCGTAGGCGGAGAAGATGGCGCCATTGACGACGAACGCGCGGGCGACGGCGGTGCCGAGTCCGCGCCACAGCACGGGGAGACCTTCCTCCCGGACGCTCCTCCGGAAGCAGTCGACGACGCCGCGGTACCTGGGCGTCGCTCCCATGCCCTGCGCCTGCAGCCGGGACTTGACCACGTCCAGCGGGTAGCAGCAGACCCAGCTAGCGACGCCCGCCAGGCCACCGGACACGAGCATGGTGCCCAGGCCCTCGTCCCCGTCCCCGTCCGCGCCCTGCCGGCGGCACCCCGGGTGCATCCGCTCCCGGGCGCGCTCGTACGTCCAGAAGTAGACGCCGTGCGCCGGCGCGTCGCGGAGCGCGGTCACCGTGAGCCCACGGTACACGCCGCGGAGACCCTCACGCCGGAGGATGTCCCGGGCCATCTCCACGGGGCCGCGGCGGCGGTGGTGGTGACCCGGGCGCCCGTGCCCCGCTGCCTCCAGTTGCAGCCGGATCTTGACGAGCTCGACCGGGGACAGGATCAGCGTCTGCAGCGCCCCCGTGCCGACGCCGGCCAGCGCCACGCTCGCGTAGGACGGCGGCTCCGAGGTGGCCGAGCTCTCTGGGTCCAGCGACCGTGACAGGATCGCGTACACCTGGAACACCATCGCGTTCTGCAGGAACGCAGCAGCGAGAAGAGCATTCTCGTCAGTTGTCATGACACGACACAGACTACAGAGCATGCCATTGCAGCTCGTAACAAACACCACGTTGGTGACTTGTGCGGCGAACGCGGCAAGGCCATGGCCATGGCCATGTGCGGTGAAGTTGATGGGTAGTACAGTACAAATTTGTTGCACTGTACCAAACTTTGGATGGCTGACTGTTCATCCATATGATGTTGTGTGGCTAGGAATGGTGCCATGGATTCAGGTTAGATCCTTTTCTTCTACCTACCTTTGCGTTTTTTGACGGAGGAAAAGAGGTGCCTTTGCTGAAAATCTGAATGTGACGTAGCCGGAAGCGAAATGCATCAACGCCGACAATCCTAAGAGGACAAAAAAAATCTAAGACTTAAAATTTGTATATTTTTCAATCAAATTCAGTATCCCTTGACTAATCCAGCACCCCTTTGGAGCAGAATCGTGAGTTTGCCAACGCTAGGCGTGAGGCGTTATTAGGCCTTTGTAAGATATGAAATGACTTGGGCGACGTTAGGCGTTTAGAGGCAGTACATATTTACGCAAAGGTGGGCAGGAACACGAGCGCATGGGCATGTGCATCAGCGTACGTTAGTACGTTGCTGGCTTTGTTGGTGACTAGTGAGCGTGAGCACAAGGCGCACACCATGTGAAGCTCCAGAAGCAGCGGGCGGGCGCAGGGCAACAGTGCATTGAAGCTGAAGCATACCATGTGAGTGAGAGGACCATTGCGTGCAGCGTTTCGAGCCGTCAGCCCAAAGATGTTGTGCCCAGATTGCCAACTGCTTCTGCCAAACATGCAGAAATGCAGCCATTTCCATTCATCAGGTTTTGGTGATGGGTGATCAAGAGGACCATTTCCACACGTCTAGTTCTGAAATCGATGGCCACAAGCTGGCACTAGCAGGCTGTGTTTCCTAGTGCGATCTTTACGGGAAAGGGGAAACATGGCAAGAAAAACGCAAAGACAGACAAAGGCAAGAAAAGGTAGTAGCGCTGCAACAAGAGTTCAAACGCGACAAGAAAGGTGAAAATTTTGCGCATGGCCTTTTTGAGTGAGTGAGACGGGAATTAGAGTGCCGTCCATCGATGGCTAAACTCGATCGGCGGCGAGTGGGTGTGGCGCATGCTTGTTTTTTGAGCAAATAAAAATTTGTAGTATCTTTGAAAGCGATCGACTTTTGCTAAAAAAAATAAAAGTAGGTAATCAGTGGAGACAAACAAAAAAGGAAGACGTATCGAAAGAATCCACGGCGTCCGAGGTCCTGGAAATGGAATCCGTGATCCGTCCGTCCGGACCGCCGCGGCATGGGACGGAAGCGCGGCGACGCGGTGGTGCAGACGTGACTGACCTGGAAGGCGACGGAGGCGAGGGGCGCGGCCATGCCGCGGTAGAGCGCGGAGGGGCCCTCGGCGTGGAGGATGCCACAGAGGAGGCGGACCGCGGAAGGGTGTGGCGTGTCGCGGCGGCGGGGCGCGTGGGCAGGGGCGAGCCCGACCCTGGGGCTGGCGGCGGGCGGTTGCTGCAGGCGGATGCGGAGGGTGTCGAGCGGGTGGCCCGCCAGCACGCCCGCCATGCCACCCACCCCGCCGGCCACGAACTCGCGCCCGCCGCTGGTCGCCAGGAACTCCGGCCAGAACTCCATGGACCTGCCGGTGCTGCTCTCGTCGCTGTACGTGCCTGTTGGCGCGGCGGCGACCATCCGGGGACCCGGACGAGCGACGGGCCGGGCTGGATCGACTCGATCGATCGTCCTCCGCGCGCTCGGACGGACGGACACGGACACGGACAGGGCGCCCGGCGCTGAATGGACGAAATGGATGGTCCTCCCTCCGCCTGCTAGGTGCCCGTACGTGCACGGCAGATTGCGCGCCCAGCCAGCCCCGGCACCCCGCCCCCGCACCCGTGAACGCGATGGACGGACGGACGGACGGATGGGTCCAAAATTAAAGGCAGCGCTGGCTGGCGGGGCGGGGCGGGGCGGCCTCCGTTGGGAAAAGAAAACGACGCCACGCCCGGGCTCGTGCGGAGAGGGCGCGCGGTGGAGGAAAAAGAGGAGGCGATGGCGGCGGGATAATGGTGGGAGCCGAGCGCGCGAGGGAGCGTCGCCTGGCTGGGGCGGCTGGCTGGTTGGCGGGCGCCGAGGAAAGAGGAAACCGGGCAGCACCAGCAGGCTGCAGGCGCCCGCCTCGCCCTCTTTCCCCCCTCGTTTCACGAGTCGCGCGGGCCAGGATTGACATACAGAGCATGACTGTCACATGGTGTTGCGACTGGAACCACCAAATCCCTCTGCGTGCGCGTCCTAGGTTCCGTGACCGGCTTCGGCATCGCCATGACGGCGACCCTCTCGCTCTCCTGCCGTCCTATTTGGTGGTAGTTTTTATTACATACTGTAAGTCTAGGTCCATATCAACAGTTATGCATAATGTATTTATAAAGAAAAAACTAGAATGATTTATAGTAAAGAATAGAGAAAATAACAAAGAAATGGCTGATGAAATATGAGGGAACTGATCATCGTCGTCACTGGACTTTGTTGGACCACTTCGGACTAATAATAAACAAGTAAAGTCTCCACACGTGTCCGGCCGGCACTCTGGGAACGTACGTGAGCACGTCACTACTGGAAACCAGCTCACGGACTCGTGTGGACTCGTGATTGTTGCGAGGACAATACAATGCAGACACAGAGACGAATGAATGAAACAAGCAAACAAGTAAAGACGACGCAGATCGATCGATGAGCAGCACCATGGCATGCTAGTATGTTTACCAACGTTTGCTTGCGGGGTTTGGGTTTGCTTGTTCATGGGGGAGTAGCGAGCACGCAACGCGTAGCTAGCTAGTGATGGGTCGTTGATGATGGTTTCCATCGACGTACGTAGTCGACGTTTCTGGAACCATGCATATGGTGTGTTCATCACGTCTGAAATTCCCCTATTGACGACGATGACGTTTTTCGGGTACTGCGGCAGGCATTGTAATTTACCCACTTCTCGATTTTTAACTTTTGTTAAAATGCATATAGTTCACTTTCCTTTTGTCCCATATTAATTTTTACCTTTTTTATAAGTGTGTCCTAAAATATTTACACATCTACAATGATGGTGAGGAGATTATTAGTAGAGCTACCAAATTACGACTATAAATGATGGTGCAACAGTAGTAGTGGCTTGGAAGTTGCGGTGCAAAAACACTCCTGAACGAGTGCATGGGAGCTTTCGGCCTCGATCCCTTGCTTGGACGGAGGGACAAAGCCCTTGGATTACATTTTAGTACGCCAAAGCTGATGGCCGGGTCCAGCGAGCGAGGTGCGGCCGTTCAAGCTGCTGTTCCACGGACAGCCTGCCTGCTTAGCGCAGTCTCCTCCTCAGCTACACAAGCAGATGGGCATGTGGTGGGTTCGAGCGCGTGTTCGAGGTTGGTCCTGTTCAGAGCCCAAGACACCCAGGCATCTGCTGAATGATAGTGAGCAGATTAGTAAAGCTGTTGTGAGCTATGCAAAAGTCCTATCAAAATCAATGGCGACATAGCCATCTTCGTTCTTAAACTATCACCCGAGGCTCTATTTAGTCTCTTAACTTTCAAAACGCCCAGTTTAGTTCCTAAACAATCGATTTTCGGGTCAATCTCGTCCATCGCCGTTAACTAATCGCCACGTGTTTAGGAGGTCATGCCAAAAGCCATTGCTACCCCTCGTCCATCCTTTCCGAGCTGCCCAGTCTTCACGGCGTACCCTGTGGGGGTATAAACTCCTATACCCTCGTGGACCTATATGGGCCGCACCATCAGAGGTGGCTCGGCCCACAGGATGAAAACGTGCGGCGCGCGACTGGTCGGCGTGCACCGCAAGACTACAAGATATTGTACCAAATAGGATACTTTGCTTGTAACTCTGTCCCTTCAGAATATATAAGGAGGGGCAGGAGTCCCCTAGAGGACACATCACATCATATTCTCTCGACACAAATCAATACAACCAGACGCAGGACGTAGGTATTACGCCAACTCGGCGGCCGAACCTGGATAAAAAGCTTGTCCGTGTCTTGCGTCACCATCGAGTTCGTAGTTTGCGCACCGTCTACCGATAAACTACTACCGTGGGTACACCCCAAGGTAGACTGCCGACTAGCTTTCGTCGACAGTGGCGCGCCAGGTAGGGGGTGTGCGTACAGCTCTCCTAGACGAACAAGATGGCCATCATCCCAAACTTCGTGGCCATGGCGGGCGGCTTCACGTTCACCGTCAGCTTCAACAGCTTCACCACCACGACCGCGAAGGAGGCGTAGATCCAATCTGTGCCGATCACTTCTTCACCGACGTCGGCTGCAGCTCCAACCACGCTGGCTACGACTTCGACCACACCAGCAACGTTTCCGACCACGCCGACAACGCGTCGCACGCTTCCCTGCTACAAAGGGAGGCAGATCGACAACACCGACCTGCTCGGGTCATCGACCGAATTGTTTGGCCTACTTGCTTTGACCACCAGTCGCAATAATAATCGCCGCGAAGAACGACGCTATGACAACAGCGACCACCGTCATGACAAGTCGAAAAGCTCGAGGGCCGGACAATTTTGTCGTCACCGACTAGACTTTCTTTCAAAGATAAGTACACTTCTAATATTTTATTTATTTTTGGCATAATATTTTTAATATTATTATTCTTCAAAACAACTTTTTTAGCCGACTAGTTTTTTCTCCTACACGAGCTTTCCAGAGCCGGTACTGTCTCCGACTCCTCCCTACACGTGCACGAGATCCGCCCTCTGTGTTCCGGGTGGTCGGCAGTAGCTCTCTAACGTGGCTGACAATCCTACGCGTGCCTAGGTTCCGCACCTCATGCTGATTGTTGGCTAGACCAGAGCTGGTACAAGCTCTAGGATGAATTAACTACTCGTGCTAATTTTATAACAAAAAATCTAAAACTTATCTCAGTACTGATTTTTTATCTAAAGTTTATTTATACATCATGTACTACCTATTCTCTATATTTATTTTTCAGGAGTTTGGTCCAGTCGACAAGCTACGCTCGGGGACTCGTCGACTATTCCCTACGCTGTGTCCGGGGACTGCTCCGACCACTGAGCACGTTTACGTTCCCAACCACGCTCGGGGACTTGTCGACTACTCTCTACGCTGTGCTTGAAGACTGTGCCGACCACCGAGCACGTTTACGTTCCCAACCACGCTCGGGGACTTGTCTACCAGTCTCTACGCCGTGCTCGGGGATTGTGCCGACCACCGAGCATGTTTACGTTCCCAACCACGCTCGGGGACTGGCCGATCAGTCTCTATGTCGTGCTCGGGGACTGTGCTGACTACCGATCGTGCTCGGAGACTCATCAATCACTCCCTGCGCTGTGCTCGGGACTTGCTTCGATCACTCTCCGACCACAGCTCGGGGACTGCTTTTCTCAGTTACATATCTAATTGGACTGGATAATTTAAATTATTTAGACCTTGCTGCAAGGCTCATACTTCGCCTTCCAGCAAGCTCGGGGACTACATCGGTACGATGCATCTGACGATGCATCTCAGTTTCAGAATTTCTTTGAGGACTTTTCTTTTGACCCTGGCACCACGTGCCTACGTCACCTACTAACAGGCTCGGGGACTAAGTGGGCACACTTCACCTTGCGCTGAATGTGCTTGCTTTTTGAAAGGCTATACTTTTCAGAAAAGTAAAGTGGGCACACTTCACCAGGAAAGAAATCTTTTTTGATTAAGAGCACCATGCATTCTTCGAACAACCTGCTTCTTCGATGTCAATGTTGATCAACTGTCTTTTGAGTTGGTCAAAATACCGTTGCAACTGTTTGGGCGACTTTCCTACTTATTGAAGACGTCAAGCCTCACTGATCGAAAAAGCTCAAGACGGCGTGTTACATCACAATACATGGTGCTCGGGGACTAGCTGTGGGGGTATAAACCCCTATACCCTCATGGGCCTATATGGGCCGCACCATCAGAGGTGGCTCGGCCCACAGGATGAAGACGTGCGGCGCGCGACTGGTCGGCGTGCACCGCAAGACTACAAGATATTGTACCAAATAGGATACTTTGCTTGTAACTCTGTCCCTTCAGGATATATAAGGAGGGGCAGGGGTCCCCTAGAGGACACATCACATCATATTCTCTCGACACAAATCAATACAACCAGACGCAGGACGTAGGTATTACGCCAACTCGGCGGCCGAACCTGGATAAAAAGCTTGTCCGTGTCTTGCGTCACCATCGAGTTCGTAGTTTGCGCACCGTCTACCGATAAACTACTACCGTGGGTACACCCCAAGGTAGACTGCCGACTAGCTTTCGTCGACATCCCCGTCCACCGTTTTCTCTCTATTTTCCCTCTCACAATAGATGCCTCATGCAAAAATAAATTTCTAACAACGCTAGTCATATATGTCTCATGTTTTGACATAACAAAGACAAGTGTTCACAGACAAATGATTGGGTGATACAAAGGCATTAATACCATTGGCTTGAAACTATATTTTTTTCTTTAAATGTATCTAACGTGTTCATAGTTTTTTTTTCTGAGGAGAGCTACTCTGTCTTTTGGCTTAAAAAATCTAATGTGAAGACAAGCACGAGATTGACGTGTTCATAGTTTTTTCTTTAAATGCATCTAACGTGTTCATAGTTTTTCTCTTTGAATGCATCTAACGTGACTCATAAAGGATGGAGGAAGGGGCAGGAATGACTTTTGGCATGACTTTCTGGACACGTGGCGATTAGTTAATAGCAATAGACAAGATTGACCGAAAATTGATTGTGTAGAAACTAAATTGAACGTTTTGAAAGTTGAGGAACCAATTTGAGCCTTCTGCGATAGTTTAAGAACAAAGATGGCTATTTCGCCAAAATGAATCTGCAGCAGCTTCTTACTCGTCTCCAGCAGCATCCCTCTCCCTCGAGCTCCTCGACGGAGGGCGGCGGCGAGGTGCAGTGGCGCCAGCGTCGGCATCTCTGGATCTTGAGCTCAGACTGTGAACCTACTTGGCCAAGTACGTGGACGTCCTTGCATGTTGAGGTCCAGTGATCCACAACCGGTGATACAACTCTTGTCGTCGACGATCGATCTTATGCAATTTGAATGTTTTGCAACACAACTATTACACTATATCGAATTAAGTGTTAAGCTAATAAGTTGATCAAGCTTTGTAACTTGCAGTGTGCTGCATGCATCATGTTCTTACTTATATTCATTTGCCGGATTAACACTTGATTATTAGAATCCAAATTAAAGTAGCTTCTGCAGAACGGGCCGGTTTGCTTGAAATTCGAGAGTTAGCCCAACCGCAACTCCATCTTAATTTGTTTGGCCTAGTCGGGAAGTCCTGTCCCTTGCCAACGAGGCCAAATCGGGTTTTCTTTTTCCATCTTATACTTGAACATAAGCGTATTTTATAGTAGACTTGTATAATAAAATTTGACAAATAACAATCGTGTTTTCGTTTTCCATCCAAACTTTGCCCCAAAAAAAAAACTGATCAAAACTATATAAATGTTTAGAACATAAACCTGACATCATTTTAAGTGGCTATGAGATCATATTAATTTTTGTATCAACTGATAGTATATTTAAGAGAAGTTAAAGGTCTATTTGTTTGAATTCACTTTGTTCAAAACAGAAGATATGTTGCTACTCTCTCAGGCCGCAAAAGAAGTGTCAGTCAAATTAACTCAACTTTAACTAAGTTTATTGTAAAAATATTAACGTTTATATTTTTATATAAATTTGTTATAAAAATATATTCCATAACTAATATAATGATACTTATTTTATATCATAAATATTAGTGTGATTTTATATTATTTAGTCAAAGTTTAAACTATTTGACTTCTCAAAATTGAAACTTGCATTCTTTTGTGGACAGAGAGTTCACAAAGGACAACATGATAGATTTTACATCACCCTTTATTACACTTCACGGCAAATAAAGAAGAAACACAAAAAGCGATGAACCTAGAATCAAACCTTTTAACGGACGACAAATCCACTCGCAGCACAATTCTTCTTCACGTCTATAGATGCCGTGCAGAACTCCTACCGGCTCTTAAAAAAAAGTTTGTCATCACTCGTCTAGTCTTAGGAATTTAAGAAGCCCTAGCCCTTGGTATATACCATCAAACAGGATCAAACCTGAGCAGTGTGCACAAAGAATTTAGCAATACTTGCACTTAGTAATAATCAGACCAGAGCGACACGTGAGACGGGAAGAAAAGCCCAAAAGGATCGTATTGTTGTTGGTTTCATCAATCTAATAGATACAAGTAGCTTTGTGAATTTAACAGGAACTCTGAACCGCAGCAACCGGGTTCAGTTGCTGAGATTGCAAGTTAACGATGATGGTAACATTAACATCGGAACAACCCATACGCTTAGTGACAGTGACACCACTTGCAGGCTCAGGCTTGAAATCAGGAAATTAAGGCACAAGCCTCTGCGGGTCGCGGGGGAACATTGAGGTCTTCCTGATGTTGTTTAGGGCGCAGAACAGCATCACGACCCTCTCCAAGCCCACACCGAAACCACCATGTGGAGGTGCACCATAGCTACAATGGGCAGGGAAACGTACATCTCAAATAAGGAGCCTACGCAAGAAAGTGTACCCCAACTGATCAAGATTCAAGAGCATGGTATGGCAACAACATACCTGAAGGATTCAATGTAGGCCGAGATTGTGCTCACATCAATTCCACACTCTGTTGCACGCTTGGCCAACAGCTCAGGAGTGTGTATCCTTTGTGCTCCAGATATTATCTCCTCACCTGTAATATCAGCAAAATTGGTTCAGCTCATTATTTGGATGCCCATGAGTTAAGTTTGAAGTTCAAAAGGAACAAGCACATTTGCTTTAATGAAACAAACACATTTGCTTAAGTGAAAGAAAATTCTAGAGGAAGCTTAAATTGCAGTATGTCAAAACAAAATTTCTATTATTTGACAATGCTAACACTAATGGATTTGTTAGGAAATAGCTGAAAGTGATCATCCAGTGGGAAATGATTTCATGGTCAAATTGCATTCCCAGGAGACAAGCAGGAATAGAGTCGAGCAACAACACGTTTTAAGTTCACTGAAGTAAAATAACAGCTGAGTATAACCGGAGGTACAACCATAGCATAAGGGTGTAACGCTGAACAATAAAACAAGCTATTTATACAGCTCAAACCCAAGGAGACAACCTAACTCTTAACAGTTTAGAAAGAACAAATCCTGCCCATGCACATTTTTATTATAAATAAAAAGCAATAGAGATACATTAATAATAGAACAATAAAACATATAGTTTACTTTTACTGTTACAAATTGGAATGGGAAATCAAATGATTTCTTTATGCATAATTGCATATAAAACACTTACATGATCAAGAAGCATGCCAAATTACTACATGGTGTCAGAAAAATAACATTTACAATTGTAGTGCTTACCTCGAATGAAGACATCAAAAGAGTTGGTGTAAGCTGGGTTGTCATAGCAAGGCATGGTGTAGAACGGACGTACAGCCAAAGGATATCGATACAAGATGAAAAAATCTGTGTTATACCTACAAATAACAAAGGAAGTTGTTATCAAAATATAAATTAGTGAAACATAATAGGGCTGTAGAGTTTACATACTTTTCCCTGACAAGCCGACCAAGTTTTTTCTCAGCTTCAGTATTGAGGTCACCCATAGGCTCAATTTCTGTTCCGGCTTCCTGTTGATTAGATAAATCAACAATGTATAGTCTGATTTTGCCTATAACAAAATTCACAGTAGCAACTACTTCCACTGACTTAAATAAGTCCATTTGAACTTGCATACACAGATTAAGGTGGGTGGAGAAAAGACCCAACTGCTGCTATCATTGCTATAGAAAATGTAATTAGCTTGTTTACTTCATTTATTATTAGGTGTATTTAAATAGGGGCAACACAGGGAAGTGGAGCAAAAAAAAAAGTTACATTGGATTTGCTGATGGACGTGTATTTGGTTTGAGTCTGAGATGGCTATGGACTCATATTAAGGATCAGAGGAAATAGCAACTAGATTTATTTCATGATCATATATTTATATATGCAACACAGAGCAAGCCTAGACTATGCAAGAGACAGCTGCAAGTATGTACCTTCAACATTTGAATCCCTTCCTCATAAGTGAGCTTCAAGGTTTTGTCTAGATACTGCATAACATTATTAGTGATCTGTCAATCTCTAGAGCTACAGAACCCAGAGAACTGCATAGTCAAATTACAAAACAAGCAAGAATCTTTACCTTCAGAGGTTCAAACGGATACTGCCTGTTTATTGTTTCGAGTTCTTTCTTGCAGTTTTCAGTCAGGTGTTTAAATATTGATACGAATAAGCCATCTATAATGTCACAGACCTGTGTAAAAAATATAATTAATAATGACTGCTTCAGACAATTAAATAATACATTCTTCTTACAATCTTACCTCAAAATAATGCTCCTTAATCTCCATTTCAGCATCAAGACCAACAAACTCACAGAGATGCCTGTGTGTGTTTGAATTTTCTGCTCTAAACACAGGGCCAACCTCAAATACTCGTTCAAAACCACCACAGATAGCCATTTGCTTGTACAACTGAGGAGACTGTGCTAAACAGGCAGGTTGACCATTGTACAAAAGCTTGAATACAGCTGCACCTCCTTCACTAGATCCAGAAATCAATTTTGGGGTGTGGATCCCAACAAAATCCTTCGACAACAAAAATTCTCTGAATTTCTGCACATGTTCAGCAAAAAGAATACATCAAAAATCAGTAGAAAGAACAGTATATGTTAAAAATTAGATAATCAAAAATCCATATGCTTGGCGCCTCGACACACCACTGATGTAATATAGAGAGATGAAAATGAAAATGAAACAAAAAACAGCTTTGAACAATAAATGTCTCATGCTGAATGTTGAAAAGTGAAAACTACTATGGACAATTAGACAGAATACACATTCGACTTGTTAGATAATGTACTATGACTAATATTATTCCACTTGTTAGCATATGCCAAAATCAAGTCTGGCACCTAAGACAGAACAGCCTTGTATAGAAGAAAATTATTCTATTCTGGAAGCATGAAGGTTTTTGCAGACTCAATAACAATGCAGTTAAAGCCTAAAACATAAATCATATACTATCTCGTTCAGCACAATACATACATGAATGGTAACAGATTAACAATAAAATAGTATGGAACACTCACGTTTTCAACTTGACACTGGATCCGGAATACAGCTTGATTCGAGGGTGTTCGAAGATCAATAGCTCTGTAGTTCAAGCGGGTATCTTGACCAACACGAACAAGCTTTTCTCCAGCCTTCATCATTAGAACAGTCAGTTGAAAAAACTTCAATATGAATCTAAAATTCATAGGTAGAAAGGCTAAGCACAAAAAATGAGTGCTTTCTTGAAAAAGATGCAAGTGAAATCACTGAATGTGTGCATAACGCATACCAGTTCAGCCTTCTCAAAATCTGCCTCACTCCGAGCCGCATCTTCAAGGTTAATTGGAAGGGTCGGGATAGCCCTATTGATGCAATAGATCTTCCTCACTTGAATCTCAACCTATAGATTACATCCAGAGCGACCAGAGACAATCCATCCGTTAGTTGAATATAGACAGTCACGGGATCCAAACAAAACCATGTTTGCAGAAGCATGCGGTAGGTTGAAGCGTGAATTAGGCTACATCAGCAAACCTAATTTATACTGACAACAATCCAACATGCATATGTACAAACAACATAGTCCCATGTCAATTCATCAGCCTGGCTACTTCGAAAAAATTCATCATCCTAGAGTCTAGAGACACCAGGAATTATCCTAGATGTTCACATGTATCTGATCAGTTGGAACCGGTTTTACTACTCGTGATGATAAGAAAATACCATATTTGCGTGAAGCCAAATTACAAAGCAGGAGACAAGTCAGACGAACCTGCTGTGTGGTGGCCTTGAGGGGCTCCTTGGGGAGGGAGACGACGCCCTCAACGTCGACGATGGACTCCTTGCTGAGGGCAGTGGCGAAGCGCACCATCTGCGTGCTGACGCCGGCGTCAGCGCTGGCGACGAGCACGCACTGCACGGTGCTCATGCGCTGGCGCAGCACGACGAAAGCCATCTTCTTGCTGACCGGGCGGAAAGCCTGCGCGGCTCCGCGGATAAGCACGGAGCGGCCCGCAGCAGAGTCGTCGAGGTCCCCGATTTGGGTCCACGAGCGGCCGGAGATGACCTTTGACTGGATCTCCTCGACGGGGACATCGCCGTAGTTGGCCGCGAAAGGGTCCTCGGCGTCGACCGGCTGCTGCTGCTGCTGCTGGCGCTGCGCCGCCTTCTCAGCTTTCTCCGCCTTCCTGGCGTCCTTCTTCTGCTGCTTCTTGCTGAGGGTGGCGGCGGAAAGGTCAGCAGAGAGTTCCTCTGCGCCGGTGGCAGAGGAGGCGGCGGGTGGAGGCTCCGACGACATCGTGGCGACGACGAGAAGCGAGCAAGGCTAGGCTACGAGGTGATCTGGTCGCCGGCGGCGGCTATCGAGCGTGAGGTCAGCAGGAGCAGAAAGGGACTAGGGTAAGTTAACGTGTAAGTGGGCTCGATGGGCCAGGGAATAGAAGCCCAGCTATGGTCTTTCCAGGATTAATGGGCTCATACAATATATGTCCTGATGGGCTCTTACCATATATGCCCTCAAGACATCTATATAAGGACAGTCTCAGTGGCCTATTTCAATACACTATTTCAAAAATAAATTCGCTGACAGGGCATCAATAAGACGAATAATGAAAAAAATCTTCACAATGCATAAGTTTCACCTTGACATTTTCTAAGCTGGGTAAAGCATTTAATTACTACAAAATGATTGGATCACATGCAAGATGGTGAAACGATTTAACCCTCAGTGGGGATTTCATCCTGTTTCACCGCGTGGGAAACAACGCCCGTGGGGTTTCACCATGGTGAAACTACTTCATTCTCTCTCCTCTTCGTTTCATGCAAAAAGTGCAATTTTGCTGACATGGCACTCTAATAAATGTGCATGACATCCTCGTGAAACCCCCACTGAGACTGGCCTAAAAAACCACATGTACGTCTATATTGACTAATGAAAAGGCAGCTCCCCTCATATACTTGTGTCTTCTATGTGTTCTTGTACATTGTTCTTGAGGATTGAGAGAGGGAGACGAGATCTATCTACAACTTCTACACGCCTCTTTTTTGGGATTGCGAACAGAAAACGGATCTGATGATTCATAAATAGCTTGTTTCTCAACACGTTATCAGCAATTCTTCCAACTAGGCTACCCACTCCACTCCATTTCAAATTGTAGATCGTTTTGACCTTTTATAGGTTCATGAAGTATATCTAGACATACATTTATATTTAGACGCATATGAACATCTATGCACCTAGAAAAAACAAAACAACCTTCAATTCAGGATGGAAGGAGTATAAGCCAAATCATAGCTTGGTTTCATTACAAATGAAATAGATATCAATCTTAGCCATTATATTGGGTAACTCCAGCCTATATAAATTCAAAACATGCGGTAACTCGATCTCTTTTCGTGGAAAGTAGAACAGACAGACAACATCTACAGTCTCATTGTAAGGTGATCGCATAAACAAAAAACAGAAATGTTGGTACTACTCAAATAGTAACAAAAAATAAAGAAGCAATCACATTCTTTCTTTCGCTTGAATTTCATCATCTTAAGCATCTCGCATGATTCTCTGCACTGACTACTTTAGTGTTGAGCATCTAGAGTTAGTCTTAAGCATCTAGAATTCTATGGTAGGTGACTCTAAGGACGTGATCCTTAAGCTTCTCATCTTCATTTGGTACGTAGTCCTCATTAAAATCAGAATGATAATTCTACCGGATATCTTGCCAAAGGACATCGACACCACAAATAATATGAATCTAGACACCACCATCACCGTCAGCAGGATTCTAGACACCGGCATCACCATGAGTGGGATTCTAGACACCAGCATCAACAGTACCCTGGGCAACAACAACACCATCACCATCAGTAGGATTTTGGACACTGGCATTAGTAGCAGTCTGGGCAACAACAGCAGTAGCTCTCTTAGCTACAATCGAGGTCCCTGCTTGAAACTCCATGTTTGGAAGTGACTTGTATTCTAGGAAATGGTACACCATAGCTCTAGGTTCCAAAAGAGCAAGGGGGCAAAACAATGTGGCGCCTGAATTTTCCACCACCGTTGATTTCACGACAAGGAAGATAGATATTGTGTCTGACCTTGAGAGATGACACAAGTAGCTCTAGCATACTCAGAAATATGTTTGGTTTGTACCTAGGCCACCCCTAGCTCCTCGACTCCTCTAACAAGTTGCATTTATGCTGGTAATTAAACTTAGTCATAAAAGGCAGCCCCAAACTTTGGAGTCGGAAACTTTGAAGTTAACTTTCTAACTTCTACCATGAAGTTTGTTTGTAGATAAGTTAATATGGCAAAAATAAAAGTTTGAGTTCACCGGGAATATTTCGGCTTCGCTGAAAGATTTCACCTTCATTACTAAAAATCAGCAGATAAGACAAGATCAAGTGAAGACAAGAAGTTGGCTTCGTCTGCTGATTGAGAACAAATTTTGACTAAGTCAAGATTAGAAAGACAATTCAAAGACTTGATGAGCAAAGCTGAAGAGTTGAAGACATAGATTAGTCATTTCGCCCTTGTTTGTAAAAAGAGTTGTAGTCATTTATATCGAGGATATATTAGTCATTCGGTGTGAAACGCGAAGGTTGGGGCCTTATAAATACCCCCACTGACATGTATAGTGAACTTAGAGTGCAATCCTCATATGTGTTCGACATTCGATGCTTGTGTGATTATTTGCTTGGCATAAAACTTTCACCCAACAATTTCATTATACAACTTGTTAGTTACCAACATATTTTTGAATTCCTTATGATTACCATCATCAGCTGGGGGGTTGACATTAGCATACATCTCGCCATTCATCAGCCTAGCACACACTTTAAGGTTCAGGGCATGTCATTGTCTAGCATTATCCATTGAATAGGCCAGCGATTTAGGTCTATCAAACCCATGAACATCAAAGCCTCGCCACTGCAAAATAAAAAGCCTCACAATATAAGAAAAAATAGGCCCTACCTCAATAACAAATAAAGTTTATAAAATAAATACTCATAACGTAAATAGTAAATCAAACATATATACCCTCCACAAGTACAATATACCAAATTGAATTTCTAGACTGTGTAAACAAAATTAGTTAGATTCGATATTACATAAGTCTTCAAAAACTCAGTAATATTATATACAGTAGCAACGTGGAGGTTGATCCACATGGAAATTGTACTTATTGTTCACAAATATATTCACATATATTCAGAGCTACAAGATAATTCAAATAATATTAAATGAACAATCATCAAGAAATGATTTGTATAACTAGATATTGTCTCAAATAAAATATTTAAAAGCTTCCTTAACCCAAGATATTTCCTTGAATACCCAAAGATTAGTTGTCTACTTGAATAAAAGAAATATTAGTTTTCTACTTAAATAAAATATTAGTTATACACATTGATGCCGTGCGGCAGCCGACAAGCAAATGGGTGCCGTTGTGCATGGGGGCTGAAGTGCGGCGGGCATCGGGCCGAGAGGAAGTGCAGCATGTGGTGCGGGCGTAGCATGTAGCGGTGGCACTCGCTCGATGTCGAGCAACTAGAGATTGGGATTAGGGAATTGTGGAGTACGTTTGGGCCCTTAGTTGGCTAAACAACTTACCTATACTGCCAAAATAAAGGCCCAACAAGTCAACGAGTCGTTCATCACCGTTCTCCTCGCGTATTCGCGTGGCTCGTCGTTGTGCCTTGCAAGAAAATAAATACAACAAAAGCTATTATTATAATTATTATTTATGTCACCACAGTAAATATTCCTACAGGGTTACTATAAGTCTATTCATGTGGATCTTTTACTATTTTATGATGCAGTAAAAGAGCAATAAAGATTTATTTTATTTTATTTATATATATATATATGCATATGAAAATATTAAAGTAAAAATATTAATGTAAAAAGGAATACTAATTAATTAGATAACTACCATATTATCTTATGGCAAGAATATAAATGTTAAAGTTTTACCGATAGGTCTTCTTCTTCTACTCTTGTGTATTTCTTCATCTTGAGAGATGGAGGTTTTGATGGTTGCATACCTCTAGTGATGGTAATGTAACTTTGTTCTTTGATTTGGCCAGTAGGTTGAAGTAGAGCTTTAATGATAGTTGGTAGCATCTTGCTCAGTGTGCATGCTCACAGAACTTTTACTTGTAGAATTAATAAACTTTGCTTGATGTGTTGTCTTGTTTGCAAAACTAAGGTAGAGATCAAGTGCATGGGCTCTGCTGGTGGAAAAACATCAACAGAACCAAATCTATTTCTTTATTTATTTTTCTCCATCCTTAGACATATTAAATAAGATGAAATTGTATTACATGATTTATTTATTTATGAGTGGTAAGATCAAAATATTAAGCATTTAATGTTTCATTTAAGTTCATATGACAGAAAAGAATGAAGTTGCTTAACCAATGGAAGGATTGTCTATCTCTATATAAATTTTCCCATGAGTATGACTATCATATTTTTAAGATTGAATACAATGTTTTAACTTGTTTGGTTAAGACTGAGATTAAAAGGGCAGTGTCATAAACAATCTTAAAAGATAAATCATGTTGAGTTAACTAGGTTGATCAATTTAAGTTGTAACTCTAACATGTTTGTGTTTTAATTTATGTGCACACCAAGATCAAGAGGAGAGAGTGACCACTTACCTTAGAATATTACCTTCATTATTAGAGCGTGATGAGACTAACTGATGAAGGGTAAATGACTGGTGGTTCTTCCTCTTGCATCTTGAGCTGTTCATGGACATCTTGTCTCCTCTATTGCACTTATGCTTTTGCCATCTTTTGCTTCTTTAATCTATCAACTCTTTTCACTCCAGTCATTATTATGCCAGCGTGGGGAGCGATAAGGAAGGACTCAGTTGGACTAGCTAGTAGAGTTGGCCTCCCTTATTGACCTTAGAGGTGAGAGTGCAGAACGTCGCATTCTCTTCTCTTATCAATCCTTATTTCTTCTTGGCTACGAGTGAGTTGTATCTTCCTTGTGCAAAATTATTGTATCTTTTCATCTCCAGTGCGAGTTCATATCAGGACTTTCCCACTTTGAATTTGAAAGTTTTTCTGCAGGGGTTAGTCTAACAAAAATATTTCAATATCTACTACAACATACTATCGGCTTAAAAATCAACCTAGACACCACGTCTATTTTGACTTAGGAGGGTATTTTAACCTAAGCACCACGCTTAATTTAAAAAAGCCTTTGAATGTAAGTTCACCACTCCTAAACTAGGCACCATGCTTCATTTAAGAGATGAGTGAAACTACTCCAAACCTAAACATATACTACAGCAAACAAAGGTAACATGAAAGCATTATAGAGATTTACTCAAACAATGATAAAAAAGCATGATTATTATTCAACAAATTGAGCATATCTTAAAAGTAGGGACAACCAAGATAGTATAGCAATGTGGCAAAAGATATATCTATGTAAGCATATCTCCTAAGCTTGATTTTTTCAAAAATCAAGATTGGATGAAAGTAATTCAATGTTGCATAGTGATTGGTTGGACATACCATGTATTTATTACTCCATCGATCTTTTGCTCCAATCCTAGAGGGTTAGTGACAAGAATACCCGAAGGAGTATTTTCATAATTATGATTCTATGCTCAATTAACAAGGGTAGCACAATAGAAGAACACTAATGACATGGCCTAAACAGTGCTTGTTTTAGAACACTAAGCTTGTCCTTAGAAACCTTCAAGATGTGGTTTGGTGAAGTGGTTTCCCTTCCAACACCACTCTAAGTGTATTATTCACCACAACAAGATCCACAATATTTATGGTCTTATGTGTCTACAACCACCCTCTTAGTGATTTTATTAATAGATAGAATAAGGGGGTTGAGGATCTTGTGTGTGATAATATTAGTGACTAATTGATCCAGGAGATTTCTCATATGAGCATGGGTCTGATAGGGTGTTTAATGAAATAATTCACATGCTCGGCAATATGATCTCCCTTTTTAAACTCCGAGGGTGTCTCTTCATGGTTGTCTATAGGCAATAAATTTGTCTCTATTATTTCATGCCTATAACATTTATTAGATATTTTATTTTCTAGGATTTCTCATGAAGTGATGTCCCTAAGGTTGGTCTCGTATAAAGCTTTCTCTAAACTTGGGTGAGTTTTGTTTATCAAATAAATTGATTTAAGCTTAACATTTAATTTAGACCAAGTTTAGATGCTAGTGCTAAAACTTCATCTTCTTCCATTCTTTGACAATAACATGTGTATTTCTAGTATGTTCTACGCATTCCTTCCATTGTTGTTGCTCTTCTTGGGTATTTCTATAATTTTCATGACTCCTATTCTTAAGACATCTTGATGGATTCCTAGGGTCATTATGAAGTTTAGTAGAAGGAGAATAAAAAGATTTATTGGGGTCAAGGATGAGTTCAAAGACATTTAATATGGGCATAGAAGGGAAGAAGATCCTGGCTGTCATCCCAGTCTCAACTTCATTCCCTCGTACAAGAACTGAAGAAGAAGCTAGGACATAAGTTAATAGTTGAGTTTCATAAGTAGAAAGTTCATATTCTTAGTCAATAGTTGAGTTTCATAAGTAGAAAGTTCATATTCTTCAGTCATTGATAAATAATTTTTTGGATAGAATTTATTTCTAAGTGGCTTGACTCTCCTTCTATGGCATCACTTGGCATGCCATCCTTAAATTCTTCCCAATGTCTTTTTAGGAAAGGAAAGGAAGTTGATGATGCTTTTTCCAACATACACTTCTAAGAAGATTTGATATGCGTTAATTTATGAGCATCTTGGCTAATTGGAAGTCTAAATCATTGATGTGGAATTTTAAAGGTTTAGGATTGATAGCTAAATTTTAAGAATGATGTGATTGTGTTTTAGCTACCAAGACTTCTATTTTTAGTTTGGATAATAAATCCTTTTCTTCTTTTGGGGAGCTAAGAAATAGCCAGAGCAACTCTTTTGAGCATTGCTTTTAAATGATAAGAAAGAACTCTCGAGAAGATAAATCAAGGGATTCCTTATAACTCTTGGTAAGACCCAAATGTTGAATGAACATGGGGCCTAGTAAAGCAAGGTCACGATTAATGATCCCATGATACATTTGAGGAGGATTTATTATATTATGTAGACATGGGCATAGCTTATAGATATTATGATAAAATTTATGCTTTAAGCTCTTGCACATGCCATAAAGATAAATATCAATAGAATTAAAAACATCCATAAGGATGAACACAAAAATAATAAAGAGATTGAGATAAAAACAGGAAAAGATAAAAGTATAATACAAGATTAAGCTAAACTAAGTCAAAATCAGCAAACCATTCTCCGGCAACGGCGCCAAAAATGCTTGTTGGTATAAATTAACTGTACTCCATTTAAATAGATTTAAGTAGGATTATCCGCAAGCGCACAAATATCATACCAATATCACATTTTACCTAGAGGTTTTAAATATCGAATCCACAAGGAACAGTTGTGATGATAACATAGTATATAGACTTGACCGTACAATTAGGCTAGATCATATTAAGAAAAAGAAAATACTAATGCACTCTTGTTCCGACTCCGGTAAACTTTGTATAATATCATCTTATCGGGCAAGTAACCCGAATAGGGGGAGAATCAGAGTAACCCCCTATCAGGCACCTATAAGTCTATCAATCCTATCAACAGCAAGTGGACTATAGAAGAATCAACGCAGCTGTCACTTACGCGAACTACCACTGTCTGGCTGATCAGGGGACATTCACAAGTAAACCTAGCCTAAGCACCACGCCTACACTACGAAATACTACTTCAACCAAGTAATGACTAAGATCAAAGCACTCAATATGAGTTGTGAACCAAAGAACGAATAATAACAAGTTGCTTACTTAAACTAGAAGGGTGTTGGGTATTTTACACACAAACAGAAAAATCCGCAAGCGCACGAATACCGATGTAGCTTTCACACGGAAGTATTCTAGAGTATCAATTTTCCAAGGGAACGTGAGTGTACTAATTAAGATTCAAGATCGCCCAAGGATAACTATATAATTATTTTTGGTGGGAATAGAGGAAGTTTCCTAAGAGTTTTTTAGTTGATCTAAGAATCAAGAATTACTTCAAAGATTATTTATTTCGGAACATCAGAACACTAACCACAAAAAGAGATGAGAAGGGGGCTAGGAAGCTCTGACTATGGTCCTACAAACACCGATCCGAACGAGGTGGAATACGTCGACCGTTAGGGCTATCACTACCCTAGGGTTACCACAACAATCCGCAGGATTGGGTGCAATTCCAGGTAATTGCAAGACTAAACACCATGTCTAATTTATTAATTACTACTCTAGCGTTGCAAAGACTAGAGCACTTGATGCAAGCGGGAATCCAATAAATAACTTGAATGTAAATAAAAGTAATTAAAGAACTCAGAAATTATGAATTGAAGAACTTGGAGAACGATGAAGAACGAACCAGTTGCTGCAAAAGTACAATGTTGAGGTTGAGGAAGATCCGACAGATCCGGCTCCTCCTCCGCTCTCCTCTTCACTCTCCCTATTTTCTAGATTACAACTAGAACTAACTAGAACTAGAACTAGATGAACTAGAGGGATCCTCTCTACTTGGATGAATAATTCAAACCCTAGCTTTGATTCTGTAGAAGAGGTATGCCTCCAAGGGCTGGTGGGGGTCTCTTTATATAGTCTAGGAATAGTAGCTCCCAAGAAATCTAGGAAGAGTAGCCCCCAAGGAATTTCCACGTCATCGATCCGCGTCACGTTATTCTCCACCATCCGATCAAACCGACCTTAATCACGTGATTTTCCTCGATCCTTAGAGTCGGTGGGACATAATCCCCGAAGTGGACCCTGATTGGGCACCACAGGAGGGCGCGCGCCCTGGGCCAGACCCCGTTCTGCCTCCGCTTCATTCCCGTGGCTTCTGGACTCTTCTAGATGTTGGATAATTGCGGTGCACGTTAATATCTCTATGTAAACCCGACATGTGGACCTTTCCTCCATATTTCCTGATAACCCCCTGCAGAAATAGACAAACACCAAAACTCGTGGAATTCTGTCAGATGAAACCCTAATTTTGGATATTAGTTGCATATAGGTCCTTTTCTATGATTAGTTGACGGTTAAATGTGAGCATTAAGGACCGTCAACAAAGGGTAAGTACAAAAGTATCTCAGAACGTAGCTCCGGGCGAGGGAACTGAATTCCGAAGAATACAGCCACGAAGAAGCACCGACAGGCCGGAACTCCTCCAAAATCTCTACTCCTCTACTCAATCTCTCTAATCTCTAAACAAGACTAGATTTAGAAGAACTAGTCTCTCCTAATTGCTACATCTAGATGAACTAGAACTAGAAAAACTAGAGGAACCCTAACCCTAATTATGTAGAGAATATGAAGCACCAGGGTGTAGAATGCCTCTAGGGGAGCCTTGGGCGTCATTATATAGGCCGAGGTGGAGTAGGAGGCAAGGAACCGCCACGTTAGCGATCCGCGTCTTCATCTTGTGTGCACCGTCGGATCAAACCGACTTAAAATCGACGGAGGGATATCTTACTTGGCTTCCATGGATGCGTGGGAGGAAGACTCCAGAAGATGGTGGACATTGACCGAAATAGGGCGCCGACCAGCCCTAGGGTGGGGCCGGCCGGCCCCACCTTTCCACCTCCTCGGCTCTCGTTCCTTCGGGTGTCTTCTAGACCCTTTCTGAGTCTTCTCGTGTTATTTTTCGGCGCGGATGAGTTTCATGGTAAATATGCACTAGAATCCCTCTTTTCAGCTTTCTATAAAATAAACCCTGGAAAACATAAAATATGCAAAACTCGTGGAAATTGTTAGTTTAAACCCTATACTAATGTGTATTCATGTTCTACTTCAGGTTTAAAGTTCTAATAAATATTGACGTTCTCGACCGTCAACACTCGTGTGACGCGTAGGGGTAGTGACCAATAGATACAACATAGACATAAGAGATAGGGGAGACTATTCTTTATTTCTCTAAATATTGGTGATTACAGCATACAACTCCTACGTATATATAGTTTAGCCAAGGCCTAAAAGTTTTGATAAAAGGTCACATACAAACGAACTAGGATTAAAATTTCTTCTTCTCCTTTCCTTTTAGGACTAAGTCGTTTTAACATTTTTCACCCCCGCATCGTACATAGTATGACGCATAACATTAGTGGAAGTAGCTTTGCCGACACTGATCCCTTAATCCAAAGTTGGAAAGTTGGTATTGTTGGTTTGGTGAGTCTAGGGCCATGCTTAGGATAGCATTATTCTATTTGATCCTATGAGAATGATATATTACAAATAGATCCCTCGCCGGTGGATGATATATTCTACGACGACGACAAGGCGAAGAGGTCGGCGGGTGGCGGCGCTCGACTGCGATGCTTGGTTGAGAGGGAGGCGGGCGGCGCTCGGAGTTTTTTTGTGTTTGTTGTTGTAGTTCGATAATTTTAGATGTCTTCTTTAATCGTATGACTCAAATAGCCAAAGAGGTCTCGTGTTTATATCGGCTCTGTTGGAGATAGTCTAATGCTGTAAGGCCTTGTTTAGTTCCCCAAAAATTTTGTAAAATTTTTCAGATTCTCCGTCACATCGAATCTTTAGACGTATGCATGAAGTATTAAATATAGATAAAAATAAAAACTAATTGCACAGTTTGGTCGGAATTGACGAGACGAATCTTTTGAGCCTAGTTAGTCCATAATTGAACAATATCTGTCAAATACAAACGAAATTGCTACAGTACTCATTTTGCCAAAAATTTTGGAGGTAAACAAGGCCTAAATGCCAGTCCAAAAATAAGTACCCTGCCACCTACAGCGAACCGTCCTTACGAGACTCGCCCATGACAGGCAGGCCCCACCCTTGTGGTACCCCACATGACATTGAGCAGGGCCATTCTACATGGGCCCACCCGGGGCGCCGTCGGCCGCCCGTCTCCCTCCGCGAGTCCGCGTGGCTGCTCCTCTCGGCATTTCTCTTTGGTCGTGGGGTGTCCCCGTCTCTTCCCCCACGACTGAAATTTTTTTCTGGCAAATCGAAACCCCCCCTCGCGCGAGAGACGCCAAGACGGAGAGGAGAACGATAGGGGAAGGGGAAGGCCCAGGGGGAAGCCACGGCCACCGGCGCGATGAAGCCGTCGCAGTCCAAGAAGAAGGGCAAGAAGAAGAAGAAGTCCTCGCCGCCGGCCGCGGTGCCGGCCCCACCGCCGCCGGCGGAGGGGGCTGCGGATTCGGAGGCCTGCTCACTGCTGCCCGAAACCCTAACCATATCCGCCGCCGCCGCCGCCACCGCGGCGGTTTCGGAGACGGAGTCCAGCAGCAGCGGCGAGGCGTCGACGTGCGCGTCGTCGGCTTGCTTCACCGCAAGCTCGTCGGGGACGGCCTCCTCGTCCTCCTTCTCTCCCTTCTCCTCGTCGGCGTCCACGGCTTCGTCGTCGGCCGCCGGCGAGGAGCGGCGGGACCTCACGTGGCTGCTCGACGCATTCGCCAGCGCCACCATCGACCAGATCGACTCCGCCTACCGCGAGGCCGGCGGGGACCCCTTCGTGGCCGCTGGTATACTCGGCTCCACGCAGGACACGCAGCCGCCGCAGCCACCACAGCCGGCGCCGCAGCCCCCGCCACCACCGGATCTCTCGCCGCGCAGTGGATCTGGTGGAAGGAAGGCTGGTCGGAGGCCCAAGCGGGTTGCGGTGGCCGCTACGGGCATGGTCGCGGACGTTATTGGCAAGGAATACACGCGGCCCGTGACTGCTCCTGTAAGCGTGCCAAATGCATGGAAGGGTCGGGATGTGGAGAGGGATGGCGGGTCTGGTGGCCGCAAGTACAGCGTTGAAGAGGCAGAACAGTTCCTGTGCTCGATGCTCGGGGATAATTCCGAGCTTGGCATGGGTGTTGTCAGAGATGTACTTGGTGAGACATTTTTTCACTTGGCGGTCTATAGTTGTCTATTCAGAATGCTGCATTTTGACCCATCCATGCCATGCTGCCATTTCCACGACTCAACTGAATTTTGGACCTTGAATTTGTAAACCCAATGCCCTTAGAAGTAGTTGAGTGTTCAAAAGATGTTTTTTTACTGGCTTGCATATATAGAGAGGTTCTAATAGGAGCCAAACATAAAAAAAGGATCCTTTACATAAAATCTTCAGTGATTTTTCAACAAAAATCTTGTGAAAAGAAATATCTTTTGGCTCATTGTTGTTCAAACATGAACTGTAAAGCTATCAAGCTCCTTTTTTTGGCCCCTGTATTACATGGGAAAATTACGAAGGGCAATGATGGCATTTGAACTCTTGGTGGTTAGTTTTTTTTACAGTGCTGTGTGCTTTGCTGTGACCAATGACAATGAAAAGGAGTAATATACTGTCTAATTAATTCATGATGCGTGGCAAATTGATTGGACGATGCCACTTACAGCGCTGATGTATCAATGGACAAGCTAAAGATGGTGGCTTTGGGCGAGAGGTCCTTTGGTCAGGAACATTTGCAAGATTGGATTTTCAGTTAGTCATTTGAAAGGACTTGCAAGTTGCAAGGCTCAGAGAAAGTAGAGTATGGCCAAGGTCCAGATGCACCAGTTAAGTGGGTCGATGGCTTGCTGCTATGGAAAGATGTGTTTCAGCTTATTACCTGTGCTTACATTGGGATGTGAAGTGGAATGTTGCTTTTACTCTCTCTCTCTCTCTCTCTCTCTTGCTATCTTTATGGGAAAACTAGACAACATTTTGGTCAGCTGAAAGATTCAATTTTTCCATAGAGTTGCTCTATCTGGTGTACACTTATTCCATCTCTTTGTTTGCCAAACAACTGCACTTTTGACTTGTTCTAAAAGTTGTGAATTATGTTATGTGTGTAGTGATAGGCTGAATTGACTGTTTTAATTCTGGAACGGGCTGTACTTTTTTCGGCACTAAAAGATTTACTTTTGGCATATTTTTTTGTGTTTTCAACTAAATTGATCAATTTAAGTATATTGAAATTAGCTTCTTGGTATATGTTTTATTTCTACAACTTGCACGCCATTTGTTTGTTTATCTGATTGGAACGATATCTCGTGTTGATATTTTCATCTCGTCCATTTGCAGGTCAGTATGGGTATGATGTTGAGAAGGTAATATTTATTTTATTGGGTGCATGTGCATCTCCCAGGGAATACACTGTGTTTTTACTTTTTTTTTAAAAAAAATTCAACAAAATCCCACCTATTGATTTTAGTAGAAACTGGCCTGTTCTCTGTGTCAACCGTGTTTTTTTTGCCTTCAGTAAATATCACTTTCAGGCCAGATAACACTCTGTTCTGGAGTTAGCCTTTGTATCTACAGGCGTATAAAATGTAGCACAAATGGTCCTGTGGGTTAGCGTTCTAGTAGTCTTGTGCGTATGTGGCTGTCATGGGCCAGTGGCTGCTATTCAGGACACTCTTAAACTATTGATTGATGTGCCTGAATTGTAGTATTTGCCTATTTAGTGCACAATTTTTTTAGACTGTCGTGTTTTTGTAAGAGCTTTACCATCTACCAGTCTAGAAGCCCTTGATGGTTTAGCATTAATTAATTATTAGTAATATATAACTACAGTGTGTATCAATGTAATGGAATTTCTTTGGTTGTTTAGTGAGCTCAACAATATTTTAACTGTTCACACCAACTGATCTTTCACATTTAGAACCAAAATTAGGATATGAAGACGTTATCTTGGTCACTTGACTTTATCTTGGTCACATTCATGGTTTTATTAATATTTCTTTATCCTCTTGTTCTTTTTCGAGGATTCCCTATATAATTCTTCGTGCTTAAGGAAGAAGTTACAGTTACTTATGAAATCAGTGAGGAGTTTTCTTTTTGTCTTGCATCTTCCTTCTCATTGCCAGGAACAAGTCCCTGCTTTGTGTTCTGAATGGATGCTATTCTGTTGGTTTGTACAGTTGTGCTAATCAAGTGTTTTCAGGCGCTGGATGCATTGCTTGATATATCTGGCGTGTCTTCTGTTGAAAACATGGAAACAAATCATCAAAATGCTGGAAGGAATGACACCCGGCATCTATGTATGTTCCCTGGAAATGGGCTATCAGTGGACAATCTGACTGCTGGGAATAGAAGTCTACAACAGGTATTTGCTTAGCACAGTTTTAGTTTAATGCTTACTCTCTTGGATGCTAAAGATATGAATTGATATTTTATTAAGTGCCATTTGTTTTAGAAATGGGTGAGTTCACAAGACATGTTATTTTTCTAAAAAATGAATTTGCACAGTATGATATATTTATTACTACATCCGTCACTATGATATTTTGGGATGCATGTACTGATACGTGACCAGAAACATACGCAAACCAATAACAGCGTACTGCTAGATAGAATCGGTAACCCTAGTTTGTTAGAATCATTTTTCCCTATCATTGCGATTTTGGAACGATGATTAACACAATCAGAAAAGTCCAAATATCTGTGTTTTGTTACCATTTTGATTTCTGAAACAAGAAGATAACATGTTTATTTAGGCTGTCAACATGGTTGATGTAATTTGCAATGCATGCAGATTTGTCATATGTATTAACTTAATGTGATTTTGAAGCTCTTTGCTGAATATTATCAGTTATGTTTTATGTATTTTAGTCTCTTAGTTTGTATCAAACCATGACAGTAACGTATGGTAGCAATTAGCAGGAAAGGCAATAAGACATTTGTAGTTATCCACTTATCTCATTTGTTGTGGGTAGCCTTTTGTTCCAAACTGATGAAAATATTAACTTGGAATGATGTTCCATTAAGTTTGCTATTTACCTTGGAATGGCATTTTGTGCTCCTGATTCCTGTTTGTGGTCAATATGTTTGTTATAATTTTCATATGAAATCCTTTTTATAATATTCTAACTTTTAATTAATTCTACTCAGTTGACAGATGAGATATCCAACACTAGGTTCCAGTCTGAATTAGGACATGAGTTTTTGTGGAGTGAACCACAGATCAGGTGAGCCAACTCTGCTAAATGATTTGGCCAAATGTTCAGTTTACTAACATATTATGCTCAGTTAAATTTTGTTTGGCATTGCTTGTATATATTGTTTACTTGTTATAGATGTAGTATGCTGAAAGAAAAATTTAGAGAAATGATGTTTTTCTAGGGATCCTTTCCTTCTTTTGTAGTTTTGAACTTGTATTAAAATGGTTTTGTCCAACCAGCTGTTGCATGCCTATAAAGACCAACTAGTAGGAGGATCTACTTTCCAGAAACCATAGGTGGAGTTGCTTTTATTGGGATTGCATTAGGGATATGAATATTGTAGTGACTATAAGGGATGCCAAATTGAGGAAGATCTTCTGAACCCACCCAGCAATTTGGTAAGGGTTTGGGCCTCTGGGGGCATCAACTGTCCTGTGATTTTGTCCCATTTAGCCTGGGCTGATTCACAACCATTATTTTCTACTCCCTGTTCCAAATTTTAAGTTGTTTTGGCTATCCTAGGTACATAGCTTTTGTCAAACATTGGACCACCTTTTCCTCTCACCTCTCAATCCATTGTCATTTCGGTGTTTTGGCTGTTGCCACCACTCCAAATTGAATAACCTCCTCAACTCCCTTTTGTGCTATTATACTATGATGGCGTTATCCAATGATCCAAGTGATCATAGACGTTGAGCCATTGCACATCAGACATCCCACAGTGACATCCAAGGGTGGTGGATAAGGCCTAGATGAGTTGGTGGGAGACAAAGTAGATGTAGGTAGGATGAACAAGAAATGCCAAAGTGATGATGAGATGCAATTTTTCTGGTAGTTTTGATTCCAATGGTGCAAAAAACGGCTTGCATGCTTGCTCTGAATTGGTTGGTTTAGTTTCAGAAAGTCCTATTAAATTACATTCTCCATACTAGCCAAGGCTGTTTTGTGCACCTTTCATGCACTATACTGTATTAGTTTTTTTTTTCTCATATATGATGCAGGAGAGCTGCGTATCATTTCATTAAGAGAGAACTATATTAGTATATTTATGCCATTGGATTGGCATTTTGGTTTGGTGATTTTCTCGTTATTTTCTAAGCAAGCCTCATTTATCCCTTGAGCCATCAATGTGCTATGGCCACACCTAGTTTTTCTTCATCTCCTCGTGACTCTTTAATTTACTGAGCAAGCCTCAGTAAACCCTGGTGAGGATAAACATAAACATGCTGATGCAGCACTTTATTACCCTAATAATGGTTGGCTTAAACTGTCCAGCTAGTTATTTCCAAGTCGTTAATGCCTTTAGTTAGTGCAAGTATATATTTCAACCTGGTTTTCATGTAACTGGCTGTTGTTTATAACAAAGTTGATATTTTGTTCTATAGCTATGCGGAGGCTGTTAAAGAGGCACCACGTTCACCAACATTGCCTTCAAGATCAACTGTAGCGAAAGCTGGTCCACAACAAGTCCTCGATTCACTGTTTAAAATTCCTGAAATACACACATATGAACCAAGTTCTATGGACTGGAAAAAGGTAGTAAAGAAACTGCAAATGTTCAATAATACCGCTGCATCAAACAATCAAGAAAGGCCTAAGAATGGTATGTAACATTTGTATAATTGACCTAATCTATTTGGATTTAGTACCCTGTTGGTTGTATCTATATGACCCATTTTATATGTTCAAGTAAGTCCACATTAAATAGAGTGCTGACTGCTGATCTATGGCTAAAACATTTCCTTTCCTTACGGTCCATCGGGACCTGGCTTAATCACTTCCACTTAAACTATGACTGTCTACACATTTTTTTCTTCTAATTTTACTAATCAGTGTCCTTGTATTGCAACCATTTTTGATAGATCTATTTGCAGTTACATGTATTATTCATGTTCACTCATTGGCTATTACATTTTTTAATTGTTGATGCAATTATTATTGCTTTATGTTAAGGGGATGGCTATCGTGAGTTCCGTGGTGTTGCTGCGAGACATTATGATAAAATGAAAGAATACTATCAGAAAGTATGTTTTTTGTGCCGAGTTTTGCTTCAGTCAATTTGATCATAGAAGATCCTTCTTTTTTGTTATTTCTTATTGTTTCGTCATTTCTCCCTGACAGGCTGCCCTGGCATATTCAAAGGGTGACAAGTCATATGCTTCTTACCTTGCTGAGGAGGTGAGAATTTGAACTGTGATATGCAAAGGCTAAGTTATCTGTGGCACTGTTAAAAAAAAGGAAAAGGAAGCTTTTGATCTTCCTTGTTAAATGGTAGACGAGGATGTTCTAGCTGATGTGCTAATGCTGTATTCTTACAGCAGAAAAAGCAAGCACATCATATTGTTTTTACCCATAACAAGGGTCCATACTCTGAATGCTCCTGTTAGCTGTAACCCTATCATCCAGTACATACCTGGTGTATTCAGGATGGTAATAATTCCTAAATGATCTAATGATGTTGTATTCCTACAAGACAAAACCTAGTATAGTGGACATTTTCTCCCAAATTTGCAGCCTAATAATGCCTATAGCTTAACCAGCACTTGGGAAGTACAGACAATTGCTACTTCGGTGTCAACTTCCAAGTTATAGTTTTTTGCTGGAATACTCCTGTTCTGCCAGCATTATAACCCCATCATCAAACAGAATAAAATGAATAGTTTTCTGCACTTAGGTGGTTGAGTATCATTCACCCCTCCAAATAACTCCAATAATTTATTCTCTTTGTTTTAGGGGAAACATTATCGTGAACTGGGTCGCTTAGAAGACGAGAAGGCCAGCAGGAATATATTTGAAGCCAGGTAATAGTCACTCGTTCAAATACTTTTGGTAACTTGGTTCTGACATCTGAGATCTAATATCCTGTTTGCAGAAATAAGCATATTACGAATACAATAACCATCGACCTGCATGGCCAACATGTCCAACAAGCTATGAACCTTCTCAAACTTAACATGATGGTTTGTATTTGCATGCCATGTGAGTACCACACGAGATTTGATACTGTATTCTCTGCTACTGCTTTAATTCATGCCACTCAGCTATCTGTGTTTTTCTAATGCCTTATTATGCCTTTTTTCTGTTTTTTATGCCTTTGTTCTTTAAACAGCTGTCTTACTGAGGGTAATTACTGGTTGTGGTTCAGAAGGTACTGGGAAGGGAAAAATAAAGCGCTCGGTAAGAAAGTACCTTTGAGTAGTAACTCTAGTTATTCTCATGTGCTGTTTCCATGGTAATTCTGAAACATTGCAGAAGGTTAGAATTTTAATGCCATTCCTGAAGTCCTTTGTTGTAAATCATGTTATAACTCATAGCCAAAGCTTGCGCTCTCAAGTCAGGCATTCTTGAACAGTTCGGTTTCTTGGCACACATGTCACTTTCTTAGGCTCCTTGCTCCCTGCATGTTAAGCCTATTTTCTTGTCTACACTTGCCACAATTGTGCCATCAATTCTTTTGCCACAGTAGTGCCATGCTACAGGTTGGCAGACTTCGTATTTATACTTATTCTTGCAAAATGTGGCTAGCACAAGAATGCACTACTATTTGCTTTTTGCAATTTGTATGCTGTGATAACATGTTTCAGTATAGTTGGTTTTTACTGTGAAGGTCTAAACAATGTTCTTGTTGCAATTGGTAGTTGAACTTTTGTGATTAAATGGTGACAGGTTATAGAGCTTGCAGAGAAGGAACATATTGAGTGGCGCGAAGAGAACTCTGGAACTGTAGCCCTTCGGCTTGGTGGGCCAAGAGAGTATCGGTTCCTTGAGCATGAAAACGATTCTGACTAAGCGGGGAAGCCTTTTCAGGAGACTTTAACATAGATTAACCTGTGATCTAATCTATGTATCCCCGTATTTATCTGTATTTATGTGTTATGATTATGGATACCTAGGCTGTGACGAAGGCTGTAGTTCTGACACAGAAGTTCGGTATTGTAGTTGAAGTAAATTATGGTGTAATGTTGATCCCAGGCTGCTAACTGTGTAATGTAGTCTGAAGCTCTGTACACCTGTCTAGTTTAGATGTTATGGTGTGCTTCTGTGTACAATGTACGACAGGAGCTGCAATGAAGTGTAAAATTATCGTGATGTTTTGTTGAAGAATATCATGGTATGACTGATTGCCAACTCATGCTGTTCAAAATAAGCTTTCGCGGGATGCATGCCTGAACCCCTTCGGATAATTAACCTTTGGATACTGGACTTTGGCTTGTACCAACTGAAACTCATATGATCTTTATCGGACTACATACGTTGCAACAAACTTAAGCCTTGTTTCCTCGTAGTAAAAGAATCTTTAGTCTGACTGTTTGTAGAGAAAATATGAATTTTTACATTTTAAATATATTTTTTATGAAAAAAATATTTCATACTCTCTTGGTCAAGCTTCAATTTGTAGAGTTGATCCTTAAGTTAAACTTTTTAAACTTTGATCAAATTTCTAAAAAAATGCTTAGATTTATAATAGCAAATTAGTACCATTAAATTATCATAGAATATATTTTCATAAGATAGTTATTTTATGTATGCTATTTTCTATAAAGTTGGTTAAAGCTAAAAAACTTTAGTTGATACGGATTTTAAGAATTGAAGCTTTCGAGGATACTTCATAATACTTCTAGGCCGAAAAGAATGTAACTCTCATTCTTGAGAGTCAACAAAGTATCAAGTTTGACGAAATATATATAGAAATAGATTTATATTTATCATGTGTAATAAGTATTATTAGATGAAAATATGTAATAAATTTGTGTAATAGGTATAATTAAAAATTAATATTATTATTTTTATAAAGCTAGTAAAACTTAAGACTTATGAGTAGTTAGGAAATGAGATTTAATTTATTTAGTATATCATAAATAAATATTGATACTTTAATTATCTATAGTTGGTCAAACTTATAAGTAGTAAAACGTGATACTGTGCTAGAATATATTTAAACGAACATGCTATTGCTGGACTCTTTTATTAAACGAGAGTTACATTCTTCTTGAAGTGTACTCTCTCTGTCAAAAAAAAAACTTGATGTCGTAGTATACTCTCTCCATAAAAAAAAAAGTTTTATTTGAATTTTGACATCAACTTTGCGCTTGTTTGGTCGGCTTCTAGACGACCTCCGACTTTGACTAAAATCCTGTCAAACGAAACGGTTCCAAACTTTCAAATTTCCAAACTATAAGAAAACTGTCAGGAATCGTTTTGGCCAAGGTTTTTCTAAAACAGCTCCCGCTCCATACGAGAAGAAATAAGCCGAACGCTCCTTTCATTTTGCATTTGCAAAGGCCGAATAAACGTGGACAGAACGGACGTTTGTTGGGCCTTGGAGCATTGGACGTCGCTGACATGTGGGCCATCGTGCGCCCCTGCATCTGCATACATTTGGTTTGGGCCTTTGGCCCATCTCCTCCTGCCTTTTTTCTCCAAGTCTCCCGCAAAGAAAGAGAGAAATTATGGCGGCCGCCGTTGCCGTTCTTCGCGCCGCCCTTCGCCGGGGCCGTCCGGCAGCCGCGGTGCTACTGCACCACCGTCCCAATCCCTCCGTTCGGAGCATCCCGCCACCGCCTCTTCTCGGTAAGGCCAGTCTCCTCTCCCTAGGCTACTCCCTAAAACCCCCTCACGATCTCACCCCGTCCGCCCCCCTCTTCAACACAGGTCGAGCGCTTCCTCCCCTCCCGCGGCTTGGTTTCTCCGCCGGCTTCGGCTACTCCACTGCCACCGAGGAGTCCGTGCCCTCCGCGAGGCCCAAGGGCAAGGCCAAGGCCAGGAAGAATCCCATGAAGCAGTCGCGCTTCGACTTCACCAAGGTGGACGCCGCGCTTCTCCCCACCGTCATCCTCGTCGGCCGCCCCAACGTCGGCAAGTCAGCCCTCTTCAACAGGTGAGAGACGTCTCGGGAAGTCATCCGTCGTTGGCTCTCGCATGTAGTTTCTGTGCAGCTCTAAGGGGGCGGCATTTCCACGAACACCTTGGGTCTCTCACCGCACCCCTAGCACAAGAAACCATTTTGTATGGCGCGCATTTGTTCAGCTGTGCTGGCAGACATATATATCTCGACTCACCAGCATCGTATGCATAGATGCTTAGCTATAGCTGCTAGCTCCTCGGTCTTACACACATGATTCCATCGATGTTGCTACTATGAAATTATTCCTTCTTGAAATTTTGTCAAGTGGAATTTCTGTCGTATTATGTTATATGTTACAGCACTGCTCTATTTAATTTCTCATCTGAATTGTTTTGGCGTTTGCATTAGATTTATACGTAGGAGGGAGGCGTTGGTGTACAATACTCCTGGGGACCATGTCACTCGTGACATCCGTGAAGGAGTTGCCAAGCTTGGAGATCTCCGTTTTCGTGTGCTTGACTCAGCTGGACTTGAGACTGCAGCAACATCTGGGAGCATTCTCGCTCGGACAGCAGACATGACAGGGAATGTATTGGCTAGGTCTCAATTTGCCATTTTCTTGATTGATGTGAGGTGAGTGGGATAATTCCTGTTCTCATCATGGAACCAGTTGAAAAATGTGGTTACTTGTTGCCTAGTAAATTGCAACTCTCTTTGAAGGGATGGTCTGCAGCCACTGGATCTTGAAGTTGGGCAATGGTTGCGTAAGCATGCATCTGGGATACATACGCTTGTTGCGATGAACAAGTCTGAGTCACTTGATGAGCATGGACTTCTGACCGCTGCTGCTGGAGAAGCACACAAGTTGGGGTTTGGTGATCCTGTTGCAATATCCGCAGAGACAGGCCTGGGGATGGCAGAACTCTACGAGATACTCAGGCCATTGTTTGAGGAATACATGTTCCAGCTTCCAAACAGTAAGCCTGTAGAAATATATGCAATGGTTTGGTACACATGTCGCTTGTTTCTGTCTATTGTTATACTTTTTGAAGAAACTAATACACTATTTTATCAGTGTAATCCTGTGAGGCATTAGTATAAGCTGATATTAAATATTGATTAGGTATCAAGGTGACCTAAACAAACATGATAGCTTTATCAGCTATGTTGGTTTCCATTTTAGTTCCACTGAAGTAGATGCATTGAGTGAAAACAATTACAACATTCGGAGATTGATATGCTTATGGTTTAAGGAACCCATTTCAGTGAGGCGTATTTAGGATTTTCAGCAGTATTATTTGCCCTTAGATAATGCTATACGTTTCTCTAGCAATAAGAGATTTATGAATCTACACCATTGGTGCTATACTGATATTGAGAGGAACCAGGCTTTGAACCTATGAACTGACTATTCAACATTGACATGTAATAGATGATCTCAACCAAGATGATCCTATCTCGGAGGTTGAAACTGAGGCCCATGAAGGTGACGAGAGCAAGTTACCTTTGCAGTTGGCAATTGTGGGACGTCCTAATGTTGGGAAGTCCACCCTTTTAAATACCTTGTTGCAAGAACAGAGAGTTCTTGTTGGTCCAGAGGCAGGCCTAACAAGGGACTCGATTCGGGCACAGTTTCAATTTGATAATCGAACCGTGTATTTAGTAAGTTAGTTGTTCTCTGTTAGTTTAACACTCCTTTTGCAACACCATATACTATATGGCTACATTTTTGTGCTTATATTGTGAACATTATGTGTTGTAACACTTGCACCTTGGAAATGCCTTTTTTTTTTTTTACTTTGTCCGCATTAGTCATTTATGACAATTTTTGTACTGCCTCAGATAAAGAATACTTGACACTGTTGATTTTTTATGGTCTCCAAGTACTACTTTGACTATTTTTTTCTTCTATTAGAGTGTGGCTACAGTGTCTAATAGATATACGAGATTAAGTTCTTTCAGAAGACAAATATACTCATATAATACTTCTGTTTCCAAACTCGATATCTTGGAAGCTATTGGTGGTCAAAGTTTCAATAGGGAATGGATATTTTTCGAAGTGTTAAGTATTTGTGACTGGGTTTAGTAATAATTAAGTTTCGACTGTGCTTGTTTTCTATTGTGTATATTGTGCATTTTCACCTCTTATATTTACTGTCTAAGTTCTGGGCTTTGGAATGCTAGAAATTTGTTTTGGCTCATCCCTGCCTCTTATTTGTATAAACTGTTGAGTGAAAAAGACTTGTCTACTGCTGAGATAATTAGCAACACAGAAAGTTGACTAGAAGAATAATTACATAGGCTCTACAACCGTTACCACCAAGGCACCAAATATGAGGATCTTATATCTATGAAGCGGTAGCTTAGCCAAACGGAATCATATCAAATTTTCATTCAATTTGTTACTTGAGCACGCTAAACTTACCCAAAACTTATGATGCTTGTTGCAGTGTTGGAGTTCATGGCATGGCATTCATGCAATCTGTTTCTGTGTTGCTCGTGGTCTAATCATCTTATTCATTTTCATAATGCAGGTAGACACTGCAGGTTGGATGGAAAGATCAGGGAAGGAGAAAGGGCCAGCATCTTTGAGTGTTGTGCAGTCTAGAAAGAATCTAATGAGGGCTCACATTGTTGCTCTTGTGCTGGATGCTGAAAAGGTACTTACTGTGATTTTGATATCCAGAGCCAGTGACTTGCAGGGTGTGTTAATAGTTCTGTGATTACATATTTACATAGCACTAGGCTTGCTGGATACTGGTTTAAGCATGTGTTACCTTAATGTTCTGGTGTCAGGGCCATGTTAAATCATTGAGCATTATGACCAACCCCATGTTTGCTTTCAGTGTGCTGAGCTGATATTACCAATGTCCTCATGCATTTTAGATTTCTTTTGAATTATGACGTACAGTCCCATGATAAAACTCTATGGATATGCAGATTGCTAAGTCCAAAAGTAGCATGAATCATCCAGAAGTTGTGATAGCACGGCAAGCAATAGAAGAGGGCCGTGGGCTCGTTGTGATTGTCAATAAAATGGATCTCCTTAGAGGTAACCAAACGCTGTTTAACAAGGTTATGGACGCTGTTCCTAGTGAAATCCAGACAGTCATTCCTCAGGTAATTGTTATATTTTGTTAGTTCATAATATACTAGTTTTCGACCTTGAAGACATTATTACCAATCACAGTTAAGTGCTACTAATAACTCTCCAAAAGCGAACTGCACTCTTTCTAAAACGGAACTGTTAAATGGTAATATGAATGTTCAGTTATTCTCTGCGTGAATACAAGCAACTTCTGATCGTGTGTCTCCAAGTTGTAAATTATTTGTCTGTAGTTAACATTTTTTTAATAGTTGATGAGGTGGCATTCTTTGATTAACTTTACACTTTGGGTTATCGTGCACGCAGTTTACTGTTGATTCAGTTTTATTTTGCTAATCAGCACAGATTCAGGTGCTCTGCTATGTCTACTGAATAGATTTGTCATGTTCCTTGATTGACAAGGCCGCTTGTGTTCTTTTGGTTTAGTGTTTGTTAGTAACTGGAGATGCTGTCTAAATTTATTGGTCACTGGCGTTTTCTTTTTTATCTTTTTCAGACATGTTGCATGCATGCTGCCTCCTAACTAAGACCCACCCAATTATTTATCTTTAGCTGAAAAGAATGAACTGCTACATTCTGGAATATGTTGGTTTGTTTCATATTCTTATGGAGTGCCAGATTGCAAAATGTTGATTTCCCTCCTTCCTTTTGGCAGGTGACAGGAATACCGGTTGTTTTTGTGTCAGCACTGGAGGGGCGGGGGCGGGTTGCTGTGATGCGCCAGGTTATAGATACCTATGAGAAGTGGTGCTTAAGATTGTCAACATCACGGCTCAACCGTTGGTTGCGTAAGGTAAACATCCCGCTTACATAAATTTTATTTGGCTGTTTGCTTGTGTGCATGATCTGTAGGAACACTCATTTAAGATGTATAGATAATAATAACTTTGATCTCATACCTTAAAAATTCAATTTAGATTGTTGGGACCCAGATGAGTTACCTATATCACAAGAATCAGTGAAAGTGGAATGGTTTAGGAGATCCTTCAAAAAAATTCAGTGCCTTGGCATTTTCCAGTATCCTTTTTAAGATCACTTCTTATTTTGTACATTACCATGCCTACCACTCTGTTTATTTTGACTGCATGATGTTCAAAGTTACTGACACTCTGGCTGGCCAGTCATGCCATTCTGGCATTTATATCGATCATTACCTCTAATACCTTGTGATTATGCTCTAGGTTATGAGCAGACATTCCTGGAAAGATTCAGCTACTCAGCCAAAAGTCAAGTACTTCACTCAAGTGAAAGCACGGCCACCAACATTTGTTGCCTTTATGAGTGGGAAGACTCAGCTTTCTGATACAGATATTAGGTTCTTGACGAAGTCTCTCAAGGAGGATTTCGACATTGGGGGAATACCAATACGGATCGTACAACGTTCTGTTCCAAGAAAAGCTTCTGCAAAGACCAACACAAGGAACACTGGGCCTAGGATTGTCAGGATGAAAACTGACAAACGAACAACGGTATCTGACCCCGCTCTGTCATAGAAGGCGAACATCAGTATCAGCCTATCCTGCACCAGGGAAGTCATGTTTTGTGTTTGAGCTATATGCTTCTCCTGGGGTTTAAGGTGCTGATGAAACAAACTGCTGGGTGCTTCTTCTCGGTAAGTGATACAAACACGTGAGCTAGCAGTTTGGATGCCTGCATGTTGAAAAGGAAGAATGACTGTATGAAACAAGCCAGCAATCTGACCCGTGGAGGGAGGAAAACCTACCTTCTTCCGAACAGATAGGAAACGGCCTCGGTTCAGATGTTTCAAAGGACGGCATAACTTCTCAATATTGTGTGCAAGGGATGTTTTGTTCGTGCATCCCTCGTATTTTGTACAGAAAATATATTAGAATGGTCTCTGATGGTAGTGTCGGAGGCTTAGTGATCATCGTCAGACAACAACAGCTGCAAGCCTACACGGCACCTGGAGCCCCTTTATTTTTCTGTTCTCTTATAAGGCAACTCCTGTGTGTAGGGGAATAGCATTCTATGGTTCTGCTTCTGATCTGATCGATCCTAGTTCTTCTATGATTTTCGTGATGAAAGAATATTGCTATGAGCTTTCCAGAAAAGAAAAAAAAAGACAATTTTGATATGCAAAAGTTTCGCAGTTGCTCTAGGCCTTGTTCAGTTCAATCCAAAAACCAAAATCTTTTCAAGATTTTCCGTCACATCGAATCTTACGCCACAGAAGTATTAAATTAAATATAAATAAAAATAAAAACTAATTGCACAGTTTATCTGTAAATCACGAGATGAATCTTTTAAGTCTAGTTACTTTATGATTGAATAATGTTTATCAAATAAAAACAAAAGTGCTACAGTTCTGAAAACTTTTCAGTTTTCGGAACTAAACAAGGCCCTACTTGAATAGTTTCACCTGAAAGCATTTGTCCGTTGGCGTTGGATAGTCGATCGGATATTCAGGTGTTTCATACACAAGCAAAGCCCTGTACACGCATCGGACAATGGTAGTGGGATGGATGGAATCGGATAAGCGTGCGCTGTGGAGCACTGCCTGCGTGGCCCGTCCGCCCGTCGTGCTCGTGCACCCTAACGCACCCGGGCCCTTCCAAAGCCCAGATCCCCACCCAACCTAACAAAAAGGCACGCCCCACCCTGGCCAGTGGCCACCCAGTCCCCACCGTTCGGTCCAGTGGTCCACCGACCACCATGCCGCGCTCCTCTTCGTCGTCCAACCCCTTCCACTCCCTCGCCTCCGCCTTCCCCTTCTTCTCCTCCTCATCCCCATCCCCACCCGCCTCCGCCTCGCCCTCGCCCTCGCCGGCCGCTCCCCACCTCGCCGTCCCGCTCCTCCTCCCCGTCTCCTCGGGTTCGGCCTCGGCCTCCTCCGAGTCCCGCCGCGGGCCGCAGCCGCTGCCGGGCGCGCGGATGGCCGGAGCGGCCGCGGCCGGCCGGGGTAATAAGGCTGGCGGTGGCGCGGGGCCCGCGTTCGTCGGCCAGGTGTTCACCATGCTCGACCCATCCGGGAACGGGCTCATGGCCGTTACCACACGCTTCGAGCTCCCACGCTTCCTCACCAACAGGTAATAGACGCGCCCCAATCGGTGCCCTGCGCTCTGCCGTGTTGATTTCCGCTCTGCGCCTCTGCCTCCGCCCTATGGATAGGACTGCTGCATGCCCGTAGTACTTAGGCTCCACCTGATGTTATGCTTTCAATGACGCGCGCGAATGTGTTGGCCTCTAGCTCTGTACTGTGTGCACGCTAATCTCAAACCAATTCGACTCTTGTCATGTGAGCTAAATACACGCATCATGGTAATTTTGTGATCTGGATGTAGTATGTTAATCCACCGAGCAATGTGGGAAACTGGGAATGTCACCGTTCTACGCCTCTACAACATGTCTCAATAGATTTGGTGCTATGTAACGGTCGTTTTCTTCTGCAGATTGTTCGTGCATTCATGGGGAAGTATATGGTCACTGCATTAAGCAATTTGTGTCTATTATTTGTAATCGATTTGAAGGAATTTGTCTAGATAAACTAGATTGAATAAATGTAGCACTGAAAAATTTTCATCGCATTGTTTTCATGGATCAACTTGCAATTTGTTACTTGGTCAGGAAAAACATTCTCGCGGTTGACTGTAACACATAATTATATATCATAGCTGAGCTAATATTTTAGCCTCTCGCCCGATCCTGCTAATTGGCATTTTGAAATTTATTCTTGTTTCAGGACTCCTATGTGGTTCAAAAGGATGTTATCACCATTGAAGAAGAGCGAAAGTAGTCCAGTATTTAGGTTTTTTATGGATCTGAATGATGCAGGTAATGCTGTCTCTAAACGTTTCGTTTTCTTCTCTGCTTGATGCTTGTGACCTTAGCAGTTATTATTTTAAGTGTTCAAACCAGAGCATATAAATGGTATGCCCAGCCTATATTATTTTAGTTCTCTTACTTTCTCGATTAAACTGAACTCTGTTGTCTATGTAGTGGATTTAGATTAACATTGGGATTCAATGCTGTCAAAAATTTTTTTCTTTTGCAAAAAAATTGAATATTCAAGTGATCTAGCTTTTATGTGGGCATGACTAACAGTTGCACTTTTCCCTTAAGTCCAACCTTGGGAACTGCTTTCAGTTAGGGGTAATAAAAGTTGACTGAAGCCAATTCTCAACTCTGGATTTCTAGGTTAGTAGGTGTCCTCTGTCCTAAACCCAAACCTGAGTGCGAAACATCCGTATCTTTGGGGACCTCTAAACATGTATAATTAATTCTGAAGTGGAAAGTGACCAGCTCTGGCACGACAAAAAGGTCCACTGTTGCTTACCGACATATTGGCAGGTTAAAAAACATCCACTTTGGTTCCTAGTTCTCTGGATGTAATTTACACTTTCTCTTGGTTGTGGTAGGTTGCAATGTCTTCTACCAAGAAAGGAGTAAGCAGGATTTACTGATAATGTCGTCTAAACGCATTTGATTTCTCAGCACTACCTTTTCATAACAATGTTCTGCAAATTTAGTTATATCCACCTTATTTAGTGAGTCTGAAAGGATTTTCAGCTAACTTGGACTTTGTTTATCATTTCCAGTATCCTATGTAAAGCGACTAAATGTGCCAAGTGGCATGGTGGGGGCTTGTCGCCTTGATGTAGCATATGAACATTTCAAGGTTAGTTGTGGTCTTTTTTCAAGGAAAATAATTTTGTTTTCATTTTTTTATGATAAGGGGGTTCTGATATTTTTTATTTGCTCTTGACTTTGTTTTAGCTTTATATTTTGTGTTGTGTCACTGCTGAGCTTTAGTGTCTAGTATTTCTTTATAGTATGGTAACACAGTTCTACGTACTCCTGTATGGGATCTGAGTAACTCGTCAGTGTCAGAGTTGTTTTAGTCACATTAAGAACAAGTGAACAACAAAGTCTCCGAATCCGGAGCAAATAAGACTATAAGCTAGATATAAAACAACAGGAGTCACAGATATAGAGGCCATATACTTTATTCTTACATGATGTGTGTGTTAGGCTTTTCTACCCTTTAAAAATGAGGACATATTCTTAAAATTGCATCCTTGGTTACCTTTAGATTCTAGACTAAGGTTGACTACATCAAATGTAAACTAAATTCTCTAAACCACCAACATATGATAGTGATAACTGATAATTGCAAATAATCACATAGCACTATAATACTCTTTTGCATAGCATTATTGAAGGCCATGTGATTTTCAGTTCTCTGAGATTGTTCATTAAATTTCTATTATCTCATAGCTTTCAGCCAACTCAGCATGATGTCTATATTTTTATCTATTGCTAACATTTACTTCTTGGTGCATTCAGCCTGTCATGACTCATGCATCTACATTTAATACTTGATTGACACTGTATTATTATCTTTTTTTCTTTTTTATTTTTTAAGAAATACTACATCTGTCCTGCAATGATAATCCTATTTTGATTGATCAGGGAAAAGTCAAACAAATTAGATTTTGATCGTTGATTCCTCTTACTTTATGTTGTCATTAGCTAAAGAATCAACATCAGCTTAGAGGCGTTTTGAATACAAATCCATTGATGCAAGTTTTATGTCCTAAACTTGTACTCCATCCATTCCAAATAATAAGATATTTTGGCTTTTCTAGATATAGCTTTGTTATGCATTTAGATATACACTATGTCTAGATACATAGTTAAAGCAATGTATCTAGAAAAGCCAAAATGTCTTATAATTTGGAATGGAGGGAGTGTATAATTTGAATAATTGTTGGTCCAATTTGTAAAGTTTGACTTTTACATGAATTTGATTATCATTCTGAGATGGAGGGAGTGACACCAGCTTTTTTAGTTTGCAATATTTGTTATGTATGGTTTTTACTCTGTGTGTTCTCTTTCTGACATTGCAAATAATTTTTGTGCAGGAAAAGCCTCACTTGTTCCAGTTTGTTCCAAATGAAAAGCAGGTCTGTGCTAAAATTTCTCAGCCTACCTGTAAAGCATGCCGTTAGAGATTGAGATTATATTGTTTCCCTCTCAGGTCCAGGCTGCCAATAAGCTATTGAAGTCACTTCCACAAAGGAGCAGAAGGAAAAAACTTGGTGGCGTTCCTGTTTTTAGTGCGCAAAACTTGAATATTGCAGTGGCAACAAATGATGGAATTAGATGGTATGGATCTTCCTGATGCCTCTTTGATTATATCTGTAAATATAAATAATGTTTTTTTACTGCCATATCAAAGATGTGAAAGATGTGTGGTTATCTTCTGTTGTCTTTTATGCATGCATGTATAATGTATTTCCTATGATTTGCCCTCAGCATGAGCAGACATCATTTGGACATTGACAAATCTCCTCCTTAAATCTATTTTCTGTTTCTGTTTTAAAATTTTTACTTTTCTGGTTTTCACCTTGCCAAATTTATGTTTTTCATTTCTTCTTTATTTTTATTCAATTGTACTGATTTTTGTTTTTGTGCAACTTTGTAACTGAGAAATGTCAAGAAGACGATGATGACATGTCCTCATATGGTCCACTGATATGTCCTCATGGACTATTCTGTATTATAGATAATTCAGTTTGGCACGAGGAAAACCGGAACATATATTTTGATGCCTTAAATGTCAGCGCAGGCTTGATATGATCCTTTATGCTCATAATGTCAGGTACACACCATACTTTTTTGATAAAAATTTGTTGGACAATATTCTGGAAGCTTCAATGGATCAACATTTCCATTCGATAATGCAAAATCGTCATACGCAACGTAGAAGGGATATTGTCGATGATAGTTTAACATCAGAAATAATTGAAGAAAGTGCTGAAAGCTTGCTTGAGCCTCCAGAGGTATTATGACCATTTTTTGCACATAAGATATCTTGAATTTGTTTTTTAGAGAAATATATCTTAATCCAATTTCTGACTCATAGTATGAGGTACTTTTGATTTAGGTACAAGAATTGATGAATGAGATTGGCCCAGCTGGTATACCATTAAATGTTGTAACGAAAGCTGCAGAAATTCAGTTTCTTGATGTCGTTGATAAAGTTCTTCTAGGAAATAAGTGGTTGAGAAAAGCTTCTGGTATACAACCAAAGTTCCCTTATGTTGTTGATTCATTTGAAGAAAGGTGCAGACGCAATTGCTTATCTCTTGTTTCAGTTTTTCATATAATTGTTTGTTGGATGTGTTGGAAGATTAACTTACTGAGTTGACTTAAGAGCCTTATGAAATACTTCTTTTTTTTAGTTGTGCATGCCCAGTTACTGCTAGGATTATTTTTTCATATACATGAAATAACTTTTGTCATAAAGGAAACATTTTCCTGATAATATTATTTTTTGGTCGTGTTTTTAGCAATTGTAGTTTGTAATGAATTTCTCATGGGCGAGTGGGTTACGGACATAGGTATTGTTGGTATCGTTAATCAATAATATCCTAGTTAGCTGTTTGATTGGTATTTGTTTATTTTAACCTTTCATTTGCTCTCCATTTTGAACCATCTATCAATAATTGCACTAAGTTTTGGTTCATATTTATTTATTCCCCCCTTTCATTTGCTCACCATTGTGAATCATGTATGTTTATATTCTGCTCACACTTTTCAGGACTGCTGTTTCGATTGCTAATATTGCTACTACCAGCAGTTTAACTACTTCAAATGACGAAAATTGTTGCCAGAATAATCAACAAACACAATCTTCCGGGTCAAGTGTTGACAATAGCAGCTACAGAAATCACAATAATGAAGATCATAATCACTTTCCATTTAGCAACCTGCTTCCAAATATATGGCCAGGGCATGACAGAAAGTTCAAAGCACAAGAAAGTGACAATAAGTTTAGCAGGTTTGTTTAATCAGTACTGCTTGGTGTCATGCACAAATGCATGCACTATGTGTCCTATGCATTCAGTTGAATATCTTATTATCTTGATAAGTTTCCTATCAAACTTGGTAGTTGGCCAAATTTTTTGAATAATATAGAGCCTAAAAAAAGTTTTAACATCATAATCCATTCAGTTAGCTGCTCCACTTATCTGGTTATATACAAGGACTTTTTATTAGCATATTTTGAAGTCATCTCTGTTTGGTACCAGATATGATGCCGACGTGAAGAGTAATCTACAATCAAATCCTCTTCTTCCCAAAATCACCATGGTTGGCATCTCAATGGGTGATGGTGCGCAGATGAGCAAAGCCAACTTAAAGAAGACAATGGAAGACTTGACAAAAGAATTGGAGCAAACGAGTGAAGAAAATATGTTCAGTGATGACAAAGACCCACTTTTTGTTGCCAACGTTGGTGACTACTCAAGGATAACAAAGATTAGCTCTGCATGAGGCTCATTGACCAACAGGCAACAACAGGGGTGTTCTGTACATACTGAGCTCCTAACGAAGTCTACAGTCCATCATACTGATCTTAGAGGGCTCTAATGATATAATGATGCAAATTGGAGGTCTTCAGATCATATGAACATTCGCTTGTCGACAGTTCTGACTTTAGGAGGCTATCCAACGTCAACAATTCAGTATGACCTGCACTGAATGGTACAAGCCAATTTAAAATTTCAGAAATGACTTGTCAAAAGGATGTTTGTAAATAGAAAAGTTGCTTGTAGTATGTGCATCATGCAGCAGGCGTTGTAGATTTGAAGCAACATATGTTCAGAAGGTACTCCTTTTTTTTTGACGAGAAGGTACTCCATTGTGAATGGATAGTTTAATTTTCTCGGGCACATACATATTTGTACTTTACATTTACATTATTATATATTATATATTAACTTTATAGCTGGTTTAGGATCAAGGCGTCCTGGTGTAAGCTAGACCTCAAATACTGTGAATGTTATCAAAGGCTGCACTTTATTATTTTGTTCATTTGACACATGATAAACATTCTGCATTTTATTATTTTGCTCGTTTGATATATGACAAACATTCAAAGCTAGTATCTTGAGTAGCAAAAGATGATACACCATCATGTGTCAAAACTCAAAAGTGATAGTAACGTAGCTCTTCTACTCGGAACATCTTGATCTAGCTCATGTTTATTAAGGATCCCTTTTGTCCAGTTAACGACATCGAAAGGGTTCTCAGTTTCAGTCTACACCTGCAGTCTTACAAGATTGCACTAGTGCAGGACACCGTTATGCTAGGCAATATATTCTCTAGCCTTTATTCTCTAGTCTAAAATCTGGTGTAGCCGTTGAAAGCAACAGGCATTAGATCAACTATTTTCCTTTTGGTTCTCCACCATTCTCCCTGTTTTCAGCAGCAGCAGCCGCAGCATCTGCGGCGTCACTCAAACCCATCTTCTGCAGTGCATTTGCAAAGCCATCAACATCTGTGGGAGTTATCTTATACGGTGTGTGGCTTGGACCAGGGAAAGAATGAGTTTCCACTTCTTGCTTATACTCTGATAACGCCTTGTTGATGACATCGCCCACGTTACCAAATTGTTTACAAAACTTTGGTGTGACCTGCGGGAGAGCAGAAGTACACTGTGGTTAATAAACTCGAACAGGTGACAAAAAAAATTTGCTTAGCAACCTCACTTCAACCTCTCTCTCTCTCTCTTGCATAGGAGTAAATAAACACTTGCCTTGGCATGGTGTGGGTGTCGTAGCATCCCTAACAAGTCATGGTATACCAAGACCTGCATTAGAATAAGGGCGTATCAGGATTCAAGAACAAACATGTTATGCATCTTCAGATGTCGTAAACGACTGATATCAAAGTGGTCAAGTGACTTTGATCGACGAGTTCATTTGTAGCATATATTAGATAACATGCTAACTTTATGATACGAGAGGACCACAAAGGCATGTATCTGCTTTTTGAGGGAATAATTAATGTGTACTCTGGCATGTAAACTATGAATATGAACAGAATCAACATCTTGTATCAGTGAGCAAAGCTATCTCTAGTTCTCTAGTACTCATTTTACAGAGCAAAAGAACAAACGAACCTGTCCACTACAGAATGGTCCAGCCCCAATGCCAATGGTCGGGATTTTCAATGCTGATGTTGCAGCGGCTGCCACTGGAGCAGGCACACACTCCAACACAACCGAGAAGCATCCAGCCTCCTGCAAGGCAAGTGCTGTCTCCACAACCTACACAAGCAGAATAGCATGGATTGAGACCATATCATTCAGTCACAAATATAGCAACAAAGGTGTAGCAACAAATATAGCCAAGCCACAAAAATGAGCAGCAGCACACCTTTACAGCACTGTCAACCGTCTTCCCTTGAGGCCTAAATCCACCGAGCACACTAATAGCTTGCGGTGTGAGGCCAACATGCCCCATGACAGCAATTCCAGCCTCCACGATAGCCTTGGCTGCAGTGATCCTGGACGGTGCACCCCCTTCCAGCTTGATTGCATCCATTCCACCTTCCTTCAGTACCCTCACAGCTGAATCAACAGCCTAAAAGAAGTAATGAACATGAAAATACCATCAGTATTCCTCAAACATGTGCATTTGTGCGTGCACTGAACATGGTGATCTTGTGTTTTCTTTTTGGAATTTGGAGTGGTACTTTTACAGCATTATTATTTGGTTAAGCAAAAAAATGTTGTTGATGAACATCTAATATTGAATAAAAGAAACAAGCAAATGGGGAGAGAGCTAAAATTAGTGAATTATATACTGTAAAACAAGATGTTTCCTATCCAAATCTAACAAGCATCACAGTTCTGCAGTGACACAATGGAAATCACGGTACAACCTTCGACAGTGAGACGAACGGGATAGGCAAGTGCTGCATTGTGGGTCGTGGCACCACCGCACCATTCTACCCTCGTCGCATCGGAATATCTGGTCCAGAATGGAGGGGAGAGGCGCGTACCTGCGCTGCGGAGGACTCGTAGCAGCCGAACGGGAGATCCCCGACGAGGAGCGGCCTTGGCGCGCCCCTGGCCACGGCGCGGCAGTGCTCGAGCATGAGGTCGAGCGTGATGGGGAGCGTGGTGTCGTGGCCGTGGACGACCATGGCGGCGGAGTCCCCGACGAGGCAGACGTCGATGCCCGCGGAGTCGACGTGGACCGCGGAGGGGTAGTCGTAGGCGGTGACGACGGTGATGGGCTCCCCTCGGCGGTGCTTGCCGCGGAGGGTGGTCACCGTCACGCGCCGCGCCGCCGCCGACTCCTGCGGGCGTGGGCCCCCGTAGACGGTGGACTCCGGCACGTTGCTCAGCAGCCGCCGCTGCTGCGCCACCTGCTGCCGCGCGAGGAGGGAGAGGGACCGCCGCATCGTGTCGTGTCTCTTGTTGCGAAGCGGCGGCGCGCGGTTGGTGTGGGGGAGCGACGAGCGTTTGGAATTTGGAAGGTGTTTGGTTGCAATATGTATATACTCGTAGGTGTCAAGTCAAATAGCGGGCGCCGCCCCTCGCAGCCAACGTAAAATTCGCTACCAGCAACAACAGCCGCCGCCCCTCGCAGCCACGCACAAGCTGCCGCCGGTCGCATCCTGGCAGGAGCAACACCAGCCACCGCCGCCGCCGGCACTGAGAGGAATCAGAGAATGGATCGGGGCAGTGTTGCTTTGGGCCTGCCTGCCTGCGCGTGATATGGGCCAAAGGGAAATGGAAGCCCACGCAGATTTGACAACAGCAGGGGCTGAATCCCGCTAAATGCCTAGCGTCAAGCGTCGGACCCTCTAAAACGCTAAATCCCGCTATAGCAGGGGCTGAATCCCGCTATTTACAACACTTCTCTCGTTGACCAAAGTTTTTTTGATTACAGTAGACAAAGTTTGGATGTTGTCGAGCTAAGCCAGAATTCTTTAAACACGACTCAAAAATTGCGTTATGTTATATACCACAATTTTCCTCACCAAGAAACGCCAGTAACTTCTTCTACGGGCACGACCAATATTGGTTTGGCCTATGCTGACCAATTTTATGAAAATCAAGGGCTTAATGTCAAAATTTTGTCATGTCTCGCCTTGAGGACTAGTTCTTTTAGGGAAATGTAGGAAATTTATTGATGATGATTGGCAACGTTTACATCCTAGAAATTTCAGTTTTATTTTAGGCTAAAAAATTCCCTTTCCCTATAATTATGTGGTGTGCTTTTTTTATATGTAGCTCTTTTTTATAAAAAAAAACTTTATTTTGTAAAGAGACCCTAAAATCTTTGCAAAAATGATCCTAAATCATGGTGTGTCACGATGCAATACTGCGGTGTGTGGCTCAATTTAGTGGTGGACTGTACCGAGCCCTGCCACATCAACTACAACTTGGATACGACTTTTTGAGACTTCACATGTACACACTAATACTAGGACACAGACATCAATGTTGCCTAACTCTCTTTCGTCGCAAAAAAAAGTTGCCTAACTCAATGGCGAGGACTACAAACTTTAGCTCAATGTTCTCTCCTTCCTCACCTCACCTCTTCGTGCTTTTGGCATCACTCACCTTCTCTCTCCCCCGTTAACTCAAGGTCCCAAAAACCAGCCAATATGAGCCTAGGTTTTGCCTAGGATCACTTCCTTAGGCAATCCTCTTTTATCTTCCATTTCATCTATTTTAGCCTTTTTGTACGGATTGGTTATATATGGGTCAAACCCTAGGTTCGAGGAGTTGGGTAGATTTCATATTATGTAATTGGCATATTGAGTCCCCACCCTCTCATGTGTAACATATAGATTAATGTTGGGATTGTACAATGCTAAACCACTTTATTCTTCACGCATTTGTTTTATTGCCTTCTTTGTTATATGTAACTACATGTTATATGGTAAATAATTAAAAGGAATAATATATGGAAGTTGGGGTAATTTATTGTGCATATGACAATTGTTTTAGAATGGGCATTTTATGGACTTTTTGTATATAACAATCAAAGAGAAAATTGTGATTTTAAAAATGTTTGTTTTTAATAAAATATAGATAGTGTGTTGCCTATATTATTTTGTATGCATGTAAATAGATAAATTCGAGCGTGTCTGCCAAGGCTTCTAGAGCCAGAGCCCCAGAGAGAGCCCCACCAAAAGGGGCCTTAGCCAGTGAGATTGCATTATTGGGCTAATGCCTTGAGGACCAAATATTATAGTGTAAATTTTCAGAACATGGTCGAGGATGTGTTTGCTTTTTCAGTAATTCCCTTTTGTTGTCTCATTTGGTAAATAGAGTGAAAGAGAGGTTGGGTTATGGAGACAATGTGATGTAGATGTAAAATTGGAAGGTGTGATGTGTGATTAATGTCATGTCGTTAAAAGGAGGATAGTACGAATAAATACTTGATCCTAAAACACAAGGCATCAAAAGTTCAAAATTTGCCCAAATTATAAGATTTCCTCAATTGTTTAACTCCATCTATGGGTGCATACCTTTTAAAGCACATCCATGCATGCCTTTTTATGCACCACCTTTCCCAACATGATGATGATTGGTAGCCAAAATCAATAACATGCATGCTTTTTTAAACTCACTAAAAATGAATCAATTTGACAACCAAACTAACTAATTAATGAGGGACAAGTTAGCATCTTGACCGACCAACACCTTATTTGATCCTAAAATTGCTTACGCACCTTATATTTTAGGACACCTCATATTTTAGGACGGAGGAAGTAGCCAAATTGAGTTGGATGTTTACAAGGTAGTAGTAGTTTTGGACTTGGAAAAAAGATTTATCGGTGTATAAGGTTTATAGATGGCGACAGAATTATATCGCCAACATCCTTCTTTGGTGCGTGGCCAAGATTTACACCAATAACTAACTATTATCATATTTCTCATGTCCAAATCAGTTTGGGTAGTCTCAAAGTATTTTGCTCTCTTCGTCACTGAATAAATCAATTCTTAAAATTATGCCTGATCAATTTTCCATTGGTTGGCTAAATTTATAGAAATAAAGACATAAACATTTATGACACCAGACACCATATGAGTATACATTATAACAAATATGTTTCATGATGTATCTGATGATATTAATTTTCACAATTCTTTGCCCTATTTTCTATAAATTTGATTAATTTTGTTTTACTTAACCAACTTTAAGAATTGATTTAGAGTAAAATACACTGGCGGCCCTTTAACTTGTCAGCGTGTGCCACTTTGGTCCATGAACTTGCAAACCCGAAAAAATGACCCCTGAACTTGTCCGCCTGTGCCACTTTGGTCCATGAACTTGCAAACGCGAAAAAGTGCCCCCTAAACTTGTCGACCTGTGTCACATTGGTCCATGAACATGCAAATACGAAAATAACACCAGCTGCATGGCACTGTTCTGCCACGTGGCCGCCTCTGGTATGCCATGCATGACACCCAGCTGATGTCAACACATAAACAGTGTCATGCATGGCCTACCAGAGGGGGCCACGTGGCACAACAGTGCCATGCAGCTGGTGTTATTTTTGTATTTGCGTGTTCATGGACCAAGGTGGCACCGGTCGACAAGTTTAGGGGGCACTTTTTCGCGTTTGCAAGTTCATAGACCAAAGTGACACAGACGGACAAGTTCAGGGGTCACTTTTTCGGGTTTGCAAGTTCATTGACCAAAGTGGCACAGGCTGACAAGTTAAAGGGCCGCCAGTGTATTTTACTCATTGATTTATTCAAGAACATGAGTACTACATGTTATAAGCCCGCCATTAAACTGCAGCACCCGCATGGCTCAAGATGCCATTGCTGACGTCCCCATCCTGTGGCTTTCCATCGCCAACTATTTCCTCTGTTTTTGCGGCAGCGGCAGCGGCGGCTGCCGCAGCCCCATCGAAGCCGATCTTCCGCAGCGCATCCGTGAAGGCATCCACGTCCACGGAAGATATCTTGTAGGGCGTATGGTCAGCGTCCGGGAAAGCCCGATCCTCCACCTGCTGCTTGTACTCGGCGAGCGCCTTGCCGATGGCGGCGCCGACGTCGCCAAACTGCTTGCAGAACTTGGGCGTCACCTTCGAGTGTTCTGGGCTCTGGAACATCCCCACCAAGTCGGCGTAGACTAGAGCCTGCACATGAATCAGTGAACAGGCCAGTTGATTACAGTACATGAGAGTGTAGCTAGGTTGACCTCACCTGGCCACTGCACAAGGGTCCAGCCCCGACGCCGATGGTGGGGATTTGCAGTGCTGCAGTGGCAGCTGCTGCCACCGGAGCGGGCACGCACTCGAGGACGACCGCGAAGCACCCGGCGTCCTGCAGCGCGAGCGCCGCCTCTACGACCTTGAGAGCGCCGTCGACCGTCTTCCCCTGCGCCCGGAAGCCGCCGAGCACGCTGATGGTCTGCGGAGTAAGGCCGACGTGCCCCATCACGGCTATCCCGGCGTCCACGATCGCCCTCGCCGCGCCCACTCTCGACGCCGCGCCTCCTTCCATCTTCACCGCGTCCACTACGCCTTCTTTCATCAGCCTCACCGCCGATTCCACAGCCTATATGTACATGAAAAATGATGGATACGTACGGTTTCATCAGAAGACGTGCATCTTGCGTTGGAATAGTGTGCATGGGTCATCGATCGATCAGGTAACGTACTTGTGCGGGCGAGGACTCGTAGGAGCCGAAGGGCAGGTCGCCGACGACGAGCGGCCTGGCAGCGCCGCGCACGACGGCGCGGCAATGCTGGAGCATGAGGTCGAGGGAGATGGGGAGGGTGTTGTCGTGGCCGTGCGCGGTCATCGCGGCGGAGTCGCCCACGAGGACGACGTCCACCCCCGCGGAGTCCAGGTGGACCGCCGACGAGTAGTCGTACGCGGTCACCATGCTGATGGGCTCCCCGCGCCGGTGCTTCCCGCGCAGCGTCGCCAGCGTCACGCGCCGCGCCGCCGCCGCCGACTCCTGCGGATGCGGTCGCGGCCCCCAGTAGACGGTGGAATCCGGCAAGTTGCTCAGCAGCCGCCGGCGCGCCACCGGCCATGCGAGGAGGAGGGTTCGCCGCATCGTGTGTTGTTGCGAAGTGGCGGCGGCGCGCGCACGCGGGGAGGGAGGAGTTCTTGGTGTGGGTGTGGGTGGGGAGCGACGGGGACGGGGAGTGCTTGGAATTCGGAAGGTGTTTGGTTGGGCCTTGCGCGTATGATGTGTGTTCTTATATTGACCTAAATTTGATTACAGTAGACAAATTTTGGATGTTGTAGAGCAAGACGAATTTCCTTGAACACACGACTTTAATATACGTACGGGTCTCCAGCTTCACCTCATCTACATGGTATCGTGAGCATATTTTAAAAAACTTTATATGTGGAGCTATTTTGTCAAACGATTTACCAAAACGGCTTCAGCTCCACGATATAGTTGTTTATGGAGTTGAAGCTAAAAAAAATACTTCATTAGTGAAGTGGAGCTATGCCAAACAGAGCCTTAGTCAACGTGGATCTTTGTTTTTGTTGAAACTCATACTAAGCATGTAAGACATATGCAAATGAGAACTTATTTATAATATATTTATTTGCAAGGAATACTATAGTGCAAAGATATCACAAAAATGATGTATAGTTTCTGAACTGTCGCCATACAATGTTCTTAATCACAAAGTTGAGAAGATACATTGTATCCAATCTCCCAAACAGATTGCAAGTGACCTAGCCAAACTTATGCCACAGTTCTCCTCACCCAAGAAACGCATGCAACTTCTACTCTGCAGCGGGGACGATTAGAGTTGTAGAGTTTGGAAATATCAAAACCATGTGAATAGATTTTTCTTAAATTTTTTTTATAAAAATATATATATACCACTTTTTTAAAATATTTTTATAAAAATAAAGAGTCAAAATTAGGGTTTAGAGACCGTGTCATTGTCCTATGCGACTTTTTTTTAGAGCCTTCCAGGTATGGAGGGAGTATGTGCGAAATGTGACTGATACCGGGTTATCGAGGATAGTACAGATAATCCTGTATCCTAATATACAAGGTATCAAAAGTTCAAAATTCATCCCAAATTATAAGGTATCTTGGATTGCTCAACCCCATCCATGCATGCGTACCTTTTAAACCACATCTATGCATGCGTTTTAAGTACCACCTTGCCCAAAATGACGATGATTCCAAAATAAATAATTGCACCATGCATGTTTTTTCAAACTACGTGTCACTAAAAATTAATCAAGTTGACAACCATAACAAATTAGTGAGGAGGCAAGTTAACATTTTGACAAAGACCTTATTTCATCCTAAAATTGCTTATACACCTTACATTTTAGGACAAAGCTAGGGAGTAATCAAATAATGAGTACTCCCTGTGTCCTGAAATAAATTGCATTATAACTTCTAAAATTTGTATTGTAATCATTAGCGGAGCCAAAAAAATTTTGGAGCTCGAGCAGTTTTTATTATACAAAAATATTTAGCTAGAAATTTATAGAATTCTAATTTGACAGCAAGATATTTTCCTTTTTGAACTTTGACAGTGAGCCCGGACGGCTGCCCGGGGTGGCCGGGCGGTGGCTCCGCCACTGATTGAAATATAATGCATCTTGCATAACGAGTATGATTCGATTTGGCAAGATTTGTTAAAAAGGAAGCTATGATTTGAAAAGAAATTGTATAATTAGAATAATCTATGAATACATATATCATTTGAGTGTTCTCTTAAATTGTCTTCAATTTTTTTATAATGCACTGTATTATAGGGCGGAGGCGGTAGGTTGTTTACAACTTTACAAGGCAGCAAATGCCGAGTAAATTTGACAAAAGGCAACATAAAAGAATAGATGGTGTGATGATCTATTTCTGTTGTAATGTTTAGAAGGAATGTAATAGAAAAATGTTCCAACAAAGATATCTACTACCGATCCAAGTAGCGCTTGTAGAATGATATTCAACAATACCAAATGGCACTAAGACCTATCGTCGTTAATGAGTAAATTCGTTGGCATGTTCTAATTTGGTCCCTGTCGCTGTTTTTGCTAGTTCAGTTGAGCAGCTTTCATAGTTGATGGACTGCGTGCCATAAGTAGCCGAGAGCTTACTTCCCTTTGCAATTTCTATGTAATTATATGTTTGTTTTCTCTTTTCCTCATCCAATAAAAATACAGCAAAGTTCGTGCCGTCTTTCAGGAAAAAAAACTTTATAAGGCAGCAGGTTGGACTTGGAAATAAGAAATATAGATTTATTGGTGGATAAGGTTTTTATAGACAATGATAGAGTTTATCTCCACCAGAATTTCTTCTTTGATGTGTGGCACCGATTTCACCAACAACTATTATAATCAAATATATTTTATGATGTATCAAACGATACAAATTTAGTGCCATATAGGAGTAATTCTTAATCCTATTTTCATAAATTCAAAAACCTTGGATCCTCGGACGGCTAGACAGCCCCGAAACTTTATGCTTAAGGAGACCTCTCACGTAAATAACAAAAAAAAGTTCCATACCCTGTCCGCACACAGGACTGTGCCCTGCGCTTTAGGAATAAGAATTAATTAATTTATTTAAGAACTACGGGAGCACACATGCCCCGCCATTAAACTGCAGCACCTGCGCTACCGCTCAAGATGCCATTATTGATGTTATCCCCATCCTGTGGCTTTCCATTGCCTACTATTTTCTCCTTTTTTCCGGCAGCGGCGGCGGCAGCTGCTGCAGCTCCATCGAAGCCGATGTTTCGCAGCGCGTCCGCGAAGACATCGACGTCCGCGGATGATATCTTGTAGGGCGTGTGCTCAGCGTCCGGGAAAGCCCGAGCCTCCACCTGCTCCCTGTACTCCGCGAGCGCCTTGCCGATGACGGCGCCGACGTCCCCAAACTGCTTGCAGAACTTGGGCGTCACCTTCGAGTGGTCTGGGCTCTGGAACATCCCTAGCAAGTCATGGTACACTAGAACCTGCATGCAATGAACCAGCTGACATGATGAACACAGAACAGTCATGCATGTGTGATGTGTGAATGTGTGATAGTAGTAGCCGCTAACGTCACCTGGCCACTGCACAAGGGCCCAGCTCCGATGCCGATGGTTGGGATCTGCAGCGCCGCCGTGGCGGCGGCTGCCACCGGAGCGGGCACGCACTCAAGGACGACCGCGAAGCAGCCAGCGTCCTGCAGCGCGAGCGCCGCCTCCACGACCTTGAGAGCGCCGTCGACCGTCTTCCCCTGCGCCCGGAAGCCGCCGAGCACGCTGATGGCCTGCGGAGTGAGGCCGACGTGCCCCATCACGGCTATGCCGGCGTCCACGATCGCCTTCGCCGCGCTCACCCTCGACGCCGTGCCTCCTTCCATCTTCACCGCGTCCACTCCGCCTTCTTTCATCAGCCTCACCGCCGATTCCACGGCCTGTGCGGGTGAGGACTCGTAGGACCCGAACGGGAGGTCGCCGACGACGAGCGGCCTCGGCGCGCCGCGGACGACGGCGCGGCAGTGTTGGAGCATGAGGTCGAGGGAGATGGGGAGGGTGTTGTCGTGGCCGTGCGCGACCATCGCGGCAGAGTCGCCCACGAGGATGAGGTCCACGCCCGCGGAGTCCACGTGGACCGCCGACGAGTAGTCGTACGCGGTCACCATGCTGATGGGCTCCCCGCGACGGTGCTTCCCGCGCAGCGTCGCCAGCGTCACGCGCCGCGCCGCCGCCGGCTGATGATCCTGTGGCGGCCTTGCCTTTGCGCCGCCGCCATAGACGGCCGTCGTCGTCTCCGGGGCGCTGCTCAGCAGCCGCCATGAGCTCAGGTGCCGGAACGCCGTCTGCAGCCGTGGCCATGTCCTGGCGGCGGCGGCCCTCGCCTGCCCGTGTGCCGCCGGTTGGCGATGAGTGACCCGTGCAAGAGCGGCGTGTTCCATGGCGCCTAGCTGCACTGGCAGCCGACACTACCTCGCTTTGAGATCGGATTGCCCGTGTACCTCGGAGGTGGGAGTGCAGTTATAGACGGCACGTGTGTATATATAGGAGCGATCGAGCTAGGCTTTGTGCTGGTGCCACGTATGCACTCACCTACACTGTCTGGGCACTCCAATGATGCTAGGGCTTATTTCATGCAGTCCATTGGAGGCGCGCGAAAAGGACAGCAGTGTTCAAATTTTTTTCGAATATAAATTATGCAGGCGTGAGAAATGCAGAGTGCGACTTTAAGGTTTTATAAACGATAAGGAAACGGAGGCGATCCTGCATATCTCAATATCTGCACATATATGAGATGAATGATGAATCTTTTTTCAGTAATAGTGCAAATCACATCACATTATGAATAAGCCAACTTGTGATTTCTTCCATGACGGTATGTCTCTAACAATCGTTGAGCCAATTCAATCCTCCAAAACCAATAATACATGGAACTAGCCCAATTTAATCATTCATAATTATATAGTTCATAAGCAATAGTTATTTAGGGGAAGTTTGGTTGTGCCACCTTGAGAAAGTAAATTTTGCCTTTCAGGGCACATCCTCTCTCGATCTGTAAGAATGTGTGCACGGTAAAGTTTATTTTGTCCTTAAGGGCACATGCCTTCACTCTCATATTTATTAGATTCGCTTTAATAAGTGTGCAAACACACATCTCAATGCAGTTTCGCCAAATGATGTGTGTTTAATTTGTACACTTTTTAAAGCGAATCCAATATGTGGGAGAGTGAGGCCATGTGCCCTTAAGAGAAAAAAAACTGCCTTCTTGTGCGCACATCGTATTCTCTCTCTCTCCTGATATGCATGCATCCTTGCTCGCAAAAAAAAAGATATGCATGCATCCTAATGCACATCAAATGGTGCACGATAGAAGAGCATGTGTCCTCAAGGATAAAAAACTACTTTCACACCACCTTGAGAAAAGTAAATTTTGCCCTTACCTTGCTCGCCGGATGAGAGTGGAATTGGATGTCTCTTTCTAGCGAGTAGCAAGTACGTAAATAATACACACACGCCCTGCTACTAAGTGGATCAATTGATATATAGAACAATCATTAGTAGACATTTGTATGGGCTAGATATATACTAGAAAACTTCTATATTTCAAGTGTTACATTTTTCATTGTGTTAAGGCAGTGGGCAATTTTACTCTCGGTGAGTGTCTTGCCTGGTGCTAGGTACGTATATACAGTGGCATAACACTACACCACAACACTAAAATAGCATCAGACCTCCGTTGGTAAAGATAAAAATTAGCGTTGAACGAACCGTTGCTAAAGGTGCTCTTTGGATCATCCGTTGCTAAATTTTAATACATCGATCGATGGTCCGTTGCTATAAATATTTTATTTTTGCGTTGCATCATCCGTCGCTATATATACGTAATTGAGTTGGATCGTCCGTCGCTATATACAAATTCGCATTGGCGTGATGTTTTTGGCCCAGTAGTCAGTTGTAAACCCTAACTCACCTCACGCAAACCAAATAAACTAGCAAACCAACTCGTCCACACACGTTGCGCCGCCTCCACACCGACGCCCGCCCACCCGCCTGCACCTGCGAGCCGCTCGGCATAGGATGGCTGCCCGCCGCTCGCTCGCCCGCCCCGTACGGCTTCCCTCCCACCGGCCGCGCCTGCCCCTACTGGCTGCCCACCTCCGGACGTCCACTGCTCGGTTGCCCACCTTCGACAGTAAGCCACGACTGCGCCGCCCCAGGACGCGTCCACCCTCGCCGTTTGCCTGGACGCCCTCCACCGTCGCAGCCGTGTTCCGATGCTTGAAGTGCGAGCAACTGGATCCCGCCACGGCCAGCTGGAATCAAGCGCGGGCACCAGTGGTGGTGGGATCCCAACCTGGGTGGTGGCAACGATGGGATTCTAGCCTAGGCGGCGACGACGGCGAGATCTCGACATAGGGGCCGGCGGCGGCGGCGGGATCCAGGTGCGTAGTTCATGGATTTCATTTGGGTAACCCTTGCTGCTCAGTTTTGCTCATATGTCCCTTCGTTCTCTCCTTTCCCCAAATTGATATGGTTCTTTGATCTATGATGCCTGCAATTCCCTGTGAATTAATTTCCCCAAACTAAGAACTTATAAAGGTCCTTTACCGTGTGATTTGCTACTGCTAACATGTTACATGGAGATGAAGTCTGGAGTAAAACACTCATTCTTGCTTTTGTGGTTTTCTGTCTAGCTTGTTAGATTACCACTGTGTCAATTTCAGCTGAGATGTGATGCAGTTCTTTTTTTAGTTTTTACCCCTTGACAGGCAGGATGTTGTGTGTCGTTGGCTTTGGTTTAGCTATAGAATAGCTCAAGAACAAAAACTTGAAAAATGCTATGCAAGCAATTTGTAGGTGAGCTGTACTGGACTAATTTTGGTGGATGTAGGTGTCATTTATGTGCTGCAACCAAAGTTCAACATAATTCCGATGAAATTTTGTTGGTCCCAATATCTGAAATTTGATTAGTAGTTCTGGACTTCCACTAATTCTGCCAATTTTTGGTACACTGTATCAACATTTATTAAGAGTTGTAATGGTTGTGCTTTTACATCTCTGTTACTTCTTCCATTTTAGGTGGTGTTTTTCCCATGCCTGTAAGTCTGTTTATGTGGCTATCATATATCTGAATTTTAGACTTACTAGATCGTCATTTACGTTATAGATAGATCAGTGTTTATGGCTATCATACTTTTGTATTTACTTGAGCCAGGAAGAAGTATGGATTAGGAAATGAGAAAGCTGCCAGAGAGAGTATATACAGAGTTTAAAGCGTCTTTCTTTTTTTTTCTTTTGTCTTTTTGTTTATAGGTTGCCAATTTCCTACCATTCTTTTTTTTCCTTTATTCCTTTTAGGCAATCAGATATTGTCTCCACCTATGCATGTACATGTAGTGTAGCAAGTAGCAGCATCAGACAAACACTTTTTGTTTAGAAAGCATGTTTTGACTATTCTTTGGCTGCATGATTCAGCAATGTCTGTATTTTTGGCATAGGTCTGTTAGTCCTTGATTCAAGACACAAGGCTACTTGTACAACATTTTCTCATAGGAGAATGTTTATCCCTACTCTAATTCTATAGAGAATTTTGACTATGATTGCCTAACTATTTCCTTTTTCTGGATACAAGCATTACATTACTGTAGTTTGCTCCCATTGCAGTTAGAAACCAACAGTTTAGCTGCACAACTGTTTGAAGCCTCAGTGCTAACTACTGTTAATCCTTTTATTGTCAGGTACTTGGAATGCCTCTAGAGAATGCATATGCTGTGGAGAGCTGCTATATCTTTCTCATGTTCTTTTAAAAATGCCAGAAGTGGAAATTGATGTCATAGAGTATTGTTTTTACCTGTACTGTTATTATTCTATAGTATTATGACACTCTAGCAGTGAAGGCATGAATTATCTCTTTCTGGTAAGTAGCATAGAAGACTAGCAGTTCACATCATGTTTACAACCTTACTACTGTGCTTGGATGGTTGCTAAAGAAAGTTTCATGCCTCTTGCAGTTTTTTATTGTCTTGGAACAATATGACAGAAGAGAGCAGCTTAAGAAAAGTGGTCTGATGACAAAGAATAATATGCAGTGTAAGTTTGATGCCTCATCTTATTTCTTCCTCGCTGGTGATAAGGACCAATACGCAGCTAGTACAATCATAGCTTCACATGTCGAGCTTCCAAGTACTTGCAAGTTGTAGATTTGTAGTGCAATGGCTTATTGCTAGTTGCAATATGTTCAGTAGCGCAGTAGTTGTGCTACTCGGATTTCTTCAGTTTGATAATAGAACTGTAATAGTTTAGCATGAACAACAGAAATGTGAGTCTATTAAAATGTGTGCACCTTAAATTACTATTATTAAACTGTGTGCTATATTTGTATGTTAGATTTGATGCTAAAAGCATGTTGGGGATTTATTCATGTGATTGAGCAGGTGAAGGACGAGATCAGCAAGAGAGTCTATTGTCACAGTAGTTTCTGATAAATTATTTACTCGTCACATTAAGTGACTAGTTTGATGTTAAATGACATTACATATAGTGTACTTGTTTGATACATGAATCAATGTATGAATAATGTGATCACTTTTGAATGTCATTACTTATGTGTATGTGAATCGGGGTATGGCTAATATTTGATCATCAGCTATACCTTTAGATCAGCTTTTTTTTTTGCCTATTTGAATAAGCTCGATGGACTGTCTGTTGCTAAAAATTCTTATTGCGATGGATTGTCCGTTGCTGAAAGCTCTAACAGGCTGTTTGTTGCTAAAAGTTGGACCGTCAAATTGTCCGTTGCTAAATATGATATCCGTCGCTGTATACATACAACGACGGCTTCAATAGCAACGGCAACGGTCCGTCGCTATAGCTTTTAGCAACGGATTATCCATTGATGTAGACCCCTTTTAGCAACAGATTGTCTATTGCTATTTAAAGGTTGTGGTGTAGTGTAATGATGTGAGAAACTAATAAAGGTTCATACCCGCTAACTTTTTCAAAGTTTCATAAAAGAGTTGACCTAAACATTAGAATTTTCTTTGGTAATGTGGAGATATTATTGAATCAGTTGAACCCTAACTAGGTTAAGAAACTATTGTCCCTTTTTAACAAAAGCAGGACAACAGTGTGCAATTAAACACAAACTAAACGTGTGAGAAATGCATGGCTTGACTTTTTGACGTCACAATATATAATTTCAAGATCGGCGAATCAGGTAATTATTAGTGATTTTTTTGAAGAGATTTAATCAGAAGATCAACCGTACCCGTGGTCGTTGTTTCTTCGCTAATAATGATATATCTCTAGGAATTAATCAGCTGACTTGGTCCTCACGCCTAATAATCATTGATAGTGTGGAACATTCGATCAAAAAGGTTCAGATTATGTAGTTGTAATGGAGCTGTAAGTGCGTATGACGACATTGCTATTGCTTTGTGCGATTCAGAGGTTGCGATCGAGATAGGTTGCGTATATATATTGCCGATCAGTTTAGATTGGCAAGCTAGCTCACATGCACATTTTACCCGTAAAATGGAAGAAACAAATCGCATGCATAATTAAAGCAAACGGAGACGTAAAGTGCATATAGAAGAAAAAAGTACTCTCTTTTGTCCTAAATTAAAGTAAATATAAAGAATAAGTTAAACTATCCAAAATTATATCAAATTTGTAGAAAATAATAATGATATTTGTGACACCAAATTAACATAATTAGAAATATTATGAGATATATTTTCATAAATTTCCTCTTTGTTATGACAGATGTAATACTCTTTCTATATATTTGGTTAAACTTAAAACAATATAAAATCCTATGTGTCTAAGGAGAGAGTGAGTGAGAGAGAGAGAGAGTAGAGCTTGTTAGAGTATGAGTATGAGTAGGCCCATGAGGCTAGGCCCATGAGGTCCATGTATGACTGTGTTATACAACTACTTTTATAGAGTTGGCCCAATAATGAATGAGACAACTTACAATATGGTATCAGCTTAGGTTTTCCTCCCTCCCTTCCTGCAGCCGCCGCCGTTCACCATGGCCGTCCGGCCAACTCCTCCCCCTCCTCTTATTACCTACTTCTCCCACTTCCCCTCTCTCTCTACCTCCTCTAACTGGGCGCAAATCGTGGCTGTAGCCGCCGCCGCGCGCCCAACGGGGCTGGATAGTGCTTTCTACTTTCTATATTCTCCATCCATTGCAAGAATGTGAGTCTTTTTTTGTTTTATCTTAATGTCAAAATCAGTGGCGGAGCCAGGGGCTGGCAGGGGCCATGGCCCCCCCTAACATGTGTCAATAATTTTTTTACTAGTATAAATTTAAGGGTTTTATTTATACTAAAAGATAAATACAATAATTTTTGTCATATATACTTATTAATATCCTCGTGATAATAGAATCGTACTCCCTCCATTCTAAATTATAAATAATTTCAAAAATTTTAGAGAATTAAAACATTCTAAATTTGACTCAATTTATATAATAAAATAATGATATTTATTATTAATTATATTTTCACATTATATCTATTTGATGACATAACTTTTTATAATTCTTTCTATAATTTTGGTCAAACTTGAGGTACTTTGACTCTCCAAGATTCTTAGAATGATTTATAATTTAGGATGAAGGATAATACTACCTTAGAAAAACTGAGATGCGGATCTTAAGGTTAACAAAATCATTTCAAACATTTTGTTGTTAAGGGTTTATCGTCTACCACCGAAAGAATAACACATTTGATTCTAAATACATATAGAAAATGTGAGCACCTATGTCAAGTTAATGAATTGAGTTAGATAGTCACCAGTTGTGCTCAGTTTTAACAAATTGAATTTTTTGGTTGGCCCCCCTTATGCATAATTGCTGGCTCCGCCACTAGTCAAAATTAGATAATTTTGATCAAGTTTATATAGAACCATGTTAACATCAGCAATATCAAGTAATGCATTACCTATGGTCAATTTAATGGAACTAATACGATGTTGTAGATGTTCATGCAATTTTCATTGAACTCCATAAAAAATAGAGAAGTTTAAATAAGAATAAAATTACCTAAAAGAGAACTACTTATGTATTTTAACAAAACAAAAACGACTTATACTTTGAAATGAAGTGAGCATATACGATCATACAAAGTGGATCATCAAAACACCCAAATCCACTTAGGCCTCGTTCAGTTACTGGAGATTGAATCCTTGCCTAACTGTTTCTTCGTTCGTAAATTTATATAGAGCAGGAACCGTTTCAAGCACGGAACGGCCCGTTCCGGAAGAAACGAACGTAACCTTAATAATTACGTAGGTTAGAAAAAACCGGTCGCTCATAGGTCCTGATCCGGCCACAGTCGCATATCCATCAAACGGGGGGAAAATGCATGAGACGATCATGGTCGATCCCCGTCGAAGAGGCTCCGCCGGCGCTGTGGCCGATGCCCCGTTGCCAGCGGCGACATATATATGGTGAACCATGGCTACTGGCCGTCCATGGCAGCGCGCACGCATGCCTCCGCAGTCCGTGCACCCATGCGGCAGGGCTCGTCGCGGCAGAAGCCATGGCAGCTGTAGTGTCCGGCCGGCCGCCAATGGTTCCGTGTGTGGCGCCGACGTCGGCGACCTATACTACCTGGCAATCAAATCAAGTGGACCACGTCGTCTGTCTAAAATATGATGATGAATCAAGTGGTCTGCTACAACATGAGGTGTGGTAGGTGGTTTGGTGATACGGGCCACGTGAATCCAATCGGATGCGCCCTTTTCTTATTTATTTATTTATTTATTTGTTCGTCTGAAACAGCACGTACACATCATTTTAGGCCTTTGCTCCTCAGCAGCACCGCAGAAAGTAGCAACGTGAGTCGTGACAGGGGTTATTGTCCCTGAGCAGCAGAGAGAGATCGCTCAGAAGATGCTGGAGAGCGTGGGGAGCTTGAGCTCGCCGGACTTGGTGAGCGGCAGCGTGAGGTTGCCAACGACGGGGAGGTCGACGGTGAGCCCGACGCGCATCTCGTAGTCGATGTCCCAGTCGCTGCCGGCGTCCCTGGCGATGCTAGCCAGGAAGTCGTAGGGCACCTTGACGGGCACGTCGAGGCGCGTGGTGGCGCCGCCGCCGGCGAGCGACCCCGGGTCGGGCACCGTCCCGGACGCCACCTCCCGCCCGGCGCTCCGCAGCGAGTAGCTCACCTCGCACACCGGGATGGCGTGCGAGTACGGGTTGCGCACGTCCACGCGCCCCGCCAGCGTGGCGCCGTCGCGGCCGACGTGACCCACCGACACGTCCGCCAGCTCCGCCTCCGGCTTCTGGATGTTGGCCAGCTTGTCGGCGACGAACCCCTTCGCCTTGTCCACCAGCTGCGCCATTGTTTCTTGTTCCGCTGTATAACGGCCTGCCGCCGCAGCACGACGCGTTGCCCTTGCGCCGGCGAGTGCTCTGGCTCGCTGGTTCTTCTTCGCTAGGTGATGGGATGTGTGTGGACTCGATCGATCTGGTTGGTCGCAGTCGGGTCGGCGTGGAAGACGATGCCGTGATGCGAACCGTTGAAATAGGAACGCCGGGGGTATAGCCGGATGACACGTTGGGGGATTGCGTGTTGGGTGCGTGGCAGCACCGCGACGAGTCTCCAGCTAAGGCTTTGTTTACTTCCATCCAAAAACTCAAAAATTTTCAAGATTCTCCGTCACATCGAATCTTTAGACACATGTATGAAATATTAAATGTAGATAAAAATAAAAACTAATTGCACAGTTTGGTCGAAATTGACGAGACAAATCTTTTAAGCCTAGTTAGTCTATGGTTGGACAATAATTACCACAAACAAACGAAAGTGCTACAGTGTCACGAAATTTTTTCCACGAGAACTAAACAAGGTGGAACACCGGGCCTTGTTTAGTTCACTCAAAATCAAAAACTTTTTAAGATTCTCCATCCACTGAATCTTGCAATACATGCTTAAAGCATTAAATATAGATAAAAAATAAAAATTAATTGTGTAGTTTGTCTGTAAATTGCGAGATAAATCTTTTGAACTTTAATCTATAATTAGATAATAATTGACAAATGAAAATGGTATAATAACAAACCAAAAAAAATTCGCAACTAAACAAGACCTAGGGGACAAAAATAAACCTTAGGCCTTGTTTAGTTCACTCAAAAACTAAAAACTTTTCAAGATTACTTGTCATATCGAATCTTGCGGTACATGCAGGGAGCATTAAATATAAATGAAAATAAAAACTAATTATACAGTTTAGCTGTAAATCGCGAGACGAATCTTTTAAGTCTAATTACTTATTCATTAGACAATATTTATCAAATAAAAATAAAAATGTTACAGTGTCGTTTTTTTAAAAAATTTAAAATTAAACAAGGCCTTAGCATGATTCGTGGCGTCCTGCTAGTCGTTTCGGAACCACACCGCATTTCGTAACGATGATGATGAGACGAAACATACGCGCACCGACCATTTCAGGCTAAAGATGGCCAACACTGAATGACACGCATCCGGGGACGAAGTAGCTGGAACCTATGGACCAAATTCTGTGACTGGATGTACAGATCCTCTTCCATCTCACTGTTCACTTTCACCGATGCAGATTCTGTTACTAGCCACGAGAGCAGCTCGAACGTAGGTACCATGACGATCACATACTTGCGTCCCGTGGGCCCCGTTTGAGACAGCTCTTCACAACTTCAGCTTGAGTTGTTTTTTTTTCTTTCTTGAAATAATGGAAGCTATGGCTCCTTCCCTTCCCCTATTGCTATAATACGAAGTCTAAATTAGAGAGTTCTATATCCTCTTGAGCCTGTTTACTTGTCTAATTAGTCATGACTGAAAGCAAAGGAAAAAATAGCAAGTTATAGTGGGACTATAGCTGTTGGACAGACTTGCCGCTAAGCTATTTGTATTTTTTTCGTTGTTACAACTTTCACCGCTATTACGCGCTATAGCGCCGTTAAATTGCATTTGCTATGACAACTTTCTCCGCTATTACGCGCTATAGCGCCGCTATGACAAATCTTCTTAATGTGACTCTCAAAACTCGATCTTATACTAGATTATCATTTATTATTTACAACTAATTTGGTATTTTGGATAATTAAACTTTTACGAACCATGTTGTAATGTTATATTGGTATTTAGTAAAGTTACCTAGACTTACAAAAACATATTTTATTCATCGAAATTCATATTTATCATATCTTTTTTTATCAATTACTCGTGCTTTTAATGTATTTTTTATAAAAACACTATCTGTCATAGCGCCGCTATAGCTGTTGAAAAAAGTTGCCGCTATTTTCAATAGTCTACTATTTTAAATTTTGACTAAAAATATTATTCGTTGATTTATTGTGAGAGAAAACTACTGTTACACAGCTAGTAGTTTTGAAAGATAACTCTAGCGAACAAACTGAGTTGAGTAAGCTGCATAAGAGCAACTCCAACAGACATGCTATCCGTATTGTCTAGGCTATTTTTACATTTTCAAAGCAAAAGTTAAACTCCAACAGATGTGCTATCTGGTTTGCTAAAATAGCAAGTTTGCTATTCCTAAATTTTCGCTTGTCATATATAAAATGTCGTCCTCACTAGCTATCCTATACAAAGGCTGTGTGGAACTCTATGCTTTGAGTGAGTTTTTTATTTTACACAATGGCTAAATCTTGTAATTTAGAATATAATTTTAGCTAGTCTCTTGGAGATGCTCTAAGGGCACTCACAATGCAGACTCTATCATAGAGTCTAAAGTTATTTATTACCTCGAACAATGTGGACTTGGAGTCTAAATAAGACTTGGAGTCTTATTTTTTCTACCTATTTCTTCAATAAATATGCTGCCACATCAGCAAAATACCATAAATAATATGTAGTTAATTGTCTTAGACTCTGTGATAGAGTTGCATTGTGAGTGCCCTAAGTGACCACCAGAACACTCGCTCGCAGAAAAAGATGCCTGTAAACCATAGGGAGAGAGGAAAAAAAAAAGAAAGTCGTAGGAGAGAACATGACTAGGCCGGCCTTGATGACGCTGACAGCGATGAGTTTGATTAATATGTGGAGTAGATCTGCATCGCGGCGCTGCAACTAGTGGCTCCAAGTGACGAGGCAACACCCCATCCCATTCACATCCAGCTCCGATCCACCTGATGAGAACAATACGGCAAGTGGCACTTCCCCTTTACTCTTGCATGCTGTGCTTGCTCTCCTACTCATTCTTTTTACTAAAATTTGTCCAAAACAGATGTTTATACCAATATATTTCGCAAAAAGATAGTATCAATCATGGTGAAAATAAGACCGCACAAATTAATTCCGTTCGTTTTTCTCTTTCCTCATGCCATGTCAAAATTCAGGAAAACTGGATCCACAAACCTTTTTTTTTGGAAAAAAAAATAGTGGCTTGCCGACCCTTTTTTTCCAATAAAGCCAAAGCCCAGAAACATCCAAGCCCAGCCCAGCCCAGCCCAGACCATCGGCGGGATTAGGGTCATCGTCCTCCTCTCCTCTCCTTCCCACGACCCCACCCCGTCCCCTCCACGCCGCACCACCGCCTCGCCCTCGCTTCCTCCATCCTCCAGCCGGTGGCCAAGGTCCACGGGCGAGCAGCTCGGCGCGCTGTCCACCGCGCGTGTACGTGCTCCCGCCGCCCGCTGCGGCCCCGGCATCCACGCGCGCGTGTCGCACCGCCCGCTCTGGGCACCGCAGTAGGCCGCCGCGGTCCGCGGGTCTTTCTGTGACCCCGCTCTTCCCGCCTGCTCCGGTCCAGGGCGCCGCGGCCCCGGCCTCCTCCTCCGAATCCCGTCGGTGAGCTGCCGTCTGGTGTGGCGGGACACGCCGACGATGCTGCCAACGAGGGAACCTCCTTCTGGATCCATGCCCTTGAGCCAGGGCCACTTTCTCCTGGAGCCGGAGCCGCTGCCGGTTGCGGTACCTGCTGCCAACGCGAACACCTCTAATACAGGTATTTGTTATGACGTCGACTCAGATTAAGCTCGTTTTTCATGTTGCCCGTGAGGCCGTGTCACGGCTTTGGAATCGGGAAATGAAATGAGTTTCACGTTGACTCTTGCTTTATTCCTGGAGATGTATGGCTATTCGTGTTTCGACGGGCTTGTCGACGATACCAAATGGATTGTGCTCGTTTTTCTGACTGCCTGTGACAAGGCGTTGACATCAGAAAATGAAATTTGTCTCTTGCTAATTCCTGAAGGCATATGACTATTTGTAGTTGAACAGTGCTAGGGCTTAGGTCATCCATGTCGTGGCGACGAACCGTGCTGCTGATTAGAAGCGAATGGAAACAGAGTTCGGCAAGCAGTAGTGTGGGCATCAACTCGTAGTACCCAAAAAGAAACAATAAGATACTGGAGCTGCTTTTATGTACGATAGCAAATGGCGATCTATTTCTTTTAGCTAAAATAAGGACAATTACTTGGACACTGGACGGTAAATATGGTATGGTAGATATGTTATGCTCTGGAAGTGTGGATATCAATTTACTAAATTGATGTTGTACTGCTAGTGTGTGTATAAATGCAACTGGAGCTCTGCTTGTTTGAACCAAAAGTTGGGATGTTTCTGTGTGCTGCATATTATGAATAATAAGTAGGGGCAATCAGTTCGACAAGAATAGAAGTCAAATTCATTTGACAAGTACAAAAGACAACACATAATTTGCAGTAAAAAAAATGACAGACTCAATTTATATTTTGTCAACCACAGTTTTTTATGTTTCTGATGGCACTCAAAACCATCGGAGCAATACAATATATATTTTGCTATGGTTAAAACCCTTGCGAGAATTTTAAGGTTATAGTTATGTCTCTCTAGGGTTAACAGTCTCAAATGATCTAAACGACGGGGAACAGAAACAGGGTTCTTTTCTCCTCTTTTGTGAGGTTTAAATGTAATATTCTTAGTGTTTCTTTTGCATATGCTAGTGTTCTCTTTTGTCATTATGAGCACCAAGCATGATAATTTAATTAATTTAATTTTCTCTGAAGTCTAAACCTTCTGCTCACTCTTCCTATCGCGCCAAAATCCAAATAGTGCATGTTTGTTCTTGGACCTTGGTTTCTGTTATCTGCTGTTTTTAGGCTTGTACCTAAACACCTTATGTTAGTTGACATAATTTTGAAATCTTCCTATGCAGGTGACACTAGATTTGATGCATCACAGTATGCTTTTTTTGGCAACAATGTGCTGGAGGACATTGAACTAGGTGGATTCGAAGATGATAACGACAGTAATGCTGCTTTCGCTGGACTCGATGATTTAGAGCGCCCACTTTCTTCTCAAGAGATTGCACTAGAGGTAGGACTATGCTGGACACGAGAAATTTAATGTCGGTTGTTAGTACAACCTTTAACTATTTATTCCAAGGTGGAGCTGGACAAGTACTGTATCGAGTATAACTGTTAGTCTGTTATATCTTTGTGCATCTATGGCAAATGAATAATTTCTTACAGCATCGTGAAGATACTGTTTACCAAAATGTGTATGTGGGTGTGTTGGGGGGGGGGGGGATCAAATATTCTCAGAAGATTGCAGATGTACTTGTATGACTTTTTTTTCCATTCTTCTTTTGTTGTGCTGTTAAGTTTGTTAGTTCAGAACATGAATCTTGTAAAGTTTAGTTTTAGTCTAACAGATAGACTCAAATTATTCCATGTAAACTGTAAAGTCAGACCGATGCTTGTTGGGTTTGTACTGAACGTTTAAGAAAAAGCTCTATGGCTTGTATAGTTTGTATTCACTTCTCACCTAGGCTACAACTTGTTTTTTCAGGCTGAAGATAGTTCATTCTCAGATCTTGATGATCTTGCAAATACATTCTCAAAGGTTATCTTTCCCCTAAAACTATAATTTCTCTGTCAGAAAAACTAGAATTTCATTGCAGTAACTTTCAGCGCAAACTTATTTTCTTTGTCTGTTGTTTTCTCAAGGAAATCCTTGTATTCATATACATTCGTTACATGTTTTCAATTAGAGTCCATGTACTCATTGTAACCCTAAAGCTATCCTAATGCCCTATTTGCACCCAGAAATTGAGGTACGAAGTTTTTTTTTAAAAAAAAATTGAGGGTATGAAGTTTGTTGTGTCAATTTTTTTAATCTTTTTTCTTTGTACAATGAATCATAAATTTGATTTATAGTATGTCTTCTATATACTGATTAGTGATTATTGAAGCATGGATTACAAATTCAAGCAAAAATGTACTATGTGAAAATTTGCTCTATACCTGCCTTTAAACAGGAAAATTGTTTTGCTATAAGTTATCTGAAATGTAGGATCCAATGTGCCCCTTTATGGTTGACCTGATTTACAATTGCCCCTTCCAAAGAAATTGTACTGAAAAGGAAAAATACTTCCAATGTTTCATACTTGGGATTTCTACCTTTCTTGTAGATCTTGCGATATACCATGCTTGCTGTTTCAGGTTCTTCTTATATATGTACATAATTATCACAGAAACAAAAGAATCACAGAATTACTGCAGAATACACATTTCATATGGGCTGTGTGTACTGGATTTACCTGCTGGGCTTGATTATTAGAGTTAAATTGCCTGCATATGTTATCCTTTCCTATGAACTTCTCATTGTAAAATATTATTCTTGAGATATACATACCGTACCTTTTTAAAATTTTGTGTGTTTCATTTTCAGCTAAGAAGAGATGTTAACCTACCAAAGCATATTGGGGTAAATAACCTTGGGACTTCTTTTTCAAGAGAAAGTGAGTTGTGCCATTCTGGTTAATAATCTGTATAATTCTTTCTTTGGTTTAAGAATTTTATGGGTTTATTTGCTTGCTTTAAATAATACTTGTACCAGGAACAATTTGCCTTACCAAGAAGAATATTTGAATATCTTACCTAATACTAAATATTTAGATAGATCAGAGTTCTTGAACATGTTTATTATGATCTAGATGTCCTTGTAAACTCTTAAGAAATTTTCATAACATGGTAATATATTTACTTTTTTTAAGGGCCACTTGACCCGGCCTTCTTTGATAATTGTTTTGTGGGATGCCCTGATGGATTTTGCCATTGCCAGATGACATAATTAGTCATTCCTTTTATTTGACTGTTTAATTGTTTATACAGAGATTTTCATAAAGAAGAAGAGATTATTCATATATGCTCTTTTTTATATAAATAATGTTCTCATGCGTTGCAGTTGAACTGCTACATCTCACATCTGCACGTCCATTTTCTTTGTTCTAATGTGATATTTTACCACTTTGATAGGTTCTGCTGCTGCTGACTGGGCTCCAGAATTTGATTCCCCACTCTGGCCTGATCAGTACGTGCAAGTTGCTAAGCAAGGACCAAATGGCAATGGCTGGTGGCCTCCACCGCATCATTCTTCTCTCCTTGCTGATTCCAGATTGCACAGAACATCCTCATCCCCTCAGCAACAGGAACAAAACAATCATAATGAACCTGTTCTTGGACCCAGGCCATCTCCTTTGCACCGGACATCCTCATACCCACAAAAGGAGCCTCAGTACAATCCTGCTGAAGTCATTCCTGCACCAAATGCACCATACATGTCAAACCATCCACCTAGTGGTCCACCCAATTCAGTGCCTCGACAGCCACATCAGATGAACATGCCATCTTTCAATGAATTTCAGATGCATATGTCTGCACAAAGTGATGTCCCATTCTCCCAGTTTCCTCGTGGAGGGACACCTCCAGAGCCATTGTTTGGTGGAAACCGGGGCCATATGATTTCAACAAGCTTCTCAACTAACAACAGTGCGCAACAAGGTCATCTGCTGAATAATGGGCAGTTTCATGGGGAAACTGCCAGCAACATGCCAAATTTGCTGCCAAACCATCTACAACGTCCGAATACATTCATGCCCCCTCAAATGCCGACAATACGCCAACACCATGGCTTGCTCCCAATTCAGCAATCTTCACAGCAGTCATCAAGAACACAGGCACACATGTTTGGTCCCCAGCATCCACCACATATGATGAATAGGTTTGATAATTTTGGGATGCCTGAGTTCAGTGATCCAAGAGCAAGATCATCAATGCACCATGGAAGGCAAGGTCACCATTTTCCATTCCAAGGCTCTGAGTTTGGTATTATGAAGATGGGTAATGGGAGGTCAAGATTTAGATCCAAGTATATGTCCACTGAAGAACTTGAAAACATTTTAAGAATACAGCATGCCGCCACTCACATAAATGATCCATACATCGATGATTATTACCATCAAGCTTGTCTGGCCAGCAGATATGTGGATGGAAGGTCGAAGCACCGCTTCTACCCAACCTTGATTCGGGATCCATCATCATGTGCGCGGAGTAAAGATGAGCCACATGCATACCTTAAGGTCGATGCCCTTGGGAGACTGCCATTTTCTTCCATCCGGAGGCCACGCCCACTTCTTGATGTTGAACCAGCTTCTGCAACTGACGATAACACTCTTATTTCAAAGCCTCTTGATCAGGAGCCTCTGCTAGCTGCTAGGATCACAATTGAGGATGGACTCTCCCTACTACTTGATATAGATGATATTGATCGCTTGCTTCAATTTAGCCAGCAGCAAGATGGTGGTTTACAACTTAAAAACAGAAGGCAATCTCTCCTTGGTCAGCTGGCAGAATCACTGCAGTTGGTTGATCCACTAGGTCCAAATAAAAAAACACATTTGTCTGCAAATGATGATTTGGTATTTCTTCGCATTGTTTCTCTACCCAAGGGCCGGAAACTACTTGCACGCTATATCAACATCATGGTACCTGGTAGCGATCTTGCAAGGATAGTTTGCATGGCAGTATTTCGGCATCTGAGGTTTGTGTTTGGAAATTTGCCCTCCGATGATGGTTCAGCTGAGACAGTAACTAAACTAGCTAGTGCTGTAGCTGCATGCATTCGTGGGATGGACTTAAGTGGCCTCAGTGCTTGTCTTGCAGCAATTGTTTGCTCGTCTGAGCATCCACCTCTTCGACCCCTTGGATATGCTGCTGGTGATGGTGCCACTGTCATCATAAAGTCTGTCCTGGATAGAGCAACAGACCTTCTCACTGAGCATCCTGCTGCACCAGACTATAGCGCTCCAAACCGAGCCCTGTGGCAAGCATCGTTTAATGCTTTCTTTGGGCTGCTTACAAAGTATTGCGTGAGTAAATTTGACAGCATGGTTCATACTATGCACAAGCACCCTGCTGCTGCAACAGTTATACACAAGGAACTTCCAGTTGAGCTTCTGCGTGCCAGTCTTCCTCACACAGATGAGCAACAGCGCAGACTATTGCTTGAGTTCGCCCAGCGGACTTTGCCTGTCGCTGGCCATAGTTCTGACGGGTGACAGGGCAGCTGGGTGGAAACATGGCATCTGAAACAATACCAAGTTAAGGTGGTCAGCAAATATGAGTGCGCTAGATGCGTTTTTTTATTCTATCATACAGGCCTGCCCAACGAATTGAGTGTTCCTTGTGCCTGTTCCACTAATAGAGGTTACAGATGTGACCCTCTAAGGAGTAAGGAGCATGAGCTACAATTGAGTTGGGTGCAGTATGGGCGTGCTGGTGTTAAGTGGATGTATCTCCCAGGTTTGGATCATAAAGTCCCTTTGTTAGGAAACCGTATTCTCTCTGCATTGTTGCATCACACCTCTAGATAGACTACCAGGATAGTTTCCTTTTGCAGGGCTGTGTTTTGTTGGCTCTAGGAGGGAACTGAACCCCTGCTGTTTCTAGAGCCAGATTTAGTGGCTGTACAGCACGTTCCTTGAAGGCAATGCCCAACATTGCAACAAAATATTTCAAGCTGTAGGTGTTTCAGTTTGCAATATCTGTAGTGGTGTCAAGGCATGCAAGATTCTTATTTCACTCTGGACTTGGAGGTTCTCCGTGACCACGAAAAGGAGTGCCAAAAAGATGTGGTAACACATGTACACTAGCAAACGCTTGGAAGTTGGTCTTTGGTTTTGTAGCCATTTGAAGATTGATGTTTCTTTTTTCTCGGTTATATTATATTCGTAACTGGATACAATTATCTTTTGAAGCTGTCAAGTTTGTAATGAGTTCATTGGGATTCTGCTATATATCTGTTGTTTTGGTGATTCTGGGGTACTAACATCCTTAAAGCTTCGTGTGATGCTCTACTTTTGGGAAGACTTTGCATTCATAAGTGCTGCTAAGAAGCGATTGCAGTTCTTTTTTTTTTTTGGGTTAATTCTATGCAAATTTGCAACATAGAACTTGAAATGTGCTACTAAATTACAGAGCCGTGAATCATCGAGTCCGGCGAAAGCAGCATTACTGTCGTTATCATCTTTCGTTCCTGAGGACCACGTTGTTGCGCCTCTTCCAGATGTGCCAGCAGCACAATAGTAGGAAGGTGTGCCAAAGTGCGTACTTACGTGGTATATGATCCGGTGACTGAATTGGTTTGTTGGAATCTGCAGAGCACTCCAGAATTGTGCAGTATGCTGGCAGCCTAACAGAATTGTGCGGCACTTGGCGCCACTAAAGTTTGCAGAACCTGATGAGAGGAAGGAACGGCGTCTTTTATCGATCTGATGAATTGCCCCAGGTGGAATTGCCAGAGCACCCACGGCAAATATGCTATTTGACTGTCTAATACTGAATTCACCAATGTGTTTCGGCATTTGGTTCAGCAGTGCTGTTTGTCATCCGGCAAGATATTTATCACATTTGGCTAGGCGTAGTTTATTTGTTTGACACTGTCAGGCCCAGGCATGTCTGTGGGAAGCCTTCTATTCTACTACATGTCTACATCCAAGGGTAGCAATACATATACTACAACAGTATTTATGTACGTAGTTGATCTGAACGCTGAAGCCCGGTGGGCTCTGCAAACTGGTCAAGCACCCTTCTAAGAGCCTGGATGTCTGATAACTCCCCATTAACTAGCAGTAGGGTGTCATCTGCATACTCCAGCACTGGGTATTCAGCAGACCAGCACCTGTCACAAATTGGATGTCTGATGTCTGTAGCCCTTCTGATGAGCACTTGGAGTACATGTACATCTGCAATTAGGATGAACAAATATGGAGAAATGGGGTTGCCTTGCTGTAGGCCACGTCGGCAACTGATCCATGGCCCGGGGCAGCCATTCACCAATAATGCTGAGTGCTGATCGAGAGATTGCAAGGTGTGCTTCATCCATCTTCTTCATGTTTCGTTGAAGCCTCTGGCCTGCATCACCCTTCAGTTCGCTTGAACTTATTTGTCGAATCAATCAACTATTTAACATTCTTTTTCTCCCATATTAAGTCAGCGAACAGTATTTCCAGCCAAACAAACAAATGCAAGTTGGATACAACAGAACCCTGCCTGATCTCTTGGGATGCTCCGGACTCCAGAACCGTACACTTGGGTCCACGCTACGCATTGTCATGTTCAGACAAAACCGAGAACGAAAATACTACTGCTCCGTATACATATATATTATGCGGCAGCAGATGCCAGAAAGATATTGGTCTGTGCATGCCGATGCTCCATTGGGACCTACTATACTCGTACGTACAAGTATGTACTGTACAACAAAGCTACCAAAATGTATCGTTCCTTGTTCCGATCCGTGTGCCGTACGCTTTCATCCTCCTGAATCCGTGCAATGGGTGCCATGTCCGTCCCGCGAATGAGTGCTCCATACGCTTGCATGCATGGTGCATGTTCTGTGGGCCATAGGAACAAGACGTGGACACTAGAGAGTTTGTCCGATGATACTGTATGGCTGTCCTTCATGACACTAGAGAGTTGGTTTATTAGTTTCAAAATTTTGAAGATCTCTCACTACGTCAAATTTTACAGCAAATACATGAAGTATTAAGGCTTATTTAGTTCCCAAAATTTTTTTGGTTGAGGGTACTGTAACAATTTCGTTTTTATTTAACAACATTGTTCAATCATGGAGTAACTAGACTCAAAAGATTCATCTCGTGATTTACATATAAACTGTGTAATTAGTTTTTATTTTTATCTATATTTAATACTCCATGCATGTGTCGGAAGATTCGACATGATGGAGAATCTTGAAAAGTTTTTTGTTTTTGGGGTGAACTAAATAAGGCCTAAATATAGATAAAAATAACTTGCGCAGTTCGTCTGTAATTTACGAGGTAAATTTTTTAAACCTAGTAATTTCATAATTAAACAATAATTAATAAATACAAATAAAAATATTACCATAGGCAAAATAAAAAATTTTAACCAACTAAAACAAGACCTAACACTGCTGTTTTGGAACTGGCTGCCCGCACTGACTACAATCGATCCACGGCCATGTTCACCTCGTGTAGTCTTGTTCTTCTTGAACCGAGAACAGATCACGTCGTGTAGTAGGTTTTTATATTCAGGCCTTTTGTTTAGTTCGCAAAAATTTTCAAGATTCTTCGTCACATCGAATCTTTGGTCGTATGCATGGAGTATTAAATATAGATGAAAATAAAAACTAATTGCACAGTTTATCTGTAATTTGTGAGATGAATCTTTTGAGCCTAGTTACTTTTTGTTTAAACAATATTTGTTAAATAAAAACGAAAATGTTACAGTAGCAAAAAAACGAAATTTTTTGCGAACTAAACAAGGCCAAGAGCCCGCAGCTTGTGCCTGTACACTGCATTCACTTGCTGTGTAGTATATACATGTTGCCCAAATCTACCGTATGAAGACTCAAAGATGCTAAAATGCATGTACTACGCTGGGCGTGCAATCCGTGAAAGAAACGTACGGCGGGCGTCTCCTCTATACGCAGCTATAGTCTAAGCCTGTTCGCTTAAGCTGCGCCGAATCTGACAGCCACCTAATAGTATTTTTCTCACACAATAATCAGAAAACAATATTTTTTTTACTATGTTTTATGAGCCAAACGAATAGGATTATAATATTTTTTTTGAATTTGGATACTGTAGCATTTTCGTTTTTATTTGATAATTATTGTTCAACTATAGACTAAGAGCATCTCCAACAATTTATCATTTGACTTTTCCATCCTTAATTTTTTAGCAGAATAAAAAAAACCTTCTCTAACATAAAAAAACACCTAAGAAGACCTAGAGTACGGCTAGTACCCTGCACTGCGTGCATGTCATGAGCCCCGGGCATTTGTCCTGTGGCCGAGATACGTAGCTGTGGCCGATCGTCCGTCCGCAATGCTGCAGCAGCATCTGGCCTTGTTTAGTTCACCCCAAAATTCAAAAAGTTTTTAAGATTTTCTATCACATCGAATCTTACGGCACATGCATGAAGCATTAAATATAGACGAAAACAAAAACTAATTACACAGTTTATCTGTGAATCGCGAGACGAATCTTTTGATCCTAGTTAGTTTATGATTGAACAATATTTGTTAAATAAAAATGAAAATGCTACCGTAGCGAAATCTAAAATTTTTTCGAAAACAAGGCCCTAGAAGTTTCTAGCAGTGACCCCGGAGCCCGGGCCAAGAGCCAAGAGTCATCCCACACGACATGTGTTTTTTCTGCACGCTGCTGCAGCGATCTGGGAAGGACGACGCATCGATCGACGGATCGACGAGCACACACAGAGGCAGACAGACAGCCTCTGCAGCCGACGACGACGACAAGCGCACGGAAAGGAGAGTGCGGCCGGGTGCGGGTACCGGGTGCACGCCCTGTTCGCTGAGGCCGGTTGGTAAAATATTTTGGTTTCGGTTTCTGTAGTATTTTTATTTGTATTTGATAAATATTATTTAATTATAAACTAACTAGTTTTAAAATATTCGTCTCGCAAATTACAGACAAATTATATAATTAGTTTTTGTTATCGTCTATATTTAATGCTCCATTTATATGCTGTAAAATTAAATATGACAAGAAATCTTGAAAACTTTTGGATATTTTTTGAGAACTGAACAAGGCCTGAGAACTGAGATTGTTAGCCCAATCATCCATCAGTAATTTTTTTTTTACAATAAATTAGTCAATAATATTTTTTATGATGGCTCGTGGCCTGCCTCTCTGGCTTTACATGTGCAAGTGGAATACAACTGGCTAAGAGTAGTTCTAATCGGGCAACTGATACAACCCAGCTGGCTTAAATTAGCTCAAGCTGTTATATATGGCATCCTTGTCTTCATCTGCTTGCTTGGATCGATCCGTGTGCACGTGCATAGTACTGTATATATGCCAACGCTTGGTGAGGTACGAAGGATCCGAGGGGCGTTGCACGTTTGCGATTGCGAGATCTCTGACCTGAACCCTGTATGTAGTTGTAGGCAAGGACGTGGCATCCTGCTCGATCGTTCATCAACACCGTACGTACCGCCGCCGTTTGCAGCTCCGATCGATCCCCGGCCGGCCAGTTGTATTGTATTGTATTGTTATCCGGACATTACTTGTGTTCCATCCTGCTCGATCGTTCATATCGTCATAGCAGGCAGCTGCTGGCCGTTCACTTGTGAAGTCCATCTTGTGTGTGCCACCGGCCGGCCACTGCGTGTTCGTCTATGCCTTGCCTTCCTACTACTCTCCGTGTGAGCTGAAGCAGGCACGGCAGGGTTTCAGTTTCAGACTTTCAGGGCCGGACGGACGTGCATGTGCATGCGGTGTTCAGTCGTGACTCGTGAGTGAGCGTGTCGCGTCTCGTGCTGTACGCCTATATATATATATATATATATATGCATCCCCATGCATATATGCATCCTTTGGTGAAAAGATGAGACGGCCGGAGCAGCAGCTAGCTGAGGTGACCAGACTCGAGATATGATCGAGACAGATGGAGGATGGATGGACGATTCCCTCATCCATCGTCCGTGTCCTTCCATGTGCGGTGTACTCCAGCCACAGTGTATGCCGAGACTACTGTTTCACATTGCAACGTGCACTTGTAGGGGTATATATATATATATATATATATATATATATATATATATATATATATATATATATATATATATATACTGTTTCACATTATCCAGCCGATGGAGCCAATGCAAGGACGACGCAAATTGCATGCATGCCCATCGGCATCAACTAGTAGCTATGGGTAGCTCCTTGCATGCGTCTCCTTCAACTCTCAACTGTGTGGTTTTTAAACTGGAAACAGCAAACAACTCTCTCTCTGCTTTCATCGCTACTATTACATACTATCCTGTTTTAATCCTCCGTTCTGCCGTCGGTAGGGTAGGAGAGAACTGTAACAAGCAGGGGAAAGTTGCAGAGCGGTCGAGTATCAGAGATTCCGTCAGTCGTTGAGAGAAGACCAGGAAAGCTAAAAGGCTTGGAACTTCCTTGAAACAACAGTAGACAAGCAGAGACGCCCAAATGGAGAGTCGTAGCACGGTGCTCGCTGCTCGGTGCAATTGCAACGTGCAGTCGTGGATCAGAATAAGACGCCTCCAAATTAATGGCGCTGCGGACGCACAAGGCAGCAAGCTCTGCGTCTCGCACATCGGGGCGGCGGCACGAAAAGCTGCAGGTTTATTACCACATCCATCCACACAGACTTGTCAAATGGATGACGTGTCAACAGCTTGGCGCTGATTGCTGATTGTACGCGGTTTCACTTTCATTTCCTGTTCCTGCTTCGTGCTGATTGCTGAATGCTGCCTGCCCGCCCGCCCGCCCTAACAGGATTTGACGATGAGAGAAATAACGTCCCAATCCCATAGTATGTGGGAGTGGGATGGGAAACAAAATACTAGCTCGTACGACTATACTATATGCTGCATGCTGATAGAGAAACAATATGCAAAGTTTTCATTCATTTGCTTGTTCGCTACTGCACCTGCTACAACAAACACTTGGAGGGAGTAGAGTAGTAGGAGTATGGTGGTGACCCCCGATCCATCGGTACAATTGCATGCATGCATGTGCATCAGATGGAGATGGAGACGCCTCTCTGTCTGCGCTCTCTACTCTCTAGAGACAAATCCAGCACCCTGCCCGGGACCCTCTCCAAATCATTACCGTCTACTACACCCATATTATTGGAGCTACCAAAACGTCACCATCAAAGTCAAATCACCGTCAATTGCACAGTCAGTGGTAGAGTCGAGTGGGATTGGATCGGATGAGCTGAGAGTGTTCCGTTCCCTTTCCACTGCATTCCTTTCCTAATCCTGTTCTTGTTACAGCAACATCCAACAGCGACAGAGGCAGGTCGTCACGAGTCAGGACCGGCCTTGTTTGTTTAGCTAAAATTTGGCTTGTTTGTTTAGCTATTGTCTTGCTTAGGCCTTGTTTAGTTCATCACAAAACCAAAAAGTTTTCGAGATTTCCCGCCACATCGAATCTTGCGGCATATGCATGATGCACTAAATATAGATAAAAATAAAAATTAATTACACAATTTGTCTGTAAATCGCGAGACGAGTCTTTTGACCTTATTTAGTCTATAATTGGACAATATTTGACACAAACAAACGAAAGTGCTACAATAGCGAAATCCAAAAAAAATTCACATCTAAACAAGGCCTTAGTTCATCCAAAAAACAAAAACTTTTCAAGATTCTCCGTCATATCGAATATTGCGACACGTGCATATAGCACTAAATATAGTCAAAAACTAAAACTAATTACACTGTTTGACTGTAAATCACGAGATAAATCTTTTGAGTCTAGTTAGTCCATGATTGGATACTAATTACCAAATTAAAACGAAAATGCTACAATGCCCAAAATTAAAAAAATTTGAAAACTAAACAAGGCCTAAAATTTGACTTATGTTTATAGCGGCGGAGCTAGAGCAAATTCAAATTCAAGGGAGTATGCTAGTCTTGTGGACGTATAGATTTTTATCATACGGGTGTACGTAGGTCATAAATTGAACATAACAATCACTGTTTTTCACATTTTTTGAAGGTGCGGCTACACACCGTATCAGTGACGAAGCTAGAGCAAATTAGATGGAGGTGCACTTAGCTTGTGTAGATGCATAGACATCTTCCATATAGGGTGCATATATGATGAAATTTTAGACATAATCACTGTTTTATAAGTTTTGGGGGTGCAAATGCAGCCCCTAATTCACAAGTAGCTTCGCCACTGCACCGTATCATGAATATGGATCCGCTTGTGACGTTCATGCTTATGCTGATTTATTATGAGAAAAAAAATATTATTAGAAAAGTACTGCTGAAGTAGCGCGGAACAAATCAAACCCTCTTTCTAGAGTATGACCAAATTTTGATGAATTAAATATCAAATAAGTAATGAGATGCATTACTTTTCAAACTACACGTAATTTTCAGATAGTGCTCCAATTCTGTTTTTAATAAAACTAACTTACAATAATCAACAGTAGCTCTAAAAGTCAAGTGGACATCTCGATGATGGAGTTTTCCGCTCGAGGAGATACGATGGCGGGCACACACTAGGACAAATCTGTGCCGAATAACCTCTTGCAATGCTAACTGCATGCTCCCTCCATCCAAAAATAAACGAATGTGGCTTTGATGTTCGCGTTGATCAAACTTTAATTTTAATTAGGTTTATAAAAAATATTAGCAGTATTTATATTTTTAAATAAATCTATTATAAAAAAATATTCATCGATTCATCTGAGATAGTAATTAGGAACCATAAAGATTAATATTTTCTTATATATTTGATGAATGTTAAGAATGATTAACTTCTCTGGAAGAAGATGATTCTTTGTAAGACGTAGGGAGTATCTCATTAAATTTTAATACTCCCTCCGTTCCAAATTATAAGTCATTCCAAGAATCTTGGAGAGTCAAAACATTTTCAAGTTTGACCAAAAATATAAAGAGAAATATAAAGATTTATGTCATAAAATAGGTACACTATTAAAATATAACTAATAAAGAATCTAACGATACTTGGTTGGTACTAAAAATATTATTATTTTGCTATATAAATTTGGTCAAACTTGAAAAACTTTGACTCTCCAAGATTCTTGGAATGACTTATAATTTGGGACGGAGGGAGTATATTTTTAAAAAATATTAATATATGCCACTAAAAATACAAAGAAAAGATGTTACACTTATTTGATGTCTAACTTTTATATGAACTGGGTCAAAATCAAAACGGTTCTACTTGGTCAGAACTGTATATTTCCGCCGCATGGAACAGAAGGGAATATATACGCCATGGCCCGTTCCCGTCACGACTGAACGGAACGGAACGGATCGTAGCGTTGGACGGCGAGGCGCTGTCTGGTCCAGCTGACCCGGGGCCGGCCGGCCGGCCAGACTTGGAACCCGCCGTCGTCGGCATCATTTGCAATCGCAATTAGTTCTTGTCGTCACCTCAGCGCCGCTCGACGCTGGACCTCAAGAATAATCCCGGCCGCTTTCGCCCCTGCTGCCGGCAAGCACCCGCTGCTATCGTGGACCATCACGTCCCCGTCCCGTGGTTATCTATGCATTTTCCTCCTAATCCAGCTGTGGAGCAAAGAGAATGAAGCGGGCAGTCGGGTGCTAATCAGCAATCAAAACTGGTACAGCGGCGGAGATGTCATCAATGCCAGATGCTGCTCTCGGTTTCAATTTCAATCTCGACATGTGACTGTTAGCTCGAGTGAGTCATTCACTAGCACTTTTCTTTTATAAAAAATCAGCGAACAATACTTTTAATTATTTATTTGTTTAAGTTTATATACTGAATTTATCGAACACCCAACAATGTTTTTCTCTCACAATAAAATCGGCTAACAACACTTTCAACAATGGTTTTTGAGCCGAGGTAACAGTAACCAGTTTCCACGGCAAACAACGGTGCCCCGGCATTGGTGCTGTGATCATCCTATCCGTAGTCTCTACTCCTGCTACACTGTACTCCTATCCGTCCAAACTGAATTAAACTCTACAGCAGTGCCGGGTCAACTGATGTCAAATGTAGTAACTAAATTATGTATATAGTAATAATATAATGTGTGGTACTATTTAGTATTATACTCCCTCCGTCCCTGAAAGAATCAATTTCTAGAGTTGTCCTAAGTCAAACTTTTTAAACTTTGACCAAATTTCTAGAAAAAAATGCTAAGATTTATAGTATCAAATTAGTATTATTAGATTCATCATAAAATATATTTTCATATAATGTGTATTTTATATTGAGAACTGCTCCGGTACTCCTCTTCTTAAAATTGCACAGATCTTAAAGCAACCTATTTAATTAATAATTATTAAATGTTTGCTTAACTATTTTCCACCTGGGCCCTCGCATGGGTCTCATATGTCTAAACCCAACCCATGTCCAGCCCAAATGCAGCCGTAATCCATCTCTTCAGATTGTTTTGGTTCCCGTCTATTTCGTTTCCTCATATGGCAGCCGGTGGCGGTGCTCCATGGTTGTCCTCGCGGCCGCATATGCACGGTAGGAGCGTCTAACCAAATTCAGTTCAGACTTCAACTTCCATTTTCTTTGTTTCAATCTGGGTTTTGACAAGGAGCGCACCTACACATCATGACCACGGCAGCACCTCTATCTCCCTCCTCGATGGTCATCCACAGCGGCGAGCACCTCCATCTCTGGACCAGTTTTGTTTCATGCATCGCGTTCGGTTCTTGCTATAGGAGAGGAGGTCCGTTACACCATTCTATCCATCTTCGGCGCCTTTGCATTCCGTTGCCTAAATCTTTTTCCATTGAACCATTGCCTGGTATATGTACTAGTTGCGACTATACATGGCCGCCGGCTACGTGTGTATAAGAAACGGAATGTACGTACGGGAATCGAATAAAGCACGAAGCGATCGGGAGAGATAAGTTAGGAGGATTGCATTTGGGCTGGACACGGATTGGGTTTTAGACATGCCAGACCCATGCGGGACAGGTGGAAAAATAAGAAAATAATTGATAAGAATGAACGACTTTGAGATCCGTGAAATATTTAAAAAGAGGAGTACCGGAGCAGTTCTCTTTTATATTATAGATGTTGTTACTCTTTTCTATAAAGTTAGTCAAACTTTAAAAAGTTTGACTGACACGGATCCTAGGAATTGATTCTTTCAGGGACGGAGGGAGTATATACTAAACAAATAACATTAAGTTTGTTCAAAATTTTTGTTACCATATTAGGTATATATTTATTTAGAGCCAAGCACGTCGATGCTAGCGTTTCTTTTATTCGGATCTAGAATCGTATCCTCGCGCTTAGTGTAAATGTACTGAGAGTAGTAGATGAAACAAAGTCAATGCGGGCTTCTGGCAATCTTGCCGGGTTTAATTCGCGACGAACCACACCACGCACGGGCCCTACTCCCTGGAAATCTGGACATCACTTCCCCGTCCTCGCTCCATGACTCGCTGACTCGCCGGGCCCGGGAGAGCCAGGCGAGGGCAACTACTACGCCGCGCGTCGACGCGTGCGTGACCCACGACGTCAGCTACGCCTGTGGCACGTAAGTAGAGTGCACCCACCCAAGCGTGCAGGCGCTCAAAGCGGCCAGCAGCCGGCCGGCCGGCCAGGCGTCGCGCACCGGGACCGGGCCGCGACGTGCAGTCACTCCAGAGGCACGGAGTACTTGTGGTGCCTTGGCGCCGCGTGCGTGAATGGCGAGGTGGCACACAAAGCAGGTCGTGGCGTGCTCGTCCACGGAAGGCGCGCAGGCCCACGGAGCGGTACGTCATGACGAGTCGAGTCGAGACCCTGGCGTCGCGCCTTGCTCCGTGCTACTCGTAGCCTTTCGCGGCGACCGAGGCTGCCGCTCGCTCGGCACGGACGCGCCGCGGCGGGGCAAGACAACGCGACAAGGGCGAGGCAGTCCGATCCGATGGACGTCGGAGCGGAGGGGACGGAAAGCCGCGCGCTGCCAAAAACACCGGCCGCCAGATTTGGTCCACCGACCGCGACGGGGAGGGAGGATACACGTACGTACTCGCTGTCACACGCCTCGCTGCTCTTCTCCGTCGCCCCTCGGGAAAAGGAAAACAAACACAAATCCTCCCAGCGCGCACCTGCAACGCAACAAATCCGGCAACGGGAAAGCGCCCTTTTCCTTGCTCACCCAGGGGCCTGGCGTGCGTGCTTCTTCTGCCGATAAGCCGCCGTCTTTTCTCTCGCTCGCTGCTATGCTACTCGTATCCACCCGTGTCTACAGAGATGCGGCTGTCCCTAACCTACCGCCGTTTCAGCCGTCCCAACACCGTAACACACCGCCATGAACGAACGAGGAACAAGTCGTACACCATCCACGACTGCTCGTACTAGAATTAGAGTAACAATCAAAGGACAGAAATTAAATGATGAGCAATTTACTAGGGAGTTGAAAGCGACTTCACATGGCCGGACTGGCAATATTTTTACATATAATGTAAGAGCACGTACTACATGCGTCGCATACCCCACTACCACACCACCTACTAGTACACTGTACTACACTACACTGCACACACGGTGCAACCACCACCAGCCTCCAGACAGACACACGGACAAACTATCATCATCGAACTAGACAACAGACGGCGAGATCATGCAATGCAGCTCAGCTCAGCTCAGCTCAGCTCAGCTCGGCGCGGCGCGGCGCTCGCTAAAGACAAAGCTTTGCCTCCGGCCACGTTGCTCCAAACCAAAACATGCATGCATGCATGCCTACCCCATTTTTTTTTTAAACATAACACGCCGTCACCAGCCTAATCCAAACACCATCTATTACTACTTGGAGTAGTACTACCATCTACACTGACACCACCACATCACTAGAGCCCGATGTACGGCCGTACGGGTATTACGGCGATCACCGTCACAGTCTTCGCGCCACCGGACCGCCTCACGCGCCTTCCCCGGCGCCGGCCGCCCTCGCCTCGCCGCCCGTCGTCGCCGTCATGGACCGCAGCAGCGGCGACTCCGACCCTACGGCACACCAAGTACACACGCAAAGATGCGGTTAGCCATTACTCCTAGGTATCGTAGCTTAAGTAGGCTGCTATTGTGTCTCTGGGAGGTGGGCCCATCCGTGCATGCAGTGGGCCCGATGATGACCCGTACCCGTACCTTTGGACGCGTTGAAGGAGCGCTTGCAGTGGGCGATGGCGCTCTGGATGCCGTCCTGCACCTGCAGCAGCGAGTCGTCCCGCCGCTGCGGCTGCTGCGGGCCCGTCCCTGTCCCTGTGCCCGCCGCCGTGGGGGCATGGGCACCCGGCGAGGGCGCCGCGGCCACCGCGGAGGAAGCCGACCGGCTCTTTCCGAGGCGCTTGCACACCTGCTTCAGACCCGCGGGCACGCTGGCGCGGGGCGCGCGCACGCCGCAGGCCACCACCACCGGCTGCGGCGCCGGGGCAGGGGTCATCGCCGCAGGCGTCGCTGTCGCCGACGACGACGAAGGAGCCTGGGACGGGGATGGCGACGGGGACGGGGAAGGTGTTGGCGCCGGGGATGGGTCGGGCTCCACGTCCGTCTCCTCGCCCTCGCTCGCCGTGCCGCCGAACCGGAGGCGCTCGCCGTACCGCCGCGACACTTTCACGTACAGCGGCTTGATCTTGCTCAGGTACCGCAGGACCACCTCCTTCGCGAACCGCCGCTCCTCCGCCGTGATCGAGGCCACCTCGTGCTGGGGCTCTGCCGCCGCCGCGGTGGCCGGGGCACGGTCCGCGCCAGCGTCCGAGGTGCGCGAGCTGTTGTCGCGCGTGAAGAGCGACGCCAGCGGCGCGTCCTCCACCCGGAACTTTATCAGGAACCGGCTCGTCGCCTGCTGCCTCGGCGCCTGCGCGACCCCGTCGGCTGGCGCCGGGGCCTTGGGCTTCCTCAGCTTGAGCAGCAGGACGCGGAACTTGGTGGCCGGGCGGAGCAGCGGCGCCGGCGGCGGAACCGGCACGGCCTCTACCTCGGTCTCGGTCTCCGTCTCCGCCTCAGGCGCCGGCGTCTCGACGACCACCGCCTCGGCGGCCCCGGGCGCCACGACGTCTTCTCCGCCGGCAACGGCGAAGTTGAACTCGACCCGCTCTTCCTCAGCGTCGGACGCGGCGCTCTCGTCGCCGGGCACGGCGAACTCGAGGTCGAAGAAGGAGGCGTCGTCGTCGTTGCCGTCCCCGCCCCCGCCGTCCTCGCACGCCGACGCGGAGATGGTGGTGGTCGTGGTGGCTGCGGCCGCGGGCGCGCGCTGGGCGCCGGCGACCACGCCGCCACCGCCGCCGCGCAGGTACTTGAGGAAGCTGAAGGACTCCATGACGCACGCGCGGAACGGAACAGCGGCACGGAGCTTTGCTGGAAGCTGGAGCTCCCCTCACTCTGGCTCACTCACTCACTTCTCGGCAGTCAAATCTTGCTCCCTCGCTTGCTCGGTTCCGAGGCCAACTACTCCTCGCCTTCTCGACTCGCAGCGGTCGAAAAAAGACTCTTTTTTGAGGGAGCCTTTTGAGGAGGACAGAGGAGTGAGGAGGACCGGCTGCGGATGGAGGAGGTGGCGTTGCAGTTGCCGCATCAATGCCAAATAGATGAGCAGCAGAGGGGGTTGGACGGGGAGGGCGGCTTCCGGCTTTCGACGGCGTCAGAGAGAGGGGGGCCCGTCCGCCCGTGCACTGCTCAGGCCGGGGGCGGGCGGCGGTGGGGCTCCCGTGATCTCCTTCCTCCTCCTCCAGCCGTCGATTTCAATTCCGGCCTTGTTTACTTTCCAGAAAATTTTGCAGAATTTTTCACATTTTTCGTCACATCGAATCTTTAGACGTATATATAGAGTATTAAATATAGACGAAAATAAAAACTAATTGTACAGTTTGGTCGAAATTGACGAGATGAATCTTTTGAGCCTAGTTACTGTATGATTGGACAATATTTGTCAAATACAAACGAAAATGCTACAGTGTCTGTTTTGTAAAATTTTTTGGAACTAAACAAGGCCTCCAATCCATTGGCAGAGGCCTTGTTCAGTCCGCGAAAATTTTTGCTTTTGGCTACTGTAGCACTTTCGTTTGTTTGTGATAATTATTATACAATTATAGAGTAAATAGGCTCAAAAGATTCGTCTCGCAAATTACAGACAAACTGTGCAATTAGTTTTTATTTTCATCTATATTTAATGCTTCATGCATGTATATAAAGATTCGATGTGACGGAGAATCTTGAAAATTTTTGGAAACTAAACAAGGCGAAAATCTCTCAATCGAGAATTCCAAATTCTGTTTTCCAAATCTGTTGGCGCTGCACGTGTGTGACGCAAACGGCCAGCCAAATCTGGCTGTCAATTTTTGCAGAACAAATCTCCAAGGTCTGTTCGAGCTAGAAGATGTGCAGTGTGGTCAGCACACGGCATGACAAATCTGCACACGTTTGACATGAACGGGTGCGAGAGTGGTGGCTGCGCGGCGCGCCCGGTGCATAGAACTGAGGGATTCGGTCAGTTTGATTATTTATTTAAAAAAATCGGTTTTGATAAAATATTCACTTAACTTGCTGTCAAGATGGACATGGTTCGGTGTTCAATAATATAATAGTCACAGAGATATCTCTCTTTAAAGAATAGGTTAATTGGGCTAACGCCATCCGCAAATCGAATCAGTCACGGAATAGCGCCAAAATTTTCACTGAATTCTATATTTAAAATTTTGATTGACAGACTTTTTTTTGTGTTTGAACTAGATTTAACCATAAGTCTGTTGTTTGTTTGATTTTATCTGCTGAATCTATTAGTTTACGAACATAGCCATGTCTTTCGACCAACGAACATGCTGCACTCGTGCATGTTCTTCGGTGCTCTTCGAGGATGTTGTTCATTTTTCACTTTTTCATAATTAATAATATATTTTCTTTAAGAATAAATCAGCGAACGGTATTTTCGGTATCGTGCTTGTTTCCTGACTCATGGCCCTTCCTACTACAGTACGACCCATCGAGCAGTAACTGAGCAGTGGACCACTGTCAGTGGCTCAGTGCTGGTGTGGTAAAACACGTACGGAGTACTATACTGGTAAGGCGTTCATAAAAAGTTTTACAAAATTTTTCAGATTCTTTATCACATCTAATCTTTAAACACATGCACAAAGTATTAAATATAGATAAAAATAAAAACTAATTGTATAGTTTAGTCGGAATTAACGAGAAGAATCTTTTAAACCTAGTTAGTCAATGATTAGATAATATTTATCAAATACAAACCAAAGTGCTACGGTTCTAAAACCTTTTTGGAACTAAAACAGGCCTAAAAGAAGCAGTAGAGTATAAAAACTGAGAGTCAGCTGATTATGGGATTTTTGTTGTGACGAACATGCGAATTTGCCTCGGAATGCGTCTGGTCGAGTGCTCGAGTAGTAAACTGAACTGACGGCTGCGCGTCCATGTCCATCGGCCCGGGTCCCGGCCATCCCTGCAGCTCATCTGCATGGCAATTGGCAACGCTCACATAATAGTCACATGTTGTAGCGTTGCCTGGCTGGATGACGAGGAGCTCACACTCACACACACTGGGCTGGGCGTGGCACTGCAGCAGCTTTCAGTCAGTCACGGGCGGGCAGCCACCATTGGTCTGCCCAGACGAGGAGAGGAGGCAGAGGCACCCACGGGCCTGGCCTCCACTCCACGGATCAGAAGCCTATAAAAGCCTGTGTCCGGCATGGCGAGGCCGTCCTGACTGACGAGAGAGAACTCAAGAGAAGGTGATACGCTCTGCTCTTGAGGAGGTCGGCCTGTTGCTGTTGTCCCACCCCACGCACGGGCACGGCACAGTGACACCACATGTGACGAGACGACTCGGCACTTGATTTTCACATAATCATTCGACGTGAACCGGAACGGATTGGGTGGGTAGTGCATGCGGTAATCCTTGTCCGTGCCATCACCTGCAACTGCAATGTGATTTTACTGCCATGTGCCATCATCTTCTCGTCTTGTTGTGTTGTCTCCTTTTTTTTTTTTTCACTCGGTCACTGGTTTCTGGGAAAGGCACCACAGAACCATTGCCAAGTCAGTGTCGGATTACTGACCTTGCAGCAGCTATTCAAAGTTGACTTCGTGGTTTCCAAAGCAAAGCTGTTTATTCAGTCGTGTCCGTGTCCGTGCCTCGCATCATTTTCGTCGCGTCTTTTTACAGATATTAAAAAAAGAATGCACCAAAATCGACTCGATCAGGTTCGTTTTGCCATGCCCGGTCAACAGAAGGAAACCAAAAGAGACTCTGTGAAGAAACAGGGGTATAGTATGTCCAAATCATGGGAACAATTTCCTTATAACAGCTGGGAGCAAGTGGGCTCGCTGTGTGAAGAAACGGGCCACAGAGCCCGTTTGGGCTGACGGCCCAGCATTCCTGTTGAACGAAGGGAGTTCTGGCTTCTCTTTTTTTTTTTTTTTGGCAGAACAAAATCGCCAAGATCTGTCAGCACACGGCTTGCGATGGCATGACAAATCCGCCCGCACACGTTTGGCATGAACCGGTGGTGGCCTGGTGGTGAGTGAGTGGCTGCGCGGCGTGCCCGGTTCGTGGGCTTTGGGCATCCTTCGGTTAAAGAATTTTGGTGTTTGACAAAATATTAACTAAATTTGCTGCTAAAATGAACACATATTATTAGTGGTCGTAAAGATTTCTTGTTAAATCGGTTCATCTGGTCAGCTGATTACTGGGATTTTGTTATGAACATGCAAACGATAGGATTTGCCTCGGAATGCGTGTGATCGAGTAGTACTCGAACTCGAGTAGTCAACTGAACTGACGGCTGGTGTCCATGTCCATCATGTTACGGGTTGGGGCCTTGGGGGTGACAAGCTGACACTGCATCTGCGTGGCACGTCGCGAGCTGAAGGTGCATGATGCCGTGCCATTGCCATTGTTGAAGCTGAGCAGTAGGCCAACGATCATGGCCTGCAGTCAGTTATGAGCAGCAGACCCACGCCCCACGGGTATAGATGTACAACGGACCGGGCCGGCACGGCCCGCAGCCCGATCGGGCCGGACCGGGCTGGCACGGGGCAGGCCACGTCGGGCCACGGGCCGACCGGGCCGGGCCACCACCGTGCTGCGGGCTGAGGGTGCGGCCCATGGTCCGGCCCGTGGGCTATTTTTCCGGGCCGGACCGGCCCACAGCCCGACAAGCATCTCATGTCTTAATTTACTAGTTTTTTTTAACAAAGGTCAATTTTTCACAAATCACAACATATGAAAGAAGCAGCATACAATTTCATTGTTTCAAGCAAAACATATTCAATTCACAAGTTATATCAAAGAGAAAGAGCATAAAATCACAACATATAGAACAAAATGAGCGGGCCGTGTCGGGCCATGGGCCACCACCGTGCTGCGGGCCGAGGGTGCGGCCCGTGGCCCGGTCCGGCAACGGGCCGGGCCGCCCGTGGCCCGCAAACACCGGACCGGGCCGTGCCACGGACCGGGCCAAATGTACATCTATACCCACGGGCCTCCACGGATGGGATGACAAATCACAAGCACAGCCGCCTTTGCCTGTACGGGCATGGTCTTAGCAGCCGGGGTACGGGAACATGGGCACGTTCCCCGTTCCGGGAACTTCGTCCCGAAACATGGAACGGGAACATCATGGAACATCGTTCCCAAATGCAGTGGAACACGAATCATATATAGGAGCAATCATATGGAACTTCGTGGTATGTGTGCATACTGCGCCATGCCCGTCCATGAGCGGTCGGCGAAAAATCTAGATGGTGATTGACTCATTGGCCTAGACCTGCAATGAGCCTTAAGGTTGGAGTTGGACAGCCCTAAGTGAAACAAAAATACAATAGTAAACTATATCACGCTAGGAATCGAACTCATTTGGTTCAAAACAACACGTAAAACTACCTGAGTCAACCACTACGTCCCAAACACGTTTCTTTAGAAAGTGGAACGCGTTCCGCAACTTAAAGGAACGAGACGAAGCTATATACCCCCTACGTTCCATAGTTTATGAGAATGTCGTACCGCGTACCACGTTCCCGTACCACATACCCTATGTTCCGGAAACTTGGCTGCTAAGGGCATGGTGAGGCGCTGCGCGATTACAGATTTACAGCCTCATCGCAACCACAGATTCTCTAGAGAGAGAGACTGACGGGAACATGATATGCTCTGCTCTTCAGGTCGGTCTGTTGTTGCTCAGGCTTAAAGGCTTCATCAGCTAATCATTGATGTGAACGGATTGGAGAATGCATGCACATTGCATCACTCTGCACCTCACTCCACCCCAACCAAAGCATGCACCTTAGGGCACTCGTAATGGCTAGCTCATAAGCTAGCTCTAAGCATTCTTTTTATATTTTAATAGAAGAGAGAGAAAGCTAGCTCTTGATCAAGAGCTAAGCGCGTACACATATTTTAAGAACATGTGAGAGTGTCATGTGGGTCTAATCATATTATTAGAGAGGTTGTCTTAGAGCTAGCAGCTGACTCTTACTGTTGTGAGTGTCCTTAGGGTTGTTTGGTTACTGCCTCCCAAGCAGAGAAACAAACATGCAAAGATCTCCATTCTAGGCCGATGAATTCGTATGCGTGGGACTGGTTGCCAGGCCCAGATAACTTCTAAGTATATCAACCAAATAGCCTTAACCAGCGACAAGTAGAGGATCGGAATATCGAGGGAGGAGCAGATGTATAAGTCTCACAAAGCGCTCTATGGAGATGATAAGGCATGGAAAAATAAAATAAATAAAGCAGGAATGGCATGTGGGGTATCTAGATGATACGAAGACCTATAGCTAAAACTGTCAAAACCATGAATCATTCCGCCTCTCTAAATCCTTCAAACCAAACTAAAAGTTAGGATGGATTTATTTCTTCAACGAGACGCATTAGTGGGAGGTCCTGACCCAAAAATTAGGGAGGAATCCATCTCATCCATAACTATATACATGCTATATGACCTTGCTTAAAGGTGAGACCCATAGTATAGTGTTGACTTGTGCTGAGGTGCCCCTCACTATCCCACTCTCATGAGTGAGTGAGCTCGTCAAAGAAGGCTCACCATCATTGGTGTGGGTGCCTGTCATCGGCTAGGTCAGAAAAAGCTTGATAAGGTCGCCGCACATAATAAACATAATGTATCTAGCAACCCATATAAAATCATTATTTTGTACTTATAATATAAAACCACAATTTTATATCTTATAAAACCATATCTGGTACATAAAATTTATTTCATTCTAGTGGCAGGCAACCCATACAACAATATTTGTGTCACACAATCTTGGCAATGACGCTAGAGAGCACATTGTCGTAGCAAACTGCAGTCGATGGTCACAGTTGCGGCATATGCCGATGAATGTTTGTCAACTGCATTGGCATCACCTCTGGTTGACTGCTAAGGCAGAGTGCCACGATGATGAGGGCAATCAACGAAGAGAGGAACATCTCGGGGAGGATGAAAATATTCGCTTTGGTGTGTATGCCCCATGTGCATTCACCATGAGATGGGAACTTGGAATAAAACAATAATACCAGCCGTAGGAGCAAAAACAGTGTTACCATCCCTTCAGCCATGGCTTTGAGAACATGGTGACAAAGCCTTGTGTGCCTGTATGTCGAGGAGGACGAGCGAAGGTAGACAACGCATGGACGCTCAAATAAATTGCAACCTACAAACTAATAAGGCCTTGTTTAGTTCCGAAAAGATTTCGAATTTTGGTACTGTAGCATTTTCGTTTGTTTGTGGCAAATATTGTCCAATTATAAACGAATTAGGCTTAAAAGATTCGTCTCGTAAATTACAGACAAACTGTGCAATTAGTTTTTGTTTTCTTCTATATTTAGTGCTTCATACATGTGCCATAAGATTTGATGTGACGTAAAATCTTGAAAAGTTTTTGAATTTCGGAGTGAACTAAACAAGGCCTAAGTAATTGCGCCTCCTCTCTTTCCAATCTTGGGCCATCGGCCTGCTAACAACGGCAGCAGGCAAGCCCAATCTTCCAGGCCCCAGCCGCCTCCCTCTCATGCCTCTACGACACGTGGGGCCCGAGTTGTCATCCCCCAACTTCCTCTTGCCCTTTTCTGCCGGAATCAGAGCTAGGGTCTCTTCCAGTCTTCCCTTTCCCTCCCTCGGCTCGCAATCAAGCGCCGCCAGGGGTCGCCTTGAATCCGTGCTATAGGGTGCAGTTAGGCCTTGTTTAGTTCACCCTAGAAATTTTTAAAAAAATCAAAATTTTTCGTCACATCGAATCTTGCGGCACATATAATAAGAATTAATTATAGATAAAAATAATTAATTATACAGTTTATCTATAATTTGCGAGCCGAATCTTTTGAGCCTAGTTAGTCCATAGTTGAATAGTAATTACCAAATAAAAATAAAAGTGTTACAATGTTAAAATTCAAAAAAAAATCAGATCTATTTTATCCCATCCACTTTCGCCCATTCCAACCAAATAGAAAAATGGCTCATCCCATCTATCCAACCAAACGTGCATCATGAATACCCTTATCTCAATATCTATGGATCACGGTATCCCATCCAACTTGGTCCTCAAACCAAACACATCCAACTCAACACATGATAAAGGGGTCTGAGCATCTCTAGGAGTTTAGTATAATTATTTGCTAAACTAATAGATCTAGCAAGTTAATAAAAAAAACATCTTTAAATTTTATTCTTCTCCAACAGTAATCTATAATAGCTTTCTATATTTAAAATTTATAGTAGGGTCCATATTTATTTGTTGTAAATTTTAAACTAGAGCCGATTATACCTTTTACTAGAGGGAATAGGAAGTTCTTTCCACTTTGTAAACTTATGAGTTGAGAAGTATATTTGATAACTTTTTATTTTTAATTATCTATTTTACCAAATTATTGGAGGAGACTTTTTTCTTTTTTGCTAAAGAATCGAGATAGGAAGTTATTTTACCAAACTCATAGAGATGCTCTAAGTGTATATGAGAGGGTAGTTTATATTCTAAGGCCCTGTTTAGTTTCCCACCCAAATTTTTTTCATCCATTCCATCGAATCTTTAGACACATGCATTGAACATTAAATGTACATAAAAAAATAAACTAATTACACAGTTTGGTTGAAAATCGCGAGACGAATCTTTTAAGCCTAGTTACTCTATGATTAGCCTTAAGTGCTACAGTAACCCACATGTGCTCATGACAGATTAATTATACTTAATAGATTTGTCTTGCAGTTTCCCGACGAGCTATGTAATTTGTTTTTTTATTAGTTTGTAAAAACCTCTCCCGACATCCTTCCGGACGTGACATCAAAAAATTTTCATCTCCAATCTAAACAGACCCTAAAACTAAAATACATCTACGCCCCAACAATAGTGAAAGTAAATCTACTTGTGTAAGAAGTTTTGGAACCGAGAAGAGTGGTTGATAGCTTGCATCGGAATTTCCAAACAAAAAGTTTATGCGTAGATGTAAACATAGTGACCACAATCAAGCAGCCAAATAACAATTCCAAATTACCAATAAACAAGTGCACTCACAAAATGAATTCACAGCAAACATAGTGACCACAATCAAGCAGCCAAATAACAATTCCAAATTTACCAATAAACAAGTGCATCACAAATGAATTAACAGCAAATTGGCATCGGTTTGTTCATATATATTTCCCGCCTTTCCCGCGATTGCTCGATCCAAACAAGCAAGCGTGCTATTTATGCGGTAAAAAAGAAGAAAAAAGAAAAAAGGACGATGGCTGAAATCATCGAGTACCCAAAGATACGGATTTTTACCCCGCGGGGCCCACCGGGAATCGTCTCGGCGTTCGCTGATTCAAAACGGCGAAGAGATTCCGAGTAGTATTACTGTATTTGCGGGCCCCAGTCCAGCAGGAAAGGTTAGTGGCGCAGGTGTGATTGGGGGTGCCCCCTCCACGTTGATCCCGCCCACCTTTCCACGGTTAACGCCACCTCCGTGTTTCTGCTGCACGTACCATTGCTTGTGCACCCCAGCGCTTGCTGTTTTACTCTTTTTTTAAAGACAAATATAAGATTTGATGCAATGCAATGATGCTCATGATTTCTCCTAAGCTCTAAAGCAACACGGCAGGGATAATTCTCAGCTAAAAAAATAAGAAAGTCTTCATAGTTTTAATATGGCAATCAAATGCATGTTGGTACAATTCATAAAAGAAGGTAGTACTTGTGTGCTTTGACATGGGAATTTAACATTTTTTGAACTAGATTAGTAGGGATTTTTTTTTGCTTCAACTTGTAGGATGTATAGTGTTTGTTGTGGTATGCATTATTATGAGATGAAGTCACTTGCCAGTTGTTCATTGTTCCGCACGAAGCTAGCTAATACCAAAAAGCACTACAAAACCTACAGAAAGCAAGAATAAATATGATTTACCTAGTACAATGAGAAAAGCAATATTTCTAAGGCCCTTGCCGCCATTGCGTCTGTTCCTTTGTCCAATTGGAAAATGGTTTTACATCTTTCTCTTAACTTACATGGAATCATTTTGTTGTGGTTCCAAGATACAGTGACTAAACTGGTCATATTTTTATACCTTGCAATATTTCTAAGGCCCATTTGGGACGTAGGAATTTTATAGGAATCACACAGGAATTCACAGAAACCAGATCATTTTCACATGAAAAATGCAGGAAACAAGAACATTTCGCACGTTCCAAAAAAATGCCAACAATGGTGTGCTTGCAATATCGCAGTACATTCCTCCGAACAGTAGTGGTACCTAGACCAAAAGAAATTAGCTACTACCCCTTCGTTCTAAATTCCAAGTCAATTTGAAATTTCTAAACACATACAAAAAATACATTAGATCTATTTCTAACTCCCGACACATGGTTCATGAAAATGAGACACATGGGGCCTGATATGTTTTTCCCCTCCATCAAAATCGAACAAATCCGTGTACACCAAGCGTTACTCTCTCCGATTGGAGCACCGAAAGCATTCCGCCGTCCAGTCGTCCAGACCGAACCAAACCCCACTCGCTCCATTTCCACCGTCCAATCCAAATCTGACGCCCCTGATTTCGCCACCAGCCCTAAACCCCTTGCGCGCTTATAAAATCCCAGCGCACGAAGGAAGACCAGATCTCCCCCATTTCTCCTCCACGCCTCCTCCGCCTTTCCCGTGTCCCCCGCAGCAATCACCGCGAGCGCGAGGGTTTCCAGCATGGCGGAGCAGTCGCAGCCGCACGAGGAAGGCGGCGCGAGCCCCAAGCACGAGTCGCTGATGGAGAAGCTCGCCGACAAGCTCCACGTCGGCGGCGGCGGCAAGGGCGACTCCTCGTCGTCCTCGGACTCGGACAACGACGAGCGGCCCCGCCCCTCGGCGCCGCCCGCCGACGAGGTCAAGCAGACCTCCTTCTCCGACTCCGCCGCCACGGCGGCCGCCGAGGCCAAGGCGAAGGTGTTCCGCCTCTTCGGCCGCGAGCAGCCCATCCACAAGGCCCTCGGTGGTGGCAAGCGTATGGCTCTGTTTCTCACCCGCTCTGAACGCTGCTTGCTTTTTTGGCTTGAAATCGTTAGATCGGATCTGGGCTCGTGGGGGATCTGTGTGGGCTGCGCTGAGGTGCTTGGGTTGCGGATTGGTAGATCTGATTGCTTACGTTTTATGGAATGGGGCTAGCTAAGGTTTTAGGAATTGGTCGTTTAGATCGGCCAGCGCAGTCCCACAGATTGGGATCTTACTTGTCCTTGACAAGTGGAGGCGACTAGTATGCTTGGTTACTCTATGCTTGCTACAAATTTGATCAATGCAAGTCGTTGCACGTCCGTACTTGATCTGTATCACTTTACCTTATGTTTATTATCTCAACAAATGGCATTTCATTGGAGCTGCTTGATACTACCTTGTCTACTCTGAAACGGAAGGACTTCCTTTGGAGTGATTGTGATGCTTGTACTGTGTTGTTGTGCCTAATTATACATCTTTATTCTAAACAAATGACAACAAGCGCACTATTTGCTCATTGGTCTGTGTCTACAGCTGATATTCTCCTGTCTTAACTTGATTGGTGTAATGGGAATTGTGAGACCTAAATACCTGATGATCTTCTGTCATTGTTGTACCTACCGAACTCATTACTGTTCTCTATTTTGCAGCTGCTGATGTGTTCCTGTGGAGGAACAGGAACATCTCTGCTGGAGTACTTGGTGGTGCCACAGCAATCTGGATCCTATTTGAATTGCTTGGCTACCATCTTCTTACTTTTGTTTGCCACGGTCTCATATTCTCTCTGGGTGTTCTCTTTCTCTGGTCTAACGCTTCATCGTTTATCCACAAGTAAGATGTCACCTCAGTATCATAAATTGCTCAAACTTATACAAGATGCAAGTTTGTTCTTTGCCAGTTATGTGTGCATAGACTAACTTCATGATGTGAAATTCTGCCCATTAATTCAGGGCTCCCCCTAAGATCCCAGAGGTGATCATTCCTGAAGATTTAGTTGTCAACATTGCGCTATCCACTCGTTATGAGATCAACAGGGCCTTTGCCAATCTCCGCCAGATTGCTCTTGGCCGGGACATAAAGAAGTTCCTAATGGTATGTCTAGTTGTCTACTAACTACTATGTTATTGCCTATGATGAACAATTGATCGTACAGCAACCTACACTTGTCTCATTTTGTTTCTCTATTGGACAAATTAGGTTATTGCTGGGTTTTGGTTCCTTTCTGTTCTTGGAAGTTGCTGCAACTTCTTGACCTTGGTTTACATTGGTAAGTGATCCAAGCAACTTAGAGAAAACCTTGTTTTTAACCCCTCTTCCATGTATCTGATTGGCTGACACTGGATCGTCTTCCTCTTGTGCAAAACAGTCTTTGTGGTGCTGCACACAGTACCTGTGCTGTATGAGAAGTATGAGGATCACATTGACTCGTATGGCGAGAAGGGGTGGATTGAGATTAAGAAGCAGTACGCTGTGTTTGATGAGAAGGTTCTGAGCAAAGTACCAAGGGGTCCTGCGAAAGACAAGAAGCACTAGAAGCAAGTGATGCAAGGTTGCTCCTAGTAGGGAATGCTAGCAATCGGTTCGAGTTTCTCAGGAGGCAGCACTTGTGGGTGTGAGCACCACTATGGCCTATGCATTATGTTGTGTATGGCTGCTTTGTTGTTTGGTTTTGATGGGTGTAGCCGAATTGCTAGCTTTGCCCTTCATGGGTGTAGCCGAATTTCCGGTAGTGCTGTTTGATTTTGATCTGTGTTGTAGACGTCGAGCGCAGACTGTACCTGTGACACTGTTTTTGCTACTTATCAATGCAGTTTGGAATTTGATGATATTTATGGTCTTTTGCTGAGCTTAGGTAACAAATGCTTGGTTTGGTTGTTTTGATGGGTAAAAAGACTGGTTAGCTAGGCAGTTTGGGCAATTGTAACTTCCAGTCAAGCAGCAGAAACATGTTTCGTGAGAAGCTCTTTCCGTTACACTCTGTTTCTGCTGTTCTGGGGAACAGTATGGCAACATGAAAGTCTCTTGAACTCTTTGATAAATGTATGCTTTGAAGAATCAATTGTGTCCATTTGCTTATAGTCGCATATATGCTTGCTGTTGCCTTTGCCAGCAAAGCAAGCCATATATAGAGAGTAAAGTTCAGAAAATGAGAGAGAGCAAAGAGACCTCACGCATCTGTACTGCACCTGTGTTAAAACAAACAGAAAAGGACTCATGTGCTCTAGGTTTTGTTTGACCTCACGCATCCACATGCACAAGAAGTTGCTTACATTATATAGATATAAGCTGCTACGTAAACCTTTCGCTGCTAGCCACAACCTACCAGTTTATACCTATACAAAAGGATGATGCGACCAGGCAAAGAGAAAACAACGAAAAAAGAGCAATCTGCACTGCAGATTCATTATTAGAGTGTAATACAACAACCAGCACAGGCAAACTGGAATTTAGGTGGAGATAAAAATTGTTCTTCCTTGTCCTACACCAGAAACTGGATTTTACGGCCTGAACTCTTGTCCCCTAACACTCCCCGTTTCTTATGTTCTTATACATGTTCGGCCTATTTTCCTCATGGCTATTTTGTGCTCTACTCTACTTTTGCAAATTATGTCCATACATTTTTTGCGTGTGATGTTCATGTTGCTCAGAGGAAGTATGTCAATTGCTGCTTCTTTCTGGAGCCTCCTTCACCATACAACTCGTTCCATTGCCTCAGCTCGCTCATTATGGCGCCTTCCGCAGCGAAACTTGCAGCCACCTGAATTTGATGGTTTACAGAGTATTAACAACTTTGAACTGCCATTAGTTTATTTTTCAAGTTGAGAAGTGTTAATCTTCTTCCACATCGTTTTACCTGGTTCTTCGCTTCCTTCAGATCTGTCATGTTCAGCGGCCTTAGAATGATGGTCTCCTCCTTTTCTTTCTTCTCTGGAAGATCCGATGGAGTTTTTCCTTTTTCACGCTTCATCTTCTCCTGAAGACATTGAAGATGAAGCTTACATAGTGAATTCATTCAAAAAAATCATCATGAATTAAATTCTTAAGATACTGGTGGTTTGGTTTGATTACCAGCTCCTTCTTTCTTTCCCTCTGGATTAGCTCCCTCACAGGGCGATATGCTGCCGTCGTGCACAGGTTCTGTTAAAGAAGAATTCAGGGTTGAGCAGAATTGATCTTTACTTATACAAAGACACAGCTCTCTTGCGTATTCTCAGAAAAATAAATCGAAGTTGAGCATGGTGTCTTCGTTTTTCATTTTTGGGTGTGCAGGGTGGCGCATGTGTTTGCATTCATGTTTCATGCTACTGACCTTGAGATCACTTCCACTATATCCTTCTGTCATGGTTGCTAGCTCCTTATAGTCCAGCCCTTCATCAACTTTCTCCTTTGACAAAAGTCGCCGCATTATGAGTTCCCGACTTTCCATGGATGGCAGACCTACCATGATTCTGTTCAACAAAGCGAACACTTCAGTCAAAAAAAAGAAACACAACTCAGGAACAAACTGAGGGCTTCATAGATGTTACTAGCATCTTGGGGAAAATATACAAACCTTCGCTCGAACCTACGGATGATAGCCTCATCAAGATCAAAAGGCCGGTTAGTCGCAGCAAGAACAAGAATTCTCTGATCTGGTCTTGACAAGAGTCCATCCCAGTGTGTCATAAATTCATTCTTGATCTTTCTCATTGCCTCGTGCTCTCCAGCTCTGTTCCGCTGCCCAAGCATGCTATCAACTTCATCGACAAAGATGATGGTTGGTGATACTTTAGCAGCTAATGTGAACAATGCTCGAACATTCTTTTCGTCTTCACCAAACCACTTTGATGTGATAGTCGACATAGAGACATTTATAAAACTTGCTTGAGCTTCATTTGCTATGGCCTTGGCAAGCATAGTCTTGCCGGTTCCTGGAGGACCAAAAAGTAATATACCTCTGCAGGGCTTAAGAAGACCGCCTTTGAAGAGGTCAGGTCGTCTAAGAGGCAGCATGACAAGCTCATGAAGGGATTCTTTGATATCATCCAAGGCACCAATATCATCAAATGAAACTCCAATTTCATTAGCAGGTATCACTTCTGGTCTAATGCGCTTTTCAAACTCATTATCTGGTGGCACTTCCTAATACAGCACGAATGAAATTACAAGTTACAGACTGGCAATTGGTAAATTAGTTCCTCTAGGGCATGCATAGAAAACTATTTTATGAAAGATGCAACTAGAATAACATTACCAGTGCTTTTGCAACTGGAGGTGGATTATCCTTCTTCTCCGGTTCTGTTTTGCTCTCAACTCTAGGAGCAGGGGCACTGGAGGGAGCAGCAGCAGCAGCACCAGCCGGAGGTCGAACTGGTGGCAGCAACGTTGCAGGTTTTGTTTCTGATTTTGCAGTGGCTGGAGCAATTGCCTTTTCAGCAGCCTATACATTTGATTATGATATGTGAATACGTACAATTTTAAATGTTTCCGAGACAAGTGAAACGTGAATATCTAGGGAAATCAGTCTTCATAGTAAATTTTAAATAGTAAAATATTTTAGATCATCTGTGCCATATCATTCCAAACATCGGTTGCACTATTATAACTTTCTCAGTATCAATCTGAATGTCATTGTTTTGATGTTACCAGTGGCCATCTTTCCATATGAGTTAATAAGCAAAATTTGTTATAACATCTTTGGGAATCTAGTAGTCTTCTTGGACACACAGGGAAACCAGATAACCAAACCTCATAATGTAGCATTAAGAGTAACACTTTTTTATCACCATTTATATATTTAGCAGTATATGTAGCATAAGTCATTACAAGAGTAAACAATGGTCTTTTTCATCAACTTATGTGTACCTAGTATTGTATATCTGGATTAATTATAATATTACAATCGACAAGGATAACATTAATTGAACATACCTTTAAAGCACCATCCGTCACTTCCAATTTCATGCTGTCCTTATCGCCCATCTTGTTGCCTTGAAAAATTTCCAATGCGTGGGACAAGCTGTGCCATGAAAGAGTCATAAACCGAGGAAGAGAAGAAAATATTTACAGAGAACTATCTTAATCTGCTAACCTCTTTGTGGATAGAACTAATTTCCCATTTCGGTACTCTGGATCTCTGTTATTCATCAAGTGATATGAAACCGCAGACACCACAATCTCTTCTATATACTTACTAAGGCACATAGTATCAGATAGGCAAATCGAGCCTAAATCATCACATTCAAGATCATTTTCTGCAAGGACTTCCATAATATGATTTCGGTTATCTTGAAACTGAATCATCTTCATGTCTTCTTCTAATTGGGAGTTCCAACTTACAAGGTGGTTTTCGTTTTCAGGTGGCTTGATTTCTATATTATATGGGAACAGAACAGTCAATCTGTCATCTAACTCCTCATCACTGTCCATATCTACAATCCTTGATCCGAGGACTAACACTGGCCCTTCAAGCTTGTCTAGTAGTTTTTCAAACAGGAGATACATTTTTGGGGACTTGTGAAGAAACTTCTCAACATCTCTTATATAGAGTACAACTGGGTACTTCTTTGACACTGAATGCAGAACCTTGTACAACGCTTGCACTAAAATTTTCTCATCAAAATTCCAACTGCTTGTGCGTCTAAGAGGAGCTGCATTGATTATCAAACATGACCATGAGAACAGAAAAGATTTATAAATGAAATAGACATTCCAACAAGAATTACGAAGGTAACAGCTGCGACAACTTGTATGTTTCCTCCAAGCTTATTCACTCCAGATATTCTTGTTTGCTTATTTTCATCTACTAGGTTAATGCCCGTACGTTGTTACGGATTTTAAAATCCACATACTCTATGTTTCTTCATTGTTATTTTATTTTTTCTGTCTATATTCTTCCTTTTTCATTTCTTTTCAGTTTTTGTTTTTCGATTTTATTTTATTTTCTGTCCTTTCCTTATTCTTTTCTTGTTTTAATTTTACCTTTTATTTCCTTTTTCTTTTGGTTTTATTTTTATTGTTCTTCCTTGCTTCTATTTGTTTTTCTTTTTTCTTTTCAGATTTTCTATGTTTCTTCATCCTTATTTTATATTTTATTTCCTTTTAATCTTATTTTTATCCTTATTTAAATTATTCATTATTTTATTTGCTCTATGCACTTTTTATCATTTGTTAATTATGTCTGTTTTTATATTTTTTTTCTTAGTAATTTTATTTTTTATTAATTTATTCATTAATTTTATTTGCTCTATGCACTTTTTATCATTTGTTAATTATGTCTGTTTTTATATTTTTTTCTTAGTAATTTTATTTTTATTTTCTATATATATGTGATATATATGTAGTATATATTTAGTGTTCTATATTGTGTTATGTCATGTTTACGTAATATATATGTGATGTTCTATGATGTTTCTTACGGTGTTCACTTAGTATACATGTAATCTATAATAGATGTGATGTTTTATAATATATTTAATGATGTTTTATGATGTATTTAGTGATATTAATGTTATATAAATATATTTATGATATTTAAAAAGTAACCCTTTGACATTATTTAAAAATTTTCTCTATTTTGTGTTTTTATTTTTTTTCTTATGCTTTTTACTATAGATTTTTTTTATTTTTTTTATCTATGTCATGTATTTATGTATTTTTATGTATATTGTAATCAGTTTCATAAACCTAAAACCAAAATACTATTCTTCTAAATCGATAACTTTTTTTACAAAGACAGAACATTGTCTGTTGAACCTAGAATATTGTTTCTACTTAATAAAATATTCATTAATAAAATTTTTAGTTGTAGAGAGTCGCTAAAACAATTTTGCATGCATAAGTGAGTGAGGCCTAGGTTGATGGGATAGCGTGTCATCGCGCAGTAAAAAAGACCACCAAAGGGATTAAAATTGTGGATGGGTCCTCTCCATAATTTTAAGTTTTAGAGATAAATATTAATTAATAAAATTTTATCTAAATATATCCATGTGTGATCTTGTTTTGAAGAATTTGTTATGAGAAATTTAATGGTTCAATCGAAATTTAATTTATATCCTCGGTTTAAAAGTTATGACTTTTTTAATTCGCTAAAACAATTTTGCATGCATGAGTGAGTGGGGCCTAGGTTGATGGGATAGCCTATCATGGCTAAAAGGGATGAGAGTTGTGGCTTCACCATGGGTGTGGTAGATGGGTCCTTTCCATAATTTTTAGTTGTAGAGATTTGCATACACGGTGTTATCTCCAGAAAAAAAATGTGAACAAAATCTTTACAATGTGCGTGGGCCGCAATATTGAAGAGGTATTTTTCTTAAAAAAAGGCCCAATCTAATGCTAATAGTTCTGTTTCTTGCAGTTTGCTCATAAATAGCAACCAGGAAAACTAAGAATATTACCCAATGACATGAATTCTTAATCATGTGCCACTATAAGTGTTTCAAAAGAACATCTACCTGTATTAGTTGAAGGTCCTTGCGAAGCCATGCTACTCATATCAGAGGAAGTAGATGCATTTCTTCTGAGCTTTGGTAAGTTGGTCATACTTTCAGAGCTCCTGGAATTGCATAGAGAAGTGCATACAAGAAACAGTAAATGCATTGTAGTTTCTGTAATAAGCTCACCAAAGCCTAGTTTTTTTTTCAAGAATACACAAAGGTCTGCTATTCTCGCACCTTAATTTGACATCCGTCATGCTGCTTTGTCTACGTATAGTTCCTGAAAAAAAAACCAAGTAAGTTAACAAATATGCAGCTGCATTTATAAACTAAAAGAATATCATTCAGTTATTGTATTCTTCAGTAACATACATGCAAGTGAAGTTTTACACTGGAAGAGGGTCTTTTTTCTGTAACATTCAGAATAAATGGCAGCTAACAGACTTCAAGTCAAACCAAATTTCAAAATCGACACATGGCAGGAACAGATTATGTCAGAGGAGAAACATGTACATCCCTTTCTCTCTCTAAACAATCAGGTTCTCACTTAACTAAGAACAACAACAGGAATGGGATGGTTCCATTTATTTCAGGTATGGAATTTGTGAAGTCAGTAATTAGAATAGATTATCATCTTGCCCAAGGAGATGGTATCTAGAGGTCTATGTGAACTGTCGAACACTGATGCTGTATTACACATTCAGTTGAAAACCTGAGGTAGACTACTAGAGGACCAAGCCAAATACTGCAGTACAATGAAGAGGTGAACAGTATTTACTAAATGCCCAGGTGTCACCTTTGGGCTGTTCCTTTTGTGAAATAATTGAAAGAGATCCAAGCAATCCCGACACACGTTCAAGCGTCGTCTCGGAGATTGATCTTTTAAACGTCTGAGAAGAAGAAAAAAAATGCTCCTGTGTTAGCAATTAATCAAGGCATGAGAATCTGTGAAGCACCAGAAAGATCAAGCTTGGCAACAATATGCAGCAGACATATTACGCTGTCATAGCAACGACAAGCAAACTGAACGCACCAGCAGTTTTAATAGTAACTACACCTGAATGATGCTATGGGAAATGAGTCACAAGATAAGGTAACCTCAGAGAGTCAGAATGTTTAAAGGCCTTACCTTCTCTGTACTGCCACCAGTGCCATATTTGCTATGGATCTGTAAGCAAGGACACTTGGTTACAAGATCAACATAATCTGTGAACAAAGGGAGAACGTTTTGGCCAAACTGACCTTTATAAGAAAATCAGTAGGATCTAGCAACAGCAACTTCGCTTGAAAATAGTGGGCAAGCGCTCTGGCAAGCATCTGCTGGTAGAGCTCTTCAAGACAGGACCTTGGGTCTTAGTTCAGTGATGCATAAATAAACTGTCTGAACGAGTTCCAATCGAAGATGATACTGTACCTGCAGGACCTGACAGCAGGATTGCGCGACTGGCTGGAGCAAGATTCCTGGTGTACTTTGAAATCTCTGCTTGCTTCAAGTGAACGTACGCAGCGCTTGTCAGCACAACACGTGTTTGCTCACTGCGAATTAGGATCGGAGAAGAAGATGAGTATAAAAGGGCAAGTGTGGTGCACACCAAAGGGAATGGAGCAAAAATACAGAGCTCACAGCATGCAGATGCAGTGCATCCCGTCATTCAGACATGATCAGATCAGACACACAATCAATTTAGTTTTTTAAGCATTAGTAAACTGATGATGCCTAAATAAAGTGGGAAAATATTGAAACACAGAAAAACTGTTCTATTTTTTTTTTCCAGAACGATTTCTGTCACCACCTTTCGTTGCAGCCATCTGATATTCTGATTGCACCAAAGCAGAAAGCACCTGCGAGATCTGTTTGTTTTCCTCCAAAAATCTATCGGTTTGTCTTGTCCTATGAACGCAGAAATCGGAAAAAAGGTATACGGATCGTTTTGTTCATCGACAGCGACCGAAGCCGGAGTTCCTCTGCTGACCCCTGACCCTGAGCCTGAAGATCACACACACCTTTCCTACTTTTTAATTATCCAAGTTGCTTTTTTTCTCTCTGATTCAGAGAACACTCGTCAGCTCGTCTCATGTAGCATGCACATCACATCACAGGGTTAAAAAAAAGGGAAGAAAAGTGCATCAACAGACAGATCCGAAGCAGGCAAGGTGACGACGCAGCAGCTGGAGGCTGGAGCAGAGTCTGGTCTGATGAAAGGAACTCTGAGGAACTGGCGTTCGTGTCGCTGTTGTTTTGTTTTCCTTTCCTTGGTGCAGAACAGAAAGCAGCAGAATCGATGGAGGAGGAGCACGTACTACGTACAGAAGAAGGAAAAGGACGGTGGAGGAAACTAGACCTGAGGTAGTAGGGGAACTCGTCGAAGGTGACCTTGCTGTTGCTGCCGTCGACGAGGAGGCGGCGGAGGTCCTGCTCCACCCGTTCGACGGTGACCCCCGCGGCCCTGGAGGAGGCGGAGGCGCCGGCCCAGGGCGCGGACGCGAGGCCCAGGCCGACGCCGACCCCGATCCCGATCCCGAGCGCCGACATCACCACGCTCTTCCCCTCCATGGCGGGCGGGCTGCCTGCTGCTCTCCGGCCGGCGGCGGCGATCGACACGACACGATCCAACGACGACGGCGGTGGCGGCGGCGGCTAAAATTAAGAGGTCCGGCCGGGGCGGGGCACGGGAGGGAGGATGGAAGAGAAGAGGCAGGCGTGGCGTGGGCGGCCGGCAGCGAGCAACGGGTGGTGGTGTGGGTGGCGGAATGGAGAGCGGGAGAGGTGGCGGAGGGAGGGGGACGCGGAGCGCAAGTGCCGGGCCTCTGCTCGTTGCCGTTGCTAGCTTCTCGGTCCTTCGCTGCCCTGTCTGTCTCCTCCTCCCCTCCGCGTCTCTGCTCAGGCACACAAGGCAGGCAGTGCAATGGCGCGCCGGCACGCGGCCTGCGTACGTGGTGTGTGATATAGCGATACACGCACGTACGGTACCACTAGCTTTTCTTTTCCTTTCCAAGGCCGTCTGTGGTGTGGTGTGGGGTGGTGGCAATGTGGCATGCATTCTTCCACCCGGAACCTCTGTCATCGTTGGAATCATGACCAGGTCCCGTGGTGCCATTTCCTGCGTGTCTCCATATTCTTTTTTTGGGTGTGTGTGTGTGTGTTAGGACTGAATTTATGTTGCGAATGGACGTGTGATATGTGTGCTTCTCCCTCCATCCCAAATTGTAAGTCATTCTAAGAATCTTGGAGAGTCAAAACATTTTCACGTTTGATCAAAATTATAGAGAAAAATACTAAGATTTTTAACGTAAAATTAATATACTATGAAAATATAATTAAGAAAGAATCTAATGATACTTAGTTAGTAAAAGTTTGACTCTCCAAAATTCTTGAAATGACTTACAATTTGGAATGGAGGGAGGGAGTACTTTTTTTCTTGATTTTTCAGAAAAAGTAAGGTACTGGATGTGTGCATTCAAAGTAATACCCGATGGAAAAAAAAAAAAGAAGATAAATTTGTGTTAGCTTCAGTTGTGCACTTATGTAGTGTGTTTCCTCAGGTGGTAGAGACATGCACGTATAGAAAACCCATCCATCCCGGGCCTTGTTAAAAAAGTGGGGCAACTGTCGTTTTAAGTCAAACTTGTTTATCATAAGTTTGGTTAATTTATATAGAAGATGATGATTTTATAACATGCTTATCTTGAATTATAAATATTAATACGAGCAATATATGTGCTTTTATAAACTTATGTTAGTTCAATTTTAAGAAATGTTGACTGAGCCGATCCATGATAGTACGGGACACTTGCCTTGGACTTTCACCGTCACCCGGGTCCAAAACACCATGCGTCGTCCATCCCGACTGCATGCGCCGCCGGCACCGCAGTTCGCACACCACAATGCAGTGCACCACCACCGTACCCAGGTGCATGCACCGCCGGCGGCGCGGCATGCTGATGCACCTGAATGCATGCTGCCAGTTCTTCTCGAGCAACGCGCCATGATGGTAACGTACTGTACTTTTGGGCGTCACGCACTGCCGTCACGTTACATCTGTCGCATGGTCGATCCTGTGCAGCACTGCAAGGGCATGGCGCGTCACCGCGCAGGACCACACTGCCCGGCAAGCGTGAAAGCCGCCAGGGTAACAGGATTACAGGAACCACTAGTCCAGTACAGGGTCCAATGGTGTACTAGTATTGTTCACAACCAACCTCGTTACAATAAAAAAAACATTTACAAAAAAGTAGTATTACTCCCTAAAAGATGTACATCTTGATTTTAGAGATATGATTACACATTTGTCCCTCCTCTATATATCATTCTAGAGCGTTGTCTTAGGCCAGTCTTAATGCATGTGTTTATGAGAGTGTCATGCACATTAAATAGGGTACCACATAAGCAAAAATGCTGACTTGACACGGTCATTAAATGAAGAAGTTTCATCAGATGAGAGGAGTTTCATCCCCATGAAGTGATGAAACTCATGTGGCTCGGTTACCTAGTTTATAGTCTTGGTAACTGTGTCATAAAACTATGCATTGAGACTGGCCTTATGGAGTGTTCTTTTTATGGATGATTTGTTTTTTAGTTACGTGAGATATTTTTATTTGGTGGGTCCTATTAAAAAAGGTGATCCTAACTCTACAATTACATGTCTCGTGAGACAAGATTTGAATACTAGAATTATATGCTTTTTTGAGACGAAGAGGGTAACAATTAGTATGGTTCTAAATAAATGTATTATGAAAATATGCCAATCAATCTTATACTCCATCATACTGATAATTTAAGTCGTTTTGGATAGTGATACAATCTCCAAATGATAACTTTGAAAATCAATAGCTACTAAAGGGCTGCTTGGCTCTCTTACAAGAACGATCGCCTCACACTTAAGGTATGTTTTGATCTCTCACCTTGTTGCTTCGTCTGGCCTTGCTCGTCAAGGTCAGCCTCGCCAGTTGAGGCGAGCCAAATTGGCTCTCATGAGAGAGCAGGGATAAATCTTGAAAGCATGGATAGCAATGCAGCGAGCAAAAGGAACCAAACACTTAGGTATTGTTTAGTCGGAGTACGAATTTTTTTTTTATGTCACATCTAATGTTTCGTAAGATATCGGAAGAAGTATTCGGATACCAATAGAAAAAATTAATTACATAACTTGCTTGGAAACAGCGAGACAAATTTATCAAACCTAATTAATCTATCATTAACACATGAAGGTTACTGTAGTATTTAAGGCTAATCGTAGACTAACTAGACTTAAAAGATTTGTCTCGTGATTTTTCAACCAAACTGTGTAATTAGTTTATTTTTTATTTATATTTAATACTCTATGCATGTGTTTAAAGTTTCGATGTGATGAGTGAAAACTTTTTGAAGTGCATAAAGCAAGGCAAGATTGCCTAGTATAGTATGACAACAGACCCAAAGATTATGTTACATTTAGCCCCATGTAAGGGCTCCTAAAATTTTTTATATTATTTATAAACATAAATTGATTTCTATGAAATTTCTACAAAATTTCTCTGAGATTCATGTCTTTTCACCGGGGCTAAAAGTGTTTTTTATTTTTCTTTTAGAAAAAAGGGTTGAGGAAGTTTTCGGGTTGATATCAAATTATGCTATTAAATATAAAATATCTACGAAACTAAAAATACAGAATAATATGCAAGACGTTTTTTAAAATCTAATTAATTCATAATTAGACATTAATTATTAAATATAAGACAATAACACCTAAGCAACTGGGGTCACGTCGCCCATTTATCTACCTCGAACCAAACGGACTGGGCTCCTACGTGTGTGCACGGGAGTGGCTGAGAGGCTACGCGGCATGCATGCAGGGCGCTTCGTGGGTCGAGGAGGTGTCCAGCCCAAACAAAAATATCCATCACAACGTTGTCCCACGTACGTGGGCCCCACCGAGCCCCAATCACCCGTCAATCTTGCAGAAAAGTCCCTCACATTGTCATAATTGTACACTGTGCGCGTGACTTGGGCCTTGTTTAAATATGAACAGTTATATTTGACAAATATTGTCCAATCATAAGCTAACTTGGCTCAAAAGATTCGTTTCGCAAATTAGTAATTAGTTATTTTTTTCTATATTTAATGCTTAATGCATGTGCCGCAAGATTTGATGTGACGGAGAATCTGAAAAAAATTTGCAAAAATTTTGGAAACTAAACAAGGCTTGGCCCAACAAATATTTTTGCCAAAATAGAGAGAGAGAGAGATGCGGCCTGGAGAGAGGGAGCAGGCCCACAGGCCTGCCGCCTATTGGTCTCGGCCCGTCCCGGCCGTTCCAAACGGGAGACGGCCCACGAACGCGTTCGGGCCAAGAGCCCACACGAGCACCCAGGCCCCAGCACCCTTCTCGGCTTCTCGCGTCGTCTTCTTCCCCCTTCCCGTCCCAATTCCAACTGGAACTGGCCGCAGCCGATCCCGCGCCCGCCCACCACGCACCGCCGCGGCGTCGTTCGCCGGCCGCCTTCGCTGCGGTTCTACAGACGCTCCGTCCTATTCCCGCGCCGCGTCTCCTCTGGGTCACTTATTAATCTCGGTAAGGCACGACTTCTCCCCCAGTTTCAGTTCCGCCGTCCGTTTTCCTGGCGATGCCGTGCTTTCCACCCTGCGACCGCGATTGACGGCTTCCTTCGTGTTCCTCGTCCTCAGACGCCCGTATGTTCCGGCCGCCGAATGGCTTTGGGGCGCCGCCCCCCTTTCCTCCTCAGCCTCAGCCATGGCAGTGGCAGCAACCGCCTCCGCCCCCGCCCTCGCCTTCGCCTGCGGTTACCTTTTGGCAGCGCGACAATGTGCGGGACCACGTGAGGAAGCTGAAACAGACCATCGAGTTATCAACTGCACTGTGAGTTCCCCATTTGCTAAAACCCTCGAAAGCTACTGATCACCATGTGATTTGCTTATTTACCCCCATTTCTTAAGAAAGGATTTGATTTTTCAGGATAAAAGAGCTCGAGGAAATTCCAGCGGCCAGAAATTCCGGTGATGCCACCACGCAGGAATCTGCTTTGTCCTTGGCGGAATTGCCATCAGGGTCTGGTGATTCTTCGGAGGACAAGCCGCTCCGATTCGTTGAGCTAGCTAGGTCCATGGGGATTAGTCAGGACACTCATGAGTCAATGGCAACAGATGCAGCCAATTACCTTTGTCATCAGCTTCAGCAGCTTCTTGGGCCTATCTCTTCTGCGACTAGCCAAGGTGGCCCTTGGGAGGAGAGATCGGCGATGGTTAGGTTGACTCAGAAGCTGCAGAAATATAAGAGAAATAAGCGGTGGAGGCAGAGGAGAAGGAAGCATGTCGCAGAGCTTTTTCAGAAGGTGCCTCTCATCATTGTCTCCTTTTTTGTAGTTTATTATACATTTCTGAATGCGTTCCTTTCAACCAGCCAAAAATCAAACGATGTGAAATGTGATGACATCTCTTGTCTTGTTTCACAGGAGCGTGCAGATTATGATAGAATCGACCAGGAAGCTGATGAATGGAGGGCTAAGCAAATTGCCAAGGACATTGCAAAGCGGAAGGTGCTTTCTCGTATTTGTGAAATTTGTTTCACAATTAAAGATGTAATGACATCATTGTTGCTTCACAACTAATGTATTCACTTTTGTACCTGTAAACCAGGTGGAAAGCATGCAGCAGATTGCTAGAAAGAAAGCAAATGAGGAAAGAAAGCATCTAGAATCTGAGGTACTATGGAATAAAATTTCATGCCTAGGCTGTCCTGTGAAAGTTCTCTTCTCTAGAGTGTTTCAGAACTGTCTTTTACTAGCGGTGTACAAGCGCATACTGCATACTACTGAACATTGATACAAACCAATAATTTTTTGTTTGTATAAGTTTAGTTGCAATTGCAACATTTTAAATTGTGCCTTCCTGTTCTTGTGACCTTTATCTAGTTTTCTTATAACTCTCGAAACCCTCAGATCTCTATACTTGTCTTAGTGCAAGCAATCTTAAGGGATATCATTCACCTATTTTCTTGGTTTTTTTTGAGAGAGCTATTTTGCAATCAGTTCATGAAGAATTGAGTAGTCATTCAAATTTATTTATACTTTAATCTACTAATTATTCTGTGGACGTTTTTTGAGTTAATAGTATCATCATAATATTCTTTATCCTGAATAAGCTAATGTCCCAATTGGCAATTCAAATCGGGTACTTCCAGCTGGAGCTTGCCCTAATGGTCGAGAAACTTCAGGAGCTTCGGTCTATAAGAGTTCAAAAAATGAAGAAACAAGGTAAGATATTCTTATTTTCCTATTTCTTTATTTACAATTCTCTGTTTTACAAAATATGTTCGGTACATGAATGAGTTGTATTATCTAGAAAATAATTAATAATTGGATCATTTTGTATTTAATTAATAAATATATTACTACTTAATCATTCATTCTCTCTCATCCTTGAAAGCATGGGCAGTGGTGGGAAAAATTATAGTGACTACTGACTACACTTTATTTTCCTAGTTGACTTACATTGTGAAACAACAATTCCCACGATGGACTTTTACTAAAGTGAAAGAGATGGGGTTTTCTGACCTTAAATACTATGTTATTCATATTCTGGCATTTTGTATGCTGAAGGCTGAACCGCTGAAGCACATATGTGGCCTGTAACAATCCTTTTTCTTTTTAAGAGAAGATGATGTCATATCCATTTTAGCAATACAATATCTGCTCTTACCTGTGTATGATCCCACTAGCACAAACTTTTTGGAATGACAGAGTGCTCGTGTCTCTGCATGACTGCAAACTTTTCTTTTTGCGTTGGTGGTGTTGATTTTCCCTTTTTTTTTGTTTTGTTCAGTGTAAATACAAGAGATGGATATATGAGTTTCTTTTTATGTTCTATGTTTTAGGTCATTTTCTTCCCGAAGAGGATGATAAATACCTCGAGCGTGTTAAGGCTGCAGTCGAGGAAGAGGAGCGCCAAGCTGCATCTGCTGCTCGAACTAATGCTGTTAAGGATGCTATTCTGACTGCTGAGGAATCAAGGAAGCCTCCACAGAATGCAAATTCTCAAGAAGGTGGTTCTGAACAACCTAGTGGACCATCTGAGGACAAGGACCTGGGAGATGGCGGGATAAGTGAGAGAAATGACCAGGCAAGCCAGAAAACTGAACATGAAGATGAAGGCCATAGATTTGAGGGAAAAGGGCTTGAACATCATGACCCTGTAAGCAATCTGCCTTTTGAGTTCTACCATTATTATCATGGAAGTAGCTATGACATGGGGACACTCATTGAGGTAATTATGCTAACTTCAGAACTTTGTGCAAGTATTTTATTATTTATTATGAATCGTATATAAGACAGTGTAAATCAGAGAAATACAAACTAGGCTTCGTAACCTAACAAATAACCAGACAATTTTCACTTCATGGCATGGGCAATTACTCAATATACCTACTCAGTCAACTTGTCTTTATATTGTCTCTGTTATAGGTCCGTAGAATGTGGGATTCTTTCATCAGACCTGGAGGAAGGTAAGACTTCTACTTGTTCGTACAATTTCTTCCAAGTTAGCTTAGATGCATTAAGCAAGCATTTCTGTAAGTATTTTCAAGTTTCTTTGCAGTTATGGTTTGTGAGCTTGTTTAGTTAACCGTAACAAGATGAGGAGTTTATTGTGAAATAGCATCTATTGACCATTATTATGGTCTAGACTCTAGATTAGGAATCACACTTGAAAAAGGTGCATCTTTGTTAGTCAATGCATCCTGTTTGGAATGGAGTTATTCCAATTTGGAGGAATCAGAATGAACTCCAAAGGAGTTTTGCCTATTCCTGTGAAAGAACTATGTTTTGTTCCAAACAGGCATAGTATATTATTCTTCATCTTGAGTAAAAACGCAGATCTAACCTGTCTTCTAGGTGTTCAATTGCATCGATGCTGATGCATTGTTGTGTTTTCAACTTTCAAGTCACTAAGTCAGTTACACTTATGATAGCTTTTATCTTATTGCTGCTGGAAAAAAAAATATAATTTAGCATGACCATTCATCATTTTTGCTTAAATATATTCTATTCCTATATAATAGCATAAACTAATGTACTAGGGTGACAAAATGGATCAGTGCTGTGCCAGCTGTGGTGTGTTAAGCGAATCTCATATAATATTTTCCCTGATAGTAAATATTGCACCTGCCTGCAGCCGTATACCTGGGCACTGGGTTCAACCACCCCCTCCAGCTGATGAGGTTTGGGCATCTTATTTGGTGCAACCCAAGTAAATCACCATGGGTTTGAGAAATGGCCATTTCTGCTTCAAGACCACCGGAATCTTTATTGTTTCTGCAAGGTAAGCTAGGTACTTAAGTTAGAACTTCAAGTGTTATTACAATCTTCTAGAAATTCCGAGATGTATTGGTTCTTCCTGCCATTAATTGTCGCTAATTAACAACAGTGCCTACCTTCTCATAAAATAGGAGGTACCTGTATTTTGCCTCTTGGTATCTCATGCCAACTAATGATATAGAGAATTTGTAGAGGGTGCAAGTGGTTGCAGTTATCTGGGTTAAATTACTACTCAGTTGCTTGTTTTATAAACATTTTATCAAATCCTTAATTATTATCTTCTAGTTATGCATGGATTATCTGAGACTAGAAGCTTTTAGCTACAAAAAAAGCATAATGTGTTTGTGGAAAAAAGTTTACTCATCTATACCCTTTACAAGGATACGGCATTCAATTTGAAAGCTCCATAATATCATGACTTATGAGTTGAGGAAAAGAGAGAAAACACTAGCAAGGTACCTTTTTTATGGGGTTGTGGAGGCTTTTTTCTATGCGAAGATTGCAGCAAAAGGTTCATTTCTGATTAAGTTGAGTTGTCCATTATTACATGCTGTCTTCCAGAATGTAACTCTGAATCTTAGCCTTAGGCCTTAGCATATACTCATTGTTGACATATAACGCCCCACTCTAATGATATGCCATGCTACCAACTTGATTGAGGTAGAAACTTAAATCATGGAAGAAAATAAAAGTAGTAAACTTAACTCAGATAAATAACTTACCATCCAAGCTATAACATTGCACTACTCTGTGTGTCAAAAACTCAAGGCAGCTCAAGGTACACATTGAATAAAAGTGTTACCAGGTCGTCTAGTCAATTCTAGGCTCCATGAGACCAACCAAGCGACTAGTCACGGTTAATCGTCGACCTGGCTCTGGACATCCCCTAGTCGTTATATCAGGACTAATATACCAAATATATGCTAATATACTATATGTTCTAGAGTACAAATCAAGCATGAAGATAACTCTAGGATGGTGGCTGCATGTAGGGTTTCAAATTGGGCTGAAAAACAATGAGCCCAAGTGGCCTTAGCCATCTTAGATGCAGCCCATGCCCTTTCCTGCCCAACAATTCCATTCTGTTTCTGGTCGTCCACCCCCTAGTCATCTGACTTCAGTCGTCGACTAATTGGACAGCCAGAAAAACTAATCTGCCTAATCGAGTCGTAGCCCCTAGTTGAGTCCAGGATACCGACTAGGATGACTAATCACGATCAATCAGATGAATTGATAACACTTCCATCGGTGTTTTCATTGGTTTAACTTCAAGGAGTGTTATATTTTATTTTATGTTAATTTTTATAAGTTAACATGGATCTTTCTGTTAGCTGCAAAATATTTTATCACGAATCAAAACACTTAAAGATAATTGTATACTAAATTATGTTCAGCTTCATTATAAACTGAGAATTCTTGTATATACCTTGTCCAGGATCCAAGGACAAAACAATGGCATCTTGTTAAGGCAACTAAATAGATCCCAAGTTAAATTCAGTGAGTGGTAACAGCAAGTACAGACAAGAAGATACAATAACCTATTGGTCTGGGTATGACTTGGATTTTATGACAAGGTGGCAAGAAAAGCATGCTGAAGGAAACAGCAAAGACTGGACACTGGTGCTCAAGAGTAAAGTTCGTGAATTATAAGGTAAATTTGTAATATAATCCGAAACTTGTAACTGTCATCTCCTTGACCTTGAGCTAGCTCATGGCAGTGAAAGCTGTTTGGTGGATTTGTTTTCCTCTTAATGAAATATATGCTTTGGCACGTTCTTGGGGGAAAAAAAACATAGAGGCCATTATCTGCATGATTTTTCATATCACCTTTTAGCTTCAATACCTCAGCCACCCTACTATTTTACTGGTCCCTTAATCATTGTTTCCTCAATGAGTGCAAACTGCCATAACACTTTTGTTGGCACCATTGCTTGTTTGATCTCGTATAAGGTACATCCTGACGTGTATATAAAAGATGACCCCCTTGGTCAGTGGTGATTTGACAAGATAGGTTCCCAAAAGGTTGAATTCTGTTTCTAAAAGATTACTTGCGATCTGTGTAGTGCAGTGAACTGATGATAAATTCTAGTAAAGGTGACTGGTTAAGCTAGAGCATCGAATTGTACCTAGCAGCAATGGATGGAATTTTGATGTCTAGGTCTAGTCTACGCTGAATATAGAATGACAGTATTGTGCTTGTGCATCAGTGCATGGCTATTTCTTCATCTTTTGAACCAAAAATGATTGTGTTAGTGCATGGCCATTTTAAGTTACCTATAGACCCCTTTGCCCTGCATTAGCAGCATTTTGGGGAGATGACATACAGCTCACCAATTACTTAGGATTTGGAAGTTTGCTTTTTTCTGTATCCTGTACCATAGGCATACAAGGCTTCAAGAAAAAGCAGTCCAACCAAAAAGACACTGAAATAAGAAACTAAGAGGTTCATGAATTGGATGGCATTAGCAATTTAGCATCAAGTACTAGATTGGTTAGAAAATAAAGGGCATGATAATGATATGCGACTAACTTTCTGGTTATGCTTGCTTGCTCCTCCCATTCTCTATTCCTTTTGAGGTGATTGTCTAGCCCAACACTGAATCCTAAAGCTTGTGGTGACAAAATTGATAGTCTTTATATCAGGGCAGCATATCTCCTTTCTTTTATGGACAATAATGACGTTTTGCTCATTGAGGAATTATTGGGTGCACCAAGTTTCTTGGTACAAGAAGCAGCGCATCCAGTGGACCTCTGACCTGGCTGAAGGCAGTTTTGTTTCTGCATTTAGGCGGGGGGTGTTAAGAGACGGGTCAATGAAGCAACCCACCTATTTTGGCCATGTTGACATTTCGCCAATCCTTTTTTGTTCGTGCACAGTGCCATAACGTTACAAATATTTAGAAAATTAGCAAACTATATGCTACTCTATGTAATTTGCATCTCCCTTTGGCACACACACAAAAAAAAAATAGTTTCGGCACCATATATGTCTACCAAAATTCATTTCTGGAGTGGCACAACTTGAAGGAATTCATTTGAAAATGATGGGAGTTCTTACCGGACCAGTTTCCTGACTAAAGATGGCTCCAGTTGCTGATCGAAAGCGACTTGAGCCATGCTAAGATCAAAGAATATATATGGTTGGGTGAGTCATGAGTGCCGTTTTGTTTCATCCACCTTTGGATTGGGTGTGTTATATATAGACATTTCTCCATGGATTCTAATCTAAAAGGATCAAAGGAAAAACGCTAAAGCACGGCACGCTTTTGGCTTTCAGCCTTTTTATAAGCTCCCTTATCATTTGATTTCCATCCTTTGCAAAATGGCCACGGAACGATGGGATTTGAGCACTTATTCATCCCCATAGTGTGGTTTGGCAGTGAGTGTGACCTCGCAGGCTGGGTGGAGCGTGCGTGCATATGTGTTGGGAGCTGGGAGCGTTCTAAGTTACCTTGCTTATCAGTAATTCAACCTATCATCGTACACAAATAATGCTCCTGTTTCGTGGACGCATTTTCTTCTAATCACAGCTGCTGTACCACAAGGAGACTCTTTTTTTTTTGGTTTTCATTCACTCGCTACGTGTTGCTTTACCCCTGATTACCGATCAAAGACTAGTGTTGCGTTTCACTGATTCATGCCGAAACCGAAGATAGAATGTGTCTCGCCAAAAAGAAGAAGAAGATGATGGAATGTAGCTCACAAGTCACTACGCAACGCAGCTCTTGGAACCAATCCTAGGACGTGTGGGGTAGGGGGTGTTCGCTTTACCGCGAAAATGAGTGGCATCGGCTACGCCACTCTTATCATTCATGATAACTTATGTTGCTATGTGTGATTATTTTTTAAAAATAGAAAGCTGAGAAGACATGGCACTTGCATAACTGGTACTCTATCTATTCTAAATTATAAATTGTTTTGACTTTATTGTTCATCTATTTTATTATGTATCTAGATATATTATTTAATTAGACGCACAACAAAATCGATGTATCAAAAAGTCAAGACAACATATAATTTAAAACGGAGGGAGTATTTATCTCTAGTGGAATTTACATATATAAATCTAGGATGAGGGAATAAACCACACAATACACGACTAGCCAAGAGAATCTACAACTCTAGTTTAAAATAAATTAGAAAAATTGGATAGTACATTTAATTACCAATCTAACCATATCAAATTTATATAGTATAAAAATTAAAACTGTTACCTAAAGATTTTTAAAGTTTGACTTTTGATAAATGTGCGCGTCTTATAAAAGAAAAGAGAATGTAGTGAGTAGAACAGAGGGAGCAGAATTTGTAGACTTCTAGTGATCGACCTTAGAGGGAGCAGAATCGTGTCACCATCCCTTCTTCCGTTGTTTGCGTTTTCTTCTCCTACACGGCTCTCACTTCGTAGCACACTTGCACGCGCACCGCCCAAGCCGGCACCGCCTGCACGCCCACGCTGCCACGCTTGTGCCCGCCGGCTCGAGCTCGCGGCGCCCTCGTCGTTCTCGCACTCTCCACAAATACCTTCGCCCTACTTGCCTTGACTAAAACGCCATAAACAATGAGATCGACCTGTTCCATGCTTCTGGATTCTCGTGGAGCCTAAGGCGGTGTTTGGTTTCATCTGGTAACTTTACCGTCTGTCGTATTAAATATTTGGACAATGCATGGAGTATTAAATTTAGACTATTTACGAAACTAAAAACACAGCTAGTCTGCTAGAGAATAATTTGCGAGACGAATCTTTTAAGCATAATTAGTCTATAATTTGACAATAATTTTCAAATAAAACGAAAATATTACAGTACCTGTTAAATTTTACCAACCCTAACCAAACACCCTCTAAAGCATTAGAGAGAGAGAGATACTATGGCCCTGTTTGATAGAAATACCTTTTTGAGTCTTAGGAAAAATACTATGATTTTGTGAAATACTTTGGTTTAGAGTGTCATGAAGTGTTTGCATTTGGTGCAACAAAATTTGTGGTTTTGAATACCATGGTATTGCTGAAAACTGTAGTCTTTTTTGATTTTAAAAACTCCAATTTTGACCTATTTTTTCTAGACCACGGTTTTACACATCAATGGTTCTAGATACTATAGTTTTTTAATACTATAACATCCAAATAAGACCTAAATTTTATATTCTATATGCCCGAATTTCTAAATGATTTCAGGTAACAATCTTAAACAACTAACCAGTACAATTACAAATGACAACTCATAAGATATAATTTATATTTTAAGCAATAGCAAAATTACCTATTATCCGAATGCGACCAACAACAAAAGAAAAATCAAACATCTGAAATATAGGGTAACTGAAAGAAAATATATTCTTTTGAAATTACCAAAAAAAAAAGAATACGAATTTGTGTTTCCAGTTTTCCACACTGTGGTCCCAGCATGTCATGGACCCGTACTTCTGTACTTCTGCGTACGGTTACGGACACCCAATTGATGGTCCCTTCCCATGATGACACGTGCGCTCCCCCAATGCCGACCCCACTCGCAGCGACACACAGGACCTCGTCCAGCCACCTTGGTCGTCCAGAGCCCCCGCTTGCCACCGTACCGCCCAAATCCACGATCGCCGCCGCCGCCGACCGTTCCCAGCCCTATCCGCTACCTCCCTACCGGTGAACGCCCTCGCCGTCGCCGTCGCCGCCGGCCACCGCCATCGATCGCCGCCCTGCCGTTCGTTCGCCCCTTCTGAACGCATGTTTCAGGTACGATCCGCCCGCCCATCGCCTTTGCTCCCTCTCAGATCATCTTCCTCCGCATCGGACCGGATCGGGGGCAGCCGCGCCGTGGCCTTCATTGCGTCGGTCGAGACGAAACCCCACCGGCCACCGCGGGATCGGAATATCGGGTGCCGAAAGAAACCTGGCAGGTTCTCGGGATCAGGAGGTCGGCCGTTCAGCTTGCCACCTGAAATTGCCTGGCACTGGCAGCAGCCACGCCAAGTGCCGTGGTTCAGTCAGCCAGAACCCTAACATCGTCGTGTGCTGCGATTGCTATCCGTTCGCTTTCAGTTCAGAAAGCTGGTGCAGGGCCCTGCTCACATATTTCAGTTAAGGAAATAGGACCTTTTGGGGAGATGCTGAACGCAACAGTTTCAGTTGGTTCATCAGCTGTCTTGTTTTCTCTTTGGTTCTTGGCTGCTTGTGGTCCTTGCCGGTGGCGAAGCTAGAGCGACTTTGAGAGGGAAGCGCTCGCCTTGTGGGAGTATCATCTGCTTGTGTCGTAGAGGGTGTATATATGGTGAAAATTTCAGTTATGACCACTGTTTAGATTTCTTTTTAAGATGGTGCATTTGCACCTCCTAATCACTATACCTGGGTCCTGGCAGCAAAGCATGCTATGCCACAACACAACTCTGAAAGCCTGAAACACCATTGTTTGTCCATTAATAAAACAAATCCTAGCGACTGGTCCTCACCTTGTCATCTCACTATATGGGCTAGTAGTAGTAGTATATATGGGTCCAGAAGATGCCAGAACCAACATTCATTTCATTAAAAAAAAAAGAACTAGAATTCGGATGCAATTTGATGAGTTGTGCAGCCTTGTGAAGAAGACTGATTGAAAAGTTGAATGAAAACCGACTACAAGTTTTCAGAACTTGGGAGAACGATAAGGCAAGCAATAAGTTCCTGATATGACGCTCGTCCTATCAACTAGCCCAGTCATTGCACAAACTCAAAGGCATTGCAGAATGCAGTATCTCTCTGCCTGCCTGCCTGTCTGTTCTCTTCCCCCGGCCCAGCAGCTGCTGGCAGAACTAGATGCCAGGTCTCCTCAGGTTGCCTGCAGCCCAGGAAATGTTCCATGCCATCTGTGCCAAACAATCGCCATACTTGCAGACCGGAAGCTGCGAGCCACAAGTCTGGAGATTTGCCGGGGAAGGCCCTGCACGGCTGCACCGGCGCCACACATATGGACGGTTCCTGATGCGTTGGCATTCATTCTGCTGCCACCGTCTAGCTACCTCTCTCTGCAGTCTGCACCATGCTTCCCTCCAACACCTATATATACGCGTGTGTGTGCTTTCACAAGACCACAACACAAGTTACAAGTAGCACTAACAATGGCGCGCTGCTCTACGTGTGCTCGTAAGAACGTCACTCTACTCATCGAGAGACCAGAGATCCTTCCATGATGAACGAGCTAGCAGACTTCTTGTGTTTGAATCCGCTGACAGTTTCACTGTACGTATCTGCGTTGCAGGTTTCTCGAGGTTCATGGAGACGGACGAGTTCGCGGTGCCGCCACGTCCCGCGCTCGTGCACCCAGACGCCGTCGGCGTTCGCATCCCGTCGAGCGTCTTCTCCCCCGATCAGGAGCCGCCGCCGGTGTTCAGGGTGAGTCCTCGTGTCACTCGCCATGCACCTTTGTTTCGAAGCCGCTGCTACATGAACAGCTTTGCGTGCCGGTGGGGACGTGGGGTGTGCGTGTAGGAGGGAGAAAGCCGACACGGCGGTGACATGGCCGCGTCCCCGGGGTACTCGCCGTTCCTGCCGTCCGCGCCCCACATAGGGCGCCCGGTTTCCATCAGCCTGCCGGCGTCGCCGACCGGCGGGTTCGACATCTCCAGCAGGATGGAGGCGGAGCTTCAGCGGGAGCCGGACGCCGCCGCCGCCGCCGTCACGGACGCGCCGCCGCGGATGATGCTGCCGCCGCGGGCCCCTGAGGGCGTGGCTCTCGCGCAGCCAACCAAGATGGTGTTCAGGTCCCAGCCGATCCCCGCTGCGCCGGCGGAGGTTGACGGTGCCGCCATGGGCCACGACGACTTCGGCCGGAGCGCGTCGGCGCCGTACGCGGCGGCGACGGCGCCGCCGGCCAAGGTGCGCAGGGACAGCAGGGACACCAGCTACGACTCGTTCAAGACGTGGTCGGGCAAGCTGGAGAAGCAGATCACCACGCACCTGCTGGGCAGCAGCAGGCTGCCGCCGGCGCAGCAGCAACCGCAGCAGGGGGAGGAGACGGCGGAGGAAGACGACGCGGCGGCGAACGAGCGCCGCAACTCCTCCGTGCCCAGAGTGCAGCGCTTCTTCGCGGCGCTGGAAGGCCCCGAGCTCGACAAGCTGAGGGTACAGTACAGCTGCCGATGACATCCTCCTCCAATTCCATCGGTAGTTGACCGTGCTGCTGTTGTGTTGTGTGGCAGTCCTCGGAGGAGCTGATCCTGCCGTCCGACAAGACGTGGCCGTTCCTGCTGCGGTTCCCGGTGTCGGCGTTCGGCATGTGCATGGGCATGAGCAGCCAGGCCATCCTGTGGAAGCGGATCGCCATCTCGGCGTCGACGCGGTTCCTGCACATCACCGTGAAGATCAACCTGGTGCTGTGGTGCGTCTCCGTGGCGCTGATGCTCGCCGTCTCCGCGCTCTACGCCAGCAAGGTGGTGTTCTACTTCGAGGCGGTGCGGCGCGAGTACTACCACCCGATCCGCGTCAACTTCTTCTTCGCGCCGTGGATCGCGTGCCTGTTCCTGGCGATCGGCGTGCCGGACCTGGTGGCGGCCACGCTCCCGCACTGGCTCTGGTACGTGCTCATGGCGCCCATCGTGTGCCTGGAGCTCAAGATCTACGGCCAGTGGATCTCCGGCGGGCAGCGGCGCCTGTCCCGGGTGGCCAACCCGTCCAACCACCTCTCCATCGTCGGCAACTTCGTCGGCGCGCTGCTGGGCGGCATCATGGGGCTCAAGGAGGGCCCCATGTTCTTCTTCTCCGTCGGGCTGGCGCACTACATCGTGCTGTTCGTGACGCTCTACCAGCGGCTGCCGACGAGCGAGACGCTGCCCCGGGACCTGCACCCGGTCTTCTTCCTCTTCGTGGCGGCGCCCAGCGTGGCGTGCCTGGCGTGGGCGCGGATCACCGGCGCCTTCGGCTACGGCTCCCGCGTCGCCTACTTCATCGCCATGTTCCTCTACGCGTCGCTGGCCGTGCGCATCAACCTGTTCAGAGGGTTCAGCTTCTCCCTGGCGTGGTGGGCGTACACGTTCCCGATGACCAGCGCCGCCATCGCGTCCATCAGATACTCGTCCGAGGTCAAGAACGCCTTCACGCAGTGCATGTGCATCGGCCTGTCGGCGGCCGCCACGCTCGCCGTCGCCGCGCTCTTCCTCACCACGCTGCTGCACGCGGTGGTGTACCGAGACCTCTTCCCCAACGACATCTCCATCGCCATCACGGAGCGACGCCGCAGCAAGCCCCTAGTCGGGGAGAAGATGCTGCTCCGCCTGCGCAGCGCCGTCGGCACCAAGAAGCTGCAGCAGGCGCTCTCCACCGCCCAGTCCGACGCCGCCGACCTCGAGGCCGCGCGCGCCGCCACGACCACGTCCTACACCTAGCTAGACCGGCCGCCGGATAATCAACCGGGCAGCTAGCTGTGATGAGCATTGATAGCTCCGGCCAGTATTGGCTGCCGTACGTGTGGAGCAGGCAGTAGGCACTAGGCAGTGCGCTCTCGATCGGCACTCAATCGGCAACAAGAAGCGTACGTGGCTGCATGTGGATCGGATGATATCATTTATACTGTGTATGATTTTGATCCAAGGTCCATTTACACGGTGACCATGCATGTACGTAGCTAGATAGACGAGAGTCGCTGCTTGTACCGTTTCTTTTCCCGAAAAATCAACCAGCATGAACTACAGCGATAGTATCTCCTAGAGTCTTTATAAACCTCACTTTCTAAATCATCGTTTACATAATCTCTTACATTACATATATAAGAATCATATTGTCCTTATCTTAGTTGTCTATCATTTATGTAACATTGATTGTACTGGTCCACCACCATGCACTGACGAACTGTATGTAGTGTGTGATGGTAGTCATTGTGCGGCGAGGTTAATCAATAGAGGATGACGGCATGTAGAGATGAATCAATTTGCATGATATAGATAGAATACATGAGACACCAAACTTTATAATCTCGATATATATCGGTCTTCTAACGTATGAAACAAACCAAAATGAACAAGGAACACTACTGATGATGCAATTTAATGGGCCTCTCTCCCATCCTGCCCCAGTCAGTAACGCGACATCCACCATATGTTACCTCTGGGCTGGCTTAAATGGGCCTAGACGAAGCGGACAGCCATTCTATCAGCCCAACCTGTTCCCTTGCCTTAATTGGAGTCTTTACCTTTATGTAGTGAACTAGTAGAAGAAAATATATAATAAATCGCCAGGATTTGGAACATTTGAACTCTTCTTCAAGTGCCACCTCCCTAGTTACTAAGCATCCAACATTACCTGTTCTGAAAATAGCAAGGTAATAGAACGTAATAATACATCTTGGTTTTTTCATCATTTTTTTGGATAGATTAGGAATTTAATAATAATTTAACACTATCGATTAAAAAAAACTGTACAAGACATAATGAAGAAAAACTCATAATGTATTTTCTAACACAAAACGTGATGTTCTCTATCATCTCCCAGGGCCTAAAATTAAAACACAATCGTGTACGTACGGAGAACCAAAAATTGTGAGGAGGTAATTCTGGATTCTGGCCAACAACTGAATAGCTTTTTAATTTTTAAGAGAAACAACTGAAATAATTAGGAGTAATAAATTGAATCAAACCTTAGTTTGGGGGTTATATTATCTGGATATAGACCAAAGTTTGAGAGAGTGATTTGGGCTTTTTTTCATTAAAATAGGCTTGGTATAAGCATAAAGCAATAGCATCAGTTGCAGTGTATCACCACTGGTTGTCCCGGAGGCCATAGCTGAGACACGGAGGGCGGTGCTGCAGACTAGCAGTACGACGCCACTATTTCACGAATGTTTAATGGAAACAAAAGCAACGGTCAATTTCTGACAGCACTGACATAACTCCATTGTCTCTCTCGCTTCGTTCTCTTTCTCTGGCTATAATGTCAGCATTGACATAACCTATAAAAACCATTTTTTTAAATGCTATAACTTAAAAACGTGTGTCCATTTTTAATTTCGATGACACTAGTGTGTTCTACACGATGAGACGAATAAAACTAGACCCCACTTACATATGTTTCGAAGAATTTTGTTCTATAAATAACTTATATGTACTAACTTAGGATATATAATTTAGAACATATAAGTTAGAACACACCATTTACATGTAATAGCTTATATGTACCAAATAATCAGATATAACTTAGAAAGTATAACTTAGAATATATAACTTATAATGTATAACTTAAAACTTATACGAAACCTTGAAAACACAAGAGTTATAAAACACATTTTATTTATAAAAAGTTATTAAACACAAAGGAATGAACTAAGTTATACCTTATGACAAAACTTGCAAACACAAAAGTTATTAACATACAAAGGAACAAATTAACTTATAACTTATATCAAAACTTACAAACATAAAAAGTCATGAAATCTAACTTGTGTACACAAGTTATTCCATATAACTTGTGTATATAAGTTAATCAATACAATTTATGTGCATAAGTTGTAATGTTATATGTTATTATAATTTAACACATATAAATTTCTACGTAAAAAAAATCTTCGAAATATATGTAAGTGAGATCTAGTTACATATATTTCGAAGATTTTTTTTACGTATACTCCTGCCAGCCTTCAGCATGATATATGTAAGTGAGATCTAGCTTTCCTCGAGCCTTTAAAAAAATCTTCGAAATATTGGTGCAAACAGAATGGAAATTGGATAAGCTGTTTGGAAGTTATAACAATTTAAAATAAATGATTTACAATTTTAAGATGATGTCAGTGGGACGTCAACGGAGTGGAAGACGCTGAGATCGTTCGCTGAATTAGTTTCTAATAAACGTTCACTAGAATGGATCTGGGCTAGCAGTAGCAGGCATGCAGGAGGCCGCATTGATTGCTTGATGACACCAAAGATGAATGTTTCTTTTTAAGTGTGATGCTATATAATGAAATGGTGCATCGAGTGTTGTCTTAATTATGATCAGTGAGCTTTGAGCGCTTCCATCTTGACTTGTTGCGCATGTCTGTCTCGTATTTGTTCTTTCGATCGATCAATTGCTGAATTCTCTCAGTGATTCATTAATCCAGAGCACAACGCACTGAACTGAGCATCAGCCCATCCTGAATCTTTGATGGTTCATATATACGTATGAATCAGCATATATATCGACTCTTTCAGAAGTCAAAAGCTACTCTGTGATGATAACTGACAGAAAGCCATACTCCAGTCCATAACGACCTGAATCATGCAGCAGGGCCGAAAGCATGTATGCAGAGTCTCCTTTCATTTCCAAACAAGTCGCAAACAAGAAGAAAACGCTATAGCTAGAAGCCGGTCGCAAAGGCTGAACCGCTGAACGTACCACTCTTGCTGGTTGTCAAGGTTAAAGGCCTTTTTTCTTAAAAAAAAGGTAGAAGGTCACAGATCATGCTGAAGGCTGGCAGGAGCGGCGGCCATGTCGTATGAACCATATTCCATATTTATATACACTGACAATGACAGGTCATCTCTGTTTGCTAGCTGCTCTCTTCTTGCAGCAATAATAACGACGATGTATATATGCCGATAGATCATGCTGATGATACATATATATATTCACTTGCTTCAGCTTTCCTCGAGCTTGATTTGTTGTATAATGCTTGTCTTATTTTCGCACTACTGACTGATCGGCCCTGCAGTTGTATGTGCATAGCTGTCCTGTTGCAATTTTCTCGTCAGAGTTAGTTGTTGACCTGCCTGCTGTCATCAGAGGATCCATATATACATGCGCATCCGGTGCACAAAGTGCATGCATGCGTAGCTATATTTCTCTCGCTGTCTGATGTCTGTCGTCTCTGAGAAACAACGAACCCATCTATCATATTCGTGTATCCCCAAGCACGATACTGAAATTTCTCTGAATCTTTGTCAGGTAGTGTATAAACTATAAACATATATATGATGACATGAACATGTAGCATATGCATCCAGCAGGCACCACACATACACAGCAGCAGCTGGAGAGAATCGGGCACAAGTTAAAGCTACTACTGATCATAAGCGATAACAACCTGATCGAATCATATGCATGCGGCCGGCAGCAGGGCACGCACAGTAAAGGCACTAATGTCGTAAACCATGGGTGCATGCAAATTAAAGAAAAAGGCCATTGGTGCGGCGGTGCGAGCGGGAACCTTGCGCTTGGCGTCTCATGGAGACGATCGAAGCTAGCGAGCACAGCTTCGTCTCAGGAATATATCCATCATATCCATCCATCGATCATCACCATGCATGGCATGGATGGACCTGGACCTGGCCCTGCAGGCTCGTCTTCCGCTAGCCCTAGCTAGCTTGACCCCCATGCATGATGAATCATCAATTGCAGCAAATGCTAGCTAGGGTGATAACGCAGGACGACAGGAGAGGAGAGGATCATGCATGCATATGGTCCCGATTGGGCCGGCCGGCCGTGCGATCGGACGTATGCATGGACGCGATGATATATGCTGCTATAGCTAGTGGTGGATCCTGTTGCAATGACTTTTTGGTCCATCGTACTCCATATGCATTGCTTTCCGCGGCACGAGCTGTGGAGAGCGCTGGTGGCCCTGGGACGATACAGTTGTTCGTAGGTGCTGCGTCAGGCATGATTGCTTCTACGTACCCTTGCAATTGCCAGAATTGAATGAGATCGATCGGTCCAATAGTACGTTCTGACGAGGTTCGATCATATCTACGTATATGTACTATAGTATGTGCATGCACTAGGCCGGTCTCATGTACTACCTATACTATACTACAGCAGGGAGGAGAGGATGGTGCACCACGTACGAGTTCACAGTATAGTCACTTTCTGTCTCTGACGATTCATGAGATGATCCATAGGCATTCATCGGTCTATATATCTAATCTGTATAATAATAATCTTACCAATGCTAGTTCACTCGATGCCACGCGAGATATTAATTAATCTAGCTATCTATAGTAGCTCGTTGTCTAGTACTAGTAGTTTTTTTTTATCACGCCTAGTAGGCGCATTTTTCATTAAACAGAATAGAGTTTTTGCGGTTACCGACATTTTGCGACCAAGGCTCATATCCTCGCCATGAGCGACGCCATGTGCTTGTACCCGGCCCTGCACCAAGAATCCGCCTCATCCTGGATCTCATGGACACCAGTCGCGCGCGTTGCCGGTGTTGCGTGTCTATAGTAGAATTATATATTTATATATATTGATATATGGTTGGCGGTAATAAGATCCTCTTTACAACGAAGGAAAAAGGCATGGGAATCTTGATTCTCTAGAAAAATTTCCTATATATATATGCCCTTTAGAACAATAGGACTAAACTTCCTTTGGATGTATGTAATCATAGTAATTTAGAAAACCAGTATTAGTTTGGACCATGTCAAAGTTTTCCTTTATCTCTTGTTGCAGTTCATGTATTTTTCATGTGTTGCATCCAAAGGCCACAATGGAAACTTTCCTACAATCTGAATTCCTGTAAGATTGTAAGTTGCATGCAACTCAAACCCCGCAATGATCAAGGAAACTAGTGCAATGATCAAGGAAACCCCTGTCGGAAACAAGTGTCATGGCACCTATGAAAAGAGAGGAATGTGAGATACTTTCAAGATTGAAGCTTGATGTGGCGCAAGATTTGCTACCCATGATACATCAAGGTCGAAGGCGATCAAGGGATACAAGCCGAAGCAGTAGGACTCCCCGCGCATTGCCACGGGTATGAAGAAGGAATATAAATAAGTTAGAGTGTTAATCACTAAGAATCAGGAGATGTATATATATGATGTTGGTAATGTAGCAATGTATATTAATAAATGATGTGGTTTTGCTAATGTGAATAGCTTGAATGAAGACATAATGACATTTGTTAGATGGATGTGTTTAGTGGATGCTGATGTGGACATCTTGCATAGCAAGATAAATAGCTAGTGGGGTTTATCTTTATAAGAGATATAGATCAGAGCATCTCCAAGAGCCTTTCTAAATCTCTCTCTCTAAATCATCATTTAGAGAGCCATTTGCATAAAAATCGCTTTCTATATTTTTTACTTTCCAACAATTTTGCTAAATCTTATGCGCACTCTAGAGAGTCATTCTCGTCTTCTATATTTGGCTAACGAAAACCCAGAATAGACAATGGCTATATTTGGATGACCATTTAGAGAAGCTGTTGGAGGGTAGTTTTTCACCAAAATTGTTATTCCTGTCATTTAGGACGAATATATAAAATCTCTTGGGGATGCTCTTAGGCCCCGAGTAATTCTAGTCTTTTCATGGCTGGTGGTTGGTTCATCGTCCACGCTTGTTTCTAAACTCTTCTATCTTAATACAATGATACATAACACTCTTGTGTATTTGAGAAAAGAAAACTCAAACCCTGCGCTTTCTCTATTCTCGTATTTTTAGAATCCTACATTTCAAAGAGACCCTAAGTGTAGTATAGACTAGCAGTAACCTACAAAGGATTGGCTTAAGTTGTTTCACAAGATGGTTGCACATGCAAATTATATATGGAGTTACTTAGTACAAACACATGTTTTCTTTTGGCTATTGCTCATGTGCATTTTGCACGACAAGACATGTAGGTGTTGCGTCAGGCGTGATTGGTTCTATGTACCGATGCATATATTGAACGAGATTGGTCAATAGTATGCTCTGACGAGGTTCGATCATATCTATGTATGTGCATGCACTAGGGTCTCATGTACTACGCGTACCTACTACAACAAAGGGGAGTGGATGGTGCACCACGTACGAGTTCACAGTCACTTTCTGTCTCTGTCTCTCTGACGAGTGACGATCGATGATGATTCATATGCATTCATCGGTCTATACATCTAATCTACATAATAATAATCCCAGCAATGCTTTTCTCATGCCACGTGAGATATTAATCTAGCTATAGCTATTAGCTGGTTATCTAGTAAAGTTATTGATATGGTTGACACTAATAAGATCCTCTTTACAATGAAGCAAAGGCATTGGTATCCTAATTCTCGCTAGGAAAAATTCCTATATGCCCTTTAGAATAAAGGACTAAACTCTCTATGAAATTCATTTGGATTACTTTTTGGATGTACGGAACCATAGTTTTTTTAAGAAACATATGGAACCATAGTAACTTTAGAGGAAAACTAGTATTAGTTTGGACCTTGCGGAAATTTTCTTTTATCTCTGTTGGAATTCATGTGTTGCATGCTTCCAAAGGCCACAACAGAAACTTTTCTGCAATTTGAATTTGTATAGAGTTATAAGTTCCATGCAACCCAAACTCCGCATTTTCTCTAATCTCGTGGTTTGAGAATGCTACGTTCCAAAGAGGCCCTAAGTGTAGTATAACTAGGTGAAGTATATAGCAAGACGAATTAGTAAGATACTAGCAGTAACCTACAAAGGATTGGCTTTATTTCACAAGATATAGTTGCACTAGCAAATTACACAATGTTTTCTTTTGGCTATTACTTAATGATTGTCTAAGAACTAAAAATCTTCTTAATGAACAAATATATATATATATATATATATATATATATATATATATATATATATATAAGTGCTATTCTTCACCCTAGGTGTAGAATACTATTCTACACCGAACTGTTATACTGAGCAAAATTCAGTACCGTTCAGTATTCATATTTCAGTATTGTTCAGTATTTCGTGGTCCTGGGTGTTGGACGGGATGATACTGAACGTTCTTTAGTATTGCTCAGTTTTTTTTTCTACTCAATTTTGACTTGCGGTGTAGAATAATATTCTACACTTAGGGTGTAGAATAGCGCTGCCGTATATATATATATATATACACCCCAATTTTTATGACTCGACATTATGTTCCTAATTAAGCTACAGAAGAATCTCTTGAGCATCTCTTCATGTGATGTGCATTTTGCACAATAAGAATGTCGGGCTTTTCTCCATCTTCACAGTTTATCTCGCCTACTCATGCATGTGCAATAGTTAGTTGAATTAATTAGGTCATCCCTAATGTTAAAACCACAAGTAGACAAATCTATTCATATGTTTTTCACACTTCCAAACTCATAAATTAAAAGATATTCATAATTTATATTTCTAGTATTTGACCAAAACTTTATTCAAAACGACTTTCTTTATATAAGTATGGAAAGAGTTTATACTAAGGTTACTAATTAAGATACTGTTATGGTGGTATGGGAGAGTCTGCACTGTTTCAAACTCATTTGAAATGAAACGGAGGATGCACGTAGTATAGGTGTGTTGGGGAATGGCCGCATCCTTCCCCCTGGTAGCGTCTGAGGATACCCTTTGCCTGAGGAACCTCCGACTCCCGAAGGGTCGGAGGATATCCTTCGCCAAGGAAACCTCCGTGGGAATGCGCGTGGAGGACCCTAGAAAGAGACTGGCGTTGATGACTCGACTTGTCTTGCTAAGTGTGTGCAGGGACTGACATCGTCGGAGGCCAACAAGCAGAGGAAGAAGGAACCTCCGACCCTCCCAAGTCTGAGGATGGCTAAGGACGCGCCGGAGGCAAAGAACCTCCGACGCGTCCGGGATAAGGGACCTCCGACGGAGAAGCGTCGAAGGATCGGCGACCAAGCGGCCCGGAGAACCTCCACGGCGTCTAAACCGAGGAACCTCCGACGCGCCCGAGCCGAAGAACCTCCGACGCATGAAGTGTCGAAGGATCCGCGATCAGGCGGAGGATCTGCGTCTCCGATCTGCTGAAGCCCTAGACAGGAGACACGCGTGGAGATCGTGAGGTGAAATTACACAAGTGGCTTAGAGTCAGTAGACCGCAATAGGAGAATATGCTAGGATATTCCCCCACCGTCACGGGGCATTTTTGTAAACGTCATTGGGTCGGTTTCTGAGCCCTATATAAAGGGCGCGATGCCGTCATTAATGGATAGAGAGAACGCATTCACTGTATTCACCTACTGTTGAGTTCACTGCTCGCCAGCGCTCAAACCTCTCACGGCACCGAGTGAGAAGGTTCTCGATCCACCGTATCGCTGGGGCGTGCGGAGAGCATTTTCCCAACATTGGCGCCCACCGTGGGGCTCGAAGTATAACCTGCGATGGCTGGAAAGAGAACAAGCACCACAAGACCTCGGGCAGAGCCCTCCAGGAGAGGAAGGCCGAGGAGGGCCGTGCGGAGCACGTACGCGACCGTGGAGGGAGAAGGTTCTGAGGGCGAGCAGCCAGAGAACGTGCAGCCGGAAACTCGCCAGGAACCTCCCCCCGCCGCAGGCCCGGCGCAACCCACGGCCACGCAAGAGCTCCAGCAGCTACAAACGCAATTGCAGAACCTTCAGCAAGAGCGAGACCGGATCGCTGCCGCCTACGCCGCCAGCCAAGAGGCAGCGGTAGCCGCGACGCAAGCGGCCGAGATCAGGCAGCAGCTTTCACTCCTGCAGGCAGAAATCCTTAGCATGCAACCTCCACCTCAGCCGACGATCCAGCCCGCTGTTCTGACCAGCGCCGGCCCAACATCAGATGTGCAACCGGCAAACTACGGTGGCATGCTGCGGGGCACGTTGGACCTTCGTTCCCCTTTGTCCGAAGGATTGCAGACCTCGCCTTGGCCAACAACCTACAAACCTATCACGCTCCCTAAATTCAGCGGAAAGGCAGACCCACACCAATTCCTGATGAGTTTCGAGGCAGCCGTGGCCTCAGCTGGAGGGAATGAAACTGTGATGGCAAAATCCTTCGTGATCGCAGCCGAGGGAGATGCCTTGGCATGGTACTCGATGCTCAGACCCGGTTCAATCTATTCATGGGAGAACCTTCGAGACAAGATTTTGGCGAATTTCCAAGGATTCGCAGTTGAATCACTAACCTCCACGGACCTGTTCCAGTGTCGCCAGAGTCAGGGAGAGGCACTACGGGAATACTTCCAAAGGTTCGTGCAGACTAAGGCGAGAGCACCCGGCGTGCCGGAGGATGTTGCCATTGAAGCGGCCATCAAGGGTCTTCGCATAGGGCCCTTCGCAGCTCATTTGGCCAGAGAAAAGCCAGCATCCATGCACGAGCTGTACCACGAGTTTGAGAAGTATTGCAGGTCAGACAACGACTACCGCAAAAGGTTGGAAGACCAAAACTCTCAGAAGAGGCAGAGCAATGATAGAAACTCACAGAAGAAGAACCTTAGCCAGGGTGAACGCCGGCCACAGCGAGAGGCTGGTGGACAGATGATGAATATCGAGCAACCGAAAGATGACAGGCCGGAAAATAACCGTCCACCGGCGGAAGCGCGAAGCTCAGAACGCATACCCAATCAAGCCAGAAGAGGGGGTCGAAATGCGGGATGGCAAAAAAATCAAAGTCAGCGACCACGGAAGCAGTATTGTTTCTTCCATGGAGAGGAGAAGGGTCACTCCACCAGAGATTGCCAGATGCAAAGGAAACTCAGGAGAGGATCAAGAGCAGGTCAGCTCCGCAGCCTCCGATACCAGTTGCTCAACCTCGGGAGGTAAATCACACATTCCCTCAGACCTTCTACCATTCATACGTCGGAGGTTCAAGCCAGCAGCACCCAGCTCCAATTCAGCCAAGCGCGCTAGCCTCCGCATACTATCCCAGCTTCCTACCAGCTTGGCGCCCAGCCCAGCAAACCGCGGACCACAACCTTCCACCAAACTATGTTCCTCCACGACCTCCACATATTATGTACATCGAAAACCCGCAACCCTGCCAGCAGTCACTACCTCCTCCCCCAAACCAGCTACAGCTACTCCAAGCCCCACCACCACCAAAAACCGAACCCCACCCCGATAATCAGATCGGCCCTCATACACCCCTGCCCACGATTGGAATGATCTTACCAATAGCTGGAGGGTCTTCAATGGAGTTCCAGACAAAGAAACAGAAGAAGGATCACCTCCGGCTCGTTAACAACGTTGCAGTTCAAGGGCCAGTAAGATGTACCGATTGGTCCAGAACCCCAATAACCTTCACCGAGGAAGATCTAAGATTGGAAAGCTACCCTCACACAGACGCCTTGGTCATAACAACAAATGTTGCGGGTTGGGGAGTAAGCAGGATCTTAGTGGATTCAGGGAGTTCCGCAGACATAATATTTGCTGGAACCTTTGACCAAATGAAGCTCAGTAGAAGCCAACTCCAACCTTCGGAGTCACCTTTGATCGGGTTCGGAGGAAAGCAGATACATGCTCTGGGGAAGGTCGCCCTGCCCGTATCCTTCGGCACAACGGAGAACGCAAGAACAGAGTACGTCACCTTCGATGTGGTAGACTTGCACTACCCATACAATGCCATATTCGGGCGAGGATTCTTGAACAAGTTCAATGCGGCCGCTCATATGGGATACCTGTGCATGAAAATCCCGGCTCTGCACGGAGTGATAACGGTTCACGGAAGTCAAAAGGAGGCAAGGAACATAGAAAAAGCAATCTACAAGTCCTTCCGGAACATAAACTCCGTAGACTCTACGCAGCATGAAGCTTCCCAGCCACCAGACATGCCAAGGGGGAAAACAGACCTGGCTGATCAGGAGGAAACGAAATGTGTCCCTCTGCAGGAAGCTGTTCCAGATAAGAAGGTCACCATCTCCGCCACCCTCGGTAGAGAGGAGGAACTCGAATTGCTAGACGTGTTGCAAAAGAACCAAGATATCTTCGCTTGGAGTGCCGCTGACCTGCAAGGAGTCAGCAGAGACATCATAGAGCATTCGCTGGACATTGATCCGAGGATGAGGCCGAAGAAGCAGAGACAAAGGAAAATGTCTGAAGAAAGAACCTTAGCCGCGAAGGCAGAGGTACAAAGACTCCTGGACGCAAAGGTCATCAGAGAAGTCATGTACCCGGAATGGTTGGCAAACGTAGTCCTGGTCCCCAAGAAAAATGGCAAAATGAGGATGTGCATAGATTTTACGGATCTCAACAAGGCTTGTGTCAAAGACTCCTTCCCCTTGCCAAGGATAGATACCTCTGTGGACAAAGCAGCTGGTTGTCAGAGATTCTCACTGCTGGACTGTTTCTCCGGTTACCACCAAATTTGGCTCAAAAAAGAAGACGAAGGAAAGGCAAGCTTCACAACCCCATTCGGCACGTATTGCTACACCAGAATGCCAGAAGGTCTCAAAAACGCTGGAGCAACCTTCTCCAGAATGATGGGGAAGGTTCTAGGAAGTCAGCTACAGAGAAACATCATAGCCTACGTCGACGATGTTGTCGTCATGAGCAAGCGCAAGGAAGATCATATCAAGGACCTGCAGGAAACCTTCGTCAACCTTAGATCTGCCGGGCTGAAACTTAACCCGGAGAAGTGTGTGTTCGGGGTCAGCAAGGGAAAAATGCTGGGATATATCATCAGCTCCGAAGGAATTAGAGCTAACCCAGACAAGACAAAAGCAATCATGTCAATGGCAGAACCTTCAAACAAGAAAGAAGTGCAAAGACTGACAGCCCTCAACAGATTCATATCAAGATCGGCGGAACGGAGCCTCCCATTCTTCAAAGTGCTGAGAGGAGAAGGTAAAACAGAATGGGGTCCGGAACAATCAGAGGCCTTCAGGCAGCTCAAGAATTACATTGCAACCAACCTGGTGGTAACAGTGCCCGAGCCAGACACTCCACTACTACTGTATGTGGCTGCCTCCGAGCACGCTGTCAGTGGTGTTCTAGTGCACGAGACAAGCGACAGTAAGGGAACGGTGCAAAGACCTGTTTACTACGTATCCGAAGCTCTGTCAGGAGCAAAGTTGAACTACACGGAGATAGAAAAAATCGCGTACGCGGTCTTATGTGCATCGAGGAAGCTCAAGCATTACTTCCAAAGCCATGAGATTAAAGTACCCACTTCACAGCCATTGGGTGATATCCTCAGGAACAAAGAGGCTTCCGGACGCATAGGAAAATGGGCGGCCGAACTGTCACAATTTGACATCTCCTATGTCCCCAGAACCTCCATCAAATCTCAAGCCCTGGCTGACTTCATGGCAGATTGGACACCTTCGAACAAAAAAGAGGAGAAGGTAGTCGACCAGCCATGGACACTGTACACAGATGGCGCCTGGGGGCAGTCAGGAGCAGGAGCAGCAGCCGTTCTGATCGCGCCATCCGGACTCAGGCTAAAATATGCCGCGAGACTCGAATTCAAAGCAACAAACAACATAGCTGAGTATGAAGGTCTCATCCTCGGGCTGAACAAAGCTAAGGCCTCCGGAGCAAAAACCCTGCTCATCAAAACAGACTCCCAGGTGGTGGCAGGACAAGTGGAGAAGGAATACCTAGCACACAACCCGGAGCTAGCAAGATATCTGGCTGTTGTAAGAGGTCTGGAGAGAAGGTTCGAGGGATTCACTCTGCATTACATTCCTAGAGCCGATAACTACGAGGCAGACGAGCTAGCAAAGGCAGCAGCCAACAACACCCCCTTGCCAGAAGGAACCTTCTACCAAATCGTCGCAGCACCCGCAACTGAATCATTGCCGAAAGCTTTTCGCTCAGTTCTGCTGACAGAAGGCGAGGATTGGAGGCAAGCAGTAGTTGATTCTCTCAAAGGCAAAACGGCTGCAGATGACGAAGCATTAGCCAAGAGGATGGAGGCAAGAGCAAGGAATTACACCACCATTGACGGGGTCCTGTACAAGAAAGGCGTAGTCCAACCTTTGCTGAGATGCATATCACAAAGCGAAGGCAGAGAACTCCTGAAAGAGATACACTCTGGAATATGCGGTTCTCACATTGGACCTCGCGCATTATCTGCTAAAGCATTAAGACAAGGCTTCTACTGGCCAACCCACATCAAAGATGCACAAGAAATAGTGAAGACATGCAAAGCTTGCCAAACCTTCTCACCAATTCAATCAGGACCTTCAGCACTAACTCAGCTCATACCAGCATCTTGGCCGTTGCAGAGATGGGGAATGGACCTGGTAGGACCAATGCCAACTGCCCAAGGGGGAAACAAATTCGCCGTCGTAGCCATCGAATACTTCACAAGATGGATCGAAGCTAAGCCACTGGCAACCATAACCTCTGAAACAATCAGGAAAAAAGGTAGAACCTCAAGGTATCAACAAGAAACCAAGAAATGGAGAGACCGCAAGGTAGTATGAAAAGACATACAGAATGGGGACCTGGTACTCAGGAAAAAAGGAGATCACCCAAACGCTGGTAAATTGCAACCCAAGTGGGAAGGACCTTATACAGCAATACAAGCGGGAAGGTCGGGATCCTTCTACCTGAAAGACCTCGAAGGTAGAACCTCCACCCACACGTGGAACGTCGACAATCTACGAAGATTTTACATTTGAGTGTAAGGATGACCCTCGCAAAATAAGCGGCGGCATCCACGTACCTAAATACGCTTGTTTTCTTTTTCTCTCTACTTTTTCGCACTCCAAGGTCTGCACTCTTTTCCTCACAGGGGTACTCCTACCAGGAGGTGAGGTTTTTAACGAGGCAGAACCTATGTAAAAACCTCTGAGATATAAAGAGGAATCCACCCCAGAACCAAAGCCCAAAAGTCGAAAAACAGCCAGCAACGAGGCTGTGGCATTCGACAAAACATCACGTGATCACAAGGACCCTCCGCAGCTTTCATCCAAAAGTTAAGAAAGCTCGGAACGTCCTCAAAGGTGAAAAAACACCAAATCCTTAGCAAAAGACCTAGCCAAGAGCCGGGCAGCAAGGATAGCATGGCCAAAAAGTGAAAAAGTCTTGTCCTCCTCAGGCATCACAACATGGCCAGAAGGAACAAAGCCTTCAAACCTGACAAAGACCTGAGGACAATCAGGCATCAGGAACTATATTATTTTTACCAAAGGCAGCGGAGGTTTAACATTCACAAGACAGACCTCAACCAAATTCACATAACCTTCACCAAAATAAGGTCGAAGGTATCCTGCTACTCTAAGCAGACCCCCAACAAACAAAGTGTGAAAATAAAACAAAACTACAATAACCCTCAGTCAGGTACAGCAAAACCAACTACCACAACAACCATCAATATCTCGATAATAAATTTTAACCTAACAGAGTACATAAAATAAATGCATCAAAGCCTATAAAACCAGGCTCACCTTGCCCCCAACCTCAACCAGGATCAGTATACAAAGACCCAAACATCGAGTGCAAACCTAGCAGTCACAAAGGAAAAAATTTAGGCCACCATGGAAGCAGGAGTTAGCCTTACATCAACAACAAAAGTTTGTATTGCACGAAGCTTCGTAATGTTAGAACCACGGCGTTGTGATGAACATCGACCACAGAGTCGTGTACAACCACAACAAAAGATTTACAAGTGAGACTCAGAGGTCTCTGAAGGGTATCGCACGAAGTCTCGTAACATCCCTTCAGAACCTTCGACACACATACCCGAAGGTTCTCCTCGACAACACTCCACGGGAGTTGAGCAAAGTAAAAAAATAGCACAATTCAGCAGAGGATCCTCCGCACTAGAAAAGTCGAAGGTCCTAAGGCCAGGAAGCGGCGATCCTGCGCACAAGAAACAATCGCCAATACCTTCGCAATATCAAGCATCAAACACAAGCAGGTTACAGCAACACAAAGATCCTTAGGATCAACACCACCGTGACGTTGCAATGTATAAACGCTGTAGCGCGAAGGTTGTAATAAAAATAAAACCAAAAAGTGCGGAGGCCATGGCCAAATCAATGGTAAAAATGTCTGATCTTTATTTACTATATACAACGTACAGAACAAAAGTTTACAATAAAAAAACGAGAAACATCCTCCGACCGTCAAACGTCGAAGGTTCTAAGATTCTCGCACAATTCTTACATACGAATCTGGAAAAAGCCTAAGGTCATCGCAGTAATCACGAACAAGAAAATCAACTAAGTCATCAATACTACGCGTAGGATACTTATGACGCCACCAATCAATCAGATAACCCCTCGCATACAGATCCCCACGCTTGAACGTCACCGGAGTAACGTAGCTTCCTTCAGCAAAGTTCGAAGGAAGAACCTCCTCAGGAGCAGATCTCACAACCTTCGCAAAAGAACAATTTCAAAACCAACCAAAACGAAGGATAAAACCAAAACGTATAGCAAATCTCTCGAACCTCCGGATAACCATGAAGAAAAGGCTCGGCCAAATCCTCAGAAACCTCCGACACCCAGCGTACCCTATCCTTCTCACCGAAGATGCGAAGGATAGGATATGGCAGCTGCACAAACACAACAAACCATGTCAAAGAGATATACACATGACCTAGGCCAAACGAAAAACAAAACAAAAACCACCACCTAAGCCGGAGGCCATGAACCTCGGCGCGCAAGCGACCGGACGAATTCAGATCGTTCGTCATCTAGGTCATATCCAACAAACTCAAACATATTCACCACTCTCATATTAGGGAAGGCAATCCGCCAGTACTCCCACAACTCGCCAGAAACATAAATTCCTCTATAGAAAATTGAAAGCGGAGTCACGCTAAGATCCTGCGCAGGTCCTCCGCCAGAGACCTGCGCAGGATCAGAGTGTAAAACAAAGGTTTACCCAAAAAAAACAAACCAATATATTACATTTCCAACAGTCTTTACAAGTTAATCAAAACCTCTGACATTTCTTACAAAAAAACGTCGCATGTGCGGCAGACGCAAAAAACAAAAAAAAACCTACAAACTAAATAACCTCACACCTGAGGCGGAGGAGGAGCAGAAGTCTCGGCCTGCGCTGAAGCTTTGGCGCCAGATTCCTCCGGAGCCTTAGCACCTGGGTCACGAACCTCCGCCTCAGCCTGAGTCGAAGGACGCGCTTCGCTAGGGGGACGCGAAGGACCGGGCTTGTCAACCTTAGCCGCTTTCTTGGCAACCTCCTGCAAGACAGCAAACTTAAGATACATTGCAAAGCAGCAAAACAGAATACAAAAAAAAACCAAATCAAAAATACCTCAGCGCGACGAGCCTCCGCGATCTTCTTCGCCTCAGCCCGCCCAAACCTAATTCAGAACGAACTGATAAAATTCCGGATAGATTTGCGCACACTGGAGGTGCCTTCGCCAACGTCCTCCGCCGCAGCAAATTCCTCCTTGGCAACTCCCTCTGCATGAGAGCAACCTTCGCGCCGCAAAAGCCTAGCGAAGGAGCTAACCGCGGCCAAAGCCCCAAAATCAACAGCACCCCCAACAAAGTCAGGGAGCATGCGGATATGAGACTTCAGCCATGCGAGGGCAGCCCCAACGTCGCCACCGGGCGGAGGAGCAGAGGTACTTCCCCCGAACTTCGCAAGCGAGTCGGCATAGAGCCCAACAATAGCTGCAGCCTCCGCTTCCGCCTTCTGCATGCGCGTCTGCAACTCAGCCGCAGACATCCGCTCAGCATCAAGCTCCTTGCGAAGGCGTTCAGCAATGTCCTCCGCCTTCTCGGCTCGCTGCATAGCCAAATCCCTAGCCGCCTCCGCCTCGGCGACACTCGTGCGAAGGACAGCCGCTGAAGCTTCAGCATCTTCTTTCTCCTTCTTTAGAACCTCCGACCCAGCCTTGTAATCATCCCTCTCCTTCTTCAGGGAATCAATCTCTCGCCGGACGGAGGAAAACCCCCTAACCTCCTCCGACAGGCGAGCCTTCTCAGCTTCCAAGGTCTCGTTCTCCTTCTTTAGAGCACCAATCGCCTCATCACGGCAGATAACCTCCCGGGAGCAACGCTCCTCCAAGGCGGCAGCCATGTGATGACCCTGCTCAAAAATAAGAAGTTACAACCAACCTCCGACCGAAAAACTGCGAAGGAAGATATAACACATCGTAAACGTACAAGGCTATGGTGCTCAAATTGCACGCGGAGTAGCGTGTCAAAGTCCATGCTACAGAGCTTCTGACGGAAAGGATCTGTAAAGCAGAAACAAGTAAGAAAAAAAATCGTAAGGACCCAAAACCAGTTGGCGGAGGCCAAAAAACGAACCTCCGACCAAGGAATGAACTTCGCGCAAGGCATCAGTCCAACCTGTGATCGAAGGATCAGAAGCACCTGCGCAAAACCAAAACAAACCTTAGAATAAAAAACCAAAAAAAACAAACCAATGTATTAAACAAAAAAAGAAGAGACTCACCGGGACCAAGAACATCAGCAGGCGAAGGCCTACTTGCCAACGCAGAAGGCGCAGGCTCACGCCGCGGAGGATCAGCAAGTCCTTCCTGCGCAACGCTGGCGCCTTTGGCCAATTCCTCCGCGGTAGCCAACCCAGCAAAAACATCCTCTGAAAGATATATAAATAACATGAGACCAAGTCAATAAAAAATTATATAAAGAAAAACAAGAATCAACAAAAATTTTACCCATGTACAACGAGTTTATACCATCTCCAGCCGGACACGGGAGATCCTCCGCCCTCTTAATCCTCCGAACAGAGACGGACTCTGCATCGTCACTGGATTCATCCCGCACATCCTTTGGCGGAGACCCTCTGCCAACTGAAGCCCCACGCGCAGGACCCTCATCCACTGCAGGATTTGCCTCCCGCGCAGGACTCGCCTCAGGGGCCTCCGCGTCGGAAGACTCCTCCCCAAGAAGGGACGCGAAAGGCGCTCGCACAGAAGAGACTGCACGCGAGGCTTCAACCCCAGGAGCTCCACCAGCAGGAGCGGCCTCCGCAGGAGCAGAAGCCACCGAGTTAGACTCGGCAGCAGAAGAGCGGGCGGAGGAAGACTCCACAGGAGTCTCCAGCACAACCTCCGCCCTTCGCTTCTTCGCCAGCTGCTTGACAGCACCACCACCCTTCCTCTTCTTAGCCTCCGCCGCAGCAACAGCCTTGGAGGAATCCTTCTTCTTCTCCAAACCAAGAAGAACCTCCGGAGGAACGACATAATCCTCATACTCGATCCCCAACTCTTCAAAAACGCGATTGAAACGCGGCATAGTCCCAAGTGCGGACTTCCGCTGGAGGTATTCCTTCTCTGAGATCTTTCCAACGATCCTTCGAGCAGAAACCTCCACGCGGTCAAGGAAAGATTCCTGCGTCTCATCCTCAGGCAAACCCGCGCCAAATCGAGGAAACGGCAACCCCTCCGGAGGACCAAAGACTGGTACTCGCACCATTTCAATGGTGAACTCGTCAGTCCTACGGCCAAGGGGCCAGTAGTCGGCTGCAACCATCTCCTCGACCAGGTCCCGACCTCCGGAGTATCGGCAAGCCTGCGCAAAGGCCTTGTCGCAAGCCAATCGCGCCTCAAGCTGTTCCTCCGACACCGGCTTCGAAGGATCAACCTTCGAAATAGGCTTCAACTCCTTCATCAACGATGCGTAAGGGTAAACCTTATCAACGCTACCGTCATCCAAAGTCCTCGACGCAGCGGGGGTCTTCACGTAGAACCAGGCTCTCATCCAATCCTTCTCCCACTTGCCCTTTTGGCAGTAGGAGATCTCGCACCTTGGCCCATGCATTGTGCGGCGCGGCATGAACGCGCAGCTTCCAAACTGCGCAATGCACTCAACACCTTCGGCATCCTTCACCTTCTTAGGCTGGCGCTGAAGTTCGAAATACGAGCAGAAAGTGTCAATGTGGGGCATGGCTCCGTAGGATTCACACGCCCACGAAAATTTGCTAAGGGTCAGTATCCCATTGGGGCTGAAATGCTGCAGCTCAACGTTGAAACTCTCCATCACCTCGCGAAGAAAATGGTACGGAGGCATCCGAAGTCCGCAGGTAAAAAAGTCCCTGAATACAACCGCATATCCCTCCTCAGGCACAGGTACCGTCTGACCCGCAGGAGGAGCCTTCGCACGACCCTCCTTGAAAAACCTAGCCAAAACCATATCAGCAATATCCTCCGTCCTTACAGTAGACTCACCAAACTCAAAAGTGATCGCAACCATCTCCTCAAATTCCTTCGCACTGACCAGATCCCCAACTGAAGCTTCAACGTCAGACAACGTCTCCTCCAGATCTTGAGCTGCTGCCACCTCAAGCATCCACTCCTCAAATCTCCGCAGCCAACCTCCGGACCTCACACTAAGTAAATTACGCAAAGGACCAGAAAAATCTGACCTCGAAGGACACGGTGGAGGAAGATGAGCCACCATAGATCCTCCGACCACACTTATGAACTAAAATCAGCAAAAGCGCACGCGAGCAGCTCAGAGAGTGAGATGTGGCGAAGGAATGTATGCAAACAGCAGGCAGCAGGGGTGATAGCCAAGAGCTCCTCCCCCACCCCCTTTTATAGGGGGGGGCCTGCGGCAACATGACCGTTGCGATTCCCCACGACCAACGGCTATAAGCGTAGGAATCGGCCTGACCGTTGCAATTCCCCATTACCAACGGCTAACTCCAACGGCTATAACATCCTCCGCAATCCAACACACGAAGGATATCAGAACAACAGTGAGCGGAAGGTGCTGAGAAACAAAATTTTGTCTAAGTACAATAAACAATTTTACAGCACAGCTAACAACCACATCCTGCGCACCAGGGGGGAAGGCAGCCACCATGCTCGCAGCCTCCGCAGCGCGACATGTTTTTGAGCACATGGACCGCAGGAGTGCCATTAGCCCAAAAAGGGGGGAACTGTTGGGGAATGGCCGCATCCTTCCCCCTGGTAGCGTCTGAGGATACCCTTTGCCCGAGGAACCTCCGACTCCCGAAGGGTTGGAGGATATCCTTCGCCAAGGAAACCTCCGTGGGAATGCGCGTGGAGGACCCTAGAAAGAGACTGGCGTTGATGACTCGACTTGTCTTGCTAAGTGTGTGCAGGGACTGACATCGTCGGAGGCCAACAAGCAGAGGAAGGAGGAACCTCCGACCCTCCCAAGTCTGAGGATGGCTAAGGACGCGCCGGAGGCAAAGAACCTCCGACGCGTCCGGGATAAGGGACCTCCGACGGAGAAGCGTCGAAGGATCGGCGACCAAGCGGCCCGGAGAACCTCCACGGCGTCTAAACCGAGGAACCTCCGACGCGCCCGAGCCGAAGAACCTCCGACGCATGAAGTGTCGAAGGATCCGCGATCAGGCGGAGGATCTGCGTCTCCGATCTGCTGAAGCCCTAGACAGGAGACACGCGTGGAGATCGTGAGGTGAAATTACACAAGTGGCTTAGAGTCAGTAGACCGCAATAGGAGAATATGCTAGGATATTCCCCCACCGTCACGGGGCATTTTTGTAAACGTCATTGGGTCGGTTTCTGAGCCCTATATAAAGGGCGCGATGCCGTCATTAATGGATAGAGAGAACGCATTCACTGTATTCACCTACTGTTGAGTTCACTGCTCGCCAGCGCTCAAACCTCTCACGGCACCGAGTAAGAAGGTTCTCGATCCACCGTATCGCTGGGGCGTGCGGAGAGTATTTTTCCAACAAGGTGGCTGCAAATATAAAAGTCCACGCACGCAGACGCAGTGGCGGAATTCCCGGTGGGATAGATGTGAGTGGGGGATGCCACTTGCTGCTGCCTGCGCCCCGAAACGAATACAGTAGCTGCTTCCGGGAATCGAACGCGCTTAAATCCAAACCGGCCGGGGCGGCACGAGGAATTTCTTGGCTGATGCTGCATCTGCTGATGCTCAGGACTCGATCAGCACTCAGTAGGCATCAGCACACACAACTCACCTGCAGCCTGTGCTATCTGCTCATTCATTCGTTCCCAATAATCGCCTCTGCTCATAATCGTCGTATAGCAGACCCAAGATACATGCATAAAATAAAAGTGCATGATGAGCTTGTTTACACACGTACACGTACACGTACTATTCTTCCTGCTTTCCGTGTGCACACAACACATGCATGCATGCAAGGGGCCGGGAGAGGCAGCAGGAATGCATGCATGGCGCACCCACCACCGCACCAGCACCAGCACCAGCACGGCAGCACTGCACGGTTCGCGCATCGCTGTGTTGAGTGCGTCCACTGTTGCTCGCTGACGTCCAGCACGTACGGTCGTACGTACAGGTACAGGTACACCTCCCGCGCGCGCGCGTTGTTTCACCTTTCCGGCCGGATCGGAGCACTGTTCCCATCGCCATGCATCATGCATGCAGCTGCAGCTACGTACCTCCACTACACGACTGTGGGACGACTGGCTATTGCTACAGTGGGCAGTAGTGTAGCCGGTGGCTAGCTACACACACGTACACAGCTGCGTGAGGCGAGGCCGGCACCCGGCATGCATCGTCAGTTCGATCACAGCTTGCACACGTACTGCAGGTATACAGTACTGCGTGCTCCTATACACACACACACGAGAGTCGATCGAGAGCAGAGCTTGTACAGTATAGATGGAGCAAGCTAGTTAGAGTAGCGTCACGTCGTCCGGCCGCGCGTCTCCACGCAGCTCACGTCAACTCAGCTAGCTACGTACCCTCTCTCACAAAAAAGCAGACACTAGTGAAGAAGTGCCACATCATCTCCAGCAATCCGTCCAGTCCAGGTCCCAGAGCCAAGAGAGGCCGCCGGCCGGCAGATGCATGGGTCCTTTTATATATTTGCATGCATGAAATTAAGCATCCACAAAGCTAAGAGAGTAGTGGCGCATTTGGCATATGGCAACAAGCTAGCACACGGACACAGGCCAGCCTTGTGAAGTTGTGATCGATGAGACGATAATGCATGTACATACAGCCATACAGGAACAGACCTATCGATCTATACAGTCGCAGCTGCTGTTGGGGTCTTGGAGATGATAAAGACTGAAGGGACTATAGAGGCAAAAGGGCCGTGCGTGCTGCCAACAGGGCGAGCTGATGCACAGTGCGCGCGCGCGCGCACACACACACACAGACGCATGCAGGTGATTTGATGTTGTGGATCGGGGAACCCAAGTTTTCGTTTTCAAATCCGGGCCGAGAGAGTCTGGCCCTACTACTACACTGCCGTCGTCGTTGCTTCTCTTTCGAATTCCACAGATATACATGTCGACAAATTCCACCATGCATGTCATGCTGATCCACCATCACCAATTATATATGCATGGGCCGTGATGGGTCTCCGAACTCTGCTTCCTGTCTGCTATGCTTCCTTGCTCGCTCGCTGCACTGTTGAGAGAATTGAAGACTGTTGCTGCTCATTGACCTACACTATTTTTTCGACGCCCTTGTTTTAGTTCTAATTTTTTTTGCAAAATAGACACCATAGCAATTTCGTTTATATATAATAAATATTGTCCAATCATTGACTAACTAGATTTAAAAAGATTCATCTCGCAAATTAAAAATAAACTGTGCAATTAGTTATTATTTTTATCTATATTTAATGCTTCATGTATGTGCCGTAAGATTCGATGTGGCATTTTTTTTGACCTAAACAAGGCCTTGTTGGTAGACATACGGAGTACGTATATGCAATCACATGAACGCAGTTTCTTTGCCCAGCACATGCCCTTTATAGCTGGAAGAGACAATCTGCTAGACACGAATCTCAGAATGAATCCCGTGGTTTATAATCCTGCATAATCTTGAATGTTATCAGTTCCGGTATATACTTAAGAGACAAATTTTACTTTACCGCAATCACATATATAGACGACCTAATAAACTGCTCAAATGGATATATTATATATATACACACAAACGCTGCAATTGCACAGTTGCATGCATGCAGTTGTTTTTTTTTTCTTTTTCCTTTTCTTTTCTGCAAGTCGTCCTCTGAATGATAGCTCTTTGTCTAGCTAGATAAGTAGATAGTATAGCTGGTGACCAGCTAGGCCACTAGAGCATGCATGGTGCTGCCTGCATAATGTTTACTTCGGGATTTTTTTTGGCTTTTACTATATATTTGACAATTATTGTTTAATCATAGATTAATTAGATTCAAAAGATTCGTATTATAAATTATAGACAAATAATGCAATTAATTTTTATTTTTATCTATATTTAATATTTTATACATGCGTTTAAAGATTTGATGTGATGAAGAATTTTGAAAATTTTTGGAAGTACACATCTGAATTCTGCATGCATAGTAGTATTGGTAGAGTAGGAGATGAGACAGCAGGGTAGTAGGCATGTTTAGGAAGATAACGACGCATAGCTAGCTGCCTCATGTACAGTAATGTTAGGATAGGGACTTGTAACCAAACGGTGGATGCAGTGCAGCAACCAGTACGTATGCGGCGTGTCTGTCCAAGTCCAACGATGAGGCAGCAGGTGCAGCCGCAGCCGTGCAGGTGCAGTGCAGAGGCATGCATGCTGCGCTACCTGCATTTTGCACCAGCAGTAATAGCAATCAGCAGCACACTACTACTAGGAAGGGCGCATGGCGAGCAGAGCAGAGGGCAGCTAGGCGATAGTAGGCTCCATATTTACAAAAATAACTAGTGTGCATAATTAGGTTTTCTGAGATTATTAGCAGTACACGTGGAGTGTTTGCAAAGGGGAGCAATGTGGAATTTTAAATGCCCTGTGAGCTAGTATGTTCTTGTGCAGCTGCAGCAGCTAGCGGCAGATCAAGCAGGAAGGTATGGTTGTGGATGATGCAGGCAGGCCAGTGCAGGGCAGGGCAGGGCAGCAGAGGAGAAGAGGACCTTGGAAACATCTTTCTCCTTTGGCAGGGGAAATAATGAGGCCATCCATTTCAAATGTTGCAAAGCTACAGCTACCTGCATTATCCTGAGGCCTTGTAGGAGTATTGCAACATGTGATTCCTTGGGATCCAGAGCTACAGCTACCTGCATTATCCTTGGTGGTGGATCCGAAGAACCTTGGACGATGCTGCTCCTGCTGCAGGGAATTCATGGCGATCGATCGGCGCGCAACGAACACTGGAATGTGTGTCTGAGCACACATGTCTGCTAGTAGGTACTATGCTGCTACAGCATTAGTGTTACTATTGTTGTATCCTACTAATACCTTGTTTAGTTCACCCAAAAAACTAAAAACTTTTCATGGTTTGTCACCCTCACGCCTAGCTACTAGGTCAGACATTAACGCCGAGTCATCCTTCGATGTAGTTGTGCGGTTGCCTAGCGGGGGCGCTCAGGCAAGGTTTCAAACCAAAACACGTCCTAATTAAGAATGTCCAGTGGTTAATTGGAAACCACCACCCGATCGATTGAGATCGAAACAAGACCCGCCCTATATATATACATAGATTAGTGTAACTGACCATATATATATATATATATATATATATATATATATATATATATATATATATATATATATACACAGATTAGTGTAATATATATATATATATACTTTCTTGCCGAGCACAGAGAGACAGGATGGGGAGTTTGTTTTGAAAGAGCAACAAGTCACATTCCTCCAATCATCTTGGTCGGTTGAGTTGATTAGACTATGAAACTTACTGTAGGTAAAAGAAGGGTACGGAGCGGCATGACTTATTACTTCTAGAGAGTAGCACGGTACATTTGTAGCAGCCTATATATACATGCTCCAGCGCAGACTGAAATTGAATGCGAACGACGTGGCATTATATATATAAAGCTTACTGTTTGCCTGCTACGACCTAGCTACAGGGCTGGCAACCAAACCCAGATGAGGAAAGAGGGCACACATGTACAGGGGTCGGAAACAGTTTCCGTTTGCGTCCATGGCTGGCTGCCATCAAACAAATAAACGGGGGCGGCACGACGCAGAAGCCAGGCAGCAGCGGCAGTGGAGCACGTCGTAGTTGGGTCCTGTTGATGCCATGCACATGCATGGCTGCCGGGTGAGGGTGACCTGGCTGGCGTGACGCTGACGACGATGCGTCGCCTCCCCGGCCCGGCCCGGCCCGAGCGTTCACGTGTGCATATGGGACGCGTGATCCTGCTCGATCGATCGGGCACGTATATACGCTCTGGCCGTTACGGTGGGAGAGCAGGAGTAGTTTACTGTGGCACGCACTTGCATTGGCAGGCAGAGGATGGAGGATTGGAGTCTCCTCATCTGCTACTGCTATACGTCGTGTCACACACACCACACCGCGTGCCTCCCCCGAAACAAGGGCGCGTGTTCCCGCTTGTATCCTCACTGTGCTTGTTCCTCGTGCATGCGACAATCGCCGTGTCGCCGACCCCATCCATGACAAGGCAGAGGTGCTATCTATCTAGCGCGCCGGTTGGTGACCTATGGACACGCGCGCGGCGGCGCTTGAACGGCCGGCCAACGAAACGAACGAGAGGCTTGATCCGTCCGGCCCGGTGACACATCGGCCGGCGCCGAACGGAAACCAAGCGAGGTGGGCGCGCCGGACACGGGCAACAGGCACAGGCCGGCCAACAGCACGGCGCGTGTGTGGGGTGAGGTGTGCAGCGCGCTGCCGGCGTGCTCTGCGTTCCGGCCGGCACCGAGGCGTCGCCGTCGGCAGTCGGCACCCCCTTCTCCCTGATCGAAGGCCTGATGAACGGCTGAACCTGATTAAGGTCGCGGAGTGAGCAGAGCACGGCTGGCGCGGCGCGGCGGTACGGACACCCTGGACCTGGACAGGTACCCCTGCCGGTGCCGGAGCCGCTTTCAGGACACGTTGTCCATCCATGATCCATCTCCCTGTCCCCCCACTGCCCCCAAGTGCCCGATCGCGGATGCTCCGGCTGCTCACCGATTCTTCGTTCACCGTCCATCACCATGACAAATGATTTTGATGATTACGAGCCAAAAATGCACGTCCTTTTCGACCTCTTAATCTTCATCGTCCATTCAAAAAAGACGTCCAATTTCCATAATCCATAATCAAACAAGTGTCCTAAAAACAGGGGGCTTTTTAGCTTTTTATGATACACAAAGGGACATATAATAAAATAAAATAAAATACGAGCAAAAAGACAGAACAGTCCGTGTCAGGATCGGAGGCTAATCGCCAAAAGCCTACACACGGCGGAATCTCTGTCAGAGTGCGTAACCCAGGATGCATGATCAGCAGTCGTACTACTACTACTACTACGTCTACGTGCAGTCCTCTCCGTCGACGGAACACGTGACCTGCTTTTCCTCACGTTTCCTAGTGCGCGGACGGACGCCCCAGTCAGTCACCACACCACTCACCCCAGCGAATCCAATTCAAAACGCACGACGCCGCTGCGGTTCCCTCGCCCGCTTCCCGCTATATATAACCACCAGTCCACCACCACACTCGCATCCCGACCGGCGGTGCTCCGCTGCTCCAAGAACCACCACCACACCACCGCCGCCCCGAGCCAGCGTCGGCAATGGACCACGGCGGCGGCGGCGGGAGGAGCAGCAGCCGGCTCCGGGACCGCCTGGCCCGGATGTTCCGCCCGGGCTCGCTGCTCCGCTCCACCTGCAACACCACCGCCGGCGCGTCCTCCTGCGCCTCCTCCTCTCCCGTCGTCGGCGGCGCGGCGGCCGCCTCCACCACCAAGCCGCCGCCGCCGCCCGCGGCTGCCTCCGCGTGCTCCTCCAGCCGCGCGCTTCTGGCCGCGGACGTTGCCGGCGACCGGGACTCGTTCCTCGCGTCGTCGCGGCGCGACCTCGTCGGCCGCACCGAGTCCTTCTCCACCGCCGTCGACCGCCTCCACCACCATCGCCGTCGCCGGGACGTGGCGGCGCAGCCCTCCCGCTTCTCCGTCGACGCGCCGGCGTCTGTGGCGGAGAGGAACAAGGACAAGGAGAAGAAGAGCCCGCGCGACGAGTACGGTAGTCACCACCACCCACTCGGCGGCGGCAAGTGCGACAAGACGATGATCAGGATGAAGCTGCTCTCCAACCCCTACGGCTTCAGCAGCTCCGACGACGACGACGCCGACACCGACGTCTTCAGCAGCGACGCCGAGGACGACCTCGCCGGCCGTGCCGGGTGCATTAGCAAGAGGCTGGCCGGCGAGTCGGCGGAGACCTTCTTCTCCTCGTCGCGAAGCTTCTCCTCCGACTCCTCCGAGTTCTACACCAAGAAGCAGAAGAAGCAGACGACGACAACGACGAAGACGAAGCCCCCTGCAGCATCCTCCGGCAAGCCACCCAAACCTCCTAGGACGACGATGACGACGGCGAAAAGGGGCCAGGTCCATCCCGCCGTCACCGCCAGACGCCACCACCGGCGCGCGACGAGCAGCTGCGACACGTGCGGCGTGCGCGACGGATTCCGCCCCGTGGTGTCGGCGGCGGAGGAGCAAGTGCGCAGGGGTTTCGCGGTGGTGAAGCGGTCGCGGGACCCGTACGCCGACTTCCGGTCGTCCATGGTGGAGATGATCGTGGGGCGGCAGCTGTTCGGCCCGCCGGACATGGAGCGCCTGCTGCGCTCCTACCTCTCCCTCAACGCGCCGCGCCACCACCCCGTCATCCTCCAGGCATTCTCCGACATCTGGGTCGTCGTCCACGGCGGCTAGCCGGCGGCACCGGCATCGGCACCGACTCCGGCTATCTGCTGCTGCTGCTGCTGCTACTGCTGCTACATAACTACCAGTACCACTAGCTTCGTCCATCGTCACCAATAAGCTTGTTAAGAGTGCGCCCTGGGTTAATGAAATGAATGGAGCTTGCTGTAATCGTAGCTGTGCAACTGTTCATGCATGATTAATCTTCCTTGTTAATCAATTTCACAATGACTGATATTGGTGTGTAATTTCAATTCGTGGATGTGGATGACACAGCGACTGTGTACTGTCAATTTAGTACTACTGTTTCTAGGCTCTGAGCTTCTGAAGCTGAACCAGCCAGCTTCAGATTTGGAAGGGGATTTGGGATTTGTTTCACCAGTGATCAGACTATCAGGGACAGTGTCATGGCTTTTGTTTGCTAGCTGAAACATAGATACTCCTAGTACTACTACTAGAGAGGCCCCTGCACTGCATCTGCATGTGCGTTCTGTTCCTGTGCGCTGTGCGGCCGTTTGATTTTCAATCGTGGTCAGTCAATCATTTGGACTTTTAGAAACCATGATGATGATGGCAACACTGCATGTACTCTACTTGTGCTCGCTCGTGTCACATTATTTGTTTGTGTCGGCAAGGCAACACACCAACACCGTTGGTTGAGTGAGGTGAGGTGAGACGAGGGCTTCTCAATCCATCAACTGAAATTTCAAAACGGAGTGACCGATGAATCCTGTCGTGAAGCAACTAGTAGTGGTACTACCATCTGCATGCATGACATCAACGCCAAGACCATTGAAAAATGCATGCGTGTTTTCGTTTCAAAATCGCTGAAGAAGAGATCGGCATTGTTTAGACGTGAAAAAATTTTGGATTTCGCTACCGTAGCATTTTCGTTTGTTTGTGGTAAATATTGTCTAATCATAGACTAACTAGGGTCAAAAGATTCGTCTCGCGATTTACAGTTAAACTGTGTGATTAGTTTTTGTTTTTGTCTATATTTAATGCTTCAAGATTTGATGTGATATCGAACCTTGAAAACTTTTTGAATTTCGAGGTGAACTAAACAAGGAGGAGGCATGCAACGCAAGCAATGCGCTGACAGTTTAAGAGCTACTACTAGGATGCAGGACAAGCAATGTGAGGTCAGGCTCGGCACAAATTGACAGTGGCTACACGTCAAAAGGGGCGCTTAAATTGTAACACCAGCACCAACCACTTCAGTATACTACACTTGCTGTGCTGAAAAACGAGACATGCTGCCAAACAAATTAAAACAACCACAGCTCCTATTCTAGACATGTACTACAGGCACAGCCAAGTCACATGCCGATAAAATTCAAACATTTCAGCAAACACTGAAGTGAGGGGGTCGATATAAATTCTCCTGTGAGTGAGCATTACTCCTTACATGTGTATGGACGCTCTCAGGCAGTAGTTCTGCATCGTACTAGTAATGTACTACTCCCTCCGTACCTGAAAGCTGCAATTTCTAGTGTTGTCCTAAGTCAAACTTTTACAACTTTGATCAAATTTATAGAAAAAAATACTAAGATTTGTAGTACCAAACTAATATCATTAAATTTATTATAGAATATATTTTTGTAAGATACTTATTTTATGTTATAGATATTGATACTCTTTTCTATAAAGTTGATCAAAGTTAGAAAAATTTGACTGACACGGATTCTAGAAGTTTAAGCCCTGTTTAGTTCCCCACCCAAAATTTTTTCGTCCATCCCATCGAATCTTTGGACACATGCATGGAACATTAAATGTATATAAAAAAATAAACTAATTACAAAGTTTGATTGAAAAACGTGAGACGAATCTTTTAAGCTTAGTTACTCTATGGTTAGCCTTAAGTGCTACAGTAACTTATATGTGCTAATGATAGATTAGTTATGCTTAATAGATTTGTCTTGTATTTTCCTGATGAGCTATGTAATTTGTTTTTTTATTAGTTTCTAAAAACCCCTCCCAACATTCTTCCGACATATCCGATGTGACATCTAAAAAATTTTCATCTCCAATCTAAACAGGCCAGCCTGGGGACGGAGGGAGTACACCGTACCACAAGGCAGGCACAAGCGTCTCCTCAAAAGAATCGCTTTTGGGGCTGTGGCTGCGCAAGAGGTCAATGGGAAAAAAGGAATGGAAGATGGCAATAAACTATTATGCCTCGTCACTAGCTTGGGATTTGAGCCCTTTTTAGCTTGCTGCCTGGCTTTTCACCCTTGGCCCTATCAGAATCAGATCAGCAGGTCCAAATCAAACTGGCTGGTGTGCAAGAGTGCAATTCTTGTTTGTAGAGGGGTTAAATAGTTGTAAGTAAATAAATGCATACGAAATACTGACATCTACCGAGTTAAATAATTTTAAGTTTAACTAAACCTATGAACAAATACTAACATGTACTGCATCCATCCCAAAATAACTGATGTTGTCCTAAATCAAAACATTTTTATTTTGACCAAATGTATATATGAAAAAAAGGCATTAATGTTTATGATACCAAATAAATATTGTTAGATTTATCACCAAATATATTTACATATTTTACATGTTTAGTGCCATAAATATTAATGTTATTTTCTTTCAATATGTTTTATCTTCAATGGTTTTACTTTGAACAAATCTAAAACATAAGCATAAGTATTGTGGAATATATTTTATTAGCATATCTCTTTATTAGATATATAAATGCCGATTCTAACTTTTTTTTATATAAATTTGAACAGATAAAAAATATTTGACTTGTTCTACATTATTATTTTTGGAACGAGCGAGTAGTACTCTCAACTCAGAAGCAATGGCATCTATATGCACTCAAATCACAAGCAAAGGTAGTCCAAGCTAGTCCTAGATACGAGTAGTGGTACGTTGCAATTGCTACCTTGGAGCAGGAGTTCTGCGCCTCTCTGCCTTTTCTCCAAGCTATCAGAGCTTACAAAAGTGAATGATCCATGCATGCATGGAGCCGGAAAGGCTCAGGATGTAGGATACTCCAAACTCCAAAGAACATGTAGTAGAGTTTGGATTTGAACTTTGAAAAAGGTGACAGAGCCTTTGGCGCATTCTCCGAATCATGCTAATGGAAGTGTCTTGCTCGCTCGAGGTAGTAGGTTGGGATTAGGTTTGTGGGGCAGTGTTTCGTTAAATACTAGTAGTATACTTACTGATCGAGCTTAGGCCTTGTTTGTTTCTGCTTACAAGTATGTAGTAGAGAACAAGACAAAGGGATCACCTGAATGCCACGCCCTCTACATGCATGATGCATCTTCCTTCAGTAACCAACCACTGGTAGATCGAGCTAGTACGTACACTAGTACTTGTTGTATGCTGTCAGTCTTCGGATACGTTTGGTTTCCTTCATCAGCATTGCACGCGCCTGCATGTGTATATTGTAACGCTGATGTGTTGACTAGCTGGCTAGGCTAGACGTACACTTGCACAACGTAAGTATGGGCCATTTTGAAATGCATGCTTCCGTCCGAACACCTTTCCGGGATCGGCATCACATCGTATCTGCTCGAGGTAATGCCCATCATCAACGGTAATTTCACTTCGTATCGGTAGTAGCTGGAAAGTTGTACTACTATATATAACAACAATCGTTTGACAATGTTGCAATGTTCATCCTATGACTACATAGATAAACGCAGTCAAAAGACTGTCTACTACACTCATATATAAAAATCAAAGAAAGCATGCTTAAGCATATATACTAACTAATGTAGTACTCCAAGGAGTATATATAAAGCTAACTGTGGATAGGCAAAAGATAGTCTAGTATATGCTCCTGTAGTTAGCGGTTTCTGTCATTTTTAATTTTCTCTTGTAGTGCTCTCAGTCGTCTCTCACTCGGAAGTCAAGCAAAAGGCTGTTCCTCTTTGACCTGGGTGTGCCTCGCAGTTCCAATCTGCTGGCGCTGGAGAGACCCATCGCCGTGTGTGTGTGTGCAATGGTTCGAGTTCGATTTCGACGCATCCATCATGGCATGGATGTGTCGTCCACCTGCCGCTGTCGGAGGAAAAGAAAAAAAAAGAGAGTTTGGGAACAGAAAAAGGCGATCGGCCGGTCCGCCGTCGCTGGGTAGTGGCTAGCTTTCCGGCTTTCCGCCGGCCGGCCGGCGTGTGTGCATGCCTCGGTGTCCACGCGTGGCATGGAAATGGATCATCGCGCAGCCTATCATGCACGCATCATGCCATGCGCCTCTGTCCGAAACGTCACCTCTCGGTACGTTCTCGGTGAGTGCATGGGCTGTGCGCGTCCACTGTTTGGTGACCGGCTCGCCGGCCACGAGGAAAAGTGACCGTGCCGTCGTCGACCACAGTTCACAGGACACTCGACGTACGTCGTCGTACGCGTCCACAGCCCGGCCAGAACCAGAACCAGAACGCCTGCGCTTTTGTGTGTGGTCACGCTACACTGCTGGTACAACTCCTGCGTCGCGTGTGTGTGTGCCCCTGCTAGCTAGCACCTGCTATGGTGTAGTACAACTTGTCAACTTGTACGTAGGCCCTGTTTCTTTTTTTTTTTTGAAAGAGTTGAAGCAAACCTACGTTGATATGAATATTAGGCCTCGTTTAGTTTCTAAAATTTTTCAAAATTCTCTGTCACATCGAATCTTTAGACACATACATAAAGCATTAAATATTGATAAAAATAATAACTAATTGCACAGTTTGACTAAAATTTGCGAGACGAAACTTTTGAGCCCAATTAATCCATGATTAGATAAAATTCGTCAAATACAAACGAAAGTGCTACAGTAGCCCAACCGAAAAAAAATTCTCCAACTAAACAAGACCTTAATTACATAGTTTAGCTATAATTTGCGACACGAATTTTTTAAGCCTAATTAATCTATAATTAGATAATATTTATCAAATGTAAACACAAAATACGTACTACAATATCTATTTTGCAAAAAAGTGCCACAGTCGAATATGATCCCCTGTACGTGCGCCTTGATGCAACGCACGGCACAGGAGTACAGTACTGTACGTGTGTATTCTGTATGTAGGCGCGCGTTGCCATGCATGCATGCATGCATGAGTGCGTACTACTGTCGATAGGCAGGCCGCAGAGGCGTGGCGCGGGCGCGGAGCTACACGGCCTATCTCTTCTCTAGCTAGAAAGCGAAGCAACAAAGGGCATACCGCAGTTATTGCTGGCTGGGCCAACCCAAAAGTGAGCGAGAATGCGATTGCAGCCTTGCAAGAAGAAGCTGCACGAGCACGAGCACGACGCCGCGCCGCAGGCTGCTGCTGCCTTGGCCTTCGCCTGGCCTGGGCTTGGTCCCCTGTCCGGGATCCCGTCGCTGGCCGGCAGTCAGCGGCGGGCAGCGTGCATGCATGCAATGCAATGCAATGCAATGCAGGCGCTACGATACGTAGTACGAACAAAGAGCTCGATCGATCGGCTGCTGCGTCGCCGGGACGGGCTCTGTCGTCCTTGTGACCGACCTGCACCGGAATGCATGCCATGGTACGGGGCGACGGGAGAGGCGTCGGTTCGGTTCCATCGGGCCGCGCTCTGCTACTTCTGCCTTCTGCTTCCGCGCGTGAGCCCGACACACGGGACTGGCATCGGCATCGCAGGGGACGCAGACTGACGCCCGCCCCGGCTACGCCGACTGGGCTGCTTGCCGGGCCAGTTTCATTAGTGCTGATGCCAGACAGAGTCCGACCTCACAAGCTCTTGTTTTTGAACAAGTTTAAAGACCAAAAAGTTTTCAAGTTACATCGAATCTTTCGACACATGTATAAAGCATTAAATATAGATGAAAAATAAAAATTAATTGCACAGTTTAACTGTAAATCGAGAGACGAATCTTTTGATCCTAGTTAGTCCATGATTGGACAATATTTGCCACAAACAAAAGAAAGTGCTATAATAGCGAAATCCAAAATCTTTTCGCATCTGGCCTTGTTTACTTCACCCAAAAACTAAAAAGTTTTCAAGATTTCCCGTCACATCGAATCTCGCGGCACATACATGAAGTATTAAATATAGACGAAAATAAAAATTAATTACACAGTTTGCCTGTAAATCACGAGATGAATCTTTTGACCCTAGTTAGCCTATGATTGGACAATATTTGCCACAAACAAACGAAAGTGCTACAGTAGCAAAATCCAAAAAGATTTCGCATCTAAACAAGGCCTAGGTTGTTTAGATTCAAAAAGTTTTTTAGATTTTGACATTATAGCACTTTTGTTTTTATTTGACAAACATTGTCTAATTATAGAATAACTAGGCTTAAAAGATCTGTCTCGCGATTTACATGCAACCTATGCAATTAGTTTTTGTTTTTTATTCTTGGAAAAAGTCTACTTACCCCCTGAAAATTGACCTGTGTCTAACTTAGGCCCTCAACTACCTAAAATTTGGCAAACCAGGCAAGGAACCCCTTAGAGCGGTTTGGGAGAGCGGTTTTGGTGACGTGGCAGCCAGCGTGTCAGTGGTATGACACAGTGGCGTAGGCAATGCCCTCTAGAGGTGGCTGGCAGGTGGGTCCCACATGTCAGGCAACCCCCCTCAAATACTCTGCATCCTCCCCTGTTTCTCTCCCCTGTTCCATCCTCCACGAATATGAGAGAATCGAGAGCGTCCTGGGGCAGCTAGTACTTGAGCGACGGCCTGGCCGCCCCCGGCGCGAAGAGCGCGGGCGCGGCCTTGGCGCGAGCGCGGCGAAGGAGGCCGTAGCGCGCGGGGAAAGACACGATGCAGGTCTCCCCGCCGACGTAGCGCAGCTAGCGGTCCCCCGGGCGGGGTAGGATGCGGCCGCCGAAGCTGCACATGAGGCGCACCTGCTGGCCCCCGTGCCCCACCTGCGCCTGCGCGGGAGGACCGGCCAGGGTTGGCGCGGGCGCCGGTGGCAGAGACAGCGGGGAGTCGGCGGCGGCCTAATCGGCCAATGCACCGGCGCCGTAGAAGCCCTCGCACACATCCACTCGATTGGATCGGGACGGGACAAGCCAGAGTCGCGAACGAATCCGCGCGATTGGCGACACCACAAACCCAATCACTCTCGAATCTCCAAGGGGGTGTCGGTCGCGGGGAGAGGGGGCATGCGCTGACCTTGGAGTTGATCTTGAGGGCCGGGTGACGCGGCAGCTCCTCCGCGTAGTCGGATGGCGCCGTGAGCCCAGGCATCTTCGCTTGCCTTTGCGGCGCGCTCCCTGGAGTTCTGCTACTCGCTATGCTACGCGACACGAGGGGTGACGAGAACGAGACGAGAGTCGAGAGGAGAGGATGACACCGAGATAGCCAACAGAGAGGAGAGGGCGAGCATGGCCATAGCGGAAGCGCCGCAGGCGTAGAGGGCGAGAAACAGGGGAGGAGAGGTGAGAAACAGGGGAGGGGACTGTATATTTGAGGGAGGGTCCTGACAGGTGGGGCCCACCAGTCAGTCCGAATCGGCACACCTAGAAGGCATCGCCTGCGCCACCGTGTCATATCGCTGACATGCTGGCTGCCACGTCACAAAACCGCCCCTCCCAAATCGCCCCAGGGGGTTCCTTGCCTGGTTTGCCAAAATTTAGGGTGTCCAATTCACGGGGTAAGTGGACTTTTTTCTTTTATCCATACATGTGCCACAAGATATCTAGCCAACCTGCCTGAGGGGTTTAGAAATTTTCAAATGTCTCTTCAGACAACTCCTCTGGAGAGCTAAGAAGTAGTACTTCCTATAAAGCGAGTTATGGCTAGAGCAAGTTATGTATTTTTTTTGAAAAATTTTTCTTTGTTACCTTCTTTTGTGTCCTGAGCGCTTTGGTCGTTTTGTATCCTTGCTCTCAGTTGCTCCTTTGTTTCGCTTTGTAATCTGCTTGGTTACTGAATTTTCGTTGTCATAAAAGCTTTGGGCCTGTCCTATTCCCTCAAAAAAAAAATACTTCTTCTATATAAGATTTAGATATCGTTTTAGATAAGGTTTGAGTCAAATATAAATTATCAATAATTTTTAAACTATTGAGGTTGTAAATGTAAAAACTATATGAATAGATTTATCTTAAAAAATAGTTTCATAAAAACATACATATATCATATTTTTTCTAAAGTTTTTTATAAAAATAAAAAATTAAAGTAGTGTTTTGAAGACCGTATCATTCTTCTAATGTACAAGAATTCCACGGGACCACAAAAAGAAAAAAATACAGTAACAGAAAAGGATCAGGGATTCAGGGGAACAGTAACAGTAGTTCCAGCGGAGCGGAGCGAGCTAGCAAATGCGATCTGCAAGCAGTATAAATGCTCACATTCTGCCGCTGAGATGGTTTCTGCCTTCCTGCAGCTGCTCTGCTCCTGCCGCCTGCCGCCTGCCTACGCTACGAGATGAGATGTGGGAACCGAGGGAGCAGGCGCATTCGAATTGCTCCTCTCGTCGTCGTCGTCGCCGCCGCGCGCGCCATGCACGGGCACGGCTGAGTCACACGGCGAGCCTCGATCGCCCTACCAAGATAGCAGAGGCAGCGGGCAAGCAGTACGTACGGGCGGTGCATTGCATTCCTCTCGTGTCTTGGCCGGCGGCCGTCGTCGGGTGGACACGAGGGTGAGGACTGAGGACCACTCACTCACCGATACCGATCGAGGCAGCAGTACGTGAGCAGAGCGACCAGCGCGGTGGCTGGCCCGTCCCCGCCCCCGCCGTCGTCTCGCTCCCTCCTCCACTCCACGCCCGCCTGCGCTGCCCCACCGAAAAGCAAAGCTCCGGCGCAGACTGCCGCCGCTGCCGACCTGCATGACCCCGTTCCTCGCCAACGCCGCAGTGAACGGCGAGTCGGCGACACCTGGGTCCTCCACCTGTCAAGATATATGTGCTGCTGGGCTCGGTGAAAGGACCCCGGGCTCGGCAGTCGGCCCAGGCGCGCCCATCTCGGAGCCACCCTCGTTCGCTGTCTGCGTCTGGTTCGGGCTCGGCAGTTGGCCCAGGCGTCTTGTTTGGATGTTGTCGTATTCACTTCAATCCTATGTGTGTTGGTGTGGATTGGGATGAAATTTAGTTCAAGTTCCACTCCAATCCACCTCAACACATGGATTGATGTGAATCCGACAACATCTAAACAAGACCTTACTTGTAACACAGGTCTATGCATGCATCTATAAAGACAAATGGCACCTCTTCTAACACGCTTAGCTTCGAGTTTAGTGGTAGTACTGTCTGAATTTGACCATTACCTCCAAAGTCTCCAACGATTTGTTGGTGGTTGAGTGCACGTATGGATGCCCGTGTGGTACACCCACGTACGCCGCATCTACCGATCAAAATGTTATGTACCACATGTCGAAGCAGGCAAACGGAGTGGGCAGCACAGGTGCGCAACAGTCCAGGTGACTGCTCCGAGATCGAGTCCGAGTCAGCTTGCTTACGTTTGCGTGCCAGACTAATTAACGGGAGTACGTTGCGTGCACGTATTTTCCTCTAATAACCCATGCATGGCGTGCCCCTAACAGGAATAGACCTTGTTTAGTTTGGCCTTGTGTAGATGTAAAAAAATTTTGGATTTCGCTACTGTAGCACTTTCGTTTGTTTATGATAAATATTATCCAATTATACACTAACTAGGGTCAAAAGATTCGTCTCGTGATTTACAGTCAAACTGTGTGATTAGTTTTTATTTTCGTCTATAATTAATACTTCATGCATGTGTCGAAAGATTCGATGTGACACAGAATCTTGGAAACTTTTTGGATTTCGAGGTGAACTAAACAAGGCCTTTGTGGATGAAAATTTTTTAGGTATCAACATCGGATGTCTTATGTGATGTTAGAAGGTGTGTTCGGATAGTAATAAAAGAAACTAATTACATAAGAAACGTGAGACGAATTTATTAAGCCTAATTAATCCATCATTATTGTAGTAATTATGACCAGTAATCGACTAACTAGGCTTAAAAGATTTGTTTCGTAGTTTCCATGAAAACTATGTAATTAGTTATTTTTTATCTATATTTAATAATTCATATATATGTGTTTAAATATTCGATGAGACATGATGAAAAGTTTTTTGAGTAAGAACTAAAGAGAACCATATACTACTAATATACCTGCATGTTTGGCTCGTAGTAAACACCACTGTACGGGGGCGCGAAGTGAAAAAATTGCAGAATGTCTTGAGGCCAGTCTCAATGCATAGTTTCATGACACAGTTACCAAGACTAAGGTAACCGAGCCACAGGAGTTTCATCCTCTCTCATCTGATGAAACTCCTTCATTTAATGACCCTGCCAAGTCAGCAATTATGCTTACGTGGCACTCTATTTAATGTGCATGACACTCTCATGAAACATGCATTGAGACTGGCCTGATACTCTTCCTAGTAACAAGACAAATGTGGCCAAACACGAGTTACGGGCTTGTTTAGTTCCGAAAAGATTTCGAATTTCGGTACTGTAGCACTTTCGTTTGTTTGTGACAAATATTATTCAATTATAGACTAATTAGGATCAAAAGATTCGTCTCGCGATTTACATGTAAACTGTGCAATTAGTTTTTATTTTTGTTTATATTTAATGCTTCATGCATGTGTCGAAAGATTCGATGTGACGGGGAATCTTGAAAACTTTTTGGTTTTCGGGGTAAACTAAACAAGGCCTACGTTTACGGATTTTGGACGAAATATCGGGAGGAAGTTCCTTCCTCTAACCATGTGGCGTGTGCGTACCCGTGACCGCGATAATATCCCTACAAGTTTGGCCTCGTAAACTCCACCGCGAGGTGATGATTGGTTTCGCAGTGTTAAGAAAAATATGGCCAAACCGCCCAAACACAAGTCACGTTTAGGCTCTGTTCGTTTCTTTGCGAATGAGCCGTTCCGGGAGTAGTTTCGCGCCGTAAATGGAGCCGTCCATATTAAAAACTAGAGTATATTGGCCCGGAACGAATTTTGGTCCGGCCACTGCTGAACGGATCTTTATATCAGCCAATTTGTTTGAAATTATCTGTCAAATTTATTAATTATTTAATAAGTTTTTTATAGTTATAATTTATCAACCAAACGAATAAGCTGCATGTTTTGACCAAAGATCTATCGGGCCGTACTATATGATAAGTATCTAAAATGTCACTGCTAGCAAAAGTACTGAGGCCAGGATTGAGATCGAGATATTTCTTCCATTTTTTCGAGGATTCTAAGATATTTGCAGACCGTGACAAGGAGAAAAATATCCGTGAGCTCTGTTGGGAGCTCCTCCATTTCGTGGTGGGCCGGCGTGGATGGATTGGGTGGATGGACCGACCCAGCTGGAACAGGGACTTGCTTTCCCGGAAATCAAAGCGAACGGCCACGTGGCGCCTATCCGCCATGGGATGAGGCTGCTGCAGCGTGTGGCCAGCTCCCTCCCCCTGCGTCGAGCCCGGCAGCCCGGACTTGTAATTACCTTTTTTTTTCACAAACGTTTTTCGTGTGCCAAAGTAAGGCCTTGTTCGGTACTGTAGCACTTTTGTTTGTTTGTGACAAATATTATCCAATCATGGACTAACTAGGATCAAAAAATTCGTCTCATGATTACAGCTAAATTGTGTAATTAGTTTTTGTTTTTATCTATATTTAATGTTTTATGCATATGCCACAAAATTCGATGTGACGGAGAATCTTGAAAACTTTTTAGTTTTGAGGGTGAACTAAACAAGGCCTAACTCTGGCGTTTGGTATGGGCACTCCCCCGTCTCGTGGGACCTTTTTTTCTTTCTACCGCCGCCATCTTTTTTCATGGTCCTGAGGTCTTCGGTGAATATATATTTTGAAAATGCCACAAAACTACACCTAAATTATAGCATTTCATCTGAGGCCTTGTTTAGTTCCTCAAAAATTTTGCAAAATTTTTCAGATTCCCCGTCAAATTAAATCTTTAGACATATGCATGGAGTATTAAATATAGATAAAAATAAAAACTAATTGCACAGTTTGGTCGGAATTGACGAGACAAATCTTTTGAGCCTAGTTAGTCTATAATTGGATAATATTTGTCAAATACAAACGAAAGTGCTACTTATTCCTATTTTACAAATTTTTTTGGAAGTAAACAAGGCCTGATTTCAAGGTTGTAATTTCAAACTTTGACCGGGTTTATAAAAATTACAGTATCGATTAGATTCTTCATGTCATATATTTTCATAAGTCATTTATTTGAACTCATTGGTGTTAGTAATATTTTTTCTACTAAATATTTCGAAATGGGGGGGGGAGGGGAAATCTAACTCGCGAGGAAATTGAAGCGAGCTATAATTTAATTCCTTCACAACCACTCTTAAATCAAATTTCTAATTCCTTTGCACAAAGAAAAGGAAACTAAATTCAAAAGTCACGCCTTGTTTAGTTCCAAAGTTTTGAACCAAAAGCAAAAATTTTTGCATTTTGTGAGTAAACTCGGCCAAATTTTTTCATCCCCAATTGTGCGGTCTCAAACTGAGGCATTAAATAGGGATTGTTTGTGTCCTTGTTTTGCAAAATGTTTTAGAACTAAACATCAAAACCAAAAATTTTGGTGGGCTGTTCAAGGTTTTGGGGGTTGGGGGGGGGGGGGTGTGTGTGTGGGTGGGTTTGCAAAAATTTTGAGCAACTAAACAGCTCCTCAGCTCGTCTTTGCCTGTTTGGCACCTGTAATTTTCGCACCAACTGTTCCCCTGAAAATTGAGTGGCCTGGGCCTGTTTAGATTGGGAACGAAAATTTTTTGGGTGTCACATCGGATGTGTCGGAAGGATGTCGGGAGGGGTTTTTAGAAACTAATAAAAAAACAAATTACATAGCTCGTCAGAAAACTGCAAGACAAATTTATTAAGTATAATTAATCTGTCATTAGCATATGTGGGTTACTGTAGCACTTAAGGCTAATCATGGAGTAACTAGGTTTAAAAGATTCGTCTCGCGATTCTTAACTAAACTGTGTAATTAGTTTATTTTTTTATCTACATTTAATGTTCCATGCATGTGTCCAAAGATTCGATGTGATGGATGAAAAAATTTTAGGTAGGGAACTAAACAGGGCCTAAAGCTCGAGCACACGTACTGTACTCATAATGAAACATGCCAGGGTCCTTTCTGCAAAAGAAAAAACAAATGCTGCGCCTCCGATAATGATTATTTATTCACTGGGGTAAAGTGCAGTGGAGGTGGAGAGCACACGCCCGCCCCTCCAAAATTTATGGGACGCGAGCACACCAGCAAGCCCCACACCAAAAGCTGAGGATCGGAGCAGCGCACGCAACGGGCAGCAGGAGACGGAGATCGCGGAATCCTTATCTGCTCGCCGCGCCATGGCCGCCGCCGCCGCCGCCGCGGTAGCCCACCTCTCCGTCCACGGCCGCCTCCGCCGCTCTCCGGAGCATCGCCCGTCCACCTCCTCTTCCTCCGCACCCGCGCACCGGCCGTCCCTGCTGCGGTGCCGCGCGTTCAAGCAGGAGACCGACGGCGGCGGTGGCGACCGCGACAGCGACCCGTCCGAGCCCGACGCGCGGAAGCGCAGGAAGGGCCCGCTGTACAAGCTCAAGGCGGCGATCCAGGGCCTCGCGGGCTCCCGCTCCGCCGCCGCGGAGGTCTACGGGGGAGAGCACCAGTACCAGCGCGCCGTCGAGAAGGCGGAGGAGATCTTCTTCTCGGTGAGCTCCGCACCCGCACCGGCCTCCGTTCTGTTTGCTGCTGCTGCTCTCTCTCTCTGACCTGAATGATTGAATGAATACTCGGTTCGCTGAATCATCGGCTAGCTGAATGCCGTGGTCAGGTTCGCTTCCTTGTGCCTGGCCCGCCTGCGAGCGTGTCACACTCACACGTCAGAATTTGCTCCCAATCAGAGGTTAAACGTGGGCTCTCATCTGCTCCACATCCTAATATCTACTTGATCATACAGCGTGGCCCCTTGGTGGAGTTAGCGTTTTTTCCTCACAACCCATGTTGGAACCAAGTTTCTACACCGAATTTTCATATCCTTCGTTCCTGCCTCTGTTTGTGCCAAAACTTTGCTTTTGCAAATTGCAGCGGTATGGTGTGCAACTGCATGGTGAACTAGTTTGAATAGCCTAACCATGCTGGGGTACTACTAGTACTAAAAACACAAATAAAATGTCCAGTGCTTGCTAATTACAGTCAAAGTACCTTGACTATACCAAACTGTGGCAGCGTGAGTTGCTACTGCTAGAGTTTCTGCATTATGCCGATTCGATTGTTTGCCTTGTCAAATCCAGAAGCCTGATGTATGATTCAGGCTTGCAATGGACCATATCAACAGTGGGGATCACATTTTGTTATTCCATTTCTCTTATGCAGCAGGGTTTCTTATAGTTTGCTGATTTATATCACCTTTTCGCAGGTTGCTACTCAGCTAGGCAGATATGCTATCACTATGATGAGCAGTGGTGTTGTACTTGGGGTTGGATTTCAGCTGTCAGGTTTGCCATACACTTGTATTGCACTACCTCTGCTTTATGCATCTCTTTTCATTTCGCATTGATCTTTCCTGAAATTCCATTTAATTAGTCAAACTACTTTTCCCCCCTTTAGGTGGAGACAGCCAAATGAACGAACTAATTTGGTATAGCTGGCTTGGTGGGGTGATTATCGGTACAATGATAGGTGCAAACAGTGTCCTGGAGGAACACTGCAAAGCTGGACCTCGCAATGTCGTCATAACTGGAAGGTAGCTTATTTTCATCCTTCGCTCTACATGCCTTCTGAATACTTTCCAGCAAGTAGTATGCACTGTGTTTCAATTTTCATTTATCTCATGACTTGCCCTGTAAGAAAATATTGCACAGCATATTCTTGATAGCAAATAAAATCACTCTAAAAAACAGAAACTGTCGAAGCTAATGGATTTTCTTCTGGCTACGTAAGAAGGAAATAAAGTTTTGGCGGTGCTTTTCAAGTTTTTGCACTTTCACTGGTTGCAGCCATTGGATAGGTGGTTCCATATTGTTGTTTCCTGTTTGGCGATTAAGCATTGACAACAGTTTTTTATTTAAATTTTCCAGCACAAGAGGGTTAGGAAAAGCACTTGCTCGTGAGTTTCTTCTTTCTGGAGACCATGTTGTAATTACTTCACGAAGGTGATATTCATGAGCATGAGCTCAAACTTTAGTTCATACTTTTTTCTTATGGAGTTTTATGCTTTGTGTTAGTTTTAAATATTTTCTTTTTGTGAAGGCAGTCCTGAATCTGTCCTTCAGACTATAACAGAACTTGAAGAGAACATACAGGAAGGGTTATCAGTTGCCAAAAAGAAAGAGAGGAAAATTTTATCCCATGCCAAGGTTGTTGGTACAGCTTGTGATGTCTGTAAACCTGAAGATGTGAAGAAATTAGTGAATTTTGCTATTAATGAGCTTGGCTCAGTTGACATTTGGGTAGGTAATTTGTTACTGTTTTCTAGCTTAAATCTGTATCTTATTTGGGTTTTGGTCTACCTTTTGTTTTCACTAAACTGAATAGCTAGTCAAAGTTGGATTATACTGATTATGGACTACAGAGTTTATAACCTTTACATCAGTTGTGAAATGTAATTTTATATATGACAACATTAAGATAAATTTTGTGGTGCCCACTTTTATGTTTTCCTGTATGGTAATGGTTCTATGGCTACATCAAACAACAATATTATTTACTGCTTCTTCTTCAACCTTGTTCACAGATAAATAATGCTGGCACAAATAAAGGTTTTAGGCCACTGGTAACCTTTTCAGATGATGACATTACTCAGGTTTGTTATTGTTATATTCTGTTGTGTTCTAATACGTTTTTTATGCGTGTATCCTTGATCAGATGACCTGGCTTAACCATGCTATCTTGTTTCCATCTTTTTAATTTATTCTGATCGATTTCATGTTGTTATAGATCGTCTCAACAAACCTAGTTGGCTCTCTACTGTGCACTAGAGAAGCCATGAATGTCATGCAATACCAAGAGAAAGGAGGCCATATATTTAACATGGATGGAGCAGGTTCTGGAGGATCAAGCACACCACTGACAGCTGTGTAAGCATCTTAGCTTTCTAATACTTTTTTTTTAAAAAAAATAGCTTTCTAATACTCTATTGCTTATTTGTAGTTTATAATGTATAAATGTTGTGTTGGTTTTATTCTTGTTGGCTAACACTTGAGTGTGTGCTGTATTTGGATTCCTTATTTTATGAAGCTAATTCTGATGCTGAACTCAAATTTGTAGCTATGGTTCAACTAAATGTGGACTAAGGCAGTTCCAAGGATCACTTCTGAAGGAAAGCAGAAGATCAAAAGTTGGAGTGCACACTGCCTCACCTGGTATGGTCCTCACAGACCTTCTTTTAAGGTAAACTCTCCATACTTACTAATCAGTTGTCATGAGATGACTTGTAAAGCTCACTGTGAACTTTCTATACATTGACTGTCTGATATATACTTATATTACATTTGACAAGGTACATATGTTCATGATGTCTAAGCTACAGAGTATTGTCCCAATTTTTTACTTTTTAGTCTTTGTTTTGAAAAAAATTCACATTTAGCCCCTTCTGAAACTTAAACTCATGTTTGGACCTAGTGGGTCGGCGCCAGGATTCGTGGCTCCGAGGTTACACATCTCGGCGCCACAGATCTTGGCTCCAAGGTGGTTACTCGCGGCTGGTACCTCGGAGCCACAGATCTTGGCTCCGAGCTCGGCGCCAAGATCTGTGGCTCCGAGCTCGGAGCCAAGATCTGTGGCTCCGAGGTACCAGCCACGTCATCGCCACGTATGCTGCCACTTTGTACGTGAGTAACCACCTCGGAGCCAAGATCTGTGGCGCCGAGATGTGTAACCTCGGAGCCACTCGGCGCCACGAGTCCTGGCGCCGACCCACTAGGTCCAAACATGAGTTTAAGTTCCAGAGGAGGCTAAATGTGATTTTTTTTCAAAAAAGGGCCAAAAAGTAAAAAATTAGGGAGTATTGTGCATACATATGCATAAAACATCAAACACCAAAATGTGTAGATGTTTCTGAGATTATTACCTAGGCACAGATGACATAGTCTGGTGCTGTAGAATATACTATTACATATCTATGTGAATTAATTGTTTCTTTATATATAAAATTAATTGGTGAGATATGTTCGAGCTATGAGTCTGATACGCATAAATAAGCAAAAAACTATGATAACAGAAAGATCAAACATGGCCTTATTAGTTCTTGTCTAGTTATGCTATATGTGTAAAATGTGAGTTACTTCTTTTTCTTTCTCACAATATTCATCTATTGAGCTGATCGACCCTCTTACTGTTCTATGTTGGAATCATGATTCTTCTTTACTGATTACCTGTTTCTTTGCAGTGGTTCATCCATCAGAAATAAACAAATGTTCAATTTAATATGTGAGCTTCCAGAAACAGTAGCCAGAACATTGGTTCCAAGGATGAGAGTTGTAAAAGGAAGTGGAAAGGCAATCAACTACTTAACACCACCGAGGATCTTGCTTGCTTTGGTTACTGCATGGGTTCGACGGGGCCGATGGTTTGATGATGAGGTACACAGATCTTCTTATTTTATACTTAATACTAACTTACATGTAAGAGTTCAACAAACCAATGGTGTCAATTGTCCTAGATTTAGCTTTTATTAAGTAAATATCAATAATTAGCAGAAGATGTGACTGAATTATTTTTTGTACTAGTCCACCCTCTATACATATATTTTTTTGAACTGTCCCTCTATACATATTTGGAATATCGCATCTCAGAAGTCAGAACATTGAGTCCTTATGCTTCTTAGATTTGCATTCCAAGAGATAGAACGTCGAGTTCTACAACTGTGCTAAATGTCTGAAGAACAGTTGGCATTTCTGGGTTTGGTTCTTTGGATTCAATCGTTTCTGGTTGTCATTTTCATGTGTTATTGGTTTGTAGTGTTATTTCTCGGCTGCATGAACTCTACATTTTGTATCTAGCCTGTTACTCCTAATGAACGATACCCACCTCTTGAGCACTCCTGCATATTCTAAAATTGAAAAAAGAACTTTTTAACAGCTATCCAATTGTGTGTGGCTCTAGGATTAGACCAATAAGGTGGACCTGTATCATGGCATTTTAGGGTTCAGCATGGGTGATAATGATGTGCTGTCAGACTTGTTTGTCTCACATGTGTATATTCACTATTCAGTGCAGACTGAAGTGTGTACTTACAACTTGAGGAATACCGTACTAGTTTGCAAATCAGATTCTAATAGACATGAAAAAGATATTGAATAGCATTGTAGTTCATTTCTCAAATCTGAACTAGTTTTGGTTGTGTAAAGCCACACGTCATTCAAGGAAAATGATAGCTGCTTGTACCCTCTTTAACATACAGCGATTATCTTGAGTGCCTGCCATAGCATACTTGATATGCGGTTCGAAGTGTGCATGAGAGATAATGAGAAATTTGGTCGAGTGCTAAAGTTTATCTTTTCGCCACGTAGTCCCTTTTATTATGATCTGAGTTATATGATCAATCATTTACCCATTACAGGGGAGAGCGGTGTATGCAGCTGAAGCTGACAGAATTCGCAACTGGGCTGAAAGTCGAGCACGGTTCTCTTTCACCGATGCCATGGAGATGTACACGGAAAACACATGGGTTTCTGTATTCTCACTCTCCGTGGTTTGTGCGTTCATAATTCTTTCCAGCTCAGGTGGACCTCTTCCAGGCACATGATTTCCAGAGTTGCCAAACTAGTAGATGGTCATACATATACTCAATTTTGTCAACACCAAAGGCATTCTACTATGGGAAGGTATATGACACAACACTTATGAATGGGGAAGAAGAGAACCCCCACAAATGTAGATAGGTGCAAGGGAGATTAGCTGCTGCTTCCTCGCACCATTTAAGGTTTGGCTAACCATGTGCTCAGAGAAGGGTAAATAGAATTTGTTGCGTGGGCATCCACTGCCGTAAGTTAGACTATGATCTGTGACTTTTTTTAAGAACATGTATGCAAAGTTAACTGAGCAGGATCAGATTGCCTCGTGTACATGCATGTAGTAATGATAATCACTGTAACTTCTGGTCTCGGTTGTACCCTTCAAAACTCTAAATAGCGCTACATTATATGTGAGTCGAAGAAGCGAAGTAGCATGCACCATATATGTATACTGTTCATCATAAGAAACCTGGGGGTGTTATGTGGTATCGTGTTGGGTCAGAATTGCTATGGATTCTCAGTTGCGGAACAGAACTCCAGTTTGTAACTGCAGCTGCTGGGAGGGATATATTATAGTGGGGAGTAATATGACATTGTTTTTGGAAAGTTTGCAGAAAATATCTGATAAAAAGTGTAGTAGTACGGGGAAAAGGTGTACAATGGATGCAAAGCAAAAGGAGAATCCAAGTAGATAAGGGCAGGAACTTGGAAGTCAGTGTCAATTCTCCCCCCTTTTCCTTTCGGAGCACTAGCACTCGAGCTCTTCCAACCGATGGTGGTTGGAAGTTTCTTGGAACCTTCCTACCTGCCTGCATATTCCAAGCTCTCCAATATGTCCAGTTCCATATCAGAGCTCTCCAATAATCCCCTGCCTGTCATTCATAGATAGGAGTAATCTCTAACCAAAACCACACTGGCAAACACCTTCGACAAATATCGCACTAATTCTGCTCAGCGCCCATACCAAATCGTGTCAGCAAATTAAAGCACTCTATATAACCTCACAAGCCTAGCCAGTGGGCACACAAATTTTGCTCAATTCAGTCAGATTTCCACACCCAACCACACAAGGAGACGGAGTTGACTCTGCCACCGGCTTTCGGTGGAGATTTTTAGATAGATACACATAGATATACTCCACATGTAGAGGACTGGACCGTGATTGCAGGTAGCTCGCTGAATATACAGTAGCACCTGCACCGCAGCTTTGTTTGTTGTCATTTTCTATCTGAGACATCTAATTCAGAACTCGGTAGGAGAGCAGTTGCGTGCCATTGCATTGCGCCGCTTTTGGAATCAAGCTGGCTAATCATGTAGTACCCCGTCCCACCCTTGGACTTTATACTAGCATCCAAAATTTGTGCTAAAAAAACATCTAACGCATTTCTTTTGCGTGATGGATCGGAGGGAGTACTCGCTAAGATTTAGGTCAATGATGCAAACCGGTTCACAGGGGAACAAATTAGAACAGCAGGGCGCGCAGCAGCATGTGAGCACGTATGTACGTATAGTGCTCACAAGATTGAACTTGTGTGGATCGTTTGGTCCACACATCGGCTGCAACTGCAAGTTGGAGAGTTCTCTCTTTTATAGTGAGGTTGAGGACCGCAACGAAGTGGCCATTGTATTTAGTCAAAAGTATTTAGCTTGGGGATGAAACCAGTTAAGATATTCCTATTAGCTTAGGTAGGAAGTTGATTTCAAGTGGTCAGACAAACTATTACTCCTAGTTAGGCTATTTGCATCTACTAAACTATTATTCCTAATTAGGCTATTTGCATCTTCTAGTGCTAATTTTAGTCGCTATAAGGTCTTCCACAATGTGTGGCTTAAGTGTAGCACAAAAAGGAGAGAGAAAAATTGGCACCACTCCAGCCCACTGTGGGGGGGTGGTTCCAACTCTAAGAAAAATTGGAGCGGTGAACGTTGTTGCTCTGGTTCTAACTGATTAAAAAAGTACAAATGCTACAGTGAAAGTAGTTGGCAGCTGAAAGTAGTTGAACATACGCTGGTGAGGAAGATGGTAGTTTATTTATTTGTAGGTCCCTCCTAAAAACTAGCACCGGTTCTATCTTTTTTTGCACACTGTAACTTTGCTAGCTAGTGCTCTATCTAGAGTATTTGGACTCACAAAATTTTATAGCTGCACTAGCACACTGTGGACAGCCTAATTAAGATTAATAGCAGGGATCTATATATGCCAGGGGATTCATTAGGTTTCCCGCAAAGGTTTAACTCAATGATCCCAGTTTCCAAACATCATTATATACTAGCTGATGCTGCGATGGAAACTGACCCAAGAAATGCACGTACGAACGTACGGTGGGGAGACGCGAGAAGGACATGACATAGAAAAATTTAGAGCCAAGAACCCGAGAGTAAGGATGAGGACGGTGTTCTAAACGGTACTTCACAGTTTTTTTAGTGTAACTAAATGAACTAAATAGAAAAAAAATAAAAGAAAAAATTATCTATGTAATTTATTATTTTATACTATTTAGTTCATCCACGGTTATCCATTTAAAGGGCCATAACCATCCTTACCCGAGAGGAATGATTTGGATACAGCACTCACTAGAAGGATTTGGCTAGCCGCGTGATGTGGTGGTGAATTTGGGAGTTTGGGAGGTGGGGAAGGCGGCTGCATTGGCATATGCATGCTGCCCGGGCGGCCACTCTCGCTCGCATGTGGCCGTGGGGGCCGGCACACATGCTGGCGAAAGCGACGGCCACCAAGGCATCGGACAAGATCAGCCGGCAGCCGCGTGTACGAAATGCGCCTTTGTTTGTGTCACCTCCTTGCATGCTCTTTGGGAGATGTATACTCCTACCGCTACGTAGCTTGTGCTTTGCCACAGCCTATGCAATGGAAATATGTATATAAATATATATATGCAAATAATTGAAATAAGTTTATAGTAGCTCATCTAATCTCTTTCTTTTAGTTTCATTTCCCCCTTTTCTTTTCCCCTTCCCCTTTTTCTTTTAGGAGGATCATATGTACTAGCTAGAGCCTAAGAGCAGCTAGCTACAACATTTACTTCAAAAAAGAGCAGCTACAACAATGATATTTTAACTAGCTCATAGAGATCCACCTTAGCATTTTACTTACGTGGAAGAGGGATGCAACGGGATCCGCCCGATCTAATTCAATCCAAGTGCGCTTATCACCAACTTGACACTAATAAGTCCAGTAATTTGATCCATTAATAAATCACCACATGAAAAGACCCATCGCACAAGAGAGAGAGAGAGAGAAGGGAGAGAGAAGATCGAGCTATCTATCATGAACTACATAGCTCGAACAAGCTACGAGGCTATATATTATTGGGACCCACAATGAGGTGTGACCGTGTAGGTGAGGGAAAAAAGAAATGACATATGACCCATAGATAAGATGTTTAGACTTACCGTATTGGAGAGTTTGTCTTAAATATGTACAACCTTTTTAATTAAATAATGCGGCAAATATGAATGATTAGTTTAAGCTCAATTTTTGAGGTTTCCTGATAACCTCTCATGCATGAGAGCATTGTTGGATTTTCTCACCTAGCAGTGGTCATGATAAATGAAATCGATATTTTGGTCTCCACATGTTAGTAGTAGTGGATGCCTCAAAGCACAGTTAGCCTTTGGTTGGTTGGATGTCCAAACATGACAAGCAGCCGGCATCATCTATAGGTACGGTACGGTACGGTACGGTACGTGCATGCCGGCGTGTGTCCGGCTCAACCGCCGGCGGCTCTCTCATATATAATACGCGGTGGTTCTCGCGAAATCTTGCAAGGCATGCAACGAAACGCGGCCAGGGCCAGGCCACAAGCCACCCGATCACCTTTGCTTGCATTTGCTGCAACCACAACAAGAAATGCATGCAACGATCGACAAAATATATGGATCCATCGATCGGTCTTGATCAGCTTGAGCAAGACCGCGACCAAAAAGTCTCGCCTCTTGACAGCAATCCCATCGATCAGGGCGGGAGATCGTCCAGCGATTTCGATCGATCAATCAATCAATCACTCAATCAGCCGTGCAATAAACTCGCGAACCATCTGTGTGCATCAAGTATGTATATATAATTTCTCGGTTTTGTGATACGTATACCAGCAATATATAAATATCTTTATACTTCATCATTACGAACACTGACAGAGGTACGGTCATCCACAAACACGCATGTACATTCACCTTCTACGAATACTTTAAATTAATGGCATATATGTCTTGCAAAATCTTTCTATACTTCCTAATTAATTTGGACTCCCCACGCATTTATTTAAGATCCAAAACTTTATAATCATCAAGATACTCTAGATTTGATTTTTTTGTGCTTAAACTCTAGATTTGAAATTGCCATCTCATGGTCATAATCATGTTGCTAGTAGAAATATTAAACTTACTTACTAATTTGAAGACCATGCCATGTGAAATTGTGGGCTACATTTTGAATAAAAAAATGAGTTCTACTGTAAAAAAAAGGAGAGGTGTGGTATTAAGGGCATGCATGGTTGATTTATTCCTAGACACACTTGGCGTTTGGCTTGCATGGCGCTAGGGCTACCATAGACGTTTGAGAGACCTCTCCATCCAAACCGGTTTTTTTTTTGTATTTAACCTTTTTCCAAAAAAAACATGTTTACATCTCTAGATGACTTTATTTTTAAATATAGTCCCTAGGGTTAGCACCATGAGCCATAGGCCATGGCGCGGAGACTTGAGGCCTGAGTACTGTGCCAGGACTACATGGCGATGATGTGGCTAGAGCTTGGCATCATGATGCACGATGTCGAGGCTTAGCGCCAAGGTCTATGGTGCAATATATGCACTGTGACGTCGAGCTTGTGCCACGTCATTGTCACATTGTCCTGAGCAATTGAGGCCTCGAAGCTCGGTGCCATGGTCCATGGTCCACAGGGTAAGACATGTTAACTCTGCACCATGACTCATAAGCCAACACCTAAGAGCAAGTATTATAATACAGCCAGCTGCTGGCTGTAAGATTTCTTTACAACCTTCTTGCAGTCCACTCATATAATGGTTAGCACATCACTATTAATACATGACCCACTTGTCTGTCTCACAGATTTTTTTGGTTTTTGCGTATGAGCCGGCTGTAAGCTTACAACCCGCTTTTACTCTCTCTTCTCTTCTCTCTCCTGCACCTCAGCATTTAGCTGGCTTACCGCCTGCTATTACTTGGTCTAAAGAAGAAAATGAATCACCCCATGGTGTAAACATAAATATTTTTCCCGGAGTACTATATTTGAAGGTCAAGTCTTTGGAAAATGAGATTTGTACGTAGGTGTAGACTGACTGTCACGGCATTGGCACTTGTGCACCGGAGAAGCGGCCGAGTTCCCTTGTCCCTTGACTCGCGCGGGCCAAGGAGCTTGACGAGGGCAGAAGGGGCCCGGCAGTAAAACGTCCCACTCGCCACCGGACCCGAGTCACCGTCATCACCGTCGTCAAGTAATCACGCCGTGGCGACGCGGGACGGGAGCCGCGCCACCGGGTCCCGCAGCAGCCGTAACGCGCCCGCCACCACCACCACCGCCGTCTCTTACGCAACTGACGCGCGGGGCCCAGTGGTAGCACGACGCGCGTGGAGAGCGGGGGAGTGGCGCGCACCGGAGAAAGCGCGGGTAGGCCGGACGGGGCCGGGGGACGCGTGCGTGAACGCCAGCGCCGCCCGCCGTGTCACGCTTTCCGTTGCTGGCACTGGCAGGTTGGCTGCCCTGCCCTGGCTCGCGATCCCACGCAACGCAACGCAGTCCGGCTCTCCCCTCCTGTTCCTCCGGCCAATGCCGCCGATTCCCCTTTATTCCCCGTCACGTCGCTCGCGTCCGGCCACACCCGCGCACACCAGTAGTAGTAGTAGTAGTACCCTCCACTACTCCCGCCGCCGCCGACCCCGCCCCCGCCAGTGGCTGGCAGCAGGTGCAGCCGTGCGAGCGCTCCTGCAGCTACTCCGGCCCTCCCCTTCCTTTCCTGCCTGGGCCCGGGTCGCATTCCGATCCGCGCAGGCGCAGCCGGAGGCCTCCCAATTCCCCTCCCCTCCGGCCCTCCCCCACCAGCCACCAGCCACCAAAAAGCAAGCGGCGCACCACTAGCTCGCCGAGCATCCGCATCGTATGAGTGCGCAGCAAGGAAGCACGCGCGAGCCACCGCGCACGCGGGGACCAGCCGCCATGTCCTCCTCGCCATCGTCGTCGCCGCCGGCCAACGGTACGGCCTCGCCGCCAACTGCCGCGCCGCCGTCCAACTCCTCCTCCTCCCCCACCTCCCCTTCGCCCCCGTCCACGCCCACGCCCGCGACGCCCACGCTCGCTCCCCCGACCGCTCCCGCGACACCCTCCACCGACTCTCCGCCGCCGCCCGGGACGCCGGCGGCCCCGACCGCGCCCGCGTTCCCCGCGCCCGCGAGGGCGATGCCGACGCCGACGCCGGCCTCGGCCTCACCGCCGCCGTCCTCCGGGTCGGGGCTCACCACGTCCGTCGTGGTGGGGATCGCGGTCGGCGGCTTCGCCGTGCTGCTGCTCGGCAGCCTGTTCTGCCTCTGCCTCTTCAGGAGCAACAAGAGGCGCCGGCGACGGCACCACCACCACCCGCCGCCGCCCCCGCCGCCACCCCACCTCTTGCACTACTACGGCCACCCGCCGCCGCCTCCGCCTCCGCCTCCGCCGCACAAAGGTGAGCTTGCCGCCACCTCTCTTACGCTTCCTGAGCAGGTGTCACGTCGCCATCACCTAGTATAATTGTTGCTTTGTTCTCTACTGCCAGCGCAAATTGAGAGCGTTTTGTGGGTTTTGATGCACAAGCACAATCGTGGTTTTGCTTCTCTCGAGGTTTTTCTTTGGGTGCGCAGCGGCATGTATGTCGTGTGTGACTAAAAAAACATTGACCGAACTTTTATTTATTCTTAGAGTTTTGTCACAGAATGTGGGTAACTGCTTTCACGTGTTGTTCATGGGGCTAAGTTTAGTATGGAATATTGGTGATGTTGATGAGTGGATCTTCGCCTGTGTTCGACAATCTACAGCCAAGAGGGTGAATTTTCACAGCAAAAAACTAATAGCACTAGTCCACATGTTTAGTACATTACATTTTTTTGGGGGGGGAGAATCATGGAATTCAATAGGTTATTGTCAATCATGAGGGAGATTTTTTTTCTTCCAATCCTGGATTTCCTATCATGTACACCGTCATCATGTGAATGTGTTTACTTTAGGATCTGTCTACATAACAACGGGGTGATCCAAGGGCAACCATCACTCAAATGTTTGGGCCCTTATTTTAACCTTTTACAACAGTTCATTTTGTTATGCATTGGGAAGTTTTCATGTGCAAATTCTTTCTCCACCATTTTTTTTAATTTAAAGTCACGACTGTCTTGCTGCAGGGGATCAGTACCAAAACTGGCAGCACAATGCCCCTCCACCACCACCTGACCATGTAATCAAGATTAGTTCACATCCTACCCCTCCACCTCCCCCGCTTAATGTACATAGCAGTGGCTCCGCTTCGAATCACTCAGGTGGTGAGAGCCGCCCTCCGCTGTCACCTGGAACTGTCCTTAGCTTTTCAAGGAGTACATTCACTTATGAGCAGCTGATGACGGCAACCAATGGGTTTTCTGATGCTAATCTGCTGGGCCAAGGCGGTTTTGGGTTTGTTCACAAAGGAGTGCTTCCAAATGGCACAGAGGTTGCCGTGAAGCAATTAAGAGATGGAAGTGGCCAGGGAGAGCGTGAGTTCCAGGCAGAGGTTGAGATTATCAGCAGAGTACATCACAAGCATCTTGTCTCGTTGGTCGGCTATTGCATTTCTGGAGCCAACAGGCTGCTTGTCTACGAGTTTGTTCCAAACAATACATTGGAATTCCACTTACATGGTATGTTCTCTTCCTGTGTCTGCACCGTAATTACTTCATCTCGTTCAAAATGCTTTGTATGATCTCTCAAAGGCACCTTAGAAAATATGTAATATTGTTTTCCATATTTAGCAGCCACATATGTCGTAGCTAATACATGTATCGTCATACACTAAAGTATCCTAGTAAAAAGTACAGATGATTTGCAACGGAAAACTTGTGAAATCAAGGTACACATATACACCAATTGTTGAATATTTTTGTCGTTCCATTTCACTGAAGCAACCTAAGACATATACTAAGGATATGTTTTTGCTTGCTCAGAATAATTGATTACTATAGGAATTTGATTTGTTGAAGTGCACTATAGCGACCTGCCTCTCCTATGTTTTCAAGAATTTCGTCAAGCCATAACAGTAGCCACAAACAAACCCATCCCTGTAAGCTATTAACTTTAATGCCACTCTTGTCTTTAGTTTGAATTATATGTTATTTTCATTCAGCCTGTGAAATTGTTAGGAGTGTTAGAAAAGACAGGAAGATGTCCCATTCAACGCAATGGCTGAGCTTGTGCTAAAGATGGAAAATGATTTCTGACCCTGATAGTTTCTCAACCACTTCTGATATAAATCCTGAACATTTTGCTTGGACCACAAGCATCTGTCATACCATCTGCTAAATGGTTTTTGTTCCATGAGCACTTGCTGAGGGTTATCTTCTCCATTGTTTTTTCAGGAAAAGGCAGACCAACCTTGGATTGGCCGACAAGACTAAAAATTGCTCTGGGTTCTGCCAAGGGATTGGCATATCTTCATGAAGATTGTGAGCTCACAGCCATAGCTATTTGTTATGCTTTGAGCTTTGTTTTTTTGCCTTTGAATGGACAAGTAGCTATTCTATACTGATTTTATTCTGCTTTCACTGCATAGGCCATCCTAAGATCATTCATCGTGACATAAAGGCCTCAAATATTCTTCTTGATCTAAGATTTGAAGCTAAGGTATCCTCTACTTTCTCCGCTTCCCTTCCTTTTCCTAAGGGGTAACATACGTACTCCATGCACTTGTCATTTTTCCTTGAATGGCACTAGACTAGAAACTTCTATACAATTGAACTAGGCTAAGCTTTTAAGGCTAGTTGAGATGATTATATTCAGATGACATAATGTTTTGACAAACAGATGTACAACTATTACCAGTCACATTAAATGGTCGATGTGAACCTACTAACTTACTATCACAAACATATGCGCTAGTGTAATTTGCTAAGTGCCTTCCTTTGCAGGTGGCAGATTTTGGACTTGCAAAATTCACTTCTGATACAAACACCCATGTTTCAACCAGAGTAATGGGCACATTTGGGTATGTTCAGTCTTAGGGTGTAGTATTATCTCATTTATTTTATTGTTTCAAAACAGAAGACCCACCAGGGTTATCTGTGTACACAATAGACATACAGGGTCTACCGTATCAAATTGCTGTGTTAAATCTCTTACTCCTCATAGGTACCTAGCACCTGAGTATGCTGCTTCTGGCAAGCTCACTGAGAAATCAGATGTCTTCTCTTTTGGAGTAATGCTTCTTGAGCTAATAACTGGGCGGCGTCCTGTAAATTCAAGACAGGCAGATGACAATTTAGTTGACTGGGTAAGCTGTGCGTGGAAACGAATTTGAATTTTCAGTACAAAGTACTGTGGTTAACAGGGTCAACTCATTTCTTCCACTTTTTTAAGAACCGAGGACTTCCCCAGCAGAAACAGAGTAGCCAGACAGTGCCTAGAACAAGCAAGACTTAATTACTATTTACTGAAACCAGGGTCTTTCATCTGACAATATTTACTGTAATTCTTGTGACTAGATATCATTGTTATTATTGACCATTGAGGTCTGTAAATAACAGCTGAATGCTTTATCTTCATACAAATCAAAATTATATTTCTTTTCTTTAACACAAAAATATTATACTTCTTATTTCTCTTAGATATAATGAATTCATTTTGTCACTTTTTTATTGGATTTCGTGGCTTTCCTATTTTAATCTTTGCATATGACTTTTTTTAACTATTCATCTCAGGCCATTCATCATGTAAATTACAGACGATGAACCCCTCTTGTCATTACTCTAAATATGTGCTCCTTCCTTTCACTAAACTGATCTGTTTCTCCTGCAGGCAAGGCCTTTGATGATAAAAGCATTTGAGGATGGTAATCATGATGCTTTAGTGGATCCCCGGCTTGGAAGTGAGTATAATGATAATGAGATGGCGAGGATGATAACCTGCGCAGCTGCATGTGTTCGCCATTCTTCACGGCGGCGGCCACGAATGGGTCAGGTATACAAGTGAACTATTCTCTTGTGGGAAAAAAAATTGGGCTTTGCTACCGTACACCCAAATGACTGTGAGCCATTTATTTATTTCAATCGGACGGTCACGATCAACTATTACCTCCTAGTAGGTAATATATGAAACATATATTTATTTAATTTTTAATTTTGGAAAGTATGACAAATCAGGAAAACCTTTAAAGATAAAAGATCGTTTTAGATCTAATTGATGCATTCATGATCTATTGAATGTGGTAAATCTTTTTTTTTCAACTTTAGATATAGCATAATTTAATTAACATAAACTACATATTTTTTTATTCAAGTAACTCGTATTACGGTGTATGTGCTCAAAGTGACGTGAAAATAATGTGTGTATGTGCCCAACGTACACAAAATTTTACATGCCATCTTGCATGCTTAATATACGTGACATATTTTAGGTCGCTACAAAGTTCATGTCGTCTCAATTAATGTGTTAATTAATGATATTTTTTTATATTAACGTAACTTTTAATAACTGAATAGTTGTTGTATACATATTGATATTTTATTTATATATAACATACTAAAAGGAAAGACGTGCAATTAACAAGGAAGGGCCATGCGGCCGGCCGCCGATTCTATCTGTCCCATGCATGAGGGGATTTGAAGATATTTTCTTTTTCTTTTTTCTTTTCTTAGATCAATTAATTGATTTTAAAAAACTAAAAATTAACGGCTCAGATTTATTTGAAATATTACCTCCTTAGAGGTAAAAGGTGTACCTTAGCATTGCCCAAAAAAATTACTTTGCCGTCTCCAATGCAAGTTTATTGCCCTTGTATTTTGAACTCTGTTTTTGTATTCCTGTTATCATGCTTATCCAGTTGTAGCAAAAAAAAGGCTCTCCAGTAAATTATGAAAATTACTCTTAAAGGGTCGTAGTGTAGTTACTCTAGTTTCAGTTATGCAGTAGGAGTAACAAATAAAAGGTGCCAAACTGCCAACACCGTTTCAGCCTTTAGGTTTTCACCATGGCAGTGGTTTAGCTAACCTCTAACCTTATGTATACTCTGCTTCTGCTTGATTGATGAGGACATGTTGCACTATTAGTTTTGACTAATCTAGTTTCGTGTTACTTCGACGATGAATTCTAAGAAGAAATAATCTGCTGTTGCTTCCTGATCCACGCAGGTTGTCCGGGCCCTGGAAGGCGACGTATCCCTGGACGACCTGAACGAGGGCGTGCGGCCTGGGCACAGCCGGTTCATGGGATCACACAGCAGCTCGGCGTCCGACTACGACACCAACCAGTACAACGAGGACCTGAAGAAGTTCCGGAAGATGGCGCTGGGCGGCAGCGGGCTCCAGAGCGGCAGCGCGCAGACGCCGACGAGCGAGTACGGGCAGAACCCGTCGGTGTCGAGCAGCGACGGGCATCAGGCGACGACGACGACGCAGGAGGCGGAGGAGCCGGCGGGGAGCGTGAAGACAGACGGCGACAGCGCGGCCGCGGCGTCGTGAGTCGTGAGGCGTGCCAGCCCTGTAAATCCTCCCCCTCGACCTCCTAGCTACGTACACCTAGCTAGCTGATTGATTGCTGACCTGCTGCCGGGAGAACCGAGATGATTTGTTCGGTTGAGATAGATTTGTTTCTTGTTTTTTTTTGGGTCCTTTTGGGGGTAGATTCAGTTCACTGGTCTCATGCGATCTCGCCACGACAGAGGATGTTCTACATGAGGCATATCTTGTATAAATCCATGACTCTTTTAAAAACTGATTATTAACAGTATGAGTATGGGCAGAGTCGATAAAAACTGTTGTTACGAAATCAACATGGGATGGGATGAGCAACCCACAGCAGTCTGCGGTGTCAACTGGGATCGTGTTATCTGCGTGCATGATTTTACATATGGCTATAGGGGTGGCCATACTGCAGCATCTGACCGTGACAGCAATGCAGGCACACGGAGACATGTGGGCTGTGCTGACTGCCGAGTAGGTACACACCTGGAGACGACAGTGCAGGACCATGTGTTGACTTGCACAGCACAGTGCCAGACGACAAGACGAGAATCCGTTCTGTTGCCGTGCCGAATGCCGTGCATGTGCGGTGTGCCATCAGAAAACACGAGGCGACAGCAGAGCAGGCTCAAGAAGAGGGGGAGGGTGAGCGCAACGCAATCAGGGTCTTGTTTAGTTCCAAAAAATTTTGCAAAATAGGAATAGTACCACTTTCGTTTGTATTTGACAAATATTATCCAATCATGTACTAACTAGACTCAAAAGATTCGTCTCGTCAATTCCGATCAAACTGTGCAATTAGTTTTTATTTTTATTTATATTTAATACTTCATGCATGCGTCTAAAGATTTGATGTGATGGGGAATCTGAAAAATTTTGTAAAAATTTTTGGGAACTAAACAAGGCCCAGGCAGAGAGGCAGGGGAACCCGACAAAAGAAAACCCGAGACCTTCCAAGCCAGCAGGAAAACAGCGCAGAGCAAAGCGCACCAATCCCGACGCGAGTCACCTCAGAACACGAGGCGGAACTTCCCATCCCGTCCGTCCTCCCCACCTCGGGTCCTCTGCCTCTTCCTCCGCTCCTCGTCGCCGTGTCCGCTCCCCGTCCACACGCTCCGACCCGGTCCGAATCCGCCCCGTCCGCGGACCAGATCCGGCGCCCGCGACCATGGCGACGCGCAGGCGAATGCTCCTCAAGGTCATCATCCTCGGCGACAGCGGGTACGGCCCGTTCCCTTCCCCTTTCCATTCCGCCCCCCCCCCCCCCCCCCCCCTTTTTTTTTTCTGTCTGCCTGTTCGTTTGCTGCTTTGTTGATTGCTTGCGCCGGTTGCTGACTGACCCCCTTGTGCGCTTGTGCTCACGTGTTTGCTCGCAGGGTCGGCAAGACCTCGCTGATGAACCAGTAAGTCCGATTCCTCGATTTCACTCTACTTCGTTTGCTGCGTTGGTTCATCGGGGACCGATTTCATTCTCGGTTTGGTTCCCGCGCGCGCGCAGGTACGTCAACAACAGGTTCAGCAACCAGTACAAGGCTACCATCGGCGCGGATTTCCTAACCAAGGAGGTCCAGATCGACGACCGCCTCTTCACATTGCAGGTCTGCTTGCTTCGTCTTCTACTCACAGTACCATTTATTTAGGTTTCTCTTCACTTGCCTGGGGATATCTTTTTGGGATCTACTAATTAGGAATATCTATCAAGGACACTGGATTTGGGTGTGTGTGCTCCTGTGCGCCTTCAATCTGGTTTCAGTGCCCGATTTTGAGTGGTCTGTCCTGCTGCGTGGTCGGTTCAGTTTCAGGCGTTCTGTCCTCTCACCCTGTGCTGATGTGCTCTCTAGATGAGAAGCTTGTTCACCATCCGACTAGCTAGCTGTGCTCAGAGTCTGAATCAACCATCACCTTCATTTACCTAACACTTTGACAAGGCTGCTACACTGGCTGCTTAGAGCGTACGGCAACATTCATTATTTATTGTTATATACTGCCGTGTACTAAAAACAAAAGTGAAAGTCAAATCATTACTGGATGTACATGCATATGCTTGAGTTACAGCATTGCACGCGTAATTTGATTCACAGTGATGTTTCTGTTTGGGAGATCAATCATCAATCAGCTAAGAAGGATATTTCGGGGCTGTGCCCAGTAGTTCCCTTTCAAGACTTTTGACTTTTGAGGGATGAAGTTTTACTAATTAATATTATGCTACTTTCTGCTTTTTGGGCATCACCCTATCAAAAGGCTTATGATGCTCCTTTTCACATGTTTGTATCTGCCACTCTCTATTGAATTTGTTTGCTACTTAAAATCATTATTCCCCAGTTCCACAAAAAGCTGTTTTCCTTTCATTACTTCCATTTCGGCACTACCCAAATTTCATGGATTAGCCAAGATATTTTAGATTTGTCTGGCTCATAAAGAATGAGGTGCTATTATGTAACCAAAGAGGAAATGACAAGGGCTATTATGTGCATAATTTTATTTTGCCATTTATCAGTTATCATTGCCCTTATCCAAATGAGGGATATGTTTCATTAGTCTTTTTTGCTTATTATCTGTATCATTAAATAGATTTTTTTTTTGCCATGTGGTGTATTTGAATAAATAGAATCTTCCGTTCAACTGAGCACATACCTGCCTGTTTTTATCACAACTGACTTGATAGCTGTTATGTAATTACGTCACAGGCACTAATTCAATCATGGGTAGCAATGTTTTTATATGCAATTATGAAACTGATGCTACACTTTCCTTTACATTTGAATGGGACTTATACTTGTAATTTGTTTCTTAGTGTGATGGAATAGCAACCATTTGCATTTTAGCTTACCGCAGTTTTGTTTCACTGAAGCTTAGATATGGGATACGGCAGGACAGGAGCGGTTTCAAAGTCTTGGTGTGGCATTTTATCGGGGAGCTGACTGCTGTGTTCTCGTATACGATGTCAATGTAACCAAGTCATTTGAAAGGCTCAACAACTGGCGTGAGGAATTCCTAATTCAAGTAAGTAACCTGCCTATTAGGAACCTATATGTACTTCACTGCATTTGAAAAAAAAAAACTCACTGTTCATTATGCAGGCTAGCCCATCAGATCCAGAGAATTTCCCATTTGTTGTGCTTGGGAACAAGATTGACGTTGATGGTGGTAACAGCCGGACGGTGAATATTTCTCATCACAAGTTGCTATTGAATGGATTTATATGTGCTGTTGTTAATTTTCTTTGATTTTCACTTTCAGGTTTCTGAGAAAAAGGCTAAAGCATGGTGTGCTTCAAAGGGAAACATCCCCTACTTTGAGACGTCGGCTAAAGAGGGCTTCAATGTAGAGGCTGCATTTGAGTGTATAGCGAGGAATGCTGTAAAAAATGAGCCAGAAGAAGATATGTAAGTTTGAATAGTATAACTCAACATATATATTATGCATACAGGCAGCCTTGTGGTGTAACTTGATCGATGTTTTACCCAACTTCTGTAGGTATCTTCCTGATACGATTGATGTTGGGGGCGCTGGAAGGCAACAACGTTCGTCAGGTTGTGAATGCTAGAAGATATGGAGCACAGCGATTTGCTCGGTTGGTTGGTTTGATTCTCTAGGGCTTGTTGTTTGGGACATATATTATATATTTAGTTTGCAAAACTGCTATTTGTGGATACTGGATAGTCTGGCAATCTGCATGGGGGTGCTTATTGTCGACTCCCCTATGTAGATGCAGAGAATTCATTTGTAACTGCTGTTTCAGTGCTGTATCGGCGCTAGATGCTAGTGTTGTAATGCTTTGATTGTTGATGAATTGCATATATGTATGTTTTGGTTAGTATTGCTGTAAATGAACTGAACATAGTGCCCATTTTGATAGTGTTGGTTCGTTGGTTTGACAGTGTTTTAATGCTTTAGTCTGGTTTCTCTACAGTGCCCATTTTGACCATAGCTGGGATATGGGGACCATGGGGCTGCTTTGGAACCTAGCTGCTGATCTTGGAAAATATGTGTTGCTTATCTGTATACTTGGATTTCCTTTTCTGTCAGTTCTCTGAATCACAAGGATTGTCTTCATTTTCAATCTCCATCAACCAAAACAGATCCCCAACGGAACCCATTTGTGATCGTCTCCCCTCTTATCGCACTGCCGTCGCCATCTAAAACATAGCAGTGAGGGAACCCATGCTCATCTTCCACGAACCAATATTTCCACAACCTCATCGAAGAATCCATACAATACGTCTCATTGAACCATCCATACCATTGAAAAACGGGTACCGGCCCGATCGCGAAAAAAAAACCATCCATACCATACGTGAGAGCACTGGTGCAAACATGGACGTGTCACCGTTCCTTGCACTGCTGCTCGTTGCCCTCCTCTCCCTGCTCCTCTTCCTCTCCACCGGTAGGAAGACGCTGGGCGGCGGCGATGGCCGCCGGGTGCCGCCGTCGCCTCCGGGCCTTCCTCTCTTGGGACACCTGCCTCTTCTGGGCCCCCTGCCGCACCGGAAGCTGTGGGCGATGGCGCAGGCGCACGGCCCGGTGATGCTCCTCCGCTTCGGCCGCGTGCCCACGGTGGTGGCCTCGTCGGCAGCCGCGGCGCAGGAGGTGATGAAGACCCACGACCTGGCGTACGCGAGCCGCCCCAGGGTGCGCATGGCCGAGCGCCTCGTCTACGGCCGCGACGTTGCCTTCGTCCCCTACGGCGAGCACTGGCGCCAGGGCCGCCGCGTCTGCGTGCTCCACCTCCTCAGCCAGCGCCGCGTCAGCTCCTTCCGCCACGCCCGGGAGCAGGAGGTCGCCGCGATGCTCGCCCGCGTCCGCCGCGACGGCGCCGTGAACCTCACCGCCCAAATCATCTCCTACACCAACGGCATCATCTCCCGCGCCGCGTTCGGCGACAAAGGACGGAGCTACTACTACGACGGGCCCGACGGCGGCGAGAAGCTCACGAAGCTGTTCGCCGACTTCGAGGGGCTCCTGGGGACCGTCGCCATGGGGGACTTCGTGCCGTGGCTGGCGTGGGTCGACGCGCTCATGGGGCTGGACGCCAAGGCCACGCGCACGTCCGCGGAGATGGACGCCTTCCTCGAGCGGGTCATCGCGGACCACCGCCAGAGGCGCCGTGGCGCCCACCGTGACGGCGACGATCACCGGGACTTCGTCGACGTGCTCTTGGACGTGAACGAGGACGAGGCGGACGCCGCCGGTGGAGCCAAGTTTGACGACGTGGCCATCAAGGCCATTATCCTGGTACGAACTACCAGTACGCATTTTTCTTTCGTGGATTCGTGGACGTGGCATATGACACGTATTGACGTACGCACAATATTATTGTTTACACATGCAATGCAGGACATGTTTGCCGCCGCCACGGACACGACCTACACGACGCTAGTATGGGCCATGGCGGAGCTCATCAACCACCCACACGAGATGCGCAAGGTCCAGGACGAGATACGCGCGGCCGTCGCCGTCGCCGTCGCCGGCGGCGACCGCTTCGTCACCGAGGACCACCTCCAGAAGCTGCGCTACCTCAGGTGCGTCATCAAGGAGACGCTCCGGCTGCGGACGCCGGTGCCGCTCCTGCTGCCCCGCGAGACGACCGTGGACACGGAGCTGCTCGGCTACCACGTCCCAGCGCGCACCCGCGTCATCGTCAACGCCTGGGCCATCGCGCGGGACCCAGCCACGTGGGACCGCGCCGACGAGTTCGTGCCGGAGCGGTTCGCCGGCGACGACCTCACGGCGGACTACTTGCTCGGACAGGACTTCAGGTTCGTGCCGTTCGGAGCCGGGAGAAGAGGGTGTCCCGGGGTGGGGTTCTCTGTGCCGGTCATGGAGCTGGCGCTGGCGAGCTTGCTGTATCACTTTGACTGGGAGCTGCCGGCTGGAGGACCGTCGAAGCTGGAGATGGACGAGCTGAACGGGCTGTCCGTACGGCTCAAGGCGAACCTGTGTTTGGTTGCTAAGCCATGGTGTCGTCAGTAAGATCATGATGCATATCTTTGTTGGCAGTAGTGAGGATTAAAACATACGGAGTACGTGCTTGATTTTGGTTGCATTGTATCATGGATGTAAAAGTATAAAAGTGAGGTTTAAGTTTATGTGCTAAATTTACTAGCTATTTAGCAATGTTTTTCTCTCATAACAAATCAACAAATAACGAATAATTATACAAGATTTAGATGCAAGTTTCCACTGTAAGTTAAGCAGTGACTTCACTTGAGCCCTCCATCTATGAATGAACGGCACGGATGAGAGCTCTCCTATTACTCTTTTTTTTTACTATTTTCTATTCACTTTGCTGTGACTCGGTTATGACTCTTAAATGAGGCCTCCGTACTAAAAAGTGCAGTAAGTGATTAACACGCCTCTTAAAGTTTGGGACTACTTTCTTGAGCATCTTAATAACTAGGATAATATCCCGCATGTTGCCGCACAAAGTTTTCTTAAAAATAAATCTATTATAATACACAACTTATGTAGATGACTTGTATATGTTAATAAATTAAAGATTTTTAATATTTCATATGACAGAAATGATATGGATATTTTTATAATTAATAATTGATGACATAGACTTAGTGGTGAATGATGTGGACAACTTACATGAATAGTAAAACTTACTTAGCTGTCCACATCATTCTCCACTAAGTCCATGTCATCAATTATTAATTACAAAAAATATCCATATCATTTCTGTCATATGAAATATTAAAAATCTTTAATCTATTAACATATACGAGTACAAGTCATCTACATAAGCTGTGTATTATAATAGATTTATTTTTTTTTAAAAAAAAACTTTGTGCGGCAACATGTGGGATATTATCCTAGTTATTAAGATGCTCAAGAAAATAATCCTAAACTTTAAGAGGCATGTTAATCACGTACTGCGCTTTTTAGTACTGAGACCTCATTTAAGAGTCTATCATATGTTAATTGCATTATTCGAATATCTTTGTCTTCCGCTCTTCTCTTTTTTGCTCTCGATTTTCTTTACTCAATAACCGAGTCACAGCAAAGTGAATAGAAAATGGTAAAAAAAAGAGTAATAGGAGAGCTCTCATCCGTGCCGTTCATTCATAGATGGAGAGCTCAAGTGAAGCCACTGCTTAACTTACAGTGGAAGTAGCCACTGCATAGGATCCGTGTCCTCGATATATATAAATGTGTGTGTTCGTATGCGGCATCTATATTTATAACTGGATCTTAAAAAAAGACTAAAAGTACTTTTATAATTTGGTTTAAAAATCACCAACAAATGCCAATCAGACTATATTTATATAATATAATAAAAAACACCAACCACAAATGCAAACCAGACTACTAATAAGTACGTGTACTAGCTAGTTCACCACATGAGAAAAAATAATAGTAATAATATTCACGAGCGATACCTAAACCTGTACGGTGACTCTTGATCTTTTATATGTAAGTTTTTTTTTTGACAAGTAACAATTTCATTAAGCCATCACCAGAAAATTACTGCTAGCAAGATTACATGATGCAAGTCTATAGATTCTAGAGCTTGTGGAATAAAGCAATGTCCAAAGTCATGCTGGTTAGAGCAATTAGAAAGAAGCTCTGAAAAAGCGGACAGCAGTGCTTGGCGAGCTAAGCCATCAGCCAAGAGATTCAAATTTTTACTAATCTTACACAATCTAGCAAAGCTGTCCCTAAAAAAATTGTTAAAAGTTTGAGTGAAAGGCTTAATCCTTGATGTAGTAGACTAGTTGTTGACAGTCGGAGAGAAAGGTACATCCTGTGATGTTAAGTCTGGAGGTGATTATTGCAGCCAATGCCTATTTAAGTTTTTAAACTTGTGTTGTGGTGTCATTTAGTTTTCAACACTTGAATTTTGATATTTGGATTTCTCAACTTGTATAATAATATCTTGTAGGTTTCTCAACTCTCAGGTCAACGCACAATTACCATTTCTCGTCAGCACAACTTAAGATGATACTAACATACAGGTTTGGTGATCTAAATATCAAAATTTGAGGGTTGGGACAGTTCAAAGACTTAAATGTATAAAAAAACAAGAGTTAGTGATCTAAATGGCACCGCTACACAAGTTTAGAAACCGCTAGAGAAGTTTTACTTCAAAAATTAACACATAATTCATATAGCTCATCCTTTTTAAGTACGTGACATTTTAAGTTGGTTGAGAAAGTTAACTATGCCAATAAGAGTAAATCCATATTATCTAAGGATTTTTTTTTATAATTACACAGTATAACGTAGACACTCATAACATACATACACTCACTCTCTATGAATACATGTATGTAAACCCCATCTCTATAAGCACATCCAAAGAATTAAGCCAGGGTTTGGTTGACGAAGAAAATAAGACCCCCTCCAATTAATATACAACTTCACTCATTTTGCAGTTTCATATGGTAGCCATAGCATTTAATTATTGCATTCTACTTACCTGTGAAACGATTCAGTCACAATCAGGTTTTCGTTTTCGAAGAATAAATTAAAATAAAAACAACAAGTCCTGCTACCTTGTCGGTTTCGCTTTGCTAGATTGTGCTACCACGGACATGTCCTGATCTTTTTAGTGGTGTTTTCAGTTTCGAAATGTAATTTTCTAGATGGCTCTGATTTGGAGCCTAGCTTTTGCCACTGATGATGACGTGTCGTGCAAAAGTTGTGCTTCAAGCTTATACGTGGAATAATATAATGTATATTTTGGGGCTCTACCAACAAAAGGATAATGCCGGTGTGTACGTCCTCAATCATGCATTTTGTATGTACCAACAGCATCGTCGCCGTATTACCATGCACCTCCTCGTCCCCTCCTTAACTTTACCTCAGCTCAGCGCAGTGCCAGACATGGACGTCTCACCATTTGTTGCACTGCTGTTGGTTGCTCTCCTCTCCCTGCTCCTCTTCGCCACAAGGAGAAAGGGCTCTCCGTCCAGCAGGGATGGCTGGCGGCGGCGATTGCCGCCGTCGCCGCCAGGGCTTCCCCTCCTCGGCCACCTTCCCCTTCTTGGCTCCCTGCCGCACCGTAACCTCCGATCAATGGCCGCGTCGTACGGCCCCGTCATGCTCCTGCGCCTGGGCCGCGTGCCCACCGTGGTGGCCTCGTCGGCGGCCGCGGCGCAGGAGGTGATGAAGGCCCGGGACCTGGCGTTCGCGAGCCGCCCCAGGGTGCGCATGGCGGAGCGCCTCCTCTACGGCCGCGACAACATGGCCTTCGCCCCCTACGGCGAGTCCTGGCGCCAGGCGCGCCGCGTCTGCGTGCTCCACCTCCTCAGCCAGCGCCGCGTGCACTCCTTCCGCCACGCCCGGGAGCAGGAGGCCGCCGCGATGGTCGGCCGCGTCCGCCGCGCCGCCGGAGGAGCCGGCGCCGTGAACCTGAACGCGATCCTTATCTCCTACACCAACGGCGTCATCTCCCGCGCCGTGTTCGGCGACGACGGGAGCTACGGCCTCGACGGCGGCGAGGGTGAGAAGCTCGCGAACCTGTTCGCCGACTTCGAGGAGCTGCTTGGGACGGTGACCGTGGGCGAGTTCGTGCCGTGGCTGGCGTGGGTGGACACGCTGATGGGGCTGGACGCCAAGGTGACGCGCACGGCCGAGGAGATGGGCGCCTTGCTCGACCGGGTCATCACGGAGCACCGCCAGAGGCGCCGTGGCAACCGGCGGCAGGAGGGGGACGATCACCGGGACTTCGTCGACGTGCTGCTGGACGTGAACGAGGCCGAGGAGGAGGCCGGCGGAGTCAAGTTTGACAACGTGGCCATCAAGTCCAATATCCTGGTACGTCATCATAATTTGTAGACATAATCATCAATATAAATAAGAATATCGCACAGTTCGATCTTTGCTCAACACGCATGCATGTGTCCGCAGGTCTTGTTTGCCGCCGCCACGGACACGACCTACACGACGTTGGTATGGGCCATGGCGGAGCTGGTGAACCACCCACACGAGATGCGCAGGGTCCAAGACGAGATCCGAGCGGCCGTCGCCGGCAGCGGCCACGACGACGACGTGGTCACCGAGGACCACCTCGACAAGCTGCGCTACCTCAGGCGCGTGATCAAGGAGACGCTCCGACTGCACGCGCCACTGCCACTGCTGCTGCCCCACGAGACGATGGAGGACACGGAGCTGCTCGGCTACCACGTTCCGGCGCGCACCCGCGTCATCGTCAACGCCTGGGCGATCGCACGGGACCTCGCGACGTGGGAGCGCGCCGACGAGTTCGTGCCGGAGCGGTTCGCGGACGACGACGACGACGACGTGAAGACCGACTACTTGCTTGGACAGGACTTCAGGTTCGTGCCGTTCGGCGCCGGGAGGAGAGGATGTCCTGGGGTCGGGTTCGCCGCGCCAGCCATGGAGCTGGCTCTGGCGAGCTTACTGTACCACTTTGACTGGGCGCTGCCGGCCGGCGGGGCGTCGAAGGTGGAGATGGAGGAGCTGAACGGGCTATCCGTAAGGCTCAAGGCAATCCTACATTTGGTTGCTAAGCCATGGTATCCTCAATAAGATCATCATGTCTTTTAGTTTGTAGTAGGATCAAAACATATTGTGTGTGCGACGTTGCATTTGCATATGTTCGTGATTTTGGTTGTGTGTAATCATATAGTGTAATGTGCGACGTTGCATTTGCATAAACGTGAATAATTCTATTCTACAAGATTTACACTAAACGGTTTTCAAAGAGCAGTTGACGATTAATAAGAAAGCGCCTTTACAAATGTCTCCAAGGAGCACAACTCTTGGAAATCTTCCTGGTAGAGAGGGCTGGTCTTTACCATCCGTCTCGACTGTTTTTTAGCCATTGCTCTGCAAATATGATTTTCAATCGGCTAAAAACACTAGTAACCTCTAAAACTTTGGATTTATTACCCCGAACCGCAACCAGGGGACACCAGATCAGCGTCTGGGGACGCAAGATCTGGCCATGGGTGCGGCAGAAGCATTGGCTAGCTTGCCACCAATTAGTCTATTTTTCTCTTACTGATTACTGTGCCGCTCTAGTCCCTAGATGGGAGTTGATTTGGAGCCTAGCTTGCCACCAATTGCGATGATACAACATGCTCATTTTCAACAAATATCCGGCCGGCGTGCTCCTTTTGTCATCATATATCTCTCCAAAAACAAAACTGCGATGCACGATGTTCCTAACACATGCTGGACGTTTTATACAATCACTCACTCCAAGCACATGAAGCCACAATGGCCACCATCTCATCTCTCATCTTATGATAAATAGATGTCCCATCAGTGCACACGAATTGGTACACTGCCTGTGCACCTGATCAGACATGGATGCCTCACCGTTCCTTGCACTGGTGCTCATTGCCGCACTCTCCCTCCTGCTCCTTTTCGCCATCAGGAAGCCGTCTCACAACCGCGGAGATGCCCGGCGTCGTCTACCTCCGACGCCGCCGGGCCTTCCCGTCGTCGGTCACCTTCCCTTTCTTGGCTCCCTGCCTCACCGCAAGCTTCGATCGATGGCCGCGTCGTACGGCCCCGTCATGCTCGTCCGCTTCGGCCGCGTGCCCACCGTGGTGGCCTCCTCGGCGGCCGCGGCGCAGGAGGTGATGAAGACCCGCGACCTGGCCTACGCAAGCCGCCCCAGGATGCGCATGGTGGAGCGCCTCGCCTACGGCCGCGACCTGGCCTTCGCCCCCTACGGCGAGCACTGGCGACAGGCTCGCCGCGTCTGCGTGCTCCACCTCCTCAGCCAGCGCCGCGTCAGCTCGTTCCGCCATGACCGGGAGCAGGAGGCCGCCGCGCTGGTCGACCGCGTCCGCAGAGCAGGTGCCCGGGACGGCGCCGTCAACCTCACCGCCCTCCTCATCTCCTACACCAACGGCATCATCTGCCGCGCCGCGTTCGGCGACGACGGCAGCTCCTGGAATTACGGCGGCGAGAAGCTCTCGAAGCTCTTCGCCGACTTCGAGGAGCTGATTGGCGCGGTCACCGTGGGCGAGTTCGTGCCGTGGCTGGCGTGGATCGACACGCTCATGGGGCTGGACGCCAAGGTGACGCGCACCTACCAAGAGATGGGCGCCCTGCTCGACCGGGTCATCGACGACCACCGGCAGAGGCGCCGTGCCGGGGGCTGCCGGAAGGACGGCGATCACCGGGACTTCGTAGATGTGCTCTTGGACGTGAACGAGGCTGCGGAGGAGGAGAACGACACGGACGCCGCCCGTGGAGTCATGTTTGACAACGGCTCCATCAAGGCCATTATCAGGGTACGTACGTTCTCAACTCTCAACTGATGCTAGACATTTGAGGATGGATTGCAACTGCATGTCTGCATGTGACATCGGGTGGCATGTCCAGAACATGTTCGCCGCCGGCACCGACACGACGTACACGACGCTGGTTTGGGCCATGGCGGAGCTCATCAACCACCCAGACGAGATGCGCAAGGTCCAGGACGAGATCCGCGCGGCCGTCGCCGTCGCCGGCGGCGACCTCGTCGTCACCGAGGACCACCTGGAGAAGCTGCGGTACCTCAAGTGCGTCATCAAGGAGACGCTCCGGCTGCACACGCCGGTGCCACTCCTGCTGCCCCATGAGACGATAGAGGACACTGAGCTGCTCGGCTACCATGTCCCAGCGCGCACCCGCGTGGCCGTCAATGCCTGGGCGATCGCACGGGACCCCGCGACGTGGGAGCGCGCCGAGGAGTTCGTGCCGGAGCGGTTCGCCGGCGACGACCTCAGTACGGACTACTTGCCCGGGCAGGACTTGAGGTTCGTGCCGTTCGGCGCAGGGAGGAGAGGATGCCCAGGGGTGGGGTTCGCTGTGCCAACCTTGGACCTGGCGTTGGCGAGCTTGCTGTACCACTTCGACTGGGAGCTGCCGACCGCCGCGGGGTCCAAGCTGGAGATGGACGAGGTGAGCGGGCTATCCGTACGGCTCAAGGCGACCCTGTATTTGGTTGCTAAACCATGGGCTCCTCGGTAAGATCACACAGCTAGCCTAGCGTGCAGTGGTTTGTCTGAATGCATGACGACTGACTAAGTACAAGAAATAAGTTAGATGTGTCAAATGAAAGGCATAAGAATCTGTGTCTAGGGCGCTTATTAGCTTCCAGAGGTGAGGTTTTAGTCCGTGAGGAGAGAGTAAAATAAATTACTCGTTCGTTTGGCTGATAAGCCATGACAGAAAGTACTGTTGGCTGATTTGTTGCGAGAGAAAAATACTGCTGAATGACTAACAGATTCGGCTGCTGATAAACTCAAGCGAATAGTACGGTGAGCGCAGATTCCCCACTCCAATTCATGGAGTGGTTGATTCCCCACTAGGCAGATTCCTCACACTCATCAGACTTCTTGCGGAAAGCATATGTATTCCAATTCCTCGCAAGATTGTCTTTTGTAAGAATTATTATCTCCTTAGCTTCTCCTTCTACCTAGTTTGTTATTATAAATCTTTTAGGGGTGAACAATGGCATCTCCAGAGTCAAGGTTAGCAGTATTTGTCTCTTCATAGATTTCACTTCAACCTCCGCTGCCAATCTTTAGCAATATGGTACATGCTTAAATGACAATTTATGCTACATCATAGTTATTTAGAGTATATTATGAATTTTTAATAAAATATAAAGGCAGAGTTTTGAATGAAATGTATAATAAGAATAAAAAGTTTCAATTTAACATGAGAATAAAAAATCTTAGATTTATAATGTCACGAGACACATGGGCTTATATAGTTTAAAGTAAGATTTAAGTTAAATACATACTTGAAGATACACATAAAGTGTCATGCGGAGGACGTACAAAAAACTACATATATGAAAACATATATATAGAATAATTGATAAGTCATCACAATCAAACAAACTATCTATTTGGGTATTGCCTTAGAAAATGAACAAGAGAAAAAAAAAAGCACAAAGATAAGTAATTGGATTAGTCCAAGGTACTGATTACTATGCCCACTCTGGTCGAAATTAAGATTCGTTTTATTTATTTTTCTGGAAAAGGAGTAGTGCTCCTGGGAAGTTTCTATTAAATAAGTGTTCTTTGCTTTATGATATATCGTGAGTTTCGCTTTTGTAGGAAGGGATCCATCTTATCTTCTTGCAGCTACTAGTTATTGAACTTTCTTTATTTCAATGTATTTTACTTCCGTTGTGTCACCTGGTCCTGATATGATTCCTATAGCCGCTTAGGATACCCTATTTTCTTGTCTGTTCGCTGGTCTTAAAATATTATTCGCTGATTTATCGTGAGAGAAAAACACTGTTGGCTGACAAAAAAAAAGTACGGCTGACAAAACAAACGAACGGGGCTAACGTCCGTCTCGTGCGTGTTACATCCACTCATTTAGGCTCATTGTTCAGGGTGCACATACACGCACATGTGCGTAAGAGAAGACTGGCTGTCTACTGGCTCTGCTGCTGCAAGCTAGACCAGACCGACCAGCCGACTGGTCTGGTCGGCTGGTCGGTCTGGTCCGGAGGCGCAGGCAGCCAGTCTTCTCTTGGACGCACTTGCGCGCATGTACACCCCCCACGCTTTTGTGCACCCGGAACAATAACGAGCCTGAACGAGTAAACGTAATGCGCGGCGGGTTCGTCTGTCTATCCGGTCCGGACATCTTAATCCAAACATTACTAGTGTGGGATTGCACGAACGAGTTCTTGCCGGAGTAGCTCGCGGATGACGACATGAAGACGACGGACTAATTGCTCAGACAGGACTTCAGGTTCGTGCCGTTCAGAGCAGGGAGGAGAGAGTGCCCTGGTGTCGGGTTCGACGCGTCGGCCATGGAGCTAGCGTTGGCGAGCCTACTGTACCACTTTGACTGGGAGCTGCCGGTTTGCGGGCCGTCGAAGATGGAGATGGACTAACTCAAGGGTCTTTAATTCGTTGTGGCCCAAGACGACCTTGCATTTGACTGCTAAATCATGGTCTCCTCACATTTCAGAATGACCTCAATATATGTACTCCTTCTGTTCTAAATCATAAGTCATATTTTAAATTTCCCCCTTCCAATTAATCCTCAGTTATTCTAACTTTTTTTTTGGTTACATGCAATTTTTCGGTTTATCAATCTTCCATAAAAAGTACGGTGAAAACAACCAATTTGTTAGAAAAAACCCTTTTTCCATGGTAAAAACCATTATATAGTAAATTGGTTGCAACTTGCAAGGAGAGCACCAGTTTGATGATCGTTTCCCTCCGCGCCTGAGAGAGAAGACTTCCATTATTTCTAGCTCTCTATCCAGCACCCATTTTTATCAATGAGAGATTGGGCATGTACTCAGCCGTAATTTCCGTATGTGAAAACAAGCGACTTATAATTTGAAACAAAGAACTAATAAGTACGTCCAAGTGGACGCCTATGGACAGCCGATCGAAGGTGGCGTCATGGGCTGCAGGCCGCGGATGACTGCGCGCTGTGCGATCAGCAGCCGGAGACGGCCGAACACTTGCTGGTGGCATGTGTGTTCGCGAGGGAGGTCTGGCATCGCCTCTTGTCCGCCATCGGCCTCGTCCACCTTCTCCCGTCGGAGGCGTCACGGCTGGTGGGATGGTGGCAGGAAAGCCGGGCCCTCCTTCCCCATAACCTCAGACGAAGCTTCGACTCGCTCGTAGTGCTCGTCTCTTGGTCACTCTGGAAGGAACGGAACGCCAGAACCTTTGACAACACCAGCTGCACGCCTCCACAGACTCTTGCAAAGATCAAAGAGGAGGCGAACGCCTGGCTCGCAGCAGGTTTCCGTGGTCTAGCCGCCTTCGCCGCTCTGCTCTAGTTGCGCCTGGGCGTTAGTAGCAAAAACAGTTTTAGAACAGGTTTTCTGCTTCAGCAGCGCCGTTTGAGCCGGCGACCTTTGTGTTGTGTTACGTTCTCAGCGCCCCATGGCATCTCGCCGTGGAACGCTAACATGTATCTTGTTTCTTCCAACTTCTCTTAATGAAACACGTGCAGCGCACGATTTCGAAAAAAAAAAGAATCAACAATTGTTTCCCTGATTGCAAAGTACAATATTTTTTGCTCCTAGTAGTTTTGTTAGCAACGTACGGTCGTCCTGAACTCGTTCCATGGATCATTATTGACTTGACGATCAAAAAAGGATGGATGGCAAGCTAGCATTTGGGTCGGCATAAGGCGCAGTTAGCCCTGCACTCTTCTCTGGTCAAGTGGCAATACTCTCTGCGGCTATAATCGGGGCAACAATAGCATATGGATCCGTTCCCCGGATCAAAGTAATCGCAATCCACCTTGGAGCAAAAGATTATTTTCACCTTTCTTCCATCTAAGGAGGTAGTGGAGTTGATAGTCGTAAGGTCACCTGCGATATTATTTGCCTCGTTTTTCGTCAGATAAACAAACACAACAAAAGGAACAAACATATATATGTGTGCATGTGTATGTATGTACTTACACTCTGTAGGCCCAAAAATCATAGCGAATGAGAGCATGGCTACAGCAATGTTGTTCCTCATATTGGATCTTTAATTTGATCAAAAGCTAAGCTATATATATATTATCGATGGATCCTGCCTGTGATGTAAGATGTGGATCTCTACTATATATAGAGAGGTGTGCCAGCCATGCAGTGTATACGTTATGGAGAGTGTGATTACTGCAGTTATGGAATTCCATGCATGGTTAAAATTAATTAAGCAGTTCGAATTAATCCCCAGCGTATGTTTCGTTGTGTGGCGACCATTTCTAAAGTACTATAAAGTGGCGCACGTTATTAATTTTTTTTCCATGTGAGCTAGTAGTAAATGAGAGAGGGAGAGATTAATAAAATAAAACATGAATAAAATTCTACTGTCAATAAAAAGTTTCATTATATGATTTTATAGACACTTAATTTTGTGACTCAAGGTATTCGTGTCAAGAAACTCTCAATCACTACTATAGAACTGATATTTATTGCCGGTTGCTTAAAAACCGATAGCGATGACTTTTCACTGTACCATGTCATAATTAAGTTGAGAAATTCAATTGCTAAATTCTTCTTCTTAGGGCACTCACAATGCAAGACTCTATCACAGAGTCCAAGACACTTAATTACATATTATTTATGGTATTTTGCTGATGTGGCAGCATATTTATTATTGAAGAAAGAGGTAGAAAAAATAAGACTCCAAGTCTTATTTAGACTCCAAGTCCATATTGTTCGAGATAATAAATAACTTTAGCTCTATGATAGAGTCTGCATTGTGAGTGCCCTTATTATGCTCAAGCCAATGGACAAGCAGAGACGTCTAATAAGAGCTCGATCAAGTTGATTAAAAGGAAATTTAAGAACAACCAAGGAAGTGGTATTTAACATTGAATGAAATATCATGGGTTTATCGGATGACTTGTTATGGATCGACTAAATTTACCTCGTATAAATTGGTTTATGGGCATGAGGCTGTTCTTCCTTGGGAAATTAAGGTTGGATCAAGACGTGTTGCGTTTGAAGAAGGTTTGACAGCCGGTAACTATAAGTCGCTCATGATTGATGATTTAGAAGATCTAAATTGTCATAGGCTATTTGCTCTTGAGAAGAATATTAAATCCAATAAGTTAAGGATTGCCTAGTATTATAATAAAAGGTTAAGTCCAAGCAATTTCACAAAGGAGAGTCACTACTAAAAAATATTAACCGTGGCCTTTATGATCTAAAATCCTTATTTTTATAAAGTGCAAATGGAAGAGTTAATGAAGGACAGAATAATCATAAGAGTTTCAACTTAACTTGAGGAGAGAAAAACATCCATAGCAATCGATAAGAGTAAAATTTGAGAAACAAAACTTAGATTTACGACTTTATAAGACACATAATGCAATAAGAACTATCATAATTAATATTAAGGTGTCAAAGTAATTGTATATTAAAAATATATTGAGGTGTCATGCAAAGGAAAAATATGAATATGGGTAAAAAAACTATGGATTAGTTCCTTGAAAAATAGCAATTAATAATTTTGTGATAACTAGATATAGACTAGGGAGTATCTATTTTGTCTTTTATGTTAGAAAATAAATGAAGAGAAAACACATGATTTAATATAACTAATTCTTTATTAGTCAGATGTATAAGTACTCCTTCAAATCAAAATTATAAAACATTTTGAGTTTTTTAAATACATAGCTTTTGCTATAAATTTAGATATACTATCTAGATATATAATAAAAACAATATATTCAAAAAAAAAATTTATAGTTTGAAATGAATGGATTAGTAAATAATATCTAATACTTATATCTCCTGAAATTCTAGCCCGTGCGAGAGCACGAGTTGATAGACTAGTATATATAAAACAAATTAGAATTTGTCCTCTTATGTTTCTTTCACATTACAAGTTTAAATAAGTTAAGTATCCAAACATCTTATAGAGAATTGTTGTAGCTATTTTTATTATATTGTAAATATAACTTTTATAAATTTGAATATGTAAGACAAGTTCTGTTTAAAATAAAAAAGTGAACCATAATTTAGAAATTAATATGTAGAATAGGCAAAAACCATCCGAGCACCAACCGTATTAGCATCAAAACATCATCTAGTCCCTCTCCTATAATATAGTGCATTCTAAAAATTTTAAAACAATTTAAGGAAACAGTCAAATGGCACATGTACTCATAGAATGTTTCAATTATAGAGTTTCTACTCAAATCATGGCTTCTTTTTAATAAACTTTATCAAAACGAAACATTGTCATTATATAGATTGTATTGTATTTGAATATAAATTTTAGAAGTCACAATGCACTCTATTTCATGACGAAGAGAGTATATTTTAGAAAAAACACAAGGAGTGTGAGGCCCAATTGAAAATTGTATTAATCACTAGAGACTAGAGAGATATCACCATAGACACTATTGACAGCTAGTGCCATGGCTCTAGTCGTGGCCCAAATAAGCAGGAAGCGGCTCTTTGATTTTTTATGGCCCATCACCCAACAAGGAGTTAGCTTCGGCCGACTCAGCTGCCTTGCTCACGTCTTGTCTTTGTTCGCTCGTGTTTCCCTGCACCCCTCCGACGGTCTAGCCTCTGCTCTGTGCTCCATCCCTCATCGGCTCCATAGCTTTTCCAATTTCATTTCTCAATCCTTTGCACTCTCTACTTTGTAGAGTTTTGATTCTATTCTAAAATTATAGTGTACAAGATCAAGAGGACTAGTTAAAATTTGAGTTTTGGTTTTTTGTCATAAAAATTTAGCCCTAATCTTAACCAAAACCTAATAAGTCCGCTACTGTACACTAACGTCGCAATCGACACTATTGACCTGACCTACAGGTACACTAATGCGGCTATCGACACTATTGACCTGAACTACAGCTACACTAATGTTGCCATCGACACTATTGACCTGACCTGACCTACTCCTTTGCCATTCACACGATTGTAGATAGGTTTGTCATTTTGTTAGCACAAACTGAAATAAAATGGCAGCGCACACGTACCGTTTGTGCTGCAAGCATGGACGTCTCACCGTTTCTTGCACTGCTGCCCATTGCCCTTCTCTCCCTCGCATTCTTCTCCACTCGCAGAAAAACCTCTCGGTGCCACGGCGATGGCCACAAAAGGAGCTTGCCTCCATCGCCGCCGGGCTTCCCTCTCCTCGGCCACCTGCCGCTTCTCGGGTCGCTACCCCACCGGAAGCTCCGGGCGATGGCCAGAACGCACGGTCCGGTCATGCTCCTGCGCCTCGGCCGCGTGCCCATCGTGGTGGCCTCCTCGGCGGCTGCGGCGCAGGAGGCCATGAAGACCCGAGACGTGGCCTTCGCCAGCCGATACCGCGGACCGATGGCGGAGCGCCTTCTCTACGGCGGCCGTGACATGGCCTTCGCTCCCTACGGCGAGCACTGGCGCCAGGCGCGCCGCGTCTGCGTGCTCCACCTTCTTAGCCACCGCTGCGTGCTCTCCTTCCGACGCGTTCGGGAGCAGGAGACCGCCGCCCTGCTCCGCCGCGTCCGCGGTCGTCTCGACGACGACGACGCTGCCGTGAACCTGAGCCATCTCCTCGTCGCCTACTCCAGCGTCGTCCTCCTGCGGGCCGCGTTCGGCAACGACTCCGGCGGCTATGGGCTCGTCGGAGAAGGGAAGATTCTTAGGAAGCTGTTGGTCGACTACGTGGAGCTGCTGGGCTGGGGGGCGCTCGGCGAGGTCGTGCCGTGGCTGGCGTGGGTAGACTCGCTGAGAGGGGTGCATGCCAAGGCAACACGGACGTTTGATGCGCTGGACGGCTTGCTCGAGCGGGGCATCGCAGAACACCGTAAGCGCCGCCGTGGAGGCCGGCGGGAGGGAGACGGCAGCGACGACGACGACGACAGTCGCCGCAGCTTCGTGAGCGTGCTGCTGGATGTGAAGGAGGAGGAAGAGACGGGAGAAATCCTGTTTGACACGGTAACCGTCAAGGCCATCATTCTGGTACGTACGCGTGTCCCTCCGTCCCAAAACAAAACAGTTTTTTTAATTTGAAGCAGATTGAAAAACAATTAGCTTTAACCAAATTTATATAAAAAAATAGCATCAATATTTGTCTCTAAATAAGTGTACTGTAGAATTATTTTTCATAATTATTCTACTTTAGTTCATTTTATTTTCCAAGTTATCCCTAATACTCCAAGCTAGGTACAGCATGCACGTTGTTCCACGTGTTTGAAAATACATCTTTTAAATTACAACTTAATTTCTAAAATACAAAATCACTATTGCTAGAGTGTTCTTTTTGAAAGAAACTATTGCTAGACCTGATAATCAAACTAATTAAGCCATACAATATATGTGTACGGTGCAGGATATGTTCGTAGGCGGCTCGGATACGACAACCTCCGTTGTAGAATGGGCAATGGCGGAGCTCATCAACCATCCCGACGCGATGCACAAGCTCCAAGACGAGATACGACGCACGGTCATCCATGGCGGCGGCGACAACAACCAAGTTACCGAGGATCACCTCCGTAAGCTGCGCCACCTGAGGCCGGTGCTCAAGGAGACGCTCCGTCTGCACACGCCGGCGCAGCTCGTGTCGCGGGAGACGGTCGAGGACACCGAGCTGCTCGGCTACCATGTCCCAGCGCGCACCCGCGTCCTCATCAACGTCGGGGCCATCGCACTGGACCCCGCCACGTGGGAGCGCGCCGAGGAGTTCCTGCCGGAGCGGTGGTTCGGCGGCGACGACGACGATCATTACGCGACGGCGCCGGCGCCGGCGGGGCACAACTTCACGTTCTTGCCATTCGGTGGTGGGCGGAGAGGGTGCCCTGGGGCCGGCTTTGCAATGGCGACCGTCGAGCTAGTGCTGGCGAGCCTGCTGTACCACTTCGACTGGGGGATGCCGGCCGGTGGGCCGTCGACGGTCGACATGGACGAGCTGAGTGGATTATTCGCCGTGCGGTTGAAGAAGCCTCTGCGTCTGGTCGCGAAGCCATGGTCTCCTTAATTAGTATAAGACGATTCCATCATGGTGTCGATCCTCGCTACTCTTCTTCATCAGGAGAGCTTAATTATCCGCACGGGCCGGCCACGCGTCCTTCACTCGTATCTTATTATATATCCATGGTAAAAAGCAAAATGTAAAGTTTATGGATGCCTATATATGGATGCCTATGTGTCATATGGCATACATATAAGTTAAAGTTATCTATGTAAATATGCACAACCTCATATAGCCACTTCTAGTACTACTGTATATCAAATTAGCATAAAAAATGTTAACACAAATAGTTTAATTATTAACTTTAGTATTTGTATGGTATAAAAAGTCGTATATGAAGAATAAATTGTATATTGCGCATGATAAACATGGGAGGCACGGTGCTCAGCGAGGATGCGAGCCACATGAGATCGACTGAAAAACGTGGGGATAAAACTACGAGATATAATTGCAAATTTACCTGGAATTTTTACTTCCTCCCGCCCAGTTTATAGTTAAATTTTATGAACTTTGATATGATTAGATTTTTAATCAAATATACTATCTAATAATCATAAATAGTATAATATAAATAGATTCATTGAATGGTCAAAAATATAATTTATGAGACAGTGTCATGTTATATTACGTCTTATAAACTGGATCGAAATGAGTAGTTTACTGGAAAACAACGCCATTTGGGTTTCACTAGATGAAACACATCTCCTATTCCTCTTAATTTTGTGCCACTTCATCACTTTTGTATGATACTGTAGCACTACAATAAATGGGTATGTAACACTATAAAATCCCACTGCTAATTGATGTGTAGTGTTACATCTATCTCAATATACTCATTGGTTGCTTTCGGTTGTTCTGTAAGATGTTTTTTATGCCGCCATTAATTTATTATATTATCTAAACTTTTTTTTTTGTAAAGGTCTTACTACTCTCTGCATGTGTAGGTTTTGGAATTTTCGCCTGCACACTTATTTTCTTCCTCCCACGCTCAACTCGTATGTGTGCACACCTACCACACCTCCTAACCTAGCCCGACTCCTGCAACGCTACCTTCGATCCCCTCTAAGTCCGGCGTGAGTACCCTGCCTTCACCACCTCCCCTCCAGAACAGTGGTGAAGCCAGAAGATTTGAGGAGCCCGGACAATTCTCATTAAGCAAAAATATTTAACTATAAAACAAAATTCTATATAAATATAAAAAAAAATTTCTTTTATATTTTGGCGGGGAGCCCGGCTGGCCGCCCGGGGTGGCCGGGCGGTGGCTCCGCCAGTGCTCCAGAACGATGGAGACAGTGTACGTGCTAATTGGCAAGACCGGATCCTGCATGTGTGGAAAGTATCATTCCTGTTTTTGTAATATAACTAGCAAACATGCTATCGTTTTTTTAGATCACGGAATAAACAGCATTCCGGCCTTCACATTCACACGTGAATGCTTGGCCCAACAATACAAGAAAGGTACTTAGACCAGAGTTCCGCTATACAGATACTACCATAGTTTAAAACAAAGACAGCAGCCTACTAACGGCAGCCGCACCAGGAGTGGTGGAACATAAATTTAATTTTCTGCATGGTGTTGTGTCAATGATAATGAGTTAGTTGTCTTTGTTGAATTTGATTATATTAGCCTAACCTTAGTTTAATTAATATAAAATAAATCTAAGACTAACAATGCTAACGCAATAAAAAAAGCAATGGAAAAATTAACTCAGCTTAAAATAAGTAGATATTATGTGCATGCGTTGTGAGAGGTTAATAAGAATGGTGGGAGACAAGCCACACTCGTGCAGAGTCGTGATGCATACGAGCTCAGACGGCCAGCCACGATATGAGCGGTGTAGCGCTATAGAAAGTTTTGCGACTTTAAACTCCAAAATTGAGTCCATGAAAGTGACAAAAGGTTGGTGCGAGAGACGATAATGGAAAGAGAGTAACAGGCTGAGAAGAAATGGTAGGAGTGAGCGATGGAGAGACGACAAAAGCGTGATGTGAACCAAAAAAAGAAAAAGGAAAAAAAGGTAATTATGTCTTTTTCATATTATATAGATATAGATTTCGTATCTATCGTAATTCACTTGTTGAAGAAAAATACAAAATGTAGCACTATTGACCTGACCTTGACATGATATCCTGTACACTACAGGTCCAGCGACGTTTGCATTAACATTCATACTATATGATATGATGTCAAAGTTAAAACAGCAAGTAATATGTCACTCACATTATTCTTTGATGTTCATCAGTCTGCACGAGTCTAGATATTCTTGAAATATCTAGATATTTTGCAAGATTATGCTTCGTTCTTTTGAATTTATCTAGACATTTTTAGCTTGCTCAGCAAAACAAACAGACCTATCCGTTTATATTAAGACATCCCGAATGATTCATTCTAAGCGTGCACGTCTCGAAGGTGCGGCACGCACATCATATCCACCGTTCGATGCACGAGGGTGACCCACTCCTTTGGCGTTGTGGTGCGGGAGCCGGCGGGAGGCGAGGGAGCTTGAGCCGGAGACAAAGTTGCTGGGAATTGGGATTGGCAGCGGCTACGATCATGGCATCACGGGTGGTGATATGTGGTGCATCATCATCTTTGTCTTTCTCTCCCTCTTTTCTTCTCTAACTCCAGTGAGCCATCTTCTCCCCTCTCTCTCTCTCTCTTCCTTGCTTCCTCCCTCTCGCCCCAACTCTGGGGGCTTAGAACAGAAAAGACTTGCGAGAGGCAGGTCAGCCATGCGGTGGGGATGACAGGAGGCGCCTATATAGTTCTAGCAATAATAGTGACGGCTAGATCAAGTTAGAAGAGGACGCTCGTAACTATAGCGACGGCGGGAGGGGAAGAGGTAGGAGGAGGTCACCACGTGTGGTAGGCAGTGGGACCATGGGAGGAAGAAAAGGAATAGTAAGAGCATTTTCAAGAGACTAGATAAAATTATATTCTAAACTATAAGATTTAGTCATTGTGTAAAATAAAAAACTCACTCAAAGCATAGAGTTATACGACAAACTTTGTATAAGATAGCTAGTGAGGACGACATGCTATATATAACGATAAAAGTTTAGGGATAACAAAGTTGCTATTTTAACAAACTAGATAGCACATCTATTAGACTTTAATTCTTATTTTAAAAATATAAAATAGACTATATAACCTGATAGCATATTGCTGAGGGTGCGGGCGGAGCGGACTTCGCGTGCAACCATGAGATAAACATGGGTTCGTTTGTATATGAGCGTAAACATGCATACGTGGTGTTTCAGCAAAAAAAAAAGTGTCTAGATCTTTTTGCCACAAGGGAAAGCAGAAAACGAAACTTGAAACTATGAAAGTCTATATATATACCCAATTTCCACAGTTTCCTGCTCCTGCATTAACAAGCACAGAGCAACCATGGTGACCTCGGCGTTGCTTGCTCTGCTGCTGCTCATTGCCCTTCTCTCTTTCCTCCTCTTCTCCACCGGCAGAAACACCTCTCCGTCCCACGGAGATGGCCTCCTTGGCCACCTGCCGCTTCTTGGCTCCTCCGCCAGGAAGCGCGCCGACGACGGCCAGCGGCGGCTGCCGCCGTCGCCGACCGGGCTGCCGCTCCTGGGCCACCTCCACCTACTGGGAAGCCTGCCGCACCGGTCGCTCCGGTCGCTCGCGGCGACGCACGGTCCCGTCATGCTCCTGCGCCTGGGCCGGGTGCCGACGGTGGTGGCGTCGTCGGCGGCCGCGGCGGAGGAGGCCATGAAGACCCGTGACCTGGCCTTCTCGGGGCGGCCCAGGCTGCTGATGGCGCAGCGCCTCCTGTACGGCTGCGACGTCGGCTTCGCGCCCTACGGCGAGTACTGGCGGCAGGCGCGGCGCGTGTGCGCCGTCCACCTCCTCAGCCCGCGCCGCACCGCCTCGTTCCGCCGCGCCCGGGAGCAGGAGGTCGCCGCGCTCGTCGCCCGCGTCCGCGCCGGCGACGGAGCGGGCGCCGTCAACCTCAGCGACGCCCTCATCTGCTACTCCAAGGCCATCATCTCGCGCGCGGCGTTCGGGGACGGCGACTACGGGCTCCACGGCGACAAGGGCGGGGAGAAGCTGCGGCGCGTGCTCGCCGACTTCCAGGAGCTGCTCCTCGCGGCGCCCATGCGGGAGGTCGCGCCGTGGCTCGGGTGGGTCGACACGCTGACCGGGCTGGAGGCCAAGACGAGGCGCACGTTCGAGGCGCTCGACGGCTTGCTCGAGCGGGTCATCGCGGACCACCGCCGTAGGAGGCGCGAAGGAGGCGGCGGCCGGCCAGCTGTTGATGGCGTCGCTGCCGACGAAGACGACCACCGGGATTTCGTCGACGTGTTGCTGGATGTGAACGAGATGGACAACGACGCCGGGCTCAGGCTCGACACGGACAACATCAAGGCAATCATCTTGGTACATATCCGTTTGTGCAAGTGCAATCGTCATGGTTATGTAACAATGATGTCTGGACGTCTTTTTTTTTTTCTAAAAATGGAAATAATATTCATTTGTGCACTGCATGAGCAAGCAGGACGTGTTTGCTGCCGGCACTGACACTTCGTCCACGGTGCTGGGATGGGCCATGGCGGAGCTCATGAACCACCCGGGTGAGATGCGGAAGCTCCAGGCCGAGGTCCGCGGTGCCGTCACCGTCGCCGGCGGCATCCAGGACGTGACCGAGAACCACCTGGACAGGATGCCGTACCTGAAGGCGGTCATCAGCGAGACGATGAGGCTGCACGCGCCGGCGCCGCTCCTGATCCCGCGCGAGACGACGGAGGACACGGAGCTGCTGGGGCACCATATCCCGGCGCGCACGCGGGTGGTGATCAACGCGTGGGCCATCGGCCGGGACCCTGCGTCGTGGGAGCGCGCGGAGGAGTTCGTGCCGGAGCGGTTCGTCGGCAGCGCCGGCGCGCCACCGGTGGAGTACAGCTACAGCAAGGTGGGGGTGGGGCAGGACTTCAGGTCCGTGCCGTTCGGCGCCGGGAGGAGGGGGTGCCCCGGCGCTGTATTCGCCGCGCCGACCGTCGAGCTCGCGCTCGCAAACTTGCTGTATCACTTCGACTGGGCCGCGCCGACGGTGCACGGCGGCGGCGTGGGGACGCCGCCCGTGGACGTGAGTGAGGTGTACGGGCTCTCTGTCCGGCTCAAGACGCCGTTGATCCTCGTCGCCAAACCATGGCTAGGAACTTGACGAAATGGACCGGACTTCGTGCACTAGACAAATGCATTCCATGTATTCTGTGTGACTTGTGTGTGTAACCATGCGTGCTTTCTTTTGAACTAGCACAACTACTGTGATACTGTCAGAAAGTTCAGAACAGCAGTAAATGTAAGCACAGCATTTTGGCAAATTGGGAAATTGTAACAGAAAAGCAAGCATGGGATGCGAAGAAGCAAACAGGACAGGACAGGACAAGAGGAACCAAAACTGAATTCCATTTTGCATTAGCAGATGCAGATCGATTGCGAACAGAGGCACGGTACAGAGCAGAGCACACGTTCTCTTCTCCCGGACAGAACCACAGCACGGATATTGCAGAGTACTAGAAGTAGAGCCTACGCCTACCCAAGCTTGTTCATAAAGGCGATCTGATCTGGTATGAGATGGTTTTTTAGCATTCAAGAACACTACTAATCTACTCAGAATGAGATGTCCCCTGACAGAAAGCTGCAGGCAAGAACACTACTGATCACCAGGAGAAACGTACAAATGGAAGCCGCCGGCGACAGGAGATGGATTATATTCAGAAGATGATGGTCATCGTCTCATCCCGACGACGACGAGGTTCCATCGGCCGTCTCGTTCAGCAGGTCCATCGTCGTGTCAAGCCAAGAATCTACGTTCTGGATCATCCGGCGACCATTACACTCCATCGCCATCCTGTCGACGGCGTCAAGCTCTGCATGCAAAACAGCAGCAATTTATCAGGGTCAGCAAGCAAAAGCAATTAGCGATCCAAATTAATAAATGCTAGCTAGTAAAATCAGATCCAAATCTATTCCACTATGCAGAATGTCAGTTAAGTACAGTGATCAGTGATGATATGCTAGCGTCTTGCAAAATGCTTGCCTAGGCGTCCAGACGGTGGTGCATTGTCATGCCTCACCTTTACAGCTTAAGAAAAATGATGATATGACGGAACTGCTAGGAGTATATCTGATTTGGCTTCGGATTTGTAATTGTATTGCAATATCCAAACAACAATCTAGGAATGTATACTGAACAAATTTTGTGTTTATCCATAATGGTCAGACAGTGATCGATCATGCATGTCAAATTGTGAATTGCCAAGTTTCCAAAATCTGGAGAGCACAACAAGCATGCGAACCTTCCACTACGCCAATCGTATCCGGCCATCAATTGAACAAGAAACAATGCAATCGATTAACTAATGATACTAGCACTACACACTACACAGCAAGAGCAAGCAAAGAACCGTAGCTAGCTTCCTTATAACCTGACGGGAGGACAGGGTGATCATTAACGAAGACATGCAGCACTAATTAGATCGATTAACTAATGAATCGGAGCATGCAGTTATCAGAACAAGAAGAAGCAGCGATCCAGATGTATCCAAATTAAATGCTCCTTGATGGTAAAATCAGAGACGTGCATGAACCGAATCTGGGCAACATCGATCGATTGCAATGAACAATTGGAATATGCATACATGCTGGTGTTGCCTGACATCTTCAGACTAATTCTACTCTACCATGCAGGATGTGTCGTAGTGCCGTACAGTTACATCCCCAGTGCAGGCAGAGATCAGTACATTGATGATATCTCGGAACTACTACTATATCTGATTTGGCTTCGTATTTGTAGCTGTATTGCAATATTCAAACAACGATCTAGGAATGTATACTGAACAACATATTTAAGTTTATCAGTGGTGGTCAGACAGTGAGCATGCATGTCAAATTGTCAAATCAGCAGAGCACAACATGCATGTGAACCCTCCCCTATGGCTTATGCAATCGTATCCATCAATTGAACAAGAAGCAATACAATGCTAGAGTAAGTAGTATGGAGCATGATGCGCAGATACTACACAGCAAGCAAGAACCCTAGCTACCTTCCGTATAACCTGACGGGAGGACAGTGTGATCATTAACGAAGACATGCAGCATTAATTAGATCAATTAACTAATGAATCGGAGAATGCAGTTATCAGAACAAGAAGAAGCAGTGATGTATCGTCACCTTCTGGAGGAGATGGCGAAGAAGGCTCGCTGTCGGAAGGCGAGGGCGAGGGCGAGGGTGGCGACAGCTCCCAGGCGTCGAGGATGGGGCGGGAGTTTCGGAGCATGATCTCGCGGTCGTCGCGCACCGGGCAGTCCTCGCAGGAGATGACCCGCCTGGCGCGCACGTCCAGGCCGAAGAGCTTGGAGTCCTGGAGGAAGTAGACGACGCCGTGGTTGTCGGGGTCAACGAGCGCGACGTGGGGCACCTCCCCGTGCGGCAGCCCGTTGGCGACGTAGGACTCGTGCGCCCAGACCTCGGCGAAGGGCGCCTCGTACTCGAACCTCCAGGGCTCCGCCGCCTCCGGGTCGACGAGCGTCCACATCCAGACGCTGGGGTTCACCGGCGGGGGCGCCACGTCGGGGGGCACGAACACCTCGTAGGAGAGGCCCCGGATCTCGACGTAGCGGAGCAGGCCCTCGCTGGGCGCGACGCGGCGGCGCTGCGCGATGTAGACGCTGTGGAAGAGCTCCTCCCACATCTCGCAGCCGGCGGGCAGCGAGACGAAGCGCAGGTGCGAGGTGTCGGCGAAGGGGTTGCAGACGAAGACGCCGTAGGCGAGGGCGAGCCAGTAGAGTCGCCCGTCGTGCGCGAGCACTCCGTTCTCGGCGCAGGGGTTGCGCATGCGCAGCGAGGGGGAGGTGAGCAGCGGCTTGAGGAACCAGCACGACGTCGCGGTGGAGTAGCAGAGCAGCCTGTCGCCGAGGAGGACCGACTCGCGCGGGTAGAGCTGCGCGACCAGGTAGTCGCCGCGGCGGGTCGGGTCGGGGTTGGCGATGAGGCCGACGCTGCGGCGTGGCCGCGGCTCGATGCGGAGACCAGGGTAGGGGACCGGGGGCAGGATGGTGGCCCTGCGGGCGTGGGTGTTGCAGAGGTACATGGCGTCTTCTTCCTCGAAGGATTCGTTGCTGTCGGGGTTGTTCACGCGGAAGAGGAGGCGGCCCGAGCGGTCGGCGGCGAGGATGTAGGGGGACGGCTGACGGGCGAAGTCGTCGCAGGGGTCGAGGGCGACGATACGGGGGTGCAGCACCAGGTACGAGGGCCGTGGAGGGTCGTGGAGGTCGAGGTCGACGTTCGTGCCGAGGGGCATCGCCCGGGCACGCTCGTCCTCGTCGAGGAGGAGGACCGGGTTGGAGACGAGGGCCACCCAGCGGCGCTGCGGCGGCTGCGGCTGCGGCTCCGGCTCCGGCTCCGGTTCCGCGTCCACGTCCTGGCAGGGACCGGATGACGACTCCGCCGCCGCTTCGGATGACGACATGGCTGGCGCGAGGCGATGCGGCTGCGCTTGGGGCGTGGGGATTGGGGAATGGGAGGGTGGCGAGGCAGTTGGTTTCGGGGTTGGATTCGAATTGATCCGTGTGGCGAGAGTGCCTGCTACAGGGAAGGGGACGGGGATTTTATAGGCAGGGTCAGGGCTTGACGAGCAAGTTGATGACGGCTGTCGTGTCTGCTCCGCCGCGCCGCTTCTTGGCACGGCCACGGAGCCAGGTGAAAAGGGTGGGGTCCACGTCAACGGAAATTCGGAATGCGAGAGCAGTGCAGTGCAGTGCAGCACCCCACGACTACGGCGTGCATGCCATTGGCCCATTGCTTTGCTTCGTCTCATCTGATTCTGATGGGCCACCAGCCCACGAGGACCCCCACGGCACGATCCATGCACCTTTGTAAACTAAAAACGTATTCTTATTTTTCTCCTCGAGTCGAACTTAACTAGTTCAAGTGTTTTTTCCTAAAAAAAAAAAAACTAGTTCAAGTGTTTCACAAAAAAAAACTTAACTACTTCAAATTACCTTTATGTCCGATATAGAGGTATTTTAAATGTGGTTTAAACTTAAAACATCAGTAAACACATGACGTAGGTTTTAAATAAAACCACAACACACTTAGGCCTTGTTTAGTTGGCAAAAATTTGGGTTTTTGGCTACTGTAGCACTTTCGTTTTTATTTAACAAACATTGTCCAATCATGGAGTAACTAGGCTCAAAAGATTTATCTCACAAATTACAGGTAAACTGTGTAATTAGTTTTTATTTTCGTCTATATTTAAAGCTCCATGCATGCGACCAAAGATTCGATGTGATGGGAAATCTTGAAAATTTTTGCGAACTAAACAAGGCCTTAAATTCTAGAAACATTTTTAGAGATAAATTGGGATTTGAAAGGTTTCAATCACGTCTGTAAAACTTATAGCAAATCACTGCTTCCTTGAGCATCTTGATTAACCAAATCATTACTTTGGCGAACATAAGGATGTTGCATTGGTGTCTGCTTCTCAGAATTCAGAACTGAAATCACACCATGGGAAGACGAACATAGTCACATATCATCTCTTGATAGATAATTCCATCAGGATGTGCGTCCAAGACAACTAATACTCCTCTGACATACTGTAAATTTTAACCAAAATACTTAAGTTAGTGCATATAAACAAAGCTGACCGTTCAGTATTCGCCTACCTGGTGCTAACCAAACGTAAACCTGGTAATGATTTACTGTAAAACCGTTTTTTTATTTTATTTTTTTTATTTTTTGTTTGGCTCCTACATGCATGGTTTGGTTCGGAATGGGTTGGGGAGTCGGGCTGGCTAGTTTGGTTTGGAGTAGTAGCTATAATGGTCTAGTTGGGGTAGTCTAAAGCTTTTTATATTGGTTTGGTCCAAATGACGCCTTTGCGCAAATTCATAGAATATTTTTAAGTTTTTGTCTCATTTTTTATGATGTAGATAACCATACGTTGAGAGAGACGGGCATGGACAAAATTGAAACCATTATGTAAAACGATGGGGACCAAATAAAGGGATTGTAAATCCTTTTAATTTTAACTATTTTTATTAATATACTAAAGATCATCTTTTTTTAGGGGAATATACAAAAGAGCATCAATATTGCTATGATAACAAATAAGCGCAACAATATGAAAATATTCATGGCTGGTGATCTAACGAAAACAACTTCATGTCATATAAATGGTGCTCCTCTCAAATTTTATACTTATGTAAAGCTAAACTCCACTATCTATCTTTTTTAACATGTAAGTTGTCCAATTAAGTAATTCACTATCACATATAATTAAATCCACTATCCCATATAATTATAGTGTTCACGTCAGCAAATCATTATATTTCTCTCAACATGCAAGCTGTCTAACTAAGTAATGCATTGTCACACATAACTAAAATCCATTAACTATATAATTGTAATAGCCACGTCAACAAGATATATAAGGATTATGTTTGTTTATGTTATCATATCACGTAATTCAGTAATGTGCATTTCCGCAGTAATGTGCGGAGTTAACTTGCTAGACTAATCGAGAGACGGCCGCAGAGAGAACGTACGTGGACAGCGATGAGCGTTATATCGGTGCTCTTTTGGTGCACCACGTGTACCACGGTCCACGTACGTGAATACGTCGAACTCAATTTCGCGTGTCTTCTCTGCAGCAACATCGGTCCTGGCCAGCGGAGCCGTCCCGGCCTGCACGTCCGTGAATGAACGTGATAAGTGTGAAAAAAATGGCCTTCTGAGCAAGTCAAATACGGTGGAGAGCTTATTGCGCCTTTTCCCCAAGAAATAACTTTAACTTAATATATATTAAACAATAATAATATTTATAAAATATAATTGGTATTATTAGAAAGATTGATGAATTTTATTTTTTTAATAAATTTATTTGGAGATAAAAATAATACCCAAATGAGTAAATTTTATGATACATACATTAATAATGATAATTATTTAGAAACAAAAGGAGTTTACGTGTCGAATATCCCTAGTGTAGTCGTGTCAGTGTCACTCAGATCAGATTCCAGATGGCGTACGCTGCCTAGCTACGTATGGCGTACTATTTGTTCGGCGGGCCGGACACGGTAGCAGCTTACTCCCCCCCCCCCTCCAATTTAATGTGACCGCTACGATTTATGTTTAATTATTCATCCTATTTAATTTTTTTGTACAAATAATAAAATAAATACATTATTATAAAAAATATATCTACCAACAAAATAAGTCATGAAAAAATAAATAATATTTATTAAATTTTTTGAATAAGATGAAAACAAGATTCCCAGTTACAATAAATCTTGTGGTACATGTATGAAACATTAAATATAAATAAAAACAAAAACTAATTGCATAGTTTACCTATAAATCGCTAGACGAATTTTTTAAACCTAGTTACTTTATGATTGAACAATATTTGTCAAATAAATCTAAAAGTACTAAAATATCAAAATCTAAAAACTTTTCGAATATAAATAAGGCCTTCCTAGGAAACTAACCACAACGCCGCGCTGTATATAAAATGAAAAATTCTCCTAAATTTCCTTCAATCCTCTCAGTGTGTCTTCTAAGATTAGAATTTAGAAATTAACCGAACGAATGCTTATGATGTTCTCCATATTATATTTTGGTAACTTTTATATGTGTAGGCTTAATTTATCATTAGAAGCCATAACCTATATAAAAATAATGATAAACCTTCTATAATACTACTTCATCTATTTCACTAGTTTTGTCCTAAATTAAGTTTTACTCGTTTTGATCAAATTTATAGAGAAATAAACATATGTTAACATCATCAAACGATATTTATTGGATATATACACCATGAAATATATTATTTAATAGTGGATTTAATCTCCATGTTGTCGATGCTAATATATTTCTCTCCACAAAATATTTAGACAGATTTGATTTCGACAAAACTAAAAAAAAACGCTTACAAATTAAAGCCGGATGGATTGTTTTCTACTGTCCACTATCGCCTTGTAACTTTTGAAGTGAAAAATTAACTTGTACGACCTATTATGGGTTACATTAAATAAATAAATTAAAAGACAACATCGAGGCATAAAAAAGTTTAGCCTATCTAATTTAGACAAAGACAATGTTCATATGTGGGGTTAGTGATCGGGAGTCTTTCCAAATACAACATGGGTACAAAGTTTCTAAGCAGTAGCAAATTGACATATTTCTGGCAAAGGCACCTTAAATCCTATCTATATAAATTTAGGTCCACTAGAAATGTCAATGGTGGATAAGCAGTGGGCCCGGTAACAAAAGGCTCTATGCATGTAGTAAAGGGAAGGGAGCATTTTTTTTGTTGACTCCATGCACATTCCGGCCAGCTCAAACATGGCTCTCGATGTTGCACCCGTCGTCCTCCTGGTCACGGTCCTCGTCGCCGCGCCGCTCGCCTACCTCCTCCTCGTCGTCGTCGTCGCTGGCAAAAAGGAGAAGCCCTCTAGTGCTGCTGCTCCCACGCCGCGCGACGACGGCCGTAGGCTGCCGCTGCCGCCGTCGCCGCCGGGTATCCCGCTGCTGGGCCACCTGCACCTGCTGGGCGCGCTGCCGCACCGCGCGCTGGCGTCCCTGGCGCGCGCGCACGGCCCGGTCCTGCTGCTCCGCCTGGGCCGTGTGCCAACCGTGGTGGTGTCCTCCGCGGCCGCCGCCGAGGAGGTGATGCGGGCGCGCGACCTGGCGTTCGCGAGCCGTCCCGCGATCGCCATGGCCGAGAGCCTCCTCTACGGCCGCGACGTCGCGTTCGCGCCCTACGGCGAGTACTGGCGCCAGGCGCGCCGCGTCAGCGTCGTCCACCTCCTCAGCGCGCGCCGCGTCGGGTCCTTCCGCCGCGTCCGGGAGCAGGAGGCCACCGCGCTGGCCGCCCGGGCCAGCACCGGCGCCGGAGGCGCGGCGGTCGACCTCAGCGAACTCCTCACCGAGTACGCCAACGCCGTCGTGTCGCGCGCCGCGTTCGGTGACGAGAGCGCGCGCGGGCTGTTCGACGAGTTTCAGTCCGGCCGTCGGCAGAGGAAGGTGTTCACCGACTTCCAGAAGCTCATCGGGACGGTGCCGGTCGGGGAGCTGCTGCCGTGGCTGGGCTGGGTGGACGCCATCACCGGGCTGGAGGGGAAGATCAGGCGGACGTTCGAGGCGCTCGACGGGCTGCTCGAGAAGGTGATTGACGACCACCGCCGGCGGCCTCGCGGAGAGGGTGACGGCGATGGTCGGGATTTCGTGGACGTGTTGCTGGACGTCCACAAGAACGACAAAGAGGTCGGCATCCAACTAGCGACCAACGAAATCAAGGCCATCATCTTGGTAAATTTATAACATATCCATCCATGGATCCATATCCATACAAATTTCTTATAAATGTATGGTTGATCGTTTAAATACTCGGCAGGACATGTTCGCGGCAGGCACGGACACGACCACCACGGCGATGGAATGGGCCATGGCGGAGCTCGTCACGCACCCGCGCGCCATGCGCAGAGCCCAGGACGAGGTCCGCGCGGCGGCGGCCGGTTCCACCGGCGTCAACGAGGACCACGTCGCGCAGCTGGACTACCTGAAGGCCGTGGTGAAGGAGACGCTCCGGCTGCACGCGCCGTTGCCGCTGCTGGTGCCCCGGGAGCCGGCGGCGGACGCCGAGATCCTGGGGTACCACGTCCCGGCGCGCACGCGCGTGCTGATCAACGCCTGGGCCATCGGCCGGGACCCCGCGATATGGGAGCGCGCCGAGGAGTTCGTGCCGGAGAGGTTCTTGGGCGGCACCGCCGCCGCGTCCGTCGACTTCAGGGGGCAGCACTTCGAGCTGCTGCCGTTCGGCGCCGGCAGGAGGATGTGCCCCGGGCTCCGGTTCGCAGAGGCAAGCGCCGAGATGGCACTGGCGAGCTTGTTGTATCATTTTGACTGGGAGGCCGCCGGCGGGCAGGGGAGCCGGGAAGGGACGCCGACGCCATCGTTGGACATGACCGAGGTGAACGGGTTAGCCGTGCATATCAAGTCCGGTCTGCCGCTTCTAGCTAAACCGTGGGTCCCTTAATCTGTTTCTGTTGCAGTTATCACCGGTGGTTGCGTGCTTTTTGCACCTGAATTCGCGTCATGTTGTGCGATCGTGTTTCTCACCTGATCGAGCAATAAATGGTCATTCCCTTACATATTGTTCTACTTCTGTCTCGTCTCTGGAAGCTTGAACTCATATGTGTTAGTTAAACTTTTTTAAATTTAACTAATTTTATAGATAAGAGCATTAATATCTATAACATAAAATAAGTATCTTATATATTCTATAATAAATTAGTATTAATTTGATACCATAAATTTTATTATTTTTTATAAATTTAGTTAAAGTTTTAAAAGTTTAACTTAAGATAACTCAAAAATTGCAGAGAGAGAATATGTTATATGTTTTGGTGATTCGATGTTTTTTTAAGGACTGTGATATCCCACGACCTGTCGCGTACGTGAAACACTGGATCCCACTCGACACATGTCGACAAAACGGTATCACTGTGCAACATATCCCCACGCCTGCTCCGCTCGGCTTTGGCATGCCCATGCGTTTGGAAGAGTAGGGCATGTTTGGATGGCAGCCACATATTGCCATGTCTAACCTTAAGTAACAACCATAAGTGTGGTAACTCACAAACTGTGATAAAAACAGGAACATGTTTGGATTATTACCACAAAAGTACGATAAAATGTTGTGACATCTGTTTGGCTTGCAGCCACAAATAAATGAAAAATACCTCATTGCTACAATAATTGTATATTATCTAATAAGAGCGAATAAACCAAATGCTACCACCCTTCTTGCATGTTTCCCAAAAAACATCTTTTTCTAAAAAAAATATAAATTTTGAACGGGGCATCTGTTTTTAATTCCATCTACACTGGTATGTTTTACGTGATGAGACGAATAAAATTATACCCTACTTGACTATGTTTCGAAAAAAATATTTCAGTAGCAATTTATGCATAAAAATATGCTAGAAAAATTATGAAACAAGTTGCTACCATATAATATTAAACTTGCTACTCCAAAAAAACTAAAGTTTCTACATGGTATGCACATCGATCGTTAAGGAATATAAATAAAATTATTATATAGCATTTTCATAAAGGTACTAACACATAAAAGAGAGCAGTGGATCAAAACAATCATTGCATAAGCTACCAATTAAGTTAGTAAATTATTATGCAATACATTAAAAGCCAAGAAACTTGACTTGCTGTCAAAAAACGAGGGTAGCGCGGCACAAAGTAAGATAACTTGTAACCTGGAGGCAAATTATTAAAACATGCATAGTATAAATTGCCATCTGGAGCAGCAAGTTATATAACTCACTATATGAGTCAATAAACATGACTAGGTGATAATTGAAGAGATATTTATTGGAAAGACAACCAGAAAACTCAAAAGAAAATGACAAATAATCCAGATCCCTGAAACATAAAACTGAAACTACAATTGACAACCAAAATTGAACTGAAATAGATAATTTTAGTTCTGAAAACTAACGTAGATGCTACAAGTTGCATGACCATGTGTGTGACAAGTTTAGTTACCAAGTATCTAGCAAGTTATATTTGGAGCAAGTGGCAAGATATCATGAAATGATAATTCTGAAAATTATGACTTCCAAACCCATGAAATTTAAACTGAAATTCAAGCTTAACGAATTACAAACTGAAATAACAAAACTAAAATTACAAACTGAAATAACAAAACTAAAATTACAAACTGAAATTAGAAAAGGAAATTACATACTGAAATTCCTATTTGAAATTATAAAATAAAATTAGAAACTGAAATTATAAAGTGAATTAGCAAACTGGAATTGGAAAAAGAAGTTACAAACTGAAATTGGAAAGCTGAAATTGCAAAATGAAGTTCAAACAGAAATTACAAAATGAATTTGCAAAACTAAAAGTACAAAATGAAGTTGCAAACTAAAATTAGAAACTGAAATGACAAAATAAATTTGCAAACTAAAATTACAAAATAAAATTGCATAACATTGCATTCTGAGGGTAAAGTTAAATGTGCCCTTAAGGGCATGTGCTATGACTGTCTTTATCATTAAATTCACATTGAAAAGTGTACATACATACAATATTAAATGAGTGTGTATGCACATTTCTCAACGTAAATCCAACGGTGGAGGTGGTAAGAGCATAGTATGCCCTTAAGGGTTGCAGTGGGATGGATTTATATATATATATGTCACCTCATTTTTTTGCTTTGAAACAATTGTTTGACATTTCCTGATTTTCTGGTGGGTGCTGGGAACTATTTTAAATTTGTAGGATTTTGCGGTCCGATCATGTCTCTTTTCTTGCCTTTTGGACCAGTGTGAGTTAATAAGCTGTGTTGCAGCAGTGACCTCAGGTTGCCCTTGATGTAGGTTGTGCATCTGAACTCTCTAAGTCCCATGGCTAGCTAGTTCCAAGAAGAACACTACAACTGAAAAGAGCCCTTAACGTTTAGGATAACAACACTACTAAATTTATCTCTATCACTAAAAATACAATATGGAATCATCAACACTGCTCTCTCTCCATTGCCCCCATGCTATGAATGCCCTATGATTAGGTTTTTTATGCTCTGTTTGAGGGACCTGGTCGCCGACCATGAGGCCATGTGAAACCTCTACTGGCATAAGCATCTATGGCCTCTCAATGCATTTGCGGACATAGGGGATTTGCTAAATCAACATCCAATCATGCTACCCCACCCTATATTCTTTATGTCTCGCTTGATAGGCGTCCTATAAAGAGGTGGCTATTGCGTGACATGCCAAGACAGGAGGAGTAATTCGACCATCTCATTCCTCACCTCCATTCGTCTTTTGCCCTATGGCCATTGTCTTGTGCATTCCAAGGGTTTCATGTGAAATGAACAAGGTTGAACAAACTATGAAAAACCCCATGGAGGAGAGATGGCTTCTACATATGATGCAAGTGCTCGACTAGTGAAGGTTGAAGGAGCTTATTGAATATGGGACATGACATAGTCTCATATGGCTAGGTGGAGAAGATCAAGACAAGGGTTGGATACGAAGGATTAGGTTGTAGGAGTGAAGGGCAAAGCTAGAGGCTTAGGTGCGGTGGACTGTCGAGGTAGTGAAGCGCAAGTAGAGGGCCTTGGCATCGATGGACCAAGGCAACAATGAAGAGAAAGCAAGGCTACAATCGATGAACCAATAAGGATCATGCCATTTATGAGCTATGCAATGGATCATGTCATTTATGGATATCGATCCAAGTATTGATTGTTTTGATGATCAGGTGGCTTGATGAGAAAGATGATGATGGAGCTTCATGTTGTGGGCAATGGTCAAGGTAGCATGGTTGGCTACATGTATGGATGACCATTGTTTGTCATTTGAGGAAGATGAAGGTTAGATACTTGTGTGGCATCACCTACATGGAGATGGAATGGAATGTAGAAAGCAAAGGTATATTTATAGGGCATTCCATTTCTAAGGTTAAGTAGAGAAATGCTTGACCAGGTTTAGGATAGATAGTCATACTATCAAGAGGGGCAAACTTGTGCCACTTGTGTGATCTACCATTTCATGAATGTTAGGATCGAGTGGCAGTTTGAAAATGCATTTGAAAACCTTTGTGAGAAATGATTTGAAAATGCTAACATGAGCTAACGGTGGTGGTTTTCTCATGGGACAACATCACAACACTGAGTTAGCAACTTTTCAAAGTATTTGAAAACAATTTGAAAAGACGTTTAATCGAGGAGGTGCTTGGTGGGTTGTTTTTAGGCCTAATGGATTTATCCAGTAGCCCAAGGGTTGTGAGCGCCAGAGTAATGGCTACATGGTTGTTGGTGGTGGCATGGGCTGGCTTGACCAGCTACTGTGTTGCCTAGTGGTCTAACCAGCCCTATGGGTGGTCCGACCATGGCCCTGTTTGGCATGCAGAAAATTGTTTAACCGTTGGACGTTTTCTTCGAAGGTAGTGGCACGAGGAGGACAAGAAAATAGGGGAATTGTCCATGGGCCTTGGGCCCGCTATCGACATGAAAGTCCAAATCTGGTTTTGGTAATTAAGTAACAAAGTTATATGGACTAATGTGTTTCATGTGAGATGAACAAGTACATAGTCCAAAGATACAGTAGGTTGAGCAAGACATAGAGCTGTTGGACTATGCAATGAGCTCCTTCAACCTTTACTAGGAGCTCATTGCATCTAAGACGTACATGACATAATCTCATATGGCTAAGTGGAGAAGATCAAGAAGCGAGGTTTAACTATGAATTGAAGGACTTAGTTGCAAGTGTGAAGAGCAAGCTAGAGGTTCGAGTAGGATGGACCTTTGTGACGGTGAAACACGTAGAGAGCTTGGCACCCATTAATCTCTCCCTCCATCTCTCGTTGTTTAGAGCAAGTTTAATAATATAGCCCCATTGTTGGCTGTAAGGTTTCTTATAGTCTTCTTCCAACCCACCAATATAATAGTTAGCTATTCACTATTAATACATGGCCCACTTATCTTTCACAAACTTTCTTGGTTCCTGTGCTAAGCTGGCTATAAGCTTACAACCTGTTTCTCCTCTCTCTCCCCTCCTTTCTTTCCTCCACCTTAGCATTTAGCCGACTTACAGCCTACTATGGTACTTGCTCTTAGGCCAGACTCAATGCATGTTTCTTGAGAGTGTCATGCACATTAAATAGAGTGCCACATAAGCAACATTGCTGACTTGGCAGGTTCATTAAATGAAGGAGTTTTCATCAGATGAGAGAGGAGTTTCATCCCCATAAAACTCATAGGGCTCGGTTACCTAGTTTATAGTCTTGGTAACTATGCCATGAAACTATGCATTGACACTGACCTTATAGCTCGATCACATGCAAAAAAAAACATTAATAACGTGCCACAATTTTACTTTAAAAATTGTCGCCACACACAAGGAAACATACGCTGGGAATTCAAACTATTTAATTAATTTAAATTTAACCATGCGTGCATGGAAGTCCATAACGTGCAGTATTAATTGCAGGCAGTAATCACTCTCCATACTCGCCTGCACAGCTGGTTCTCTGCTTCAGCGCCGCTTGCTCTCTCTCTCTCTCCATATATATACTCCTATATGTACGAGGACGATGCAGGATTACATTGCTTAGATTTTTTTCAAATTAAACATCTAAGGGTGTCTCCAACAATTAGCTAGCAAATAATCATAGGATTCTATTGGCTGTGCAGGAGAGAGATCATCGCGCTAGGGAGTGGTAACTAGCTAGTCTCACACATGTCTCAAGAAACTACTCCCTCTCGTAGCTGACACACTCCTGCATGTTTTCGTATTATTCGCAGAGCTCATGTCACTAGCGATTTTGTTGTTGCCATTGAGGACGTCCTAATATGAGGAACAACATTGCCATACCCATGCTCTTATTCGTTATGCTTTTTGGGCCTACCGAGTGTAAGTACATACAAACATATACTCTACTATATGCGTGTGTTGTTCGATTGCTTAATTTGCTTGTTTGTTTTCCTGATGAAATACGAGGCAAATGATGTCATTCGCAGGTCGACAACTGGTGGATGCTGCTAGTAATAGTTCTAGTATTGCTGCTACTACGACTATCAACTCCACTACCTCATTAGATGAAACAAAGCTCACCTTCATTGGTTGCCCCAAGGGGCAATGCGATTACTTTGATCCCAATTGGAGTACTTGCTATTGTTGCCCCCACAATGGCCGCAGAGAGTATTGCCACTTGACCAGAGAAGAGTGCAGGGCCAACTGCGCCTTATGCCGACCTAAATGCTAGCTCTTTTTGCCGGCCGCTTCTCTGTTTCATTTGGATCAAAAAAATAATGATACTGTGTAAGTTTTGCAATACATATATGTGTCACATGTGTGGATGGCTTTGCAATTCAGGGAAAAAAAAAAAGAACTCGTCTATCGGGTTTTGGAAACCAGCTAGCTAGGCCTGTTTTCATGCATCAACCCTTTTGAAATTGTGTTTTCTTTGTTCGGGCCCTAAACTGCTGGAAAATCCATGTATGTTCTTCATTGTCTCGACGAGAGGAACACATTGGTAAAGTCTATAATACATTTTGATACAGTACCAAAACTGCCTTCGCCGGTATAGAAAACCTGCTAGAGCCTATTTTCCGATGGAAATTTAAGGTTCAACCTCTCTTGACACTTTTGGTTGTTAATAACACCATCTATAGAAGCCAGAAACAAACATTGCAGAGCTTGCATTTTATCTGTGCATGCATGCAGATTTAGGCCCAACAAGAGAAACTGATCGTTGTATAGTTGCCTTGGAATGCATGCAGGAGTACATATACATACACACAACACAAGCAATACAAAAAACGAGGAAGACACTTGGTGGCTAGCTACTACCATCTTCTCCGGCGCCGGCGAACAACGGCCGGCCGGGCGCGGGACCTACTACTACTACTACTACCATATATGCATATATATGTATATATGACAGTTCAGTTAGTTGCTCGATCGATCGAGGTACGTAACGGATGGCCGGACGACGTCGTCGTCGTCGTCGATGGACGCTTAACGATCGATATGATACACATGATCATGGCGTGTCGGATGCGTCCTTGAGGTCGTACTTCTGGAGGATTGCGCCGCACTCCTTGAGCGGGTCCTTGCGGAAGAAGGCGATGGGGTTGGCGTACCGGGTGCCCTTCTGCTTGATGCCGTTGTTGGAGGTGAGCGGGACGCGGGCGCGGGCGCGCTGCTCCTCGATCTCGGCGCACGCCGGGTCGGGGCTCTTCTTGAGCACCACCTCGCAGATCTCCTCCTGGTGGTCCTGGTCGATCTCCAGCTTGTACCACCCGAAGTCGTCCGTCGTCGCCTCCGCCTTGAGCGTCTCCTTGCTCGCCTCGAAGTGCCGGCACACCACCTCCACCGTCGCGCCCGCCACGCTCTTGGACACGTTCGTCTCGAACCCGGCGCGGCAGGGGTCGCAGTACACGCGACCCGTCACCACGAACCCGCCCGCCTTCTCCGCCGACGCCACGCCGGCGAGGAGGAGGACGCCGGCGGCGACCAGCGCCACCATCGACTGCTGCGTCATTCTTTATCTATTCGTGTTCTACGTCTAGCTTTTTGCTTGGGGACGGGACGGAGAGGATCGTCGTTCGTGAGCTCCGGCGAGGGGCCGGGCGCCATTTATATATATATGTACATCGAGGCGCACAGGCGGCGACGGAGCCGGGAAACGAGCTCCACCTCCCCTGTTCCTGTCCCTCTCATTTTTTTTTAGGATCAAAAAAAAAAAAAGAGAGGGGGACAGGAACAGGGGAGGTGGAGCTCGTTTCCCGGCTCCGTCGCCGCCTGTGCGCCGTCCATATGCATGATCCCCATTCACGCATTGCATTGCATTGCATGCATGCGTGCCCAGCCCAGCTTGTTATTCCTGGACTGCAGCAAAGCAAGACGGACACACACATCAGCATTTCAGCAATTCATCAAAGGTCGATTCTTTACAACGATCTGATCGATGCTTAGTTAGTTTTGCTACCAATCCAAATTCCTAAACAGTTGCTGCAGATAAGACTGTCTTTTTTTCACCCGTTTTATTCTTCCTGGATGAACCAGATCTTACAGATGTACGAACATACTACATGACTACAACTAACTCAAAATTAAGCAGTCGTCAGAACAAACCTCCTTCCATCTTCCGGACCCGCTGCATCATCCTTGTGCTGCTCAAGCTCAGGCCTTGTTTAGTTCCCAAAAACTACCAAAAATTTTCAAGATTCCCCGTCACATCGAATCTTACGACACATGCATGAAGCATTAAATATGAATAAAAATAAAAACTAATTATACAGTTTACCTGTAAAACGCGAGAAGAATCTTTTGATCCTAGTTAGTCTATGATTGGACAATATTTGCCACAAACAAACGAAAGTGCTACAGTATCCGAACCCAAAATTTTTTGCAAACTGAACCAGGCCTCAATCCATGAGAGGGAACAGCTGCCTACCAAGGCGAACAAGCTGGCACAGTGAAGCTGGTATGGCGCGGGGACGAAGCGCCAGTTTGTCAACACCACGGCTGGCAGCACAGAGCAGGGGCGAAACCCCTCTTCGTGTCTTCCTTGGCCTGGCGAAGCTACGTATTAACTAAGGGGTGCAAATGCAACCCCCAAAAATTATAAAAACAGTGATTAGTTCTAAAGTTTCACCATACATGCACTTCCTACGACAGATGTTTATACACCCACAAGCTAAGTACACCTCCCTCTAATTTCAACAGCAGATCACTGCATCTAGAAATCACCCGTCCAGTCCTAAAATCGGCCTACTGGGTAAAACACAGATGAACGGAAAAAGGATGTCACTACTGCAAAAGTGCAGCCCAAGCTACTTCAACTGATAAGCCCTAAACTCCAAGGTTGCCCCTTATGCACTCAACTCACAGCTAAATAACGAGGCAAGGTTAGATGACACAAGAATTGCTAGCATATTCTCTCATGCATGGATCCCAATAATATAGGATCCCAAAGTTTCTAGGAAGGGATTCGACTCACTGGTTATGCTGGTTCGATGGCTGCTTTGGAAGGAAGAGAACAAGAGAACGTTCAGAAATGAGTCTAGAACAACACAAACTTTCTTACAGGTCGCCATCGTTGAGCAGTGTAAGCTTTGGGACATGGCGTGTTTCAGGCACCTGCGCCAGTTAGTTGCTTCCTTTGGTCGCCATTTAGCGTGTTTTCATAGTCTTTGATTGTTAATTTGGGTTGTTGTGTTTGGTGTGGTAATCCCAGTAATACCACTAAGCTTTGTACTTTAACAACTCTACTTCCTCTTAATAATGAAATCTGTCACTGCATGCAAATGTAACATGAACTGAGTGGCGACGCGCAACCTTTACAGCAGTAACATTGAACTACCGCGGGGGAAAAGAAGCGTTTGGGGCGGCGGCGGCGGCAGATCGAAGTACCTGGGCGGAGTAGTGGGTGACGGCCTGGGCGCCGACGTCGCCGAGCCCCCAGAGGATAGCGGAGCGGACCATCATGCTGGGGCGAGTGCAGAAATCGCATCCCTTCCGATATCCACTGCTGCAACGCCATCGCTGCCTGCCGACCAGAAGGGTGCCGTAACAGAAGCTAGTACATGTAGGAATATGATTTTGTTTTTTGTTTTTTGAATCGAGCTGTTTTTGACCTCCTATCTATGGGTGCCTCCGTGTCCGACTGTTATAGTGTCAACCGGTCTACCCACCAAACAGTGTTTTTGGCCACTCCGGCACTGTTGCTGGCTCGTACAAAAACAATGTTTTCAATACGGCACGTCTCGTCGAGGATGGTCGTTGAGGATGATTAGTCGACTGATAAGTTTTCTGGTCGTCCTCTATATATGAGGGCTAATATATATCATATAGTATTTAATTCATTCTAAAACCAAAAAAATTCAAGATTTTTTATCATAACCAAATCTTACGGTACATGCATAGAGTATTAAATATAAACAAAAATAAAAATTAATTGCACTGCAGGTTATCTGTAAATCGCGAGATAAATCTTTTGAGTGTAGTTAGTCTATGATTGAACAATAATTGTCAAATAAAAACAAAAATGTTATATTACAAAAAAACAAAAAATATTAAAAACTAAACAAGGCCATATTATATAGTATCACACATTAATATATTACATGTTCTAGACTCTAGAGTCTGGATACGTCAGCACAAAGAGGGCATCAAAGCTCAAGCATAGATAGAGCATCCAGCTTAAGTGTGGAGGAGATGAATGATGACTGGAGTACGAGTTCATCTTTTATCGTGCAGTCCTCCCAGTGATAAATGACAACAATTTAAGGGACCCACGGCTTAGCTAGAAGCGGCAGACCGGACTTAATATGCACGGCTAACCCATTCGCCTCGGTCATGTCCAACGACGGCGTCGGCGTCCCTTCCCGGCTCCCCTGCCCGCCGGCGGCCTCCCAGTCAAAATGATACAGCAAGCTCGCCAGTGCCATCTCGGCGCTTGCCTCTGCGAACCGGATCCCGGGGCACATCCTCCTGCCGGCGCCGAACGGCAGCAGCTCGAAGTGCTGCCCCCTGAAGTCGACGGCGGATCCCAAGAACCTCTCCGGCACGAACTCCTCGGCGCGCTCCCACGTCGCGGGGTCCCGGCTGATGGCCCAGGCGTTGACCAGCACGCGTGTGCTCGCCGGGACGTGGAACCCCAGGATCTCGGCGTCCGCCGCCGGCTCCCGGGGCACCAGCAGCGGCAACGGCGCGTGCAGCCGGAGCGTCTCCTTCACCACAGCCTTCAGGTAGTCCAGCTGCGCGACGTGGTCCTCGTTGACGCCGGTGGAGCCGGCCGCCGCCGCGCGGACCTCGTCCTGGGCTCTGCGCATGGCGCGCGGGTGCGTGACGAGCTCCGCCATGGCCCATTCCATCGCCGTGGTTGTCGTGTCCGTGCCTGCCGCGAACATGTCCTGCCCTCGATTTAAATGAGCAATCATGAAACAAATAACAAATTTGTATGGATATGGATCCATGGATGGATATGTTATAAATTTACCAAGATGATGGCCTTGATTTCGTTGGTCGCTAGTTGGATGCCGACCTCTTTGTCGTTCTTGTGGACGTCCAGCAACACGTCCACGAAATCCCGACCATCGCCGTCACCCTCTCCGCGAGGCCGCCGGCGGTGGTCGTCAATCACCTTCTCGAGCAGCCCGTCGAGCGCCTCGAACGTCCGCCTGATCTTCCCCTCCAGCCCGGTGATGGCGTCCACCCAGCCCAGCCACGGCAGCAGCTCCCCGACCGGCACCGTCCCGATGAGCTTCTGGAAGTCGGTGAACACCTTCCTCTGCCGACGGCCGGACTGAAACTCGTCGAACAGCCCGCGCGCGCTCTCGTCACCGAACGCGGCGCGCGACACGACGGCGTTGGCGTACTCGGTGAGGAGTTCGCTGAGGTCGACCGCCGCGCCTCCGGCGCCGGTGCTGGCCCGGGCGGCCAGCGCGGTGGCCTCCTGCTCCCGGACGCGGCGGAAGGACCCGACGCGGCGCGCGCTGAGGAGGTGGACGACGCTGACGCGGCGCGCCTGGCGCCAGTACTCGCCGTAGGGCGCGAACGCGACGTCGCGGCCGTAGAGGAGGCTCTCGGCCATGGCGCTGGGTGGCCGGCTCGCGAACGCCAGGTCGCGCGCCCGCATCACCTCCTCGGCGGCGGCCGCGGAGGACACCACCACGGTGGGCACACGGCCCAGGCGGAGCAGCAGCACCGGGCCGTGCGCGCGCGCCAGGGACGCCAGCGAGCGGTGCGGCAGCGCGCCCAGCAAGTGGAGGTGGCCCAGCAGCGGGAGGCCCCACGGCGACGGCGGCAGCGGCAGCCTCCGGCCATCCCGGCGCGACGTGGGAGTGATAGATCTACAGGATCTACTAGCAATAGGATGAACGGGGTTTCGGGATAAAACAATGCATACAGTGACATTTATATATATGTGCATACACTAGATCTATTACAATTTAGTAGAAACATATAGATCAATAGTTTAGGGTTTCGACCGTCGTTGGCGGAAGGAGCAGATCCGGAGACGTCCATGGCGTGAGTGTAGGTGCTGCGCCGATGTAGATCACGTCGTCCTTCGGGCCTCCACCGGCACTGACCGACGACGGGGCAGGAGTAGAACGGAGGCGGCGCGGTGGTGCTTCCCGACGCTACTGCGCACTGCCGATCGGAAGGCCTAGGGTTTGTCGAGTGGGGATGTGTGCACGGCGAACTTCAGGTTACGTGCCTGCGGCCCCCACTCCTGTTTATATAGCGCAGCGCGTCGGGGGCCCACCAACCATGGATCGGTTGGGCGCCCCCGATCAGGGCGCGATCCAGGGGGTAAGAGGCCCCAGCCGTTGGGCTGGGCCTGAGATCAACCTAACATTCTCCCCCTTGATCTCAACTGTGCTATCTCGCTTTGTCAACTCACCCCATCACAAATCAGTGTATTGAGCATGCTTCATCTTGACAGTTATCACTGCTAGATTAGACAGCCACAAACACTTTTCTATTTAGAGATGAATTCTCGCCTTGGGCCCCTTACTATCCAGGAATCACAGGCTTTCCCTTAAACCCATGCCGGCTACATGTTCTCTGAACACGTTGGGCGGTAAGCCTTTGGTAAGCGGATCCGCTAGCATCTTTTCTGTGCTTATATGTTCAAGACTTATGACGTGATCCCGGATTTTATCCTTGACAACATAATATTTTATGTCAATGTGCTTGGCTGCATTGCTTGACTTGTTGTTGTGAGCATACAACACTGCTGGCTCGTTGTCACAATACAACTTTAGTGGTTTATCGATGCTGTCGACCACCTTTAAACTGGGTATAAATTTCTTAAGCCAATTCACCTGTCCTGATGCCTCATAACAAGCAATAAACTCAGCATACATTGTGGACGATGCAGTGACTATTGTTTGTTTTGAGCTCTTCCATGATATGGCTCCTTGCGCGAGAGTGAATATATACCCTGAGGTAGACTTTCTATCATCTCCCGCGTAATCAGAATCTGAATACCCTACTATTTGTAGGTCATCAGATCTTCTATAGGTTAACATGAGCCCTTTCGTGCCTTGCAAGTACCTTAAGACTTTCTTTACTAGATTCCAGTGTTCCATACCTGGATTACTTTGATATCTACCAAGTAACCCGGTCACAAAAGCCAGGTCTGGGCGTGTGCACACTTGAGCATACTGTAAGCTTCCGACAGCTGAAGCGTATGGAACGGCTTGCATGCGATCGCGCTCGAACTTGCTCTTGGGACATTGATGTTCCCCATACTTGTCACCTTTTACAATAGGAGCAGGTGAAGGTCTACACTTATGCATATTGAATTTCTTCAATATTTTCTCTATATATGCCTCTTGGGACAATCCCAATACCCCTCGACTTCTATCTCGGTGAATCTTTATGCCCAAGACAAAAGAAGCTTCACCTAAATCTTTCATATCGAAATTTGAGGACAAAAATCTCTTGGTTTCCTACAGTAGAGTGACATCACTACTGGCTAGTAGAATGTCATCTACATACAGTACTAGGAAAATGTATTTCCCATTCTTAAACTTTGCATATACGCAATTGTCCTCAACGTTCTCTTTAAACCCAAACTTTCTGATTGTCTTATCAAACTTTAAATACCACTGCCTGGATGCTTCCTTTAATCCATAAATGGATTTCTTCAGGCGACAGCCCATTCTTTCTTTGCCTGTCACAACAAAACCTTTTGGTTGTGCCATGTATACTCTTTCTTCTAGATCCCCATTGAGAAAAGCTGTCTTCACATCCATTTGATGCAATTCTAGATCAAAATGTGCCACTAGGGCCATTATGATTCTAAAAGAGTCCTTGCTCGAGACAGGAGAGAATGTTTCATTATAATCTATCCCTTCTCGCTGAGTGAAACCCTTGGCTACCAGTCTTGCTTTGTACCTTTCTATGTTCCCTTTGGAGTCACGTTTCACCTTGTAGACCCATTTGCAGCCTACTGTTTTGGCTCCTTCAGGAATTTCCTCTAGGTCCCAAACTTCATTGGTACTCATAGACTTTAATTCATCTTCCATGGCTTCTTGCCACTTAGATGCTTCGGTGCTCCTCATGGCTTCTTCAAATGAAGTGGGTTCATCCTCCATCTGAAACTCTTCGCATTCATAGACTATATAGTCATCTGGAATAGGAGACTTTCTCGCTCTTTGAGGTCTGCCAGAAGTTTCTGCTACTGGCATTTCTTCTTGAGGTTGCTCTTGTTGGGGCTGTTGTTCTTCGACTATGGGTTCATTCGGCTCCTGAGGGACAGGTTCCAAATTGGCCATAGGCGGAAAAGTAGCAGGTGTTGTCACTACTGGTGTAGATCCAACAACAACGGGCAGCGTAAAGTAGGGTTCTTGCACCATGGGAATGGGCACGAACACCCGCTTCTCTTCAAGGTTAATTTCTCGCGCTGCCTTGCTCCCCCTGATCATCTGATCTTCTAGAAAACTAGCGTGTCTCGTTTCCACAAACTTGGTATGTCTACCAGGGCAGTAGAAACGATAACCTTTCGACTTTTCTGGATAGCCAATAAAATGACAACTTACTGTTTTGGGGTCTAGCTTTCCTATGTTTGGGTTAAACACTTTTGCTTCAGCGGGGCTCCCCCAGACACGCAGATGGTTGACTGAGGGTTTCCTGCCGATCCACAACTCATACGGGGTTTTAAGTACTGACTTGCTTGGAACTCTGTTGAGAATATGAATGGCGGTTTTTAAGGCCTCCATCCACAAACTCAGTGGCAGAGTGGAATAGCTCATCATGCTGCGCACCATATCCATTAGAGTACGGTTACGCCTTTCTGCTACTCCATTCTGCTGTGGGTCCCCTGGCATTGAATACTGGGCTACTATGCCATTTTCCTGTAAGAACCTTGCAAAAGGTCCAGGAACTTGTCCATAAGGGGTATGTCGACCGTAGTACTCCCCCCCACGGTCAGATCTTACTACTTTAATTTTTCTGTCTAGTTGGTTTTCAACCTCAGCCTTGAATATCTTAAATTTGTCTAAAGCTTCTGAGCGTTCTTTGATTGGATAGATGTATCCAAAACGAGAGTAGTCATCTGTGAATGTGATGAAGGAATCAAAACCATCCACAGATGTCACTGGAAAAGGTCCACAGATGTCTGTGTGGATCAATTCTAGTACTCCCATGCTTCGCTTAGCGCCTTTCTTTATGTTCTTTACTAACTTGCCTTTAATGCAATCAACGCATTGCTCTAACTCTGAGAGTTCTAATGGTGGGAGGATTGATTCTTTGACTAAGCGTTCTATTCTCCCCCTCGAAATATGGCCTAAACGGCAGTGCCATAATTTCGATGAGGAATCAATTCTCTTTCTTTTCTTGCTAGCATCTGCGGGTATTGCATTCTCAGCATTATTACATTCAGCATTCACATTCTCAGACAAAGATAATAAATAAAGTTTGTCTTGTCGGAAGGCAAGACCCACACATTTATTATTTAACTGTAGCTTACAATCATTCTTGCTGAAATGGCAATCAAAACCATAGTCTGACAAACATGAAACTGAAATTAAATTTCTAGCTAAAGAGGGAACATAAAGAACATCATGCAACTCAAGGGTGAAGCCACTAGCTAAATCTAGAGATAAATTTCCTATAGCTTGAACTTCAGCTTCAACACCAGTGGCCACCTTAATCTGTCTTTCTCCTCTTTGAAGGGTTCTCCCTCCACTGAATCCCTGCAAAGAGTTTGCAACATGAACAGTTGCACCTGAGTCAATCCACCATGTGGATCTAGCATAACTTAGATATAAGGATTCATCAACAAAAGTTATAATGTCCTCACCTTTCACTAGGCAATGTTTCATGAACTTAGGGCAGTCATGCTTCCAATGCCCTGTCTCATTACACCATCTACAGCGATCCGGGTCCTCCTGCCTGTGCTGGTTGTCTTGCTTTGGCTGTGCTTTAGGCTGTGAAGAGCTTCCTCCCTTGTTCTGGAAGGTGGAGGCATCTGGAGCTTTCTTGTTGTAGAATGGCTTCTTGTTCTTTCCTTTCACAAAGTTCACAGAACCACCATTTGCATTCTTGAGCCTTTCTTCCTCTTGCACACACATAGCAATCACCTTCTCTAAATCCCACTCCTCTGGCTGTGTGTTGTAGTTAACAACAAATGTCTCATACTCTTTAGGAAGTGAGTTTAGAGCTAGGTGAATGAGGAAACCATCAGCAAGGGGCATCTTTAGCTTCTCTAACTTGGCTGCCATGGTGCTCATGCTCAGAATGTGCTCTCTCACACTCCCCCCTGTGAACCTCATGTTAGTGAGTTTCTGGATCAGGGTGGAAGCATGGGCTTTGGTGGAACCAGTAAACTGATTCTTCACTTTCTCAAGGTATTCTTTTGCTGTCTCACATTCTGGGATGGCACCTCTTAGGCCCTCTGTGATGGTTTTCTTGATGACAATCTTGCACTTGCGGTTTGACTTTTCCCACTTGTATTTCTCAAGATCATACTTTGCTCTGATGGGAGCAAAGTCTCGCTTCCGATTAGCAAAAGCTTCGTCGGTCTCATTCTGAGCCCTTTCGGGCTCCTCTGGCTCAGTGGGCTTTGGCTCCTGAAGAGCCAAATCTATCTCAGCAAGTGCTAGAGCAGCATCAAGTTCCTCGCGCCACAGAACATAGTTCTGTCCCGTCAGCTTTGGGATTGCACTAATGAAGTGCATCGCATTGAGTGCTTGGTCTGAAATTAAATATGAGAAAATAGTGAGAACATTGACATTAAATCTAGGAAAAATAATTGCATATCTTAATTTAACGTTGGTCAAAATCAAGATATACAAAAATTAACTCTCTACATAAAATTCTAATCACCGTTGGGCAGAATAGAATAAATGCATAAAAATAGAACTCGGAATTTGCAATATTGCTATTATTAACGTTGGTCAAAAAATAACAACATCACAAAAGATTCTAGGCTTTAAAACTCGTGTCTCAAATTAAATATCTCGTTGGTTCAATTTAATATGAGAACGAAATAATAACTTGCGCAGCGGAAAAACATTAATTTACTTGCTATTTTCAGAAGCATAATTAGCTGACTGTGCTTTCTAATTAATATACACGTTGGTGCAAATTAAATAGAATTTAAAACTGAGCTAAATAAATATTTAAATGCTTCTGAAAATATAATAGAATGTAAAAAGGAGTTACATGCTTAGACGGGCCGCGGCCAACCATTTGGCCCATGGCCACTTGCGGCCCGCGGCAAGCAGCTCAGGCGCTGGCCCAGCAGCGCGCAGTGCCCAGGCCCAGCCGTTTTTTTTTGTTTGCTTCGGCTGGCGGCCCAGTAGTGGAAATGGCCCACCCGCTCGCTCCTCCCCCGCGCCCAGGCCGCAACCTGGGCCTGGGCCGGGAAAGCTCGCCCCCGCCTGGGCCGAAAGCGGCCCAACATCGTTTCTGGCCAATCTCAGCCATTGGATGAGATCCGACGGCTGTGCTTGGATATCGGGTGATCAAAAACCCCATCCAGCTTGCTACACCCGAAAACCCTAGCCATTCTTGCCTGCACCCTCTCTCTCTTCTCTCTGTCTCTCTCTCTCAGCGCATGGACAGCAGGGAGCCGCCGCCGCCGGCACCGTGCCCGGCAGCAGGGCCACCGCCGTCGCCCTCTCTCTCTTGCTTCTTGACGGCGCACAGCGCCTACAGCAGCCGCGGCCGAGGTGGCCCGACGCCGGTGAGAAGGAGCCGCTGGTGCCTTTCTTTCTCTTTCTCTGTGCTTTTCTTCCCAGCCCACACCGCGCCCCACAGCAGAACGCTACCGGCCGGAGAAGGAGATGGCGCCGCTAACGGGTCGCTCGCCGGTGCGCGCGCTCGCTCACTGCGGAGCGCGCCGCCGTCGAGCGTTTCGTGTGCGGTGCCCTGAGCTTGCCCATGCGTCCCGCCCGCCATGGAGAAACGGCCGGAGACGAGGTCGGGATAGGTGAGTCCCAGGTAAGGGTACTCCTTCCCCTTGCTGTTTAGGGTTAGGGTTTTGAAATCCCCTTCCCTGATCTGGTTCTTGTGCTAGGGTTGGGGTTTTGGATCTGAGCGCTAGGGTTAGGAATTCGAAAATCCTCTCCTTCTACTTGCTGTTCTTGCTGGGTAAAACCCGAAAACCCCGATCTATTACTAGATCGGCCGATACCATTGATAGATCTACAGGATCTACTAGCAATAGGATGAACGGGGTTTCGGGATAAAACAATGCATACAGTGACATTTATATATATGTGCATACACTAGATCTATTACAATTTAGTAGAAACATATAGATCAATAGTTTAGGGTTTCGACCGTCGTTGGCGGAAGGAGCAGATCCGGAGACGTCCATGGCGTGAGTGTAGGTGCTGCGCCGATGTAGATCACGTCGTCCTTCGGGCCTCCACCGGCACTGACCGACGACGGGGCAGGAGTAGAACGGAGGCGGCGCGGTGGTGCTTTCCGACGCCACTGCGCACTGCCGATCGGAAGGCCTAGGGTTTGTCGAGTGGGGATGTGTGCACGGCGAACTTCAGGTTACGTGCCTGCGGCCCCCACTCCTGTTTATATAGCGCAGCGCGTCGGGGGCCCACCAACCATGGATCGGTTGGGCGCCCCCGATCAGGGCGCGATCCAGGGGGTAAGAGGCCCCAGCCGTTGGGCTGGGCCTGAGATCAACCTAACAGGGAGCAGCAGCACTAGCGGGGTTCTTGTTGCCGGCGACGGCGAGGAGGAGGAGGAGAACCGTGAGCGGCGCGGCGATGAGGACCGTGAGCAGGAGAGTGACGTGTGCAACTTCTTGTCCGAGAGCCATGTTTGAGTTCTCCATGCATCTTTCGCCCTTTTGTACAGCCCACTGCTTATCCACGATTGCCATTTCAAGTGGACTAGAATTTATATCGGTAGGATTAAGGTTCCTCTGACTGAAATGTTAAAAACTTAGACCTAAATCATATTTAGAAAAGCTCTTGTTCACTAACCCCACATATGAACGTTGTCTTTGTGTAAATTCGATAGGCTAATTTTGTACTCATTTTGTCCCTCTTAACTGTTTCAGTTTGCTTGATAACCCATAATATGATTTCTCCTTTTCAATTCTCATCGTGCAAGTTAACTTTTCACTTCAAAAATTACAAGGTAATAATGGACATCGTAACCATCGTTAGTTAGAAAACACACCATCCACCTCAATTTGTAAGTTGTTTTACACCTTGTTTAAATTCAGATTGTAAAGGTTTAGAGTGTCATATGGTAGAGTGTCATATGGAGATGTCACATGAGAGTTTGGATAGTAATAATAAAATAAATTATAAAAGTCCTCCATGCTCCACGAGACGGATTTATTAAGACTCATTAATTCGTCATTAGCATGTATTTACTGTAGCTTTACTATACCACCACATTATCAAATCATAGTCTAATTACGCTTAAAAGATTTGCCATCTCAAGAATCATAGTCTAATTAGGCTTAAAAGATTCGTCATCCCCAGAAATGAACTCCCCCCCCCCCCCCCCCCCCGCCTCTCACCATTTGACATTGCAAAATAGTGTTTACATAGCAACAAATCAGCATTAGCATCAGCCACTTTTACGGCCAGCCGAACAAAAGTCTTGAAATGGCCAACCATTTGACGATGGGCAGAGTGGCATTGACATGACGCAACACGTACATATAGAGAAAAAAACCGTAACAGATGGACGTAATCGTAGGTACACGTACATTGTACATCGCAATTCGCAAACGCCACAATCTCACTTGTCATTGTCTTTGCCAGCTATCACGTGCTCAACCATCCACGGATCCATCGATCATGGTCATGGCAAGGACAACCACATTTTCTGTGAAAACAAGTGGAGTAGGCAAGCATGAACTCAAGCTGTGACTGTGACTACAGATCTAACTGCGACCGACTATGAGCAGGCAAGTCACGGTCGTCCTTTGAGTTTTGATTCTCATTTTTTTTGTGTGTGTCTGGCCGTTCTAAAACTGAGCAAAAGGAAGTTCAGCTTTGCAGCTCTGCTTGCCCTGAAAACCAAATTGAGCATCTTGTGTGGTTCACGCTTCACAGTCACAGCACTGCTTTTGCTTGCGCAAAGCGTTTGTCCCCAATCCTTTCTTGCATTTGGCGCCAATATCACAATATTCATGTATGAATATTTCTTTTACATTTATGAATACTACTAGTATTACAATACTGATAATAAAACAATATCTTCAGCTACACTGTTTGTGTCACTTCATCTACAGTCTGTACCTGAACACATCTGTGCTAGTGTATAGTGTCCAGTGAGAGGCCTGGACTACGTAAATGGAAGGCTGGTTGTAAGTTTCACAAAAACATAAAACAAAAAAAAATGAAAGTTAGCAGTGTCTCAGCCAGCAAAAGATTCAGGGAACAACCTATCTTCAGCTTGCCAACAGCATCCATACCTGATACCCCTGCACCGAAACACATCCTGTCCGTATGCATGTATGAACTTACACTCGATCTCACGCGTCAGCAAAATTGACAATTCACTGAGCCACTATAGGAATTCAACAACGTTTTCCCCTCCACATCAGTCAGAGGTTCAAAAGGATTCTCTACAACGACAGTGATGCTCAGTTTTAGTTTTGCTGGCCCTCCTACCTATGCTTGCACTGCCTTTTGTACCCATGCTTGTCTGGCAGAAGATGAGATCCTGGACCAATAATAACGCAGCAGCTGTGCTAGGTGACCATCAGCAGCTAGGCTAACAAAAAAAGGAAACATGAAATTTCTGAGTTTTCCTGCTTCACATGAACCTCGTATGCTTCTGTATAGCAAATTGACAATAACATAGTATATTGTACCACCTCACTTCCACATTGCAAACATATTTTTTTTGCTTTTAAAAAACAAGGATCAGATAATCAATCATAATTTTTGTACCACGTCCATCACATTGCAAATTTCAAACACCCAACATGGCATATGTATTTCAGATCAGTTAAAAAAAGACTATATTGTTTCACCAAAAAAAAAGAAAGAAAAAAAGACTAGATTGTGTAAGCAAGTCTGACGAAGCTGAAACACTTGTTTCAGAGTTATGGACGAGAAGCTAGCACATGAAGATGAACAGTTGGATCTCAGCCGTTAGCTGAGGATCCAATGGATAGGTTTTAAGGTACCAGTTGCTGGAGGAAAGCTGAAATGCTACTCACATTCTCCCCCTTCGGCCCTTCCTGACAAGTGACAAATGGGTGCAAGGCTGCAAGCACATAGTAGTGCATGACTCTCGCAGTCTCTCGCTGCAGTGCATGATTCGTGCTTGGGTCTCTGTTGGTGGCTTGGTGCTTTCTATAATGTTGAAAGAACAAATTTATTACTACACATGTCTGCATCCATTGTCTCTCCAAATTTCAACAGTAATAGAAAAACATAATAGTAATCGTCCAAATCTCAGCAAGGCCAGTGATCACTAGAAAGTATCATTACTATTGAAGCAAGTCACATGTTTTTAGATGTCTTAAATTTTAAGAAATAGTTAAATTACTCATAAATATTAGAAGACACCATAAACTACCATTCATATTGCCACCAAGATATGGTTAGCTAAAATGGAGAGTATCAGTGAAGTATAGAGTCTACAAAATAAAAAGTATTATTTTCCCCTTCATCGTTTTATTACCTTATATACTTTAGCTACTAATAAGCAATAACAAAAGGACACTTGACAGCCTCAAACATCTTTTTTTTTTTTCTGAATTACAATCATACCATCTAGAGAGTTCATCTGTCTGTCAAGCTCCTCGTCAGCCTTCTTCAGAAAAACATCCCAGCCACTCCCCTCCCCCCAATCCAGCATATCATATGGCACTGCTCATAGTGTCATTAATCCAGGCCTCACTGCACCCTGCTGCATGACCACCCTAAACTCCAGCTCAGGCCCTCTCCCCTTCTCCTCAAGCTCCTCCCAGCAGTGGCAAGGTATAACCACCCCATGGATTGAAACCTAACAGCTTGACCTGCCCATCTGTCCTCATATACACATCATAGTATAATTGTTTGAAGCAAACTATGGCTCAATCACTTCATCAAAGAAAGCCTCAATTTTCGGTTGCACCTCGGAACTCCATCCAGCCAGTGATGGGTAGTAAGCTGATGGATCTCTCTCGGACACAGCAACCAGTTTCCTCTCCCAAACGAAACATCAGAACTCTGACTCAGGGCGTAGGCCTGGGTACCACTTGCGGAGGGCAAGGTAGTATTGGAACCCATCATCCACCCAAGTATTCTCGTTACGTTCCTCTGTTGCAGCTTCAACATCCGTTCTTCTTTTGTCAAAAAAAAAAACATCCGTTCTTCTGTTGCAGCTTCAACATCACAGTCCTCATCATTTGTCTTGCCTCCCTCCTCACGTATCTTGCTTAGAGCTTCAATGGTGCCTTCGCTGCCACGAGTCTCATCACCTTCCTCGGCACTGGCACTAACTTTTTGGGCATTCCGTCGAGCACCCTCCGGGCGCACGAAATCCTCGCACGATTGTCTCGCTGAGGCAAGGTCGTGTGCCACACAGTCGGAGGAGCGAAGCAACATGGCAACCTCGGCGAAGCACGTGCACCGAGTCGTGCCATCGGCAGACATGAAGGTGGCATCCTTGGGCGCGCTCCAGTTAAGCTTGGGGAGCGCGGCGCTGCCTAGCTCGGCGATGGCGGCGTCGATGGCCGCCTCAAGCTCCGGGAATTCTGGCCGGAGCGGGTGGTCGGCGTCGGGGTCGAAGACGTCTTCGTTGCTGGAGCCGAAGAAGAAGTCGGAGTTGAGGAGGGAGACGGGGTCGGGGTGGTGCGCGTGGATGAGCGCGAAGGGCTGACGGCCGGAGATTATCGCGGGGAGGAGAAACGGGAGCGGCTCCTCGTCAGTGTCAGTGTCGGCGTCAGCGTCAGCGTCGGCGTCGAGGTCGGGGTAGGCCGGCTGGCCGACGAGGTAGCGGAGGAAGGCGGCGGGGAGTGGGATGATGACGGTGCGGATGGAGTAGCCGCGGAAGGCGGGGTACCACTCGTGGATCTGGCACCGGAGGAGCTCCTCGAGAAGCATCTCCTCTGCTTCTCCGTTGCTGTGGGTGTAGCTTGCCGAGTCTCAGTGCTCCTCGTCGGCGGTTTCGGCTTTGGTTGGCTGCCGTCCGGCGGTCGTTCGGTTCGGCGGCTTCGTCTCAACTTTCTCCACGTATCGCAGTTAGCCCACATACAGGAAGAACATAGCCCAAAAAAGGCCCAGATTAGAAGAAATAAGCCCAGCTTGATGTGGGATGAAACAGAAACGTTCATGCTCGAGACAACCAAAATAACCCCCATGAAAATACGCTATTACAGCACATCAAATTGCACAGCTTAACCAAAAGCAAGTGTTAACCAATGACCACATTCCACCCAAAAGAACAAAAGTCTTCCCATGTAGCAACAATTAGGGTCCTAAAGGAAATATCGAACTGGCATATCATCAAGGTCACTGGACCTGCAAAGACAAAGGAGAAGTAAAAAAAAATCAATATTTAAATTTACACTAATTCTACAAGTTGAAAAGAAGAATTATTAAAACTACCATCATCATATTAATGCAGCCAGTGAAGACATTACCGCTCGTAAGAGTATTATTCGCTGGTACTTATGTTTCTACAACACCAGTACTTTTTATGTTGTCAGGTCTTATTGAGTCTTTTGTTCGTCTTTAGTTACCAGACCTACATGGTATAGAGGTGGGATTTGTATATTTTTATTAATATATAATCAGAGTTTTAAATCTTTAGCTTCGACTCCTGCTATCTCTGATGTAACTGTTTGAGGAAGGTCTAGGTATTTGCTCTCATTTACAATTTAGTTGTGGTAGCATAATTTAGCATTTTAGCTAACAATTAGCTAATTGAGGAGACACATCACTAAGTGTCATAGGCCGCGATTTAAAACATTATAGCATGATTTAAAAACACTAGCAGGGCAGCCACCGAATGTTATCACATCAATGCCATGACGCCCAAGATCCACTATAGGCCTAGCCAAACCGTAGTGTACGGACATTAGTTTGTCATCTTCCTAGCCAAGTCTTCATCACTTGGTGTAAAGTGCATATATGGATCCAGATATATACCTACATGTATTGATTCAATTAATTTTTTTCCTTCTATTTTTCTATGAAGTCGTGTTGGTAGTTTGATCATCATACTCTATTATTGATTCTAATTTTTTACTTTCTCACTGATCACGAACCGACTCAAGGTAGCAAACGAGTCGGGATGGACATTTAACTTGTTATTAGGATAAAAAAACAAGAATAATATGCATGACTCATATAATCTTTATAGATGTATCCATATTACTAAGTTTTGTTTTATTGTGCTACAATGTTGAGACCAGTTGGTTTTTAACTAGTGGTACTACATTCGTTTTAGATTGTAAGTTATTTTAATAACTTTCCTAAACACATACTTTCCTGATTTTAAATTATAAAGTGTTTTGGTTTTTCTAGAGATGTTATTTTACTATATATATATATATATATATATATATCTGGATATTGTGTATTTAAGTACATAGCAAAATTTTATTTATCTAGAAAAATCAAAATAGCTTATAATTTAAAATAGAAAGAGTAACTTTTATTATGTATGTATATTTAACAAATTCATAGAAAAACTATATACTACACAGCTTGGAAAAGATGGAGTAGCAAATTGAAAAAAAAAATCCATCTCGAGCCCAACCGTCCTCGTTTCCGTTTCCTTCTCCCTGCTCGCGTTCCTCCCTTCCGTTCGCCGCCGCCGCCGCTGCCGCTGCATCCGTCACCTTCACACAGCGTGCGCTCGCTCCCTCTCTTTCCCTCCCTCCTTTCCTCTCTGTCTGCGACGACTGGGTGGGCTACCGCCGCCGCCACCCTGCGCCAGGTGCCGAGGCTTTCGCCTATCTCTTCGCCGGCGAAGAGCGCCCACCAGGTCCTATTACTAGATCCGCCCCTGATGCAGGCCGCAAGGAGGCTAGCGTGTTGGAGCCTCCAACGACGCCTACTCCTTCCCTCTCAGGCTCAGGCCCCAAGCATCCCAACGGCGGCAGCCTTCCTCCACTCCCACGCCACCAGCTTCGGTACACATTGCTCGTATCCATTGTTTCCGCTTATATAGATAGATCCTGAAATCTCGTAGTTCATCAGGGTACAAACAGGTGCGCGAAGAGGAAAAGAGCAAATTGGTTGGCAACGTTTTCAGCAGCGTGGCTTCCAGCTACGACCTCATGAACGATTTCATGAGCGTGGGACTGCATCGGCTGTGGAAGGACAGGTTGCTGCTGCTTACTCATTCCGTTTATTTTATCGCTGAAACTCTGTTTCTCTTTCCGTTTATTTTATCTTCACAATGCAACCAACTCCCTTTATCACTGAAACTCTGCTTCTTTTCTTTCAGGCTTGTTTCCAAGCTGAATCCCTTTCCGGGGATGAAGCATCTCGATGTGGCTGGTGGAACAGGTAATTCAGATCTATCCCCTTTCCTCATTGTTTTCAGCTGGACGATGGAAATAAAATATTCAAACGTTTACCAGTAACATAAACATTATTAATTCTATCTTAATAATCTTCCATTCAATCTATCTATATAATCAGTATATAATGGTAGTTCCTTCTGAGACCAGCATTATTTTCATACAAATGTTAATCAATGCTATCATAGTCCTTTCAGTTGCTACCATGTGTCTTTTTTTTTTTGAAACATGCTACCATGTGTCTTGTTATTCTTCTTGTTTTCTGCTTTTTGTTGAAAGGTTCTATTGCCAGGGCCCAGGAGTTCTTGTACTGGCAGAAATTTGTAGTAGGAAAAAAAATTAATGACTGTTGATGTCATTTTTTTGACTTCAGGCGATGTTGCTTTTCGTGTACTGGAAAGAATTAAGAGCGTGGGTCACAGAGCTATGCAGGGTACTCTTACTGAAAACGAAGAAGACACCCACATTTATGTCTGTGACATTAATCCAAATATGCTAAATGTTGGGAAGAAGCGTGCTGCAGAAAGAGGTCTCGAGCATCAGCTTTGTAATTATATTTTGCCATCTCTACCTCAAGTGTGGGTTACGTTGTTCAACAGTTGATTTTTATTTTCAGGGTATAGCGAAGAACATTGTCTTAGCTGGATACAAGGAGATGCAGAAGCTCTGAGTTTTGAGGATGGATCTATGGATGGTTACACTATTGCATTTGGGATCAGAAATGTGACGCACATTGAGAAAGCTCTATCAGAAGCTTACAGGTTGGCTCATAGAAACCTATCATGTTTCAAGTATGTTGTCAGCTGGATGTCCCCACTGTTTCAACTTCAATATTTGCTCTATTCTTCATGTGCTGGATTAAGTTTTTCGTCTTCATGCGCAGTATCATGGATTAAGCTTTCCATGTTCTACCATGTTTGCTTAGTTGATGGATCTGAAATTTCATTACTGTCACATCAATTGGCATATTTCAAGTCTTTTTGCTCAGTTGATGGTCCTAAAATCTTATTGTTGTCACATCAATTGATTTGTTTCAGGGTTCTAAAGCGAGGGGGCAGGTTCCTATGCTTGGAGTTGAGTCATGTGGATGTCCCTGTTTTTAAAGAGATGTAGGTTTCATCAATCATGCCTTTAATATTCTTCTCCATGCAAGATAGAAAAGATAAAGTTAAAAAAACAAAAGACATGGGCTACAATGTTTTCAAGTATCTTACAGTTAGTTTCCAAAAAGTGACAATTCGTGCCAACCATGTTCACAAATTGCCACCTGTAGCACTGTGTTAAATGATGTTCAAGGTTTTCCGAAAGTGATCATTTTTTCCTGTCTATTACTGTTAATTGGAAAGGACAGTGATCAGCGACGAAGCCAGCAGTGGGGCTAGGGGGGCTCCAGCCCCCCCTACCGCTGCTGGCCCAGTGGAATTTTTAGTGCTCTTCTTCTAATTTTAGACACAAATTTATAAGGTAGGGTGGGCTGAACACTTTATTTTTTAGATATATTTTTTGAATTTCATCATTAATCTATATTTACGAGGAGTAATAGTAGAGCTAAGTTGAGGTAGAACTTTTGTTCAGCCCCTCCTAAATTTTTTCCTGGCTTCGTCCCTGACAGTGATGTAGTTATTTTGTTCCTTGAAAAAAAATTGCTAATGTTGCCCTTGCCTAGGGCCTTGTGTGAACAGTGTGAGCTTTTCTTTTCTCTCATCGGTAGTGGAACAAAGTAGAACAAGTGTTATGTCCTACAATATCTTTTTCTGTTCTCTTTCAAATTTGCTGGCCTTTTTTTCAGCTATGATGTTTACTCATTTTCTGTGATTCCGACTATTGGAGAGCTGGTTGCTGGTGATCGGCAGTCGTATCAGTACTTGGTTGAGAGCATCCGTCGATTTCCAAATCAGGTAATGGTGCTGTGAATTATTAGCACTTTTGCTTTTTACCAACAAACATGAACATATGATTACATTCTTTTTGGCATTTTCTACTTCAACCATCTTCGTGTTTATGCAAGATTAATTAGTACCTTGCAAAACAGGCATAGTGTTTTTGCTGGGATAGATGTTATGCTATAAGACGGGTGAGTGACTTAATGACTTGTACCTTTGCAGGAAAAGTTTGCTCAGATGATTCAGGAAGCCGGATTCCAGAGGGTGGAATATGAGAACCTCGTAGGTGGTGTAGTTGCCATTCATTCTGGGCTGAAACTGTAAGCTGAATCATGTGACGTGTGCAACGTGCATTTGATCTCTCAGAAAATAAGGAAAGATAGCTAGATGCAGCCTACTTTGTTCTCCTGTGGTGGTCTTCCTCAAAAACTTTGTATGTACGGATCTTATTGTTCATATGGAGAGACCGAAATAAAATTCCTTTTTCCCTGCCTTGTATAAAGAATACGTGTTGATCATGCATGCTGTCGCGTCCGTTCTTGTTGTTACATGCATGTGTGCTGCAGAGCCTGAAACTTGTACGCCGGGGAAGGCACCAGGGTACAATGTTGGGCAATCGGCATCCACGTCTCCTTGGGCCTCCATTCGGAGTCGGAGATCGCCATGGCCAGCGGTCAGGTAGGCGTATCAGTATCACTCTCACCATGCGACAAACACCAGAAAACTAGAATTCCATTCGATGCGTGCAGTTCTGCTGTTGTGCAATCTGCAGACAGCATCATGTGCACAGTGGCGAAGCCTGAAGATTTGAGGAGTCCGGATAATTCTCATTAAGCAAAAATACTTAACTATAAAATTACAGAATTCTATATAAATATAAAGAAGATTTCTTTTACATTTTGGCGGGGAGCCCGGCGTGGCCGGGCGGTGGCTCCGCCAGTGCATGTGCATAAGTTTTACCGGTGGTGGTGGTGGCTAACGACGCCGGAGGGCAGGCAAAGGGCAAAGGCAGGGTGGTCCCGTGCCTGAACTCTGAGTTGAAATAGCTTCAAATGACACCCAACCTGTTCGATACTACTCTGTACCTAATTTGGGTTTTGTGACGGCCGGGGAGCCGGGCGAGGCACAAGAGTTCGTTTGCCAGTGGAGAGGACTGCAATGCAAGTTCCGATCAGCTCCCAGACTCAGCGCGTAGCTGCCTCCCGCACTGGACCTACGACCTCCGTACAAGAGGTGGTCGTTGACGGCGGCCACGGGCTCCCTCCCGGCGGCGGCAGGTGGGCCGCGGCCGCCGTCAACGGCCACCTCTTGTACGGAGGTCGGCGGCGAATGGGATTGGGACGGCAGATCGACGCCTTCCGCGGGTGAGTGAGGCATCGATGATTCCCCAAATTAATTTGGTGTGCACCTACGTTCAAACTTCAAAGGGCTCCTCTTGATCTGGTTATTTTTAGATCTGTGATTCCCAGGTGTTCCTACAATACAATTGCCATTTGGCTTGAGTGATTAGGAGCTTCACTAAGATGAGGTCCGGCTTCATTAATTTCCATGTTATCGTTCTAGCGTTTGTCTAATAGAGGTGAAGAGGCATCTGTGCTATTAACTGATTTCCCAAATTTGGTCTGAGTTAGACTCAAAAACTTGTTAGTATTTGGTTACAGATACATATGTGATTTCGAGATGTTCCTATAACTGCCATGTGGCTGTGGTTAGGAGCTTCTACAAGTAAAGAGGTTAACTTCCTTAATTTGGATGTTATATCGCTCTAGTCTTGTTCCCTAGGTGGTGACTTACTTCTTAGTAGTTCTTGCATATCATATCAGACCTGCTGGTTCTTTGATTATATTGACCCACCAAATTCGTTCACATTCGTCTATTGGATTGTATTAGTCTAGTCACACTCGTAATAAAGATTGTAAATTGTTTTCTAGGAAACTGCTAGCTTATTTGAAACTTTCTGGTTCTAATCACAGTGAATATCATATTCGAAACTTTCTGGTTCTAATAACAGTGAATATTTCAGTGTCGTTAATGACACACAGTCTTAAATAGTTTTCCTTCAAGTTTGAACTTGTGTGTGCGTATGTTTTCCTTTTTTTATCGAAGTGGTTTGGTTTGCCTTGTTTATTCTTTCTTGGCAAACCTATTGGTGAAATGCATTTGTTCTTATGCTGCAGCAGCTTACTCACTGAAAAACGTTTTAGAACCCAAGTTTGTTGTTATGTTCGTCTAGTGATGCTATGGCCAACAGGAGAACTTCTACTGCTCGTCAGGGCTTCTATCCGCAGTTAAAAAGAGCTGACTGATATCCGCAGCTAAAAAGAGCTGACTGATATTGATGAAAAGTTAGTCAAGCCACACTACAATAAACTTGACTGACGTGGTGAAAAACTTCAATTATATTGATCATTGGCAACTTACCACTAAAAACTAGTGGATTACATATAAAAAAGTAATCGAAATATGAAAAAAAAAGTTAGCTGCCTGATAAGACAGCAGGGGATTGTTTTGGGGAAATACAGGAGACAAAGAAGTAGGGGAAAATGAGTTAGGGTTAACTGGAGGGGAGCTTGCTTGTTCATTCTTTGCTTGTGTGATATTTGATTTATTCTATATATCAAACCCGTGCAAGTGGACAGGCTAACCATATCTTTTTTTTTAAGTATTAAGGGAAAATATAACATCTTTTGAAATGCCTGTGTCTATAAATAACCATCTTTTGTTATTATTATGTTCCTATTCTGAATTAGTGCCTTGTGTATGTTACTTTTTCTTGTTTCTTGTTAGCAAACTACATGCTTTATAGATTAGTTTGGTGTTCGAACTCCACTGTACGATCAAGAGGCCTAATTAATGGTTAAGTAAAAAGGTACGAATTGTTATGCATGTCTTCTTAGGATTAAGATATAGGCTACTTAGAGATACTAGGTAGCTCATCATCAGCCCATGCGTGCACGATTTTGGAATCATGAATCATGAATGGTAGAAACTTACGGGAAATTTACATTCATGCAGCTAGGATGCCACTGACACCACACTTCCTGCTCCGTGCGCCGCCTTGGCTCCGGCTTTGCTGTCGAGCTCCACCGAGCACCTGTCTCATAGCTCTGCCCCTGCGTCACCTAGCGACAGCATATGTTTTGAGAAGGTTGCAGCGGTGAGCTACAGCGGCTTGATCGTGGCCCCGGATGGGTCTGGACGTGCTCTCGTTTGGAACCAGCAGGGCAAGGTGTGGTTGGCGTCCATGCCGGCAGCAGAGGAGATGGGGGCTGCCATGCCCATGCGGGTGGGTGACAGCCCGTTCATTGACCTCTCCAGCCTTGCACGCTATGATGAGGCGCGTGGCCTATGTGGCCTGGTTAGTGTGGTTTTTCACCCACGCATGGATGTCCGGCTCTTTGTGTCTTACACCACCAAGTCCAACGACGACTGTGGCCACACAGCTGTGGAGGCGTCAACAGGCTGGTGCACCATCCTCGTAGTAAAGGAGCTCTCCCCAAGAGAAGGTGGTTTCAAGGTGCGTAGCTTAATTTTCCGGCAAATCTTTTTCCGCCTTTGCATTGTGATTGAGTTCCTGATCTGAATATCTAATGGCAATGAATATGTTCTGATGAATCAGATGCAAATCAAGGTCATGATTATATTTCCACTCATTGTCAACTACTACAGTACTACTAGCAGTACACTCATTAGAATTTTCTTTAATGTTTGCTCATCCTGCCTGCCTGCTTTCATTTCCATCTCAATCAGGCTACCACGGTGTTCTCCATGGACGTACCTGCGGCCCAGGCTGGGTTTTCACTGCTTGACCATGGAGGCCAAATTTTCTTCCGGCCCAATGATCCATCCCTTTACCTCGTCACTGGGCATGGCGTTTCAACAGATTTCATCTCATCTAACAAGAGCTCATTGCTAGGGAAAATCCTTCGGCTCCACGTGGACCACGACATGCCTGGTAAACACCGCAACTTCACTTCTTCCCATATACAGAGCATCTCCAATAGTTTGCCAAATAAGGTTGGCATCCTTGATAATTTGGCAAAACAAGAAATTCTAGTCTCCAATGGATTGGCAAATGAGGTTGGCATTTTTAGGAAGTTGGCATCGATGGCCTCCGCACGCGCATATTTGCGCGCGCGTATCGCCTGCGCATCGCGTGTCGCGCGCCGCTGTGAGCCTTTCCCGCGCAGGCTATGAAAGTTCCTCGGACCCCTGGTGGACTGTTCTAGGTCTCGACAGATTCCTCGCGTATCCATCTCTTCGTCTACTTCACGCGGCATCTATTCATCTCGACAAATCACGTGGCAGCTCCTGCTCCTTGACGCGCGGACGCACAGAAGACCCACCGGTGCCCAGGCAATCAGCAGATCCGACGCACTCGCGTCACCCTCATGGATTCCGACGACCGCTGCTTGGTGATCAGGTTCGTCCTCAGGTCTGTTTGTACTCGATCTTGGTAGTCGATCTCTAGAGTTATTCATATACATAGTTCTGGATCAACATATATACGTATTTATTTTGAAGACATCGAAGTAGTAGTATTGTGTCGCTGCAGGCAAATAGTCAAGGTTGAAAACAGTTGGATCCGATCATCTTGGGGGCCTATTTTTTTAATTTTACAAAGTCCAAATAGCAAACTATTGGAGAGCCTATATTATTTCATTTGCCATATATTTTAGGGAGTTGCCAAATCATAAGATTTGCCAAGTTAATTTTGACAAACTCTTGGAGATGCTCTTACTGTGTATATAGGACTATATATATATAATATATATAGTAAGGCCATAATTACAACTAGTAGTAGTACACTAAATGATTTCTGAACTAGTTCCCCCAATCCTGATGAATATAGGTGTGTTTGTTTTGAGGAACCAACTGATGCTATCTGAGCTTGTATATATCATCAGTTACATTTTGTTGTCGATTCAAGAAAGTATAATGCTTATCCTTCAAATCAATTAATCGGTAAATTTTGATAGAACCAATATGTTCCTCATGCAAATATTAATGATTAGCTTGTGATGAATAAGTGAAAAGACACCCATAATCTCTATGAATTTCAGGAACTGATGCTGAGGTCTTCTTCTCTGGTCTCAACATCCCAAGGGGGTGTGCCTTGGATTATTCTGGAAGTCTGTTCTGCGCCAACATCGATGAGGTATGTACACATATGTACATTGTATGTACATACATAATAAATAAAACGACTATTGATCTGCAGACACAAGGAGAGCTGGTATACTTGATCTTCGACAACAACCCATCCTCAGCCACCTCAGTCGTCGTCCTCGACCTCAAACATCCAATGGCGCCAGGGTCGATTGTCTGGGGTCTCCAGTACCACGGTTCAGCTGACGCCTCTCTAAGCGGGAGGTATTCTGTAATTTTCACCTAAGATTGCATCTTTAGTGATGACGACCTTTTCTGTGGATCTAATGCATATATTATACATAATATATAGGTACATCTATGCATACAACTCTGCACTTTGGTCGGTCACTATGGAGTCGCAGCCAAGCAGCGGTCGCTACACCCTCACCCAAATGGTCGTGGCTTGCTCCAGGACCACCCCGATGCCTTGCCAAGACAGCCCCATCGTCGTCTCCTTTGCTGAGGACCAAAACAAGGAGGGCATTATACTCGCCACAGATGGTGTGTATAGGATCGCTGCATCCAGCCTCTGCGCCGGCGGCCCACTGGGGCTGGGGCTGGGGCCGGCGCCTACGCCTCGTCGTCACTCGTTGGGCAAGATGGTGGCTGCAGTATTTGGATCAGCGGGTGCCATGGGAACGGTTTGGCGTGGGTGTTCTGGAAGAAACAAGAAGATGGTAAGGATTCACCATGTTCCATCAGCATCAAGTGTTCCCCCGTCTGCTCATGCTGCAACAACACCAACACGTGCATTTGGTCCTGCTGCTGAGCTGCTCCTAGTAGGTTTGGTAAGGATACACATAGCCTTTTTCATTCAACTTAAGTGCAGTGTACAAACAGGAGCTGGAAAGGCTCCCAAATTACATTGTGAATTGCTTTCAGACTTGGTCATCTAAGATGTGGATACAAGTGCAAGAATAAATAGTATTTTTGAGCAGCAGATGTAAACGCCGGGTGTGCCAAAGTATGGGCTGGGCTGTAAGGTTCAGTAGGCGTGAAACTTTGTGAACTGTAGTCTTTTTGTTGCGCAGCCCCAAGAAGGTATAGGTTTTGATATTCCAGTGTAGAGGGTTGAAGAGATCTCTTGAATTGTAGAAGTTTGCGGGACTGATTATCAGTGAGAAAGTTCACTAAGGTAGAGAATTGTTTTGCCACTCTTGCTGCTAGGCAGAGGGCAGCTGCTGCAGCCATGAGCACCGACTGGATCCTGTTATTCTAGCTTGAACATAAAAGTGCTGTAGATGATGTGTTGTCTGGGTTGAGGAGGAACCGAGGAAGACTCCCAGCCCTGCTGTTCATGTTGTCCGGCAGTAGGGATGTCGCTGCCGTCGCCGGCCTCCCGATCTAGATGCAATTGATGCTTGCGTATGATGTGGAGTTGATGTGTCCTAATCCAAAACCTCTATGCCAGGATTGATCCATGGTTAAATCTGCTAAGTACAAAGCTCTTCTTGACTATGGCCCTATTGATATAGATGAGCAAGATCACAAAATATGAGGATATTCATCGAACATGTAAAAGAGGCAAAATTATTTGGGGTCAGAGGAGAACTATAGTTGTTTGGGGAAAGGATAGTGAAAGAGATGACAGACTGGAGGTGGGGTTTACGGCTTTTGGAGCCTCTGTATAAGACACGTGCCATAGAGGACATGTAGCTTAGGGTAAGCCTGGGCGTTCGGTTCCTCGGCGTTCGGTTCCTCGGTTCGGTTCGGTTCTTCGGTTTTTGACACAAATTCGGTTCTCTATAAATAGGAACCGATCGGTTCTTCACAAATCTTGGAACTGAGCAAAATCGGTTTCGGTTAGTTCGGTTCGGTTCCGGTTCCGACCGAACTAACCGAAAATTTACACAAGCATAAAAAAAGAATAGAAAAATAGGAAAAAAAATATTTTTTAAAAAGCAAGATGTCGTTATTTTAAAAAATGTGAAGATGTGAGGCTATGAGAGGGTGTCATTCACCTTTTATATGTAGGGTTAAGGTGGTATTAGGCCTATGTTGTAAGGTTTATTGGGCTTTTTTTATGAATTTCGGTTCTTTCGGTTAACCGAGCCTGGGAACCGAAATTTGATCGGTTAGTTCGGTTCCTGAGAACTGAGAACCGAACAGCTAACCGAAATTTTCGGTTTCGGTTCTCGGTTATTTTTGCCCAGGCTGAGCTTAGGGTCCTGGGCTTGTTGCGTGCGTGTGTTGATAGGTTTGTGTTGACGACGAATTGAATCACATACCAGCAAGGGCTAGACCTGTGTTGTCACTTGTCAGAGACTGAAGAACGCAGTGAGGATCACACATGATGAATAATAAATGGGTTTACGAGCAAATCACCAAGCTCTAGTCCGCGAGGAACCCCATTGGCGCAAAGCTCACGGAACCCCATTGGGGCAAAGGAAGAACACAGTGAGGATCACACATGATGAATACCGAAAAGGTTTACGAGTAAATCACCAAGCTCTAGTCCGCGAGGAACCCCATTGGGGCAAAGGACAATGGCGGGTTGCCCTAGGTTAGCTGATAAGCTTTAGATTTAGAAGACGACATAAAGAAATTGCATTATATATACAGATGTAAAAGATGATTGGATTGTTGGACATTTCAATATGCCATAGTCCTTATTTTATTTTATAGGGAGTAGAAGTGGTCTTATCCCATTGGAATAACAATATGGTACTATTATTATGTTGTTTTATGGAGTTTTCTTTATATTGGGCCAAAACTAATCTTGGGCCTCTTAACGTGTATGAATTATATTTTCTTCCTTAGCCCCTATCTCAGACACTAGAGATTGTCCTACTCAAAATTGCGTACATTTATTGTCTACTAGAATATATGCATATGCATGCATGTAATATATATTTTTCTATCTCTGTAATACATATTATTATTGCAACTTGCAAGCTCAAAGTACTTTGTTTGCTAGTAGTTAAAAAGGAAAGAACAGAAGGCCATCCAGTCTGGGCCTGGCCCGAAAACAGAGTCTCCCTAGTCGTGATGGGCCATGGCCGCGCCGCTCCTCTTCCTCGCATTCGTCGTCAAGAAATAGTTCCTTCCTCTGTAGTTGTAGCCTAGAGTAGTGGAGACGTGCAATTCATCACAGATGAAAGATCATATCTCATCATCAACAACAACAACAACAACAACAACAGACAATGGTAGTCCCTGTACTGTATGGAAGTTAGGGCCATAATGTGTGTCTAAACTTTAAACTTAATAGCTTATTATATGAAGTATTAGCAGAGTAGTTGGGAACCACCTGAACGTGTCAGAAATTATAAGAAATATATGAGACAAAAAAGAAGAAGAACATGGAGAGGAAACTTGATGGACTAAGGCCTCGTTTAGTTCGCAAAATTTTTTGTTTTTGGGTACGGTAGCATTTCTTTTTTATTAGATAAACATTGTCCAATCACGGAGTAATTAGGCTCAAAAGATTCATCTCACAAATTACAGGTAAACTGTGTAGTTAGTTTTTATTTTCGTCTATATTTAATGCTCCATGCATACGACCAAAGATTCGATGTGACGGGGATTCTTGAAATTTTTTGTGAACTAAACAAAGCCTAACAATCTAGAGTTTGTTCGTGACTCTTCAGAAAATAATAATAAAAAAACAGGGCAAAATCTTCCAAGTTCCATGTTCCGACTGTGAAGGGACTTTGAAAAGGAACATCTCGCAAAGCAGGTTCATCGGAAGTTAGAGTTTAGCATGATCCATCCAATTAACTTTTGATGGAACATCACAAAAACTAAACTGTAGGCACGTTCGTGCGATTATTATTGCAGGTAGCACAGCCGTGCACACAAAATCGACGAAGGCGGCTTGGAATTATTGCATCCAATTGTCCAAACCTTCCAACTTTACACTCGATCTCATCCTTATCTCCGTTCTGTTATTATCCAAGGAACAGAATAAATAAATGGAATCCAAGTGACGTCAGATCAAAAAGGAAGAATCGGTCATGGCACGGCTGCGATACATGCTACTCTCCACCTCTTCCAAGTTAGTATCCCAAGAATCAGAACAAGCAAGAATCTTCTGAATTATCTTCAATGAAAATTTTTCAGATTCATCAGGATTTGGTCTACTTAAGTTTTGTTAGATTATTATGAAATGAAAAGATTATGTTCAGCTGTACAGCATCCTCTGCATCCTCTCTGATCACCAGGTGTGATATGTTCAAATTATTGTGTGTGGTATAATAATAATATTCATTTAATATGCCATACGATTTTGTACTACTACTTCTAAAAGGCATTTTGTACTACTACTTTTTTAAGCAAGATTATGTTACCTATTTGAAGAGCTCCCACGAGCTTTCCAGTTATTTATCTTCAATGAAATCATGGAGTTGGTCATACTTAAGTTTTGTTAGATTATTATATACTCCCTCCATCCTAAATTATAAGTTCTAAGAATTTTTTAGAGTCAAAACATCTCAAGTTTAACCAAAATTATAGAAAGAAAGAGAAACAAGAATCGGTGGTCTAGTAGGGATCCAATGTGTTTAGATTAGGTTATCTGCCGCGCGGGCGCAAATGAGGGGAAATACACTGTACAAATCATAATTTCTAACATCTTCGATCTAGGTTAAATGTGTGAATTTTGTTTGAAGATTTGCAAAAACAAAACAAAATGGAATCATCGTTTTTTTCAGATTGTCGATGTACCAAAATGGAATCATTGCACAAACCATCATCATTTTCTAATCCAATTTAAATGTGTGAATTTTCGTTTGAAAATTGCAAGGATTGAACTGAAAGTTGCTCATGGGACTGTTGACTAGTTTGAATTGAATAATGTAACGTGTATCTCTCTCTGTATGGGTGCACTTGAGAATTTGGAACGTACTCGCTTATTTTAAAAAAAAATACAATTCTCATTTTTTGCGAGTCCCAATCTTAGATTTGATAAAATAGGTTAAAATGACATATATATTTATGGTGTTTAACAAGCATTATTAGATTAATTATGAGATATTTTTCTATATTATAATCTATTTAAAGATATATATTATTCATACTATTTTCTCTAAATACATTTTTTTGGGATTGAGGTGGTATCAAATTTCTAGTCTTTCTTAAATAAAATTACATCTTTTCTATACGAACAAAATCATATTAAAAACATGAAAACTCTGATCATGATGATTGAAACCTCTATCTAAATTCGTCTAAATTGTAAAGAAAGTGATCGATAGTAACATCTTGCTTCACAATAGAAGTCCATGAGTGAGCATCACTTTTACTAACCGACCAAAAACAATATATGTCTTTTTCTTTGACATCTATACTACTAAAATAAATATTTTGTCTCGAAAATAGCACCAACCAATCACACAATCGTCAAATGGCTGACCCTTTTTCTTTTATCAAAACTTTGAATATTCTCTTCGTCTGGTTGGGCTGGCTTCATCAGGTACCCTAAAAACCACCTAACCCTAACTCGTATGATCCGATTGGGGGGAAAAAAATTGGCGAAAAAGGCCTAAAAAATAGAGGTGTGGGAGGAACGCGGCGCGCACACTTGCTTCCTTTCTTCTCCTCCTTCGTCCTTCCCCCGCTGTAGTCTCTCTTCTCCCCTTCTTCGCTTGGCGGTGGTGGTGCGGTGGGGATGCGGCAGCTATGGCGGTGGTACCAGCAGTGCCTGGCCACGCACCCGGTGCGCACGCAGGTCGTCAGCTCCGGCATCCTCTGGGGCCTCGGCGACATCGGCGCCCAGGCCGTCACCCACTACTCCGCCCGCCCCGACCGCCGCAGCAGCCCTCCTGAGGTAGCAGCAGCAACAGCCCCAATCGGCCACCACCCTATTTCCGCTCCCTTCCCGGTCCGTGCTCGTGATACGCGTATTCATCCGCCGGTTCCTGGACCGGGCCGCCTCCCCGGATTTTGCTAGCTGTTCCTATTTGGATTTTTGCCCCGGACCTGGTGGCTCCTTGAACTTTTGCGTGCTGTTGTGACCTACCATATAGCATATAACCCGCTGTTGATGCCTAGCCGCCTAGGGGATGTGATGTTTTATCGGTTCGGAGGAGCCGTGGGTTTGGTCGGTAACCTCAATCAGTGTCTAGCCAGTCAACTCTGAATGCTGCGGATAATGCCTGGATTTGTGCCTTGTTTCTTCGGCTTGTGTGTGTGGATACTACCCAAGAAACTAGTGGTTTGGTCGGGAACACCTTGATATGTTAAAGAGTTTTCGTTTCTAATGCCAAGAGTCTTGTCAAATCTATCTATTCTTGTGGATATCTATAGACTTCTGTGGTGCTGTTAGTGACAACTTATGAACTGATAGTCCTCTTATGTGGTAATGCATCAGACATGGGATAGGAGGTCTGAATCGTCAGTGATGTCTGATGTCACTCCCTTTGGGGTAGTACTAGTATTGAAGCCTTTTGTTTTGTGACTTTAAGAGGAGTAAATGGGTAATGGAATGAGATGTTGAAGCCGCCGCCCTCCCCCCTTTCCAAAGATAGAGGTTTGCCTGCTAAATTGCTTATTCTGCAAAACGGGTTAATGTTCCGTCCATGTGATTTATTGTCGACCTTTGGTTGCTGTGACCTTCAGGGCGGTTATAGTTTGCTGTCCGTTTTGATGGGTATGGCAAAATAAAGTTGGGGTGGGCTTCCTTGTATTCTGTCAATACATACTAATAGAATTACACTTTTTCATTTCTTTCTTTGATAGTAATGGTTAGTCATTTGTCTGGTTGTCTTAGCTTCAGATGTCCTTGTTTGTTCTTTCAACTCTGAGCATTGCCAGCATTGTGAGCTTATTAATATGTGATTTACATAACATGCTTGGCTTCTTTCTAAGAAGCAAACCAGCCTTTGAATTACTTGTAGCTAGCATTCATTTGTTAGGTTTTTTAATAAAATAAAGTCAGTGCAGTGCAGCTGAAGGGCTGATTATGTTTGCTATGTATTGGCCAGTTAATTGAAACAAGATATTTATCGCGGTTCATGGTGCATTTGTTCAGATACGAGATTGGAAATTCAAGGAATCCTGACTGGCATTTCGTTTGGTCTTGGAGACCCCATATAAACTATCTGTGCCTCCATGGGCAGTCTATCAATTATTCTTTGTCTGTCTACCCCTAATTTCTTCATTCTTCAACTTCACTATTACCCCATTCAACAAAGCTCTGTTTCCTTACAGGATAAAGATAATAAAGACAATAAAGAGTTTAAAGTTGATTGGAAGAGGGTGGGCGTCACAAGCTCCTTCGGATTTGCTTTTGTTGGTCCAGTTGGACATTACTGGTTAGTTCCCTGTATTTTATCACATGTTGTTACGTCTACCTGTTTATGTGTATATTTTCTTTAGAATCATAGGTTCATGTCTTCCAATTATTAACATTTAAAAACTTGTAAGTAATAACCATAATCCTACGCTCTCAGTCTCACATAATCACCACACATCACATATGAAAGGCAAATACAGAACAACAAACACATTAACACACTCAGATAAAATAATCAAATTATAGGATAATAGAGAACATAGAGGATGTAATCCCAATTCTGCACTGCTGTTCTCCATTTTAGGTATATAGGTGATAGTATGAGTGGCAGTTCATGGTGTCATATTATCAATAAGGACTTGGTGACTGCTTCTTGAAAATTGAATAGACCTAAGAACACATTGTTTGCTTGAATATGCTGGGGTACTTTCTAGATTTAACAGGTTCATTGGAAACCTGGATATTTACTACTATAGTTATTGACTACTGGTGTAATTGAAAGAGCCAATGGATGCAAGCATTTATACAAATGCATGTGTTTCTTTCAATATAGTAAATCACAATATAATACTCCCTCCATCCCAAATTGTAAGTCATTCCAAGAATCTTGGAGAGTCAAAACTTTTTCATGTTTAACCAAACTTACAGAGAAAAATACTAAGATTTGTAACGTAAAGTGAGTATATTATGAAAATATAATTAAGGAAGAATCTAATAATACTTAGTTGGTATCATAATAATAATTATTTTATCATATAAATTTGGTCAAACTTAGAAAAGTTTGACTCTCCAAGATTCTTGGAATGACTTACAATTTGGGATGGAGTATTACCAACAGCACATACCATGCATGACAACACGAGTGCACAAGTGGTTCTTGTCTCACTGAATTTTGCCCCTCTATTTAGTTATGTGGTCAGGCAGTTGACTTTTCACAAGGGCCAAGCATCAACTTTAATTAAGAGTAGAAGTATCTTGGGCTGTACTTCACAGTTGAACATCCTTGTTTGTTCATTTGTATGCTCAGTAGTCCACTTCAACAGTGATTTGATTTCCACCATGTCACGTGCTGTAACGATGCTATGTTTTGGAGAGTTAGTAGTTCGCCACTGGACTATGTTCTGCTATACTATATGAAAATGCAGATAAACAATATGATCATACAGGTTTTCGTTTTTGGACAGAGAAATAATCTAATGAGATATCTGCTGTGGGAACAAAAACCCCTGCAGTCCTATTCATGTTGACTTATTCATTTGTGATGAATGTTGATTCCACAATCTCCTCACTTATCTGCTGCACTTTGTTGTTCATTTGCAAAAGGCAGTTAAGATTTTGTAGCATGGATGCTTCATAAATTTAGTGATTTGCAGATGAAAGCAGTTCCCTCCTTATTTTTAGGAGTAAACAATACGAACTATTGTCAGTTGAGCTGTTATATGAGATGTTGCTTGCATTAATATCTGTCACTAAGGCTTTGGTTTTGTTGTATAGGTATGAATACCTGGACCGCTTCATCCGGCGGAGATTTCAGCCTAATACGTTCAAATTTGTTGCCTCAAAAGTTGCCGCAGATGGTTTCCTCTTTGGACCATTAGACCTCCTCCTGTTCTTCTCATATGTTGGTCTTGGTCAAGGAAGGAGCGTAGAGCAGGTGAAGGAAGATGTGAAAAGAGACTTCATTCCGGCTCTGGTGTTAGGTGGAACCATCTGGCCTGCTGTGCAAATCGCAAACTTCCGCTTCATCCCCGTGCGGTATCAGCTCCTGTATGTGAACTTGTTCTGCCTCTTGGACAGTTGCTTCTTGTCATGGATTGAGCAGCAGGGAGACGCTTCCTGGAAGCAGTGGTTCACATCGTTCCAGAAAATCGAAGACCAGAAGAGTAAGGTTTGATTTGGCTACTTTGAGTCATGTGTGGTTCGTTGTCTGGATCAATACCTCTAAACTCTGGTTGATCCAGGAAGATAATGGTAAAAAGGAGAAGTATTTGGCAGCAGCTGTTAAAGCGAAATTGTGATCCCAGCAAAGCTAAACATTGATGGCGTTGTAGAGAATTCTTTTTAATCTTTGACAGGAGGAAACGGTTGCTGAATTGCTCTGTTAATTCGAGTGATGTGTTAACTTTCGTGTGGAGTGTATGTTGATCTCGAATTGATTCAAATTGGTAAGCTGAAGATGCTTTGGGATGCTCTGAATTCGCGGCATACCTGCACTGTGCAGTGCTAGAGAAAACGCCCGTCTGCATTCTGCTGTATCAGGTGCTGGTGAAGCAGAGCTTTAACCGTGAAATATTAAGCGTTTCTTTCCGGCACCTGATCTAATAAGGCGGATGTATTTTAGTGGTGATCAGTCAAAACACCTGCTGAGAGGCAATCTGATTGCGTGCTGAGCACTAACTAGACCATGATGAATGATTGAACGAAGCACGAAGTGAAATAAATCAGTTACAACCGGTCTTTTCAATTAAGAGACCTGTCTTCTCAGTTAGCTAATCGTTGGCTAAACCATGCTTATATATAGCGGCTCAATTGTAAATGGGAGCAAATACCTTGACTTTCCTCAAATAGCTAATCGTTGACTAATTCACGCTATAGCGGCTAAATTGTAAATGGAAACAGCTACATGCGCTAGTATTAAATTTAAAGTTTAAAATACACAGTTTTTTTTTTTTTTTGGCGAGGAATTTAGAATGTACACTATGGCCGTAACTTCCAGGTCTTACTGGTGAGATGCGATTTTGTGATGGATTGCGTTCACACCACACGTCTCCAACTGAGGTGATCAATCAAAGGCCAGCTCTCTCCTAGGTCCTAGCACTTGCACAAGTCAAAACGTTTGTGCATGAGCTGAATGAGAGCAGTTGACTGTAAATGTCGTTCAATATTCAACGCAATGCATGTTGCTCCTCATTTCGAGGGCCTGGGCCCTCACTGGCCAGGACCTGTCCAGTAACATACGCGGGCTGGGCCAAACCCAGCATGTTGCCGGGCCGGGCCGGGCCTATTTTGCTCAGGTCCGGCCGGCGGCGGGAACAACCAAAAAGTGGGACGGCCTGCTCCACCTCCATCCATGATGGTCCACCGATCATCCCGAATTTGTCTTACAGTCTGCACTGCACGCATTTTCTTCTTCAGTCAGCTCAAGTGATCTCCAGGCCAGGCAACATGCCGCGGAAGCATCAGCCATCAGGGAGGTAGCTTGATTTGCACAACCGGAGCATCCGCGCTCGGCTCAATTATCCGGATGGCGATGGCGTCGTTCCTGTTCACTACTATAAATCTCAAGGTATCCCAGAAAACTGCAGCGTTATTTCTCTGATTATTAGTTGATCTCCACAGTCAGGTCATGAACACATGCAACAGCCTACACATATATATAGCCGCAACTATCTACAAGATGACTGACAACCATTATTAATCCAGCCAAAGACGACGACGAACAAAGAAGAAGAAGGTGTTGGTGTGCATCGCAATCGAGTTCCTTCTCTTCTCTAGCTGATCAATGCAAGCCGCTGCAAACTCAGCTCATCGTCGCCTGTAACTGCAATCGCTCCGACGGAACCTGACCGGCCTGGAGCTGCCGGGGTCGATGGCGACGGGGCACCTCACTTGCACGGCGTGCTTCACCCTCACAAGCCTCCCGATCACGTGCCCTCTCGTCCTCACCGCCAGCTCCAGCGTCAGCGGCACCTTATTGCCTCCGGCTCCGGCGTTTTTAGTCACCACGAGCGTGGCGCCGGCTCCGTACAGCGGCGTCTTCTCGCCGTGTAGGATCGCGGCGGCGGCGCGGTGGCTCTTCTTCGGCTGGTAAAACTTGTGGAGCTGCAGGGATCAGAGAGAGAACAGACAGAGCCATGCATTCAGGAAGCTAGGGACTGGGCTGATACGACGGTGGAAACAGAGATGGTTTGCAGTTGCAGCACGTATAGGTACCTGACCGGTGGCGATGGCGATCTCCGAGTACATGAGCCGGATGGAGCTGGAGGAGACGTGGATGCCGAACATGGTGGAAGGGTTGTGGACGGACATGGCCAGCGAGCAGTTGAGCGTCACCAGCTTCGTCGGCACACCGGTGCTGTCCGTGCCTTCCCCGGCGTAGAAGTTGTGCACCGTCAGGCTCTGCACATACACATGATATCGATGCATGGCCGGAACATCAACAGCAAGCTTGGAATTAATTCATTTCTGCTCTGAACATGCACAATGATCGATGTAATTAATGTACCTTGACGACGACGTTGGGTTTGTAGCGGCGAGCGACTCCCCAGACGATGAGGCAGACGACGGCGAACACGACGACCACTGCGCAGAAGACCACTCCGAGGCACACCGGGAGCTCATCCTCCTCCTCGTCCTCCTGCTGCTCCTGGTCGTCCTCGTCGTAGTCGTCCGCCGCCTCCTCGTCAATGACGCCGCTCACCTCGTGCCACTTCTTCTTCTTCTTGTGGCCGGAGCCGCCGCCGTGCAGCTTCCGCCCGGCGCCAGCGCCGGCGGCGGTCCTGCTGGTGGCGGGCGAGGAGGACCGGCCGAGCAGCGTGCCCGAGAAGCGGGTGGCGGAGGAGGAGACCCTGGAGTGGCGGCCCGTGGAGGAAGCGTGCGACGGCGACTCGAGCGGGCTGTGGTACACCGGCGTCGTGTTCGCCGTCGTCGCCGACGACGACTTGTCGCCGCCGCCATCGTGGGACGGGCTCTGCACGTAGTACGCCGGCCGACGCATGTTGTTCGGGGTATTGGGCGTCCGCGGCGGCGTCGTGGTCGACTGGCTCGTCGCGTCCGACGACTCCGACGCCCCGCGCTTCATCGTATCGCGCCGGTGGTGGTCCGACGGACGCGCAGTTCGTTCTTGACTTCTTGCTGAGAGTGAGACTAACAACCTGCAATACAATAATTGAGAAAAACAAATGGGTCTGTGGTCTGATCTCGGATGAACTCTGAAGATTTACTACTACACTCTACAGCTTTGCCAAAATCTGCGCTCTGAATTCTGAAAGAACAAGGAAGGAAGGTAGCCAGCTGGGTTTTGGAGACACTGTGGAAGAAGAAGAGATATAAGATTGGTGAGGCAATGCCATTTTTTTTTTTCTGAAAGAAGTGAGGCAATGCCATTGATGCCTTTCTTTTCAGTTTGTGTTTTGTTGAAAATTGCATGTGCATTATGCCTGCAACTTATGCACAAAGCTATAGATAGAAACTGGGCAGGCAAAGGCATTGTAGCTAGAGATATCAAGTCCATCCAATCCAAGAGATTAAGGCTGCTAGAGATAGAAACCATACCGCAATCACACACCGCTTTTGGCAGAGAAACTCCGTGTTTTTGTCAATTCCAGACTAAGAAAATTGCAAAAAAAAAAAGAAATTGATATGATAGTCGTCATTCGTCAAGAAGTGCTTTGTTTGGACTTGCATTGCCAAAAAAAAGAGAGATACCTTGTAAGCCATTGCAATGAGGCCCGGTTTAGTTCGAGAAAAGTTTTTGGACGTCATGTAGGGGTGTTCTGTGGGTGTTCATACTAATAGAAAAATAAATTATAGAATTCGTTGTGAGACAAATTATTAAACCTAATTAATTCGTCATTAGCACATATTTATTGTAGCAATTAGTATTTAATCATAGATTATTAGGTTTAAACAAGATCCAATTAATTTATACGATTAGTTTTTTATCTTATTTATATTTAATATTTTATACATATGTTTAAATATTTGATGTGATAAAGTAAAAATTTTTAAGTGGAAACTAAACAGGCCTGAAGAATGGACGAAAAGGGTGATCCGCAGTCACACTGTTACCACCTGTACTGTAGCCAGGTGGGCTGGGGGGAGGGCCGAAAAGGCACGTGGCGAGCAGTAGAGATAGGAGGAGCCAGGTGGCGAGTGGAGCGTGGCGTCGCTGCTAGGTGAGGCGGACACGTGTCGGCACAGGACGCTTCCTCGAGGAACGTGTGTGGCCGTGGAGCACACAAGAGAAGGTGCAGAATCACGGATCGCATGTTCTGTTCCGGGTGCACGTTGTACGTGCCGTAGGTAAAAAAAAAAAAGTTGAAGAAAAGAAAGGTCGTAACTGTACCAAAATTCACAGTGGGCATTGGATCGCCAAGACAAGATGAATGCCAAAAGAGGAGGAGGAGACATGCATGCACAGCTGATGAGTGATGAACCTTGGAATGCAATTGAATGCAATGCGGCAAGAACCGTACCAAACAATCGCTGGGCCGTGGACGGACGACGAGGAGGCTCCTCCGGTGATGGCGCACCGCCGTGTGGTGTGTGGTGTGGTGTGGTGTGGATCAGATATATGCGGCCGAGTCAGGATCGGAGAACCGCCATGGCTCAGAGGAGAGGAGGGAGGAACAAGGAAGATGCATGGATGATGTGGACAATGTACTGGATCCATGGACGAGGACGAATTAAGAGGGCGTTACCTCTCCCGTGTTCTCCTTCCTGCAGTCTTCTTCTGTCCATCACACACACACACAGCTCTTCCTCCTCTCTGGTGGTTGGTGCGTCGTCTCGTCTTGGTCGCCGCCAGATCCCGGATGAAGGAAACCCAAATGGAGATGGAGGGTCGCTCAGGTCAGGCTCAGGGTCAGGGTCATCCACAGAGTGACCACACGGCACAGACGTCCTGGTGTGGTGGGCCGCTAGGCGGTTGGGTCCCCACGTCCCTTAGCATGCTACCCCACACGTCAGTGGGGGGTGGAACTCTCTTGCCTTCTTCTCCACTTGCCCGCCCGCCCGCCCGTACAAGACACCGGCTGGTCGTCGGCCCGGGTCGTCAGATACCGCCGCTGTCCGCATCTCCTCCAGGCTCCATCCCCTCATTCGTGTGTAAAGTCATGTGCACTGGCTACTCTCTCGTCTCGTCACCTCACTACATCTTTTTTTTTCATTGTTATTGTTGTCACGAACAATCTACAACATTTCAGTTTCGTTTCACATGCGATCATTTCGACACATCCAAACATTTCGAATCCCCCGTTGATGATCGAGAAATACATTTCAAATCGCCACTAGCTGAGAGAGAGAGAGAGAGAGTTCATCATCAGGCGCTGGCGCGCTGCTGCGCCTCGCTACCTGCTGTTATTCGTAAATCATCATCATAAAACAAGGAAACCGCAACACACCCATCTGCTTCTTCCTCCCCACCCCGACTTCTTCCCCTGGATCGGAACGAACGGAAACATACCATCCATTCCCCTCTCCTACACACACGTACGTGTAAAACACCACCACCAGTCCACCACCACGCGCAGTCAGACCACCGGCGTCAGCAGCGGCTTGCTGAGCACGTGGGCCTCGAGGTTCCCGAGCACCAGGTCCGCCATGGCCTTGCGCGTCTCGTAGGTGCCGCTCCCGACGTGCGGCACGAGCACGACGTTGTCCATCGCCAGCAGCGCCTCGGGCACGTTCGGCTCGTCCTCGAACACGTCCAGCCCGGCGCCGCCGAGCCGGCCGTCCGCCAGCGCCGCCACCATCTCCGGCTCGTCGACGTGGGGGCCGCGCCCGATGTTGATCAGCACGCCCTTCGGGCCCAGCGCCTCCATCACCTCGCGGCTCACGATGTGCCGGGTCGACGCGTTCAGCGGGCACGCCACCACCAGCACGTCGCTGTTGGACGCCAGCTCCACCACCGACGGGTAGTAGGTGTAGTTTGGGTACACCGACGCCTGCTCCGTCCGCTGGTAGTAGCTCACCGGGCAGTCGAAGGCTTCCACGCGCCTCGCCACCGCCTGCCCGATCCTGCCCAGCCCGATGATGCCCACTCGTTTCCCGCTGAACTGCAATGCAGTGACCACACGAAGGATTCTTTAAGTCAGGGAAATCAGAGTTGGAATATCCATGACAATAAAAAAGTGAAGAATGCATCATATGCTCTGGCCACACCACACAACAAAAGATAAGAAGAAATCATGAAACTCCAAATCATATGTCAATGTGAATATCTCCATAGATAGGTACTCTTATTAATCATAAAATCAAGGCCAAGCTGAGTAACAGCCTGACTTACAAAAGAGAACAGCATGTCCCTAGTGATGGCAGCCTGACTAGTAAGTAGCAAACGAAAAATAGCAGAGTGCAGAGTTGGGATTACAAATCATGGTGTCATGTCCTTCAACTAATCTCCTGACAGACCAAGTGCTAACGACAATCATATGTCAACGCAAGAGTATCTCCATAGATAGCTACTCTTATTAATCATGGCTGATCTGAGTAACAGCTTGCTGACTGGCAAACCAAAAACAAAAAATAGCAGAGTGCAGAGTTGGGATTACAAACCACCGTGTCATGTTCTTCTTCTACCAATCTCAGACCAAGTGCCTACCAGCAACAATCAGATAACCGGAGTGAGCAATGGCTCATTCGACGCATGCGCCTCTAAATTTCCTAGCACTAGGTCAGCCATCGCCCTGCATGTTTCTTCAGTGTCGCTGCCCACATGAGGCACTACGACGACATTATCCAAACCGAAAAGCCGCTCTGGAACCACAGGCTCGTGCTCATACACATCGAGGCCCGCTCCTCCCAAGCGTTTCTCGACGAGAGCAGACACGAGCTCGGGCTCGTCCACGTGTGCTCCGCGGCCAACGTTCACGAGCACGCCCTCTGGACCCAACGCATCGATGACCTCACGGTTGACGATGTGATGGGTCTCAGCATTGAGCGAGCACGCCACGATAAGCACATCACAGTTGGCTGCCAGGTCAACAACGTTCGCATAGAACTTGTAGTTTGGGAAAGGCTTCTCTGATCTTGAGTTATAGCTTATGGAACAACCGAATGACTCGGCTCTTTTTGCTATCGCTAAGCCTATCCTGCCAAGCCCCAGAATAGCAACTCTCTTGCCACTGAACTGCAGGAAGATAACAGGAGTCATTTCCTTTTCTATTCTACCACACATTACTGCAGCCTATGCATATATCCTGATGCTACTGAAGAGAGTAACAGTGTCCAGTGTGCCAAGCAACTCGTGACAGATTGGCATGGCCTAAAATGTAGTTTCAGATGATGGGACAGATTATTCACTATTTTGATTATTACCTCAGCATATATAAGCATAGTTCAAGTGAGAATGCAATGCAGATCTAAACAAGCAACCTACCGAACGTTGCTTAAGTTTGACAGATGACTAACTGATTACTTGTGATGTCATCAGGAACAATGCCAAAAAAGTTCCTACGGATAGGGTTCTCCTAGTGATAGGTGATTTCAATTGAAACCACAGCATCCAGTGTTTTTATGTGCAGATGTGATAACCATCTCTAGACCCTAGAAAATTATCAACCTACTAGAACCATCAACATTAAAAGGATGTGGTCCTCCCCATCTAAGCTTTCCACTTGAAAAGCACGTGATCCCAACAAGCAACGTTTGTGGCTATACGAAGCTCAACAACCCCTTTAATTTCAGAAAGATAGAATTCAATTTTACTGCCCCACAAGGGCTAGGCCAGTTCCGAAAATGTGACTGTTTAACGTGGTGTTTAAGGCGCCTTCCACTGAGGTGCTGTCAATCTATGTCATTCACAAATGTTCAATTTGAGAACCAAATTTGAGAAAGGCAACATATGACTATGACTCAAAACAAAATCATTTTTTCCTTGATGCCATAGAACTTGCGCTCCAGTTTATTGACAGGTAGTTCTCTCTATTTTTGTTCAGTCACAATCCGTGAAATGCTCCCTCTTGTGATCCCGATAAACCTCGTCCTCATGGGAGTACTATCCTCACTTTTTAATTAACTAATCTATCCAAATAGACGCTTAACAGTACACAGATTTTGGAACTGAGGTTCATACTGCCCCAATTTATCATGTTCACTCCTAAAAAATATTACTATATCGCAGAAGTACCAAATACTGAATTCCTTTTTTTTTTCAAATTCGTAAAACGAAGCATACTACATGTAGGTAATAAGTATGTGTGGTACAGCAAGGAAGAGATGAAATTCGGTATATAGTAAACAATGATTAATAAGAAGAAGTAGAAGAAAGAGGGGAGCAGGGAAAACAAGGCGACGCACCCGCGTGGTGAGGGTGTAGTCGCCCCTGGACTTCCATAGCCCGGCGCGGACGTAGCGGTCGGCCTGCGGGATCCTGCGGAGGACGGCGATGGCGAGTCCAACGGCGAGGTCGGCGACGTCGTCGGTAAGGACGTCGGGGGTGTTGGTGACCCGGATCCCGCGCTCGCGGCACTTGGCGAGGTCGACGCGGTCGATGCCGACGGAGAAGGATGCGACGATCTCGAGCGCCGGGAGCGCGTCGATGAGCGCGGCGTCGGCGCCGTAGTTGGCGTTGCCGACGACGGCGCGAACGGCGCCCGCGTGCGCGCGGAGGAACTCCTCCCGGGGCGACTCCCAGAAGCGGTACAGGCGGCAGCGGCGGTCCAGCTCCTGCTCCAGGTACGCGTTCACGGGGTGGAGCAGCAGCACGCCCAGGGACTCCATCGGCGCGGCGGGCGCTGGAGGAGGACTGGAGGAGGCGGCGGCGGCGGCAGGTGAGGTCGTGGTGTGGTGTGGTGTGGCTGGGGGCGTGACGAGGATGGATTGGCTCCGTGTGACCCCTGTGGCTGTGATCTGCGGAGATGTGCCTTTTGTTGGTGCTCACAAGTCACAACTCGCAAGTGATCCAGACGCCGGCCGGCAGCCGGGCACTTGGCATTGGCACGGCGTGAGTCAGCTCCGGCTTCACCTGTTGGCCGTACTGTAAATGTTGCTATCATGAAATCAAAATATACTCCCTCCATCCTAAATTATAACACATTTAACTTGTTAAACCTTATGTTTGACCACTCAATTTATTCAAAAAATTATATAAACATAGTCACATTTAAATCATTCTTAAACAACTTTTATTAATAAATCAAGTCACGAATAAAAAGTGATATTTTACGTAATTTTTTTGAATAATACGAGTGGTTAAACTTAGTGTCAAAAAAGTTAAATTTTTTATAATTTGATATGGATTGAGTATATCTTTGTATGATGAACTAGAAGTTAGGGTTAGTTTAGTAGGACTCTTACTTCTTTAAAAAGGGTTTTGGTTTGTGGAGTAGTTTTTTTCTTTAATGGAGCTTCAGCAGTTTTAAAAAATGTTTGGCAAAAACCACTATAGTTTTAGGGCATTCACAATGTAGATTTTGCCGCGCAGGACAATGGAGCCGCTCTCCGGGTTCCTCCTCCAGGTTTCTGGCGTCCACTCCATACTACGAGCAGTCCGGGAATCCCAGTTTGCTGACCCTCTGAGACGAGCTTCCATCGTTTGTCTTCTCGCCTCGTCGATCTTGCAGCCGGTGGTGTTCCTCCACCTCCACGGTGGTACCGGAGACGGGCCTGGAGTGAGGAGATTCTTTGACCCCGACTTCTACAGGATCGTGCTTCTTGACCAGGTCCAGGTTATTTATATACATATATGTATAATATACTCCCCCTTGAATTTCTCGTTTAGCGTGGAGTCAAACAATTTTAGATTTTATAAAATAAAAAATACAACCATTTACGATACTGAATATGTATAACTATAACTAATACATAGGAGATCCCCAATAGCTTATTTTCCTGACTTCTCCTTAATAAGCCACGTTATTATCTGAGGGTCCCACGTTCACAAGTCACTACGCATCTATAGCCAAAGCGGCCCTCCCATTAGTGTTGATCGGTATCTGGAAAGTCATGAGACTAGACAACGCTGACCATAATTCTTTTCGTGATCAAATGGACGAGCCACTCAGAATTTTCGTGAGGTATCTGGAAATCCGCTCAAATGGATTGAGCTGATAAATATTCAGAACGAACCTTGGTGATTTCACTATAAATTTTAGAATTATGCCTTAACATTCAGAGCCCCTGGTAAATTTGACCGCGTATAATTCCTCTACTGGATGCAGGTGGTGCCTGAATAGCCTGATGCAGGACACTTGGCGTCTCAGCCAACGAAGTAGGTATCGCTGCCGAACTGAGGTCAGCCACCGATAAGCTCATAGATTTGTTCCAAAAAATGAGCCGGCGAAAGGCATGCAGTACCTCACTTTGATGGCGAAATTCAGAGGCGTAGAATAAAGACGGCTGTAGCCGTTAGCAGAGCCTGACGATAATATGTTGTTAAACGATGTCACAATCAGAGCAGGCTATAGACTCCAGGTTACCTTTCAGAACTGTGTTGTTGTTGTTGTTGTTGGTTCTGGAGCATGTGAGGAATTGAAATGTCAAGATTTATCAACTGTGCAAACATGTTCTTTCTTTCCTTCTGATTTCCCGCACAGTTTTGTTTTGCACAGATTACAATCATGTCTTGATGAAGACATAACTTCACCGGTTCTTATGCTACCACCTGGATGATTACATGGGTGAAATCTACTTTCAAACCTAATATAAAATACAACTACAAGCACGAGTTGTGCCGATGAGTTCCTACAAGTTAGATCTTCACGGTGGCAGCAACTTATTACTGTATGTTTATACGTCAGTGCAGACACATGTCCAGAACAGCTTCCTCAATGAGCAAGGACAGGATTTCTTCCCCAGCATCTCTGACGAAGCAGTCTGTCTCTTCCATGCAAACCAAACCTTGCCAGCCCATGTCCCAAACACTACTGATCAATGCATCTATGCAGCTGAGATCCCTCTCCAGCTTCATGTCTAGGTTATCTTTGCTGCCACGGGCATCTTCACTGCAATATCCACTCAGATTTCTAATCCCGTTGCTGATCTCTCTCAGTAATTCCTCCAGTGAGAAGCATGCTGATGATCTGCATTTCTGGCCCTGCAATCCAGTGTAACACAGACTGTTTCGCTGGCAGTGTTTTAGTTCCAATTGCTCTCCTGCTGTGTCCAAATAGAGCTTATGGTTTTTCAGTTCAACCTTGGAAATCCTACTACATTGGTCATTCAGATCCCCACACACATCAATGCCTATGAGTTTAGCTGCTCTGCTAAGGAATGATTTATCACTTAGGAGAAGCAAAATGATATCATCTTTTATTTCAGCTTCCTTTGTTGAGATTTTGTCTGTTGATGGGTGAATAGCTTCTCCATCGGCTGAACTCATTCTGTAATCATGGATAGCAGATAGCAAAGTTTCATTGGGTTCACCAGAATCTTTCAGGATGTCTGTAACAGAAAGTGGTTGTTCAGTGCAAAAATGTCGAGCTTTAAAAGAGGTGGAAACAGACAATGTGTTTTTTTTGAAGAAAAACAGACAATGTGTTTAGAAGAGTGTGAATCCGCAGTTCCTTACCGCCCACAGAAGATATTTCATCCCATTCAGCACTTGGGCAGCCTTCGTCACTAGGTGTTGCGCTATGTTCTGTGGATGGACCGTCAATTTGGTCCAGAGCATGAAATATCTCTCTTTCTATCTCATAAGCCTACATTATGAGCAAAAGAATGACTAAGGGAATCAAGTTAAACAAAATATGCACATGTAGTCCGCGTTATTTGCGAGGGGGGAGGTGAGAATTGTACTGTAGGATGCTGTTAAACCACCCTCCACCCTTGCCGTCTGTACTCAGCGCCAAAGCGCACTTGTAAACGCCCATTCTACTTAATACAATGATACGCAAACCTTTTGCGTATTCGAGAAAAAAAAATATGCACATGTATTAACTTGCATGCAAATCACTATCCAGGTGATTTCATCTACACTAATATCTAAATGATTTAGCTGAAATATTCTAAACCTAAGAATAGGCTCAATTACTTAATTTTCTGAATATGACAAAAGCAGTGATTTCAGTTTCAATAACTTCTTAGCTTGTGACTGATTATTTGGCATGCTATATAGAGGTGTAATATGCAAATACTGAATGGAAAATCTCCAAGCAATGCTGTAAACTCATAACAAAGGATGCATACCACTAATTCATCAATGGTGGAGCTTTTAACATTTCTCATGGGCACTCTCTTCACTCTGGAATTATTAGATTGTTTCGATACGTTGGGCTTCACTGAGTCACAAGTACGACTGCTTCTTGATGCAACTGATTTCCTATCACGCCGTTTCACTACTTCTGCATTACGAGATACCGATCCTGCTTTCGCCTTTGTGACATTCCTCCCTTGTCTGTTTCTTTCACTTAAATAAGGTATTTGTTTCTCCATGGTCCTATTAACCTCAGTGTTCTCTTTTGCTTGTTGCTTTCTGCTTGTAGGAGAGACTATCTTGATTTCTTTCGGGGATTTTGGTCGAGCTTGTTCAACATTTGTCTCTCTGTGAATCGATTTCATCGATGCAATCTCATTAATGGCTCTGGTATTATATGAAGTGCCGATGCCCTTCTGTGAACTAGTAGAATTCTTTTGAACATTATATTGCTTTGGTGGCAGCTTTTCTGACCTAGGCATCTCTGTATCAAAACCAGACTCCTCTTTGAATAATTGTGGCAGTAGCCTTTGTGACTTGGGCCTCTCAATATCAAACAGTGCTCTTGGTGAACTCGCTGTCTTAATCTTATCGTCTTTCATGGTAGAGTTGCCTTTCGGTGAGGGCAATCCATCAAGACCCATGAGCTTGGCTACTAAGCTTGGGCCTTTGGACTTTTCAGGTTGTACTGCTGCACAAGATGGCAATGACCTGGGCACCACTTTCTTCTGCTGAGTAGGCTTGGACATGAGATAATTGCTCGGCAAGTACCGTGCTGACTGGCTCAAAGAGGCCTGCTCATTATTGGGCACCGACAAGTGGTTCTTCCTGTAGAAACTATCCTTGACCACATTCTTCAACTCATCCGTAGAATTTCTTAACTGCTGTTTTGATCCATCATTAGCACTTACAGTTAGTACCTGCTTGGCATTTGATGGTCTGAGGAGAACTTCACGGATTATGGTGTCTATTTTAGGAGACTTTTCACCTGTTTCTGGTCTTCTCTTCTTGTTGGGTAGCCTCATGCTCTGTGATGCAGCTTGGAATCTCTCAAGCATCACAAGGGACTCCTGGAGATCCATGGCGCCTCTTAGGAGGTCCTCAGCAAAATGCTTGGATACAGAGGGAGCCATATGGTAGTCCCCATGGAATGACATGGATCTTTCCTCCCTGTAGCTTTGCGATGTGTTCTGTTCCTGGCCTTGGCAGTTCCGACAGACTGAAGGTTGCAGTGTGACAATACAAGGGACAACACACTGGACTGTTTCAGGACAGCTGCCATCTTTGCTTCTGGGGGGAAGGCTCTTTGAGAGGGATCTGCAAACCACTGATCTGAAACTGTCTTGATGCATCACTGTATTTTCTGGAGCAAACAGAATATGGAGGAATAGATAGACTGAAATAGTCAGATACTAGTGAACACTTAAATATTCCATGTGAGGAAATGTGATCTTGTCTTTTCAGGAGTCGGAAAATGGAATTAAAGAAATGATATTTTGGTCAATAAGAAGGTAGAAACTTGCATTATCTTCAGACAACTTGGTTGCTTCAGGAGATGGTGTCTGTCTAGGCTCTGAAGATTCGACCGAATGATACCAACTCAAGAGGAAACTGCCAGTATCAAAGGGAGAAGATAAGACTAGACAATTCTTATTCTTAAAAAAAAAGGAAAAAATCAGAGGGGGAAGCAGTTTGGTATAAAAATAAATTATGATGTCGCACGCTCAACAAAAAAAAAACATATCTGTGCATTCAATAAATAATAAGGCCTTGTTTAGTTCACCACGAAATCCAAAAAGTTTTCAAGATTCCCTGTCACATCGAATATTGCGACACATGCATGAAGCATTAAATATAGACGAAAACAAAAACTAATCACACAGTTTAACTGTAAATCACGAGACGAATCTTTTGACTCTAGTTAGTCTATGATTGGACAATATTTACCGCAAACAAACGAAAGTGCTACAGTTCCGAAAACTTTTCAGTTTTCGGAACTAAACAAGGCCATTTGCAAGGAACAGCCAGGCCGTTGACCGCTGAATAAATAAACAGGCAAAGCAAGGATAGGACAGAAAGCAGTTGAGGAACTGGTTCCACTGTGCATTCAGTAGCCACCTGAGGTATCCATGACCATGATTGCTGGAATTTCACATGGGACATGTTGTTAAAGTCTCAAAGATGAGCAGATGCTCACGAGCACTGCTTTCGCCAAGATGCAGCAGGAAGGAGTACAGGAGGGTGGTGGTTAGAGACCATTGATTGATCTCCTTGAAACTAGGCAGGCAGAGAAGTGAAGGAAGGGCCCTCTGCCTGCTGCTGCTATCAGATTGGATTGGGACAAGATCCTAAACCTAACACAGCCGGTCCACCACCCTCCCCTAATTCACAAAGTTGCAGCAAGCTCTCCTGCCATGAACTCCAACTGTACTACTATACTTGGACCTGGACCAACTAGCAACAGGAGACAGCTGAAAATCGTAGCTAAACTGGCAACAGGAGACGACCTGAAATCGCAACAAAACTGCACATTGGTTGGCCTCTCTGAATCTGAAGCCTGAATGGACAGAACACTTCCCCTGACATACGCCGACTGAAGAATCCCAAAGCAAGCTACGGTGGAGGGGCAAGAACTGAGGGGAAGCACAGGCTGCGTGGGTTCCCGGCCCCCAAACTGCAAAAATTCTAAGCAGAAGTAAAAAAAAAAGGCACCTTTTGCCGCCTCTTGGCGGGACTGAACTGAACTTGAAGCCGCCTGAAGCGGCGCTCTCGACGGCTGCCTCCCTCCCTCCGAGTCCGCGAGGTTGCTGGCTGCCTGCAGCTGCAAGTGCTTGTGATTGTGCTGCAGGTAGGAGAAGGAAGCCAAGATCTGTGGGAGGGAGAAGTAGCAAGCAGGCCAAATGGCCAATGAGGCGAGGAATGGAAGCAGTAGAGAGAGAGAGAGAGAGAGAGAGAGAGAGAGGAGCAGAGAGCTACTGCTAGTCTACTGGTACTGCAACTGCATCTGCATGTGGCCTCCTTGAGCGACACACATACCCTAGTACAGGTACAGGAAACTCGCTTTGCCTTTAACCTCTGGGCGCTGGCGCCTCGATCTGCTACAGTAACAGCGGCCGCGAAAGCTCAGCCGCGTCCGGCTTTTGATGGCACGGGGCTCCTTCGGTGTGAGTGTGAGTTCATTACTTTGACCAGGCAACAGGCATGGTGGTCTGGTGGATGATGATGAAGAAGACGCGTCCGGTTATGAGGCCAGTCATCCTCTAGAGGTGGCGGGTGCCATTGCCATGCCATTGTATCCGATGATGATGAGCTCATAAAGGCTAGACAAGTACGGCAGGGCGGACCACGGGAAGCAAGACGAGGGATCATCAATTCAGAATGTACGTGTACTAGCGTGTGAAATCTTTCGAGGATAGGCTCTGAAAATCTTAGGTAGGAGTATAAATTAACGGGGGGATTAATTACTGTTGTTAGTACTACTAGTACTACCTTGCTGAAATAGTAAAAACATTTACAGATGCGTTGCAGTTGGCAGATATGGGCTTTGTTTAGTTCTCTAAGGCCCTATTTAGTTCCCACCTAAAATTTTTTCGTCCATACCATCAAATCTTTGGACACATATACAAAACATTAAATATACATAAAAAAATAAACTAATTATACAGTTTGATTAAAAAACGTGAGACGAATCTTTTAAGCCTAGTTACTTCATGATTAGCTTTAAGTGCTACAGTAACTCATATGTGCTAATGATAGATTAATTATGTTTAATAGATTTGTCTTGTAGTTTCCTGATGAGCTATGTAATTTGTTTTTTTATTAGTTTCTAAAAACCTCTCCCGACATCCTTCTGACACATCTGATGTGACACCCAAAAAAATTTCATCTCCAATCTAAACAGGGCCTAAATATTTTGCAAAAAAATTTCACATTCTCCATCATATCAAATCTTGCGGCACATGAATGAAGCATTAAATATAGACAAAAAAATAACTAATTACACAGTTTATCTGTAATTTGCGAGACGAATCTTTTGAGACTAGTTAGTCTATGATTGGATAATATTTGTCAAATACAAACGAAAGAGGTCGCGAACTAAACAAGACTACAGTTGCGAAATCCAAAAACTTTCGCGAACTAAACTCCGTGCGTGGCTCAGCCGCTGAGACCTTGTTTTGGCAAAAATTTAGGTTTTTGATATCGTAGCAATTTCGTTTGTATTTGACAAATATTGTCCAATCATGAACTAACTAGGTTCAAAAGATTCGTCTCACAAATTATAGGTAAACTGTATAATTAGTTTTTATTTTCGTTTATATTTAATATTTTATGCATACACCGTAGGATTCGATGTGATAGAGAATCTAAAACTTTTTGACAAAACTTTTTTTTAAAATGCCCAGCTTAGCAGCACAGTACCATTCCAGATCCATGGCTGGCCCCCATCCCCATACCAATCCAAGCTAGCGGACGTACTCCTGCTGTACTTGATGATAAGATAACGCATGCAACACAACGCAACAATAGTATCAGACACGTTTGCTACTTTGCTTATATATACACTGCACAGTCCCTCAGTTTCAATTCAAACTTGTTTTTCCAAATTCTTTTTCCGAGATGGCCAGCACTGATGCTCTACAGCAGATCGACATGCATGTACAGACTTATAGTTTTATGCCCCTCACGATTACTTTGCCAACTAAGGTAAATGTATTTACATTTACCGTCGCCCTAAAATAAATCTATTGTTCCTTTTCTTAAAAAAAAGAGAAATAAAAGTCTGGTTTAGATGCGAAAACTTTTTGAATTTCGCGACTGTACGGATATTTTTCGACCGAATTCGAGAGAGGGATTCTGATTTGTCCGTATCCGAGTTCGAATATTCAATATCTGATACCATAATCGTATATTTGTGATGTCGACATCTATCGTATCTTTTCCAATATAATTTACATTATCTGTATTTTGAATCCGAATCCAACAAAAAAATATAAAAATAAATACAATATCGGTAATATCTGTCCGTATTTAATCTGTTTTTATCCCTACTAATGACACAGCCTGTGGAGTATTTCTCTCAATGGACCGTCTGTCGGTGCTGACTGACTTTTAGCGATTCCGGCCGGCCGGCCGGCCGGGTAGCGATCGAGTAGCGACCCTTTTGTCGTCATTGATGGACCGAGTGATCGAATCTAAGAATGGACGAGAAACAACACTTGCCAGCACGTTGCGTTTGTTTGTGTATCCGCGCGCATGCAGCACGCAGCACGTTCGTTTGTAATAACTAGCTAGAGAGTCTGGTCAAACCGAATTGAACGAGATCCAGTGGGGCGCGACGACCATGCATGCACATGCGCATGTGTTGTGGTGGTTGGCCGGCACACGAATTCCGGATCGGAGAGGCTCCTGCGGCGGCGCCGGTGACGAGACTGTGCATTGCCCCTCCGCCCTCCCCTCGCTTTCAGACTCTCAGTTTATTAACAGTCATCCATGCACTGCACGTCGTCCACAGGCGACAAGGATATACATAGGATCCTGCAACTTTTGCAATGCAAGCACGTCGCTGCCACCGTCTCTCAAGTTTAATTTTTCGTTTGATTTGGCAAACAAGATTAGGTTCTGTCCCTCTATACTACTCCCTCTGTGCGAGTCAAACTAACTCATATTTGATCAATCAAGTTTGTAGTAAACAGCAAGCATCTCCAACAGTTTGACATTTTCTCTTTTGCCATTTGATGGAGTTTACCAACTCTGAAAAGCAAATGAGCAAATGAGAAGGAGAAAAACAAAACATCTCCAAGAGTTTTGCAAATCTAACTTGCCATTTACCAAAATGTGGATCCAACTACCAAAAGTTCAGCACGCGCGCGGTCTCGGTCTGTTCGCTGACTTCCTTCGCGCGTTCAGCAAGTTCGCCACCACTCGCGTTGAGGAGGTCCGCCGCCAGTTGCTTTGTCCCGCGGCTCGGTAGCTGCTCTCTAGAGATCGGCAAGTCCACGGTTGGTCGTTGGAAGAAGTGCATGGAGATCGGCAAGCAGTTCAAGTTTCCCTGGAGATTGGCAAGTAGTCTACGATCGCCGCTAGCCGGTGGCCGCTGAGCCACGATCGCTGATCCATCTTGCTGCTGCCGTGTGATCGGTGTTTTCCGATCGCGCGTGGGAATCGCGATCGCGTGCGGGAGTCGTGGTCATGCGCAGGAGTCGCGGCAGATCGGTATTTGCTAAGTCGCGGATGGACTTGCATAAATGCCAAGCCCCTTCTGGAATTTGCCAAGTTTTCAAAAATGCAAAACCAATATGTAAACTGTTAGAGAGGTGTTTTTATGAATTTTGGCAAAAATCAAGAATACAAAAGCAATATGCAAAACTGTTGGAGAATCTCTAACATTTATGTTCCTAAACTAAGTTTACTATAAAAATATATTTCATAACAATTTAGTGATACTTATTTTGTATAGTAAATATTAATATTTTTTTGAATAACTTTGGTTAAGCTTTAATTAAATCGTTTGATTTCTCAAAAAATAGAATTATTACACCAGTATACTACTGTCCTGTTTCCTCCTACCACTCGCACCGTGTGCACTGACATTAACGAGGAAAACAAACAAAGGGATCGGTCGGGACAAGCTAGCTCTCCATTTTTCACTTTTATTTATATATTTTTTAAATACTCGGTTCTTCGAAGAAGATATCCATAGGTGTAAGGTGTGCTTGTGTGCGTTTATAGGAATAAGTATGTACTTATATTTTTAAGCGTCTGCGTCTGTAATCGGGTCCCGTAAAAATAAAATCATATCAGAAAACCAGAAAAAAACAAATAATAATGGGTGGGTCAGACAGCCCATGTTATTTTTTTTAAGTAGAGACAGCCCATGTTAAATGGACCAAGTGCCGCGACGCTTCTGCATGCTGTGTTGCTTGCACGAAGACTAAAGAGAAGCCAGGTCAGGCCCAGTTCTCGTCCAGGTGAAATCCAGCCCAGCCCACGTAGGAGCAGCACACCAGCACAGCACGCATGGATGGCGGGCCCATGGAGGTCCGATTCTGAGACTGATGAACGAGGCAGGCGGCCGACGGCGACGGATCGGAGCGCCAGCACAGCAGGCGACCACCCGTCACCGCCGGCTGCCGCCGCGGGCGCCATCGGCAGCTTGTCCCCACTGCGACTGGGACAGCCCCTGAAGGCCATTTTTTTAATATAACCTGTTTAGATTTGAAATTTTTTGGCAAAAAAGAGAAAAATTTTTGTGGAATTGGGCTAATAACTAAACGGGGCTAAAAAATTTTGAGGCCAAAATTTTAGGCTGCAACTGTGCACGTACTCCTATGGAAGTCCACCAATGACAACTGCAACTGCATGCAGCTCAAGTTGTCATTGGTGGGCTTCTATGGAAGTGCGTGCACAGTTGCAGCCCAAAATTTTGGCCCCAAAATTTTTTTTGGCACCGTTTAGTTATCATGCCCCAATTCTACAAAAAATTTTCTCTTTAGACCAAAAAATTTCAAATCTAAACAGACTCTAAATTTTATTATCGTCATGTCTCGAAACTGAGAACGTATCCAATAAATAAATATGTTCGTAAGAATCTCAGATCACGAGCCTCCCATGATGCACGTGTGTATGCATGCATACAGCATGCTTGTATTTAAGCGCGCAAAATCCAAGATGTTTGTGTATCAGTCAGACAGTCACCGCAAAGATGTTCATTATCGTGACAGTTTAGTGAGCGCGCATGCATGCACTCTCCCTGTTTCTCGAGAAGCCTATGAGTTTTGCTACAATGATGATCATATTCCTGAGGTATATATATGTAACAAAGTTTTGCCAAGTGAACAACGAGAACCGTCGATGAACTAGGTTTCCAAAGTTAATAGACGGTGCCACTCAAACTCAACTAATTGATATATTAAAAAAAATCTTACTTGCCAATGACATAAAACCTGAATTCCTCGGCTGCCATCTAAAAAACATGATTATCATATGTCATTATTAGTGCTAAATTGTATCACCGTTCTCATACGTGCCAACAAGGAGTTTGACGATTGAGTGAACATATATGAACATCAGCGTATTGCTCTTAGGTCTTGTTTAGACCTTGTTTAGATACATTCAAAAACCCAAAACTTTACAAGATTCTTCGTCACATCGAATCTTGCGGCACATGCATGAAGTATTAAATATAGATAAAAAGAATAATTAATTACATAGTTTACATGTAAATCACGAGACGAATCTTTTAAGCCTAGTTACTCCATAATTAGACAATGTTTGTCAAATAAAAACGAAAATGCTACAGTGTCAAAATCCAAAAAAAAATTCATCTAAACAAGGCCTTAGTTCTTAAAATTTTTAGTTTTAGGTACTGTAGCATTTTGTTTTTATTTGGCAAATATTATTCAACCATGGACTAACTAGCTCAAAATATTCATCTCGCGATTTACATGCAAACTATACAATTAGTTTTTATTTTCGTCTATATTTAATGCTCCATACATGTACCGCAAGATTCGATGTGACGGAGAATTTTGAAAAGTTTTTAGTTTTTGAGGTGAACAAAACAAGACCTTATTACTAGTCATTCCCAAATCTCGAAGAAAGATCAACAATGAGCGTCGCTGCTCTGAAATGTTCTTAGTTGGTGGGAATTAAATGGAGAAACTAAATTCGTGCCCAAGGAAGAAAATGTGTAAACTGGTTTTAATCACGCCTGCTAACTAAAACTATCAGAATATAATAATCAATAATAATGTGAAAGAGATTAAAAATCATGGAGAGTGAATTACCAGAAATTTTGTTTTATAATGGCAGGTAAAATAGATATATGTTTTTTTAGCTAATGACACATAGGAAAAATTCCTATGAATCAGCATAATTACAGTTATAATATGGAAGTGATCAAATTGGTTGTTGCGTCAACCTAGTCAAAACTTTGATATCAGAAGATGTATGGAAAATTTTAGGTATTTTTTAAAATATTATGGGTCGAATAGAACAACGTCGCACATAGTTGGATGATTTTTGGGTTACATCTAGACCCGTCTATCAATCATATGAATTTAGACCCGTCCATCAACCATATCAATATATACCTGTTCATCACATATATAGTTGGATGATTTCTGGACATTAGGCCTTATTTGGATATCATTGTATCTACCTCAATCCACATATACTAGAACAATTTAAGATAAAACTTAAACTAGCTTAATACATATTAATCTACACCAATACATATGAATTGAGATAAATACGAGAGTATCTAAACTATACCTGAGATGTGTAGAAATTTACTAGGCAGCATATATTTTTAAATTTTACATGAGGTAGGTCGGAATTTACTAGGTGACATGTATTTTCATGAGCTGGGTCTGGGTATTATAAAAAGATATAGATAGATAGATAAATATAAAAAGATATAGATAGATAGATAAATATAAATATGGATATTATAGATATAGATATAAGTATAGATACAGATATAAAGACTAGATATAAAAGATAATAGATAGATTTATTTACAATTTAGCGCACCATAGACATGGTTTTTAATCCTATTTCCAAAATCCAAAAAGAACCGGTAACGCCAGTTAAATATGAGTGCCACGCGGGCAGCCCACCCGCCCCAGCCGGTATCCCACCCGTTGGCATTCAAATATTGCCCAAGCGGCAGGCGAGTCAGCGGTACGGACGGCCCCGATGCGTCCACTCCTCCCGGTGGCCATCTCCCGCCGTCGATCCTGACTCCCCGTCCCCTCCCACTCACCAACACGTCCAAGCAAGCAAGCGGCACGAGGGCTCCGCAACTGGAAGCATCCATTCCACTCCATCCTCTCAATCGCCTCCGCCTCCCCCAAATTTGAAACCTCCGAGGCGGACGCGACGCGAAGGCGTGCGTCGGTGGTCGAGATTCGAGACGGCCGTCTGGGCGACCGCGCCGCCGCCTTCCACTCCGTCGTCTCTCGCCGCGCCCCGCGGGGGTTGCACGCACTTGGGCGCGCGTTCGGGCGCGGGGTTGGATGCGGCTCCGGCTTCGGCCGACGGAGGTGCTCCCTGGTCGCGACGGCCACGCCGGGACCGTGGGCGAGGTGAGGTGAGATCCCATCCCGCAGCCTTTCCGTTTATTTCTCTCTTGGTAGGATGAAGGATGATCTGGGATTGGTTCCTCTTGCTCGGAAGAGGGGAGGGAGGGAGGCGGTCGTGAATTCGTCGGACGGCTTGCTCATCGGCGCTGCCGCTGGGCGTTGGGTGGGTTGACGGGATCGCGGATTTGAGGGATCTCAAGGGAGATCCTGTAAATATGATGATAGCCTTAAGTTTTAAGAGAGGGATCTCGAGGTAGCCTGCATATGTCAGGAGCCAGGAAGGAAGGGGAGGGGTGGGTCGGTAGCGTGCTGTTGAAATGCGGGATTAGGTTCATGATGCTGCCTGAGGCGATCCGGCTTTGGATTTTCTTGTCTATCTAGGGATTATTTTGATTCTGCTGTTGTGTCTGTGATAATCCATAATATGATGGTAACCTATTTCGTGTGCAAATGCAACGTTCTTGTAGTAATCATGCCGAGTGGTAAAGCAAAAGCTCCAAAGGGTGGGGAGGATCCTGGAATTCCGCCAGTTCCTTGTGAAGGGGAAATTAGCCATGAGCCACAGAGACAACGGTCGCTCAACGGGTAAAGCCCTCATAGCTTTTTTTCCCTTTATATATATATATATATATAAGCATTCACAGTATGTAGTACTATATTTTCTTATGGATACCTGCCCTTTACCTTCAGGAGGACTACTGGTCCGACCCGCCGTTCGACCAAAGGAAATTGGACACCCGAAGAGGTATGCCAAACAAACTTTAATGCTGCTTTTACAGATTCTTTTTGCTTGGTTTATTTACTGAATGTCTAGTATGGTGCGTGTTTGCTATTCAAATGTAGGATGCTATATTGTCCCGCGCGGTTCAGACGTACCAAGGGAAAAACTGGAAAAAGATAGGTACATTTTATGGATTGATGCTATATGTAGAAGATGAAGCAGTTTACTCACTTTCATGTCAAGCTGCGTATTCTTGTATTTCATCATTTATACTTCTATTGAGCTTCTGTCCCTGTTTGGAATTCTGTATGCACAAACAGAAATGACTATATAAATCTATGCTCGGTACTATCTTTAGGTTGCAATGACGCAACATCTACCAAGCTGCGTATTCTTCAAATTTCACTTCTCTATGTTCATGGAAAAAAGAGAGCATTTCTTCATTGCATATGCCTTCTTTTTTCCACTTCTGTCAATAAGAATCTCTCTCTGCCTCTTGCCTTAAGTCCAAGCTTTGACAAAATGCCTTCTACTTTTTCAGCGGAATGTTTTCCAGACAGAACCGATGTACAATGTTTGCACAGGTGGCAAAAGGTTCTAAACCCTGAATTGGTCAAAGGGCCATGGTCCAAAGAAGTAAGCATCCTATTGGCTTTTCTATTTTGGTTTTATTTCTTATTAATATTGAGCCTACCCCAACTTGCTTGGGATAAAATGGCTTTGTCTTTGTTGATTCGGCATCTTATGATCACTTATTCAACACAACATATTAATATCAACCTGTTCTCTTTCTGTTTATAGGAAGATGAAATCATAGTTCAGATGGTAAACAAATATGGGCCAAAGAAGTGGTCGGCCATTGCTCAAGCTTTGCCTGGACGCATAGGAAAGCAATGTCGAGAACGGTATGCCACAGCAAATTTCTTGTCTGCTTTAAGTTTCATCAAGCTTGCATGTAAGAAAAAACATTTTCCCCCTTTGCAATCGTAGTCCATACTTTGTGTTCAATAAAGAAATGGCAAATGTTAGCTCATGAGTGCTGCTTTGACCTCTGATATCTTTTCACAGGATTGTTGGCACTAGCTGTTTTGCAAGCCAATAACAGCGACGCCATAGTAGAAGCATTACTAAACACTAACCTTTTAAACTGTGTATAAAAATACAATCTTATTTAACCATCTCAGCTTTTGATATTACAAATATGTCTTGTTAACACACTGTGCTCTAGGCATCATAAAGTATGCCTTTGTAAATTCACTCAATTATGGGTACTATAAATATGTTAACTGTAGCTGCTCTAACCATGGACTAACTTATCTGATTCAGGTGGCACAATCATCTTAACCCAGCCATAAACAAGGAGGCATGGACGCAAGAAGAGGAGATTACTCTTATTCATGCTCATCGGATGTATGGAAATAAATGGGCTGAACTGACGAAATTTTTACCTGGAAGGTAACTATATGTTTTCCTTAATATCCACCGGTAAATCTTTACATATGATTATAAAACTATACCTATTTTTTCCAGGAACTATTTTATCTCTGGTAAATGTCATACCGTGCAGTGACAATTTGGAAACCAATATGTGTTAGTTAAAACTGAAAATCGACATGTATTTTTCTGTATCAAGTAATAATGGTGAACTTTTACAGTAAGCATAGAGGGCACACTGCTTATGCTTTATTGCCAATTGATAACACAAAGCTGTTCTCACTTCTCAGTTTACAACCAAATAATAGTTGAGCTACATGTTACTATTGCATAAATCACTCTTTTTTTAGGGGAAAACCACTCTTGTTGTTAGTCAACGGACTCTTTAGATTACCAAAATCATTGAATTTGTAATTTCTATTTCCCCTACAGGACGGATAATGCAATTAAAAATCACTGGAACAGTTCAGTAAAGAAAAAGGTTGATTCATACATATCTTCTGGCTTACTTTCACAAGTCCCATGCCTCCCTCTGATTGAATATCCTGCACAATGCGATTCTTTATCATCTATGGACCAAGAAAACAACGGAGATAGTGTTTGCAATGCTCAGAACACTAGCATGGCCTTGAGCTCTGATTTACAAGTAAATGTGGATGCCAACAAGAGAGAAGCACAAGACTCTCACTCGTCCTTGTGTCAAGGGGCATGCTATCCTTCCACAGAGGCTGTAGGATCTGTTTTGCCTGATGAGAACCACCATGTTCCTTCATCTTTTTCTCAAAGAATGGACCTGCAGATGGATATGGATGAAGGATCAGGAAATTCTATGTTTGCAGATGATCAAACTCTTTGTAGCACATCAAATCAAGAAAAGTCTATGGTGCCATTTGTTGTTGCACAGGAAATGCCTGTCTCTGTGCTATCAGGTGTTTCTAGCGCTGAGCAGAAACTGCACTTAATCTCTGATGCTGAAAGTTTGAAATCTGAACTTTGGAAAGATGTTTCTTTGCAAACTCTTATTTCAGGAGTTACAGTTGACGCTGATGCTTCAAGATTAAATCATCCAGATTCTTCCAAAATGGACACCAATTTTTTGACACAGGCCTACCCATTACACACATCAAATCCATCCGGTGTGATGGAAACTGTGTATGAACCGATGCCGTCGGAGACAATCTCTCCCTCTTTTATATGTTCAGATGGTTTGTCTGTTGCACCCGAAAATAGATCTGAGCCAAGAGAAATGCCAGACTGTGAAGCACAGATGGCCACATCCTCAAACATTTTTTGTGATGGCGATCAATCTGCTATACCTGGCAGCAGTGATGACAGGCCAGAGGCTTTCACGATGACTGAGAGCATTACAAACTGTGGGGGTCAACAGTCAACAGATGCCGAAGAACCTATGGCCACTACAGCAAAAGAACAGTTATCGAAAGACATTGAGACTGTGCCAGATGAAAAGAAGGGTGAGGGAGCTCTATTCTATGAACCTCCTCGATTCCCTGGTTTGGATGTCCCATTTATCAGTTGCGATCTTGTAACTTCTGCTGATCTGCAAGAATTTAGTCCCCTTGGGATTAGGCAGTGGATGCGGTCGACCATGAATGTCCCCACTCCTTTAAGATTATGGGGCTCTCCAACACATGATGAAAGCCCAGATTTGCTAAAGAGTGCTGCTGAAAGCTTCCCATGCACACCATCAATAATGAAGAAAAGACAGAGAGGTCTATTGTCCCCTACTCCAGATAAAAGAATTGAGAAGAAATCTGGGATTGCAAAGGGGGTGACAGATATCTCCTATATGATCACGACCACATGTTCCATGAATGCAACCAACGATGGAGACATTGTTACTGAATCAGTTGTGTGTGCTGAGCAACCTTCTTTTAAACATCTAGACAAGAAACTTGAGTTCTCTAATATCAACATGGAAAACTCTGATGGAGCATCTAAACAGGCCAAAGATCCACAAAATGCAGGGAACAAACGACTCGTGGAGGAGTCCTCGCCAAACGTTGCAAATCCTAACACTGATCTGCAAGACAATATAGTAAGTACATTTTCTGAGTCTTACATAGATTGGTAGTAGCCATATTTTCTGAGTCGTACATAGATTGGGGCCTCCAGAAATGCATCTTGATGACATGCCAACTGGCTAAGTACTTTTTCCACTTGATTTCTTCTTACCGGTAATTTTTTAATGCAGCAACCTGTACGGATTCTTGTTGAGCACAGCAGCAATAACCTTATTGCTGCTGATCATGGTGCAAAGCCATCTTGTAAGGAAGTAATTAGTTCAAAATCAAAGCCTACAGAACTACTTGTTGAAAAATCATCACCATGTATCAATGCGGATTACGAATATGTGAACTTGTAAGATACTGGTCTCACTAGTGTTCCTTTGTTTGAATTATCTTTTTCTTTTGTTAGTTAATCAGTTCAGGCTTCATCAGTGTATATATATGAAACTAAGGGCTTTGTCAAATTTTCTTCTGAACTGCTGCTTTTGCTAGATTGGCTGATACCCCAGGTGTCAAAAGAGGTTTGGAATCTCCTTCTGCATGGAAGTCTCCTTGGTATATTGATATGCACATGCACTTTCAGGTAAATTCATTTCTTTCCTTTACATTCTTTTTTAGCCATTGTCTCATAAATATATAAACATTCTGCAGTCAGCTTATAATCTGGTGGAAATTATTATTAACTCTAATGGCTTGATTGGATATGGGAATTTGATCCATATCTCTAGGTTTAGTTCAAACTTGAAGTAAATCCTAAAAGTTCCTATGTTTCTTAGTTTTGAACTGTGCAAGAGAAGCATCTTCTGTGATTAGCGACTAGCAACTGCTGTTTTTGTTATGTTTGTTTTGGTTAACATCTTTAATTGTGTTCCTATGCTCCTTCCAGGGTTTTGTCAGCCCAGCAGACAGAACTTATGACGCATTAGGATTAGTGAAGCATTTAAGTAAGCACAGTGCTGCTGCTGCAGTGGAGGCCTGTGAGGTGCTAGCAAGTGGCAACAGGACTTCTGATAAGGAAAACAAGGATAATACTGATGGCAAGGAGCCAGTGGCAAGAAAATCACAGGTCAAAATCATGGTGCGTAACATCAACTGGTTATAGTTTAGTACTCCTTCCATCGCAAATTATAAGACAGTCCAAGAATTTTGGAGAGTCAAAACATCTTAAATTTAACCAAAATTATAGAAAAAATTATAAAAACTTATGACATCAACTAAATATATTATGAAAATATAATTAATAAAGAACCTAATGATACTTAGTTAATATCAAAAATGCTATTATCTTATCACATAAATTTGGTCAAACTTAAAACAAGATTCTTGGAATGCCTTATAATTTAGGATGGAGGGAGTAATTTTACTAGCACGGAACAATATCTCTTGGAAACCATAGTTTACTGTTTATCATTTCCAGCAATTTCCCTTATAATGTGCATAGCCTATCTGTCTGAATTATCACAAATGTGGATATAGCAATTTCAGGCCAAAGTGTGAGGAGTAGCAGTGATTGCAACTCAGCATGGTATTTTTTTTTGTCTTTAAAGATCAAGCATTCTAATTCCAGGTAAATATGCAGGCCGAGGCGCGAGTCCTGGATTTCGACGAATCTTCCACACCTGCAAGGACAGCAGATAAGAAATTTGGCAGCTGTCTCGGGAGATCTGTTAGCTCACCCATTCTTCCCTCCCCCAACCTGAGAAGTTTCCGATAGGTAGAATTCTGAGAGATACACCAGATATGGTATAATTATACATTAGCCATATGTACATGTATATGTTCCTAGAGCGCATTGTTCTTTCATTACTCTATGTTACCATGATGTCAGCGTACAGTCAGCCCAGAAACTAGCATCCAAAAGGCAGCAGTATCAGTGAAGTGTTGAAACTTCCCTATCATTCAATTAAAATTATTATTGATTAGTTGCTTACACTGGAGATGTCTCCTGGCACTTAATTTGTACATGAAACATGGTGATGGTGAATTGGTCACTCCGGAGTCCAGCGCGCAGATCAGTCTGATAATGCCCTCGCGATTTTCGAGTTCATGCATTTTGCACTCAGCCATTTCACTTTGTTTTGTATACTTGATTGATACAGTTTGTTTTGTATACTTGATTGATGCATGTAGCTTCTTGTGACAATAACTAGCAAATTAGAGACAATTAGGCCTGTCCGTGGTCACCCGACCCTTTGTTTGATCAGGTATTAGAGACAATCGAGTCTTGCCTTTCACAAGGAAAAAAAATCGCATTTTATCACGAGAAAAAATTTGGCAGGAGTTCTAATAGGGTGTTTAGTTCCCCATAGAACGCAAAATGTAAATGCCAACTACTTTAGAACGGTGAAATACAAAATACCAAAAGTTTCAAGATTATATTTAGTTTTATCCAAAATATAGAATTTATTGCCCTCATTGGGCCTTTTTGAGGCTCTTTTGGGTTTTTTAGGCTCTTGAAGCCAAAATTCAAAATAGAGAATAACCATTATTTTTCCAAAAAAATTGCATAGTGTTTAGTTCCATTATACAAAATGATGAACCAAAACCCAAAAAATTTTAGAATAAAAGCAGAACTAAACACCCCCTAAGTAGATGAGAGTCAATAATGTTGTGCTGACGAGAGACGCATCTAAATTCCCATTGGTACAAATTTGTTCACCTTGGCACCGATCCTTGTTAGCTATAGCCTATAGGGCATGCTGGCACAGCTCAATTTGCATGCCACTCCGTGATGGGATATGAAATATTCAGGCAACTGGGCAACCCAAATAAGTATCACGACTCAGCTAATGGCCTCAACGGTCTTTCAAAGTCGATTTCAGCAAAAAGAAAAAAAGGGTTTCCAACTAAGTCGCATGGAGTACAAAAGGCACAAACATAACTTGCTAATGACATCCATCATAAACACTTCTTCCTATATTAGCAAAAAGGAAGCAGTGGCATTTCTCTCCATGATCGCTATGAGGTTCAGTCAAGCTGTACTTTCTCCAGTTCACCAATCATTTCCTCAAACTGCCATAAATGGGAATCAAGTCAGATTCGACGGCAGCAACAAAGAAAATATTAAAAAAAGGATTGGTCTCCTAGAGGAGTAATCTGACAGAAACTGGGCTCTGTGAATACCTTCAAAATTTGTCTCAAAAAGTAATCACCATGACGCTTGGTAGGTTTGGACTCCACAACATGAATAACATCCTGCATAATTGCACATCATATATGTATGTAAAGTCTAGTGAATAGCAAATATTACAATTAGATGAGGAAGAACAAGCTGCAGACATAAAAAAGTGGCAATTAATCCCAAATACTGCAATATAAATAATAAACAGCAAAAAAGGCTAAAATCGTGAAGAGAAAATATTCCGACATATTAACAGTTTTCTAACTGCTTACAGAAAAATGATGTGAGCAAAGGGTAAGCAAGCAGCATTACCTCAACAATGTAGAAGTCAAAGTCTGCACTCGATACTATCTTCCCGTCACTGTCAACTGCATGCATTTTGTGCTTGTATGTCATCAGGATTGACCTGTCCAAGTATTTGAGCTAATTTATCATACACAAAACCACCAAAGGAATCAACAACAGAAGTGTAAATTATATTGTACAGACCTTAGTGTTGCTTCATCCATTTCCATATATTGGGCAAGTTTGCTAATTGTTATTGTTGAATATAGCTTTAGATAACTCCGGATCCCAGAAAGCAACTGCTGCTGCTTTACTTCATAGAGAAACAACTTCAACTGAAGGCGGTATGCATCCTGTTGCAGGAACCACAAAACCTTTTAGAACCTTGTGGTAGGCTAGAGCCTATAGATGAAGGGAAGAACATAAAAGGAGTAGTAGTATTAAAGTAGTAACAGCAATAGTGAAGGGGCATAGATAGATCGCATCCTGTAAAAGAAGAGTACAATAATACAACAATTGCAGTAGGCCATCAGCTAAAGTAAAGGGTGTGTTTGGATTCTCTGCTGGCTACTATATTGCCTGGCTAAGAACTTGGCATGAGATATGTGTTTGGTTCTCTGGCCAGTAATGCATTGGGACCTGTGCTTTCCAGAATTTCTTTGCTAAAAGAAGCTAGCGATTCAGCTCGCCTGCAGGAGCAAGGTTAGGCTTGTCTGGTAAAGCAAGGCTAGGCAAACCTAGCTGCACTAGCACAAGTTCCCAAAATTTACTGTCTGGCAATGAACCAGAAAGATCCTATAAAACAACCATAAACTGATGAGGCAAACGTACAGGTACAGCAACATTATGAGGCAAAGTTACCTGGTTATAGTTTGTTAGTGGCTGGTCCAGAACTGGAGGTGATGGTGTAATGAACTTGGGGCAAGCATAAGAAAATAGCTCATCATAAGCAGCATATGCTTCATCATCATATCTCTGCATCTTTGTCATCTTGTCATTATACTTTTCTTTCAGCTGGGTGCTAACATTTTCATCAATGAGCTTGTTCTGTGGGCACAAAGATAGGCAAATTGCCAACAATGCATACATTTGCTCATTTTTCTTCAGTATCTGATCATACTGAGGGGACTTCTGATGGTACTGCTTGTACTTGAGGATATACAGAAGAATCTTGTTGAATTCACGAGTGGCCTCAACGTACCTAGATTTATCCCCCATAAAACAAACATTGCATATATGAGGACAAGGAATTAACATCTTGGGTAATTTCATGGCAGAATAGATCTAAAACAAGTGCAGATGTCAGATTTCCAACCCAAGAAAGCATAAATAAATCTTGGAGGCAATTAAATTTACAGGTTCAAATATCTAGCTGCCTTGCCTAGATGGACAATTGTAAATATGGTCATTAATAAAGCATTTAGCATTGATTGGGTAGTAAGGCAGATGAACTACAATAGCTGATGATGTTATTGCTCTGAGTACCAGACTGTAATATAAACCTTCAAAGTGTTGCAACCATATGATGCGTAACACCAATCCCTTTAAATTAGTCAACTAAGCTATATGTGCCAAACTCAATGCACTAGGTCCCAAACATCCTTAGGCCAAGCATAGTTGATCAGAAAAGTAGGTTTGCCACACCTGCGCATCATAAGGTTGGCGAAGCCATAGTGGTAGATGGTGGAGATGTGGCTCCCAATGACAATGGTGTAGACCCCTTGCTGGTTGAGGTCGATGGGCGCGAGGCACTTGAGGCCAGTGTGGTAATCCCCGAGGAGGCAGTGTATCCTGAGGAGGCCAATCATGCTGTAGTAGCCGAGCACTTTGAGCACGTTGCTGCCACCCTCGTAGTCGTAACCATCTGTGGCGGTGAACTGCTCCAGGCCCTCCTTCTCCCTCTCGAGGATCTGCGTGATCATGGACTTCTCGACCAGCGCCTTCAGGTAGTTGAGGACCCCGTAGACGTTCCAGGCCTGCACGTACGTTCGATTTGGCGAGAGCAGAGCAGTCATTCACTGACACTTCTTGGGACTTTGTTGGGGGGCAAGCAACTGGCAGAACAGGCAAGAAAAGAAACATAGTAATAATTTGGAAGCATAAAGCAACCTTTTCGAACTGCTTGAGCTGGCTGAGCTCGTCCTCCGTCTTGGTCTTGAGCTTGGCGCGGTACTGGCAGAAGCTCTGGAACTGGTAGACGAACTCGTCGACCATGTCCCAGAGCCACTGGTTGGGCAGCTGCATGTTGACGACGCCGTGGAGGACGACGCTGAAGAGGTCGCAGTAGTTGGTCCATGACTCGGCGCGGTGCGCGGCGGTGAGCGGGGAGAGGCGGGCGTGGGCGTGGCGGTACCAGAGCTCGCGGTAGAGGAGGAGGAAGACGTGGTCGCCGTCGCAGTAGGGGGCGACGGCCTCCGCGGAGGGCCAGGGCGCGTCGCGGAAGAGGCGGTCGGAGAGGCGCTGGAAGCCGCCCTCGTACATCTGGTGGATCTCGTACACGTTCTTGTCCCGGATGTGGCGGTACAGGTGCACCACGAACGTCTTCACGGAGTCCGGCACGTAGTTGGGGTCGTACGCGTCGGCCGCGTGCGGCGGCACCGACGGCGGCAGGCCGTCCTCGCGGTCGTAGGGGGCGGCCGCCATGGTGGGAGGCGAGGCGAGGGGTTAGGGTTCGGGGTGCGGCGGCGCGGGGTGGGTCGGAGGAGGACGAGATGGGGGGCTTTGTCTGTGTAAGAGAGAGATGTGGGGCTTTGCGGGCTGCTTGCTACGTGGGCCGTGGCGAGGCTTTTGGCAGGTTGGGCCGGCCCGCGTGGCGGTTCCCGTGGGCGGTGTTTGGGTTGGCGCGAGGGAAGTGAGGGCCGGGGCGGCTGCCGGGTCGCCGTCGCGGCGTCCTCCGTCCCACGAGCACCGGCGTCCGGTTCGGATTCGGTGACACGCACGGCACGGACGAAAAAACCCCACTGGAAAGAGAGGATTCCTCCGCCGCGTCCGCGTTGGAGTTGGACTGGAGGACAGCTCACGCACGCCGCTGCTTTCGCAGCCAGCCAGATCCGTCGGTTCCAACGAAACAATCCCACCCACGCCCGCCACCGCACCGGCATTCCCATCTCCAGTTCTCCATCTCCATCTCCATCTCCGATCCGCTGCAGCCGCAGGCACGTTCTCCTTCTCCATCTCTCCGGCCGCCCGGCGCGCGGCAGCCAGCGTCAGCGAGCGGGCCACTGTGTCTGTGTGTGTGCGCGTGCAGCTACCTAATTTTCGCTGCACAAAACCAGGGAGCGTGGGGGGCAGAAAAGGAAGGGGGAAAAAAGGGTGAGACAGAGGTGCGCGGCCAACCTGCGTGGTGCGGGTGGTTTCGAGCACGGGCGAGCGCTCGCTGCCGATCCCAATCCGGCCAGCAGCGGCCGCCCCGCCCCGCACCGCCGGGCCTCCCTCCGGCCGTTCTCCCCGCCCGCCGGCCCGCCAGCATCACACCATGGCGGGCTCCATGGTGGACCGTGCCACCAGCGACCATCTCATCGGCCCGGACTGGGCTAAGAACATGGAGATCTGCGACATCTGCAACCGCGACCCCGGGTACGGACCCCCTCTCCCCCTGCCTTGATCCGTCCCAGATTCGGGCTGCTCCGCCACCGGAATCCCTAGCCCCTCCCGCGAGATTCCATGCTCACAGCCGATAGAGGTCGTCTCGTCTCGATCGCGCCTGCGATCAAATGTGGTTTTATGCCGTGGAGCAGTGTGATTCCCGACGCGCTCGGCTTCTCGGAGTTAGGTTCCAGCTAGAGGCGCTCCGTGCTGCTGGAATTCTGAACTATCCGGCACGGGGTCTCTGCCAGGATCATCATTTCTGACTCTGCAATTTATCTGCCTTGCTCCGTTTGCATTCTCATGTCTTTTAGGTGAAAAAAAAACTGTTACTAGTCTCCGATCGTACAGTAGAGTGGGCTTCATTCGCCAATCATTGTTCCATCACAATTGGGCAATCCCTGGTTTGGCCATTAGTGCTCCATGCTCCATTTGTTGATTATTAGGTCATAATTGGGCAATCCCTGGTTTGCCCAGTACAGGTGCTGAAACCTTATTTTCCAGATCAATCACAGCTAGCTGCATGTATGTGGGAAAATATCCACGACTGGTTTTACAAATGGCCAACAAATTTCAGCAGTGAGCTAGACTAGTGGGGATACGGGGAAGATACTGTAAACTGTCTCTGTATTTTCAATCCAAATGTTTTGATTCAACTTGTGACAATATATTTGAGCTTCTCATTCTGCTGGCAATCGATTCAAACTAATGAATGCAGTGTGTTTTTATTTGATTCATGGTCAAGAATTGGGACTGAATATCAAACATTGTACTGGACTCAAATGATATAGCTTACACTAGGTTCCTCATGTTCATTTCATTTCCCCTGAACAGAAGTCCATTTAGTTTGTTTTGCTCTGCTGTTGTTCGGTTATAGGTTATTGATTGTCCATATCCATACTCGTAACAGGCAATCAAAAGATGTCGTCAAGGCACTGAAGAAACGGATTGGCCACAAGAATCCAAAAGTTCAACTTCTTGCATTAACTGTAAGCCTATCTGCTGACTTGTCATTTACTTTTATGTCTTAAAGTGTGGTAGGCTATTGGTAACTGTGAAAGACTTTTTTGTTGTTTTGTATTGTGCTTCCACAAAATCAACACCTGATCCTCTGGTATTGGTAACTGTCGAATATTTTTTTTTGTCCTTTTGTATCCTGCTTCGACAAATAAAAAACACCTGATCCTCTGTAAGTTATGTGTTGCATTTTTCTTCTATCCAATTTACGTCCCTGTCGTTTGTCTTATGTTTCATTGCATATGCAATTACTCATGCAATCGTACCCATGCATCCTGTGCCGCTAGCAGCATAACTGAGCATAGCGGCGATCTTGCTGGCTGGTTGTTACTATTTAGTCTATTCTTCAGACTCTGATAATTTTAACTTGCACATTTTGTTTCCTTGTTAAAACCACCAAAGAAACACTAACACCCAATAAATTTTGAATTGTCGAAGCTCAATACCTCTGTTAGCTTTATGTTTGTAGAGGTCCAGGATACGCATTTGGCGCTGAACATGTAGTGAATAATTTTTATGATGATTTTTTAATATTTAGCTATTACAAAAATATTAGCATTGTCTTGCTGATGATATCTCTCTATTTCAGCTGTTGGAAACTGTTATAAAAAATTGTGGGGATATACTTCACATGCATGTCGCAGAGAGAGATATATTGCATGAGATGGTGAAGATAGTGAAGAAAAAGGTTCAATATGCTTCATACTTGCAAAACTGTAGTTCTCATTCTAATGAACTGCTGGCTTCTGATGGCGTTTGTTTTCATGTTACAGTCTGATCCTCGTGTTAAAGAGAAGGTATTGGTGCTGATAGATACATGGCAAGAAGCATTTGGGGGACCACGTGCAAGATATCCACAATACTATGCAGCATACCATGAGTTGGTGGTATAATTTTGAAGCTCGACTCAGTTTATTGCTTCAACATTTTCAATTAGCTCATTTGGTTTGTGGTGTATTTGACAAGATTATGATCTTATATTTCTGCCCGGCAGCGTGCTGGAGCTGAATTCCCCAAGAGACCCGAGAAACCTGCACCTTTGTTTAATGGTCAGTCTCAAGCAGCAAGGAATATGCGTAGTCCTGACCAACAGGATGAAGCAGAATCTTCTGCTGCCAATGATTTTCCTGCTTTGAGGTGCGCTTTTTTAATTTTCATTTTCTGTGTCGATGTCTTTTTTCTATCTGTTCTCTTGAATTAAATAGCCTAGCATTTAATTCTTTCACTACTGTCTCTACTCTCTTTACTATCATACAATCTATGAAACAGTAGAATACTGTGTGCAATGATTGTGATATTTCTAGTTTTAGATTGTGGTCTGGTTTCATGTTATGAGGTGAAGGTGTGAAGTTAAATGAAACAATAGAAAATTGTTTGCTATACTGTCATATTTTCTAGTTTCTGCTTGTTATTTGATGATTTATCATCGATTTGCTTCATGCACTGAAGATAGCATGAGCGTTCATGTAAAAAAAAAAAAAACTCAAGCTGTTAGCGGTAGTAGATTCACTAACATAGGGTACTACTCTCTCAGTATATCCAGATGATTGTTTCATGTTCTGACGTTAAGACATTATAGCTAGTTTTTCTTTTATCCATGCGTAGTCTGTTTATTGGATAGAGGGCTAGTGGCACGTTGAGAAGAGATACAGTTGTGTGTATGCCACTGGCTATTGAGTTTAGGATATCGTGCGAGCAAAGCAGCAAATCCCCAATAGCTGATACAAATTTCCCCTGAGAATAATTCATCTGGTTTGTTTTACTGCGTTTATACTGAATGAATGCCTATATTTTCAGCATGTCGGAGATTCAGAATGCTCGTGGTATTATGGATGTACTTGCTGAGATGCTGAATGCTTTAGACCCTGGAAACAGAGAGGTATCAAAGTAGCCTTAGCGTGCACAGAAACACTGACCTCTTTCCTGTATAAATTTTGAAGTTTCAATCAGTAGTGAAGCATGCCATTCTTTCCATAAAAAGAATCTTCTATCTTGTTTTGTTTTGTTTTGAGAAATTTGTGCCAACTGCTGACCAGTTTTAGTTTTAGAAATGACCTTGTAATTTTTACAGTAACAGTTTTGCAACTATGGAGCATCTTTATGCATTAAATGTTATGTATAGGACCCTACCTTACATTGTACTGGGTTATAGTGTGTATATAGTACTAAGGGCTGATACTGATGCGCACAGATAATTTTTAGCGTGCCTACCTGCAATTTTATGTCTATGAACATTCTTATGTGGTTGAATTTACGTGCTGGGCACTCCCGTATGATTTCTAATTTACTTGGTTTACTCCTAGTATTGATGTCATACTCAAGCAATAGTGCCCTACTATATTCCTAATAAGCCATAACCCCCTCTTAATTTGTGAAGGTCTATTGATTATGTTTTTTTACATGCTATGCACATAGGGACTAAGGCAGGAGGTAATCGTGGAACTCGTGGATCAATGCCGCACTTACAAGCAGAGAGTTGTGCAGCTAGTTAATTCTACCACGTGAGTGCGCTTTTTCTCAACTTCATTTTAGTACTTGATGAAGGTCTCTTAGTGCGATATATCTTATGGTAGTGGATGGATGTGCTTCTAATATCGGCACAGATGACCTCCATAGTTTGTTTTGTCAGTTCTTTCTTGGCCCAATGAGGAATAGCAGTGCGATGCAGATATTGGTGATACAGGACAACTAGGCAATAGTTGTGAACATAGTATAATGTTGCTTGCTACGTTCTGCAGGGATGAGGAACTTATGTCGCAGGGGCTTGCATTGAATGATGATTTGCAGCGTGTTCTGGCAAAACATGATGCAATAGCAGCAGGCATTGCAGTTCGAGTGGAGAAAAAACCAAAGTCTTTGCAAGCACTTGTAGAGACTGAGGATTCGGCAAACCAGGATTCCAAAAAGGAGCAGGGACTCATAGATATTGAGGAACCCACAAGCCAAGATGCTGCAAAAGAACCAAATCAAAGGTTTGCTTTCATCACTGTTGCATATGCTTAATTCTCATAACGTCTGGAATTATGTTAATACATGCATGTATGGTTTTGTTCGTACATGCTGGAAACAAGTTCAAAAGTAGCGTTTGATGATCATTTTGGGTTCAGCAAGTAATAATAATATAATATGCCAACCTTTGCAGCTAGGCAGTCCCAAGATTTTGTTCATATATGCTATATGGAAATAGCCATACTTGTAATTTACTGTTCTTTCTATTTAATTGTTTTGCCACATGACTTCTCTAATTACCCTCTTTTATGCATGTTATCTGTCTTGTAACAGTACAAGTGACCAATCTCCTTTTGAGCAATTAGCTCTTCCAGCACCACCAGTGTCAAATGGCGCAGCAACCTCAGCACCAAAATCTGATCTTGGCATTGATCTTCTGAGCTGGGATGATACCCCTGCCCCTGCTACAGCACAAAATTCACTTGCTCTTGTTCCTGTCACAGATCCTCTTGCTGATTCTACTTCATCAAATCAAAATGCGCTAGCAATTGTCGACACATTTTCACAAAACAGCACCGCTAACAGCAATGCTCAACCAGCTGACCCCTTTGGTCTCAATCCAAGTTCTGTTATTCCAGGATCGCAGCCATACAACACTCCAACTCAGCAGCCTTTCCAGTCGCAACAGCCTCCGCAGCAGGCGGCCCTCTATACAAATGGGGGTGCTGTGAACCCTGGAACGTCTTACGATCAGGCATCTCAGTTTAACAATGTTAGTTCTGGGTGGAATGGTCAAACTGCCAACCCGGCGGCGTCCCCACCAGAGCAAACACTGAATTATGGTATGGCAAGAATTCTCATCTCTACATTGCTGTTATATCTTTCTGAAGTGCTGCTTAATTATTAATGATTTTAAATTGTGCACTCTTTTGTATCATTTCTGTCTTTCAATCAGAACTCCCTATATTAATATGAATCTTCTTTTTCTGTCCAAAGAAAATGTGATGATAGTATCCAAACTTTGTAGATGATCAAAGTGGAAACCTTCCGCCACCTCCTTGGGAGGCTCAGTCAGCGGCGAGCAATGAAGTGCCAAATGGCCATTTGGGAGGCATGCAACCTCTCACAGGGCCAGGCCAGATCGGCGGCATGCAGCAGCCACTGCAACCACAAGTTAACCACATGGGAGTTCCACAAAGCCAGCCAATGTACAGTAACCAACCAGGAGTCGGGCTGCCTCAGCAAGCGATGCAACCTGGTCAAGTTGCCGCAACACAGATGCAGCCAGGTTTTGCAAACCAGCAGTTCGGTTCGCTGCCACCAACATCCATGATGGGTGTGCAGTTCGGTGGCATGCAGCCTCCACAAATGTATGGCGGATCGCAGCCAGTCATGATGTACCCGCAACAAATGCCAGTCGCACAGTATGGAGCAATGCCGCAGCAGCAGCCGATGTATGGTGGTCGGTTGGCTGGGTACATGCAGCATCCTGCTGTGGCTGCTGCACACTACTACAACAACCAGGGGACGGCGGGAATGTATGGGTACCCTGGCGCGAACGGGCTGTCTCAGAGCATGTATGGCCTCACGGTGCAGGACAACTCGTCCATAGGGATGACCTCATTGTACCAGACTACGACGGCGCCAACCCCTGCGGGGCAACCAATGAAGCCGACGAAGCCTGAAGACAAGCTTTTTGGTGACCTCCTGAGCATTGCCAAGACGAAGAAAGCATCATGAGACGAGCAGGAGCATCGGCTTGGGCCTTCATATATATTCTCCCATATTTTTGTGATTTTTCATGTTGTTTGATCTTACACTTGTAACATTATCAGAATGTATAAGCTTTTTGGGGTCCTTTTTTTTTATTCCCACGCTGTGATCCTGATCCTATTAGATTCGTTATTATACCGTGTGCGTGTACTGATCACGCGCAAGAGGAAATGTTGGCCGTAAATGATGATTCAATAAAGGGTGTGCCGTACGTACGTACGTACTTACTTACGATATTGTTCTTTTAGGGAATGTGTTACCTTTATTTTCTGAAAAAGAAAGAAGTAGAAATGTACATATAGTGAAGCATGATGTATTCACAATTTATAAATTACTTTTTTTTTTAGAATTTTAGGGCCAAAGCCCTAACCTTTTTTAACCATTGCCAAATGACATTTTAACTTTTACAGCACAGAGGATGGTAAACCATCTGAAAACAGTCAGCGTATAATGGCTAAAGGAAACCTATCTGAAATTACAGAGAGGAAGCTAAACTCCAAGACAGAAAATACCAGTACTATTTCATGATGCGGAACCGACTCCGCCTTCCTTGGAGGTAAGGCGTTTATTTTTTTAAGAAAATTTTTTGTTTGTCACTTGAAGTTGACATGCTTCTCTTTATTGCCATAGGAAAACGTTTCTTCCTTACATGACACCGGCTTTATCTTTTGTGTCTCATTTGACACTACCAGCATGGGGGAAGCGATGACGTGGCATGGTGGTGGTGGGGTATGGAGGAGGCCTCACATCTCTAGAGAGCAGAAACATTGACGTCCACACAACAGCCCCTCCCCCCGCACTTGATGACCTTCCCATCGTCCCCATTTCTTTTTCCTCCCTCATGTCCCACTCTCTATCTCCTAAGAAACCCTAAAGGTCACACCTTTTGCTCATCGCCGCAAAAAATTCAGTCATAGCCGCCACCGTGTTGCCCACAAGCCAACTATCCCGTCCTCGCCTGGATCTAGGACTCAGTTTCCCACCCCCGCATGCCTTTCCCCTCCCTCGACCCAAATTCCAGCCAAGGAGTCACAACTATGCGCCGCCAAAAGTTGCCTCTGCCGCCCCTGCCTAGTCGTGATTTGAGAGTCATCCCCCACAACATGAAACCCTAAAGCTTGCAACTTTCCTCTACCCTGTTCTAGAAATTCGATTTGTCATAGCCGCTGCCACCGGGAAGCCCTAAAGACTACGCCTTTCCCTCACCCACCCCCAAAATTCTGATCGAAGCCGCCACCAAGTCACCCACCCCCACCGCCTCACCATGATCTGGGACTCGCTGGTCATGATGCCTCTTGCTATGCAATATTAGGTACGTCGTGTAATAATTGCTGTCCTTTTTTATTCTCTTGCTTTCCTTTCCCCACCTCCTCCTTTATATTTTCATCGTCTGATTTGATCCATCTCCTCCCGTTCACACCATGATCTTTTCTCACTTCACTGGGCTTGGAGCTTTGGGGCCGCTTTGGATCGCTTGTGGTGAAAACAAGTCGTCCCGTTGCTGAGCGACTTATCTTCTCTGTGATTCTCTCCATGCTCTTTCAATGTAGAAGCAGAAGTGTTTCTTGGACCCAGTAGGAGAAATCACACTGATTTCTCACGCCACCATTTGGCCTAGGCATGGCTAGTAACCACTGGGCCATGCCATGCCGTGCTCGAGCTAGGCCAAAAAATTAGGCTTCGTGTTGTGCTATCGACCCACGGCTACATGGCCATCTATATTCATGGCCCCTCATGCCCCCATCACACAACGTCTCCCTCTTTCCCCATGATTCCTAGCCGCCACACCCCTCCTCGTAACGGCTGCCACATGACCTCTTCCTCCTCCTCACAAATGCCAGTGCCACCTTTTCTTACGCGCCAGCACTCGTGTGGCCTCTTCCTTCTTGTCGTGCCCATGTCGCTTCTTCCTCCTCTTCATCCATAGTGCACCGCTCTTTGGTCTCCCTCGCCACAACACATTGCCCCTCTGCTCCCCTCAATCTAGTGCAACAACAGTCCTAGGACCTCTCTAGGAGAGGATAAGGCATCAGATTTGTAGATATAGTGCTCCTCCTTGCGATGATGTCATCACAACCGCATGAGGGTATGGTGGCGGTGGTGGCCCTAGGAGCCTCTTGAGGAGAAGATAGACCAGTGCAGAGCTTCTTCTGTAAGTATACTCCCAAACGCCATATTTTTGCATACTTTGCTTTTAATCAAAGCTAGCTAAGGAAGAAAGTTAGGTTTGATTTCAAGCGTGGTTGATAAAGATTATCACAAACAACCTTGGTTTGGTAGGAAAGATTTTTCTTTGGGGCCGGACAACTAGAGATCTGTTGTTTCCTCGCATAATGCATCAGTCCATCGCTATCCCAAGGGGGAAAAGAGAGAAAATTTGTAATTTTCCCTTCCTTGAGTTTTAGCATATGCTCATCCTTGTCCTCTACCAGTTGTGCCTATGTGTGGGCCCCTCTTGGGACCCAAACCATACCTTAGCTAGGTCAGGGGTGGGTCCAATCCACTCTAGTGTGCTGTTGTAGTGGGAGGGGGACTGTGAGGTCTAGCTCACACCAATGGAGGTAGCAGAGTGTCCCATAGTCCTAGTGTCATAGTGCACACATGCAGTGGCTCATGGACCCCATGCATGATATATATAAAATGCTTTTTGCGCGTGCTCTCTACTCTCTCTCGCTTCCACCATTCGTCCTCATCCTCGCATGACCTGATGAACCCTCCTCTCTTCCAAACAATTAATCCCACCACGGATCCATAGATCGATCAAGGAGAGGAGCAGATCAGGCTAGCAACATAGGATCCATGCACAAGCAAAGCATTCTAGGCATAAATTTGGGGGTACTACCTGCTGTGGGGGGATAGGGAGGAGCTCCTCTCTATAGATGCGTCGTTGAGCTCCCATCAACCGAGATAAGAAGCACTTGGCGATGAGGCATGGTGCCAGTGCACAAAATCTTGTGAGACACCAAGAGGGATGTTGGGAGGTGCGATAGCTAGTGGGCATAGGCACTGCTAGCTCTGACCCTACTGACCACCGCTAGAAGCTTATCAGCGAGGGCACGGTAGGCTTCAGCACCACAGACCACTTGCTCATCGAGGAGCTCCATAGGGAGGGCATGGATGAAGTCAGCGCCTACATCACTTCCTCACTAGGTTAGTGTTGGGCGTGGAGTGCCACACTGAGTCCAAGATAGATTTTTTTATCTCGCTCCATGCAACTTGTTTGCAGAGGCTAGTTTTGACTCTAATAACCACAATATGGATGCTCCATTGTTGGTGGTTCGACTATAGTAGCCGGGGGGTTTGACTTTAAACCATAGCAGAAGCTATGGCTTCCTATATTTCATGTCATGAAAAACATGGGCTTTTACACTGATTCTTGTAGTGAGTGGGTAATAGTGTCAGCATTAGATTCATACTCCATTTGTTGACAAGGACATGCATGGAAGTTAATCATGTTTGTTCATCTCATCTCTTCCTTATATATTTGGTAGCTGCCAATGCATACTTGCTTGGTTTTACTGTACGTCTGAGAATTCATCAATTCAATGGTTGTATTCATCTCTCTTCTTGTAATTTGTTGGGATGTCTATGTGGATCATTATGTTGTGTTTTATATTCTATGAACCAAGATGTACATGTTGTGTGTTATACTGAGGGGTATATAGTCGGGCCTACTCCTAGTTTCTTAATTTTCTTGTACCTTCTTTGTTTTAGAGTGTATTATAGCTATAAACTTTCTATACTCTGTTGTGTTAATGAACCAAGATGGATGTGTATGACAAGACATGGGATGCTTTGCTATTTTTTAGGGACACATGAAGTCTTTGCTTTGGTTTCGAGATCACAAGATGGACGTGTGACAAAGTTGTGTGCTCTACACTCTACTTCTTGCAGAATGGAAACAACTACTCTTGCTCACAGAACCAGAGCACTGGAGGAACTATGGGTTATGGCATCTATCTACAGTTGCTGAACCTAATGAGCGACCAACAGAGCTATAGTGTGACCATTTCTCCCTAAGGTAATATTTTTCAATACTCAGCAGGTGTCTGCATTTGCTCATTGATTGTCATGTAGTGATGCATAACACTTTTTAATGGGTGAGAGCAAGTAATCTAGTAGTGTAGCAATTTTGAATGGGTGAGAGCAAGTAATCTAGTAGTGTAGCAATTTTGAATGGGTGAGAGCAAAGAGCATGGTGTACCATACATATACCTTCATACAGTCCATAGTTTTGCCTTTATTATAAACTACATCAAGCAGTTGAACTAATGCTAGTTTCCTTAGTCAGGTTTCATAGTGTTAGTTCTACTATTTGTTTTTTGTTTGACTGCTAGCATTGCTCATACTTTCCCTACCTCATTTAGTTGATCTATAAAGGATGTTTTTTGTTGATAAATAGATTAGTGAACATGATTTAAAAAGAAAATACTTCTAACTTTATATTATATATATGATCATTTGTTGTTCGCGGACACAAACAATGCATGGGCATTGTTGTGATGTTGGTTCTAGCAATGTCATAGATGACTGTATCACTCACCACTCTCTCTCTCTCTCTCACAAATGCGATGTTGGTTCTAGCAATGTCATAGATGACTGTATCACTCACCACTCTCTCTCTCACACACTCCCACACACGCACGAGAGAGAGTTGGAGGTTGAAGAAGAGGAGAATACAACATACACAAGCAGATGAGCTACTAAATTTGTTTAGCTGTCGCATGTTGATGTCTCCTAGGATAGAGAAGATGAACACAACATGAAGCTTGTGGTGGCATTCATCATGTCCAATGAGTGCTTCAACCTGGTGAAGGATCAACACACCAAGATTAATATGTTCCACCAAGCTATGTATATCCTTGATCTGAATCTAAACGGCTAAGCTACAAAGGGTTTTATAGCATGGTTCTAGAGAAGGATGGAGAGATTGTTTTAGCAGCCTTGTTGAGGATCCATGGTCCAAAAGTAGTAGAGGTGCCCATTGCAAGCACATTGCTAGCTTACTAGAAACAAGGAGTGACACATCAATAGGTCAGTGTTGTCAAGCAGGTGTTGGCATTGGTGCAAGTGGAGAAGCTAATAATACCTGCCATAGCCTCTCTGGTGGATACAAGGAAGAGGTCCTTCTCCTTTAGACCCATGGATCCCTAGCTAAGAGAGGAGCTCAAGAGGGAGCACATGCGGTGTGGATCCTCAGCTGAGAGAGAAGCTCAAGAGGTTCTGGAACACAACATGAATCTTGTGGTGGCGCTCAGCATGCTCAATGAGTGCTTCAACCTGGTGAAGGAACGACGCACCAAAATTGATATGCTCCACCAAGATGTGTATATCCTTGGGTTTGAATTTAAATGGCTAAGCTATAAAGGGTTCTACTCCATTTTTGAAGAAGGATGGAGAGATCATTTTAGTAGCTCTTCTATAGATCCATGGCACAAAAGTGGCAGAGGTCCCCTTCGCAGGCACACTACTAGCTTATAAAAACAAGTGTGACGCTTCGCTTGGTTAGTGCTGTCGAGCAGGTGTTGGTGTCACTCAAGTGGAGAAGCTGATGTACCCACTATAGCCTCTCTGATGGACACATGGAAGAGGTCCATCTCCTTCAGGTTTATGGATCCCTAGTAGAGAGAGGAGGTCAATAGGTTCAACCTAGTCTCTCTCTCTCTCTCTCTCACACACACACATAGAGACCTATGCGCGTGTGAGAGAGTTGGAGGTTGAAGGCGAGTAGAATAGTGCACACACAATCAGATGAGCTACTAAACTTGTTTGGATGTAGCATGTTGATGTGTCCTAGGATGGAGAAGATGAAGACAGGCAAGAAGGACTCTAGCAATGACACCTGCAGTGTCTACACCAATGGTAGCAAGCTGCTCTGTTGTGAGTCCTACACCTCCACCTTCCACATAGATGCCTCGCCATCAAGGTTCTAGTGGGCTCGTGACTTTGCCACTACTACTAGTGCACACTATGCATGTCAAATGATGATCAAGGCCTATCAACATGCCACCAATGTGCTCACAAGTATCATGATAGCTTCTATCCATTGCTAGGCTATGGGCGCAACATTGACAAGAATAGCAAGAAACTTTGTTCTCAGCTATTAGAAGTGACAAGCATGACCCCCTTACCGAAGATAGTTTCTCGTGGTCTCTCTTGAGGATTCAAAAAGATGAACCAACCAGTCCCTAGGGAATGCCTATAGTTCTGGAATACAATATGAAGCTTGTGGTGGCTCTTGGCATGTTCGATGTGTGCTTTAACCCGGTAAAGGATTGACACACTAAGATTGATTTGCTCCACCAAGCTATGTATATCCTTGATCTAAATTTAAATGGCTATGCTATAGAGGGTTCTACACCATGGTTTTGGAGATGGATGGAGAGATTATTTTAGCAGCCCTACTGAGGATCCATGGCACAAAAGTAGTCAAGGTGCCCTTCACAGGAACACTGCTACCTTACCAAAAATAAGGAGTGACACGTTACCTGGTCAGTCATGTCAAGCAGGTGCTGGTGTTAGTGCAAGTGGAGAAGCTTATGAAACTTGCCACAACCTCTTTAGTGGACATAAGAAAGAGGTCCTTCTCCTTTAGGCCCATGGATCCCCAACTAAGATAGGAGCTCAAGTGGGTCAGCCTAGTCACACACACACACACTCACACGAGCACATGCGGTGTGCATCCCCAATAGAGAGAGAGGAGCTCAAGAGGTTCAATAATGCAACATGAAGCTTACAGTGGAGCTTAGCATGCTCAATGAGTCGTTTAACCTAGTGAAGAATTGGTGAACCAAGATTGATAGGCTCCACCAAGCCGCGTATATCCTTATGTCTGAATTTAAATGGCTAATCTATGAAGGGTTCTACACCATGGTTCTAGAGAAGGATGCAGAGATTGTTTTAGCAGCCCTGCTTAGGATCTATGGCACAAAAGTGGTGGAGGTTCCTTTTGTAGGCACACTACTAGCTTATCAGAAACAAGGAGGGACACTTCAAAAGTTAGTGTTGTCAAGTAGGTGTTGGCATTAGTCAAGTGGACAAGCCGATGATACCCGCCATAGCCTCTCTAATGGACACATGGAAGAGGTCCATCTCTTTCAGGCTTGTGGATCCCTAGCAAAGAGAGGAGCTCAAGAGATTTAGCTTGGTCACACACACGCATGTGCACATGTGGGCAGAGAGTTGGGGGTTGAAGATGAGTAGAATAGTGCAGATGAGCTACTAAACTTGTTTGACTCTGGCATGTCAATGTCTCCTAAGATGGAGAGGATAGAGGTAGGCAAGAAGGACTCTAGCGATGACACCTGTAGTGTCTACACTAATGGTGGCAAGCTGCTCTACTATGACTCTTGCACGTCTACCTTCCACCCGGAGTGCCTCGTCATCAAGGTTCTAGAGGGCTCATGACCATTCCACTACTACTGGTGCATGCTGTGCATGTCAAACAATGATCAAGGACTATCCACATGCTAGCAATATGCTCACAAGTGTCATGAGAGCTGCTATCCATTGTTGAGCTCTGGGTGCAACATTGACGAGACCTACAAGAAGCTTTATTCTCAGCTATCAGAAGTGACAGGCAAGACAAACCCTACAAAAGACAGTTTCTCGTGGTCTCTCTTCAGGATTTAGAAAGATGATAGAACAAAATGTGAAGCTTGTGGTGGTTCCTGGGATGCTCAATGAGTGCTTCAACCCAGTGAAGGATTGGTGCTCCAAGATTGATATGCTCTACCAAGTTGTGTATATCCTTGATCTGAATTTAAATGGCTTAGCTACAAAGGGTTCTAAACCATGATTCTAGAGGAGGATGGAGAGATTATTTTAGTAGCCCTGCTGAGGATCCATGGCACAAAAGTGGTGGAGGTGCCCTTCATAGGCACTAAACCAACTTACTAGAAACAAGGAGTGACACATCATCTCGTTAGTGGTGTCGAGCAAGTGCGGGCATCAGTGCAAGTGGAGAAGCTGGTGATACCTACCACAGCCTCTATAGTGGACACAAGGAAGAGGCTCATTTAGGCCCGAGGATCCCCAACTAACAAAGGAGCTCAAGAGGGTTAGCCTGGTCACACATGCACGCGCACACACAGGTAGACACACATGCGTACACACATGAGCACACATGGTGTGGATCCCTAGTAGAGGGGGAGCTCAAGAGGTTCTAGAATTCAATGTGAAGCTTGCGGTGGCGCTCGGTGTGCTCAATGAGTGCTTCAACTCGGTGAAGGATCAACGCACCAAGATTCATATGCTCCACTAAGTTGTGTATATCCTTGGGTCTAAATTTAAATGGCTAAGATACGAAGGGTTCTACACCATGGTTTTGCAGAAGGATGGAGAGATTGTTTTAGTTGCCTTGCTGAGGATCCATGGCCCAAAAGTGGTAGAGGTTCCCTTTATAGGTACACTGCTAGCTTACAAGAAATGAGGAGTGACACATCAATATGTTAGTGCTATTGAGTCGGTGCTGGTGTCAGTGCAAGTGGAGAAGTAGATAATACCTACCATAGCCTCTCTGGTGGACACAAGAAAGAGTTCATTCTTGCTTAGGCTCATGGATCCCCAGCTAAGAGAGAAGCTCAAGAGGGTTAGCTTGGTCACACATACACACACGCACAAACACACACACACACACACACGAGTGCACACGATGTGGATCCTTAGCTGAGAGAGGAGCTCAAGAGGTTCTGGAACACAACATAAATCTTGTGGTGGCGCTTGACGTGCTCAATGAGTGCTTCAACCCGATGAAGGAATGGCACACCAAGATTATATGCTCCACCAAGATGTGTATATCCATGGGTTTGGATTTAAATAGCTCAGCTACAAAGGGTTCTACACCATAGTTCTAGAGAAGTATGGAGAGATCATTTCAGTAGCTTTGCTTAGGATCCATGGCACAAAAGTAGTAGATGTGCCCTTCATAGGCACACTGCCAGCTTACCAAAAACAAGGTATGATGCATCACCTAGTTAGTATTGTTGAGCAGGTGTTAGCATCAGTCAAGTGGTGAAGCCGATGATACCCTCCATAGCCTCTTTGATGGACACATAGAAGAAGTCCATCTCCTTCAGGTTTGTGGATCCTTATTAGAGAGAGAAGCTCAAGAGGTTCATCATGGTCACACACACACACACACACACCTGTGTGTGGGAGAGAGTTGGAGATTGAAGACGAGTAGAATAGTGCACACATAATCAGATAAGCTACTAAACTTGTTTAGCTATCTCCTAGGATGGAGAAGATGAAGGCATGCAAGAAGGACTCCAGTGACGACACCTATAGTGTCTGCACCGATGGCAGTGAGCTACTCTGTTGCGACTCTTGTACCTCCACCTTCCACTTAGAGTGCCGTGCCATCAAGTTTCTAGAGAACTCGTGATTGTGCCACTATTGCTGATGCACACTATGCATGTCAAACAATGATTAGGGCCTATCCATATGCCAACAATGTGCTCACAAGTATCACAAGAGTTGCTATCCATTGCTGGGTATGGGCACAACATCAACAAGACCTACAAGAAGCTCTGTTCTCAACTATTCAAAGTGATAGGCATGACATACCCTACCAAAGATAGTTTTTTGTGGTCTCTCTTAAGGATTTAGATAGACAAACCAACCAGCTCCCAAGGAATGCCTGTAGTTCTAGAACACAACGTGAAGCTTGCACTGGCGCTTGACATGCTCAATGAGTGCTTCAATCGGGTGAAGGATTAGCACACCAAGATAGATATGCTCTACCAAGCTGTGTATATCCTTGATCTAAATTTAAATAGCTAAGCTACAAAGGATTCTACACTGTGGTTTAGAGAATGATGGAGATACTATTTTAGCAGCCCTATTGAGGATCCATGGCACAAAAGTGGTAGAGGCTCCCTTCGTAGGCACAATGCTAGCTTACCAGAAATAAGGAGTGATGCATCACCTCTTTCGTGGTGTCGAGCAGGTGTTGGCATCAATGCAAGTTGATTTAGAAAGATGAACCAACCAGTCCCCAAGGAATGCTTGTAGTTCTAGAACACAACGTGAAGCTTGCAGTGGTGCTTGACACGCTCAATGAGTGCTTCAATCAGGTGAAGGATTAGCACACCAAGATTGATAAGCTCTACCAAGCTATGTATATCCTTGATCTGAATTTAAATATCTAAGCTACAAAGGATTCTACACTGTGGTTTAGAGAATGTTGGAGATACCATTTCAGCAGCCCTATTGAGGATCCATGGCACAAAAGTGGTAGAGGTGCCCTTCGCAGGCACAATGCTAGCTTACCAAAAATAAGGAATAATGCATCACCTCTTTAGTGGTGTCGAGAAGGTGTTGGCATCAATGCAAGTGGAGAAGCTGGTGATACCTGCCATAGCCTCTCTATTATACACAAGGATGAGGTCATTCTCATTTAGGCCCATGTATCCCCAACTAAGACAAGAGCTCAAGAGGGTCAGCGTGGTCACACACAGACACACACATACACATAGTCACACACATGCACACACACATGAACATGTGCAGTGTGGATCCCTAGCAAAGAGATGATCTTAAGAGATTATGGAATGCAACATGAAGCTTACCGTGGAGTTTGGTGTGCTCATTTAGTGCTTCAACTCAGTGAAGGATTGGTGCACTAAGATTGACATGCTCCACCAAACTATGTAAATCCCTAGGTCTGAATTTAAATGGCTGAGCTACAAAGGCTTCTATACTATGGTTTTGGGAAAGGATGGAGAGATCATTTTAGCAACCCTATTTAGGATGCATGGAAAAAAAGTGGCGGAGGTGCCCTTTGTAGGCACATTACTAGCTTATTGGAAATAAGGAGTGACACATCACGTGCTTAGTGCTACTGAGCATGTGTTGGCATTAGTCAAGTGGAGAAGCCAATTAATCCTGCCATAGCCTCTCTAGTGGACACATGGAAGAGGTCCATCTCCTTCAGGCTTATGGATCCCTAGCACAAAAAGGAGCTTAAGAGATTCAACCTAGACACACACACACACACCCGCACGTGTGAGAAAGAGTTGGAGGTTGAAGACGAGTAGAATAGAGCACACACAAGTAGATGAGCTATTGAACTTGTTCAGCTAAAGCAAGCTAATGTCTCCTAGGATGGAGAAGGTGAAGACAGGCGAGAAGGACTCCAATGAAGACTAGTGTCTGCACCAATGGAGATGAGCTGCTCCACTACAATTCCTCCACCTCCACTTTCTACCTGAGTGCCTCACCATCAAGGTTCCAGAGGGCTCGTGAGCATGCCACTATTGCTGCTGCATGATGTGCATGTCAAACAATGATTAGGGCCATGCTAGCAATGTGCTCGCAAGTATCATGAGAGCTGCTACCCATTGCTGGGCTATGGGTGAAACATTGACAAGACCTAAGAAGCTCTATTCTCAGCTATTAAAAGTGATAGGTGTGGCAAACCCTACCAAAGATAGTTTCTCATGGTCTATCTTAAGGATTCAAAAAGACAAACCAACTAGCTTGACGCGATGCTTGTAGTTCTAGAACATAATGTGAAGCATGGGGTCACACTTGGCATGCTCAATGAGTGCTTCAACCAAGTGAAGGATCAACACACCAAAATTGATATGCTCCACCAAGCTGTGTGTATCCTTGATCTAAATTTAAATGGCTTAGCTACAAAGGGGAGAGGTCATTTTAGCAGCCTTGATGAGGGTGTACAACTTAAAAGTGTTGGAGGTGCCCTTTGCAAGTACACTGCCATCTTATTAGAAACAAGTGATGTGTTGCGTAGTTAGTGGTGTCGAGTAGGTGTTGGCATCAGTGCAAGTGGAGAAGCTGATGAAACATGCCATAGCCTCTCTAGTGGACATAAGGAAGAGGTCATTCTCCTTTAGGCCCATGGATCCCCAACTAAGAGAGGAGCTTAAGAGGGTTTAGCCTGGTCACACACGTGTGCATGCGCGCACACACACAGACATGCACACACACACACACACAAGCACACACAGTGTGGATCCCCAACTGAGAAAGGAGCTCAAGAGGTTCTAGAATGCAACATGAAGCTTGCAATGGTGCTCGGCATGCTCAATGGGTGATTCAACCTAATAAGGATCAGTGCACCAAGATTGATATGCTCAGCTAAGCTACAAAGGTTCTACACCATATTATTTCATTAACCCTTCTTAGGGTCTATGGCACAACAGTGGTAGAGGTGCCCTTGATTAGCACACTACCAGCTTACCAAAAATAAGGAGTGATGCATTGCTTAGTTAGTGCTATCGAGCAGGTGTTGGCATTAGTGAAGTAGAGAAGCCAATGATACCCACCATAGCCTCTCTAATGGACACATGGAAGAGGTCCATCTCCTTTAGGCTTGTGGGTCTCTAGTAGAGAGAGGAGCTCAAGAGGTTTGGCCTGCTCACTCACTCACACACAAACACACTCATATACCTGCGTGTGCGGGAGATAGTTGGAGGTTGAAGACGAGTAGAATAGTGCACACACAAGTAGATAAGCTACTAAACTTGTTTGACTCAAGCATGCCAATGTCTCCTAGGATGAAGAAGATGAAGGCAAGCAAGAAGGACTCTAGTGATGACACCTGTGGTGTCTATGACAATGGTGGCAAGCTACTCTACTGCGACTCCTATACCTCCACCTTCCACCTAGAGTGCCCCACCATGGCTATATCATCCAAACAAAAAGAGTTATCATTTATCTCATGCTTGCTGCCTATGCAGCCACGCAGCCGCGCTGCTGCTGATTGGCATGCATGTTCCTATCGTTTTACCAATCCAGTACTCATTCCTTTCGACCTACACATGTATCACATACTTGTACATGGTTATGCAAAGTTGGTCACCCATCCGATCAACAGAGATGGTGTTTTGGGTCAGTTTTCACACTTGCTGTCCCTGCTATCCTAGCAGCCACACAGCACTAAATTGTTTTGGCATTCCCCAGAAAACTATGATGCCAATCATCAAACCCTTTCACCATAGAGTAGATATCATCCTCACACATGTCTCTGCAAAGTTTCATGGCTATAGGATCAAATATGAAAGAGATATGATCCTACCTTTGGCTCGCTGTCCATTCTGCCCTGTAGCCGCGCTGCAGCCGGTTGTCGTGTGTGTTCCCAAAAATCCACTACTCCGTTTGTCAAATCCTTTTACCCACCTGTGTATCATGAACCTGCACATGCCTCTGCAAATTGGTTCAGCTACACATGCCATGATGGCCAAGATATTGAGGCCGATCTTCGTCACCCTCGCTGTCCAAACAGCCATGCCACCCTGTTTTGCAGTTGCATCCTCCCACTCAACAACGCTCCAAAAGACTTTCCCTTTTGCCAACATATATTCCGTATAGTCCTTAACTTCTCTACAAAATGGATCACCAATTGATGCTATTATGGCACTGCTACTTTTGATAATAATTTAGTTACCTACCGATGTGCATATTCTCTATGCATCGGTGTTTCGTCGTGTTTCTCATTAAATCCATATCCAAAGTGCTGCACCATCTAGTTCAAGTGTGTGTTTGATAGCTGCACATCATCTAACCAACTATATTTCCCATATGTTTATCATATCCCTACCATTTGGTGGTCATTGCCCTTGCCGCCCACCACCAAGTAATTTCAGCATGTTAACATTGCTTTGATTGCATTCCACTTTGATCAAGGAACTTTCTTAGTGCACCAGTTTGACATGGTTGAAAGGTCCTAATATGGCTAGAGGGGGGGTGAATAGCCTATTTTAAAAAATCTACAAACTCACTAGAGCAAGAGGTTAGTAAATAACAAAGTGAAGCTTTTTGCTCTAGCTCTAAAGGGGTGTTTGCAAGCCACCTATCCAACAATTCTAGTTGATATAATCACTAGGCACACAAGAGCTATGTCACTACTTACACTAGGAAGCTACCTAAAGTTTCTATACAAGTAAGTGAGCTACTCTAGTTTGCGGGAATGTAAAGAGATGGTTTGAACTTTATACCACCGCGTAGAGGGGATGAACCAATCAATAAAATGAAGTCCAATCACCGGGAGAAATCCAATGAATCAATCACAATGGAGACACACAATTTTTCTCCCGAGGTTCACGTGCTTGCCGGCACGCTACGTCCCCGTTGTGTCGACCAACACTTGGTAGTTCGGTGGCTAAGAGGTGTAGCACGAACCTCGTCCTCACTAGGACACCACAAGAACCTACCCACAAGTGAGGTAACTCAATGACACGAGCAATCCACTAGAGTTACCTTTCGGCTCTCCACCGGGGAAGGTACAAGACCCCTCACAATCACCGGGAGATGGCCACGAACAATCACCAACTCGTGCCAATCCTCCTCCGCTGCTCCAAGCCGTCTAGGTAGCGGCAACCACCAAGAGTAACAAGAAAACCGCAGCTAGAACGATCCCCAAGTGCCACTAGATGCAATCACTCAAGCAAATGCACTTGGAATCACTCCCAATCTCACAAAGATGTTTGATCTATGAAGGAGATGAGTGGGAGGTGTTTGCTTAGGCTCACAAGGATGTCAAGTATGTTAGAATGCCAGGAGAGTGAGCCCCAAGCCAGCCAAACACGTATTTATAGCCCCTCAAACAAATAGAGCCGTTGGCTCTTTCACTGGGCGAAATACGGGGTCACCGGACGCTCTTAAAGGGGCACCGGACGCTCAACACCAGCGTCCAGTGCTCCAACGTCAGCCACGTGTCACGCTCGTGTCAGAATCTAACGGTCACCTGCAGTGCACCGGACGCTGAGCAAGTGAGCACCGGACGGTCCGGTGCACACCGGACTCATGCGCAGAGAGCTCCGCAAACTTGCAAGTTCACCGGACGTGAGCCACCGGACGCACCCTCAGCGTCCGGTGCTCACCGGACCCATGCGCAGAGAGGGTCGCAAAACGCCCGCACACCGGACGCTAACCACCAGACGCTCAAGCCAGCGTCCGGTGCCTATCGTCCGGTGCCTTACCCTAGCTGGGCCAGGCACTGTCTGCACCGGACGCTCAGACGCAGCGTCCGGTGCTCTAGAAGCCAGCGTCCGATGAGTGTTTTCTCAGCGAGAAACACTCCCGCGACTTCTCCAAAATTTCCCACCGGCGCAATAGAAAATATGCACTTCATTTTCTCGAAAAGCGCCGAATCCCGCCTCGCAAGCTCGGCGGGAGGGAGAGAGGAACCCATCCCCTCTCTACTCTTGAAACTCCACCTCCTTCTCAAAGTGTGCTAACACCACAACGTGTGTACCAAACGAGCGTGCACGTGTGTTAGCATTTTCACAATCATTTTCTTTGAAGGAGTTAAGTTAGCTCACTAGGTTCTAAATGCATGCACATGAACAATGACACCTAGTGGCACTTGATAACCGCTTAGCCAAAGAATTCCCCTCTTTATAGTACGGCTATCTATCCTAAATGTGATCACACCCTCTATGGTGTCTTGATCACCAAAACCAAAACCCTAAGCAATACCTTTGCCTTGATCTCCATAGGGTTTTATTTTTCTCTTTCTTCTTTTCCAAGTTGAGCACTTGATCACCTTGTGGTCATTACCATCATCACCATGATCATCTCTTGCTCCATCACTTGGCATGTACCAACCTCATTAAGTCTACACACACTTAGCATAGAGGTTAGTACTAGGGTTTCATCAATTATCCAAAACCAAACTAGGGCTTTCAATGGTGTGTTCCAATGTATGCACTACATAAACCCTAAATTCAATACTCATATCAAGAAGGAATCATCAGCATGCAAACCGTCTATGCAGCCTCATCATTAGCCTTGTTTATTTGATCACCTTGCTGTTGGTAGATTCCAACTATGCCAACCACCGCCATTGTTCTTGTGTCTTCATGTTCTATGGCTAGAAATAAATATTCTTGTCTGTATCTCACTATACCATCTCACCCTTGCATAGTCACTATTGTGTATATGTTTTCTCCCATCAAACTTGACCATGTTTGTATGTTTACTTCATTCTTCCTAAAATCCTATCCATCTTCTGTACACTTCTCCAATCATTTACCTCTCATCTATAAATCCTTATTTATATAAATCTTCCAATTCAGCCCATATCCATCATGTTTATTCCATTCGACCTATCATTTCTCAAAACCTTCTAGTCTCTATCTGGCATATCTTTTAATTGTGGCTTTTCTGTTAGTTGTTTCTATGCTCAATGCTCATAGTTGCAAGCCTTACATGTTTAAAATCTTTAAGTCTTGTTTTGTAATGCTTGATGTATTGTTTTTAGGTTTCTTTTATGGTGCTTGTGCTGGTTGTTGCTAATGTTAGAGGAGGAGCTCTACAAGGATGATGAAGAAGTTGCATAAGTTTGAGCAATAATTGAAGGCAAGTGTAACATGAGTACCCTTGTTACCTAACAACTATGTAATAATCTTTTCATATGCATGTTCTAATTTGATGAACCCCTAAGGACTTCATCTAGAACTATTGTATCTTATATCCTTGTTACCTATGGGTTTTCCGTATGGGTAGATTGGCTTAGTTTGCTATCACCAACTATAATGATCTATAATATTGACTAATGGTATTTGTGACTATGGATTAAAATGTGCTTTTTAGCAACATGGATATTAGGGGGCTAGAGCATTGGGGCTTTTGGGGTGCTCTAGTCTACCCTCCGTAAGGATTGAATCTTAAAGCGGCAACCCAGGACTTATAGTACAACCACGAGAATCACATGGCTCTGATCTTAATCAAGTAACTAGTATGTCTCTAGCTTGTTAGTGGTTACCAAAAGGCGCAAGAGGGGGGTGCCTCATGGTGTATGGTTGTTTTCCTACCTTTGTGGGTATAGTGTTGCGACCACATGTGCCTCGGAGGAGGACATCTATGCACACTTGCTGCTGAAACCTCACGGCCACTAACTAGTTAGGGTGTCTAGTGAAAGGTTTCATAGTGATCTCTACCGACTTACCTTGGAAGTGAGTCAAGAGGTTGGCCCCCTCGGGTAAAGGGTAATCATGACTCATGGGTAAAGATGTACATACTTTGTAGAGTTATATAAACTGATATATGAGTCGTGCTCTCGGTCATGAGCGGCATGGATCCTTTTTGAGGTAGATGGTTCTATGGATGGTTTAGGTGATGATTAATCTTGATCTTAATTATACTTTTACCTTGGGAGCTTAAGCATAACTCAGTTACTCAGGTTTCAAATAATAAAACATGACCAACTAAAAATGCTTACAGCAGTTCAGCCGTGTCTGGCCTTTTGAGCCTTGCATCCCCTCTTGTTATACTTGTTGAGTATGGTGCACTCACACTTGCTTCATATACAATCAATAAAAATCCCGGATAGGTACCAGATGGTGATTCAAAGGTGGAGTTCCCTAAGGTGTTCTAGGAGTACTATGTGAGTGTACCCCTACTCAACCATCCCTATGGAGTATGGAGACCCAAAGAGAAGATATAAAGTAGTTTTTGCAATGCTTTTGTAATAGTTGTAAGTCTTGTTGTAACTATGTTTTGACATAAAATAAAGCATTGTTCTTGATATTCTCCATATTTGTCACTATATGTGTCGTATGGACATCCTAGGCACACTATAGTTAGCACTTGGTATTCTTTGGAAAACTAGGTGTGACAAACCTACTCTACTATGACTCTTGCACCTCCACCTTCCATTCACAGCGCCTCGCCATCAAGGTTCTAGTGGGCTCATGACCGTGCCACTACTGTCAGTGCACGCTGTGAATGTCAAATGATGATTAGGGGTTATCCACATTCCACCAATGTGCTCACAAGTATCGCGAGTGCTGCTATCCATTGCTAGGCTATGGGCACAACATTGATCGGACCTACATGAAGCTTTGTTCTCAGCTATCACAAGTGATAGGCGTGACAGACCCAACCACATAAGGTTTCTCATGGGCACAACATTGATCGGACCTACATTGATCTGGAACACAACATGAAGCTTGTGGTGGCACTTGGCATTCTCAATTAGTGCTTCAACCCGGTGAAGGATTGACACTCCAATATTGGTACCCTCCACCAAGTTGTGTATATCCTTGAAGCTTATGGCGGCACTTGGCATTTTCAATTAGTGCTTCAACCCAGTGAAGGATTGACGCTCCAAAATTGGTATCCTCTAGCAAGGTGTGTATATCCTTGATTTGAATTTAAACGACTAAGCTACAAAGGGTTGCACACCATGGTTGTGGAGAAGGATGGAAAGATCATTTTAGCAGCCTTGCGGAGGATCTATTGCACAAGAGTAGCACATTGCTAGCTTACCAAAAACAATGAGTGATGCATCGCCTAGTTAGTGGTGTTGATTACGTGCTAGCATCAGTGCAAGTGGAGAAGTTGATGTTACCTACCGTGGAACCCTAGGTAAGAGAGGGGCTCAAGAGGGCTAGCCTAGTCACACACACACACACATACCTAGAGACACACTAGTAGAGAGAGGAGCTCAAGCGGTTCTAGAATGCAACGTGAAACTTGTGTTGGCTCTTGGCATGATCCTTGAGTGCTTCAGCCTAGTGAAAGACTGACGCACAAAGATTGATATGCTCCATCAAGCCGTGTATATCCTTGGGTCTAAATTTAAATGGCTAAGCTACAAAGGGTTCTACACCATGGTTCTAGAGAAGTACTTTCACTAGCTTTGCTGAGGATCCATGGCACAAAAATGGTGGAGGTGGCCTTCATAGGCACACTATTAGCTTACCAAAAACAAGAAGTGACATGTCGCCTGGATAGTGTTGTCAAGCAGGTGTTGGCATCAGTCAAGCGAGGAAGCCAATGATACCCGACATAGCCTCTATAGTGGACACATGGAGAGGTCTGATCCTTCAAGCTTCTGGATCCCTAAATAGAGAGGGGAGCTCAACATGTTTAGCTTGGTCACACAAACACACACATGTGTACGTGAGAGAGAGTTGGAGGTTGAAGACAAGTGGATAGAGCACATGCAAGTAGATGAGCTACCGAACTTGTTCAGCTATAGCATGCCAATGTCCCCTAGGATGGAGAAGTTGAAGGCAGATAAGGACTCTAGCAACGACACCCACAATGTCTGGGTCGATGGCAGCAAGCTGCTTGGCTATGACTCTTACACCTCCACCTTCTACCTAGAGTGCCTAACCATCAAGGTTCTAGAGGGCTCGTGACTGTGCCACTACTGTCGGTGCATATTTGCATGTCAAATGATGATTAGGGCCCGTCCACATGCCAATAATGTGCTCACAAGTATCATGAGAGCTGCTATCCAATGCTGGGCTATAGGCACAACATCTACAAGACCTACAAGAAGCTTTGTTCTCTACTATCAGAAGTGATAAGCATGAAATACCCCATCAAAGATGATTTCTCATGGTCTCTCTTGAGGATTCAGAAAGATGAACCAACCAGCCCCTAAGGAATGCTTTTAGTTCTAGAACACAACGTGAAGCTTGCGGTGGTGCTTGACATGGTCAATGAGTGCTTCATCTGGGTGAAGGATCGACGCACCAAGATTGATATGCTCCACCAAGCTATGTGTATCCTTGACCTACCAAGTTATGAATATCCTTGAAGCTTATGGCGGCACTTGGCATTCTCAATTAGTGCTTCAACCCAGTGAAGGATTGACGCTCCAAGATTGGTATCCTCCAGCAAGGTGTGTATATCCTTGATTTGAATTTAAACGACTAAGCTACAAAGGGTTGCACACCATGGTTATGGAGAAGGATGGAAAGATCATTTTAGAAGCCTTGCTGAGGATCTATTGCACAAAGTAGCACATTGCTAGCTTACCAAAAGCAAGGAGTGATGCATCGCCTAGTTAGTGGTGTTGATTAGGTGCTAGCATCAGTGCAAGTGGAGAAGTTGATGTTACCTGCCGTGGAACCCTAAGTAAGAGAGAGGCTCAAGAGGGCTAGCCTAGTCACACACACACGCGCGTGCGCACATACACACACATACCTAGAGACACACTAGTAGAGAGAGGAGCTCAAGCGGTTCTAGAATGCAACGTGAAACTTGTGTTGGCTCTTGGCATGATCCATGAGTGCTTCAGCCTAGTGAAAGATTGACGCACAAAGATTGATTTGCTCCATCAAGCCGTGTATATCCTTGGGTCTAAATTTAAATGGCTAAGCTACAAAGGGTTCTACACCATGGTTCTAGAGAAGTACTTTCACTAGCTTTGCTAAGGATCCATGGCACAAAAATGGTGGAGGTGGACTTCATAGGCACACTATTAGCTTACCAAAAACAAGAAGTGACATGTTGCCTGGTTAGTGTTGTCGAGCAGGTGTTGGCATCAGTTAAGCGAGGAAGCCAATGATACCCGACATAGCCTCACTAGTGGACACATGGAGAGGTCTGATCCTTCAAGCTTCTGGATCCCTAAATAGAGAGAGGAGCTCAACATGTTCAGCTTGGTCACACAAACACACACATGTGTACGTGAGAGAGAGTTGGAGGTTGAAGACAAGTGGATAGAGCACATGCAAGTAGATGAGCTACCGAACTTGTTCAGCTATAGCATGCCAATGTCCCCTAGGATGGAGAAGTTGAAGGCAGATAAGGACTCTAGCAATGAGACCCATAGCGTCTGGGTCGATGGCGTCAAGCTGCTTGGCTATGACTCTTGCACCTCCACCTTCTACCTAGAGTGCCTAACCATCAAGGTTCTAGAGGGCTCGTGACTGTGCCACTACTGTTGGTGCACATTTGCATGTCAAATGATGATTAGGGCATGTCCACATGCCAATAATGTGCTCACAAGTATCATGAGAGCTGCTATCCAATGCTGGGCTATAGGCACAACATCTATAAGACCTACAAGAAGCTTTGTTCTCTACTATCAGAAGTGATAAGCATGAAATACCCCATCAAAGATGGTTTCTCATGGTCTCTCTTGAGGATTCAGAAAGATGAACCAACCAGCCCCTAAGGAATGCTTATAGTTCTAGAACACAACGTGAAGCTTGTGGTGGTGCTTGACATGGTCAATGAGTGCTTCATCTGGGTGAAGGATCGGCGCACCAAGATTGATATGCTCCACCAAGCTGTGTATATCCTTGACCTACCAAGTTATGAATATCCTTGAAGCTTATGGCGACACTTGGCATTCTCAATTAGTGCTTCAACCCAGTGAAGGATTGACGCTCCAAGATTGGTATCCTCCAGCAAGGTGTGTATATCCTTGATTTGAATTTAAACGACTAAGCTACAAAGGGTTGCACACCATGGTTGTAGAGAAGGATGGAAAGATCTTTTTAGCATCCTTGCTGAGGATCTATTGCACAAAAGTAGCACATTGCTAGCTTACCAAAAACAAGGAGTGATGCATCACCTAGTTAGTGGTGTTGATTAGGTGCTAGCATCTGTGCAAGTGGAGAAGTTGATGTTACCTGCCGTGGAACCCTAAGTAAGAGAGAGGCTCAAGAGGGCTAGCCTAGTCACACACACACACGTGCACACACACACACACACACACACCTAGAGACACACTAGTAGAGAGAGGAGCTCAAGCGGTTCTAGAATGCAATGTGAAACTTGTGTTGGCTCTTGGCATGATCCATGAGTGCTTCAGCCTAGTGAAAGATTGACGCACAAAGATTGATATGCTCCATCAAGCCGTGTATATCCTTGGGTCTAAATTTAAATGGCTAAGCTACAAAGGGTTCTACACCATGGTTCTAGAGAAGTACTTTCACTAGCTTTGCTGAGGATCCATGGCACAAAAATGGTGGAGATGGCCTTCATAGGCACACTATTAGCTTACCAAAAACAAGATGTGACATGCCGCCTGGTTAATGTTGTCGAGCAGGTGTTGGCATCAGTCAAGCGAGGAAGCCAATGATACCCGACATAGCCGCTATAGTGGACACATGGAGAGGTCTGATGATCCTTCAAACAACATGAAGCTTGCGGTGGCTTTTGGCATGTTCAATGAGTGCTTCAACTTAGTGAAGGATCAGTGCACGAAGATTAATATGTTCCACCAAGCTATGTATATCCTTGATCTAAATCTAAACGGCTAAGCTACAAAGGGTTCTACAACATGGTTCTAGAGAAGGATGGAGAGATCATTTCAGCAGCCCTATTGAGGATCTATGGTCCAAAAGTAGTAGAGGTGCCCTTTGCAAGCACACTATCAGCTTACCAGAAACAAGGAGTGACACATCGACATGGCAGTGCTATCAAGCAGATGCTGGCATTAGTGCAAATGGAGAAGCTGATAATACCTACCATAGCCTCTCTAGTGGACACAAGGAAGAGGTCCTTCTCCTTTAGACCCATGGATCCCTAGCTAAGAGAGGAGCTTAAGAGGGTCAGCCTGGTCACACACACACACACGCACACACACAAAGAGAGACATGAGCACGCACGATGTGGATCCTCAGCTGAGAGAGAAGCTGAAGAGGTTTTGAAACACAACATGAATCTTGTAGTGGCGCTCAACATGCTCAATGTGTGCTTCAACCTAGTGAAGGAATGACGCACCAAAATTGATATGCTCCACCAAGATGTGTATATCCTTGGGTCTGAATTTAAATGGCTAAGCTACAAAGTGTTCTACACCACGAGATAATTTCAGTAGCTCTGCTAAGGATCCATGGCACAAAAGTGGCAGAGGTTCCCTTCGCAGGCACACTGCTAGCTTACCAGAAACAAGGTGTGACGCTTCATGTCGTTAGTGCTATCGAGCAGGTGTTGGTATCACTCAAGTGGAGAAGCCGATGATACCCACCATAGCCTCTATGATGGACACATGGAAGAGGTCCATCTCCTTTAGGTTTATGGGTCCCTAGTAGAGAGAGGAGCTCAAGAGGTTCATCCTAGTCACACACACACACACAGACCTAGACACATGTGAGAGAGTTAGAGGTTGAAAACGAGTAGAATAGTGCACAAACAATTAGATGAGCTACTGAACTTGTTCGAATGTAGCATGTTGATGTGTCCTAGGATGGAGAAGATGAAGGCATACAAGAAGGACACTAGCAATGACACCTGCAGTGTATGCACCAATGGTGGCAAGCTACTCTGTTGTGACTCCTACACATCCACCTTCCACATAGATGCCTTGCCATCAAGGTTCTAGAGGCCTTGTGATTATACCACTACTACTGGTGCACGCTATGCATGTCAAATGATGATCAAGGCCTATCAACATGCCACCAATGTGCTCACAAGTGTCATGATAGTTGTTATCCATTGCTAGGCTACAGGTGCAACATTGACAAGACCAACAAGAAACTCTATTCTTAGCTATTAGAAGTGACAGGCATGACAAAGCCTACCCAAGGTAGTTTCTCGTGGTCTCTCTTGAGGATTCAAAAAGATGAACCAAATAGCCCCCAAGGAATGCCTACAGTTCTAGAATACACCATGAAGATTGTGGTGGCGCTTGGCATGCTCAATGAGTGCTTTAACTCGGTGAAGAATTGGTGCACAAAGATTGATAGGCTCCACCAAGCTATGTATATCCTTGGGTTTGAATTTAAAAGCTAATCTATGAAGGGTTCTACACCATGGTTCTAGAGAAGGATGTAGAGATTGTTTTAGCAGCCCTGCTTAGGATCCATGGCACAAAAGTGATGGAGGTTCCTTTTGTAGGCACACTACTAGCTTATTAGAAACAAGGAGTGACACATCACCTAGTTAGTGTGGTCGAGCAGGTGTTGGCATCAGTCAAGTGGACAAGCCGATGATACCCACCATAGCCTTTCTAAAGAGGTCCATCTCTTTGAGGCTTATGGATCCCTAGTAGAGAGAGAGCACGTGGGGCAGAGAGTTGGGGGGTTGAAGATGAGTAGAATAGTGCACACACAAGAAGATGAGCTACTAAACTTGTTCGACTCTAGCATGTCAATGTCTCCTAAGATGGAGAAGATGGAGGCAAGCAACAAAGACTCTAGGGACACCTATAGTTTGTACGCTGATGGTAGTGAGCTGCTCTGTCGTGATGCCTGCACCTCTACCTTCCACCCAAAGTGCCTCGCCATCAATGTTTTAGAGGGCTCATGACTGTGCCACTACTACTGGTGCATGTTGTAAATTTCAAACAATGATCAGGGCCTATCCATATGCTAGCAATATGATCACAAGTATCATGAGAGCCATTATCCATTGCTAGGCTCTGGGTGCAACATTGATGAGACCTAGAAGAAGCTTTGTTCTCAGCTATCAGAAGTGATAGGCGAGACAAACCCTACCAATGATAGTTTCTTGTGGCCTCTCTTGAGGATTTAGAAAGATGAACCAATGAACCCGGCCCCTAGGAAATGACTATAGTTCTAGAACATAATGTGAAGCTTATGGTGGTTCCTAGGATGCTCAATGAGTGCTTCAACCCGGTGAAGGATTGGTGCACCAAGATTGATATGCTCTACCAAGTTGTGTATATCCTTGATCTGAATTTAAATGGCTTAGCTATAAAGGGTTCTAAACAATGGTTCTAGAGAAGGATGGAGAGATCATTTTAGTAGCCCTATTGAGGATCCATGGCACAAAAGTTGTAGAGGTGCCCTTCATAGGCACACTACCAACTTACCAAAAACAAGGAGTGACACATCACCTCGTTAGTGGTGTTGAGCAAGTGCTGGCATCAGTGCAAGTGGAGAAGCTAGTGATACCTACCATAGCCTCTATAGTGGACACAAGGAAGAGGCTCCTTTAGGCCCCAGGATCCCCAACAAATAGAGGAGCTCAATAGGGTTAGCCTAGTCACACACATGCATCCACACACATAGGTAGACACACGCGTACGCACACACACATACACACATGAGTGCACACGGTGTGGATCCCTACAGAGAGAGGAGCTCAAGAGGTTCTGGAATTCAATGTGAAGCTTGTGGTGGCGCTCGACATGCTCAATGAGTGCTTCAACCTTATGAAGGATCAACACACCAAGATTCATATGCTCCACCAAGTTGTGTATATCCTTGTGTCTGAATTTAAATGGCTAGGCTATGAAGGGTTCTACACCATGATAGAGATGCCCTTTGTAGGCACACTACTAGCTTACAAGAAACAAGGAGTGACACATCAATGGGTTAGTGCTATCAAGCAGGTGCTTGTGTTAGTGCCAGTAGAGAAGCAGATAATACCTACCATAGCCTCTCTATTGGACACAAGGAAGAGTTCATTCTTGCTTAGGCTCGTGGATCCCTAGCTAAGAGAGAAGCTCAAGAGGATTAGCCTAGTCACACACACACACATGAGTGCACACGATGTGGATCCTTAGCTGAGAGAGGAGCTCATGAGGTTTTGGAACACAACATGAATCTTGTGGTGGCACTCGATGTGCTCAATGAGTGCTTCAACCTAATGAAGGAATGGCACACCAAGATTGATATGCTCCACCATGATGTGTATATCCTTGGGTTTGGATTTAAATGGCTCATCTACAAAGGGTTCTACACCATGGTTCTAGAGAAGTATGGAGAGATCATTTCAGTAGCTTTGCTCAGGATCCATGGCACAAAAGTAGTAGACTTCATAGGCACACTGCCAGCTTACCAAAAACAAGGTGTGATGCATCACCTAGTTAGTGCTGTCGAGCAGTTGTTAGTGTCTCTTATGGACACATGGAAGAAGTCCATGTCCTTGAGGTTTAGGGATCCTTATCAGAGAGAGAAGCCCAAGAGGTTCATCATGGTTACACACACACACACACCTGCATGTGGGAGAGAGTTGGAGATTAAAGACAAATAAAATAGTGCACACACAATTAGATAAGCTACTAAACTTGTTCAACTGTAGCATGTCAATGTCTCCTAGGATGGAGAAGATCAAGGCAAGGACTCTAGTGAAGCCACCTATAGTGTCTGCACCAATGGAGACGAGCTGCTCTACTACAACTCCTCCACCCCCACTTTCTACTAGAGTGCCTCACCATCAAGTTTCTAGAGGACTCGTGACTATGCCACTATTACCGATGCACACTATGCTTGTCAAACAATGATTAGGGCTTGCCCATATGCTAACAATGTGCTCACAAGTATCACAAGAGTTGCTATCCATTGTTGGGCTATGGGCGCAACATCAACAACACCAGCAAGAAGCTCTGTTCTCAGAAGTGATAGGTGCGACATACCCTACCAAAGATAGTTTCTTGTGGTCTCTCTTGAGGATGTAGACAGATGAACCAACCAGCCCCCAATGAATGCCTATAGTTCAAGAACACAACATGAAGCTTGCGGTGGTGCTTGACATGCTCAATGAGTGCTTCAATTGAGTAAAGGATTAGCACACCAAGTTTGATATGCTCCACCAAGCTTTGTATATCCTTGATCTAAATTTAAATAGCTAAGCTACAAAGGGTTCTACACTATGGTTCAAAGAATGATGAAGATACCATTTTAGCAGCCCTATTGAGGATCCATGGCACAAAAGTGGCAGAGGTGCCCTTTCTAGACATAGTGCTAGCTTACCAAACATAAGGAGTGACACATCACCTGTTTGGTGGTGTCAAGCGGGTGCTGGCATCAATGCAAGTGGAGAAGCTGGTGATACCTACCATAGCCTCTTTAGTATACAAAAGGATGAGGACATTCTCCTTTAGGCCCATAGACCCCTAACTAAGATAGGGGCTTAAGAGCAACATGGTCACACGCAGACACACACATACACATAGTCACACGCGTGCACACACACATGAGCATGTGCGGTTTGGATCCCTAGAAAATAGAGGACATTAAGAGATTCTAGAATGCAACATGAAGCTTACAGTGGTGCTTGGTGTGCTCACTGAGTGCTTCAACTTAGTGAACGATTGGTGCACTAAGATTGACATGCTCCACCAAGCTGTGTATATCCTTAGGTCTAAATTTAAATGACTAAGGTATGAAGGCTTCTATACCATGGTTCTAGAAAAGGATAGAGAGATCATTTGAGAAACTCTATTTAGGATGCATGGCACAAAAGTGGTGGAGGTACCCTTCGTAGGCACACTACCACCTTATTGGAAATAAGGAGTGACACATCGCATGCTTTGTGTTGTTGAGCATGTGTTGGCATCAGTCAAGTGGAGAAGCCGATGATACATGCCATAGCCTCTCTAGTGGACACATGGAAGATGTCCATCTCCTTTAGGCTTATGGATCCCTAGCACAAAGAGGAGCTTAAGATATTCAAGCTAGACACACACACACCTACACGTGTGAGAAAGAGTTGGATGTTGAAGACGAGTAGAATAGACCACACACAAGTAGATGAGGTATTGAACTTGTTTGGCTATAGCAAGCCAATGTCTCCTAGGATGGAGAAGGTGAAGGCAGGCGAGGACTCCAGCGAAGACACCTAGTGTCTGCACCAATGGAGACGAGCTGCTCTACTACAACTCCTCCACCCCTATTTTCTACCAGAGTGCCTTGCCATCAAGGTTCTAGAGGGCTCATGAGCATGCCACTATTGCTGCTACATGATGTGCATGTCAAACAATGATCACAACCATGCTAGCAATGTGCTCGCAAGTATCACGAGAGCTGCTATTCAATGCTGGGCTATGGGTGCAACATCAACAAGACCTATACGAAGCTTTGTTCTCAGCTATTGGAAGTGATAGGTGTGACAAACCCTTCCAAAAATAGTTTCTCAAGGTCTCTCTTGAGGATTCAAAAAGACAAACCAACTAGCCCCATGGGATGCCTGTAGTTCTAGAACACAATGTGAAGCATGGAGTGGCGCTTGGCATGCTCAATGAGTGCTTCAATCTAGTGAAGGATCAACGCACCAGAATTGATATGCTCCACCAAGCTGAGTGTATCCTTGATATAAATTTAAATGGCTATGCTACAAAGGGGAGAGATCATTTTAGTAGCTTTATGAGGATACACGACATAAAAGTGTTGGAGGTGCCCTTTGCAAGCACACTGCCATCTTATTACAAATAAGAAGTGATGTGTTTCCTGGAAAGTGGTGTCGGGTAGGTGCTGGCGTCAGTGCAAGTAGAGAAGCTAATGATACCTACCATAGCCTCTCTAGTGGACATAAGGATGAGGTCCTTCTCCTTTAGGCCCATGGATACCCAACTAAGAGAGGAGCTTAAAAGGGTTAGCCTAGTCACACGCGCGCGCATGCGTGCACAAACATAGACACGTGTACGCGCGCACACACACACACACAAGCACATGCAATGTGGATCCCCAACTACGAGAGGAGCTCAAGAAGTTCTAGAATGCAACATGAAGCTTATGGTGGTGCTCGGCATGCTCAATGGGTGCTTCAACCCAACAAAGGATCAATGCACCAAGATTGATATCCTCAGCTATGGCAGAAAAGTGGCAGAGGTGCCCTTCATTAGCACACTGCTAGCTTACCAAAAACAATGAGTGATGCATCACTTAGTGATATCGACAAGGTGTTGACATTAGTGAAGTAGAGAAGCTGATGATACCCACCATAGCCTCTCTAGTGGACACAAGTAAGAGGTCCATCTCCTTTAGGCTTGTGGGTCTTTAGTAGAGAGAGGGGATCAAGAGGTTTGGCCTGCTCACTCACTCACACACAAACACATACATAGAGCCACATGTGTAGAAGATAGTGGGAGGTTGAAGATGAGTAGAATAGTGCACAGACAAGTAGCTAAGCTACTAAACTTGTTCGGCTCTAGCATGCCGATGTCTCCTTAGATGAAGAAGATGAAGGCAGGCAAGAAGGACTCTAGTGATGGCACTTATGGTGTCTATGATGACAGTGGCAAGCTACTCTGTGGTGCCTCCTACACCTCCACCTTCCACGTGGAGTGCCTCACCATCAAGGCTATAGAGGGCATGTGAACGTGCCACTATAGCCAGTGTATGCTATGCAGGAAAAATGATGATCAAGGCCTATCCACATGCCAGCAATGTGCTCCCAAGTATCATGAGATTTGCTATCCATTGCTAGGCTACGGGAGCAACATTGATGAGACCTAAAAAATCTATTCTCAACTATCTAAAGTGTTAGGCAAGACAAACCCTACTAAAGACAGTTTTTCATGGTCTCTCTTGAGGTTTTAGAAAGATGAACCAACAAGCCCCTAGGGAATGCCTATAGTTATAGAACACAACATGAAGCTTGCGGTGGTGTATAACATGCTCAATGAGTGCTTCAATCGGGTAAAGGATTAGCACACCAAGATTGATATGCTCCACCAAGCTTTGTATATCCTTGATCTGAATTTAAATAGCTAAGCTACAAAGGGTTCTACACTATGGTTTAGAGAATGATGAAGATACCATTTTAGCAGCCCTATTGAGGATCCATGGCATAAAAGTGGTAGAGGTGCCCTTTGCAGATACAGTGCCAGCTTACTCGACATAAGGAGTGACACATCACCTGTTTAGTGGTGTCAAGCGGGTGCTGGCATGAATGCAAGTGGAGAAGCTGGTGATACCTGCCATAGTCTCTCTAGTTTACACAAGGATGAGGTCATTCTTCTTTAGGCCCATGGACCCCTAACTAAGACAGGGGCTCAAGAGGGTCAGCATGGTCACATGCAGACACACACATACACATAGTTACACGCATGTACACGCACATGAGCATGTGTAGTTTGGATCCCAAGCAAACAGAGGACCTCAAGAGATTCTAGAATGCAATATGAAGCTTACAGTGGTGCTTTGTGTGCTCATTGAGTGCTCCAACTCAGTGAAGGATTGGTGCACTAAGATCGACATGCTCCACCAAGTTGTGTATATCCTGAGGTCTGAATTTAAATGACCAAGGTATGAAGGCTTCTATACCATGGTTTTAGAAAAGGATAGAGAGATCATTTGAGCAACTCTATTCAGGATGCGTGGCACAAAAGTGGTGGAGGTGCCGTTCGTAGGCACACTACCACCTTATTGAAAATAAGGAGTGACACATCACATGCTTTGTGTTGTTGATCATGTGTTGGCATTAGTCAAGTGGAGAAGCCAATGATACCTGCCATAGCCTCTCTAGTGGACACATGGAAGATGTCTATCTCCTTTAGGCTTATGGATCCCTAGCACAAAGAGGAGCTTAAGATATTCAACCTAGATGCACACACACCTATGCGTGTGAGAAAGAGTTGGAGGTTGAAGATGAGTAGAATAGAGCACACACAAGTAGATGAGCTATTGAACTTGTTTGGCTATAGCAAGCCAATGTCTCCTAGGATAGAGAAGGTGAAGGCAGGCGAGAAGGACTCCAGCGAAGACACCTTGTGTCTACACCAATGGAGATGAGTTGCTCTGCTACAACTCTCCACCCCCACTTTCTACCAGAGTGCCTCGCCATCAAGGTTCTAGAGGGCTCATGAGCATGCCACTATTGCTGCTACATAATGTGCTTGCCAAACAATGATCACGGCCATGCTAGCAATGTGCTCACAAGTATCATGACAGCTGCTATCCAGTGCTGGCTATGGGTGCAACATCAACAAGACCTGTAAGAAGCTCTGTTCTTAGATATCAGAAGAGATAGGTGTGATAAACCCTACCAAAAATAGTTTCTCAAGTTCTCTCTTGAGGATTAAAAAGACAAACCAACCAGCCCCATGGGATGTGTGTAGTTCTAGAACACAATGTGAAGCATGGGGTGGCGCTTGGCATGCTCAATGGTGCTTCAACCTAGTGAAGGATCAATGCACCAAAATTGATATGCTCCACCAAGCTGAGTGTATCCTTGATATAAATTTAAATGGCTATGCTACAAAGGGGAGAGATCATTTTAGTAGCTTTATGAGGATACACGACATAAAAGTGTTGGAGGTGCCCTTTGCAAGCACACTGCCATCTTATTAGAAATAAGAAGTGATGTGTTTCCAAGTTAGTGGTGTCATGTAGGTGCTAGCGTCCGTGAGAGTAGAGAAGCTAATGATACCTACCATAGCCTCTCTAGTGGACATAAGGAAGAGGTCCTTCTCCTTTAGGCCCATGGATCCCCAACTAAGAGAGGAGCTTAAAAGGGTTAGCCTAGTCACACACGCGCACATGCATGCACAAACATAGACACGTGTACGCACACACACACAAGCACATGCAATGTGGATCCCCAACTACGAGAGGAGCTAAAGAGGTTCTAGAATGCAACATGAAGCTTGTGGTGGTGCTCAGCATGCTCAATGGGTGCTTCAACCCAACAAAGGATCAATGCACCAAGATTGATATGCTCAGCTAAGCTACGACGAGTTCTACACCATGCTTTTGGAGAAGGATGGAGATATTGTTTCATCAGCCCTTCTTAGGATCTATGGCAGAAAAGTGGCAGAGGTGCCCTTCATTAGCACACTACTAGCTTACCAAAAACAAGGAGTGATGCATCACTTAGTGATATCGACAAGGTGTTGACATTAGTGAAGTAGAGAAGCTGATGATACCCACCATAGCCTCTCTAGTGGACACAAGTAAGAGGTCCATCTCCTTTAGGCTTGTGGGTCTTTAGTAGAGCGAGGAGCTCAAGAGGTTCGGCCTACTCACTCGCTCACACACAAACACAAACATAGAGCCACATGTGTAGGAGATAGTTGGAGGTTGAAGACGAGTAGAATAGTGCACAGACAAGTAGATAAGCTACTAAACTTGTTCGGCTCTACCATGCTGATGTCTCCTTAGATGATGAATATGAAGGCAAGCAAGAAGGACTCTAGTGATGGCACTTATGGTGTTTATGATGACAGTGGCAAGCTACTCTATTGCGCCTCCTACACCTCAACCTTCCTTGTGGAGTGCCTCACCATCAAGGTTATAGAGGGATTGTGACCGTGCCACTATAGCCAGTGTATGCTATCCATGAAAAATGATGATCAGGTCCTGTCCACATGCCAGCAATGTGCTCACAAGTATCATGAGAGTTGCTATCCATTGCTAGGCTACGGGAGCAACACTGTTGAGACCTAAAAAATCTCTTCTCAGCTATGTAAAGTGTCAGGCAAGACAAACCCTACTGAAGACAGTTTCTCATGGTCTCTCTTGAGGTTTTAGAAAGATGAACTAACTAGCCCCTTGGGAATGCCTATAGTTGTAGAAGACAACATGAAGCTCGCGGTGGTGCCTGACATGCTCAATGAGTGCTTCAATCGGGTAAAGGATTAGCACACCAAGATTGATATGCTCCACCAAGCTTTGTATATCCTTGATCTGAATTTAAATAGCTAAGCTACAAAGGGTTCTACACTATGGTTCAGAGAATGATGGAGAAATCATTTTAGTTGCCCTACTAAGGATCCATGACACAAAAGTGGTAAAGGTGCCCTTCGTAGGCACACTACTAGCATACTAGAAAAAAGGAGGGACACGCCACCTGGCCAATGGTGTCGAGCAGGTGCAGGGCACACTACAAGTAGAGAAGCTTATGATACTCACCATAGTCCCTCTAGTGGACACAAGGAAGAGGTCCTTCCCCTTTAGGCCCATTTATCACTAACTAAGAGAGGAGATCAAAAGGGCTAGCCTATCACATACATGCGTGCACACACACATGAGTAGAGAGCATAGCTCAACATGTTCTAGAATATAATATGAAGCTTGCTATGGAGCTCAACGTGCTCAATGAGTGCTTCAACCTAGTGAAAATCGGTGTAGCAAGATTGATATGCTCCACTAAGCTATGTATATCCTTGGGTCTGAATTTAAATGGCTAAGCTACAAAGGGTTCTACACCATGGTTTTGGAGAAGGATGGAGAGATTATTTTAGTAGCCCTTCTTAGGATCCATGGCACAAAAGTAGCAGAGTTGCCCTTTGTAGGCACACTGCCAGCTTACGAGAAATAAGGAGTGATGCGTCACCTAGTTATGTTGTCGAGCACGTGTTGGCGTCAGTCAAGTGGAGAAGCTGATGATACCCTCCATACCCTCTCTGGTGGACACATGAAGAGGTCCATCTTCTATAAGCTTGTGGATCCCTAGTAGAGAGAGGAGCTCAAGAGGTTCAACCTAGTTATAAGGATGGCAACCGGTCGGGTTTGGATCGGGTGGAGTCTCCATGCACCCAAAACCGAAACCCGAAGTCGAAACCCGAAACCAAAACTGTCGACGAAAGCTGGTCGGCAGTCTACCTTGGGGTATACCCACGGTAGTAGTTTATCGGTAGACGGTGCGCAAGCTACGAACTCGATGGTGACGCAAGACACAGACAAGGTTTCTATCCAGGTTCGGCCGCCGTGTGGGCGTAATACCTACGTCCTGCGTCTGATTGTATTGGATTGTGTTGAGAGAATCATGTGTCCTAAGGGGGATCCCTTGCCCCTCCTTATATAGTCCGGAGGGCAAGGTTATAGATCTGGAAACTAATCCTAGTCGGTTTATAATTGCCATAGATAGTACGATATCAATTCCTATTCTAACCGACCAGAATCCGGCTTGATCTCCATGCCTTGTTTCTTTGCGCGGAACTCCAAGCAGTTGGATCAAGCCCCGAACTGTCCTCGTGATGGGCCAAGCCTTCTGGCCCAAGTCTAGCCGTAAGGGTATAGGGGTTTATACCCCCACAAAAATCGAAACCGATTCGGGTGGAAATTCAGCACCAAAACCAAACCTGCGGATACCCAAACGGATACCCAAAACCCAAATGGTTATCCAAAACTCGCGAATATATAGACACATATTCACATGTATAAATAAGATGCAACAAATAATAAATATTTTCATGAGTTAACTTTGAATAAATTAAATAATCTAAGTAAATAAATTATTACTATCATATTATAAAATATAAATTTTAATTCCAAATGATTTATTTGGATATCCATTGGATATCCACGGGTGGAAAACCAAACCCAAAACCAAACCCGCTCGGTTTTGGGGCCCCGAACCCGAAAACCGTGGACAAAAAACTACCACCAAAACCAAAACCGCTGGACCCGAAACCCGCGGATATCCGAACCAAAACCGACCCGCTGCCATCCTTACCTAGTTACACACACACATGTGCATACATGAGAGAGAGTTGGAGGTTGAAGATGAGTAGAATAGGGCACACATAAGTAGGTGAGCTACTAAACTTTTTTGGATATAGCATGCCAATGTTTGCTAGGATGGAGAAGGTGAAGGCAAGCAAGAAGGACTCCAGTGATGACACCTATAGTGTTTACATCAATGGTGGCAACCTACTCTGCTATGACTCTTGCACCCTCCACCTTCCATCCAAAGTGCCTCTCCATCAAGGTTCTAGTGCGCTCGTGATTGTGCCACTACTGCCGGTGCATGTTGTGCATGTCAAATGATGATCAGGGGCTATCCATATTCCACCAATGTGCTCGCAAGTATCACAAGTGCTGCTATCCATTGCTGGGCTATGGGCACAACATTGATGGGACCAACATGAAGCTTTGTTCTATGTTATCACAAGTGACAGGCATGATAGACCCAACCGAAGAAGGTTTATCATGGTCTCACTTAAGGATTTAGAAAGATGAACAACCAACCCCTAGGAATGCTTGTAGTTCTAGAACACAATGTGAAACTTATGGCCGCACTTGGCATTCTCACTTAGTGCTTCAACAAGGTGAAGTATTGACACTCCGAGATTGATATCCACCACCAAGCTATGTATATCCTTGATCTAAACTTAAACGACTAAGCTACATGGGTTGTATACCATGCTTGTGGAGAAGGATGGAAAGATCATTTTAGCAGCTCTACTGAGGATCTATTGCACAAAAGTAGCACACTGCTAGCTTACCAAAAACAAGGAGTGATGCATCGCCTGGTCAGTGGTGTTGATTAGGTGCTAGCATCAGTGCAAGTGGAGAAGTCTGCCATAGCCTCTCTAGTGGACACAAGGAAGAAGTCCTTCTACTTTAGGCCCATGGAATCCTGACTAAGAGAGGGGCTCAAGAGGGCCAGCCTAGTCACACATGCACATGCGTGCACAGCACACACACATACCTAGAGACACATGTGCGCATAGACACACAACATGCACCATATGGATTCCACTAGTAGATAGAGGAGTTGAAGTGGTTCTAGCATGCGACATGAAGCTTGTGATTGCTCTTGGCATGATCAATGAGTGCTTTAGCCTAGTGAAGGATCGACACACCAAGATTGATATGCTCCACCAAGCTGTGTATATCCTTGGGTCTAAATTTAAATGGCTAAGTTATGAAGGGTTCTACACCATGGTTCTAAAGAAGTATAGAGATTATTTCACTAGCTCTGCTGAGGATCCATTACACAAAAGTGGTGGAGGTGCCCTTCATAGGCACACTATTACTTAACAAAAACAAGAAGTGACATGTCGCCTAGTTAGTGTTGTCGAGCAGGTGTTGGCATTAGTCAAGTGAGGAAGCCAATGATACCTACCATAGCCTCTCTAGTGGACACATCAATGAGGTCCATTTCCTTTAGGCTCATGGATCCCTAACAGAGAGAGGATCTCAAGAGGTTCTGCCTGGTCACACAAACACACACTCACGTGCCTGAGTTAGAGTTGGAGGTTGAAGACGAGTAGAATAGAGCACACACAAGTAGGTGAGGTACTGAACTTGTTCGGCTATTGCATGCCAATATATCCTAGGATGGAGAAGTTGAAGGGAGATAAGAAGGACTCTAGCAATGACACACGCAGTGTATATGCCAATGGTGGCGAGCTGCTCGGCTATGACTCCTGCACCTCCACCTTCTACCCAGAGTGCCTAACCATGAAGGTTCTAGAGGGCTCGTGACTGTGCCACTATTGCTGGTGCACATTATGCATGTCCACATGCCAACAATGTGCTAACAAGTATCACGAGAGCTACTATCCAATGTTGGGCTCTAGACACAACATCTACAAGACCTAGAAGAAGTTTTGTTCTCTACTATCAGAAGTGATAAGCATGACATACCCTACCAAAGATGGTTTCTCATGGTGTCTCTTGAGGATTTAAAAAGATGAACCAACCAGCCCCTAGGGAATACTTACAGTTCTATAACACAACATGAAGCTTGTGGTGGTGCTTGACATGGTCAATGAGTGCTTCATCCGGATGAAGGACCGGTGCACCAAGATTGATATGCTCCACCAAGCTATGTATATCCTTGATCTAAATTTAAATGATTAAGCTAGAAAGGGTTCTACACCATGGTTCTAGAGAAAAGATGGAGAGATTATTTTAGTAGTCATGCTAAGGATCCATGGCATAAAAGTGGTGGAGGTGCCCTTCATAGGCATAGTGCTAGCTTACCAGAAACAAGGAGTGATGCATCACCTAGTCAGTGGTGTTGAGCAGGTGCGAGCATCAGTGCAAGTAGAGAAGTTGATGATACCTGCCATATCCTCTCTAGTGGACAAAAAGAAGAGGTTCTCCTTTAGGCCCATGAATCCCTAACTAAGAGGGGAGCTCAAGAGGGTCAGCTTGGGCACACGCACACACACACACACATAGACACTTGCAGGCACATGCACACATGAGCACATGCGGTGTCGATCCCAAGCAGAGAGAGGATTTCAATAGGTTCTAGAATGCAACATGAAGCTTGTCATGGCATTCGATGTGCTCAACGAGTGCTTCAACCTAGTGAAGGATTGGTGCATTAAGATTGATATGGTCCACCAAGCTATGTATATCCTTAGATCTAAATTTAAATGGCTCAGCCAAAGGGTTCTATACCATGGTTCTAGAGAAGGATGGAGATATTGTTTCTGCAGCCCTGCATAGGATCCATGGCACAAAAGTGGTCAAAGGGCCCTTCATAGGCACACTACTAGCTTAATAGAAATATGGAGTGACGCTTCACCTATTAGTTAGTGTTGTTGAGTAGGTGTTAGAATCAGTCTAGTGGAGAAGCCGATGATATTTGCCATAACCTCTTTGGTGGACACATGGAAAGAGGTCCATCTCCTTTAGTCTTGGGGATCCCCATAAGGGGTTCAACCTGGTCACACACACACACACACACCGATTTCTCCTAGGATGGAGAAGGTAAAGGCAGGCAAGGACTCTAGTGATGACACATGCAGTATCTGCACCAATGGCGATGAGCTGCTTTGCTGTGACTCCTGCATGTCTACTTTCTATCTAGAGTGCCTCGCCATCAAGGTTCTAGAGGGCTCATGAGTGTATGCTATGCATGTCAAATGATTATTAGGGCCTATCCACATGCCAGCAGTTTGCTTGCAAGTATCATGAGAGCTGCTATCCATTGCTAGTATATGGGCGCAACATTGATTAGACCTACAAGAAGCTCTGTTCTTAGCTATCAGAAGTGACAGGCATGAAAAACCCTACCAAAGATGGTTTCTCATGTTATCTCTTGAGCATTCAAAAAGATAGACCAGCCAGCCCCTAGGGAAAGCCTATAGTTTTAGAACATAATGTGAAGCTTGGGGTAGTGCTTGGCATGCTCAATGAGTGGTTCAACTTAGTGAAGGATTGGTGCACCAAGATTGATATGCTCCACCAAGCTATGTATATCCTTGATCTGAATTTAAATGGCTAAGCTATAAAGGATTCTACACCATGGTTTTGGAGAAGTGTGGAGAGATCCTGATCAATTTAGTAGCCCTATTGAGGATCCGTGGCACAAAAGTGGCAAATGTGCCCATCACAAGCACACTACTAGCTTACCAAAAACAAGGAATGATGTGTCGCTTAGTCTGCGGTGTTGAGCAGGTGCTAGCATCAGCGTAGGTGGAGAAGTTGATGATACTAACCATAGCCTCTCTAGTGGACAAGGAAGAGGTCCTTCTTCTTTAGGCCTATGGAACACCAACTAAGAGAGGAGCTTAAGATAGCCAACCTAGTCACACACATGTGCGTGCACGCCCACACACACACACACACACCCCTAGAGATAAGCATGTGCATGCACACACACACAGGTGCATGTGGTGTGGATTTTAGTAGTAGAGAGGAGCTAAAGAGGTTTTAGAATGCAACGTAAAGCTTGTAGTGGTGCTCAGTGAGTGGTTCAACTTGGTGTAGAATTGGCACACCAAGATTGATAAGCTCCATGAAGCTATGTATATCCTTAAGTTTGAATTTAAATGGCTAAGCTACAAATGATTCTGCACCATGGATCTAGAGAAGGATGAAGAGATCATTTCAATAGCCCTACTTAGGATCCATGGCACAAAAGTGGCAAAGGTTCCCTTTATAGGCACTGCTGCTTACCTGAAGCAGGGAGTGATGCATTGCCTAGTTAGTACTGTCGAGCAGGTGTTGGCATCAGTCAAGTAGAGAAGCTGATGATACCCACCATAGCCTCTTTGGTGGACACATGGAAGACATCCATCACCTTCAGGCGTATAGATACCTAGCAGAGAGAGGAGCTCAAGGGGTTTATCCTAGTCACACACACACACCCGCTCAAATGAGAGAGAGAGTTAGAGGTGAAGATGAGTAGAATAGAGCACACACAAGTACATGAGCTACAGAACTTGTTTGACAATAGCATGCTGATGTCTCCTAGGATGGAGAAGGTGAAGGAAGGCGAGAAAGACTCCAGCGATGACACCTACAGTGTCTATACTAATGGTGGTGAGCTTCTCTACTATGACTCCTGCACATCGACCTTCCACCTAGAGTGCCTTGCCATTAAGGTTCTAGAAGGCTCGTGATTGTGCCACTACTTTTAGTGCATGTCAAATGATGATCAGGGCCTATCCACATACTAGTAATGTGCTCGCAAGTATCATGAGACTAGCAAGAAGCTCTGTTGTCAGCTATCCAAAGTGGCAGGCATGACGAACCCTATTGAAGATGGTTTCTTGTGGTCTCTCTTGAGGATTTAGAATGATGAACCAACCAGCCCCTAGGGAATGCCTGTAGTTCTAGAACACAATGTGAAGCTTGTGCTGACGCTTGGCATGCTCAATGAGTGCTTCAATCCAGTGAAGAATAGACAAAACAAGATTGATATGCTCCACCAAAGCTATGTATATCCTTAGTCTAAATTTAAATAGCTAAGCTACAAAGGGTTCTACACCATGGTTCTAGATCGAGAAGGATGGAGAGATCATTTTAGCAGCCTTGCTAAAGATCCATGGCACAGAAGTGGTAGAGGTGCCCTTCGTAGGCACACTGCCATCTTGCTAGAAACAAGAAGTGTGCATTGCCTTGTAAGAGCTGTTGAGCAAGTGCTGGTGTGTCACGCCTAGCCCAATTTGGAATTTGGCCCATGGTGGCCCATGTGCATATTATGAGATAATTGTCGAGGGTTTAGTCCTACCTTACTTGTTAAGGTTGGGTTAGACCAACATATAAGGCTTCTAGAGTCCATCCCAACATCTCCAAGTTAATCCTTTTATGCGAAGCGAGGACAAAAGCATAAGTGGGATGGTAGTAGGTGTGGTTCGCTCAGTGTGCAAAGTTGATCTGAGCCGTTTGGACTCTGGGGTGTTACATGGTGTTAGTGCAAGTAGAGAAGCTAATGATACATACCATGGCCTATCTAGTGGACACAATGAAGAGGTCCTTCTCCTTTAGTCCCGTGGAACACCAACTAAGAGAGGAGCTCAAGAGGGTCAGCCTGGTCACACACACGCGCACACACACACACACACACACATATATATATATATATATGTATATATATATGTGTGTGTGTGTGTGTGCGCGCGCGCACATGTGCACACATACATGAGCACTTGTGGTGTGGATCCTTAGCTTAGAGAGGAGCTCAACAGGTTCTAGAATGCAACATGAAGCTTGTAGTGGCACTCGACATGCTCATTAAGTGCTTCAACCTAGTGAAGGATCGGTGTACCAAGATTGATATGCTTTACCAAGCTATGTATATCCTTGGGTCTAAATTTAGATGGCTAAGCTATGAAGGGTTCTACACCATAGTATTGGAGAAGGATGGAGAGATTATTTCAACAGCCTTGCTAAGGATCCATGGCACAAAAGTGGTAGAGGTGCCATTTGTTAGCACACTACTTGATTATGGGAAACAAGGAGTGACGCATCACCTGGTTAGTGTTATGGTGTTGGCATCAGTCAAGTGGAGAAGCCAATGACAACCATCATGGACTCTTTGGTGGACACATAGAAGAGGTCCATATCCTTCGGGCTTGCAGATCCCTAGTAGAGAGAGGAGCTCATGAGGTTTCGCTTGGTGACACACTCACCTGCACGCGTGAGAGAGAGTTAGAGGTTGAAGAAGAGTAGAATAGAGCACACACAAGTAATGAGCTACTAAACTTGTTTCGCTACAGCATGCCAATGTCTCCTAGGATAGAGAAGGTGAAGGTAGGTGAGAAGTACTCCAACGATGAGACGTGGTGTGTCTACACCATTAGCATCGAGCTACTCTACTGTGACTATTGCACATCCACCTTCCACTCGAAGTGCCTCGCCATCAAGGTTCTAGAGGGCTCATGACTACGCCACTACTATTGGTGCATGATGTGCATGTCAAACAATGATCAAGGCCTATCCTATGCCAGCAATGTTCTCAAAAGTATCACAAGAGCTGTTGTCCATTGCTAGGCTATAGGCACAACGTCAATGAGACCTGCAAGAATCTCTATTCTCAGCTATTAGAAGTGACAAGTGTGACAAACCATACCGAAGATGGTTTCTCATGGTCTCTCTTATGGATTTAGAAAGATGAACCAACCAACCCCTAAGGAATGCATACAGATCTAGAACACAATGTGAAGCTTGTAGTGGCACTTGGTATGCTCAATGAGTGCTTCAACCTGGTGAAGGATCAACACAACAAGTTTGATATGCTCTACCAACCTATGTATATCCTTGATCTAAATTTAAATGGCTAAGCTACCTACATCATGGATCTAGAGAAGGATGGGGAGAACATTTTAGCAGCCTTGTTGAGGATCCATGGCACAAAAGTGGTAGAGGTGCCCTTCGGAGGCACACTGCTAGCTTACCAAAAACAAGGAGTGATGTGTTGCCTAGTTAGAGGTGTCAAGCAGGTGGTAACATAGTGCAAGTGGAGAGGCTAATTATACCTACCATAACATCTATAGGGGACACACAAAGAGGTCCTTCCCCTTTAGGCCCATGGATCCCTACTAAGAGAGGAGCTCAAGAGGGTCAGCCTAGTCACACACACGCGTGTGCACATACACACACATGAGCACATGCAGTGTGAATCCCAAGTAGAGTGAGGAGCTCAAGAGGTTCTAGAATAAACATAAAACTTGCAGTGGTGCTTAGCATGCTCAATGAGTGCTTCAATCCGATGAAGGATTGATGCATGCAGATTGATATGCTCCACCAAGCTGTGGATATCTTTGGTTCTAAATTTAAATGTCTAAGCTACAAAGGGTTCTATACCATGGTTCTGGAGAAGTATGGAGAGATTGTTTCAATAGTCCTACTTAGGATTAATGGCACAAAAGTGGAGGTACCCTTCATAGGCACACCGCCAGCTTACTAGAAACAAGGAATGACGCGTCGCCTAGTTAGTGCTATCAAGTAGGTGTTGGCGTTAGTCAAGTAGAGAAGCTAATCATACCCACCATAGCCTCTCTGGTGGACAAATAGAAGAGGTCCATCTCCTTTAGGCTTGTGGATCCCTAGTAGAGAGAGGTGCTCAAGAGGTTTAGCCTAGTCACATAAACACTTGCACACAAGAAGAGAGTAGAATAGAGCACACATAAGTAGATGAGCTACTGAACTTGTTTAGCTATAGCATGCCAATGTATCCTAGGATGCAAAAGGTGAAGGCAGGTGAGAAGGATTCTAGAAATGACACGTGTAGTGTCCACACCGATGGCGGTGAGCTGCTCTGCTATGACTATTGCACCTCCACTTTCCACCCATAGTGCCTCACTATCAAGGTTTTAGTGGGCTCATGACTATGCCACTACTGCTAGTGCATGTTGTGCATGTCAAATGATGATCAGGGCCTATCCACATGCCAACAATGTGCTTGCAAGTATCACAAGTGTTGCTATCCATTGCATGGCTACGAGCACAACATCGATGAGACTTGCAAGAAGCTTTGTTGTCAGCTATCCAAAGTGACATGCATGAGAAACCCTACCAAAGATAGTTTCTCGTGGTCTCTCTTATGGATTTAGAAAGATGAACCAACCAGCCCCCAAGGAATGCTTGTAGTTCTAGAACACAACATGAAGCTTGTGGTGGCGCTTGGCATGCTCAATGAGTGCTTCAACCTAGTGAAGGATCAATGCACCAAGATTGATATGCTTCACCAATCTATGTATATCCTTGATCCAAATTTAGACAACTAAGCTACAATGGGTTGTACACCATGGATCTAGAGAAAGATGGAGAGAACGTTTTAGCAGCCTAATGAGGATCCATGACACAAAAGTGGTAGAGGTGCCCTTCGTAGGTACACTGCTAGCTTACTAGAAACATGGAGTGACGTGTCGCCTGTTTAGTGGTGTCAAGCAAGTGGTGGCACTAGTATAAGTGGAGAAGCTAATGATACCTGCCATAGCCTCTCTAGTGGACATAAGGAAGAGGTCCTTCTCCTTTAGGCCCATGGATCCCCAAATAAGAGAGGAGCTCAAGAGGTTCATCCTCGTTAGACATGCATGCACCCACACAAAGACACACACACTCTCGCGCTCACTCACTCACACACACATACACGAGTGTACCAAGGTGTGCATATCATTTGGTTTGAATCTAAATGGCTAAGTTATGAAGGGTTATACGCCATGGTTTTGGAGGAGGTAGAGATCATTTCAGCAGCCCTCCTTAGGATCCATGGCACAAAAGTTGCAGAGGTGCCCTTCGTAGCCACACTGCCAGCTTACTAGAAACAAGGAGTGACACATCGCCTGGTTAGTGTTGTCGAGCAGGTGTTGGCACCAGTCAAGTGGAGAAGTCAATGCTACATGCACACATGCACACACACGCACACACGAGTGCACGTGGTGTGAATTCCCAGTAGAGAGAGGATCTCAAGAGGTTCTAAAATGCAACATGAAGCTTGCGAAGGTGCTTTGACATGCTCAATGAGTTCTTCAACCTTGTGAAGGTTCGGTACACCAAGATTAATATGCTTCACCAAGCTATGTATATCCTTGGGTTTGAATTTAAATGACTAAGCTACGGAGGGTTCTACACCATGGTTCTAGAGAAGGATGGAGAGATCATTTCAGTAGACCTAATGAGGATCCATGGCATAAAAGTGGTGGAGATGCGCTTCATAGGCACACTGCTAGCTTACCAGAAACAAGAGAGTGACTCATCGCTTGGTTATTGGTATCGAGTAGGTGTTAGCATCAGTCAAGTGGAGAAGCTAAGAAACTAGCCATAGACTCTCTATTAGACACATGGAAGAGGTCCATCTCCTTTAGGCTTGTGGATCCCTAGCAGACAGAGAGAGAGGAGCTCAAGAGGTTTAGCCTAGTCACACACACACACGAGAGAGAGAGAGAGAGAGTTGGAGGTTGAAGAAGATGTTAATAGAGGACACAGAAGTAGATAAGCTACTAAACTTGTTTGGCTATAGCATGCTAATGTCTCTTATATGGAGAAGGTAAAGGTAGGAGGACTCATAAGATGATGCATGTTGCATCTACATCTACGGCAGCAAGTTGCTCTATTGTGATTCCTACATGTCCACCTTCCACCCATAGTGCCTTGCCATCAAGGTTCTAGAGGGCTCGTGGTCGTGCCACTACTGCTAGTGCACACTGTGCATGTTAAACAACGACTAGGGTCTGTCACATGCTAGGAGTGTGCTTGCAAGTATCATGAGAGTTGTCTTCTATTGCTAGGCTGACATCAATGAGACCTACAAGAAGCTCTGTTCTTAGCTATCAGAAGTAACAGGCGTGTCGAACCCTACCAAATATGGTTTCTTATGGTCACCCTTAAGGATTTTGAAAGATGAACCAACTAACTCCTAGGGAATGCTTGTGATTCTATAATGCAACCTGAAGCTTGCATTGGCGCTTGACTTGTTCAATGAGTGCTTCAACCCAGTGAAGGATCATCATACCAAGATTGATATGCTACACCAAGTTGTATATATCCTTGTATTTGAATTTAAACGGCTATGCTATGAAGGGTTCTACTCCATGGTTCTAGATTGAGAAGGATGGAGCAAACAGTTCATGATTTGTGTATGCATATATCATTAATCTTATTGACAACTGATGCTTTTGTTAGGTGTTATGTTGCTCTGCTTCAAAAGAAGGATCCAAAACTTTGCTCTCTTCAAATTTCCCATAGCTAGCAACAATGTAATGAACACCATGATAACTCATTTCCCATTTTAGTGACAAAGCATCATTGATGGATTTGCACAAAATGCCTTCATAGAGTGAAAATTTCAAGCCCCACAATTACATCTAAAACTATTTCAATACAGCGGGATAACTAATGATGATTGCTCTATTTCAATAATTTGGACTTTGCCTAATAATTTTGATTCCAGAAGAATATTTTATTGGTCACGACAATCATCTTAAGGGAATGATCAATCAACCCTTTCAAAGAATGCCCAAGAATGCAATTCAAAATGTAGTTATCCTTCTAGCAACAGAGCAGTTACTATAGTGAATGTTCTAGCCATGCTAGCTCAATAAAATGTTCTTGACACATTCATTGAAAGAAGTGTTTTAGTGACTGAAGGTATGGATGAGCTTGGTAAATTCCTAATTAGTATTGTTCATTATATACAATAAGCTAATATGACATTATACCCTTAGATTTGTAGAGCACTCCCAATAATATTGATGTATCAACAAATATCCTGAATGATGTCTCCATGGATGTTAGTGGTTACCTAATGATGTTCCTCAAATGATATACCTCAAATGATATCAATCTTAGAAGAAAATGGCAAACAGAATCCATAGATTCCAGAACCTTGTGTGGTGCCAAATGAACATGATACTAGAACTCAAGATGTTCCTAATGATGACTGCAATGAGCCTAATGTTTGTAAAATGACATATAGGTAAAAAGGCTCTAAACAAATATCTATGAAAAGCAACCAAGTTCCACACTGTGCATCTTTGAAAAGAAATGTTGGATCTATTTGTAAGAAGAAAAGGAACAAATCCACTGATTTGGCTGATATTTCATATCTCCAATTTTGTCAAAGAAAGCCAAAAAAGATGAGGCGATTATCAGAACTCATACGCACTGAATAGGTACATGGTTCTGCATATGCTGTTGAAGTTAACCATGCAAACACTATTAATCTCTACGAGGATAATAAAAGCAAAATGTTGTGTCAGGCAAGTATAATGACACTATTGTTAGCAATCATAAAATGGGTGAAACATAGAGCTATAAAGAACAATGTGAGTCACACAGTAGACAAGGTTGATGGTGGATCTTCTCTAATGAACTAGATGAAAACTACTCACAATAAGAAAATCAGAGCACAAAAAATGACATAGGATACAAGAATCTTGATTCTTCTGTTGTTTGAAACTCTAATCCATATGCAATTGTTTTTTGTTGGGGGATTTAGGCCCAAAAAACATGATATCTACTAGCAATGCCAAGCATGGGAATAAAAACACATAGAATAACAACCTAGAGCAAAATATGTAGAATCAGGGAACTTGAAATGGGGGTTCTCAAATGGAAAATCAACAACTTTGCTAAAGAGAAAGGTACTACCATCTACAATTTCTTGTGATGAGAACACTATGAACAATACTATAGAAGTATGCTGGTCTCATGATTTTTCCTCAAATGGAATCTGAAGCCACTATGCAAAGATGTATGGCAAAGATATCAATAAAGAACAAAACCCTATAGAATTTGTAAATAGATTATTACATTTATTATCTACTTTACCTAGTTTCCCTGATCTGAATTAGGGACCTTTGTGCAATATATGATTTATTTTTCCTTTTCCCTTTATTCCATTTGTGTCTATGCACTTTGTTCATACTCTCTATTGTGTGCACTACTAAAATCGTGGCACTTTTTGTGACATTTGAGTTCACGAGTTTGCTCGTTACCATATTAACTAGTTATTTGCGTTTATACCAATAGAACTTGTGTGTATGGTTGTAGGCAGCTTGGCACACAAAATTCTAGTGTCATACACACAAATAGCTAGTTTGGGATAGCAAGTGACCAAAGCAGTGAATCCCAAATGACAAATACTTTCTTTATAGTATTTAGTATGATATATTATTTTACATTGGCACAAGCAATGGAAAAACATATTGAATTTTTTCTTGTTTTTTGGATAACTGGGTATTACGAAATATTCACTTTTTCTCATCATTACTAGTTTCTCTTGGTAAACATAAGATCTAGAATGGTTCTGGCCTATTTAAGTAGAATATACCCAAGAATTAGGGAAAGCCAAAGATGTGTGAAAAACATAACATGATAGATGACATCCCCATGGACATGTTGAACTTCTTGCCAGAAATCAGCATAAGAGACAGCTGATAACTGACACCAATTCTTTGGAAAACTATCATAGTTGACCCAAGATAGTGTAACTGACCTTGCAAAAATTCCTACCAAGGATGGTCCCATTGATACATCAACACATATTGACACTAATTTCTAGAAATCTTTGGCATCAAAAAGTAAGTAGAAGTCCTTATAGGGTCATGCATGATATAGCACATAGGCTCCCAAATTACATACGCAGAAGTTACCACAGTGTCATGCGGTATCCACCACCGAGGTTCCTTATGGTCACCTTCCAGAATCACAAATGCAGAATCCATTTTAGGTACATGCATTACCCATTACAAGTTCTTTCATCTTGTACCCTCCAAAGGTATGTGTCCCTAACATTTTAAAGTGTGTCCAGGAACAACAATATTTCTAAAGGAGAAACCATTGCATGTACCTCATGAATATTTGCACATCATCACCATATTATCGAAGAGTCTAATCTGAGCTAGAGCAATAAGGGGGAAATAAGGTAGTGTGGGATTCTTTCAAGGGAACTTCAAGGAATTCACACTAACATATGGTTTTCAATTTAGAAACCCACTTCAAGAAGTTGATCTAGCTCCCATGCATGTGTGTGGAGCTTCTAGTAACTATGCAGCTTACCCTCTAGTAATTACGGCCATAGATCACTGCATAAAGGAAGCAGTTAGGCAGGTTCAACTGAGAAGTGTTCCAAGCATATCATTAACTATGGAGGCTAGTAGAAGTGTTGCAAGCACATTGTTAACTATGGAGGCTGGTAGAAGTGTTGCGTAGGATCGAAGGATTGTTGGACAGTACGTCTAGCCTTTACCCAAACAACCCTATGGCTACAACGTATCTTTTGAGACTGGTTGATCCATTAATAGCCCACCTTCTGAAACTATCAAAGATTTAACATGCAACAGATGGAACTTCAAATACAAACTCTCGATTCACAGTACGTGTAGCATGATCAGTACAATGCATCACCCAACACATTGTATGGAGGCACCTTACTGAAAAGGTTCCACTAATACTGCAAGACTTTCTCGACATCAGGTCTAGCAAAACTTGCATACACCTTTGCACCCTCACCCTCAAGTAGGTGTGCTCGGTTCGTTGCTAAGCAAGACATCGCAAATTGGTCTAACAACTATGGGACATAGTCTAGATACAGCCTAGGTGTGTCTAAAGGGACATCACCACTTGTTCATCTGGACAGAAGTAGAAACCATGAGACCTTGAACTCAAGAATGTTCTTAGTAGGATGGAACACCCTGCGGTTGGGTTCTTTTAGCTTTGTTCCCAACCAAAAACATCAACTACAAGGCATGGTACCAGTCGACCATGGTCTAGTGGCAAAGGGAAAATGGTGCATCCTTAGGATAATCTTGTGAAAAAAGATATCTGCCTTACTAATAGAAACCCACCTGATTTTACTATAATTAGTGACAAGAACAAGTATATGAGAAAAATTTGAAGTAGATGGGAGGGTTGTAGTTGGAAAATAGTCAGATTGATACATTTGACTTTACCAAGCAAATATTATTTGTAGAGGATAGAGAGGAAAGGGCTTTGCTTAATCTTATGCAAGGTAAAATATCATGTATCTCTTTTTCCCTATTTCACAGACTTCATTGAAACATTTAGGTTTTCTTACTTTAGTTAGATGGTTCATGTAGGTTGTGTGTAAGACACTAATGGACGTGTTGTTTCCTACATGGAGGAGCAACAGGTACTATGGAGGCTGGTCGAGGTTTTCCAAGCATAGCATTAACTATGGAGGCTTGCAACTTCTAGTATATTAAGTGTTCCAAGCATAGCATTAACTATGGAGGCTGGTCGAGGTGTTGGAAGCACATTGTCAATTATGGAGGCTGGCAGAAGTGTTGCAAGCACATCATTAACTGTGGAGGTTGGTACTAGTAAGCTATATGATCAAAGGATCGCTGGACAGTCCAACCTTACCCAAATAAAGCTATGGCTGCAACACATCTTTTCAGATCGAAGGATCGATCAACAGCGTGAGGCTTCACAAACCATCAAAGAGCTAACATGCTCCAGATGGAACTTCAAACACAAACTCTTGATTCATAATATGCGCAGTATGATCAATACAACGTGTCACCCAGCACATCATTTGGAGGCTACCTAATTGAAAAGGTTCCACTAACACTATAACACTTGTCTCGGCATCAGGTCTAGCAAAACTTGCATAGACTTTTGTGCCCTCACCCTCGAGTAGGTGTGCTAGGTTCCTTGTTGCAGTAGGGCATTGCAAACTGGTCTGAAAATAGTGGGCACATTCTATATACAGTCTAGGTGTGTCTAAAGGGACAACATTGCTTGTTGATATGCACAAAAGAGGAAACTATGATACCTCGAACCCTGAAATGTTCTCAGCATAATGAAACATGGAGATTTTCTTACTTTAGTTGGATGTGGTGCATGCGATTTGTGTGTCAGACACTGATGGATGCATTGTTTCCTAGATGGAGGAGTAATAGTCACCATACCCAAGGCGAAGAACTGATGTCGGGTGGCCGTGGAAACCCCAGTAAAGTTTATTTATTTTATACAAGCAGAAAAAAGGAACATGTGAAGTTGTACTTGTGTCATAGAAATGTGTAAGTACCGAACGGGGGCGTGTGGTTGTGTAATGTGTAAGGTATAGGTTAATTGGTTGTCTCTAAGTGTTGTAGAGCTTCAGTGTAACCTTAAAAGAATGGCTGAATGATAAGTTATGGTTCTCTGAAGAGGCACATCGTGACTTATTTCCTTGTATCTACCGTCCAACATGAATCTAATCGCAGGCTATCTAGATAGGGTCATAGGGACAACTTTTTCAGCACACGGGAGCCTCCTCAGCAAAGCGTGCAGATGCACAGGTTTTCCCTGGGCCGCGCCACGCCGCTCTCCTGGGGGCATGCTATGCGCCAGGCATTCGGATGGTAAGCGCGTGCCGGCAATTTAATTTCTCTACTGTAGCAACCAGCGCCCGGAATGTTTTTTATTTGGGCTAAATTTTGCTTAAGGTCAGTCTCAATGTATAGTTTCATCACACAGTTATCAAGACAATAAACTAGGTAACCGAGCCACTTGAGTTTCATGGGGATGAAACTCCTCTCTCATCTGATGAAACTCCTTCACTTAATGACCCTGCCAAGTCAGCAATTTTGCTTATGTGGCACCCTATTTAATGTGCATGACACTCTCATAAAACATGCATTGAGACTGGCCTAATAGGTTCGGTGGACCGTGTGCTGTTGAGACTGATTCTTCACTACAGCAATGTGTCATCCATGGAAATCCAAAATTTAACGCGAAAAAAAGAAAGAGAAAAAAAAGAAGAGAAAAAAAAAGAAGAGAAAAAAATGCTTATGAATTTCAGATTATGGGAACCAATTTTAGGTTAACTTGTTCGATTTAGTGGCAGGATTATTTTGTGCAGTATGTCACAATGCCAATCAATACAAATGTAAGGAGTTGATGGTTGCTTTTAAGCACTTGGTTAGCTATGCTCTTGTTGCTACTGTTAGGAAGCACCAAGCAATGGCATAAGAGCATCTTTAGGAGTTTAGTAAAACAACTTCCTATCTTGATTTTTTTAGGAAAAAGAAAAAAAAGTCTTCTCCAACAGTTTGGTAAAAGAGATACTTAAAAATAAAAAGTTATCAAATATCATCCTCAACTCATAAGTTTGCAAAGTGGAGAGAACTCCCTATCCCTCTAGTAAAAGATATGATTGGCTTTAGTAAACCAAAAAATAACAGTTAGATGTGGACTTTACTATAAATTTTTAAATTTTAGAAAGCTATTATAGGTTGCTGTTGGAGAAGAAAAAATTTAAAGTTGCTATTTTTTTTATTAACTTGCTAGATCTATTAGTTTAGCAAGTAAATTATATCAAACTCCTGGAGATGCTCTAACTGAATTGCTCCAGTGACTTGTTTGTCAACCGAAGGCTAATATTATAGCAAGATGGCAGGCTTTAGGTACTCAGTGGCTGCAGCAAGGTGATATAATGCAAAAGTTACTGCATCAGGAAAGCACTTTTTAAGGGCCCTATTTCATGGATTTATTCATGTTAGCTACTTGGTCTATTTGGAAGGAGAGAAATAATTTCATCTTCAATAGGAGGCCTCCTTCTTTGTTGAAATGGAAGCAGTTATTCAAGAGTGAAGTTGTTCTTCATCTCCACCGACTTCCAGCTCACAAACATAGTTTAATAATGAATTGGACCCAAGCCTTGTAATTTTGGTTTAGTTGCTTTGGCCTCTAGCATGTTTGTATTTATTCCTTTTTGCTCTAGGCTTTTTTTTTACAGGTAAGCTAGGTAAGTGGCTTAGCTTCTGATTAGCTTCCTGCTAATCTCTTGTTATGTTCTTGTAACTATCTTTTGATATTTATATATTCCTGGGGAGCATTGCTCCACAGTTTTTCTCAAAAAAAAACCGAAGGCTAATATTTGGATAATCAGTAATTCAGTACTCAGTGACTTGCTTGTCAATTGAAGCCTAAAATATTTGAATGATTCAGTGACATGCATGTGCTCTTTTGCTAGTCAAAATCTCCTGACATGTAGCGAATCGGCCATGATTTGTGATGACAAGCTACAAAAGTAATTGCTGTCTAAAGAATTTTGAGATGTAGACTGTCCGGAGTCCTTTTCTAAAAAAAAAAAACTGTCCGGAGTTATTACATAAATTGAAGCCTACTATTTATTTTTTCTTCTGCTATACTATTTATCAGTACTAGCAGCAGCCATAGAAATATGCAATCTGACAAGAAATTGTTTGCTGGGAAGTATATAAGTGATTGATTAATTCTTGCTACTATTGATGATCGATCTGCCTTCACAATTGAGGACTAATTTCTAGGCCTGGATGGAGATCTGTGCTAGCAAGGGGAAGGGATAGGAACCCGGTGGCAGTGGTGTCTCTCCAGTTGCTGGCAAAAGCAGAGACGACTCAATGCGTCCAGTTCCTCAATGCGTCCAGTTCCTCTGGCTCTAAAAGGGGCGTGCTTCTGAATCGTACGAGTAGTAGAAAACGCAGCAGGCGGGATTCAGAAGATTGCAGACTGAATCGTGACAAGCCTAGCCGCCCACGCGAAGGCCGGTGGCGGATGCCTTTATAAGGAACGTGTGACGACGGGCGAGGCAGACCTCTGCACTCTGCAAACCTCCCCGTCCGCTCGGCCCGGTCAAACAAGTCAGGTAGCAGCGTCGTCCTCCGGTCAGAGCTCAAGAAGCCCACCGCGATCGACGCGGCGCAGGCGAGACAGCATGGGTGGGGGCACGGCGGCAGAGCCCCCGGCGTGGATGGCCGCCGCCGCGCGCAGGTGGCTGGAGAACGCCGGCGCCACGGTGGAGGACGCCCCGGGCCGGGCCTTCAACGCGCTGCCCCTCTCCGGCGTGCGCGTGTCCCTCGCCGAGCGAGGCCGCGCGCTCTGCTCCCTCCGCGTGCCGCCCCAACTCACAGTGCGTGCGTCTCCCTCCCTCTTTCCTTCCTTGTTGCCCCATCCAGGTCTCGCGCCGTTGGAATTGGATCGTGTGATGAGTTCTTGGTTTCGCTTGGGGCTCTGGTCAGGACGCGGAGGGGAACTGGCACACGGGCGCCATCGCGGCGGCGGCGGACGACGTGTGCGCCGCGGCCATCATGTCCGTCGAGGGCATCATCAAGGTCTCCGTCCACTACGACATCTCCTACTTCACACCGGCCAAGCTCCATGTGCGTACACATCACACCGCTACCTCCTAGTACCTACTACTGTCTTGTCTCCAGTTTCTTTCAGTTTCGGCTCCTTGGGACGCCAAAAGAAAATATTTTCTGTTCTTCTAGCTTCCCCACTACGTTAGTATAGTGTCTGCGTCTTTAACACTGAGTCAACGAGAAAAGAAACAAGAGGTTTGCTACGTGTGGTGTAGCCACTCCACACACTCCTCCACACATCATCGGTTAATGTTTGCTTACCAGGCGTGTCGTCGTCTTCAATCAGGCAGGCGATGAATGGCACGTCACTGCCTGGCAATAAGTAGAGTACATCATGGATGCCAGTCCAGCCTATGCCCGTATGCCGTAATGTGATTGCAGCAAGCTCCACGGATAAACCACTCCAATTCCGTACTAGTTTCATGTAGCAGCATTTTAGCACTCGTATTGGTTTTGTTTTTCTGAAGTATGATCCATGTTTATAAATTTGCTGTCAGATACTTCTATAACCAGAGCAGATTATTGGGGGTTTATGCAGATCCAAGTCTGGTTTTCATATTCTGATGAAATTGCTCTTCTGAAATGTTCTGATGGAAGATTAAACTTGTTGTCATTTCATTGTTAATAGGGATATCTTTCTACTTCATGACACGCCTTTCACAGAAATTCAGTCTAATATATATGTGGACTGCATCACCCATATTACATTGTCCAATTGGGTGAGCCTGGTCTTTCAAGTAAAGACGCTTTAATTCCTTGGGCACCCAGCACTTGGTTAGCATTACCTGCACATTTTTTTTGTGCTAATAAGATGGGTAGAGAACCGGAATATGCTTCATTCTTTGGCCACCTTCTCTTGTCTTCAGCATTTGTTCTTTGAACAGTCAGGCAGGAGGTCTGTGCTGACGGTTCTTAGCTAATATTCCGTAGTATTTTTATTTATTTATAACCATTCTGTGGATACAACTTCGGGCTAGTTTTCAGAACAAGAAAGCAAACGAGGTCTGTGCTGACGGTTCTTAGCTAATATTCCGTAGTATTTTTATTTATTTATAACCATTCTGTGGATACAACTTCGGGCTAGTTTTCAGAACAAGAAAGCAACAATGATTGGCCATTCTATTGTATCATGTGTAGACATGCTTCTTTTGAAGTTTGTTTCCCAGAAGCAACCGTGTTACTACTACCTAGGAATAGGATAACAGGGGAGTGGTTATGTTTCCCTCCAAGGAAATTTCCAAACAATCAAAAGGAGTCCAAAGCATTTCAGCACAAACGTTTTCTGTTACATGACTCAGCAAGCAGTTGCCTGTGCTTTTTCAAATTATATGCTCGATAGGACTCTCTCACCATTTTCAGATTCTTAACAGGTTTGAGTAGTGCTACTTCTTTTTATCTGATGAACATACAGTTAGTATTTTAGTATTCAGTTCAGACTCTGCATGTATTCAGAAAACAGCACTGCACACATCTTTTCTCTGCATGTATTCAGGAAACAGCACTGCAGAGATGGTTTCAGCATGTATTTATGTTTTTTTCATGGGAATGACGGAGGACGAAAAGAGTCCTCACCTGATATATTGCCATGGATTCCGGTCTGACCGGTGATGGTAGCAGATAGCCAGATAACAGGGGGGCGTCGTGGCACTGAAGCCATGAGGCTTTTGGTTTCAAAGGAACTGAACTGAACTGAAATGTTGTGCGTCCAGGAGGAAGTGGAGATGGACGGGCGGGTGGTCGAGCAGAAAGGGCGGATGACAGCGGTGACGGTGGAGATCCGGAAGAAGGAGTCCGGCGAGCTGGTGGCCATCGGGAGACAGTGGATGACGGCCTCCAGGCCCAAAGGCTCTCAGAGCAAGATCTGAAGCTTCCTTTAAATTTAATCAGTAGCTTGAAAATTAATCAGCAAGATCTGAAGCTTCGTTGAAAATTCAGTTCCAGATGTTACTGGTGTTGATGTCCCCTGTAATTTAATCATGCATTGGCAAGCAAGATGGAAATTTTCATCTCTGTCCTGCGTTAATCCCGGCTCTTTTTTTATACTAATCCCACCTCTTTTCTGCGTCACTTTCAGTTGCATTGCTAGCAGCGTTTTTTAATGGATTTTGTTCGATATGCCATGGCGTTTTATACAGCTGACTGAAAACGACACGTGCACTATTGTGTGTGTTTTTTTCTTGTAACGAGAAATCCATGGCCATTCCAAAGCAACTTCACCTAATCTTAAGATGGACATTAGAAAACGTGGCGAGATGGAAGAAGGTCGTACTAGCGAACAGCGATCCCAGCGTCCAAACGCGCGGCCTGCCGCAGCCGGCGGCGTGGACATGGGCGACGGCGGCGAGTCGCGGGCGCTGCGGCAGGTGGCCGTGGCCAGGAAGTGGCTAGAGAACCCCCGCGTGGGGTACGACGGCGGCGTCGCCGCCCACGCGGCTGGCGGCAGCCAGGAGCTCAGCTGCGTGGCGCTGGCCGGCGCGCGCGTCTCCGTCGCCGAGCCCGGTCGCGTCGTCTGCTCGCTCCGCGTGCGCGCCCCCGTCGCCGTGCGTGCCGGCCGTTGATCCCCAACTCCTGAATTCAAGCACCGTTGACTTTGTTCCGGAGCACCTGAGCCTGCTTCTGGCTTGCCGTGGGTGTGCAGGACGCGGAGGGGAGCTGGCACACCGGAGCGATCGCGGCGGTGGTGGACTGCGTGTGCTCGGCGGTGGTGCACACGGTGGTGGGCGCGCCCACGGCCACCGTCCACTACAGCTTGTCCTACTTCTCGCCGGCCGATCGCGACGTACGTATGTTCAGATTAACTTTCTATTTCCTGTCCGACTACCCGCAACTCTGGAGCTGGAACGCTCACCGCGAGCTCCGGCCGGCCTCCATCGCAGACGGAGGTGGAGGTGGAGGGGCGAGTGGTGAGCCGGAAGGGGAAGCTGACGGCTGCGACGGTTGAGGTGCGCAAGAAAGAGTCCGGCGAGCTGGTTGCCGTAGGGCGGCAGTGGGTGACCCCTACCTGGCCAACCAAGGCCAACAAAACCAGCAAGCTCTGAAGAAGAAGGAAAAATGTTTGTGTAATAATTCGCTGGCATACTTCTTATCTTGGAAATGTCGATCTCGAGGAAGAAGAGAAGAAATTGTCTTGGTAGCTATTCCTATTTCTGGTTCGCATGAGCTCGGACTCGGTCGTTGGGGCCGGGATCAGGGTGTGTCCACTGGATGCGTGCGTGTTCACGCGTGAACCAGTGGTGCTGCCAGGGCATTGTCCAGACTCTGGATCTTGCATTGCATTGGGGATGGCACGGCGCAGCCTGCGGAGGAACATGGCGCGCGGCGTGCCGTGGACCGTTGGCCACAGGTTGCCGTTTGCCTATTTATGTTGCAAAAGATAGGGTCATGGAAAGGCAGTAGGTTGGCCGCGCCAAACAAAACTGTCTCGTCTTCTTTCTGTTAGCGTGCATGTGCAGGTGATCGCACCGCAACTCCGGCGGTGTTCGAACTGGTTTGGTACCCGGAGGAAGACTAGCTCTTCTTCTAACTTGGGAGAACAAGGAGGAGGAGAGGAGACCACACACAATGGATCCCTGACATGGCGCCACCACTCACATGACCAGCGCATGTTTGGAGAAGGGCCAAACCTGTGGCTGTCATGTGATTGGTCGCGCCGGTGTCAAGCATTTATTAACCCATTGTGTGTTGTTGTCTTTCTTTTTGTCTCTGATCTAGCTCATCAGGTAAAACTATCTCTCAACTTGTGTGGTTGTCTTCTTCTTTATCTCTGAGCTAGCGCACAAGGTAAGACTATCTCAACTCGTGGAATGCTATGCAAGCTAGCGTATAAGAATTGGAGCAAGTGCAAGCATGACTTATATATGTGTCGCATTGAGCAATCGTGATTGATCACCAACATCTATATCAACACTTTTTAAGCGGGAGATGGGGTGCGTCAAAGTCCCCACTAGATGGAGACTTTGTTTCCTCTCTTGATTTTTAGCCTCTTTACTATTTTTAGAAGGCAACTATATTGATATTGTCTAATATATGGTCTCGTAAAGTGTCACGCTATGCAATTGTTTGGGATTAAAGCGTATCCATAACCAACACGAATGAATAGTGTCCGAGACTATAAGTCGTGACACATGATAAAAAACTCAAGATCTAGGAGTTAGAAGATGGCCCAACACCAGTTTTATTGGGGTATATGCACTAACCTGAAGAGCTTCTTGAATATCTTGGAGGCAAGACTGAAGGTGTCAACTTGTTTTTCCTTGTCATCAACTAAAAAAGGGAAACCAACAATTAGGATAGAAACATAGTAAAGAAAACCAAATTACGAAACAAAACAATGGACAAACCAATCTTGCGAGCACGACATTGGTGTCCTCCTGATCCAGCAACTTCAGCAGGGGTCAGCAACTTCGACTCTGATGTCCCTTTAAAATAGGATAGCCATGGTTGCTGCAATTAGTGGTGTGAATCGAACGCTGCAAATTATAATAGAAAAGGTTAAGAGATAGAAAATGGTCACCGTGCGTCGACACTAGCTTGCGCTTGTCTGGTCCCTGGCATGGCCGCTGGCTCTGGTAGTGAGAAATGGTTGGGGAGTAGGGAAAAGGAAGAAGCAGTTACGGCTTAGGGTTGGGATGGCGTGTCGCGCGGCCGCCAGGCGGCTAAGGGCGGGCGATCGCGGCAAATAGCAGTGACCATAACCTACCTTGCCGACACGGACAACGGCGGCGCAGATGCACGGTCATCATGCCTTGCATCCTCCATGAGCAGTGAGTTCGTGCGGTGTGCACGCAGCCGCCAGAGCAGGAGGGGATTCAAGGACGGGGTGGAAAATAGATGAATGGAGTGAGGGATTGGCTTATATACCTAGGGTTTGCTTTATTTTGGGCTGGGCTGGTTTGATATTGGGCTTTCTAAAAAAATGTATGTGGACTATAGAACGTTCCAGTACCCGTGTACCCATTGGAGTGAATGTTTTCCCCAAATAGTAGTTGGGTCTCGGGTCGTGGTCCCATCGCCATTTTTAGTCTAAGCTATGCGGCATGATTAGGAACTCAAGACCTAGGAGTTAGAGGATGGCACACCTCATGGAGGATTGTGGAACATGTGGTGGAGAAAAAAATGAGTGGACACATGAGGGAATCATGGACACCTTGTGTGAATTCATGACATGTATTCATGTGCAAGCCTCCAATACCTAATAGTTATTTTTTTCTTTCTAACTATTACTGTATTATTCGAGCAGCTCCTTGCACATGAGCATCTGTCATGAATTCAAAGTAGATGTCCACGGTTCGGACATTTCTCAAGAAATAGGTCCCCATCCCCCTCCCTCTCATCGTGATAATGAGTGTTTGGATTTCTAGGTTATTATGAAGTATTTTGACTCGTAATCACTAAAACATGTCCAAAATGGATTATACGACTATTGTAATATGATGGTTTGATTTATGATTATCCATCTCATAATTTAATCTATTTAGATGGCAATTAAATTATTTTAGCTAATTACATAATCATATAGACATTACAAGGTATACTTAATAGTTTTTTTTTCTTTTTAACTACTACTGAATTCATCTAGCAACTCATGCATTGAATCCTTGCACATGAGCATCTGTCCTGAATTTAAAGTAGATGTCCACGGTTCCCCATAAGAACATTTCTCACCGAAGATGTCACCAAACCCCTCCTTATCACGGTGACAATGAGTGGTTGGATTTCTAGGTTATTATGGTGTATTTTGACTCATAATCACTATAAACAGGTCCGAAATGGATTATAGAACTATTGTTATATGATGATTCGATTTACGATAATCCATCTCATAATTTTATCTTTTTTTCTGAAAGATATAATTTTATCTTTTTATTAGATGGCAATTAAATTATTTTAGCTCATCATCATAATCATAGAGTCATTAAAAGGTCGATATCTACACTTAGCAGATCGTGCAAAATCGTGCCAGGTGACAAAAAACAAAGAAAAATCGGCATATGCAACTCGTATTTCCACATTTTATTCACCAATCGTCTGACTCCTGTACACCCAATCATTCTTCGTCTTGTCAAGTCAATCCCCACGCCTGCAGCACAAAACCAGAAAAACAATCGCAAAGTGAGAACCGACGTTGCAATGGTGAGTTCATTCAGTTAAGCACGAGACGAGCCCCAATGCAAGAATTATTCCGCGTGCACCGGACCTGGATCCTGCCGTCCGACGTCCCGACGACGAGGACGTCGCCGTCGGCGTCGACAGCCATGCACTGGACGCGGCACCCGGGGCCGCCCGCCTGCAGCGTGCCGATCCTGGCGAGCTTCTCCCTGGACCAGATCTCCACGGCGGCGGTCCTGGAGGCGACGTAGATGAGGTCGGCGCTCACGACCAGCGACCGCGCCTCCGCCGCTGTCGCCATGGAGCCGACGAGGCCGTAGTTGGCGCAGCTCCACACCTTGACGGACGCGCCGCCGTCCACGGACGACGACGGCGTGCTCCCGGTGTAGAGCAGCCCGTCGTGGACCTGCAGCGCGTAGACCGGGCTCGCCTTGCCCAGGATCCTCTTGCTGCCGGACTGGATCACGCCCAGCGTGCCACTCGCCAGATCAATCTCCTGCCAATGCCATGCCACCCAAAATCGACCACGGTCAGTGCTTCTTGCCCGTTCTGTCCATGCTTATCAAGGTTTCACGATTTGGGCGCAGCACAGACCTGAATGCTGCCGTCGTTGCAGCCGCAGAAGAGCTTGCCGTGCACCAGCGCCATGGACCTCACGTACTTGTTGGGGTTCAGGAGCTTGGAGTTGCCACTGTTCCAGCTCAGCACCTTGACGCCGGCGCCTTGCGGCACGAAGCAGGCCACGGCGCTTGCGACGGCAAGGCTCTGCACGGGGTCTCTCGTGTCATGGACCTCGACGCACCGGAGCACGCCGTCCCGGAACTGCCACACCTGCTTGCTCACAACAAGAACATGTCAGATGTACTCTCTGAACTCTGAAGTCAACCCATCCATCCTTGCAGTGTCACCTAAACTCCTGAATCTTGCCAAGAAAAGAAGCATGACTACGTATTACGTACCCTTATACTTCTGTCCAGTGACCCACTGAAAAGCTTCTCCTCCGATTGCAGGACTGACAAGCTGGTGATGGCTTTCGTGTGCTCCTGAGCCTCGTGGACAAGACGAAGGATGTTTTCGCTCCCTTCCCATACCTTGAGTGTGCCGTCAGAGTGGCCGGAGAAGATGTAGTTCTTGAGGTAAACGACCGACGTCACCTCGCCGTTGGAGCTGCAGTCTACCTGGTTGATCTCCTTGTGGCTCCACATGTCCTGCAATGCGAAATTCAGAGAGGCCATTTGTCATCAGTAAATCTGAAAATTGGGATGCACTGCAGGTAGTTGATCGAGAGGCATTACGACGCTGGATTCCTGGCCGTCTGATAGCAGCTTGAGCATCTCGAACGCGAGCCCGGAGGATTTCTTGAGCTCCCTCAGCGTCTTGAGCACGTCCTTGATGTACGTCGTGATGTCGTGCATCCCCTCTACAAAGAAATTTCCACATTCCGATCGAGGTTCAGTTCAGAGATAACAATGTTCAGTATTTGTGTGCACAAGAGAAGGAAGAAGAAGAAGAATGGTTGGTGATGTGATGAACTAAAACCGACCGCGGTCGTTCATGAAGCTCCTGAGCGCGACCATGGCGAGGACCCTGTCGCTGCCGTGCTTGGCAGAGCGGAGCACGACGACGAACTGGCGGAGCAGGCAGACCCGGGCGGCCCCGAGGACGCCGGTCTCGGGGAGGAGGGAGAGCATGTACACTAGCCAGGTAGCGCACACGAGGCTCGTAGTGAACAGCTCCACGTTCTTGGTCCTGAGGCACTCCGAGAGGGCCTCGAACACCAGACCGAACTCGTGGCTCACCACCGCGTACGCCGCCTTCCTCTCCCAGTCCGTCGCCGTCTTCCCTTCCTCCTGCGAGATCGATTCAGAGTTCTTCAGTCATGGCGAGCCTTCTTCGTGCGCGCGCTCGAGAGTTCAGCGGCGTGGATCGGAACTGTCCACCTACCATCTCGTCCTCGGCGTCGGCGCGAGCAGCGCTCAGGTCCTGCGACTGCCGGTACCTTTCCTTGACCCTGGCCAGCTTGAGCAGCGTGGACCGGGCGAGCGGCCTCCCCGACGACGAAAATTTCCCCGGGAGGCACATGATGGTCTCGGCGGCGAGGAGCTGGCACCGCGGGAAGTCGGTGTTCTTCAGGCACTGGATGAGGCAGTCCACGGCTTCCTCGCGGTACATGCTGATCTTCCTCGGCTCCACCAGGAGATCAAGCTGGAGGAGGAGCCCCGCCACGACAGGGGCGTGCTCCGGCGGCGCGGACTGCAGGTACACGAGCATCGTGTGCATCATGCTGAAGGAGCTACCCTCCTTGATGCTGCGAAGAAGACGCTCTGCCGCCGATCGCCTGATCGATGAATCATTCGATGAGATAGATGAAGCAGTGGGTAGATACGTCAAGAAGTTGAGAAGCACGATCGGACGAGTTGGTACTTTTTCAGCTTGAGCAGCTCGTAGAGGAAGCGCACGATGTCGATTTTGTCGGCGTCGCCGACGGTGTGGAAGGCGTCGAGGACGGCGCTGAGGGACGCCTTCTCGGCGATGCTGCTCCGGCAGTGACCGTCCTCCCAGATGCACCTGAGGAGGATCCGCATGGCGGCCAGCCTCTCCTCCACCGGCTCGGCCTCCAGGCTGGCGGCGAGGCTCCGAATGAACCTCTCGGACAGCAGCGCGGACCTGGGCACCGGCGACGTGGAGCTGTCAGTCGCGCCGGCAGCCTCCACGAGGATCTGGCTGAGGAGGATGACCGACGCGGCCTTGGGGCTGACGCACATCTTGAGCGGGTCCTCGTCGCCGCCGCGGCGGATGGTGGCGACGAGCGCCTCCGCCAGGTCCATCTCGACGAGTTGCTCGGGCGCGGGCGACAGGAGGCAGATGAGCACGGCGGCCTCCGCCAGGCCTTTCTTGAAGAGCGCGGCGAGGCAATCGACGTCCGAGTCGACCCTGGTGAGCGTCTGCACGACGGCGTCGTCCCGGGACGCGAGTTCGGCGAGGAGGAACACGGCGACCCGAAGCACCTGCGCGCTGACGGAGTTGAAGAGGATCTCCACGAAACCGTTCACGACGGCGGGCCTGGCGAGCGCGGCGAGAATGGCCGGCTCGGCCTCGGAGCTACCGGCGGCGGTGGCGTCACGCCAGAGGCGCTCGATCTTGAGCACCGACCGCTCGGACTGCGACAGGTCCTCGGACGTGCAGAGGCAGGACACGGCGGCGCGGAGCTCGGCCACGGCGCTCTCGAGCGAGGCCTGCGCGATGACGCTAGTGGGCGACGGCGCGCTGGCGCTGGTGTTGGCGTCCGGTGACGTCGACGAGGTGGCCGCCGCCTTGACGGGGAGGAGGAACGGCGGCGGCGTCGCGGGACTGTCGCCCGCCATGGCGATCGTCGCCGGAGGAGGCGTGGCTGGCGGCGGGGAAGGGGAAGGGGAAGGGGACGACCGCCGCTGCGGCTGCGGCTGCTGATCCCACCAGGCGCCGATGAGGCGCTTGAGGACGTAGTTGGTCTTGGGCAGCTGCGCGCCGTGGAGGCGCTGGCGGGTGATGGGGCAGGTGGAGTTGCCCCGGTCCAGCCACTCCTGGATGGCGCGCCGCTCGTACGTCTGCCCGGTCTCGAGCGTCACCGGGTCGTCGAACACCTGGCTGGTGATCGGGCACACGAAGTCCTTGGGCGTCGGCAGAGGCCCCGGCGTGTCGTCGTTGCCGCGCGCTGGGGAGCTGCTGCTGGTATATGTACGTACGAGTTTGTTAGTGAAATCGCCTTGGGATCATCAGCAGCTGTGGAGGCGGCGGCGGCTTTCTTACCTCGCTGGCTCCGGAGACAGCCGGCCGGCGTCGGCGCGTAGGCGTGGCTGCTTGGAGGACAGTGGCGGCGCTGCGATCTTTTCCTACAAGACAAGGCAGGTGGCATTGGCAACTCAAATTAAACCACGCCCTGGCCTGGAAGCATGCTGTCAAGCTTGGCATTGGTTTGATCGAGTAGATTTCCTTGTCAACGCACGTTCCTGGGATTGACCAATTCAGGGCACACAGGGCAATGATGGCATGCATGCGTGTCGCAAGGTTTCGCATGCCAAAAAGTGTAATCCACGATTAAAAGTACTGTTTGCTGATTTTATTATGAAAAAAAAATATTATTGAATGAGATTTCAGAAGAGAAAAAAAAAAGATTGACAACACTCGAATATTCAAGTGGCCACTTTCCTGCGATGATGCTGATGATTTTATACAAACTGGATGAATTGGCTCGTTTGAGCCGTGCTAGTACCACCACTTTGTACGCTACTTACCTGTTGGGCACATAAACTTATTTAGCCACTCTCTCAGGTACGTAATTTTGTTGTTGTTGTTCAGGCAACATGTCATTTCGCTATTGTTTAGCTATATTTAGAAAAAAAAAAAAGGTGAAATTGTCCCTTGTGATTGATTGTGTAAGATTGTTGTTTGAAAATTCATAACAATCCAGGCATATCGAATATAGCAACTCCATTATTTAGCAATATATATCTAATCTCTTATAAAGCTAATCTCCGTTGCAAATCTATTTCATTATGCAAAACATCCATATCATTCTCACTAATTATCTATATCATCTTACACTAAAAGTCATGTCATCTTATTAACTTCTAACCTCTTAATTGCAAAAATCATTCCAAATTCTTCGCAATTATCGCAACAAAACACGGGGTATTTCTAGTTATTTATGTAGTTTGAAGGAAAAAATGGTTGTCTATATGGTCTTCGATGTAAAATACAAATAAATATAGCCTTAGGTCTCTACATTTTGTCGGTGTATCCGCAACACCCAAATACATCACCCTAATTAACCTTTTGTATCTACTAATGGAGACTCCGGACATGATTCCTTCGTCCCTAAATAAATCAACTTCCAAAGTTTTTCTAAGTCAAAGTTTTGTAATTTTGATCGATTTTGTAGAAAATAACAACGAATGTTATGATACAAATTAGTATCAACAGATACGCCACGAAAACAAAATTTCTAGTGTCATTACTTGCTTTTATGGATGTTAATATTTTTTACTATAAAATTTGTCAAACTTACAAAAGTTTTACTTAGCACAACTAAGTTAATTTATTCAGAATGGAGGGAGTACCTAGTAAGAGAATAGTACCTCTCCACTACTACAAAAATGAATTAGCAAGGTGGTGCCATAATATTAACTGAGATGGTCACAAAATCCAACCGGCTTGGAAAATGTCAGACGATTAACGAAGGCGATCGTTTTCATTTACGAAGGCGGTCATGATTGTTCGCCTCGTAAAATTGATTTACAGATACGGTCACAAAATAAGTGCCTCCTTATTTTGTGTGAGGTTAACTAGAATGATAGTAAACATTGTGAAAAATGAGGGTGGACCACATGCTACCTCCAGTAAAAAAAGTACTTAGTCATGTTTAACTTTGCGTGATCTTTGATATGTATCTTTGATGACTAGTTTTATACATGTAATGTATTCTTAAAATCCCTCAACTAAATCTAAGAGATTTTGCAAGTATTTTGAAAAAAAAAGTTTAGATATATATTACATGTACAAACTAATTAATGGATGAGTGATACAAAGACAATGCTATTTCCTGGGTGAGTTTTTGTGCAATGATATTGGTGGGTAATTTATCAACACATAGAGAGGTGCTTGTTCTTTTTTATTCTCTCTGCTTCATAATGTGGTAATTTGTTAACCTTGATAATTAGCGTTGAGATTTCTTTCAATGGCAAACTGCTAAGATAACAATAAAAAATAGTTGCAGAGCACATTAACAAGTACGTAAGCTCTTGCGTCTCGATGGACGCCAATGCAAGTTGCAGAGCACGCACCTCTTTGCCGTCACGGAGCTCGGAGGAAGACTCCTCCGTGCTGTCGTCTGATGGCGCGGCCGCCGTCGACCGCGACCGCGAGTGCTCCGCTCGGATCCTTGACGCCGGGCTCCCTCTGCCCACCGGCGGCGGCGCTTGCTGCTGCTGCTGCTGCTGCTGCACTATGAGGTGCGGCGGCACGCGCTGCGGGTACAGGCTTGGCGGCCTCATGAGGTCCTTCCTGCCCCTGATGCTGCTCTGCCGCCGCGGGTAAAGATCACCCGGCTGCTCCTCCGCCTCCGCCCACATCGGCTGCAACAGGTGACCAGGATCTCGTCATGACGTCATGTGCTTGAGAATGAGGACGAGCAAGAAGGGAGCGCTGTGTCGCGTTATTACATTGTCCCGTAGTTCACTCTGCGAGCTGGCAACAGAGTCGTCGTTCTCCGGCGCGGCGTCCTCGTCGCCGCGACTGTCTCCGTCGTCCCCGACGCCGAACACGAGCTCCGGAGGAGGAGGCGACGGCGACACCGCCGTCGATGATGGCTCGCCGGCCTCCAGGATCCTCTTGAGGTAGTGCGCGTACGCCTTGCAGTTGGCGTCGAGCACCTTCTCGTACTCCCGCTCTAGCGCCCTCATCTCCTGCGCCTGCGCGCCGCTCATGAGCGACAGGACCCGCATCGCCGACACCGCCGTGGCCTCGTCCGACCCGCCATCCTCGTCCTTGGCCTTGGCCGCGGCGGCGGCCACCGCGGCCGAGGCGCGGCGCGCCGCGAAGTGGCGCATGACGGGGAGGAGCCGCGGCGCGAAGAGCGCCTCGAAGACGGTGGGCGCGAGCTCGTGGCGCGCCAGCGCGGGGTCCAGCGCGAAGAGGTCGAGCACGGCGGCCGCGGCCGCCGCCCCGCCGCCGCGGCGCGCGGCGCGGGCCAGCGCGAGGAGGAGGCACGAGAGCGGGGTGGCGGCCGGCAGCGACCGCAGCAGGCGCTCTGCGGCGCGGAGCGACGACGGGGATGGCGACGGCGAGCCCGAGGCCGCGGTGTCGAGCGCGTCCGACACGAGGGACAGCGCCTGGAGCGTGGCGGCCGGGTGCTGCTGCCCGTCCGCGGCCGCCGCCGCCGAGAGGAGGTGACGACGCAGGAGCGGGTCGGCGATGAGCTCCGCGAGGAAGGCGGCGGTGTGGGACACGATCGCGGAGTAGGTCGGCGTCGGTCCGGCCATCGCGTCGCGCTGCGGCTGCGGTCGCACGGCGACGGGGACGGTTTTGTTCTGAGGTGAAGGTGGACTCGGCAAGCGGCTCACGCGAGGCGGGAAATGACCGGAACAGGCACCGGCCGGCCCGGGGTCGGTGTGGGGAGAGGCAGGGGCAGGACGGGTATTTCGTGCTCCGTGGGGCGTTTAAGTTATGGCGGGAGCGGAGACTGACTGGGTTCCCGGCCGGCGACGGCCGGCCGCGCGGCGGCGTGACGCGTGGAGAGAGATGGGCGCTGGCGGGCCGTGTTGGGAAAGTCAGATCCTGGGAAAGGGTTGGAGGCTCGTCTCCAACATATCCTTCAATCCTTGTGCAAGAACAACAATGGATATGGCTGAAGTTGGGGATTTAAATAATATCACTTGTTTTAATAATATATGAGAGTGGTTATTGTTTATATGTAGGAGAAAATAGCATGGCCAATGGCGAGTGGATGGTAGCTTCCCAAACAAAAGCTAAAGACCAAGCCAAAGGAGAGCTATCGAGCCCAACCCGATCGCGAAAAAAAATAGATGTTCTCGGAATATAGAATACGGGAATGAAAATATGGGCTACGTTCCTGTTGCATACTACTAGGATTCAGCCCCTTGGTTCCATGACCCATTATTAAAATAAGAGAAATTTATGACATACCATAGGCTTTTACACTCAAAACCAGACACGAAGCCAGCGTCTGAGTCCCCCCTACCACTCCCGAGCAAGTGAAGCCCCTAGAGCCCTCTTCTGAAATTTTGGATGTAGATGTACATGTTAGGAGGGCTGAGATTTGCTTGACCTTTTTTCTTGCTATTTGGGCCAAATTTATAAAGGCAGAGGATTACCCAAGCAAGGTCCACCCTATCCCAAGTTCTCAATCCACCGTCCCCACCCCCAATCCATCAAGCGGCAGCTTCAGGCACGGGCGCGCGACTTCCTACAACGACGCGGCCACGCAGGGTCTTGGGCGAGTGGGGAACGACCGAGCGACCAAGCAACACTAGGCATGGATGGCGAGCAGTGAGTAGGCAGCCATGCGTTGTAGGTGGTGGGCGAACGGGCGCTGGCGGTGGCGCTCAGCGGGAACGCCAACATCACTGTTCAACCCCTCCTAATTTTTTTCTAGCTTCGTCCCTGCTCAAAACATGTAAATTGTAGATGCCAAAATAAAGCCTATTTATATAGACAACCATGCAAGCAAATTATTTCTCGATCAAGGACCAGTCCATGAAGAAAATACTTCTTGGAAGGAAATGCGAGGGAGGTCTCTATCTGCTGAAGTCATCTAGGTCTACTTCTAATAAAGTGACATTTGACGTCATCAAGTCTTCATTGTCTAGGTGGCATAGCCGTCTTGGTCATCCATCACCTACGGTAGTGTGTCAGGTCCTTAGCAAGAATCACATTCCTTTTGTTTCAAGAGTCAAATAAAGACATTGTATGTGATGCGTGTTAAAAGAGTAAAAGCCACCGATTACTCTATCCTAGATCTACGAGCATGTCAGTAAGTTCTTTTGAGCTTGTTTTTTCGAATATATGAGGTCTGACACCCACCTCTGAAGGCAAGCATGATTATTATGTTAGCTTCATAGATGACTTCATTAAATTTACGTGGATCTATTAGCTTCACCACAAATCTGAATTGTTCCAAAGTTTTCATGATTTTCAATCTATGGTCGAAAGACAATTTAACAAGAAAATCCTAGCTATCCAAATGGATTGGGGAGGAGAGTATCAAAAGCTAAACACCTTTTTTGCGCATAGGGATGTCCCATCATGTGTCCCGTCCCATGCCTAGTTATTAGGACCGGACCGAACCAACGGTCCGACCAGTAAAAGACCGAACCAAAGACCTCAACGGTCCGGTTCACCTAAAAGACCGTCCCTGCAATCGGACCGGTAAAAACTGGTTGAACCAACGGGTTTTTATTAGAACCAGTGAACCGACCAGTTTCCACCTGAACCGCCCACCTCAAAGCTACCACTCTTAGGAAGGTTCAGGTGGAAACCGATCGGTTCACCGGTTGTAATAAAAACCGGTCGGTTCAACCGGTTTTTACCGGTGTGATTGCAAGGACGATCTTTTAAGTGAACCAGACTACTGAGGTCTTTGGTTTGGTCTTTTACCGGTTAGACCGTCGGTCCGGTCCGATCCTAATAACTAGGCTACTCTCACGTCACCCCCGCCATCTGTGATTCCGCACTTGCCACGTGTTCCGACAACAAGCACGAGAGGACAAGAGGGATAACACACCTCGATGCTCATCCTCAGATCGCCTATGCAGACGATGTCCACACTCCAGCCCGTGATGGAATCCGCTGTGGCTTCTAATCCTGCATCACAACCTATGCCATCACAAATCCAACGACCATTAACTTGTCTACAACATGGCATACAAAAGCCCAAGGTATATCTTAATGGCATGATTCGTTATAGCCAACTTGCCACCACTACAGAGGGTCCTCTTTCATTCGCAACATGCATTAGCTGATAAGAATTGGAAACAAGCTACAGATGTTGAAGAAGGTGTGGCACGACGATGACGGAGACGGCGAAGGAGAAGCTCGAGCCTTGCGGTGAGTTTAGCTTTTGATATTCCATTAGCAGGAGTTTTCTGGCCTTCTCCGTGGCCTTCTCCACTAAAGGCTTGAATCTTTCCTCGGCCGCCTGTAGGTGATCGACCAGCTTCTTGATGGTCAAGGTTTTCAGATCCTTAAACATCTCAATTGCTACCGCCACCTGGCTATTTGAGATGTCACCACGCGGAGAAATTTCTTCACCACACGCGCATCGGTCACGCTCTCCTTCGTGAGGCCATGTAGGTCAGTGCCAAGCTTGGTGATTCGGATTGCAAAATCATCGATGGTCTCATCTGGTTTGAACGTGATCCCCTCGAATTCAGCCAAGAGCTCCTAGGCATTCACTTCCTTGACTCGACCTGCCCCAAGACGCATTGTCTTCATTCCTTCCCAAGCCTCTTTCACTGACTTCTTATTCAAGAGCATGGAATGCATCGACTACAGCATGCCCTGGAGCATGGCTCCTAGCGCCAGTCGATCTCGTCGTCTTTTTGACCTTGTCACTCTCGATCACATCCTAGAGGTACATACCCTCGAGATTGCATTGGATGTGTGACGACCACCCCTGTTAATTGGTGCGGGTTAGCATCAGCCACGTCAAGTTCCCATCACCTCCTTGTCGCTCATATCACCCATGGCGACTGCTTCAGTGTTCACGCCTCCCTCTTCTCCAACTCAGTGGATTGAACCACCATACTTCCTCTACTCCTTCTCACCATCACTGGACATGACCCCCTCGGCTCAGATACTACATGTTGGTGCCCGATCAATGAGATCAGCCCAAAATGTCGGGACGCGGTGACGAATTCACGAGCAGATTGGAAACGTTAACAAAAAAAGGCAAGAAAAGTGGATTATAATGCTGTCAAATCACAGCTTATTTTGCCCCCACTATTCATATATTTATAGAGTTTCATAACAAAGTACCCACGCCGAGCCGCACAGGTGCGCTACACAATTTCATCGTGGTATGCACCACATGTGCCGTGCACAACACGATGTGGCTCAAACAAACCACACCGGGCTAGATCATGATCGAGCATGTCATCGACCATGCCTCGCCCCTAACCTGACTGATACTAGACTCCAACGAAAACAAAGACTAAATAGACGCTTGCAACAAATTGGCTAATAAAGCTGAGCGCTATATGTTGGTGTCCGCCCGATCCCGGTTGGATGAAAGTTAACACCGATGCAACATTTCTGGCACAGGGCAATATGGGTGCTACAGCCTGTCATTTGGAGCCTTCAGATAGTGCAAGCAGTCTGGTATAAAAAGGTGTCTTGATGCGTGTCTGATGGACACCTTGGCATGCGCACAACAATGGAGGCACGGAGTCCGTGGAGACGATAAACATGTTGCATTTCCATGGATATCTTGGCCACACGCCCACACTTGACTATATTTAGAAAACCGATCAACAAGCAACAACAACCATTATGGGAGCTGTGGGGGCTGCGCGGACTGGGCGGAGGGAGAGCGGCGCGAGTACTTTGGAAAAGATGGAGATTTGGAATTCGAAATTGGCCTTCGTGAGGGCAGTTCCAATGGAGAATTAATGATAGTTTCTATCTCTATTAAATGACTTGCCACCTAAGCAAAATGGTGACATGGCAGCCTAATTAATGAGGAAAGAGAGAAAAAATGGAGGAAACGGTTTCTTCTAGAGGAAACGAAGTCTACTCTCGAACCGAGGAAGAAGAAACCGGAGGTTTTGCCGTTGGGAGGAAACGAGCAGCGTCTACAGATGGGGCCCGCGATGGTGCTCGCCACGCTCGCTAGCCGGCAGCCACGCGCTCGCTGGTGTCGCCGCGCCCTCCCGCCCGCCCACCGGCAGCCCCGATCTACTTGCCTGCCGGCACCGGCGACGCCGCCGCGCCTTTGCCAACCCGGCTTGTCCTCAATCGGTCACACGGACCACGCCGTCGTGCCCATCCTCACCGGTTGCACCCGCTCCCACTCGTCGCGGAGGAGCTAGCGTCTTTGCTGCTACGGGGAGAAGGAGATGGATTCCAACCGCGACGGCTTCATGGACCTTGCTGAGTTTGTCGCCTTCCGTTGCAGCAACAGCGAGGAGTGCAGGGAGGACGCCACCGAGGCCAAGCTCCCCGTCCGTGCGCCCCATGCGCATCCCCGTCCATGCTTGCCCACACCGCCGCACTCGAGTGCACCGGCCACTCTCGTGTACCCACACAAAAGCTCGCTCTGCCGCGCTCGACTTCGCTGGCAGCGCTTGCGTGCGCCGGCCACGCTCGCCATTGCCGCTGTGCTCGTGCCGGCCACGTTTGCTCGCGTCGCCGCTCTCGCGCCACTGCATGCTGGCCAAGCTCGCCCACGGTGCTCGCCTGCTCTTGCTCAATTGCGTTGGGCTGCTGGCTACTCTCACGTGTGTGGCTGTGCTCGCCATGTACAGTGCGCTAGCTGGTCACAACCCTCATGCCTGCGCATGAAGAACGAGAGGACGAGAGAGAGCATGGAAAGGATAAAGGTGAGAGAAAAAAAAAGCCCACATTTATTACGCAAAGACACTACTGTTGTGTGGAATAGTTTCTATAGGCATTTTTTATTGACAGGGTTATCATAGAAATCGTGTATAGTTTCAACCATTGGGACTGCCCATATTGCGCGCACAGAGCAAGCGGATCCATGCAACCGTACATAGTGTGTAGTGTACCTGAACCCCCAAAGCGGACCCACCCGTCATACACAGAGTATTACCACACGTGCCGCTTTGGATCCGAACGGGCACCGCAAGGAAAGGGCAAGCAACGGCCGCCGTTCCGACTTCTCCGCCCCTGCCCGCTTGCCCCGCTCCACCTCGAACGAACCGCGCCGCCACCCCGTCCCGTCCGCGTCCGCGAATATATCTCTGCGTGGCGCAGCCGCCAAGTCAAGTCTCCTCCGGCCCCGCCGCCGCCTCTCCCGCTCCGCTCCGTTCATCAGCATATAACACCCCACCCACCCACCCACCCAACCGGACGACGGACGAGCCCCCAACCAACAAAAACCCGAGCCCTTAAGCTTTCGGCGTCGCCGTCAACCCTCGCCGAGACCCCGATGTCATTTTTCCTACTACCGGCGGCCAAGGTCCGGTCTTTCTTCACCCCGTGTGTGTGTTTGCGGCGGAGGCGGTGATCCCGATGGGCGCCGCGCTGCCTGGGAGAGGAGCGGGAGCAGGGGGGTTGCGGCGAGCGGTACCCGTCGTGGTGCGTGAGCCGGGAGGAGATCGATCGAGCGCGGCCAAGGAGGCCGAGCTCCGGGCCACCTACTGCTCCTTCATCCGCGACGTCTGCATCAGGCTCCAATTGTGAGTGATTGTCCTTCTCCCCACTTTTCCCCCATCGCGGTTTCGTCGGTGGTTTTGGTTGCTTGGTGTTCAATCTGTTATTGGTAGTTTAGTACTTTTGTTTACAACTTTAAATGATACATATATTATTATGCCAACTACGGCCGAATTACATCGCATTGTGCTATGCTCGATCTGCCGGTCTTTCAAAGGTCCTCTTTCTCCTCCGCCAGTCTCACGCCAAGAACGAGTGGCAGGTAAGATGCCTGCGTTCGTTCCTTCTTTCTCACGTGCAGCTGCTCTTTCATTTTCTTCTTGATCCGATCCATGCCTACCGCTGACTTACCGGGATGCATATCATCCCTTATATGCAAATGCAGACATTGATGATGGTAATAGTAATAAGCAGCTGCGGGGGCGCTGCTGCTCGTGCGGTGAAGAAGACCCGCCGCAGACGACCAATGCCAATGCCACCGCACAATCGTTAAGGCAAGGTCCTTTCAACTTGTGAGTGACGATATTAATGATGCTTTCTGAAGGTTAATATTTTCTCTATCTATATGCATGCATGTATGCAGCCACAGGGCACCACATTCCTAAACCCATCAAGTCAAGATCGTTACAACCCATTTTGGTGAGTGACATACTAGAAAGACACTACACCTCATAGTTGCACAAGTGAAACCTATTTATCTTGGGTAAGCATATGCATTTTAATCCAACTTTTGATTCAAGTCTTTACAATTTTATGTATTACTAATAAAATTAATCACCCATTATTTAATAAATTCTTGTGTGTATTGCTTACCTTTGGTTTGTATCCATAAAACCCTAGATCTCTAGTGGACTACCCCTAAGGGTGTATACATGTTTGGTACACATGTATATACACATAAGGAGCCCAGGTATAAAAAGGAATAGAATTAGAAATGGAAAAGACTTAGAAAAGAGGAGAAAAGGGAAAGGCCAATTCGGTTCAAGCCGCAGCAGCACCCTAGCCTCGCCTGGCGCCCTTGACGCCATGGCCCACCTGGCGGCCCAGCTCCCCCACTGATAACAAGCGCCTTAGGCCAGCCCATCGCCCACATGCTCGAGTCTACCAAACTCCACGCTCTAGCCCACGATGCTCTCCATAGCATGCACAGACGTTGTTGTCGCTGACGAGTGGGTCCCAGGTGTCATCCCCCACACCTCTCTTCTTTTCTGTGAGAAGAGCACTGCCGGCAATAAATACATGCCCACAAAACAAAGTACTATTTCTCCCTCTATTTATATTGTATTTTGATTTATCTTTTCTTAAGGACATAACTTTTTCTATGCATCTAGATATAGACTGTACCTAGTTAGATACATAGCAAAATATATGTATCTAAAAAATAAAAATAACATAATTTTGAAAGGAATGGAGTAATAGTTCAAACCATCTATTTCAGAGTTGGATTCGAATTATGTATATCTTCATTAATTGTATTCTTGCTATTACAAACTATAGACATAAAGAGAGGAAACATGTTTAATCCAATGACATGGTAGGGTGAAAAATATATAGAGTATTCACAAAATAAAAAACATCATGGCATCAATTCAACAACCTACAACCCAATCATCGTCGACAATAATTAGACATCATATCTATTGTGTTTTCTAGTCGCAATTATGGAAAAACATAAACGAACACCAATAAATCTACCTTTAAATTATGTTACAATAAAATTATATAAAATAACCTTAAGATCAAAAATTGCATCCGCATTAGCCACCTATGATAATATAAAAGATAATATTCATCTAATAACATCCAGATATACCAACCTGATATGCCATTATAGAAGATAGTTTAAGTTACATTGGAGTTCTTATTATTAGGATAACACAATTCCATTGACATAAAAAGGCTATTTCTCACGACTCTTTGATTAAGTATTAGAGGCATAACCCACACGGTACCGCTTTACTTTGGGTTCACCTTCCTAGTCCTCTGCTTTTTTTGGCCGGTCTTCAGCACCTTCTCTTCCTTGTGCCATGTAACTTGTAAGCTCATTGGATCCTCTAAGTTAGCTATCATAAGAAAAAAGACATGCATTAATTCAAAGAAATAGCTCAATGAAAAAAATTGAAAATGAACCAGGGCTCATCAAAAAAGATTAAAAAACTCTAGGAATAGAACGGACGAAAAATAGGAAACCAAACAGGCGAAAAAATAGCAAGAAAAAAAGATGGGTAGAACGATCGAGTTAGAGGAAGGTTGATGGGATGAACAAATAGATAGACGATATTGTAGATATAGTTATAGTTAAGGTCATCTTACATGTGTGTTGCCATTGTAGATCGTTAGTTTAAGTAACTTTGTGGCAACATCAGGAAACCACATTTCTTGGCATCACAGGCTTAGCGTAACCAGTGTTTAGCCGTTTGAAACTTGTTTTTCTTGTGGCGACTACCGAAGCTACACCACGCAGAAGTACGCCATGTATGCCGCACATAAGGGCTACTGGAGCTACACTGCGTAGAAGGACTACTAATTTTTTTCTTGCAAGGAAAGATATGTTGAATTCTCAACTTCTTGCTCTGTTGTTTTTTAATATATGGTCTTCAAGAGTGTGCACGTCACTTTTAGCGGAAACGTTCACCTCCACAGTGTCTTGTGCCACCGTCTCCTTAGTGATGATAGCTAGTGTCACATTTTGTATATATATATATAGGAATTAATAATAATAACATGAATTAATTAACAGCTATGGAAATATTTATCCCTTTAGATTTATATATACAATAAACTGTACATACTAGTAACAATCGATTCTAGTAACAATGATCTGTCGTTTCTCGCTCCCAAATCAAATGTAAGCACTGAACCCTAAGAATATAATGAATGGTAGATAGTACTTACTATAAGAGGATGACATGGTGGTACTGCAAGAGGGCTATCGTCCTCGATAGACGACTCTTCTTCTTGTTCAATTCCTGGTTCATCATCATGATCTGATTCCTCGGCTAGGGATGTGCTATAAATTTAAGATATTTGGATGAATTAAAAAAAATACGCACTTAAGTCTCTATGTATGACTTTGTAGTTTGTCGGAGACACAACCCCCTACATAGCCGCTTGTGCTCCTTCCATGGTGCAGAGGGATGTGGCTCCAACGAACTGTAAAGTCACAGACAAAGACTTAGTGCTTAGTTTTAATCTATCCAAATATCTTAAATTTATAGCATGTCCCATAGCTAAGGAATCAGATCATGATTAAACAATAAGGGTCGTCCATCCACGATGATAGCCCTCTAGCAATACTACCATGTCATCCTCTTAAAGCAAATACTATCTACCATTCATTATATTCTTAATTTGTAGTGTTTACATCTGCTTTGGCATGAGAAACGATATATCATTGTTAGTAGAATCCATTATCACTAGCATGTATTGTCTATTGTATATAAATCTAAAGGGATCAATATTTAAATAGTTGTTAATTAATTCATGTTGTTATTAATAATTCCTATATATAAACAAAACGTGATACTAGCTATCGGCACTGAGGAGATGGTGGCACAAGACGTTGTGGAGGTGAACGTTTCTGCTGAAAATGATGGACATACTCGTGAATCCATATATTAAAGAAAGAAGCAAAGCGAGAAGCTAACAATTCAACATACCTTTCTACGTGAGAAAATTCAGTAGCCCTTCTACACAACATAGCTTCAATAGCCCTTCTGTGCCTCATGCGTAGCGTACTTCTGTGCGGCGTAGCTTTAGTAGCTGCCACAAAGAAACAAGTTTGAAATGGATAAATACTAGTTACGCCAAGCCTATGATGCTGAGAAATATGGGTTCCTTGATGTTGCCGCAAGGTTACTTAAACTTGCAAACAAAAAGTGCAACAAGCAGGTGAGATGACTTTAACTATAACTATATCTACAAATCATATATCTATATATTCATCCTTTTTTATTTTTTATATCAACCTCCCTCTGACTCGGCATCGCTCTACCCGTCTTCTTTTTCTAGTTGTTTTTTCACCTGTTTGGTTTTTCATTTTTTGCATTTCTAGTTCCTATAGTTTTTTCTGAGGAGCACCGGTTCCTCTTCTATGTTTTTTTGTATTGAGCTGCTTTATTGAATTAATGTTTCTTGTGACATCCAACTAAGAGGATTGACCATGACCTTACAAGGATCCAACAAGCTTACAAGTTACATGGCGCAAGGAAGAGAAGATGCTAAAGGCCGACCTAAGAAGCAGAGGCCCGGGAAGGCGAACTCAAAGTAAAGCGGTAGCGAGTGGCCTATGCTTCTATAATACTTAAGCAAAGAGCAATGAGGAATAGAGTCTTTTATGTCATAATGAAATTATGTTATCCTAATACTAAAGACACCTTTGTAACTTAGGCTATCTTCTATAATGACATATCAGGTTGGTATATTAGGGCATTATTAGATGCATATTATCTTTTATATTGTCTAGTTATGAAATAACATAAAGGACACACCAACAAATCTACCTCTAAATTACCTTACAATAAAATTCTATAAAATAACCTTAAAATCAAAATTTGCATCTGCATTAGCCACCAATGAAAATATAAAAGATAATATGCATCTAATAACATCCCGATATAGCAACCTGATATGCCATTGTAAAAGATAGTTTAAGTTACATTGGAGTTCTTACTATTAGGGTAATAGAATTCCATTGACATAAAAAGGCTATCTCTCACGGCTCTTTGCTTAAGTATTAGAGGCATAGCCCACTTGCTACCGCTTTATTTTGGGTTCACCTTCCTGGTACTCTGCTTCTTGGACCGGTCTTCAGCACCTTCTCTTCCTTGTGCCATGTAACTTGTAAGCTCGTTGGATCCTTGTAAACTCATGCTCGAGTTAGCTATCACAAGAAAAAAAGACATGCATTAATTCAAAGAAATAGCTCAATGGAAAAAACTAAAGATGAATCAGGGCTCCTAAAAAAAGATTAAAAACTCTAGGAATAGAACGAGCGAAAAAATAGAAAACCAAACAGGTGAAAAAATAGCTAGAAAAAAGAAGATGGGTAGAACGATGTCGAGTTAGAGGGAGGTTGATGGGATGAACAAATAGATAGACGATGTTGTAGATATAGTTATAGTTGAGGTCATCTTACCTGCGTGTTGCCCTTATAGATCGTAAGTTTAAGTAACTTTGTGGCAACATTAGGAAAATCACATTTCTTGGCATCACAGGCTTAGCATAACCAGTATTTAGCCGTCTAAAACTTGTTTTCTTTGTGGCGGCTACTGAAGCTACAACACGCAGAAGTACGCTGTGTATGCCGCACATAAGGGCTACTAGAGCTACGCTGCGCAGAAGGACTACTGATTTTTTTTCTCGCAAAGAAAGATATGTTGAATCGTCAACTTTTTTGCTCTCTTGCTTTTTTAATATATGGTCCTCAGGAGTGTGCACGTCATTTTTAGCAGAAACGTTCACCTTCACAGTGTCTTGTGCCACTGTCTCCTCAGTGCTGATAGCTAGTGTCACTTTTTGTATATATATATTTATATATAGGAATTATTAATAATAACATGAATTAATTAACAGCTACTGAAACATTTATCTCTTTAGATTTATATAAAATAGACTGTATATGCTAGTAACGATCGATTCTAGTAACAATGATCTGTCGTTTCTCGCTCCCAAATCAAATGTAAGCACCGAACCCTAAGAATATAATGAATGGTAGATTGTACATACTTGAAGAGGATGACATGGTGGTACTGTAAAGAGGGCTATTGTCGTGGATGGACGACTCTTCTTCTTGTTCAATCCCTGATTCATCATCATAATCTGATTCCTCGGCAAGGGATGTGCTATAAATTCAAGATATTTGTATTAATTAAAAAATACGCACTAAGTTCTTGTGTGTGACTTTGCAGTTTGTAGGAGACACAGCCCCCTGCACCGCCGCTTGCACTCCTTGCATGGTGCAGAGGGTTGCGGCTCCGACGAACCACATAGTCACAGATAATGACTTAGTACTTATTTTTTAATCCATCCAAATATCTTGAATTTATAGCACCTCCCATAGACCGGGAATCGGATCATGATGATGAACCAGAGATTGAACAAGAAGAAGGGTCATCCATCCACGACGATAGCCCTCCAGCATTACTACCATGTCATCCTCTTAAAATAATTACTATCTACCATTTGCTTTAGGTGTGGTGTTTACATTTGCTTTGGCATGAGAAACGATAGATCATTGTTAGTAGAATCCATCATCACTAGCATATACTGTCTATTGTATATAAATGTAAAGAGATAAATATTTAAATAGCTGTTAATTAATTCATGTTGTTATTAATAATTCCTATATATAAACGGAAGGTCACACTAGCTATCGACACTGAGGAGATGGTGACACAAGACGTTGTGGAGGTGAACGTTTCTGCTGAAAATGATGTACATACTCCTGAGGTCCATATATTAAAGAAAGAAGCAGAGTGAGAAGCTAAGGATTCAACATACCTTTATACGCGAGAAAAATTCAGTAGCCCTTCTACACAGCATAGCTTCAGTAGCCCTTCTGTGCCTCATGCGTAGCGTACTTCTATGCGGTGTAGCTTTAGTACCTGCCACAAAAAAACAAGTTTGAAACTGATAAATACTAGTTACGCCAAGCCTATGATGCCGAGAAATATAGGTTCCCTGATGTTGCCGCAAGGTTACTCAAACTTACGAACAAAAAGTGCAATAAGCAGGTGAGACGACGTTAACTATATCTACAAATCGTCTATCTATATATTCATCCCTTTTTATTTTTTATATCAACCTCCCTCTGACTCGGCATCACTCTATCCGTCTTCATTTTCTAGCTGTTTTTTCACCTGTTTGGTTTTCCATTTTTTGCACTTCTGGTTCCTATAGTTTTTTCTGAGATGCACCGGTTCCTCTTCTATGTTTTTTGCATTGAGCTGCTTCATTGAATTAATGCATTCCTTTTTTCTTGTGACATCCAACTGAGAGGATTGACCATGAGCTTACAAGGATCCAACGAGCTTACAAGTTACGTGGCGCAAGGAAGAGAAGGTGTTGAAGGTTGGCCTAAGAAGCAGAGGCCCATGAAGATGAACTCAAAGTGAAGCGGTAGCGAGTGGCCCATGCCTCTATAATACTTAAGTAAAGAGCCACGAGGAATAAAGTCTTTTTATATGTCATAATGAAATTCTCTTATCCTAATACTAAAGACTCCTATGTAACATAGGCTATCTTCTATAGTGGCATATCAGGTTGGTATATCAGAGTGTTATTAGATGCATATTATCTTTTATATTGTCTTGTTATGAAATAACATAAAGGAACACTAGTAAATCTACCTTCTAATTTACCTTACAATAAAATTTGAACAGGAAGCTTGGGGAGGCGACTCGGGGAGGAAAAAGCTGGTCGGGATATATATGGTGGAGCTTTAGTGTCGGTCAATAGATCCAACCGAGACTAAAGGTCCATTTCTGGCCACGGGTTCATCTACTAGCCGGGACAATAGCTTTACTCTCGTTTTGCGCCAACGACTAGGAGTAAAAGTTGACCTTTAGTCCCGGTTATTGGTTCCACTCGGGACTTAAGGTCCCCTGCCATAACATAATGGCGCAGTAACCATTGGGCAGGGACCCTTAGTCCCGGTTAATGGATCTAACTGGGACTAAAGTTGCTTCCAATCCCGAACGCATAAAATTTCAGGACTAAAGCCAATTTTGACAGAAGGATCAAAGGTCGTTTCTCTACTAGTGGATGGCACGTGGGCCTACTTGTAAATGAGATGGTGAATGAGGAAAGTGAGCCCAATGCATTTTTCTTTACGAGCAAAGATATTAGCTAGTCACCGATAAATTACAATCAGTTCGACGGACCAGTTCGCTTGCCTCCTCCATGATAAGCAGCGAAGACCTTCAGTACAGGCAAGGGCTTCCGCTTCTGGAGCATTACTGCATTTTCCGATGAATTTTCAAGCTGTAAAAATCATTGTTCCATTAGAGGGCCCAATGCATATATAACGGCTTATAGCAAGGTTGGGTATAATTGTAAAGGCATTGGCTCGGTTTCGTTAGTTGTGATGGTGTGCTTCAAAAAATAGTGTTTCATAATGGTATATATCTAATTAGCACTTACTTTTACATCTACCTAAAAGATTGCACCTGCCAAATAAAATGTTGAAATCACGCGCACCATGTATGATCTCCTCTCGTGGTTTCCTCAAATCCAACAACCTTTCACAATGAGATACATGTGGTGAGACTAACGTCAATCTTGACATCCCTCGGTCCAACCAAGGCCTCTTTAGATCTCATTCTCATATATAATGATATTCTAGAATCTAATATTGAATAGAATCTTGATTCTTGATTAAAAAAATTTGGGGATGTTTGGATCTTATTTTCAAAATGATAATTTTCTTTGTATAGTAAAAATCTCCAAATAAGGTTTGGAGTAGATAGTTGGATTCTAGAATATAGAATCAAGTGTTGGGTCTTATTATCATTTTACCACCTCATTCTTACTTTGTAGAGATCTAAACAGACCTCTAGTCATTTAGAGGTGATAATAGAGGTACGATCACATGTACGTAAACATCTACCTAAGGGTTTTTTTGGATCATATTACTCCCTCCCATGTCAACCGCACATTAGTTCCTTCCACCCATCGTGACACTACTTACCTTTTTCATGAGTCAAGGAGGGGGGAATTCTCCACTTAAAAAAGTACATTGGAGAGGTGATATAAATTACCACTTAGGGAGATTCAATAGAGTACACACACTTACAACACAACGTCAACAACAACACACATGAGAGTATGAGACAAAGAGGACAACCACAAAACACAAAGAGAGGAACAAAGAACTCCCATGATAAGCATGAAGTTACTCACCAACAAACACCACTACCACCTAGCTGAACTTTGGCGACCTCCATTCTTACGGCAACTGAGAAGCTTAGAGTCAAAGTGAGAGACGACAGTCTTGATTACAATATCTTGAAAGCACATCTAGGACCCAATTGACGTCCACCAACACCCATTATGGGGAGAAAACCACAATGGAGGGAGGGCCAACAAAAAGGACGTAAGGAGATCCAAGAGAGGGGATCATGGTCTCATTACCGGCATTTGTTGAGACAAGAACATCAATGATCATGGAGAATGGCTAAGCTAGGACACTCGCAACACAGTTTGCTGGTTTGAAGTTGTGCAGAATCATTAGAGGGGAGGGAGGCTAGGTCCTCAACATGGAGGGGTCAATGATCTCCAAAGCAATGCCTCTATGAAGGGAATGACATTGGAAGATGCCACCATTGCTTGACTGAGATCACTGTTTTGGGTTTTCACCTAGAGATCAAACTCAATAGGATGGTAGATGGAAACCATGATGATGCCTCCAAGAAGGAACATGACACACATAGGTACCATCATCATCAACACTGGCAAGTGGCAACAAGCTGAGCAAGACTTTCGTCTAAAATGCATCTCCTGCACCATCGAACATGGTCATAGACCTTGTGCCCCACATCGTAGCAACAACACCCTAATGCCTCCACCATGTTGTCACCAATGCCGGCACAGGCATGGCCGACACTTTCATTGTGTCCACCCAGTACTTTGTGCTCCCTGTCAAGAGGTAGAACTTGCCTGTGGCCAAATTGCATGCACCACGCCATTACTGGACCCTGCATATGCACGTAAATGGGCATGCTGCCCTGCTGCCGGTTTGCTTGTGGCCAAACTATGGTTCCCACACCACTGCAGGGGCTCATCACACTCACCTAGTGTACATCACAATGAGCTGTTGAAGCATTGATCGAGGTAGTGGCGTCCACCAGAAACCTTGCGGTGGTGGCAGGCCCATGCGGGCCACCAGCACTCCGGTTGCCCTAACTCGCCTGGACGTGGCTAGTCGTCGTGCGTCCTAGCCAGTCACTGATGTGCGCACTCGGGGGAGGACTTGTCGTGAGCCCCTGTAGCCCCTAGAGAACGTCGATGTGCACACCACCTCCATAGAATGGTCGCAGCTCGGCCTGACTACAAGAGGCCACGACCACTAGGCACTAGTAGGCGCCAGATCCGTGTGCAAGGCACCAGCCAACCCTAGTTGCACTATCCAACGCTGGTGAGTCAACGGCTGGCGATGGCCACGAGGTCGCGGACAACGGATCTAGCCCTATGAGGCCTAGATCCACCTCGCCATATATCTAGGACATCAGAGAAGGTCCACAGGAGGGGTGGTGAAGGAGAAAGAGATAGAGGAGGAGAGGCTACGATAGCTAGCCATATTTTTGGGGCTAGTGCGGTCTGCCACCATCGTCGGTCGGAGAGGAAGCTAGGAGGGGAGTCCCCTTGCAGTGTTGGCGGGTCCCCCTGAGTCGCCCACTAGGGTAGCACTCGGGGCACTACTCAACTTTTTCAAAAACAAATGAACAAACATGTTTGAGTTAGAAGAACATCAATAGAGGCATGCATCAACCTATTTTCATTGAAGTCATCGGTGCTTAATGGTAGACTATCTCCAACAATCGTCACCCAAAATACAAAACCTATTTGTCCTTTGGGTAGCGCTACAGGTAAAAGGTTCCATACCTATTTTTAGTCTTCTCCAACAACAAGACCTAAAAGACAATACTCTCTGCAAATGGGTCTCGAGGAGAGAAGATACCCAAATTTGGGTTATACCTCTCCTGATATCCAAAATGGGTCTTCTGTATGGGTACTCTCTGCTGGAGACTATAGGTTCTGTGTTGGAGACCTATTTTAGATTTGAGTTCATTAGTCTCCTGTTGGAGACAGCCTAAGTGTATTTTTTTATATATATATAAAACACATGGGCACGACGACCAATTTTATTTATTCCACGGAAGATAGGTTTGCAATAGCGATACAAGTTTGGGGGCGGAAAATAAAAAGCATACAGGACGAAATTGCATTAATTCCACGGTGCACTGCAGCGTCGTCGATCTGTTTCCCGCCTTACATGTCCTCGCCAGGACCGTCGGCCTGCGCGCCACCGCGGCCGAGGAGGGGCACGAACTTGAGCATTACGTCGACAGCGTTCTTGGCCGCGATGTCAAGGAACGTTCCGGCCTCGTTGCTGAGAGACGATCCGCCGCCGGCGAGGTCGGAGAGGGAACGGATGGTGATGAAGGGGACTCCATGCTGGTGCGCCACGAGGGCCACGGCGGCGCTCTCCATCTCCACGGGGGTGCACCCGAAGTGGGAGCGGATGAACTGCCTGTAGCTGGCGTTGTCGGTGTAGATGTTGGCGCTGCAACCCCGGGGCACCCGTGTCACCCGGGGCGCACGGGGCAGGCACGTCGTCGCGTTCACGCACGCCGGCAGCTCCAGCCCCTCCAGCTTTCCGGCCAGCTTGTAGTAGCGCTTGCTGACGGGCACCCAGAACGCGTGCTGCCGCTTCTCCGGCGTAGCGGAGATCGGGAAGATCTCCTCCGGCTGGTACCACACGCTGTTCAGCGTGTTCGCCGACAGCTCCGGGTTGGCCAAGCCGACAGTGTAGTTGGAGAAGTGGAGGAAGCCGTACTCCCTCGTGTAGTCGCCGGCGATCTCGAGCGGCACCCTGTTCTCCGCCCCGTCGCCGTGCCTCTGCCAGTTCCACAGGGAGAGGTGCGCCCAGGACTCGGGGATGGTCACGTCGCCGATCTGGAGGTCCTCGTTGGCGTTGCCGGCGATGCCCCAGTGCACGATGCCTTTCACCCTGAACAGGCTCAGCAGCAGCTGGGTAGTGAGCCCTGCATTCAGCTGCAGTGCACGCCACACATCCACAAAATTTCTGGATTATTCTGACAACATATTTATACTACAGTCAAAAAAAAATCGGCAGCTCTCTGCTGCCACATTCGTTTTAGGAAAATAGTGGTCAAATAAAATTTCACATGTATATGTGGAAAAGATGAATTTATACCATGCTCAGCCCAGTCATGACCATGACAACGTTTTGGCCTCCAATGGTTCCGAAGCGGAATCGTCGCCCTTCAATGAAAAATTTCTAACAGTGAAACAATTCCAATGGAAAAAGTGCATTATATTATGTTTTTATATACACACACTGCAACTGTTAATTATATACTCCTATATCATAAGAAAAAGAGTTAATTCGAATCATATGCCATGGTAATGTCATGGATTGAAAATCTACTACTCCTTTTATGTCCGCAAAGAAAGTTATTTTGGATATTGACACGGTCTTCCGAAACTATTTTGACTACTACTTTTTGCTAAAAATATTTATAAAAAATAGTCAATATATATTGTCTATAAAACTAATTTCAAGATTAATGTACTTATACATCATTAACATAATATTTAAAAAGAATCCAAAATAACTTATTTGTAGTTAAAGTTCAAAATATTTGATTTAAGACAATCTCAACATGATTTTCTTTTAGAACATGGAGGGAGTATTGCTTTTCCCAATATTGCACTGGGAACATGCCATTACATTTCTTGTCCTGAACTTCAATTGGTATTTTCTATGCTGACCTTCTGGCTCTTATGTCACGTCATAAATTAGTTTGAGTTCACAAAAATATATGTTACTGAACATATTTGTCAATATATATCTAGTTTTGTTTAGCACTGAGAGTTATGTTCAGTAACATAGGCATATATGTCTGAAATATTCCATATTATTGAACTTAGAATATGCCTGGGAAACGACATCCGGAATTCTCTGTACAGAATAATTTATTATTGAATTTATTTAATGAATAAAAATATATGTTAGCTTTACTTGTCTAATAGCCTTGTTTGTGCCCGGGTAATGGATCTAATGATGTGTGTGTAAGGGCACTCACAATGACTCTATCACAGAGTTCAAGACAATTAATTACATATTATTTATGGTATTTTGCTGATATGAGAGCATATTTATTAAAGAAAGAGGTAGAAAAAATAAGACTCCAAGCCTTATTTAGACTCTAAGTCCACATTGTTTGTGGTAATAAATAACTTTAGACTTTATGATAGAGTCTGCATTGTGAGTGTCCTAAGTAATTGTAAAATTCTATCTTGAGGGTTCTTACTTCAAGAGATATGTGTATACATGTTTGTAGTAATGGATCCAAAAATTAAGCAGACGGCATATATATACTTCATTAGTTACTAGTTAGCAACACATGCACATCCATTGCGAGCCAGCAACACAGCATATGTTACCAACGCATGCATATGCATTACAATAGGGGAACGGATCTAGTGCAAACTGTGCAAACTGTGCAAACTCTAATCTGGACCATAGGATGTTGATCCAAGGGGCACGGAAAGATTGGGTAATTTTGCATTTAACCGCCCGCTCTTAATCATACTTTTACAAATCCCTCCTTCCACCTCTCTCATGCACCCCCTTGGATCAACATCCTACGGTCCAGATTAGAGTTTGCACAGTTTGCACGGGAGATAAGTTTGCACTAGATACGTTGCCTTACAATAGACCCTTGGAACACAACTAGCAACACATGCTTCATCATAATATCTCTAAGGGTCTTTCTAAATCTTACTCTCTAAATCATTATTTGGAGAGTCATTTTCACAAAAATGGCTTTCTATATATTTTCACTATCCAACAGTTTTTCTATATCTCATACGCACTCTAGAGAACCATTATTGTCTTCTATATTTAGCTAGCGAAAAATCTGAAATAGAAGATGGCTATATTTAAATGATCATTTAGAAAAGCTGTTGGAGGGTAGTTTTTCATCAAAAATCTCTATTTCTAGCATTTAGGAAGGATATACAGAGTTTCTTGGAGATGTTCATTTCGTATATAGGTCTTAACCAGCGCTTACTTAGACCTCTATCAAAGATTTAGGTCAAACATTGAGAATATAAATCATCCGTAACTTTTAATTTAAATTGTTGAGTTTTGAAAATTATATGAATAGATTTGCCTTGAAAAATACTTTCATAAAAGTATACATATATAATTTTTTTCTAATTATTTTTATAAAAATAAGAGGTCAAAGTTGTGTTTTGGAGACCGTGTCGCTATTCTAAATAACTTCTAAATCGTATACGAAGGGAGTATATTAACTATGTGCTAGAGGGTCAGTAGAGCATCACGAGGGCTAGCCTCCCCTCTCCCCCTCTCCCCTCCCCCCATCCTGGCCCTGTTATTGCTTAACTAGGTTACCTTGGACGTCTAGGATGGGGATGTTGTTGCTAGGTTTGAAGTCGGGGGAGTCGAGTACGGGTTTCATCTCGTAGGCGTTGGGCGCCACCAGCCCCACAAAGGGTCCATCGCGGTCCACCTGCCGGATGGTGCTCCACTTCTTCTTCGAGATGAAACCCTCCACCACCGTCACCATGAGCGCCACCACCGCGAGCACGGCCACCACCTGCTGAACACCACCACCAGCCATGGCTGCTGCCTTCTGGTCGATTGCTAGCTAGTAGCTGTGTACAGTACTATAGTGTATATATGTGGTTCACCCAATAGAACGAGAGACAGCAGTGCCGATAAGTGCGTACATGTTGTTGTTGGTTGGTATACTACATATGTTGGGTTTGCTATATATTCTAGGACGGGTACGAGTGCAGATGATGGGATTGCCCCTATGAGGATGTGACCTGTGCATATATTATAATAAAGATTTTAAATCGCCAGCTAAAGGATTTAGTGGGCGGAGGCTAAATGGAGCTATATATAGCGGACTATAGCTTCTAATAAGTTTTATATAAACACAAATAGCTTTATCAGCCTCAAACAGCCAACAAATATAATTGGCTGTAGAGATAGTTGTAGTCAGAGATTTAAAACCTTAATTATAATACTATAGATATGATTTTCTAGAGACGCCATCTATTTTCTTTCAAAGAACGTTTGACATTAGAATCGCTTTTACAAATTAAATTAGAGGGCCTAACAAATTAAACAGATAATCCTTGAAGGTCAGATTACACAGAAATTGATATTACCAAGCATCTCTAAAAGAATCCAATTTTCAGGGATGGTTGGTGTTATGTACTGCATCTGGAATCGCTCGCCGCCTTTTATACATATAAAAAGAAGCCCCGCTCTTCTCAGCACAAAGCTATATTTATAGCTTGGGAAGGAAAAAGAAGATCTCCTAAGCAACCAACAAACTGTGCTGAAAAATGTTTTGCTCTTGAATTTTTTTGGACAAAGCAGCTCTAGAAGGTAAGAACATGCTAATCCACTATATAAACGAATTTTAGAAACGTGGTCTATTTTTTTTCTTGCAAAACCGCCATGCTTGGCACTGGATTTCCGTTCCCCTTGTGCTTCAAACTCGATCGACGGAGTCTGGCGCGAGCATTGATGGTGCAGGCCCATGCCCTTCCTTTCCCTTGTTGTCGTCGACGAAGGAAGCGAGAGAGCATCGAGATCAAGAAGGCGGCCGGTGTCGGCGCGGCTGTGAAACCGACAAGCCAGCTTCACACGGTCCTGCACACCAGCGCCAGCGCCGAGCACAGACGAATGGACGGTAGGCTATGGCTACGAGTGTGGATAGCCTAGAGCCTAGCCTAAGGGACCACCACCAGCATCTGTGACCCCTTTGTACACCGTGTTGTATCGCTACAACTGCAATCCCCGACCACGACCTCCCGCCACTAGTTAATAAAAACTTAACTATGGTAGGCATTTTTCATTTTCTGTGGGGGGCAAAGGTGTCTGCCGTGGATCTAAGATTACGGTTAATCGTGACCTTACCGCAGCGGTTGCCTGTTCCCACCATGGTAAATCGATTAACCGAGGCGGACACGTTAGGATGCCCGCCACGGTTAACCGTTAAAAAAAACAAAAAAAACACCCAAAGCCCACCGGCGAGCCCGTTTTTGAGCCCACCGGTGAGCCCACTGGACCCAATGCCCGTGCACCGTTGCCGAAGATCTAGCTGGCCCCAGCGCGCTAGGCCAGAGGAGAGGGAGGTGTGGACCTGGCTGCCACAAGATCCGGCCAACTCTGCACGCCTAGCCGCTGGAGAGAGAAGAGGGGTCACTCTGTCGTGGTTTCGGCCGGCCCCAGTGTGCCTAGCCACCGGAGAAGGAGGAGGGGGCGGCACCAATGCGGATCTGGCCGCCCCCATACGCCTGGCCACCGAAGAGGGAGGAGGAGGCACCGCCATGGATCCGGGCGCCCACCACGCGCCTAGCCGCCGGAGAGGGAGGGGGCATAGCAACGTGGATCCAGCCGCCCCCATGTGCCTAGCCACCGTGAAGGGAGGAGAGGGGCGTCCCACTGTGGATCCGGCTGCCCCACACACCTAGCAACCGAATAGGGAGGAGGAGGGCCCCGCTATGGATCTAGACACCCCGCGGCCTGGCCACTGGAGAAGGAGGGGGCGCCACCGCGGATCTGGCTGCACCCCAAGCCTGGCCACGAGAGAGAGAGAGAGAGAGAGAGAGAGAGAGAGAGAGAGAGAGAGAGAGAGAGAGAGAGAGCCCTCCCCGCCATGCTAGGAGAGGAGAGCGGCGCCGCCGCCATCGCCGAGGAAGGAAGATGGAGTGGGAGGGAGGGGGCTGCTGCGGCGCGTGGGGAGAAAGGGAAGAGGGAGAGACTGACGGGAGATTTTGAGAGGAGAGAGGGAGAGGGATAAGTGAACTGAAACCCTAACCTTGTATATATATATATGATGAGCGTGATATGAGCCGGGATATGGGTTATTTGGGTTAAATATTTACCGAGATAGTTGGAGATATAATACCCACCTCCATTAAGGATTTGTCGAGGCGGTTGCCTTAGGATGTCCGCCTCGGTTAATCTATATTGACCGAGACAGTCATTTTAGGATGTCTGTCTTCGTAAATTGATTAACTGAGGCAGTTATTTGTAACCATCTCGGTTAATAAAAAATGACCACCACGGTTAATGCCTACTATTAACCGAGGCGGTTGGGAATCCTGCCCGCCTCCGAATGCCATTTTGAAAGGTCACAGTTAATAAAATTTGTATTAGTGTGCGGCTCCAGTTGAGCATCGTCGTCCATGGTGTGTGCAGAGCCGATAGAGCGCTTTGACAACATCTCTGCCAAACTAGATCTTATTTTTAAACTGATTATTGTATTTACATAGTAAAATCTCCAAATAATTGGTTTGAAGTAGATAGTTGGATTCTAGATTATAGAATCAAGAGTTGGATCTCATTATCATTTTACCACCTCGTTTTTACTTTTTAGAGATCCAAACATACCTCTAGTCTTTACTATGTTTCAACCTAAGGGGTTTTTGGATCATATTACTCTCTTCCATGTCAACCGCACATTATTAGTTGCTTGCACCCCACAATGACGCTATACTTACCTTTTTCAAAAACAAATGAACAAACATATTTGAGTTAGAAGAACTTCAATAGAGGTAACATTGCTTAAGGGTAAGTATTTTTTTTAATAATATAAAAAACACATCGGCACGACAACCAATCTTATTTATTCCCGAAGATAGGTTTGCAATAGCGATACAAGTTAATTCGTGGGTGGGAAATTATTTTAAATAAAAACCTTACAAGACGAAATTGTATTGTACCACGACGTGACTGCTCAGCGTCGTCTATCTGTCTCCTGGCCCGCCTTACATTACATGTCTTGGGCCAGACCGTCGGCCTGCTCCTGCTCGCCACCGCGGCCAAGGAGGGGCACGAACTTGAGCATGACGTCGACGGCGTTCTTGGCCGCGATGTCAAGGAACGTGGCGGCCTCGTTGCTGAGAGACGAGCCGCCGCCGGCGAGGTCGGAGAGGGAGCGGATGGTAATGAAGGGGACGCCGTGCTGGTGCGCCACGAGCGCCACGGCGGCGCTCTCCATCTCCACGGGGGTGCACCCGAAGTGAGCGCGGATGAACTGCCGGTAGCTGGCGTTGTCGGTGTAGATGTTGGCGCTGCAACCCCTGGGCACACGCGTCACCCGGGGCGCACGGGGCAGGCACGTCGTCTCGTTCACGCACGCCGGCAGCTCCATCCCCTCCAGCTTCGCGGCGAGCCTGTAGTAGCGCTTGCTGACGGGCACCCAGAACGCGTGCTGCCGCTCCTCCGGCGTGCCGGAGATCGGGAAGATCTCCTCCGGCTGGTACCACACGCTGTTCAGAGTGTTCGCCGACAGCTCCGGGTTGGCCTGGCCGACAGTGTAGTCGGAGAAGTTGAGGAAGCCGTACTCCCTCGTGTAGTCGCCGGCGCTCTCCAGCGGCAGCTCGTTCTCCGCACCATCGCCGTGCCTCTGCCAGTTCCACAGGGACAGGTGCGCCCAGGACTCGGGGATGGTCACGTCGCCGATCTGAAGGTCCTCGTTGGCGTTGCCGGCGATGCCCCAGTGGACGATGCCTTTCACCCTGAACAGGCTCAGCAGCAGCTGGGTGGTGAGCCCTGCATTCAGCTGCAGTAGCATCCACCACAAAAGCATTGATCATTAGCCACTCTTTCCAAATTAATTTTGAGGATTATGATATCTATATCACTTTATTTTGTCTGACAACATATTTATGCTATGTGGTCAAATAAAATCGACAGTTCTGCTGCTAGATTCGTTTTAGAAAAAATGGTCGAATAAAATTTCACATGTATATAGTATTTGGGAAAAAGAAGAATTTTTACCATGCTCAGCCCAGTCATGACCATGACAACGTTTTGGCTTCCAATAGTTCCGAAGCGGAATCGTCGCCCTTCAAAGAAAAATGCATGCCAACAGTGATTGTAAGAGCATTATATTATAAATAGGAGGATTCCCTGTATATATTGTTGGTAATACAGTAATATATATGTCAATAAATAATATAGTTTGTTAATATGAATAGTTTGAATGAAGACATAATGACATGTGTTAGTGGATGCTGATGTGGACACTTTGTATGACGAGATATTTGAATGTGCTATGCGCTAGTGGGATGTTCTACTGGATGCTGATGTGAATACTTTGTATGGCAAGAGAAATAGCTAGTGAGGTTTATTTTTATAAGAGATATATATAGATTTATATACACACTGCATCTGTTAATTATATATATCATAAAAAATGGGTTAATTCAAACCATGCCTTGTAAATGTCATGGACTGAAAATCTACTTACTATTCGCAATATTGAAAACATATGCTATTACATTTCTTGTGCTCACCTTCTGGCTTTTATATCACCACTTAAATTGGTTTGAGTTCACAAAAATATATTTTACTGGACATATTTGTCTATATGTCTAGTTTTGTTTAGCACTTTAGTTGAGTTATATATTCAGTAATATATACATATATCTCTCAATGTTTCCTTATCATTGAACTTAAAACTAGGATATGTCCAAGGAACATACTGAATTCTAGATATCATGCTTTTGTACTGTATACTATATATAATTGCAGCTTGCAAGCTTCAGCTTCTTAATTATGTAGGTATTACCAACATTTATTTGGGCCTCTAGCAACGAATATATACATTGCTAAAAAGGGTGTTCCTCCTATTGCGATGTGGCTATATTTTAGATAGCATATTTTCAGGATTTTAGTTACTATTAACAACTCATATATATTTAGAACTCGACCATAATAATAAACATAATTTGGTGGAACATTTGGAAAGAGCGAAATAGATAAACTTTTTAGCAAACAAGCTAGAATTCAAAACCAAGACAAGCCACAATGCTTTGCAAAGATAACATATATACAAAAATTCTAGTTGGTGTGGAGACAAGATTGTCAATACCTCTTAGCTTGTTTCCATATTCCTTTGAGGTTGTTTCAGTTATGTGTTTTTTTACCAGTTCTAGTTGTTTCTTGCCCTTTGGCTGTAACGTTAGTTGTCCTGGTTCCCCGCGGGCCGACTCCCGTCTAGTTGCATATACTAGTTTCTTTTTGCCTCCTTATTAGTTTGGGTAGTGGGATTTGGCAGGACCGGGTTTTTGTTTACCTTTTCTTCTCGTCTAATATAATCTACCGGCCAAGCTCTTACCATCCCTTCTAAAAAAATAAACATAATCGTTTTGAAAACCTTGGTGGAAGCTAAAGGGAAAATGGCCGGACGCGGCTGTCTCCACCTCTGTTGTGTCAGTGTCTCCATGCATGGAGGCATGGAGCTACATACCTTGCTTGAACTTATCGATCGAATCTGCTAGCCATTCGATAGTGTTTTTCACTCATAATAAATCAACAAATAATACTTTCAGTCATGGTTTTTCAGACAAGTGGATAGCCTCATAATCGTCTGCTGCTGCTGCTTAGCTAGGTTACCTTGGACATCTAGAATGGGGATGTTGTTGCTAGGCTTGAAGTCAGGAGAGCTTAGGACGGGGTCCATCTCGTAGGTGTTGGGCACCACCAGCCCCACAAAGGGGCCGTCGCGGTCCGCTCGCCGGATGGCGCTCCATGTCTTCTTGGAGATGAAACCCTCGGCCGCCGTCACCATGAGCGCCACCATAGCGAGCACAACCACCACCTGTTGATGAGCACCACCAGCCATGGTTGCTGGTTGGTTTGGGTCGTTGTCTAAGCTAGTATAGCTAGGTTTGTGTACAGTGTCGTTCGCCCAATGGAACGAGAGCCGAGACTGTGTGCCGATGAGTGGGTAGGGCTGGGCTACCTTTATATCCTAGGACGGGCACTGTGCAGGTGATTAGACTACCTCTGAGTGGTCCTGTGTGTATATACATTCTCTCATACTATAGAAACATTTTAGAAGCACCATCAGAGGCCCCAACAAGCCAGTAATATTCTTAAAAATCAGATTACATGGACAATGACGTTACCAAAATCAGATTACATGGCCAATTGAGATGTTATACCATCCACCCCGTCCCCACTGCCACACACACACACACACAAAACACAATTTCTAGGGGCGGTTAATGTTACTGAGTCTTCTCTAAAATGAAGATCATTTTTCATCAGGGTCCATCGATAACATCAATGGCTCGCCTCTTCTACATATAAAAGAAGCCCCTTTGTTCTTGGAACATATATAACTATAGCCTAGGAAGGAAAAAGAAGATCTCCCAAGCAACCATCAAAATTTGAAAACTAAATGGGAAAAATCTAGTGCTGAAAACTAATAATTGTTTGGTTTTTGCACCTTTGTCTCTCTCCATGCGCGTGGTGGTTTGCATGCATCATTGTTATATGCTTTTTGTACTGCTGGCATGCACTCGCTAGTACCCACACGTGCAAGTTGTTAGGAGAATGAAAGATTTTTTTTATGAAATTTGCTATTGTTTATCCGTTAAAAAGATTTTTTAGTAATGAATCTGTCATATAGAAGTATGTTTAATTGTGTTTTAGAATTTATGCTACAACTGTATACTGAATCAGGTATTTATTAATCATATAAAATCTGTTAATAGACGTACGATACATGTTGGTGTATAATCTTTTCGTGAAACATATATAGGTACTACAGGAAATCTATCACCTGTGCTGCGTGTACTATGCAAAAACAAAAACGTATTGCTAATGAGAGGTCCATATTAATTGAGTATATAGTGTATCTAGCTAGGCGACGCGCGGCGGATCGTGCACATATCTCGCACGTTTTATCAACACACATGACATGCACCAAAGGTACGTGTCACGTCCAAGTGTGTGGCGCGACGTGACGTGATCGATCAAGCCGGCTCGACCCGCCGCGCGCGAACGCGACCGGCCGGCCACCAGCCGAACGACGGACACTGCCAATTGCATAGCACGCCAGATAAGGCCACACGTGCCCGAAAGTGATGGTGAAACGGATTTTATTTAGTTGTGTGGACCGACGTATACAAATCTTATAAGATTAACAAAATTCCCATATATACGTGGCCTATGTTGCCACTAAATCTTCAAAAAAAAAAATCTATGGTTGTTCCTCTACTCAGCTGGTTTAGGATTATTCATTTAGTGACAAAACAACGAAAGGCCAAATTAAAGGACCATCCAAATTTAAGGAGCTACCAAATTTTAGCGCCCAGAGTATTATGTATAAATTTTACAGGAGAAAAGACATGTTGATGGCAAAAAAAGCACAGCCATCCAAGTACTATCCGCAACACGTAGCACCTATCGCATCAGGTAAAACTTGAGGTAAAACTGTTTTTATAACCTTTGGCAAACATCTTCTAAAAGAAGACAGCAGAGAGAAAGTTAATAAGAGAAGCTAGTATTTTCAGCTTCACTAAAAAAAACTGTGCATGTGAGAGAAGCTAAAAATAGCTTTTATGGGGAAGCTGTTTTATTCGGACCATTTTGGTAGAAGATAAAAACAGCTTTGTGAAGCTAGGAGAGATGTTGTACCAAATACGTACACCATAATGTCTATGTTCCTTTGGCTGATAATCTATGGTTGAAAGTACTGTTCGCTGATTTGTTATAAGAAAAAAATAGTATTGAATGGCTGGTAGATTCGGCAGATAAGCTCAAGCGTAACACTATCTAAATTATTCTCCCATTATAAAAATATAAGTGGTAGCCCTTTCTCTAGAACAAACTTTTGATCTAACTATTCTATTGATATATAATTTGTGATACGAAATTTGAGTTTCTAGACTTTTTGAGAAAAGATAAACTGTTTTCAGCCTCAGATCGCACACACCATTTTCTAAATTTACATTCCATGGTATTTATTTATGATTAAGTTTTGTATCACATATATGGCCCATAGTGCGTCTATGGTAAGAAACATACTATAGGGGTGCTAATAAAATAGGAGTCTGTAGTATACTCCTCACTACAGACGATAATAGCAACGTCTGCATTAGCATTACAACTACATACGTACGTACTATACACACATCGCTACTATGCTCTTTCAAACAGACACGTTCACCGCTGGCGTTTGTAGTAGTAACCTACCTTCAAACGTGTGTAGAGCATGAACGTTTGTACGATGTCCACTAAAATAGACGCACTTAAAGAATGTGTTTTTAGTGTTATCCATAATACAAACCCGTGTGTAGTACACGTGACTGAGTGTAGTCGTTCACACAGACGCGTGTTCTACTTTAACCATAGTCGCATGTGGGTATACACGTCTATAGGTGTATTCTTAATATAAACGCTTGTTTTGTGCGTTTGTTATAAGTCTTATTACAGGCGCCGTATTGCCGACGTGCACTGGCGCATCTGTGATGCACTTAAACGCTCGTATGTGAAGTTTTTTTTGACATAGTGCTAACTTTTGATCAAGAGCTAGCTTTTCTCTCTCTCGTCTATTAAAATGTGAAAAAAATGCTTAGCTTAAGCTAGCACAAAATTCGAATGTTAGAGATATCCTAACTAGAAGTATTTTGGATGGAACTGGTGTTGTACCAAATAAGCCTTGTGCTTACGCTTGGCTGATAAGCCATGATTGAAAAAGTACTGTTCACTGATTTGTTGTGAAAAAAAAACACTATTAAAAGCTGACAGATTCAACAGATAAACTCAAACGTATCTTTTTTTTGCAAGGAACCTCAAGCGTATCTTCTTCTGGTAGCTCAACTATAGACTCCAAGCTGGCAGCTCTTAAGGCCAACCATCGTGCGATAGCGCTGGGCTGTGCTAGGCTAGGCGAAGTGGAGTAAACACCACATGTATTCTCTGGAAGTGCTTTATGCCGTTCTACTTTGTTCGCTTGAATTTGTACGTTAACTAAAATTAGCTCTTTGTTTTAGATATGAAATAACATTTTGCTCTCATGAATAAATTAGTATCTGTATTAACTCAAAAACAGTCAGCAAATTGAGCCGAGCACAACCGTTGTGACATGATGATTGCCGGTCTAGTTTCGTTTTGAGGCCCATATGGCTCCACGGCCCACAGACAGGCAGGCCTGTGCAACTATCTACTCTATATTGGCAGGCTGTAACTCATGCTCGGCCACCTTCATATTATCCGTGCTGTGCTGAACACCAGGAGAAATAAAAGCGAGAGGGCCCCAAAGGCCAAAACACAGGGGCAGCCGTAGGAGCTAGCTAGTAGCCGGGATGCATATGTACAAACTAATATATACGTACATATATGCAATGCATGTACTCAAACAATTAAAAAAAAAGAGGTATATATAATATATATGCAATAGCAGTAGTGTTGGGATACATACACGGACGCAGCATACCATCAAGAGCAATCAGCCTAGCTGCCTAAACACTGCTGGCAGCTCCGACAGAATGACGGCTCCTGATGATATGTGCATCACTCCATCTCAATATAATACATATACGTATTACTACGGTGTACATTGGTATACGTATACGTACGTATACAGCCTGGTAGGCGTACATGATGAATACCTCATCAGCGAAAACAAGCTATAGCTAGCGACCCAATGCAACGACGACCCTTGCAAGCAAGCAACAAAAGAAACAGTGTAATGGTGGTGCATGGTATGTATATATTTACGGCATGCATGCATGCAACTTTAATTAGCTTGATGGATATGGATCGATCGGCATGGCGTGGAGAAAAACCCAAACGTAGGTACGCGTGTGCATGCAGCTGCTGTGAGACGACGACGACGATGCTGGCTTGGCTTGATGAATGAATCGATCCGATCCGGATCGTCCTATCGCCAGATGATGCCGGCGAGCGGCGGCGGCGGAGGAGGCGGCGCCGCGGCCACGGCCCAGAAGTCGGAGGCGCCGTTGTCGTCGGCGAGGTGGGACGTGCACGACACCGGCACCAGGCACAGCCCTCTGCTCCGTAAATCCTTCCTGCTGCCATCAACGCCATTGATGACCTCCTCCTCCTCCTGCGTATATTTATGTATTTGTGCATGCAAAAACAAATTAAAACCGATCATTCATGCATGCGTTTCATAAGCTTATTAACCTAATAAAAATGCATGCTATATCCAAGACTATATATATGTGTGTATGCAAAACAAATTAAAATCGATATGACGACGATGCATACTTCTAGGACTCGCGATGCGCCCTGTTTCCGTTCTTTCACCGTCTCGTCCTCGTGAGCTCCCGCGCCTGCTCTCTATTCTGCTCGCTGCCTCGCCCGCTTCCTCTCTCCGCTCCTCTACACTGCTGCTCTCGCTGCTGCTTTCCAGGACGGCAGCCATGCTCACATCTAGATCGCTGCCACCTTGCCTGTTCGTACTCTCTCCCTCTCTCTGTAACCTCCATGCCACTGGATAGGGGGCGATGGTGGTGGCTTCCAACGAGTCACCCTCTCTCTCTCTCCCTCCCTGCCATCTTCCCTTGCTCCACGACCTTCATGCAACTGCAGAAGAGGACGGTGGTGGCAGTTTTGGCAAGGTAGGTCTAGATCTGAGCTATCCCCCTTCCCCTCATCCACCCTCTCCTCTAGATCTAAGCTTTCCTTCTGCTCGTTCTTCTCTTCCTCCTCTTCCTTCTCTTCTACATCTGGATCTGAGGGATGCCGCGGTGGCTAGTGTTTCGGTGAGCTTTGTTGCAGTAGGCTTGTTTTGTTGTTTCAACAAGCAATATTCTTTGTTGCATTAGTATTTTCTCTGACGTTGCATCTCACATTGCATTTTTGTTTTTGTTGTTGCAATAGTGTTGTTTTGCTATTGCAACAAGTAATTTTTATTTGTTTCATTACTCTTTTTTTATTTGATGTTGCATCTTGAATTTGCCTTTTTGTTTCTGTTGTTGCAGTATCGTTTTCAATTGTTGTTGCAACAAGTAACTTTTCTTTGTTGCATTAGTCTTTTTTCTGATGTTGTCCTCCTTTTGCATTTGCTTTTTTTTGTTCTCTTTTTGTTGCAGTAGCCTTTGTTATGGTGTTGCAACAAGATATGTTCATTGCAGTAGCCTGTGTTCTGTTATTGCAATTGTTATTTTCTTGTGATGTTGCAGTAAAGTTTGTCCCATGGTCAGAATATGAGGCACCTAGCGGGGCGCGGCGAGGGATTGGGCGGCGCAACGGAATGACAGTGTGACGGGTGGCGAGGTTGGATGGCGGATGGATGCGCGCTCGCCTCATTCGCCGATGCAGCTCAACTCCATCCCATCCTGCTCTGCTTCGGACCTCCCTCCTAACCCGCTCTGCTCTGCTCTGTCCCGCGCCTCTCTCCCATCCCACTAGTAGCGTCCTGTGAGGTGGGCATTCTGTGTGAGGAGCGTTCCATGTGGGGGGGGCATTTCGTGTGACGGGTGGACGGATCCTAGGTGCGTTCGGACGGGTCTCTAGATCCGGACGTCCGGGCGCTAGTAGCGCCATACTTTTTTCATAAGCTTAAAGTGCTTAATAAACCTAATGAACCTGCTATATTACTACTACAAAAATAATCATCAACACAACACTTTCACCATTGGTTAAAGTTGTTGATGAAAATGATTTTTACCAAGGGTTCGTATTATGAACTTATGGTGAAATGAGGTTACTTTTCATCAACAGTTTGTAATACAAGAACCCCGTGGTGAAAAACAGTTTCATTCACCAACGATTGATATTACGAACCGTTGGTGAAACTCATTTAATTTCACCAAATGGTTCGGGCAACCGATAGTGAAAATCACTCTATGAGTAGTAGTTAGAATCACCAATTTTCTTGACAGGTGGGCCCATGTGTGCACGCATGTCACCTTGTGAGTGGCCGGTTAGGTAGCACATGCATGGATCCATCCCTCTCTCCTTATCTCTCCAACAAATGAAGGAAACATCTCTCTCCCTCTCCCCCTCTCTCTCTCCCTCTCCCCCTCTCTCTCTCCCTCTCTTCCTCCTCATGACTTAGACAGCATCGGCCCATGGCATAGATGTTTGGTGCAGTAGGCGGCGTGGAGCAGTGCCCTGGCCTGGCGCAACCCCAACCCGGCATGGTGTTGTACAATGCCACTAGCTTGGTGAGGTGGCACTAGGGGTATGGCACCACCATGGCCCCACCCTAGTGTGGTACCGACACGACCAGACGCCCAGGAACATGGGCAGCCCAGCATTGGCGGCCACCCCCTCGCTCCACCTTTTGAGTGTAGTCGGTCGTCTCCCTCCCAAATCTCGTCGGATCAGATCCCCCTCTCCTTCTCTCAGATCTAGCTGGGGTGCCGGTGGCCGGTGGGTTGTAGCGTGAGGAGAAGGCAACAGGCCAAACGAGGAGACGGCGATAGTGAGGCACAATGCTTCCTGCTAGCTAGTTGTTATACTGATGGTTCGTATAACAAGCCGACGGTGATCCTCGCTTGCACAACCAGTGTGATCCAGCGGTGATGATATCATCATCGCCCACTTTCACCACTAATGAAAAACACCGATGGTGATGTCTTGTTTCGGACCAGCGGTGATGAGTTTTATGTAGTAATGTATCCAAGACTACAAGCTATTACATATAGTTATGTCACATGAAGTAGTAGTATAGTGTTGTTTCATTGGTCAAGTCAATCAAATAGTTAAGTGTTGTTTTATTAGCCCCCTTGGCGCATGGTGCATTCATGGATGCCTAGGGTTTTGAATTGAGATGCTTGTCTGACTCGATAGTTGTCTGCTGGGAGGCTAATTCAATCCAAAATAGTTCTTTGTCTTGTTCCAAATATACTCTTATTTCATTGTATACAAAGTATGCCATTTTATATTGTTCACTAGGCTTAATGAAGTAGGTTAAATGACTATAGGGAATTAGCTAGGGTTCTGTATTATTAGTCATATATATTAAATGATTTCTCCAATCTATGTATATATAAGGCAAAATATGCCGTCGGAGTGAGAGTACTAAGTATGTGTGCACTATATATTGGGATTAGCTAGCTTTATATTTGATCAATCGAAGCTTACCTAGGTAATTTATGTACTCCTTATTACGGTCACATATAATAAGTTGCATTCTATACAAGAAAATGGTCTCCAAAGCACAACTTTGACTAACAATACCCTTTTTGTTGTATAACGCATTAATAAAACATGCATAGATAGAGTAATAGAAGGTACACTTTAAAAAAAAGTATCTCGCATCATTTCCAAATATTCATACTCAATATTTTAAAAATAATTAGTAACTGGAAAATTTAGAAAGATGGACGTATAATAACCAAAACATCACTATTATTTGTGATCGGATGGAGCATTTACCTGCTTGGTCGAGCCTTCAACTTCTACCATGTCATTGCCAGTGCTATGGTTTAGCAGCAGCTGCATGCGCATCAGCAGATATAATTTTTTTTAAAAAAGGCAATTACCATTACTATATATTCTCAGCAAAAGTAAGGGCCCGATATAACAAGAATATGCATGTATAATGCATGAGATCGAGATCATGGAGTATATATCAAGAAGCTAATAAGTAGTATAATGAGTAATCATAATGAAATTCATGCGTATGTGAGGAGTGCACGCACACATATACGCATGGGCCAGGGGTCCCACGACGCAGTGAGAGGAGAGGAGTGCAGCTTACGGCTGCAGCAAAGCAAGCGACAAGGATCTGTCAGTTTGCATTTGCACGTACAGGCGTGCAAAAAGGTGTGAGCTGAAAACGATCAACTGGCCGGTGGACGTTCAGTCACATGCGCTCTGTAGCATGCATGCAGTGCTCCTCAAAATGCCCATTGTCACTACTAGCAACTTAGCAAGGGCCGGGGAAGTTTGCATCATATCATCATATGCATGCTCGCGGGATCTAGAATTACTATAGTTACTTTCTGACCTACAGTAGTGATTAGTGTACATTAATTTCAGTGAAGTGCATGGGTCCCTTATCATCCATTCACCTTGCAGGTTTGACATCATCTATCTGTCATGAAAAGATGCAATTCTGGATTTAATTGGATTGGGTCAAATTTCCATATTTTTAACTAAATTTATAGAAAATATATTTCATGGTGAATCTAATTATAATTATTTGGTGTCGTAATGCATATATTGTTTGTATTTTGTGAAAGGTTAAGATAGATTGAAATGGTATAGTAAGCTATAACTGCATCTTTTTTTTGAATGAAGAGAGTTATATATACACACACCGTTTTATAAGATTAGTTAGATACCACTATATACTAAACCGTTAATTTCTTTTTTAGGAAAGGAACTTACTTATCAATACACTGGAATTCAGCTAGCTCCTGCTTCTGATTTTGGTGCCTACGAACTGTAGCTTTGTGGCACTCTACCAGATTGGCTAGTAAGCTAGGTATATTGTGAATGAGTCATTTTTTTAGAGTCAGATGGAAGTTCCATTTCATCATAATTAAAGCCCTGATTCCTTTCGGAGGGGTAATTAAAAATCAGACAAAGGATAGCTCCTCCTATATACAAAAAGGAGTCTAAAAAGCTTCAATTTCCTCCCTCCTCATCTGATATATGGACAGTGCCCGGCTTTGCTAAAGCTATACCTTTGCTAATCGGCCTATATATCATCTGACGGAAGCCATATAAAGTCGACCAGATAAAGTGTGCGTGTCAAAATTCTCATTTTCAGGGCACCTTTGCACGGGCCTGTGCATCTCGACCCTAAAGCTCGCTAGATAGCTCGTGCAAAGTGCACACACACGTGTACCTGCAATAATACAGTACTGTACAGTACATGAGAGACTCTTGTCACTCACACTTAACTTACATTGTGCTGTTGCATGGAGTTCCCCCCGTTGCCATGGCCTAGGTAAGGGAAGCTGAGAGCCTGCATGCATGCGTAATATAAAATAAAATGTATACGTGTTAATTGGCATCATGCATGTATATATATATAGATATAACAACCGGCCGGTAAGCGTATATATTAGCATCAGATCGACAGTAGATGTATAGACAAACAGCTAGCAGAGAGAGAGAAGAGAGCCGAAATGAACAGCAGGTTAACAGAGAGCATGCATGCATAGTGCCTGAATGAACTGAAGCTAATAGCACACGCGATGACATCACCACAGAACAAGATAGGACGACATGCATGCATGCATGCGCGCGCTTTAACGGCGTGCTCTTACACTCGGACCCACATCCTCTTTTTGTTTCACCTACTCACGCCCATCGTCTCAGTCATCACTGTAATATATAGTAGTTGTTACAGGTGCACGTAAATTTTCCTGTCGCCACATCATTAATTTTACTGTAGGATGCATGCACTGACCCCATGAATTGCCCAATGCGCCTAATGGCCAGTATATATATATATATATATATATATATATATATGTACATTGCTCAAACAGTCCTTATTCTGCTCATATTGTTTTATACTACTATCTCCATTTCATCAAAGTATAAACTATTTTGGTTTTTTCTTTCTAGACATATATGTTATGTCTAAATATGTAATAAAAACTTCTACCTAAAAAGGAAAAGAAGACTTAAAATTTAGAACAGGTGGAATAATTTTTTTCTGAACAGGTGGAATAATTAGCACTCCATGCAGTCGTTACTTGTCTAATGTTGCATGCATGAAAACGTGCTTAAGTTATGCTACTACTAGCTCTCATTCTGATAAACAAATAGAGAGCTAATATTCTGTAATAAATTCTTGTTAAGTTTACCATGTACTAGTTTCATTATTAAATTACGAATGATTTGGTTCGTTATCATCTGCCACTTTAAGATCTGATGACAAATGCTAGCAACTGGCTACTGCAGAAATTTGAAACGCTTCCACAGCACTGAACATCTACATATATAGCTGGTGACATTTTAAGAACTGAATAACATATGCGTATATCTGGATTCAGAAAGGAGAGATCGAGATCGCTGAAGAGAAATATAAATAGATCGGGTTAATGAAAAGGGTTGGAATTGGACCTCGATTTGACTCAGGAGGAATCTGATATAGCCTATAGTCTCCTGTAGGACGGAGGCAGTGTCAGTCTGCAAAAACCAACAGACGTATGTTGTCAGGGACTTGCTTTGTTTTCAGTGATCATCATCACTAGGACTCCTAAAGCGAAAGAAACTGCAGCTGAAAAAGTCTCCTGAAAAGAAAACGAGAGAAAGGGGGCCGGAGGAAGAGGGAGAAATGAATGAATGGCAGCAGAATGCATGCGCATGGGCAAAAGCACATTTGTATCATAGGATCATGCAGTGACAATAGGATCAATGCACGCATAGTCCATCTGCTAGAGAATATGCATGCACATGCACATCATCTGATATGAGTAGGTAATAACAGAGCTCTTCGATCTACTGTTTAGTTGCATGAATTTTTTTATCTATCAACATGCATGCAGTATACCTTTGTACTGTTGCTGTATAGCTAGTTAAGCAGAGCTAGCTGTGTGTACCTTGCCAAATGGGGATACTATCTGGTGAAGTGCTGTGATTCTATCCCCAAGCCTCTCCTTTCTCACCTGATGAAACAAACAAGGGCTACTTCTCATTATTACTTGTACATTGTATAGCTGAAAACACACAATGATGGACAATGGTATTTGTAAGTATTTATACTATATACTGAATAGAATCTATTTTGATCAACACATTATCCATCTGAAACTAGAGAAATGCTAAGCATGTAAAGGCATGCTTTATTATTGTGGGGCGGTGCAATGCAATGCGCGCGTGGCTATTTATATGTCTCCAGTGGTGATCACTGAGAGATGCCTCGATCGATCAGAGCCGGGTTTTTTCCAAGATTGCATGAACAGATGAGAGATGAAGAAACCTTTAGAGTAGACTGTGCTGAAGAAGAGGTCTGAACCCTAGCCTTCTTTGGAGCCGAACCACTTGCAGCGCTGTTACCCTGAACAAATGGGAGATGAAGAAGCATGCAGCAGCAATAACAATGAATCACGAAGTCAGTTTCCCATCCATGGAATATTATGCAAAAATTAATAACTTAACGCGAGCTATGCCGTATGACTTGAAAGTGGAACTTTTATTACACCGCTTCCGTGAGATTATGAAGCCAGCAACAATATAATGCAAGATCCAAAAAAAATGAAAATTTTGAACATGAGTTTCAGAAAGGAAGAACATGTATATATACATGCGGCAAACTGGAGAGAATTTTTCATGATCTGGTGCCGGCACGGTGTTGTTAACTAACTTAACTTCTTGTGAGGTTTTATTGCCCACCTCAGAAGAGTTATCGGAGTGATGATTCTTCAGCTCTGGTGCCGGGACGGTGGTGTTTGAGAAGTCCAACATGTTGCTGCCGAGGCTTGTGGTGATGCAGGACCTTGGAGAGGACGACGCCAAGAGCGTCTGGCTCACCTGATGAGACTTACTGTTGGTCCCCGACGTCTGGATCTCGTCACCACCATGCCCATGCCCATAGAAATTGTAAGCTGCAGGCCCCTCCTCTAATCCTTTTGACAGTAAAGCTGTGGCAGCGTTGTATCTCTCATGATCTCCGACTAATCCCCCACTGTTTAATCAATTTTGTGGTTGCAGACATGTGAGTGACTAGTAACAAAAAAAAACTAGAACAGAGTGAAGAAAGAATTGCATGAATTGCATAATTAGCAGTGATATAAAAAAAGAATTGCATGCATGAATTCAAAGACTCCCATGCATATATACAGCATTCTACCATGACAGAACCAAAGAGATCGAACTGAGAGAGCTCGGTAGCTAGGGATAGATAGAGAGGGGATGTAGTATTTACAGCAGCAGCTGGCTCCATGACTCCGGCATGTTGCTTTCCCGCCCATCATGCAGATCAGAAGTAGCAGAGCTGTCGTTCAGCACATCTGGAGGCAGAGGCAGAGGCAGGCCACCAGAGGAGATTTGAAGGAGGTGCTGGGGGAGGAGCATGGAAGAAGGAGAAGATAAGGGGGGCATCTTGTTGGAGACCTCTTCTTGCTCCTCCTCCTCCTCAGCACAAGGCATCAAACTACTCATCATATTCTTGCTGTCTGTACCACCGCCACTACTCCTCCACACCATCTGCTGCAGCAAAGAGCTCCTGAATTCTCCTCCACCCATATCATGCTTGGCTTGAGAGCACATCACAATAGAAATACTACTCTAGCTAGCTAGCTAGCTAGGATCCAGCAGCCACCATGGATCTTTCAAATAAATTCCCTTACTTATTATGCAATCTCATCTCATCAGGTCAGGTCAGGTCAATCTTTAGGGCTATAGCTGCTGTCTGGCCGGTAGCTTTGCTTGTCCTCCTGCTTTAATTTCTCTTTCTAGAGATGGGGTCTCTCTAGAGGGAGAAAACAACAGCAAGAGGGAGAAGGAAGAAAAGGGATAGGACCTGTTTGGAGAGGAATCTGAGCTTTTGTTTTGTTTTGTATTCCCTGGCCTGCAGGGTTCCTTTCGCTTCACTCCTTTATTCATTTCTGAATGGACTTTCCACCCCTTGGGTTATTTTTTTTCTCTCCATCTCTTTATTTTACTAGCTAGTACTGCATGGATGTTTCTTTTTTTTCTTAGTCTTTGATTTTTCTCTCCTCATCACTCTACTTTTGCTTTATCAAATTATAAAGCGATGGCGGAAAGGCACGTTGTGCGACACACATTTTGGGGCTAAAAGGAGTGGTTTATGGAGCGGGTGGTATTTCTTAATTCGACCTCTTATATGCTAACTTTTTCAGCTGCAATAAGTTAAGTGCAGTTGAAGACTCAAGACAACCTTAGCTTATTTCCAAACATATCCCTATCGATGTTCTTTACATTTATTATTACTCTCAGTGGACATATTGTGTTCACGCGTGTCATATGTATAGATGACTTACTTCCTCTGTCCGAAGCAGCCGGTGACTTGTAACTTCTAAACTTTTTCTTCAATAAAGCTTTCGGTGCAAACCCCTCCAGTTCAATCAAAAAAAATGCATAGTAGATCAAAGTTCTCTAACTCTGACTATGTTTATACAAAAATGTATCTACAAACCTAACATCAAACTAAAGATTTTTTTGTTAGCTTAGGACAAAACCAAAATGACCTACATTTTGGAACCGATATGATGGTTGAAATTTGTTTTAAAAGTTGTAATAAGGTACTTTTTAAAAAGAATAGCAAAATGGAATGGGGTATTAATATATAAGTAACATAAAAGACATAATAACAACGGTGGTTTGACTGATATTCTTGATAGACTTAATTTGTTATGGACTCCCTCCATCTCTGAATAAATCAGCTTTTGAGTTGTTTTAAGTCAAACTTTCTTAAGTTCAACCAATTTTATAAAAAAAAATTACTATATATCTATGGGACCAAAAAAATATAGTATGAAAATATATTTTATGTTTTACTTAACTATACTAATTTTATATCATAAATATTTGTTATTTTTCTATAAAATTTAGTCAAACTCTTAAAAAGTTTGACTCAGAATAACTATAGAAAGAGTTTATATATTATTCATGAATGGAGCAGGAATCCTATATATGGTTAAGTAAATGTTGGTTTGCTGAAGTGCGCAATGATTTTACTTTCTTGTCAAGTCAGAATGAAGGCAATTGATCGATACTGGACAGATATATGTAATCGATGGATCGACGAGAGAGAATGATGTAGAACACATCTATAGATAGATGGAGATGCAATCAATCAACCATTTGGCGCCTCTTTATTGGGTGCAGCGGTCGATTGTACTTTAGGTGAAAGCCACTTTAGATATGGTCGAAAGCTGATTCATGGATCGATTTGCTCCCATCCTTGCTGTCCGACCGCTTTGGATTTTTTTTTTTTTATATCCATCTCTTTCTCGTAGCTAGCTCGTATTTTTTAAGCCTTATTTTATTGAATAAGTATTATTACATCTGTCATGAAATATGTCTTTATCATATATCTATTTGGGGTAATGATATGCAATGCTCTTGTGTATTTGAGAAAAAATATATTAATATTGTTTTTTTATAAATTTGCACAAACTTCGAACTAATTAAGCGCACATCTAGAGTAGCATCCTTTTTTGTTTAACTTTTGATTCTGTAAGTTTGCTATGTTAGTGACAATCCTGTTATAAAAAGACATGCAATTTTTTGTGGTGTACTATTAACCTATTACAGTACATGCAATTTATACATGTTCAGCAATTTCAGGCGGTTATATATTATTAGCATGATATATGAAGAAAATATTTTACAACAAATTAATAAAGAGATGGACAGAGACATTATATATTCAGACATGCATGCATATGGTTAATTTTCTCTGGCGCAACAGACGATATGATCATGCATCTAGATTCTAGACTGCTGGGGCCCCATAGTGCAAGTTAATCGAGCCCTGCCTGCTGGCCCTGCTCTAGCACCACTACTCAATCATGCACTCTCCAAACCCTAGCGAATAGATTATCATGCATCCATACGACCACCGGCTGCTGGCGTATATAATTAAATAAAAACAAAATGAATTGTTGCATGGAACAGATGACACGGATTGACTTGAAGTAGACGCTACATCTCCATCAATCCATCCATACGCGCCTGCTTGTATGCTCGATCGGTCAAAGCTGGATAACTAAGCAAGCAAGCAATCCAATACACGTCTCGTCTCAGATTCCTCCATCCTCTTCCAACCAACATATATTCTCTGGGCCGTCCAGCTATGCTTGTGTGGCCCATATGTCTCGTCTGGGATCGGATGATCGCTAGTGGTGTGTGTTTGGTTTGGAGACAACTTAGGCCTTGTTTGGATGTTGTCGGATTCACTTCAATCCATGTGTATTGGGGTGAAATTTAGTTCAAATTCCACACCAATCCACCTCAACACATGTAGATTGATGTAAATCTGACTACATCCAAACAAGGCCTTAAGTTAAAGATGATCCCCTCTTGTGTTAGTGTTAGACTAATGGGACGACCATTATATTTCTTTTTTTCTTTTTGGTATGCTGACACCAGATGGTTAGAGAAGCGCAGATCGATGGTAGGAGACCAAGGTTTTAACTTTTAAATAGTGGGTTAACTTATTTAGTTGCAGTCTCTTGTAAAAGCTATATCAAAATATAGCGGAAGCTATTTCATTTAACAGATTTAGAACATGAAAATTGTCAACTAATTATGTAAAATAACATGGAACTAAAAATATTAAATCGTGAACACAAATACTAATAGATGTCCAAACTGACGGAGCCACCCTAGGGGCATAGTGGAGCGGCCGCCCCAACTACCGGTGTGCTCGCCATGGACCCCCTCTTCTTCCTTAGCTCCGACATCCAAGAGCTTCGCTTCTGCGGCTGCGACATGGACGAGCTCACGAGCGAGTCAGCGAGCGGCGATAGGAGGCAGGAGAAGCAAGATGACCGACTTCTGCCGATTTCGTCAACTTCACAGTCTTGGAGGCGTGCCTTACGCTCACCATGGTAGCGCTACTCCCCTTGCGATGGCACCATGCAAACTACCCCTGAACCACACATGTTCAAAATAAATTGTATAGGTTGGATGATATTAGTATTTTAGTTTCTCTTTCTTCATGCATACACATCCCTATGTGCGTCCAACGATGGATCCACACATAAGGACATATGTCCCTAAGGACATCACCTTAGCCATGGTAGGATGGCTTGCGAGGGCATGAAGAAAAGTGCCCCCTGCATCATGACATACAAAATTAATGGGTTGGACTGATATTAGTATTTTAGATATGGTTTTGTAAGATACAAAATTGTGGAACTGTGCCTACTACTGCAACATCCGAATAGACGTAAAACATGGTTGTTGGTGAAGGAGCAATAATGGAAAAACATATATGTGTCACTATCATATACATATAGCAACGGTAAAAGAAAATTTGTTAGTAAGCCAAATAGCAGTATTTAGTAAGAGCTAAAACATTCTTAACTGTAATAGCAAAAAATCAATTGTCAATATCGTAGCGACATTCCCCCGAAAACCATAGAGAAGATGTATATAGAAGTGCTACAACAAGCTATTTAGACACTATGGTTGGGATAGGAATGGGCCAACCCAACTCTACCCTTGGACCCGGCCCTGTGGCCTCATGGTCAATTTTAGAGACTATGGGTTAGCTTGGGTTGTAATATTTTTTTTCCTATTACGGGCCATGACTACTATCAAAACTTCTAGAAAAAAGAGAGAGAAGATTACAAAGTACCATGATAATACACTAAGATTATTAGCAATGCATCAAATTAAATGCAAGTGAACCATGTCTTTTATTTTATCCGTATTCAGTTTCAAAACACGACCTTATCAGATCTACTTCTAAGCGTAGATGTGTTTACTACTTATTATCGACCATGCTTATATATATTCGAGAACAATGAAGAAAGCCAACAAATTTTTAAAAAAGGATTGATGATTGGGTCGACCTATCTTACTCATTGGGTTAACAAGTCCTAACACTATCGGCCTATTCTACAATTTGCAGTTGATCCCAATGGGTTATTGATTTTGTTTTAGGCCTTGTTTAGAGTCGGATTCACATCAATTCACATATATTGGCGTGGATCATGTGGATTAAGTTCAATCCGGCCGACAACATCCAAATAAGACCTTAGTTGGTCATATCAACTATCTAATTAGTCAACCCGACTCATTCCCATCCTTATTTTTAGCATATAATCTTTTTGCCTTTTTTTGCTAGGGGAAGCCGATAATCTTTTTGCTGAGAATAGCGTAGGGATACGAGCCCTCAGAAAACCAAGATGCAAAGAGCTTGGCTTCGCTTGAAATCCTCATATTTTTTTTTTAAAAAAAAACAATGCAGAAAATAGCTTGGTGTAGCTCTGTTCTACTACTGTACGACGAAGAGAGAACCGCTGCTCAATGTCAATGGTTTGTTCTAGAACGGCCTCTTCGCTGCGGCAGCAAATGAGTGTTTTTGCTCTCGTGGGCCTGCGTTTCGGTAGGGCGAGCGAAGCAGTCTGGGCTTGGCTCCAACTGGTGGGCCTCGTCTTGGGCTCGTGCCTGACGTGGTGGGCTTAGATGGAGGTGGCTTTTTCTCTCATCATAATAAAAAAAACTACAGCATGCAGCTCGAACAAATGCTGTGAGAGTGCTCACGGTTGCTCCATAAGGATTGTTTCTATCTAATTTTTAATACTTCCTCCATCCCAAATTGTAAATCATGCTAATAACCTTAGAGAATCAAAGCATCTCAAGATTGACCAAAATAAATGAGAGAGTTGGTAAGAAAATCCCCAATTAGGTGTCGATGAAATATACCCAGACACTTATATTAGCGCACATGGATAGATGTGGATGTATAATTATACGACATGGAGAAAGTTCGGTATCTTGACCATGAGTCACACCAAATGAAGTGTGATGGAAAATAGGTCATGATAATTATGGCTAAAGTGATACATACCTGCACAGGGTTAAATCATGAATTCATGTCAATTCTTGGCTACGAGAACCTATATATGGGTGGCTCTTTTTCAAGATAAAAGTGATAGTAGTGTTTCTAAATTAAACTTGATCTTAGAGCCTTTCTACACCCATGAAACTCTTACCATCTCTTTTTATTAATATAGTATCACATTAGCTATTTAATACCCATAAAACTCTATTGAAACCAGTTTTATTCGACAAATCTTATATCTATTGGGTAATAAATCATAGACCAAGGTTAGGTTATTATTGAAAGTGTTAAAAATTGTGTCTTGTCCGCTCGCTGCTAATGGGATCGGATGCCTGCCTGCCGCGACGATGGAGGAGCCCAAATTCGGGGTGGGATTTGATGGCGCGCGGCATGTGCAAAGACGATGTCGCTGGCTTGGCTACCACGACGGATGAAGGGTATTCCTTATTCTTAGCTGCTACATACCCGGCAGGTCGTGGTTTGTCGCGGGCTAAGCAATGCAAATTAAGGTACCTCGATCTGTTGCATGCATTAGGATCGGAATTCGATCAATGCAATGCCAGATCGTAGTAGGTTGGAGCTGCGCGATCTGGTGGGAGTGTTGCCAGAGGTCGAGAACCCTAGCAGTGGCGAGATCCCTATCCGTCAAAAGGCAGCTTACACTGTCGCTTCCCTCGTCATCTTCCTTGTTGGCAGCAATCTGCCTTTGTACGGGGCTCGCCATTCGATGGCTCCCGATCCACTATATACTGGATGCACACGGCCAGTGCATACAACCCCGACTCCGTCATGGCTGCCGGGATTTGCAGCCTCGTCATGTCCGAGTCGTTGCTTCACATCCTGCTGCGGGTCAAGATTATTAAGGTGGGCAGCAACGCCACCCCTGAGGATCACAGCATGTTCCTGTGAGTACACCCCTTACTACTCCAATCAAACTATGTAACATCTCAGCTACTGTTATCTGTTTGCTAATCTCCCGTGAACTTGAAATTCCAATATGTTTCTTTTCCTTAAAGTGTGGTTCCGTGGTACTCTACACTTTTCTATGTTTTACAAACCATATTTATTACAGTAGTAAATTAGTAATTGAAGTTGTACTTTGCCCTTTTGGGGATCTTGTTGGTGTTTGGGATCAGATGGCGGGCTATTGAGTTATAGCTTTGTTGCGTGCTGAAGCTCAAGGCTATACTTGATGTCTTATTCTCAATTTGTTTGCTTTTTTGCCCTAGTATATATAATAAATCTGACAGAGAGAACTAATATTAATTTTTCAGGAATGGGGTGCGGAAATTGTTTGGGATACTTATTGCCGCTGCTATCTCAGTCAGCAATATGCTACTTTTGACTATCACAGGCAAACATAGCACGGGGCAGGCAATTCTGGTCGTGCTCCAGCTTTTCTCTGGTGGTGTTGTTGTTATTTATCTTGATGAACTTCTTAGAAAGGGATATGGGCTTCTATCGAGTATCCCTTTATTCACTGCGACCAACATTTGGTAAGACCATAAATTCTAATACTGTACTCCTCCATTATATTCATTTTTATAGGGTACTTGGAATGTGAAAATTAGGAAGGTATGGCTAACAATTAGTCCAATTATATATGTGCATATTTTAATTTACAGAAGCTGCAACAATAAATTCATACTTCAAAGTGCTTTTAGTATGGTATGTATCAATTTTGCAACAATTGATAATTCATACTTCAAAGTGCTTTTAGTATGGTATCATCATTTCTTGTTTGGATTAGCAATTCACATCAACATAAATATGAATCCATCTATAACTAATTTATGGATTACGCATGTAAAGCATCTCCAACAGTTTGGTACTTTTTGTTTGCCATTTGTTGTAGTTTGCCAACTCCCAAAACGATATGGCAAGTGGAGAAAAAGGCCATCTCCAAGTGTTTGGCATAATTGACTTGGCAAAAACCAAAATTGTGGACCCAACCGTATTTGTCGCGATTTTTCTTCCGCGCCGTATCTAGTCCCGCGCTTTTGGTCGTGCGCGTTTCTTCTTCGCGACAAATACAAATGCAAAACTGTTAGATACCTCATTTTCATAATTTTGGCAAATTACAAGAATGCAAACCCCCAAATGCAAAACTGTTGGAGATGCTCGGCATAGTTAGACAGGTTAAACGAAAGAACTAGACAGTGTGAGTGTGGCGGCAGCGTCTGATGTTGGTGTATTCTTATCCATCTAGGAGGGTGAGGGAGAGGGAGAGGGATATATAGGAAGAGTTAAATTAGCAAATTTGACTTGGCAGCGCTACGTTTTTTGTTTCCTTTTTCTAGGGTGTACAAATATTGCCGATGAAAGCACTTAGGAGGGTGCACTACCATTTTTTTTAACTGACTATATGTTTTTCCTGTCATATTTATTTGATGGTAAGGAAAACAATGCCTTTTTTGTAGTGCTGTTAAAGTTGTGCGCATTGTGATTTGAGCCTTAATGGGTGGAATCATATTTTCACAAATACATCACTCTATCAAGATGTGGTTATTACCTGGTTTACTCTATATATGAACTTGCACACATTTGAAAGTGTAAAAACATATACCAATTTGTGCTGCTTATTTTACTTCTGATCTTAACGTATCATGTTTCATCTGCGCAGCAAAAATATTTTTTGGAAGGCTTTTAGTCCCTTTATCATAAGGTTATACGGTGGACAGTGTGGTGATCGTTACGATGAAAGAGCTGCTATTTCGTCCCATATCCATCGTCTGATTGGTAATGGAGCTGATGAGTTGTCTGCTGTGCACAAAGCATTCAGCAGCCGAGACCTCCCAGACATGGCTGGTGTGCTCGCCACCTGCATCTTCTTTCTACTCGTTCTCAACCTGCAAGGATTCCGTATCGTGCTCCCGCTGAGGTCCCATGAGGAGCCTACGTTGCAAATAAATAAACTACACAATCAGACTCTCCTATCTCTCCTTTGCACCCCTCCTCTTCCAGGATGCGCTGGTCTTGACCCTATACTTGATCCCACAGGTATCATTTGCATTATACTATTATTTTGGCTTACCCTGTCTGGTCCTATTGCAATTGCACCAAATGTTCGAAATGGTGCAAATCTGTTGGGATGCGATCGAACTTTAATTTTTGAAACTTATTTGCAGGTGAATAGATGCTGATGTGTTCTACTGCTGTGTAAAAGTTGAAGTTCAAATTGATGGATCTAGTTTAAAATTAAGTTACAAGGATGACAAATGTTAGGTGCATTTAAATTAGATGACTTTTTTATCATGTAGCCCAAATGCACCTGAAATTTGTTATTTTTGTATCTTTTAATATAACAGATCGAATTTCAACAAAAACTGTGTGCATATGTAGAGCATATAATCATCTAAAGGTCTGCCAAGTTTCGAATTTTTTTGAGAACTTCTAGATCAGTTTTCCGATGGATCTGCACCATTTCCAACTCGTTGCATTCGCACCAGATATGCACACATATTAATTCCCATATAATATACAAATTAATCTTTATAGGATCTCTATATATAGTCAAACCCATGAAAATGTGACTGTTCTTGATTCTCTAACCATATAAACATGCATGCACCTTGGGGGAAAATTCACCGTGGATCAGCTACATTTGTTTTCAAATATATTATTCTCAATGGTTGATCTTTTCAACTAAATCACACGGTTTATTGCATTAAAGCTGAGAAATGCCAAAATCGTAGGAGTGTATGTATTGAGTGCCATGCATGAGACTAATTTATGTATTATCATGTTATACTACTGTTGATTCGGATCGAGTGATTGAAAACTAAAATGCAATATGTCCTTTTGGGCTACCATTATACAGTTGCTATACATGAAATTTGGTGAAACTAAGGTGGTCAATCTGCTGGGCAAGTGGAAGGAATCCAAGTATTTTGGGCAAGCTATTCCAGTCGGCGGTTTTGCCTACTACCTCACTACACCACCGACGTACGTGAGTATACAACCATATTCACTTTTTTTCTTAAGAAAAGAAATTTGTGGGCTGACTGAGATCAGCTAGGAAAATTTTAGGCTGCATGCATGTTGATATTTATTTATAATGTATCCAATTGAAAATTTTACTGACACGTAGTAAAAGGAAATTTAAGGTTGGATGAGTTTGGAAGACACCCATTCCACGGACTGTTCTATGCGTTCTGGCTGCTCCTGGGATGCGCCTTTGCCTCGATGGCCTTTTTTGAAGGTTTGTCATATTCAGAGCGATACGTTGCCAGGTTACTTGGGGTAAGTAAAAATTCAAATTATCTGATCCGTGGAACATGCATGCATCTCTTTCACATTCACATAGTACTAGTAATTAAACTACTTCTCCGTCCCTGCCCTCTTATTCTTTCCCCCACGTTTCTTAATTAGCACCAGATATAATCATGCATGTTCCGGTTTAACTGAATGCAGGAGCGAAGAGGTGTTATGATGATGGCTCAGCCCGACTCTGTTCCTCAGCACCGATGGAGGCGCTACGTCGCCACGGCAGCATTTCACGTAGGACTGTGCATTGGTGCACTGACGCTTTTGGCAGGCCTTGCTGGCGTTGTCGGTTCTGCCAGCGGGATCATGCTCGTAGCCACTGTCTTATACTCCTGCTTCGAAGAGATTAAAGGAAGGCCGGCTGGTGCCTTTGGTTTGTGAAATACTGTATGATCCAATAGTATCCCGTTCGGTAAACATTATTAATTGCTGCGGCTACATATATAAACTCTGTCCTATATATTGTACACTATGTTCTATAAATTTTAAGACAACTTAATGGAACACTTAAATGACATATATACCCATAGATTATTTCAATTATAAAGTTTCTTCTCAAATTATGGCTTTCTTTTTAACAAACCTTGTAAAATCAAAATATATTTATTATGTAGAATGTATTGTATTTCGACACAAATTTTAAAAGTCGTGATGCATTGTATTATACTCCCTTTGTCCTGGAATAGAGTGCATTCTAGCTAGCGTTTGAGAGGTGTCTCCAAATATAGTGTATTCAGGGAACAAAAAGATAGTATTTACTTAAATAAAAATACATGATCTGTTGCTTTCTTTTTCATTTATTCTGTCTTCTACTCAAATAATAGAAGTAGTTCACTGCTTACAATATTTTCTATAGGAAACATAGATTCCATCCTTTAACCATGGAAAATAGGATCATATTTTAATAGATTAAAAAGTTAAAGTGAGGGGTACATATATCTATTATATTTTCTCTTTATTTTGTCTGAGAATAACCACAATGTACTGTATTTTAGGACGGAGGGAGTAGAGATTCATTAGCTTCTATGGTAACCATGTGTACCAATAAATATTGGCTGCCGCGATTGTATGGCAAAAACTATATATGCCAGAAATATATAACTGCTTCAAGGAATAAGGAGAGGAAGGAACCGGGAAAGCGAGGCTGAAGCAAACGGACCCCTATTTGACTCACCAACATCTCATCTATTATTGCTATTTTCACATCGTCCTTCACGTCCTTCCATGATTGCACTCCTATAAGTGGAGCATTTTTCCTAGTAAACACTACAATCTCATCGATGAATGTGCGGCTATTCTCACCATAGGGCAAATTCAATCTTTAATTTCTGAGAGCCGCTCTTAATTCTCTTGATAGTTGCTTTGAAGCCTTTGAGACATCCACGTCCATGAGTTTTGGATCCACCATTCCCTTGTTGTTTTGCTTTCTTGCATGAGCTGGCCTATCTTTGTTTGCCTTGCTCCTTTCTTGCATGAGACCGGCCATTGCAAGTCCTCTAATTCACAAACATGCGAGATCTTGTGTCGATGTCATCGTGAGGATCTAGCACCCGCCGTCACGCTCGCCTCTGCGGGGATCCATTCCATGACTCCATAGTAATAGTTTGATTTCTGACACGCACGATAGTACTTTTCAAGAGAAGGTGTGGCTGTATAGCAGAGTAGACCTGGTATACAAATTTCGTAGGCTAACTGAACACGCATGTTTTATTGAGGAATATGAATGAATCTAGGCCAGGATTGGTCCACAACTGAACAAGGCCTTAAGTTTTTCTTTGTGTGTGCGCGCGCGTGCACACCATATGGGTGGGTAGTTGTACAATCCATCAGAGAAAATTTGGATTACAGTCACGTTTTAATTTCTAGCAGCGGCCATCGTTTGAACATGTGTGTGATCATCCTGGTATCATACTGATGGCCACCTTCTTTATTTTTTTATCAAAGGGGGCGTTACAGGAGAAGTAGAGGTTAGCCTATTTATATGACATGAAGGAGGCATATATAGGTTAAACGACGATAAGATAAAACAAATCTGAGAACTAATTGAGCACAAGGTTCTACAATTTTTCATGTAGATTATAAATAGAGAGATTTTGCTGGCGGGTACGAGAAGTGAGGTAAAAAAGATCAATTTGTTGGTAGACACTCTAGTTTGTGAAAAGTTTGCTAGAAAACACTAAAGGTATTAAAATTCTTGCTCATGAGGAGAGAGAACAGTTGTGAATGTTGTATTTGTGCTTTCTCTTTCTTCTTCCTCTCTCCTTTATGCGGGCGTGTGTTAACCCAAGTGAGTCCGTGCTGGCACCGAGAATGTTGTTGATGGTGCGCTGCTCTGCGCCCTACCACCAGTCTAAGGACCCTGACTCCCTCATCCTTGGTGCCGCTCCTGGACGTCCGATTGCGCCAATCAGAGATCCGACGTATGAAGTCTATGATAGTGTGGCCCTAGTGTGGCGGGACGGCCTTGTTGGCATGCTGGTACAGCAGCCGGATTAACACAACAACAGTGATGTGAGGGAACACATTGGAGGCGAAGAGAGAGTTGATGAGGCCGTCAAATTGGTCAAACGACGGGTCCAGGCAAATGACCATGGCGTCATACTCATACATAACCATGGCGATCGAAGCGATCACCGATCAGCGTTAAGGGCGCTTGTCGACGGGCATTTGGAGGCAGCGACGATGACGACTGGCCTCAAAGCTCGGGGTACATGGGACATAAGCGGCTTCCGGCCGCAGGGCTTGGTGCATGTGGGCCAATGATAGCACCCGACCGCAGGTCTCGTGGCTAAGGATGTGGGTGGGGCGGCGGTGGTGAACCCATCCCACATCCACGCAACTCGCAAACACATCATGGGATAATGCCGTGAGCGGTGAGCCCGCAACAACCGCACAACGCACTCAACAAGATGTGGGTTCTGCCAGCCCACTTAATTAGCATGTCCATACATGCAAACAGATGCTAGCATGTTAGAAGAAAAAGTGTACACACACATACACCAGCAGCAGCCGCGTGTGGAGGCAGCCGACGGGTAGGCCGTAGGTGGGCAGCAATGCTCCCCGCCATTGCTGGCGGAGTCCAGCTCCAACACGGGGAGCTTCGAGTCAGAAGGGGGGACAAGTACATGAACTTCCTGGTGGTAGCCACCACTCCAGGCATGCCCCGACAGCATCAGATCGGCAACATGCTTCTTTAGGGATAACCTCGAACATGGTGCATCCAAGGGACCTAGCCATGACGTGGTCGATGAAGCTCGAGGGAATGGTGAAGTCAACAAACATGAAGGGCAGGGGCTCAAGGAATTCTATGAACAAGTGGCCATGTTGGTAGCCAGTTAACCCGCGTCTAGCAGTGGGGGAGGATGGCTTGAGATCGCATCATCCCACCTGACGGGGGACCACAGGCGGTGACAACAATCCACGAGTGAGCTTGGCATGGCGCAGAGGAACTATACGATCCTGGTGCCATCGTCAATGGCGTGGCTCTAGATCACCACGGGGACGAAGCCGCCGCAGGTGAAGTTCGTGACCTACACAAACAGCAGAGGGTTGTTGGCATTGTAGCCGCTCATGACACGGTAGTAGACGACGAGCTCTTCCAGCAAAGAGGTCCTCATGACGGTGCCACCGTGTGATCTCTCGAAGAGCTTGGATGCTTAGTTGAGGGAACACGATGCGGACGTAGCGATGAGCTCCGCTGCGTATTCACTAATGCAACATTGTGTTCCATTAGCGCGAGATGTGGGTTGCCGACTTGCCACTAGGATATGCGGGTTTCCCACTTCAGCCCATTCTATCTAAGTGGGCTACTTTTGCGATCTTACGCGGGTTGGTGGCATGGGCAGCCAAGCGGGTTGGCGCGGTAGCCCGTCTTACGTTGCATCCTTACTTGAGGCACGCGGGTCTAGCCACGGCGCTCGGCACTTTGCGCGTGTTGCCATAGGGTGTGAAGGAGGTCGCTCGGCTCGCTAGACAGGTTGCAGTAGTAAAAGGGAGGAAGAGAGGAAGAAAAGGATTTAAAGGCAAAAATGTCATTTCACATAGTTGTTCTCTCGCCTCTTGAACCAGAAATGAATAATTCGTTCGGTCCTCCACCAATTTTGACATAAATTAGTGTGTCCACCAAAAAATCGATCACTTAAACCATGTCACTACATCAATACAAAATGATGTAAAGGTTTGCTTATTCAGTACAAGCCCACCCCCAACCCTCAAAAAAACATCCAATGCTATATCAAAATCATGTTGATAAATGCGCTGCTAAAGGAGATAACAACAAGCCATACCATTGAAAGTTGATACTCAGAAGAAAGATAACAAAATGGTATGCAGAAAGCCAGCCCAATATATGAGACAATGTAACAATAATAACATGTTATCCATGATATCGGCTCCAGTGGTTGTAAACTAACTACTCATCACAATAAAGCTACAGTTTGTAAACAATAGGTCATCAAATTAACACTAGCAGTATTCCACACCCACATCATCTAGTTTGCAATTAGCCTGCTTTGATCAACAAGATCCAGAATCATTGAACAATGCACCATTTAATTACCAAAACTCAATTGATATAATTATAAGTAGTCATGGACAGGGTTTAAAAGTACCACTAAACCACCTATACACAGCTGACCAGCAAGCACCAGATCTCTGCCAACTGAAGACCCGCAAGTGAGGGATCTCTCAGCACCAAACACCTGCTGCCTGATGTACTCATTCACTAAGTAACTAAACAACCTCCCTAGACCAGAACCAAGAATTGATTCCATCACGCATTCACGCTAACATATATCACAACACTCAATGCCCAATACACAGTAGCAGCCTAAATGGGAACGCATGAGAGAATTAGGAATCAACTCAATCGTGTCAAAGCACCGGGAGGGGCAGGGATAAATCTTGAAGCCGGCGAGGCGCGTGCGCGCCCACGCACGCAACGCCACTGTCATCGTCCTCCGCCAGCCCCATCTGCATCACCTCACAAGCTCTACCACCTCATCACGAAACCGAATCAAAGGACGGATCTGCTATCGTTCGGGAGGACGGGAGGGAAAGGGACGTGGACACAAACCTTGACAAATGGTGGGACCGAGAGGAGGGCGCAGCGGCGGCGGCAGGCGGTGGAGAGGAGACGCTTATAGGGTTTTGCCCAGCGCAAGCTCGAGCCAGTGCTGCTTATATTGCGCTTGGCCCGGCGGACGCAGGTAGCACAGGTACAAAGCCTTATTGGGCCAATTCGCCGTCCGGCAAGCCCAAAAATCTCATGGGCCGTCCCGCAAGCCCAAGAATCCCAGCCCAAGTGCCAGATCACACGGTTACGACCATTTCTTCGACTGGCTAAGGAATGGGGCGGGTGAGGCAGTGAGTGAAGGCTACGAGAAAACGTGATGTAGGTCCCAATCCCAACTTTATTCAGGTTCTTAAGCACACTGTTAGCCACAAGCCCTGCATTCCCTCTGAAATCTTTTGGTTCAATCGAAGAAGTTTGTCGATACACTAATACAAATCTCAAAACTTATGAGACAAGCTCACTGATCATAGATGTTCGTTTGTCTTCTAAGCCGTACTCTTTCAGCGAACAAACAATATTTTTCTCTCATAATAAATCAGCGAATAGTACTTTTAGACATGACTTTTTAGCAAACGAACAGATAAGAGCCAGACGTTTTAGGATATCCATATTCATTTTGTTCCCATTAATATTTAATATAACTTGTTGCACTTGTATATAGATGTCTGTATTTGCATCCACTACTGATATGGATACCCAAGTAGATGTATTTTAATCCACTTTTCGTTACTATTTTCTATCTGATTTCATCTCATGGAATATCCGATTGTTATCCCTATCTAGGGTAAAAGTATGCACATAATGAAACTATTTAAAGGTTAATTTTGTGATGACTAATTATTTGTTTTAATATTACTAATTTTGTATCCATTGAAAATATTTAAAAAATCTCTATAAAGATTGATTAATGACTAGGTATATATATTAAATTCAATATTGATATATAAATATTGAGTATGAATTAGTGTGATGTTGATTTAGCTTGATCCTTTTGTATTTGTTATTATAAACTATGTTTAAATATAAAGTGATTGTTATCGTATTTTATTTTTTAAAATTTTAATTTATTTATTTTATAAAAAATATACTTATTTATTTATGAAATTTTTATATTTAGTTTGTTTGTTTCTTATTCCTACGGTATAATTTGAGATCCAATTCCATAGAATCAGATGTGTTTAACTTGTAGACAGTAGTATTTGGTTGTTAGATTTATGATCACCCAAATTAGTTTAGTTGCTTGTACTTGAGTTTATGAGTTGAAATTTGTTCAAAAATTGTACTAGACACTACTTCGTCCTAAAATATATTGGTCATTACATGATGCGTGTATGTCAACTTTTTCAACTTTGACTAAGTTTGTAGAAAATACATGTAACATTTATATCTTCAAATGAATTCATTATGAATATATTTATCAATTCCTGATGACACTAATTATGTATTATAAGTATTAATATTTATATATATATAGTCAACATTAAAATTGTTTGACTTATCAGGAATTGAGGATGACATCTATTTTAGGATGAAGGAAGTAGAGAAGAAGAAACAACTTTGAAATATAAGGGGGCAGAAGCAAGCTTGATTGATCTTCAATACAGAGTGTGACACCGTTAAGACTAGAGATTAGCCAGGAATTTAGGAAGCCGTATGTCTAACAAAAGTTGTATTTCTTGAAAAGCTAAAATGTCTTATAGTTAATAGTTTAGAGTGAAGGGAATATTCAAGTAGGCAACTATGTACTTTATAGTTAATAACCTGTTATCTCTCGGCTGGACAGTACCAGTATTTTTGGATCCAAGAAAAATTCTACCAGTACTCGTATTTTGGAAGCAAAAGAAAATTTCAAGAAAGAATATTGGACAGAAAATCAGGGAATCCAGACGTTGCGATCTTCGACGATATCTTCGGACTTCGGGGATGATTCTCAAATCCTGCTAGCTCGCTCTGAACGTACGTACTCCGGTTGATCCATCTTCTCTTTGCTTTGTTTTAGAGTGGATGCATCGATTGCTAAAAGTTAGCTGAAGTTATGTTTAAATCATCGACGTAAATTACCTAATGCCTTACTATCACATAGCTAAAGAAGTGTCAAAACTAACCAAAAACAAAAACAAAATAAGCCGATCGACTTAAGATCAGACGAAGCACCTTTTGCTGTTAGCTAGGTTTTCTTATCGTTTACTTTGGGTGGATCAAAATGGAACCTTGATTTTTCTTGAACAGTGGTAGAAAGTATTGTTGGCTCTGCTGAATGGCTGGCAGATTCGGCCGATAAGCTCAAACGAACAAAACGGCTACGGATAATATATATATCCGGATACGATCTCCCAGCCCTAGAAAGATCATCAGTCCATGATCACATTCAAAAGGCCAGCAGGAAACTTGTAGCAGCAACCAGCACACACTGTTTGAAATTTAAGAAGGATCAAAAAGAAAGAAAAAGAATCTTCGCAGATCATCTGAGGATCTGCGCAAATCTCTTGTTCTGTAGCTAATCACATCATACTACTCTGCAAATAATAATGAACCCGAGACACACGGGCAGGTTGCACGAGGTGCATCGATTGGATTGGAGGATCGGAGTAGTAAGTACTAGTAATTTTAGGCGCGTGAAATCCAACGCGTGCTGGAGTGTTTGAACTCCCCGTATCTATCGAAAACAACAAGTCTGTCAAACAACTAGCACCAGCAGCAGCAGGCGGCTTCTCTTGTTTCACGGGGGACTTGGCTGTAGCAGAGACAGTGGAGCCGTTTTTTAAAGGCTCGTTGGTTTCTTTTCTATCTGTGAGGAGAGACAAAAACAACTCATAATACGTTACAACATTAGTGTAGATGAGGAGTTGAGTCACAATAAAATGAGTCTAACTCAATTGGTTATGTTTCTTGTGTTCAATCTCTCGATTTGATAAGGATGTTTGCATTTCACAATCTTTTGAAGCTACTCATAGATATGTGTACGCGTCACAGTGTGTGTTTATACTGTGTAATTTGAAGAAAGGACTCGAATAACATAAAGATACGCTAAATACACATTAAGCTCGTTTGAACGAAGCCCTAGTACTAGTAGATAACAAATATTTATTTTTAGGTCAAGTTAAATCAATAGAAGCCAAATCTCGCTAAAATGATGGCATACCACACATGAATCGGTAATGATAGGTCAATCCAAATCTTGCTAAAATGATGGCAGCTCTATTCGTTTGGCTGATAAGTCATGGCAAAAATTATTGTTAGCTGATTTATTATGTGAGAAAAACACGACTGAATAGCTACCAGATTCAGCTGATAAGCTTAAGCGAACAAGCATAAGATGGACATCAAATTGGGGGTTGTTTAGTTGGTAAGTTTTTTTGGTTTTGGTTAATGTAGCACTTTCGTTTGTATTTGATAGTTATTGTCCAATCATAAACTAACTAGACTCAAAAGATTCATCTTGCAAATTACAGAAATATTAAAGATTTTGCAAAATTTCTATAGAACTAAACAACCCCTTGACGGAGAAAAGATGACTTTTGCCCTTTGTTGAGATCTTGTCGGAATTTTTTGTCGCTCCTTTGCTTGCTACTCGAATGACACATTTTTCTGTTGGTCAATAATGGTGTGCATGGCTTATTACAGGTTTACAGTTTCATGCGCAGTTCTGCAATTGAGTGTTAAAACCATAGCTCATGCTCGACTCGACCTAAGGGAAGCATGGTTGGATTCCCATCAAATTCAATATCACTATTCACTGGTGGAATTTTAAAGAACACTTCCAAAGACTAAATAAAATGCCAAAAAGAATCAAAAGTCTTTTGACGCCCAGATAGCAAGAAAACAAAAAAAAAAAGTTCCAAAGCTTAGAATGCCACAAAAGGAAAGAAAAGATCCAAAGAATAAACTTCAAAAACAAACCGTGGTCGGCAGGATTCGAACCTGCGCGGGCAAAGCCCACATGATTTCTAGTCATGCCCGATAACCACTCCGGCACGACCACTTTTTGATGTCTGAGCGTTCGTAACTGCTTTAGTAATAGTTATGTGACCTCCGGCGTTTTATTCAAACGCACCCACCAAATTCAGTTCATAGTAGTTTGGTACGACGTCGTCGGCACGCAAACGCAATGGCATTTCCAGTAGCAATACCAGAGCTCACATCGATCATCACGACACCATAGATCAAAGTCGTACTGGTCTCACGTTCAGCTGTGCACGTTAGGAGAGCATGTACCCTTAAGAGTAAAAAAAAAAAGTTTGGGCAGCCAAGTCTCGATAAATGTGTCAACAATGATGCGGTCGTGCCTCCGCTAGAGGTAGGGCAACACAGCGTTTATACTTTATAGGTTACACATTTGCCCTGGAAATCCTCAACTATATAGCTTGCCGCCATGGCTTATTAGACGTCAAACACATTAATGGTTTACATGCCAGCCACACATATGGTTTGTTACAAACAATGATAAATTTAGACTTCGTGTGGCCTGATTTAGCAAGTTTGGAGATTTTGGTTTATAGTTTCGGAAGTTAGGGACACAGACTTTACTATCGTGCTAGTTTAGTATCTGGTGTGTCCCGTTTAGCTAACTTGATGGCCTAAACATGCAATCTTGTGAGTTTGAGATCTAGATGACACCATTGTGCAAGTTTAGATACTAAACTAAACATGTCAGATCCACGTCAGCGTTGAGTCAGCATGTCACATTACTACATTAGCATATATATGCATGGAGCGAATTGAAACCCGTTTAAACCTGTGGTGACGAATTGAAGCTCAAGACAAGTTTAGTAGAGCCTTTAAAAATAAAAAAAAAATAAAAGTTTAGGACCTAGATGATATCACCTCCCAAGTTCAGAGGTTTGAGGCTGGCATAATTTACTTATATATATATCCTGTGCCGGGATCTTGATACGATCGATGGAGAAGGACTCCTTGGTAGCCTGCTCTCCCTTTTGTTTACGTCAAGTCGACGACGAGCACAATAATATAGTGTAGTATATATAATCATGGATGGATGCGTGATGGGATGGAGGGATCGTCCCATACATATATGATCGAGCTCGGCTGGCATGACAGTGCGTGTGCGTGTACAAATTGCGAGGCGCGCGACAAGCGTGTGGCTTTGTTTACGACACGGGGTGCGCGTGGTCCTCCCACTTGGTTGGTATAGCTGTCAGAGACGGTGCGTGGCCACCGTACGGTCACTGACACGCGAGCTCCGTACCAACCAGGCGCCAGTCGACTTGATCGACGATCCCACGCCCTCTAGCTAGCTAATCACAAACACACCACACCAGCTAGCTAGCTAATGATGGATTAATTATATTACACTTTTTAATGTTAATACTCAAGGACATGATCGATGGATCACACAAGATGCGCGCCGCGGAAGTCCACTTGCGATGGATGGATCGATCGGATCCTTCTCGGAAGTCGGAAGTGAGGTCGGAGGGTGGCTTGCATGCAAGTGCAAGAGTATGCATAGAAAATCGGGAGCCAGATCGCCCTCAAATCTTTCTTCGGATTCGAATGGATCCCAAATCCCATACCAGTCTACCACAGCACAGCTAGCTCGGAGTGTGTGTGTGTGTGTGTATATATATATATATATATATATATATATATATATATATATATATATATATATATATATATATATATATATATATATATATATATATATATATATATATATATATATATATATATATATATAAGCTAGCTAGCCATGCGTGTCTCTGACTCGTCGTCGTCGTCGCTCTATAAAACCACCCCGCCGGTCGCTGTCTGGCTTCCAGATCATCATCGCCCACGCGCGCCACGCCTTGGATTGGAGGAGAGAGTTAGTAGTGCATGGGCAGCAGCAGCTTCGACGACTATTCGTCGCCAGCGAGGGAGATCATGTGCATGGAGATCAGCAGCAGCGGCCGGGGGAGGCGCGGAGGCAGCAGGACGGCGGACGGCGGCAAGACCACCGCCACCAAGCAGAAGCAGCCGCAGCGCGGGCTGGGCGTCGCGCAGCTCGAGAAGATCCGCCTCCACAACCAGATGCTGGCCGCCTACCGCTCCGCCGCCGCCCAGCAGCTGCACGACGACGCCGCCGCCACCAGCACGACGGCGATGATGCATCATCAGCTGGTGCCGCCTACAGCCGCCGCCGCCGCCGGCTCCTCGTTCCATCCGTACCATCATCTCACGGTACGTTCCGTTCGTCTTGCGATCATCCCTGCTGGCTGCTGGCGGTGGAACGCCGCCGCCGCGCCGCATTGCTTGATTTACATACCTTTAATTTCAACGTGTGTCCGACATCAAATTAAATGTTCCCATATCTCTCTTGTCCTTTTTTCCAGAACCACCGCTGTTTCGAGGAGACGACGGCGGACCACCACAGCCGGGGCGTCGTGCACTACTACGACGGCCTCCTGCCGTACAGCAGCACTACACCGACTAGCCCGCCGCCGGCGGCGACGCCGTCGCTGTACGCGCACGACGTCAGGGACTCGTCGGGACACAGGCTGGGGCAGCCGCCGCCACAACAACAACACTACTGGATGATGAGCAGCAGGAGCGATGGGGCCAGCGCCGAGGAGCTCGACTTGGAGCTCAGGTTGTAGTTGTAGCAGGGGACCTATGCTAGCCTTCGTGCAAGCGACTTTTAGTTTGATTAATTTTGTTCTGGGTTGGTCATGTAATCGATCGCCTGGTAGTTTGATCGATCGCCAGACGCATGATGCATGCATGGGCGAAAAGTGCCTGCCATGCATCGGCGGCTCCATATAACTCTGAGAAAAAAAATCGGCCGGGAATTCGGGAAATGAAGGATCCACCAGCAATTAGCCTACTACTAGTAGAAGATTATTACGCATGTAGATCAGATGTTTGATCCTGAGCTAAATAACTAGGCGCCCGGACGATCCGGTCCTAGACAATGGTCCGGGCGCAGGCGCAGCTCCCGTCCGAAAAAGCAAGATGCCTGCCGCGCGCCCTCTCGTCCTGGCTCTGCCGCGCCCGCGTAATACAAGAGCCCGGCCACCCGCCGTGGCCACGTCCCCACGCAGCGCACGGACAACTCAGACACGGGAGGCCATCTCGAAGGTAGTGAAAATTGATATATACTAGCAAGACAAGGAGTTATCTACAAGCACTTTAATGTTTCGTGTATTGCCAAAACGAATGACGATAACTATTAATTTGAATAGTCCGTTTGCTTGTCTGAAAAGTCGTAGCTGCCGATTTATTATGGCTGGCACAAAAAGTATGGCTTATGAAAAATGATTGCGTGAACATCAACTTAACTTGCTGAGTATGTGTTTGAATAAACAAACATGCATAAACTGGAAAACATTTGGCCATTTGTTTTTTCGTGTGAAATCGGCACACACAGAGATGACAGTAAGATAAAGCACACATTCAGAAACTGCAGTTTTTAACTGAATCAACTATCAACTTTGAGGACAGGAAAGTTCCTGAGACTGCAATGGTAATTGTTGTCAAGATCAAGGTAAACAATATACAACTAAAAACAATTCCTGAGACTGCAATGAGACTCAGTTTCAGCAAGTAGTAGATGGCAACTCTCCCCATTATTTTTCTTACTGAGGCCAGAAACTTCGGTCATTATAACGAAAAACTCCCATCAATTAGGAAGTCGCATATAACACTTGTCCATAATTGGCTTAAATGGCAAAAACCAACTCATGATAGTATTATGAGGAATCAACCAAATCAGTTACATGAGAAGTGGAACTGAGGTACTAACCATTGGACAAGGCTTGCTAGAGGACCAAAACCCCCGAGTTAGACACTGTGGGAGTGGTGCAGTGTCGTGGCCATTGGCTCGCCCCTCTTCCTTGCGCTTTGGGGGTCGGAGTCAGAGCAGGACGAGGAGTTGCTTCCAACACCTTAACATGCAATGTAATAGCATTGATGTCCTTGCTGAGCTCGGTGGAGAACTAATCCAATTTCTCTTTGGTGGCCGCCATACGACTTGTGAGGGTTAGACCGTGTGCCAGTGGAAGGTGGTGGTTTCACTAGATCAACCGAGAGTCATCGCCGGAATCGAGCGAGACGAGCGATGTGTGTTGTCATTTTGTTTCGTGATTTTTCATCGAGATTTTAAAGATCCAAATAGAGGAAGAAGGAGGGTAACGACTTTAATACCAGATATGGTGATCCTAGCCGGAGATAGTCAACGAGCGCGTATGCGTTGATGAGTACAACGATAGCGCCGTCTCTAGGAGGGAGCACGAGAGGAAGAGGAGATAAAATTTTGCTTTTCGTTATTTGTCACAGTTCAGAGCAACTCCAACGAGGCCCCTACTTGAGCCTATATAACTAAATATGGGTGCTCAGGCTAAGAACAACACTCTAGAAGGGCCCCTACTAGAGCCTCCAATTTAGAGTGGGCATCCGAATCTCCCCTGTAGACCCCATTCTCGTTGGCCCAACAACCCAACCCCCCATCCTACTTGGTGTGGCCATTATTTCTCCACACCGTACAGACAACAACCTCACCCACCTCCCTCTAACGCGCGATCTCCACTACTGCGCTCCCTCCCTCCACCCCCGACCTCCATCGCTAGGCGGATTCGTCGGTGCGCAACTCCGGTGCGGCCCCTTCCCCGCCACACGGGCGCTGCCTCGATGCACCGAGAACTCTCATCTCTTTTGCGTCCTGACCTCTTAATGGAGGATGTGAGGAAGAAAAATTTAACCCAATGACGAGTAGGTCCCACTTGTCATTGTCTGTCAATTTGAATTTGGGGGCCTTCATTTGGATGGTACTCTTGGAGTGGAGTAAAAATTTTAGACACATAAAAATAGGGAGAGCACTTAAATAAAAAATAGGAACCCTGCACTTAAATAAAAAATAGAAATCCTGTTTTTGGGTTTGCTCTCAGCCAACCACATTTAGGCCTTGTTTAGTTCCGAAAAGTGAAAAGTTTTCGGTACTGTAGCACTTTCGTCTGTTTGTGATAAATATTATCTAATCATGGACTAACTAGGATCGAAAGATTCGTCTCGTGATTTACAGCTAAATTGTGTAATTAGTTTTTGTTTTCGTCTATATTTAATGTTTCATGCATGTGCCACAAGATTCGATGTGACGGGGAATCTTGAAAACTTTTTGGTTTTCAGGGTGAACTAAACAAGGCCTTACAGTGAATTTAACGGGTTGAATTTAACGGATCCAGCTAAGCTCATACGCGCCAAGAGGTCCGGCTTAGGCCTTTTTAGATGTAAAAAGTTTTTGAATTTTGACACTGTAACATTTTCGTTTTTATTTGACAAACATTGTCTAATTATAGAGTAACTAGGCTTAAAAGATTCGTCTCGTGATTTACATGTAAACAGTGCAAGTAGTTATTCTTTTTATCTATATTTAATACTTCATACATGTGTCGCAAGATTCGATGTGACAGAAAATCTTGTAAAGTTTTGGGTTTTTGGGTGTATCTAAACAAGGCCTTAGAGGGCCAACTGGTTACGCTACAGAGGGACAGGTTGCGACAGTGACTGTCTTAAACTCGAACTCGACGCAACTCCTCCAGTCCCACCGGACCCAAGTACCCAACCCAGACCTAGGAGGTCAGAGGTAGAGATGGCAACGGGTACGTACCCGACGGGTAGTGGCCGGCCACCCGTACCCGCACCGCGAAGTCTAAATTCTACCCGTCGGGTTACCCGTACCCGCACACGGGTAGGAAAATAATTCCATACCCGCACCCGCGGGTAATTTCTACCCGACGGGTAACCCGCACCCGCTAGTATACCCGAGAATTACATATAAATATCATATATTTACACAAAGAAAATCATATTAAGCCTCCAACAAGTTACAAACTAATATTCATATGACAACATCAAATTCATATACATATATATTAGGAGAGTTTAGTTGGATTTAGACCAAATTCATGTGCTATATAGGCTAAAATGACAAGGGTGGCTAGTTATTTTGACGGGTATTTTTTACCCGCAGGTCGGCGGGTATGGGTAGTGAACACCCACACCCGTACCCGCCATACTCGATGGGTATAGGATTTTGCCCAATAACATACCCACGGGTAGAAAATTCATTCCATATCCGGCTCTTTATCGGATAAAACCCGGGTAGTCGGCTTTCGGGTACCCGTTGGCATCTTCAAGGTCACCCGACCCGACCGACCGGCGGCCGCGGCTGGTGGCACCGAAACCGAATTGAACCCCACCCGCGGCCGCCGCAGCAGCGACTCGACGTCGGCGCTAAGCAATCCGAGAAGCCGGCACCCACCCACGGAGACGGAGGTCAGGTCGGGCCGTCGGGGGACGCGGGACGCCAGACGCCTCCTCATCGGCGCTCTTCTAAATACCCGCCCCCATCTCCCTACCCAGCAGGGAGGAAATCGCGGTGCGGGTTGCGGACACGCCCACGGGAACGCGGCGGCGCATGGACCGCATCGTCGGCGGCAAGTTCAAGCTCGGCCGGAAGATCGGCTGCGGCTCCTTCGGCGAGATCTACCTCGGTGAGCGGGCCGATTCCGCTCTTCCCCGATCCCCTGTTCCTTCCTTGGGTTGCTGCTCTGCTTGTGCTTATTATCTGTTTCTGTGCCTGACCCGCCGCTGCTCTTGTCTGTACCTGTTTCAGCCACGCACGTGGACACCTACGAGATCGTCGCCGTGAAGATCGTGAGTGCCCTCGATTCCTCTCGTTTCCTCCCCTCCCTCCCTCCCTCCTCTTCCTTTGCCGTGCTTCTTCCGTGGGCTGCTTTAATTCATTGCTGCGTGTTGGGGTTACTCATCGGCTGGGGATAGCGTTGCGTTGGTCGGGTCTGGTGAACTCCGTCGGTACGGATTGACAGAGTTCCTGTATTCAAATGTGCCATCATCTTATTAGTTGTTTTCATCAACCGATGATCATTTTTTAGTAAGCTATCATTTAATTTCAAATGCTGAGCTCGCTTTGTGTTTTTGTTTAGTTATATATATGTTGTCATGATATTTGCCTAGTTTTTCAACATTGGCCATGATTATGCTTTCCGTGCTATGATTACAACAGCAGGGGCGAGCGCCACGAGTTAGCACTTGCGCGTTAAGTTAAGCCTCAGCTGCTGGCTACTTTTTTTTTATATATAAAAGTGTTATGGCCTCTTTCGTGGTAGCTCATATAATTAGTGTATTTACGCACCAGAGGAACTAACCTTGGCAACCTCTCTGACAGGAGAGCAGCAAGACGAAACATCCCCAGTTGTTCTACGAGGCAAAGATCTACAACACCCTCCAAGGAGGAAGTAGGCAGCGTCACGCCACTCTTTGCAGCAGTTTACCTGTATGTAGTAAAGATAAGATACAGTGAGCTTACGAGGGAAAGGTTTTGGTGTCCAGGTGGCATTGCCAATGTCAAGTGGTGCGGCGTGGATGGGGAAGAGAATGTTCTCGTCATTGACTTGCTGGGACCGAGTTTGGAGGACCTGTTTTGTTATTGCGGACGGAAATTCACGCTGAAGACTGTCCTGATGTTGGCTGAACAGATGGTAACTACAAACTGGGCACTGCCTTTTCATTTCCTTGCGGCATGCCAGCATCTCGTGCATGATGTGCAAACCTTGATTTTAGCAATGTTTTGAAATCTGATTTAATTCAATACGGGGTACATTGTTTGTGCAGTAGTTTTAAACAATATGTCGACAGACTTCCAAAACTTGCTTCCGTTGCAACAAATGTTGCTTATTTACTTTGTTCACTAGTTCCACAAATCACATATCTGTATTGATGTGATAAATTGTTCGTGCAGTAGTTTTTCAAGACAGACTTCAAGACCTTGATTCCGTTTCAGTTTTTATTATTTATATCACTCACTTGTTTGCTTGTTCCACATATTACATCTCTGTATTTACTAGAGCATCATTTTGATAAACATTTGTGGCAGATTACAAGAATAGAGTTTATGCATTCCAAAGGCTACTTACACAGAGACATTAAACCTGACAACTTTCTGATGGGTCTTGGTCGGAAAGCAAATCAGGTACTGTGTGCGACGGCATTCAAGTTCCTTTTTACTTTATTAGGATACCAATGTACTGAACTGGCTGCCAACAATTCCTCTTGTGACTATCAGGTATATATAATTGATTTTGGTCTCGCAAAAAGATACCGCGATTCCACTACGAATCGCCATATTCCTTACAGGTACAATTATATATATATATGTGATTTATTCTCTGTAGACAGCGTTGATTTTCTTTTATAGAAATGTGAAATTTCAAGTTACATTTAATCTGTTTTCCAGACAATGGTTTGGGCATTTAGTTAATCTTGTACATCTGTGATTTTTGCTTACCCAACTATTTTTCTGTAGAGATAATAAGAGCTTGACTGGTACAGCGCGCTATGCAAGTTGCAACACCCACCTTGGAATTGGCAAGTTATAACCTTCTGGAGACTGTGAATTCACCACCTTAATTTGATATTTAATCATTGTTATTGGATTTATTGGCAGAACAAAGCCGCAGGGATGATTTGATATCTCTAGGCTATGTGTTTCTGTATTTTCTCCGAGGAAGGTAAGTTTATCTTTTATGCTGTGTGGTACCACATATAGTAATGTTACTGTTTGTGAAGAGTGTTAGACAGTGTGGTGTGATATCTGAAAAATGCTGCTGTGAATCGCCATGAGCCTGTTTTGACAACTAGCAACTTTGGCAACTTATAATTCCATAAAACTGGATATCACCTCCAATAAAAGTAGTTACTACTTACTAGTTGTTAAGTTGCACGCACCAACCAGTTCAACCCAAAAGCTTAAGCTCTCAGGAAGAGGTGGACAATGCACTCATACACACTTCAACACTAGCAAGTTGCATTAACAACTACTCCGTCTGTTCCAAATTATAAGTGGACAACGTATATCAAGATGCATAGCAAACTATGCACCTAGAAAAGCCAAACCGAGTTACTATTTGGAACAGAGGGATTATTTAAGAAGGGTTATCTTACTAGCAGTTAATAACTATAAGTACTAGAGGCGCAGCTTCTTTTCTTTTTTGAACGGAACTGGCATACAGGGGCAGACCCTCAGGGTATGCCACGCATACTGTCATGGGCATAAAGAGGGGCGCCATAGGGCGCAAGTGTCCTAGTTGGGCCTTAAGCCCATTAGTGTTAATTAGTGTCTCTCTTAGTTATTTGTCTATAGGAATAGTACCATATTGTCTAGGCATAAGAGGTGTTAGTCCTATGTACCTTTTATATTCAGCCCATGAGGCACAATGGAAATCAAGCAATGAATTATGAAGAAACAATTCTAGTCTCCCTCAATCTCTCAAGCTCTTGGCAAAGCATAAGGCCTAGTTATCACCAAGCTCTTGGCAAAGCATAAGGCCTAGTTATCTCCCAAAATATCCACGTTCATAACACATACCATTTGGGGCAGCCCAACATTCATTTGCCACTCACTAATTATGTTTGAAAACAAAAGAGTTTGTAGTCTGGTGGTATTCGTTTTCAGTCCTAACCTGCAAGTTGCTAGTTCGATTCTTGCCCTTGAGCTGATTTTTTGTTTTTCCTAATTTTTTATCCCCTGAACTAGGATCTCCTATTTTTTTTGTCCCCTAAATTAGGAGCGTTTCTTACCATGAGCTACAATTTATTTTGCCTACTTTTTTATCACATACAAATTAAATAATGGTACTTACACTTTACTCTCTCCGTCTAAAGTAGAATACAAGGCGGAACTGTTTTTTTCCTGCAGTCTTGGGATACAGCGTGCCACGTCTTAAAAAAACTCGACCTGCGGGGGATATGACGGCCCCCGGGCATTTTTAAGAAGGATGATCTTCTCACACAGATCGAGAAAAAACCTGAACGCCCGCCCCCATCCTGACGCAGCACAATCCGTTGCCCCATGACTGGACCAGGCCGTTCTGCGCTTTGGCTTATGGGGACGGGCGAGGGGATTTTTTTTACCCCCAACCTGAAATTCGCTCCCACGGGGAGTCGAACTCAGGACCTGAGAGGTGCCGCCGTAATTCCCTAACCACTTGGGCTAGAGTCCTTTGGCGCACTGCGCATGCCATGTCTTAGCTCTCATTTATGCGCTTCTAGGCTCCCAGGCGCATATAACCCGTCCGTTACTCTGTGACACAATATTTAGTGTTTTTCTCCATCTGCATGTATGGGTGCATGGTGCTGTGTGCCCGAGAAAAATGAGTGCACAAGGTTGGCAGTTAATTTCTCATATGAAAGGTAGGACTGGGGCAGTTTCTGCATATGACATGGAGGAACACGGTAAATTAGACTAGTCCATATAGATGGGCCATGCATGCTAATATGGATTAAGTTAGTATTTTTCTTTTAAGCCATGCTTTGGTCACTAAGCTAAATCAGGTATGTAACATCGTAAACAGAATCATTTAGTGACGAATTGCTCTATTGTCATGCCATATTCGTTATAAAAGACCATGCATATATTGTAAATATATGTTGTCACATGCATATTTTGAACTTTTACAATGATGGTTGACCTTGACCTTTTGTATTATAATAATATGCAAGTATGGAGATTAATTATTGAATTTTATGATATTGTTTAGTGCTTGTCTATACTTAATTTTGAAGCAAATTTTATGACTATTTACTAAATAGATATTACTAATTACGTGTATTTTTTTTGTGTGCCATACCCGCATGCCCTTTGACAAAATTCTAGGTCTGCTACTGTAGCATGAGCTCTGCCTTTTAGTTAAGTTAGAAAAGAGTTAGCCCAGTTTATTTAAGGAAAACCGGGCCCGAAAACCAGAGGCGCAACTTCTAAGAACTACCCTTAAATATGAGAGTAACAGGCTCTAATCTCAACTGCTGGATCATATTTGATTGCAAAATGTGTGCACAACATGTTTTGCTCAAATTCTACTTCCAATATTACCAAACTGTTGACCTGTTACACTCCTGTGAGTAACAGATCTCTTTGTCCACCTCCTTTTATGTTAGGTCCAAACTCCAAAATGCGAAAGGGCCTCTTGTCTAGTTGTAGGGCTGTCCAGTGGGACGCTACCCACCAGGGTTCAAACCCTAGTGTCACACCTTACAAAAAAAAGTCCAAACTCCAAAATCAGCGCTTTCATACTTTAAGTCTCAACATCTTTGATACCATTTCATGATAGGTTGCTAAGTCAAACTATTCTGTTATATATTGCTGTGTGAAGCCTCCCTTGGCAGGGACTAAAAGCTGCAACAAAGACACAGAAGTATGACAAGATATGTGAGAAAAAGCTAGCAACTCCTATCGAGGTTATCTCATAAACATATTAGACTATAAAATATCTTCTTTTTTTCTGGGTATGTGTGTTTGTCTGTGTTTATTGCTGACTAAGAGAACTTATGGTCAGATCTTATGCAAATCCTGTCCGGTCGAGTTTTCATCTTACTTCCATTACTGCCAATCATTGTCATTTGATCAGCGACCTGACTATCCATTTGTGAAGCGACTTTTCCGTGACTTGTTTAACAGCCAAGGTATTCTAAGTAATACTATGCATGGCGTTTCTAAGGTTTTTTTTTCTCATACCAACATCTTCGTCATTTTTCAACAGGTTATGAGTTTGATTATGTCTTCGACTGGACAGTTTTGAAATACAGACAAGGCCAAAAACAAAAGGTATGCCTGGGTTCACTCTTTGTGTTTTTGTCCTTTGTGGTGGTGGAGCTGATGGTATGTATTGATTGCACCTATACGGTTGTGACTTTGTGCATGTGATTATGCTGTTAGGTTCTAGAGTTATTTCTTGTGCCCTGTTAGTTTTTAAAACTTCTGGAACTGGAGGCGTTCTGCAAAATCCTGAAAGAATCCCTGAACCGTCTTTGAAATAATTACTTGTCCAGTTATCTCTTTTAGGAAGCATTGCACAGAACCTTTGGCAGCTCATAACAGTTATTAATTTGGACAATGGTTCAACTTTGATGGCTACATAACAAATTCTCTTCTACGTGCAGCAAAGTCCTGGAGCACCTATTGCTCGACCAATTCATGCACATGTACAGAAACAAGCAGGTAATAGAGCCTATGCACCTTTTGATACTAAACCACATGAGTAGATGTGGTTGATGATAAGTGAGATAAACAAACTATCTTATACAGAATTATCTGCATTTTATTCATTGTTTCTGTATTCCATAGGACTGAGAATCGATTGATGAGATGAACCAAGGTTTGTTGTTTGGTTAATGTTTGGGTTGGTCATGTTATGTACCGTTGCTGTATCGCTTGTGACTGAGACGATTGAAGAGATCCACCAAATTTTCATGTTTGTTTACTGTTTCTTTCTGTTATAGGATTCAGACTTCTGATTGATTAGATGAACTAGTATGTTACCTTTTAACTCTTGTTATTTTATTTATTTTGACAGTGTGTTACAGGATTGGTAGATGATTGATTGGATAGACTATATGTCTTGATAGAACTCTAGTAATTTCATTAATTTTTTCGTTGCAGTGTAGATTGAGCTTATTAGCTGATATAGTTGGACGAGAGGTACATTACATATATACCTTTTGCTTCTAATGCAGAAAAAAAATGTCATGGTTCCATCCACCAACTATAGTATTGACATTTTTCTTAAGCATTGGAATCCAACATTTACTTGTATTTACCCTTATTAAATCTGGCTGTAGAGCTTTAGATCAAATAATTATAAATTGTCCTTCATGTTTGCTAAAGTTGGTTGTAGCATGATATGTATGTGTGGGTCAACAGGTGTAAATGGTGTTTTCCATCATAATGAAGCCCAGGAGCATGTAGAGACAAGTCGTCCAGCAGGGCAAGCTGCGCAGTCGCAAGGCAAACAGGCAATCAACAATGATCGGAATCCCAACGTGCGGCATACCATGAACCTTGTAAGTTCTACAGATCAGTGTAGCATGTTTAATTTTCTTCTTAGGACCAATAACATCAAATCATCAATTGTATTTACTTTCTCAAGGCCCAGTGGTATCCTTTTGGTTTCCTATTAAGTATTAACTAGTATTGGATAGGAACAAAAAGTTTGAAATTGATCGATTGTCTTCTCTTGTTGGAGTTTCCTGTTCAGGTTTTGTGTTGAGTTAGCAGCCTGAGAGCGCAATTTGAGTTTCTGGTATCCCCTGCATTAGTGCCTTTACCATATATACAAAAATAACAGAGCTTTATGATAACTGAGTTTGAGGAGCCATCCTGGAAAACTGATGTTTCATGCTAATGATGGTTTCTTCCTGTTATTTTGGTCCTTGAGCAGTTGTATGATATCTAATATGACGGTTCACCATTTCAGGCACAAGACATGGCTGCTGGAAAAGCGCAGCTGACAACATCTGTGGCTCTTCCTAGTTCCCAGTGGAAAAATTATAGCGATTCAAGATCTAAAGGACAATTTGATGCCGTTCACCACAATCAGGGTACTGTAAACATAACTAGCTCATCTAACATGCTTCCTACATTCCAGCACAATGCCCCAGCAAAGTGACAGGTAAATCTGTAAGATTAATCTGATGATAGTATTTGGCTCCTATTTCCAGCATCTTTAATTAATTCATGTTCCTATATAGATCATATCTGGTGGAGCAAAGAGGAAATGCTTTGAGAGTTAGAGGAGGCCCCTGTTCCTTTGAGTTGGTTCAGAGTCAAGCCTTGCACAGTCTGTAGCCTTGATGTCTCATGTATGTTAGTGAGGTGGCTCCTGAAGCACTGATGCATTTGATGATGTTAGCTGCTAATATGGAAGCTTTGCTTGCTGTTGTGATGACTGATGAATGCTTGGGCAGTTCGTTGGACTGCTGCTTAAACACTTCTTTGTTGTAGTTCTGGATGTCTTGTAAATGCTTACATGTTAATATATGTATGGTTTGAGCATATTGCAGATAACGATGATCTGAACTTTGCACTTTCTGCTGTCAATTTGATACACATGTTGCAATGATTATTTATTGAGGTTTTGTCCTCTAAAATGTTTTAGCATTAGGTACTGCAGATGCTCAGCTGAACAGGGACAGTGTATGCCATTGTTAAGTTGAATTTGTCTACATGAGGACTTCTGTATCTTATTAAGCAGGTAATGCACAATTGGTGGAACAAATTCCACTCTACAAATGAAGTGCTGTGTTGGTTATAGATGTCTTCAATATTTTTTACAGAGTGATGCTTGCAACTCGCAAAAATCAGCTGGATACCGGAATCGTTCAAGTAGCCCCAAAGGAAAAAAAAGGGTACGAAGGGAGGAGTAAGTGAAATCATGGAAGGTACTATAGTCTTTTGTCGGTCTTGCTCTTGCTATGTAAATTTCTGACATCCTTCTGGTGACTGCTTTAGAAAAGGTTGAGTTTTGTTAAAGTGTGTAGTTTGATGGATATAATTTTGTCAGATGCAATCAGTTATGTTTGGTCTTTGGATGCTAGGGACTTCCAGTTAGTTTGTATTTAAACATCTCTTGTTGTAAATGAACTAAACTGTTGTGTACATTCGGCAGACTGGCTAAATACTGCTATAATCATAACAGAACCTTCTACCATTCTTTCTTATATATTGCTACTCTTTTATCATCTCAGAGCTTTAGTGATCCTTTCATATTCTATTTGATTCATGGTCCAATATACTGTACATTTGTGCCAGTTTGCTTGCTGAAAACTTGACCGCTGATGGTGTTCGATTAGAAAAAAAACCTTGACTGCTGATAGAGGATGAATTTTTGGGTGCTCCTGGTTCCCATTTCATCGTTATGCTGGCCAAGTTCAGCCATGGGAGTTGTCATGAAGTCATTTACCTGGCTGTGTATATTGACTATTGATCTTTGAACGCAAAGTTGAAAAATGAATTCTTGCATTGTAAGTAATTTTTTTATATAAAACGATCGTGGGACTTGTATTATTCTAGTGTATTTGTGGGCAGCTCCCGCGATTCTTCTGAAATGCCTAGTTTTCAGCACTTTGTGCATTTGAACAAAGGCTGTATTCATGAATGTTAAATTGTGGGTTGCTTATTTGTGTAACAGGATCCAGTGATTTTTGTATTTGTAGTCTAACTCAGTTCCTCCGTTTGCATGCTGCCTGATTAGTTCATTATCTGACTTGTTGCTGTCTCAAGCTGATGCTTGACATGCTGCCTGATTAGTTCATTATCTGACTTGTTGCTGTCTCAAGCTGATGCTTGACGGTGATCTTCAGTGAAGCAAATAAGGAAGGACAAGTTGTTGAATTTTTCATGTAAATTAAGATGCAACCTCGTGGAGATGCCACTAGGTATGTAATCTCCCAAAATTTCAAATTCTATGCCTAGCTAGTGATAAGGACATTGTTAGTCGACAAATTTATTGCTGCCTAAGTGCCTATGCAAAGATTATCATCTGAATCTGGCAAGGGAGCACTATGTACGGATGCTGATGTCCACTCACTTTTACTGTTACGTATCGCTCTCTTATGCTTCTCTTACATCTTACAATAAGTTGCATCAGTGTATCCATGTCATTTCCTGGACTAAAAATCGCAGCTTTAGTTCTCTTTGCTTTCCTGTGCTAATCATGGATGTAGTCTACTTGAGACGTCGGTAATGCTCATTTGGTTGGCCATCGGGAGTTGGTGCTCCCCAGATTTAGGGTCTTGTCGAGCGAACGAACAGGAATAGCTGCTTCCACTATCGCGAAAGCAGCACTTTTTTACCTTTCCCTTGCACGAACGGCGATGATGAGACACTGATAAGTAGTATTTCTTTTGACATGCAGGACAGCAGGAGGGGGAGAAGGATGGAAAGCGGAAGAACAAAGCTTGTCAAATGAAGGCTTCCCCCAAATTTTTTTGAATAGGAAACTGGTTTTCGCCTTACACCACTTGTTCTTGATGTCAGAAAGCACTTAAGGACAAGCTCGATATCATGATATTGGTTGCTAAGAAGTACAGGAAAGAGGGGTGCCAAAGATCAAAGATAAATAAACCTTGTGGCATGCTGTATGGTATCATCAGCAAACGTTATGGCCAAGAGCTGAGTTTGTTTGCTGTTCCATTTCAAGTGAAACAATGATGGAAATACGCTACATAACACATGGCTTCTTGGAGTACTGCTAGGATTCATCTTGCACAGATTATCAGTTTCATACAGGGATTGATCTTCAGATTCAGATACGCGTCTCAAATGAACACACTATGGGCGACTGTAGCAAGAACTTGATGGGTTCACTTCACCCGAGGAAAAGATTCTTCGCACGAGCTGCGGGAAACAAGGATTGCAGGCCGCATCATCATTCTCTCCATTCTCCGGCATGAGAATTAAAGGAAGCAATTTTCCTTTCCAAAAAATGGAGTTAAAGAAAGCCCTGCCATGCCACTGCCTGAGATCATCATTCTCTTTCCGTAAGCACCCAATAATTTGGGCCATTAAAGCAGACAAAGGGGAGATAAGCTCAGTCAGGGCACTCACAATGCAGACTCTATCATAGAGTCTAAAGTTATTTATTACCTCGAACAATGTGGACTTGGAGTCTAAATAAGACTTGGAGTCTTATTTTTTCTACCTCTTTCTTCAATGAATATGCTGTCACATCAGCAAAATACCATAAATAATATGTAATCAAGTGTCTTGGACTCTGTGATAGAGTCTTGCATTGTGAGTGCCCTCAGGATATTCCATGAAAAAGGCAAAAAGGAAGCACCTGTAATCATCAGCTTCATCACTCATCAGGCTACTAATGCTAATGCTAATGGCAGGGCATATTCCCCTCCCCTGTTGGTTTCCTGCGATTCAATTTGCTCACATTGTTGCCAAACACTTTTCTCTCTTCCTCTAAAAAACACTTGTCTTCTCTCACAAATTGTACCTAGATACCATGCAGACATGCACTTAGCTCGATGACACAGGCAGTACTGCACTTGATTTCACTCTTTTTTTCCTCCCTTTTCTTTTGACTTTTGATGAACATTGGGTTCAGTCTTTCACACTGCAGGCGCCTGCATAACCGAAATGGTTTGGTACTCCTCTCAGAGTCAGATACGCTTCATCTCTGGCAGAATATAATCATAGCTACTAACTGGCTGCCTTGCTACAAGATTAAGGGACTGTTTGGATCAGTAGAGCTAGTTACTAGTTAGACTAAAAATTAGCTGGAGTTGGTTATTAGTTGGCTAACAACTAGTTGGAGTCTTGGTTAGAAAAAAAAATTGCCCATATATTAGCCGTTATATTTGGATGCGCTAGTGCTAATTTTGACAAATTTTTGGATAGCTAACAATTAGCTCTGATGTCCCAACAGGAATTTGTAATGTAATCGTACGTCAAACAAGTTCAGTTTCGTGATCAAATGCACGCACCAAACTTCCCTGGGCTCCATAGTAGAACAAAGGATGCTGATGGCCACAACGCCGGTTCACTTTGAAAAGCGGATTTCGAGCTCTTTTTATGGGATAAGATACCTTGGGAATGAAAGGAATGCCGTTTGATTAGACTTGTGTGGAGCAAATGGACCAATATTTTTGTTCCTTGATGCATGATTTGGATTGACAGGACATGCAGTGCAGATAAATACTAGGGCATTAGCTGCAGAAAGCCAGGATGCAACTGTCGAGCAACAGTATCGAAATTAGCGCGCACTTGCTACACGCATGATGCCATGATCCCTGAACATAATAAGTAGTAACAACACTGCCTTGTGCCCTACCTTTGTCTCTTCCATATATAGGACAAACCTGATGGTAGCAACTTCAATTCATATAGCAGGAGCTGTGTACTTGTGTTGAGCTGCTTTCCTTCTGACAGAAGTGGAGAGCATATATGACTGATTGTGATGTGAGTTCATGCCACTGAGCCCCATCCTAGCAACAAACAGATATCTCAGATTGTCAGCCCTACAGCCAGGATCCCTCTCTGACAGCCTTCTAACCGTGCGTACGTGTTACCTATCATCACTCCTCTGAATTGAAAGTGCATACTCCTACTGGTTTGTTTGTTTGTTCTGAAAGCTATAACCAGGCTGAAGACACAAACATTGTCAGGCAATGAAAGCTAGTGTAACCTTCTTGCTAATAATCATCAACATTGGCATTCTTCTGCTTCTATATATGTTTGTTTTCTCGTGGTTGATGGTTCCAAAAAAGAAGAAGAAGAAGCAAATTTCAGTTGTTTAAATCAGCAATCCAGCACCAACCATGGATTTTTTATTTTATTGTGAGGTAGGCAATGGAGCAATGCGCCGACCACAGTGGGCAGCTCCCGAGGCTGGAGGGCATCGAGGAAGAAGGCGGCCCAGCCGAGAAGTGGGCTCCGACGACGGTCCGGCCACCGGAGACACCGACAGAGACGATGGAGTTCCTGGCAAGGTCCTGGAGCCTCTCGGCAGCAGAGATCTCCAAGGCCCTCAGGGTGCTCAGCTGCGGCAAGGCCGCCTCCGATTCTCCTCCCGCCGTCGCCACGTCCACGACGGAGCAGTGGCCAGCGCCGCCGCCGCCACTTGGCAGTGATCACCACCAGCACCAGTACCAGCAGGTAAAAGCAAATATCCGATCAAATAAATGGTCGGCGACCTTGCATTGCATGGTACTGGTACATGAGCATTGCATGATCCTCTGTCGCAGAGGGCAGACGCGGCAATGGCGGCAGGTGTTGAAGCCGGCGGAGGGATGAGCCCGCCCATCTCTCCCAGGGCGGACGTGAAGCTGCTCCGTGCCGCGGGGCGAGGGAAGACGGTGGGCGCGTGGATCAAGGAGCAGAGGGAGAAGAAGCGCGCCGAGGCCCGGTCCCGCAACGCGCAGGCGTACGCGGCGACGTCCGTGGCGGGCGTCGCGGCGGCGGTGGCGGCGCTGGTGGCCGGCGCGGTGTTCTCCTCGTCGGCTGCGGCGGCGCCGGAGCAGCGGCCGGCCAAGGGCAGCGGAAGCGGCGGGGCCAAGACCGCGGCGGCCGTGGCGTCGGCGGCGGCGCTGGTGGCGTCGCACTGCGTGGAGATGGCGCAGGCGATCGGCGCTAGCCACGACCAGATACTGGCGGCCATCCACTCGGCCGTGAACGCGCAGACCAGCGGCGACGTCATGGCGCTCACCGCCGGCGCGGCCACGGGTACGTACGTACCGGCAAGGCAAGCATTGGAATAGAAGGGAGGCATATCTGAATTTGACGTGGCCATCGGTGTCCTTGCAGCTCTGCGCGGCGCCGCGATGCTGAGGGCGAGGCTCCACAAGGAGATCCAGGCGACGGCGTTGCCTGGCGACGGCAGGGAGCCGGAGAGGGACATCTCGCCGCTGGTCTTCGTGTCCCGGGGCGGCGAGCTTCTGAAGCGCACCAGGCAGGGCGCCCTCCACTGGAAGCTCGTCTCCGTGTACATAAACTCCACCTTCCAGGTAGAGTAGAGTAGAGTACAACACATGAACACTAGACACCCATCACCATGCGTACCAACTTTTTTTTTTTTTTTACTGGCAGGTGGTTCTCAAGATGCAGAGCGCACATATGGCCGGCACCTTCATCAAGACCAAAAAGTGTAAGATTCATTCAAATTAAGCTTGCTTTTTTTTTTGGTAGATAAGATGATGGAGAGTGACGACGTTGGATTGCATTCCATTCCAGGTGTGGTTCTTGACGTGTGCTCGGACATACCGGCATGGGCAGGCAGGGAGGTGGAGGAAGGAGGAAGCCATGGTGGCAGCAGGAGCAGGAGGGGGTACTTTGGGATCAGGACGGTGGAGAGGGTGATCGAGTTCGAGTGCAGGAGCAGGCACGAGCAGCGCAAGTGGGTGCAGGGCATCACGGAGATGCTGCTCCGCCGCGACAGCATCAACAATGCCGCATTGTAACTAAATTAATTAAGAAATTTGCCGCTCGTACGTTCGGAATTCGGATCGACACGACAGCGTTATTGCGAGTTTGTACGTGACAAACATCGTCTGCTTGTATGTTTGGAACTTTTGTTTAGGCTGTCGAGACCAAGTATTCAGGACTCCGTCCCCGAATTGATGATGAACAAGCGCGTCTGTTACAAGATCCTAATTCTCGATTGCACATCGCAGCAAACACATGGCACGGTGATACCTTTAGGGAGGAAAGCAACATCCATAGATGCCACCAATCGAAAGACCAAAGTTTTTAAAATAAAATTGTCTCATGACAATGCCTCATTGAGGAGCGATACCATCATTGCTAACATCGGTGGGAAGCTAAACAGAACTTTCATCCGAAAGTCTCTCCCCTGAGCCATGTTGTTGGTCTAAAAAGTCATGATTGAAATTACTGTTGTCTAATTTATTGTGAGAGAAAAACACTGCTGACTAGCAGAAAAAATACGGCTGATAAGACAAGTGAACGTACAATGAGATTAAGTCCATCACATGGGTCGAAGATACTGTGGCATCACCGACTCTCCACAGGTCCTACTTGAATTCAACTTGATCCGTGACCTGCTGGAAGATGTTCATTTATCCCAACAGCCAGACACATTCGCTTGGAGTCTCAAGGCGGATCATTCCTATTCGGAGGCCTCGGCTTATGGCGCTATGTTTCCTGGGACCTTCACTCGTGCTGGGTGCCGCGGACTTCTGCACCATCGAGAGTTCGAACCTTGTTTTGGTTAACACTTCATGGTAGTTGCTGGACTGCTGACCATAGGTTTAGGCATGGGTTGCAAGCATCAAATGATTGTATCATGTGTGATCAGCACCCGGAGACGATATATCATATACTCATTGGTTGTTAGTATAGTCGAGAGGTTTGGCATCTCTGGCTCCAGAAGATTCATTTTGCAGGAGCCATTGGCTGACCATGGTGAGCTTGCGCTGCATTGGTGGTTGTACGCAAGAAAGATGGTCCCTAAGCCCTTTCGGCAAGGACTCGACTCTCTTGTGTTCTTGATTGGATGGATGCTGTGGAAAGAATGAAATGCTAGAACATTCGGTGTTGTGGCTACCGCGACGCCTTTCTTAGTGGTCGCCATGCAGCAGGAGGCCTCGCTCTGGGCTTCCACAGGGAACAAGCATTTGCAGGTTCTTCTTTCCAGGTTGCAAGCTTCTAGTGGCTGACAGCATTACCTGGTGCCTACTTCTAGTTGCAAATCCTTGTACCATGTAATTGTTGGCTGGAGTTCTAGTAGAGTAAGGGAAGGTAATTTGTGTGTTGCCAGGTTGTAAGTTTTAAAATCTTTTCTGCTTAATGAAATACACGCTACAGCGTGTTCTAAAAAAAAGATTAACCCCATCAAGACTAGTGTCCCTCTATTTAAAAATACTTCCCCATGCTTAGATTCAAGGAGATATAATAGCGGGACGCCAGTATATCAATTATCATAATTATAATTTGTAAGGGTAAAATGGTAAGATAGTGGAATCTCATTGACGTCGATGACAGGAGGCATGGGCTTGCCAATCAACCAACATCATAAGAGCAAAAACATCTTAGAGCAAAGAGCATTGGCAGTGGTTGAGTCGATGCATTCGAATAAAGGACAGCCACATCACACTCTAGATGAGTCGGTTTCTGCATTCAACTAGTCATGTGGGTCCCAGTATAAATAAATAAAAGTACGGCTATTGCTCTCAGTAGTCGTTCCTTCCAATTGCCAAATAAAAAAACACTTTCCTTTGCATCACTCGTCTCATAAGGAAAGGATAAGCAGCGCCTCACATTTTTTAAATGCATATGAGTCGACTCCCGCAGATGAATCGATTTATTCTCTCTCTTCGAGTGAGTCGCGAATGAGTCGTATGCTCCAACGGTGAAGGGTCGGTTCATCAGCTCCACGTCACACGATGAGTCGACCACTGGAGAAGCCCTTATAGCAAATGGTGGTAGGTCCGATAATAGTGAAAGCTATCAGAGTGCAAGGCAACATCTCAAGAAAGATTAGCTCAGTCGGAATAGGCAAGTGCATCAAAGTGGACAAGAACGTCAAATTAAAATACAAACCCTAGCTATCATTTGATATGAAGAGAAAACACACATTTATCAGATTTTGGCTGATCGTGCAACTCTTTAAACTCAATTTTGCAAAAATCCACCCCTGCTTCAGATTTCAGTATTTTCTTTGAATGCAAATTTCAGTAGGAATTGTTGGAAAAGAAACATCTAAAGAAAAGAATCCGTTCGCTAATTTTAAAAATGTATGACTCTTCGTTGAGCTTATAAAACAAGTGTTGACTAATAAATGAAAAAGTACGGCTTACAGGAAAAACGCATTAAACCATTACATAACCCATTAAAAAAAAGTAAACGGCCAAAAAAAAAAAAACAGCCACGGTCGCTGCAGGATCGACGACAACAATCGCCGTTATTAGCAGTTAACCGGAGCAGCAGCACGTCCCCTCGCCGCCGCGCCCGATCCAGCCGCGTGTCCGCCGGGCTGTCGGTCACCGAGCTCGCCAAATCTTTCCACGGCTCGAGGCCGCCCATGTTCGTCTGCAGGTCACTCCTCGCAAGGTGCGTCCCGATTCACTCCTCTCCCCTACGGCCTACCTTCCTACCCGCCGCATCCTCCTACAGTCCTGCTAACGAGTCCTCTCCTCGTCCAGTTCTTCTCCTCGTACTAACGCATCCTCCGGTTAGGATCTCATCAGTTAACTCCTCCTTTTCCTTGTTTGTTTCCGTTAGGGCTAGTCGGCTCACTCCGCCTGCGATTCCATGCGCCGCCAGTTCGCCAATTCGTTACCTCCACCAGGTTAATTGCTTGGCTCCCAATTTCTTTTCTTCTTAATACGCACACGGTTCGACCTATTCATTTTTGTACCGGATTTGTACCAGCCACACTTCAGTTCCCAGCGATTTGTTAGTAACTCGGAGCAGACAGTGATAATCTCAGTGGAATGCAAGCACTAGGAAATAGGAATCGTGGTGACAAAGATGGTCCTTTTTTTAAAAGGAAATTTCGCAATTCACGATCACTGTTGTCAGAATGACCCTGTATTTGTTGGATATGGCAGTTTAAGTATCACAATTAGGAGTGCCTACTTACTCAGCAACCTTGCAGGCCTGAAAATATCCTAGCTTTGCAGTGAATTCTTCACCATCTCACCTTTTCACCGTGTTATGCTTCAGAGTTCTGTCATACAGTGTGATGTCTCTCTAAATTAGTGCCTTGGTCATTGCAGGGATCAGTTTGTCGAAATAAGGTGGCCTCATTTGTGATGGAAGGGCCACAAGGATCAAGCAATGTGACAAAACACAATAAAAGAAAGTCTCCTGTGCAGAGATGGAGGCCGGTTTCAACAGAAGCAGTTCCCCAGAAAGGTTTGTGCGTGCACCCTGTTCACATCCTGCATTCTTGTTGCACCTTGACGCAATATCATCATTATTCACAATGCATTCAAGTATTCAACTTTCCTTGGAACAGAATTCCCAAAAACATCACACATTTCAACCTTGCCTGCCCTAATTCTGATCTTTCACCTATATGCTATGGAGATACTTACCCTTTTCCAACAAACTTTTTTCAACATCTATATTAAGTGTTAAATTGTTCCTTTACATCCCCTTTTTTAATTTCTTCTCTTTCTTTCTTTCCTTCTAGTGTCTGTGGCGCACTACTGCCATTTCTGAACTTTCTGATAATGACACACAATGCAGATGACATTACCGAGACATCAAATTCTGGAAGCAAGAAAATTATAGAGGATTGCATAGCTTCTAGTGAGAGTTTGGCATCAGATGGAACAACCAATGTTGTTGAAGTTACCACCAACGATGCTTCATCGTCAAAATATAACTTAAGTTTGGAATACAGTTCAACTAAAGTAGTTATAGAAGACAATGTGGAGGTATTTGGCTTCAATAAGGATCTAGTTGTATCCAATGTCTCCGGGACGTATTCCTCCTCTATTGAGGTATGCCATTCACATGCGTCTAAGTAATCTGATTTTTTTTACAGTAACCACTTTTAGTTTTTTCTCTACCCACTTAACATGTGAGTGATCTTTACACTTACAGTGTTTGAGAAATGTTAATAGATTCAGTCGTTCTGTTTCAGGTAGATACTCCTTTGATACGCTTTGTGAAAGGAAAGGGGTAGGGATCTCTTGATATGTTTCACATGTGTACGGTGTACCATTCTTTGTTGGGGTAACATTTGGACTGTATCTCTGATCAGAATTTGTATTCCTTGGAATGTAGTGGGTCTACGCAGAAGCAGATTGAAGAGGATACTGGAGTTAAAATTATCTTCCCATCATCAAGAGAGGGGACTTCTGTTGGTATAGATACACTCATGCTTCTTCTTGAAATCATGCTTGATGTGATAAGCTTCAAGTTAGTTTAAGAGCTAACTATGTAATATTTTTCAGTCCTTGAAGGTAAAAGTGCTGAAAGTATTAGAAAAGCATCACAGATGATTGCAGATGTTCTTGAAGAGGTAGATATCTCCAATGTATACTTCTCCAATAGATGATTGACACATGTTTAGATCGTTTACTGAATCATTCTACATTTTAATTTACTGTCGTTTATTATGTGGAAAATTATTAGTTTCCTATGTTTGCTTTTACATACAAATTTTGTGAGATTGACAACTCTTCTTATTTATATCGTCCATCATTAAATATACAAGCTTAATGCTATGCTACCTCCATAACATATAAAAATTACACGAGAGATCAACATATCTCACAACATGTGCTGCAGAATTGTTAGTGCTGATTATCAAATGCATCGCATAGAAAGTGAAAACTGCTGCCCAGTGTGCATTAGCTGTTACTCCCTCCGTCTCAAAAAGAATGCAATTCTAGGCATGAATTTGGACAAACATTTGTCTAGACTCATGCCTAGAATTTCATTCTTTTTGGGACAGAGTATTCATAATAGTTTCGTGCTCATTTATATGCACATGGTTGTCAAAAGATACTTCTCTTGGTGGTATTTGAATTCTTTGTTGCCATTCTGCAGCTAAAAAACATTTATTCACTGCAGATCACCTCTGCTTGTTTTCTCATTTTCCCAATTTTGTCATTCACTGGATCATAATAGTTAGTCTATCCTTACCCTGTTTTTCAGGCTGTTAAAAGTCGACAGCTCGACTACTCTCATTTCATATCACTTCCATTGGCTCTCCACCCATATCTTGTCGACAAACTGAACCACTTCCAGAGTTCAATCCTTGGGGAAGAAGACAGTGACAAAGATGAGAGCCGAAGTGAAGGTTCTATTGATGAAATGGATGATGACCGCAAGCAAGTGGATGGCTCAAGTGTTTCCATCAAGCGGCAAGTTCAAGAAGAAGAGTCTGCTGAAGCAAAAATGGGTAGCAAAGGCTCCCAATCAGGTCTGAAAGCTTTGCAGTTTGTATAAGTACCTTGCAATCCTTGCTGGAGTTATTCCTAGAGTTAATACCATCAATTTGCTTATGGAACTTTGGTGTAGTTATATAAAATTCCTTGTCTCTAAGACTCACCTAAAAAGAACATGTTTGAAACTTGTTCTCTAGCTTGGTGGGAATATCCAAAGAAACCACAAAGCACCATCTCAAACAAAATCTCTAGAAAGTTTTCCTTGTGATTAGGATTTGAAATATCACTTCTGTTCTATGAATTTCTAAAATCTAAATTTAAATGTCTTGTTCCCTTCAGGCTTTGAGTTCTTTATTTGTCACCTGTAGATTTTGGCATTGACAAGTCAATATTTATCAAACCGAAAACATTTCACCTGACGGTTCTTATGTTGAAGTTGTGGAACAAGGATCGTATAGCTAAGGCCGCGGATGTGCTCCAGGTATTGTGATGATTCACTGCTAACTACTAAGGAATGTATAGCCGATGTAACAGTAAGGAACTTAATGCACTGCTTCTTGGATGCAGTCAGTATCTACCAAAGTAAATGAAGCTTTGGAAAATCGACCTATCTCCATACAGCTTAGAGGTCTGGTGAGTTTCCTTTGGATCTGAAAATATGTCTTTCTTGAGTATCTGGGTTATCAGTACTGAGAGCCTATTTATTGACTAGTAATTGGAAGGAAAACATTGGGTTGAGAATCTGAACCAAAAAACAGCATATTCATTTCTGAACAATTTTCGACAGTCCACAGTATTTCTCTTTTGGTTTCCAGAGGGGGAATCTGATGTCTAAGCAATACTATATTTGCCTGTAATTTCAAAATACTTTTATTGGTTTAAACACATCTTTTGTAACCCTTGAAGTTCCAATGAAATTCAGACATGCATGAAAGGTTCTCCAGCTAAGGCTCGGGTGGTATATGCTCCAGTGCTGGAAGTTGGTGGCGAAGGGCGCCTAGCACGTGCTTGTAGTATCCTTTTGAATTTTGATGAAGTGATATTTGTTAAATACTGTGTCTACTTATTGTTAATCCTTTGGATTTTTTCTAGGAAGTGATCTGTGTATTTATTTGTACAGTACAGGTCGCTATCAATATTGGTTTATTGTTGCGATAACATCTTATGCATATGTTTCACTTGACTAACTTGCACTTTATCAGAAGTCATAACTGATGCCTTTGTCAAGTCAGGTCTAGTTTTTGAAAGGGACGCAAGAGAACTGAAGGTGTGTAATTACTAATTAAATGGTTAAATACCTTCATTTTGTTAAATGGTTAAATACCTTTGTTTTGTTCTTTAGCCTTCTCATTTCTGGTGGTAGTATACATAACTTATTTTTTCCCTAAGAGATTGTCAGTTATAGAAATTTAAGGGTAGCAACACTGCCTGTCAAAGCACACTGCTATGCGTCGTGCACTCGTGTCTGTATTTGCATAACGAACTCATAGTTAAATTGAATACAGCATACATAACTTTTTGTTGTTGTTGTTCTGCTTTAATTGTGTTGCCCTTTTGCCACTGCAGTTGCACGCAACCGTAATGAACGTGCGGCATAGGAAGAGGTGCAAGCTATAACCCTTTTCTGTTGCATTTTGGACCTTTGGTGATGCTGTATTGTTCGGTTATATTGTGTCTTCCTTGTTATGACAGTAGAAATAAACGGAACCCATGGAAGGACTCGTTTGATGCCCGGGATATATTCAGGAAATACGGGAACGAGGAGTGGGGCGAATATCCCATCCATGAGGTTCACCTTTCTCAGAGGTTCAAGTTTGACAAAAGTGGATACTACTATTGCTGCTCGTCGATCCCCTTGCCTGCAGAGATGCACACAGAGTGAGGTTTGTAGCTGTGATCATGTTTTAGGGTTGTTGCATAATAATAATTAAAAAAAACTGCAGTTCATGAGGCGTTTAACTTTGTTATCAGTGGTATGCCCTTAGGGCAGGTGTTACGGTGTATCAATTGTTTTGAATCACCGATGGGCAGGTGTATCTACTGTCTTGAGTCACCTATATGAGCCATGTGTTGTCGTTGGATGGATGGTGTTGTATGATATGAGCGATGGCAATGGTAGTGGGCTCCCTGTAGTTCGTGTTGAACTGTTGGTTTGACATTGTTTTTCAATGGCCCATTCCATGTGCTGTCAACTCACAGGCTGGATCTATCTCAGCTGCTGGCCTGAGGACCTCTTATCTATCTCCTCGAGTGCTTTGCACTTTTCATCATGTGTCTCAATTTGTCTCCTTTGTCCTACTACCTTGGAAGAATATACATATTTCCATGAAGGGTTTAATTCATCTCTTGGTTTATTCCAAAAAGAATAAACAATCATCTGTTTTTTTATTATTATTCATCATTTGTTGGGTGGATGTGGAAGTGTGCATCACATCACTCTTAGACCCTCCTATCCTATATTCAGTCTGTGATTGCTCTGCTTTGGTGGTGAGTGGTGAACTGGTGATAACGATAGATGAGGAAACCACTGGCCTACCTGGTACTGCTTGTAGTTGTAGACCTCCTTTTTTGCATCAATGATTTGATGATTTCAGTCAGTTCCTACTCTGTGTGTGTGTGTGTGTGTGTGTGTGTGTGTGTGTGTGTGTGTTACACAATGGTTGGCGAGGTCAACTAAAGCGTGCACGATAGAAATAAATAAAAGCAGCTTTTTTTGTGTGCCCAAATTCTGAGTCCAGATGCTAAGGACAAGCAGGTGAGCCTTTCTGTCCGGTGTCATGGCTGCAGTATCTCAAAGTGGATTCCAGAATCCAGATGTATCATGCTGACGGGCGACGATCCGGCATATATGTTGTTGTATGTATCCAGATGTATATTTTTACTCGTCAGCTAAAATGCGTGCCTTAGTTTTTACTAGTCTGCTAGCTGAGATTAACGATGCAATAATTATCCAGATTTGTGGACACCGACGGTAACAACATGGAGGAGGCAGCGGAGACCGGAGTGGATGCCAGTCAGTAGCTAGGAACTGCTGGTACTGCCTTTCTTTGACAAGCTAGCTATATAAGGTAGCTAGGGGACGAGACGAGAAGGCGACTCGACGAGACCTGACGGTGGATTAGGGAATCCAATCATGCTGCCGTTGAAGGAGAAGAGGCCCTTCACCTCCACCGCTAGCTCAGCTCCTCTGTCCGCCATTGCCAATGCTGCGTCGCTTTCTGCAATTTTATGTTGCTTGCTTAGGCGATATGATGACAACCCAAACTACAGCAAGCAGCTATATATAGCTACTACTAATAGTATTTACTTACATGCTTTATTATTCCCCACATATATATATATATATATATATATAGTTACTCCCTCCCAAATTATAGATCCTTCTGTTCAGCATCATGCGTTGATCGCGCGCCAATGACTAACACCTTTGCCAGCCTGAGCTTTGTGTGTTGTGTCCTTGCCACGCACTGTGTACTGTACAATTCAATGGAGTTGGTCTCGATTGGTGCAAAATGATAAAAGAAAATATATTTGCGTGTGTGAGATTATTACTTCGATTTCTCTGCCCGTGCATGCTGAACCTTGAAGATGATACATATAAAAAAATCAGTGGCCATATATATATAATCAGGCAGAACAGCTGAAAGATATACATATACATGCATGCATACCATAATAATAAGTTAACTAAGAGCATCTCCAAGAGCTTGGCTAAAATTAGTAGCCAAATTTTAATGTTTAGCCATTTTGTAAAATAGATAACTTCTTAAAAAAGAAGAGATTTACAACAGCTTTGCTATCAGATAGCTAGTGCCAGTGGTTGGCTATATATGGCCAACGAAAATCAAGGGATAGCAAATTTTCTATTTTGCAAAACCAAATAGCACATCTGTTGGAGCCTATTTTTCTACTATAGAAGTTCTAAAAGGCCTCCATAATAAGAATAGCAAAGCTGTTGGAGTTGCTCTAACCGCGTGTTAGCTAGTTTCAGCTAATTATTAGTAGTACTCCAAACACAAACAGTCTCGCGCGCTTTACTACGCAGGCGCTTTCGGATGGATCGTGCATCGTCTGTCTCCGATCCGTCTCCCCACCTACTATATATATATATCTGTCATCGTCGTCAGCCGTCAGCACTCACTCGCCAAGATCCAACAAACAAACTTCCCCATCCATATCGGATCGGATCAGCACTAGCTTCTAGCTAGCAAGCCATCCCGCGTCCGCCATGGCAAAGTTCGCTCTTGGCCACCACCGCGAGGTCTCCGACGCCGGCTGTGTCCGCGCCGTCCTCGCCGAGCTCATCCTCACCTTCCTCTTCGTCTTCGCCGGCGTCGGCTCCGCCATGGCAACAGGTACGAGGCAGGCATATTATTAATTTGCTCCCCTCTAGCTATATATATAGTCTAAGAGGCTAGAGAGCGCGATCGATCATGCATGCAGGGAAGCTGGCCGGCGGCGGCGGGGACACGGTGGTGGGACTGACGGCGGTGGCGCTGGCGCACACGCTGGTGGTGGCCGTCATGGTGTCCGCGGGGCTACACGTCTCCGGCGGCCACATCAACCCAGCCGTGACGCTGGGCCTCGCCGCCACGGGCCGCATCACGCTGTTCCGCTCCGCGCTCTACGTGGCCGCGCAGCTGCTGGGCTCCGCGCTCGCATGCCTCCTCCTCGCCTTCCTCACCGCCGGCGGGGGCGGGGGCGTGCCCGTGCACGCGCTGGGGGACGGCGTGGGAGCGCTCCGGGGCGTGCTCATGGAGGTGGTGCTCACCTTCTCGCTGCTCTTCGCCGTCTACGCCACCGTCGTCGACCCGCGCCGCGCCGTCGGGAGCATGGGCCCGCTCCTGGTGGGGCTGGTGGTCGGCGCCAACGTGCTCGCCGGCGGGCCCTTCTCCGGTGCGTCCATGAACCCCGCGCGCTCCTTCGGCCCCGCGCTCGTGGCTGGGGTCTGGGCCGACCACTGGGTCTACTGGGTTGGGCCTCTTATCGGTGGGCTGCTCGCTGGGCTGGTCTATGATGGCCTCTTCATGGCCCAGGCCGGACACGAGCCGCTTCCTAGGGATGACCACTTCTAGTCTAGTTCTAGTAGGCAAAAAAATATATGTTGTTGGTTCCCTGAATGAATAATTTGAATTGAAAACTCATGTATTTTGAGTCTTTATTTAATTTAATTAATTAATGTTAGCAAAGTCGATGTGACAACCCATCGTGTCATGCGACGGGCATGATGGGGTACGGAGCTACATCTACAAATCTCTGGCAAAACATTCACGGCATCACGTAGCACTACAATACCCGATTGGGAAAGCGACGGTACTCGTTAATAGCATGACCCTTCACGTGTTGTCAGCATTGTCATTTAATGTTTTAGTTTCGATTCCCAATATCGAATGAAGCCATGGTGAGGTCGTAAGCCACTTAAATACTCCAATCTGTCTATAAAAGTTGCAACTTTTAGACTTGTCCTAATTTAAACTTTTAAAATTTTAACCAAATTTCTACTATTATTGATCACTTTGAATTATTTTAGATCCACTAATCAAAACATCTTCCGCTGGGTAGTCTAACCAATGTGTATCCAGAAAATTGTCCATAAAAATTTACCTCCATCAAAATCAATGGCTCACGAAAGAACTACGTCAAATCCAAGCACCGAGAGACAACACCCGCACCTCACCCTCATAACTGTGACCTTTCTCACAAGTTCGACACCTCAGCTCCAAGGTTCGATACCTCAGGCCGACAAAAATTAGAGCAAAAAGAAAAAAAATTTACGAGATAAACCTAGGAGAGGGCAAAATCAACGTAAGAAAAAAATAGGATCGCCGCTAGGAATGATGGGGGTGGTTGCTCCATGGAGCGAACCTGGAACTATCCACCGACCCATGCAAGGATACAAGGAGCACCGCTTGACCCTTTTGCTGGAATAGATTAGATTAGGAGCTCCATTGGATCGTGTGGTTCGACCCTTTTGCTGGAAGAAGATTTTCATGGACCAGCACAGCCTGTTGACCAAGGGAAGCAGCAGCTCTGTTTGCCTTTGCTTTTCTGGCACCAAATGTCAGACCAAGAGATAGCGCCTCCTTAGAGGAGCAGAAACAGATATTGCCCTGTAATGTAATAATTTTACACCCAATTAAGCTAGGCATCGCTAGCAGAGGTGCTCATAATTCACCGGTCTCAGTTGTCACACAAGCAGGAGCTAGTATGCAACAACAGTGGTACTGAAATTAGCGTCCTAGAAAAACACACAGTTGCTACTCATTAGAAAACATGAGTTGTGAATGGCAGGCAGGCATGAGCATGACAGGACACACCACACAGCATGGGATTGCAACAAGCAAATCGCTGAGAGAGAAGCAGCAGAGCAGTGCTCCATGTTTCATTGACCGGGGTCAGACCTGTTAAATACTACTCACAACACATATATTACCAGCAAAAGAAAATGGACAACTATCACGAATGGACAGGCTCTAAATAGAAAAATACACAAGACGCTTGTGTCAGATGAGCAGTTTGAGATTGGCAGCAAAATCTTCAGAACATTTCCTGCGATTTCCGCACAATGCGCCACACCTTTTTCTTGAAGTCCTCCCTCTTCTCCCTCCATTCCTTCTGAGCGAGAAATAGCAGATTTTTAGAAACAAAGAGGCACTTTGCAACATTGTAGTTCTAGAAATACAACAGAAATTATGGATCTAAATAAACTTGTCATTTTACAGCTATGAATTGGTGGCAAAAACAACATGACACAAACATGAAATATTTGATATTAAAGCAGCCCATAAGTAGAGGTCCAGTAATCCAAATCAGTATAAAGTAGATTGTTCTTTTTTTTTGTGCAAACCATAAAGCAAATTATCACGTGAACTTACAGCTGCCTTAATGCTTGCTGTAAATGGATAACAACCATCAACTTAACTAGTGATAGCTAAAAAAAGTATTCAATCCTTCAGGGAGCCATGTATCAAATTGAAGAACAAGTCCATGACAATGTCGCGGTCAAGAACTCTGCACTGAGCTCCCACTGCTGCCACCGACGGCATGGAACGGACGCCAGGTGGAGCCGCTGATGGTACCTTGGGAGGAGGAAGGAGAGCAGCGGATGCCACCGGTCGTCCTGTGCCCGAGTCCACGGCGGCCTTCTTCTTGGCTGCTTGTGCGGATGGCACCGGCGAGCGGGAGCAGTGGACGTCATGGCTAGGAGTAGCGGAAGTCGCGGATAGGAGCAGGATGTTGAGGGCAGGTGGGAGCAGCGGACGTGGTTGAGACGCCGCCGCCGCCACCACCAGTGGCGTACGGATGGGAAGGGGCGGATCGAACAGCATGGGTGCTGGCTCGCCGCCGCACAGACGAACCATTCGACCCTAGGGTTCGAGGTGTTCTAAACCAACCACTGACCCAAAGCGCTTTGATGGATCGAAGGAGCCCATTAAAGTCACTTTTTTTTTTCGTTTGACGTCTGTCGCCCACCCCTCCAGACTGCCGACTGCGTCCGGTCAACATGGAGGTTTACATCTCTACTCGCTCCACCTCCAAGCAACATGGCATGGCAACCAAGGTCCCAACACCTGCAAGGCCATGTCCATGGAGAACTTCCAGTCTGTTCGTCACAACTCACAAAGTTTTAATCAAAACTTCTATCCCTTTCATTTGTTTTGAGGAAGTGCTCAGATTAATTCGGGATGGTCTGGATGTGCAAGTTGAAACCTAGCTAGAAGGCTGGCATTAATTTGTCGTGGCTCTTGCAAACGCAAATAACACATTACCCCCCATGGGCTAGTACCCACATGCTTCGACGGTGACGATTAAAATAACGAGTCCGTGGATGCCCGACGCGAACTCTTCAAATCATTATTTAACTCATTAATCCTTGATGACTTGGCATGTCCAACTGAATTGGGTGGCGGGCTCGGGTGCCCCTTTCGAAATTTGGATTTGTCAGACTCAGTTGCCGCTCGAAAGAGGTGCTTCTTTGAAGCTTCTTATGTACGATTGGTCACGCGGGCCATCCATTTCCACTAGGGTTTTCCTTCGCCGGCATCAGCTCGTCGATGGAGATGACCGTGTGTGAGTAGATTGCGGCAAGGCCACCTCTGTGACTTCCGCCATGACTGCAGGGGATCAATCATGCAAGCAGACTGCTGCTGATTCGTCCACGCTCTGCAGCTCACAATTCACTCAATCGATGGCTAATCAGGTACCTAACCCAATGTCTCAGGGTCCATTACCTTCAGGTAATGAGATCTGTGCAGATCGGCCTTCGTTTATTCACTCCAATCCTGTCTCTACTGGTCCGATTCCTCTTAGGAGGTAACTATATTACACACAAGCCTTATCTGTTATTCTGATTGCACCTTGCTAGTTTGATCCCATTCACTCTGCTTCCCCCCTATGATTCGTTCCTTGTTTCAGGAAACGAGGGAAGCATGGCCCTGAAGCAAGGATTGCTCCTTTGGAGGAAAATCCTGTTACGCAGGCAATGAAGTCCTATATCAATCGACTCGGTGAACCTGTTTTCTTGCCTGCTGTTGGAATGGAGTTCAACTCAGCCAAAGAAGCTAAGGATTTCTACAATTTATATTCATGGGAAATTGGTTTTGGCATCAGAAAAGGAAGAAATAGAACCAACGAAAATAACTACATGACAAGGCAAGACCTTGTCTGTTCTTGTGAGGTACTCTGAAAAATAAACCTCGTTGTCTACTTGCCCTCATATTACATAGATCGTTGAATGATTGCCCCACTCTACAGATTTACACTCCTGATATGATAAATATGCGATATTGATATACTGCTCAAGTAATGTAGTTTGCCTATAATTCATTTCTGAAAACTGAAATCTGATTCAGTGCCTCCTTTTCCTCTTCCATTTATAAATTATGAGACTCTGCCATTTAAAGCTCGACCTGCAAGGATAAGTTTCTGGTATATATGCATGGCCCTTATATACTTTGCTTGATACAATTCAGCTAACTTGTTAATTGTACACTGTGTTTTCGCACACTGAAAGATTGTTAATTGTACACTATGTTTTCGCACACTGAGATTTATCTTGTGACCTTCAAGAACTACACAATATTTGTTTATGTTGACAGAACTTGCCTGGAAAAGTGTCAGCCTTTTCTTTTGCTATCCATTTTAGTCGTTACTGCTTGTTATGTGTGCACTAAAATATGTTCAACGTAAATGCAGGGACTTCCTACCAACATCAATGCTTCATCCTGTAGGACTGGATGCAAAGCTATGATCAGGCTTCATCGCAGCAGTGATCATGGATGGGTCATTAGCCGTGTTGAGACCAAGCATAACCATCCCCTGTCTGCCACATACGGGGAGAACAAACAATGGCCTTCTCATAGCGAGATTGATCCAATGACCAAGGATTTTGTTCAAAAGCTCCGTGAGAATAATATACCTATAGGCCGGGTTTGCAGCATACTAGGTGTCCATGGCTGTCAAGCAGTCCAGCCAATCAGAAGGGAGGCTGTGAGATCTTTGTGTGCTAGATTAGCGCAGGAAAATATAAAGGATGACATAGGGAAGACTGTGAAGTTGCTTCAAGAGATGAAGCGCTCCGATGTTGGTATGGACATAACTTTTGCTGTTGATGATGATGGCAAGATTACATCCTTGTTGTGGTGCACTGGCAAGAATAGGTCTGACTATGCCAAGTTCGGTGATGTGGTGACGTTTGATACAACATATCGTACAAATCTGTACAACTTGCCGTTTGGTCTATTTGTTGGAGTTAATAACCACTTTCAATCCATTGTTTTTGGCGGGGTTTTATTGACTTCTGAGAGGATTGAAGACTTTGAGTGGTGTTTCAACAATTTTGTAGAGATAATGGGTGGTAAGGCCCCGACGACAATTCTCACAGGTTATGCTCTTATATCAGCAATCATCATAGTGTTCCCTCTGTGTACAAACATTCACTAATGAGTTGCATTGCATTTTATATAATGTCATCATTTCAGATCAATGCCAAGCTATGGCTTCCGCTATAAAGTCCACCTTGAAGAACACCAGACACCGGTGGTGTCGGTGGCATGTTCTTAGGAAAACCAAGCAAAAAGTTGGGCCGCCGTACAGCAAGCATAGCAATTTTAAGAAAGAGTTCAATAAACTTGTCACCGAAGAAACAATGGTCAATAGGTTTGAAAGGAAGTGGAGGCAGCTAATCCGGAAGTACAATCTTGAAAATAACCAATTCCTGCAAAGATTGTATAAGTACAGGTCAAAGTGGGCGAAGCCCTACTTTATGGATATTTTCTGTGCTGGCATGACTAGTACCCAACGAAGTGAGAGTGCCAATCATATGCTAAAGCAATTTATTCAGAGATCTGCACCGATGCATATGTTTGTACGAAAGTTTAATGAATTTCAAATGGACCGAAATGATCAAGAAGGAAAGGAAGTGCATCTCACAAAACAGGTCCAATCCCATATACTCTTATTTTGCAGATTTACCACTCCCTCACATTTACTTATTTAATCAAAGCACTTTGTATTTCTATCTTAATTACAATTATTAAATTTGCAGATGCGTAGGAAGCGTCGTGTCGGCGTGCCCATTGAGCGACATGCTGAGTCTATATACACCAGGAGGATGTATGATAAGTTCTACAATGAGCTATATTCATCAGGCGGATACGTCATCAAAAGCAAGGACAATGATGGCAATTTTGAAGTTGCTCATTCATACACTGATGGCAATCCAGATCAAGTGTGTTATAAGGTCCGCTATGATGGTGGTGACAACGTTTATTGTCAGTGTGGTCTGTATGAGCACATGGGAATGCTTTGTCGGCATTCGTTAAAGGTACAATTAAAGTGCCTCGGCTATGGTTATTCATTGTCATTTTAACTGATCACATGTGGCTCAGTTATGTTTGCTTACCTTTTCAACAGCTATTAAATTCTTCTTTTCCATTCCTTTATTCAGGTACTAGTACACCTCGATGTTAAGGAGGTACCCAGCGGAAATATCATGCCTAGGTGGCTGAAGAATGATCCTGAACCTGAGACATCTATATCTGCAACTAGAAGACCCGATATTTCTGGTGCATCTGTTAATGTGTTGAAGAAAAGGGCTCTACTAAATTGCATTCTTCAGGTGGCTTATGGACCCGACGACATAAGTGATGAAGCATTCACACAAGCAATGTCAGTAGTGGATTCCTTGGTGGTGCGCACAACCAGCAGTTCTACTGCTACCTTACAGTCACCCATAACTGATAATAACACAAATTATAAGCAGTCAGTTGCACCACCTAGTGTGCCAATGCCGAAATCTAGCTCTACAATTCGTTGCCCAGATAGGCCTATTAACACTGGAAGACCTCCTCACTCCACGTTGAAATCATGGAAGGATCAGCAGAAGCGGGCGCGTTGTGCCAGCACCGATGAAGAGAACCCAAGGGAAGCGAAGACACGCCGTATTGTTGATGTCATGGCATTCGAGTAGACACCTGTCGGTTCCAGCTACTTTGATCTTCAGCAGTTTCCACACTTTTGTTATATTTTGATTCCATTAGGTGTATCACGGACGCAGTACCTACTTTCTTCCCTTCGATCTGAACTTCGTCGATGTAAATATCAGTATGTTATTATGGATCTGAACCTGTGCTTTGATTAACTTTTCATTTATATTTGCATTTTGCTACATACTCTGTTTAGGAAAACATGAGTTCATTTATATTTATTTATTTATTTATCTCGAAGAGAGACTCCATGTCTGTGTGCTGCCACAGCTGTGCTGTTTTTTTTCCTCACAAGAGGTCTCTCAGATGCATTCTTGTTTGTCCTTGTAAACAAATCGGGCAACCACACATACACTGGGAGTTAAATATATCCGATATGTATCTTTATGTATATGGACTAAGCACACAAAATTAGACCACCACACCTTCACATCTGCAGGAGCCCATCGGGGCTCAATAATTTCCAATGCCACAACGACTAGACACTTAGCATCATTAATAGAACACCTCAGTCACAGGCCAAGCTGAATACAGGCTCATTCAAAGAACTAACCAAAATCTCATTCATTTAACAAAAGTCACATCCTCATACAATCACTTCACTACAGTAAATATGTTTTATTTCTGCCCCGCTATGAACAGAGGACCAGCAGCTTGACATTTTCATAAATAAAATGTTGGGTATTTTAAGAATCTATACTATTTTTAACAATCATGTTATTTTTCACTAATTAAATACACAAACAAAAATAAATATTTAGAATCGCCTGTTTGTATTTTTAAGGTGTGGAAACTTCAGAAGTCCACCAAATCCTGTTGTTTCAACCAGTTCTTTCTTCCTTGAATCAAATCATGATACAATCTCATACACTGTCTTAACAGTGCACCTCGACTGAAGGGAGCCTGATTCCACTACACTTGTTCCACTTGATAGTCCTTGTCTTGACTCATTGGTGCCAACATTGCATAGGTTCTAGTAAATCAGTGGACCATGGGCGCATGAAAATTGTTCTGGCATAAATCTATCACTCAAAAACCCCCTCATTGTCGTTTCATGCTCCTTTGTTGATAGCTTGTAAATGCACGGATGCTGCACCTTCTTCAATGCGCCCAACGCAAGTTCATAATACAGATTGACCTGTCGAGTCATGAGAGCAATGTATAAGCTTTGCGTTACCAACAGATTGAGTCCACAGATCAACATGGAGTTCATGGCCCAAATCAGTGGCAACAAGGTTTAACTTTGTGAAAACATAGTGTAAATCGATCAAGTTAACTGAATTGAGAAACAAGGTACATAAGAGTCATGCATATAATAATATGTCAGAACTTATCCTTTTAGATGACAGGCTCATCGTGGAAAGAATAACAATGATGATACGGACTATTGCACCTTTCGTTTGAGGTTGAAATGGCAAACTCTTAGGATTCAGAAATGGAGAAGGAAAAGAGGCTATTGGCAAATTCTAGTTTTCAGTAATGAATTATGGGCACAGTTCATTACTTGAGCAGTATGTCGACGCCTGCGAGGCACATCCTCCTTGGCGACGGCAGCGTAGTTCACGGGGGCCACTGGTCTGCTAGCATCCCTCCTCCCATCCTGGCTCACGGTCCTGCCGCCACGGCTCTGGAGGGCCGACAACCAAGAAACTGGCGTGCCATTGGCTGCATCACCGCCACCATTGGTCCGAGCGCCAACCACCTTCCTCAAGGACAGGGCAGGGCTCGACTTTGACCCAAACAATTTTTCCTGTTCAGTAGCCAGCTGTGATCATTCATCTTTTTTCTGTTCTTGATGAAAGGTGAAGTGGTTAGATAGTGGCTCCTGAACCAGTCACAGGAAGCAGCTGGCTTGCACACTGAGAATACCGTCATTGTCACTTCTCTTCTTCCTTCTCTTGCCTTGGAGTTTTGTATTCATCCAGCATTGCAAGAAGAGGAACGACGTCATAGGTCAATGCCATATGCCATGTTCTTGTTCCCATGCCCGGGTCTTTGCAACCAGTGTGTCAACAATAGCTAGAGAAGGTATTTATGAAAAGGAAGCTCAAGCCATGAATAACATTGTCTAACAAAATTCTAATGTCATCTAAGCAAGCATAACAGGAGATAAAGTACAGCGTTAATGTTCAGAACATACCTGGAATTTTATTGACCAAAACACAAGCCTTTTTCTGCACACTTCATTCAGATTCAGATGTGCACCCTGAGTTGCACTGTACTTGTTATCATCAGTAGTTCTGGATACAATATTGCTAATATGAGTCAATAGTGCAATCTTGATTTCTTCTACTAATCAGACTCAACATAGGGACACTTATCAGTATCAAAAGACTGCATTGGAATACTATCATCACCATTTTCTGAGTCGAATGATGAACCTTCAGGCTGCATTGGGAATCTGTCATCACCACTTATGCAAAGAGCAGACACAAAATGCAACAAATTAATATGGCAACCTAAAACATTTAAATAATAATTGGGGAGTTTTGGTTGCAGCTTGAGTAAAATCTCTAGTACTGAGTTTTTGCTTGAACAAGCATAGTTCCTATGCAAGCTAAACCCAAATCAGCAGAACTAAAACTGATTCGGGTCGGTGAAGAATGAATCTTCAGTTACCTTGTGATGTTGCCTTGAACCGGTGGTTCGACGCCCCTGCGTGGCAAGTTCCGACTGCCCTTGACCCGGCTCTTTGCCCACGGGCTTTTATGGCAGCTGCACCTGCTCCATTCTACCACCCTCGCTGGAGGAGCCGTTGAAGCTGAGACCGATTCGCAACTAGAAAAATGGAAATCCGTCTGAATGAGCAACCGCAGTTATTTTTATTCCGTTTGAATGGTCACACAAGGCAAACTAAATCTAATCGACGACGACGAATACTGAAGATAATACTTGTTGATTACTCACCTCCTGCCTGGATCGACGCCAATGCCCTCCAACCAACAACGGAAGAACCGAAGAACCTGCGCCAGGCACCTCACCCTGCGGGCAGCGGGGTTCTACGCGTGCGGCAGCTGCATCAATGCAGTGGGGTAGAGTACACGCGAGAAACCTCTAGAACAGAGGAAAAAAATGTCTACCCGTCAGGAACAGTGTTACTGATGTGACCCAAAGGTATCCGAGGCAACAGTGTCGCTCCAGTACCTGCTACGTGCACACCGCTGCTTCCCTCCTCACCTCCTAATTACCTCGCTGCACCGCTAACTATCTGATTCGCCTGTTTCTCATTAACAGCCGTTGCGAATCTCAAAGCAGACATCGACGAACCACAACAGCATGGGTACCGGCCCACTGGGGTACCATGTCCGCGTCTCTACTTGATTTCTGTGAGATTTTTCTTTTACAGATGGACATATTTGTCTTTTTAGTATAGTGTTACCAATATTTCTCTTTGCACTCAGTGATATGCTTTCAAATGGATATATGTTCAGTCGTTAGAATCCAGAAGCATTATTATTTTTGCCACACTCTATTCAGGGGCATTGGGTGATCTCAATCTCTGTTGTCACCCTGAGCTATGTTATCAAATTGACACAATTCAGTGATATGCTCTGACATTGGCTTGGTCCATCAGTTGCTATTTGCATTAAAGAGAGCAAAATAAAGCACCTGAGATTATGTTTTTACTGGAGATGGAGAAGAACTCTTGACTGAACCAACCAGTGGTGATGTTCAAATGTTACACAGAACATCTGCAACCGGTAGTATCCTCTCCTTCTGTGCAGCCCCTCTAGCTAGGTTGTTTGCTTGTGGAATTTGAGAAAACATATTTGACTGCTACTAGATGACATTTGGGTTATGAGGAAACGATAAAGAAACTCAGTGGGGCCTCCACAGGATACTTGAGCCTGCTATGCTAAGGGCAGTCCCAATGGAATATTAATGATAGTTTCTATCTCTATTTATTATACTGCCAACTAAGCAAAATGCTGACGTGGCAATTGAATTAATGAAGAAAGAGAAGAGATTTTGATGAAACGGTTTCTTCTATACGACACGACGTCTTCACTGGAATCAAGACACGAAGAAACCAGTAAAATTCCGTTGGGAAGACTCTACTCGTTTCTATCCTCTTGCTTCTAGATCCTGTGCGCCACCGTCGCCTGACGAGCTTCCCCTTGCGTGCTTGCTGCTACCCACACGCTCGCTCCTCAGGTGCTTTCTGCTCCGGCATAGCTCGCTGCCGCCGCGCGCTTGCTGCTCCGGCATGGCCCGCTGCTGCCGCTCACTGCTCGGGCCCTTGCTCCGCCGCGGCTTGCTGCTGCCGCACGTTTGTTGCTCCACCGTGGTTTGCTGCTGCCGCGCGCGCTCGCTACTCGGGCGCTTGCCTGCTCCGGCGTGGCTCACTGCTGCTGCGCACGCTCGCTGCTCGGACGCTTGCCTGCTGCGCAATGACTCTCTTTGCTTACGAGCGTTCTTTCTCATAGTTCTGTCCACGCAAAAATCCTCGAGCAAGAGCATGTTACTTTCTCCTTTCCCTATTATTCATGATGTGTTCCTTTTCATTTCAAAATTGGACGATAGACATTTCCTCTCCAGTGAATTAGACATCAGACACTGTCAGTGGGTGAACACACGTTTGGTGAAGCCACATGTTGTTTGTAAAAATATTTGCCACAGCTGATCCTCCTGTGTTTGTTGTTGCATTTAAGTTGCTATTTATGTGAACAAATTTATAGAAACCATGGGTTGGAAAGGAGTAGTTTCTTGGTGAGGTTTCCTATGCTATAGAAACTACTTGGTTTCTATCATTGGGACTGCCCTAAAGTGCAGGCCAACATTTGCCTTCTTTATTTCTATATACTCATTTCCTCGGCTCATGGCAGCACCAAAACAAGACAGTTTAACTAAGTAGCCATCATGTTTAAGAGGAAGACCATTTATGCATCCACTAGCACACAGTCTTAAAATACTCACAGGTCATGGGCTCAAGGCTAGCCCAACATAGGGAGGCGAGCGGCAACGCCACCCCACATATTAAAGCGCTGGGCTTCATACTCCGCCGTGTGGGTCGCCTGCAGGGCTTTGTTGGCAGCTTGGTGAGGCCGCTTCTTCGTGGGCTGAGATTACAGAAAATAACAGAGTTGTCAAAAAAAAACAGGAAAGCATAAACTACAATTGAAACATGACAACCAGTTTAGATGCATACATTTGTAATAACCTTCATTTTCCAATTGAAACATGACAAACAGTTTAAAACCTAGTGTAATGCCTAGGAAGCTGAAGGAAAACAAAAAAAAAAAATCAACCTTGATGCATGTCCTCCGTGAGCCACCCACTCGGCAGTGTTGAATATCATCAAGTCTCGAAACCTAGTGTAATGTCTAGGCAGTGTTGAATATCATCAAGTCTCGAAACCCCGCTGCCACCCACTCGGCAGCCTCGTCCTTGGTTTTGTGAAGTAGCTGGTCCGGTGTGGAAGAGATTGCATCAAACGTGCGCCTGTTACGTTCTTTCCAAATCATCCAAGCCGTTAGTAGGGTCGCGGAGTCGAAACCCCGACGAAACGCGCCCGGCACTTCACTCCACGCCTGGAGCCACCAGTCAAGCAATGATTCTTGCCCCTGTGATGCCAGCGGTAGGGAGACCGGCCCAATGAAGCACACCGTACCAGACCTGCCTGGAGTAGGGGCAGGAGAGAAGGAGGTGATAGGTGTGCTCGGCGTGTTGGTCGCTGAGGGCGCAGTCGTCGGATTCCAGGAGGCCATGTCGCTTGCGGCGTTCCGCTGTCCACAGGCGGCCATGGAGAGCAATCCAGAAGAAGAACTTGACCTTGTGCGGGCAGCGGACGGCCCACAATTCCTTGGCCCCACGCATCGGGACACGGCCTTCGAAGAAAACGCGGTAAGCCGAGGCACTAGAGTATGAGCCGTCCGGAGTCCAACGCCAGACCATCCTATCTGGTGTGTCAGGGTCGAGCTGGACGTCCTCCAAGAGCGTCCAAAGTCTGATGAATTGGGACATGTACGAGGTCGTAGATGTCGCAGCCCCATTCCGTGCCCACTGATTGTAGTGAGTCTGTGATTGCTCTGCTTTGGTGGTGAGTGGTGTAGCATGTGGAGGGCACATCCTCTTCACTATGCCTGGTTGCCGCCGTTGCACAATGTCCTTAGCACCGTCGTCGACATTGACTAAGGCCGTATTTACTTCCGGCATTGTAGCACTTTCGTTTGTTTGTGGAAATTATTATCCAATCATGGACTAATTAGGCTCAAAAGATTCGTCTCGTAAATTTCGATCAAACAGTGCAATTAGTTTTTATTTTCATCTATATTTAATACTCTATGCATGCGTCTAAAGATTTGATGTGACGGAGAATCTTGAAAAATTTTAGATTTTTGGGTGGAAGTAAACAAGGCCTAAGCAATTTTGGTTACTGTAGGAGCGGGGCCGGGAGCTGGATCCAGAGGGGAGGGCGTTCTCAGTGCCACGCGTGTGGGTACCAGTAACTGCACGGGGCGGCAAGCCGATGTCCACTGCCGCCGCTGAGGAGGGCGCCGGGGAGCACAATGGCATGGAGCTGCTTCTAGGTGTGTGGTTTCCGTGCCAGGTGGTGAGTCGCTGTGTGACTTTTTGTTCTGATGCGTGCCCTCGTGACTGGCATCCTAGCGATGGAGGTGCGGGAGCGGGCACGACGGAATATAGGATAGGAGGGTCTCAGAGTGATGTGATGCACACTTCCACATCCACCCAACACTTCAACACGAACTACAGGGAGCCCACTACCATTGCCATTGCTCATATCACACAACACCATCCAACGACAACACATGGCTCATATCGGTGACTCAAGACAGTAGATACACCTGCTCATCGGTGATTCAAAACAATTGATACACAGTAACACCTGACCTAAGGGCATACCGCTGATAACAAAGTTAAACGCCTCATGAACAGCAGTTTTATTATTATTATTATTATTATTATTATGCAACAACCCTAAAACATGATCACAGCTACAAATCTCACTCTGTGTGCATCTCTGCAGGCAAGGGCAGCAATAGTAGTATCCACTTTTGTCAAACTTGAACCTCTGAGAAAGGTGGACCTCATGGATGGGATATTCGCCCCAGTCCTCGTTCCCGTATTTCCTGAATATATCCCAGGCATCAAACAAGTCCTTCCATGGGTTCCGTTTATTTCTACTGTCATAACAAGGAAAAGGGTTATAGCTTGCACCTCTTCCTATGCCGCACGTTCATTACGGTTGCGTGCAACTGCAGTGGCAAAAGGGCAACACAATTAAAGCAGAACAACAACAACAACAACAACAACAAAAAGTTTTGTATGCTGTATTCAATTTAACTATGAGTTCGTTATGCAAATACAAACACGCTTAAATCTCTATAACTGACAATCTCTTAGGGAAAAAAGAAGTTATGTATACTACCACCAGAAATGAGAAGGCTAAAGAACAAAACAAAGGTATTTAACCATTTAACAAAACGAAGGTATTTAACCATTTAATTAGTAATTACACACCTTAAGTTCTCTTGCGTCCCTTTCAAAAACTAGACCTGACTTGACAAAGGCATCAGTTATGACTTCTGATAAAGTGCAAGTTAGTCAAGTGAAACATATGCATAAGATGTTATCGCAACAATAAACCAATATTGATAGCGACCTGTACTGTACAAATAAATACACAGATCACTTCCTAGAAAAAATCCAAAGGATTAACAATAAGTAGACACAGTATTTAACAAATATCACTTCATCAAAATTCAAAAGGATACTACAAGCACGTGCTAGGCGCCCTTCGCCACCAACTTCCAGCACTGGAGCATATACCACCCGAGCCTTAGCTGGAGAACCTTTCATGCATGTCTGAATTTCATTGGAACTTCAAGGGTTACAAAAGATGTGTTTAAACCAATAAAAGTATTTTGAAATTACAGGCAAATATAGTATTGCTTAGACATCAGATTCCCCCTCTGGAAACCAAAAGAGAAATACTGTGGACTGTCGAAAATTGTTCAGAAATGAATATGCTGTTTTTTGGTTCAGATTCTCAACCCAATGTTTTCCTTCCAATTACTAGTCAATAAATAGGCTCTCAGAAAGACATATTTTCAGATCCAAAGGAAACTCACCAGACCTCTAAGCTGTATGGAGATAGGTCGATTTTCCAAAGCTTCATTTACTTTGGTAGATACTGACTGCATCCAAGAAGCAGTGCATTAAGTTCCTTACTGTTACATCGGCTATACATTCCTTAGTAGTTAGCAGTGAATCATCACAATACCTGGAGCACATCCGCGGCCTTAGCTATACGATCCTTGTTCCACAACTTCAACATAAGAACCGTCAGGTGAAATGTTTTCGGTTTGATAAATATTGACTTGTCAATGCCAAAATCTACAGGTGACAAATAAACAACTCAAAGCCTGAAGGGAACAAGACATTTAAATTTAGATTTTAGAAATTCATAGAACAGAGGTGATATTTCAAATCCTAATCACAAGGAAAACTTTCTAGAGATTTTGTTTAAGATGGTGCTTTGTGGTTTCTTTGGATATTCCCACCAAGCTAGAGACCAAGTTTCAAACATGTTCTTCGGCTCTCATCTTTGTCACTGTCTTCTTCCCCAAGGATTCAACTCTGGAAGTGGTTCCGTTTCTCGACAAGATATGGGCGGAGAGCCAATGGAAGTGATATGAAATGAGAGTAGTCGAGCTGTCGACTTTTAACAGCCTGAAAAACAGGGTAAGGATAGACTAACTATTATGATCCAGTGAATGACAAAATTGGGAAAATGAGAAAACAAGCAGAGGTGATCTGCAGTGAATAAATGTTTTTTAGCTGCAGAATGGCAACAAAGAATTCAAATACCTCCAAGAGAAGTATCTTTTGACAACCATGTGCATATAAATGAGCATGAAACTATTATGAATACTCTGTCCCAAAAAGAATGAAATTCTAGGCATGAGTCTGGACAAATGCTTGTCCAAATTCATGCCTAGAATTGCATTCTTTTTGAGACGGAGGGAGTAACAGCTAATGCACAGTAGGCAGCAGTTTTCACTTTCTATGCGATGCATTTGATAATCAGCACTAACAATTCTGCAGCACACGTTGTGAGATATGTTGATCTCTCGTGTAATTTTTATATGTTATCGAGGTAGCAAAGCATTAAGCGTGTATATTTAATGATGGACGTTATAAATAAGAAGAGTTGTCAATCTCACAAAATTTGTATGTAAAAGCAAACATAGCAAATTAATAATTTTCCACATAATAAACGACAGTAAATTAAAATGTAGAATGATTCAGTAAACAATCTAAACATGTGTCAGTCATCAATTGGAGAAGTATACATTGGATATCTACCTCTTCAAGAACATCTGCAATCATCTGTGATGCTTTTCTAATACCTTCAGCACTTTTACCTTCAAGGACTGAAAAATATTACATACTTAGCTCTTAAACTAACTTCAAGCTTATCATATCAAACATGATTTCAAGAAGAAGCATGAGTATATCTATACCAACAGAAGTCCCCACCCTTGATGATGGGAAGATAATTTTAACTCCAGCACCCTCTTCAATCTGCTTCTGCGTAGACCCACTACATTCCAAGGAATACAAATTCTGATCAGAGATACAGTCCAAGTGTTACCCCAACAAAGATTGGTACACCGTACAGATGTGAAACATATCAAGAGATCCCTACCCCTTTCCTTTCACAAAGCGTATCAAAGGAGCATCTACCTGAAACATAACGACTGGATCTATTAACATTCCTCAAACACTGTAGGTGCAAAGATCACTCATTTAAGTGGGAAGAGAAAAAACAAAAAGTGGTTATTGTAAAAAAATCAGATTACTTAGACAAATGTGAATGGCACACCTCAATAGAGGAGGAATACGTCCCGGAGACATTGGATACAACTAGATCCTTATTGAAGCCAGATACCTCCACATTGTCTTCTATAACTACTTTAGTTGAACTGTATTCCAAACTTAAGTTATATTTTGACGATGAAGCATCGTTGGTGGTAACTTCAACAACAACATTGGTTGTTCCATCTGATGCCAAACTCTCACTAGAAGCTATGCAAACCTCTATAATTTTCTTGCTTTCAGAATTTGATGTCTCTGTAATGTCATCTGCATTGTGTGTCATTATCAAAAAGTTCAGAAATGGCAGTAGTGCGCCACAGACACTAGAAGGAAAGAAAGAAAGAGAAGAAATTAAAAAAGGCGATGTAAAGGAACAATTTAACACTTAATATAGATGTTGAAAAAAGTTTGTTGGAAAAGGGTAAGTATCTCCATAGCATATAGGTGAAAGATCAGAATTAGGGCAGGCAAGGTTGAAATGTGTGATGTTTTTGGGAATTCTGTTCCAAGGAAAGTTGAATACTTGAATGCATTGTGAATAATGATGACATTTCGTCAAGGTGCAACAAGAATGCAGGATGCGAACAGGGTGCATGCACAAACCTTTCTGGGGAACTGCTTCTGTTGAAGCCGGCCTCCATCTCTGCACAGGAGACTTTCTTTTATTGTGTTTTGTCACATTGCTTGATCCTTGTGGCCCTTCCATCACAAATGAGGCCACCTTATTTCGACGAACTGATCCCTGCAATGACCAAGGCACTAATTTAGAGAGACATCACACTGTACGACAGAACTCTGAAGCATAAAACGGTGAAAAGGTAAGATGGTGAAGAATTCACTGCAAAGCTAGGATATTTTCAGGCCTGCAAGGTTGCTGAGTAAGTAGGCACTCCTAATTCTGATACTTAAACTGCCATATCCAACAAATTCAGGGTCATTCTGACAACAGTGTTCGTGAATGGCGAAATTTATTTTAAAAAAAGGACCATCTTTGTCACCACGATTCCTATATCCTAGTGCTTGCATTCCACTGAAATTATCACTGTCTGCTCCGAGTTACAAATCGCTGGAAACTGAAGTGTGGCCGGTACAAAAATGAATAGGTCGAACCATGTGCGTATTAAGAAGAAAGGAAATTGGGAGCGAAGCAATTAACCTCGTGGAGGCTAGCCCAACACAGGGAGGCGAGCAGCAACGCCACCCCACATATCATCGTGCTGGGCTTCCTGCTCCGCCGCGTTGGCCGCCTACAGGGCTTTGTGGGCAGCTTGGTGAGGCCGGTTCTTCGTGGGCTGAGATTAAAGAAAATAACAGAGTTGTCAAAAAAAAAAACAGGAAAGCATAAACTACAATTGAAACATGACAACCAGTTTAGATGCATACATTTGTAATAACCTTCATTTTCCAATTGGAACATGACAAACAGTTTAAAACCTAGTGTAATGCCTAGGAAGCTGAAGGAAAACAAAAAATAATAATCAACCTTGATGCTTGTCCTCCGTGAGCCTATCGTGGGCGCGGAATTCCTCCAACGAAGACCGCAGGCTCCTGTTCTTGGCTTCCAAGCTGCTGATCTTGGTTTTGGAACGCTCAAATGCGTTCCGAGTGTCGTGCTTGAAGCTCAACAGCTCCTCCCTGGCGGTGGGCTTCCTGCCGGGCCATTTCGAGCTCGTTCTCCAGGTGGTCAGAACGACTCATTTGTCTGTTCAACATCCCGACAACGGTATCCAGGGTACCTTGGCGAGGCTCCTGAACCGGGGGTGATGATGTGGAGGCCAAGCGCGGGGCTTTCCGCGATGCCTCCGGGGCGTCCGTGGTCGTCCGTTTGCCTCCCACGGCCTTCTGGGGCGGCACCACCTGGGCCGCCGCACTGATGACGACGTCATCCTCTTGGTGCGCCCCGGCGACGTCATCGTCCCCGTCGGATGCAGATTCAGTGACTTTGCTTCACAAAGTCACGTTGTAACTTCCCCTATGCTATCCATCGTCCAATCAAGATCCAACGTGGGAGATCAATTCACGGTCTGTGTCTTGTTTCTTCTTTCACACGAACTCCCCTGCACGGCCGTCGACTCGTATCAGCTCCACACGCTCACCGTATCATGTGGCCACGCCGGCCGACCGCTCAACATGCCTCCCACCGTGCTGGCCGCAAGCTAGCCTCGGCGACTGCGCACGTTCGCCGCGCCGCCCTCCGCGATGGCAGTGCGCGCTCGCTGCATCCCATGTCCGCGGTGGCCTGCTCGCTCACCGTGCAGTGCAGCCCTCTGCGACATCCTCGCGCGCTCGCCGGCTCGCCCCATGCCGTGCCTGCGAGGCCGCGTTGGCCGCCCGCTCGCTGTGTCTTGTGCCCTGTGCCCACGCCGAACAGCCACTCGCCACGCTTCCACACTGCCCCACGCGCTGGCCGTGCACGTACACAGAGTTGCCCGCGAGGCACCGCGCCAGGCCACCAGCAAGTGCTGCGCCTCCGCCTGGCGGTGCTCCGGCAAGTTCGGGTCCACGCCCGCGCCGCCGTGGATGGCAAGCTTAGTGGTGAACATGGTGCCATTGTCATCGGCATCAACGAAGAAGAAGAAGAAGGCGTGGCGCAGGTCGTCGACGGAGAGCCGCAGCAGCATGTTGTCCACATTCAGCAAGTCCAGCAGTAGGCTGCTGCCTCACCCGCGAGAAAGTCGCGTCCGATGCCACGTTCATGGAACCCAAGTTGGCTGCGTCCGGCAGCTATCGTGCTCAGCGGCTGCGTCCCCGCACGGCCGCTGCTCCCTCCTAGAAAAACCCATGTGTTGCAGAGCTCGCACCGGCAGCTAGCGCTCGCACTCGGAGGAGCCCGCGTGCTGCAGAGCTCGCTTGCCCCGGGGCCGGAGGCTCACGCACATCGATGGCCGTCCAAGGCCATGGCAGCAGCAGCCCGCAGGCACCCCTAAGCGCCACGCCTCACCCCCGTCCATGATCCACAACGAGCTGTGAGTCTCCCACCGTTGATTCCCTCTTCGAGCTTCACGGCCTCGTCTTCTCCAATAGGACCGTCCACAACGCCGCTGCCACTGTCGATGGCGGGCTACGTTACGGGATACGGATACGGCGATACCGATACGGCGATACGTTGATACGGCATTTTCAGAAAACAAGGATACGCCGATACGGCAAGTATATAAATATATCAAAAAAATCAGAATACTTCTATTAAGAATAATTTTCACTCTAGTAGAATAATCAACAAATAGAGATGACAAAATATAGACATGGCTAGTACCATGAAACATTTAAGATACTTGGTTTCACACTAGCAGAAAACTAAATATTATTTTTAATATCCTTACAGCAGAATAATAAATATTAGGATACTATAAGTTTTAGGCTAAGTTCGCTACTACATCTATTGTGTACGTGTGGTGGCTAGTAGAGTTTTAGTGTTGTGTAAATGGACCACAAAAATGAGCTGCTAATTTGATGGACTTCAATTTGAGAGGTTATGGGCTGGGAAGTATCGGGAAGGTATCGGTCTAGTATCGACGAAGTATCGGATTTATTTTATTTATTTTTATTTCTCTATTTCCCTGATACTTCTCCGATACCGTATCGGCGCCGTATCGGCGTATCGCCGTATCGGATACGTATCGCGATACCGATACGGCGATTCAGAGAAGTATCGGGGTAACGCAGATGGCGGGGGGCACCACCTGCATATGGTTGACTATGGCCTCGGCTACGGGATCTAGTGGTCGGGGCTGCTTCATGTCCTCACCACAAGGGAGGGCAGCCCGCCAGAGCTGGTCATGAACTCATGATCACCGGCATGGAACTGCCACAGACTGCTGCCTCCTGCCGAAGTGGACGAAAAATGCTAAGTGTTGCAAGCCTTTGCATTGTATGCGTGCTGAGTCATTGGATAGGGAATGGAGGGTGGAGATCGCAGGAAAGTTACAATGTAACTTTGCTCTGCAAAGTCACCTAATCTGGCTCCGTCCCCGTCGTGCCCCGCAGGGGACCCGGCGACGTGGTCGTGGTCGTAGTCCTCATCGTCGCCCGACTCTTTGTCACCGGCCGACTCTTCCTCGTCATCCTCTGCGTCGTCGGCCGACTCTCCGTCTGCGTCGTCCGACTCTTCCTCTTGGACCATTTTTTTTTGACGAGGTGTCATCTTGGTTTTGATGTTACCAAATATTCTATGCATCCTGATCTGGGTCTGCTGGCGGTCTGCTTCTGCATCTGCATGCACGCAAAAGGAGTTATATCCCGTTATACTATAAGGCGTTCACCTCAAAATCCAAAAAATTTTCAAGATTATCGAATCTTGCATCACATGAAGCACTAATTATTATGAACGAAAATAAAAAGTAATTGCACATTTTATCTGTATATTGTATATCGTGAGATGAAACTGTTGACTATAGTTAGTCAATGATTGAATAATAATTGAAAAATAAAAAACAACAGTGCTAAAAAAAATGGGAACTAGGAAGGAATAGGACCTCCAGGGAAAATCTTGGGTTCCTTGCGGAGCGGCGCCAGGCGGTGCTTGACGGCGTCGAGCATGACCTTGTCCCCGGTGAGCCCACTTCGGCTGAGCTCCGCCACACGCTGCCGGAGCGACTCCAGCTCACCGCGGCGCTTCGAGGTGAGCACTTCAGTCCAGGACGGTCTGCTGACAGCAAGCGTGGTCGGGACGGCCGTCTCCGTGTGCCGGTCCAGGTCCTGGATGAAGAACCAGTTTTGGCTCCATCGATCAGTTTTGCGCCTGGGGACATGGATGTACCAGCTGCGCACGGGCGTTTGAAGTTGAAAAAAGCAGCTTCCGATGGGACCGGCAGCCTCATGCCGCGACGAGGGGCAGCAGACATAGTATAGACGGAAGAGATCGAGAGAGGGTGGGACCGTTGAGCCACTTGACGCAGAGGTGGGCGAAGACGGAGAGGCTGAGGATGGAGAAAGGGGTGAGGTGGGCTAGCTGGATGTGGTAGTAGCGGAGCACGTCGAGGAGGAAATCGGAGTAGGGCGGCACCGCTCCGGCGAACACGAAGGATGCGAAGGTAAGGCTCATGCCCTTCTTGTTCTTCTTCGGTGGTGAGCGCAGCTCGAGTTTCAGGCCGTCGGGGAGGTAGTCGCGGAGAGCAAGGACGCAGGCCTTGGATGGTTCACAGAGTTGGAGCGCGGGCGAGGCCATGGCGGCGGCGGCAGCAGTTGGGGAGGGCGGGATGCGGGGCGGTGGTGGCCGGGGCGGTGTGGGAGGTTATAGGCGAGGAAGATAGAAAACGAGGAGGAGGCGACTTTTGTCCAAAGGGAAGGCCTCCCACGCCACACCAGACAAGACACATTACTACTACACAGCAGCCTGCTGCTGGTGGCCGCATCATGTATCGTCGACACGCGGCCCGGAGGAAGGCGGACGCGGGCGTCAGGGCACGGTCCCCGAGGCATAGCTAGCCTGCCTGGTCTACGCACTATACAGTAGTATCGTCCTCTGCCTGGCCCCTCCCCTCCCCTCCTGCTGCTGCTGCTCACTCAGGGCTCAGGGCTCAGCAAATTAAAGCCACGCCGCCGTGCGCTTGCTTCGTCCACGCCCGTGACCATCGTGGTGGTACCGTGACCGTGAGACGTTGCGCTGCATGTGCAAGGAAGGCGCGCGGACGCGGGCGGTCAGGCGCGCGGTCCCCGAGCCCGAGGCTAAGCCTGCCAGCCTCATGCAGCATGCGTCCGCCAAAAAGATTCCAGAGTCCTCTGCCTGGCCCCTCCATCCCATGTGGAAGGAAGACGCTGCTGCTCTGCTCAGGGCTCCAGCCAGCCCGCTCCCGCTACTGCTGACGCTCTAGTGGTGTACGTACGCTGCCCATGCCCTGCTGCTGCTGCTGGTCAGCTCAACCACGGCGGTCGTGCCCTCTAGCCTCTAGCGCCTGCTGGTCTTAGTTTCGTTTGTATTCGATAAATATTGTCCAATAAGCTTAAAAGATTCATCTTGTCAATTCCAACCAAACAAATTGTTGTTCTCCACCAGACTGAAGGAACATTGAAAGTAAATTATTGTTTTGGTAAGAATATTTTGCTGAATATTTTTGTGAGCATGTAACGAAGAAATAAACAGGCCCACAATATCCATAAAGTCAGTAAAGCTAATAGGTTCTGTACATATATGTATGTGTGTATATTCCAAAGGACGATGGAAAAACACAGAGAAAAAAAACTTCATTTATATAATAGAGAAGAATGTAGTAGCTAGTGTCACGGATAAATTGCTAGCTCCGAAAAGAAAAAGGTACTTTTCAGGTTCATTAGAGTATCATGGATAAATTGCTAGCTTTAAAAGGTTAACTTTCTCCAGAATTCAAATTGTGTGGTTTTTGACATTACAATATGTGGAGAGAAGATATAAGTTCGCTGAGCACGAAATTCAGCAGGAAGCAAATAACATATTTTGTATAGGCAATATCATGTGAAAGTGGAGCATGGAAATCATTTTTTAATAAAAAAAGTTATTCGGCAGAAATTTTAAATTAAGCCTACAAACAGGTCTAAGAGCTCTATCTATCAATCAGACCTCAATGTGAACCGCCTTAAACAATAGACATAACACTGACTACAATTTGTAGAGAAAGGTAGGATAGACAAAATGTGAATCTGTGATTACATTTCAGGTGGGCAAAAAAATAGCAACTACTATATATATGGTGCATTAAGAAGCATGCTGAGAATGTCTTCACCTGCAAATGCTCTCAGCTCATATGCTGAAATTGATCTAGGAGGCCATGAGGTAATAACTAAGATAGCTCTCCACAACCGTTGGTGTCGAGAAGGATGGTTGTACTGCTGCCCATGTGCTTCTTGTTTGCTTCTTTTGACACATAAGACTGACCATAGATATGTACATGGACATCCTTTTTCCTGCATAAAGCTGACCATGGTTACTTGATTGGCAACCAAAACTGTTGTAGAGGTAAATCATCAACCACATGGTGCACATAGTCCATGAGTGAATTATTCGTGAGTAGAAGATAAAATTAGAGAGAGGTCAATAAAATTAATTTGTACTGCCAGAATATAATCCAATAGTAATTTCATTGTAGTAGAAATATCATTTATGAGTTGTCATTCATCGCTAAGTACATAATGCTACTGGGACGGCATTCACCAACTACTTGAATATGGTACAACTATGGGAGATTGAAGCTAATATATATGGAGAAAAAATATGCAAAAATAATCCAGTGAGTGAAGGATATATTATCAGTATGTAAGAAATGGCAAAACCAATATATAAGAAAATCGAGTTGGGCTCGAAGTGAAATTGAAAAATACCAATTTTATATCTATCCTTTTTTTTTGTTACTTACCCCTTTATTCACTTCATTGCAAAAATTAGACAACACAACGCCGAGGCCACCAGTCTTAGGGTCAGTTACAGATGGAGGTAAACAATTGCAACATAACATGAAAAAATTCATGTAACCTATCATGTTTTCCTTACTAAACTAAAATTACTACAAACCTTTTGAAATACATTGTTATGACAACATGGATTTGAAATGAATTATAGTCCATGTATTTTTCCTCAGTCAATAATCAGAAGACTCACAGCAGATTAGTGTGGTTCTCTTAGCTAGCCAAAAGGGAGTGTATAGAGCATTTTCAAGCTGATCCTTATGTGGTCAGTAAACAGGAATTACCAGAGGAGCAAAGTAATGCGCATTCAATATTAAATTTTGTAGCAGCCTTGCATAAGGGGAATAATAGCAGTCTCCCTATTGGCATGTTTCTAGAAAACTATACACACATACAGAGAAGAATAAAGTAACATAGGGACCTAGAAAACCTGTAAGCTCATCCTAAATAGGCCAAACTCCCAAGAACTCACTGCAAAAGCCAAGGTAAAAGGGAAAAATATTGAGATTTTAAGAAACACAATGTCCTCAGCCCCTCACTCACCAGTCCTTTGAAAATGCCATCAATCACCTGTATTTTGAAGTCAATGACACTTTTATACCTCCAACAAACGAAAAATAGGAGTTGTGCTGAATGAGGTACCAGGTCAGCCTAGAGAAAACCATGACGTAAATCATGAGGAACAAAAAAGTTAGAATACAGGATACTGAATGTTCTAAAAAGAGTTGTTCTTAATGAGGTACCTGGTGAGCCTGAGCATCTGCATAACATGGTCTCTATTTAAATAACAATTAGCAAAGATCCATGGACCTAATGAGCTACCTGATTAGTCTGAGCATATGCATAACATGGTCCCTATTTAAATAACAATTAGCAAAAATCCATGGACCTAGTTTAATTTGCTAATGCAGCTGGTGCTACAAAAAATTGGCAGCATAGAACAATCTCTCTCATGGAATAAATTAAAAGCAAAAGTCAGCAATGAGAAATTGGTTTGATATAATCAAATTAAACCTTGAATCCAGCATACTATAAGAAAGGTATATAAACTAAGAGAAGACAACAGATATGTGTTATAAAAAAGAAAGGTACACAACAAAATTATATGTAAACCGATGAAAGTTGTTCTGTACACATGGATTTGAAGCAGTAGTTATGGAAAAACAAGACAAATAGGCAAATAGGAAAGGATTGATGTATGGACATAAAGTAAACAATAGCCTATACTTGAGCAAATGTTTCTGTACATGATTTCAACAAGCTAACCTACTGATAAGATGGCTAGTTTTAAGCACATGAAACAGGTACCTCAAGTGTCCATGATATCCACAAGCCAAAACTATAAGTATTTTTTATCCCCTAATTGTGAGATACAAATATCTGGAAAAGCAGTATATTTAGCTATTCATAAAAGGAAGGCTATCATAAAGCACCCAAATAATTTAGACATTAATTTAATCCAAGTAAGAAAAGACTGAAGATAACAAAGGGTGCATTCTGTAGAGGTATAGATGAGAAATGAAGGAAATCTATTAGATCTGATACAAAAGGTAAAAAACGTGAACTATGTCCGGTCGAGTATTGAGACATGAGTGATTCACGATAAATGGAACATGAGAAATAGTATATGTTTTTTTTCTTTTTAGAATTCCAAAGTGTTATAGATGTCTACAGATACCCAAAGATGCACCTGGAAATAAATGTTGCTGGCAAAAAAAGAACCGCAGGCAAGAATCATAGAGCCACATTGATGCCTAAAATGTGGGCACCCACGCTGGATTAGAATTGTTGGAGAATCAGCTGTTAACAGAATTTGGCAGAGACAATCACTGTGGCGTAGTAAGCTGAAATACGTAATTAGCAACTGTTATGTTAAAAAAATTAGGCAAAAAATTGTTCATAACAAACGGATAGCTACAAAAAAATGTTCTTAATAAATGAAAACTCCTTTGCTCTTCATCTAGTTGCAGCGCCTATATAAAATAGAGCAAAGAAAACTTTAACATAAATAATAGTAACTCCCACTAACATTTCTGCCCTGCAAACCACCACGTTGTTTTAAAGGTTCATAAAATTTTTGCTGCAACAACGAAGAAGGTAATATTTTTTCAAAGCAGGCAGGATTTTTAGAGGCCTCAAAAACATACCAATCATCATTTGTTATCAACTTGGAGCTTCAAGGCATGCCAACAACTGGGGTACATAGCAGGTCATGCCGAGTACCTCACAAGCGAATGAACATCAGATCCTATCCTTGAGTAGTGGTATGGAATTTTCATCACAGGCTGAAGAATGGAAAAATGGCCAATGGCGGATGTTGAGAACATCCGATTATAACCAGTGAGGAAACGGATCCAAGCTTAAGGGGTGGTGAGCACGAGAAGCTAGTTCTGGAGAAATGACCCCGGTGGTGGAGCTGATGGATATTGTAGGGGACAAGAACCTATAGATCCACACAGCAACAGGGAATTCATAAGATCAAATTGAAACCAAAATATCTATCCAGAAGATGTTGAACCAGCATTCTCGAATGGCGATACAAAATCAAATATGGTCGTTTATGCAACACAGCCTGATGGTACATACTGTAGTAATATCATGTTAGCCAATGTAACCTATACTATCAATTTAACTGGCAAGAACCAGCATCATGCAAAGTTAAGATGCTAACTGCCGATGCATCCACACAGCTTTCTCTTCTTTAGAGCAGGTCCAGTTCTGTTGCATGTTGAAAATGGCCAGCTAACAATTTGTAGAGAGGAGGAAGGAGGAACTGACATCATTAGTAAATAAATAGACAGGACATCCACATTAGATCTTTAGAAACAAAAATTAGTAGTGAAAACCAAAATTAGGAGTAGGCACGCATGACGTGCCACAGTCTGATCGAAGATGGCAACATGCGCCGGTGATTGTTCAACAGATCGAGAGGGAGGGAGGGAGAGAGAGGAAGAGACATGAACCTACACTGCAGGCCGGCGTCGAGGAGGATGGAGGAGAGGTGGGAAGACCGCCAGGAACCACCCGTGCCAGCGAACCACCTGTAAGAGCGCCGCGGCCTCGCGCGCCCAGGAGAGGGCACGAAGGAGGTGAGCGGCAGGTGACAGAGAGCGGAGGAGGAGGAAGAGTGTGCAACACCTAACGGAGGCGAAGCCATCGGAGGCAGCCATGGCAGCACAACGCACGCCGGGGATCGCCGCTGCCAGATCCGAAGCCACCAAGGCACCCAGGGTTTCATCGGAGCAAACGCGACCGCGGTCATGGGGAGAGCGAATATGTGTCTGTGCCGCCACACATGGGAGGGAGGAGGGCGGCAGCTGCCGTGCGGAGCACCGCCGCCGTCATGGTCGCCCAGCCCACGCGTGGAGAGCAAGAGAGGGAGCGAGACCGGAGATTAGAGAAGGAGAGAGGAGCCCGCACGGATGAAGGGGGAGAGGAGGAGGAGCCACGCCGAGGGACGGGCACCAGCGATGGCTGGCTGCGCCGTCGCCATGTCCGCTTTGGAAAGATCGGGAGGGGAAGATGGAGGAAGCGACGAGAAGAGTCGGGAAAAGGAGAGAGGAGATGAGCCGGAGGAAAAGAAAGGATAAAGAGGAGTTTTTTTTTTCTTCCGTGAACAGTAAACCAGGATGACCATCCAGAGAATAACACAGGATTGAAGTAGTGAATTTCGGGCTTGTTTAGGCCTTGTTTAGTTCACCCCAAAAAGCAAAAAAATTTCAAGATTTCCCGTCACATCGAATCTTACGGCACATGCATAAAGCATTAAATATAGACGAAAGTAAAAACTAATTACACAGTTTAGCTGGAAATCGCGAGACGAATCTTTTGATCCTAATTAGTCCATAATTGAATAATATTTGTCACAAACAAACGAAAATGCTACAGTATCGAAATCCAAAAATTTTTCGGAACTAAACAAGGCCTTAGTTGAAAAGTTTTCGGTAATGTAACACTTTGGCCTTGTTTAGTTTACCCCGAAATTCAAAAAGTTTTCAAGATTCCCCGTCACATCAAATCTTGCGGCACATGCATGAAGCATTAAGTATAGACAAAAACAAAAACTAATTAGTCTATATTTAATGTTTCATACTTGTGCCATCATGAAGCATAAACTGTGTAATTAGTTTTTATTTTCGTCTATATTTAATGTTTCATACATGTGCCACAAAATTCGATATGATGGGAAATCTTGAAAACTTTTTGGTTTTCAGAGTGAACTAAACAAGGCCCTCATCCTTGCGAGTTCACCCCAAAATCCGAAAAAATTTAAAATTCTTCATCACATCGAATCTTACGGCATATGCATCGAACACTATAGCACTTTCATTTGTATTTGACAAATATTGTCCACTCATAGACTAATTAGGTTCAAAAGATTTGTCTCGCAAATTTCAGAAAAACTATACAATTAGTTATTTTTTATCTATATTTAATGTTTTATGTATGTACCGCAAGATTCGATGTGACAAAGAATCTGAAAAATTCTGCAAATCTTTTTAGAACAAAACAGGACCTAAGTTGGTGAAAAATTTAAGTTATGGTTATTGTAGCACTTTCGTATGTATCATAAACTAACTAGGCTTAAACAAACTGTACAATTAGTTTTTTATCCATATTTAATTCTTTATGCATGCATCCAAGATTAATGTGAAAATTTTAACAAACTAAATTTAAAAGATTCGTCTCGTAAATTATAGATAAATTATATAATTAGTTATTTTTTTAATCTACATTTACTGCTTCGTGCATGTGTTGTAAGATTCGATATAACGAGAAAACCTTGAAAAAAGATTAGTAACTTAACGAGGTCTAACCATCTAAGTAGCTAGCTGTGATGGAACATATATGTTGATGAGCTTGTTTGGTGTTAAATATAACGCATGAACATCACTTAAACTCTGGTCAAAAGGTGCTCCAGAGGTCAATAAATTTTGAAAATACATTTTTAGGTCTCTAAACTCGTTAAGTGATGCACCGTGTCTCTAACTCACCATTTAACAAGTTCAAAGACTAAGGCCTTGTTTAGTTCCGAAAAGATTTCAGATTTCGGTACTGTAGCATTTTTGTTTTTATTTGACAAATATTATCTACTTATGGATTAACTAGGCTCAAAAGATTCATCTCGTGATTTACAGACAAACTGTGTAATTAGTTTTTATTTTCGTCTATATCTAATGCTTCATGCATGTGCCTCAAGATTCGATGTGACGGGGAATCTTGAAACGTTTTTGGTTTTTGGGTGAACTAAACAAGGCCTAAAGAAAAATGTTCATGTACTTAACTCTACAAAGAAAAAGTTTTTTTTACAGCAAAGAAATTAAATGACCGTGTGGTTAATCGATGACTCGAGATCAATAAAGTTAACTTGAAACATGTGTGACTATCTTGCCAAAACTCAAAACCTTTTTCAAGATTATCGGTTACATCGAATACATCGAATTTTATGGCATATACACGGAGTATTAAATATATACGAAAACAAAAACTAATTACATAATTATCTGCAACTTACGAGATGAATTTTTTAAGCCTAGTTAATTTAAGATTGGATAATATTTATTAAGGCCTTGTTCAGTTTCAAATTTTTTTGTTTTCGAGTCCTATAGCACTTTCGTTTTTATTTGACAAACATTGTCTAATCATGGAGTAACTAAACTCAAAAGATTCTCCTAAAGTCAAGATTTTAATTATTTGTAGCTTACTTGTCGGTGTTTTTCCCCCGGGGGGTCACACCAACGAGTAAATTTGTATGCGTGCTCCCCTTTCCGGATGGTGATGCAAGAAGACACAGAGATTTATCCTGGTTCGGGCAAGAGAAGGCCCTACGTCCAGCGGGGGGAGAGAGTTTGTATTATCTTGCACCTAAGTGCTTGTACAGGGGCGAATACAAGCGTGGTATGAAGTGTGTAGCTCTACTACGTGTGTGTGTTCTTGTGTTGTGATCTATCTCTCTTCTATTCCTGAGTCCCTCCTTTTATAGCTCCAAGGAGAGACACAGGGTACATGCATAGATGTTAGAGTAGGGATCGATAGCCGCATGGAGCGCTGACCTACTCGAGGCTTCCGTACGGCATGGCCTCGAGCCGTCCCATCTTGATAGCTCGGTGATGATTGCGCGTGCTCCTGTGTTCTGCCCTGCCAGCCGCCTTGTGCTGGTTCTGAGGTCGCATGCTTGTACGGTATGGTGGCGGATCCGGCGGAGCAGCTGTGGTGTTGTCAGTCGACGCCCGACTTGTCCCTGGGAAGGGACCTTGTTCGGTCGAGGGTCGGGCGCCGCGTAATATGCTGATATCCGGAGCGCTGACCTTGGGTGTCTCGAGGGGGTCCCGATTAGACGTTCCATCCTCGTTTCCTGCGTCCTGACACACCCTGGGTCGTTCGGTGGGAAGGCTGCAAAAAGAACGATGGGACAGAAGCTTGTTCCCTATCACGCCTTCCGTGACCCGTGTGTTAGGTGGGAAACGTCAGATGCATTTAATGCTCCCGCCCGCGTGCGCGCGTCAGGCGGCGGACAGTGTCCTGACGCTCGACGTCTCTCGGTTCGCTCGAGCCCGCTTCCGTCTTCGACGGTAGTCGTCGCTCGAGCCCTGACCGATTCGCTCGACGCTATTTCCGTATTCGAGGCTGCAACCGTCGATGGCGGCGCGTACGTAAGATTAAAGCGTCGAATTGAGGGTCCCAACCTTCGTACGGGCAATCTCATAATGCGCATCGCTGAGGGTACCCCTTACCGATACCCTCGACAGTAGCCCCCGAGCCTCCATTTGAGCGCTAGCGCTCGAATGGAGGTTTTTGATTTACGGTTGAATTTTCGTGGGGGCGCGCGAGCGACCCCGCGGGGTAGCCCCCGAGCCCTCGGAGGAGTTTTTAACTCCTTCGAGGGTTATGTTATCTAATTCGCAGAAACGCTTTCGACACCAGCGGTGGAAGGTTCTGACTAGCTCGTTTTTGCCCGGGGGTTTTGACGTACTCTCGATAGAGCGAGCGTCTTCCACCCCAAATTGAGTTCCTAGCGGGTAGTCCAAGTGAGAACCTGTGCCCCTTTCGAGGGGGTCAGCTGTAGCCCGGAGGCGTCCTCATAAAGCAGGGTCGAAGTGGTCGGGGATACCGGTCTCATTCGATAGAGTCCAGCGGCTCGATGCCTCCCTTCGGGGGGATTCCTCTCGACTGTCTCGACCCTACCTTGAACATCGCCAGCAAGTCCTCAAGGCGGGCCTCGATCTTCGACCGCTCGCTGGGGATCCCTGACTCTGGCGCTCGAGATCGGCTGTCGAACCCTTTCGGCGGGCCAGCCATCGACCTCTCGAGACTTTTGCGGTTATGTCTCTTGGCTTACGAGGGAAGGGAACGGCCGTGGCGGTTCGCCTTTCTGCCCGTTGGGCGCGTCTTTTTAGGCGGATGACGTTACGACACCGTATCGGCGAGGAATTCGGAGAGTCCGGCCTGTGAGGAGAGAGAGAACTGTCAGGCGGCGCATTTATGGGGGGGGTTACCTTACTTCTCGGATCTGTCCGTTGGCTGACGGCTGCCTATAAATACGTCGTCGCGGCACCGCCGTTCCTCTCTCTTCCGCCTTCTTGCTCTTGTTCCTTCGCTGCCTTTGCCTTCTTGCCATCTCACGCGCCTACGCCGCCTCGAGCCGTAGCGAACCCACCGTCCCGTTAGCCGAGATGCCTGTAAGACTCGTCGCCGCCGATGACTGGCGCCCGTCGTCGATGACGGAGCGCCGGCTGTTAGAGCTCGAGAAGGAGGGACTGCTGCGCCGCCGCACCTCGCTGTCGTCGCCAGAGTGGATCGCGCCGCCAGCGAGCCACAGGGCGCCTCAGCCACCCGAAGGCTACGTGGTGTCGTTCGCCAAGTTTCACCGCCACGGTCTGGGCGCGCCTCCAAGCCGCTTCATGCGGGCCCTCTGCTTCCATTATGGGGTGGAGCTGCAGCACTTCTCTCCGAACGCCATCACCGTGGCGGCGGTCTTCGCCGCCGTGTGTGAGGGCTTCCTAGGGATGATGCCGCATTGGGAGCTGTGGCTCCACCTCTACAGGGGCGAGCTGTTTCACGCCTCCACCGGAACCACGGGCGTGAGGAAACCCGTGCGGGCGGGTTGCCTCAATCTGGTGCAGAAGACGGGGAAGACGGACCGGCCGCGGGAGTACATCCCGGTAGGGTTGTCGACCAACCACGCCGGCTGGGACTCCCAATGGTTCTACCTGCGGAACGACGACAACCTCCTTCCTTCCTACTCGGGCCGTCTGATCTTGGAGCGCCCAGCGGACTGGACTTACGGCGTCGTCCAAGCTCATCAGCCTCGGCTCGACCCTCTCCTCGACGCCCTGAAGAAGCTTCGCCAGGAAGGTTTGACCGCCGCCCTTGTCCTCTCGGCCGTCCATCATCGGAGAGTTCTCCCTCTGATGTCACGACCGCTGAGGATGGACGAGATGGGCCCTGGCGTCTCGTCTCGTGACCTCGAGGCATGCCGGATGTCCAGCGAGCCTCCGGCGGACGATGAAGTCGCGGCCCGAGTCAGGGCCGCAATTGCCGGTGATTTTAAGCCGGAGCATGTCAACGGCTTCCCCATGAGGCCTGACGCAGGCTCGATCGATCTGGTACGCTTTCTTCTTACACGCATCCTCGATTCTGGGTTTCCCTTATTCCCTCTCTTTTTTCTAAGTCTACCTTAGTTTTGGCAGGGTCGAATTGATGTCCGGTCCTCGAGGCCTCCGGTAAAGGAGGACGAGGTCGATCGCGACAAGCGGCGCCAATCCGCCGAGAAGCTGAAGTCTGCCAAGGACTCCGCAAAGAAGGGGGAGAAGAAGAAGAACCTCGACCGCCAAGCATTAGAGGCGCGTCGAGCCAAGTCCAGGCAGAGGGGGGAACCTGAGGAAGAATCCCCCAACGATGACGATGACGACGACGAGAGTAGCGACGACTCCGAGGGGATGGCGTCGCGCCTTGATCGGATCCTCGAGGGCCCGCCTCGAGGTGACGTCGACGCCCCCCGGACGGAGGCGCCGGAGGAGGGTCCGAGCGGATCTCGTCGTCCCCAGCCCGACGCTCCTTCCGCGTCCAAGGCGGGCCAAGACGCACCGTGCCCTCCCCTGGCGCCCAGGGAGAGCGGTCCGGCTAGGTCCCAGGCGTCGGGGCCGCTAACTCGCGGTCGCGTTGCGGCCTCTGAGAAAGGGGACGCCGGTCGTAGGAGCGCGAGTCCCGGCGCCCGCCAGGCGGGGTCTAACGTACCTAGGCCAGTTTCTGCCCCCGAGGGGCCTAGCGCCCCGACGCGGGGTGGTTCGAGGCCCGCTGGTCGGGTAGGCGGAAGGCGGGCCGTTCTGCCCGTGGGGTAAGCCCTTTTGTTGTTGCGGTCTTTGTCCCCCCATTCTTTCACCCTTCCTCACATGCCGACTTTTTCTCAGGCTGAAACGGACCCTCGAGCAGGCCCAACCATCGATGGCCAAGAGGCTCAAAACAGGTGCCGCCTCCACGGAACCAGGTTCGTAGTTAATTCCTGGGTGTCGCGATATTCTTACGTCGGTTATCATAACGTCTGACCCTCACCCTTTGTTTTGTAGGCCCGTCAAGCACCCAACCTTCAGCCGACGTCGAGATGGCTTTGCCTCGTCCCGCGCCTACTCCGCCGCCACCGACTCATGATGCGGCCCCCCAGATGCGAGCGTCAGAGGGAGCCCCCGAGCCCTCTCGATTGGGGGTCGAGGGGGAACCCATCACCATCAGCGATACGTCTGATGGCAACGAAGCGTCTGGGGGCGCTCGACCTATGGAGGAAGAAGCGTCGACTCCCAACGTCGCAGGACGGACTCCCTGGCCCGCAGGCCTTCGAGTCCTCGAGGCGCAAAGGAAGATGGTGGAGGAGGAGGGGCGGGAGCGCGAGGCGACGCAGCCGTCACTGGAGCAGCAGCAACAACAACCCCAGCCGGAGGAGCAACTGCAGCATCAGCAGGAGGAGGAGCAGCAGCAGCTGGGGCAGCAACAGCAGCTGGGGGGCCAAGAGAACGAGCCACTCGAGCCCCCGCCTCAAATTTTGGCCGAACCGGCGCCGCTGGCGTCGCAAGAGCCCGGCGATCAAGAGGGAGATTTGCCGGTGTACGGGCCTCCCACCCCAGCGTGGCTCCTCCCGGGGGCGCCTGCCGCGATCCGGGCAGAGTCGGGGCGAGCGGACGGAGTGGTGGCGCTCGCCTGCATGATGCGCACCCCTACCGACCCCGAGTCCGAGATCAAGGGGACACTCTACGGCATGGACGGGATCGCCCCAGGGTTCCTCCGGGAGCGTCGAGCGTGGGAGGACCGCTTTCCCTCTGAGGAAGACGAGATCGGATCGTCTGGGAGCAAGGACGGTACGTGGAAGACGGTGGACGACGACGGCCGGTTCCCTTGCCTCGCCGACCTGTTCTTGCGCCACGGGGGTTCCCTCGAGACCGTCGAGAACTTCCTCCGCGGCGTCAAGGTGCGGGCCGATCGGGAGATGGAGAACTGGTGCCCCGATCGGATTCGTATCCGAGCTTCCAGCGACCCGTCCGAGCCCAATATCTTCCTCGATGACAAGAAGGAAGTCGAGAAGTGGGAGCACGTCGAGGAGCTCCGCCTTTGGATGAAACACGTGGTGGGGCTCCTATCGGACGTCATCAACAACGGGCTCGGGCCCGCTTATTTTGTAAGTGTTTCTCGAGCTCCAATCTTTGTGGTGCTTTCGGGTCTCCGTGTTCTAATCCCCCTGACCCCTGATTCGCAGGATATGAAAGAGACCTCTCGCATCAAGTCTAGCTTCATACATGCCACGAGGGGCGGATGGGAGCAGCTTCCCCTCCTCAAGGATCAACTCCTCGAGTCACAGGAAAAGCTGCTTAAAGCTTACAAAGATCTTATAGCACTCGAGGAGGAGAAGAAGGTGAGGGAGGCTGCTTTGGCCGAGGCCCGAGAGGTCTCGAAGAAGGCGGAGGAGGAGGCGGTGCGGCTACGGGAGCGGGCTCTTACGGTCGAGGAGGCCGCGTCCAGAGCCCGGGAGGAGGTCCTGTCCCACAAGGGCATCATTGCGGACCTGGACAAGGAGAAGGGCCTTCTCCAAACCGACCTGGACTCCCTCCGCGATACCTTCCAGAAGATGAAGGTGGCGTACGTGGACAATGAGGTCGCCAGGGGTGCCGCCGAGGACGCAAAAAAGAAAGCCCTCGAAGACCTCGAGATGGAGCGAGCTCGATCCCGCAGTCTCTCTGACGACGTCGAGCGTCTGAAGGGAGAACTGCTAGAGAAGAGTGGAGCCGTCGCTCAGGCTGGCAGGGTGATCGAAGATCTCCGCGTCGCCAATACTGAGCTGACGCGCTCCAACAGAGAGATCGAGCGTGCCAATACCAGATTGGTTGGCGAGAACACGGCTCTAGAGGAGAGCATCAAAGGTATGTTCCCTTTGTCGAATTTCCTTTTCGAGGTGTGCTTGAGTTTTTCCTAAAGCTCCTTTGTATTGGCATTTGTAGGGCTCAAGGACGAGCTCCTGGCCGCCCAAGCCGAGGCTCGCAACGCCAAGGCTCAACTCGAGGCTGAGGTCGCTTTGAACCGTCGAGTGCGGACGGCGATAAGCGATCTCTCGACCTCTTGGGAGGTCGAGCCTATGGATGAGTCGAGGGAGGACGCTCGAGGCGACGCCCTGATCGACCAGTTGTGCTACATAGGCGCAACGCTGCGAGATCGGGTGCGGGATGCCCTCCACATCGGGGTGAAGCGGGCGATGGCGGTTGTCTGCTCGGGCTTCTCCTACGACATGGAGGTGGTGTCCCATGGCTTCGTCACCGACATCTCCAAGACCGACGCGGAGAACGAGGAGAGGCTCCATGCCTTGATCGACGACGCGGAGGCTCCTGGGGAAAGGTTGGCCAAGCTCTTCGAGCCTGAGGTGCTCCCTCCTGAGGCTAGCTCGGGCGGAGGTGAGGGCGGTGAGGATCGTACCATGGACTGAGGCCTGCGAGCCTGCTCGGGGTGCCTGGGGCCCCTTGTATAAGACTTTGTTAATCCTGTTTTTAAGCGATACAGTATTTTTGTGGTTGTTAAATGTTTGTTTGTCTTTCCACTCGAGGTTCTTTTATTTCTTTTTGCGCCTACACATGTGTTCCTTGTTCGATTTTTCGTAAAAGACAGCTTCGATCGCCTCGAGGGTGAGGGAGTGAGTAGAGTTTCCATAGCCCGGGGGCGTAGGTGTTCTTAGGCTCGCTATCCTTCGGTCCTCGAGGGGCTCGAGGCGCCTCAACTACTCGATCGTTGAAGGTTTACTAAGTAGGAAAGAGAGAAACTTTTTGGATTTTTTGACGCTTGGGGAGGGGTCGTCCCTCTGGTAGCCCCCGAGGGGGTGCGGACTATGATGGGTCATGGTCGGCATCCCCTTTTGACGTCGAGACTATAACTCGTGACTATTTTTGGTACAGAAAGAAGCCGCTCGAGGGAAAGACTTTATTTATTCATGCGTTCATTTGCAAAGTCTTCGTACAAAATGTAGGATCGTAATTCTTGGACTTCTAGGGGTAGAATCGACGTAGCTGTTCGATGTTCCATGCGTTGGTGAAGACTGCCCCTTTTTCGTCCGCCAGTTTGTATGTTCCCGGCTTAAGGACCTCGGCCACCACATACGGGCCTTCCCAAGGTGGGGTCAGCTTGTGGCGTCCTTGGTTGCTTTGCCGGCGTCGTAGGACAAGGTCGCCTACGTTGAGGTCCCTCTTGCGCACGTGCTTGTCGTGGTAGCGTCGGAGTCTCTACTGATATCTAGCAGAGTTGAGGAGGGCCATGTCTCGAGCCTCTTCGAGTTGGTCGACCGCGTTTTCTTGAGTTTCTTTGTTTGATTGCTCGTTGTAAGCCTTGAGTCGAGGTGACCCATACTCGAGGTCTGTGGGGAGGACAGCCTCAGAGCCGTAGACCATGAAGAACGGGGTGTATTTAGTGGCCCTGCTTGGCGTTGTCCTTAGGCTCCATAGGACTGAGGAAAGCTCCTCGACCCATTTCTTGCCGAATTTCTTCAATCGATTGTAGATCCTTGGCTTGAGTCCTTGCAAAATCATGCCGTTGGCACGCTCGACCTGGCCGTTAGTTCGAGGGTGGGCTACTGCGGACCAGTTCACACGGATGTGATGTTGATCGCAGAAATCCAAGAACTTTCTGCCAGTGAACTGGGTGCCGTTGTCGGTGATGATGACATTGGGGATCCCAAATCGATGGATGATGTCGGAGAAGAAGAGGACGGCCTGCTCGGAGCGGATGTTAGTGATGGGTCGAGCCTCGATCCATTTGGAGAACTTGTCAATAGCCACCAGCAAATGGGTATACCCTCCTTTCGCCTTTTGTAGAGGTCCTACTAAATCGAGCCCCCACACCGCAAACGGCCAGGTGATGGGGATCATCTGAAGAGCGTGGGCGGGCAGGTGCGTCTGTTTGGCGTAGAATTGGCACCCATGACACGAGCGTACGAGCTCGACGGCATCCGCCACGGCCGTTGGCCAGTAAAAGCCTTGCCGAAAAGCGTTTCCTACAAGGGTCCGTGGGGCGGCGTGGTGGCCACAAGCCCCCGAGTGCAGGTCGTCGAGGAGTTTTCGGCCTTCCTCTATGGTGATGCAACGCTGTAAGATCCCCGTCGGGCTCCGTCGATATAGCTCGTTGTCTTCACCATAGATCACATATGATTTGGCCCGTCGAGCGATACGACGAGCTTCTGTCCTGTCTTCTGGCAACTCACCGCGGATAAGGCAGTCGAGGAACGGTGTGCGCCAATCGAATGGTCGACCCGGTCGTCGTTCTATTTCCATCACCTCTTCCTCCATCAAGAGCGCATCGACAGCATTGGTTGGTTGGGCGATGGTGGTGTCGACGCCAGCCCCCGTGCCTAGGTCGACGGATGGCTCGTGTAGATCCTTTGAGAATACATCAGGCGGCACTGTGCCTCTGGTAGATGCAATCTTGGCGAGTTCGTCGGCTGCCTCGTTGTAGCGTCGAGCGACATGGACGAGCTCGAGGCCGTGGAATTTGTCTTCGAGTCGACGCACCTCCTTGCAGTATGCTTCCATTTTTGGGTCATGGCAACTCGAGGCTTTCATTACCTGGTCGATGACGAGTTGGGAGTCGCCTCGGACGTCGAGGCGTCGGACTCCTAACTCAATAGCGATCTTGAGACCGTTGACGAGGGCCTCATATTCTGCGACATTGTTAGATGCGGCGAAATGAATCCTGATTATGTACCTCATGTGGACGCCCAAGGGTGAGATGAACAGTAGGCCGGCCCCGGCCCCAGTTTTCATGAGTGACCCGTCGAAATACATTGTCCACAGCTCCGCCTGGACCTGAGTCGGGGGAAGCTGGGAGTCCGTCCATTCTGCGACGAAGTCTACCAGGGCTTGCGATTTGATGGCCTTTCGAGGCGCGTAAGTGAGAGTCTCGCTCATGAGCTCGACCGACCACTTCGCTATCCTTCCCGTGGCCTCCTTGCTCTGGATTATCTCGCCCAAAGGGAAAGAAGAGACCACCGTGATAGGATGACCAAGGAAATAATGCTGTAATTTACGGCGGGCAAGGATTACGGCGTAGATCAGCTTCTGGATTTGGGGGTAACGCGCCTTGGTCTCCGAAAGCACCTCGCTGACGAAATAGACCGGCCTTTGGACTGGCAGCGCGTGACCCTCCTCTTGTCTTTCGACCACCACCGCCGCGCTGACGACCTGGGTCGTCGACGCGACGTAGAGGAGCAGCGGTTCCGCAGGTTGAGGTGGAACCAGGACTGGTGCCGAAGTCAGCGTCTTTTTCAGCTTTTCAAGTGCTTCCTCGGCCTCGGGGGTCCAAGAAAAACGCTCGACCTTCTTCAGGAGTCGATATAATGGTAATGCCTTTTCTCCTAGTCTCGAGATGAAACGGCTCAGAGCCGCCAGGCACCCCGTGACTCTCTGGACACCCTTGATGTCTCGGATTGGCCCCATTTTCGTGATGGCCGAGACTTTCTCGGGGTTGGCCTCGATACCGCGCTGTGAAACAATGTATCCTAAGAGCATGCCTCGAGGCACGCCGAAAACGCACTTCTCGGGATTAAGCTTGATCCGGCTGGTGCGTAAGCAGCTGAAAGCAACCTCGAGGTCCTGGATCAGGTCTCCTCGTTGCTTTGACTTGACGACAATGTCGTCGACGTAGGCCTCGACCGTTGAACCTATATGTTCGCCAAATACGTGGAGCATGCAACGTTGATACGTGGCTCCCGCGTTTCGAAGCCCAAATGGCATGGTCACGTAGCAATACATCCCGAAAGGCGTGATGAAAGAGGTCGCGAGCTGGTCGGACTCTTTCATTTTTATTTGGTGATAACCAGAATAAGCATCAAGGAAAGAAAGGGTTTCACATCCCGCGGTAGAATCGACAATCTGATCAATGCGTGGTAACGGAAAAGGAACTTTCGGACATGCTTTATTCAAACTAGTATAATCGACACACATCCTCATTTTCCCATTCTTTTTCTTAACTAATACAGGGTTCGCTAACCAGTCAGGATGATGAACCTCCTTGATGAATCCGGCCGTCAAAAGCTTGTGGACTTCCTCGCCAATGATCTTGCGCTTTTCCTCGTCGAATCGGCGCAACCGCTGCTTCACTGGCTTGGAACCGGCTCGAATCTCCAAGGAGTGCTCGGCGACTTCCCTTGGTATGCCCGGCATATCCGAGGGACTCCATGCAAACATATCAGCATTCGCACGGAGAAAGTCGACGAGCACGGCTTCCTATTTGGGGTCGAGGTCGGTGCTGATTGTCAGCACCTTGCCGTCGGAGTTGTTGGGGTCGAGCGGGATCTTCTTAGTTCCTTCCGCCGCCTCGAAGCTGCCCGCATGACGTTTAGGTTCTGGAGCCTCAGCGGCCATGGCTTCGAGCTTCGCAACGAGCTCGGTGGAGCTCTCGACCGCCTCCCCGTACTCGACGCACTCGACGTCGCACTCGTACGCGTGCTCGAAGGAAGAACTGATGGTGATGACGCCTTTGGGACTAGGCATCTTCAGCTTCAAGTATGTGTAGTTGGGTATAGCCATGAACTTGGCGTAGCCCGGGCGTCCGATGATGGCGTGGTACGTGCCTCGGAACCCAACCACCTCAAAGGTGAGGGTCTCCTTCCTGAAGTTGGCCGCCGTGCCGAAGCAGACCGGTAGGTCGATTCGACCTACTGGCAGTGCCTTTTTCCCTGGTACGACGCCATGGAAGCCGCCGGCGCTTGGCTGGAGGCGTCCTCTATCGATGCCGAGGAGATCGAGGGTCTCAAGGTAGATGATGTTGAGGCTGCTGCCGCCGTCCATCAGCACTTTCGAGAGTCGGGTGTTGACGATGATGGGGTCGACGACGAGCGGGTAGACGCCTGGGGCGACCACCTTGTCAGGGTGATCTTCTCGGTCGAAGGTGATGGGAGTGCTTGACCAGCTAAGATACTGGGGCACCGCCATCCTTGCTGCAAAGACTTCGCGACGCTCCCTCTTGCGCTGCCTCGCGGTCAACTGAGTCGAAGGCCCGCCATAGATCATGTAGCAGTCGTGGACGGCGGGGAAGCCGTCGTCATCTTTGTTGTCCTCCTTGCCGCCAGCCTTCTCCTTCTTGGAGTCATCACGCGCATCTTTTTTGAGCCCCTGACCGTCGAAATGCTTTCTCAGCATGCGACAATCCTTGAGTTTGTGGTTAGCGCCTCCCTTATGGTAAGGGCACGGCTCCTCCAACATCTTGTCGAAGATGCCTCCCTCCGGAGGGCCTCGCGGCTTCTTTCGATCCATCGTGGCGACGAGGTCGTCACCCGAATCTCCCTGGTGGAACTGCCGCACTTTCTGCTTCTTTTTATTTTTCTTGAGGCCTCGACCGGAAGTCCCATCTTCATCGACGGGCTGCTTGCCTTTTCTTCCTTCTGAGCTGAAGAAGGCGCCGACTGCCTCCTCCCCTGCCGCGTAGTTAGCCACTACGTCCATCAGCTCGTCGACGGTTTGAGGTCGATTGCGGCCTAATTCCCGCACCAAGTCTCGACTGGTGGTGCCCGAGACAAACGCCAAGATGACGTCGTGGTCGGGGATGTGTGGCAACTCAGTGCGCTGCTTCGAGAAGCGTCGAGCGTACTCCCGAAGAGTCTCTCCTGACTTCTGCTTGCATTTGCTGAGGTCCCACGAGTTCCCTGGCCGTATATAGGTCCCTTTGAAATTACCCTCGAAGACTCTGACCAGGTCAACCCAGTTGTGAATCTGATTGGCTGGGAGTTCCTCGAGCCATCGACGGGCGGTGTCGGAGAGGAAAAGGGGTAGCTGTCTGATGATGGCTCGATCATCCCCCCGAGCGCCACCTAGCTGACAAGCCAGCCTGAAATCGGCCAGCCATAGTTCTGGCTTGGTTTCTCCATTGTACTTCGCGATGCTGGTTGGGGGTCGGAATGGACTAGGCAGGGGCGTGCTGCGAATCGCCCTGCTGAACACCCGCGGGCCCGGTGGCTCGGGGGCCACCCGGTCCTCATCGCTGTCGTACCTCCCGCCGCGATGCGCGCTATAACCACGTTCTTCCGCGTCTCCGTGCCGGCGGCGTCTATTTTCTTTGACGTCGTGTCGCGCGTCGTGTCGACGTTGGTTGTCGGCAGGGAGGATGAGAGCGGTCTTTCTACCTCGAGGGGGAGGTTGTTGCTGGACAGACACCTCCTCTTCGATTAGAGGCTGTTCGCCGCGCTTCTCTGTGGCAGCTCCTCGTCGTCGAGATGCCGAACTTTCGGCTTGTTGAACTGCTGCCACCTGGAGCAATGTCTGAACTTCATCTCGAATTCGTCGGGCCTGGGAATTTGATGGCTCTGGCATGTTACGTAGCAGCATCGTCGCTGCTACTACATTCTGGCCTGCTCGAGGGAAACGACCGACAGGTTGCTCCGCCTCTGTGTCACCGACGATCTGTCGATGTACCTCTCGAGCGCGTCTGCGGACACTTCCGCCCGGCGGGTAGGGCAGGTCTTGTTCGAGGATTTGCTCGAGCAGGACGAGGCGCTCGCGATCTTCGTCGAGCTTCATCTTGAGCTCCCGCAGCTGCGCGAGCTGCGCAGTTCTATCTTCCTGAGGAAGAGGGTCGAGCCGTCCGTCATTCCCAGGCGTCCTGGGGTCTTCTTGCGTCGCGGGGGCTCGACCACCCGCAGCAGCATCCCGTGTCTCGTCGGTGGTTTCTGCCGCCCCGTCGAGGTGATAGCATTCCCTCGTAGGGTCGTAGCTGTCTGTCTCGGAGTCGGAGTCTGGTTCGGCAGTGTGGGAACACTCACGTCCTTCCTCCGACCATCGTTGCCCGAGGGAGGTGATCGAGTATCGCCCGGGGCCTAGACGGCGGAGGCCTCGTACTCGGGAAAGGTCCGGCAGTTCGGACGTCGGCCGCTGCTCTTCAGAGCTACGTGGGATGACCATTGGTCTTTCCACGTGCGTCTGAGCATTTGGGCATATCGTCTTGGCGAGCGACGCCGCGGCGTTGTCCAACCCGAACGGCAGTGCCGCCCTTGGAGAGAACAACCCGTGTGGAAGTAGCCTAGCTGCGGTGGGGGAGGGCGCGCGAGACGCGTCTCCCCCTGTCGTCGCGTGGTGCTGAGTCGTTGTGCTTGTTGCTCGGTCACACGGTGTCGCTGCCTTGTGGCCCGCATCCTGCCTTGCGCGAGTTGTTGGTCGCGCTGAAGCAGAGGGGCCGCGGTGGTTGAGCCCGCGCCTCTTCTTAGGCGGAGAGGCGTGGTGGTGAGGGCGTCTTGGGGCCTTCAACCGTGCTGGCGTAACGCGGACTTCTCCTGGTCCTTTGACTGAGAGCAAGATCATGTCGTAGCCGGAGCCCGTAGACATGAACTCGAGACTCCCAAACCAAATCACCGTGGAGCGCGGAAGCGGCGAGGCAGGAGTAGCCATCCGGAAAGTGGTGGGAAATCGGTGAAAAACACGCAGGACCCCTACCTGGCGCGCCAACTGTCGGTGTTTTTCCCCCGGGGGGTCACACCAACGAGTAAATTTGTATGCGTGCTCCCCTTTCCGGATGGTGATGCAAGAAGACACAGAGATTTATCCTGGTTCGGGCAAGAGAAGGCCCTACGTCCAGCGGGGGGAGAGAGTTTGTATTATCTTGCACCTAAGTGCTTGTACAGGGGCGAATACAAGCGTGGTATGAAGTGTGTAGCTCTACTACGTGTGTGTGTTCTTGTGTTGTGATCTATCTCTCTTCTATTCCTGAGTCCCTCCTTTTATAGCTCCAAGGAGAGACACAGGGTACATGCATAGATGTTAGAGTAGGGATCGATAGCCGCATGGAGCGCTGACCTACTCGAGGCTTCCGTACGGCATGGCCTCGAGCCGTCCCATCTTGATAGCTCGGTGATGATTGCGCGTGCTCCTGTGTTCTGCCCTGCCAGCCGCCTTGTGCTGGTTCTGAGGTCGCATGCTTGTACGGTATGGTGGCGGATCCGGCGGAGCAGCTGTGGTGTTGTCAGTCGACGCCCGACTTGTCCCTGGGAAGGGACCTTGTTCGGTCGAGGGTCGGGCGCCGCGTAATATGCTGATATCCGGAGCGCTGACCTTGGGTGTCTCGAGGGGGTCCCGATTAGACGTTCCATCCTCGTTTCCTGCGTCCTGACACACCCTGGGTCGTTCGGTGGGAAGGCTGCAAAAAGAACGATGGGACAGAAGCTTGTTCCCTATCACGCCTTCCGTGACCCGTGTGTTAGGTGGGAAACGTCAGATGCATTTAATGCTCCCGCCCGCGTGCGCGCGTCAGGCGGCGGACAGTGTCCTGACGCTCGACGTCTCTCGGTTCGCTCGAGCCCGCTTCCGTCTTCGACGGTAGTCGTCGCTCGAGCCCTGACCGATTCGCTCGACGCTATTTCCGTATTCGAGGCTGCGACCGTCGATGGCGGCGCGTACGTAAGATTAAAGCGTCGAATTGAGGGTCCCAACCTTCGTACGGGCAATCTCATAATGCGCATCGCTGAGGGTACCCCTTACCGATACCCTCGACATTACTTTTTTCTTATTTTCCTCTAACAGATTACCGATACCTTTTAAAGTGGATATAGGGGAGAAAGAGAACAGAGAGGATTTGCTTTGAGTAATTATTAAAACTTTTAGGCATTGAGAATATGATGAGTAATTTAATTATCGGAGCATCCTTTTTAATTACTTATCGATAGGAATGCATCCTTCTGCGTTGACCTATATATGAGCATCAAATATTGCAAAAATAAAAACTGGTCAATTCATACGAAATGCTACAAATTAAGGTTCGGTGTCTCATGTGTATTCTATCTATATCATGGAAATTTAATTATTTTTTTTCCTGCCGTCCACTATTAAGGCCTTGTTTTGTTCATCCCAAAAGTCAAAAAAAATTTCAAAACTTCCCGTCATATCAAATTTTAATACATGCATAAAGCATTAAATATAGATAAAAAAATAAAACTAACTACACACTTATAACTAATTACACACTTTGTCTGTAATTTACAAGACGAATCTTTTGAGCCTAGTTAGTTTGTAATTGGACAATAATTGCCACATACAAACTAAAGTGCTATGATAACCTGAAAAGTTTTCGCAAGGGACTAAACAAGACCTAACCCTGCACAATGCCTACCAAGACACTAGCTATTTGACTCTCTGTATGATACAAGAAAATTAGTATTAAACATTATCAAGACTCTATAGGCATTTTATTTTGTTCTGCATGCTATATGCTTCTTCGTGGGTCTCGTACAAATAAGAATATAGGGCAAGGAATGGTTCCTTCCGGACGTGCTCAACTCCTGGCTCGACAACACACGACAAAGTAATCATATACTGTGTGCTCGTTTGTCAACTTAGTTGTAGTATTGTTACTCCACCGCCCACAATGCATAAATGTAAGATTGTTGAAAATTCAAGATTGGAATTGCTGTTGCGTCATTATGAAAGTACTTTCATACTATATAACCTTTTCCATACATAATGTATTTTATAGATAATTATTTTATATAATGTTGCTTTATTATTTCTACTGGTCGGCTGATCAGTACCGTATATATTGGAGACTATGGCGACATCTTATGGAATTTTATATGTTGAACAAGTATTTGTTTTGCTAATTGTCTGTTGTCTTATTTTTTTACTAATAACTATTGCTTCTTTTCAGAGACTGTATATTATTATTTTTTTCAGATGAGACGTGAATAAGTTCTCACGCAAAGGGAAATTAATATCGATCACTACTATTGATTTTGTGGGTTCGAATAGTCAATTCACAACTCTAAGCTTTGGATCCAACATGCATCGCTTTGTTTACTTCCACCCCAAAACCTAAAATTTTTCAAGATTTTCCGTCACATCGATTTTTTAGACGCATGCGTAGAGTATTAAATATAAACGAAAATAAAAACTAATTGCACAGTTTTATCGAAATGTATGAGACGAATCTTTTGAGCCTACTTAGTCTATGGTTGGATAATAATTACCACAAACAAACGAAAGTGCTACAGTAAATTTTTTCCTTCAGAAACTAAACATGGCCCTAATAAATTACCAATATTTTGTCATTACAAAGAATAACAAACAACACCTCCTCATTCTTCTACATTGCACATACAATCTGTTGCTATGGGGGGAAATCAAAAGAGGTATGCCAACGTATACTTTTAAAGTACTCACATCTGTTATTATGAAAAAAATAAATAATCAAAATATATGTATAATGGTATTTTAATATAAATTAGCTCAAAAGAACTCATGTACTTGCTTCTAAATTGTGGATCAATCTCACATATAGATTAATTGTATGTGCACATACTGCATGCGTCGAGAGATGAATTTATTAAACCTAATTAATCTATCATTAGTATATGTGTTACTATATTGCTTTATTGTCAAATCATGGATTAACTGTAATTAATTATTTTTTAGTCTATATATAACACTTGGGATAGGGTGTGTATTTTTCGCGAGGAACAAAGTCAATAATAGTTTGCAAACAACGAGAACTCGTCGAGGATGAATTGACCTATTTAGTTTTTACCTAAAAACTTTTCGTTCCATCGCATCAAATATTTAGACACGAGCATAGAATATTAAATATAGATTAAAAATAATAACTAATTATATAGTTTGTATATATTTTGCGAGACAAATCTTTTAAATATAATTAGCTTATAATTAGATACTAATTACTATGGTTATAATTTAAAATCTTTTTTTTGTCTTTTCGCAATTAAAGAAGTCAGTGACGACGAGTTGCGTACGTCGTGACCGGAGGTCGACACGCGAGCGAGCGAGGACGAACAGTAAGCATGGAGCCTGTGCAGCGGTTGAATACTATTATAGTATGTTGACATTTTTCAGAGAGTGACTCTAGGCGACAGATAAGATTATATACATATTTGATTTGTGCTGCTAATTAATTAATTAACATGTATATGTATGTTTTTCTCCGTGGGACAGACAATCAACAGCCAAGCAAGAAGCTAACTGCTGTGTGTAAAGAGAGAAGCCAGGCTTGCTAGTGTACTGTGTACATACGTAGTATAGTCTTTGCGTCGTTGGCAACGTGTTAACGACTACAGTTGTTACTCTAGTAGCTTTAATTTCTTATTTATTATACTATGAATTTGTAAGAGCATGTACATGGTCCTATATACGTACTGTATTTACTAGTAAGAGCTTGCAAGTAATGAACAAGCACTGATGAGAGTACCGGATCGGAGGCCAACATGGCGCGTGAGCCCCAAAAGGCAAAAGTGCTTGTTCCTGTTCCTATATAGGAGTACTCTGCAATGCAACTCAGGCCTTCTTTACTTGCAAAATATTTTACAAAATGTGAATAGCGCCAATTTCGTTTGTATTTGATAAATATTGTCTAATTATGGACTAATAACTAGACTTAAAAGATTCGTCTCGTCAATTCCGACCAAACTGTATAATTAGTTTTTATTTTCGTCTATATTTAATACTTTATGCATACGTTTAAAAATTCGATGTGACGGGAAATTTGAAAAATTTTACAATTTTTTTTAAGAACTAAACAAGGCCTCAACTAATTGTATATACACGGATCTGGGTTGCCCGGGTCGGTCGGTCGGTTCCAAACAATGTGATGCAATGTATGGAAGAAACCAACAATGCAGAAAGATATGTGTGCACGCTACACAAGTAAAACCCGCGGACCGGCCGGGCTAAGTACTACCTACTCATTCCATGTCAAATTATAAGTTACTCCTAAAACTTTGGAAAATTAAAATATTTTATTATAAAAACAGTTACAAATATTTATGATATCAAATAAAATCTAATGATACTTAGTTCATATAAAAATGTTATTATTTTATTACATAAATTTGGTCAAACTTGGTATACGACTCTCCAAAATTTTTAAAATGACTTATAATTTGAGATGGAGAGAGTAGTAGTTAGCATGTTACTGTTGTGCCACACTGGCGCCGTGCGTACCTGCACAAGTAAATTAAGTGACTCTCAGTATCAGCAGCGAAAATTATTAATCGAGGTGTAATTTTCGTTTATTTCCCGTACGTGCAGTGCAGCTAGCCGGCCTAGCCTTGCGGGCATTGCTTGCATTGCCAACCATATATATAATCAACAGGCTTAATTGGTGTTGGACGCAACATATATAATTCATCAGCAGGAAGCAGTAAGTACGGCTCGATGCTTTTTGACTTGTTGCATTTTGATGATTGTGATATATATGATATATATATATAATCGATCTGCTAGCAAGCTCCGATCAATACTCCCTGTGCTTTATTTGACGATGTTGCTTTTGCCTTGCCTATATATAATACGCTAGCTTGCGTCTTGCTTTCTAATAACACGCACAGGCACAGTACCATAACACACCAAAAGGGAGCTGTGCTTATATATTGCTCAGTTCCTATCATATCAGTAGCTTGCGTTGTGCCATAGATCCATCTCTTGATCTCTTTATTTTACGTTGATCGATCGATCGATCTATCTATCTGTAGCTTTATTTTCCTAATTTGTGGGTCATATATATATATATATATATATATATATATATATATATATATATATATATATATCGATCGATAATGGGGAAGCTGACGCTGGGGCACCGCGGCGAGGCGTCGGAGCCGGACTTCTTCCGGGGTGTCCTCGGCGAGCTCGTCCTCACCTTCCTCTTCGTCTTCATCGGCGTTGGAGCTGCCATGACCGCCGACGGTATGTAGTATATGTATGGATGCATGCATGCAGCTAGCTTAGCTACCGCTACCACCTACCATTGCACGCACAAGATGGATGGCGCTCGGCCGCCGGAGGAGTACTCCATCTCCTTAATTTATTTTTGGGCGTGCATGGCAATCCACTAGCTAGCAGCTGGAGGAGTAGCTCCATCATCTACTTAAATTTACTTTCTCCAAATTTTGTGAATACAACGAAGATGGCAGCCGGCCTGCTAGCGTGCTTCCTCTTTTTCCTCTTTTTTTTTTCTGTTTTGGCGAACGGCGTTGTTCCTCAGCTTAATTGTTTGTCCGTTTGTAGTTCAATTATTCATCGATCAGTTTAATTAAGAGTACTGAATTCAGTCAACAATAATATCAGTCCCACAAATAAACGTATTTCTTTGACTTCTATAATTTATGTTTCACCATTCGTCTTATTAAAAAGACCTGAGCCATTATTTTCGATTATGGTCTGACCCAGTCCAAAAAAAACCTGAGCCAAAGGGGAGGAAATCCAAGAAATAGTCAGATCCAAACCCAACCATTTTCCCCGCCTCAACCTGAACCTGACCTGGTTTAACGTCTGATCCGGTCTATCCACAAGTATTGTGGACATATCAGTCCATAAAAACCATACCTAATAGTTGTGGAATCTAGATGACACATGAACAATTACATTCACCACAAAGGATTTGTTTGGATGCACTTATATCTTCCTTCATTTAAATTGGATTGATGTGGATGCAAGTGCATGCAAACAAGCTCTAAACGTTGGCCGGTTGGCCCCCATATGTACTAGTGCCACACTGCCATCGTGCTATCCCAGGTGTAAGTGTGTTGGGCCTTGTTTAGTTCCTAAAATATTTTGTAAAACTTTTTATATTCTTCATTACATCGAATCTTATGGCACACGCATAGAGCACTAATATAGATAAAAGAAAATAACTAATTACACAGTTTACCTGTAATTTATGAGACAAAATTTTTTGAGCCTAATTAATTCAAAATTGGATAATATTTGTCAAATACAAATGAAAACGTTTATTCTTATTTTACAAAATTTGGAAGTAAACAAGGCCTGACAATGGAGTGTACAGGTGGTGCAGAGCAACTGATAGAGATCCGCTGCATGCATGCAACCCCATGTGCTTTAGTTACGTACTACCTGTTGTACTGCATGCATGCCGTTTCATGAGTAGTTGCTGCATACAGGAGGGACGACTTCGGGTAGCAACGCCGGAGGCGACCTGACTGCGGTGGCGCTGGGGCAGGCGCTGGTGGTGTCGGTGATCGCGACGGCGGGGTTCCACATCTCCGGCGGCCACGTGAACCCGGCCGTGACGCTGTCGCTGGCCGTGGGCGGCCACATCACGCTGTTCCGTTCCTCGCTGTACATCGTGGCCCAGATGGTGGGCTCCTCGGCGGCGTGCTTCCTGCTGAGGTGGCTCACCGGCGGGCTGGCCACCCCGGTGCACGCGCTGGCGGCGGGCGTGGGCGCCGTGCAGGGCGTGGTGGCGGAGACCGTCTTCACCTTCAGCCTGCTCCTGGTCATCTACGCCACCATCCTCGACCCGCGGAAGCTGCTCCCGGGCGCCGGCCCGCTGCTCACCGGCCTCCTCGTCGGCGCCAACTCCATCGCCGGCGCCGTCCTGTCCGGCGCGTCCATGAACCCGGCCAGGTCCTTCGGGCCCGCCGTCGCCACGGGCGTCTGGACGCACCACTGGGTGTACTGGGTCGGCCCGCTCGCCGGAGGCCCGCTCGCCGTGCTCGTGTACGAGTGCTTCTTCATGGCGGCCGCTCCCACGCACGAGCACGACTTGCTGCCCCAGCTGGAGGATCCATGATCGATCGGATTCGGAGGGTGATTTGATTTCAGCTGTCGACGGATTGTGATTCTATTACACCTATATATATATATATATATATATTACAAGCATGCATGCTGTATCGCCCAGTCCAGCCTTTTGTGTGTGTGTGTGTGTGTGCAGTGCACTAGTACTGTTCGTTCGTGTACGTACGCGAGCTTGCTTGGGTTTCTTCTTTTTTGATTTTCCTCATCTTTAATTTTCTTTTGTTTGAGATTTGAGAAGGCTTCTTCAGCTGTTGTTGCTGTGCGACGCCTCCACGCGCCACAGGATGCGTCTGGTCACCGGCGAGCTCTCCACGTCGTCGTTCGTCGTGCTGTCCGCGAGAACCTCTTGGAGGCCAGAGCCGAGGGAGTTGTTGTCGCTGCCGGTGGCCCGTCCTTGTTGACCGTGGCCGACGCTGCTTCTGCCGCCGTCATTCTGTTCTTCCCGGCACTGCTTGGGTGTGCCGCCGCCAAAGTAGAAGGTGTCGTCGATGCATAGGCGGCAGAAGATGACGTCCACGGCACGGCCGGCCCACCCAGCATTTTGAATACTATTTTCTCAAGTCATCACTTGTATTCTCGTAAATACTTGTATTCACACTACAAATTTCTCATAAAAATTCTTTGTGCTAGTTGTGGTAAATTTACCACATGTATTCTCGTCAATACTTGTATTCATATTACAAAATTCTCGTAAATATTCTTTGCGCTAGTTCTTGTAAATTTCATAATACAAGATAGTCATATTATAAAATTCTCATAAATATTTATAGTACAAAATTCTCGTTCTGGTAAATGTTTACTGCTTAAAATTCTTGTAAATATTTAAATTATAAATTTTTAGCTTTAAACTCTCATGCTAATTATTTGCGTGCCTGCCCCGAAGTGCAAGCTTTGGCCTTGTTTAGTTCCGAAAAGTGAAAACTTTTCGGTACTGTAGCACTTTCGTTTGTTTGTGACAAATATTATCCAATCATGGACTAACTAGGATCAAAAGATTCGTCTCGTGATTTCCAGCTAAACTGTGTAATTAGTTTTTATTTTCGTCTATATTTAATGTTTCATGTATGTGCCATAAGATTCGATGTGACGGAGAATATTGAAAACTTTTTGCTTTTTAGGGTGAACTAAACAAAGCCTTTGTTGAAAGCATCGACGTACAGCATCGTGGGTGATGAACAGAACCACTCTGTTCTGGGAAGACAGGTGGATCGAGGTGAGGTGAGTCTGTCAGCGACATCACCTGGTGCCAGCGAGAATCCGCCGTCAGCAATCCGTAAGTACGGGGTTGCAGAACAGACACATGGGCGTGCAGCATCGCCGGAGGAGGAGGATGAGGACTATCCAGTCAGGCCATCATCGACTTTATGCTTCATGATGTCCAGTTAACTAATTAATCGGCCGGCCTGACATAACAATCTGGAGACGATGATGGACTCCGAACGGCGGCGAATACACTGCTTCCTCAGCCAGCCATATATATATATATATAAGCTGGTCTGGAATACCTGCAGGGCGCCACTGAAGATGGATCAAGATCTATCTCAGGCACATATTGGACCGTACCGGGGATAGAAGGAGAAGACGACATACATGGCCTTGACGTACGCAAGGGATCGGAGCTTTGCTATCTCGTCTGTGATCAGGAAGTGGTGGAAACAATCGATCATTGCAACGACGACCGGCCTGCTCAGTCTGGTTCTTTGTTCTCCAAGCGCTGGGACATCAACTACCTCAGGCTTCAGCGCGCGGCTGCGTTCCTCGATCAACAGCGAACCATGTCCTGGTCTTGACTCTCTATATATTCGCGCTGGTCTCTTGGCAGATCTCGCAACCTGACATCCACGGTCAGTGATACACTGCAGGTCATAAAGGCCGAAGACGATCTGTGGATCGAAGCTGGAGCTGAAGGGCTGAAAGTGCTAGCTAGAGGATATATAGCGTACGTTTCAGATCAAAACAGTGGTCCTTGAATGTCTATTTCAGAAATAATAGCCTCTTGTAAAACCCAGCTGCTGGAAACGGCTTCTTGTATTATAAACTTCTTTCTTCTAATACAATGATACGCACACTCGTGCGTATTCGAGAAGAAAAAAACAGCATGCTAATTGATGCAAAAGCATCATTCTACATGATCCATGCAAAAGGCAGCGCTGTGGTGCTGACACTCAAATAACCAGCAGGCCACTAAATCTCTGTCTTCTGACATGCCAACAAGACTCTTCCTTATTAAGTATCGATTAATAAATAGTCTGTCACTACTTCATCATTCAAGAAAGAATGACAAACAGAAGCTAGATAAATATCAACGAAAAAAAATCAGATATCACGTAATATATAGTAACCACTTGTGCATCCATCGGAAGCTGATGCTTAAATAAAATTAATAAGTCACAGGCACATGGGTCAAAAAGCTTACCAATCAAAGCCATCGTCAGTTGCATGCAGGAGAATGGATGATGGGTAAGCATCACCGCTGACATCAATCTCGGCCTGAAACTTACATTATGAATTGGTTCTTCCTACTTTATAGTAACTGTTAATATCTTGTTTTCAAGCGGGGTAAAAATTGTCTAAGAAAAACATGAGAGTAGCATGTGCTCAGTACATTTTGCTGGTACGCGTGCAGCAGTTGCATGCGTTGACAACGAACTGCGCATTTGCTTGCCCTGCTCTCAGGTCCCAGCAAGCAAGCAGGAGATTAATGCAAATATGACGTGTGCCTGCCACCATGATAGATACTACAGTAGTATTTGCTCGATCGACACCACTGCAGCTTCGTTTTAATCATTTTGCTGTTGTAATAAAGCTGATGGATGCATGCAGATCAAGGTCTCGTCGTCCATTAATTATATCGTTCTATCGATCTGCAGCGCACCCTGCTGCTCCTGCTGCATACTAGTACACATGTGTCCGTTAAACAATAACGACGAGCTAGCTGAGTGATCAATTTGCCACGCGCGCACATTGATTGATTGTCGATGAATACGAACATGCATAAACACATATTATATTCCTCCTCATTGGATCGCAGTGCTGCCTGCAGATTGCAGAGGGATACTTGTTGCTGCATTGGCGGATCCGATCCAATCCACCAGCCGGCGGAAATCTCTCTACACCTGCTGATTAATTAATTCGCGATAACGAGATGGATCATGCATGTGCAATGGTGAGTGTCGTCGATCGCCCAGCCGGCCGTATCGCCGCTGCCTCTTGATGCCCGTGTCGACGTGCCGACGATCGCCAGCAGCAGCTACCTCTCCGGCCGGCCGGCCGGCCACAAGGGGAAATGATTGTAATGCGCAACCTGCAGTGCGCGATCGAGCTAGGAAGGACCAACCGGCCGGCGGCGATGGCGCCGGCGACCGACCTGCCCTGCGCCAGGCATTCAAGTTTGGCCCATGCATGCATTGCAGTCAGTCAGTCACGTACAAGCAACTGTAGCTTGTCTTTTGTGTTTCGTCTTCACAGCTGCGTGCTGTGCTGCGTTCGTTGGCGTTGTTGCGTACCCTGAATTGAAGATCGTGTGTTGTCGCCGGCCTGCCGGAAGCGGATCCGTCGGAGCTTCAACACAATTAGAGAGGGCGCGCCACAATTCGTAACCTCTCTCAGACATTTGGGTGAAAAATCTATTTACCTATTATAGATTGACCTCGCTAGTGGAATTGTTGAACACGATCAATATTGCTGTGTCTAATTTACTTACTGTCTATTTGTGCTTGATAGTAACAGATAGTGCAAGGATCGGACCGGCCATGCATTTGACCATCTACAAATAGTGCAAGGATCACCGAGCTAGCTGGGCTTTGTTTGGTTGGTGTCCTGAGAATCTTGCATCATATCTCACACACACTTTCGATCTTGAGCACCTAGCTAGCTAGAGCCGTATGCATGCGATCAGGGCGGCATATCTGAACAGGGCCCAAAGAGCGCGACGTAGATGGTGCACGGCAACACACACGGCCGGCCGGCGGCAACATATATGCCCAATCTTACACGAGTGGCAATTCTTGATTAATTAATTAATTAATTAGTTGAAACGACGACAGGTCGGTCCTAATATAATTAACAGCCGCGTGTTCATATCCTACGTACCTGCAAATGATCTGATCATTCTCCTACCTAGCTACTGCAGCATGCATGCATTTTACACATGGATCTCTGTCTACTCATCCTGTCATCCATATATGCAAACCTGTTCGTGGAATAGCGTGCAGTGCATGGCTGCTGGCCACGGGCCACCGTACCCTGGTTCTTCGTCTTCCATGCATTATTCTCTCCGCGTGTGCGCGCCAGCCAGCCACAGTGGTCCATGTCTCTGTCTGCTTGCAATGGCAATGCAACATCAGATTGAGTTGAGAGATGATGCATGCAGATGCAGATGCAGGTCGTCATCACTGGCTTGGCTGGTCGACCAAGCTGAAGAAGGCATTGCAAATTGCAATGGCAATTGGCAAGGCAATCGATCGGAATCACCGGCGATGGTCCGGTCGATCATCACCCACGGCTTGTGTGCCGCCGCTTCTCCACCCACACCGGCGACAGCACCGGCGTGGGCCCCACGAACTCGGGCTCCTCGGTGTCCTCCACAACGGGGATCGCATGCGCATGCGCATGCGCATCGCCGCCGTCGGCCTTCCCTCCTCCCGCCATTAATATCTCCGCCGCCGCCTCGGGGTCGTCGTCGTCCTCGCCGCCGTCGTCCCCGTCTAGCTCGTCGTCATCGTCCTCCTCGTCCTCCTTCCCCACCACCCGTATCCTCCACACCTTGACGCTCTTGTCCAGCCCGGCGCTGTACACCACCATGCTGCCTTCCACCTCCCCGGCCTCGCCGCCGCCCACGGCCAGGCACCGCACCGGGCCCCGATGCCCCTCGATCACGGCCAGGCACGTGTGCGCCGCGCCGCCGCCGCCGCCCTTGCTGATCCCTTCCCGCCTCCACACGCGCATCGTGGCGTCCTCCGACCCACTCACCACCACCCGCCCGCCGCACCCGGACGCCAGGCAGAACACCGCCAGGCGGTGGCCCTTGAGGTACCCGGCGTGCGCCGGCCGCCCCACCGTCGCCTCCTTTTCCCACACGTTCACGTATCCGTCCGAGGACCCCGCGTAGAGGAAGCACCGCCTTGCGCCGCCTCCCGCCGCGTGGGCGTGGCACAGCGCCAGCGCGTTGACGGGGGACAGCTCGGAGCGGAGCACGATGATGAGCGCGTGCGCCGTGCCGCCGTACACGCGGCGCCACATCTTGACGGTTCCGTCGGCGGATCCCGTGAAGACGCAGCCGTCCGCCTCGTTCACCACCATGGCGTTGACGGGCCCGTCGTGCGCCACGAAGGAGTCGACGCAGCTGCCGTCGGCGAGCCGCCACGCCTTGACGGTGTGGTCGTGGGAGCCCGTGTAGAGCAAGCCCGCCACGGCGTGGAGCACGAGGCAGGAGACGGTGTCCCGGTGCTGGTGCTGCCGCCGCTTGCCGAACGGGTTGTGGAGGAGGATCGACGACTTGGCCGGGAGCGTGGCCGCCTTCTTGGCGCGGACGTGGTCGCACACGGCGGCGGCGCAGACGGTCCAGACCCGGACGCGGTGGTCGCGTGCGTGGGAGGTGACGAGCGTGCCCCCGCACGCCGCCAGCGCCGGGACGCGGCCGCGGCCGACGTCGAGGTAGCCACGGTTGAAGCATCCGGGCGCGGCCCACGCGCGGACGCGGCCGCTGTCGGACGCCGTGAACAGCACGCCCCGCGCCACGGCCAGCGCGTGCACGTCGCCCTCCAGCCGGTGCAGCGCCGCCAGGCAGTGGTAGATGGCGGCGGGCGAGGGAGGGAACCGGAGCCGGCCGTGCAGCGGCGACTGCACCCACGGGGAGCAGCTGCCGGCGCCGGCGCCGGCATGCATCTGCTGCATGGGCGACAGTGGCATGGCCTCCACCCCGTGCCCCCCGGGCACCGCCGACGACATGCTCAGGCGCGCGGGCTCCGCCACCTCCCGTGCCGGCGACCTCCTGCCACCGCCGGCGCGCGCGTAGTACTGGTGCACGGGCGTGTGCGCGCCCGGCGGCCGCGACGACGACTTGCGGTCCTCCTCGAAGAAGCTGAAGCTCTTGCGCCGGCCGAAGTCCATGGCGATTGGCGGGAGAGCAGAGCTACCTCTACTACCACTATCAGTACGACGCCCCGATCGACGCGCGCCGTCGATGGGCTCTCGTCGTCCCGGCGGCTATGACTACGCTACGGGTAGGAGCGATGAATTGAAGAAGCAAGCAGGCAAGGGAGAGCCAGCCTAGCATCGTCGCCGCAAGTCAGCAGACGTATAAATTGCCATATAAGTAGATGTGGGGCGGGCGACGGAGGAGGATCGACGGACGGGATGTGAGTGCGCGGTACCACGGCCACGGCGGGCGCCATAAACGACGACTCACGATCGGGGCCCGATCGAGGTCGATCAGTTAATGGCGGCACAGTCGATTATATTCCATGGATTGCCATTGCCATGTACGTGGACCGTAGAAAGATATGGTGGGAGGGAGATCCATGGGCAGGGCAGGGCCCTAGCTAGAGATTACGTGCACGTGGTCACTTGCGCGTACCCTTCCATGGATGGAGAGGAGAGGAGAGGAGAGGAGAGGAGAGGAGAGGACGGATCGGAGGAGCTCACTGCAGACGATCGAGGAGGATCTCCATGGACCGCAAGATTATTTGTTGGATCTCAGCTCGCGTACTCTACGAGCGAGAGCAATGAGCTCCGCTGTGCACACTGCAGCATGCGAGTCTGTACGTACCATCTGCTCAGCTCTAGCTGCTAGCTCTCGTACCATCAATGACGTACGGTTGCCGCCATTGATCCATGGCCACGAATGAAGATGCTGGTGGACTCGAGTGCTGCTGGAGCTGGGGCGGGCCCCTGCATTTGCATATGATATGATACGCAGCTGACTGACTGGTGCTATCACATATTCACATCACATCACATCAATCTACCGCGCGCGACGCCATTAGTGGCTTCACGCTTCAGCGAGCATCCAACTTTAACCTCGCTCATGCGTATTTGACAAATGTATAGTACTAAGGCCTTGTTTACTTCCACCCAAATTCTAAAAACTTTTTAAGATTTCCCGTCACATCAAATCTTTAGACACATGCATGAAGTATTAAATATAAACAAAAATAAAAACTAATTGTACAGTTTGGTCGAAATTTACGAGACGAATCTTTTGAGCCTAGTTAGTCTATGATTAAACAATAATTACCACAAACAAACAAAAATGCTACATTGTCGCGAAAAAATTTCGCCAAGGAACTAAACAAGACCTAACATTATTCATCATCATCATCCTGTCTACGTACGTGCGTTCATATTTACTAGCTTTTATTTCTTGCATGCACGTACGTATACTATACTACAATACGATGTAAAAATTTATGGACCATATATATGATACGATATAAAATACAAAATGTTTTATAATTTTGAATAGAAATGGTGTATATCAGTGCGTATTGCCCGGCCCAACTGTACGTCTTTCATCAATACATAATTAATATATATATATATATATATATATATATATATATATATATATATATGTGTGTGTGTGTGTGTGTGTGTGAATTCGTCCTAGGACGTTGATTAAGGCCTTATTTAGGTCCACCCAAAATTTCAAAAATTTACAAGACCCCCCATCGCATCATTCTTTTGCCGCATGCATGAAACATTAAATATAGATAAAAATAATAACTAATTATATAGTTTGTTATTTTTGGGACACGAATCTTTTGAACCTAGTTAGTATATAGTTGGACAATAATTGTCAAATACAAACAAGTACTACATTGTCCAACTTCAAAAACTAAACAAGGCCTAATAGATCCACGTGCAAAGCAAAATCTGTCGGTACGTGTATTGTAATTTAAGCTAAGGCCATGTTTAGTTCTTGCCTATTTTTTTCCTATCACATCAAATGTTTAAATATATACATGAAGTATTAAATATAAATAAAAAATAACTAATTATACAGTTTGCATGTATTTTGCGAGACGAATCTATTAAACCTACTTAGTCTATAACTGAGCACAAATTGCTATATATGCAAATGTATTAAATAGTATCTAAAAACTTTTCTTTTCGTGAACTAAACAAAACCTAAGTCACTATGGTTATGTTTGCGTCGGTTAAATAAGATTCTATATGCGATGGCGGTCTAGATAATTCAATTTATAGTTTATTTTCAAATGTTTAAGCACCATCCTTATAAAATAAGCTATTAGTTGACTCTCTCCACCTAATTTTAAAAAACACTCTATTGGGCCATAAATAAATAAGCGACATTTTAGGCAGTTTTTGCTGATCTCTCAAGTCTCAAGTGAACTACGTACAAACTTAAATTTTACAAATTGTACATCTTTTTTTGTGTTTTCAGTCTCCATAATATTGCGTACATTTGTACGTCCTTCGACTTCGAGCTTTGACATTTCCCAGTGAAAAATAAAATTGTTTAACTAACTCGCTCGAGCAATTTATAATGCAAGAACGAGAAGCACGCAGCGCCGAGCCGCCGATGATATGATTATATATATATAGTACCCAGACAAGCAATTTAAAATCTCGTCTGCTCTAATTAAGTGAGTGCATTGCATGCCCGCAGTGGTATGGTAGTAGTACAATCAGGACCAGCCTATATTGATATTGGAAGCAGTTTTTTGGGTTCTACATGCTGGGCATTGCTTATCTACACCGTTGAATATGCATCGAGATGTGTGAAACAGTGGGAAGATGTGTGAACACAGTGGGGAGAAGTGTAGCAGCACGAATATCAGAGCATATTTTGATGGTCCAGATAAACAATGCTGAGCATGTACTCCTACATACTGCATTGTATTATTGATATTTTTTCGCTAAAAAAAGGAGCAGCCTATGCCTATACATCTATACTGGTCCGGACTCCGGACCATGCATGAGAGCATTGTTGAAAATAAAATTGAAGGGTCTGTTCGCTAAAAGATTTATGACACGAGACACGTGGGATGTACTCCTTCTGATCCATTAGTACCTTCACCATTCAAATTATAGTCATTCTAACTTTTATTTGAGAGCTAAAACATCTCAAATTTGATTAAAATTATATAAAAGAAATCTACAAAAATTTATGGTATCAAATAAATATATTATAAAAATATAATTATGTAGAAACTAATAATACTTATTTTATATCATATATTTTATTATTATTATATAAATTTGATCAAACTTAAGACACTTTAACTCTCTAAGAAAGTTAAAATGACTTATAGTTTAGGATGAAAGAAGTATTTGATATCACTCTGACTTTGGTTTTATTTTAGCAGCAACTTCTGCGGAGAAGTCGTACAAACACTTTATTGGGAGGAGCCAACTTTTAATAAATAGCAGAGGAGCGCTAAATCTATTTTCAAGCCAGGAGCGGGAGCTATAAAAAGTGCTCAGCACAAATAGGCGTGCACTAACTCTAAAATAACTTCTCTAATAATATTACCTTTTACTACATAGTTTATAATATTAATATGAATAACCACTACGTGACATGCTCAAATTATTTGGAATATGTGGATGAAATTAGCTATTAATTAAGAATTATTGTTTCTCACTATTCTATTTAAATATGAAATAATATGTTTGGAACTATAATAGTCACTATCAGAGGTACCATAGTGAGGTTTGTAAAACTACTGCTCCAATGCAGCTTTGATGATGATGATGATGATGATGATGATGAGTTGTAGGTAGTTGTTGTGTATTATATGATCAACGTGGCAGCTTGACGATTGTGCATATATAGTCGAATCTGAAACCAATTATGCATTCTTTTAACTCATAGAGATCTATCTCGAGATCGTCCATATATATCTCGTCATCAATCCCATCATGATTGTTTTTAAGGTTTTGCATGAATCATTTGTATATGGTGCTGGTGGAGCGAGACAAGTTAGATCGATGAGTGTGATCGAAAGTGAGACAGAGTAGCTCGACAACTCAAAAATCGTCATGCGCTAAGGTGGACTATTAAATGTCCCTTACTAGACTGTCTAGATAAACAAGATTTATGGTGGTCTTTTATCGAATTGTTCGCCACTACTTTGCAGTGCCAATACTTCTCAACATATATTTTTTTCTTAAAAACATATATTTTGTTTACAATAAAGTTTCTAATGATGCTTAATGTCACAATGAGGATGTTTAAGCAACAACACAAAGTTGGGTGGTTACAAAAGAGTTTTGGGAGAGGGGCAATTTATTTATATACTTCACTCCTTGCGCATCTAATGATCGTGGTTTACCTAAGGCCATATAGTGATAGGGAGCGTCAGGTTGACTTATAAGTTGTTGGTTTGAAGAACTACTCCATTCTAAACAAGATGGTGCATTACAACTCAAATTATCTCAAATTTGGCGGGATTGTCTTCATTTCCTGTACTGGTACTAATTATTTGCTTATGAAGAATGAGACAATGATAAATCAATATATTCCATTTCACAGACCAAACAAAAATGAGGAGTGAATTGATGATGAACTAACTCAATCCTCAAACCAAACACCCTAGTGCTTAGCCTAAAATCGTGTCGTTCCTGGACCATTACTGGTTAGGGTGTGTTGACCTTGGCACTATCAATATATCATGCCAAGTTGACACTACCATTATGATCATCAGATCGAGTCAATGCTAGTGTCGTGCTTTTTAAGATTGGGCAATGAAGGATTGATTGAAGTCCATGTGGCCATCCATAGATTGAGCTTTGATGGGAAAATTGGCCACAACGACGGTTCATGGGATGGAAAACAAAAGCTTACATACAAGAGGTAAAAGAATTTAGAAAAGAGAAAAGAAAAAGAAAATATAAACCACCCCTGTCTCAAATATCCCATATAACAGGGTGATCATTACCTGTGATTGAAAAAAGGGATCACTCTCCGATAGCTTTCATCATCCATGATATCAAGCAAGAGATAATGATTTTATCAATTGTTTTCTCCGCTCATATTATAGCTCAATCAGGTGGTCAGTATTGTGATTCAATCTGATTTCGTGAGGCCTCAACCTCATTCGGGCTCGTTAAACAATTTATGTGAAAATAACACTAAATCTATAATAAAAATCATTCGCTAATTTGTTAGGAGAAAAACATACTGATAATATAAAATAAACGGGGCACGCGCTTTGCAAGACTGAGCCTTCAACGATTGATTGCAGTCCATCTGGACTTCCATAGACGGTAGATCGAGGCTTGCTTGATGGGATGCAAAATGAGAGCTTAGGCCTTGTTTAGTTTCTAAAAAAATTTGTAAAAATTTTCAGATTTTCTGTTACATCGAATCTTGCGACATATGCATGAAACATTATTTATAGATAAAAATAATAACTAATTAATTTGTGAGATAAATATTTTAAGTCTAGTTAGTCCATGATTGAACAATATTTGTTAAATACAAACAAAAATACAACTTATTTTGCAAAAAAATTGGAACTAAACAATACTACTCCATCTCAAATTGTAAGTCATTCCAAGAATCTTGGAGAGTCAAAACATTTTCACGTTTGACCAAAATTATAGAGAGAAATACTAAGATTTGTAACGTAAAGTGAGTGTACTATGAAAATATAATTAATGAAAATATAATTAAGGAAGAATCTAATGATATTTAGTTGATATTATAATAATAATTATTTTATCATATAAATTTGGTCAAACTTAGAAAAATTTGACACTCTAAGATTCTTAGAATAATTTACAATTTGGATAGAGGGAGTACCTTACAAAACGACTTACAATTTTGATAGAGGGAGTACCTTACAAGAGTTAAACGAAAATACGAGGGAGAAAAAGAAAAAGAAAATATAAACCACGCGCGTTCCTTACCCGGTCCGGCCGGTTGGTGCCGCGGTGGTCTCTCGCGGTGACGCGGTCGCGGCCCCAAACCAAACCCCCCCGCCCGCCGCCGCCGAAATAAAACCGGTACACCTCTGCAGCAGCGCGAGCCATGCCGCAGGTGGCCGCCCCTCTCCGCCGCCTCCTCCCCCTCTCCCAAACCCTAGCGTCGGCCCCCGCGCCTCTCCTCCACCTCTCGCGCCGCCTTCTCTCCTCCTGCTCCCCCGCCTCCTTCGGCCGCGCCGCCAGCCTCCGCGCCCTCGCCTACCGCCGCCGCCGGCACCCCGAGCCTCGCCGTGGGAGCAGCACTCTCGGGAAGGCGCCCGCCAAGGAGGAGATGGACAGGGAGGTGGCGTTCAATAGGAAGCGGGCCGAGGGGAAGGACGGCGGGAAGCGCGGCACCATGGAGCTCAAGGCCCGCAGGCTCAACCCCGTCAACACCACATGCTACGTGCAGGTGAGGGCCTCGCCGACTTGTGGTTTCCCCTCCCCCAGCGCTATATCTCTGTGGATTCATTATGCTTACTTGGCGCCATTGTACCTCAACCGGCTGGTTCAAATTAGTATACTAGTTTGGGGTTTATTCGAGGAGAGATTGGACCAGAGTACCAGACCATGCGTGCAATTATAAATACCGTGGATTAGTTGTCCCAGAGGCCACATTTGTGTCTGTTAGCCTAGCATTTTTAGGAATGAACAAAGATGCAATCCCAAACCGATGTCATTGGAGGAGTAAAGGTAGCATACAAAGAATCCTAACCACAGGCCTTCTAGTATTTAACTTTTTTTTTTGAACAACTATCATTATTTAAATTGTAATATGTTGAACGGTGCAGATTTCACGAAATGAAGATACAGGATCAATGCACGTCACTAATTACCATAGAAAATCATGCATTCAATAATGCCAACTACTGGTTGTGGCCTTATGGAGTTGTCCCATTGGTAAATCATCACATTGGTTGCACCAAGCAATTAGTGCGGGGCATTCTTCCCTTGAACTAGTTCATGAGAATTGCAACTGTTGTTTTGGTTTTCATTCAGTCTCACACCCCTTTGTTCTTGCTGTGCAGATACTTGGTACAGGAATGGACACACAGGACACTTCACCTTCTATTTTACTCTTCTTTGACAAGCAAAGGTTTATTTTTAATGCGGGCGAGGTATGTTCTGCTGTGATCTGGTTCCTGTATATTTATGTTTCCCAAACAAGCTAATAATTGGTTGTTGCTTAAAAAATGGCAAATAGTTGTAGTTAGCTGAAAAGAGAATTTTATTTCTTTCTCTTTGTGAGATATTGCAGAAAGGGTTTTGAAAACCATGGTCTTATGCTAAGCTGCAGCGAATATAAGATTCAACTTAAAGATCTGGAGAAAGTTCATCTTGCTTTTGCCATTTTGTGCTGATTAAACTCAAATCTTGCCATCTGACAGGGTCTTCAACGTTTCTGTACTGAACACAAGATAAAACTATCAAAAGTATGTTATTCAAACCCCCTCCACCATGGACAACAGACTCACATTCATTGTCCTGTTTCTGAATTTCTTACATCCTAGTCTTATATTGTAAAATGCTAACCTGCTTACAAAACAATCCCTCGTTTCCCAGATTGACCATATCTTTTTGACTCGCGTGTGCTCAGAAACTGCAGGTGGCCTTCCAGGTATTGTTTCTAAAACCTTCTTTACCATCTAACACAATTAGTTTGGTTTGCTTGATGTAATGATATTAAACCATCATAACATAGCCTTTTTTATTATCGTATATTGTAGGCCTGGTGCTAACTCTAGCAGGAATTGGAGATGAGGGCATGTCGGTGAGTTCACATGGTTTGTTTTTCTGTGTTTTTGCTGTCAACAGATGCATTCATGCATCCAATATTAAAAAGTGTTTCAACCAACTAACTGTGGTCTTCTTCCTGCTAACTGGGAAACAGGTGAACATATGGGGACCTTCTGATCTTGACTTTTTAGCTGGGGCAATGAGATCTTTTATCCCAAATAGAGCAATGCTTCACACACACAGCTTTGGTACTGACCGAAATGCATCTTCACCACAATCTAAAGAGTCCATTATTATTCTTGATGATGAAGTAGTTCGGATATCGGCAATGTTTGTCAAACCAAGGTATCATAATGGAACTGGTAGTTCAAATGATAGTGACATGAAGCCTGGTGATACTGCTATAGTATATGCCTGTGAGTTGCCAGAAATTAAGGGAAAGTTTGACCCATCTAAGGCTGCTGCCCTTGGCCTTAGGCCTGGGCCCAAGTACCGTGAACTTCAACTTGGGAATTCTGTGCAGTCTGATCAATTTGATGAAATGGTTAGTCATGAATAAAACAATATTTGTTATGCCTGTTATCTTTTTGTAGTACCTTCTCTTTTCAATGAGGCTTTTGCCATCTAGGAGACCAATGCTGCCTTTTATTGACCTAGTATTGTTGGATTTTTGGAGTCTGTTGAGCACTTTAGCTTAATATTGCAATGGGATGACATCATGACCTTAGATGTTTCCTCTTTCCTAACTAACTATACTATGAAAACATTTGCTAGTTGTCCTTGGACTCGTTAATTTTACATGGCTATTTTAATAGACTAAGGGTTTTCAGAAATTTTAATAGTAGTGTCACTTTTGAGAATCCGCTACTTTATGGTTATTTAAATGCTAAAATGTAAGTTTTTAATATAAGTTTGATGTTTGAACAACAATTGCATGCACCATTTATCTAGTTTAAGTTTCTTTTCTAAAGCTCTTTATGTTTTGTCAATTAATGTCTAGGTTCATCCAAGTGATGTTCTTGGTCCGTCAATTCCTGGACCAACTGTTCTTCTGGTGGATTGCCCCACACAGTATCATATGCCAGAACTTTTTTCACTGCAACCCCTTAGCTGCTTTTATGAAGATTCTCCAGAGCAAAGTGGCAAGAAAGTAAATTGCATAATCCACTTAGGTCCATCATCTGTGACTAGATCTGTTGACTATCAGAACTGGATGAAAAAATTTGGCGCAACACAACATATCATGGCAGGACATGAAATGTATGCTTCAATTCCATTTTCCATTTTTTGGATGAAGTCCATTCTGTGTATAGATTTCCTATGTCATTTTGAACTGTTGACATCGCATGCAAATCCAAAGTTAACTACTATGTTGCTGAATGAAAATGAGGTGAAACGACTATGATCATATATGTTATTGACTGCTGCTCCTTAGGGTTAATTTTCCATAATGATATGGAAAAATATATTGTAAGCCACTGTTTAAGTTGTATTTTCAGCTTGTGCCACTGCTTTTTTGGCTGATTGGCATTATGCCTTTTTTTTTCTGTTTTCTTTATGCACGCAGTAAAAATATGGAAATTCCTATCTTGAAAGGTAGTGCAAGGATATCATCACGCCTCAATTTTGTATGCCCTCAGCTCTTCCCATCCTCTGGATTTTGGTCTGTACAACCTCCAAATGATGTCATGGAGAATGATAAGGTAGGTTCCAGTAGCCTATATAATACCTTGAAGGTTGAATTACTGCTGTTTATAAAATATTTTCTTTTCCTTTCAGAATGCTTCATTGGAAGCCTGTGGAAGTGTGTCTGCGCAAAACCTACTAAAGGTAATTTTGTTCTTTCATCCTTGCTGTATCACACCTGTTATGTGATCATATATGTATTAATCTGGCGTTCTGATTGGGGCTTTGATGTCATTTTTTTTTATTGAAATCTTATTATTCAGCAAACTACTGGGAAGGTAGAATGCGTAGGTCCAGTTGGGACTTCAAAATTGTTTGGATCTTTTATCATCATTGGTAGCATGTATTTTGGACAATCTTTTACATAAAGTTGCATGTTCTTTATCAAAGAAGTAGTTGAGACCTTTGTTTTCTTATTTTTGTTTTTGCACTAAATAGATTTCAATGTCAATTCTCAGCATGTAATATCTTTTAATGATGTATAATAAGATATAAGTAGGGTTGTAGGGGAAGACTCTTCTTTCAGAGAGGGAATGTAAAAAGAAACTAAGGAGGGAACAAATATTGGTGTGTTGTGGTTAAGTGCAATATAGGACTCTGAATATTACTATCATTTTTCTTCAGTTTCATCTGCGTCCATATGCTCAACTGGGTTTGGATAGAGCTTCTATTCCAAACTTGTTCACCTACAAGGATATTGTACAAGAGCTTGTATCTGAGATCCCAGAGGTTAGTGAAGTTCCTGAACAGGTTTGCAAATTCTGGCAAAATAATGTGAATGATAAAAATACACTACCACCAACTGGCAATCGTATGGTTGAAGAACCATGGATCAATCAAAAATCAGATAAGCTAGATGATGGCGCTTCTTTTCAAGAAATTGTCTGGGGAAAGTATCCAAGGGGCAATCAGGAGACCCCTTGTTGTGTGGAGGATGCAACAAGGGAAGATATGGAGATCACTTTTTTGGGTACAGGTTCATCTCAGCCTTCAAAATACCGGAACGTAAGTTCCATATATATTAACTTATTTGCACGAGGAGGTATACTTCTGGACTGCGGTGAAGGAACTTTAGGACAACTGAAAAGGAGGTTTGTTCTTTCAGATCTTCTAATAATGCATAAACATATATATTAATTATGTTCATGAAAGTATACTGTCTTTTGTAATAGATTTGGTGTAAATGGTGCTGATGAAGCTGTAAAAGGTTTGAGGTGTATTTGGATCTCCCATATTCATGCTGATCACCACACTGGCTTGGCTAGAATTCTTGCTCTAAGGTCTAAGTTGTTAAGAGGGATGCCTCATAAACCCTTGCTTGTGATTGGACCAAGGCCACTTGAGAGATTCTTAAATGCATATTCGACGCTTGAAGATCTTGATATGCAGTTCCTAGACTGCAGACATACTTTGAAGTCTAGTGTTGAGGCCTTTCTCAGTGAAAATGATTCTGAACCAGCCATACCTCAACTGGCGAACACAATATTTGCCCCTGGAAGTAGAATGGAGAACTACAACAGGAAGCCTGCAAGTCCAAGGGATACCACAGCTCTTGCTAATTTCAAAGAAGTTCTACAGGAATCAGGTTTAGAGATTTTGTATAGTGTCCCTGTACTACACTGTCCACAGGCATTTGGAGTTGTTTTCAGGGCCATGGAGAAAACAAACAGCACTGGAAAGGTAATTCCAGGCTGGAAGGTTGTATATTCTGGCGACACGCGACCCTGCCCAGCTCTTATAGATGCATCCAGAGATGCCACAGTGCTAATACATGAGGTAAGCTGAAGAAATTGTAGTTTTGTCCTTGAGATATCCATATCTTATTTCTTGCTGCTTATCCATATCATATTTCTTGCTTGCTGATATAGGTGGCATCATTGTTATGTCACAGCTTGGGCAGGTGGTTTGCAAAAGCTTCAATATATATGATAATAGTTGTCCACTCTGCTGTATGTGTTTCATGTGCTCTAACTAATCCTGGACCACAAGCACCATTGTAGCCCAATATTTAATCTTGCAGATATCGTATCATATTGTTAGATGCACAATAGTCTCTTGGACTATTGCTAATGATAGATGGTAATGGTATTACAATATATATGCTCTTAGCTGTCTTTGTAATACTCTATATCTTTGTCAGGCAACATTTGAGGACAGTATGAAGGATGAAGCGATCGCGAGGAACCATAGTACAACCAAGGAGGCCATAGAAGTAGGCACATCGGCTGGAGCTTACCGGATAATTCTGACCCACTTCAGCCAGCGATACCCCAAAATCCCAGTTATCGACGAGGTCGATATGGAGAAGACCTGCATTGCCTTTGACCTGATGAGTGTAAACCTTGCGGATCTGCCAGTTGTGCCCAAGGTTCTACCACACCTGAAGGTCCTGTTCAAGGACGAGCTGGTAGTTGACGAGGCCGATGAGCTCCAAGAGGCTGCTGTGTACTGATATAGATAAAATGATGTACATTAATTTGATCGCCTTGTAGCTTAGCAACATTGTTTTTGACCTGAAGCTCCAATCCAATTTTAAGGCCGCACGGGGTGTATCGTCTGTCTTTTTTATGTTTGCGTCGATCTTGAAGTTGTTTTTGTTGGGTGATTGTTGTGAGTTGAGTTGTGATAACAAAGATAATAAAAGCTGTGCCTATTTGTAATTCTTTTGACGGGAGGTTTTGTTTGACACGGGGGAAGGTTTTGTTTTACAGGGTCAGTTGGAAATGGTAATTCGTTCGTAACGCATGCAACACGCACACGTTACGTTTACCTGTACCCTGAAGATTTGTGATACGCTTTGTTAGGATTAATATGCGGGTCAGGTCAGGATTACACACAAAATCCTCTTAAATGTCAGTTGAAGTCAGCGGAAATGCAGCACAAATTCATCCGGTTCATCTCAGGGTACAAACAAATGCAAATTGTATAGTAGCCTGGCAAATTGGTAGCCACATGTGACATGACACGAGACGTGGCTCGCTCGTTCCTCCTCCTCCCGTGGCCGTGGGTTCTGACTGATGAAGAAAGCGAAACGGTTGTTGGTTGCACTTGCACAGGGACAAGAGGGGCAAAGGGTGGGCTGGCAGACCCGCGCGCCATCCTCTAGAACCTTCCACGGTCCACCTCCTCCCGGCCTAGGCCGCCTCCCTCGTTTCTCCGGCGGCACGGCACGTGCCGCTCACCCCAATCCTCCCTCCACGCCTCTCCTCGTCGAAGAGCGGACGCGGTCCACGCCTCCCACCCCTTGCCCCTCCCAGATCCCGCCCTCCTCCGATCCGGCCGGGACCGTCCTCCTCCGATCGGGGCAGCAGCCATGGATCAGAGCCGGCGGGCGGTGGAGTCGTACTGGCGCTCGCGGATGGTGGACGGCGTCACCGCGGACGACGACAAGGTCGCGCCCGTCTACAAGCTCGAGGAGATCTGCGAGCTCCTGCGCGCCTCCGACGCCAGCATCGTCAAGGAGGTCGCCGACTTCGTCCTCAAGCGCCTCGACAACAAGAGCCCCCTCGTCAAGCAGAAGGTAGGTGCCCCTGCCCATGCCTCTGCGCCACCTGGGATCGGATTCGCCTGCCCCTGGGTTGCCTTGCCTTGTTGTTGAGGGATATGCTGCTGGTGGGGCAGATCGTCCGACTGTTATTCCTTGCATCACCGGCGGCGGCGGCGGCCTTGTCGTGCTGCTCCCCGTAATCTGATCTGACCAAGTAGGAGTGACTTGAAAGGGGTGCTTGGGTTGTTTCTTCGTGGGATGATCACAGAGTCAACCAGGGGTTAGCTGCGAGGGGGGATACGGAGCCGTCTCATTCTCCAAGTTATGTGTCTTCTGCCTACTTGTTCAGTTGCTCAAGAGTTTGAGACATACCAAAGAGTTTATTTAGCTCCAGAGGGGGAATTTGTTTGTATCATTATATAACATGCCTAAGTCAGAAGGCACCTAGATGGGCAGTGTGATTGTTTTCTGGTGTCTGTCTAACAAATACAAGCCTGGGCTGGGGATACCCATATGAATGGTAATAGGCTATAGCAAATGCGATTGCTGCCATTATAATGGCATAGACATGTGATTGTAGGTGAGGTTGTTTCATGTGCAGAATTTGACTCGTGAATTAGGTGATGGACGTTATAATTTGTCATCACTGCTGGTGGTTATCAGAAATAGAATTATATTTTGGTGATGCTGTGGTTGAATCTGAATTGTCTTCTCTATGTCCGTGACAAATGGGATATCTTTATCCTAGTTTTTCTGGATACATAGCCGGACCTCTCTAGGGTGATCCAAATTATTTTGAAGGACATAATAGAGTTTCAGTTTTTGTACCCACTGCATGTACCATGTTAGCTTAAGCGCTTACATTTATGTAACCATACAAATTCTGGAACCAGGACTCCCCAATTCTTTCTTTCTGTCATTATATGGTGGTTGCTGTCTAAGGGAGTGCATATGCTTGCAATGGGAATTGTACCTGTATTAACTTCCATCGTGTTTTTCATGTACATTAACTGTTCAATCTTTTATGGACATGTGTAGTCTTCCAGCGCAATGGTATATGACTCTGCCTATATTTGCTCTCCAGGCTTTACGGTTGATCAAATACGCAGTTGGAAAATCCGGTACTGATTTCAAGAGGGAGATGCAAAGGCACTCAGTGGCTATGCGCCAGCTAGTTCATTACAAAGGCCACCCTGATCCCTTAAGAGGGGATGCCCTTAACAAGGCTGTTCGCGAAACTGCAAATGAGGCTATAGCTGCAATTTTCTCCACAGAGGACCCTAAACCTGCTGTCGCAACCGAAAGTCTTGGCAAGCGCATACAGGGCTTTGGAAATACTAATTACGAGCCATCTAGAGATGACAAGAAGTCTTTCCTTAGTGAACTAACCGAGGTAGTGGGTATTGGAAGTGCATCCATCAAGCAGGGTTTGAGCAACTTTGCTGCAGCGCATGCAATGATGACAAATGACAATGGTAGCACGTACAAGAGCCCTAATCTCCGTAGATCTTTGACCACAGAATCTGAAAGATATGGTCGGTATGATCCAAGTGAAATTCAAAGTGAGAGCCGTGCCTCATCTGGTGCTTCAAAGAATGCAGCCTCTGGTTCTTGGGGTCCAACTTCCAGTTCTGTACCAACTGATGATACTAGCTCAAGTCAACCAGGGATTAAAACTCGTGAAGAAAGACTTCTGGAGACAATAGTTACTGCAAGTGGCGTGAGACTGCAACCAACGCGAGATGCTTTGCAAATTTTTTTAACAGAAGCTTCCAAATTGGATGCAGTTGCCTTGAGCCGTGCACTTGAGAACAAGCTGAATTCTCCATTATGGCAGGTGAGTTTATGTGGCTCACTCATTTTTGTTAGTTTCACCCCTCATGATCCTTATGCACAGTTAGTCAGTTAACATGTAGTTTGTCGAAACTAGTTCCATGTCATGGTACCTAACGCTCTTGAAAGCGGTGGTAAATAAATTTATCTTGTGTTGTTGCTTGAAGTTTTACATGATGTGAATTTTGATTAATGCTACTGTGGGAATTCTCAGAAGTGCAATAAGCTATTCAGAAGTTTATAATTACATTTTAAGATATTGCAATGTAAAAGGGAAAACATTAGGCAGAAGAGAAAATAGGCATCATGCAGTATCTTCACTCTGGACAGATGGAATAGATCACTATGATTGTTGTTGATGTTATACTATGCTTTTGTATTATGCTATTAGTGGTTTTATAGAGTTCATGGAGAAACAGCACTGTCAACTCAATGTTCAGCTTTCAATGTAGTTGCCATAATCTATAACTGAACAGATGTACAAAATATGTTGATGCTTGACTTATTTACATGAAAACAAGGAATACTATGCAAGCATGACTACTGTTGCATTGCAGTTCATGATATGTTTAGAGTATTTATCATACCGGCTGGCAGATTAATCATGATATTACATATTAGGCAGCCAGCAGCAATCATTAAATTTGTAGGTGGTGTTGTCTGGTTTGTTTGACTTGCAATTGCAGCTGGTATTTGTGAGTGGTGTTTAGTTGTCCATGACACATAGTTTGTTCATTTTGTTTCAACATTTTTCACACACTATTATTTCACAGCTTTTACCTGTTGGCTCATTTGTATTCATCCTTGTTTGCTTTTTGTTAACCAAAGCATTTCCATTTCTCAATTCTTCATTAGTGTTCAATGTATTTGTGTACTTCTCAGGTTCGCATGAAGGCTATTTGTGTGTTGGAAGCCATTGTAAGGAAACAGGATTCTGATCCTTATTCTATCATCACTTCATATTTCATTGAGAACACAGCTTCTGTTATTAAATGCTCCGAGCTGCCACAGGTTTCTCTCAGAGAGAAGGCCTCAAAGGTGAGTCTGCTTGGAAAACTGGACTTCTGTTATGTAGAATACCTCTGCATGCTACTTGTCCATAAGAAAAAAAGAAAATAACTTACCTTTTGTTTCCTTGAAACTAACAGTTGATCTCATAGTTTCTTTTTTATATTTTTGAATACAATTTCTTTCTGAAAACTTGTTTCTATTGCCAATCATTAGCATGTAATAAGATATGTGTTAATTTTCTTAGGTCTTGAATATGCTGATTGGGGAACAGCCTACTGGAACCACAACAACAAAAGCTGCTGTGTCCATACCTGTTCAGATGCCTGATTTGATTGATACAGGTGATCAAGATGATCTAGCAACAAGTTCCGGACAGGAAAGCAATGAACAGAATACTGGGAACAGTGCATATGTTTCTTCAGTTGATGATTTGCTTGGTGGTGAACCTATTGCTGATACAAGTGTTGCTGCTGATAGTAATGGAAGCGATCCATTTGCAGATGTATCATTCCATGAGGCAGAGACTAAGGAGACTAATGATCTGTTCTCAGGGTTGACAGTAGAAGAGAAATCATCAGCTACTGTGCATGATAGTTCTTCATCAAACAAAAATGAATTACCAGACATCTTTGGCAGCGCCCCTGATTCTTTCATCCATGGTAGTGTTACTGACCAAGGAACTGTCAATGATTTGATGGCTGGTTTGAACCTTAATGGAACAGGCCAGGCTCAGTCTGCAGTTAAAGCAGAGCCCAGTAGCAACTTCAGTGGTTCACAGTTCTTTGATACAAACAACGAGACCAGCCATGTGGCAAGTGCTGCAGCATTGAATGGCATTCTTGGTCAAAATTCATTTTACCAACAGCAGCAGACTCCCTTGCAGTACAACTTCCCTCAACATATGATGATCAATCAATCATTTCCTGGGCAACAATTAAACTATGGTGCCATGGGGATTCTTCTTGCTCAGCAGCAGCAGTTACTGCAAAATCTTGGAAATTTCAATGCTGGACTTGGGAATTCTTCTTTCAATTCGATGCACAGTGGAAATGCATCTGTGCTTCCAGATATTTTCAATTCAAGTAATCAACCTCAAAATCATGTTGCAGTGATGAGCAGTTCGAAGAAAGATGACACTAAAGCTTTTGATTTTGTTTCGGTATGTATTTCTATCTATCTAATATTTAGTTTCTTGTCCTGCATTTATTTACAACTAGAAATAAATTTAGGATATTCTAACGTTTTTTATGCTTAGTATCTAATTAAGAATTCAATGATTTGTAAACTAGTAATAGGTTTATATAAATATAAATTGGGCGCTCAAGGTTCTTTGAAACAAGTAGGCTTTTGAATCGGATGTATTTCTCATTGAAATTTCAAACTCGCTTCACAAGCTCCTAGGCTTTTGGAAGTAGATGGCTCATGGCTGTGTGGAGTGTGGACACAGAGAGAGCCTATATATAGGCTTACGTTGACCTTGGATGTTGACAGAGGGAAAAAGTATGATTGTTTAGGGGAAAATGTGCCTGATACTTGAAACACTGGTTGGGTACATGATTTCTGTATTGTTATGAAATGTGGGTAATGATTGAGACATGATGTTGCAACTTACTTACAAAGAATAATATTAGTTTTCTGCATCATCACCTGTAGACCTGTGAGTGGGTTAACATCCATATTTGATCAACTCAGTCCAAAAGGAGTTCAACTAAAGTGAGACACCTATGAGCTATCCAATCCAAACCACTATCTTGTGGAACATCCAATCCAGTCCATTTCCACATACCACATCAATCCAATCCAGTCCAATCATCCAAATAATTCCTGTGAGCGGCTGAGTGCTAGATAATCTGCCATAAGGGAAACCGACACAGCAGTACAACACGAATTGCGGATCCTAGATAATCGTCCTTGTGGCAACCTGACACCGCAAGGACTAGGGCATAGAGTTGTATAGCTCACTAGCTAGTTATGTTGTATGCTAGGCATATGTGGAAGCACAAACCTTAATTAACAAGGTCCATACAGATATCACAATACTAATGTCTGGAAATACCTTCTTGCTATTCTCACTGAATACACTACATCTTCTGCTTACCCACACTATAGGTAGCATTCAAATATAAAATAAAACTCTCCCAAGTTCACAAGCAGGTAGCATGTTGACCTGACAAAACACAACATAAACCTACAACCAAAACTCTCCTAGGTAGGCATTAAGCTTAAAGACTATACTAAATATCAACATGAAGAAAATCTGCTGCATCATTTCCAGATTCGAGTTGGTATCAGGACAAAGCTAATTATCAGTCATGAAAATAAGACACATATACGAGAAAAGAATGTGTATATTATCAGAGCGAAGTTGCAAAGTATATATAACTTGTGTGTTGCCCTGCTACTTCAGTTTTCACTCCAAAGTCCTTTTTTGGCTTACTTGTACAGTCTGTTTATATGTCTGTTCATGTGCAATCTAGCACATATACTTTGAAGGAAGAATCTTTTTGTGTTAAAATGTCCTTGAATACATAATATTAGAAAATATTTCCAGAGAATATTCATATAACTAGAGGAGAGAGACCAATGTATAGTTCTGATGCTACCAAGAGAAGGTTCTGAAATTGCAATGCTTTGTGTAGTACAATGTTTTCACTTTTCAGGTCGTCTTGTTGAACCTGGTCGCCTTGGGACTGACCAGGCGACTAATCGCGATTAGCCGGCCCTGGTTGTCCATCTAGTCATCCATGTATATCAGGACATATACCTCTATATATACTATATAGCATACACAATAAAGCAAGCATCAACATCAAGACTGCATACCATCGTCAGAGAAGCTCATCATGAAGACCGGCGGCGACCACTTGACCTGAGACCTGACAGAGGGTGCCGACACTCCCTGCTGCTCACCAGACTACTAAAGAGGAGGCGGGAGACAGGGAAAAGCGCGCAGGGGAGGACGAATCGCGCACGGGAAGGGAAGAACTGAGCGCGGGATAGAGTCGCGTGCGCGGGGGGAAATTGTGGCCACCGTCGGGTACTCGGATCCCTGCGTGCCTCCCCTGCTATCTCTTCTAACCCTAACAGGCCAAACTGCAAGCCCAGTAACCCACATTTCCGCAACAGGCCCAAAAACAGAGTAACCAAACTGGTCATCCCTGTCCTAATCGGACGACCAGTTTTTTGGTCGAGCTAATCGAGTCGGACAAACACCAGGGACCGATCAGGACGACTAATCGCAATTAATTGGACGACTTGAAAACATTGGTGTAGTATGAGAAATGACAATAATGCAGTTCCACATTTATTTAGTATACTGTTTACAAAATACTGATGCACCTCCAGGAGATATGAGAAGACTGGTCTGAATTACCTATTCTAGCTTGTTTACAAAATATTGTTGTTAATAAATACAAATTAACAAAAGTTGGCAATCCAACAACATCAAGTATATCTACATGCAGGATCTCCGATCCCTAGATAAGAAGTTCGATATCTTGAATCCACCCATCCCTAGACAAGAAATTCAATGTCTTCAATCCTCAAACAGCGCACTAAAAATGCATGCTTTGTTAATACTGCTCTGCCATCACATTTGCATACAACCAATTGGTTTCTGTGAATCCTTGCTTCCCTGGGCAGTCAATAAATCACTGAACTACAAAACAGAACATACAAACCCAACCCACACCTCTGTTCATAACTTACATGTGGGTGGGTAGGGTAACCAAATTCACACAAATCAGGCAACCCTAGTACTCGGAGTTGCTAGTAATAATCTGCACATGCTGGTTATTAAGAAATCACAGCCCTAGTACTGAGTTGCTAGTAATAATCTTCACATGTTCAATGGTAAGGTTGCTTGCTCGTAGAACTGTAATTCTTTCTGTTCCATTGCTTGCAGCAGTCTTTGATGCATTTCATTTTATAAATTCTGCCAATGTAGGTCAAATCTTATTATGAAATTAGTCTTTGTTTGAGCGACCTTGTCTATATGTTAAATCCGCATGACTAACGATGGTAATCCTGCAACTATTTTTCCTAAAATCTTGGCTTTCCCTTTTCTTCAGGATCACCTTGCAGCAGCACGTGGTTCAAGAAAGTGAACCAGGATGCAGTGAGCATGTCCAGATGCTGGCAAGAGCTCAAGACCTCAAGTGCTTGATGGACACAAAAGCTGGGAATTCCAAAAGCTGCATCTCGTCACAGCCTCGCAGATTGGCTGCATGATTCACACGGCTGGTTTGGCATGGGATCGGTGCATGTTTGAACAGATGAGAAGGGTTGTTCCATACGGTTGGAAGACGAGATGTTGTGTTGTACTATGTATTTAGACAAAGACTGGTTTTTTACGCTGAAAAATAAATTGCATCTTCCAACTTTCCTTATGTTCTGCCCTTTTCTCTCACCTTTTTTAAAGAAAAAAATGCACTGTATACATATTTGTTACCTGCAGGTTTTATCTTTTTTTTTCTTTGGTTTCTGTACAAGTGGAGGATGATTTTTTGTGGCAATTGTAAAGCTTTGGAACGTGAATAAGAGGGTGCAATATGATATGAGCTGCTACATGATCCTTGCAATGCTGCCTCGTGGTATCGCTCGTGTATGTATGTTTAGGCTTTGTTTAGATGCAAAAAGTTTTTGGATTTTGACATTGTAGCATTTTCGTTTTTTTTGACAAATATTGTCTAATTATGGAGTAACTAGCTTAAAAGATTTGTCTCGTGATTTACAGGCAAACTGTGTAATTAGTTATTTTTTTATCTATATTTAATATTTTATACATGTACCGTAAGATTCGATGTGAGGGGAATCTTGTAAAGTTTTGGGTTTTTGATGTATCACGCCTTACTCTCCATTCCTCGTGTACGGATGCATACTCTCCATTCCTCTCTTTGTTGCTTTGCCAGTGCTATACTAGTTTCTTTGGCATTGTGTCTCAGAGTCACACAAAGGGCTTCACCGATGCTACACGCAGTCTTGTAGCCCCAGCATCCGCGTATACACGCCGTGATAAAATAAAACAGCAGCCCTGCAGTCAGTGCTGCTTGACTGACAAAATGCAGAAGCTCCCATATAGCATGCATTGGGGTGGCTTTATTCCTGTTCTATAAGGAAAAAAAGTGGAACTGATGTTTTTGAGAGGAGAGGCTTGCGTTGAGAGACTGTTAGCTTCTTTTTTTTTCTTGAAGTATGTGACATGTAACTTTTTATCTGAAGCATACAATTTCAACTGCTGGGTTCTGGCTGCCCTTAGAATAAAGTGACAAGCCACATAGATACATGAGTTTTGAAGCCATCAATCTTACATTGCAAACTACTCTTGTTATGTCATAAGCCCTGCCGGTTTTATAGTTAGCATGTTTCTCTTTCCTAGCATTGTTTGCTTTTTTGCCCCAACACGCTCTTGAGTAGTGATTTCAACCTTTTGTCAAAGCAAGCAACTATTGCCTCTGCAAGCTGCTATGTCATCCTGTGAAATCTCTACCCAAGCTAATTTGGGAGACCATTACAAATGTACGTCGAGGGAAGGCCTAAGTTGCTGGTCTAGTGATTGCCTTGGGAAGGGGATTCTTCTCCCTTCTTTGTACCTTTCTATTTTTTTTAATGAAATGATGTGCAACTCTATTGTGTTCAAGAAAAAAAAATTTTTAGATTAGAATACTTCTTCTCACGGATCAGTTTCTTTTGCAAATAAACACTGACAAGTGGGTCCTATCGACCAGCCGCCCCAACGACGGTTTGCTTTCGCGCGACGGCATCCATTCGTTCATCTTCTGTCTAATCCTTAACACTCCTAATCTAACAACTTCTCCTATCAATCAAATCAAATGTAGGAAAAAAAATAAACTAACAACGCCGAATCCGCCCGCATCGCACCACAGCCACTGACAAGTGGGCTCGCCAGGGGATCCCGTCTTGTGGGCCCACACGTCACTGGGTGCGGCGCTCTCTCACTGGCCGGCGTGGCGGGTAGGGACTTTAGGCACGAGCCTGAATAAATCGTCAGCGAATCGGCCGCGCAAGCCTTCTCTTCCGATCGATCGAACGCCGACCCCCCCCGAGCAGGGCGATCGCGCAGCGGCTCACCTTCCGCGCCGCCCGCCGACGGCCGACATGGACACCGAGTACGTCAACCACCTCGCCGGTCGCCGCCGCGATCCGACGGCGCGTCTCTGTTTCGCACGCGGGGGGTTTTCCTTTTCTTTTCCCCCCTTTGTCGATTTTTTTTTTCCCTTGAGGATGATCGCCTCGGTCTGTCGGCTTCCGGCTCCTGCAGGTACCGCGCCTTGCAGCAGGGGAGCTCCTCGTCGTGGTGCACGGCGGACGCATCGTCCTGGGGAGCCGCGCAGCAGCAGAAGCGCCAGCGATGCCAGGTCACCTCCCGCTCGTTTCGCTTTCCGTTGCCCCCCCCCCCCCCCCCCCCCTCTCCCTCTCTCTTCCGGAGCTGGTTGATTCGTCGCCTTCTCGGGCACCCTTTGAAATCATCGCGGGATTCCGCCCTCGGCCGGATTTGCGTGTCGTTTAGGGTTTGTTGCAGCCGGGATTGGGGTTTTTGGTGGCGATGGGTTTCTCAGGGCACTAGGGTTTGGGATTTGGACGGGGCAATTTAGTTGTTGAGGTGTTCACTGGGGATGAGTTGTAGCGAATATGGTTCAAAATTGGGGGCGTGTTGGTGCAGTATATGGCCTTTCTTGGGTTGATTGATGCAATGCCGGTCATAAATTCGCTTGATTTTGTTTGTTTAATTAATCTAGCATATTGCTGATTTTGTACCTGAACTTTGTGTCAGGTGATGACTTTGCTGCGATTTTATTTCATCCTGCAATGGATTTAAGTTCCAGTGCTATAAGCATTGCAGCAGTTGTTTTGGCCATAATGATAAAGAAGATGCGTTTGTGCATTTGTCCTATTCAGAATTTTATATTACACTTTGGCGATCAATCCACACGACTAATTAAATATAGGTTTCTGGATCACGGAACAGAAGGACCTTACCTGTCCTTTTTCGTGCTTTGCTCGGTATAATTACTGACTAGACTACTGTTTTACAGGCTTCTTCAAGCGATCAAGTTGGTTCCAGCTCAAATAGTTCTCTGAAAATATCAGAACCACAACAAATCCAAGAAGAAGAAGAAGAAGAAGAAGATTATTACATGGAGGATGATTGTGATGATGATGGCGATGGCTATGACGAAGATGATTATGAATTTGATGAAGCTGACTTTAACCAGCACCTTGCTGATAAGTTTGATGATTTGGATCTTCCTCCAGGCGTGGAGGCCACTGTACCGTGGTTGCAGAAAATTGCACCCAAGGAAGAAGCCAAGGAGCCACCTAAATCAAATACTGCAGATGAGAATGAAAATAAATATACACAGTTCAAGCAGTTCGACACTGTTCAGAATTTCTCTGACCATTACTATGCTAAGAATTCAAATGGAGAGGTGAGATAGTATGTGCTCTTGTTTTCTGCTTTGTTTGGGTGCTTACCTATTCTTCCATTTATATATTGTTTCAGCCAACCAGAGCCTGGTCAAAGAGAGTTCAACATGACTGGAAACTTTTGGAGAAGGATCTACCAGGTTAGCTATAAGCAAAGTATCGTAGTTTTTGTTCCTGGTATAGCTTAGTAATAGTATGGCCCCTTTTAAGTTGGACCAACAAACATTATGGGCAAAATCAACATTGAAAATGGTGTGGCCACACCTTGCTTCCTAAGACCAGACTACCTTTGAAGTTATAAAAAATTCAATTAGCTGAAAGAAGTGATAAGTTGATATAGTAATTCGTTTAGTTATTTTGAACTATATGTATCTATCTGTAAGGCCTATATTTATCTATCCTCATGTATCATTGCATCCCGTACTCTTATCTTTGTTAAGCACTTAAAGTCTTAAACTTGAGTGTAATTCACTCATTTCATTTGTGGTTTCCTCATCTTTGAACATCTTACCCTTTTTTGTATATGATCTGTGTAGAAGTTTAAGAATATTGCCATAATTTTTCCACAGTTCATCAAAGTGTTGGACTAGCTGTTACTTTCTTTGTGAAGTGTTGGACTAGCTATTACTTCCTTATCGATCGTACATTATTTGAATGTATTTTTCGTATATTATAGACTATAGAGGTATAAATTCTAATAGTTTTCTTCTGTGCAGCATATATATATGTCCGGGTTGCTGAAGATAGAATGGATCTTCTTAGGGCTGCGATTATTGGGCCCAAGGGAACACCCTACCATGATGGGCTTTTCTTCTTTGATGTTCACATTCCCTCTAATTATCCTTCTGGCCCTCCGGTATATATACCAAAAGCTTTGGCATGTTACTATTCTTTTTTATTATTTGTTACCATTTTTGCATTCTCTTGATTTTTTTTATCTCTGATGGGGGGTTACAGGCGGTATATTACCACTCTGGAGGACTTCGTATTAATCCAAACTTGTATGATAATGGAAAAGTGTGTCTTAGCCTGTTGGGTACCTGGAGTGGTAGAGGTTGTGAAAAGTGGAATCCAGCTCAATCAACAATGCTGCAAGTTCTTGTCTCCATTCAAGCTCTCATTTTGAATGATAAGCCATATTACAACGAGCCAGGATATGAGTCCTATGCCAACACTCCGCAGGGAGAGCGGTCGTCTATGGACTATAATGACAAGACCTTTCTGTACTCATGCAGGACTATGTTATACTCACTTCGGAGGCCTCCAGAGGTAATTTATTTCTAAACTACTGGTCCAGCAAAGTACAATTGAATTTCAGCTTCTGCTGCCTTGTAGTGTTGCTGAACTGATCCACCTTTGGCTTGTGTCGTTCTCACAGCACTTTGCAGACCTTGTTGCTGGCCACTTCCGGGTGCATGGGCACATTATTCTCGCAGCATGCAAGCACTACATGGCGGGTAATGATATTGGCTCGGTAGTGCCAGAGGACGAGGATGAGGAAGATTCAGAATACAAAAGCGGTGATGCGGGAGCATCCAGCAGTAGCAGCACTGCACCAAAGCCAAAGCCAAAGCCAGGATTGATAAAGGCAATCCCTCCGAACGGACGCAGCTCAGGCTCATTCAATCCGAGCTTGAAGGTGCTTTACGAAGATCTTCTGATGGAATTCAATGTGAAGGGTGCCGACACGAGGAAGTTCATTGTTGAGAAGTTAAAGAAGAACCAGCCTGCAGCCACCTGAGAAGCATGGAAGGCTGCTGCAGGTAGAGGTAGTAGTAATAGTTCCTAAGGTAGGGACGATAGAGATGAGTCTCTGGAAGTAAGAAGTAAGTAGTAGAAACAAGGAAATGGCATAGCTTCAGGGAAGCTTTTGTAGATCCCTCGTCTCGGTGATAATTGGTGCTTTTGTAGATACCTCGTCTCAGTGATAATTGGTCTCTAGGACCTGGAACTTGCTTGCTCACATGAAGTAGAGTCATGATTTAGGGATGGTATTGGAGTGGAGTGCTGAGAGATTCTCTCACGGCACCATACTTCGTCAATCTAAATCTAATGATAGGTTTATTTTGGACCTCATAAATATATATATATAAATATATGTGTCGGGTATGTCTTTCGCTTATTGTTCCAGTATATGCGCTTGTTGCCGGACAGTAATAAAGAGGTCATCTAGCATCATGTAGTATGGCTTGGGCAGAACCTCATTTTGAGGCCACGGTGCTGATGGCGTGCATGCAAACTCTAGGTGAGACCAATGCATATGCAGTTCAGCCGAGATGCAGGAATTGACATGACAGTTTGCAAAAGCTCAAGCTAAGGAATGTTCCATGGACATTATTTACTATCCTTAAATCATTATTTACTTGCTATATATGGAGTCTTGGCGCTAGCGACTAAACTTTACAGCTCCATAACACTACACTCATCTATGGATGTATCATCTACTAGTCCCTTGTACAGTAGTAGGTACAGTATATAATAATAAAGTATCATTTAATAGTAACTCCCTTGCATCTATCTATCGTCAGCATTAAGGCCTCGTTTAATTTGCGAAAATTTTTGGCTTTGGTTATTGTAACACTTTTGTTTGTATTTAACAATTATTGTCTAATTTGTTTGTATTTGATAATTATTGTTCAATCACAGACTAACTATGTCCAAAAGATTTGTCTCATACTTAAAACTTTTTGGTAACTAAACCAGGCCTAACTCTGGAGATGCAGTTTCCACCACAAAAGCAAAACTGTCAGCGAGACCATTACGTTGTGCGACGCTGTCGGGCGCGTGGGAGTGGGTTGCTCGTCACGCTCCAGCGCTACGCTCGCGTACTAGAGTTTCTTATTGAAACTAATAATAGGTTAGTTAGGGAAAACAATATATAACTTGCCTGTTAGACGAAAGTGACGTATCACTAAAAGAAGAAAGATGATGCTTATAGCATGTTGAAGAGCATTTCTAAATTTCTCTCTCTAAATCATCATTTAGAGTCATTTGCATAAAATTTATTTTTTATATATTTTTACTTTCCAACAGTTTTTTTATATCTTATATGCACTTTAGAGGGCTATTCTCGTCTTCTGTATTTGGCTAGCGAAAAATCTAGAACAAAAATTAGCTATATTTAGATGACCATTTAAATAAGCTATTGGAGACTAGTTTTTTTATCAAAATCTGTATTCCTAATATTTACGAATAATATAGAGTCTCTTGGAGATACTGGACCACAGCGAAATAACATATCTTATTAGGAGTCGCACATTGAATTGCTGGTTTGGAGGCCCAACTATTTTGGGGCCTTGGGCCAGTGCGGTCGCCCATCCACATGAGGTGCGCCCTTGTCGAGGGCCCTCTCTTTGGGTAAACTTTTTTTTTATTGTTTTAATGTTTCATGGGTCCATACTTTTAGTATTACATTGAGCGTTTTTTTCTTTACCTTTTGTACCATCCTGATCGCTAAAATAAATTTTAGCGCATTTATGTCTCAATGTACGACTGACATAATAAAAAAAATCATTAATCATGCACGCTACATGATATGCTTCTTAGGCCACTCTCAATGCATGTTTCATGAGAGTGTCATGCACATTAAATAGGGTGCCACATAAGCAAAATTGCTGACTTGGCAGGGTCATTAAATGAAGGAGTTTCATCAGATGAGAGAGTAGTTTCATCCCCATGAAACTCTTGTGGCTCGGTTACTAGTTTATAGTCTTGGTAACTGTGAAGGAGTTTCATCAGATGAGAGAGTAGTTTCATCCCCATGAAACTCTTGTGGCTCGGTTACTAGTTTATAGTCTTGGTAACTGTGCCATGAAACTATGCATTGAGACTGGCCTTATCCTTCTTTTCCAACACTTTTTGCTTCAAACAGAAAAAAGAGGTGCGTTTAACCTAAGTAATCTAATAGTGAACCCTTCTTGCAACACATTTTGTTTTTCCAACACGTTTTGCTTGAAAGTGGACAGAAATAAAAAGGTGTGTTTAACCTAATAGTGGGTCTTTCTTTCCAACCAATTTTGCTTGAAAGTGGACAAAAAAAAAAGACGTGTGCGTTTCTAACATAAATAGTAGTGAGCCTAAGAAGAGTGTGAGTGAGTGGCGGTTGTGTAGAATAGGAGGGATCGAGGAGATGCACCAAAACAAATAGGATGAAATTTTGGTTATATATATATATCACACGCGGCGTACAGCTTTGTAGCCCCCCAGCATGCATGCATGCGTTTTATTACATAGAAACACCACACACGTAGGGGTTATATATTGAAGGACACAGATATTATACACACACACGTCCATACACACGTACATACTACATACACACGCATAGGAGTACTATATATATATATATATATATATATATATATATATATATATATATATATATATATATATATATATATATATATAGGTTTTACTGTTTGTTATAGTTGATAATACCAGCCGGAAGTGACAATTTTTCGTCAGTGCAACTTGGGAGCTCAGTGATTAACTGTCCGTCGGATGATGATATGTACCGGATGCGATAGGTTGGATTTTTTGCTGAAGCGGCGCTTGGATTTTCTGCTGACGAAGCGGCGCTTGGAGGTTCTGGTGTACCGGCGCTTGGAGATGGAGTTTCTGTTGAAGCGGCGCTTGGATTTGCAGAAGTAGTTTGCGGCTTCGTCCACTCCAAGAGATTGGCCAGGTTGAAGGTGGCCCTAAGCTCAATCACCTTTAGGTCGGGAAGAAGGTGGATTCCGGTGATGAGGTCCTCATCGTACTTTTCTTCTATCTTGCTGCCTCCGCCGATGGCCCAGACAATCTTGTGGAGCTTAGGAGCTGCATCCATGTCGAGGAAGACGATTCTGGTGACGGCGTCACCTTCAACGACGAGGAACTTGAGAGCTTGGAACTGGACGTCCTTCATGAAGCGGAGCGCTTGCTCGGTGAACGCCTTGCCGCTGAGCTTGAGGCAGCGCAGGCTCTGGACAGTGGCAAGCCTCCTCAAAGCATCTCCTCCATCCATCTCAGTGTCGCGTAGAGTGACGTTGACTAGCTTCGAGGCCCTCCCGATCCATAAAGGGAGGCTCATCTTTCCCTTGATGTCTAGGTTCTCGAGGACCAAACTGGAGGCCATCTCATACATGGAGGAGATGTCGAGAATGCCGCCGCCGCCGGCCTTGGCGTCGGCGATGGCGACCCAAATTGACAAGGAGCGCAAGTTTGCAGCCAGCATGTAGAGCACTCGACCCAGAAGTGCGGCAGTGGTAGTGTTGCCATGGACGACCACGCCGAGCTTCCGCAGCTGGTGCAGCTTGGCAACCCCTTGCAGCTCGGCTCCGTCCATGGAAACCTGGACGTGGGATAGTGTCTCCATGTCCCTCATCGAGCCAATGCGGTCAGGCATGCGCACGGTGACGAGCGACGCCTTCTCGACGACGGCCGTCGTCGACGTCTTGAGAAAGCGGCCGGCGAGCAGGTGCTTGAGCTTTGGCAGGTAGATACTCACGGTGTCGCGAGGTGGTATGTTTGTGTCCCGGATGTCCAGGGTCTCCAGCAGCGTGAGTTTGTTGATATGAAGACGTGCGTGTAGTCGGCGGACATCTGTGTTGCGAAGGCTCAGATACTTGAGACACTCCACCTCGGCGAAGCTCTTGAGGTGGCGACTCTTGTTGAGCCCTGTGCAGCCTCCCAGGTCCAGCACGTTCAGCCGGTATTGCTCAGGGAGTGCTCTGATGAACTCCACCAGCTCGTCCATGGGATCCTTGGCGGTGGCATCATCCCCCGACGACGACGCCCGATGGTCGTCGAGTAGCCATGTGCAGCCGCGGCCGCCGCACCAGCGGAGGTTGCAGCAGCGGCGAACCAGCACCGGCAGTGGCGGCGGTGGCGCCATGGAAGCACGACGTTGAACTATGCTTCGGATCTTGAGCTGGCGATCCAGGTGCGCCGGCAGCTCAACGACGAAGTTCTCGCTCTTGGTGATGCCTTCGATGAAGTCGCGGACTGGTTCATCCATGACACAGCTCTTGACGGTGCCGGCATCGCTCCAGCCATTAGCACGAATGAAGCCGCGGAGGAGAAGCTCACTGAAGCAGCGCTCGCCTGCTTCTTCTGGAGTAGTAGTGGTGGTGGTCCTCCCTCCTCCTCCTCCTCCTCCTCCTGGGACGTCTTTGCCGCCTACGAGCCCTTCGGCGACCCATCGCCTGACCATGCTTGTCCTGCTGATCTTCGTCTCGTGGAGGAACGCCGTCAGGTACTGTAGGCAGCTCTTTTGCTGGGTGGTCAGTATGCTGTAGCAGAAGATCATCACTTGTTTCCTGGCCTCTTGTGCTCCTGCTACTCCCTCCACCTTCTCCTTGAGCTTGCTCAGCTCTTGACTGCTGGTCGGGTTGTTACTCGGGTACATATACATAGCACAAAGAAACATCTTCCTGGTGCATCTGAAGGCCGCTGCTTCACGAGGATCAACATCAGCTTCAGCTTCCCGAGGACGGCATTTCTCGAGAATAGCACCCATCATCATCTTGGTAGCTTCGTCAGATGGGTGACCAGCAGGAAGAGGAAGCTGGCCAACAGGAGCATGCTGCTTGGCCCTGGACCGCCGAAACCAGCCAGGGGTGCCGACGACGTCTTTCTCCAGCTCATCGTGTACAAAAAGCTTCCTCTTCTCCTCCTCTTCTTCAGGCAGCTTGTTCTGCTCCATCTTGTGATCACCGCCAGCGTCGATGGGGACGCTGACGTCGTAGCGCTGCCGCCTCTCGCCGACGTCGCGCACGCGGGCCTTGAGCTCGGCGATCTGCGTGCCGAGGTTGCGGAGCTCGAGATACGCCATGGGGTGCGCGAGGATGAAGAGCAGGGTGCCCGCGCACGCGCACCCTCCTCCGCCTCCGCCGCCCCAGCAGCCGACGCCGCCGTAGCGACTCAGGACGCGCCTGTAGCGGTCGACGCAGTCCTCGGAGACGTACGAGACCTCGCGCACCTGCTTCATCCAGGCGCGGACACGGTCGTCGTGCTTCTCGCTCTCCATCTTGTTCAGGTGCATCAGGAAGCCGTTCATGCTGTCCATCTCGTCCTTGATGAACTTCATGTCGCTGTGCACGCTGCCGATCAGCCGCAAATCGTCCTGGATCGCCGTCGCCAGCGTGCCCAGCACCGCGTCAATGGCGCTTTGGGTCAGGGCCGCCATTGTTAGTTAATTAATTACAGTATCGTCGGCAATGCAAATGGTGGGTGGAATAGTATGGAACTGGAAGAACGACGATGATGATGCCGATGATGGAATGGAAGCTAGCTAGCTTTTCCTTGCTGTCCGAGCTGCCTGCTGTTGCTGCACGGGATTTATTCTTATATATATAGAAAATCTAAATGCAAATGGGACGCATCCCAAATCCCTATCCCAATGAGGAAGGAAAAAACCCTACCTAACCTAGCGGGAGGACAAAGAGTCGAATGCTGCGTTGCGTGCTTTCTTCATCTGGCAAGGAAGAATATATTGAAATGAATCCTAATTAATTTAATTGGTTGCCCTATCCTATCCTATATCCTATTCTTTTGGCAAAGGGACGGACAGCGAATTGAATCTGTGCTTGCCTTCTTGTTTTATTTTGCTCTTAGTCAAGTCATCTTCTAGCTGTTTCGTTTCATCTTGACGATGCTTCTAGTTCCAGTTAGTCCATTCAGCTGATGTCTATGTCCTTGTCGTGCTTCACGTACGTTTAATAATGTCGTGGCCGTGGTTTCAATTAGAATCTCCAAAAAGACACTTTATATCTTTTCTAATTTTCAGAAAAAACGACTTTGACTTTTTAAATAATGATTTAAATTTTACAAAAGCTCTTGAAGATGCTCGCTTTTATCTTATGATGTGGAGCGTGTTTTTGGAACTCAAGCTACTCACTAGCAGTAATTACACTACAGTCCTAATTCTTCAAAATAATTAATTGTTTAAACATGGTTAAGATAACGTCAAAAGCGTGCATGTAATGTAACTCAACAATTTTGAAGAAAAGAAAACTCACCACATCCTACAAATTTGCCCTGAATCATGAATTTGTAGAAGCAGGACGAATTTGAGTTCTTCTATTAGTGATTCTAAAAACAATATTAGGGGCCGCATATCCATTTTTCTAAATATACTACGCTGTGTTTCCTAGCAATCTTACCAAGCAATACTAACTACATTACAACAAACAAAAGAAAAATGATAAACAGAGAAGCTTACCTGCAACGATGTGGTGAAAAATATCTTAGCTTATCGACAATCTAACAGTACATTGTTTAGTTTGGCGGTAAAGTTTTTTCTGCCTTTAAAGACACATACTCTTGCTCTCTTATTCATTGGATTCGTATTGAAAAGTGTGTAAACACACATCTCAAAGTGTATATATATATATATATATATATATATATATATATATATATATATATATATATATATATATATATATATATATATATATATATATATATATATATATATATATATATATATATATATATATATATATATATATATATATATATTCCCATGCTAATTTTTCCTTGCTAAGTTATCTTTGGTTGAAGTAACCTCCATTTATTAGGAACCATAGAAAAATCTTTATTTTTAGAGGCAGGTTCACATGCAAAAAAAATCATAGTAAGTTTGATCCCTGTGTTGACAAGGTCTTAAAACATAGAATTTACTATGAATGAACCATTATGTTTCAAAAGCCAAAAGAAAGTATCCCTTCATCATATAAAGTAATGTCCGCAACTCTTGCTACAAAGCTATATTCCACTGTAGCACCTTACTATTTCTTAGTAATGCCCTTCTAAATGCAACATTACTGTACTTAGGGTATGTGCAACCATAGTATGCTTTTGGCGAACAATATTAGAAAGATTAATATATTCTATTTTCATCGGATGTCTGCCCAACCAAGTATCTTCCCGAAACTTGATTTGGGTACCATCACCCCATTTAAACTTTCCTAGGCTAAAAAAAATGGTCCTTCACACCTATCAAGCTCAACCAAAAGTGAGAATCTCTAGGGTTTTTTATAACATGTGTTAGAGTTTTATCTTTAATATATTTTTCTTTAGTAACTCTTGCCATAAACCCTCTTCCCCGCTATCTGAACAAAGCTGCTCTCCTCTTCGACACCATATAATCTGGAGATAGGACGTCAGTGTCGTCATCCTCATGGCCTTGATCCGGTGATGGCTAGGGTTGAGATCATTGCTTATCCACACCGTTGAATATGCATCGAGATGTGTGAAACAGTAGAGAGAAGTGTGAAAACAGTTGAGAGAAGTGTAGTAGCACGAATCTCAGAGCATATTTGAATGGTCCAGATAAACAGTGCTGAGCATATACACGGTGCATTGTATTACTAGGTTGAAAGGCACCGTGAGTGACCGGAGCCAGGGTCAACCTTCGACCCCTCACAATAGACAATACCAGGGCCTGAACTTATACTTGTAAGTTTCCTATAAAAACACATAGTTTTGAATTATTTACTATATAATATTGTTTTAAAAATAAATGTTTGTGCAATACATCTCTAGTGGCCAGATAACTCTACTCAGGGCCACTTCAGTGGCTTTTCTTATGGAGCAGCTTCTCTAGTGTGGAGTTAAAGTCATTTAAGAAAACATTTGATAAAAACATGTTCGGTGGTAGTTTTCTTATAATTTGTGCCAAGTTTATGAACCAGAAGAAGCCACGTTTTACGGCTCTAGCTCCTCTGGGCCTCTTCGCCAGAGGTTTTTCGACACCTATTATTTGGCATGACTTCGTTGCTGCGTCGTCCAAAACTTTGTACGCGCCCAGATAAAAAAAAATGCACATACACATGCATGAATCTTGGATATTTCAAACATGAGAATCGGTCGATCCTCCATACAGACACGGACACACCCCTGATCTATTCGGATGTAGTGCAGTATATATAGCTTCAGAAATGTACATCCCAGATTGCAACAGCGGAATCAAACAAGAACGGAATAAACTCTTTAGTACGTATTATATAGTACTCACTCCGCCACTCTTGCTATTTCAACTTCCATTGTCATTTCATATTAATATTAATTTCACATGATATATATATATATATATATGCTTGCCTTAAAATAAGTTACTGTGCATGCATGGTGTCCGTGCATGTAACTGATGACCCAATGAGCTATATATATGAGTTAATTTTCCATCATCTACTCCAGTTATCTACCTCGACTACTAAGTAAACCTGCATGATCAAAACTCCACAAAACCCTCCGATCGAAGATGCAGTTGCCATCACAAGAAACAAGAAATCACCATCGCCTCCAGAGCCGCCATTGCAGTTGCAGTTGCAGTCACCAATTCCTCACAGTTGCATTCTTGATTCTTGTCCCCAGTCACCAGTCACCACTTCCTGCCTCGCACTGTAAGTCAGGCTCCGGCGGCCGTCGCAGGGCGAGCGCTTGTGGCGGTGGCGGCTATCAGCAAGAGGCCGTCGGCCGCGTCGCGCTCCCTGCTGCACCAGTAGTAGCCCTGCAGCCTGCTGTCGCTCCCCGCCGCCTCACCGTCACCCTGACTGCGACGGTGATGCAGCAGCAGCGCCATGCCGAGCCCGCCCTCGCCGTACTTGTCGAGGCGCGCCTGCCAGGCGGGCGGGCGGAATGCGCGAACCTCGACGGCGTCGCCGGCGCGGGCGGCGTGGCGCGACACGAAAAGCGACCACTGCCCCGTGATGCGGTACGTGCGGGCACTGGGGTCACGCCGCAGCGACATGCGGTACGCGCGGCCGAGGCGGTCGAGCGCCGCCACGGGCAGCCCGGCGCCCAGCACCAGGCCACGCTCCGCCGCCGTCAGCATGCGCGGAAGCGGCGACGGCGCCACCAGGCTGTCCGGGAGCACGAGGCGCGCCTTGTCGCGGCTGCGGTCCGACGGGGTCAGCTGCTTGGTGAGCACCACCGCCGGCCGCGAGATGCGGAGGCGGAGCAGCTCCGCGCGCAGCCCGTCCTCGCCACGCTCCTCCCCCGCCGCCGCCGCCGCGTCAATCTCCACCTCCCGACGCCCGCGCCCCGATCCCGTCCCCATGGGCATAGGTGGCTCCGACGCGCCGAGAAGAAACCCTCCCCCTCCCCCTCCCCCTCCCCCTCCCCCTCCCCCTCCGTGGTTGTTGCGGAAGTGGCTGGCCATATCCTGGATCGCCGCGGCCGCCGCGTACGGGTGGTACCGCACGACCCTCTTCTTCGGCGGGAGGAGCTCCGGCGGGACGCCGGCGAGGTCGTCCACGTCGCGCTCGCCGCGGGTCACGGTCACCGGAACCCCGCGCTCGGGCGCCAGGTGCTCGACGAATTGCGCACCTCTCGCCGCCAGGGTACCTCCTGGGGTAAGGACCGCACGGGCTGGCGCCGCGGGGGCCGAGGCTCCGACGAACGGAGGAGGCGTGGCGCCGGGGCGGGGCGGCATCCGGAGGCTGCATGGGGGCGGCAATGGCGGGGGAAAGGAGGGGAAGGATGGAGGGGAGAAGCCGGGAGGGAACGGCGGCGGGGGAGGGAGAGCGAAGTGCGGTGGTCGGAGGGGCGGCGGCGGCGGCAGTGGCAGTGGCGGTGGCGGTGGCGGGGCAAGAGGTGGGGTTTTGCGTGGCGGCGAAGTTGGTGCGGGAGCAGGGGCCGGAGCGGGCCAGAGCATGCCAGATTCCAGAGTTCCCATTGGTCGCCCACTCGCTCTCGACTTTGCCTTTCCCTTTTTCTCTCGGAATTCACTTCGACGCCAGCCTGCCATTAATAAACTTACTTTCAGAAAAAAAAAAAACAACAGTATAGGTCTTCTCGATCTTTTTTTACTCTCCTGTTGGGTTTTCTTTTTCTCGAGTAACAAACAATTCAGCTAATTTTCCGCTAATAAAAATCAATTAAAAAACGATTCAAATACGTGATAGTAATACTTAAGTCGTTAGCACTTAGCAGGCAGCTGTTTTTATTCGGAAAGACATTCTCAAGCATTCCTGCCATCCACGGCCAATCAATAAACTATATATGCTTATCAGTACATGTTAGACAACAATCCATGGTTTGGTTTCCAACATGAGACAACAATTCTGTATGCATCGCAGACGCAGTATACTATTCTGATGCCCTGTCCTTGCTCACCAGCCTACTTGATTTTTTGAAGCGATTTTACATCAGCCCAACACATACATTGAGGGTTGCAAGACACAGCAACGAAGACCAAACAAGCCTATGTTATCCGTATGACCGTATGCTCAAGACAGCATGCATGGCTAAACCTGACTGAGTAAGTACTCGACAACGCCTCCAGGACCCCGCATTGCATCATGACAAAGCAGTGGCGCTTTCAGTCAGCTCAAGAAAACCTGGGGGCGACATTGGCGGCATTGCTTCTTCCTGGGCGTCAACCATCTCTAGGATCTTTCTTACGGTTGCCTGCAACTTTTCGTGACCACCTTCTAGTGTGGACTGACCAGCTGTTCCGTTTAGTTGGATGGCCTCGTTTCCGAAACCCGTGTTTGATGACTTTGTTTTCGACTGTGCTTTCGCTGATGTTACTGCATTGGTAAAGACACCAGATTCCTTGAGCCCACGGATGATAGCCTGAGAAGATTGGGCATAAAATAAAAGATAGCAGCAATAAGAAACAACTTCCACAAGCTGAAAGCATACAAGATTGAGATCAGGACTAACCATGGGCGCATATATACGTGTTAAAACACCCTTCCTCAAAAGTTTCAAATTGGTGTCTTTATCGGTCCATACAACATGTTCCCGGTACCTGAACAAAGGTAGTCAGACCACTGTGATCTCTCTTGATTCAGGTAGGATAGGGAGGAATGGTTGGTGCTTGGTAAACAGAGGCAGAGGCCTAAGAGTATTACCAGTTCCTCATCTCCTCCTCAGTCGCTGTTGATGCAATTATAAAGGCCTGCCATGACACAGTACAAGGGAGGATTCATTAGGTATCCCAAGTTAGTTATCCCGTTAGCTACCTATGCACAATGATACCTAATAAGAGCCATATCAGTTTCCTTTTTTTTGGTAAATGTATAGCCAAGAACTTTGGGATAATGACCAAACTGATCCTTCAGCTAAATAAATTGGTAGGGGGCATTCAAAAGACAGTTATATGGTTCTCTGGCATGGCTGGCTATACATTGGGACCATGGGAAACATTTCTGTGATTAGTATAAGGCACACGAACAAGGTACAATATTGTGCTTGTGCAATGCCCCACCACCCCCGTATCTGATTCAGACATAACTACATCCAGTTATCCACTTTCAGTTAAAAAAAGATACTACATGCATATATTGTGTAAACTGAGATTGTTTCCACCCACGACAGTTTCCACAAGCATTTCCATAGTATAATAAATCATCTAGCCATTTTTCTCCCCCTCTCATTCTTTATATCATATCACTTAAATGAAATAAATGTATTATTTCAACGTTTCGGCCAGGAAACAGTTATGATGTTGACAAGGTGGCCTGTACCCATAGGACAACAATAGATGCTATGCAGGTACAGCAAAGGGAAGAAAAGATAGCTCACCAAACGGTCAAATTCCAAGATAAAACATCGCTTCACATCTTCTTTAGTTGGCTTGCAACCACACCTATCCCTCCTTGAGGTTAGGTCTGAGAACTTTGTGTAGGTGTAATGCAGAATAGCAGCCTCCTCCAATTTGATTTCACTACATAAAAAGAAATATATAACTAAACCATCGAGTACAAATGGACAGTAGTTTGTTGACTGACCATTTGTTTTAGCAAAAAAGAACTCATCATATTGAGATATCTTACTTTGGGGATTTCATGTAATTATGCCATCTATGAGCACCATTTGGACGCAGATGCTCCTGAACCCTTGCAGCCGATTTTCCATTACCATAAGTAAGGAAGTAGTTTGGATTACCACGTGTTGCTTCTTTGTATAGACCAAAGTATGTATCCTTTGGTAGATGGTCATAATTTTTCTTAAACATGGAAACCTGCAGGCACAAAACAAATCATAAATGATGCAAGCTATCAAACAAGCCAACAATAATCAGACCAGTCCTATTATTCCCTTCAATGCATCAATGAGTAGTTCTGTGCAGTGTTTGCTAAACTATAGTTTTTTCTAGACAGTGAGTCGATATCTGGTTATCTACAGGTGACACTTTGTTTCTGAAGTAAGACAGTGGATCATCATTAGGATACATAGCCAATTCTTTCCTTTCTTTTGCATACATGTTACAGATAACAGTAGCTTCTATACCTCAGTGAAAGGATCCTTAATGTCATCACGCTCAATGCTGCTCTCCTGGAAAAAAGAAATATATATACAATAATCAATTGTGAAGCATGTCACCATATTCAACAAACATGTTATTGTGTGACTCACATAATTGGGGAAGATAACCATGTCAACATTGTCAGGAACATCTAAAAGCAATCGCCTCAGGGAGTACTCTCGGGCACCAGCTGGGTGAATCAACTCATCAGTATCAAGGTGAATGATCCAATCCATCCCAGCATCCTGTGAAAATCAAACAGGGGACATTCACAGCAATCTCACGACTAAATACAAGGCCTTTTCAAAGTCAAAATGACAGCTAATAAAATGACTCCATAATTAGCTCCACTTGTATTGTACATGCTTGCTATAAATGATGTAAAAATCACGTCCCTTGCCATTGGTACGGACCGGGAACATTACAGAAAGGTGCTATGATTAGAACATCTTGGGTTTTTAGTTAGTAGTGGTATCTAAGGATGCAAGGTGGGGCAAGGTGGGGCCGGGCCGCCGCGCTAACCCGCGGGGCTACCCGCGCCACCAACCCGCATAAGCCCGCAAAGTAGCCCACTTAGATAGAGTGGGCTGAGGTGGGAAACCCGCATATCCCAGCGGCAACCCACATCCTGGAACGCAATGGTCATCACCGACAAGTCGATAAGCTGCGGCTTCTGCTCGATTGCTGGCGCAGGGAAGTGGTTCAACCACTGCCACTGGAACTGCTGGTCGTGCACGCCCTCCCTGAAGAAGCTGCTGCCAGTGACACCGATACCTCCCCTGTTCAGCATGCTGCCGACCTGATGCTGCCGACCTGATGCTGCCGGGGCACTCCCGGAGCGGTAGCCGGCACCTGCAGGCAGTCCATGTACTCGTCCCCCCCCGTCGGACTAGAAGCTCCCCATGTTGGAGCTGGACTCCGCCAGCAGCGGCGGCGGAGCATTGCTGCCCACCGGCTTCTGCTGCTGCGGCTGCCTCTTAATGATCCTATAGATGGTCCATACCTCCTGCATTTTTCAGAGCCGGTTGCTGCTGTCCATGTTTTCAGATCGGACGACTAATCGTGATTAGTCGTCCTTATCGTAACTGCGTGCTCGATAAGTTTCGTCGATTCGATCAGGTCGATCAGAAACCTTATCGTCCGATTAGATGCGATTAGTCACGATTAGTCGTCCGATAAGTGTAGCAGGACGATAAGTTGGGCCATTACAGGAATATTGTATTTAGGCCTGTAGGAAGAATTAGGCCCACCTTAAGCCGGCCAATTAGGGTAAGAAAAGAACAAGAGTGAGTGAGTGAGTGTCCAGGAGGCAGGAGCTCATGTTTGTGGCCAAATCAGGCATCAGCAAGCTGCAATTACATGTAAGTGGCCAAATCACCATGATAATGATTCATTATGCCATGAATTCATATATTTACATCATATATATATAGTATATACATGGTCGATCAGGTTATCTAGGCATAAGGACGACTAAATGTCCGACCAGCCCGATCAGACCGACTAATCGACCCTGATCGACGACTAATCGCGATTAGTCGTCTGATCGGTGGTCAAACAACTAGATTCGATAATACGATCTGAAAACATGTGTTGCTGCATTGCTGCACTGCAGGTGAGTGTTGCTCGCACGCACACCAAGAACCTCATCGCCGGGCGAGAGCCGAGAGGCCAACCACCATGGCGAGCATTGCTCGGTTGGCTGACGGCATGAGCTGCACTGCTGGCGGGTGTTTTTGGCATGCATGCAGGTGCAGGTCTCCCCTTTCTCTTTGGACTGCAGGTCTGCAGCAGGGTGCATGCAGTGCACACTGCCAGGGTGCCAGCATTAACAACTCCGGCATCCCTGTCGCTGGCGGTCAGAGTAATGTTTGTAGTGGCAACTGGGTCCTGTGTGCTCTTATCCACAGCAAAGCCGTCTGTCTGCATGTATGGGTGTGCTAATTAAGTGGGCTGGCTGAACCTGCGTCTTGCCGTGTGCGTTGTGCGGCCGTTGCAGGCTCGCGGCATCAGCCCGCGATGCGTTTGCGGGTTGCACGGACGTGGGGCGGGTTAGCCACCGCTGCCCCACCTGCATCCCTAGTGGTATCACCTACGATAATGTTTATAGCTTGCGGAATGGGAACATTGCAGAAAACTGCGATGATTAGAACATCTTGGATTTTTAGTTAGTAGTGGTATCACCTAGGATAATAATGTTTATTAATGTTTATAGTGGACAGAGGTCTATATTCCTACTTTTTTAAACTCGGGATCAACCCTGCCTATACAGAAAGTAAAAGTTCTTACAGGTCTATAATAACTCTATATTTGTACTAATGAGTGACTCTGGTATGTGTCTTGAAGTTTCTGCAATTTTTCCATAAACTTCTACATCATTTACTACTCATCCTAAAAGTTGTTTCAGGGAAGTGAGAAAAGCATGTGGTACAAGAAAACGTTGAGAAACTTATTGGAACTGACATTATTTGCATTATAACCTTCCCTTTCATTACTATAGACTATATAGCTACACTGCTACACACAATCAATAACTTAACATGTTTTTTTCAGACATCGAATTAACAGTTTTTTAGACATCGAATAACTTAACATGTTGTTTTTAGACATCGAATAACTTAACATGATGAATTACACTGTTGATATCATATATCGACATTTGTGCTGCAGAGCTCAAAACAAGACTGCCAGATAACTATATTAATTCCTAATACCAATAGTGAGGAAAGAGTGGCTGAAAATTAGATAATACAAAGACTGCTGGTATCTGTGAATATAGACAGACAACAATTACAACACTCTGTAGGAAGGGAATATGAAAGTCAGGATTTCTGTTTAAATTGATGTTAAAAACAGATAGTAAGGAACAGTTCATACCCTTGCCATAATAATAGCCATTTCCATGTTTAGTGATTGTTTGACAAATAGTTCATAATTACAAGGCTTGTAAAAGAAACCTGATAGCCAAGTCTCGTTCCAAATGCGGCTGAAATCGTAAAATGGTCACAACAGAAGCTTTAGACAACGAAATAATCAACACAATACTTCAGAAATACGTGGGTCAGGAAACGGAGATACAGGATCCAATCAGCAACACTTCATAATCAATATTCAGAATTATTCAATGGCAGTGTTGCAATGAAAGAAAGTAACTTGGCATCAATCTTGTTACCTCTATGGCTCTACCATATGGTTTGAAGCAAGTATTAACATAATTTAATATTTATCAACACATTTTAGTTATATAGCTTACTAAAATCATAACTATCAAAACTTACATTCCAATTTCCAAATAAATATATCTTTACTTGGAACAGGTATTTTTAAGGTTGAAAAGATTCACATGGAACTGTTCCATACATTGACATACCTTTTGTCCTGTTTCTCTTTCAACTCTTTAGTTCTGTAAATAATTTTGACACCCTAAAGCAGGGGCACAGAAAGTCAGTGCTTAGATAAAGAAAAAAAAAATCATAAACAGAAGAATGGGATATGAAATGACTTGTTTACCCGAATAGATTCAAGAACAGAGGTGACAGCTGGCTTTGCAGCCTCTCCTTCAACAAAGAGAAAGAAATGTGAAACACCAATGACCTTGTGATAATACAACCATGGGAGAATCTGGTGTAGGCCAGCAGATGTGCTTCCCGTGATACAGATCTGCAGTCCAAGATACAGGATTAGCTGAATACAAGTACAGTTTGGGTAACATTTGACTCTAAACATGTGAAAAAGCGAAAGGATGCTAGATCAGTTGGTCTAGGCACTGCGGCGGCACCTCCCAGGTCCTGAGTTTGAATCCCAGTGGGAGCGAATTTCAGGCTGGATTAAAAAAATCCCCTCGTCCGTCCTCATACCAAAGCAATTGGGGGGGGGGGGTCCTGGCCCTATTCTCAGGCCTTGTTTAGTTGTGAAAAGATTTTGGATTTTGACACTGTAGCACTTTCATTTGTATTTGACAACTATTGTCTAACTATAGACTATCTATGCTCAAAAGATTCGTCTCGTAAATTACAGACAAACTGTGCAATTAGTTTTTATTTTCGTCTATATTTAGTGTTCCATACATGTGCCACAAGATTTGATGTGACAGGAAATCTTGAAAAGTTTTTGAATTTTGGGGTAAACTAAACAAGGCCTCACTTGGGCGATGGAAAGGCCACCGTGTATGGATGGGGTGGGGGTTCAGGGGTTTTCTCACCGGGTGAGATGGCACTTTCTTCTTAATTTGAAAGCTGCGGCGGCAGTCTTAACCGCCCCGGTCGAGTTTTTCTAAACATGTGAACAAGGTTCTTGCAAAACAAAAGAGTGGGGGAGAGGTGTAGGGTTTTGAGTTTGAAATGAAAAAGCATCTGGATGATTTTTGGTGGATATAAATATTGTTAGGTCGTGGCAAGTGTTTGCCGTGTGAGTCTTCTCTACTTGAACAAACATTTTTAGAACCGCATGAACTTTATATATATCCACATTTTCCAATTCGCTATCTTAATAACAGGGTAAAACAAAGATACTTGGATTCATTCTGTTGCCTAAACTCCTGTGTATATGAATGCGATGATACAAGATCTCCATATTGTGCAATTGTGACTGTACATAAAAGAAATTTCTCCATGTAATCCAACTATGGTTGTACAATAAGTTACATTACCTAATTACGCTATTTTCATGGTCTTAGTAAAATGTAGTAGTACATAAGTATATATTGGTGTGCAGTCCGCAATGGCCTGCACACCATGGTAACAAAAACAAGTAGTTAATCCTATAGCAAACTCCTGCAAGGAACAGTGTGATCCAGCTAAACCTGTGGTTAAAAATAGTTCTCAGGACACGGATCGCACAGCATGGTAGCTGACGAGGCAGGAGTACGAGATACTCGTATCACGGTGTCGGCGGTAATTCAGTAGTTCTAGAAGCGATGGAGAAATGGGATCTCGACGCCGGGCAGATCAGATCGCGCTCACCTTGGGGGTTATAGAAGATTCGGAGTCGAAGTTCCATCCGCGGTAGAGCGAGATTCCGTTGGAAGAAGACGCGGCGCTCCGGCCGAGGATCTCGGCGCAGTCGGCTCCCGGGGAGGAGGAGGAGGAGGAGGATACCGCGAAGTAGGAGGCACCGCCCCCGTGGGAAGACGAGGAGGACCCGAGAGGGCTGTTCTCCATGCCCGGGAAGCGCTGCGTGTCGGCGGGCCAGGCGGCGCCGGCCGGGTCCCGCATGCCGCCGCGCCACTGGAGCGCGAAGGCGAAGGCGGCGAGCGCGAGCGGCAGCAGCGTGAGGAGGAGGAGCATCCGCGTGGCGAAGGCCGCGGCCGACGCGCCGCCCCCGCCGCCGGCGGAGGCGGCGGTGGAGGAGCCCCCGCGGTAGCCCGCCATGGGAATTGGGATTGGAGGAGGAGGAGGACGCGAGGTGCGCAGTCGTTGGCTGTACAAGACAAGCACACTCGCGGAGAACTCCAAGTCCAAAGCGTTGGGGAAGAAGAAGAAGGAGGACTGGATGGGCCTGAGTGGGCCAAATACTAATACGGGCTGGGATGTGGAAGGGTAAGGTGTTGGGCAGGCTGGGTGTAAATCCAGGCCTCTTCTGTATTCCATATGGGAGAGGATTTAGGCCCATCCATCCAAAACTGTAACTCAGGGCTGGTGACCAAGAGCCCAAGACTAAGAATTGAAGTTTGATGAAAACAAAAATGATAATTTCTAATTTTCAAAAATCATTTTCTAGTTTTTTCAGGTCCAAACAAAAATGGCAGTGGTAATAAAAAAATATAATGATAAATCAGAAATGAAAATGAAAACGATTTTGTCTTATTCCGATCGTTTTTCAAAGATTACCATATTTAGACGGTAATTTACTGTCAGTAGTTACCGATTCAAAGGCCTTGAATCCATAGGCTATATAATGCATATACTTTATATCCAGTTGTTAAGCATCCCATCCGCACACACAAGCACATAAGTCAAAAAATTTTGGAAAGGAACTATACGGCAAGTATTTCATTCCTATAGGAACAAGGCAATTAACTAATCACATACTGCACCCATGACTCTAGCCAGTGACCATGAACACGAACTTTAGGGTCTAACTTGTTTGAGATCTAAGATGGTGTGGACCGTGGTTTTAACTTGTGGTCTTGTCAATTTTGGCTTTATTTATTAATCTCTTGTGAGATAGATCGAGTTATATGGTTCTTCTCATGTTCTACGGTTTGGTGTGTTTATCATTTTTGAGGATATTGTTCTCATGGATTTCGATCATTATCGATGTATTTTTTGATCGATTACTAATGTTTTTTAAATTACCTAAATATCCGTGTCGCATTCATTTCTGACAATATCATATCGATTTCATTTTCGAAAAAAAATATATAAAAGTGATTTGGTCTCCTATCAATCGCTTCCGATTGCTTTCATCCATAGAAGCATGAGATGAGACCTTTTCTCTTTTTTTCTGCTTTTTTTGGCTGAGCCAAGCATGAGACTTTTTAACTAAACATATTATATATGTGTATATTCAATGCAAAATAATACTAGTAGTAACAAAGCTGATCGACCGATATAACCTCGGAAGATGGAGATCGGAAGATGGAGATGCCATTTGTTTGGTTTCCCTCACTAAATTTTAGCTAACTAAATCTATTTTAGCTACTCTTGAGTGACTAGCTAGTGGGACTAAACTATTTTAACTTCTTTTTAGTCAATGTATTTAGAATTTTAGTTATTAAAGTGACTAAAGTTTAGCTGCTTTAAAATTTAGCAAGACAAAGCAAACAGCCTTGCGAATCTCATCTCAACCGACTGGACTGATTGCTCCAATGGTACCTACATCTACCTGTCAATGCACATGGTCTGAATCTTCAGTTTTGTCTGCTTTTAGGACATCTCCATTTATTTTTTTTATTTACAACAAGGAAGCTACCTACTTCTACTTGCGTATACTTCTGGTGCTATGTGCTGGAGCAGTCTATGGAATTGCTTCCTGCTGCTTCCTTTCATCATGCCCAGTGTGCCAGTTTCTTCAGCACAAACAAGGGTCTTGTTTAGTTTCAAATTTTTGGCAAAATGAGCGCTGTAGCAGTATCATTTGTATTTGACAAATATTATCTAATTATAGATCAACTAGGTTTAAAAGATTCGTCTCGCAAATTACAGGCAAACTGTATAATTAGTTATTGTTTTTTTTATAATTAATGCTCCATGCATATGCCGCAAGATTCGATGTGACGACGAATCTGAAAATTTTTGCAAAACTTAACTAAACAAGGCCGGTAGGCGCGCTGATGATAAGTTCAGCTGTTCACCACCAAGAAAAACAAGCACTGCTGCTAACATACAGTATTAATGTCTTTTCAGACCTTTCCTAGGTAGTGTTAGCTGATACCATGATGTCATAAAGAGACACGGAAGAAACATCATCATCTCTGATAATGAGAAGCTATATCTGAAGGACTTCATATTTATTGGCAGGGCAGACATTATATAGTCTCCTTCTGCATCAGAGAGATACTCCACCCGTCTCTGATCAGTAATTGAATCAACTTGTAAAGTTGTCGTAAGTTAGATTTTCTTAAATCTGACCATCGTTATTTTTTTTTACAAAATTTGGGGAAACTTAAAGGGGCTTGACTTAGGATCGGATAACTCTCTCTAGATAGGTTGATTTATTCAGGACGAGAGAGTGCAGTAGATCGAGCATCCATGATATATATTCTTTCTGCTGAAGGATTGGGTGGACGTCTCTCCGACTAGCCAGGTATGCAGGACGCTCTTGCTGGCTGGCTTGACTGAGCTAGCCACCAACGCAAATAGCCATCATTCAATCAATTCAGACCAAGCAACCCTACTTAACTGCAACTTGCGAGGTGCTTGCATGTCCAGCTCACCTTGGTAGCTAGACTCCAACAGATTAGAGGCGACAACATCATATAGATGATGATGATGAACTATCTATCAACTGCATGCTAGATGATTATATACTCCGATCCTGTGCTGTGCAACACAGTTAAGGATAAATCACTCGATCTGCACTTTTTTTTTCTCTTGAAAAGCATGCAACTAAATAAAGGATCACAAATAAATAAACATCGTAAAGTTATTTAGCTTCTTCCCAGCATAAGTAGTGTATATACCTCACCGTGGGTACACAACGTATAATAACTAGCTAGAGCGACAAGTAGAAATCATAAAAAAGCTAGGATCGGAGAAGATTCCGTCGTCCCGTCCTTTTCCAAAAACTAGGCTTTCGTACTGAGGCCTTGTTTAGTTCTCCAAAAGTTTTTAAGATTCCTATAAAATCAAATCTCGCGTCACATGCATAGTGCATTAAATACACGTGAAAACAAAAACTAATTACACAGTTCATCTGTAAATCGTGAGACGAATCTTTTAAGTCTAGTTACTCTATGATTGGACAATGTTTGTCAAATAAAAACGAAAATGCTACAATATCGAAATTCAAAAAATTTTGCGAAATGAACAAGGCCTGAATTGACCATTTTAGTCCGGTCGTGCATATCACCGTCCGTGATGACGGGACGACGACCTACCAGCAGATTCCCGTAACCGTGAAGAATCATCTCACCCTACCTATGCACAGCACAGGGTTGGTCTGTTTGAATCTCATAAACTAATTGTACTGTAGCTTCTAAGATTAGCTCTCGTGTATCCAAACATCTTTAGCTAATAGTCCAACAATAGCTCAAAATAAGTTATTTAGCTAATGAAAAATTATTAATTAGCACTATTTAGCTAATTAATACAAGTTATTAATTAGCTGGAACCTGGAATAGAGGAAACATTTGACCAGGTAACAGCTACTCCCTCTATTTGAAATCATAAAACGTTTTGTCCATTTTATATACTTAGTTCTTTTATGTACTTACTCCGTATTAAATATCACTATGTCTAGAAAAGTCAAAACATATTATAGTTTGGAATAGAGGAAGTAACAATTAGCTAGTTTGGTCAAATAGGTCCATACACCGATATCTTACCGTTCGTCAATTTATTCAGCACTAACTTTCGCGAGAAATTAATTCTTGTTGCTTAGAGATTGATAAGTTTATGCTGAGAGCAGCAACAAAGCACATATATGGCCCGTTTAGTTGGCATTTTTTTGTTTTGGGTATTGTAGCACTTTCGTTTGTATTTGGTAATTATTGTCCAATCATGGACTAACTAGGTTCAAAAGATTCATCCTACAAATTACAGACAAACTATATAATTAGTTTTTTATCTATATTTAATACTCTATGCATGTGCCGCAAGATCCGATATGATAAAAAGTCTTTGAATTTTTTTGGATTTTAGGGTAAACTAAACAAGCCTTATAACTATACCGCTAATAATAATAGCAGCTAGCATGCATACAGCTATACTAAGGCCTTGTTTACATCTATTTTTTTAGAATTTTGGTACTGTAGCACTTTTGTTTTGTTTGATAAATATTATTCAACCATGAACTAAATAGGCTTAAAAGATTCGCGTCTCGTTATTTACAGATAAACTGTGATATTAATTATTTTTTAATTTATATTTAATATTTTGTGTGCTATAAGATTCGATGTGACGAGAAATCTTATAAATTTCTGGATCTATCAGTGCATTTAAACAGGGCCTAAATACAAGACATGTGATTTGTCGCATCTCAAGTACATACGTGTACGTAACTAACTAACCATGCATATACGCGGCAGCGACAGCCGCCTCATTGTAGAGACGCGACGTTGATTTATACCATCTTCAATGCTGAAAAGGAGATGATGCAGAACATACACCTACTATACATCTCGCATTCAGAGATCGATGCCATGCAATGCAATGCAACTTGGCTACACTGCGCATGCACCATGCATCTGTGCATGCATGCCACAAGATCGAACAAAAGATATTTTCTCTTTTTCTTCCTTTCCTTTGAATTCAAATCAAGTGGCTATTCTTGTAAGATTGATAAGCCCATTTCCAACACCCAAGGGCACCCTTTTTTAATAAGAAACAAGAGGGGTGCAACCCCCTCTTACTCGGCTTTATTGAAAAAAGATATAAAAAAAATCCCGCTTTTTATCCCCTTTTACCTGCTCCTAGGCCCTAGCTAGGCTAGAGAGGTAAGATCATGAACACATGACTAATTCAAGTCCAAATATATAAACAATCTTTGTCAAAAAAATATAAACAATAATAAGCTACTAGTAACCGTCTGTTTGGTTGGGTTTTTTTTCTGAACCACGTAATTTCTCCATTCCAAATTGTAAGTCGTTCTGGTAGCAAAATATATATACCTAGAAAATTTAGAAGGACTTATGATTTATTAGAATGAGGGAGTACATATGTAGATGGTTATATATATGCATGTATACTTATCCTACCTAATGAGCATCTCCACAAGAATAATAATGTCATTAACACTTAGGATAAATCAAAGAAACTACAGACACCTATGTCGAGTCGAAGATTTGAATAAACCTAGTTCAAGAAGAAACCTGCCAACTACGCTGGATATATTCGATATTGGGGCATACCATAATAATTTGGCCATGTTTTTGAATATATAGGATGATACTCAGTACCTTTATTTATGCCAAAAAGAATACAATCCTATGGTCAAACTCAAAATGTTTCAAGTTCATCTTTTTAGAGATAGGGAGAACATGTCTAGAAAATTCTCTTAATAATAAGTTGGATGGTTACATATTAGATAAGTCGTTAGTCGTGACTCATAAGCGCATATATTTATGTTATATATAGTTTAAGTTTTTGCTAATCCAAATCCAAAATCGAATCTAATCTAAATAAATTAAATTAAAGAAAAGTGGCTGTGCACGTACAGATAGAGATGCTTTATATATTTTATATATAGCATGTATATGTACGTATACTTACGTGTTGGACTAGACTGGGCTTGCGATGCAACAGCGACCCTCAGCCCATCGTATGTGTCTGCGCGCTCCAAAGATAGGTATCTGTAATGTGAAATTACTGACCTGTCCAGCCGTACCGGACTTAGCTAAAACAGCAAGCAAAATATCTAAGAATAGTACCAAATAATAATAACCGGGCTTATCAATCAATCAGTCAATCAATCACACTTTTCTTGTGAATCTTTTCTTTTCTTTTTCTTTATGCTAGCTTCTGAATATATATGTTTCTATCTATTATAATGGAGAGATCATCATCAGTCCTTGTTATACTTTTCTTATATATAAATTAAATAAAAAGGAAAAATATATAAGTTTGTGTGGAGTCATGACAAGCTAGGGAAGTTTGGTTTAGCTTGAGACTGAGAGGATTGTGATCACGTCGTTTTCGCTAAGGGCATCACTAGTGATTGATCTTGCCTGCCCACCCTGCGCCTTGAGTGCTGACTGCGGCCGCCGTACGTGTTGCATGCACATCCATCGGTGTTATATCAGTATGTAGCTATCGATCGATGAATCCATCGCTTGCTTCGTTCCAAGCTAATAATCTCGTGATTTTAATTTGTAGCTAATTTTTCGTGCTTATCCATCTCATACATCATGTCACCGATGGCAGAAACAGATGCATGCCAACATGTGTGTGTGTGGAAAGGAGCTAGGTCATTATGTCAAAGCTGACATCCATCGTGATTCATATGTGTTTGTTGTGGACTGAGAGTGAAAAATAGTTTCACTTCAACACATGTGTATTAAGTTGAATACGAGTAAAAATTGTAGATGAACATGTTTTTGTCCTTGAAACCGGGCCGACGGAGTGTGGATCACTCCATATATAGATCGTTTTTATGAATAATCTTATATTTGATTCTATGCTACCACAATCTGAAAATAGCTAGCTTACCAAGAAACAAGGAAGCTGGAAACAACGTAACCAAGAAGCAAGCAAAAAGGAAATTATATGCACAAGAGTTTGTCTTCTTAAATACGTCCATCCATCATATCAACAAACATATCAATATAAATAATTACACATTTGTAATAATCACCCCCAAATCAAAAACAAAGAAAACCCCACATTACAAATGTACACAGCAAGGTCCATCCATCGAGGTGACAGTAGAGAAAAGAATAACAAATTATGCCAAGTGTGTGTCTGATGACTTAATCACTTAATTTTAACTCGATCTACGCATCTACGTGGTTGACAAGCAGTGATGATCCAGTAACTTTTTAATCTCACGGTAACTTAATTTAATTTACCAGCAGCTTTGCTCCATCAATCGGATCGGCCGGATCACTTCTCCTCAGTAGCAGCTGCTGCCGGTGGCGCCGCCTCCTCGGCAGCCGGCTTCGCCTCCTCCTCCTTCTTCTCCTCCTCCTCTTCCTTCTTCTCCTCTGCCGCCGGCGTCTCTGCCGGCGCCGGCGCGGCCTCCTCGGCGGCAGCCGGCTCGGCCTCCTCCTTCTTCTCCTCCACGGCGACTTCCCGGGAGGTGGCCTCAACCTCAGCCGCCGGCTCCACCTTGGGCTCCTCGGGGATGAACGGTGCAACCTTGTCCAAGATGAAGGTGATCGCCGGAGACAGGGGCGTGGTGCCGGACTTGGCCACCGCCTCGCTCACCACCTTGGCTCCAGGGAAGTCTGCACATAGATAAATAATAAACAGTTGAGGACTAAATTGGAATTTCATTTTGGTTTGTTGTTTTGTGTTAGGCTGCTTCTCCTGGAAGAAAAATGGTACAGTGGTTGAGAAGATTCAAGATTCCTATGCAGTTTGATTGTGTCTATACACAGGAAAACAAAAAGAAAAGGAGATAAAGGTCAGGTTGTCCAAAAAAAAACACATAGCAAAGGGTACCCAAGAAAGCGACTGATCCACAAGATTGCTAGAAGGAACTAAAAAAAAGAAGGCGGTTGGTGGTGCGCTTCTAGTTCATATATTTTCACCAGGGTGGAAAAAACTGCTTTGGGATGTTCTGATAGGATGAAGGGACACTGTTTTTAAGGGAAAAAAATGCAAAATTAAAATTTTTAGTGCTACTACTTACAAGGAGGCAAATATGGTCTTTTTTTGTGAACTTCAGTTTGAGGTGATGCAACTGAAATCCTAGAATCGCAAATACTAGAAACCAAAGGAAACGTATTGTGGTAATTAACTTCAGTTACTGCCTTTCTTTTTTCCCTGAAGTACTGCTATCATGCATAGAAACTACATACAGAGACAAGGAACATAATTGACGTTTTCATGCTTACCAATCTTAGCCAGCTCATCGAGGAACTTGGTAACTGCAGCCGAGTTCTTCTTGCTGATCTTGACTGGCTTCTTATCCTTGAACAGAGCCTAATTATTCAGCAGGTACAACCATCATCAGTAGCAGTAGGGCCCGGCCATAATATATAGTTACTTAAGTCTAAAGCAACCCAACCAAATACAATAGATAAATAAATAAATACTGAAAAAGGGACACTAGCTAGTTAATAATCAATTACCTTAACCTCAGGAGGAGATGCTTCATAAGTCTCCACAACCTTGGGCTCCAGTTCTGTCTTCTTGTCCTCAATCTCCTTGCCAATCTCCTCCTGCAGATTATATTTATATATATTAGTTGACACAAATAAGAAAGGTTTGATTAACAAACATATAGAAAAAAAAAATATATATATATATACAGAGGGAGTCAAGTGATCGACAGGCTTGTAGCTAAGGTATCATCATCTGAACTAGCTAGCTCCTGCAGATAGGTTATAGATTACCTTGTTGAAGGACTTCAAGAAGCCTACAGCAGCAGCCTTCTTGCCATCCTTGTCAAAGATCTTGTTGAGGCCAGGCAGAACCTTGGTCTTCCACACACTGGTCATCTCTCTTCCTTGTTCAGAGTATATATCAACCTCTGCTCCGGCCAACACAGAAGCAAAATAAAAAGCATCAGAAATGTTCATGCATGCAAGAAGATGATAAAGAAAAAAAAAAAGAAAGAAACAGCAGCAAGGTGATGATTGATGAATGAACAAGCAAGAAATCAGCTGGAAGAAACCAAGCAATAAGGATGATGCATACATACATGCAGGAAGGACTAAGGAGAGATAGGAGGTGGCTGCTGCAGCTAATCTGTGTGTGTTTGTGAGGTGTGATGTGGAGCTGTGATCACCAGGCAGCCTATGAATGGTGGCAGCAGTACAGGAGCAGCCACGGTGCCATGAGAGTGATTATAATGAATGGGCTGGCAAGAAAGACACCCTGGGGTAGCAGCGAAATGACGGCGATGCCCCCACTGCAAGGATGGCTCTGTGGATGAGCCAGGGGTATAACTGTCAACAGGAAAGAAGATTATGGAAGGCATGTCATTAAGCCAGCAAGAGCTCAGAACGAGCTGGAGGATGATGATGAGGACGAACCGGGGGGGTGGGGTCGGTCGTGGCCAGAGCAGAGAGCAGAGGTGGCTTGCAAGCTGCAAGCTGCGCTGGAGTAGGGACAGGGAGGGAAGTGGTAGTTCGCTAGGATCCTTTGTGAGCTCTCGTCTCGTGGTCCGGCTAACTAATCAACCGTCCTATCAACTACGTGGTCTTTATGCCGCGAGTTTTACTGATAGAAAAATTTTACCTTTAAATGGTAAAGATGATGCATCTATGCCTTGGTTTCAAGCAAATCTTTGAATAAAGTAGGTACGGAGGCTCCTTACGTTGACCGTGCAGCCGTTGTAGGCGTACGAGTATTTTCAGTAGCTCATCACTTCATCCTTATGGCGAAAAGATAATACTCCTTTTATATAGGATTTAGAAATCATTTTGACAAGATTTAGATCAAACATTAAGAATATAAATCATCAATGACTTTTAAATTGTTGAATTTGCAAATGTGAAAATTATATGAATAAATTTATTTTGAAAAATACTCTCATAAAAGTATACATATATCATTTTTTTTCTAAATATTTTTATAAAAATAAGAGGTCAAAAATGTGTTTTGAAGATCGTATCGTTGTCCTAAACGACTTCTAAATACTGATAAAAATACTTTAGCTTTTAAAAAATCCTTAAATGATAAAGAGCTCATTCGCCTAAAAAACTGATAAAAATCAATTTAAATAAGATTTGTTGAAGATAAAATATTAGAACTATAAATACAACTCTTAAATATTAGAGCTCATTAGCCTTGTTTAGTTTCCAAAATTTTTTAAGATTCCCCGTCACATCGAATCTTGCGGCACATGCATGAAGCATTAAATATAGACGAAAACAAAAACTAATTACACAGTTTACCTGTAAATCGCGAGACGAATCTTTTGATCCTAGTTAGTCTATGATTGGATAATATTTACCACAAACAAACGAAAGTGCTACAGTAGCGAAATCCAAAATTTTTCTCAAACTAAACAAGGCCTAAGACTAGCCATATTTGTGAGCATCGATGTGTCAGTAGGTATGTCATTGTCTAAGGGCCTGTTTAGATTGCTGATAAAAATTTTTTGGGTGTCATATCGGATGTGTCGGAAGAATGTCGGGAGAGGTTTTTAGAAACGAATAAAAAAACAAATTACATAGTTCGTCAGGAAACTGCAAGACAAATCTATTAAGCATAATTAATCTGTCATTAGCACATGTGGGTTACTGTAGCACTTAAGGCTAATCATGGAGTAACTAGGCTTAAAAGATTCGCCTCGCGATTTTCAACTAAATTGTGTAATTAGTTTATTTTTTTATGTACATTTAATGTTCCATGCATGTGTCCAAAGATTCGATGGGATGGATGAAAAAATTTTAGGGAGCAAACTAAACAGGGCCTAAGTATCATGTGGAACCAACCAAATGAATAAACAAACAAAGAAACCTTGCAATGATCTGAGTATGTCAGTGAGCATCGGTTGAGACTCGTCCTCTTTCCATACGCGCAACTATAGTTTTTTATGTTCTCAACACCGTGGAAGGTAGAAGTCTCGATGCCAGGTAAAAAAGTTTTAGCATCACACGTCATAATGTGATGCCTCAAGATTAAAAACCAAAATATAATTTAGCATCACACGTCATAATGTGATGCCTCGAGATTAAAAACCAAAATATAGTTTCAAGCATCGGTAAAACTATACGCTATGGGTAGTCTAATACGTATATAGTGAAGTGTGGAACGTGCTCTCCTACTCGTCTGCTCACGCAATGACGCAAGGAACGGCCTACCTACCAAACCCTGCTGCCTGTGAAGCGTAGATGAGAGAGACTGTGAGGCCACACGGCGTCCCTCCACTGAAGATCAAGCAGGGCCAGATAATACTGCCGGCAGTTCTCGCGTATGGCCCACATTTGCTCAGTGGGTCCTACCTTAGGGAAGTAGCGTGAGCTCCTCGAAGAAGCAACTCCCCCGGCCAATCATAATTTTTTTTTTGAGTTGATTCTACTGCAAAGTTTATCTATACTTATGAGGATTGTTCCAAAATAAATCAACTTGTAAAGTGCTTTTAAAGAAAAATGATTATTTTAAATTAGACTAAATTTATCAAAAAATGCTACCGATATTTATAGTTTCAAATTAATATTATTAGATAATCTATATGTAATATATTTTTATATTCTAAAATTTGATCGAACTTGAGATATTTTGACTTAAAATTAATTCTTAGAGTTGATTTATATTATGATGGAGGAAATAGCTAAGGACACTCACAATGCAGACTCTATCATAGAGTCTAAAGTTATTTATTATCTCGAACAATGTGGACTTAGAGTCTAAATAAGACTTGGAGTCCTGTTTTTTCTACCTCTTTCTTCAATAAATATGCTGCCACATCAGCAAAATACTATAAATAATATCTAATTAATTGTTTTGGACTCTGTGATAGAGTATTGCATTGTGAGTGCCCTAATAGATAAACAGGAAGCTGTTTGGGTCCACCTATTAAGATGTTGCCATCTTTACTTTTAGCACATATTAGCGGCACAAAACTTGTTAATGAAGCTAGTGGTTAGCAACCCTCAGACTAATAGCTACTTGTCTATTAACAAATTTGTTTAGATCTACTAATATAGAGTTTAGCTGCTAATTGTTACCACCAGCATATCCAAACATCCTTTAGTAGATTGAAAACCCAGCCACTACAATACTGTTTACATGGCCAACAGGGTACATATTAAAAGTACACCAACTCAAACACAACCAATTTGGAATCAAGGCCTTATTTAGTTCACCTTAAAAACAAAAAACTTTTCAAGCCTGTAAATCGCGAGACAAATCTTTTAAGTCTAGTTACTGATTGGACAATATTTGTCAAATAAAAACAAAAATGTTACAGTGTCAAAATCTAAAAAAACTTTTTAGATCTAAACAAAGCCCAAATTTGCATCATCATATATTGAAATAATCTTGTGCTTCCAAGGGGTCTAGGGACTTGGGTGGTAGCCTAGGTGTGCAACAGTGCAAGGATGGATGTGTGATGACACGCTGGCATGAGGGGTACATGTACCAGCACTGACAGTGGCCATGTATGCGGGGTAGGCGACAGACAGCACTGCACTGCTCATCACCAGACACAGGGGCCTGCCACGTCGTCATCTGCTTCCATCGCCATGCCTGTCCAAATTTGCATTGGGGGAAAAACTGCTCTCCCTCCTCCATTTCCAGAGTTTCTTTTTTCTTTCTTTTGTGACTATAAAGTAGGAGGGGGTATTGGGGATACATCCATCATTAGTAGGAGGGGCATTGGGGATAAAGTAGGAGGACTGAAGTTTAGCCCGTATCAAATCGGATGTTGGATACTAATTAGAAGGACTAAATATGAACTAATTATAAAACTAATTGCACATAAGTATATTAATTAGCAAGATAAATCTATTAAACCTAATTGATTTATAATTAACATATATAGCATCACATTGTAAAATCATGAACTAATTAGTCTTAAAAATTTTATCTCGCAAACTAACCTCCATCTGTGTAACTTGTTTTTTTAATTAGTTTATATTTAATACTACTAATTAGTATCTAAACATCCTATGTGACGGAACTCTTGTAGTACATCGACCATAGTACTATATTAAGATTAGTACCGGGGATAAACTAAGCAGTTGCAACTTCTAGAGTTGTTCAAGATCAAACTTTTTTATATCCTAGCTAGTACTACTCATCGGTTCTGAAATAAATCAATTTTTAGAGTTGTTTAGAATCTACAAATTCAACTCTGACCAATTTTATATAAAAAAACACCAATTAATATTCATGAGACCAAATTAATTAGTACTAGTATTTACTTGACAGAACGCTGAATTTATTTTTATAATGTATTTATTTGATGTTATAGATGTTAATTTTTCATATAAAGTTGGTCACTAGTTCAACTATGGCTAATTCTAGGAGTTAATTTATTTTTGGTACGGAGGGTCGGAGTATCTTAGTCCTTCAATTACCACCTCTGTTTCGTTTTCAGCCTAAAAATTAAAATGTGACATCGTAAATGCAGGTTATATATGCTACGAAGTTGGTGCGCTGTATGTCGTACGCTTGCACGATGCTCTCCATTCTCCAACCTACGTTGTTCACATATACATAGACGCACAGTACGACAAAAACCATTCAGATATTTGTTTATGTACGTAGTAGTAGGAGTATTCTTGTTTATAGCAAGTGAAATACGTATATACTACTACAGTATTACTCAATAATAATGTACGTACAACTCAAGGTAGCAAGACCAGCTAAATTGCGTAGCTACTCAGTCTGCTTGTCTTGAATGACAAAAACTGTGGCCACTTGGCAATTCGCTGTCACCTATTTAATTGAATATATATTGCTTGTATGATGATGAGCCACTGAGCCAGGTATGTGAAGGCCAGCTCAGCTCAGTGATAGGATAGCAATACATGCATGGGTATAGTACTTCTTTTCTTTCAATTCGAAGAAAAAAAAAGGTAGTGCATGCATGCCTCAACTAACAAAAAACTATTTTGAGTCAGTAACCAGTAGTATGCAGGTTATGCTTGAGTGTATTGGCACATAATCCAGCTGACCATGATGCTCTGTGTTTCTAATTCCAGTGTGCAATTAGGTCAGAAACAGCTAGCTTCGATCCCTGAAAAAGTAGACTAATCAGCCATTCAGCAGTCCTCAGAATCAAATTTCCAAGTCAAGTTACTTGTTACGGATGGACACTCAACCGTGAGAGACAAGATCACTTCTTTTCTCTTTATTGAAAATTCGGAATCAAGACTTAGTGGGAAAAATCTATACTTTTCAGCTGCTGGTTTAGGATAAACACCAAAACTTTCATCACATCATTGTTGGATGCAAATCAGCATATGTCTGAAGTGTAGTATTGGCACAATTTTCTAAGAAACTACGCACGCTTGTGACTGCAGAGAAGCAACTGTTCATTAGTAACATTCATCAGATCATTGTTGGATGCACTGCAAATGATTTAGTTCATCATCTGTCACAATAATAAATCAATAATAATGGGAGCTGTTGTGTAGTCATATCTCCACATTTCTTCACACACACTCAGATTCAGGCATACAACTAATAATCTTATATTTAGACTACACAGATCACAGATCAGATCCAACATATATAGAGTAGAAGAATGTTCTCTATCAAGATTGAGCTAGCTGTTCGTTATATGTATGTATACAGCTATACAAGTAATATTCCTCTAGCTGTTCGTTATATACATTAGTAGGTATCAGTGGTGATTGGACATTGATCATGCTTCCATAGCATATAGGCAATAATATAAACAATGGATTAAGCATCCATCAGAACCAAATCCTGTATGAATCATTGCGTGCTCATTGCTTACGAAGGCACAGTACTTAAAATTTAGATTGAGTACCAGCTAGGATTATTGTCTGGAAGCTTCAATCAGGACCAATTCGCTGTGCTGTGACACTAACTAGAAGATACTACGATCTCTGTCGATGTTAACCCTAGTAGCAGTAGTATTATGTATGTATGCTCATCACCCAGCTGGCATGCCACCATCTTAAATAAAATAAAATAAAATTAGTGGATACACCGGTTCAAGTTAATTGCATTACACGTAGTTATGCGCGTCTAGCATAAACATGCATATATGTAGAAATGCTGGAGTACTAATGAACTGAGAGGGACATCATGGCCCAAAATTTCCGCGCTCTGGATTTGGAATGGATGGATATATATGCGTCCAGATACATTTGATTCGCCTTGTCGGGTCCTTTTGTTTGTGTTACGCATCATCCATTCCGTTTAGTGTGTTTTTGTTTGAGAGACCAACCATTCTTGTAAACCAAGGTGATCGACACCACCCCCACCCCAATACGTCATCTTCTCTTCCTGTCACTTGTTTCTGTGGTGTCAACAAGCTCCTGCAATCTCGTTCATTTCTTCACCTCCAAACCAACACGTAGGAGTGGAAGATGCAACTTCAACTCTGCGTCTGTGTGTAGAATTCTTCAAGGACAAGGAGCAGAGCAATGGATTATTCAGAATGAGCACTACAAAAAATCTGGTGCTTTACAAGGGACATATCAATGAACCTGACGTAGTGCTTCAAGTGACCGACTCCCAGTCAGTTTTATGGCAATACAAACGAGATGTTATGCTCTACTACACAACTCCGATTTACATGCGCCTGCAGACATTGGTCTAGATACAGGAAAATTACAGCAAGAAGCAGGAGAGGGGGAAAACACACACACCGATTCTCTAACATGACCACAAACAGGGGTCATCAGCACGTCCTGCATGTGCGGGTGCTACACTGGGAGGCATTTGAGCCACATCAGGAAGAATTCAGTAAGCAACTGGAACTACTGCTGGGCCCTTCTAGTCTATCATGTCGTATCCCTGAAGAATTCGGTAGGGATTTGTGGTGGACACTGCTTCTTCGCAACAAATTTGTACTGAGCAAGGAAAAGTAGAGGATGGCATTAGCACTAAGAACAGAGTTGTTTAACTGAAGAAATTCAGGACCACATCCAGTTACCTTATGTTGACTGTACTTTTCTCTGATTGCTGGAAGGTTGCTCCCAGGACCAACGCTGAAAAGGCGGTGCAATGCCTTTACACAGTCGCTCAATTCGGACGGCTTGTACTGTGTGTAATGAGAAAGTGTGGAGTTCTGTTTCAAGTTGATAATGGGATGTGTAAGTTAGCTCCTAAGACATTTCATTAGGCAAATGCTAGAAAGATATGTATGGAACAGCAACATGATTATGCCACCTACCCAAGGATACTTTGTTGGCTGGAGTATAAACCTCGCCAAGAAAATAGCCGAAGCAGCTATTAGTGATGGAGGGTAGGATAGTAGATTGTACTCCAGAAGGGATAGCTCAGCGATGTAACTGGCGAGGAACTCGAGATGCAAAGCAGGATCCTGTACAAAGAGAAATTATCAGCGAATTCCTGAAATATATATATATATATATATATATAACTTGAGAAATTCCTTCCAGTAACCAGAAGCTGACTATATATATGGCAGTACCTCATCACACGCTTGTGCAGAACGAGCAAATCTCCTATTGTAAGAAAAGAAGAGAAGAGTTAGTGGCAAGTTAGATTAGTATAATCATCATAAATTTTACTAAAATGAAATAGAACAGAAAACTACCTCAAAAAACACTTTGCTGTAGGTGCTGTCATTTCAAACTTCAAATAATTCAGCACAGAAGCTTCCATTTCTAGGACCTTTTAACGTACAAGTTATTTAGTCACCGTGACAAACAAGGGACTATTGGAAACAAACATATCAGAAAGAAACATAGCACAAACCTCATCTCTGAAGTATGTATTGTCCGTTATGTAGCAGAATTCTTCTACTTGGGGTGCACATATCTCCTCGTATTTTCTGAATTTGAAGTTTCCAACACGTCAAAGTCAGTATGCCAACAGCCTAATGATAACTGAGGATAACTGAAAGAAGTAAATGCAATGAGTAACAGAATCTTACGCAGCTATAAGCATGCAAGCAACACCAAGTAATTGCAGCCTTTGGCGGTTGATTTCGTTGCCAGAAAGATAACGGTCAATGTAGTTAACTGTCAGGTACAAAGTATCAGGAACAAGACGATACTCTTCAGCAACCTGCACGAGGAAAAATCATGAATACAACCGAAAGTTGACAATATTGTTCTTTAGGCTTTTCTTATGTTTAGCAAGAAAAAGCTTACTTCTACGAGCCAGTCTATCAAAATTGCCCTCATGCTTGGGTTGACATCTTTTTGAATCGTTTCCATGAAATCAGTTGATGGTCGTTTCTTTGTCTGCCAGAAAGTAAGGCACTATTATTAGTAGCAGTCAAGGTAGAAGCAGGATTTTCGAGGACTCTTTAAGTATGTACACAGATCAAGTGTACATTCCAGTTTTCCTCAGAACAAAATTAGGCACTATTTGAATCCAATAGAGCTTCATTAACGCACCAACAATGAAATTTCACAGTAGAAAAAAAAAAATCAGAAAGTGTTCCCACACTAGTAAACTGCAATTATAAAATGATCAGACACACTCAAAGTAAGTATACTACGGCCTAGCTTATTTAGTGGCATCAATGTAGAGATTTTGCAATCAACCCAAAATTCCTTATGTTCAGTGCTTGAGGGCAAACCATTTTGGCACCAGGGTTCAGGAAAGAATGTGTCACCTCAGCTTCTCGCAGATGCATGTAGATGTCAGAAGCCAGAGTAGCGCACAACTGTGGATCCTCCAAGTCGTTGTCAACATCACAGACGCGGTCGATTTCCATTGGGGCAGGGGCATTTTTCTTCCATTTATTTTCTGAAAAAGAAAGTAGGCCACACGCGACTGAATCAACAATTTTTTTTTTGACAAAATACACTTAAAAATGGCGATCTTAATATGAATCTCAGCAGACCTTCAACATCTGTATCCTCTGATATACGCAGATGTTCATCTGCCCGTCGCTGCAACGAGGCCAGCATCGAGGAATCCCCATTGTCTATGTACTCAAAGTCCGGGCTTTTCATGGAGTCGCAAGTCGACATCGTCTCATCGATAGAAACTGAATCTCCTGAACGTGCAGGCGACACGAAACTGCTGCAGGGTACCAAGGCAGGAGCACGACTTGGCACATGGACAGTGGCAGGCACAGGAACATTATGCTTCGGCCTTGTGCTGCTGTCGAGGCGTGGTACTGGTGGAGCTGGCTTGATGGAAGCCGACTTCACAGCAGAACCCCGAATGGAGCTCGCATTGCGAGCATTTGCCAAAGATGGCTTCTTTAAGGGTACAGCTGAGGTAGCTGAATTCAACTTCTGCATGAGATTTGAACAAAAGGGACAAGTTATTTCAAACCTCTGTTTTGAGGGCTCCACTAATCAGGTACAAAGAAATAATGGCAACAGTACTACATACAGACACATAATATCATATTGCCCAGAGAAGATTCGAAAGCAAACAAAGACAAAAGATTGCCACCTTCCAAAAACCAAGGGTCTTTCTTTTGTATGGAGGTCCGTTTTCTTGACCATGATGAGCAGAATCCAAGATTATAAAAAGTAGTGACAAGTCCATGGGGGTGCAGTAGCCTTTAAAGCACCAAGAGGAAGAAATGCTGCAGGTTTCGTTTTTGTTTTTATAAGAAGAGTTCTGTTAAAGTTGTAAAGATGATTGAGAGTAACAGTACGAGATCACAAAATATGTAGGATTCAAGATTTCAAGGAGTGTGGAAGAGGACGAGGTGGTGTCGCTCCTATTCTCCTAAGCTAAACTGTGTATCAAGAAAGAAGGGGATGCAATCATGCAATGAGCAGTGGCGAATGGCAAAAGAAACAAAAGATCCCCGGAACCTGCAGAAGGAGAAACCGGGAAATGCCCTCGATTCATCCCTCAAGTTACAGTTAGTAAAACTCAAGGACCAAGAAGAGCCACGCCACGCCACGCGGATTCGAAACAGTTGATTGAGTTGAAAACCGGGGGGAAAACAACCGCTAGCAGTAAATTGAAACCTTGAGCCCGCCCAGCCCAGGGCAAGAACACCTGGGTCCGAGAAAGAAAAGAAAGGCGCAATGACTTGCGTTCCGCATGAAAAGAAAGGGCCCCCAACCGCACAACAAACGATCCCTGACGGACACACAGAGAGAGAGAGCCGCATGTACCGCGCCGGTGACCGGTGGCGCGACCTTCCCAAGGGCGGCGGCCCTTCCCGCCGGAGCGGCGACGACGTTGGTGATGTTGCCGAGCGCGGCGCGCTTCTTGGCCTGCGCGGCGGCGGTTCCCGCCGCCTTGGCGCCCTCCGCCATCGCGGGGCGCTTGGCGGCCGCGGACGACGAGGAGGAGCGGCGGGAGGCGGCGCGGGTCGACATCGGCGGACGAGGTCCTTCCCCTTGGCCGAACCGGACGGATCCCGCTAGTCCTCGGACGAGGGCTATGGGGGAGCGGAGCGGAGGGCTTGGGTTCCGACGACTTCCGACCGGACGAGCAGGAGCAGAGCAGAAGAAAAAGACGGCAGGCGTAGCGTAGGAGACGGAAGAAGAAGAAGAAGGGGAGGGGATTTTTTAGGAAAAGACCCCTCAACTTTCGAATCGTTTACCGATGGGGCTGTGCCGCCGCCAGGCAGGGTGATTAGGCCGTTGAGAGGGGCAGTTGATTGCTTTTGAAATTCAAACAACCCTACACCACACCTTCTCCGTCTTAGCGGTTGCTTGCTTTTGAAATTCAAACAACCCGCTGTCTTGCGGTTAACGTCAGCACTGTCTAGTGCCGTTGCCCATCTTATTAAAATTTTTTTTTTCACTTCAGTCCTCTTCTATCGTTAATCGGCCTCAACGTTCCTTAATACGAAGTAGCTAAGTCTGTTCGTTTGAGCTTATCTGCTGAATTTATTAAAAATCAGCGAACAAGTTAGTTCTTTTCTTGTCTCACTGGGAGAAAATCTTAGATAAGGCAACAAAATCAAGTTAGTTCTATCTGGAAGAAGATCTTAGATAAGGCAACAAAATGAAATTAGATCTTAGATAAGGAACTAGTCTTAATAAGCTTTCTAAATAAAATCAGAGGCCTAGGGTTTATGTCTGGCCAGACAAGTTTTTGAAGCTTCCAACTAAACACGCTGGCATAGAGCGTAACGGCTGCCTTTGCTTCCGTTAGCAGCGGCCGGCTCGTCCTGCAGCTGGGCTGCATAGCGGACATGAACACAGGGAGGGATGGACAGAAACGGAAGCGATTTGAAACAAACGCAATCCATCTGGGCTAGGCTGCATTTGCATATGTGAATGTTGTAAAGCTACACTAGGTGGGCCCGAGCATTATCCTCCTCTTGCACACCACAGCACACTGTAGCGTCGTCAGGGGCAGCCCGGGCAAACCAAGGCCTTGTTTACTTCCCAGAAAATTTTACAAAATTTTTCATATTTTCCGTCACATCGAATCTTTAGACGCATACATGGAGTATTAAATATAGACGAAAATAAAAACTAATTGTACAGTTTGGTCGGAATTGACGAGATGAATCTTTTGAGCCTAGTTAGTCCATGATTGGACAATATTTGTCAAATACAAACGAAAGTGCTACAGTGTCTATTTCCCAAAATTTTTTGGAACTAAACAAGGCCCAACGCGAACTTCAACTTTTGCAAGGTGCCAAGACTTTGTCCTACTACAGAAAATTTAAAAGATATTTGTATGAATTGTATTCGTTCCTGCAAAATTCATATAGTACTCTACATGTGGTCCAAATTGTTTTCACGATTGGTGCTTAGGGCACTCACAATGCAGACTATATCATAGAGTCTAAAGTTATTTATTACCTCGAACAATGTGGATTTAGAGTCTAAATAAGACTTGGAGTCTTATTTTTTTTCTACCTCTTTCTTCAATAAAATATGCTGTCACATCAGTAAAATACCATAAATAATATGTAATTAATTATCTTAGATTCTGTAATAGAGTCTTGCATTGTGAGTGCCCTTAGGCCTTTTTAGTTCCTTTGCGAAAAAATTTTAGGCTACAGTAGAACTTTTGTTTTTATGTGGTAATTATTGTCTAATCATGAACTAACTAAGTTTAAAAGATTCGTCTCACAAATTACAAGTAAACTATACAATTAGTTATTTATTTTTATCCATATTTAATGCTCCATGCATGTGCTGCAAGACTCGATGTGATGAAAAATCTTGAAATTTTTTTGAATTTGAGGGTAAACTAAACAAGGCCTTACCCAATGGTTATCAAGTCTTGGAGAGTACAGTATTTAGCTCCCCCATGATGTATTTAGGTTATCATGACCAAATAGGAGTCATACTCGTACAAGTTAAAGTCCGATGTAGTATGTAGGCTTTAGGCAAAAATCTGTATTAGGAGTATGTGGGATGGTTCCTCTTTTGCATATATCCAGATTAATAAACGAGCCGTAACAAAAAAAAAGGTTTAAGAAAAAGACATATTATTTTTAAGGTTGAAAACGGACGGAAACGAACGGGAAATCGCTCTATCGTTTTCATTTTCATATTTTTAGACAAAAACGAAAGCGGAAGCCGGACAACCGGGAGTGAAAACGGTAGCGGGATAAACGGTAATACGAAAACGGGTAAATACGATCGAAAAATGGACGGAAACGAGCGGTAAGCGAAAATTTAAACCGGAACATGTAAAGCCACATATGATAGCGCAAATACAGAGACCAAAATGAATACCAAATATCAAATATGCACTGACCAGTGACTAGTGGTCATATTAATACAATATCACATATCCATAGTCCATAGATCACAATTCACACAAATATGAATTATTCATACATCGCATAAGAACATATTCATAGTCCATATATTACAATTCACACAAATATAAATTATCCATACATTGCATAAGACAAGAGACATTTTGGGCCATATTGGGCTTAGGGACTATGTTGGGCTACTTTTCCGTTTTTATGAAAAAAGGGATATCCCGGTAAAAAACGGGATTCCGCAAATACAGACGGACAAACGCTCTACCCCGTTTTCGATCCCGCTCCCGTTTTAATCCGTCCCGTTTTCGGTCCCGTTTCCGTTTATCCCGTAAAAAACGAAAACGAACGGAAAAATACGGTATACGGTTGCGGACGGAACGGGATTTATCCCGTCCGTTTTCAACTTTAATTATTTTAGTTTTTGCTCATATTTCTTTTGCTAGGTAATGCCAGCTATGAAAAGTATAACACTAACGAATTCTTGTTTTATTTCTATGCCATGGGACCCACCAAACCCCTAGAAAAGATAGGAGAGTATCATTCCAAAAAGACGTTCCTTGTGCCCTTTTTGTTTGAGATTTTGGTTATTTTTAGACTAGTATCTTTTAAACTTTTCAAAAGTTATAAACAACTTTGATAAACTAAACTCCAAACTCATTATATTAATCTTCTTACTTATAGCTTCTGGGGGCTTTTTTTTGCTTTTGAAAGGTATAAAAGCTCTCAAAATACCTAAACAAACAGAGCCTCAGTGTTTTATCCTTCTTATTAGTCTCTAGCTTGTTAATTAGATATTTCTGTTCCTGCCACTACTAATGCCATTATGCCTCCAAACTATTCACCCCTCTCACAACTAGGCTTTGTAGTCTTACTAACACAGACCTAGTAACATGGAAGTAGTCCTTCCTTTTTTTGTGTTTCTAGTGTCACACTTAAAACACAACATATTACACCGTCATACCATACAAAAAAATGGTTGATGAAAAGGCAGCGTGGTTTTCCTTTAGCTAACTAGCTAATGCAATCCATGCATAACATAGAAGTAATTTATTTTGTGATTTCTTTAGACATTGCACCCAGCCAACCTTTTCAATAAAAGTGTGGGCATCATAGTTCCAAATAAAACAGTCCTATTGTTTTTCTCTTTTGATGTTTCCACAAATTTATATAAAGTTAATAAGATCGATACATACATGTTTCTAGATGTGTGAAGCGAGCGATCCATAACAAAAGGATGGTTTGAAGAAAAGGAATATGTTTAGCATATTATGTCAGTTTCTACTCGACTTTATTCTGTTTCTTTTTGCTAGCTAATGCCAGACACGCAAAAGATAGCAGTAACGTATTCTCATTTTTTATACACCTTAGCACCCATAGAACCCCTACATAAGAGGGGGGCATCATGTGAAGCGAACATTGCCTGCGCCACAGTGCCTCTAGCTAACCATCTCTCTCCCAGTCAGGCTCTATAATCTTGCTTCAAGGATCTAACAATAGCTAGCAACATGGAGGGAGTCCTTGAGCGCTGGAAGATCTTCGTCGATGGCTTCTCCACCCTGCGAGGACGCACAACTCAAATGACATCTTTGTGGCTCGACGGAACCATGGTATGTTGTAAGATTAAGAAAATTGTTGTTAATTCCATCTATACCAAGTCAATAAAAAATTCCACAACACTTTTGGCGTGTGACGTAATGGTGGGGATACCCTTAAGGTCTTGTTTGGATGTAGTCGGATTTGCATCAATCCACATGTGTTGGGGTGGATTGGAGTGGAACTTGAACTAAATTCCATCTCAATCCACTCCAACACATGTGGATTGAGATGAATCCGACAACATCCAAACAAGGCCTAAGAAGTGATCTTGGGAATAGCTCATGAACTCGGTTTATTTTGTGGATTCTCATAGTTTCTCCATAACTAGGATTCTCATAGCGTGTTATGTCAGGTTTGAATCGGACTAAGAAAACTATGTGGACCAAAGATTTTGGGCCAAACTTCACTTGACGCATGTTGGGTGGACTATTTCTCGGTTTTTTTAGTTTTTTGATGTTTGGGTTGGGTTGTTTCGCGTTATATCGGGTTATAGATCCAAATCATAAACCAACTTGAGCCAACATATTGGTGGCTTGGATCAAATCTCTTTTTTTTTTGGTGTGGGGGGAGCAGGGTCGTGTCGGGTGGTCTTTGCCCAGAAGGCCAGAACCACTACGTCCTATAGGCTACTATGGGGAGTGTTTTTTTAAAAAAAAAAGAAAAAGAAAAGAAAAGAAACAGTAGGTAGCAGGTGCTATGATTGGGGGCCTTTTCCCCGTGTGCCATTATAAAAGATGCTCGATTTTCCTGTGCCATTAAAAAGTTCGCTCGTCCCTGTGTGACCAGACACTAATTTCTTTTGCCCTGTGTGCCATTCCGTTACCTTTTGCCTCTAACGGTGGATAACGGCTAAACCATTTGACACTGATGCCCATAGAAAATGAAATTGCTTACTTCTTCTGTGCCATCTCACGGACTTCCTCGGTGCCGCAGCTGGTGACGTAGCCCCAGTAGTCGCCGGGGACGAGGTCCCAGAGGCGGGCGAACCAGTCGAGCACCGCCACCTCCAGCGGCCGGGAGTGCACGCCGTAGTTGCTCTCCACGAAGGGGTCGCCGAGGTTGTTGATGCAGAGGCCCTGCAGGAACGGCGCCAGCGAGGCGAAGTCGAAGTCCAGGTTGTACGGGTACCCCAGGTGGTGCGCGGACCGGTCCTCTAGGTGCCGCCGGAACCCGGCCAGGAGCCGGGCCACCTCCGCCTGCCGCTCCGCCAAGGCCTCCTCGTCCGCCGGTGGCTCCTGCACCGCGAACGCCTCGGCCGCTGGCGCCGCCGCCATGGCCAGCTTGATGCCTTCCTCGTCGTCGTCTCCCACCTGGTGCACGCGTGCTTGCTGGTGAGTAGCAGCAGCCGTGTCATCAGCGAGCTGCAGGTCCCTGGCCGTCGTCGTCATCAGCTCTACTACCACCGGTGCCATTGATCCTACAGACGCACTAGCTAAGCTAGCAGTGCTGCCACACTCCGATCCCTCTACCGGCCGTCGTCTTCTCCAATGGCGTCCAGTACGTGCTAGCTCTAGTATATGTCTATGACTATAGTCTATAGGTATAGGATTGTCTGAAATGAACTCGTCATTGTGCTCATCCTCTGGCGCCGCTCCGCACCCCGCGCTACATCGCCGAGCTCAAGCTCGTCGGCACCGACGTGGGCCAGCTCTCCATCTCCATCGCGGAGCTCAAGCTCGCGCACGTCCGCTACGGCATGGGGCCCTGCCTCTGGACGCTCGTGTCGGGGGTCCTCATGGTCAGCGCCAGCTACCTCGTGGTCCGTGCCCATGCAGTACGTGCCCCTGGTGAAGAGCGCGGCGGGCGACAAGCAGTCGTACGCCGTCTACTACTACCTGGCGCTGTCGGGCGTGACAGTGGGCGGGAAGGCGGTGCGGCTCCCGGCGCGGGCGTTCGCGGCCAAGGCCGCGGGGTCCGGCGGCGCCATCGTGGACTCCGGCGACCCCGGCTCGCTGAGCTGGTCCGTGGTGAGCCGCGCCATGGCCTCGTCGTTGGGGGCCAGCACGGTGAGGACGTAGCCCTCGGAGACGAGGCGCGGCCCATCTCGGTGGCGAGCGAGGTGAGGTTCACGAGGATGTCGGCCAGCTCGTTGTACCCGCCGTAGAGGAGGAGGGTCTGGATGAAGTCCTTCACCTGCCCGTGCCCGTCGAAGCGGTGCGTCCCGGTGCCTGGACCCGGCGCCGGCGCCGGCGCGATGGATGGGCCGGGTGCCATCGCGTCCCAGACAGGGAGCGCCGGCGGGGCACCCAGCGGCGGGGCGGGTTTTTTGAGGAGGCGGTGCGTGCGCGGGTCCACCTCGGGGGCGCCCGTGGGGAGCGCGACGGAGATGGACGACGCGAGGCTGCGGCGGCGGTTGAAGGCGTCCTGGACGGAGCGCGGGACCAGGAGGCGGTCCACGCCGTGGATGACGCCGTCCGCGCGCACTACCGCGTCGGGCCGCGTCACGGCGCGGGACACGGCGGGCCCGAGCTCCAGCGGCTCGCCGGCGAGCGTGGGGTGGTGGCGTCGGGAGAGGAAGGAGGCGGCGTGGAGGCGGGCGGGGAGGACGTGGAAGAGGAGCAGCGACTACTGGAGGGAAGGAAGGTTCGTGGGCTCAAGCGTTTTCCTTTTCTTCGTTTTCATTATAATAAATAATAAATAATAATAACAACAGTGCAATATTAATAATTGCGTGTGCTTAGCGTGGCGCGCCGCTTGCGTCCCGCCTTCCAGCAGCCAGATGGAGCTTGCCCAGGCCCAGGCGCTCCTCCTGTTTCTCACCAGCGAAAGGGCAGTGTGGTCTTTTTCTCAGCCCGGTCCTACACGTCAGAGCACCCAAACGGCCAAAAACAAACAGAAAGGCAACGGAATGGCACACAGGACAAAAGAAATTAGTGTCTGGTCACACAGGGACGAGCGAACTTTTTAATGGCACAGAGGAATCGAGCATCTTTTATAATGGCACACAGAGAAAAGGCCCTATGTTTGGGCGTTTGTTGTTGGGCCGGACGAAGGAGAGGACTAGTAGGTACTCCACTTGTTTGTGTTGTGGTGGCCCACCAGGCGCTGCCGGCCCCTGGGAAACGCCGTCGACCGTCGTCCTCCTCGGTCGCCGTCGGCACCAACGCCACCGCACGCCCGACACCCCTCCCACTCCTTCCACCACCACCCTCCTAAATTTAGCCATGCCCACCACCCCTCGTCCACTCGTCTGCTCCATTCCACGCTCCTCGCCCTCCCACTCGCGCACGGCCTCCCGCCGCCACTACGGCACCGCTCCCCGTCGATCCCATTCCCATGGGGCCGCGCCTTCGTCATCATCATCGAATTGTCTGCCCTCCCGCCGTTTGAAGCCCAAGGCGCCGCTGGCACCCCCTCCTCGGTATTGGATCGCTTACTTAGCTAGGTTCGCCCACCTCTCTCTTGATCCTCATTAGGCCACATGATGTACTAGTATTTTTGTGCGAGAATGGGGAATAGATGGATTGGCTTCCATGTACTAGGTCATAATAAATAGAATAATAAAAATAAATAAAAAGGGTAACATATGATGCTCAGTTATCCTTCTAGTTCGCTCAATCAATGCCTCTACCTGAATACCTGATGCAACGATTTTACCAGCATCCGTCCAACTTTGACCTTATTGTTACTGCATTTTGGATAATACAGTACCAACTGAATGATTTATTACTACTGCATTTTGGATGATACAGTACCGATTGAATGATTCATCCATGTTGGGCTGCCAAAGCCAAAATGCGGATCAAAAACAACAAACGTGGATCTATTTAACTTGTGCAAAACAACCCATGCTGTTATGCCGCCACAAGCCCACAACATGCCATACTCCTTCTACGATGACTCATCCCATTCGTAGTGCACATATGTAATATGTTACTGTCTGTCCTGATATGCTCTTCACGTCCTGACAATTTTCAGATGAGCTCCAAGTCATCATACAACAAACTGTCCGCTGCAAATGACAAGATGGATTCCAATGCCTGGGGCCACGGGAATACTCGGTCAAATGGCGCCCTGGGGCGGAATCAATCCGGCGTCTCAGTTGATCCGTCCGCTGGCTCTGAACCAGCAGTGCAGTCGCATGTCATCCCTTCTGATAAGAGATCACACCGCAACAAGTCTGATGATCCAGCCGACAAAGCGATCCCAAGTCCAGCGGTGGTGTCTGGAACAGGTGCCATGCTGGAGGAAGCAGCAGCCAGAGGTGACAAGACCGTTCCTCAGTGCACCTTTGACACCTCTACTAGTAGTGACAGCTTGGATGGCTCTGGAACTGGTCATATCAAGCGGCATACTGGGAGCGATCGCAGGTGGGAGGCCATCCAGTTGGCCAGCAGCAGGGGCTCCCCTCTCAGTCTAGTACACTTTAGGCTTCTGAAGCGCCTTGGCTATGGAGACATTGGCAGTGTTTACCTCGTGGAGCTTAGGGGGACAGACACCTTCTTTGCCATGAAGGTGATGGACAAGGAGGCGCTCATCAGTAGGAACAAGATGATCCGTGCAGAGACGGAGAGACAGATACTTGGCCTTCTAGATCACCCCTTTCTACCCACCCTGTACACTCATTTTGAGACCGAAAAGTTTTACTGCCTTGTCATGGAGTACTGCTGCGGTGGCAACCTGCATTCGCTTCGGCAGAAGCAACCTAACAGGCATTTCAATGAGCAAGCAGCCAGGTTCGTTCATCTCAGTTTACCAAGTATTCTTTGTTTGTTACCTTTGATGATTCTCTGTATAATTCTATTCTTGCACATCTGCACGTAACGTTTGCTTATCTGAATTATATTTTCTCTGATTGTTGACAGATTTTATGCCTCTGAGGTGTTGCTTGCGCTTGAGTACCTCCACATGCTAGGCATTGTCTACAGAGACCTGAAACCAGAAAATGTTCTGGTCAGAGATGGAGGACACATCATGCTGTCTGACTTTGACCTATCTCTGAGGTGTTCAGTCAGCCCGATGCTAGTCAAATCCTCATCAATCAATGCTGGTGCCAATGGCATTGAGAAAGGCGTAGTCCATGCTGATGGTGTCAACCAAGGCTGCATACAGTCATCAGCATTCTTCCCGCGCATACTCCCCAAGAAGAACCGCAAGACCAAATCAGACTTCAGCATCAACGGATCGCTCCTGGAGTTCAATGCTGAGCCGACAGATGCGCGGTCGATGTCATTTGTTGGAACACACGAGTACCTTGCACCAGAGATCATCAGAGGAGAGGGACATGGAAGCGCGGTGGATTGGTGGACCTTTGGCATCTTCTTATATGAGCTGCTCCATGGCATGACACCGTTCAAGGGGAATAGCAACCGTGCCACGCTGTGCAACGTAGTGGACCAGCCACTGCGGTTCCCTGACACCCCACCTGTGAGCAATGTCGCTCGCGACCTCATCCGTGGGCTTCTGGTGAAGGACCCTCAGAAGAGAATTGCAACCAAGAGGGGTGCCACTGAGATCAAGCAGCACCCATTCTTTGAAGGGGTGAACTGGGCACTTGTGAGGGGTGCTCACCCACCTTCTGTCCCTGACCCTGTAGACTTCGGGCAGTTTAGATCTAAGGGGAAGAAGGCGGCAGAGATTGCAGTTGCGACTGCTCCAAGTAGATTACCTTATGGTGCTGCTTCAGCTAAACCAAAGAAAGGCAATTTTGTTGAGTATTTTTAGGTCTGTACCCGGTCAATTTGGGTCCTGCTAGTGCTAGGACTGAACACCATAGTTACATATGTTGGTAATGTTGAGTGCTCTTGTAGTCTTGTTCCTATTCACTTTGAATGTTCCTTGCTATGCATGTTTCTTGGAATCCTGGTACTATAATAATTGAGATAACCTTGTACAGAAGGAGAAGGTAGACATTCCTTTGCTATTGCCTGATAATGGATAATGGAGGTTTGAAATTATATTATTTCTTACTGAACGGATGGATAGACATGTCTATCATGTTTTTTGGGTAGGTAAATATTCTCTTGTGAGCAGTAACAAGAGTTACCCTAAATATATCGTAGCCCCCTTTTTTCTATCTTTTCCTTCTGCTTTTTTTCCTTTTTGTACTGACCTTGGGAGTAGAAGGGTACCAAAAAAAGGCATGGGCTCTTGGAGCTGTCATGAATGGTGCTACCGGTGGCGAAGCTGGAGACCCTGGCACAACGAATGCTGTCCAAGCCCATCTCCAACTGCCTCAAGACCCAGGTTTCCGTCCAGGATGATTCTGCAACTTCATCATCGCCATTGCCAGGTATTACCACCTCCTCCTCCCTTTGTTGATCAACACAACCTGACTGCTGCTTTTGAAGGGGATCCGTCTGATTAGGGCAGCACTTCCATTTCTTGGCAATGCATGTTCAATCTTACAATTTCCTCGAGGTAAAGAGGGGGCTTAGGAATTATTATCAGAAATAAACGGTAATGAACTTTTGGATTGGATGTGCACAGTCATACTCATGCACTCACTCACACTTTCACAGCTAGCTTATTAAGGGCTTACCCTATTTGGTAATATAATTGATCAGTGTGCTGTCTCCCAAATTAGTTCAATTATTAAGGGCATGCTTTGAATGGGGCAGTGAACCTTGACAAGATGATCGATGCTTTAGGATTGTAGATGTTTAGTTCCTTTTCTTTGTACAGCTTGATATTGTTTGATCTAGAGAAAAATTGAGCTATGAGGGACATAGTAGATTATCGAATGAATATATTAGTTGGACATATTCTTACTCTTCTTGTAGCTATTGATACATATTGACGATGATAGTCACTTGTACTGGTCATTTGTACTGTTACCATTAATACAGCATTACCAAACTGTACCAAGCTATGAGAAAACTGGTCGTTTGTACTGTTACCAAGAATACAGCAGTAGATTAGCTGAGGAGGCTACATGTCATATTACACTGACAATAGTCATTTGATCCAAAACCTATCTCTTGCTGCAACTTGTTCATACTCCAAAATTGCACCACCCCTGTTTCTTAGCTTATATGTCCTGAAAATAGAACAAGTGAATTGGAGCATATTCATGTAAATCTAATGCGAAATGTTCTCCAAGCAACGAGATGCAAGAAAACAAAATGTTCTTCAAGCAACGGATGGGAGGGAGATGAGGAATGGGGACAGGTGGGTGGCGTGGAGAATGAGATTTTCCGGTTATGGCCACCCAATCCACATGCCTTATGATATTTTTTTTGCCCAATTCACCTGCATTTCAGAAGATTCTTGGCCGAATTTATCTGAAATTAGACTGAAGATGTCATCATCTGCATTAATGTATCGGACACCAGCCACATGGTCAAGAATTAGGCCATCTCGATATAGGGATAGGTACAATTGCCATGAATTAGGTTATTCAAGTCACATGAATGAAGTAGATCCGATACAGAATGAGGCTAACATCTACTAGTAATGAATTGTATGTGTCATCACCATAAATAGCTAGCTAGCTAATATCTGACGACGAGAGCAACTCTTGTGCAAGATACAAAAGCCTTTTTTCAACACTGGGGTGCTTGCTTTCAACAACCTAACCACCATTTCACTTCCCAGTTAGCAATGTTTGTTTTGACAAAGGAACTCTAGCTGCTAGGCACGATCTCCTGCGCAGGTGACACCTCTCTCTCCAGCTCAAGCATGCGTCTTCTGTTTGCAGCAAACTCAGTCCTGAGATGTTCAGTGTAGAGCGTCAGTGACTTGTGGAAATCTGCAAAGCACTTGTCACGGGCATATTTAAGGTCGCTCCCAACAGATGACCCCACGATTGTCCCAGACATGTAAGCGCTGCAGGCGTCGAGGATGGCACGCTCATGCTTGAGGAAGTGGCACATTACAAGGGTCTCAAAATGCTGCAGGGAAAGAGAGGCATGTAAGAAAAGTGGAATGCAGAGTGTATATGGATCCATTCAGTTTCCGATATCCTGGACAGCTACTATATCAAGAGATGAAGTATTTGCTCACCTTTGGAGGCTTCCGGAGTGAATACAGCATTGTCTTGCATGATCTGACGAAGGTCGTCTGATTGTAAGCCAAGGAATACCTTTCACCAGCTGTTGTTTGAGCTGAATTTTTGTTTCCTGGCTCATTGAAGTATGGCTTATCATTCAGCACAAGGCCCTGGATGGAGACCAAAACTTGCAGCATGGTGGAATTCGACTTGCCCCACTTCTCGCATCCATTGCCCCACCAGGTGTTCAGAAGGCTCAGGCAGACTTTCCCACTCTCATACAGGTTTGGGTTTAGCCGAAGTCCACCCGAATGGTAGTAAACTTTCTGCACGCATCAAGTAGAGATTTTACATAAGAAAGCGGATGGCTATACAAATATGAATACAAGAGGCAGGATGGTGTCAAGTGGTCACATACTGGTGGGCACTTCGGGTATTCAGAAGGAAAACGGACATCGAAGAAGAACAGGCCATCATGATATGGAGTTCCAGCCGGCCCAACTATTGCAGCCCTGAGCAGATCAGTCCTGTCCTCATAAACTCTAACATATATAGATTCTGCGTAACAGAGACCGAATTGATCCAAATTAACAGCAACAAAGATCAGCTGATTTCAGGTGTAAATTCTCCAATCAAGAATAAGGATTATTTGCTTCAATGTCAATCGTACAAACATGACATGTTAACAGCAACAAAAGATCAGTTCATTTCAGGTGTAAATTCTCCAATTAAGAATAAGGATTATTTGCTTCAATGGCAATCATACAGACATGGCATGTGTGATTAGTGGCATAAGTGCACATGATTTCACAAATCCAGATTGTTTACATCTCTATGTTCCCTAATGTAAAATAGTTAGTTCTGAACGTGTTGCTTGCATGACAAGATTACTATGGAAAAGAATTGTCAACAAAATGCTAGGTTATGATTGTGTGGCACCATAGTGTCTCCTTTGAATTATCTGTAACTAGAGTTTGTGACAGTTTGGCGAAAACAGGAAACAAAATGTAATCAGCATAAACTGACCAGGTAGGTTTTTCTGTAGAAGACTCCATTCACTTTGGATTGCCTTCACCCAATCTTTGGTGACCTGGTCACACATTATGAGGTGGGAAAATTGTGGTTGGATCTAATATATCTGAAAAGAGGTTCACAATATGACAGCATACCTTTCCTGCTGAAGTCTTTGCATAGTGGTGATCCGAGAAATCTTGGACAACATCAAATTGTTTAAAAGACATATGATCAGTACTCTCAGTTCCATGCTCTGTCCTTGCCCATGAGGAAACCATACTTGAGCATTCAGGTTCATGGTTTTGCACGCATACAGTGCCAGTCCCACTTGAACAGGGATCCAAATGAGTCTTGTTTGCAGTGACACTCACAGAGGAGAGGGAAGCAGAGGCTGGGATCCAGGATGTAAGGCAAATTATTAAACAAAAGAGTAACTGCATTATGATATCACCAAATATATATTTCAGGCTTAGAGTAGAGATATGTGACAGCATTTATATATAATGAAGTTTTAACCCATCAGCTCAGTCAGGCCTACCGTACTACTGTCCATGTGAAATTGCAAATCTGAAGTGCCGCTCTTCCAAATGAAAAGAAGTTACCTGACCCATTCAAAGTTTTGAATTTTGGTTGCTTACTTAAACTGAAGTTAAGGAGTTATTTGTTAAATATAAGTAATACGATAATAGTTTTAAAAATTATCAAGCCCTGCAATGGTGAACACAGTTGAGCTGAATCTACACAACCAACTCATAGGTAACTACAAAGGAGGTAGCTCCAAAAGGTTTCCACCATCTATATGCATTCTTTTATTTCTCAGTGAACAAGTAACTTTGTAATCACAAGTCCTAGATCCTATTCAGTAAGCTATTTTTTTTTTACCAGTCTTAGGGCTTTGTGGCACCTGGACTGCACCGGTACCAACACAAATTACAATAAAAGATTCCAGGCCACATATCATGCAATTAAGAGGTAAAATATATATCAGGGGCAAGAACATATGCTAGGCTTCATACTGGACATCATGAGTACCTCGCCAGAGTGGGTCAATGGATTTGCCTGCATAAGCAGGTTATGCTTTCATTAGAAAAACATTCAGTATAAGTGAAGAAAACATAAGATTCACATATGTTCATCTTGCATATATACCAATCATCACATTCAACGCTATCGACAGATTAGATCCCTGATTATATCAAGATATCACCTTTTACTTTCCCGGTGAATGTATAAAATCTAAAGCACATTCTGGGTTTGTTATAAGCATCTAAGCGTCCAATAAGAAAAGGAGGGCATCAAATATCATTTGTACAGTTCTTCTAGTCCATAAAAATAGCACCTTTATTTAAGCTTATTTCCTACTTGTTGGGTTCCTAAAATTCTATCTGTATGGTTCATAGGTGTGTGGGGAACACAGTACACTTGAGTCCTCAAACTATAACCGTGTAGATGGTAGAGCAACATAAACAAAACAGCCAAAACTATCTAACAATTCCAACCCACAATAACTTGTGGACCGACAATTAGATTGCTGTGTCATGGAGCCATGAAGAGTAAAAAAAAAAATGTGCCCATATTTGAGGAAACCAGTGCTGATAGAGGAAACAGGGCAGAGAGAAAAACTGGAAAATCAAGAAGGCGAATGAGACTAGTAGTTCTGAATTCTGAAAACCAGGGTGAGCTGGAGCACCTTTCTTCTTGGAATCCTTCTTGCCGACACAAAAGAGCTGCAGCAACTTCTTGAGAGCCATCCTCCTGCCTCTGGATCCTCACACAAAGCGCACCTGCATAGAAAGAGACGCCACCGGTTGTAACTACCAGCAAGAAAGGCTCCTCTTTCCGTTTGCTGATGAAACCACAAGGGCCAAGATCGCAGGCGCAAACAAGAGAAGAGAAGATGCACAAACAAACAGAAGCACCTGATCATCCAATTTCCTGCTGGCCAAGTAGGAAGAACAGGTGACCAAGAACCGAACCAAAAATTTTAAAAAAAAAGAAAAGAAAAGAAAAAGCGTGGTGGGATGAAATCGATCGTCTTGGTTGGGATTGGAGTTGGAGAATCCCAACGCGGCAAGTATCTCCCTTTACTTTCCAGTAAGTAGCATATTGTTTTCCAAGAACTGGTGGCGGTGAGGGCCCCAGTTGGCAGCGACCGAGCTTGGATGGAGCCCAATCAGTGCGGCGCGTGCGTGACGCCAGGTCCGTCGGTCTCTCTCGCCTCGCTCTCGGTCCAGTGACCAGTGGAGGCGAGGCGAGACACCGCAAGGCCAAGTTTTTCAATTCAACAAGAGACAAAAAGGAAGAAAGAGGGGAAAAAAAAAGTAGGAATAATCCAGAGAGCGAGACCCCGGAGGCCAGGCCGGAGGGATAAACTCGAGCCGTCAGCATCGAGCAGCAGGAGCACTGGAGACTGGAGCAGCAGCGCATCACGATCAACAACCCCCTCCGCTTCCGCTTCCGCCACCGAGAAAACGAAAGGCGTACGTCCATGGCCAATCAAAGAAACGAAGCAACCTTCTTCCATCACACCATGAGGATCAGGATACGGAAGCCACAACCCACAATCCCCGGCGGCGGAGGAAAAGGGAAAAAGAAAAGAAGCTCAGGAAACCAGCGATCAATCAAGAAGAAGGAGAAGATGAAGAAGCGGCGCACCTTTGGGAGGAGGAAGGCTGTTGTGCCGAGGAAGCAGGAGGAGGGTTTTGGTTTTATTTTAGCAGGCCACGAGAAGGGGAAGAAGGGAGGTTTGTGGGAAGGGAAGCGAAGTCCGGGCAGGCAGCGACTCGTGTTTGTTTGGAGCGGACGAGGAGGGAGGACACCTTGCGTGCCAGGACGGCAAAGCGTAAAGGCAGGACGCGCTGGGTGCGGAAACCAGGGGGAGGGAGGGAGGGAGGGAGGGAGGAGTGGCACGCACGGGCACTCTCACATCCCAATCTCCTCCCTTCCTTCCGTTGGGTTCATGGTGATGACACTCATTTTCCCGGGATCCTCCTATCCTGTCCTTCCCTACCTGAAAATACTAGGGGTAATGGTGAAATCAAATTGAATTACCCCGCGTCGAAATCAGTCAGATGTATGTGGAATTGAATATCGCTTTCCAATCGAGGAGTCACAGTCACATATACATTCCCAGATTTATTTTATTTTAGGTTAGGCTTTGTTTAGTTCCTCCTAAAAGCAAAAAACTTTTCAAAATTTTCCATTACGACGAATCTTGTTGTACATGTATGGAGCATTAAATATAAATAATAAAAAATACTCTCTTCATTCCAAATTGTAAGTCATTCTAAGAATCTTGCAGAGTCAAAGCATCTCAAGTTTGACTAAAATTATAGAAAAAAATACAAAGTTTTGTGGCATCAAATATATTATGAAAAATATAATTAATGAATAACCTAATGATACTTAGTTGATATCACAAAAGTTATTATTCTATCATATAAATTTGGTCAAACATAAATGTTATTATTCTATCAAATAAATTTAGTCAAACTTGAGATGCTTTGACTCTCCGAGATTCTTGGAATGACTTATAATTTGAGATGGAGGGAATAACTAATTACACAGTTTGTCTGTAATTTGTGAAACAAATCTTTTGAACCTAGTTAGTCCATAATTAGACAATAATTGTCACACACAAACGAAAAGTGCTACAGTCGACCAAAAAGGTTTTGTAATAGACTAAACAAGGTCTTAATTATAAAAAAAATGTTTTTTCTAAATAAATCTTATTAGTTTCAAGATCGTCACGTTAAGACGATTCAAAGACTTTAAAACACTTTTAATCTCTACATCATCAAGACACTGATAACCGTATAAATAAAAGATTTTAAAAAGGTTTAGTAAAGGCAAGACTCTATGAGTGTGGGTGGTTTGTAGCCTCAAGTAGCCTGGCTAGCCCAATGTAGCTAGGTCAGGCCAAACTTGTCCCCACATAGCTAAGACGGGGTTGTTTGGTTGTTAGACTCGCTGGTCTGGTTTGTATGTTGAAGTGTTTGGTTTGATGTAATTTTCTTTGGCTAGCCTAGTGTAGCCGACTTATAGGTGTTTGGTTATTGTCAATCCAGTTGAGTGACTTCACCAAAATATTAAACTGATAGTCTTACCTCTTCCTTGCTTCGCTCCAATAAAAAGCCATACTCGCAGCCGGACGCCGCACCCATTAGCTCAGCTCTCGTGACGTGTTGGTTTATTAGACCCCGGGTACCCTCGCCCTGCGCTAAGCCTGATAAAGAAGAGGTCCAACTGAACGGGATATGGTGATTACTTGTAATACAAGATATCGACGGTCTTGTTTAGTTCAAAAAAAATTACAAAATAGACATTGTAGCATTTTTATTTGCATTTGATAAATATTATCCAATTATAGACTAACTAGGCTTAAAAGATTCGTCTCGTAAATTACAGGTGAACTGTGTAATTAGTTTTTATTTTTGTTTATATTTAATACTTCATGCATACGTCCAAAGATTCGTTGTGACGAAGAATCTGAAAGATTTTGCAAAAAAATTTGGGAACTAAATAAAGATATACTTACTTCCTCCGTGTAAATGTCATATTTAATTTGTCTCATTGCAATCTTTGACCAACCATTTTTAAAAATCCTTATAATTTGATAATGTATGAATTATATATTGTGCTAGTATTTCTCATAATAAATCTAAAAATATAAATCTTATGACATGAAACTATATAATTTTTTTTAAAATCAATAGTCAAAGATATGCATATTTAACTTAGGACAAACTAAATGTGACACTTAAAAAAAATAGAGAGAGTAGAAGCCAAGCATACCATGATTCACTTGGATCCGGTAGGATTTCTTTGTAATAAAGCAGAAAAAACATATATCTAGGTCATTTGATATTTCATTAGATACACATATTTACAGTATTATTTTTTATCATTCTATAAAATAATAAAAAGCTAATAAATGATTTTGCAATGAGAACCTTAAACTATTTTGAATTTTATTCCGACCTCTTTTTCCTCTCTTTAGTTATTTATCAACGAATTATTTATCAACACGTTAGTTGGTTACATAGACCTGTGGATGGGGCGGTGATCCGAGGACTTCGTATCAGATCCGGGTATTCACATTAGAACCAGATAGAACTCAGACACATAAGTTCTAAATAAAGGATGATTTGTATTGGACTCGGACGTGTGAGCAGAAATCAAAACTTGGTATTATACATACCACAAATATGTAAATTAAAATGAAATATATTCAGCACATGGCCATGTAATACGACATCTCCAAAGTATGTGACGTATATGCAGCTGGAGGACATACGACGCATGGACTTATTGAAGTACCTAATGTGTCTATTCTCGTCGAATTTGTTAGTCATTCAGCAGTGTTTCAGCCATGACTTTTCAGTCAAACAAACAATATATGTGGAAAGAATACATACAGACCGGTCGTGTGGCAGAAAAAGATAGAGCTAGAAGATAGAACTAGACTCTAGGACATAGCTAGAGCGTTGCGCGCGTGCACCAAAACAATGTTGAACGAAACCATACCATATTTTTTAAGTAGTAACACATATGTAACACTACCCTACACTATATAAGGGGAGGTAGTGGTGAATAGTTTCATATCTTAAGTATTTCATAGCTTACAACCCTAGATAAACTTATCGGCACCCGTATAAACCCGAGCAAGCGTAAGGGACTCCACTAAACGTAGGGTACCCTGCACTTGAATAACTCATAAATTGTCTCATGCATGATGATAACTCCTTCAAGGATGTTGCGTCCTCGCATAAATTAAGGCAGTTTGAGTTGGACCGTTTATATAATCTGCTATTGAGTTGATTCAAATATTTGCTAATTTAGTGAAATTTTGAAGCTAACATTTAGCAAGCAATTGACCGATGCAGTTAAATTCTATTTGCTTCTTGGACTTTCGGAGTCAGTGTTATGACACCAAAGTTGATACTAAAGATGACATTAAAGAGTAGCAAGGTTTCCAATTGAAGATTAAAAGTTCAAAACCCTTTCATGCCATCACAAAACTTTAGATAAAATTCAGCCGAGTATCCATTTAGCCTAGTGCTTTATTGTGTTCCATCACAAAAACCTACATCCTAAAGTATAAAAAATATTTCAGAAACAAACTAATGATATTAATTTACTCTCCATTCCAAATTATTTCAGAAACAATAATCTTGAGAAGCCAAAACATTATATAATTTGAAATAAAAGAAGTATTATATATCATAACAAATTTTTTTTATATTTAATAAAGAATTTTAGGTCATTGAATAATCAAAAGATGAGATTTGTTTCGTCTTTTTATGGGAGGATGTGATTTGACAAAGTGATTGTCCTTGGTAGCTGTAGAGGTAGCAACGGCGCATCGAGCACATGGTGTTTTGGGCCGAGAGAAAAACGTCAAATAAATGTTACAATATCTATTTATATTTATCTTTTTTATAAAATTTAAAGTCTATAATTTATTTTATTGATAACTATGACATCTATGGTATTAGATAGTTAATATTTACAATAATATTTAGCTCAGAGATATATTTATTTAATAATAAAAATAAAAATTACTTAAACCTTATATTACTCTAATATTACTTCTTAATATACCTTAGTATTATATTAAAACATGATAAGTTTGTTGCTAGCTTTATTTTTTTATTTAGATTATAATTCCTATGAAATATGATATATCAGTTAAATGTTTGTAGATTATGAACACATGAGCTTATGAAGTGTTCATATGACATAACAACACATCGTGCAAAAGTAGTGGAAGCATCCTCAAGCATAAATTTAGGTAAATTAGTAAATCAGTGAGATATGCAGAAATGGTGCTAAAACTTTTACCACAAATCAAGCATCACATTAAATAGGTGAAAGCCCAAGTTTGGTTTTGGTAATTAATGACACCAAGTTGCTAATGCCTTGTGTTTAAGTGATTTGAGTTAGGCATAGCAACACATGTGATGAAGGTGCATGATGGCATGGAAAGGTGGCCATATGATCACAAAGGGATGAAGCATGAAGTGAAGATCATGGTGATAGACGAGGAGCAAAGTCATCAAGGCAAAGGTATAAACATAGGGCTTCACTTTTGTCGGTCTAAGATGAGTAGAGAAGTGATTGACCGGGTTTAGGATAGATAGCCGACTATCAAGAGGGGAAATCGCGGTCATCTCTCGAATCAAGTGCTACTAGGTCTACATCTTGAGCATATGCATTAGGATCTAGTAAAGTGCTAACCTAACTCCTTTGGTTAAAATGTTTGTGAAAAGCTAACACACATGCACTTTGGTGGTGGACACTTGTTAGTGTTAGCACATTTGCAAAGGAGGTGGAGTTCCTAGGGCTGAGAGGGGTGTGGGTTCCTCTGATTCGGCGCTTTTGAGAAAAAATAAGTGTATATTTTCTATTACGCCGGTGGGAAATTTGGAGAAGTCGCGGGAGTGTTTTTCTCGGTGAGAAACACTCACCGGACGCTGAGTGCGGAGGCACCGGACGCTGGCCTCAGAGTCCGGTGTGCTTGACCCTGCTAGGGTTGAGCACCGGACGCACTCTGAGAGCGTCCGGTGGTTAGCGTCCGGTGTGAGGGCGTTTTGCGACCCTCTCTGCGCATGGGTCCGGTGAGCACCGGACGCTACCGGTGCTTAGCGTCCGGTGACCCTACGTTTTGCGAACCTCTCTGCGCATGAGTCCGGTGTGCACCGGACACGTCCGGTGTGAACCTACAGAGCGTCCGGTGGTGCGCAGGTGACCGTTAGAATCTGACACGCGGGATTCAAGTAGGACACGTGGCCTTCCCCTGAGCACCGGACGCTGGGGGTCGAGCGTCCGGTGACCACTTAGTAGTGTCCGGTGCCCCCGTTTTCAGCCAAGTGAAAGTGGCCAACGGCTAGTTCTTTGAGGGGGCTTATAAATAGTTGGTGGCCGGCTTTGGGAGGTTCTCTCTTGCACTTTTGAATACTTGAGGCATCCTTTGAGCTAGAGAACACTCCCTCCACTCATTTCCTTGCTTGATTGCTAATCCTAGTGAGATTGAGTAAGATTCAAGTGCATTGCTTTGAGAGTTGCATTTAGTGGCACTTGATTCTTGAGTTTGCTGCGGATTTCTTGTTACTCTTGGGTGTTTCCCGACGCCCTAGACAGCTTGGAGCAGTGGTGGTGTTGAGCTCGTGATTGGAGATTGTTTCGAGCCTCACCAAGTGATTTGTGAGGGGTTCTTGAGCCTTCCCCGCGGGAGATCGCAATTGGCTACTCTAGTAGATTGCTCGTGGCTTGGAGGATCCCTATCTTGTGAGTGGATGTGCGGCACCCGCTGAGGGTTTGACTTTGGATTGCCAATTAGCTCGTGATCCATCAAGTGGGTGTATCACCACAACGAGGAGTAGCTTGCCGGGAAGGAAGTGAACCTCGGTAAAAAATCTTGTGTCATCTCTTGCCGAGGATTCTCTTGTGATTGTGAGTGATTGGTTGGATATATCTCCACTCTACAACGTTGGTATTGTTGACGGTCCTTAAGTATCAAATTTAATTATCAAATAAATAAAGAAAAGGATCCAAATGACATAAAGATCTAGACTTAGGGTTTTATCTGACAGAATTCCACGAGTTTTGGTGTTTGTCTATTTCTGCAGGGGGTTATCACGAAATATGGAAGAAAGGCCCACATGTCAGGATTACATAAAGATATTAACGTGCTGCGCAATTATCTTACATCTAGAAGACTCCAGAAGCCACGAGACCGAAGCGGAGGCGAATCGGGGCCAGAGACAGGGCGCCCGCCCTGTCCAACTGGGCGCCCGCCCTGTCCAACTGGGCGCCCGCCCTGCCCCTAAGTCCAATCAGGACTCTGCTTCGCGGGAAGTCTCCACCGACCTAAAGGATGAATCTAAACCATACAATCTATGTCGGTTTGATCCAAGGGCCCATATTCACTTGAAGGGACTATAAAACCAGACCCCCTGGCCCCTGGAGGAGAGAGCCTCTCAACCCTAATTCATTGTTCCATCAAGGGAGAAGAAGCCTCTGATCAAGATTAGAGCCACCACATCAATTAGATATCTAGATTAGCATAGCTACATAGGATTAGAACTAGAAGGAGTCAATCTTCGATTGGTTTCCGGATCTGTCAGGAGGATTCTTGGTAATTCTCTAATTGTGCTTCTAATTGCTTTCTAATTATCTTTGTTCTTCAATATTATGAATATGACTTTGTTCTACTTCAATATATTGCTTATGACTTTGCTCTATTTGCTTATATTCAAGATTATATTGTTCTTAGTTTATCATAGTTATGTACTTGGCTTAGTTAGATACGATCTATATACATGCTTAGGATCGTATAGCGTTTATCCATCGGATCCATGGGTAAATGATAGATATTGTGTAGGCGTGGTACTTATACCGTATTTATCTGCGATTGTACCCAATATGCCAGATCGTGGGGTAGTTCGTGATAGTGACAGCTTCATTGATTCTTATATAGTCCCCCTCTCGTGTATTGGGCTGGCAGAGCAACATTATTACAGGGGAGTGATTGCTATGTTTCTCATATTCCTTGCTAATATCACTATGCATGGGCGTAGTCTTGTCTCGCAATGATTGCTAAGTATGCTTGCACTAACTATGATATGCTAGACTATATAGTTAAGAATAACTTAGGGAATATTCTTGTAGTTCGTTCTAATACCATGCTAATGACTTTCTAGAGTATCTAATTGAGGTGCTTATCATATTTATTATGTGGCTAGATCAGATTAGTTATCCTTGTCACTATTATCATTTCATATATCTATTATGTGACACTTATCCCTGTATGAAGAGTTAGATATAATGTTCTCAATTATACATGCAATGATAGATGCTCAATCTCATATTCTATTCTGTAATCAATAGTGATGATTGATTAATCCCTTCCCAGTGGTAAAAATATAAATAACGATACCTGGAATACTTCCCGGTTAAAATGCTATATCGGTATTAATCTGTGCGCTTGCAGATCCCATTCATTATTTATTTAGAAGAGCAATTGCATATTTCAATACCGCGTCTCTCATGTCATGCTGGGGATGACAACTTGGCTTAAGTGATGTGAGGGATAGGTTTGGCATTTTTGGCACCGTTGCTAGATTTAGAACTTAGTCTACTTTTGGTAATGATGTTAAGAATACCCAACAGGTATAACAATCACTCTCCACTCCTTACTTACGTGTTTACCTTGCTATTTGTTTAGCTTGTTTAGTTTAGTTTTCTTGTTTAGGAGTGTAACTAGCCTTCTCTAGTTGTTGTGCTTTAGTGTTTAGCCTTGTACTTATTTGTATAGGAGGCTTGCATAGCTTAGTTGAGCTAGTGCTAGATTTGCTTCGCCATTTGTTTTACTAACTCACTTGCTTAGTGAAGTTTGTAGAATTTTAAATAGGCTATTCACCCCCCTCTAGCCATTTGGACCTTTCAATAGGCTACCATAAAATTTTCATAATAATTGGAACAGATAATTACAATTTTAATTTTACACTAAAAAACATGGGCAAGCATCTCCAGCAAAAAAATACTACAATTTGTGGTTTTTTTTGTTTACTGCAAGGATCTACATATGTGGAGCTGAACAAAATTTGTTTTGTAATTTTTAGATTTTTTCTATGAATTACTACACATTTATCAATTTTCAACTGATCAATTTTACACTAAAAAGCATAGGTAAGCATCTCCAGCAAAAAAATACTAAAATTTATGATATTTTTTGTTTATTGCATGGATCTACATATGTGGAGCTGAACAAAATTTGTTTTATAATTTTTAGATTTTTATATAAATTACTACGTATTTATCAATTTTCAACCGAGTTAAAGAATAAAAGAAAAGTAAATTAATAGAACAAACACTTTGCACCTAAGCCCCTGTACTTTCCTTATTTTTAATGTGTTTTGATGTGTATAGAAGATTTTATATTATGAACCCTAGAAAAGTTTCTATTTTATTTTCCTCTACCACTCGTTCCGGCCAGACTCGAATGGAGGCGGACGAGGCGGATAGATTTTTAGGTAGACTGAAATTTTTATAATTAAGTATTAGGGAAAGATAATAAAACATCAAAAATAAATATTTAGGTAGGGCTCTATCAAAAACAAAGTTTTCTAAACAATCTTGCCTAGGCATAACCAAGGTCCTTGGACGAGATCAACACCTGTTGGGCTCGGGCCAGACTTAATTTGCTCATGTCTAGCTAGTCCAGTAATGCAGTTGAAAAGTATCTTCTCCTAACTTCCTCTCTTTGTTTCCTAAGAGCTAGTTTACCAAACATTTTTGAAAAACAACAACTTTACTTATCAACCCTATTTACGAAATCATGGAAAAATCCACTTTGTTAGTAAAGATAGAGGTGAGTTATACCAAACAACCCTTAACTTATACTTATGTACTCTAGTACAAATGCATGTATACCAAGTAATTGCTTATTATATTGCCATATTATGACATTATGTGTGTGTATACATATAAGCGCGCGACAAAAGAACGCCGGATCAGAAGGGAATAAACCGTGGCATTACTCTCGTGCATATGCAATTCCAACGTGAGAAGCAAAATTATCGTAGATCGGCAGGTTAGGTTTCTTCGATAGAATCTATCTATCCGGATTTAAGTTCTCGACTTGACATGAGTGTTTGTATTTTTTTGAATTTATTCTAGGATTTAATGATATTATGCTTTCAGTGGTAGGTAAATATCTCACTCAATTGTGAGGCGTCTATGGTGACTTCGTGAATTTTGAGATTTACCGTCTTAGTCCTTCGAAGGTGCTCATAGGGGTAGGGTTTACGTGTGTGTTCATATACCTCTTGACTGTGAGACACCTACGGTGATTTTGTGAATCTCGAGATTTGCTGGCTCAGTCCTTCAAAGGTGCTCATAGGGGTAAGGTTTGCATCAATAATGAGGCGCCTGTGATGACTACGTGAATCTCGAGATCTGCCGGCTCAACCTTTGAAGGTGCTTATAGAGGTATGGTTTATGTGTATGTTCATATAGGTGAGTGTGCATGCGTGTTTCGTGTTGGATGTCTCGAAATCTGTCGGCTCAGTTCTTTAAAGGTGCGGTGGTCATAGAGGTTTACGTGTGTATTCATATAGGTGAGTGTGCATATGTGTTGAACGTCTTGAGATCTGTCGGCTTAATCCTTCGTAGAGACTCATAGAGATAGAATTTGTGTGTGTTTATATAGGTGAATGTGCATATTAAATGTATGTATTGTATTATGTAATTTAAAAAATTCAATATGGGCATGAGAAATAACGCAGATCCTGTTGGTGTTACGATGGTAGGTGGCTTTCTATAGATAGATCGAATATAATGCGAGAATGTACCGTATGCCAATTTGATGTAAGGCCTTGTTTAGTTTGCAAAAATTTTGATTTTTGGCTACTGTAGTATTTTTGTTTTTATTTGATAAATATTATCTAATCACGGAGTAACTAGACTCAAAAGATCCATCCCACAAATTATAGGTAAACTGTGCAATTAGTTTTTATTTTCGTCTATATTTAATGCTCCATGCATGCGACCAAAGATTCGATGTGATGTGGAATCTTAAAAAATTTTGCTGACTAAACAAGGCCTAGTTTAGATTTAAAAAGTTTTTGGATTTTGATATTATAGTATTTTCGTTTTATTTGACAAACATTGTTTAATTATGGAGTAACTAGGCTTAAAAGATTTGTCTCGTGATTTACAATCAAACTATTAGTTTTTGTTTTCATCTATATTTAATGTTTGTTGTATGCCGTAAGATTCGATGTAACGGGAATCTTGAAAAGTTTTTTTTTGTTTTTGTGTGAACTAAATAAGGCCTAAATGTAAGGGGATGTTTGGTTTGGGGTGTTAAAGTTTAACGCGTACTGTAGCAGTTTCATCTTATTTGGCAATTATTACAATCATGGGCTAGTTAAGCTTAAAAAATTCATCTCTTAAATTACTCTTCAGCTATATTTTTAGTTTTCTAAATACTATATATTTAATACTTCATGCATGTATCTAAACATCTAATGTAACGGGCGTAACCAAACAAGGTGGGTATAGTTCTACTGAGGCCTTGTTTAGATACAAAAACTTTTTGGATTTTGACACTGTAGCACTTTTATTTTTATTTGACAAATATTATCCAATCATAAAGTAACTAGATTTAAAAGATTTGTATCGTGATTTACAGGTAAACTGTGTAAAGGCACTCACAATGCAAGACTCTATCACAAAGTCTAAGACAATTAATTACATATTATTTATGGTATTTTGCTGATGTGGCAGCATATTTATTGAAGAAAGAGCTAGAAAAAATAAGACTTCAAGTCTTATTTAGACTCTAAGTCCACATTGTTCGAGGTAATAAATAACTTTAGACTCTATGATAGAGTCTGCATTGTGAGTGCCCTAATTAGTTATTTTTTTATCATTATTTAATGTTCTATATATGTGCCAAAAAAATTGATGTGACGGAAATCTTGTAAAGTTTTAGGTTTTTGTTTGTATCTAAGGTCTTGTTTAGTTCAAAAAAAATTTTGCAAAATTTTTCAGATTCCCCGTCACATCGAATCTTTTGGTCGAAATTAGTCCATGATTGGTCGAAATTGACGAGACGAATCTTTTGAGTCTAATTGACGAAAATAAAAACTAATTACACAGTTTGGTCGAAATTGACGAGACGAATCTTTTGAGTCTAATTAGTCCATGATTGGACAATATTTGTCAAATACAAACGAAAGTGCTACACTGTCGATTTTGCAAAATTTTTTAGAACTAAACAAGGCCTGAGCCGTGTCGTGCCTTGGTTAGCGTGTGCATCGTGATTCCAAACTCTTTTTTTATGTCTACAAGACAAATAATTTGATTGAAAACTTGTCACGTATGTGTACACGAAGAAAGTTCAGCGGCCTCCAAGAAAAACAAGGGTGAAAACGAGCATCGAGTCGAATTTTTAAGAGGATGTTTAATTACTTTGAGAAATAAGTGATCCGTTTTCTTTTTCGTTATTATTTTTTATCTTGTTGAGTGGTAATAATAATTACCATCACATTATTGCTTTTTCCATGGGCATTATTATCACTACAATTCTTCATAAACTAATAACTAGTATAGCATTGACATATTGGGTCATTTTCATCAAAATTATGGCTTGAAGTTATGTATAACAAATTAGGTCATTTTATCAAAATTATGGCTTGCACTTATGCATGGCAAATCGGTTCATTTTACCAAAATTATGGCTTGCAATTAAGCATGATGTGCCATCCCATCGAATTAGGGGTAGTTCAAACCAAATATCCCCTAAGCTTATGGATCGTAGCGGCTAAAAGAAAAAGAGAAAGGGAGGAGTGATCTAACTACAAAGCGCATGCATAGAAGAATCCTCTAACCTCCTCACCACTCATCCTTATATCATCATGTCTTATCTATTTTTTCTCCCTAGCTATAGACGCTACTGACCCCTAGCGTTTTCCACGTCTTTGATCTAAACACCCCCGATCTCTTGGTTGGTATGGCAATTAATCTCCCTCTAGCAACTCCTCAATGCTAGAGACCATGAAGCCCCTAAAGTCAAGCCTTGATCTCGAAGCCTCAGATCTAAAGGCCGACAAGGTCCTTCTTCTCTGTCGTCACCTAGTGAGCTTCTTCGTTTTCATTCTTTCTCTCGTATCGTATCATCAGCTGCTTACGCGTGTTGAATCCCTGTAATTGGAATTAAGCATTTCTTGAGAGAGAGAGAGAGAGAGAGAGAGAGAGAGAGAGAGAGAGAGAGAGAGAGAGAGAGAGAGAGAGAGAGATTTCACCAAAATGTTAGTGCTGAAGACCGTGAAGTCCTAAATTATCCTCTTCTAGAGCCTTAGATCTAACGGGTGGTAAGGTCCTTTGTCTCTGGTGTTGCCAGGTGAGCTTCTTTGTTTTTGTTTTTTTTTCTTTTATTATGAGCTTACATGTGTTGAATCCCTACGATTGGAACTAAGCATTTAGAGAGAGAACGATTCATCAAAAAGTTAGTGCCAGAGATCACAAAGACCCTGAAGTCCTAAACATGATTCTCGAGCCTTAGATATCAAGGTTGGTGAGATTGTTCATCTCTAGGTAGCCAGGTGAGCTTCTTTGTTTTTATTTCTTTCCTCTTATTATGAAATTAAGCATGCTAAATTCCTAGTACCGTAATTAAGCATTTCCTAAATGAGAGAACGATTTCATCAAAACGTTAGTGTCAATGATCACAAAGACCCTAAAATCCTAAACTCTAATTCCGAAGCCCAAATACAGCACTTCACATGTCTCAACGTTTCTTTTGAAAAAATAATTCAATCCTCAAAGTCGGTAAACGTGCTATTCAGCTGATGGTTGTGTCTGTTGTTGATGTTGATGCTAATTATTGTGAAAGAAAAACAATATTTTATGACTGAAAAGTAGTGTTGATTTTAACCACGATAAGCTCAAATAAATACTACATCCGTCTCAAAAAAACTGTTATTGTTGACTTTTAAACATTTTGTTTGACCATCCATCTTATTAAAACGTTTTATATAAATATCTTCTATTTTGATATGAATTATTTGATTATTAAAGATACTTTAATAATGATTTATTTATTTTATGATTTATACAAAAATTTTAAATAAGACCAGCGGTCAAATATGATATCTTAAAGTCAAAAATATTAGTTTTTTTTAGACCGAGAGAGTATAGTAAAAATGTTCTGTAGTAAAAATGTTCTGTCTAAAAAGAAGTGTCACTTGTACCAGGACACCTCATCAATCTAATAATACGTGTATCTGTGGAAGGTTTTTGAAATCTGAACGGCGTTCGGCGGAGAAGCCCATGCAGCAATGGAAATTGCCAGCCGCGTGTCTCTTGGAATCCATCAACCACACTGTATGTCAACAATTGGTGCCCTTCAGCTTTTTCCTCTTTTTTTTTTTTTTGACATTTTATAGATTTATAGATTCTCCACTCTCTACGGAATAGAGAGACTAGAGAGACCCATCCAACTTTTTGGACTTGAACAGATTGCGATTCCTTGCCTTGTTTCCTCGAGCAGCGACGACGGGGTTCCAGTTCCAGCAAGGCGTCCCACCTCCAGGGTTCCAGCGACGCGTTGCTGCGGAGGCAATGGCGAATGATCCGCCACCGCCACTCAAAGCAAGTTCCTTCTCTTCCCCCGTTGACTTTGTTCTTTCGCACTACATTTCTTTAACTAGCTACCCCCCGCACAGCTGTTTTCTGTTTGTTTTTTTTTTCGTTTTGTTTTCAAATATTTGTTCTCTGTCTTGATCTTAACTTTCTTTTACTAACATCCAGTTGGCACACTTTTTTTTTTTTCAATCTTCGTCTTCTTCAGTCCTCACTCCTCAGCCACTCTGTGTTGCGTTACTGGTTCTGGCATTCTTCGTTCCCTGCAAAGACTGTCATTTCATCGCTCAAGATTTTTTTTCCTCCTCTCCTTGGTCGATTTGTTGCCACTCGCTGCCAGATGCGATTTAGGAACACAGAAAGCTTTGATCTTTGATTTCGTTATGATAGATAGATAGACAGATAGCCGAGCACCGAATCTGTTCCTGATTTCCTCTGTTTTGGTGGGCTGCTCTGCAGAGGAAGAGGGGGAGGCCACCTGGCTCCAAGTCTGCCAAGAGCAGGATTGGGAGCCCACCTGGCGAGCAGTCCCCCCAGAGCAAGATGGAGCAGAAGGTGGCTTTGGTCAAGCAGAGGGTCGCTTTGCTTGACAGTGCCAGCAACAGCAGCTGCAGCGACAGTGACAAGGTTGGTGTTTGGGGTGCCCACGGTGAGACCCTGCGTGAAATTAATCTAACACTGGCTTCAGAGTAGCACCGTCTCTTTGATTAAGCTCAGCACCTGTTCATGTACTTCAAAACTGTAGGAGGTGCTGCTGCTTTATCTGAAGTCTGAATGTTGGTCGGTCCCTGAATCACTACTCTGATAGTGTAGTCTTTGATTTGATGGGTATTGTAGATTGTGTTGCCCCCAAGCCTCTTTTGTTTGCTGTATGTTTGATCAAATGTGCCACCTGGAAAATGTTCCTTTATGTGTGCTGCATTAAAATGAAGTTCAGAAATTAGCCACTAGCCCACTAGCTTCTGGGCCATCAATTCAACAATATTATGCAACTCTGTGATATATAGACTATGTGTTTTGTTTTGGTCTTCTGTTAGTTTGATGTTGTCATCACAGGATAATATTGTTGAATGAATGCAGAATGATGAGCTTGCTATTGTTGTTTGTCACCAGCCAGCGGTACTTCATTGTGGTGATACAGATGATGAGGGCAATTATAATCTTTTGAAAGTAAGAACACTGTTCCTCCATTCATAAGCAAGCATCACTACAAAAAAAATATATATCAGGAGCTTTTTTTTTCATTTTTATACAGAAATTCACTATATATGAAGTTGCTTCATTCACAGCTTCACTACTGATCCTAGCTTGTTTTCCTTTTCATGGCCTGAAGTTGCATTTATTTTTTATTTTAAGCTTTCTCAAACCCCAGTTTCCATTTCATGAAAGGCTTTGAAGTCAAGGAGGCTGGACAGTGAGCAAAAAAAGCTTTCTGGTGCCCTTCAGGCACACAATGCCCAAAACATCATTACTGGTGTCACTAACATTGCTGAAGTAAGATATCCACACTTCCTGTTTTCATTTATAATCTCATAGTCCTTAGAAAAAAAATATTTCCACAAAACCTAGCGCTTAGAAATTTTGTATGGCTGGCTCAAATTTTCTTATAAACATACATTACTAGTTAAGTGGACTTTACTACTTCCATCTCCATTGCTCTATCTAGAATTGCTGTGTTTTTTTGAGCTCCAATTTTTCTTGCCTTAATACAAGCCTGAATGAATGGATTAATTATGAATATGTTGTAACTTGACAGGCATCTGATATTAATGGCCAAATTTTAAGTGCTAGGTACTTCTTCTTGTCTTATGTTTTTCCTTTTCTCAGAAGTAAGCTGCATCTGAAGTTGTCAAAATTGTTTAATTGCTCACCTACGTCTTTAATCTAATTCCAGTGTTCACGGCAACTGTGGATCCGCTATGGCTAGAGCTAAGGAGGTACAGGCGAAGTTGCCAGAAAACCATCTTAGCTTTACCAAGGCTATGCTACCATCTCATGTCATCCGGGGGTTTTGGCTTGTAAGTTGCTACTGCTTACTAATTATTTGAATGTTTGACCAATGCTAAAGATTTGACCATTGTTTTTTAAGAACAACTTATGCAACAAAAAAAAAGCCAGGAGAGACATCCTGAAGAAACATTGAAACTGTTAAGATTAATTAACTAAGAACGTGACAAGTACCACATCACTCTCAGGATCTTAAAGCACGCAGAGTGTCCTTTTTGCAGCCACCCACTAGGCCACTGCACATTGCAGAGGATATCACAAGTATTGTACAATCCATCTGGGATCTGTCCCTTTTCTGGCTTAATCTTTATCGAACTTTTGTGTTCTGCTCCTAGGGTATGCCAACTGAGTTTTGTAACAAGCATCTCCCAAAGGAAGACACTGGAATTATGTTAGAAGATGAGAATGGAGAGGATCATCACACAACGTATCTAGGTTCCAGGCAGGGACTAAGTGGTGGGTGGAGAGGTTTCGCAATTAAACATGATATTAAAGTTGGCGATGTTTTGGTTTTCCAGCTTGTGGAATCAAGGAAATTTAAGGCAAGTTCTTTTTCCATGTCTTGTCAAAATATTTTTTTTTCAGTAATCTGTTCATAAGTAGTGGTAGATCCAGAAATGACACTTGGACAATTAAGGGTGTAAATGAAAAAAAAAACAGAAAATTAAATGGTCAAGTTTATTTTAGAGATGTAATATAAACACCCCTCCCCATCTCTTCAATGATATTTTAATTATTATTTTGTATGTTTTACATTCAGGTATACATAATAAGAGCTAATGAATTTACAGCAACTGATGGAGCAATCAGTCTGCTGAATTTAGAAGCGCGCAAGAAAGGGAAGCTACTATCAAGTAAGTTCTTCTTGGAGTTGGAATAAGGAATCTCACCCTTTGATACATGGACATGGTCTAATAAATAAATAACTATTAAATCTCGTAAATTGAATTTTCTGATGCTGCAGAGGCTACCAGAGTGGAGCACAGTGTCCCTGCAGACGATGACAATGTCGTCATCAACAAAGCGGGCAGGCTCAGGATCTCGGATTCAGACATGGACTTTGGTGATGTGACGAGCTTCAGCGACTTCAGCATCATCGTGGACAGACTGGTGATCGACTGCAAGTTTCAGGAGCCCCTGCGGAGGACATACTATGAGCTGTGCCGCTCCCAGAAGGCGTTCCTCCACAGGAGACAGTCAGCATCGCGGAGGGCATCCAGGCGTGCACGGCGGAGCGGTCGCCTTCCCACGAGGACCTGCTGGTGTGGAAGAAGACCCTGGAGTCCGTGGCTCTGCTTGGCATGGATGTCGGGTTCCTGCTGAAGCGCGTGGATGAGCTCCTTGGTGTGTGTTCCCAGGCCCAGCAGGCGAGGGACCAGTACAGGGAGATGAGTGCGGAGAAGGCCCGTGCCGCGGAGAAGGTGAAGGCGCTGGAGCTTGCTCTGGGGAGCGTGAAGGACGCTCTGAGTAAGATTGATGCCGACATGGAGGAGGTGGAGGCGAGGGTGAATAGGAGCGGCGCAACGCTGCAGGAGGTAGCCACTGCACCATGGTGAATCTTGGTGGTTCTGAAGGTGGAGCGACTGGCTGCAAGGCTACTGCACTGAAGCCTGAAGGTGTGTGGTGAGACTGCTGCTAGTAACCGGTAATGGCGAGGGACGCAGCGCCACATTTTGTGTGCACCTTGAGGGACACTGGCAGCAAGTTTGTTGCATTGCATACTTGCAGCGCAGCGCAGAGTAGGGGCTCAAAGTCTAGGTGGGTAACAGTAACAGTAACAACAACACTCCTGCTGTCATGTCATGTTAGTATTAGTAGTAACTACGACGCTCATCCGTCGCTGTAAATGTCTGTTAGGTTTCTGTTAGCTCGTGTGTGTTGTGGTCATGTCCATCGGAGAAACACTTGGTGATGCCAGTGGCCAGTGCGCGAACAGGTGCGGATCCCAAATAAAATTCTACTTATGGCAAATCATGTGACCTTTTGTATGATGATGATGATGATGATGAAGCTAGCTATCGCTCGTATAGAAAACAAGAGATAATAGGTTGTTTGTATCGTGGACTTTCTTATCAAAATTGGCCGTAAATAAAAACCCCAGAGCCATTTCTAGCATGCGAAAGAGCACACTCAAGCCTGCACTGATCAGGCAGTTGCAGCAGCACTGGGAAGGGTTTCCCAAACCTCTCTTCTATTTGAGTTTGTTGCCTGCTGTACGTAATGACCAACTCCAACGAAGGTATGAGCAGCACATTTCATCACCTATGTTGTGTTCTAGCTAGAGCTTAATGATCCTGCAAATCTAACAAAACTACCTAATAATGATCTGGATCCAATAATGGTTAGTGAGTTCGGAAAAAAAAAAGATCAAATCATGGGATATTATTAAAATCAATCAAGCATGCCAGTTTCCATTCTACCACGTAACAATACCATATATATACCGTGACATACAAATTAGTAGTCACGGAAAAGCTTTTCTTTTTCTTTTTTTTTTTACCACCGCTCGAGCGAACGTTGCATGCATGGCCCATATCACGCTCGGCTTACCCGAGCCGCCGCCGTCGTCGTCCCAGCACGGATGCCGCCGCCGTCTGCTCACCATCCTTGTGTCCATCGTCATCAGCGTCGCGCTCGCCGTCGCCGTCTCGCTGGCCATCTACTTCGCCGTGCGGCCGGCGCCGGGTGATGGCCCGTCGCTCATGGCTACTACCGAGGCGATCACGCGCACGTGCGGGCCCACGCTGTACCCGGCGCTGTGCGTCAGCGAGCTCGCGGCGCTCCCCGGCGCGGCGGCCGCGCGGGACGCCGACCTCCTCGTGCCCATGTCGCTCGACGCCACGCGCCGCCGCGTGGCGGACGCGCTCGCCGACGCGACGGAGCTCGTGGCCGCGCGGGCGCCGCTGGACCGCTCCGCTGGTGCTGGTGGCTACGGCATCAGCGACTGCCTCGAGATGCTGGAGGCCGCGGCCGACCTACTCAGCCGCTCGGTCGCCGCCGTCACGGCGCCTGCTGCTGCGGCGGCCGCCATCGCGCACGACGACGTCATGACCTGGCTCAGCGCGGCGCTCACGTACCACGACACGTGCCGCGACGGCCTTCATGAAGAAGTCGACGCCGACGGCAAGGACGACGGCCGCGCCGTGAAGGCCCAGATGCTTGGATCCCTCGGCAACCTCATGGAGCACCTAAGCAACAGCCTCGCCATCTTCAAGGCGTGGGGAGCACCGGTCGTCTCCGGCGGCCTCCCCGTCCAGAAACGACAGCTACTGTCAGCCCGCAGCGGCCACGGCGACCTCACCTTTCCGGCGCCAAGTTGGGTAAAACACAGCGATCGGCGGCTCCTGGAGGTTCCGACCGGTGACATGGTGCCCGACATGGTGGTGGCCATGGACGGCAGCGGAACGCACCAGAGAATCGGAGACGCCGTGGAGGCTGCTCCCGTGCGCAGCGCCCGCCGAGTCGTGATCTACATCAAGGCCGGCGTGTACGGCGAGAACGTCAAGGTGGCGCGCAACAAAACGAACCTGATGCTCGTCGGCGACGGCGCCGGGCAGACGGTGGTGGTCGGGCGGCGCAGCGTCGCGGACGGCCTGAGGACGTTCGACACGGCGACGCTGTCGGTGTCCGGGGACGGGTTCATGATGCGCGACCTGACGGTGGAGAACCGCGCGGGGCCCCGGGAGCACCAGGCGGTGGCGCTGCTGGTGACCGCGGACAGGGCGGTGGCGTACCGGTGCGCCGTGGTGGGGTACCAGGACACGCTCTACGCGCACGCGCAGCGGCAGCTGTACCGCGAGTGCGAGGTGGCCGGCACGGTGGACGCCGTGTTCGGCAACGCGGCGGCGGTGCTGCAGAACTGCACGCTGCGCGCGCGGCGGCCGCTGCCGGGGCAGAAGAACACGGTGACGGCGCAGGGGCGCGCGGACCCGAACCAGAGCACGGGGTTCTCGGTGCACGCCTGCCGGCTGGTGCCGGCGCCGGAGTACCCGGCGAGCTCGACGTACCTAGGCCGGCCGTGGAAACCCTACGCGAGGGTGGTGTACATGATGTCGTACGTCGGCGAACACGTGGACGCCGCCGGGTGGCTGGCGTGGGACGCGTCGGCGGGCGCGCCCGACGACACGGTGTACTACGGCGAGTACCAGAACTACGGGCCCGGCGCGGCGCTGGAGGGGCGCGTGGCGTGGCCGGGACACCGCGTCATCACGATGGCGGAAGAGGCGATGGAGTTCACGGTGAGGTGGTTCATCGCCGGCTACTCCTGGCTGCCGGCCACCGGGCTGCCGTTCGTCGGCGGCTTGACCGCGTGATGCATGCATGCATCGCAGAGTAGTGTTATTAGTCTAGTGGTTTGGTTTAATTAGATAAGGTTTTTAGGATTAACTAATTTATTTTGGAGGGACGGAAATGATAATGTAGATGGCAGGATATATATAATTAGTTATGGATGGTTCGCGGATGCATGATTATGTTTTAGTTTCAGCCTTTCAGGAGGCCTAATTGAGATCAAATTTGAATGATGCGATTGTGATGGCACCTAATTTAAATTCATTGGAAATTCAATCACATGATGAGCGTCGTCTCTGGCTATTTTTGTTTCTGCTTATAGTCACATTCTCACTAAAAAAAATGTGAGAATGTGACCCAAAGTTTCATTTTTTCTGATTCTTTCAACCACCGCTTTAGAATTTTGAACTAACACAATCGAGAATTGAAAAAACAAAATCTTTGTGAAATGGCGACTATAACAAATCATTTATAAGCGGAAACAAAGATGGCCCTGTTGATTGTGGCAACGGATCTAGTGCAAACTCATCTTCTATGCAAACTGTACAAACTCTAATCTGGACCGCAGGATGTTGATCCAAGGGGGCGCATGAGAGAGGTGGAAAGAGAGATTTGTAAAAGTGTGATTAAGGACGGACGGTTAAGTGCAAAATTACCCAATCTCTCCGTGCCCTTTGGATGAACATCATGTGGTCTAGATTAGAGTTTGCACAGTTTGCACAGAAGATAAGTTTGCACTAGATCCGTTGCCGTTGATTGTAGGCTGAGGAAGATGGAGTTGATTGCATGCTGAGGATTTGGGTCAGTTGGAGCAGGGTTTTTTTTTTTTTTTTTTTGGGTGGGTGGGGTGGAAGTTTGAGCAAGTGGATGCCTCACGACTCACGAGTCACGAGCATGTCTTTTGTTGTAGTGGTGATGTAGCTTGACATAACTTGTTATATATTGTGGGCCTTTATTTGTTATAGTTTGGTTTCAGCCGGCCCATGCATGGTGCTTGCATTGACAATGCTAGCTATTTTGAACAAATCCCGAAACTCCAAACTACCCGTTATCTAAAAAAACCTACAATTCCTAATATCAGACCAAAATTCCCTACACGATTAGTGACAAGCACTCGCTGCAATTGGCCACGTAAACCAAAAGCCTATCAATAAATAGGAACACATTTCGACAAGTTCACAAAAAAAATAAATTTGTATCAAATTGGAACTAGTAACCAATCCCAACATGGAACCGTGGGCTGGGCTCCAGAGTTCACAGCCTGCCTGCCATTGCCCGTGGGCCGTACACTAAATGCTTCATTTCCTTTGGTTGCTTCGATGCCGATCTCATCTTTGTTTTTTTTTTTAAAAAAAAAGAAACTTTGGGTTTGTTTGGCATGGTTCGAAACAACTCCACGCTACACTATTTACTGAGGAGTCAGAGCCAGCGAAACCAAAAGTAGTGACTTTATCGATTTCTAATTCATTTTAAGAGAAGAGAGAAACAATTCCTCGTTACATTGTACTACTATAAAGGAGCCAGAGCTCTATCAAACACAACTTTAAATTTGCTTGTAAAATTTAGTTCAATAATGGAATATAGCTCCATTGCTATTATCAAATAAAGAAAAGGCTAGGGTGCACAAAGTATGAATCTTTCTTCTATTGGACTGTTGCAGTTAACTTATATATTACTCAATTCATCTCAAATTATAAGACGTTTGATTTTTTTAACAACAAATTGGACCACTCACCTTATTAAAAAATTTATGCAAAATATCACCTCTTTTTATCATGGCTTGGTTTATTAATAAATGTTCTTCAAGGATAACTTAAATTTGACTATATTTGTATAAATTTTTTTTAAAATAAAATGAATGGTTAAATTTGTGGTCCAAAAAGTCAACAAGCCAGGTGTCAATTTCTGTTGCAGTGGTGCTATTGTACTATTTCTGTATTATGACATGGAAAAAGTAGAGGAATAACAAACCAGGCATCAACTTCCGTTGTAGTCTAGCTGGTCAGGATACTCGGCTCTCACCCGAGAGACCCGGGTTCGAGTCCCGGCAACGGAAATTTTTTTTTTCATTTCGGTCAGTGGCTGATGTGTTCATTTGTTTTTTTTTTTTCTCTGATCTGATGAGAGAAAAATGATGTGCTTCCGATGCATACATCGTGTGATGTACTGTACTTGCGCACGCCACTCGTGTCTGTCCCGTTTTGGGATGAAATATAAATAAGTAAATAAATATAAAGAATGGAGATCCTGAGCCTCGTAATCTCATCCTTACGGTCTTACACTCTTACCCTACCAACCTGCAGGCCTGCTAGAGTTGTTTTCAGGCACTGATGGATGGATGGATATACAGAGCTTGGATTCACCTTCAGTTCTTCACCTTGTAATAATAAGGCAGAATAGTTACTCGAAGTCCAGTCTCATCCTAAACATTTAGAATGATTGTTTTAGTAATCAAACTCTACTTTTAAGCTCAATTTCATCTCAGAACCTGGGATGAAATTGAGTCTAAAACTAGGACTAAAACGGCCGTTTTAAAAGTTTAAAGATGAAACTGAGCCTTGAGTAATAGGTCAAGATGGCTATTCTGTCTAATGATAATATATAGTAACAATTTGTTTTGGTTGAAGTTTTTTGAAGCTATTTTTTTTAAGCTTTGGTTGCAGTTTCATCAGCGGGGGGATAAAAAATCTCCACCTGATTTTCATATAGTGATGTTAGTTTGGCCTGAAAGCCTGATCTTTACATTTTGGGACTGGGGGGCCTTTTATGCATCCTGATTTTTCATATATGTAGTAACAATGATTTTGGTGGCGGCCTGCTCATCTTGGGAACAAGGCAAATAATAAAAGGCTTGAAAAAGAAAAGAAGCAAGGCTTCTGAGCTGGGAGGAAGAGAAAGATCCAGGAAGCTGGTGTCTGTCCAGGTCCAGGCAAAGCAAAGGCAAAGCAGTAAAGCAAGGAAAGATATAGAAGGAGACGACGTTGCGTGAAGACTAAGAAGCCTCCTAATCCTAATCCTCGCTCACGAGAGGAGACACCTCGCTTCGCTTTTGGTCTTTTGGATGGATGGATGTTGCCCAAAACAAAAGGAAGGAAAGAAATAGGGAAAAAAGGGACGAAAGAAACAAATCATCTACGGACTGCTTGCCTGCTAGGTGTTTGTTTGTTTAAGAATGCATGCGTCTCTGGTGTTGTACGTATCATATTGGTTGTTGGTTTGTCAACAGTAACTAACTGCATACGGATATTTCTTGATCGGCTAGGCTCAACTGAAGTAGCCAAATAATGGAAAAATAGTACGTTGAGGGGGAAAAAAAAGGGTCATATGCTTTGAATGAAAGAAACTATAAAGTACGTAGGACAGTAGAACAGAAGAGTACATAATGAGTTGTATTCCTTTCGTGCTGTAATACTATGTGTATCAAAGTTTTTGAAGATAACTTAAGAAAATAGCAATGTGGCCATAAATCAAACCTAATTAAGGCCTTGTTTGGATGCACGTGTGTTCACTTCAATCCATATTTGTTTGAGTAAATGAAACTTAGTTTAATTCCACTCAAATCCACCTCGACGTATGTGGATTGAGATGAATACATGCGTATGCAAACAAATTTGAAGTGGATTTGAATGGAATTAAACTAAGCTTCATTCCAATCCACTGCAACATACGTGGATTGAAGTAGATACAATAATTTTCCTCAATTTATGTTTTTTTTTCCGTTTGGGAAGCTCCGCCAATTTAAGCATGGCTATCATGCATGTAGGAAGTCTTAATTTTCAGTACAAAAACCTTTGTAAGTCATCATAATACGTACCTTGATCCTATATACTAAGACGGAGCGAGCAGACGTCGTCATTACGGTACGTGTGATGATCCAAGTAATTGCGCTGCTGCTGCTGCAGTAAGCATGAGCTCCCTTGGATCATGCACCACACCCATGGTCCATGGATGAACAAGATTGCTTCCTTGGTGTGGGCACCACACATGTTTGTTTATCCGGTAAAAGCAGCAAGGCAGCCGCCTCCAAAAGCCGGAAGGAGGAGGAGGAAGACTGTGGCCATGTCTGATAGATGAGAGAGCCCACTTGAGTTGAGTTCACTTCACTCTCCCAGTCCCTCCCAGTGACTAGTGATACTGATAGGCAGTGAGCGAGCGAGCGAGGACTTTGGCGTGCGTGCTTTCCGCGCGCATCAATCCTCACCTCACCTCGGCAGGGAGGGAGTGACAGACAGTGAAGGAGGAGGAGCACGCACATGCCAACCACCATCTCATCATATTCATTCGTTCGTTAACAATCTCCTGCTGCTATTAAAAGCCTTCCATCCGATTCTTCCAACCTTACCTTACCTTACCTTCCACACACTGACACGGCGACACGCATGCACCCACCCACAGCCACAGGCCGCCGCCGCGACCTCCCCGGCGCCGCCGCCAGAGGAGGTGGGGAATTCACCAGGCAGCACCCACCACCAGCGGGGCCGGGCCGCCTCTTCTTCATGCCGCCGCCGGCGCCGGCGCCACCGGGGCACAACCACCGCCCACGACCACCGGATCGCGACCGCCCCTTCTTCATGCCGCCGCCCGCGCCACCAGGCCGCTCGCACAGCAACCAACCGTCGCCAGCGGACCCGCCCACCGCCAGCACCAGGCCTCCTCCTCCTCCGCCGCCGCCGCCACACCCACACGCGTACGCCAACTACGACCCCGCCGGCAGCGCCGCCGACGAGCTCCCCCGCCGTCCCCCTCACCCTCCGCCGCCGCCGCTCCCACCCCCACGCCGCCCGTCAACATCCCCGTGCTCCTCCGCGCTATCCTCCTGCCTCGTCGCGACGGCGTTCCTGCTTCTGTCAGCGGGCGTCGCAGGCACCGCGCTGTTCCTGCTCTACCGCCCTCGGCCCCCCGACATCGCGGTGGCCGCCGTGCGCCTGCCGTCCTTCTCGGCGTCCAACGGCACCGTCGCCTTCACGTTCGAGCAGACGGCGGCGGTGCGCAACCCGAACCGGTCCCCGCTCGCGCACTTCGACAGCTCCCTCCGCGTCGCCTACGCGGGCGGGGAACTCGGCGCCGTCTACATCCCCGCGGGCCTCATCGATGGTGGAACCACCAAGCACGTGTCCGCCGTCTTCGACGTACCCGCCATCCCCGTCGCCGCCCAGCCGCCCATGCTCGGGGGGGCCGTCGACGCAGCGTCCGCCGCTCAGTCACAGCAGCAGCCGCCGGCGGTCATCGAGGTCCACTCGTTGCTCGTTGTCAAGGGCAGAGTCAACGTCCTCCGCGTCCTCACGCACCGTGTCCAGGCCGCCAAGCTCTGCCGCGTCGGCGTCTCGCCGCTCGACGGCACCGTGATCGGCTTCCGCTGCTGATTCTCTCATCAGTAGCATACTCCCCTAGTAGTAGATAGCCATAGCTGCTCTCTTCCCGCTGTTTTAGTTACGTTACGATATCCTCCTATTCCTCATTTCCTCCCTCGATCGTCGGTGGTTTTGGATTCTTGTTGCATTTGTCTTCTTCTTCTTCTTCTTCAAGGAGATGTGTACGGAATTCCACGTTTCCTTTGCAAACAAGCAAACAAACTACTCGACTCGTAGTAGTAATACTGGATTTGTGTAGTACCGATCCAATTAACGATAGTGTTGTCTTGATTAATTCCGGTGAAACTGTGTATGTACATATTAACTCGCTTATAACTTGTATGAAATTTCAAATTTGGATTTTCCTTTTTTTAGAGACACAAACACAACCTTCACTTGAAGGTGAGCCGAATTAGCCTTCGGCGCCACAGAGGGGGCTGCTGTCTCTGCCCTCCACTTCACCCTGCACACTTTCTCAAAGTCAGGCAGGCACGGTCGCAGGATTCTGGGAATGGCTTCGTGCTCTCTTTCTTTCTTTCTTTGCCTCCATTGGTTCTAGACTTTATGAACCCTATATATTTCTTAAAACAAGTTATCATCCCTTGATCTTCCATTCCTCCTCTAAGATGCACAACTTTTTCTTCAATTCAAAAATAAATAAATAAAATCTGCTTTCTCTATTCAAGATTACAAGACGTTTTAGATTTTTTTTTTTGGGGTACTTTGCTTTTGTATTCCATCTAGACAACAGAAAAAGTCATGGATCCAAAAAAAAAAAAGAAGCCAAAACGTCTTTAGATTTGAGGGAGTGGCTGAGATTCGTGGCTCTGAGAAATAGCCCTCTCACTTGCATACACGTCTCATTGAACAGATTGTGCATCTGTAAATGGAAATAGCCTGCCTCCAGGCTCCAGCAGCACACCCGCCATGTTAAATAAATAATTTGTGCTCAAAGTGTCACAACACATGGCATTAAGTGTGTCAGCAACCTGAATAAATTTCCGACGCTTACATGGTGCGCTCACGAAAACTATCATACTGCTATGCAGATCAGGTCAATAGAAATGCGCAATTCCAAGAATATCTACTACCACGGTTTTGCTTTTGACAGCTAAAGTACTCGCTTGAATCGGCAGATGCGGGATAAGCCATCGAAGCATCTTTTGAACCAGGATCAACATAGGCAACTCAGGAAGCACGGGATGCACCAAGTCACCATATCTTGTTCTTCAGCCAAAAGAGCATCAGTACTATCCCAATCACAATAGCAACGGGGGCATACTTACGTATTAAGGCCTGAAAAATCACAGGACAAGAGTAACATATGTCATGGTAATGAAACGAGATATAACCCTATGCCATGCGTGATCATCAATATTCCTTGTCTGTATATTGCACCCTCTGTTCCAAATTACCGTTCACTTCGGTTTTAGTGTCCTAAGTCAACCTTCTCTAAATTTGACCAAATTCGTAGAAAAATATACTAACACCTATAAAAAAACAAATAAATGTACTAAGAAATTTCATAGTGGGTTAAATGAAACTAATTTGATGTTGTAGATGTTAGTGCGGTTTTCTATAAATTTAGTCAAAGTTTGGCTTAGGACGAAGGCAAAGTGAACTAAAATTAGGAAATTCCGTGTAGAACAGTTAATATCATATCCTCTTCAGAGAGCCAAATTCAGCTCAGCAACTTTGATGCATAAGTTGGAAAGGGAAATGCAGTCAACAGGACCATACCTGGCGATTGAGATCTTTCGCCTTGTCTGCATAGATTCTAGTATCAGAGGTCAACCTACTTGACATCTCACTCACCTCTGCAAAGAGAAATCATTTGTTAAACAAAAGTTGTGTTGTGAAAAGTACATGTGAGGCATACTGGAACAATCATAACCTGGACATTAACCTTTTTTTAGGTGTCTGTATGGGTTGGCATATTTTGTTGCATTTGCTACGGATTTCAGTTTGAACTGAAGCATAACCAACCATCCTTAATACAATATAGGTCTATGCGTTCAAACATACCACCATATGAAGGAGGTTATGTATTCCCAAAATGCACAGGGTAACACATCTACGTCATTGCAGAAACTTTAAAAAAAAAGTCATTGCAGATCACAGCAAAAGGAAACACACAGGTAGAGCACATGTCACATGTTTCCCTTTGTCCAAAAGGCTTCATTATTTTTATTAATGGTTTCAAGTATCAACCTCACTACAAACTTCTAGAGGTTTCTAAAGTTTACCCTCCACTCTAAGCCCATGACTACAAGAACAATCTGTTTAGAGCATACGCTCCACCATGAAGGCATAAACTTTCTCCATACATCTCCAGTTGTTTCTCTGTTGTAGACCCGTCACAAAGCAAAGGGTCTATTCTAGTATAACAAAATCTAAAACAGAAAGAGAGTCATCAAAGGAACAAACAAGATACTGGTCAGTACAAAATTGTGCTGCAGCATAATTTGCTCAAAACAAACTGAATTGTGAACCTTAGAGTGAATCTACGAATGAAACCAAACAGGTCTATCTATCATGCCAGAAAAATATGATATATATAATGAGGGAAACATAAGGCAGATAAGATGACAGTGACAAACTCACGGTCTAGTTTTTCACCGACACCGAGAACTTCTTGAACATTGCGAGTCATGATCTGGTGCACCTCGTAGAGCTCATCATTCAGCTTGGCAAGGTTCCTCTGTGTTCTGGAATCCAAATAAAGTTTCTTGGTCTTCTGTATGAATGCATCTAAACAAGTAAACAGAGACACATAAGCTATCAACTAGCAGAATATCAAGGGAATGAGAACAAAAAATGACAAGACATGAGCATAGAACCATACCAAATTTAATAAATGCATATGGCCTTGCAGCAGTTTCAATTTGACTGCCATTGACTTTCTCAAATTCGTTTTTGAGATCTTCAAGATATTGGAATGCAAGTTTCTTGGGATAAGAACGATCACACAGAGTCAAATAGCACACACGGCCTTCAATGATGTAGCTGTTTTATTGAATTAAGGCACAACTAGAACACCACAAGAATTTTAGTGCAGAAAATGATCATTTTATTAATATACATCATTAGTGATAGAGCTTACTTAGTGTAATCCACACATCAATGTCTAAATGGCAATTGGCGATAGATGATCAGCATATAACATGCACACATAAGCGGGTGCTGGTTAAAGGAATTTGAACTGGTAGATGAACAGTGAATCTGAACTCGGTAAGTTTATTACAGTATCTGATTAGGCTGTGTAAATGTTTCCAAATGAGGAATTGTGGAACAAAGAATATCGCGAATGAGTAAAGATTTAGGATACTGGAAAAGGTATGGTCCAGTCTCAATTGACATCCTTGATGCCTCATGCTGCCCTTTTGACAAGTTCTTGAACAACAGTTTTGCTTGCTGCTTGTAGAAGTCAGCATCCTTCAGATCCCGACCATCATCTAATCCCTCTGACAATGGAAGGCCATCAGTGACACGTGCTATCATAGTGAGCTTCACCATTTTGGAAATATAGCATGAGGCAAACTAGCATAGGTAATGTAAAAGTGCCACCTGCATGAAAACAAGATCAAGAATGCTTCAGGCACGTCAAACATCAACCATAAGTTGCAAAATGTACTGTTTTGTCAGCCAGTGTATCCTGGTTTATTACAGGGGGCAATATGTTTGTGTGAGGTTAAAGCATATCGCCTAAACCCAGGTGCAAACTGTACGCAAGGATTGCAACTTGAACTCTTGAAGCTTAACTGACCACTCTGGTGCGACTGATCAAATGGTAGTGCAGACAATTGACGACATTAATCACAAGATGGAGCTGGAAGAACAAACCCCAGGACCAAGAGGAGGTAGTCATATGTTTTCCAGTTCCACAAATGTTTTTTTTTTAAAAAAAAACAATGAGAATCAATACGACTATGCCAGTGTTTGAAGAAAAATGGCAGTTCAGAACAAGGTTGCCTACTGCACTAGACAAATGCAGGCAGTAAAATCAGGGCCAATGTGCGAGGATAAAGCAAATAATAATAATAATAAACACTTCCGTGTTGCATATAATATCATATTCTTCACAGTAATTGAGTCGGTGTGGGCTACGGCAAGGGACCATATACATAAAAAAAAACAAAATTGCCCAGCTATATCAGAAAGCAAACACTAAAGGTGTCCAGAGCACCATAAACATGGATAGTCTTGACCTTAGAACATTTCGCAGCTCAGAACATGATTCAGATGCTACAGCTATGATCTAACATGTTGCGTATCAGATCAACAGGCATAGATGGTGGATGCTAAGAGCACCCATGCCATACAGGTCACTGGAGCACCGTGGCATGAAACAATCGCGGCAACATAGTAGCAAGCAATGGTGTATGCGTACAGGTGGGCATCAATCATCAAGGATATAAGGCGAAACACATACTACACGGGACCTACATAAACGCACGGGCAATCATGGCATCTCAGCCTAATAACAAGCATCCGCAACAAAGGAAAGTGCGGAGGACATGCAAACGGAGCTGCAAGTCATCCCCGGAAATGGCGCGATCGTCCCGTCCCCTTGGTTGGGGGAGGGGGAGTAGCGGATGCACCGTGCGGGCGTGTGGTGCGAGAGGAACAGGCGGGGCCGGGGCCTGAAGCCATGGTGGTATCGAATCGCGCGCCCCGACCCGAGTCGATTAAGTAAGGAGTCTGAAGAAGCAGCGACGAGGAGCGAGATCTAGGCGGCGGACTAGAGTAGCAAGCGAGATCCGCAGGCGCGGACCGGCGGATCGGCGCGGGTTGGGGAGGGAGTAGGGATGGGAGATGGCGCTTACCATTCGCCTTTGCGTAGCTGCGGCTGCGGCGGGGGCCGCCTGGGTTCCGCGCGAGGGAGGCGGAGGGCGGAGAGCACGAGCACCGGAAGAGGAAGAGAGAGACGCGCTGCTGCCGTAGCGCTCGTGCCCGTGGGAGACGATACGATTGGGACTGGGAGGAAGCCGCGCCGCACTCGGGTTACGCTACGCAACAGAGGGCGGCTCGGCTCTAGCCAGTCCAAGGTCAGAGGAAGCTTCAACCTGAAGGCAGAAGTTTCGACTTGGACCTGAAGGCAGCCGGCTCCGGCTTGGGGCAGCAGCATGCGCCTCGTGAGCGGCTGCCGCTGCCGGCTGGACCGGCGGGCTCCGTCGGTGACAGTGGAATCGACAGCCCACTTTCTATCCAATCTGATGATGATGTCTGAGTCGTTAGTTGTTACTGTGCCCGAGACACTGAACCTTCGATACCTATTAAAATAAATGCACATCAAAGTTCAACGATTTTAAATTTAACTAGATTTATAAAAAAAAAATATAGTATTCACATTTATATCTCCAAAAAGTTTATTATAAAATAAAAATAAATATCGTGATTAATTTAATGGTGTTTATTTAATGAGACTAACGCGATTTTGGCCCAATCTCTTCTCTTCTCTTCAAGCAAACGCATCTAGTAATTTATAGTCTATATCTCCATAAATGCAGATTGGAGTGCGTTTAGCATGGCTACGATTGTAGCTCTTTGCAGTTCCTTTCGTGAAGCAACCAAATAGTGAGTGCTAAAATGGCTCCGGCAAGAAACCAGGAGGAGCTGGAGCGGTTCTTTTATCTAGGAGCTCAAGCCGCAAACAAGTGTTTTCCCCCTATCTACTCATCACAAACTTGGCACAAAACATAACAAAAACTACCACTACAACCTGTTTTGGCACACATTTTCTGAAAACAGCTTTAGCTCCACAAAGGAGAGCTAGCCCTTTTGAGAGATCCAAAGCCCTAACAAACTAGCACTTAATCAACAATTGAAGCTAGTTACGAAATATGGTGTCGAAGGTGCATTGATCTTATTCTACTACAAATTGCTGCTATATCATTGTACCTCATAGCCTTGACAATGCAACCACCATATTAATCTTTTTGGGACAACTATCATGTATATGGACTAAGTAATTTATATACATAGGACTCCACGTAAACAGTCCTATAAAACAACAAGGTGGTTTTCTATAAAGAGAAAGAAAAAAAAAATGTCCAGGACTATAAAAAAATCACGAGAGCCAACACAGACCTAATCGTGTAAGGCCTACAAGCATGAAATTGACAGGCTTGATGTGCTATCAAAAACTCATGTTGAAAAATGTAACCGACGCAAACCACGGTCATGATGTAAAGGTCCGTAAGCACGAATTTAACTGACTTGATGCGCGGATCAATCAACGAGCCAACAAAGAGTAGTCTATAAATTGGCGTTGTGCCAAAACAGCCCTAAAAATCACAGTCCAAAAATTTGTCACTGCGGGCAAAACAAATCCAGCAAAATAAAAACCAAAAAAAAAAGGTTTGATCGTCTACGCTACATACAAGCGGAGCGTTGCGGCCTCAGCCTAAACAGGCCAAAACAAATTCTGAAAAAAAGAAACAAAAAAGGTTCCACCGAGATTTGAACTCGGGTTACTGGATTCAGAGTCCAATGTCCTAACCGCTAGACCATGGAACCATTTGTGTTCGAATGGTTACATTTACTTTTAAATAATTATTGCCGGGTCGCGGTCGTCTCCCTCCCGACGCCACGTCGCGTCGTCGTCCTCACCCTCGCCTCACCTACTGCTAGTGGATGGGGTGTGTAGCCTTGCCTAGGTCTAGGACGTCTAGGCTAGGGGGAGCTCCCATCCCATTGCCCATCATCCATCCACCAGCGAATAATTAAAAAAAAGAGAGAAGAAATGGTCCTGCTGCCGCGCTGCCCCGCGCCAGCGCCATTATAGCCCGGGGCACCCCCGGAATCCGCGGCGCGCCCACGCCTTCCGTCCTCTCTCCCGCCACAAAGCGCCGGACCCCCCGCGCCGCCCCAGCCTCCTCCCTCCGCACGTCCGTCCAGCGCACCCCCTCTACCGGAGCCAAGGGAGCGGAGGCGGGCCGGCGGGCGGGCGGCCGGCCGGCCATGGACGTCGACTGCGTCTCGCTGCCCGACGCCGCCGCGCCCGCGGCCGACATGGATGGCGCCGTCGCCGCAGCTGCAGCCGCCCGGCCCTGGCCTAAGGCCGCCGCCAACGGAGGCGTCCACGAGCTGCTCGAGTGCCCCGTCTGCACCAACTCCATGTTCCCGCCGATCCACCAGGTCGCACCCGCGCTCCTCCTTATGCTTCGTTCGTTCCCTTCATTGATCCATCCATTTGCCCCGCCTGCCTGCTCTGCTTGGACGGATCGATTGTCTTCTTCGATTTCGAACGGGGAATTCCCCGTCGCCTGTAGTAGTAGCCTAATGCGTGGGGATTTGACTTTACGAGATGGTAATTTCGACGGCCATCGTCCTCCATTCCTCCAGCACAAAATTCGTCGAAACTAACTCATCAATCAGCTGTGTGTTTGCACTACCGTCATTTAGCAAATTTTTAGCACTCCCAACATGCTAGCTACGTCTCGGCCTAAAAAAACACGGAGATGAAGAAGAAAACTCAATTTTTCTGATGATAGCACGTTTGTTTACAGGGCTTCTGCCGGCTATTCGTTTAATTTGCACAGAAAAAAGAGTTAAAGAGAATTTATTTAACAGGCCACGACTACTGATCGCCCTGAGATTTTTGCCCCCAGAGTCCTAACTCCTAACCTTCAAAAATCAAAAGTCTGATGCCCTACAGCCTTGTTTTGATTTGTGGTTGTCAGCTCTGTGCCAACTTTCGTTATCGCTTTCTATTTCCTAGCTCCAATTTCCTTTGCTGACCCGATTGTCAATGAATTGAGTGTTTTGGGTGGAGGATGCATAGTTGATGGAGGCCCAATCAACCCCGTTTTCTGTAGTTCTGCGAATGCCACAGTAGTAGTAGTAGTAGTAGAGCAATTCTTGTATGGGGGGTGAGCTGGTGGCAGTGCCACTAACTCAGATTGCACTTTGCACAGCATGGAGCGCACTGAAGCAAAGTTTTGTCATGCATATGAAAATATTAGCGAAGTACACAGAATATGCTAATAAAAATATGTTGGCTGTGAGTGGAGACAAGATTGAAGAAGATAAGTTACACAGTTTGTGAGTGTATGACGATGCCGACAGATGTTCACGAAATTTGATCAGCTTGTCTAGTTTCTTTCTGTTGTTTTGTTATAAACTTAGCAGACTTTGCTCTCCTCTGACACTGGTAATCCCAGTTTTATATCCAAACTACTTGCTTTCTTAAAAGCAGAGGTGTTTCCTCCTTTAAAAAAAAGTTTGTGCTTTCAAGGGAATTTTATTGTGGATATGTCACCTTCCTTGTTAACGTATACGGCACTTGGTTCCAATAGCCTGCAATTGACACTCTAAGAGACTGTGTAAAGGGGAAAAAGAGAGATTATTTAATGTTTAAATCTTTCTGTTTTCAGACGTTGTTCTCATAATATACTTGATTGCATTTGCAGTGCCAAAATGGACATACGTTGTGTTCCACATGCAAGGCTAGAGTACACAACCGTTGCCCTACCTGTAGACAAGAGCTTGGAGATATCAGGTGTTTGGCACTGGAGAAAGTTGCGGAGTCGCTTGAGCTTCCCTGCAAGTACTACACTCTGGGGTGCCCAGAAATCTTCCCATACTACAGCAAGATAAAACACGAAGCGCAATGCAGCTTAAGACCATACAATTGCCCCTACGCTGGTTCTGAGTGTGCCGCAGCTGGTGACATTCCTTATCTTGTTTCCCATTTGAGGGATGATCACAAAGTTGATATGCATAGTGGCTGCACATTCAACCACAGATATGTCAAATCGAACCCACGAGAAGTTGAAAACGCCACCTGGATGCTAACGGTAGGTATCTACAGTATGATTGTTCTCTCTTGGTAAATAAATATTCTCGTCACAGAAATAGCACAGAATAAAATAATAAAGTGTGAAATTGATTTGGTAAATATTCTGAGCAGGTGTTTCACTGCTTCGGGCAGTACTTCTGCCTGCACTTTGAGGCGTTCCAGCTTGGGATGGCACCTGTATACATGGCCTTCCTCCGTTTCATGGGGGACGAGAACGAGGCGAAGAACTACAGCTACAGCCTTGAGGTTGGTGCCAATGGGAGGAAGATGGTCTGGGAGGGCACCCCTAGGAGCGTCCGCGACAGCCACCGGAAGGTGCGGGACAGCCACGACGGCCTCATCATCCAGAGGAACATGGCGCTGTTCTTCTCTGGTGGTGACCGGAAGGAGCTGAAGCTCAGGATCACTGGTCGCATCTGGAAAGAGCAGCAGACCCCAGACGGCGCCTGTATTCCCAATCTGTGTAGCTAAGCGATTGCAAAGGAAATGGCGCTGAATTGGCTGGATATGGTGCATACAATCCTGCTGCCATACCTTGCTATTCTTCTAATCGTGATTGGGGGGCAAATCTCTCAGTGTTGTGTCTTGGCTAAAAAGGATATTAGGAGGATAGGATGCTCCTGTAAATGAAATTGTGTATATGGCATCCCTTAATTATCTCACAGTACAGATGGGCTGATCAAGCTCTCTGCTGCCTGACAAAGTTGTGTTTTCATCGTGAAAGTGCATTTTTTGCTTTGCATTTGACAGCAGTCCCACCAGAGGGGTGTTTGGCGCGAAAGTTGTGCATCTTGTTGTAGAAAGTGGTGCCGAGAAGCAGACAGGCATTGCAAACATGAAGAAGGTGTGGTTACTACCTGTTATTTCCGCCATTTTCTTTACTTTCTATGGATGTGTGTGTTGTGATAGCTCCTTAACACCGAGAAGAGAAGGCTGAACTGAAAAGGTGCCTGTAATGTTTTACCAGAGGAAAAGTCAAAGTCAAGCTTTACAAAATTTGACCAACAATTAGATAAACTATATGCAAATTTAGAGCATGAAACTTGCACCAATAGATTTTGTGTTCGAAGTGTATCTAAGAATGATATTGATGTTTTAGCAATTAGGCTACATGTTATAAAAGAAATTAAGGGTAAAATTATACTTTATATTGACTTTTGCTCTCATCATATACGATTACCATTTCTTGGAGGGGAGCGAAATTAAGGGAGTAATTGTTGTTTAGTCAAGCACTCGAGCAGCGAGGAGAGGTGACTATTTCCCCTCAGAAGTCAGAAGAGGAAAAAAAAAAAAGGGAAAAAGGAAATCCAAGAAGCAAGATCCACCATGCATTATCCCACCACAGAGTGGGCGGGCCACGTGGCTGGTATCCCATCCAATGGTTCCACACCTCCGAACTCCCAAGTGAGGCAATCTCCTCTCTTCTTCTCCATTTTATTCTCTCCCCTTGCCATTGGCAGGCCCAGTTTCTTTGTCACCGTCCTCGGAGGGGAAGGAGCAATGGCAGCAGCAGCAGCCTCCGTGTGGCTGCAGCTGCAGGTCCCTCCCCATCGTCTCCACAGTCCCCCGGTGCTCTCCCTACCAAGCAACCATTCTTCCTCACATGCATGCCCTCCAGTATACAAATACAAGAAACATGCGGCGCCAGGGAGAGGAAACCTTCTTCTCTGCAGGGCCTCTGGCGCCTCCTCCTCCTCTGTGGTGACCAAGGAGCAGGAGGGAGCGGCCAGCGATCCTTCGTCAGAGGAGGGATATTCTGAGCCTCAAATCTATAGTTACAAGGATGACCCCAACTTCAGGTAACCGACCTGTTCGTCTTCAATTTCCTAGCACTTTATGGGCGTCTTCTGTTTGTCTCCTACGTTTAGTGAATATGCAACATTCAGTATGCCTTTTATATTTTTTTTATTCCTCTGTGAAGCATCAAATGGTTCCATGGTCTAGCGGTTAGGACATTGGACTCTGAATCCAGTAACCCGAGTTCAAATCTCGGTGGAACCTCTTCTTTTAATTTTATTTTTTTTTGTCTTGAATGCATTTCGAATGATAAGCTCATTTAGAGTTTTTTGCTCACTGTTTTACTTTATAATATAGTGGTTCCAAACAAAACCTCTCTCTTTTTTTTCCCTCTATAATAAGACAAAAACTCATTTTGGTAGTACCATTTCTGAATATATATTTCTTTATCAATCAATAAAGGAGGAGCTTGTTACTGGCACAGCTGAACCATGGAATGAAAAGATGGTTTGCTTCCTATCAGGAATCAGCTATATATATCTATAGTGCTGCATTCATGCTTCTACTTGATAGTAGATATATAATATAAATATAATCCTTGCAAACAAAAATATATGTAATATAAATCTTGTTGTGCGTTGATGCACACACAACACAGGGGCTGCAAGGGCTGCGGCAGAGACGAGCTTGAGAGGGGTTGCAATGGCGAAGGGCGGATCCAGGGCGGCATAGCTGCCGTCCCGGGCTTCGGCTGGTGGCCCATCAAGGCGTACCGGCCGTGCCCTGGCTTCGTCGCGTCCGGCGGCCGCTATCGGCGCCAGGGCCAAAGCATGGACGACGTTGCATCCGGCAGGGGAAAGAAGAAACCCTCTCCCGCCAAAAAGAAGAGGTAAGCTGCTGCTGCTATGTTCATCGCTGTAGGTAGTTTCTATTCACCAGGTGAATATTTTTGGATGCATTTCTTTTCTAGATGACCGATGTCTGTGCCATTTCGAGAGTTCCCCGTTTTCTTTTTTGTGTGTGTGCATACGTGCGTAGTAGAACCATAATTACAGGTTGTCATTTCACAACTCTTCACTAATTGTATTATTGCTACCATTAGTATGTAGCCACTGAATGTTTCGCAAACTCATGCATGGAGTGGCAATGATTTTGTGCCTGGAGCAGTATGCTGCATACTAATGTTACTGTGTATCTGACTTCAACTTTCAACTTGTAGCGACAACAAGTAATCCCAGCCCAAGGAACTGCAGTGTTGACAATGCTAGGAAGTGTGTTGTGTTATTCAGGCCAGGGTGACCAATGAGATTCGGCTGTCACTGTCTGCATCAGCAGTAGATAATGTTTCTTACCAGAAATTCAGAATCTATCCAAGATGAAATCTGGGAATGTTTGCCATTACCATGGTGGAATTGGGGAAGCTCAAGTTATTCAGAAACAACAGTTTTGGTCCACAATGGCAATATATATGCACTAGTTGGGACTGGTTGTAGAAACATCAAGAATGTAGGGTGCAGTGTTGTTCTCCTAGGCTCCATGTACTGTTTCGATTTCAATTGTAATAGTAGTAGCTTGGAACATCTGACTGGACCGCCTGTATTATTGTCTTCAAGTAGAACTAGGTGAGATCTGTGCCAGGCAAGGCAACCCATGTATTCTCGTCCATAACAAGATATAAACGTGCATAATTGAGCATCCTAGAAATCAGTATAGCTTCACAGTGTTAGCGACCTCGTCGCTAGCGGTAGGCAGAGGCGCTCCAGCCGACAGGTTGCTTGGCTTGGAGAAGAGCGGAGGATTGTATTTCTCAATTGATAGCTTAGTCCTTACAATCTTCAGGAGTTTCCCCTTTAAAACTCTCTCGCGGGCTCACTCTTAACAAGAATTACATTAAATCGGGAAAGTCTTGTACTGCGATAGCGTCTTCTCCTGGCCAGCTGGATCTTCCAAGATGAGACACAGCAGTTATTGGTTTACGAATGCAAGATCTTGCACTGTCTAGCTCTGGTATAACTGTATACGGCAAGCATGCCGACTTGTCCCTAGTGTCTGCAGTGCACTAGGCTGCTGCCGTCTTGATGAAGTCGTCCCTGAGCTGCCTCCGCAGGATCTTGCCGGACACCGACTTGGGGATGGCGTCCACGAACCGCAGCAGCCGGAGCTTCTTGTACGACGCCACGCGCTCCGCCACGTACGCCATCATGTCCGCCTCGCTCTCCGGCGCGCCACGACGCCGCACCACGCACGACGCCGGGACCTCGCCGGCCTCCTCGTCCGGCAGCCTGCATGCAATTAATATGCTCTCTCATCTAGCGCGTGCTGTCGTCAACGGCGGTCTGTGGTCGGTCGCTTCGCTTACCCGAAGACGGCGGCGTCCTCGACGGACGGGTGAGACAGGAGGATGGCCTCCAGCTCGGCAGGGGCCACCTGGAAGCCCTTGTACTTGATGAGCTCCTTGATCCGGTCGACGATGAAGACGTCGCCGTCGTCGTCGATGTACCCGACGTCGCCGGTGTGGAGCCACCCCGCGGCGTCGATGGTGCTCTCCGTCTCCTCCTTCCTCCTGTAGTAGCCCTGCATCACGGCCTGGCTCCGCACGCAGATCTCCCCGGGCGTGTTCTTGGGCAGCGACCGCCCCGTGTCCGGGTCCACGAACTTCACCTCCAGGTTGGGCAGGATGAACCCGACCGACTTCTTCTTGGCGATCTGGACCGGCCCCTGCTGCGGGTCGTCGCCGCCGGCGTGCGTCAGCGTGATGCAGCTGTGCTCCGTGAGCCCGTACGCCTCCTCCACCTGCACGCCCGGGAACTTGCGCTCGAACGCCGCGAGGAGTTCCGGCGCCAGCGGCGCGGCGGCCGTCATGACGGACCTGAGTGCGAGGCCCGACAGGTCGAACTCGTCGGCCACGGGGCTCTTCACCATGGCCAGCATGATCGGCGGCACGACGGGCGCGAACATGACTTTGTGCGTCAGCAGCGCGCCCAGGAAGCCGCGCAGGTCGAAGCGGTCCATGACCACCACCGTGCCCTTGTGCCGCAGCGTGGCGCAGCAGATGCCGGTGATGCCGTAGATGTGGAAGAAGGGCATGAGGCCCAGGGTGACCACCTGCCCCACCATCTCCGGCCCGACGGCGAACATGGAGGAGCAGAGGCTGGACACCAGGTTCCGGTGGCTCAGCATCACGCCCTTGGACACCCCCGTCGTGCCGGACGAGTAAGGGAGCGCGCACAGGTCGGACTGCTGCGCCGGGTCCAGCGCCACCGCCGGCGCGCCCGTCCGGTCCGCCGCGGCGAGGAGCTCGTCCCAGCTTATCGCGCCGGGAAGCCGCGCGGCGTCCCCGATGCCGATCACCGGCACGCCCGCGTCCTTCACCTTGTCGTAGGCCACGGCGTCGGCGACCACGAGCCTGGCCTCCGAGTCCTCCACCTGCTTCTTGATCTCGCCGGCCACGGCGCGCGGGTTCACGCCGGAGAAGACCGCGCCGGCGGACATGATCCCGAGGCTCACCACGGGGTACACCGCCAGGTTCGGGAGCGCGACCACCACGACGTGGCCCTTCCGGATGCCGACAGACCGCAGCGCCCTGGCGAACCGCGCCACGTCCCGGACCACCTCGCCGTAGGTGTAGGACTGGCCACCCGGCGCAGCCTCCACGAGCGCCGTCTTGTCCGCGTAGGCCTCGGCGCCCGCCAGCACAAACTCCGGCACCGTGACGTCGTCCGGCACGGCCACGGGCGGGAACCGGCTCCGGAAGATGTGCTCCTGCTCCTGCTCCTCCTCAGCGTCATGCAAATGCACGGTGGCGATGGCCGCATCGCCCATCCTTCTGAGCTGCTGCTGCTGCTGCTGGTTGTTGGTAGGGAGCAGGAGGAAGGGCGCGGCGTTGGCATTTGAAGAGATGACCAGAGGTCTTGGCATTGGCAAGGAGTGGCCACGCGAGGAAGGTGAAGCCATGTTAGCGGCGGCAACACAATTCTTGCGTGGTGTCAAGACAGGTGGTGTGCAGGTGAGGTTCGGTTGGGTCATGGCCTTTGACCTCACAGAGCTTTGCCTAGGTCATGCTCATGTCCTTTGAGCTCACAGAGCTTGGCTCGGGGGCTGTTACAACACCCTCAACCAGTCAACAGTCACAAGCGTTGCTATTGCTAAAAATTCATCCCACTATTTCCCATTTAACACATATGAAAGCAGTGTCTGGTTAACATCAATTCATCCTCCAATGTTTGCATGATAGACACAGAAAGGCAAGCAATATCAAGCAAACAACAGACTTTGCACACCACTAATGAAAATTCAATCAAACTTCATTGAGCACACATACTGACATACACATTGCAATGGAAATAGAAGCAACTAAAACGACAACCAGCTGATACTTCCAATTTACTTGTGCTATTACATCAAGCAGAAAAGTGCATCAACAACCAAGAATCAAGATCAGCAACTGGCAATTTGATTAGCATGTTTTACCTTGCATGTACATGTACATGTAGATCACTTGTCCTCTCAACAAGGACTTACAAGGCAACCATGAAGTAAAAAGCCTCACAAACCCACAAGCAAAAGCTAAAAAACATTCTAACCCCATAGATTAATTGAGATCCATAGGGCCACTAAGCTAGCTGTATGAAAGTAACAGAAGAATTTCACTGGTCTATCGTCCTCCACAAACTAACACCAAGATCATGGCAAAAGGTAGTTATGTCGTGCTTCAGGCATGATGCCAGCGCATGCAAGAGGCCCAACAAAATAGGGACGCCACTAAATGTTTCTACTACCAGCCCTTGTGGGAGGGCTTGGCTCCAAATGGATTACTTCCAGGGGTTGTGGGTGAATGAGTTGTTGGCGAATCACGCGACGTCTGCCAGAAGAGAAAATACAGCAGGTCAAGTAATAGAAAAAATACAGCAGGTCAAGGTATTGTTCATCCTTCTACGTATGGATAGTAATAGAAAAAAAATTACCCTTCTCTATCAATGAAATAGGCACAATTGTGCCCGTTTGTTCAAAAAAAAAATACTTATATCATCAAATGTTATTCAGATTCCAAGAAATTTGTCCTATTGCACAGGAAGCTATATTACACTAGTATATGCGTACATATTCCATTGCATCACTAAATATGAAGCACCTTAGGTTCTAAAGGGAACAAATCGTTCATATATAAATACCTGTGCCACTGCTGGATGAGTGAGATAATCCATGAGCTCTTGCTTCTGCTTCCTGTATAATTCCTTAACTTGTTTCAGCAAATCCTCCTCCCTTTTCATATCTTCAAGAACCCTTTCCTTCTCCCAATTCTTAAGTTTAACTTGCTCCTCCATTTCAGCGATATTTTCAGGTAAACTTGAAACCTCAATGTTTACAGGAAATCTCACTTCAAGATTTTTGCTGCAAAAGCCATTTATAGTTATTTATTAAAGTAACAAAATCTAGCTTGATTAACATTGGTGAACATAAATAACAGACCAGGAAAAAATGTGTAAAAGGTTAGCAACAAGAACGATCCAAACAAGAGCAAGAAAACTGCATAAGGTAAATAAACAAACCAGGATAAGGTAACTGAATAAAGATAGACATTCTTCTTTAGAACATACAAAAACAACAGTCCAGACCTCATAAAGATAGTTGATAAAGAGAAAAAGTAATTACACCATTTCTTACGTAATGACAGCACAATTTCACACTTTACAGACTAATTAAAGTGCATCAGGCGTTACAAATTTCATGATTTAAGTGTAACACAAGTGCCTGATAGAATGAGCTTATGAAAAGTCTCATGATGTATTACTTTAAATAGTACAGTACACAATAATCAGTAGGATCAGCAAAAATAAAAAATGCATGATCAATTGACATTACCAATACATGCAAACAGATAAATTGCATACCTATCGCCAAGGCAGAATGAGCCATTGGGTCTCAGTATACCACCATCTAGAGAAACAGCACCATCTTTTATAAGAGGAAGAGCACTTTGAATGTCAGCTCTAGTCTTATAAACTTGTAAATGGGAAAACAAAGTATAAAACAAAGTTTCCCTAAGACCATGGCCACTGGCTGTGAGGCAACTCAAGTGTGCTCGGTCCAGATGGATCATATTTACTGCAAAATCCAGAAAACCAGGAGGAGACTCCCCTCCAGGTAACCTTGGTCTATGTAAAATAAGTTTTCTCTGCGGATCGCCAATGTTAATATCACCAGAAAATGGCCTGCAGTATTTTATAATACATAATATCAAAGTGCTCATCCAGTTGATCCTAAAAGAGGTGGTGGTAAATATATTAAAAGATGTACCTCAAGTTTTCAAGACAAAAGACAGTAAATCTTCCATCCAGAAATTTTCCAACAGAGCGACCAAGTCCATGAACACCACTCGTCTTATCAATGATGCCATCCTTGTCGTATTTCTCAAGATCCTTAACACCATCATAAGTCTTGCAAACAAGAGCAAGCATGTTATCCATTCCCAAGTACTCTGTGAGAAGCCTACAATAAAATTTAAAAAAAAAGGATAAAAAAAGGCAAAATAAGAACAAACGTATCATTTCAATTAACTTGGTGCCAATTAAGGCACTAAAATCTCATACGGAACAAAGAAGAAAATTTGACCTGCTGAGGTTGTCATTATTTACTTTTCCCAATGTAGCCACAAAACCAAGGATACCTTTCATCAGTGTCATCTTAGATGCTAGCTCATGATGACGGACTTTCAATTGGCATATAATCCCAGCTGCTGTCGTGTCCTGATCAAGTATACTTCGGATAGTACGCTGTTCAGCCTCTTGAGCAGAAGTATCATTATTCATAACAGCAGCCACGGATGAATGATAATTCCCAAGTTTGACTGAGAAAAAGTTGAAGTTTCAGTACACTTATAGAGGCATTGTGAAATAATGTATGGAACTGTGGAGTGTGGACTTCTTTCATCAGTGAAGCACAGTCCATCAGAGTGTTAACAGTAGGAAGCAAAAGGAAAGGTGGTCAAGAAGGCTAATGTGAATATAATCTGACTTCCAAAATAATTTTTACACTCTTTGCATAATGTTGTTCAAGCTTAAAATTACCTATTGTCAAAGAGAAATGCTGCATTACTCATCTAGATATTTTTGGGACATCATCCATTCACAAGAATGTTAATTACACTTTGAAGATTGCCAATTCTCTTCAGATGATTTCTGTCAGGCTGGGACGCCAGTAGCAAAGACGGGACGCTGTAAGGCTCCCGTCCCTCACCCTCCAACCTCCTTCGACTACAATCTACGCACCCAGCCTCCCACCAATCTACACCCATCACAATTTTCATTTCAAATAAGTAGGTATGGAGATAACAAGTAAAACCGAACTCTGTCATGGTGTAGTCAAAACCCAAGCATCACAGTCCATAGTTACTACTTGAGACCATAATTAGTCCACATGATGCTAGTCAGCATTTTGTGAAATAAGAATTTACATAGCCCAGAAGGCACAAAGCTACTGCAACTGAACTGAAGAGCCGAACAAATTAACAACTTACTTCCCAGGTCAATGCACGCGTCTTCGACAGCATTGAGTTGGGATTTGAGGAACCTAATGTTGTCCTCATGGTGGCCCACTTTGAGGGCCAGCCTCTTCAGCTTGTCCTCCATCGCCTGCAACACACAACCAAAAACACCGCATTCAGAGGACAGTAACCTCGCAGGTCGCAGCACATTGCGACGGTTGCCTCCCAAATCAAACCGCGTAAAAGAAGGGCAGCACCGGCATCACACCTTGCTGTTGAACTGCACAATCTGCGACGGCAACGACGGAGCCGCCATGCCGCACCTCCGCGAATTGGGCCGCAACGGGAAGACGAACTATGTGACCACCAATCTGCACCGCGTAAAGAAGAAACGGGAATGAAACTGGCAGCGCCGAGACCGGGTTGAGGAGGGAAAGGAATTCGACAAGATCATGGAACACAGCACGGCGAAGACTGAGATGGTAAAAGCGGTGGAGAAAAAAAGGGTAGCGAACACGAAGGCGGCGGCGCTGGGCGGAGGGAGGGGCTGTGGCTGGGAGGAGAGGGAAAAAAAAACTCACCTTGGTGCCATGGCCGCGGGAGCAGAGGGTGCGGCGTTGCAGGGGAGGGACCCTCCCCAGGGAGAGGGGGAGAGAGAGAGAGGGGGGTGTAGATTTGAGATTTGTTTGGTGTTGAGTGTTTGGTTCGAGGAAGAAGGTGAGGGCAAGTTGAGGGCCTGTTTGGAATGGAGGCTTTTTGTAGGAATTTTGGAGAAAGTTGATTCCTATAGTTTGATGACATCATGTGCTGTTTGGAACATAGGAACACACGCCGCTAATTCCAGAGAAAAAGATTGTGTCGCTCACAGAACAAAGGAAATAAAACATCCAGTTCGAGCTGTGGTTTCCGACCGCGCGCGGAAGCCCGAGGCAAACCTCAGTTGCTACGTGGAGAGAGAAAGAGCATATGGTGGTTACGTTGTGGTAGATAGACAAGAGATGAAATATAATCAAGAGGATAAGATTAACCAAGGCAGATCATGTTTTGATTTGTAATCACGTAAATTGTTTTTCAAAATTGTTCGTTTGCAAAGTAATCCGTCACGAGTCGCTATTTTGTTTTAGTCCTACCTCATGCCCTAGTAATCACATATATTTATTTTCTAATTAAAATTTGATATTGTAAATAATAAAATAAATATCTTTTAATCACACCTCGTGTTTGATAATCCTATGCTATAAATTCCTATGTTCCAAACACTTCTATGTATATTGTTCCTGCATTTTCCCATTCCTCTGTTTTCTCACTGCACCTCTATCCTATTCCAATGTTTTTTTTCCTTTCCTCTGTTTTGCATTCTTCATTCCAAACAAGCCCCGAGAGAATATATATATATATATATATATATATATATATATATATATATATATATATATATATATATGTTTTTGTTTAAAAATAAAAATCGAAGTGAAAATAAACGAAAATCTCACCCAAATACCTTCAATTATTTTGGATTCTCTAATAAAAATTAGGGAGGTGACGACAATCACAAATTAGAATAGTGTATTATAAGAAGTCTATTATTGTCTTTTTAGTAGCAATAGGTAGAATTAAATGGTGTGAGGCTATATATCAAAGATATTATTATTTAAATTTAGTTAATTTTTAAGGTAATCGAGATGTTAGCGTTTTAGTGGGAATGTTGAGTTATATTTAGTTGTAAGATAGAAATAATTCAAAGTGAGTTAGGATTTGTTAGTACTTGGTATATATGGTTTCTCATGTTTTAATTTCAATTGGTAAGGTTGAATTATTTGATGCTATAGAATAGTAACATTCTTATTTAGGCTTGATTCAAATGTAAATAGATAAATAGACACACGTCTCCCTAATGATCAAGGCGACAGTACCTTACAATCGTAAACATTTCATGAAGACAAGATCTAAATCAACATACTATTAAGTAGTCTAATGTTAAAATAGTGTTAAGAATGTCTATTTGTTTATATCTGTTGAGGAAAAAGTTTTTTTTCCCTAAACAAAGCAGATAATTCTCTCAGAAATCATTTTAGTCATAGAAAGGTAAAGATAACAAGTAGTACATTTTAGTTGTCATGAGCCAACTATTAATATGTAAGGTGTTCTAATTGTAAAACTGTCTCAGAAGTGCTCAATGTATCATGCATTTTTGTTTCTAATTTGAATGACTATGTTCAAGAATTTAAAGTCGATGATTTGTTGTTGCTATTGTTATTGTTGTTGTTGTTGTTGTTTCTTCTAGAGAAGTAGAAGACTTGTAGTCTAATTCATTTCATGTGTTTGGTGGTAGAGTTTATGTGAATTTTGTCAGTTGCTGCCTTGCTTAGATTCAAAAACTTTTTAGATTTGGGTATTATAGCACTTTCATTCGTATTTAATAATTAATTATCCAACCATAAACTAACTAGGCTCAAAAGATTCGTCTCGCAAATTAAGGCAAACTATACAATTAGTTATTTTTATCTATATTTAATGCTCCATACATATGCCGCAAGATTCGATATGATAGAGAATGTTAAAAAAAATTTGGGTGTAACTAAATAAGTGAAAGCCCAAGTTTGGTTTTGGTAATTAATGACACCAAGTTGCTAATGCCTTTTGTTTAAGTGATTTGAGTTAGGCATAGCAACACATGTGATGAAGGTGCATGGTGGCATGGAAAGGTGGCCACATGATCACAAAGGGATGAAGCATAAAGTGAAGATCATGGTGATAAACAAGGAGCAAAGTTATCAAGGCAAAGGTATAAACATAGGGTTTTACTTTTGCCGGTCTAAGATGAGTAGAGAAGTGATTGACCGGGTTTAGGATAGATAGCCGACTATCAAGAGGGGAAATCACGGTCATCTCTCGAATCAAGTGCTACTAGGTCTACATCTTGAACATATGCATTAGGATCTAGTAAAGTGCTAACTTAACTCCTTTGGTGAAAATGTTTGTGAAAAGCTAACACACGTGCACTTTGGTGGTGGACACTTGTTGGTGTTAGCACATTTACAAAGGAGGTGGAGTTCCTAGGGTTGAGAGGGGTGTGGGTTCCTCTCTCCCTTCCACCGAGCTTGCGAGGCGGGATTCGGCGCTTTTGAGAAAAATAAGAGTATATTTTATATTGCGCCGGTGGGAAATTTGGTGAAGTCGCGGGAGTGTTGTTCTCTCTGAGAAACACTCACCGGACGCTGAGTGCGGAGGCACCGGACGCTTGACCCTGCTAGGGTTAAGCACCGGACGCACTCTGAGAGCGTCCGGTGGTAAGCGTCCGGTGTGAGGGGTTTTTGCAACCCTCTCTGCGCACGAGTCCGGTGAGCACCGGACCGTCCGGTGCCCAGCGTCCGGTGAGGTCGCGAGTTTGACACCCTCTCTGCGCACGAGTCCGGTGAGCACCGGACCGTCCGGTGTGGACTTGCAGAGCGTCCGGTGTGTTGCAGGTAGCCGTTAGAAACTGACGCGCGAGATTCAAGTTCGACACGTGGCCAACTCCAGTGCACCGGACGCAGGGAGTCGCGCGTCCGGTGCTCACTTAGTAGCGTCCGGTGCCCCCGTTTTCAACCCAGTGAAAGTGGCCAACGGCTAGTTTCTTTGAGGGGCTTATAAATAGTTGGTGGCTGGCTTTGGGAGGTTAGCTCTTGCACATTTGATTACTTGAGGCATACTTTGAGCTAGAGAACACTCCCTCCACTCATCTCCTTGCTTGATTGCTCATCCTAGTGAGATTGAGTGAGATTCAAGTGCATTGCTTTGAGAGTTGCATTTAGTGGCACTTGATTCTTGAGTTTGCTGCGGATTTCTTGTTACTCTTGGGTGTTTCCCGACGCCCTAGACGGCTTGGAGCAGCGGTGGTGTTGAGCTCGTGATTGGAGATTGTTTCGAGCCTCACCAAGTGATTTGTGAGGGGTTCTTGAGCCTTCCCCGCGGGAGATCGCAATTGGTTACTCTAGTGGATTGCTCGTGGCTTGGAGGATCCCCATCTTGTGAGTGGATGTGCGGCACCCGCTGAGGGTTTGGCTTTGGATTGCCAATTAGCTCGTGATCCATCAAGTGGGTGTATCGCCACAACGAGGAGTAGCTTGCCGGGAAGCAAGTGAACCTCGTTAAAAAATCTTGTGTCATCTCTTGCCGAGGTCTCTCTTGTAATTGTGTACGTGATTGATTGGATATATCTCATCTCTACAACGTCGGTATAACAATCACTCTCCTCTCTTTACATACTTGCTCACCTTGCTAGTTGTGTAGCTTGTTTAGCTTAGTTCTCTTGTTGTTGTGCTTTAGTGTTTAGCCTTGTACTAGTTTGTATAGGTGGCTTGCATAGCTTAGTTAAGCTAGTGCTAGAATTGCTTCGCTATTTGTTTTACTAACTCACTTGCTTAGTGAAGTTTGTAGAATTTTTAAATAGGCTATTCACCCCCCCCTCTAGCCATTTGGACCTTTCAATAAGGCCTAACCAAAAATTCTTATTAACCACGTCTTTGTACAATGACTATCTTCTATGCCAATAGACAAAAGAACTCTCATCTCTCCATCTCGTGGACCTACTCCTAGGCCTTGTTTAGTTTCCCAAAAATTTTACAAAATTTTTCAGCCTATTACATCAAATCTTGCGACACATACATAGAGCATTAAATATAGATAAAAAATAACTAATTACACAGTTTATGAGCTTAGTTAGTTTATGATTAAACAATATTTATTAAATACAAATATAAGTGTTACAAGTCTCTATTTTGCAAAAAAAAAAAAAACTAAACAAGGTATTCCCCGTCCGTCTGTGCGTGTATTTTACACTCTACCCGTGTACCCGTTTGCTTTGCTTGCCGGTGTGCCCAAAGGTGGAAGACGACGACCATGGCCAAGCAGCAGAATCCCATCCCCATGGCGCTGTCGCTGCCCCTCGTCCTCGTCGCGCTGCTTCTTCCGGCCGCCCGCGGCTCCGGAGAGACGCCGCAGTATACGACGGTGCACGCGGAGTCGGACTTCGAGGTGCGGCTGTACCGCGACACCGTCTGGATGTCCGCCCCCACCCCCGACATCCCCTCCTTCCACGTCGCCACCAAGCTCGGCTTCCACAGGTAACCGTCGCTCGCCTTCCAGGATCTTGTTCCGCTCGGCTCGGTAGCAGAAGCAGATCGATCGATTGCCCCCTCTCCCTGTCCCTGTGGGCGGCGCGGCGCGGTCGATTTCGATTTCTTGCATAGGAATGGATAGAAACGCAAGAAAAGGTGGATTGGATTGGATTGCTATTTGCTATTGTATTTTGATGGGGGAACCGAGAGAGAGGGTTTGGTGTGCTCTTGAGCTTTTACCACTCACCAGGAGTACTATGTCATCTTCAGTGTAGTAGCGTGTTCATTTCAGTTAAAAAGTATCCGAGCTTCCAAGGGTACAGGTATCCGTGGTGGTTAGAGATTCCGTGGATGAAAAACATGTAGGATTAACTGGACTCTTCATGGTTATCGTAGGTACAACTCGCAAACTAACCTGTGAACCAGCTGGTAAAGATAAAATCTGTACTTATTCAAGAACAAGGAGACCTGTGTTTTCTTCTATTGATGCTTATGATCAATTGCAGGGCTCCTGAAATTAACTAAAACATCCATTCTGTAACCTGCTATATTGAATTTGTGCTCATTGTGATTTCTTTGTATTGTTGTTATGCAAATTACTCACTGACGAAGACTGAAATAGTATCTAATAATACTAGGGCATCCTACAGACAAATCGATAGTCTTTACCTGAGTAGTGTTTGGCAGTTTCCTACTAACTAGATGGTGTGAAATTCTGATCAGTTATGCTGTGACTCTGGTAACTCTTGAATTCTGAAGTTTTATTATTAGTTTTGATATTACCTGTGGCTAAATACTTGAGGCTCAGTTTGTGATATTCCTGTCCAATAAGATATTGATGTTCTGCCAGATCATTTTCTGTACATAGGATTGCACCACATATGTAACCACTTGCAAATGCCACATTTGTTTTAGTTCACTCCCCTACTGCTTGATCTGCTTTATATGATCCAACAAGCTCTAAAACCTTTTCCATATTGTTGCTGGCTGCCAGATTGTTCCAGTACCTGATGGGCGCAAACCTCAACTCTTCGAGGATCAGAATGACCACCCCTGTACTTACAAGTGTGGTTCCAGGTGCAGGGCCTCTGCACTCTTCAGCCTACTTTGTCCGGTTCTACTTACCAACAAAGTTCCAGGCTTCCCCTCCTGTTCCTCTCCCAGAACTGAACCTGCATCCAGATACATGGCCAAGCCACTGCATTGCAGTGAGGAGCTTCTCGGGTTATGCACGGGACAAGAATGTGGTTGAGGAAGCTGAGAAGCTTGCCATGAGCTTGAGTCGATCGCCCTGGGCTAACTCCACAAACTACCCCAGCAATAGCGCTTACTCAGTTGCACAGTACAGTAGTCCATTCCGCATCATTGGCCGTGTCAATGAGGTGTGGTTCGACGTCGACTGCAAATCTACTGGTGTTGAGACGTACTGAAATGTTTATACAGTGTGTCGTCGGCTCGTCGCTGAAAACTAAGTGGAATGTGCATCAGCACCATGTGAACTATGCACGCTTTTGTGTACTCCTATATGTTGTATAATGCAATCGTCGATGCCAAATGTAAATAAGTATGTAATGGATGCACTATATACACTATGTCACAAGCTCAGCTCAGAATGATGTTGCATGTGATTGTGTAGTTAATACGACCGTTCCAGTCATAATGACACCTGTGAGCCAATCGGTAAAGATATATACATGTGCTGATGTTCATGACAAATCGTAAAATTATAGTTATCTGAAATTATTAAATATAATCTGCTTCTGTAACCTGCTGGACTGAAGTTAAGTTCATTTTGATATCTTCATCTTATCTTATCATGCAAACGCTCATAGGCAATGTTGAGAAGCTTTGATTTGTGAAACAACTAATAATCCTAAGGATTTGGCTTCCTGTTTCCAGATCAATTGTCGTCACCTTATATTGTTTAGCCACTTCCCTACTAGGTATCGCAAAACACCAAGCAGCGAAGCTTTCGACTCTGCTAGTTCATGGAATCGGAATTGCTGTTACTTTGATTTTAACCTGCTGAGGTTAATGCTTATTGGACTTATAATTTTATTTATTTACTATAAGCGACATTTGAATTTCCTGCTGCTGAGTCATTCTGTACATTCGAATGTCCTTGCCTTCACTTTTGGCTTGAGGGTTTGCTGCCAGTGTTGGTGTTTATTTTGCCATCACTTTCAATTCGAGGGTTCATGGTCCACTTTGGCATCGTCATTAGCTATGCCTCATCTTACCTTCGCTTTGAGCAACTCATGGATTACTTTGCACCACTCCATTGACTTCGTCTTTGACACTTTCACCGAGTACGTGTGACACTTTCACCCATTCACAAGTACCAACTAAGAGGGGGCTAAAGAGAGCGCATTTGAGAGCCAATCCTACATGGAGGACATGTCTTGCCTAGCACTCTTGAGCGAAGGAGGCAAGCTCTGCCTACTATGACAATTACTTCACCTACATCCACCTCGACAACCGCATCATTTTTACCTTTGACGAAAATTGTACCTTAGGCATCCAGGGTGCCTTAGCCTCAATCACTAGTGATAGAAGCACTAGCAGAAGGGGGTGACTAATTCATCTACAGTTGTCTACCTTTGATGATTCAATAGCCGGAATGACTAACTCCACTACTACGACTACTTCCACTACTATGACTACTAGAGGTATATAGAGCAACTGTTGTAGGAGCGAAGACCTCTGAAGTGGCTGCATAAAGTAGGGGGCAAGTCTCCATTGACCTCCGCTTAGGAAGCTACCATCATCAAAGCACGACCTCTGACCTTCTCCGCCTTCATCATTAGAGCAAAAACTCCAACCTTCGTTATCGAAGATATATATATTGACCTTCGCAAAAAAAGAGACATATATATTGAAGCCGAAGACAATCATAACATATAGATTTAGTTGTTATATAGTTAGTTCCATGTCATGTACATGCTATTTCCTCCCCTTTTCCCACTAGGTTTTTGGGATGGAGTTTTTTAGCGAGGTGTAGACACAAAGATGGTCATGAGTTTGTCGTGGCTAAAGAGTCATATGCTTAGGCCTTTTTTCTATGTTGTAGCAACTAAGTCTTGTTGTAGCAATCAAAACCTAGTGACCAAGGGGCTAGTGATGGGGTGTAGCATGGCCTACTATACTACCCCTCCTTGAAAAAAAGACCCAAATTGTAATGACTAAGGATCTAAATGTAATTTATAAACTAAAGTAGATAGGAAGGAAGATTGTTCCCCCACCTCCCCAATAAATAAAGCCAAAAGGTTAGAGACATTACCCTTTTATCACAACACTCCCTCTATCATGAATGGGCTTGTCCCAACATACTTCATATCCTACACATAATTATTATTCTATATGTGTAGTAAAAAAACTTTATAAGTTATTATGGTTGCGTAGTCTTTTCCCGTGTGATGTACGGGCTCGGGACTCATATATTTAAGATGTACCTTTTATGCATGTATGGTTCATGATACACATACATTTAAGATGCACGTATGGTTCGGGACACACTTATGTGGTTAAACTATAGTTTGGTCTACCCGATAACTCTTGTGTTGTGATAGTCACGCTAACTAATTTTGTTATTTATGTAGGTGTGTATATGCTTTTAATTTATGTGTGTTCTAAGATATTTCATTACATGAAAAACTCTTTAAAAAGAATTTCCTACGATTTAAATGAGATGAAAAATAATCAAATCCACATATTGGACTTAGCAAGATTAATTCAAAGATAATAGAAAAATTCTACGATAAGGGCATCACATGATCCCACCTACATGTGCTCTACAATCACTTTCACAATTAGATCATGTCCACAAGAATTGCTATCTAAAGGCTATTATTATTTTTAGTTAATACTCTAGAAAACTAGTCTTGGAGACTAGCTAATGCGATTTTATCCTATTCGATAGCTACTGACATGTTTGTATTGCTCCAAATTCCATTCTTTTCTCTTGAAATATAGCTAATTTGTTAGAATATGTTGGATTATGGAGAAAGAAATTTTATATAACTAAATGAATATATAAAAAATGAAATTTAGAATATCTTTTGGAGATGCTCTTAAGCACTTTTACTCATTCACCCACCGTGATACGGCATGAACAAAATACTTGCAGTGTCAATGCCACCAAAGACTCCACAGAGAAACAGTTGCTATATTAACGACGAAGAGCTTGTGGTAATGAGTCCATCTAAATTTAAGCCTTAACACTTGCAAATTGCAACAGTTAAAACTAGTTGACGCTACCAAAATTTACCTCTGCAACCACTGAGTGAAGCAGAAAAACATTATTACAGGATACACCGTCCTATTTTATTATATCTCATGCTCCTAGCCTACAAATTGCCTTAGCAATTGTTGGACTCCATCATCAGATTGATAATAGTACACGATGACGGCAGCCAGCAAGGCTAGGACTGCTGCGGAAATGTACTTCCAGTTTAGCATCGTCGGCTCAATAGCTCGCACTGTCTCAGGTGTGCTCCAGGCACCAGATTCATCATCCTCTGCAATCACCTCATCAGCTTCCACCTCCTCTTGTGTAGTGTTACTAGCTCGCTTCGCCTTTATAATTTATCAGAAAAAAATGAGGGCACTCAGAGGTTAGGTGGTAGACCAATAATGAGACAATCTTTTATTTTCCAATAGCAATGCCAAAACCTAAGTTAATCACAACTTCCATAACAAAAAACAATATACTCAAAGTAGAACTGACCTTGGTTTGTTGTGAAGAACTTGAAGTTGCTTTCTCTGTTACTTGACTGAGCCTAAGTTCACCTTCAGTTGTGGTAACATTCTTGCACAACAATGTATGTTCCCTAACATTTTCTTTGCATTTTTGAGCCAACATTCTGTTCTTTTTTGTCAGTGTAACAATCTGTACAACACAGACAATAAGGAGTGGTTCAAAAACTGCCATAACAATTTATAGACTCCCAAAGTACACATTGCAACAGCAGAAACTATAGAAGATATACATTCAATATCCATCAAAATTTAGTGGCTCATTGCATTATCTTACACCAAAAGAATACCCAAAAATAGGGTGGAAAGCAGCAGGAGCAAACTTTCAGTGTGAAAAAACAGAGAAGGAAATGATGGTCAAAACAGAGAAGGAAACGAGGGTCAAATAATAAAATATGATTTCACAGTTGCATATTAACCATAACTCAACTCATAAGCTGGGCAAATGATCACTTTGAAAAAGCAGGCAGTTCAATTCAAATATTACTTGATAGATTTAATTATTAACTGTACTATCCCTTACTTAATTAAGTAATTATAATCTCGTCAGATTGAGCTAATTGTAATCATATCTTCAATCATGACATATTTCTTCTGTGTTAGGTGAAATACAATTAAAATAATCATTATGTACTGCCACCCATTTGGTTAAATCTAATCATTTCATACCAGACTCATTAATATCATTAAAGCAATCATTCAACTTCTATACTTTGTATATGCTTGTGTTTCGGAGTAAAGTTGCTTTGTATAACATCCAAATTACATACATACACCGATATACAAACAAAAGGAAAGGTGATATATAATAAACTATTGTAAATAAGAACATTCATACCTGAACATGAAGGCGTTCTCTTTCCAAGGCAAGTTTTGCAACCAAGTCCATGATAGTTTTAGTTTTACTAGTAATGTCTTTTGCACTGGACACCTTTAGTTGGTTAGCTTCATGCAATGAGTTTTCTAGACTTTCTACTCGACCTCTCAGAAACGATAGCTCTTCACCAAGTTCTAAATTAGTATCTGTCAGCAATGAACATTTTGATTCAGCACTCTCAGCCCTGGTTTCAGCTTTCAAGTACTTTTCCTTCAGATCTCCAATCAACAGTTCCATATCAGACATGGATGATCTTAACATACCCTGCTGTTCAACAATAGCATCAACTGATGCTCTTGCATGCTCTAATTGAGTGTCTGATTCCTTAAGTTTTGTCTCCAATAAGCCAGCCCTATCTGACCCCTGACTTTTAAGAGAGTTCAATGCCCCATTAAGCTGAACATTTGTTTGAGTGAGCTGTGTACACCTTATTTCGGCATTTTGTGTTCTACTTTCTGCATTGGTAATGGCAAGTTTAAGATCATTGATAATATTCCCGAATGTGCTTATCTTAGACTGCGCCGTATCCTGCTCTTCTTCAGTTGCCCCTCTTGACAGAGATGATTGCTGCGGTTCAGAGCCAGAGTCCCTCAACAATTCCTCCAGCTGCTGAACCTTATTCCACAAAGTCAAGAACTCAGGAGGTGATAGCACCTGCATCTGCACAGGCTCCTGACTAGCATTGTTGTCACCATCTTCAAGCACTGTCTCCCTGGTGCTCTTGTTGGTACTTAGTTTCTTCAAGTTTTCCTCTTCATTTGATTTAAGATCACCTTCCCTGCCAATTGAAGCACTTAAATAGAACTGGGTGGTATTAAGTTTGCCAACGAGTTCCTTTGAAGTTCCAAGAAGCAATTGGGAAGCATTTTCTGCCGAGAACATTCTTTCATAAAGCTCTTTGATGGATTCCTCCAAGAAACATGATCCTTGTTCTGCATGGTGCAGCTTCATTTTAAGGTCTTCCACAACAGAATGCGAATCACATAGCTTATTTTCAAGATCTAGTTTACTTGCTATCGATTGTTGTAACATCTGCAGTATATTTCTCTGATCCTCGGCCTGCATAGCAGTGTGACCTGACATATGACCATTTTCATATCCCATAACCTCACTATTTCCTGTAAGAATTTTTTTTTGCAGTAGTTAGGAAATGTGCTTGATCAACATTCAACGTTAGATTAGTAGTAGTACCTAAAACGAATGTTTTGAGCATACTTTGTTTACCATGTGAAGGTTGTATGGCCTTCTCAAAGGTTGCAAGCTGTGTTCTGATATCAGAAATTTGATCTTGCATCTGCTTCAAGGACTCCTTCCGCGTGCACAGCTTGTCGCTCACTCTGCTCCCAGGTTCTTCCCCCAAAGCCTTGGTTTCAGCATCGCCAATATCTGTTTGAATAGAGACAGCTAGCTTCTCCAACTCACTGACTTCTGAATCTACAATACTGTGCAGGACATCAAATTCGAAAGCCTTGTCAACTAATTCGGCTGAAATGGAATGAGGGTCCCGCATGAGAGGCTCGATATCAGAGGCTTGGCGAGCGATCTCCATGACCAGCATGTCTAGATTGAGCAGCTTCTCAGTTCCAAATGCGATGTCATGGTACACTCTTTCCACAATTGCCTCGGCACTAACCGCTGCAACTCCTTTGCCTCCTTGTGTTGGGCTGTTTTCATGAAAATAATCGTCGATGTTGTGGAAATTCATAGGTCTGACTTTCTGTAACCTGACGGGTAGGGTGAATACAGGAACGGATTAATAAGCGAAGTCAAGTAATCAACAGATAAGTAAGACTAGTTTGCGTGAAGAAACTAGAATGAAACATGATGCTAAGTGTGAATGAACCCTAAACCCTCTCAGGAGAGCTGGGTTTTCGCCAGCAGTTGTACTTGAAGATGAACTTTTCTAATGGCTTTGTATTCTAAAAAGCATGACATCATACATTTTTTTTTTAAAAAAAAAAGGAGATGGACAGAAGGTCTGAATATGAACAATGAAAAAGGAAACAAGCGGTACGGCTTACGTAGAATAGAATGGTATATGGATATTAATTAATATAGGATGGGTTATTGTCTTGAATCCCCCTCTCCCTCTGGATGAGTAATCATGGCAGGGCAACAAAGGCAGGTCGGGACACGAATCAGTGAGGAGGGATGGTAACTCGTGCGGCGTAGATGAAGCGCGAGAGAAGAGGAGGGGGAAGGGCGATGGCTCCTGTTACCTTGGCTGGAGTTCGGGTGCCGCCGCTGCGGATGGGGGAGCGCTGCAGCCGCGGTGGTGCTAGGGTTGTGGCTGCGGCGGGATGGGATGGGATGGGATGGGAGGGGAGGGGATGATTCGCCGGCCTGGGCGTGGCGGCGACGGGAGGCTCGGAGAAGAACGTTGGGCCGAGCCGGGGGCGGGGGTTGATGTGGCGCGGACGTGGCCCTCGTGCTCTGCACCATTTTTTTTTCCTCGTGCACAACGGGCGTTTCGAGCAGGCAGGCACATCTCCAAGACAAACATGTGCGTGCAGGGGGACGCGTGATAGGAACCACGTCAGGATCAGGGAGATCAAACATTATTTGCCGGAGCTTATCGATCGAATCTGTAAGTCATTAACAACAAATCAGCCAATAATATTTTTTATTATAACTTATCAGCTAAATAAATAATTTGGCCATCTCCTCGAGAGGCCGCCGGCGTCCAATCTCAGGCGATTCCTTGGGAGGCAGCGGGCCGCGCCGCAGCCGCTTCATTGCACAACTCGTCCATGTACCTCGTGGTCTAGATGACCGTCGCTTCATTGTAGAGTATATATATTGGGGAAGGCCTAGACTGGATTTGTACTCGTCTACGGAGTTTTTTTAAAAAAACTTTTGCATTTTTTGCTTCAAGCCTAATAATGCAATCATGAAATCATCATCTCATAATAAATATACTGAACAACCGGCATCATATAAAAAGAAAAGTAAAACAAAATTTGCAATAAATTTAATTTCCAAATCACGCATGAACAAAAAAAGGAAGAAGAAGAAGAAAAAAACATGTACTGCTGTTTATTGTTCTGCTGCGTCATCACGCTTACACTAGGAACACGGTATCCATCCATCCTTCCTTCCCAAACAAAAACATCAAAACTACACGGTCGGACCAACCAAAAGAAACCTACCATACAATGGCTGCTGCTTAACTGGAGCCCCCATTTTGTTGTTGCGTTGCTAAAGTCAGAAGAATCTCATCTTGTTTCTCTCCACCTACAACTCTCCTATCGACAATCCACCATGTCAAGGGCTGCTGCTGCTGCTGCTTCTTGTTCGCAACCAACAGGAAGGATAAACCGCCGCCTCTCTACTGTGCCAGTCTGATCCTACGCTGCTCTGCTCAACTGCTCATCGCGCGAGACATTGCCGCTATCACCTTCTCCCTCGTTTGCTGCTCAGCGCCAGGACACTTGATGATGAAAGAATGCACCACTGTCCCGTTGTTGTTGCCCGTCACCTTTGACTCGCCTACGCGGACTTCTGCCTCTTCAAAGGCTTGGAATACCTTCCTGACTGGATGGTTATCCATTGGAGACATCACTCGAACAAGAACCTCGTCCTGCACCACCTGGATGTCCACCTCCGGCCTAGGCGCCCGCTCCCTTGGGTCCACCATACCGGACTCCAAGAGCCTTTCTCTCTCTGACTCCATCTCTTTGAGCTTCTTCTGGAGGTCAGTGATGTACGTTATCGCATCGCCCAGTAGGGACGCCTTGTCCATTTTCGATATGTTCGGCACAACAGCTCTAAGTGCATAGAACCGCTGGTTGAGCTTCTCCCTCCTCTGGCGCTCAGCCTCGACATGATTAAGTGGTTCTTCCCTCCCGTTTGCAGGTTTTCTTCCCCTCTTCCTTGGCCGTCGGTCCTCTATAACAGGTGGTGGCCCTTCCTCTTTGCACAAGCCATCCACCTCTGCACTCTCCCCATCCAGGACTGCTGCTGCCCTTGTAACCAACACACCAGGCTTGGAACTGCTCCCCGCGCTAAAGTCAATTTGCCTAGGTACCTGTGGCTGCATCGGCTGCTGGTTCACTAGCTGCGGTGTTTTCTGAACAACCGGCAATTTCTGAAGCTGCAGTTTCTGAAGCTGAGGCGCCTTTTGAAGCTGAAACTGTGCTGCGCTAGGGCTGTCCACTGCTCCGTTGTTGCGGTGTGCAGCCTCGTTGCTCACAATCAACACGCCATTGCCAAACTTCTGCTGATGAGAATTCAACCCACGAGCCTGACTCCAGGTGAAATTCTGCAATCCTTTCTGTACATTCGGTAGCAATGAGGTCCCACCAGCAGCACTCCTCTGCTCCCATGTCCTTTCATCTACCTTAGATACACCAACCGCCGGCCCAACTGAAGGCCGGCCAAGGTTCAAATCCTTCCCAAAAATCTTCGCCAAACTGGGCGACCTTTCAGGAGGAGCAGGACCATTTCCCTCGTGTCTCTGTACTGCAGTCTTATTACCACTTGTCCCTGCAAATACAGAGCGTATGGACTGGATAGTATCAGAACTCTCAGCTATGTGCTGCATTGAGCCCAGTTCAAGCACACCGCTCTCAAATGGCACCAAAACGATAGTCCTAAATCCTGCCGCATTTGCAAGGAACCCCCGGTAACAGTAGTTGGCCGGGAATACCTTGCGCTCACTATTGGGAACCCAGAGGGGGATGCCTGCTGCAAATGCTTGGCCAGGGCCACCAGTGCGACGGGGAAAAGCAAAGTACATAGATGCCAGAAAGAACATCTCTGTATCTGTGACCTGATCAATACCAGGGGCATAATCCTCCTCATCAGCAACCCCAAATGCAATGTGCAACCGCTGCAGCACACGTTTGCGCATCCTCTGCTTGGTATCATCGCTGCCTGCAGAAGCAGCAGCTCCCACCTCTCCATCTCGGGGCTCACGGCAGCTGCCATCCCCCCATCCAAGGACGAGATCACCAGACTTTGTGCGCGAGAGCTGCCAGAAGATGGCATAGTTCCAACCAGTGCCAGGGCTCTCGGATTCGACAAGCTCCTGGAGTTTGTTCTGCAAGTCATCCGGCAAAGACGCAGCGACAAGGCCCTCGGATATGGCACCACCTCCTTTCGTTAAATATGCAAAGGCATCTGCTCCAAGCACCGCAGCGCCAAGAGCTCGGTCCTCCTCTGTCCACATACCACCAGTTCCTCTCCCTCCCATGGCACCATCGTCCTCAAGCTCCATCTTCATTACCATAATACCTACTCAAAATGGACAAAATTGATGTCATGAGAGAGTTGAGAAAAGCAACCCATGCGAGTGTACGGTAGCCAAACATGGAAATAAAGTTTTGGGCAAATACAGGCAATAAATATGTTCGTATTTGTGAATATAACAAAAGAATCAGTAAACAGTCGCCATCTAGCTACCAAGGCATACTGAACTGCATCAAAAGCGGTAAGAAAAAGTTTGCAGGCACACTTGGTTGTGAACACCCCTCCCGAACGCAGGAAGTTAATGATTCAACAAGTCAGCAGTGTCCAGTGCAAGTTCCATTGAAGACTAAGTGAAAATGGGATCTTTGAAATCCAATACAGCTGATACATGTGATTGGCATGTGAGGCCAGGGTGACACACACACACTAGGTATGATGGATATGGACAGAGTACACAAAATATATTTATGTATATTACTCCTACCAAGGACATATGAAATGGAAAATTGGAAATATTATGTAATATAATAGCCGAGTGAAAGAACATAAGACGCCCGCCAGCTGTATGTTTTAACTACCCCCGACACTTGATCTCATGGTGCGTTGAAGGCGAGTGCGTGATGGAATTCTAGCAACCCAAATCTGAGCCCTAATTAAAAGGAGCATGGCGTGAACAGTGTGTCGTGATGGCGAGGACACGGGGAGATGATTCCGATCACGCCCACCAGATTCCTGCCCAATCGAAGTCCCCAACCCTCCGCAGCCAACCGCGCAAATCAGCCGGGGCCATCCACCGAACCCAGCAGCACGGCGAGCAATCAGAATCGCATTCCGAACACGAGGCAGGGGCGGCGGGGCATCGTCAGGCAGACCTAGTACTGTAGTAGCGAACAGGTAGTGGGAGGTGCGGCAACGAAATTAAATGAAAGGGAAGGAGGAGAGGAGAGGCGTGGTCACCAGAGTGAGGGCCCTGCGGCGGGATCGAGGCGGAGGCCGCGGAATCCAGCGCGGCGGGCGGGAGAGGGGCGGAAATCCGAGCCGCGGGGCCCGGATCTCTCTCTCTCTCTCTCTCGCTCTTTCTTCTGTGTGTGTCGTGCGCCGAAGGTGGTCGACCAGCGGAGGTGTCCGGTCCGGCGAGCGGAGAGAGCGTAGCGGCGGCGGTGGGGTGGGGAGGAATTTGTGTGGTGCGCGAGGGGATTTCGGGGTGGGGAGACCTGACCTCGCGCGCGCCGTGCCGCTGTGCTGCGACTACTGCTGCCTCCTGCCTTGGGCGAGCGAGAAATCGGAAAATGGAATGGAATGGGCGGAGGAGGAAGGGCTCCCCTTTTCTACCGGATCCGAGACCCAGCCAGCCGACAGCTCGTTACCCGTCGGCTGCCTGGCTCTGTCTGCTTCACGAACCACCCTCTCACATCGCACTGCTTCCCTCGGCTGGGCTCGGGCTGTAGCCGCCCAGGAGCGAGTGAGCCACAGGCTCGGACGCGTGAGGTTGCACGTGCAGGCCACGCCTGCCGGAAGGGAGGGATCGGGAGAAGGAAGCCATTCACATTCAGGTCAGGGGGGGCTCGTGACGCCACGTGACCCGTGCGCCCGCCCGAGGCGCACCTGCACTGCCGCCTACGCAACTCACCGACGTGTGGGGCTTTGGTCCCCGTGGTCCCCGACTCTCAGCCACGTCTGGGCTGTGCGTACTTGCGTGCACGGGAACAGCTGCGGGCGAACGAGACGAGGTGGTGGTGGGGGTGGTGGTGGGAAACGTGAACTCTATTTAAGGAAAACGTGAGGCGCTTGACACGTTTTATCGAAAAAAAAATGAATTTATTATTATAATAGGCGCGCTCGCTAGCCCCGTGACAGAGGCGGCACATAGGTCACTGACACGGCGGACCCTGATCCGTGGGCGCTCACCTGTCGGCGTGGGAAGTAGGCAGTTGTCGGTGAGTGTAACGGCGCCCGAGGATTAGATTAGCCGGGTAAAATTACACAAAAAGCCTAGGCAAGGCATCATCAGAGGCTAACCGCCCTAAAAGGCGTGCACCGTGTGCCACTGCCACGGGGAACCAGAGGACCTCTGCAGTTGGATAAATCAACTTTTCTCTACCGTCATCATCTTAGCCGTGTATTTCGAATCCAAAACGCTAGAACTAGACTGACTAACGATGCAAGCCTTCAGCGGGCCCCTCAGCCCAGCCACGCGAAGGACCTGGGCGACTCGTACCTGGACTCCGCCACCGACCACCGCTGACCACTGTTGTTGCTGATCACCGCTAGATCGGCATGATGATCTCGCTCGCCGTGTAGGCGACAAGCTTGGAGCTGAAGATGAGATGTCGGCGATGACGTCGGCCTCGTCCTTGACAGCCGGTCGCCGGAGGCCGCCAGAACAGCACATCGAAGGTCCTTGACAGCCGGTCGCCGGAGTCTGTGATGCAGGCAGCTGTGTGGCGGCGGTGACGAGCACAGAGACTGCAGAGTCAGACGCGGTGAGGACCAACTTGTTTATTAGCGGCACCTCGGCGGCGAGCACTTGAGCTAAAGCATCTTGCGCAGCGGCGACGCTGTTCATTGGCTCGATGGAGCTCGAGTACGTGACGAAGCGAACGGGCGAAAAGCAGACGGGCGGTGCCTGGAAAAAGATAGCAACCATAGCTCTTCCAGTTCCAGGCAACGTCGTTGTTGGGCCGAGGCCCAGTGCGTGAAGGGGTGCAGTGCCTGGAGCAGTATCTTGGGGATGTATGAAAAAGCCTTATTCTTTTCTTGCTAATAAACAATGTATTCCTATGTGACTTTATCTCTATTCGTTTGAGTTTATCGGTTAAAATTAGCCGATATAGAATAGTATTTTTCTCTCGCAGCAAATCAGCATTAGCGTCAATACCAACCAAAAAAACAGCCACCCGATAAGAGCCAAGTGTTCTTCATGACGTGCCGATGTCTATGTGCAACAAATTAAATCGGCTTTAACTCACCGCTGACGTTGTTTGTTGTTATCCTCCATACTATTTTTGTTGTTTTCTTCTTTTTATGAGCACAAGTAAATTAAACGTGATGACATGGTTTGTTAGATTGCCTTTTATTTGGCTAATAAGTAGACTATATAACCTTTCATCAATGTAATGCATCTCTAGCGCTCTCATGGATAACATGGCTAGTGTGTTGTGCATGGATGATATGCCTTGTCTTTACATGAGCCAGCGCAGGGGATTTCATCATCATCATAAGAGCCTTATTAGTATATGTTTACTTATTGTAGAATGTAATGTATATATTGTCTTTACATATATTTATTTAGTTTACACGCCAACTTGGAGCACTCACGTGGGGTGTGGTAGCTCTCTCGCCGTGACGCGACATGGTGCAGCCCCGCGCCGTGACGCTTGTGTTCTCCTGAATTGGAAAGGAAGTGCTGAAATTGGAAGGAAGCTACTAGCTTTATTTTTAGACCAGGGACTCTTCCTATACCCAGAATTTGTGCAAACAGACCCTTACGTTACGCTATGTATTGTCAATCATGGGACTCCATCTCTACCTTGTTGATTAAAGTGTTTTTTTTTTGTATTTTTCTCCCATTGATAGATAGATATACATGATGACCTGGGTCATTAGATTGTTTGTTGCTTTCCTTAACTAATAAAGTAGCTTTTCTAACAACTCATCATCGGTTACTAGTGGGGTGCTATGCATGGTGAGCAAGTTACTTTTTTAGCAAAATGGTGAGCAAAAGTTACTTGTGGTTCAATACATGGTACCCAATCACTCCATTTAAATGGGATATTATTGAGTGAGTTATTATTGAGTTAATTAACATGACAATTGGTTTAGTTCCTAAAGAAAACGGTGGTGGTGCTATTCATGAACATTTCAGTAGTACTTTCGTTGATTAGACAGAAAGAAAGGAATTGATAGAACCTTAGCTTTGATAACTCTAAATACACCATATGGAAATTTTAGCTAACAAGGTTGTTTGTCATGCTAAGTGAAACATATAGCTACTTGAGCAAGTATAAGAAAGACTAGCAATATTAACTTACTTCTTTTTGTTGAATTTATGAGATGAGCTGCCCTTTCCTTGCAAAACTTCCATCGTAGAGCAAATATCATGGATCCACCGTACCAAGGATATGACAACAACTATTGATATTAGTACATACACACCACATATACTCATGTGAAACATGGATAAGAGTAGGCATATCTAGCTATATGGTTGAGATGAGGTGCTTCCATGAAAGAAATCATTTGAGACAGACAATCATGTGGTAATTTTACAAGCACATATATGGAGACTAATAATATATAAGATTATCAAACCAAAGAGGCATAGTAACAAGATGAACATGGCTTATTGACACACATCACCTTATTCATAGCCTTCAGGTTGCTCGCACGATTGATAAATATAATAGATCCCCTCTATCTTCATGAGAAATAAGAGTTGAATTGAACCAAGAATTGAGTACCACAACTGAAAAAGTATGACATAAACCTCAATGGATTCAACAAGAGCTTCTAACTTTCTCTTAACACAAAAAGGGCTTATCGAAAATGGATGACATATTTCAGATAACTATAGCTCTCTTCACTGATTCCTTTACAAAATTCTAATACTAACCCACTAAGCCTCTTTTATACTAGAGGGTGATGGCGTGACGCATACGGTGACATATTTACGTTATAAAGTTCTATGTGAGTCACGAGTGGTGTGCCTATTATTACAAATGTTTCGTGTAAGGAAAGTAAATATAGCGAGACCACTTCTTATTCATTCCTCGCGAACGGTACATTGTTTCGATAGATTTCCATCTAGGGAACGAGTTGCCCATACAAAATGACATAAATCTATGTTGATAATACATAGTTTGTGGCTTTGAATAAATAGTATAATTTTCCTAAGGAACTCCAGAGGAGGGGGGCGAAAGGTCCTAATATGGCTAGAGGGGGGGTGAATAGCCTATTTAAAAATCTACAAACTCACTTAGAGCAAGAGGTTAGTAAATAACAAAGCGAAGCTTTTTGCTCTAGCTCTAAAGGGGTGTTTGCAAGCCACCTATCCAATAATTTTAGTTGATATAATCACTAGGCACACAAGAGCTATGTCACTACTTACACTAGAAAGCTACCTAAAGTTTCTATACAAGTAAGTAAGCTACTGTAGTTTGCAGGAATGTAAATGAGATGGTTTGAACTTTATACCGCCGTGTAGAGGGGATGAACCAATCAATAATATGAAGTCCAATCACCGGGAGAAATCCAATGAACAATCACAATGGAGACACACAATTTTTCTCCCGAGGTTCACGTGCTTGCCGGCACGCTACGTCCCCGTTGTGTCGACCAACACTTGGTGGTTCGGTGGCTAAGAGGTGTAGCACGAACCTCGTCCTCACTAGGACACCACAAGAACCTACCCACAAGTGAGGTAACTCAATGACACGAGCAATCCACTAGAGTTACCTTTCGGCTCTCCGCCGGGGAAGGTACAAGACCCCTCACAATCACCGGGAGATGGCCACGAACAATCACCAACTCGTGCCAAAGCTCCTCCGCTGCTCCAAGCCGTCTAGGTGGCGGCAACCACCAAGAGTAACAAGAAAAACCGCAGCTAGAACGATCCCCAAGTGCCACTAGATGCAATCACTCAAGCAAATGCACTTGGAATCACTCCCAATCTCACAAAGATGTTTAATCTATGAAGGAGATGAGTGGGAGGTGTTTGCTTAGGCTCACTAGGATGTCAAGTATGTTAGAATGCCAAGAGTGTGAGCCCCAAGCCGGCCAAACACGTATTTATAGCCCTTCAAACAAATAGAGCCGTTGGCTCTTTCACTGGGTCTAACTCGGGGTCACCGGACGCTCTTAAAGGGGCACCAGACGCTCAACACCAGCGTCCGGTGCTCCAACGTCAGCCGCGTGTCAGAGTCTAACGGTAACCTGCAGAGCACCGGACGCTTGAGCAAGTTAGCACCGGACGCGTCCGATGCACACCGGACTCATGCGCAGAGAGCTTCGCAAACTCGCAAGGTCACCGGACGCGAGCCACCGGACGCACCCTGAGCGTCCGGTGCTCACCGGACTCATGCGCAGAGAGGTTTGCAAAACCTCCTCACACCGGACGCACACCACCGGACGCTCCAAGCTGCGTCCGGTGCCTATCGTCCGGTGTCTTACCCTAGCTGGGCCAGGCAGCCTGCGCACCGGACGCTCAGACACAGCGTCCGGTGCCTCTGAGCCAGCGTCCGGTGAGTGTTCCTCAGCGAGAAACACTCCCGCGACTTCTCCAAAACTCCCACCGGCGCAATAGAAAATATGCACTTCATTTTCTCGAAAAGCGCCGAATCCCGCCTCGCAAGCTCGGCGGGAGAGGGAGAGAGGAACCCATCCTCTCTCTACCCTTCAAACTCCACCTCCTTCTCAAAGTGTGCCAACACCACGAAGTGTGTACCAACAAGTGTGCACGTGTGTTAGCATTTTCACAAACATTTTCTTCGAAGGAGTTAAGTTAGCTCACTAGGTTCTAAATGCATGCACATAAATAATGACACCTAGTGGCACTTGATAACCGCTTAGCCAAAGAATTCCCCTCTTTATAGTACGGCTATCTATCCTAAATGTGATCACACCCTCTATGGTGTCTTGATCACTAAAACCAAAACCCTAAGCAATACCTTTGCCTTGATCTCCATAGGGTTTTGTTTTTCTCTTTCTTCTTTTCAAGTTGAGCACTTGATCACCTTGTGGTCATCACCATCATCACCATGACCACCACTTGCTCCTTTACTTGGCATGTACCAACCTCATTAAGTCTACACACTTAGCATAGAGGTTAGTACTAGGGTTTCATCAATTATCCAAAACCAAACTAGGGCTTTCAGGGGGTTACCTCTTTAAGAATTTAGGATGTTCCTATTTCTTTGTTAAGAATATTACCGACTTATAAAGCAACGGATTTGTATGATAAATTAGTTTACTAGTGTTATCCCATGTAGCACTAGAGGAGTGATTGAGTTTATCATCAAAGCTACTCTTTATGTCTAACCCCAATACTTGAGTTTATTTCAAAAACACATGTTACCTTGCAAACAAGGATCCAAGTCATTCAAGGGCAAGACACTTGTGCCCATTCACCTTGTGACTAACTCCAGCGAATACAACTGTAAAACACATGATAGCCACAACACTTGTCTTTGCTGGTCATTAAAACCCAAAATGTCACCAATTTTAGGGCCTGTGTTCAATCTTCCTCCTTTTTTGACAATTGATGACAACACACGTTTCTAATAGATCAAAATTGTGAACTGAACCACTCATGGGCATGAAAAGAACATGAGCGATTTATAAGTGTGCTCTAAACTTAAGCACTTGTTTTGATTAAGATTTAAGAGAAAACCCATGAAACAAGTGTCATGACAAGAGAGACACGATGAAGCTTTAAGGAGTCACTTGCCACACAAAACCAAATGGGTTAGTTTAAGTCATACAAAAGTAGTAGAAAGATTAAGTACATGACCAATGTGCAATTCAAAGAAGAACCAAGGGCCCTAGCTAGACATGCTCATTGCCTCCAAATTCTTACACCGTCACTCCCATGTTGGCATCAAAGTAGCAAATACAAATCAACTCTACACATTCTTGAGCGATGCCTCAAATTATCAGGCCAATAAAACAGTTAAAATAATTCAATGGTTGTTTCATGGACTCATCAATCATCAGCGTTGTGCTTAAGCTTTGCTCTGAACCTGGACCCACTGGATAGTTCATAGAATCATGGTTGAGCAACATGCAACCTAACTACCTAAGGGCCTTGACACGCAACAAAGCTATGAGCTTACCATTTGTTCTGATCTCTCGTTGGCCTTGGCAGGAGTGTCCATAATTAGTGAAAGCATTCAACAGGCCACAAGCAGTTAGGCAGAATAGATACGTGACTAAACAAAGATGACTATGATAAAACACCAGCTAGAGCAAGTTGATTTCTAACTAAAGGAGCATGGTAATGCTTAGTGCACCAATGCATTGCATAATTGAGTGAGTTTTAACTGATGACAAATGTAGCAGGGTCACGGATATGATTATTTTTTTCCTCTCAAACAAACAAGCATGATGATTAATCTATCACCCATTGAAGGAAAAAACTTGTAGTGGGTTCTGGATTCTCCTGAAAAGAGGACCGGTCCAACCTATAGAAACTAACTATAATCAAGAGTTCATCTAGTGCTTTATCATGAGACCATAATGGTGCCTGTCAGGCTTGCATATTACATCCAAAGAGAAGAGGTGACATACCTGTTGGGTGCTCATCGCCATCAAGCGGCTGCCATCCTATGGTGGCAGCAGCGTCCAGCGGGAGCATCTGGCAGTGGCACGTTCGGATTGATGATGCAGGAGCAGTTCAACGTCATCACCAGGTTAGTTCATGGAGGCGGCGACAACGTCTGATGGCGTGATGGCAGCGGCTAGAGCATTCAGTGATGTCTCCTTTGTCCCTAAGAGCAGTACCCACGCTGCCATCTCCTTTGTCCCTAATATGCTTCCTTACCATACAAGGGCGCATGATTTAGGGAGGAATGGTGCTCGGTTGGACATGCAGTAGAGGAGGGCTTGATTCAGTGCAAGGAGGAGGAGATCTAGTGGCGTTGATGACTACTCACCACTCTCTCGGTCTCACAAAGATGGACCGACGGGGCGTGGCGGTGGCATGACAGGCCCGCGCGAAGATCGGCGGCGGCAAGGGGCAGAGCAGCAGCGTCGCCCGATAGAAGGCCGAGGCAGCAGCGTCGAGAGCAGGTCAAGGCAGCAGGTGGGGGTTTCTATACCTTTTTTTTTGCAATGATACTATTCGAGCGCTCGTCCCATCCGGATGTCGCGCACCTAGGCCTACGACCCAATAGAACAACGCGACGAACAAAACGAGGACATCCGCATCGATTCCTCCGACCTTGCACATTTCCACTGCGCTACTCTCATCTAAATATGCGCTTCAACCTTCTTCTTCCTCCTGTTCTCCCACTCTCTACTTTTTCTCATGCGCGTTGTGCCTCTCTCTCTCAACGCCCTCCACGCTATGACAGCTGGCGAGCTGTGCCTCCCTCCATCCATGCCATCGGTGGACAAGCTGTGCCTCTTTCTCTCCGCACCCCTTGAGCTCTATGCCACCAAAGTAGGGGTGACGGTGGCAATTTTCTGGCAAGTCGTGTGGCTCTCTCCCTCCTTGCCTCTCTCTCCCTTGCGTTCCGACGAGGTAGGTGAGGTCATTGTCTGGATCTTAACCTTCTTCTTCCTCCTTCTTCTCCTTCTTCTCCTCCTCCTTTAGATCTAAGTTCTCCTTCCCCTCCGCCGTCGTCTATCCTGAGAGCACAAGCGCCGGCCTCCTTCCCTTCTTCCCACTGGCGAAGCCTTCTGGAGGCAAAGCTGGACTGTTGCCCCCTACTCTAAATAATTTTCTAAAGCTGGCTATAACTAGTTTATTTAACATAAGACCTTAGGCATTTACTCATTCATAATCAATCACATAGTTTATGTTTAGCCCCCTTTTAATTTTACGTCAGGCTCCGCCACTGCTTCTTCCTCCCGCGGAGCCTGGGTATCCTCGTTCCAGATGCCGCGCTGGCTAGCTAGGCGCCTTGGGGGCATTATGCGCCTTGCCTGCTGGTGACCCAGAGGCCGGTTTCCCATGCGTTACCTGTGTGGTGCTCGAGCCTTGCAGCACGCGGCCACTGCCATCGAGGTCCGCAACTCTTTTTGTTGTGGTGAGACTTCACTGGATGGTCCTCAACATCGAGCTCTAGCTGCCTAGGAGTATGGAGGCCATCAAGCTTGGACTGCGAACGAAAATGGAGGCTGCTGCAATTGAAAGCACTGTGTTCTGTTGTGCTTGTACTGTGTTCTATGAATTGTGCCGTTGCTCACAGTTGTGCAGTAACTGAATAGGAAGCACAAGTTTTAGCAATTTGTAGAGGTAGGTAGCAAAAGTGCTAGCAAATAACACGAAAAGCAGATCAAATTGTACGTATACTCTCTCCATACCCATAAAGAAGGTCGTTCTGGACAAAGTTTAGGTCAAACATTGGAAATATAAAATCATGAATAACTTTGTTGTTGAATTTAGAAATGTGAAAACCATATGAATAGATTTGTCTTGAAAATACTTTCATAAAAGTATACATATACCATTTTTAAATTATAAAGATAATGGTATATGTATACTTTCATAAAAACAAGGAGTCAAAGTTAGACTTTGGAGACCATGTTGTTGTCCTAAACAACTTTCTTTATTTCTTTATGGGTATGGAGGAACTATATTGTCTTCTGGAATATTGACTGAATAAAGAAAAGGCATTGCTGATTTTTTTGAACTTCAGAGGCTACACAGAACAGCTAAACTTCGGAGATTGCATAGAATGTAAATAGACTAAAATGTTATTACACTTGAACTGTCAACAAAGTAGTAGGTAGGGGGGACAATTTGCGCTGCTAGACCATCAGATGCCTCTTTTATACAGTTCCCTGAACGTTTTCATGTTCCTTCCATCATCAGATGCTGCCTCAACTGTCATCAGAAACTGCAAGATACCGCGCCAAAAACAAGAAGGACCGACCAACGCCTGACGGGCCGTGTTGCTGGGCCGGAACCGGAAGGACGTGCAGCGGCTGGGCTCGGCTGGTCCGTTGGATGCTAGGAAACGGCGGGGATGGGGCTGCAGTTGTGAGAGGCGTTCCGTTTCACGCTTTTCAGGAGTAGAGACTGGTGCCGACGACTGGGCGGCCGCCACCGCCGCCGCGCCGCCCCCCGCCCTACACCAGGTGCCGAGGCCTCCATCTTCGTGACCTTCGTCCGCGGCGAGCACCCACCAGGTACGCCCACCCCTCTTGTCTTCGTTCCTTCTGTGCGAAACCGAGCATCCAAACCCTAGCTTTGTCTCCCGTCGTTCCTGCCGTGCGAACCCAAACCCTAGCTATGTGTATTCGGATCGGATCGGATCTGATCCAGTTCCAAGTGTAGTATATATGTATGCCTAAAAACTTGTTTCTGTTGCAAAAATATTGGGTGTGCATATGGACACCCATGCCCTTCCCTGGGTCCGCCCTGGCCGTCGTACCTCATTTTACACACTAACATTGCTACTTGTTTGTCGACTAGGAGAAGGCATGGCTTCACGCATGACGCCTTCCAAGAGGCCGTTTCAGAAAAATTCTTCAGACTACAATGGCCGGGGCAAGTGGCAGAAGACAAAGCATTCTTCTCCACACAAGTCTCAGTTCAAAATTGAGCCTGGTGTTCCCTTTTTTCGTATTCTCTGCCCAGCTTCAAAATCTGGTAATGTAATTGGCAAAGGAGGTGCCATTATTGCAAAGATACGGGAAGAAACCAGGATGAGAATCAGGGTTGATAGAGCAGCCCCCGGCTGCGATGAGAGAGTTATTTTTATAACTGCTGTTGACAAGGATGAAGAAGCTAGCAGCGAACGAGGCGTAGAGAATGACCGAGGTGTTGCTGCTTCTACTGGTGCTGGCCATGATAGGGATGGAGATAACAGCAAGGAGGGAAATGATGATCCAGAGGGAAACAACAGCAAGGAACAGAATGATGATTCGGAGAAAGGAAACGGTAAGGAAGAAGAAGACGGTTTGGAGAAAGACCACAGTACTGAAGAAAAGGATGATTCAGAGAAAGACCACATTAGGGAAGAGAAGGATCATTCAGAGAAAGAACATGATAAGGAAGAAAAGGATGATCCTTTTGTTGCAAAAGTTGCAGAGTCAGAACCAGAGAGGGTAATACCATCGGCACTAAAGGCCATTTCGCTTGTCTTTGATAGGATTTTTGCAGCTGGAGATAATAATGAAACTGGGAATGCGTCTGCTGCAAGCACTCCTGTTTCTTTGCGATTGTTGGTGCTGTACAGCCAAGCAGGTTGGCTCTTGGGTAAGGGTGGTAGTGTGATTAAGCAAATGTCAGCTGATAACGGCTGTGAAATCCGTGTTTTGAGAGACAACCTTCCATCATGTGCATTATTGAATGACAAACTTTGCCAGGTATAGTTTTCAGCACTGGATTTCATTGCCATGCTCCATATGGTTGTCTCTTGTAACTTTGATTTGATCATGCTGTAAGGTCTCATTCTTTTTTGTAAATACTCACTTTTGCTCTTGGTGTTTGTTGATATATCATTCATACAGATCACTGGAGAGATTGACTCAGTAAGGAAAGGTCTCAATGCTGTATCTGAATTGCTCTTAGCTCATCCACCCAAGGAAACTGATGCAGTTTCTGGTGTTCATTCTTCTGGATCATCATCACGTTCTTTGTTCAACCAGTCTGATGGTCTTCCTTCAGGAATGCAATCTAACTTCCATATCCCTTTGCAAGGACCATCCCAAGCCAATGGACCTTTTGATATCATTGATCTTCAACCTCCGATACATGGCCATGCCTCAGTGCCTATAGAATCCCTCTCCTTTAGGATGCTGTGTCCACAAGACAAGGTTGGCAGTATAATAGGCAAGGGTGGAAATATTGTTAAAACTATTCAAAAGGATACGGGCTGTGAAATTAAAGTTCTTGACACTGTTCCAAAATCAGAAGATCGCATCATAAGTATATCTGGACCTGCGGTAACCACTTTCACTATCTCTTGTTGCAAATGATTGTATTAGATTTTCATCTGTTCACATTTAATGCATTTTCCATCTTCTTACTGGGAAAATGGCATTCGGCTGAGCCTTACGCTTTATTTTGTGACTCCATCCATTATTTCTAGAGGTTTAAATTTTGTGGTTCCATTTAGTGTTAGTGCAATGTTGATACATTTTTGCATGCTCTATTTACAAATTTCCCTCTTGGGACTACTGTATGGGATACCTTTACTAGAAATGGGAAGACTTTTTTTTTTGCAATTCTTTCTTGCTTAGCTAAGTTATTATTTTGTTTTTAATTTGACTCTTGAGAGGTATAATTCATTTGGTGACTCTTTCTTTCTTTCTTCTTTCTCTCTCTTTCTTCTTCTTTTTGCAATTCTAGCGACTTAAAAAAATTTATACGATTTCCATGGACTTAACTGTTAGTATCTCATTATTGTATATGAAGTTTAGGAGGAGAGAATAGTCAGTGATGACTGATGTATCTATTTGCCTTTGCATCTGTTCAGCATCCGAGTGATGGAATTTCCCCTGCACAGAATGCCATTCTGCATGTGCAGCGTAAAATTATGTTACCTACCTCTGATAAGAAGGAAGGTCCTGCAATATGTAGGCTGATCGTTTCAGCAAACCAAGTTGGTTGTGTTCTCGGCAAAGGTGGTAGTATCATAGCTGAAATGAGGAAGCTGTCAGGAGCATTTATAATAGTGTTGAGCAAAGACAAGATTCCAAGGGGTGTCCCAGAGCATGATGAAGTTGTTCAGGTCTGTTTTTGTTGTATTGTATCCAAGAATTGTCAAAGTAACTGTTGAAAGAAAGTATCCGTTCCTTTATCTGCTTTACCTTTAGTTATTTTTGGCTTACTATCTGCAAATTGCTATTTTTTAGATAAGCGGGAGTTGTGAAGCTATTCAAGAAGCTCTAATGCAGATTACTGCTAGGCTTCGCAACCACCTTTTCCGGGTGGACAGAATGCCTGCAATGGGGCCTAATATGCGGCCACCTTTTGGTTTGTTAGATTCTCAGTTTGGTCCATTTGCGGGAAACCATGAATCTCCATCCCTGTTTCATAAAGATTTTATGGGACGGCCATTGGATGGGATCTCTGCTCCTTGGACAGTGAAGGTACCAAACCAACTGACCACTACTGCTTGAGCTTGTGGCATGATGCATCATCCTATAGACTTCCACGCTCCTTAAGATTCTTATTCTGATGCAATTCTGGCCCAAATTTTGCAGGGCATGCGTGATCTCAGCGATCCATTGTCAATATCTGATATACCTGGAGCAGGGCATAGAGAAGCTGGTGGATTTTCTGGGTTTGTTTGTTCTCTCACATTTTCTTTTTCTCGGGGTATGCTCTTCTTAATCAATAACTTAATGAAACATTGTGTTTAAACCTGATAAATTGACTTTGCAGTCCTGGTCAGCCATCTATGATGCCAAACTTGACTGCAGAGGTCTTAGTTCCAAGATTAATTATCCCTGCTCTCTGTAGTGAGGATGGAGGTTGTTTGGATAGGATTCGTGAGGTATGTATCCAACTAGTGTTTTGTGTATTGTGTCCAACTGTTAGCTTGACAATCGTGCTTGACCTATTAATTCTGTGCAGTTTTCTGAAGCTAAGATAACTGTTGCTGAACCTATAGCCGATGCAATGGACATTCCTGTTTTGATATCTGGCACACCAGACCAGATGCATGCAGCCCGAAGTCTTGTTCAAGCATTTGTCATGAGCGAATCATTTGCCCCATAATATGTCCAGAGGTGACGACACATCACTTTCTAATATTTTATTTGTTTATTTCTAGCATAATAATATATTTTTTTTATCTTCAGATTTCTGGTAATTGTGTAGGCAGTATGTGGCTTCATGTTTGTGAATGTGTCCCTGTTTGAAGAGTGGCATATGCTCCAAGAGGCTAATTAGGCTGAATATAGAGACTAGAGTCCCAGTCTGTTGGGAGAATATTTATAGGTTGTTGCAAAATCTTCCAAACTCATCACCTGATTTGAGATATGGAGCAACATTTTGAGTAGCAGCAGAAATGTGTTGCTTATGCAAGCAGTACTGTTGGACCCGAAAAGGGCTTCTATCTAACATTTTTGTACTGATGTTGTGAGATATCACCATTATCTGTATTTCCAGCCGGGCTTATTATATCTGTATTTCAGCAACACAGCAGTGCATAATAGTGGCAACGGAGGTTTTGTGCTGGTGCCGCGTCTATGGTATTCATACACATAATTTCAAACCTCTCGTCTCTATATTCAAACTTTGATTGTGATGATACTGATACAAGTAGCCGCCATATTTCTGTTTGCAAAAGGAAAAAAGAAAAAGGAAAAATGGAAAGGGGGTCAAACTTGTTGCAGCCAGAAATAACAACTGGTGGCCTGAAATGAATGCAAGGAAGGCAAGCAATTGCACGGCCATGTATGGATGGATATATGGTGGGCAAGGCAGTCACTTGTCACAGGCTGCATCAGTGTTCACTGATGCTGACCTCACTTTGGGTCCTTCTGTTGGTCTGCTTTCACAGTATATCATTTAGGCTGTGAATCGAACGGATTCCTATCTAGCTGTCTGGGAAGGGAATTGGATTGGAGCAGTCCCTGTGAAAATTTAAGCCTTAAGACGTTGGGATTACATACAGCTATGTTCTGTTTGATGCATGAATTCGTTACCTTATGTGAATTCTTCCTTTTTGAAGAAAAAAAAGCTGGTGAATTTTGCGGAAATCTGGTAATAGATGATTTACTTTAAAGTAGTCCATGGAGGTTGACACTTGACAGATGCGTGCATTTTCCAAATCCAAATCCAAATCCCAAGCATCGATCGTCATCATCATCTTATCAGAGAGCAAGGGGCAGCCACTCAAAAACTCTGCTGAGCTGCACTTCTTCCCTCCACAACCTTGCTCTTCCTTGTTGTCTGCTCCACATCCGCAGAGCGAGCGAGGTAGCTAGACCGCCATGGGGTGCGCGAGCTCCAAGGCTGGCGACGACGTCGCGGTGGCCGACGTCTACCGCCCGCCGCCCACCAGCGTCTCCCTCTTCGACATCACCGCCGTCGAGGAGCCTTGGCTCATCGCCAAGCAGAGCAAAGCCGCTGATGATGACGACGACGACGAGGATGAAGAGACGACGACCGATGACGAAGAAGAGGACGACGACGAGAAGCTGCAGCCCGCCGCCAAGACCGTCGTGCCGCTCCCGCTCCTCGACAAGCTCGAGGGCTACGAGCTCGCCCCGGCGTCGTGGTCCGAGGTCAGCAAGGCCCTGGAGGACATGAAGCCCGTCCTCGACTCCAAGCCGCCGCCTGCTCCTGTTGCTCTCAAGAAGAAGAAAAAGAACAAGACCAAGAAGAAGAAGAAGAAGCAGCAGCAGCCACAACAGCCGACGACGACGACGACGACGGCGGCGCCGCCGCCCGTGGTGCCTGCTGCCACGGACGGCGACGCTACTGGCAAGAAGGCGCCGTCGCCGTCGTCCCTCGGCGACCTTCCAGACATCAGCAGCAGCAAGCCCGCGCCGCCGGAGCTCGCGGGACGGCGCGTCGTGAAGGACAACCCGTTCCTGATGCGCGACCGCGAGAGCAAGGGCGACGGCAGTACCGTGGCGCCGCGGTGGAAGCGGCGGGACCCGTTCGAGGGATGCCCCGAGCGGCGGCCTCCGGGCGCGACGGGCGGCGGCGTGGTGCTGTACACGACGACGCTCCGCGGCGTGCGTCGCACGTTCGAGGACTGCGAGCGCACGCGGGAGGCGGTGGAGGCGTGCGCGGCGGCGGCGGGCGTGGCGGCCGTGGACGAGCGCGACGTGTCGCTGCACGGGGAGTACCTCCGCGAGCTGCGGGAGCTGGTGCCCGCCGGCGACGGCGAGGGCGAGGGCGCTGCCGCCGCGCCGCCGCGGCTCTTCGTGATGGGCCGATACGTGGGCGGCGCCGACGAGTGCGAAAGGCTGGCCGAGTCAGGGAAGCTGCGGGAGATGATGCGGTGGGTCAAGGCCCGTGGCGAGGCGTGCGCGGCCAAGGACGGCCGCGGCTGCGAGGGCTGCGGCGGCGCAAGGTTCGTGCCGTGCTGGGAGTGCGGCGGCAGCTGCAAGGTGGTGGCGGCGGACGGAGGGACGCCGACCACCACGGAGAGGTGCGGCAAGTGCAACGAGAACGGGCTCATGATGTGCCCCATCTGCCACTGATTGCATTTGCATTGCATGCTCATTTAGATCGTTTACTTTGCATTAATTGGATCCGATGCAAGTACAGTAGCATATAGTATACGTTTTGTTCAATTATTATTTACGATCGTTCCATTATATATATATGTTGTACACGTACGATGTGTAAAATCTTGTGTGTTGTACGGTGATACATATACTGTAGTTGAAACTTGAAAGAGAGTGAGAATAAAGAGTGAATACATGCATGTTTGTTGCAATATATGGTTGTAATGAAGGTTGATGAATTCGTTCAAATCTGATCTCTGCATTGTACTATTGTTTCTATATATATGTCAACGGCTGGGCTCATCATATGTCTACGCATGCATGTATGCAATGCAACTAAACTATGCATAAGGTGGTGTAGCTTGTGCATTGTCCAACTTACTAGCTATACGATTTCAGACTGTAGTTAGGAAATTTTGAAAGTGTTGAGGTTGTGCTGTGTGCAAACGGAGGCAGTGAGCAGAGTAACCACATACACCCCTGTTTGCTTGAACTTATTAACAACACTATTTTTTAGCCGTTTTTCTCTCGTAACAAATCACTTAAACTTATCAACATCTGTGCTTTCTGCCTTTCTCTCAGCGCCCACGCCAACTTAATGTAGCAGACTGCAAACACTTGACAGAACCACCTACTCATCCGTTGGCACTTGGCAGAAAGCGAACATCAACAAGCAGAGTAGCAGACTGCAAACGCTTGACTTAGGCTAGACAAACATGCATGTTTATTGAGCTTGTGTATTTATGAGTTAAATCTCTTGTTAGTTATATGTCGGTATTAGACCCGGCGCGGATGGTATACACATTTTGACAGACTCTCTAGGTACGTACGGTGTCAAAATTAACCACATCAGCCACTGCCGTCTCTACCAGCAACCAAACCTTGCCTCTAAATTAAACAGTGAACAACTTGTCGGAAGAACTGATCGCTGGGAAGAGCCTATACATGTCCTCACTACAGCCTCTAAAACACTCAGGATTTAGAGAAGTGAGGGACAGATGCAGCAGCAACAATGTGCCGGAGCTCAAGCTCCCTTCTTACTGCCGTGAGATTGTGAGAAGCATGGAGCATCTACTATAGGTTTAGAAGGTGTAGCTAAATGTATAAAATATGAAGGAGAAGTATAGTTTTCTAGCTCCACCCTTGAAAGGAGAGGAAGAGGGGAATTTAAGTACTCCCTCTGTTCCAAATTACAAGATATTTCAAAAATTTGGAGAGTCAGACAATCTTAAGTTTGACTAAAATTATAAAGATCTATAACATCAAATAAGTATCCTATATAAAAATATAATTAATTGAGGAATTTTAATGATATCAAATTTCTAAAGACGTTTTGCGGGAATTGTATTGTATATAATTCAATTCAGATACGATTGATGATGGAGCAAGTCGATCCAGGCCAAGGAACGTTTGAGGTGAGATTATGTAAGGCTATCTCCAACATGAGAGCTATTTGGAAACTCAAACCCAAAATGGGTCTCCAACACAATACCTATAGCCTCCAACAGAGGACCCATACAGAAGACCCACTTTGGGTATCAGGAGAGGCATAACCCAAATTTGGGTATCCTCTCTCCTCGAGACCCATTTGCAGAGAGTGTTGTCTTTTAGGTCTTGTTGTTGGAGAAGACTAAAAATAGGTATGGAACTTTTTACCTGTAGCGCTATCCAAAGGACAAATGGGTCTTGTATTTTGGGTGAGGATTGTTGGAGATAGTCTAAGCAAGCAAACAGGAGCACATGGATATATTATGGCCGTTGCAACTGGAAATCAAACCACCTGTACGCATGTATTGTATGTATTTTGGATTTGGATCTTGTTACAGAAAGAACGTACACGGCCGACATGCATGTTGTTGCATGGACCACTAGTGCCTGCCTGAGCAACACATGAACGAACAAATAATTAATCATGAGAATGAATGAAATCAAATAGTGCTGCGAGATAGATGGATCTCAACGGCGTGATTCCACATAGGACAGTCTCAGGCTTGATCCGTCGCAGTCTGTCTTTCTTGTTCTTCGTTGCGCATTTCTCGGATCAGGCACAGCAACGTCGTTCCCGAAAGAACTGACATAGGAGTACTCCCTTGCTCTAAAATAAGTATATATCTCGCTTGTTTCAAATTTGATTAGTCATTAGATTAATCATAAATATATTTTTATAATAAATTTATTTAGAAGTACAAATATTAATATTATTTTTCTATATATCGTGTCGAACATAAGAATATTTAATTTATTGAGACACGAGATGTACACTTCTCTTGGAATGAATAGAGGGGATTGATGTATCATGAGAAACATGTGTCCCTTGTTCAGCCAGCCTCAGTGCGGATTTTAAGTCTTATTTGGCATGATTTTAAATGGCTCTGGCTCCTTGCCGTACTGCACGGAGAAGTTAGAAAAAGTGGCTTCATCAACTACGAGCTCATTTTAAGAGGAGAAAGAAAAATGAGTCCTTGCTACAATGCATGAAGAAGCAGAAGCTACTCGACGCTCTACCAAGCAGGAGATTATTTTCATTACTACACAAACAAATTTGATGACATGACAGTATGACACTAGAGTCATAAAGAAAGAGAGTTAAAATGAGTTCTAGACAAAATTAGGTGTAAAATCTCTCCAAAGCTTAGAGACTGTGTCACTCTATGACGCTAGTATTGAGGGACAAAAGTTTATTTTCATCAAGTAATCATCCGAGCACATAGCACACGTTAAGAGCCTTTTTAAACCTAGGAACATCACAAGAATCGGTTCATTCTCACATAAAAAAAATCAAGAAAAGAAAAAAAATCTCACGTTTCAAAGGGGCCTTAAATGTGTTTTGATGAGTGGCCTATGAGACAACAAAAAACGAAACTATGCATCGAGAAAACTGTCTCGTTTATCATTACAAACAACTCCAGATAACGAATCACACTTGGCAACATCAAAATAAAAACTACCCATGGAAATGGACCTCACACCCGCATTTCCTAGTTTTCTTTAGCTAGGCTTCTCGGGCGGATTCAGCTCTAGTTTCTCTGGTTGTTTAAGTAAAAGTCATATCAAACACAAACGCCAGCTCTACCTGAGAATGAATTTGGCTCAATCCAAGATCCAATTGGTTTCTTGCGCTTGGATTATGTTGGATTTGGACTTTAGTTGGATATGGACATCCATTGCCCTTTGATCCAATAACATCGCATCCCATCCCAGCTATAATTTAGTAATGTTTTTTTTTTCAAGAAGTCAAATAGCTTAGATTTGATCAAATCTATAAAAAGAGTACTAACATTATTAAATTAATTGTAGAATATATATATATATATATATATATATATATATATATATATATATATACACACATGTAAGTGTTAATACGGTTTTCTAGGAACTCAGCCAAATTTAACAAATTTTAGTTTTTAGTTCAAATTCAGATTTGTTTTTTTAGAGTATACATATACAGGAAACTGAAATCTGAAAAGAAAAGGGAGTCCATCCAGTCTGTCGTGGCCCCCGTTCGTGTCCTGCAGAGGAGAGGAGAGGAGAGGAGAGCTGGAGCAGGCAACAACAAAGCTTCCCTTCTCCTCCACTCTCCTTCTCCTCTTCTTGCGCATCCCCTCGCCTTGCCTCGCCGCCAGCGCAACTCCAGCCCGGCCCGGGATCTCTCTCATCACATCCCCCCCTCTCTCTCCGCTCCCCCGCCTCGGGGCCTGCCTCGGATGCTCCCGGCCTCGCACCCGCTGCTCTACGCCTGCGTCTTCCGCGACACCCACCTCGTCGCCGAGCTCCCCCACTCCCACTCCCAGACCACCGCCGCCGACCCCGTTGCCGCCCCCGACGCCCCCGCCCCCGTCCCGGACGACGACCTCCCGGCGCTCGCCGCCGCGCTCGTCGCCGCCGCGCCGCCGCACCACCGCCACCTCACGCACACCGCCGCCGGGCGCGCGCACGCGCTGCTCCTGTCCCCGCCGCTCGCGCTCGCCGCCATCTCGCGGGCGCCCCACCTCCCGGCGTCGCAGCTCCTGCTCTTCCTCCGCCGCCTGCGATGCCTCCCCGAGGCCCGGATGCGGGACGAGATGCCGCGCCTCGCGCTGCGCCTGCCGCTCACGCCGGGCGACGACGCGCGCGAGGCGGACGAGGTCGCCGCCGCCGAGGAGGAGGCCGCGCGGAGGGACGCTGACCTCGCCGCGCGGACCACGCCCAAGAGGGACCGAGCCTCGCACCGCGGCCGGGCCGGACCTGGGTGGACGTGGAGACGCCAGCTCTGGATGGTTATCATCGCGGATCTCCTCCTCCTCACAATCCTCTTCGCCGCCTGGCTCGCAGTCTGCCGGGGATTCAGCTGCATTGGTCGGTAAATAGCTACACAACCTCCAAGGTACGTACGGAAATCAAATCCAGGGCCTTTCTTCTTCTACTTCCGTTCCATGATTTGGATCATTCCAGGGTTCACACTGACGCTCACACACTTGCTGGTGACTGGGGATCCATGTATTATGTTCACTGTCCAGAGTAGCATTTGTCGAACCGCATTCGCAAATTAGGCTGGTATAGGAGCAAGTCTTCACCAATCCTTCCAACCTAGGACAGATCTTATGAAATTCGGATCCACATTATCATGGTTTTCACTCGGGATCCTACAATCTTTATCGCCATCTTCACAAATATGTTTCCTTTCCTTTCGAATCTTCACCAAGCAATGAAAGCTATGGTCAGTCACCGACGAGGATCCAGGAAGGCTGAGGTTGTCTATCCTGCTGTTGGATGCTGCTAGCTGTGTCCCCACCTCCAGCACAAATGTGAAATGATTATGTCTTGTGCAGGGTCTCTCTCTCTCTCTCTCTCTCTCTCTCTCTCTCTCTCTCTCTCTCTCTCTCGTCCTGACATCCAACTGTCCATTGCACAGTTGGCTAAAGTTTCTTCTTCTATGGCAAATGGCTGTATGCCTGTATCCATTGCTGGACATGATGACAGCAGCTGAATATGATAACTCAACGTTCCAATGGTAAAGCTGCAAATAGGATTGCAGGCTCATGATTCCTGCTTCAAACAATTAGCACAGCAATAGCCTGGGGCAGGTTTCTTAACCAACATCTAATAAGTGCAACCCAACCTAGAGACACAATTTCAGATTAGACTTACCCTGGTCTTAGTTGTGAAGCATCCAAGCTAAAATAGAAAGGGCAACCTTGATATGGGAGATGTGGAGTTTAGTGTCCATCTGAATCCATCAGAGTTGAGTGGTGGAGTGGTGAAATCTAGACGTGCATATACTTAGTACAGAGTGCTGGTCACTTTGTTCAAAGAAAAAAAAAGTGTTGGTCTATTGTGGATGGGGTCTGAATATTAGAATTTAGAATGCACACATTTCTAATGTATGGAAATAGTGTCAATGCCATGCCTTATATTCTCATATAATTTTAGTATTAGAAAGAATACCTGTTCTGTTCTCTTGGTTGTTTTTATGAGAACTAATATTTTGCCTTGTTTCGAGTCAAAATTTGTGGTTAAACTGGTGTACCCTGTACATATGTATGGTACTCCCTCCATTCCAAATTATAAGTCATTCCAACTTTCGAGTCAATGCATCTTAAGTTTGATCAAAACTATAGAGTGAATTACAAAGATTTATGACATCAAATAGATAGTATACTATGAAAGAATAATTAATGAAAAATCTAATGATATTTATTTGGTATCATAAATGTTATTATTTTATTATATAAATTCGGTCAAACTTGAGATGTTTTAACTCTCCAAGAAAGTTGGAATTACATATAATTTGGAATGGAGGGAGTAATATGGATGCAATAAATGTTTGAGGAACTGGGTTTTGTGCCCATTGCTAACGAAATGTCACTGTACAACTTATTTTGGGAAAAAAAGATCCAAAAGGATACTACAATAGCAATGCTCCTTATTGCTGCAGTATAGGTCCAAGAAACAAACCAACATTCCTTATATAATAGGATTTCTGACCTGATCATTGTCAATGAAGAAGCACCCAAGCTTTGGTAATCTGACTGGGTTTATCAATCTTCAAAGTGATCTTTGATCATCATTATTCATGAACCTTTTTTATTCTTTGGAGTTTGGTTCCTTTCTTGGTTAGCATGTCCAGTCTTAAAATAGTTTTTTCTTTCATCAACCTTGATTTCAATTTGAGTAGAATCACATTCATAACAGTTGCTGATAGCAAATCCAGGATGCTGGGTTAGGATTTGAGGAGGAGCAAAATGAAATAGGGGCATTTGAACAACTTCATATTTATGATCTTGGTATCGGAATTTTAAGGTTGCAAAACACAAAGATTCATCTTTTTGTGAAAGTTCTGTTTAGCATGGTAAAAACTGAAAACTTATGTACTATAAGTAACAGATTCATGGAAAACAGGAAAATTGGCCGCATAACCATAGCTTGTTGATGTTTGTTGGCTTGTATGACATGGCATCAGATATGAAGTGATAGCATGATACTAGATGCATGCATGACATATTGACATTACATCATATATCATCTAATGAGACCTTCAATTGCATACATGGATAAGCAGTGGCGGAGCTCGTCAATTTTAACGTCTAGGGCCACTATTAAAGCATACACACCGTTTACGGTGAATCAAGATATCAGCCGCACCAAGTCTAATACCGATAGATAACAAAAGTAGCTTATAAATACATAGTTCGAGATAAAAATCTTAATTTCAAACTTAAATCCATAACATGAAAGTGGATAAAAAAATCCACTCACGCTCGGCCATCTAGGGTGCGTTTGGTTGGAGAGCGTGGAAGAACGGAATCGTTTCATCCCTAGTTGTAGGGATGGAATGACTATTATTGTGTGTGGTTGGAATGATAGAATTGTGTCTTTGGTAATAACTACAAAGAAGGACGTGCTTAGCTAGGAAACAACAACAAAGCCAACCACGATGCCCTGAGGTACACTATGAGCTGGGATTGGGAACGTGAGGGAACCAGGAAGGAGCAACACACTACAAAGCGAGCACAAGCAAGAGATGAGAGAGGATGATCGAGGCAGTCTATGGTGATGAATATAGACCAAAAAATTGAAGATGAGTATTAAGATATTTTGGTCCACAAGTAGGGCCAAGGCCCTAGTGGCCCTAGGTGGAGATCCGCTCCTGTGGATAAGTAGCGAGAGGAATTGAGGAGCAGACCCCAGATGGGACTCTCTTCTCTGATGGCTGGCCTGCCTAGTATCAGTATGGTAATGGGGATTAAAAACTGTATCCTCCTACCCCTGTAGCGTATCCTGAGGAAAGAAACTTTGTATATAAGTTCATGTGCGTTCATGCGATTAGAAAAAACGTAAATCAAACCTTGTTGCAGCCTTTATCTCATGCTTGTTAAGATCACATATAAACTAAACACAAGAGTATTGTCACCAATACTTCATCTTTGGATGTGTTGATGGAAAAGACTGCACCACTGCAGATTACACACATAAGAAATGTTTTAATACCTCCTAAATATGTACTCTTTTCCTGCCTGACGCATCATATAGATGATAAGGTCAAGTTTAGAGTGGAAACTGTCTCTTCATTCTAGCAATTTAGAGTTGGAGGTATGATACTTAAAAAATAAAGGGCAAGCTGTAGACTATATCACTATAGTTTATCTGGTGAGTTTACTGGCTTCACTACTCCTGAGATATACCAGTTGTGGCAATGTGTATTGTGACAGGCAAGGAGACTTGAACCTACCTTAGCTGGATCTAGTTGGGTGCATGATTGTGCTATATTTATATTTCTACTTTGGCTAAAGAGTAAATAATGTGATGACTCATTTTTTGTTTGTGTTAGAAGCTATAGTTGCATATCCATCAGGTATAGAACAGTATTACAGTAGAACTTAAGACTACCTCAACCGACTAAACAAAAATGACAGTGAAAACAGAGATGTTTCCCCTTTTTCTCTAGAAGTGGTACATGAAGATTATGAACTAATAGACCAGATGTTCAAATCAAATATGTTACATCTGCTTGCTGTGAAAATAAGGAGTCTGTACTCACTTAACTGTTTGCGGCTATGTGAAGATATTCCAAAGAACAGTTTGGACTTGCATTGTTTTATCTTTTTGCTTTGTTCGTAAATCGTTTGCCTCCAAGTTCCACATTTGTCTGTAATCTATTTATGCTGATGCTTTTGAGCATGCAAAATTGTGAATTCTTCGTTTCATCAGACTCTCCTTTGTATTGATGTATTCTCATCGTTGTTGGCTGTTTACATAAATCTTGACTTTTGTGGGTAGTCAAGTTCTCATTTGACAATACCATGATGAAGTGCCTCTTACATTTATATCCCGACAGTCTACTCTGTATACAGTTCTTTAGGTCAAGCTTAAGTTTAGCAAGAAAGGATAATATGTGTAAAACTGAAAAAATTCCAACCTATTGTACTGAATTTTCTGATCTTTGTTCCTTTCTTCTCCCTGTAGGCTGCTGCTCAATTTTTAAGCAAGAAATCTGGAGTGCGGTTGTTTCTCAGACGAAAAAGTGGGCGATACCATAATGCGGTTGCAAGGTGCCAATATTTGCAAGGAAAGGCGCTTTGGCCCCCTGCATATTGTTACGTCTTTATTGTATGAATCGTATTTAAAAGTGAAGGCAAACAGTCCTGGTAGACTACATAAGTTTGAATTTGATGGTTTTGGTATGGTGAGCTGTAAACCCTGTAGTGCAATTTTTTTGTTCATTTTTCTATACGAAGCAAATGTCGAAATTTTGCCCCATTTTGACCATGGCAGACTCGGGTATATGTGAATCTTATTGTCATGATCTTTGGCAGACATCTTGTTCTTTGTTTTCCTCTCCATCCTTGCAAGTGTCAGGCCATGTGCAATTTCTTACATCATTATCTGGGAGCTCTGATTCAGTGGCAATTCTTGTCTTTTGGGATGCTTGCTTTAAAGAACATTATACTGTAATTTGCTTAGCTTTAAAACTGAAACAACAGATACAGGTGCTGAAACTATATGGGCTTCTAGAAAAGCAAAACTGAAAAATGCACATGCGCCATTTTCATGCACTACTAATACCTTTCCAGTGCCATTCTGTGCCTTATGTGATGCAGTATTGTTTCAGTCACAGGGCGCCATTTTACAACTTGCTGCCTTCCATCTGTGACATGGAAATTAGAGAACAAACTTTCCTTTGATTCACCTGACGATATATTGATATCCTTCGCCGGCACATTGCCATTTTGTATTCGCCGCTACATTTTAAATCTGTCACAGTTTCATAGCAGGGCAAAGCTATACTTCGCAAAACTGTAGACATGGATGGCAACGCCCTCGTGCTTGCTTTGTACCGGGTCAATCTGCAGGTCATTTCAGACGTCCAAAACTGGCTCGACATGGCATATTGTGCAAAGGAGCCATGCAAACCCTCTCGACGAGAGAGTGAGCAGATGCATCGATCAAATCAGGTCAAGTAAAATCAGCGGAAAACCAAAAAAGAAATGGTTTTTTTTTTGTCATGATCATCAGGTCAGTTGTCTCACCTAACGCTACGCTGCGCTAGATTGAATGCACATGGTGATGATAGAACGAAGCTGGCCCATTTCAATCCCAGGCTTCGATCCAGATCCTATCCTCGATCAGAGAGGCTTTACTTGCCATCTGCAATGTGCACTCGTGCTCAAGCACATGCTGGAACAGTGTTGTTTTGCTTTTGTTTTTGTTTTGCCGACGATAAGATCATCGAGGGCGCTGCTTGGACGAACATGTACAGTCAGTAGCACAGAATTTCTTAGACAACACTTGAATTCGTGTAGATTTTAATGGTTGGATTGAATTCAGTGACAAGATACGCATGCATTGCTTTCTCCTGTGCTATTGATTTGCGATGACTGGAGTCATGGACAGACAGAGCATTTGATTTGATATGACTCTAGCTAGGGGCGCAGATAGGTTAGGACCCGGGGACCAAGTGCATTGTGTTTATGTGCAGACAGTGCTGGATCCAACATTCAGATTCTTGGCAGTTTAGCAGGGAAAAAGATGGGCATGGAGGAAGGGTCGTTTTGGTGCAGGGATTGCAGCTGCAGCCAATGGGGTTTTCCTTGGCCAGGTCCATGCTTATCAGCATCCACTGCTGAGGGGTCTACTCGTCTACTGACGATGATATGATAAACTTGAGCTGAATGAAAAGAAAAACTGTAAGCAAGCAGCATAAGCATTAGGAGGAGGAAAAGAATCAATGTTGGGGACATAAAATATATTAGCAGAAACAGAGGCGAAGGCGCAGGGGAACGCAGGTAAATAAAAAAGGCGCCTGTCTTTCGCTTTATTCTGGCGCGCAGAAATATATATATAATGCTATATATTCTGGAATGAAATATATATGATGAAGTATCCCACTGCGCGTCGACAGGTGGACGCACATCAAAAGGCCTCAAGCCATCCATCCTTTAGTGGTCAGAGATGCAAATGCCTGCTGCCCCTCCCCATTCATCTCCAATTCTCCATAGATTAGAGGAGCCTAACTACTAATAACCCTCCACTAGCTAGCCCATATGTGTGTGTATATATATTATATATCTCTCGTACCATATATGCCACAACAGAAACACTTTGCTTAATGCTAGCACGTACTGATGTACACACAGCACCTAAGAAGGGATGATCGCAAGCATTGGATGAGACAGAGTGAGAGAATCGGTTGATCGACAAATATATGAACACTGGCCATGTTATTCTGTCGCGCGCGAGTAGGATTATTACAAACTAGTTTATTGACAGTTGGGAGTAAGTGGTTGCTGCTTTGAATCAAGAATGTGATCTTTGCTATCATAACTACTACTATGTGATGAGATTTATATATGCAGCAGTCTACCCATCTATAAGATATAGTAGGAGCTACCGAGAAGATTAGGAGAGGCCGGAGAAGCATCATGGAAAATTCACTGGCGGATCGATCGATGGGGATGTTCTAATCTTCGCGGTGCAGAGTGGATGGAGCATGATAAGCGTACCAAAGAAATCTGGTCAAAATTAACAGGTAGTAGTAGTAGTAGTAGTAGTAGTAGTAGTAGTACAACAAGTTGCAGGGCATATTCGTTGCCTGCCTATCCTACTCCTACTCCTGCTCCTACACAGGAGCTTTCCGGCCTCTTCCTCACAGCAAAACCATAGTAGGCTGCATTGTTAATTCCCTTGCCTGCAATCTATTCGTGGGTAATTAGAAAGCCAGTAGTTGCCTGCCTGCAAGCATAGAGCTATATATTATAGAGTAATGTATGCTTTGCCTCACCTCAAAGCGTAGAAAAGTAGATAACACTGGCATCTTCCGTGCCAAGACTCCAACTCGTCAATCCAAAACTCATATGCAGGGTGCCTGACTAAACTAGCCTTTAAGCTGAATAAGCTTTCTTGTGCACATAACTTGCTGAATGTTACTGAAACATATTTCTCGCCATCTATTCAGACAGACAGCGAACTAATTTATATCCTACTATATTGTTTCCTCCACTTTGGACATACAGTCCAATGTCACCGTGAGATAGGGCAATGTCACCTACCTGTAAACAATGAATAGCCTTGTTTCTTACAAATTAAATATATATTCCGCTCTGGTGTTTGCAGCTACTTGTCTTGTTATGGAACACAGTTAGCAGGTCAAATTTGTTCCCCAGATGCTGATACATTCAAGTAAGTGATGAACCAGTCCATTCATCTGAGCTAATAAGGATAAGTGCAATAATGAGCATAGTGCATAGTACATAAACCTGCCCAACTATTATGGTGGCTATATATATAAATTAAGGACTAGACTAGAAAGGCATTGAGGATTAAACAAAGGATGGGTGACCAAGACATTGCCAAATAGGAGTACAAGAGGACAGGCAGGCAGGAAAGGAGAGGAGAGCCTGCATGTAAATGTAATGTAATCCCCCTTGGCAAACGACAAATCCAACAGCATGACACCACCCATATATACACTAAATATATATGTAATCTCCACATCAATGTCAGGAGGTTTCTTAATGCCCAAGTGGGAGGAAGTTTATTAATTGGTGCCCAATGCAAATTAAACTAACAGGGCATTAGTTTAGACATGCATTCAGATTTGGGAGCCAGTAGCAGCCAAGCAGGAGGGGGTCTGCTAATGCGCTGCTGCCTGTACACCTTGTATTGGCTGCTCTCTGTCTCATGGTTTATTTGCCTAGGCCATGCTCATACCCTACCCGTGTGATTGGGTAACGCTCACCTCATCATGACACAATTACACGCAAATAATGTCTCCAATTATTTAGGATATTCCTCGCGATTCTGTCCATGTGATGTGAGCGACAAAGATCCTTTGCTTTGCTTTGAGCATCTACTAGGACAGAGACAGACAGACACCACCCAATGCAAATGCAGGAGATCATCTGTATACAGTCAGCGATTCAGTAACATATATACAGAATATCTATAGATATACATCGGTTTTTGGGCCTTGTAGATGTGAAATTTTTTTGGATTTCGCTACTGTAGTACTTTCGTTTGTTTGTGGTAAATATTGTCTAATCATACACTAACTAGGGTCAAAAGATTCGTCTCGCGATTTACAGTCAAACTGTGTGATTAGTTTTTGTTTTCGTCTATATTTAATACTTCATGCATGTGCCACAAGATTCGATGTGACAGAAAATCTTGAAAACTTTTTAGATTTTGGGGTGAACTAAACAAGGCCGGTGTGCGTTGGTCAGTGGCGAAATTGCTACTGGAATTGCATTTCACGCTCTCGAAACAAATACTAGTACTCTAGCACTAGTAGTAAACCAATCCTATCTGTACTTGCGACGATGACTCTTAAGGTTCCAGGGGCAGAGGAAGATTCTTCTTCCTAACATAACAACCCGGCAGCAGACAACGCGCACTGTGGTAGTTTTCTGTGTTCTGTTTTCCTAAGGGCCCATTTGAAAGGGAAGGCTGAAGAAATTTCCAAAGGGCAGAGATACTAAACAACTACTCTTTGTTTGACCACATGAGGTCACTCTGGGATTATTGGTGTAATGTTGTTTTGTCCGACTTCATTTTTTTATAATATAATAAATTGTTAGCTCTGCCGCCTGATTTGCTTTCTTTTTTTTAGAAAAAATGTTATGGTCGTTTATCTTGAACTTCCTTCTGAAGAAATGAGTTATATACAGTAAACACTTAATAGAATTGCCTGCCAGTGCTCCCTCAAAAGAAAAAAATAAATCCCACCACATAAATAGTAGAAAAATCATCGAACTCTTAGACCTTGCAGCATCATATCATATCGAGGAATCCCATATATATAAATTTACACTGTAGTCTGATTTAATTTCAACCTTAAACTACCGAACTGGATAACAGACGCTCTCCAGCTATCAAAACTGAATAAATTTGGTCCCCTTGCTATTTCAAAGGTGGTTTTCTATTTTATAATAAAAACTGAATTATTATCTTGAACTTCATAAATATTCTATTTAAAATTAGAAACAATATAAAACTAGTACCATTTTTTTAAAAAAAAAATGGTATCCGCCTATTTATGGTATACTCATATAATATAGATATTTGAAACTAATTTATTTATGTTTGTAAGTGCTTTATTGCTAGTAGCCATGGTCATTATTTATTTTGTAAACAAATAAGTCCAAATAACTCTAAACAGAGCGCTAATAGATATTACATTTTTAGAACAAAATTAATGCTAGTTTCATATTTTTCTGGTTTTAGAATAAATTAACTACAGTTTTAGATATTAAGACATATTTTTATTATTTTTAGAAAATAAAAAACCACCTTTGGAACCCGCTAGGGAGGATCAAATTTATCCGGTTTTATAGTTAAAAGTTATAATCGAATTGACATGCTACTTGGAGGTTGAAAAGTTTACTTTACTTAGCTATACTCCCACCGTCCTTAAATAACTGTCGTTGTACGTACTTTCTATAAATTGAGTCGAACTTATGACACGCACATCAATAATGACGGAGGGGGTAACTTATAAATTTGACCATGGCCACTGAGTTGTGTGCACGCGCTTGAAGCTAGCCAGTCAGCATCAGCTAGGTATTTGGCTCCCACATGGAGGCGTGCGCAACCGGCATGCATTTGTCACCTATAGTCGTCCTCCTGTGTGTGTGTGTGATCAGAGAGCGAGATCGCAAAGCTTAACTGCTTAAGTAATGGAAATAAAGTTAGCATGCACAATCCTAGCACTACACACCTCTATAACACTAACCCATGCAAAAGGCTAGCTAACATAAACTAATAAGTGTGCTCTTGATTGATTCCAAACCATTAAACAACTAGTTGATTAAAGAAAATAAAATGCCTTCTACTTCGTAGGCAGGCCACTTTTACAGGCTTGCAAACCATGGATGGATGCAATGCAAGGACTCTCACCACGAATATTCCCCGCCCGACGAGTGATTACTATACAACACAAAAAAGCAAGATATATATCTCCGATGAAAAGGCCATGATTTGATTAATTAATTGACTAAATAAAGTACGAGGAGGCTACGGATGATTGAGTATGTTGTTCTTGTTATAGATGACAGCTGGCATTGTGATAAAATGTGATTACCGCACAACTAGATTTTTCAATTTTTTTCTAGTAGCGTGGGGTTCTCCTAGTGTTTTAGCATTCAAAATTTAGTATCAATTTTCCCTAGTAAATACCTCCTAGTGAGGATTCCCTAGTGTTTTGACTAGTGGTAGTATTTTATTACTAACTAAAAACACTAGGAGCACTCCACATTTTGGTAGTGTACGATCAGATGTCAATCGGTTTGTGATCCTATGCGTGTGAGCAAAGCAGATCTTGTAATAATTAAACTTTTTTCACGCAGGTACTTGCTTGCATGTAGATTGGATTTTGTTCGATGTATACGGAGTCATCACGCAGGTACGATCTTAGTCGGGGCAGAAACTATTGGACTCGAAATTGTTAGATGGAATTGGAGTCCAACTCGGTCGTGGTGTAGATGATGCCGCCGACAAAGTGGTCCTAGAGCAGGCCGCCGTCGGAATCATCGTGGTCGATGTTGATGGAAGCTGTACGCACACTCCCTATCTGGCGTGCCACTGTCGACAAAAGTTAGTCGGCAGTCTATTTTAGGGTATATCCACGGTAGTAGTTTATCGGCAGAAGGTGTGCAAGCTACGAACTCGATGTGACGCAAGACACAGACAATAATTTTATCTAGGTTCAGCCGTCGTGTGGGCATACTACCTACGTCATGCGTCTGATTGTATTGATCTGAGATGTGTCGAATAGTGTATTGACTTGTCCTCTAGGGGACCCCTGGTCCTCCTTATATTTCGTGAAGGGACATAGTTACAGTAAAGTATCCTATTTGGTACAATATCTTGTAGTCTTACGGTGCACGCCGACCAGCGTCGTGCGCCTCACGTCTTCATCTTATGGGCCGAGCCACCTCTAATGGTGCGGTCCATGTCGATCCATGAGGGTATATGAGTTTATACCCCCACATATATACATAATATAGATATAGGTTGAATTTTTCTGTCATTTCACCCTCTCCTGATGAGTTCATCTGTCTCTCTACTCACTCGAGCATAAGAGTATTGTCTAGATTTATTAAGAATAGTAGTATGTGAATTAGAGATAAGATCCCTAATTGGTTTACCCGATGACCTAAACTTAATTATGACTATGTTATACAAATAGTGTGCGACCAGTCAGATGCGAAGTCAAGTGCTTTTATTAAGATTTTTTGCAAACTCCACTATAGTTCCTCTTTAAGATCAACAAATTCTTCTTCTAAGTTTGTATTATAACACTATGTTTAGACCTTAGAGAAGTGACCCCAATAACCAAATATCCTGGACAATTTGTCCTATGAGAGGTTGTTCGCTTGTCTGAAAAGTATGGTTGAAAATATTGTTCGTTGATTTATTGAGTGGAGCCTAGTCTGATTCTCTTTACTTCAAATGTTGGCATGTTGTTTATGGTCATGACAATACATTATATTTATGATGTTCATGATTGTGAAACAATGTGGATGGCAAATCCTAAAACCCTGTGACAAACCTAAAATTTAATTCCTATCTTACAGAATTAAAATAATATAATCCTCAAATATAGCTGAGCAAAAAAAAAATGTGTTGCATGCAAAAGAACTACAAACAGGCACTATGGTTAATGTGCATATCCTGAATATATATAACTAGAGGCATATATACTCTGTCCGTTTGCAGGAATCACGAATAAATGTTAGTGTAACTGACGTGGACAAGTAATACTTGGTAGTAGATATATGTTATAATTACATTATGCTAGAGGACTGAGATATGGCTTACATGTTAAGATATAATTCTAGTATGTTTAGTTTTTTTTTTTTTTTTGCCATGTTCATTTCTGAGACGGTGAGAGAGTAGCTAGCACCTAGCACCGGTACCAGGTATACGTGCCTACCAAACGGAGATTCCAGGGCCTTGTTTAGTTCCCAAAAAATTTTGCAAAATTTTTCAGATTCTCCGTCACATCGAATCTTTAGACACATGCATAAAGTACTAAATATAGACAAAAATAAAAACTAATTGCACAGTTTGGTCGGAATTGACGAGACAAATCTTTTGAGCCTAGTTAGTCCATGATTAGATAATATTTGTCAAATACAAACGAAAAAGCTACAGTGTCCATTTTGCAAAATATTTTGGAACTAAACAAGGCCCAGATTCCTGCCGTTCGGTTTGTTGGGAATATTTACTTGTTAATTTATTTTAAAACTACCTTTATACATATATGCTGCCGATCGGTGACCACCAAGATCGCATTGTTTACTATATAAGATTTAGTGCTAACACGCTTTGTCAAAAGCTAAATTATTCGATCTTGCTTAGAGTAACTAGTTGCATGCAATGGCAGTAGGGGGTTGTTCCAGTATCTATATAGACGCTCTGTTTATTTATCATCTTATTATTGTCATCATGTTACTCCTATATTGCAGATATAGTCACAAGACTTGCATGTATGCATGGTGGGCGAGTGGAGTGCCTAGGCACGGCTTGGATCGGATTATATGTGACCACCAAAATAGCGTGAGCGAGAGAGAGAGAGCTGGGCCAGTATCTATATATGTATGCGTATGTGTCTTTCTATATATATATATATATATATATACACGTTAAAAACTGTTGATCCTATTTTTACGTTCCTTATATATAATCACCCATCCGTCCCATTGCGTCGTTTCTCATCTCATCTTGGCCATCCCTCCAGGAACTGGCATGCAGCCGCCAGTCCATCACATCGTTGGGCGACTTTAATTTGTTGCAAGGTACTAGCATCTAAATGCAAAATCCTTTTTTCCAATTATATTGATTCTTTCTTGGTAACATTGATGAACGTGCGGCAGCGACACAACTTTTTGCTAGTTTAGCCGGACTCAACATCACAGTGTTGTTGATCATTAGGCCCAGCGATACTTTGATGCGGCGACCAGAAGGCAGAAGCATCCATCGATGGCGGAATCCATTCTGTCATTTGGATCGATATGTTCATATCAATCTAATTCCTTGCGGATTACAGATCTACTGACCATATCCTCTTACCTTGAGGCGTTTCTCGAGCTGCTCCCCCCTAATTCATCTGCTGGCACCGTCCCTAGATATGACAGGAAAAGTGTCATGCAGATCCGCCTAGGCATCACATTTAATTTCTCTCTGTGAATAGGAACATCCGTCGATGGGATCTAGGTAAGGTCGAGATAGTCTTAATCGTTACTGCAATAATCGATATATACAACTAGTTTCTCATTCTATATTCTTTACGAACCAGGTAGCACACTGCATCTCTTGGAAGCTACGTTTGCATTCGCCTATATCATCCACGGGTCCGCGTGTCCATGGTTCATTCCTACGACGACCACGAAGCATTGGGTGCACCGATGAGGCGATGACCAAAAAAAAGACGAGAGATAAATGCTGGTAATAAAATAATATACTCGTAATAATGTATGAGACAATACTCTTGTCAAAAAACTATATACATATACTAAGCAAACTTCTGTGTATTTACATATACATATACATACACTCATTTGTCAAAAAACTATGTACATATACTAAGCAAACTTCTGTGTATCTACATATACATATACTCTCATTTGTCAAAAAAGCATGATGAGCTTTCTTTCTTTTTTCAAAAGGGTATTTTCCATTTTTTTGGCAAAAGTACTAATTCATACTAGTTTTCCATGTGTGTATACTCGATTACTGTACATTTAGTATATGTGCACATACGTGCGTACTCCACGTATGATACTACATATTTTTGATATGACCTTGTAGTATCCTCCTATACTCTATTATTGTGTACGTACGTGTATGTGCACATACTTCTATTAAAAAGCGCATACATATACATGGACATACTACCGGCCGGCACGTATCCGCACATACTATATTTATCTTGTAGTATATGGACATACTCTCTAAAAAAGTATGAACGCCAAAGATGGTATACACTATTCCTGTGCATAATAAACAGAATTTTTATGAGTCACGAAGCCTATATATATATATATATATATATATATATATATATAGAGAGAGAGAGAGAGAGAGAGAGAGGCAGCATGCAGCTAGGGTAGCCGTAGTGTGGGTGGAGAGGGGAGGACGATGGATGGTGGCCCCTGCACCTGCATCCATGCATGCGTCCTCAACCACCAACCCAAACCGACCACGCGCACGGGCGTCGCCGCCGTGACCGCGAGGGCCCGTCGTCCGATCCGATTGATCGATGACGACGACACGACCACGACGAAAAGGAGGAGCAAAATTAAAGCTAGCTAGCTAGCGCGCCGTGCAGGTGCATGGAGGAGATCGATGGACGACGTACGGCCGGCCCGATCGAGAGATCGATGCTGGCCCAGCAGCTATGCACGGCCGCACGTGCATGCATGCGCTCCAGCTGGCCGCCTTGACGACGACGAGACTTGCTGCATGCATGCATGCTGTCCCACCGGCGGCCGCGCGCCCATACATGCGTGTGTGGTGTGGTGCAGTACAAACGCCGATCGATCGACGATCCCAAACCAAATAATGCATGCATGCATGCGATGTTCTGTCAGACATATATATATATATATACATACATACATATATGCAGCTCAACAATCATCATCATCGTCTAGCTACCTTGACTGGTCTAACGTACGTACTGTACGTGCTCGATCTGCAAGGATTGGATTGGCCGGCTCCCCCCATGGAAATGGATGAATGCATGCATGCGCCATGCATATGGGTCCCACACATGATAATTGTGCATATATATCGTGATCGTCGATCGATCAGTCAGATCAGAGCAGAGCAGAGGCCCCCTACGGTACCCCGCGGCCCACACCACGCGCGCATGCGTGTGCCTCCCCTCCCCGCGATCCCGGCCGTTGCACGCACAACTAACACAAATTTTTACTCCTACAAAGTACTGTAGATAATATCTAAAATCTCACTCGAGTGCTCAACGCTTATTTCTTCTGATCTCTTCTCTCTTAGTTAATTACTCTCTTCTTCTCTATCTCCGGTAGCTTATAATTTTTTTTTTAAGGAAAGGTAGTAGATAGACAAGACGATAAGATTGGAGCTAGTGACACCGTCAGAGCGAGTATGCAGTTGGCGGACCGATCGAGCAAGGTTTTAGGACGGGGCGACCATGACCATGACGACAGCTTATTATGTTAGGACTAACGTCATTCCTAATTATTCAGCTACGGTACGGTATTGTGATATTATTTGTTTCCCTAGCTAGCTAGCTCTTTGATGCAATCTTTAATTGGATTCTTAATGACCCACGATATAGATGTAAACCATGCATGGGCTTGCCGAAGAGCATAAATCCAAAATTAAAGAACCTGGGATGTTTTTCTTCCAAAACTGATGTCCTGTCTACCTTTGTATATGCAATTGATCACTATTGCTTACAAAAAAGACATGATGATCTAAAAGGAGTAGAAAGTAGACGGTGGTTCAAAAGAGCACTAAAATGCACATTGCCACAATATAATTCCGATCAATGTTAGATATATATTCATTTTCTCTATGTTGCCAAAATGGACCATTCATGTTTCTGCTCTTTAGATTTATCACAGGATGAGAGAGACAATTAGATGCATTTTATTCTCACAGTGGGCGGCACTTTCATGTAGGAATTGTTTGGATAAAATAAGAAGGCCAAATTAAAACTTCTTTTTATTTTTTCCCACTAAGGAAAAAGGTTCCTATTTTTCAGACCCATCTCGTGTGCTAGAAAGAAAGATAAATGTAATAAGCCTGATCTCTATAATGATACTCTATCATCCAAGAGTTTTATATCCATTCATTATTGTGTGTAAGTATATTTTCTTTTGAATCTCCTTATTAGACCTAGACAAGGTTGGAGTTCCTAATAGCAAAGAAGGGCCATGCCTCACCCCCTCTTTAATTTTGTGCAACACTACTACAATCAACAAGTTTCCCTATGGTTAATAATCCTAGAGAAAGGCCAAAAAATTATAGGGAAACAATTTTCCTAGGGTATTTCGTAGGGAAAGATCGGTATTTCGTAGGGAAAGATCCCTAGGGAGAAATTCGATGGGAAAGACAGAGTTCCCCTACGGCTTCCACCAAAAACGTAGGGAAACATTCTTTCCCTAGGGGTTGCATCATATCCCCTAGGGAAACTTCCTCAGATGGTCAAACCATTTCTGACATGGAAACGTGGCGGTTTCCTTAGAAATATACCCTAGGGGAACTTGTTGATTCTAGTAGTGATCATTCTTTAGAGAACGATACATATTTAGGAAATTTCGTTGATGAAGCTTAATAACAACCACATCTATAGTCTATAATGCATGTGTATTTGTAGCCTTGATGCCCTCTTAAATTTTTCTCAAACTCCACCACTGAACCTAGATTACGTGTTTGGAAAAAAATCTTTTCTACTTGTGGCCGGTCCCTAGAAACTTTGTAGGAAAGTTAGATTTTGGTTGAACTTGAACTGCATGCACGGTCTTGATAGGCAAATCTTATACATATCAACATATCGATTACATATTTTGCAATAAAAAGGAAATGGTGATATGAAATCTATAATTTTTAAAACAAGGCGGGTGTCTCCATGCAAAAGAGGCTTAGATTGGTGAGAGGACAGAAACAAGAAAGGCAGGAGCATGAATGCTAGAGCCACACGTGGCATTTACATAACGGGTGGTCTATTACGGACAACTCCAACCTTCAAACCTTCTATTAGTTTTCATAGATATTATCACTAATAAACTTTCCATAGAAACTCTAACATGTAATATAATATTTCTTCTAGTGAGGTCCCTTAAATATTTTAGCCAATCGTTGTATCCCTCCTATCCACATTCCTTGGCGATAAATTCCGGTGGGCGGCAAGCAACATGGTAGGGGTGGGGATGGCGGGCTATGGCGGCGTGGACGACGAACGGGCTAACGAGTGTGAGCAATACGACATGGGTCCGATCAGAGACAAGTGGCGTAGGGGCGAATACGGCCCTAGTTCCAGCTACAAAGGATGGCACCGGGGCGGCCACATACCGCAATCACCCCAACGGGCGAGGCCTAGCGGCTCGGCCGCTTTTTGTCCCTCTCATCTGTACTTTTCTTTCCACAATAATAAAATAATTAGATGATATTATAATTAATTAATAATGCTATAAAATCATCGGTAGGGCGTGGCGGTAAGCTACATCGCCATGGCTGCTAGCTAATGAGTGCGAGCAGTGCAATGTGGACCTGATCGTAGGAGGTGGCGTAGAGGCGCATGGTCTAAGTTTCGGCTAGAAATGATGGATACAAAGAGGCTTAGATTGAAACAAGAAATGCAGGAGTATGTGTTAAAGCCACATGTGGCGCTTACATAGGGGGTGAGCTACTAAGAGAGCAGTCCTAACCTTAAAAACATCTATTAGTTTTCATAGATGTCGCTAAGAAACTTTTTGTAAAAACTCAATGACCTAGTGTAAAACTTTTTCTAGTGAGTCTCCTGAAATATTTTAACCATTGACTTTCCTCTCCCTCCTATCCACATCTCTCTCGTTCCTATTCTCTTCCCATGTGATAAATACCAGTGGGCGGTCAATAGCGGTAGAACGTGGGACGACAGGCTACAATGGCGTGGTGGCCGGGCTAACGAGTAAGAGCGGTGGGACGTGGACCTGATCAGAGGTAGATAGTGTAGGAGTACACGGTAGAGTTTTGGCTAGAAAGGATGTCATCGAGGGCGGCCATAGATGGCGAGCGCCACATCTAGTGAGGCATAGCGGCGCAGTCGCTTTTCTTCTCTTTCATCTCTATCTCTCCTTTCACACCAGCAAAATACTTATGTAATACTATACTTAATTAACTAATAATGCTATAAATAAAAATCACACATAAGCAAACAAATCGAGTAGCTGGTTTCCCTATCCCTATCCCAGCCTCTCTATTTCTTGCCGCGAACCAAACGTCCCGCCGGCATAATAAAGTCCAGTTGCTTTGTAACGCCACCGTTTCTTTCTCGTTCCGCTTTCTCTGTGCCTGCGCCTTTCTCCCTCCCCTCACCCCCTCCAATCCAATCTCCGTCCGTCTCTCTCCATCTCCATCTCCATCTCCATCTCCTCTCCCACAACAAGCTAGGCCTGCGGCCTCAACAAAGTCCCACCGCGCCTTTCTTTAATGGGGCGAGGGTCAGGCTAACAAACACTCGAGTCGACACAGGAGCCGCAGAGCGCGAGGCCAGGAGACACCACCACTCCATCACCACCACCACCACCACCGGTGCGGTGACCACACTGCCCGCTTCTCCCCTCCCTCAGTCTCACTCGCTCCCTTTGGCTCTCCTCCCCGGACCAGGCCAGGACCAGGAGACCAAGCCAAGAACTGCAAACCCACAGGCCGTGACCATGGCGCAAGGTGAGTCAGCCCACCCCGCATACTACCGCGGCGTTCCTTCGTCTCTTGTTCATGTTCATGTTCGTGGCCGCAGACTAAACGCCCTCCTGCTGTTTGTTTGTTTGTCTGTCTGTCTGCGGGAGCAGGACGGGACCCGGAGCTGTTCGCGGAGCTGTGGCGCGCCTGCGCGGGGCCGCTCGTGGAGCTGCCCCAGACCGATGAGAGGGTCTTCTACTTCCTCCAGGGTCACCTGGAGCAGGTCGCTCCTCAATCTCGCTCCGCGCTCTTGGCAGCTATCTTTCTGAAATTCTCTTCTGCCTTTCCTGAATTGTTCTCTTGTTCCTTGCTGCTGCTGTGCTGTCCCCTGCAGCTGCAAGAGCCGACGGACCCGGCGCTGCTGGCCGACCAAATCAAGATGTTCCAGGTGCCCAACAAGATCCTCTGCAAGGTCGTCAACGTGGAGCTCAAGGTAATTCACTGGCCTTTCTCCTCTCGGACTTCAATTTGGTGCTAGCCCCCCGACTTGCTAACTCTTCGTCTTCTCCCTCCCTGTGTCTCTGCACCTGTGCCGCAGGCCGAGACAGAAACGGACGAGATGTACGCCCAGATCACTCTGCAGCCCGAGCCAGATGTGAGTACAGACACAGAGTGGACTGACTGGACCACCATCATTTTTACTTGCTACTAGTTTTTCTTTTTGGTTGCTCTCTGCTTTGTAAACGTCCTTTCTGCTGTCCCTCCCTAATTCTGCCCATCTTTTACTTACCCTTTTGGATGGGATCCCCCCCAATTCTGAACTCTTCTTCTGTTTGCAAGTATGGCGATTTTTGTAGGCAAAGCAATTCAGTGAGTGTGCACTAGTCGTATTGGGAGAATTTACTTTGTGAATTTGTCTGAATTTTTTTTGCAATTTGTTGTTGTTGCTTGCAGCAAATGGATCTGCCCACATTACCTGACCCACCCCTGCCGGAGACGTCAAGGCCTGTGGTGCACTCCTTCTGCAAGATCCTCACACCATCCGACACCAGTACTCATGGCGGTTTCTCTGTTCTTCGGCGTCATGCAAACGAATGCCTCCCACCACTGGTACGCATAATTCTCATGTTTTAAGCACTTCATGCGGTAGGGTGATGGAAAATTCTTAGTTTTTTTAGTAGGGGCTCAAAACCCTCCTGTTTCCTTAAAAAAAATAAGTTTTTTTTTCATGCTAATAATCAGGATATGTCGATGCCGACCCCGACCCAAGAGCTTATCACAAAGGACCTACATGGATCTGAATGGAGGTTCAAGCACATCTACAGGGGTATGTACAGTACAGTCTCCACTGAATCATCTTCTAATCCTTTTGGCCACAGATCAAGGAAAAATGGCACTTTTAAGTAATTTCTGGTGCTTAATTATGCATTTCTTGGTTCTCTAGGCCAACCCCGTAGGCACCTTCTGACTACTGGATGGAGCACGTTTGTCACATCAAAGAAGCTGATTGCTGGTGACGCGTTTGTCTACCTGAGGTTAGATCTTAACTGAACATAAACAAACAGCTTGTGCGTCCAAAAAAAGGAAACCTTGTGGTGCGCATGCTCATGTATCAAGTATATGTACAACTTACAAGATACCATGCTTTTTTTTTCTTAGGAGTGAGACAGGAGAGCAGCGTGTCGGAGTGAGGCGCCTTGTGCAGAAGCAAAGCACAATGCCAGCATCTGTTATATCAAGCCAAAGCATGCATCTTGGGGTGCTTGCTAGTGCATCACATGCTATTAAGACTAATTCCATATTCCTAGTGTATTATAGACCAAGGTTGGACACTTCCTAACATCAATTCTTTTAATATAACTGTTCTTATCTTCTCTGTTAATTGTTTTTTTTTTGTTTCCTCAGGTTAAGCCAAAGCCAATACATCGTCAGTCTGAACAAGTACCTTGAATCTAGTAAAATTGGATTTAATGTGGGCATGAGGTTTAAGATGAGTTTTGAAGGGGAAGATGTCCCCGTAAAGAAGTAATTCATCCTGTCATCTTATATGTTTCTCCTTTAATTTGTTGCTGACTTGCTGTCCTTTCGTATTGACATGATCAGTCCATCTCTTTTAACCCTGTAGGTTTTCTGGAACTGTTGTTGATAAAGGAGATCTCTCTCCACATTGGCAAGGTTCTGACTGGAAGACGTTGAAGGTAAGATCAGTTTGATCTGCTTCATCTGTTATCATTATTTGACTTTTTTTTCCTTAGACAAGATGCTGAACGTCTTCAAAATTTTCATGGTTTAGGTCAAATGGGACGAAGCCACAAACTTTAATGGCCCTGAGAGGGTTTCCTCTTGGGAAATTGAACCATTTGATGCATCCGCACCTGCCATCAACATACCCGTGCAACCATCAATGAAAAACAAAAGGCCTAGGGAGACAGCTGAAAGCCTGGATATTCATGCGCTGGGTATGACACTGAAAATTTCATATTGCTAGTCTTCGGAAAAGATCTCTGGAAATTTGGGTCTAATGTTCTTAATTCTGCAGAACCTGCTCAAGAATTCTGGCTCTCTGGAAGGCCTGAACAGCATAAGACAAGTATAAGCTCCAACGAACCCAATTGTATATCTGTACATCAAGTCGCTTGGACAAGTGAACGCCCAGGATACAGTGCCATGAGTAGTTCAATTTGTCAGAATTCTGCAGTAATTGGGAGCTGGTTCAAGGACTTCAATTCCTCAAGCAAAGGGGCCTCCCCTTCCTTGCCAGAGATTTCTCAGAAACTGTTTCAAGTCACCAGCAACGACGCAAGGGTTCCTCCTTGGCCTGGGCTCTCTGCTTATCAAGCTGAGGAGCTCTCTTCCAAGTTGTCCTGCAACACTGCTCTGTGCAGCTACCAGACTGAGGAGGTTGCTCCAAAATTTTCTATTGCTGTCGAAGAAAAGAAGGAACCCGGCATGTTCCGCCTGTTTGGTGTCAATTTGGTTAACCATACTAGGAGTAGCGGCATTGCTGACAAGATGACTGTGGGAGTAGGGGAAACATCGATGCGAGGTGCTGGTTCTTTTGAAGACTCTGGTCAGCTATCGGCGCTTTCAAGAGTCACGAAAGATCATACACACTTGGTGAATGAAAGCCCCCGAGAAATCCAAAGCCATCAGAGTTGCAGTGGAAGAAATCGTATTAAGGTAACTTGTTTTTTGTTTCTTTACTTTTTCTCCTTGTGTTGCCACTTAGACTGCTGTTTAACCTGTGTGTTTGATCTTGCTAGGTTCAAATGCATGGACATGCTGTGGGCAAAGCTGTGGATTTAGGAAATCTGGATGGGTATGTACAGTTGATGGGTGAGCTTGAAGAGATGTTTGAGATAAAAGACCTTGGCTCCAAAGAGGAATGGAAGGTTACTTTCACTAACGATGAGAATGATACGATGGAAGTCGGAGCTGTTCTTTGGCAGTAAGCTACGTTGTGCATATCCTCCTGAAAAGAAAAAAATAGACAGGAACTTAATACTAATAACACACATTATAATAACTCGTGCAGGGAGTTTTGCCAGATGGTGAGGAAGATCGTGATCCATCCCATTGGACATGGGAGCCATATGGAGGCTTGGCCTTGCCCGGGGCAGGATGGGAAGAGGGACTTTTAGAAGAAGGGAGGGTAACTGGGCAGGGATGGAAGGTGGGTTTTTGGAGCCTTTGACGACATGGTTGTTTTTTGCTGCGGTGGGAGAAGGTTGTAGCTGAAAACTTGATGGCATAGCTTGTCGATGACGAAGAACGCAACATATTGGTTGCTGGCGTCAGTTCTTTCTTCAGAAGAATTCAGTGGAAGGAAGAAGTGATGTAACATAGGCTTTGCAGAAAAGAAAAAGATTTGATGATGTGTCTTTTAGTTTGGTTTGGTTTAAACAAGATGACAGTTAATGCGTGTCTAGTAGTCTGCCTAAGCTTAGTGACGAGCAACAAGCAATAACAAGGATGGATGTATAAGATAGACCTTGGGTATGTAAGTTGTGTAAATATAATGTTAGTAAGTAGTAGGTATATCATATATATATATGGGAGGTGCTACTATTATGATGACATTAACTTGCATTGGGTGACATCCTTGACTCGTTTGTATGGTATATGTACTGTGTTGCAGTGCTCTGGACTCTGATGAGGAATCGCATTATATTGTGATGATGGAATTTGGGTTTTTGGTGGCAGTGTGACCTGAGGTGGCCTCTTCTGTTAGAATTTAGTTTGACACAGGCAGTAGTTTGGTTGGAGCCATTGGGCCTTCTCAGCCGGAGATTAAATACCAGGCCGGTGTGATGGACGGCCCAGCTGACCTGTCACGCATGCCATGCAGATGGTGTGAACTTGTGAAGGCAGGAAACCAACGGCACCACCGCCGCGCTGACCGTGCGGTGCGGTCGCGTCTCGCCGCCGGCCTCCCACCTCGAACAGCACTGGCCATGCCAATTGCCAACCCAGCAAAGAAATGAGTGGCAGCATTGTCTGCTATGAGCGCGCGGACGTATAGCATTGATTCAAAACCTGTTTGGAATGTAGGATTTCACACGAATCGTACACAAATTTCCAAGGATTCAATTTAATTTCATAAGAGCAACTCCAGTGGGCCTCCTAAACAGACCCCTATTCTAAATTTTAGGAGCTTGAATGAAAAAAACAACTCCAATGGACTTTCTATTTGGGCTCTTATTTTAGGAGGACCCCCAAAATCTAGTTTCAGGCCCGCAGATCTAGGAGCCCCCTATCCCTCTCTCTCACTCCCTCCCGTCCGCATGCGCCGCCCCGCCGGCGAGAAGGCCGGCCTCGCGGGCTCCCTCCTCCGAGCTGGTGTGGCTATGGTGGTGATCAGAGAGCGCCGGAACCGGGACCGGCGGCGATGGGCTGCTGCCAGTCGCGGCTGGAGCGGCTGGAGGCGGTGTCGCGGTGCAAGGCGCGGCGGCGGTACACCAAGCACCTAGTGCAGGCGCGGCGGGACATGGCTGCGGCGCACGCGCTCCGGGCCCGATAGGTCGTGGTTCCCGCCCGCGCGCAGCGACTCGAGGAGGCGAAGGTCGCCGAGAGACGGCGGGAGGTCGCCGGAGTGGCGGTTATCGAAGAGGAGCAGGTTTCGAAGGGTGGGCGCGAGGTACGCCAGCTCCGGCGGGATGGAGCCAGAGAGCTGGTTGGAGTTGAGTGCCAGAGTCTGGAGCGCGGAGGCGTTCCCGAGCGACGGCGGGATAGGGCCGGTGAGCGCGATGCCGCTGACGTTGAGCACGGCGAGGCGGCGGCACCGCCAGAGGTCGTCGGGGACGGCGCCCGTGAGGTTGGCATCGGAGACGACGAAGGAGACGAGTCCCGGCAGCGCCGCGCAGAGGCCTGTGGCAGGGAGTGTGGCGCCCGCGAGGTGCACGGACTGGAACGACACAGAGCTGACGGTCCTGGTGGTGCCGGTGCCGGTGCAGGAGATGTGGGACCAGTTGCATGGGGACGAAGCGGCCGGTGACCAGTCCGGTGGGCTCGTGGACGTGGTGTTGAGCCAGGACGTGAGGAAGGCGCCTCCTCCCAGAGGAACGGCACGGCGACGAGCAAGCGTCGCGGCGGCGTGTCCGGCGGGCCCGAGAACGCTGCGTCGGCGCCAACGACAAGAGATTTTTTTTCTAGGGTGGGGGGACAGTGGCTATGGCTGGAGTTGGGCTTTGATTTGGGCCCTTAAATTTTGCAGGCCAACTCCCAAATAAAAATGTAGAGGTCTAATTTAGGGCCTGTGGCTGGAGATGCTCTAAGGAAAATGCAGAAACAGTGAAGAGGATTGAGAGCATGTTTGATTGCTGGTGGCTTGGCAGACAATTTGTCTCTTATTATAGGTAATGATAATAATAGGTCTGCTCGCTAGGGCTATTACTGTTCGCGAGGCGCTTGTCATAGGCGAGGGCTAGTCGCGTGAGCATCCGGTCCATTCTGGTTTGTCTTTTGCGTTCTCCGTTGAAAAAGAAAAGTTTTAAGTGCCTATGCATTCTACTGTTAGCGACCTAATAATCTATCAAATGCGTCTCGCATTAGCTCAGAGCAAGTATTATGGTGGGCTGTAAGCTGGCTAAATGCTGATGTGGAGGAGAGAGAGGAGAAGCAGGCTGTAAGCTTACAGCCAGCTTAGACACAAAAATCAAAAAACTTTATGAGAGAGATAAGTGGACCATGTATTAATAGTGAATAGCTAACTATTGTATGGGTGGGCTGCAAGAAGAAGAGCCCTTGGAGACCGCCTAATCACCCTACCCTAGCTACCATGGCGGCATAATAGAATTGAAAGTACAGGGGCCTTTTCCTAAATAGTCCATCCCCTTTCCCTCTCCTCTCCTCTTCTTCTCTTCGTCTCGCCTCGCCTCGCGTCGCCGCTGCCGGGCCGGGAGACCCAAACCTTCCTCCCCGCTCCCTAAAACCCAAACCCTAGCCCTAGACTAAGACCGAGGAGGGGGGATTCGGCGAGGGGATCCTCTTCCGCCAAGATCGATCGACGATGTCGACCTTCGCCGCCTCCCGCCGCTCCTCCTCGTCCGCAGCCTCCAAGCGCCCCGCGATGGACGAGAACGCCGCCGGTGGACCGCGATGGACGAGACCGCAGGCCACGAAGCGCGTCGCGCTCGGAAACATCACCAACGTCGCCGCTCCCGCTCCAGGGAGGAGGGCCGCCGTGGGGAAGGTCGCGCCACCCGCCACCACCCGCGCGGTACGAACGCCGCCTCTGCTCGTCAGGGTCTCAGGGACAGGGATCGTTTCTGCGATTGGGAAATTTCATGCGGAACGGAACTCATTCCGCTTTTCTCGGGCCCAAGATTCTTGCCTAGGCTCAATGGTTTTGAATCCGCGTGGCGTGGGCGTAGCTTTCTTGGCTCTTCTTGATCCTTCTTGACTTGAGAGACTGATCGATGGCATTCCCAGTATCTTGGTTTCGCGGTTTCTTGATTTCGAAATGCGGTCTACATTTTCCTTACAAGGTTTTTTTTATCTAATAATATTCTGATGAGGCGTACCTCTTCCACATTACCTGAATCGGTGAATCCTACAGATTTTGTGGTTTCGTACTATTACTCGAAATCAGTCTGGCAACTCTTTTTTTTCTTGTCTTATAACAAGGAGGAAACCTGCAAGATTTCTTCATCTTGTTACTGCTTTCTATTATTGGTTGGATTCTGCTGGGTCAAAAGACTAGACCATAGTACAAATGTATCGGCATTATCAAAAGAAGGTTCCTTGGTTTTCACAACGTGGCAATCTTTTCGTCTTTGTTTGCTTTGGAATCTTCTCTTGTCAATATCTCAACTTGTTCAAATCTCATGCAGAAGTTGAATCCGGCAACCTCAGCAGCACCCTTGAAGAAACCATATCCAGCAAATGCACGCAATGTGAGCTCCATTCGGGGTTCTGCTGTGAAGTCGGCTTCCATCAAGCCAGGTCCACCAGTATCATGCCTTTGCAGCAGCACAATGCAGCAGAAGCATAATGTTCCTCCACCTAAAGTGCCTACCACTGTCAATGTGCCAAGTCGTGCTCCAGCCTTGGTACCCTGCAGCAGCTTCATGTCTCCTGGACGTTCAGGAGATTCAGTTTCTATGGATGAGACGATGTCGATTTGTGACTCCATGAAAAGCCCGGACTTTGAGTTCATAGACAATGGGGATTCCTCGGTGCTGGCTTCGTTGCAGCGGCAGGCAAATGAACATTTGCGCATATCAGAGGGTAGAGATGTTGAAGGCCTGCTGAAATTTATGAGATTTGACTTTCAAGTGCATTTTGTTAAATTTTTTGTTGATTCTTTTGCAGAAAATAAGTGGAAGAAAAATGCCCCTGCCCCATTTGAAATCGACCACATCTGTGATGTTGACAATGACTACGAGGATCCACAGTTGTGCGCTACTCTGGCTTCCGACATTTACATGCATCTGCGAGAGGCTGAGGTGACACATTTTTCCCTGTACCCTGGTGCTGAAATGGTTTCCCTCAAGCACTGAACATAAGGAATTGCATTCTGGAGAAAAAAAATCTCTATGCATGTAGACTGCATCGGGCCAACTAGCAAAAGCTCTACATTGATGTCACCGAATAAGCAATGCCCCAATATGCTTTTTTTCAAGTGTGTTTTTTATCATATATAATTTCTGTTTCCCAGTGTGGGAACGATTTCTGGTTTTTATATGTGAAGTTTTTTTTGGTGCATTAATGAAGCTCGATTCGGTCGAAAGAATGTTATTTCTGTTTTGAGGAAATTTGATCTAGATTGATCTGTACATACGTTAGTGAATCTTAGAAAATCTCTGTTTCTTCCTTCATTTTCACTAATAATGCTGCTTTACAGTCATTCTTTCATTTAATTGAAAAGCAAAAAACAAATAGGTAGGGGGCTCCCCTGCTGTTTCGGTCAAAAAAATAATGCTGTTTTACTTTCTGCAGATGAAGAAAAGCAAAAGACCATCAACTGACTTCATGGAAACTATTCACAAAAGTGTCAACCCAAGCATGAGGGCTATTTTGATCGACTGGCTTGTGGAAGTAAGCCTTTTCTGCTAATCATAAAGAAAAGCCTAAAGCAGAAGCACAATGCATTAACTACATTCATATGATTTTCCTTCCTGTAGGTTGCTGAAGAATATCGTCTTGTTCCTGATACTCTCTACCTGACAGTTAACTACATTGACCGTTATCTTTCTGGCAATGAAATCGACCGCCAAAGGCTGCAATTACTTGGTGTTACTTGCATGCTTATAGCCGCGTAAGCTTCTGCTAGTTCTCGTTACATCTATTTCTTTCAGTTATCCTCAGTTTTCTGTACACTGTTGGCATATCAATTTGAGATGTTGCAATATTCAAATCCAGAAAATACGAGGAGATATGTGCACCCCAAGTAGAAGAGTTCTGCTACATAACTGATAGTACATACTTCAGAGATGATGTCTGTGATATATTACTTCCAACCATCCGCTTTTTTTTTTGTCTATTAGACCATATCTGATAGTCCCTTGTTTGTCATTGTCACTAAATAACTTGTTCATTAACAGGTTTTAGAGATGGAAGCTTCTGTACTGAATTACTTGAAGTTTGAAATGGCAGCACCTACACCAAAGTGCTTTCTGAGGTGCTTTTCTGTTTTATTTCATTTATTAGGTAAGATTTACGACTATTATACTAACCTAACCTCACTAACTCTTATTCTTGCTTACAACAGGAGATTTGCCCGTGCTGCACAAGCGTGTGATGAGGTACTACTGTATAGTCAGCTTCTGGTCACTGGAGGAGGAATTCCTTAAGTGGCATATATGATACCATTTCACTGACAACTTATCTTGTACAGGATCCTGCTTTGCATCTCGAGTTCCTCGCCAATTACATCGCTGAGCTATCACTGCTGGAGTACAATCTACTCTCTTACCCGCCATCACTAATAGCTGCCTCAGCTGTTTTCTTGGCAAGATATGTACTGCAGCCAACAAAGTATCCTTGGGTAGGTGCCATAATCATGTTGCTTTTTCCATAATATCTTTGTAGCAGTTGCCTGCTGAAATGTCATTATGAGCTAACTTACGCATCTCATTGTGAATTGGAGCAGAATTCCACACTTGCTCATTACACACAGTATAAGCCGTCGGAACTGAGTGACTGTGTAAAGGCATTGCACCGCCTTTTCAGCGTTGGTCCTGGGAGTAACCTTCCAGCAATCAGAGAAAAATACAGTCAACATAAGGTAACTGACTGGGCCTGGTCTTGAATGTCTTCAGTTAACAACTCTGTTGCTAGTAGTACTAACGGCATCATCTCCCTTTCCTTCATCACATCAGTACAAATTTGTTGCAAGGAAGCAGTGCCCACCGTCAATCCCTACAGAATTCTTTCGTGATGTAACATGGTAAACATAGAAGCCCAGCAGGAATAGCTCCAATTGCGCGACTGTGCAGGTGGTTCGTTGGTTGATGCAGGACGATCGATGCCTGGTGTGATTTTCTTCTCCCCACTCCCTGCTGTAATCTTCCTGTACCTAGACCAATGTTTGCGCTTGTAAATCGGAGTTGTGTTGTAGGGCTGACCAACATCTCGTTTGTAATGTCATAGTATTACTGACTAGAGTCACCGTCACTGGTGTTCTGTATGTAATTTACACCGCATGTAAACTGAATTTTAGGGGTGTCTCTTTGGCTTGGACTCATATTGTTACTAGGTTATTGATTGAGGTGTTAGCTGCTGTGGGAGGGATAGAAAATAGAATGGGCAAGGCAAGCCAGACTCAGGTTGCCTGAAAAGGATTGCTGAAAATTAGTTAAGTGATGTTACCCTTCCTCCCTCGGCAAGATTAGCTCAATTCATACAGACTTGCTTGTACTACAACTATAGTAATTACAGAATAAACATGTACTATAATGTATGCCATAGCATTTTCATCAGATTGCTTGCGAAAGAGAAACGATCCAGTGGGATCGCCGGCGGCAGGCAGGCGGCCAAGCCTGTGTGTTCGCTTGGCCGACACCAGCTGCGAGAGGCGGGAGGCGGCCGTGATTTTTTTTTTTTTTTTTTTTAGGAACGGCCTTAGGCTGCTGCCATTACTCGGCAGTTGTTGCGCTTCTCGGGTTCTGGCCCGGCCCATGATTAGATACCAGGCCGGTTCACTGACGGATGGCCCAGTCGGCGGCGGCACGCCGGGCAGGCACAACTGCACAACCACCGCAGTTTTTTTTAAACATTTTTTTAAAAAATATAATCAACTCTATCCATTATTGCTACGACAAGAACATTCAATACATCTAGTAAGCTAACCTTAAATTTTCTTCTTCAATAAATAGTAGTAAGGCCTTGTTGTTCCACCCTAAAAAATTTTCAACCATCACATTGTATATTTGGACACATGCATATAGTATTAAATATAGATAAAAAATAAACTAATTACATAATTTGGTTGAAAATCACGAGACGAATCTTTTAAGCCTAGTTAGTCCATGATTAGCCTTAAGTGCTACAGTAATCTACATGTGCTAATGATTGATTAATTAGGTTTAATAAATTCGTCTCGCAATTTCTAAGCGAGTTATATAATTAGTTTTTTTTATTAATATCTGAATACTCCTTACGACATCCTACGAAACATTTAATATGACACCCAAAAAATTTCCGTACTCCAACTAAACAAGGTCTAACTTTCTAAACATTTTTCCCCTTGAGGACCCCAGATTATTTCTAACCAACTAAACCTTTTTTAATATTTTCATTTTCTCTTATTACTTTCTAATCTGCAACCCTTTATTTTCTTAATCTACTCATGCCTCTAATTTACTTTAATCTTCCGAGAAAAATACCAGACGTGTAGTAGATAAGGAATTTCTCTTGACTACGAAAACTTATAAGTTGGAGAGGATATTTTGTAGATTTTTATATTTAAGGTCTTTTACCAAACTATTGAAGGACAATTTTTTTCGCTAAAAATTAAAAAAAGGAGTTGTTTTACAAAACTCATAGAGATGCTCCTATAAATGTTCCATTTGAAATTTAATGAAGGCATCCCAAATATGTATACTTACACGTGAAACTTTTCTTTTCAAGTTGGGTAGTACTCGTTAAGTGGAGCTCTCATCTCCTTCAACTCTAGTTTTTACTTTTTAGTGCAATGTAATTAATACCAATCTTTTATAGCCTGTTTGGTCGGATTTCTTGAAAGGCTTTAGTTGTGGGTTTTTTTTTTTTTTGTTTTCTTAGGTGAAGCTCAAAAGAGAAATACTAATTCAAGAAACGACTCCGAAAGAGAAGATTCAGTAGGAAGAAGCCATATTTTACTTGTACAACGAGAAATTCATCTAAATGTGACTTCTACGTTTTCTCTTGGTTTTTATGTCAAACTAAACTAGTTGCAGAGAAACCATACAAAATAAGACCGTATCTTTTTTATAAGAAAATGAGGAACCAATAAAACTTTTATTTGTACAACTCATTACTCATCAGAGTAACAAAAGTAAGGCCATGAGAGTGAGGTCTTGTTTAGTTCCTGAAATTTTTTGGTTTAAGGTACTATGTATTTTTGTTTTTTTTTAATTATTGTCTAATCATGTACTAACTAAATTCAAAAGATTTATTTTATGATTTTTATGTAAATTATGTAATTATTTTTTAGTTTTATTTATATTTAATACTTTTTATATGTATAGTAAGATTTGATGTCACGAAGATTATTAAAAAATTTTAAATTTTTAGGTAAACGTCGGAGTGGGAGGGGCAACCTCGTCCATAGGCGGGCCATGGCGTCCGAGACTCCGAGTTTCACAGCAGAGCGGTCCATGTCCCACTCATGCGTGTCACGTGACCTCTCTCTGGCTTGTGCCAGCCCTTGTGATGTTCATTGCACAAAACCAGTGGAAAGGAGGAGGATTGGATTGATGAATGTGAAACGGAAGCGCCCTTGCTGATGCTCGTCTCCACTCCCAGGCTCCCAGCAGACAACAAACAAATAGGCTCTTTTAATCCTGTCCTGTACCCATCCTCCCTCTCTTTCTTTACCTACTCCAATCCATCATCCATCTTCTTCCCCGTCCGTCGCATTCATCCGATCCGCCCCTTCCCCTCCCATGGCCCATCACCCTTGCTCCACCAATCTCTAGCAGCTTGCGCACCAGCAAGCTTCCAAACTTGCTCTACTCTGGGACGAGCGGGACGGAGAAAGGGAGGGGACCCAAACCAGATCTTGGCACCACCAACACTGGTAGAGTAGGGCTGAGGTGGTTCAACTCCCTCCCTCTCCCTCTTTTCGTGTCATATTCATAGGCTCATAGGTGAGCCACCGCCGCCCACCCAGCGGATTGGAGCTTCGCCGTCTCCTCCCCCTCCTTCAAAAGCTCCCTGCTTTCTTGGGGGGTTTTGGTTCCCCCACAAGGTTGGGGGGAGGAGGGGTTTTGGTGCTCCTGAGGCTGGGAGAGAAGCACGAATCTATCTTGGCAACAGGGGAAGGAGAAGGAGCCGTCCTGTTTGCCCATGGAGGCGGTCGCAATGTCGCCGTCATCCGTCTCCTCCCACACCCACACCCACGACGACCCTGACTCCGCCTCCGTCACCGACGGCATGTCCTTGCAGGAAGGCCTCCTCTTCTCCGACACCCTCAAGGTACTAGTAACTAGCATCCCCCTTTTTTCCCTACTTACTATCACTCCCCCGTTCTTATTGGATCTAGCTCATGCGCTTGCGGAAGAAACCAGGCTGATTACTGCCTGCCGGCGTTCACACCAAAAACAAAAACAAAATGCGATGCTGTGTCTCATTTCCCTGTGCGCTTTGCTGTCCTTGTCAATCACAAGATTTTGTCCCCAATTAGGTCTATCCGTCTAGTATCTCTATCACACACTGTGCTACTGTAGGGTGTGTTGTCCTGTCCATATCTCGTGTTACAGTAATATAATTAATCTTGTACGAGCATACTACAACCAATAACATCAACCATTTATGAAGCTCTAGCCTTGAAATCTTAGATTGCTCTCTTCCTTTCGACAAAAGTGAGAGAATCATGCATTACTGGTATATAATAACTGCCTTTGCAGCTCTATAATGGCCGCACCTTTTCTCCCCTGCTTTTGCCCTTATTAAGCAAAAGCGCCATCCCATTTGGAGTTTGAAAATGGACTTGTTTGTATAACGGCAACAGGACGCCGACCCAGCACCAAGGCTCTTGCTAATAAAGCAGCATCAAGGCTTTTTGTGATTTATGCCGTTGCTTTGGCCATATATGCTAGTGCTATTTGTTCGACCAAAGTTTTTAACCTGCCGTTGAATTGAGCGTTACCGAGTTTACTGCTCTGCTAATGTCAACCTATAACGTGCTTGCTGCCATCTATTGTCAAATTTGTCTCTGCTGTGCTTGGGGGTAAAGAAAAGCAGATAGGATCCTTGTCCACAACCACAACAAAACCCCCCACATGGCTATGCCTTTGTTAATGATTAATGTGTCCTCCATATGTGCTTAGCTGTCATTTATTATTACTATCTCCTATGCTCTATCCGCCTGAGTTCAATAAATTATTGCTTTATTTGTAGGACCTGAGGAATCTGCGGTCACAACTGTACTCAGCGGCAGAATATTTTGAAGTATTCTACCGAAACAATTCGCACAAATCTACGTATGAATCCTTTTCTGGATCTTTGTTTCCTTGTTTGTCCTGTTTGCTGTTTGCTTCAATAAAGAAGTATCAACACTTATCCTCTCATCATGTTCGCACTGATCTTCTTATGTAGGGTCATGACGAGTTTGAAAGATTACACGGTTGAGGCCGTTGTTAGCACAGTGGACCATCTGGGTTTTGTGTCATACAAGGTGGATAATCTTGTCAGCGAGAAAGCTGACGAGGTTAACGAAACAGAATTTCTAGTATCTTCAGTTGAACAGGTATAATGCTAAAGTGACAACTGTGGAAAATTTTCCTTCTAGTAGATTGTTCTCTTGACCCTGTTTTACAAGTTAAGCCCAATACGGAATGAATATCAGAGATAGTATTACATTTTTCCACCTGTACCATACCGTTCAGATCACTGTTTCTTATGATTGTAGAGGGTTCGGATTTGCCAACAGACAACTGACCAGGAAGGAAGATCTCAACAAGCTCTTCTCATCAAGGCGCCAAAGTACCATAGGCGTTACATATTGCCAGGCAATTTCACACTCTATTTTACTACCACGTTATATAGTAGTCCTTTTTGGCTGTACAGATCATCATAGCTAAGTTGTATTTGTATAGGCCTGGATCTATTGGAATCTTCCATTCACCCGGTTTCGGAGCCTCCACGGTATAACAGGCAATATACAAGTCGCAAAATGCACAAGTCTCAGTCTTGTAAGTTCATCGTATCTTTGATCTCTGAATTTCTCAAAAGGTTACTGTGATATTGATCTGAACTCCTCCTTGCAGCCATTTCTACCCCAGTCTGTCGGCAGACTACGATGAGGTAAACAGATACTAACTCTCAGGCCCCTCTGTTGCATGTTCACTTTTGTTTGGGGTCAAAGTCAACTGATCAATGTTCAATACCCAAAGAGAGACACTGATGGAAATTTTCTTTAATGCCTGGTCTTCTGCAGGCGTGCTCGTGAACCATCTCCTACACCTAACGATGCATATCATCGGTCAAGGTCCTTGTCACCTTCCCGTAAGGCACGAGCTAAATCTCCATCTCCTCGAATTGTGAACACAAACACTACAAAAGGTACATTGTCCTTTGGCTGACTCAGCAGATATCTGAATGTGAAGCTTGCATAATAAAAGGACATTAATTGGGTATTCTTGCATTCACTTTGGCTACACAGAAACTAGGGCAGGCTCACCGATACCAAATTCTAATCCTCTGGCACGGTCCGCTACGGTTGCAAGAAGACCATCGTTGAGCTCAAAGCATTTGGTATGCCCTGAGCATAGTGTTTACTCATTGCTATGTCAGTTTTGGGTAACCGTTGTTTGTCTAGAACTCTAGCTTAGTAGGCATAGGTTTCTAAAAACATTATTGGGTTCCCATTGTGTTTGATCATAGAAAACAACTTTTTGAAATGCGGTCAATTTTTCGTAATGTGCAGAGACAAACTTCGATGCAGCTACACACCGACTGGGACCAGCACAAGGAACAGCAGAAAAGCTCAAGCAAAGGCAGGGGTTTCCTCAAGTCACTGCTCACGAGGCGTCGTTGGAGGAACGACGAGTCGTTGTACAGTTACTTGGATGAATACTGATTGCTGGGATGTTGGAACCAAAGTCTGGTGTTATCTGAATCTTTTTGATATATGTGATGTTTTGCTTTGCCAAAAGGTTGGTTTCCCGTTTTCATTCTTCATTGCCTATACGACAGACACATGGCCGAGGCTGCTCAATTCTGATGCAAAGGGCACACGTTTTAAACAACCGCGTAACTCGATTGACTAAGCCGCCCTCAATTTAGACAGCAGTCCAACTAAGATTTCTCCACTGCAAATCCAAGCTTTTGTCTATAATATAACACCTTTGCTGTTAAGCATGTAGCTTAGGGCATGTTTGTTTGGGCTTTTTGGGAGCTTTTCAACCTTAGGGCTTGTTTAGTTGTGAAAAATTTTTAGATTTCACTGTATGTAACACTTTTGTTTTTATTTGACAAACATTGTCCAATTAACTAGGTTTAAAAGATTCGTCTTGCAATTTACAGACAAACTGTGTAATTATTTTTGTTTTCATCTATATTTAATGCTCCATGTATGTGTCGTTAGATTCGATGTGACTGGAAATTTTAAAAAGTTTCTGGGTTTTGGTAGGAACTAAACAAGGCCTTAGCTTGGGACCTTCCAAAAGCCAAAAGCTAGAGCTTTGCCTTGGGAGAGCTTTTGGATCTCAAAGCCGAGGTTCAAAAACTTCTAGAAAAACTTTAACTAATAATTTGAGACTTCACCACCAAAGCATGCCTCTAAACCATTGAGGACTATGAGAGACCGTAGGACATTAACCATTGTTGAAGTCTATAGATACCTTGCAATAATGGCACGAAGGCATTGCTGAGCAAGACAACCATTATTGAGCGACACCAAAACCTCCCACAACATCGACAATTCAAGGGGATCTTCCAACATGACATCTCTAAGGAGAGAATAACATTCAAAGACCATGACATCTTACATGTTGGGTTTTCATCCGAATAGCCCCCTGCAAGAGAGGGAAAAAAGAGCAGCTATGAAGGTGCCTCTAGTGGAAGTGGCATCCACAAACGTCACCGTCAACCAGACACATAGACAACTAGTAGCTAGATTGTTGCCAAAACCTTGAACCATCGGTCATCAAGAATATTGCCATCAGACCACACTTCTCGGTCACCGAGGCAACAAAATTGTGCCTTACACCAGACTGGCCAAGACAGCCGCCATAACCGGCCAATCCCAAGTCTGCCAAGGTATCCAAAGTGCCACCAACGGGCTTCGTTCAATATCCCAGATGATTGTGCTTGTCACTAATGAGAGCGAAGATGACAGAAGCAGTGGGCGTTGCCACCTTTATGGTGCTATCATGGGCCAGTCGTCACTAATATGGACAGCGACACCAGCAGCCATGGAGATCCCTCTGCTGGTTGTGCCGAGTTGAATGTCGCCCAACAAGTCACCTGAGTAGACGACAGGGGGCCTATCAGTTATGGACTCGAAGATACATCAAAAAAACACACGGTTTGGTCTACACAATAGCGCCTTGTTTACTTCCACCCAAAATCTAATATTTTTCAAGATTCCTCGTCACATCAAATCTTTATATGCATACATGGAGTATTAAATATAGACGAAAATAAAAACTAATTGCACAGTCTGGTCGAAATTTACGAGATGAACCTTTTAAGCATAGTTAATCCATAGTTGGATAATAATTACCACAAACAAACGAAGTACTACAGTGTCGCGAAATTTTTCGCTTCAGGAACTAAACACGGCCTAAAAATACTTGTAAAAAAATATATTTCCTTTTAATTATTCTCCTTATTCTTTAATTCAATATGGTATCTTACCATTAAAATATATTATAGATTTCCTAGAAAAGTATTTACTTTTTATGAAATTGAAAGAGGAATAATTTATTTTGATAATCAGACTCAGAAGAGTTCACATTAACCATATATATTTATATTCTAAGCATATTATTAATGTACATAGATTTTTTTCATATTTTAAGAATATTATTAGTATATTTATATCTCTATATGTATGTTATTGTCACTGTCATTGTTATATGTTTATTAGGCATGTCTTTAATTGAATTAATGAACTTGCTACTCTTCATTAGATTAGCAAATATTTATCAATTTAGTGGCCCTTTTAGGCATAGGCATTTAATCAAACAGACATCTTACAATTTTTCAGATATTTTTTCTAGCAAATAGCCTAGGCCTCCATCTAAACATCACCCTCACTGCCATGGAGGGTACCGCCAGCGACCGAAGAGTATCAAACCCGACGATAATGAGCGCTGATGTGGACAGATCCGGTTGCGACGAGAAGCAAGGGAATGCTAAGTTCGGAGCACCGGGAGCGACGATAAGTGCGCGCCTCCCATCAGTGGCTACCTATGAAGTGACGACGGGGTTTAGGGTCACGAAGCGTTGAGATCAATGACAAGCATGCACCCACTAATTCACACCTTTCCGCATTCTCTTGAGTTTAGGCCTTGGGCCATCGCCGCCCTTAGGGTTACGCAATTGGTGGTTTCCCGCTTACATCTTCAACATCGAGTCCCTATGTCAGCATCTTTGGCCATGTGCCTTCTCTAAAGCCTACCACACCGCCCAGCATTGGGTTGACATCACCTTCACCTGCTAGAAGCTATAGCGACATCTCTTCTGGTCCACAGGTGAGACCACAACAACACCTAATACAATGATTTTCTATTATTGCAAGGCATGGAAGTGCAGTGGAGTTGGAGATGAAGGGAAACAAAGAACAAATGCTTAAGTATTTGAACTTCTGGTTGATCGTATCACTTCTGAGAATGTTATCTATGACATCCATTGTTCTTACTTTCTTGTTTTGTTTTGGTTTGGTTTACAGCAATGATTGTGCTCACTAAAGGATCAAGCTGCAAACCTTGTCAGAAAACTTACTATTGATTTTGAATTCAGACACACGCTAACATTCCATCAAGGTATCTTCTTAATGTACATTTTTTATTTTGTTTATGTACACAGTGGCGGATCCAGAAACGGATCAAGAGGGGGGCTAAATAACATAGGCTAAATTTTTTTTCTTGTTCAATGCAGTGCACTAATAGATATAGCTAAGATTGATAATTTAATATTAATTCAAAGTGTTCAAAGACAAAGATTCGTAGAATAAACATAGAAAAATACCAAATATATGAAATTTTTTTGCAAAAAAGAAAACCTATTAAAAGATTTTTGAGTCCAAGAGGGGGCTGCAGCCACCCCAGCCCCCTTGCATCCGCCAATGTATGTACATGTCTTAGTCACGTACTTCCTTTATTTTGAAGAAATTGGAAAGCGTATCTAAAATTTATAGAGTGGAAGATGGGAAATAGATTATATGGACTTTCTTCTCCAACTTAAGTAAAGTTGTATACTTTATTCTTTCTTTTTTTCTTCTTCCACAACTATAACTTATTACAATAAATTTAATTTCAAGGATCCAAACAAGGCCTAATAAATCTCTACAAGATTATTATGTGAAAAATGGGTTGTCACACTTGGCATAGTATAGAGAGATAGAGCAAGATAGAAGAAGAAAAAGAAGAATTATCGCAAGAAGTAAGTCAATATGAAAACAATAATGGATCTCTACAAGATTATGTAAAAAATAGGTTGTCACAATTGGCACAGTGTAGAGAAATAGCAAAACACCTTACACCTATTAGGGAGCAATAACTTTCATATATATAGGCATATGACTTAGATACAATTACAGTTCTAACCCTTCTCCCCCCACAATCATAGAGGGAGGTTCATGGACGCATAGACTGTACCAAAATTAGTAAATAATTTAATAAGCATGCCCTTAGTCATGACATCCATGAACTGATGTGAGGATGACACATGGAGAACATGAACTTTACCAAGGGTGACCTTACGGGTGAAGTGAATGTTGATCTTGATGCGCTTGGTCCAGTGGTGATGGACAAGGTTAACTGTCGTGTATACAACATTGATATTGTCACAAAAGACAACCGTTGTAGAAGGTAGCGACAGATGGAGCTCCTAGAGAAGCTAGCACAACTAGTAGCACTCGGTGACGACATCGGCAAGAACACGGTACTCTGCTTTAGCATTAGAGCGAGGTACCAAGGTACCATGTTGTCATGTAGGTAGACACAGTATCCTGACCTGGAGCAATGGGGGTCAGGGCACCCTGTCCAGACTGCATCTAAGTATGCCATGAGAGACTAGAGAGGACTAGTGCCAATGTGGATACCATCAGAAAGAGTGCCCTTGACGTAGCAAAGAATTCACTTGATAAGGGCATGGTTTGGCTCCCTAGGGTCATGCATGAAGAGGCACACCTGTTGGATTGCATAGGCCTGGTCCGAGTGGGTGGAGAGTAAGGTATTGTTGTGCCTCGGACAGGTCAATGACTCAGGCACCATATGTAGCTGAGAGCTTGGACTTGGAGTCCACAATCATCATGGTGGGATGGTACTTGCACATATCAACAAGCTATAGGAGCCCAACAACACACTAGCATGGTGAGAGGAACAACCCATCAGAGGAATGTGTGATGGTGATATCAAGGAAGTGGTGGAGTGCCTCGAGGTCAGTCACTCTGAGCTGAGGCATATAGTGATGTGATGTAGGAGGTCCTTGAGGAGGCCAGCAGAATGATGTCATCGACTTAAAGTAGCAAGTGGATGACGTTGTCTCGATCTTTACCGTTATCATCAAGAAATATATACTCCCTCTATCCAGAGAAGAATGTAATTCTCACTTTTCGAGGAGTCAAATATTTTAAACTTTGACTAAATTTATGTAAAAAAGTACTAGCATTCATGATATAAAATAAGTACTATTAGATTAGTTATAAATATATTTTTTATAATAATTTTTGTTTGGAGACATAAATGCTTATATTGTTTACTATAGCTCTGTTAAACTTCAATTACTTTGACTAACACAGATTTCATAATTATATTTTTATGAACAAATGGAATATGTGGTACTATCGTGGATATATAGTAAATATAACCTCGACTTTGTTTCTCATGTTACAATGTCCAACCACTAAATTTGGTCATCTGGCATGGGCACTATGGGCTGGCACTGGAACAACACGAAGAAGCACGTCCTAGGCACGCCGAGCCTAGCTCCCACCGTGCCCATGCCTGGCACGGCCTGATCATATGATTTTCACTGGCGGTTTTTTAGAGAACCGCCTGTAGAAATACATGATTTCTACAGGCGGTTTTGTTAGGGAAACTGCCTGTAAAAATTAATTTTTATAGGCGATTTTTTAGTCGAGCAAGCCAATTTCTTTCTACAGACGTTATTTTATTCAAACCATTTGTAAAAATTATATTACACTGCCAGCGTAGTGCTTCTTTATACTAGTGGGACACAACTTTAGCTCGACGGTGCGGGCCGACACAGGCTTAGCAGGCTTATCATGCCTATCAGCACGGCACGGCTCCGCCTCTGTACTGCCGTGCCTGGGTTGTAAGGTTGACATGGGGGCACTATCCGGCCACCTACGCCACCATGCCACATAGTGCCATGCCCAATTCATGCTTGCCGTGCCCGTGGCGGCCGGCCCGATTGGCCATGTATATCAACCACCACCACCTCAGCTAGTATCAAGGCCTTTATGGAAGCTAAAGTCGCATGGAAGACCATGAATTCAAAGACGATGCCCTAAGCTTATTCTATGGCTTTCTTTAATTATTATATGGCATGCCAATGAATAATCAAATCATAAGATATGTGATGATATCTATCTATTGGAACGAGATCCACGCCGAACACTTCACCAGGGTGTATTATACTCCATGGGGTATTAGGCTTGATTCTAGTCTGCTGCTATTGGGCCTAGTCAAAGTCCCAACGCTAGACACGATCTCAGAGACTGAAATCTGGAGATGCTTGGCACCGGAGTCTACAAGGTAGTCGTCCAAGTCGTTGAAGTTGGGCTTGGGCTGGGAGATTGAGAGTTGCTGCAAATTAAGCCTCAGGACAAAACCGGAATGGAAAGCCCCTGGGCCTCTCTTGGGCTTTGTCTAGCCCATGACATGTTTTTCTAGGCTATTTTATTGATCTCGTTGGTTCATTTTCCTAACCAAGCCTGGCTAGCAAAAATAGCTCAGGCTAGCTGTAGCTAGCATTAGTTATGGAACCAGCACTTGTTTGGTTGTTGTATCTAAGCAAGTCTGGCCTGGTTAGATCTTATTTGGTTGTGAGACTAGTTCTAGTGCAGTCACCTCTTCTTTGCCATGGTGAGCTTACCTTCATCTTCTCTAGTTTGGCAATGGCGGGGAAGGAAGATTTGACGGTGGTGGAAACCGATTTGGCGACGGAGGAGTCCGATTCAGCAGCGTCTCTTCAGATCCCGCTCGAGGAGCACCGCTATAGGCCACGCAGGAGGCACGCGGGTGCCACCGCCGGAGGACACACAGGAGCCGCCGCTCGGGGAGCTGTGGGGAGGCAGGCCACACAGGAGCCACCTCGTACAGGGCTGGCACCGATGAGCTCGTCATCCTCTAGGGCCTTCACGGACACGAGGGGGCGGCTGAAGGTGACCATGGCGGCGACGACTAGGGTTTGGCTGGCGCGGCGATGGTGCGAATGGAGGCGGGGCGCCAGGGGAAGAGGCAGGGCGCAAGGGGAAGAGGTGGGGCGCGATGGTGGTACGAATGGAGGCGGGGCACGAGGGGAAGAGGCGGGGCGCGGCGGTGGGCGGACTCACGCTCGAGCCTAGCGCAAGCTTGGCTCCGCGGAGACGGTCGAATCGAGCGTTCCTAGGAAGCCAAGAAAACCTATAAATTGGACTTCCGTAAGCCTAGCTAGGAGGCCGACCAGGGAACCAAACAGGCACAATCTGTACTGTGGAAGCCTGGCTAGGAGTTATGCAGGGAACCAAACACACACTATATGGACTTATTTTCGGCATGCATGCTTCTTTTGTGCTTGACAATGGAAAACAACAGTTCAATGGCGGAGGACCATTATGGCAAGGTATGGCAGCTGCCATACCTTGATTATGTTGCAACTCCTCTCTTGAATCATGCACTAATCTACTATGACAAGAGCTGTTAACTTCTGAATGTCGTCTAGAGGAAGAAAAAATCATCTGCCCTCATGCTCTGCGACTCAACCTGTATTTTTGGGGCTTAATCCTATGTATTCCCTGATTTGCAACTTCATATGTGTATAAACTATTTTAATTTTAAATCTTATACTTATTATCTATGTCAATTTTGCCATACCTAAAGTTTTTTCCGTCCTTCGCCACTGACAACAGTGCTACAATCTCTTTAGTCTTTTTTATATCTAGGTGTATGAACTATATATGAACTCTGAAATTGATCATCTGGATCTTTCATTTTGTTTTCAAGTCGTAAAATTGAAGGTCTCGGATGATCAATTTAATATTTTATAAATCCAGGTGATAACATGAAAATGTTTAGAGACCCATCCTGGGGATGCATTTTACTCTTCTAGATTTAATTTAGCTTCAAAGATAGATAACATTAATAACAAGGACGATGAATACAATCGTGCAGCCGTACAGTACCTGCTAGCTAGCTGACCAGGGACTAATAAACGACAAGATTTATCAGCGACGACGGCGTACAAGAAAAGAAAGAAACGTATAATGTAACAACAATTATATGGTTTTTTATTTGGTACCAAATGATTGAAAGTGAGTGGTTGGGGCCAATCAGCAGTCTACTTCCCTCGATTTACCTGCTCGTGCCGTTATTTAGGCCCGTTTGGTTCCCCTTGCTAAATTTTAGCTAGCTAAAATTATTTTAGCTACTTTTGGGTGACTAATCGAACTAAACTATTTTAGCTCCTTTTAGTCAATATGTTTGGAACTTTAGTTACTAAAGTGACTAAAGTTTAGCTAGCTAAAATTTAGTTGGTGGAACCAAACAGAGCCTATTGTCATCATTTTTTTCTTGTTTTTTGGTGGACCAAATTAAAGGGGCCGACGTTCACCTTTTTGTTCTATACTATTTAGTTCTTTTGGAACCATATTTGTTGCTGCTACCGTGTTTCTGACCTTTTGTTGTGGCTCAAGAGAAATTCCCCCCAAATAATTTAAATGTTGTGTCGTGTGATCATGACCAGATCCAGTACGTTTTCAAAGACAGACACCTTAGCAGCAAGCTCTGACTCCCTCAGCGTTTCGAAAAGAAACAATGCAAGATTGGGATCAAATTTAATATTATATATGTAGTATACATTTCGTGCGTTGCTGTTACAGCTGTGCTGCGCTTCAACAGATATATACACAAATCAACTAACCAATGATGATATGTGTGTAGTGTGCATCGCTCCTGTCATGTGGAATATTCGAGGCAGCGTATTATTCTATAAGATCGAGGAGAGAACATTATATATTGACGACGTTTAATTGTATATCAAAATATTGGGAACTATACTACTAATCTGGGCCTTGTTTAGTTCCAAAATTTTTGGCAAAATAAGCACTGTAGCAATTTCGTTTGTATTTGACAAATATTGTTCAATCATGGAGCTCAAAAGATTCGTCTCGTCAATTTCAACTAAACTGTGCAATTAGTTTTTATTTTTATCTATATTTAATACTCCATGCATACGTCTAAAGATTTGATGTGACGGGAAATCTGAAAAATTTTGCAAAATTTTTGGGGAAGTAAACAAGGCCCTGGTAGCATAAGAACCAAAAATGCTCTCGATACGTACTCGAGTAGCTAGTAGTGGAGTTGACCAAGGAAGCTGTTTATTCGTCAACTATTTTAATTTCGAGAGAAATTAGATTGCAATACATTATAATTTTGACATATATATAACCGTTTTTGTCTTTTAATTAAACTAGCGATAGCAAGTCAAAGCAATCTCGCTTATTTATATTTAATGCTTCATGTATGTACCGCAAGATTCAATGTGACCGGAAATCTGAAAAATTTTACAAAATTTTTTGGGAACTAAACAAGGCCGAGGTCGGCCTTTAAAAGAAAAGGAAAATCTGCTCGCTAGGAATTGAAGAATGCAGCCGTGATTCCGATCCATATCCTTAGCCAATGGATTATATTCACTCTCGAAATTAAAGAGGATGATCGATGTCATCATTACATGCATATACTACTCCATATTGATAGATAGAAATAATTAATCAACCCTGATCGATGTCCCTCTCCATAGGAGCAAATTAATTAACCTTCGGCTAGCATACACACATGTTAATTAGTCGACGAACCGGCCAATAGTCATCGTCGACGTTGTATCGTGGACATAACATAAATTTCGGCATCGTCTGCCGCTGTCGGTTTTTTCTAATACACATTAGTTGTGGATACATCATACACATATATATCGATTTCTACCTTTTGTTAGTACTATACCTAATACTGCTATACGACGTACAGTATAGTATATGAGAGCAGGCAAATAGCCAAGCCATAGCTGTGTAAATATGAAAGCAATGAAGATAGAAGAGCTGGATGTGGATATCTATTGGATGTGATGCATGCATTGTATTGATGTATGTACAATACATGCACGGCCAGCTAGCTTGATGCGCTTGTTATGTGGATGCGATCATGCGAGCGATGGGATCCTATCAGTCTAGGCCGGGAGGGAATAATACTGTATATGTGTGTTGTGGCCATTTCTTCAATCAACGACACAAAAATCCGGCATCGACCACACACTACCAATACCATTGGCACCATGCATTACTTGCTGTTGGCCAAGTTGCCGTACGAGCTGCTTCAATTCCTTCTCGTGAAAGCGACGGAACGATGCCCATTGGATCCACAAGAAATAAATGGAACAATTGAATACATAAGGATCTCACCAGCATGCATATATGTATGATTGTAATCGATGATATTGATGGATTTGCATTTGCGTGGTTGACTATACTCATCTAGTCATCCTGTCATCCCTCTGCTAAAATTGGTTTTAGTCCTGGAATTCTGTGTGTCCTAGACTACAAGAATCTTTAGTCCTGGTTAGGTACTCTAACCGGGATTAAAGGCCCCAGCCCAACGGCTACTTCGCCATGGTTGTATGGCAGAAGACTTTTAGTCCCGGCTGGAACCAATAATCGGGACTAAAGGTCAACCTTTAGTCTCGGTCTTTGGTTCCAACCGGAAGTAAAGATATTGTACCGGCTAGTGGATGGACCTGTGGCTGGAAACAGACCTTTAGTTCTGGTTCTTTTCACTGACCGACACTAAAGATCCACCCTATATATCCCGACCAGCTTCTCGGTCAGCTTCTTCCTCCCCGAGCTTTCATTCAAATGTTAAACCAGTATTCTTGCTTCCTCCATCCATTCTTTGATTCATCCATCGATTTCATCGATTCCTCCATCGATTCTTCGGTTCTAAAGGTTACCATCTTGATGCTCTCATGTTTTCTCATTGACTTATCTCATTTTGTAATATACAATATATATGATGTTTTATTATATATTTTTTTATTTGTAAGCAATTTGAGGTCAAAATCATTTAAAGCTTGTATATTTGGATAAAGGAAGCTTAAAGTATCTATTAAAAACTAGTATTCACTGTTAACTTGTAGTATGAATAGCACACTTCATTGTTTAGAGACATAGTGGATTTTAGAGCTTTTTAATTATATTTGTTTGTAAAATGAGAAATTTATAGTGTATTACAACATAAGTACAGAGAGTAGATGACAACTCCTTCTGCGTCCTTAACATCTCATAGGTTTTCAAAGCGACTTAGACCGGGCCTCCTACTCATTCCATGCGGCAAGTGTGATGATGAGACGAAGATTGTGATGGAGTACCGAGTGAAGAAAGAAAGTCCCAACAAGGGTCGTATCTTCTACAAGTGCCCAGATCGCAATGTGAGATATTTACTAGCATTTAATAATTATGATTAGTTTATATCTATTTTCTTGATTATTGTGATTAAAGTTCTAGTTTTTTTGTTGTAATTTCATTGGGATGACACTGGATGTTCAGGCTTCTACTTTGAGGAAGAGTATGTTGATCTCGTGCAAAAATATCTTGCACGACAGGCAGATACGTCGGCTAATATGGCGGTGATCCAGACAAAGAAGCACAAAGATGTTGAACAAACGAGATAAATGGAAATATATTTTACATAGTAGCATAATATAAAAGGAGCACCAACCAAAACAGTGGTGTCCGTATAGATGCCACCGACCCTAGTAGGAATAGGCAAACATACTATGGTCGCATAGAGGAGATAGGTTAACTAGACTATGGACCTACTTTTAAGGTCACTTTGTTCACGTGCCGGTGAGTAAAGACCACTGGAGGCGGCGTAGCAGTCGACAACCATTATGGGATGACAACAGTGGACCTCAACAATATTGGGTATAAAGATGAACCGTTCGTGCTTGTTAAGGATGTGAATCAGGTGTTCTATGTCAAGGACATGTCTACAAAACCAAAGAGAGGGGAAAACGACAACCACCCAATCAATGATGAGCCAAAGCGCCACATAGTGCTTTCAGAGAAAAGAAACATCGTTGGAATCAAAGACAAATCAGACATGTCAGAAGATTATGAAAAGGATGACCGAATTCAACCCTTTACACTGAACAAAGACCCAAACATCCTACGTCAAGAGGAAGTTTACTATTGTGCCCGCTTAATATATCTTGGTGTTCAATAGTGTGTAATAGATATTATTATATAATAATTATGATGGTGGTATTATGTCTTGTATTTTCAGTGTTTGATGGTAGCATGTATTTCAACAATGAGAGATCAAAATAAATTAATAACAAAGATAGGACACTTAAGAGGGCCACCTCTAAATATGACAATCGTTTTCCAGACATGGACTTCTTAAATGCCCCGCATCTTTTAATTAGACACAACTCGCTACTAGTTATGCATGAGGTCCACCTTAGCTCGTTATCGGTCTCGAGTACATACCTGGTAGAAGTAGAAAACCGTAGCCACTTTGGTCGTCTCTTCTCCGAGCCAGTGGTAGATCGAGGCCACACACATTGGGAGCCTAAGAAATTGAGGCCGTGGCCGAGGTGGAGGTGCACCGAGATGGAGGCATAGAGGTGGAGGTGAGCACTACCAAGAGCCTTTTGCGGCTGCCAAGTTTGGACTCTGGATTCGTATACTTGTTTGGTTACATACATACATACATACATACATACATACATACATACATACATACATACATACATACATACATACATACATACATACATACATACATACATACATACATACATACATACATACATACATACATACATACATACATAGTAAAACAAAAATAATCAGAATAATTTGTAATTTAGAAAAGAAGGAGGAACGATGTAATAAATATTAGTTAGTAGATGGTGAATAAGCAGGAGCTAGTGTTACGGTGGTGGAGGGAAGAATAGATAGATAGCAGCAAGTATGGCAGTCGGCTACGACGACTGTGTACGGTACGAGTCGGCAACTGTGATTGATGACAACTTGAGTCAGATGAATATAGGCCTTGTTTAGTTCAAAAAGTGAAAAAGTTTCGGTACTGTAGCACTTTCGTTTGTTTATGACCAATATTATCCAATCATGGACTAACTAGGATCAAAAGATTCATCTCGTGATTTACAGCTAAACTCTGTAATTAGTTTTTGTTTTCGTCTATATTTAATGTTTCATGCATGTGACACAAGATTCGATGTGACGGAGAATCTTGAAAACTTTTTGGTTTTCAGGATGAACTAAACAAGGCCATAATAGCGAGAATTGGAGGCAAGGAAGCATGCAGTGGTCGGTGTGGGGGCGGCTCCTCAGACCCTGCACTAGCCTAGCTACTTTTACTCCGATCCATCAGCTTGTGCCGTAGTATAAATTAAGTTATATATACTCCGTCTCAGATGTGTGGACGATGCTCCCAAGAGGCAAAAGACCAAGGAGACGCGTTCCGTTTGTCCGTACATTTTTTTTTTGTTTTTGTTTTTGGGTGTCTGGATCTCCATTTGTTTATCTATGTACAGTATATATGAACGAATAAATAAAGTAGACGCACACGCACGTATGCTCCAAATTAGCAAGCTAAGCTGGTGACGAGTGATGGATGAATGAGCTCGGGAGGTCTCGATTATTACAAGATGGAGAGTTTATTTCTCATGACTAGAAGTATTATTCCCTGATTTATTGTGAACTAAATAACTTGTAGATTTAACAGATAAGTTTGAGGGAACTGGGCTGAATTAGAATCCAGTGGGGGACGGATGGGATTCGTATCCGATACCGATACCGATACCGATAGAGGAGAGGAGATGGTAGCAGGGAGGGAGCTGCTGATCGATGCCCCGATCGATCCCATCCTATCCATCTTGGTCTGCCAGGCCTCGTCGTCCATTACTATTCCCGTACGTCGGCCGTCGGCGTCGCCATCAGGACAGCACCGGCGGCGGCCATCTGCTGCGACGCGGGGGCCGTGGCCGGGACGGGAGCGCACAGCCACAAGACACCCAACTTGTTCCTAGTCGTCTTCTCAGGCAGCACGAGCAGCGTGCACGGACCCTGCCCCCACTCCCTGCTCTACACGTGGACCTCCAGCCACGTCACCTTCCCCATTTTTTGCTATTCCCACTAGTTCAAGTGCACCCGGCCGGCACACCCTTCCTTTCCTTGTTTATAGTAATACACTATCACTCCTACTTGTTTATTACTTTACTTATTATTGTGTTTATTGTTGAAAATGCATCCATGATGCACCATGTATGTACGGTGGAGTCGTTAGGGGCTGGCGTGATGCATGTTACTGCCACTGCCACTTGTACACAACATATTAATAATCTTGTTGTTATTCAAACAGTATCAATCAAGTGGCTCTCATAGGTTTCTTTAAAGTACGATGATCATATAGCGCACTCACATGTTTTTATGCCATTTAGTTTACATACACCTTGTATTACTCCCTTCATTATCACCCATAGTAACTATCTATATATCCACTAGTGTATACATATACATGTCTGAATAAACTCACAATATCCATATAATGAGACAATCATGGTTCGATTCTTGAGTGATAGCAAGGCCTATGAACATGGGTGTCATTAAAAACAATCATGGTAACTATCTACCTAGGTACCCATGATTGGGTATTTAATATAAAAAAATATTAAATATACTGTATTAATAATAGAGCATATCTTATACCAAAACACATATTATATATGAGTTAGTAGTCTTAAAATGGTCCTAAGATCTATGATTGCTCTTTTTGTGCATGGATCTTGTAAAGAGACATACAAGGCTAGAACGTCGGCATTAGCCACAACTATTAGTCTAACACCACTACGGTAAGGCAGATCCATTCACGTTAATCTTGCGGAATATTTTGATTCCCGGCCTCTGCCGACCCACTAGTGACTGCCGAGTCAACCGCCAACGATTAGTAGTTTACACCTCACCTGTGTAGATTCCGGGAGCCCCCGAGCAGAGAACCGTGGCGGGCCCACACCAGTTGTCGACGGAGGCAGGCATAGGCATGGCATTATCCTATTCCGGTCCACCACTACCTTCTTCCCGACGGGCACATTTGATCCCTCCTCCCACCCCCACATGGCACCGCGTCTCACCCCGCCACCACTCCCCCATCTCCCCGTCCTCCTCCCGTCTCGCCGCCGCCTCCTGCTCCTCCTCTTCCGCCGCCGCCGCCGTCGATAGCCGCCGCTGCCTGTCCTAGCTCGCCGTCGCCGTCCGATCACACTAGCACCATCAGCAGCAAGGTCCCTCCTTCCCACCCATCCCATGGACCTCGACCCCTCCCCGGCCTCCGCCCACGGGGACGGCGGCGGCTGCGCCGACGCCTGGCCCTTCGACTCGCTCACCACGTCCATGCTCTTCTCCTCCGTCTCCGCCTCCCCGCAGCTCCAGCCGCTGCCGGCCAACTCCTCCTGGCTTACCCCGCCCTCGCCGCTCTGGCTCTTCGAGGACCGCCACATGCTCCCGCTCGACGCCCCCGACGCCGCGCCCGAGGCAGCCGTCGCAGCCGCCGTCGTCGAGGAGGTCCAGCGGGCACGCTCCGGTGAGCCTTCCTTTCTGCTCCTCCTACTATCTTATCTACCTACTGCGCTTCCTTCCCATACATGAATACATCGTCTCGTCTCTTATTTCTTCCTGGATGGATCGCACGCACAATTTCGATTTCGCCGCACACACACAGAGAGAGAGAGGAAAAAAAAAAAAACTCACCCGCCAGCCAAAGGGATCCAATTCAGTCTCCGGGAGATTCCAATCCCCCTGAGATTTTGTGCTCCACTTCGTCGTGCGATTTTGGTTTGATTAGATTCGCGGAAAGTTGGAATCTTGCTCCTATTCTTGTCACCAATACGCTAGCACTAACCTTATCTACCAGTCTATCATCAGCATCCCAGCTTGAGCTTGACGTTTGACTTTGGCACGCCACCCCTCTTTTTTTTTTTAAAAAAAGAAGTTATTATTACGGACACCTTCATTTTCGCATGCCTTGCGAGTTTTCGATGAAACAGAATCTTTGCATCTCTTAGTGTGTGTGTGTGTGTGTGTTTTTCAGAGTGTGCATGCCGCAATCAGATGCACCACAGCATCTTGGGCTGGGTAAGGTATGCTTTACTAGAGGAGCACATCTTTGCATCTCTTAAGTTTGCAACGATACGACTTCGTTCGTCCAGGCCTTCTTTAGTTCACAAAAAATTTTGCAAACTTTTTCATATTTCTCGTAACATCAAATTTTACTGTATATACATGGAGTATTAAATATAGATAAAAGAAATAACTAATTGCACAATTATCTGTAATTTGCGAGACAAATTTTTGAGCCTAGTTAGTGATTGGATAATATTTGTCAAATAAAAACAAAAGTGCTACCGTGTTTATTTTGGGCACTGTAGCAGATTTGTTTTTATTTAGTAATTATTGTCCTGTCTAAATATCCATTTTATAATAAACTGTGTAATTATTTTTTATTTTTATCTATATTTAATGCTTCATGTGTCGTAAGATTTGATGTGATGGGAGATCTTGAATTTCTTTTGATTTTTGGTCGAACTAAACAAGGCCCTAGATAGTGCCGCGGCGACCCAAAAACCTCCCCTTCTTCCGGACCCTCGGTGGGGCCATGCTTCGTTTTTTAACGCTAATCATTGCCAAGATTTGTTGATGGCAAATTGGATTCCACTAGAAGGGGAGGCTGTACTTGATTATATTTACTGTGCGTACAGAAAGTGCTCTCCTTTCATGTGTTATTGTTCCCTGAGTCATTCGGTACTTTTGCGCTATATAATGTGTGGACTGCTTTGCTCTGTCTCCTAGTGCTCGTGTCGTGTGCTGTCTCTAAAGCTAGCTCGTGCACTCTATAATGACAGCCATGGGGCTGTTGCTAGATTGCATGTATTCGAAGTGGAAGCAGTTGGATAACCCTTGCTTGTCTCATTATATTGCTTATTATTATTATAGTTAAAATAAATTACGGCAATGAGATCAACTTTACTTATTTTTATATAAAAAAACTTTATGTATGTGCCCAGATAAACTAGGACATCATTACTGCAATACTGCATGGGCTCTACACTCTCTCTTTGTTATGTGTCGAAGCATTGATGTTACTTAACTTTATTGAAAGCATAAATCAGTTATGTTTTTTCCAGCTTCGGTGCGTGTGGGAAACTTGGTTTTTCCATAGGTAGAAACAGGGACTTAACTATTCACATGAGTGCTAGGCGGTCTGGATCATATTGTCAAGCATAAGCAGAACTCGCGGTTCATTTAAATACAACAGCATCCCTTTCTTATAGCGCTAGGTGTTATAGCATCCTTCCTCGCCTTACAATTATGCTTCTGTTATCCAGGGAATTCTGACACTTCAAGCAAGAGAGTTGAACAAATCAATCACAAATGGCAGTTTCATCTATCTCTGGACGAAGATGGCACAGATAACTCTAGCTTGTTCAAGGAGAAGCTTACACAAGCTCTTCGGTACTTCAAGGAGTCCACAGATCAACATCTGTTGGTCCAAGTCTGGGCACCAGTAAAGAATGGAGACCGCTATGTGCTTACTACTTCAGGACAACCTTTTGTGCTTGACCACCAGAGCATTGGCCTACTTCAGTACAGAGCTGTATCCATGATGTACATGTTTTCAGTTGATGGGGAAAATGTTGGAGAGCTGGGCCTACCTGGGCGTGTCTACAAGCAAAAGGTGCCCGAGTGGACACCAAATGTGCAGTACTATAGCAGTGGTGAGTACCAACGACTTAACCATGCGATCAGTTACAATGTCCATGGTACAGTTGCCCTGCCTGTTTTTGATCCTGCCGCTCAGTCGTGTATTGCTGTTGTCGAACTTATAATGACATCAAAGAAGATAAACTATGCCTGTGAGGTCGATAAAGTCTGCAAAGCACTTGAGGTTGGTCCTTTTCCTCTTTTGCTTGCTGTATTTTTTCATGCACATTCAGTGGAGCAGCAAATTGCTTAAGATTAATGTTAGTAACCTTACATGTGATGTGAGCTATAGCAAACCACCTGTAGCATGTTGAACTATCATCTTACAGTTTGGCAATCTTTCTGCAGGCCGTAAATCTTAAAAGCACTGAAATATTGGACCATCCAAATGTCCAGGTGAGGCTTCACTCATTACATTATGGTTATGGTTTATGGACAAGAAGATTATTTCTGTCCATGCTCTAGGTGGCTTATATTTTTGTTCGTGTCTTGTTTTTTCAGATATGTAATGAAGGCCGTCAAGCTGCTCTGGTCGAAATACTGGAGATCTTGACTGTAGTCTGTGAAGAGCACAAGCTTCCTTTGGCACAGACCTGGGTTCCTTGCAAGTATAGAAGTGTATTGGCACATGGTGGTGGTTTAAAGAAGAGTTGCTTAAGTTTCGATGGAAGTTGCATGGGGGAAGTCTGCATGTCAACTAGTGATGTGGCGTTTCATGTGATTGATGCTCATATGTGGGGATTTAGAGATGCATGTGTGGAGCATCACCTACAGAGGGGACAAGGAGTTTCAGGAAAGGCATTTATCTCACACAAACCTTGCTTTTCAAAAGATATCCAGAAGTTCTGTAAGTTGACATATCCACTTGTACACTATGCTCGCATGTTTGGGTTGGCTGGCTGCTTTGCAATATGCTTGCAAAGTTCTTATACCGGGAATGACGACTACGTATTAGAGTTTTTCTTGCCGCCCGATTGTATTGACGAAGATGACCAAAATGCCTTACTGGAGTCTATATTAACTCTGATGAAGCGGTGTCTTCGTAGCCTAAAGGTAGTTGGTGACAGATATTCGAGTGGGGCTTCTCTTCAACTTAGTAATGTGCTAAAACTTGAGAATGAAGAATTCAAAACAGATGCACAGTTTGATAACTCTGATGGTTCCCTTCATGAATCACCTGGTGGTGATAGACATGGAGGAGCGCACAAGTTTGATAACGGGAACAAGAAAGTTTTGGATTTGACAGAGGGACAATTGTTGACTGATGACTACTCTCAAGACAATGGTACTTCTGCTGGCAGGCCAAATGGTAGCGGTGCTTCTGATTCTTCATTGCTTCACAAAACCAACAAACCCCCTGAAAGGAGACGTGGGAAAGCTGAAAAGACTATCAGTTTAGAGGTTCTTCAGCAATATTTTTCTGGGAGCTTGAAAAACGCAGCTAAAAGCCTTGGTGGTATGTTCTAATACTCAAGTTCAATGTGCTCCTTTTTAGTGTCACACTGTTCCTGACCTAATGCAAACTCTTGGATGGCCATATCCAGCTCATTGCAGTTTTGTTTTAAGTTTGAAATGGTAGTCTGTACTGTGCATTTTTTTTAGTTTCAAAATGATACCATATGCAGCTCATCTGTTATACTAATTCTTTTTCTTGACAATTAAGAGGGCTTAGTTATAGTTGACAGGTTTGCATTTGAGATTTTCGCTTTATTTTGAGTGCATGGTGTTGACATGCCGTGAAGCCATGGTTAAATTGTTGACTAAGTTGAATCTATTCTCAAAATATTGAACTTTATAGCAGATAGCGCCTGCACAGAGGTGTTTGGATTTAGAACAGGAAGAGTTGATTAGGGAAAATTGTGTTTCTCTACAGTTTAGTGTTTTAGACTTTTTGTACATAATTGTTTGGTAGAACCTGCATGAAATACTTGTTGAAAGGACAAAGACTTGGTTAGACCTAAATACCTAATTGCCTTTGAGACTCAAAACTGGATCTCTGTCATTCTGGCATACTGCTTGGGCAATTGGAATTTGGATAAACTGGTCTGGTCGTGCAATCATATATGCAGAAACTGTTAGTCGCTGGATCCTTGCTCTAGGTGTGAGCAGGATCCTTACTCTCATTGAGAGGATAGCACACTGAGTTGGGGAAATTTTCTGGGTTTATTTCTCACACAATGCTATACCAACCTGAGGGGTTGGGGATACATATTTATAGGGCTGCTAACCAGCCAGCATATGCCAAGATGCTAGTCTAAGATGCTAGTCTAAGATGCTGTCCTACAGATGCTAACTGCTGTCCTAAAAGCAGTCAAGATGCTGTCCTACAGATGCTAACTGCTGTCCTAAAAGCAGTCAAGGATGCTGTCCTACACAAGGACCATGTGCTGCCTACTGCAGCCCACAACCACCAGCCAACAGAGACTTATCCATCATTCTCCCCCTAAGTCTTGTGTGGCTCCTTGTGGGGTATCTGAGCCATCCCGATCCTGGCGCGAAGTTCCTGGAACTTGACTCGTCCAAGGGACTTGGTCAGAAAGTCGGCGAGCTGGTCTTGGGTGTTGATGTAGTTGGCCCGAACGCTCCCTTCCTCCAGGCAGCTCCTGATGAAGTGGTACCTCACCCGGATGTGCTTGCTGCGCTCATGGAAGACTGGATTCTTCGCCAAGGCCAAGGCGGACTTGCTGTCCACCCTGAGCTCCATTGCCTCTGCGTCTCTGCCAAGGAGATCACCAAGCAGCCGAGCCAGCCACAGAGCCTGAGTAGAAAGCCGTAGTGGCTGCGATGTATTCTGCCTCGCAGCTGGACAGAGCCACCACCTGCTGCTTGACCGACTGCCAGCTGATCGGACACTTGCCGAGGAAGAAGAGCGTCCCGCTGGTGCTCTTGCTCGTGTCGATGTCGCCGGCGTGGTCGCTGTCACTGTACCCGATGAAATGTGCTGCACCGGGGCACCTCGGGTAGTGCAAACCGTAGTCGGAGGTGCCCGCAACGTAGCGGAGGATCCTCTTCACGGCCTGCTGGTGCTCCGTCGTCGGTCGCTGCATGAACCGGCTGACGTAGCCGACGGCGAACGCCAAGTCCGGTCGCGTGTGGACAAGGTAGCGAAGGCTGCCCACAATGCGCCGGTACTGCGTCGCGTCCACCTCTTCCTCCGTACTCTCCCGACTCAGCCTCAGCCTCTCCTCCTTAGGAGTGTGGGCTGGGTTGCAGCCGGTGAGACCGCCCAGCTCCACAATGCGCTTGGCGTAGGCTGTCTGGCGGAGAGAGGTGCCGGAGCTGTCCTGGTGGACCTCGATCCCTAGGTAGAAAGAGAGAGGGCCCAAGTCGCTCATCTGGAAGGTCGCCCTCATCTTCTCCTTAAACGCCTCGATCTCCACCTCCTCGGTGCCGGTGATCACAAGATCATCGACGTAGACACCCACCAGCAGGGCCTTTCGTCCCCTGCCCCGCCGGTAGATGGCCGCCTCGTGCGGGCTTTGCTCGAAGCCCATCCCCTTCATTGTGGAATCCAGTTTGGCATTCCACGCCCTCGGTGCCTGCCGCAAGCCATAGAGGGCCTTGCGCAGACGAAGCACCTTGCCTTCCTTGCCGGGAATCACAAATCCCGGCGGCTGGTGCACGTAGACCTCCTCCTTCAAGTCGCCGTTAAGGAACGCCGACTTGACATCCATGTGATGGACACGCCAGCCCTCCTGGGCAGCTAGCGCAAGGAGAAGTCGCACGGACTCCATCCGTGCTACGAGGGCGAAGGCGTCGTCGAAGTCGACCCCCTCCTGCTGCACGAAACCTCGTGCCACCAAGCGAGCCTTGTGCTTGACGATGGCACCGGCTTCATCCCTCTTCAGCTTGAACACCCACTTAAGGGTGATCGCGCGGTGACCACGAGGGAGATCAGCGAGCTCCCAAGTGCGGTTCTGCTCGACCGCGTCCATCTCCTGCTGCATCGCGGCACGCCATGCCGCGTCTCCCTCCGCCTCAGCGAAGGAGCGAGGCTCACCGTCCTCGTGTGCCAGGTGCAGCTCTGCCTCGAAGTCGTGTACCGCTAACCTAGGGACACGTTGGTTACCGAGGATGTTGTCCATGGTGCGGTAGCGTAGAGGCTCATCGTCGTGGTAGGCGTCGACGCGATCCTCGTCGCCGGACAGTGGAGTGGCGAACTCCACTGAACGCTGACGGACCAAAGCTGCTGGTGCCGACCTTGGAGTTGCCGGTGCCGGTGCAGGAGAGTGGGGAGCCGGTGCAGGAGTGCGTGGTGTAGCCGGTGGTGTTGGACTCGCTGGTGGTGAAGGCGGTGGTGGGCTCGCCGAAGCTGATGGCGAGCTGGGTGCCGAGGAGGGCGAGCTCGGTGAGGACGAGCTGCTAGCTCCCCCGGCTCCCTCCAAGTGGACGTAGTCGACGACGAAGTCCCTGAGGGTCGAAGCCGAGCCGTCGTCCACCGCCTTGTCCCAAGTCCAGCCTCGCCCTTCATCGAACACGACGTCCCGAGAGATGCGGACGCGCTGTGTCACAGGGTCGAGGATGCGGTAGGCCTTGGCGCCCTCCGCGTAGCCGATGAACACTCCTGGAGTGCTCCGGTCGTCAAGCTTGCCGACGTGAGTGAGCTCCTTGGCGAACGCCGGACAACCGAAGATGCGGAGGTGACTCACCACCGGCTTGCGCCCGTGCCAAGCCTCGTACGGCGTCATGCCGTCAAGCGCCTTGGTGGGCGAGCGGTTGAGGAGATGGACAGCGGTCATCACCGCCTCTCCCCAGTAGATCGCCGGCATCCCTCTCTGCTTGAGGAGGGCGCGGGCGGTGGCGACCACCGTCTGGTTGCGGCGCTCGACGACGCCGTTCTGCTGCGGGGTGTACGACGCGGTGAAGTGGCGCTGGATCCCCTCGTCGGCGCAGTGCGCCGCGAACTCAGCCGCCGTGAACTCGCCGCCGTTGTCCGTGCGCAGCACCCGAAGCTTGCGGCCGCACTCCTTCTCCGCAGCAGCTTGGTGGTGCTTGATGGCGTCCGCGGCTGCCCCCTTGGTGTCGAGGAGGACAGCCCACATGTAGCGGGATGCGTCGTCGACGAGGAGGAGGAAGTAGCGTCGTCCTCCAGGTGTAGCTGGTGTCACGGGGCCGCAAAGGTCGCCGTGCACGAGCTCCAGCTTCTCCTTGGCGCGGAAGCTTGCTTGGCGGGGAAAGGGCAGCCGTCGCTGCTTGGTGAGGACGCAGGTGTCGCAGAACTGCTCCACGTGGTCGACACACGGCATGCCCTGCACCATCTCCTTGTTGCCGAGCTGCTTTAGGGCCTCGAAGTTGAGGTGCCCAAAGCGCTCGTGCCACCGCCAGGCTTCATCGTCTCGCCGAGCTGCAAGGCAAAAAGGTTGCGCCACCTGTACGTGAAGGACGTAGAGGCGGTTGCTCCCCCTGTTCACCTTGGCGAGAAGTCGGTGACGAGGAACCCAAATGCGAAGCACGCCGTCCTTGATCTCCACGCGCGAGCCATTCTCATCCAGCTGTCCCAAGCTGATGATGGAGTTCCTCAGCGCGGGGATGTAGTAGACGCCGGTGAGCAGCCGATGCTCACCATTCTTGGCGACGAAGATTACGGAGCCGGCGCCCTTGATCTCTACGGCGGAGGCGTCCCCGAACTTGACGGAGCCTCGAACGTTGGAGTCGAGCTCGGAGAAGAACTCCCGCCGGCCTGTCATGTGGTGGGTGGCGCCGGTGTCGAGGCACCACCCATCGATCTTGTTGCTGCCGCCGGACCCGCTGCTGAGGAGGGCGTGTGCCTTGGCCTCGTCGAGGTGGAGAAGAGCCGCTGCAGCTGGTGCTGCTGGAGATGGCTCGGCGCTAGCATGTGCCATGAACAGAGCTGGCTGCTCCTCCTCCTCCGCCTGCGCGACGTGGGCCTGGGCGCGTCGTGGCTGCCTGCAGTCCTTAGCCCAATGGCCAGCAAGACCACAGTTCCTGCAGCAGTCATCTTGTGCCGGCTTGGGTTTTTCGGCGGCGGCGCCTTGGACACCTCCGCGGGCGCCTCCGTTGGCACGCCCTTGCGCCCCGGCCTGGGCGCCTTTGCGTGACTTGCCGCGCTTGCCACGCTTGCGGCTGGCTGCTGCAGAAGAAGGCTCCCCCTTCTTCTTGTCACCTTGCCCGGCAGCCCACTGCTCCCGGGTGAGAAGGAGCTTGGGCCCCGAGGAGGGTTGTGGCTCGTCAATGTCGACGACCTTGAGGCGACCTATCGCCTCCTCGATCGACATCGTGGAGAGGTCTAGCAGGGACTCGATTGAGCGAGCCATCTGCTTGTACTTCTCGGGGACGCAGCGGAAGAGCTTCTCGACAGCTCTCTCCTCGTTGTAGGTGTTGTCACCAAACTGCACCACTTTCCGCAGCAAAGTGTTGAGACGGAGAGCAAAATCATCAACGTCCTCACCTGGCTTGAAGGCCAAGTCCTCCCACTCCTTGCGGAGTTGCTGCAGTGTGGACTTGCGGGCGCGATCACTGCCGATGCGTGCTGCAGCAATGGCGTCCCAAGCATCCTTGGCAGTCCGCTTGCTGGTAAGCGAGAACTGCATCTCGGTCGGGACTGCAGCGATGAGGGCATTCAGTGCCCGTCGATCCTGGTCGTAGTCGACGTCGCCGTACCGGACTGCCTCCCACATGTGCAGCACCTGAAGTCTCACCTTCATCACCGCAGCCCACTCAACATAGTTGGTCTTGGTGAGGGTAGGCCACCCACCACCAGGGCCAACGTCCCTGGCAACAGCCTGGTACCCGTGGTAGCCACGGTACCGATCCGGGGAGAGAGAGCCACGCGGCCTGCGAAGGCCGTGCTCTCCCTCGACCCGTCCACCGCCGTTGCCATGTGCGCCTCCTCCAAGAGCGTCGCCGGCTCCACCACGGTACCGGTCCGGGGAGAGAGAGCCACGTGGCCTGCGAAGGCCATGCTCTTCCTCGACCCGTCCACCGCCGTTGCCGTGCGCGCCTCCTCCAGGAACGCCGCCAGCGCCTCCACGCCTGTCTGGACTGCGGCCACGCTCGTGGGCGTGCACAGCTGCCCACTGCGCCGCTCGCCGGCGTGCTGCATCTCTCTCCAGCAGCTCCAGGTCTGGGTCAGCACTGTCATCAGCAGCGATGGAGCTGCTGTGACTGCTGCGCAAGTCCTCAACCTCCGCTGCCGCTGCACGCGCTGCATCTGCAGCTGCTGCTGCCTCCACCTCCGCTCTGGCTGCTGCCAGCTCCGCTTGGGCCAGCCTCGACGCCCTCGCTGCTGCTGCAGCGGTCGCTGCCGCTGCTCGCCTGCGCTCCTCTGCTGCAGCGAGGTCGGCCTCCTGCCGACGCCGCGCGCTCGAGGTGCCCGAGTGCTGAGACTGCCCTTCTGCGGCCATGGCGCGCTGCTGCGCGGAGAGCAGAGGCAGCCGGAACAGCTGCTGCTGCCAGCCGGGGCTGCTGCGAGGCAGGGAGCTCGACTGGAGAAGGGATTGAGCAGGAAATGCTTAGGCTACAGGATACTACGGCTCCGATACCACTTGTTAGTCGCTGGATCCTTGCTCTAGGTGTGAGCAGGATCCTTACTCTCATTGAGAGGATAGCACACTGAGTTGGGGCAATTTTCTGGGTTTATTTCTCACACAATGCTATACCAACCTGAGGGGTTGGGGATACATATTTATAGGGCTGCTAACCAGCCAGCATATGCCAAGATGCTAGTCTAAGATGCTGTCCTACAGATGCTAACTGCTGTCCTAAAAGCAGTCAAGATGCTGTCCTACAGATGCTAACTGCTGTCCTAAAAGCAGTCAAGGATGCTGTCCTACACAAGGACCATGTGCTGCCTACTGCAGCCCACAACCACCAGCCAACAGAGACTTATCCATCAGAAACAACCTGGAAAGAATTTTTTTCAATATCCCTATACTTATTGGATACTGCCAGTTGTCTCTATGATTTTGCTTGCTTAGTACTATTATTAGAAGTGTCCTGTCCATAGCCGCATGTATTGCAGAGGAGCTTATTGTGTCTTGTGCGTCTGCTGTCCGCTTGTTATAAACCCATCATGCTGTCAACTTCTGTTTCCATCGATTGTCATTTATAGAACCTAAAGAGGGAGTGGAGGCGGCAAAACAGTGGATTTTTCAGTTGTGATAATGATGGGGTTGACTTTTGGAGATTGTGAGCATTAACTAGTTTCATTTTTTTGTATCTGGCAGTTTGTCCTACAACCATGAAGCGCATCTGCCGGCAGCATGGAATTTCTCGTTGGCCATCTCGAAAAATTAATAAGGTCAACCGGTCTCTCTCAAAATTAAAGCAGGTAATTGAGTCTGTTCAAGGCTCCGATGCGGCATTTAATCTCACGTCTATCACAGGTCCTCTTCCTATACCTGTTGGCCCTTCATCAGAGTCTCTCAATGTAGAGAGATTAACTCAAAGTAAAGTGGCAGAACTTTCGAATCTTGCTGTTGATGGTGACAGAGATTCTTTGCAAAAATCACTTGAAAATGATGACCATTTTGGTATAGTCATGGCCCACCAAGGATTTATAGACAATAACAATGACTCTCAGCTTGAAGCTGACAAAGCTTCTCACTCGAGAAGTTCATCTGGAGAAGGCAGCATAAATTCACGTACTTCAGAAGGCTCATGCCAGGGAAGTCCAGCAAACCAAACATTTGTTTGTAAGCCAATTGCTTCAACATTTGCAGAACCCCAACTTAATCAAGAGTTCAACAAAGAGCCTTTTCAAGAACCACAACTACCACTTTCCAGGATGCTGATTGAAGATTCTGGTAGCTCCAAAGATTTGAAGAATCTTTTCACTTCAACATCGGACCAACCATTTTTGGCCCCTCCCAACAACTTGGTGTCAGTGAAGCATTCAGGGACTGTAACAATAAAGGCTAGTTTTAAGGAAGATATTGTAAGGTTCCGTTTCCCATGCTCAGGTGGTGTTATTGTATTGAAAGAGGAGGTAGCGAAAAGGCTAAGGATGGATGTTGGTACGTTCGATATCAAGTATCTCGATGATGACCATGAGTGGGTAAAGTTGGCGTGCAACGCAGACTTGGAAGAATGCATGGAGATCTCGCGGCTTTCTGGTAGCCATGTCATCAGGCTACTGGTTAGCGATATTGCAGCACACTTTGGCAGTTCTTGTGGAAGCTCTGGTTGATATGCGTGTCAGCCTTTTGCTCTGATCAATGGGTACTCGAAAGTGGTTGTACCATGAGTTCAGTTCCACTTGTAGTTTTGTTGCTAGTTAGCACTAGCTGCTTCATTGTATTTTATAAATGTATCATTGTATTTGCCCCCCAAAAAAATACATGTAATTGTGCAGAATGCACTTGTAGTCAACTTTGTATATATATTATGTGCTGGAAATTCTGTTTCAAGTTATAAACTGGATTTGTTGTTGTTGTCTAGAATTTGCACAGACAGTATTGGGTTAGGATGATTATATTGTTTGGAAATGTAGCAGATTTTCGTAGGTCATAAGTCCATGCTGTAAACACATTTGTTGATTCTATTTATATCTTTGTGATCCATGAAGTCGATGCATGCTGATTTTAACTTATTGCGGTGATAGAACTGGCAACTTCATAAAATATCAGTTGCACTTTACTCCCTCCATTTCTTTTCTATTGGATGTAATATATAAAAATAAAATAAAATTTCAAAGTTTTGACAAAATGGCTAAATGAGCTAAATTAGATTCATGCTTAGTGTGTAAAAATCATATCAATAAATCCACGTCTTTTAACATGACATTGTTTTATAGCAATTGAAAGTGTTATCTTTGAGAAATTGGTGGTTAAATATATACTTCTAAAACTTCCAAATATTAATGTGTTCCATAAAAAAAGAAATGAAGAGCAGTAGACCTCTTGTGAATCCAGCATTGGTCAGGAATGGATCGTACTGCGTTCGTTGCCAATCAATTTTATAATATTGTTAGCCAAAGTTAGAAAAGTTTGGCTTAGAATAAACTTAGATGGACTTATATTTGAAATTTGTGACAAGAGGAAGTATACATATTTTCATAGGCATAGTTTAAAAACATTCATATTGGAAGGGGAAAACAGAAGGCGCTCAAATTAAGTATTTTACATTGGCTAAACAGGACCCTAACAGGGGCATAGGTTTTCAAGATTCAATATTGTTGGCAGCAACTACACTACCACTTTACAACAAATACATACAAGATTTTGTTCAGCAATAGCATATGCATGAAACTAATACATGCATATGCATAAAATCAGTACAGCCTTGATCATACGCCTGCCTGCCCTTCTGGCAACTAAAAATGAGCCATATACTGAGCAAAACATTTCCTTATACAGTGGTCGAATCATTGATGGCTGAGATTACAAGTACATGATTTCCCCAATAGCTTTTGACAACTTTCATGTATATGCACAAGCCCGACTAACCACCCAAACAACCGACATTGAAGACAAGTATTGCTGCCCTCTCCTGACATATAGTCTTGCTAGAAAGGCCCTGGCATCTGACATCTGCCTAACAAACTTTGTAAATCGATTCCAATTGTGAAACTCAAACAAGCTTTTGTTCATCCTAACATAGTTAAAGGAAAAAGATGTTCCTGAAGTACGACCTGAGTAGAGCCTTGAGCTTCTTATGACTTGATTCAGTGATGCATCATCCAGCCTTGTCACAGAATTCTCACCATTAAGTGGAATATTGCACATTTTAGCAGCACCTGCAAGGTGCCGGAGAGTACCTTCTGGACTGCTCTCAGAATTTGTTCTTTCTACGTCCCTCAGGTCGAAACAACCGCAGCACAATGCAGCTTTGTATTTGGCAAACATTTGAGCTATAGGAAGATAGCCATCTCTTAATAGTGTATTATAGTAGCCAGCTGTCAGTTCAGATGGATGTGAACAAGTATAATAGTGCCAATGTATGCCAGCAACCTTCCCTGATATGGTCACACCGGTACCAGAGAAGATTGCATCAGCTGTCATGCATAACCTCTCTCCATGGAGGAGAAGCATTCCTGAATACCATTCAAGGAAAAAGTGACCATATGGTGTATCCCAATAGCCTCCATCAGCACGAAAAAAACTCGTTTCTTCAAGGTTCTGCTGTGAACCATCTGTGCCAGTTGAACCACCATTACCCCATTCTTGTAAACCAAAAATTTTTGCACGAGCACTCAATGAAGCTTGCATAAACTGTCAACAGATCACATCTATCAGTAGTTAAATCTTGTAATGGTACATAGCATCAGATGCACGAATCGGATATGCATTTCAATCATTTCAGAAATGCAGATGTTGTCCTTGTTTATTTCATGGCTCAAACCACAAAGTAGAACAGAAAATACAAGTCATTTCTACAAATGCATAAACATATAGAAGATTTCAGTATATGCCCAAATGATAAGGAGCTAACCCATACTGGTACTACTTTACAAGTTGAAGATACAAATAGACATTGCATATCGAATTGCATAAGTAGAGTAAACAACATTGAGACTGATCATCCAATATGTCTCCCACTCTACCAAAAGCATTCCATTTTGTAGTGATTTTAGAGAAAGAATTTTATTTCCCATCATACCTTGTCATAACATTGAAATTCCCCAAGTTCAAATGAACTGCCTGGCTGATTAAGCTTCTCAGTTGGGCATGATGGATACCTAAGCTCACCTCCTGGACCCATTCCAACTTGAACTTCCTGAGAGACAATGTTATAATAGGGATACATCCTTTGGTGGTTCAGAATTAATTGTACGTGTTTAAAAAACAGGGAGAATACAAACTGTTACTATGGCCCCAAGGTAATCTTCGAAAGTATTGCGGAAGCTTCTCATGAAGTCAGAGTAAGCTTGCATAGGTGATCTTCCTTTCAGAACAGGAAGAATATCACATCCCAGTGATATGTATTCTTTGTTTCTCTTCTGGTATCTATTGGTATATGACAAGTCTGGAATCTTATCCATCTCCTCAAGCACCCATTGTGGCAAAGGAATCCTGGAAAGGTAGGAAATTCCAACCATTAATCAAAAAGGAGATATGCTTGTGTGTGCATCAACGCAAGACCAAGTGATTAAACTTTTACACCACAGCAACAAAAAGCATTAATAATAGGTTGGCTGTAACAGGACAACTTGAAAAAGCAAGAAGGGAAAGCAGTTATTAAGTGGCAAACTCATTAGGGATCTATTTCATGAACAGCTGATATAATGTCATGTAGTTTCGCATTACTATGTAGATGATACAATAAATGTTAAAATTTAATTGTAGCTGCCATTTTGGGAAAGGATTGTTACAAGCACATCTGATATATAAAAAAAGGAATGATGTTTTGAGGCAATCCATTGATTAAAATGCTCAGATATAAGTCGCAAAAAAAGAGGCTTTTGATAGTTACATCAATGATCTGAAACCAAAGCATCATAATCTATCTAATCATGTACCAACGAGGTTCCGTTTGTATCACATGATCATATTGAAGTGGCCCCTAAATGACTTGAGCAGTTGAGTTGAGCCCAAAAAGCAAAATTTGCAACGATATCAGTCTCCTCTCTCCACTAGATTCATCTACTTCAGACCTTAACTGTAGCCTTATTGTTGGTGCACACAGCACACTGTGTAAGGGAAGCACTTCTCTTCAATGTGACGTGAATAGTATCAGCATGGTGCTCTCATGCTTAGCATGACAATCTGTGATGTCTAGATATACGGAGTTCATGAGGAAGGCATGCTCATTACCATTTACTGTTGTATAGAATACCAGTGCTCAGTGCTAGCAGTAAACAAAATCCAAATGTCTGATAGGCAATACATACCTCTTGATCTAAAATAACAAATCATAAATAGTGAGCGGCAACAAATAGTGAACTTTTTACTAAAACGTTTTGTGCCACATAGCAGGACAAAAGTGCATGTCACGTGTAGCAAAGGATATAACCAAAAGTATCAATAAATGCAGCCAATTGTGAACAGAAACCAGATCACCACATAAAAAGTTATACAACCTAGAAGATTAGTTATGAATTGAATTGGGTATCAATCTTCAAATTTGGCAGCAATCAGCAGATGTGTCCAACTCCACGAGATGTATATTTAAGTTAAGTGATGTGCTGACCATACTTGCATGTCCAATAGACATTAATAATTAACAACTGCTAATAGCATTATACTACCGATAAGAAGAAATGCAACCTTTTTATCTACAATTTTGTTCCAAAGAAGTGAGTTAGAACATGCACACCAGTTTAGGAGATTGAACATGCACAGCTCGTCAACCCCACTGAGATGTGAACATACATATCCTGTATGTATAGTTGAACCTAACAAAGGAAGTGTGAAGAGAAGAGCAGTGGTGCGGAGAGAGAAAAGACGGATCTTTTTAGGAGCAGGAGCGGAGTAGCTGATGATGCGGGCAAGGGGGCGGGGAGACGCACCAGGGCGGGTCATGCGGGCCGGCGCCGCACTGGTGGAAGGCGAGGATGGCGCGCACGCGGAGGCCGTGGCGTCGGGCCATGGCGGCGAGCTCGAGGTAGCCGGCCCAGTCGTACTCCCCGGGGCGGTGGCGTTCGACGACGCCCCACCAGAGCTCGACGGCGACGCCCGCAACGCCGGCGGCGGCCAGGGCGGCGAGCGAGGCCCCCATGGCTCGGCGGCGCGCGACGCGGCCCCCCGGGCCGACGGCGTCGGCGGGGAGCGTGACGTAGACGGGGGCCCCGGGGGGCGCGGCGGGCGGGGGAGGCGGCGAGACGTGGAGGATCTCGCCGCCGCCGCCGCTGCTGTTGCTGCTGCTGCCGGCTGCGCCGGGGAAGGAGGAGGAGGAGGAGCGGAAGCGGGAGGATGGGGACGAGGAGGAGGAGGATGAGGAGGCGGCGAAGCGGATGAGTGGCGCGCGGCGGCGGAGGAGACGGCATGAGGTGGAGGCCGGAGGAGGCGCCGGCGGCGCGGTAATCGCCGCCATTGGAGAAAGAGAGAAGAGTAGGAGAGGGAGGAGGCGCCTCCCCGTCCCCGCCGGAGCCTCTGCCGCTGTGCGTGCCGTCTGCGTGGGAGTTGAGAGGGAATTGTGTGTGGTCGTCCCTCTCGCCACGATCGGCGTCACTCCGCCCGTCACTAGTTCACTACTTGTGGAAGTGTGGTTGGTTTCGGTTTCGGCTGCCTTCACTTTCCTCTTTCCAGTGTTTTTTTTTTTTAACTCAGAGCTTTATAAACCATCAGCTACAGGCAAATCGCGTGAGACCAAATCAATTACAAAACTTGGTACCTGGCATCATCAGAACACATTCCCTTCATCAGGAGGGATTGCTACATCATGATTGGCCAAACAATCAGCCACCCTATTACAGGTTCTAAGGCAGCTTGAAATTGAACAGGACACGAAGTTGTTTGACATTATTACACAGATTTGTCTAAACAGAGCATCTTCTGGGCTGTTATCTAAGCATTTCGATGTTAATGTCTTGCCCAGATTTGAAGCATCCATTTTCCAGTTGCACTCTAGTCATTCCAATGTGTGATGCTCTACTTAGACCTTGGCAGACAACCATAGCTTCAGCATGCAATGCACTCGCTGCTCTCTGGATGAAACCAGCTCCAACATCAAGCACAGCACCAGTATTGTCCCTTGCCACATAACCCCAACCTCCCATCTTTGTCGAGGCCGAGAATGTTGCATCAACATTCAGTTTATAAAGGTCTTCATGTGGGGGGCTTCCATTTTGGTTGGAGCCCCTGCCTTGGCCGTTGTTTTGGGTGCTTGTCTTGCCTCGCCTGCTTTTGGTAGCCTCTCCTCTCTTCTTTCCTCTTGATCGATCCCTCCAAGCTGCATCTCAAATGTATTTTTTTATAGTCCCCACGTAAATACATTTCCACATAATACAGAGGGTAAAGTGATAAACCTATGAGAGAGGTTCTCACGTAACACTTCGACTATGTTGTTATAACCCTAAACCTTATTATGTTGCCCACCTATATAAGTGCGAGTCCAAAATATATAGTTTCGCTAAAGGCTTATTCTACCTATGTTTTGAGCTTCATAATATAAACACTGATGCTTTGCATGGACGCCCCTCCCAGGATAGGGACTAAGGGCCCTATATATCCCTTCAATTTTTCTTGTTACTCCCACAAATACACAAGAAATTGCAAACCGCATGACACAATGCATGTCGATAAACAACATGCTCCAGATCAAAGTAGCTCGTATCGTATTAGGTCATGTTTGGATCTTTTGGATTAACAGTTAGTTGGCTAAAATTTAGCCCTTGTGGATCTAAATAGGAGGACTAATAGGTGGGCTAAAGTTTAGCCAAAGCCCCAATCAGATGTTAGTTTACTACTCCATAGAATCAACTATTAGGGGCTAACGACTAGTTCTAGTATATAGAACCCAATAATTAGTTCAGGATCCAAATAGATATAATTGGCTAATTTTCAGCTGGTTATTTTTTAGGTATGGCTAACAACTAGTGGAGGCACCAGGGGGATATGGGACAGTTCTCATCCTAATATATTTGCACAAATATATAGGGAGGGGTTCTCACTTAACATCTGCATGCCATGTGTGTTATAACTCTAAACCTTACTATACTAGTTCAAAATATAGTTTCGCTAAAGGCTTTGTTCTACCGGTGCTTTGGCCTTCGTAACATAAGCACCAATGCCTTGCTTGGACGTCCCTCTCATGATAGGATCGATGGGTCCTAACTTAGGGCCCTATATATCGTTGACAACTGTTTACATGGTACTCATGCTAATAGTAACAATTTTTGCTACAAATACACAAGATATTGCAAACCGCACTACACAGTGCATGTCGGTAAACGACATGCTCCAGATCAAGTAGCTTATATCCTATTAGGTCCTGTTTGGATCCCTTGGACTAACAACTAGTTAGCTAAACTTTAGTCCTTGTAGATCCAAACAGGTGGACTAATAGGTGGGCTAAAGTTTCATCAAAGCCCCAAGTAGTTGTTAGTTGATTAGTCCATAGAACATAACTATCAAGCGCTAATAACTAGTTCTAGTCTATAAAATCCAACAATAAGAGCAGGATCCAAACATATATAGACTAAAAACTAGTTGGTCAGAACCCTAAACCTTACTATGCTGCCCTCCTGAGTGAGTGCTAGTCCAAAATATGGTTTCGCTAAAGGCTTGTTCTACCGGTGCTTTGGCCTTCATAACGTATGCACCGATGCCCTTGCATGGGCGCCTCTCCCAAGATAGAGTTGGTGGGTTCCGACTCAAGGCCCAATATATCCTCCTCAATTGTTTTCTTGATACTCTCATTAATAGTAACAATTTTTTCACAAATACACAAGAGATTGCAAATTACATTACACAGTGCATGTCGGTAAACAATATGCTCCAGATCAAAATTTGAGGAATCAAACAACCTCAACTTTAACCACCTCTATATGAAAAAATACTAACATTTTATCAAATATAAGTAGCGTTAGATTGATTATTATGGAATATATTTTTATAGTAAATCCAGTTGCAAACATTAATACTAATATTATGTTAAATTTGAGAAAGTTTGACTATTTTTAAACCTGTAATTGCTTTTTTGGGTGGGGGGGGGGGGGGGGATGGAGAGAGAGTATCTATCTATTCTTCAAAATTAAATTCTACCATAGCTCTCAGGATTCATAGTTAGATTACACCGGTCATCATCAAGTAATAAAGCAACAACATTAATTAAGTAATGGACAAGATATAAAAAAAATTCAAGTGATCAAATTCCCAGCTGGTTGGTCGTGGTTTATCTGTGTGGCTCGCTCATGCGCACATGATATCATCGATCCGGTCCTGCAATATTCCAACTCCATGGTAAGCTCTAGCATCCTTCGCCGTTTCCGAGCATGCATGCACTGATCGCTGCCCTGTCGCCACCTCACATCACAGGTTCTTCGTGGTGGCAAACGCCATCGCCTGCGCCAACAGCTTTGCTCGTCCTCATCGTGCATGCCGCCAGCGAGCACCCTCCGTCCGTCCTCATGGCCGACGTGGTGACAAACACTGCAAAAGCTAGCTTATATATGTCTATGTATTCATTCTCTGGAATTCCGCTCCGAGTGCTATTTCCGGTCTGTTTTTTTTCGCGATCGGGTTTGTGTCCGTTTTTCATTAAGAGGAAGAGCAACAAGGTACACAAGCCTTACACGAACAAGACGCAGGCGAGCAGCCTAACACCCACCAGGAAGACCTACTTCTACTGGAACGCGGAAAAAACTAATTACAGATGGCCCTGATTTTGCGACCAGAGAACTTGCAAGGCCAGCAGCAGCGCATAGCCTGCGGACGCCCACTCCTCACCCTCGGCGGCGATCGCGGCGACTACTTCATACACAGAAGACGGTGCGCGCCCAAATACCCTTGCGTTGCGTTCCTTCCATAGCCTCCAAGAAATTAGAAGTAGCAAGCTGTCGAACAGCCCTCGTGAGTCCACGTGAAGTCGCTTTCGCAGATCGATCCACCAAACACCTAGCTCGTGATCACCGGATGGCATCAAGTCGACCATTTGAAGACGGTCAAGGACGCCGAACCAAACCTGGCGAGCGAAAATACAAGCCAAAAACAGATGGCTCACTGTCTCGGCGTGCTGATCACAGAGCGCACAATCGTCATTGATTTGCAAGCCATGGCGCTTGCGTCGCTCCGCGGTCCAGAGCCTCCGGTGTAGGGCTAGCCAGAAGTACATCTTAATCTTTGGTGGCGCCTTGGTCTGCCAGAGCTCTTTTGCGCCGAGCAACCTGGTGGAGCCGGCAAAGAATGCACGATATGCCGAGGAAGCTGAGTATGCGCCGTCCGCAGACCACTTCCAGATGAAGCGATCTGGCAGATGAGCCTGGAGCTGAACAGAGCGCAGGATTTCTCAGACCTGCAGGTATTCACGCAGGACCTGTACAGTCAAGGCACCAGAGACATCGCGTGCCCACTGGTTGTCGAGGAAAGCTTCCCTTAGCGTTCGCTTCCTCCCAGTACGCGACGTCGCCGCGAAAAGGGATGGCGCAAACCTGTGTAGCGGCCCGACCGAAGCCCAGCAGTCGGTCCACAAGCGCACCGATGCGCCGTCGCCAACCGCCACAGTGATGCTGGCCGCGCACATCGCGGTGACGCACGGCTCTGTTCGCGACGGCAGCGACGTCCAGCAACGTCGTGGCTCGGAGCGAGATAGCCACTCCCATCGCAGCCTTAACGCATAACCAGCAACTCGCAGATCAATTAACCCAAGGCCACCAAGGTCAGTCGGCCGGCACACAGCAGGCCAAGCCAAACGGCAATTCCCACCGCTGCAAGAGTCATTGCCAGTCCAGACAAAGGCGCGCCTCCTTTTGTCAATCTGAGAGATGGCCCAGGCTGATAGGCAGCAGGCGATGCTCAGGTGAATGGGGATGGCTGACAGGGTGGATCTGGTTAGAGTGACCCTCCCTGCATTTGTTAGCATCCCCGCCTTCCAGGTCGGGATTCTTGCAGCAACCGCATCGATCAAAGGTTGCTCATCAGCACGGCACAGACGTCTGAGCGATAGAGGAACGCCGAGGTACTTGCAAGGGAAGTTAGAGATCGTGCACGGAAACGCTGCCTGGACAGCTTGGATCATATCAGCATCACAACAGATAGGCGTGGCGATGCACTTGTCTGGATTGCTGACAAGTCCTGAGGCGCCCGCGAACAGCTGTAGGATCTGCGTCAGGCAAACGAGGTCGTCCACCTGTGGTGCCAACAATATGACAAGGTCATCTGCATAGAGTGAGGCTCGGTGCACGACGACTTGGCCTGGTAGCGGCGACAGCACAGCACGCCGGTCAGCCTCCTTGATGAGCGAATTCAGTACCTCCGGTCTGTTTGGTACAGCTCACAACAGCTTCATGAGCTGTTGTGAGCTTTTTTTTTGCCAAACACTTATTTACAAAAACAGTTTGGTGAAGCTGTTTTTCCCCTCCTCTCACAAAAACATAAGTTGGATGAAGCTGAAAAAAAGTAGCTTATTGTAGCTTCTCTCTCATTTCTCTCTCTCAACTATGCATGAAGTAGTTGGTGAAGCTATTTTGTCTAACATTTTTTCCAAAACAGCTTAGCTTCATCTAGAAAGTCACTCATGAAGCTATTTTCTAAAAAAAAATAGCTTTACTAGTGAAGTTGAGTTGTGCCAAACAAGCCCTTCGTGTTGGTGAATTTTCCACGGCAGTTCTAGAGTTCTAGGGGACATCCCTCTCAGAAGTCAGAAACACCTCTCTTCAGGGAGTATTTGAGCAAGCACATTATAGATGGAGATGAACAGTTCCTCAAAGGTCAAATGACTTCGCATGATTCAGTTTACATTCACGTACGTGGACAATCACATCTGACAGGGAGCAATTTGTGTAACTGTAACCTATCGTCATGCGCACTACGGTCACATTAGTATTTACCATAGCCATTTCAATAATGGCTTGTCCTCTAACGGAAGTGTAATAATATATGCAAAGAGAGGGGCAAAAGCAAAACTAGTACTGATAGGTGTGATCACTATACAAGTGTGCTGTCATGTTGAGGGCTTGAAGCATAGCTTCTCCTTGCTTGTTGACCGTGAAGACACACATGCCACCGTTGTTTACATCAATGGCACGAAACCTGCATTGTTCACTAGCTGGAGTATTTCAGGAAAGGAAAAAAACAAGATTTATTGCGAATAGCAATGCATAAATCTTGGTGACATAACACTGACAAATAATTTCATCAAAATTTCCTGACCATGAACGTGGGACAAAGAAAAGTTCAGAATTGGAGCCACAGAAAAGTTCAGACGACTTGCCTCTCAGGAGCGAGACCTAGTGCTGTGCAGATGAGCGCGCGCAAAATGGATTTGTGTGTGACCACCAGGAAGTTTTCTCCCTGTCGTTCCCCAAAAAGAAAAAAAAAATTGGGGGGGGGGGGGTGGGGGGGGTCAAAGCCGGAGTTCAATCAAGGACAAACAATGACAAACCCTGAACAGAAAGAAGTAGGGAAAGATTGATGCATTATACCGGAGTGAGCAAGATTTGCTCCCATGCTTGGCTTGCTGTTCTCCACACCTCCCTGAGCGGGTATATGCCATCGACATGAAAATGTGCAGGGTCCTCCCTCCATCTGGTGTACAACTCCGGATATTGCTTCTTAGCATCCGCTGCCTCCAAGCATTAATATGGTCAATTTTCTGAAACCGAAATGGACGACAAGATGAGCTACTCCTAGAAGATTCTCTTATTTCATACCATTGGTCATGCCCTCTAAGAAGAAGAGATGTGCCTCTTTCAATGAATCGAGAAACACAAGGGGTTCCTCCTTATCTTTCCAGATAATTTCAGCGGTTGTCTGCATACATAGAAATGTCACTTCCTTATACCATTACACATAATATAGGCATCATGCATGGACTTGGACCAACCTTTGCTCGTGAAATAGGACTAGAGAAGCAAACATCGAACTTGATGTTTGCAAGAGCATCGCGACATTTCTCTGCCTGCTTGGTGCCAGTTTCTGTTAACACAGACAGATTTGAGCTTCCCTAGACAAAAGCAACGATTTCAGCAATGAACTCAAAAGGTTGAACATATTTTTTAACCCGGTCACAGTACAGTAGATAAAAGAAGTATGACGACTCATGAATGAATAACTGGTAAAATGATTGGTTGAACATACTTTCCAGCATGTAACTAACTAAACGCAAATTGTGGATGACCATTCAACGGAGTATGCATCTACATCATGTGGAATTTGTGGAAAGAAAGGAATCGGTGGATTTTCCAAAATGATTGCTCCACGCCTCTATCAGTTGCGCTAGGTACAAAAGAGAGGATTTTGATCAAAGACGACAAGGTGCTTTCCAAGACTAGTTTTGGGGGCTTTCGTCTTGTTTTTGTTTCTTTGCGGGCTGGCTCTCTCAAGTCTAAAGAGCTTGTGGTTGTCCTGTAGCTTGTTGAGGCATGTCTGCTACTGATCTGAGGCAAAACCTTCTGTTTTCCTTAATTCAATGCAAGGCAGAGCTCCTGCCACTTTCTTTCAAAAAAAATAAACACTAGACGCAAATTACAATTTACAATCTGACGCAGTAAACAGACCTTGTGATTTGTGAATGATTGGGGCAAGTAACAGTAAACCACCAACCTGGACACGGCTTTCTGCATTCCATGTGCTGAGGCCATGCCTGACAAGAGTAACCTTCTTGGAGGATGTTAGGATCCGCCTGTTGGTGAGTGATGTCGTTGCTCCTGTGAAGCTGTAAGCAGCGCCGGTGACTGGAGCTTCATTATCAGAAAGGGGAAGAAGGCTCTCTACAGATACATCACTGACACCACTGTGAGCTGCTCTGATGGAAAAAGCCCTCCTCGGTTTGCCTGCAGCAGCAAGAATGGCAATTAATTAACTGTCAGCGTCAACAACACAAGAACCTGTTGTGTTCTGAACATGTTGAAGTGATAACACAAGGCCCTGGTCGTCATCAGATTAGTAATAATAAAACCATGCAGGGGGAAAAAATGGGGCGTCAGAATCAGTAGGATTAATAATTAATTAAAGAGCAATCCGAAAAGCAGGGGTTCTGAAGAGATTCAGCACGCAGCTCCTGAAAGGCAAAGATTCTGATCCCGTGTTTGTTTTGGTCAGGTTGTGAGCAACAGCGATTGGAACAAAGCGAGTAATAAACGAGGGAGGAAGCTAGAGATAGCAAGCGAGGCACCTGTGGTGGTGCAGGTGCGGATGTGAGAACGAGAAAGGCGGGCGTGGGCGGCGGCGGGCAACGGCGGCGGGAACGCCGTCGGGGAGGGCCTCGTGGGCAGTGAAGCGCAGCCCATTTGATTTGAGTTGCGTGCGGCCTGCGGACGGATAGAACGATGATAGGTGGACGCCGGAGCCGGACACGCAGGAGCACAACGCCTGCTGTCTCTTTCTCCACTGCAGTCCAGTCCAGTCCAGTGTACGAGTAGTGCAGATATAAAAATAAAAGAAATGGAGTTTTGCTAAAATAGGATATACTGTACCGTAGGAACAAAACAAGGGGCCGTCATATACTCATATTCTGATATATATTCCATGTATACAACATACACGGCCACAACACGACATGGCACGACACCATGATAAATTCATCCATTCATTATCACCAGGCTGATGCCTCTTTCTTTCTCTCTTTTGCTCGGTTGTTCACTCGATGAATACTGATGGTTGATTTGTTCTAAGAAGACAAACTCAAGCGAATAGAAGCTAAAATCGATCCATCAGCATCCTGCATCTAGCATGGAGTTTTCTCTTTTTTTCCCCCTCCTTTCTTTTAAGGATCACGGAATGCATGATAACATGTCGCTCGTGGGTGGGTGACCACACGTTAAGGTAGATATTTTGTGGGTGGCTCGGAAATAGCAGCACAGCGACGGCACCAGCATATTCTACTCCTTATAGCATCCCAGGAACAAAAATGTCCATGATGCTCCAACAAGAGTACCAGTATTATTTTTTAGGTTATTATTTCTCTCTCTCTATATATATATATATATTTACATATAATCAGGCAATGATTTTTATTCATTAGATCTAAATTAGATGACTTTGGAGCTTTTAAAAAAAATTATTCAGTTGTCAGGTGCCTCTGCGATTTCAGGGACCTGCACTCGAGGAAGCATGAAAGAAAAAACAGCTTCTTTTCAAGGCTTGGAAACTAATTCCATGCCTATCCATGTTCAGAAAAGGAGAAGAAGCTGGAGAGCCTCACCGATGCATTGCAGCCCGCACGCAGTCTGAGTTTTTTTTTTCTTATTACTAGGTAGTGTGGTAGTGTGTCCGTGCATTGTCACAAAACAACAAAACTTTTATAATAAAAATATACAGATCGTACGATAAGATAGTAATACTATAAAATTAAATACCGATATTAAAGTGACATCTATCACAACTAAAAAGACTAAATAGTGAATATATTTTTAGTGCGACTATCCAACTTCACCTCGTCGTCCTGTCTGCCTGCGTTCGATCCCACCCCGGCGATGCCAAAGTCGCTCCCTCTTATATATGGCCATGCGGCCCATGGGCCGACGGCACGGCCCACGAAATGGCCTTTTGGCACGGCCCACGGGCGGCACGACACGGCAATTGGCGTGCCCGTGCCAGCACGGCCCGGTGCCCCGTGCAGTGCATGGGTCGCCGGCCTGGCCCATGACACGGCACGGCGGCTGGCACGATCGCTCCTGCGTTGTTCTTTGTTCTTTTAAAAATTATATCATTTTCATGTAATTCTCTGTTGTTCTTTGTTTTGTCATATGAAATGAAAACGATGTCCTTGATTTGAAGTTTGAACACTTCATTTTTCTCTTAAAAATGAGACTTTGTTCAGCTGACGGGCTATGGGCCGACACAGCACGGCGAAATTGGCCGTGGCCCATGGGCGGCACGGCACGGAAACACGGCCCATGTGTCGTGCCGTGGGCCGCAGGCCTGGCCCATGACACGGTCGGCACGGCAGCACGACGGAGTCGCATGCCGGCACGGCACGGTGGCCAACTATATTCCCTCTGAGGCCCCACCCGGTGGCAGAGGGTGGCAATCGCCCGGTGGTTCAAAGATCAAAAGAAGATCAGGCAATTGCCATGGCAGCCTCCTATAATTGACTTGACTTGCATTGCATCCGAGTCCGACTAGTGGTGGTGACACGACACGGCTAGCCGCGTTACTGAAATGTACAGAGGTCTCAAACATTCACCTCTAGATGCAAGCAAACCGTTTTTACATAATAACCTGCGCTTTCAGAACAAAAAGCTAATCTCTTTCCGGGGGTTCACGAGTTCAAGCCAAACCCTACTTTTTTATTACTTCTACAACCAAACCAACCCTTTCAACATCAAGAGTGCTCCCACAACCTTCACACAACTTGCCAAGGTTCCCTCTCGTTACGTATCTTCTTCGCATGCTGCAAAGACATACATAAGGTTCCTCTCTGTAATGCTCATCAAGTATCCTGCAACAACAAACAGCAGCAGTGCATTAAGCCAGCAGCAAATATTTGCATCGTTTTTCTCAACAAATTCCTTCTAGTTTTTCTTTCTACATGTTGCTAGTCTTATCAATCAAATTCCTCAAGGATTGTGCTATACAGATTACTGCACAGACATATTTCCAATTGGATCGAATATGCTGCAAGTGCAAGCTGTTTAATTGATTTGTCCACACAGAAAAACAAAGTGAGTGTAGAGCATATTTATCTTAATAAAAACAGGGGTGGAATGAGGATTGCTTATACTTAGCAATCTTTGCTGAACAATCATCATCTTATATACACTAAAAATACTCCAGAACCTAAACGTGTTTCCGATCAACGCTTATCTTGAGCTGGTGGGCATTAACTACAAGAAAAGAAATGGTAGGGCAATCGAATCAAGATGCTCCCACTGTTTCATCCTGTCAAGTATAACCCAGACTTTTACGACCAACCAACAGTGTTTTTCTCTCACAACAAATCACATCAGATGCTTTTACGGCCAGCTGAACAAGGAATAGCTGAACTACCATGCTTCCCTTTAGTTTTTTTTTTGTTCATCTAAAAGACTTCCTCATAGGATCCAATCTAGTCTAGCCAATCATGCCAAGAAATAGCAAACAAGAGCACAACATTAAGTCTTTGCATCCCAATTTTTTGTGCCTTGTACACCGTGTGATTGTACCGTGAATGTCTCAGGCTGGCTACCGCACAGGCTTGTTCTAATTGCCATTGGAAAATCCCAATCGCCTCATCTAAAACCTACATGTTGTTCATCCAAAAGATTCCCCTCTTGGCCTTGGGACCCAATCAAGTCAGTCAACAATTACTGAATAACCAGCCTAATAATTGTCAGGACCAGTGAATATTGGCTGTATGCAGATCTAGTCAAGCCAATAAAGCCATGAGAACTGCAAACAAGAAGACATCTCTTTGGTCTAAGCGAAGCCAGCAGATGCACAGCATTTGTTGTGATGTCTGAACAGATCTAAGTCAAGTCCTCAGCAAAGATGGAGTCATTGCTGAACGACAGATCTAACAAAGTGAAGTCTAGTACAAGTAGAATCTTCACTGAGTAGCATAACATAGTGGAAGACAACCCGTAAGAGCAAGCAAATCAAGATGGCAGCAGTTATTGATACTGTATATATAACTTAAAACGATTAGATAATCAACCTAAAAAACATACTCCCTTTGTCCTAAAATATAAGGGATTTTGAGTTGTCCTAAGATTGATCAGGGTTTATAACCAAGGGGAGGCAGTTTTTTCTTCTTCTTCTTCTTTATTTTATTGTAGCCAAAGCTGATCGGTAGTGAGATTTGAGAGTTCATTCTTTTTACATGATTTCAAGTTAGAAAATATGTGATGTAAAATCACAAAGCCCAATATCTCTTTTTCTCTCTCTATATATATCTCCCATGTTCCAGTATTTAGAGACTCTGCCGTTCTTCATCTTACTCTGCAGTGTGTGAATACAGGTTCCTCCCAGTCCCTCAAACTGGATGGCCTAGCCTAGTAGTTTGCAACAATAACGATATTCCATTTGTCCGAGAATCTAGATATAGCGCATCAAAGAAACTAGGTAGAAGTATCCTTATACCGACTATGCGATTTTACCATGCCAGGCTCAGATTTGGTATAGCAAAGGCTTGTTCTAATCTTCATGGAAATTTCTTCTAGTTCCCATTGGGAAGTCCCGACCGTGTTGTATAAAGAGTTATTATATTACATGCAGGGGTTGATGCAGTTTTTGTTGTCCATTCATCCAAAAGATTCCCCACTTGGGATGGATCAGACCCAATCAAGTCAAGTCAGTCAACAAATCCTAATAATTGTTGGGGACCAGTCCATGGTGGTTCGTATGGAGATCTAGTCAAGTCAATGATGGTAGCTTCATGCCAAGAGATAGCAAACAAGAAGGCAAGTCTTTGGTCTCTGTTGCGATGTTTGAACAGATCTAAGTCAAGTCAGCGAGGATGCAATGGAAGCTGCAAATCACTGAGGTATATAATAAATAAGTAGTAGGGGGGTACCATGTGATGCCTGCCATGGAGACGAAGGGAGGGATCGGTGAGGTCAGGGCTCCTCCGGGCGGGCGACGAAGAAGGCGTAGAATCCGGCGACGATGGTGAGGATCCCCAGGGCCCAGACGAGCAGCTGTGCCCAGGGCGGCATCATGGCGGCGACCTTGTACGAGAACATGAGCGTAAGGAGCGTGGAGAGGGCCCAGACGGCGAGCTTGAGGCGGTGGTCCCTGCGTCGCTCCAGCAGGTGGAGGCAGCGGAAGAGGAGGACGAGGGCGGCGTAGGCGGCGAGGACGAAAGCGACGGTGTAGGGGTCGTCCCAGGAGCGGTAGACGGCCATCCCGCAGTTGAAGCTGAGGAACGCGAAGCCCATCGACGGCAGCCACCCCGGGCGGCCGTCGCGGTCCATGGCCGCTGACCGGAAGAGACCGGCGGCGCTCCGCTCCGTCTGGTGCAGTGCAGTGCAGTGCAGATCTACCGGGGACCCCGATTCGGATGGGATGGTTTTCTCTTTCTCCGATGGGAATGGGATTGCGCTGGCTGAGCACAAGTAACGGTGGGTCCCACGCGCATTCGCGATTTGACTTGGCCTCTCTCGTCTCGTCTCGAGTGCTACTGCTACTGCTACCACCTCTTCACGCTCATGCTCTCGTGCAATGCAAGATCGCCGCCGTCCTCATGCCCCATGCCATGCCAGCCAGCTCTGCGTCTCAGGTCATGGTCATGGCGATCCTCACCATCCGCGGGATTGCACGCCTTCTTCTTCGCCCGTCCGGAAACAGACTAAAATGCGTCTCTGCGCTTGATTGCTTCACGGGGGTCCACGCGCTGACATGCTATGGTATTCGTCCCTTCTCACCCTTTTATCCCACCCCGCAAAAATATAGGGAGTACTATTCTATTGCACACACACATAATTATAGCTAGACGAATTTTTCGCGCGTTGCCGCGAGATTTTCTTAAAAATAAATCATTATATACATAGCATTACTATATGGTATTTAATCTATTATGTATATATATATATATATATATGAATTTGACTTGCATATATTTTATTGTATTAGATCTAGAAAAAAATAATAGAACAAAAACTAATATTTGGTTACATTATAGATGAATTAATTGGTGGTGAAACAAATAGTGTATTACATGACTTGTATGTTAATATATTAAAGATTTAAAGTATTTCATATAATAATATAGATGATATGGTCATTTTTTGTAATTAATATGGGATGACATGGACTTAGTGGGGAATGATGTGGACACTTTGCATGAAGAGATGGAATATTTAGTGGATCACTTAGTGGAGAATGATGCTGAAACCTTACATGAAGAGAGAATTCATCTAGTGGGGTTTAGCTTTATAAGAGTTATAGATAATGACTGGATTCGTCTCTTTTTATTTCAAAAGAAAAAAAATGTTTACTTGCAGCTCGTTGTCACCCTAACCTTTAGGAGCCCTATTCGTGCAGCTCAATGTCACTCTAATCTTTAGCCATTCCACTTATATGCCTGACTTTACTTGTTGCATGAGTAGCTAATTTGGGTACAAAATACATGTTCGGTCTTGCTTTGTTTGTTCCTTTGTTTTTGTTATAAGCCTACAGATAGAAAGGCACATGCAACATTCTTCAACTCCAAGAGAACTGCTAAGGCCTTGTTTAGTTCCAAAAAAATAGCCAAAATTTTTCAAAATTCTTCGTCACATCAAATCTTGCAGCATATGCATGAAGTATTAAATATATATAAAACAAAAACTAATTGCACAGATGTAAATTGCGAGCTTTTTTGAGTCTAGTTAGTCAATGATTGGATAATATTTGTCAAATAAAAACAAAAACGCTACAGTGCCCCAACACAACATTTTTTGGAAACTAAACAAGGCCTAAATGGTTTTGTAAAACCAAATATATCAGTTTTGCGGAAGAGATCTTGTCACATCGAATCTTGCAACACATATATGGAACATTAAATGTATATAAAATAAATAATAAATTGTACACCTATAATTTACGAGACAAGTCTTTTGATCCTAGTTAGTTCATGGTTAGACAATAATTGCTAAATAAAAACGAAAGTACTATAATGTCCAAAAGCTTTTCAGCTCCTCAATTAAACAAGGTATTAGAAAAGCTGTTGCGAAACTTTCATACTTTGACAAGCTAAATTGTTTTGGACAGTCGGTTTACCTATCTGCTCTTAGAGTTGCTCTTAGCAAGTGCTCGCCATCATTGCTCGCGAAGGCAAATGGCAGATTGGTAGTCAAGCGCCCCTGCACGATTGATGATTCAGTAAAGAAGTATGTGAGATGTAAACTGAAATGGATGGCGACCCTCCTCCCTTGAATCTCCTTCGTGGAGCCCGCACAGGGCAACCCGGTGCTTAGGATCCGTCTTTGATGTTAGGAAAATCATGACTACCACGAACAAATGAACAAATCTGCCGAGGAAAGGGGCCAAAACAAAGTACATGCTACACTGATAGAGAAAAAAAAAGTGAACGTCACTCTGTTTTCTTTTCTGGATATAATATATAGAAGTTTCTGTTCACTTGAGCTTATTTGTCTACTGTCATTTGTTTAACAGTGTTTTTTTCTTGCAACAAATCAACGAACAATACTTTTTTATCTAGATACTTAGGCCTTGTTTAGTTTACCCCGAAAATAAAAAAGTTTTCAAGATTCCCCATCGCATTGAATCTTACGGCACATGCATGAAGCATTAAATATACACGAAAACAAAAACTAATTATATAGTTTAGTTGTAAATCACGAGACAAATTTTTTTGATCCTAGTTAGTCCATGATTGAATAATATTTGTCATAAACAAACGAAAGTGCTACAGTAGCGAAATCTAAAAAGTTTTCACATATAAACAAGCCTTATATAAAACAAGTATACGTGCTTATAATTTGGAACGGAGAAAAATAGTTATAGTTGTAAATGAAGTAGTAGCTTTCAGATCCTAATCATATACAACAACAAAAAGGTTAAAAGCTGAAATGAGATCCTAATCATACATGCAACAGAGAGAGAGAGAGAGAGAGAGAGAGAGAGGAAAAGGGTGAAAGAAACGACGGTGACGAGAGCAGAGGATGCAGCAGTGTAGGAAGGCACCAACAGATGGGTCGAGGAGAGCGGTGGTGGCCGGGACCTAACTGCTTCTTTAACTTTTGTCGTTTGGGGCGTCGTCGTTCTCATCTGCATACGATCGATCGACGACGTAAGGTGCCCGGTGCGCGGCCGGCCGGGGATTTGGATCGGATCGGATCGAGGAGCCTGCAGCTGCAGGCGGCTGGCTGCTGCTGCTTCCTCCTCCAATATATTATTTTTACTACTCCTCCTCCTCCTGTGTCCAGCAGTGTCCTCCTCAATCCTCATTATATTGCTCATCTCATCAACTAGCTAGTCTGAAGGACGACCTGTCCGTCCATAGCGGCCGCCGGAGCTGAGGATCCGAGCGGAGGGGTTCCAGTTCCAGTTGCAGTTGCAGTTGCAGCGAGCAGATCAGATGGGTTCCTTCGTGCAAGGTGAGCCCGGCCGTCGATCCACATGCTCAACAATTTTTCAGTTTCCTCCTGATGATGAATGAATCTGAGCATGGCAGGAGATGAGGTGGAGGTCCCGGTGTACGAGTCGGGCGCCGAGGTGAGTCAGTCACCCGCATCGCATCGCATCCATCCATTGTTGCTCATCCATATACATACTTGTTGGTGGTGCAGGTGCTGCAGAAGGCGCAAGAGAAATGGAGCGTGGCTCCGCCGCCGTACCCGGCCATGTACTCGAGCGTGTTGGGCGGCATCATCCTTGACCCTGCCATGATGGTGGTCCCCATCGACGACCACATGGTGCACCGGGGCCACGGCGTCTTCGACACGGCCATGATCCTTGACGGCGCGCTGTACGAGCTGGACGCGCACCTGGACCGCTTCCTCCGGTCCGCCGCCGCGGCGCGCGTCGTGGCCACGCCCCCGTTCCCTCGCCACGCCCTGCGGAGCATCCTCATCCAGATGACGGCCGCGTCGGGCTGCCGCAGGGGCTCCATCCGCTACTGGCTCAGCTCTGGCCCCGGCGACTTCCTGCTCTCCTCCAGGGGCTGCCCCACGCCCGCCTTCTACGCCGTGGTGATCGCGTCCGAGTACGAGCAGTGCGGCCGCGACGGCGTGCGCGCCGTCACGGCCACGGTGCCCATGAAGCCGCCGCAGTTCGCCACCATGAAGAACGTCAACTACCTGCCCAACGTGCTGTCCATCATGGACGCCGAGGACCGCGGCGCGTTCGCCTCCGTCTGGGTCGACGACGAAGGCTACGTCGCCGAGGGGCCCATGGTGAACGTGGCGTTCGTCACGCCGGACAACCACCTCGTGCTCCCGGCCTTCGACAAGATCCTCGGCGGGTGCACCGCCAAGAGGATGCTCGCGCTGGCGCCCAGGCTCGTCGAGTCCGGACTGCTCGCAGGCGTCAGCACCAGGAACATCACCGTGGAGGACGCCAAGGGCAGCGTGGAGATGGCCTTCGTCGGCAGCGGCCTCCCCGTGCTGCCAGTCGTCCACTGGGACGACAAACCCATCGGAGACGGTACTACAGTACGTAATTTGATGAATGCATGGATCATCGATCATCATTGACTAATAACAATAATGCATGGTTTGGTGGTGCAGGCAAGGTTGGGCCGCTGATGCAGGCGCTGTCTGATCTGCTGTGGGAGGACATGAAGTCCGGTCCCGACAGGATCCCCGTTCCATACAAGCACTAGTCAGTGGGTGAAGACTCAACACTGAAGAGAAGCCATGTGTGTGTGTGTGTTTGCAGTCGATCCTGCGATTGTGTCTGTCTGTGTGTATTTCCTTGTTTGAATTGGGATTGGTCAACCAAGTCACTCGATTGGGATCCAGTTTGCCGCTGTAATGAAATGAATGGCGGCTGACTTACTGAATAATACAGTACACTATGGGAGAGCATGAGCCTCCCTTCCTTCCTATCTGCACCTCTTCTGATGAGCGAGCCTATTTCTGATGCTCATCACTTTGTTGTTTTGCAGCTCGCATCTTTTTCTTCACTACGTATGCATCACATCAGTTCTGCTTAGACATCAGTTGTTGATTCTTCAGTTGGCAAAATGCAGCGAATCAGTTTTGTTTGATTGACAACTGCAGAGTAGAGTATATGCTGGGCCTGTGATAACATGCCAAGCTCACTGCTCTAGCTGAGCTCGTACAAGTATGCTCGGATTTCAGCCAAAACTCGTATCGTCTTATTTTGACGACTTATTATATACTCGGAAAATAGGACGGCATTAGGTTGTGCAGCAGCCAGCAGCAGTACTTGGAATTAATTTTTCGGAATGAAAATTGATCATTCATTATTACAAAAAAGGGAGAAAAGGAAAACGAAACGAAACTGGCCGGCCCACGACATTGGGGTAATCCAGGCCCGGCCCGGCCCAACTACTTCTTCTGGTCTGGTCTGCGTTAACGCAGGCAGCTGGTGCCCTCTGGTGGTGGTCGTCGTCTTGTTTACTCCCCCACCCCCCCACTCACACTCCACCTCTCCCCCGCGCCGCACGCACCCCCACCCAGATAGACGCGCTAGGGTTTCCGCACCTCAGTGACTGCACCCCCCGATCCGTACCCCTACCCCTTCATCGGCGATGTCCACCGCGGCGGCCCAGGGCGGCAGCGACAAGCCGGCGCTCCGGAAGCCCGTCTTCACCAAGGTCGACCAGCTCAAGCCGGGCACCAACGGCCACACCCTCACCGTCAAGGTCGTCAGCGCCACCCCCGTGCCCGGCCGCGCGCGCCCAGGCGCACCCGCCGCCGTCCCATCCCGCGCCCCGCGCATCGCCGAGTGCCTCGTCGGGGACGAGACCGGCGCCATCGTCTTCACCGCGCGCAACGACCAAGGTCAATGCTTATCCTCCTCGCATACTCCCTCTTCCTTCTCTATCGTTATCTGCTCTGCTGTGGCGGACTGGATTTCATCACCTGTTCGATCTGACCGCGCTCATCCGCGCCTCCTTTCGTGCCATATACATACTTCATGCCATACGTACATAAAACGACTAGGGACGAAGATGAGATGTGCGGCCTTTTCTTGTTAATTAATTATTTGTTGTTATTGTTTTCACACCCACCCACCCGCCCGCTGTGATGTCAGATATATTACAATCCTAGTTGCCAAGGCAATTTCAGTATGTTTACTACCTGTGAATTGTGGTGATGACTATATGGAGAAGAAAAGCTGGGGTGTGCTTGGTTTGTGGAACCAACTCATCCTAGATGAGGTAGCACAACATGTGTTCATTCCATTAATTTGGTGGAATCAACCCGCTCCTCATGTTTGTACTACTATAATTATTAATTAACTTGTGAGGAGTGAGGCGGTGGACAATCAACTCATTCTATTCCATAAACCAAACAAAAAAAAAAGTTAAGGAGTAAGGAGATTATGGACTGCTCCATTCTTGAGATAGAAGTTTAATTACATGCCTTCCTAAATCTGTATGGATGAAAAATTACATGCCTTAGCTGTTAGCTACTGTCTTTTGTTTTTGCTCTTGTTCTCTGTGGAATATCTTTCCCTAAGAATGTTGAGTGTGATAAAAAAAATTCTCACTTTCATTATTTCTGATAAAAATTATTATGTTTAGCTGTGATCATTATAGAAGAAAAGCTGGGGAATAAGTGGCAAGACAGCCCCATCTTACTAATTTATTTAGTTCCAGTATGGATGGGATAGCTGGTAGCAAAATTAAGCGAGGCTTAGTTCAGAGACGAGTTTGTTGACCTTATTTTTTGTACAACAGTACGTACAAATCAGCCAGCCACGTGTCATATCAGAGATCAGAACCAAGTGTCGGCTGTTACTTGCTATCCCTATATCTTATGGCCTTTTTTCTGCACTGCCGTTTCATTGAGCTCAGATGACGCATCATTGTTAACAACATTACACTACTCATATACAATGTTCAAAAAGGCGCTGCTAGGCACTCGCCTAGGCCTGCTTATGCGCAAGGCGGAGGGGGTGCCGCCTCGCCTAAGGGGTAGGTGGAGGATAGGTGTCGCCGGGAGGAGGGCGGGCCGCCAACGCAGCCAGGAGGCAGCAGGCGACGAGCGGAGGCTCCTGCACGATTAGGAGGAAGGCTCCGCAGCCCGCTGCTGTGAGGGGCGGGTGTATTCGGCGGTGGCGAGCGCGGACTCAAATGTGGGAGAGGAAGAGGAACCGGCGGTGGCAGGCGCAGACTAAGAGAGATGTGGCCATGCATGGACTGAGAGAGAGAGAGATGCGGCCATGCGGCTGGGTGGGAGGAGGCGAAGGGATAAGGTGTGAGGTTGGGTGAGAGTGAGAGGAGGGTTTTTATAAAGTGTAGGTGGATAAGGTGGGCTGGGCTCTTTTGATGGGCCTTTCTTCCAAGTGTATTCGGCGGTGGCGAGCGCGGACTCAAATGTGGGAGAGGAAGAGGAACCGGCGGTGGCAGGCGCAGACTAAGGGAGATGTGGCCATGCATGGACTGAGAGAGAGAGAGAGATGCGGCCATGCGGCTGGGTGGGAGGAGGCGAGGGATAAGGTGTGCGGTTGGGTGAGAGTGAGAGGAGGGTTTTTATAAAGTGTAGGTGGATAAGGTGGGCTGGGCTCTTTTGATGGGCCTTTCTCCCAACTTTATGTCTACAAGTCTCCTATTTCTTCTTTTTATTTAAGGTAATTTTTGTATGTGTATAAAAATATTAAAACGCCTAGGCTCGAGGCTGTGAGTCACCGCCTAGTGCCTTTTGGAACCTTGCTCATATCTCAGGTACAGATACACTACTGCTGAGCGTCTACTTTGAATTTGAATGAGGGTGTGCTCTTTTTTTGAATTTGCGGGGGGGGGGGGGGGGGGGGGGGGCCACCAAAATTTCCAAAACATGAAGATTTGCATATTAACAAGGACAGCATATTATGTTTGCTCTATCCATTTGTCAACTGTATGACTGCATCCCACAGTGTGTACAGTACATGCATCACTATCAGACTGGCATGTTTACAATTGACACCGGATCCTACATTTCCATATACATGCTGTGACCATGTTAAAAGCCATTTATTCTTGACTTGTTTTATCTTTGCTGTCATGTGAACATCATGGTTGATGATTGTTTTGACAGTGCATTTGCGCTGGACTTATGATGTGCTCTCCTTTGCAGTTGATTTACTGAAGCCCAATGCCACAGTGATCTTGCGCAACGCCAAAATTGACATGTTCAAAGGATCGATGAGGCTTGCAGTGGACAAATGGGGGCGGATTGAGGCTACGGAGCCAGCTAGCTTCACAGTGAAGGAAGATAACAACTTGTCGCTAGTAGAGTATGAATTGGTTAATGTGGCTGAGTAACCGCTGGAGCGATTCTGCTGCCCCTATTTTCGCGACATAAGAAGGAAGTACCATGAACGAACATTATAAAGCCTCTCGAAGCGAGTTTATTTATTAAGGTTGTATCGCTTGTGTTAGAACTTTGGATCCATTAAGATGAATTGCCCTTGCATCTATGAGATTGGCATCCGCCTTTGTACTGCCTGTGTTGCTGTGATATGATGGAAGAAATTTTAAGCAGGAAATGCATATGAGGGCACTCAGTAGCACATCAGGGCTGCAGCAACGCTGCAAAATATATGTTGGAAACCACCTACTAGGTGAAAACATGAAAATCAATTTTAAAAGTATATTTTGGTCGTTCAAAAAAATTTAAAACTTAACACGTCTATAGTTCATACAAATATATACTCACATGCAAAAGTTAGAATTCAAACTTGTATTTAGAAAAATCTTATGAAGATGATAAGTTTTAGATTCATGTACACTAAAAGATAAAATCGAGACTACAACGCGGTCTTCAACATTTGCTTCTGCTATGTGTCACATAGGGATCATAGTATCGCTGAAAGCTTGTTCGCTTAAGCTTATCTATTGAATCTGCTAGTTATTTAGTAGTATTTTTCTTTTATAGTAAATCAGTGAATAATACTTTTAGTCTTTTTTCTCGCAATAAATCAGTGAACAATAATTTTAGCCATAATTGTTTTCTTTTACAATAAACTAGTGAACAATACTTTTAGTCATGACTTTTCTGTCAAGCAAACAATGGCGTCTATTGTAATTGCGTGCGTGGTTGTCCAAAAAAAAAAAGAGTGCAATTTTTTTTTTGTTGACGGGGGGTGATTTAAATTAAATTTGACAATAACAAATGTTGTTTGGCCAAGAAAGGAAAGGATTGGCAGTCCACTAATTTGTTACCTGACTCCTAAAAAAAGCAGTGCGCTTGTGTTGGAGAGATTTGAGCATGCTACGGAAACGGAGACCTCGCAAACGTGAACAGCAGGCAAGCATCTCAGGCGGTTCGGCTCCGGCGACATGGCCGTAGAGGGCGGCGGCGAGCATGAGCATGAGCATGAGCATGGATATGGGGCCGGGGACAAGGAGCACGAACTGGATGAGGCGTCGGTGGAGGCGCTTTTCGCGGGGCAGTCGACGGCGCCGTGGTGGCGGCAGGTGACGGTGCGTTCGGTGACGGCGAGCGTGTTCATCGGAACCGTGTTCAGCTTCATGGCGATGAGGATGGGGCTGACCATCGGCCTGGTGCCGTCCTTCAACATGTCGGCGAGCCTTGTGAGCTTCTTCGTCATCAGGTCGTGGACGCGGCTGCTGGGCCGCTGCGGCGTGGCCACCCAGCCCTTCACCCGCCAGGAGAACGTGGTGGTGCAGACCTGCGTCATCGCCTGCGCCACGCTCGCGCTCTACGGCGGCTTCACGTCCTTCCTGCCGGCCATGTCGGCGCCCGTCGCCAAGTCGGCCGGCGGCCCAGGCACGGGCAACAACGTCTACTCGCTGCATCTCGGAAAGATGATGGCATTCAGCTTCCTCACCGGATTCACCAGCTTGTTCATCACGCTCCCCCTGACAAAGGTCACCATCTCCTCTGCTAGCTGGTTCCTTTAATTTCCTTGAAGAACAAACCAATGATGATCTTGCAAAATCAATGCAGGTCATGATCCTGGACTACAAGCTGCTGTTCCCATCGGGTTCGGCGATAGCTGGACTTGTCAACAGCTTCCACACGCCAGCCGGAGCAGCAACAGCAAAGTAAGTAATAATGCAGCATGCATGCATCAATCACCATTAGTATTAATTGGTTGGTTATAATAATCAGACAATGCAACAAACAAACACAAAATTACAGATTGCAGATGGCGACTCTGCTGAGATCTCTGGGTGGGAGCTTCAGCTGGGCGGTGTTCCAGTGGTTCTACACGGGAGGCAACGACTGCGGCTTCCAGGCATTCCCTCTCTTCGGCTTGGAGGCCTACAAGAAGCGCTTCTACTTCGACTTCTCTCCCAGCCTGGTGGGCATCGGCATGATCTGTCCCCCCATGGTCAACTTCTCGCTGCTCTTGGGCGCCGTCGTCTCCTCGGCGATCCTCTGGCCCATCCTGCAGGGCAAGGCGGGGACATGGTACGACGCCGACGCCTCGCCGGCCAGCCTCAAAGGACTCAACGGCTACAGGGTGCCCATGGGCATCTCCTTGGTGCTCGGGGACTGCCTCTTCCAGCTCACCGCCGTCACCATCAGGACAGCGAGGAGCTTCCAACAACAAGGACAAGGTGGTGATGATCCGCCGCAGCAGCAGTCCTTGTTGTCGTCGTCGTACGACGACCGGCGCAGGATCCACAACTTCCAGAGCGAGGGGATGCCCCTCCATGTCGCGCTCGCAGGCTACGCGCTCCTGGCAGCCATCGCCACCGTCTTCCTCCCCGGCATCTTCCCGCAGATCAGGTTCTACCACGTGGCCACCTGCTACGCCATCGCCCCGCTCATGGCCTTCTGCAGCTCCTACGCTTCCGGCCTCACGGACTGGTCTCTCGGCACCATCTACGGCAAGCTCGCCATCTTCATCTTCGGGGCCTGGGTCGGCGAGGCGTCCGGCGGCGCAGTCGCCGGCCTCCTCGCCGGCGGCGTCGTGGTCGTCGTCATCGGCAACTCCTCCGAGCTGATGCACGACTTCAAGTCGGCCTACCTGACGCTCACCTCGCCGCTGTCCATGTTCGCCAGCCAGGTGATCGGCACCACGCTGGGGTGCGTCATCAACCCGCTGCTCTTCGTCGGCTTCCAGGAGATGGCCGGCGGCAAGGACCACCTGGGGGAAGCCGGGTCGCTCTACGCCGCACCCATGGCCATGGCCTACCGCGGCATCGCCGACCTCAGCGTGGAGGGCATCAAGATGCTCCCCAAGCACTCCTTCATGCTCTGCATACCTTGCTTCGCGGCGGCGCTGACCTTGGACGCCGTGGCGGCAATGGCCACGGCCAACGACTGGAGGATCAAAGGCTACGTCCCAAACATCATGGCCATGTCCATCCCCTTCTTCGTGGGCCCCACCTTCGCCATAGACATGTCCCTGGGGAGCCTCCTGGTCATCTTGTGGAGGAGAAGCAATAGGCAAACAGCGAACCTGCTGTCGGTCGTGGTGGCGTCTGGTTTGATCTGTGGCGACGGCCTCTGGGCGCTGCCATCTTCGCTGCTCGCCATCTTCAAAGTCGAGCCGCCTATCTGCATGAAGTTCCTGTCCTACTACCAGACTGAACAGATACTCGACAATTATCCTGAAACTATTTGATTGATTGTATATACGTATGTAGCAGCCTTCTTATTCTTGTTTCTTTCTACCTACTGTATGTAAATTAGAATCTCACATGTCCGTCCGTCCGAGAATGACAATGGATTGTTTAGTGTACTTGTCACACTCCTTGCTTTCCATTTCCTTCTAGATCAGAAAGCTCGCACCAACAGATAAAATAGCACACACGTCTTGCTCCCTGCAAGCTCCTCAATCACCAGCCTATGATGAAGAATCAAACCAGATAAATCAAGTGTACATCTTACTTCTACGAACAATTTAGCCCCTGCCGTAGTTATCATTACATAATCATTTTAGTCAATGAAAAACATAAAAAGGGTCAGAGCATCATACAAAGATCTAGTCTAGTTTATTAAGTCATCATCACAGTTCACATAAAGATAAAGAAAAGCAATCTCTCTCTCTCTCTCTTTTTTCTTTCATCAACTCTTCTTGATTCCTGCAAGCATTGAAGAACTCGAAGCACAACTGGTCTCCTGATTCCTAAAGGACCGACATGGGGCATCATACTCCATCAGTTTCAGCTGTTGTAAAAAAAAGAGATTAATTCGTCAAAGCTTCTGTACAATTCAAGAAAACATATTTAATGCCACCAACATTAGTACATCACATTTTTCAAAGGGGTCTTTGCCTAATGGGGCAGGTTGCAATCCATACGATTTTTCCCTTTTCAGTACTACTCCCTCGATTTCAAATTATAAGACATTTTCGGTTTTCTAGATACAATGTCTTTACTATGCATTTAGATATATACTATATCTAGATACATAGTAAAAGCAAATGTATCTAGAAAAGCCAAAACGCCTTATAATTTGAAACGGAGGGAGTATAATGCAAAGCTAACTGCACTCTTGATTAACAAGATAACTGATAAATCATAGAAAATGATTCATGGACTCTGACATCAAAGGGAAGTGTACATAGCCAGCTAACTGCTACAAACTATGAAAACATCTATAGAAACATTTTCTTATCCTTGCAGTTTTTCTCAAATCAATTTTCCTTCATCTTCCACACTGAATTCAGAACATGTATAAACCAATTTATTCAATTGTACCAGAGCCAATTTTATAATGATGTCAATGCATTCTTGAATGTGGATTGGCTATTTGGGAGTCTTACACACTGTATTTAATAACACACCATCAGGTAATATATACTGCTAACGTCCTTTACGTGGATACAGCCCTCTGAAAGTTCATTGCTAGACAAGTTTGTCGAGCAAGCATTATCCATTCTTTTGAAAATTAGGTATCCATTTCAACAATTTCATTAGCTGGCTTGGGTGACGATTTGGTGAAACTGAAGTCTGCTTGCAACCAAATGGGCCGTTTCATTTCATAAGCAAAGTAACTTTTTACTCACAAGTCAGAATAGGGTTCGTAGTCATCTAAGGTTGTTTGTGGCGTCAGATTCAACTCAACAGCACTTAAACAAAACTGGTGGAGGTATTCTAGTGGTCACCCACCTTTCCCCGTCTGCTCTTCATCTAGTTTCATCAGATCCTACAGCAAGAAATGAAAAGAAATATAGGAAATGCCTCTCTTCCAAATTGAAGAACTAGGAATAGGACTGGTGAACGATGCCATCATGGAAGTATACACATTATTAACCTAAATTAAATTATGGAAGCACAGCAGAGCATTGTGATGTAAAGTCGAATGGCTAAAGCACTAGGCTACAGATGCTGAAGGAACGAGTAAAATTGTTATGGGCACATTTGAACAGATGGGCATCACAGTGTATGTTATTCTCTAACTGCATGGAGCCATCAGCTATGTCAATCAGGCAATTACACTGCTCTAAAAGCAGTGCAGCCTCTCTGAGTATGAATTGAAGTGCATTCGAAGATGGAAGTAATTGCTTTTGTATTTTTACCTTGGGTGAGCCAGCCGAGGCCTCGGCCAGGAGCGGCGAGCATGGACGTCATGCGTGCACCGGCGGTGGCGGTGTGCAGAGGCAGAAGCGACTCCACGCAGAAGCTCGACTCGACGGGCGACCTGAGAGAAGGAACAAGGCCTATCACCACCGTGCCAGTCGTCCAATACTCCGTGTCTTGCTTGCTATAGTATAGGGTGACAGCAGAGGAGCGGGTACCTGAGGAGGCGAGGAGGAGCAGCCAATGCGCGCCGAAGAGACGGACGCGTCGTAGCCGAGGACCTCGCGGTGGCGGGGGCGGTCCGGAGAAGGGAGGCCGACGAGCGGAGCAGAGACCTGGCGGCGGCGGCGGCCATCGTGGTGGAGAAGATGGGGGTTTTCCGGTCAGCTTCGGGACTGGAGTGGGGAGTGAGTCGTCGGTCTGGGCTTAAGATGGGCCTCATGGGCTGTTCGGATCGGCCCAGTATTATTATAGTCTCACGAGCCCACGCACGACCTGATCGCGCTCTCATTCTGAGCCGTTGGTTCCACTTGCATCCAGAAAGCCAAGCCAAGCCAAAAAAAAAAAAAAAAGCGCTTCGTCTCTCTGTCTGCTGTTCTGCTCTCCTTCCTTCCCCTCGGCGGCGCGGGCGGCGAGGGTTTGGAAGCGTGCGGTGAGCGGCGCAAGACCCTAGCCCCTCGGCGGCATCTTCTATTCAAGTGGCTCGCGGCCTCGCCGCCCCCCCCGCGAGCGCGATGAGGGTGAAGGTGATTTCGCGCTCCACCGACGAGTTCACGCGTGAGCGCAGCCAGGACCTGCAGGTAGGCGACCCCTCATAAGATGCTCCTAGCTTTTTAACCAATTTGACATATTAGGCTACTATATTACCCTCTTCCTCTTGCAACTTCCATTTTGAGGGTTTCAACCTCGCATTCTCTACCCATCAAGTTTCAGGATCGAGTGTGAGTTTGCTGTTTCAGCATATATAATAATAAACATGGTATGATTTGAAATCTTCACCGTGTACCATCACACGTAAACAAATGCTACACATAATTGGTTCAAGCACACTAGTTGAAGCCTTTCAAATATGGCCCCATTGCATTTCAGGCATTTAGTCTTAAAGTAAAATTTTACTTTCCTCCACTGATGTTCCCAATGGCACTCGTTGATCTCAACAGAAAGTATTCCGCAACTATGATCCAGCGCTTCGTAGTCAAGAGAAAGCTGTTGAATACACTCGGGCACTTAATGCTGCAAAGTTAGAGAAGGTATGCCACTTATTCCTTTCCTGCATTCATGCTCTGTTTATTTACTTTCTAGATATTGACACTATGATTCTTCTGCTTTCCTTGTGCAGATATTTGCTAAGCCATTTATCGGAGCTATGAATGGGCATATTGATGCGGTATCGTGCATGGCAAAAAACCCCAATCATTTGAAAGCGATATTTTCCGGTTCGATGGATGGAGGTACTTACCTACTTGTCAAAAATCTTTTATCTTGCTGATCGTGTTTCCACAATACTCCTTGCTTCTTGAGTGAATTGAATCAATCAATTAACGTTTTCCTGCATTTGTTTAAGCATGCTTTTACTTTGTCATTAGGTGACTGTAAAATGGCCTCTAGGATGCAGTGTATGGCTATTGGCTAATGGCCTTCTGCACCTATTGTTGACACTGCTAGTTAGAGGGTCTGGAACTTGTTTAGCATACATTAGGTAACTTGTCAGTTCAATTCCACACTCACACAAAAATATATTATATGTTGGTCTGAATGATCAACAGAGTTACAGAAAAGCGATTCCGTATTGGTGGGCTATATCTTATTGTTATATCTAGTGAACAGGTAAACCTGCTGCCTTTCCAAAATTATAGTTTGGTTGTCAAGGTTCTTGAGTACCTCAAGAGTATTGTCTCATATATTTACAGATAGGAAACCATGTAGTTTCAGTAGTGCTTGTTGTAGGCTTGTAGCCATTATATGCAAATTTGCAACCTGATTTTTATTCAGCCATCCTTAAGTGCTGAACATGGTTCATCATCCTCTTCATTATTTACCTGAAAAAAATTTGGATCCATGCTTTACCTTTATCAGTCAATCAATTTGAAATTTGGATAATAAATGGTAAAATTCACCTTTTCTGTTTTCTTGGCAGATATTCGCCTTTGGGATATTGCTGCGAGGTACTGCTATTTGTTGAGGATTACCTCATTCCTTTTCCTCAATTGTTTCTTGGATTTATATCATAATATTCCATGTCGTATATAAAGTAAATTTGTGTGATTTTTATAACAATTACAACAGGAAGACAGTTTGCCAGTTCCCTGGACACCAGGGTGCTGTAAGAGGTTTAACAACATCCACGGAGGGTGATCTTCTTGTATCATGTGGCGTTGACTGCACGTAAGTTAATGTTGATATGATTTTCTTTGTCTTTAAGACAGTGTTCTAGATTTCTATATGTGTCAAGTTGCTTTATATCTATAAACGATATCTAGCAGTAACACATCTTATGCACTTGTATACAGCCAAGGTGAACTTGCTGTAGGCATGATTGGTGAGGTTAGGGATAATAATAAATCTTAAAGATGCCAATATTTTATAGCATCGCTTGATGGCCTATTTGGAGTGCTTTTGGAGACATGCCTAGGAACCATCTGTACTATTTAGACTCTGTTGCCTTCCAGGGTTTATACAGTTTATGCATATGCTGTCTAAAACCTAGTTAATTTTATGAAACTGTAGTGTTTCGAGGTGTAAAGTAAAGCAGTTCTGTTATTTCTGTTTTATATGTGTTATTTTGATACACTTACACTGTCATTGGTTGCAGTGTTCGGCTCTGGAAAGTTCCGATGCTTAAAATGGTGGACACCAGCGACCATAATGGAGATAATTCCCAGGCATGCACTGGATGGACACATTTATTTCATTTTACTCTAATTCTGTTTCTGACTTGTTCAGTTCACCAATTTTGCAGCCATCAGCAGTCTACACCTGGAAGCATGCATTCTGGTAAGGGCAATTTTTTTGGTCATACCTTAGCTCCTTTTGTTTTTATCTGCAAAAGTTGTAATAATAATATTTGTTCTCATAACTTATAGGGGTGCTGACCACCAGTGGGATGGTAATCTTTTTGCAACTGTTGGTGCCCAAGTTGATATATGGGATCCTGACAGGTATATATAATTCATCTCTAACAATTTCAATTTTGTTTCTATGTGTTACCAGCATCCACACTCATTTTATCTGCACAGGTCAGAGCCAATAAATAGCTTTGAGTGGGGTAAAGATACAGTTCTTTCTGTGCGCTTTGATCCTGGAGATTGTAATATTTTGATTACATCGGGCAGGTAAATTTGCTATTTTATCTGCAAAATTTGATATGTTTCTTTTTTGCTATGGTTTTATTAAGCCCAGTGCACCACACAATAACTTAAATGAATGGAATGTACATTTTTCTCATTCTTCTCATTCTTGGTAACCTCGGTGTCACTTTATGTTGTCATTGTTATCCTAGTTGTGAAGGACCTTGTGAAAAAATCTCAGTACCTTTCTTATAAAGCCCTTTTTTTTCCAGAGTTCAATCACTCTGGTTGACTTGACCTCATCTCACAGTTATGTAGTGGTATCAACAAGAGGATTAGATATCTTTGTTTCTTATATGTTGGGATGACCTTTCAAATGGCCCATTTTTGGTCGAGCTAGTTTGGCTACTCCCTCCAATTTGCAAATACTTGATCTTTTGGACAATGATGTGGTCTACCAAAAATACCTTTGACCAATGAATATTTTACCAAATTTATGGTTCTTTGATAAGACTTCCCAAGACAAATCTATGCATATATGATCACCGGGTTTCTGATTAAATACTTTATAAGATTTGCAATCAGAGTTTTAAAGTTTTGACTCAAACCTTGTCCAAAGTGTCAAATCAAGTATTTGCAAACTGGAGGAAGTACATGAGTTCTAAACTGTCTTCACTCTGTCACCTCACTGTTAGGGAGCAAATTGTTGGTTTGGCTGTGGTCACTATAAAATTGCTTAATGATATTTTTATATCAATTCTGGAGATCAGGACATATGTAACATGTCAATGAGAATGCTCTAAGCATTGCTAATGCTTATCAATATTTTTTATGTCAATCCTGGAGATCAGGACATGACATATGTAACATCTCAATGAGAAGAATGCTCTAAGCATTGCTAACTTTTGTGGTCTCATATTTCCAGTGATCGGAGTCTAACACTCTATGACCTGCGCATGTCATCTCCAGCTAGAAAACTAATAATGAAGGTCAGTTTGATTCTCATCTTTGGAATCCTAATAAATGTACATTTTCTTCTAGCTTCTATGTTTGTACCTACTGAATTGTATACAGTGATGTGTGCTTTGATTATGCAGACAAGGTGCAATTCAGTATGCTGGAACCCCAGAGAGCCCATGAACTTCACTGCTGTAAGATTCAAATTTATTTTTATGTTTACTTGAGCTGTCACATAATTCTGACTATCATATTATAAATATTTGTCAAGTCTGCAACTCCAGCATTCAGGAACTGATGTTGTGTTCCCTTTTGTTGCTAGGCAAATGAAGACACAAACTGTTATTCGTTTGATGCTAGAAGGCTGGACGAAGCCAAAATTGTTCACAAAGGACATGTTTCAGCAGTGTAAGTGTATTTTTCTGCAAAAGTACCTTTCGTTCTATTTATATAGTAGGTTGGCTGTAAAGATTTATTATCCTGACTAGCATATATTTCTTATCAATATGAAGAGCATATGAATATTGAGGAAAGTTAGAAGAACCTATATGGATATTTCCCTTGCTGGCTTATCTCTCTTATCAATCTGAAGAACATTGGAATAAATCATAGAGTACAAAGAGAGTAGAAACTGGATTTATCACTTAATTCTGTGGTGGGGTTGCTCCATTGTCGTACAGTTGATTTAGTGATCAAACATAACTTAAATTACCTTTTGAAGTTGCATAAACTCATAAGTACAAAAAACATCATTTCATGCAGTTGATCTGTACCTATGACATACGTCTGGTCATCTTACATGAATTTGGGTTTTCAGGATGGATATTGACTACTCTCCAACAGGGCGTGAATTTGTTACTGGTTCCTATGATAGAACAGTATGTCTACTCCTAAAGAACTTACAATGAGTTCACTCTTTTTATTGAGTGATGTATATATATAGATACTTTTTGCAGGTAAGGATTTTTAATTATCTTGGAGATCACAGCAGAGAGATTTACCACACCAAGAGGATGCAAAGGTTCTTCTTTATTACTACAATATTTGTCAGTCGTCACCTTTTGTTTCTAGTTGCTGTTGGTGTCCTCATTTTTAGACCAAAGTCCAGACTGGGTACCTTATGCTTAACTCCACTTGCTGCCTCTTATCTTTTTCATTCTTAGAGACCAATTAACCCTCAAAATCTCTATGCTGTTAAACTGAGTGGATTGCTTAGTGGGAGGTCCATTTATGTTGATATAGGTTTCCAAGTGGGGCATGGAGCATTCTATAACTGAATTTTGTTTTCTATATAGTTCGGTATGAATTGAGTTCAGATTTCATTTTATGCATCTTTTTCTGAAAGATAATTTCCTGCTATTTACCATTAACATTATTGTAAGATTCTAATCAATCTTCCATACTACTTTGAAGGGTGTTTTGTGTGAAGTACACCTACGACGGGACCTATCTAGTCTCTGGCAGTGATGATACAAATCTTCGGCTGTGGAAATCCAAAGCTTCGGAACAACTTGGAGTAGTAAGTTTTTCAATACCACTCAGTGTTTTCAAGTTGTTGTGTTTTGGCATGCTTGTTGCCTGCTGGTGTTCAGAGTCATGCTGAATTCAGGTGGTAGCTTTTTTGGACAAGAATACAGGTCTCTGCCTTTTCACTGTGGATCAGTGGATGCTCCATGACCTGGCAGTATTGCAATTGACAATTTTGTATGCCCTAATTTACCTCACAGAGCACCTGGATTATTACTATAGATGGTCTTTCATATGTATTTTCATATCCATTATGGGATGCAGGCGGGCTGGATTGTACAGACCATCTTTTTGGAAAAACAAAAGAAAGTTCTGGCCTATGCAACCGTGCACAGCCAATTTCTTACAATAGTTTTCTGCTCATCAACTAATCAAACTCTTAAGGGAAAAAAGAACACCAAAAGGAAAGGAGAAAAAGAAAATCAAAAGCAAATTCTTTGTACAGACCATTTGACCCATTGTACAGTTATTTTCCTATATCATTAATGACAAGAGCCATACATAGAGAAGTGAACTATAGCAGCTAAGTGGGATCAGACAATGAGGCGGTTGACAGGCTTCCTTTGATCATGTTTGGTCATTGCTTGGCTTAGTTTTTGGTCAGTTGAATTTATTACCGGATTATCCTGCTTGCCTGAAAATGGTTGCATTAGCATTCTTGGTACTGGGATCCAGTTTGTATTTGGTCTTGTCTGCATGAGGTCATAGTTTGCTTCAAGAACAACTAGCAAGGAACATGTATGAGGATTCAGGAGGCAAAGCACAAGCTTTTTTTTTTTTCATTTTGCTGCACTGAGAAATTCTGTGTTTTTTTAATTATATATGCTTAGTTTAGCTTTTGAGGATTAATACTTGAATGATTGAATCCGTGTAAACTGATGATTAGGGGAACATGTGTTATTGTTGTGAATGGTTGCACTCCTTATTTCGTATTCCTTGTGTCTGTCATTAACTTGTGGATAGCTATCCTGGAAAATGACTACTACTTATCATTGGTGCCTTGGGATTTAGTTGTTAGTTTATAGGAAGTAATTGTCATCAGTTGTACTCCTGACCATTAATGGAAGAGTTTGTGAACGTTTTGCTGTTGAGTTCTTGTATATGACTGAACAAATCTCTCGTGCAGCTTCTTCCACGGGAGCGCAAAAAGCAAGAGTACCAGGATGCTTTGAAGGAGCGATACAAGCATCTCCCAGAAGTGAAGCGGATTGTAAGGTAAGCTAGTGTTGCCAATCATACTTTTTTATTTTTATTATGTAATCACAAGTAGTTGATGAGCTAGCGTCTCTTACCATTAGTTTTGCTGAATTAAAAGTTCCTTCATGCATGGTTTTGTTGTTAATTATTACAGGCATAGACACCTGCCGAAGCCAATCTACAAGGCAGCCAACCTACGGCGCACGATGATTGAAGCTGAAAACCGCAAAGAGGAAAGAAGGCGAAAGCACAGCGCTCCGGGGAGCATGCCTGTGCAGCCCTTCAGGAAGCGAAGAATCATCAAAGAAGTTGAGTAGGCATGCAGTTGGCAGCATGGTGATCGTGGGAGTTTGTTTTGTTGAAACCGGTGTTTAGATGAGAATGCATGCTAATTGTTTGCCGTTAGTACGAAGAGCTCTAGTTTTCACCCCCTAAATATGTGTTGTATCAATGACCCGGTTTGGGTTATTATTGTTTAAAATTCAAAACCAAATATTTGTGTTGGGCGCGTTATAAGATCTTTGCAACCGCGAGGAATTCTGAACTGAAGGTACAGGGCTTACTCCTAGGGAAACTGACGCCTGATGGCTGAAATAAATGGCCATTCAGTGAACTGGACTACTGGAGAGGCGCGACATCGTCTGGAACGTAACAGCAAATAAAGCTGGTCCAGCTATATATCTGCCGTGAAGTACGATGTTTTTGAATTGCTGGCGGCCACATGATCGAATATGGACACAATGATGAGATTCGTTCACATGAATCCATCTTTATGATTATGATCTTTATGTATATGTACACACAGAGGCAAGGCAGTGTAGTAGTCCTTCGTTTCAAATTATAATCTGTTTTGGCTTTTCTCTTTGCTACCTATAGAGCATGTTTGCTGATTTGTTGTGAGAGTAAAATACTACTAAATGGCTAGCAGATTTGGCAGATAATCTCAAACGAACAGATCTTATAGTACTTGGTGTATAACAAAAGCTACGCATCCAGACTAGAAAAGTCAAAACAATTTATAATTTGGAACAAAGAGAAGACATGTGTGAGAAGTAGCTAGCTCACATACGCATGGTTATTATTCATATCAATATAATCCGATGTGTGTGCACAGACGTACGTACATCTCGGTCGTCTCAGCAGGAGCATCAATATATATATAGCATACAACAGGCGCAAGAAGAAAACAAGAAACCCTCAAATAGGTAGCTAGATAGGCTGTGTGTAGCTCCATCTCAATGATCGTCACTAGTAGGTAGCTAGCTAGCTAGGGGGGGGGGGGGGGGGAGCTGATGAGGGCAAAAAAGGTGACGAGAGAAATGATCGGATCCGTACGTACGTAAGGCATGCAGTGCGCATGCTAGCTACGTACACACCGGCCAGTAGCAGCAGTCTATAGTACTACACATCTATCCGTGCCGTAGGGACGGCCGGAGAGTTACTATTGTACATGCATGTCGACGAGTGGTGCAGTGGTTGATGATATCGTCATCAGATGAGATGAGATCATCCGGTGGCGATGGCGGTGGCGGTGGCCGCCGGTGGTATGCTTGGTACGCCTTGCTTGTGCAGCTCGGACATGACGCTGTCGAGCGACGGCGGCTTGAGCCCCAGGGGAAGCGGCAGCCATGGCTTCACTAAAACATCTCCGATGGCTGCGTCGATGCTCTCCTTGGACTGCATTTTTGCATTTGCATGAATTATTCGATCAGATCCACCACAAGCTATAGCGTTGATTAATTATAAATTAATTAATGTGCTAATATAATATAATTACCGGGTGCGTGTCGAGCTCAAGCTGCAGTTCGGCGAGCTTGGTGCTTGGCTGCGGCGGCGGCGGTGGCGGCGGCGGAGGGACCATCGTCGGTCTGTACATGGGGTGCGGCACCATCCCCGGCACCGGAAACCTCGGCAGCTGCACCGGACGGACATGTATCATCAGTACACATATGTATGTACTAGGGCAGAATGGAGCTAGGATATAGGAAGGACGAATATAATATAATTAAGCAGAGTTCATTAATTATGGCCTTGTTTAGTTCGCAAATTTTTTTTGTTTTTGGTACGGTAGCATTTCGTTTTTATTTGACGAACATTGATTGGTCTCACAAATTATACGTAAACTGTACAGTTAGTTTTTATTTTTTCATCTATATTTAATGCTTTATGTATGCGACCAAAGATTCGATGTGAGGGGAAATCTTGAAAAATTTTTAAGAAGTAAACAAGACCTATTATATATATATATAGCAAGACACAAGTCGCGTTTACATACCATGGCGGCGGGCGGCGGCACGCACGGCGTCCCTTGCGTCACTGCGGCTGCCTGTGGACCCCATTTCCTGGCCGCCTGCATCAGATCAGCCACAGATGCATGGGATACATATATAGGATGGGTAAATAATTAATAATCATCAATGAATCACAGTATATAATTGCAATTGCAAAACAACACGAACACTGCAGAAGAGAGGTACTCTAGATGGAGCCAATTTAAGCAAGCTGCCAAAAAAAGCCAGAGTCACATGCAAGCACTAGCAGAATCGCTACTGCAAGTTAATTTGCAACAGCTAGCAAGGGAAGGAGGGATGGAGATGGAGCTGAGGTACGTCCAGGGGAGCAACAAGCACGCACGTTGTACTGCTGGTGCCAGAACGCCGGGTCCACCGCCGGCGGGTGCGGGTGCGCCCACGGCGGCAGCGGCCGTGGCGGCGCCAGGTGCCGCGGCCACACGGGCAGCATCGGAGTCGGAGGCGCAGCCACCGCAGCGGCAGCTTCAGCCGCGGCGGCGTGGGGCGGGTGGCCCCACACGTGCAGCGGCCGGCAGAAGGGCGGGGGTGCCGGCGGCGGGAACCCGATGGTCGGCACCACCCATGGCCGGCTGGCGTGTGGTGCGTCTGTCCTCGGCGCTCCGCCGCCCGCCGCCGCCGCGTACATGTGCCGCTTCTGTGCCCAGGTGGCGGCCTCCGCCTCCCGCGCCATCAGGTGCTTTCTGTGCGACCGGTACTTCTGCAAATTTACCAACTCCATCAGCATCACCTCACCTGCTGCTGATGATCGACCTCCCATGCAGATGCAATTAATTATGCATCATCAATGTATCCATCCATCCTTTATATTCTTTATTTTAATAACAAATCAATCACCGTGCATGACATGCGAAATGAATCAAGTAATGATGATACACAGACAAATTCTTTCTGTCCATATATATAGTACACTAAATTGCCTTTTCAATTGTACTACTAGTTGACTATATCTAATAATCACTGAGTATTATGGTCTGAAAATTCAATCACCTGAAAAGTTCTTGCTCTTACTACATGCCCTTATGGAAAAAAAAGGGAACATGTTAGAGAAGTATAATAAGAGGCTATAAGCTAGCTAAATGCTAAGATGAAAAAGAGAATAGGATACAAGTGACTCATGTATTAATAGTGAAGAGCTAACTACTATATGGGTAGACCAAGAGAAGGCTGCAAAAAAAACCCTTACAACCAGCAGACGGCTATATTATTAGCCTTGCTCTTATTGGTTCGTACACTGTGGACATGTAATATAATGTGTATGTGGAAAAGATGTTGTGAGCTATAGTTGTGAAGAAGTTAATGTGAGCTATATGTTGCGTGGCTATGAAACAAAAATTCTCTATTTCCACCTATTTTGAAAAGCAAAAAGCCAAAAGCAGAGTCTAAGATGCTTCTAAATTTTGATTTCACCCATTTGATTGGCTTCCTACTTTTTAGTAGCAAAAGTATTTTTCTAGAAGTTCAACCAAACAAAGTCTAAACATCGTAAATTTTCAGCAAAAATTTCAATCACTTACATACATATACGACATAACACTTATGTGAGACAAGAAGATGGTGCCAACCTCTAGGTACGGCTATTATTATTGCAACTCGATCTCGTCGGCATATAACATGCCACTGCCAGTAGAGTACAGTACCACTCATTTGAAAACAGATTGATCGAGTTGGGTTTCCATGCAAACATGAGCTAGGTGTTAGTGCTACTTATTAGCTTTTAGGGTATACATGCATGCGTTCATACGGATGAGTGTGCACTTATAAATGTGAACGTCTGCGTTTGTAATTGGGTCTCGAAAAAAAAAACAGATAGATGGTCTTATCTTGTGACAGTAAGGAGTAAAAGTAAACCAGTATCATGGGCATAATATGTTTGTGGGAACTGGAAAGTCATGTGCTTTGTGGTGCCTAGTCGGGAGGTGACAGAGCATGCGGTGGGCCGGGCCCGGGCGGGACAGCAGCAGGCCCACAGCAAGCAGGCAGGCAGGCAGGCAGCTAGTAGTGCCTGTACCGGTACCGCCGCTCTCGGCTTGGCCTTGGCGTCTCCTTCTCCTCCTCTTTGCATGGTTTGAGCAAAGGAATATGTGCAGTCCAATCCAGTCCAACAAGAAGCTAAAAACCATGCTGGATCGCATGCATGCCATTGACAATTTCTCATGCTGCAGTGTAGTGTTGTGTTGCGTATCTATCATGCAGTGCATGCTTAGCTAGCTTTGCCTTTGCCTTTGCTTTGCTTTGTTTTGTTCTCTAGTGTGTACTGCGTCTGCACCTGCTGCATGCTGCCTCCTCGTTCCTGCTGCAATGTAATGCATGCATGCCCACAACCTGTTTTTTTTTTTCTCCCTTTCAAACAACAAATATGCTTTCACTTTTACCAGCTCAGATCATGTACTACTGTGCTATAGCTTTGGCAGCTAGAGCCAGCAGGGAGAGCCCCGGGTAAAATTTGCATGCATGGAATGGATTCACATGACCAATAGTTCCCAATGCAGGATGAAAGGAAGGAACCCCAGAACAACGAAGATTCACATGATGCCTATGTGTAGCAATGTACTGCAATGGTACTACCATTGGCATGGGCAATGTGTCCCCCTCCCCCCAGATCTGGTTGTCCCAAATCACTATATCTTTCTTTATGTTTATATCTGTATCCCTAATAGAATAGTAATAATATATGTTAAACTCAAAACGGATTCCTCTGTCCGTGATATTTTACTTCCCACAATAATGTCGATCTTCACCATATCTTTTTTCCTTTCCATCATGATCTAGATTCGCGACCCGTGCTCATCCACGATATACATGTCGAAGTCCAATCCTAAGATGTATTAATTGAAGCAAACAACACAATTGTTGCGTATATACGTCTCTAAGTTGCAAGCCGTCCATGTGACCGTATAATAAATTGTGTGTTTTGTTGTAACATACGAGCATGTTTGTTAGTTACTAAAATTATTACTACTACAAGTCTACACCCATGTATATGAAAGGAGTAGTAGGCACATAAGATGATATATAACAAACCACTACTTAGATGCTAAACATGTACCATTTACTTGCTTAAACATGCATGTGAAACTCGTGCGTATATTATTGTAAAACCAAAGCATATATTCTCTTTGCAGGCGTTCAGTGACTCTGATTTTTTTTTATTCTGAAACTTGTTAATTATACGTATTTCATCCATTATGGTACTTTGGAGCAGTTAGCATAATCCTTTGAAGTATGTAGTGATTGTATGCCTTTAGTTTAGATATATATAGACGATCGATGATGTACGTAGTACCTGGAGGTGGCTGGCAATGTTGTGTCTTGTGAGGCAGTCCATGCCCATGATCTCGAGGATCCGGGACGGCACGGCCTTGTCGATGCCCAGCTGCTCCACCGCCTGCACGAACCTCCGGTGCAACTCCGGCGTCCAGTCAACCTGATAATAATACAACATACTATATTTAATATCTAGCTAGGCATATGCACATATCCATATCTATCGTCATCGGAGCAGAGATATATATAGATGGATCTAGCTAGTAGTCTAGTACGTTACACGTACACATGTACAGCTAGCAGACGATGCATGGATGCATGTAAATTACTGAAAGAAGCAACTTTTAATAACTAACTAGAAAGCTAGCTAGAAAAGGCATGCATGGGATCTTTTTGTGATGAAGTCCAAGTAGAGACACACGACATGCATGCATGCTAGATTGCTATATATATATAGTACGACTATATATATATATATACGCAAAGAGGGGTGGGGTTGAAAAAAGAGATGCATGAGCACAGTACTACATCGTGTGGGTCGTCGTCGTTGAGCAGCTAGCAGGCGTGTAAATGATGTGTACTAGTAAATGATAAAAGTAGATTTTATCCTGGGTGCATATGACAGTGGCAGCTAGTAGGGGTGGAGGACAAGATGGACTCTGTGCGGCTGCTTGTACCCGGCCGGAAGAGAGAGGGCGAAAAGATGACAACACTGTCACTGCATGCATGCTGGTGTTTGCTCTAGCTAGGCGCTGTAGTATGTAGGATCCTAGAGCAAGAGGCCGCCCGGCCGGCCACTGTTTGTTGTTAATTGTTGGTATATGCTTGCTTCTTGAGCAATAAACAGCTACCAGTGCTTGCTTGCTTGGGCCGGCCGGCCGGTTTGCATTGCATTGCATTGGGAGATCCCGTGACCACTCTCTCTCTCTCTCTCTCTCTCTCTCTCTCTCTGCCTGCGTGTGTGGTTCATTTCATTTCATGGATGGATGGATGGATGGATGAGATGGGGATCCGACGATTCGTTCACCCCTGCGTGCCAAGATCGATCTATCTTTGTATCCATCGATCCGTGCCCGACCGACTGACCACAAAAAGGGAGCCTAACGACGTACACGGGGATTCCCATGGCTCTATTCATTGCCGCCATATATTGCTCTGCCCTCCAACACCCTCTCCCTGCAGGGTGTGCCTGTGTGTGTAAACCACCATGCATGCCTGCATCAGAGCATCAGAGAGAGAGAGAGAGAGAGCACAAAATACTGTAAAGTTGAGGCCTTCATTTCCGTGTTGTTATTATTGCCTGTCGATCTGCGGCTGCAGGCTGCACGTAGCAGAAGATCAGCAAAGCCCGCAGCTGTAGTACGCCCATGTCTCATGCAGCTGCTAGCTAAGCTAGCTAGATAGCTAGGGCGTAACAACGACGACCTGCTCGATCGATCTCAGGTCTCCTCTGCTCTGCCACCGCGCGCCATGGATGGATTCAATTCCATGCCATGCCCCCATGATCGATCTCCATATATCATTGATTCATCATCGTGGAGCGCAGTAGCAGAGCGCGACTTTTGAAAGACGATTGAGCTAGCGTCGCGTCTGCAGATCTGATTGCTCCTTCGTCTATCTCTCTCTCTCTCTCTCTCTCTCTCTCTCTCTGCTAGCTGCTAGAGTATGTATGTAGCTCCTCATGCATGTGTGGCGACAAAATTAAAATTACCACCAAATTAACTAGTATCCATAATAATAAGCTAGCGATCGATCGATTATATTCAGTCTGAGAGAGATATATATGTATAGACGTGCATGATCTGCTCAACATCAACAGCTACCTATGCATATATATGCTAGGGCAAGCAATTAATAAGCTAATTAAGCTAGTACCTTTACCTTGCGCTTGCCGTGCGAGTTCTTATTCCCTGCTGCCGCCTTCTTCTTGCTGTGGCTCTCTGCCGCCGACGCCGACGACTTGGTGTCGGACACGGCGGCCCCGGCACAAGCAGCAGAATAATCCTCCTCCGTCGTCGTCTGCTTGCTGGCGGCCACATGTTTCTCATCACCACCACATGTTTGCTTCTCCTCTTGTGCTGCTGCTGTCGTCACCACCGCTAGGTGATGTTGCTTCACGTCGTCGTCCGGCACCACCGGCGGCTTGTTGTTGGCCGCCTCGTCATCGACATGGACCAGCAGCAGGTCGTCCGGCGGCGGGGTGGACGAGAACTCTGCGAGGAGCTCCGTGGGGTCGACCTCCAGGTCCGGGAGGATATCCCCGTCGGCGTCGAAGAAGGGCACATCGCAGCTGAAGTCGATGTAGTCCAGCAGGTTGTCGTCCACATCCACCATGGCGAAGCCGTCGCAGCAGTCGGACCCGCCGCCGGACGTCGGGAACACCACATGGTGGTCGCCGACGAAGCCGCCGCCGCAGTGCTGATCCGCCTTGCTGCTGCTCCTGCTAGGGCTCCGCAGCGTCGACACCCCAAGCATGGAGGAGTAGCTAGGATATATGTGTATATATCGATCGATGGATATGTGCCTATATATAGCTAATAGAGTAATAAAGCAAGTAGCCAGTATAACATATATTCTAGCTGCTTGATCTCTCAATCTGGCGGCTAATAGAATTAACTCGAACTATAGCTAGAGCTACAGATAGATTCGCCTATATATATGTGTATAGATGGGATTGAGAACAGAGATTAAATTAAGATGGATGGGTATATATATGCGGGGCGAGATGATGAGTTGGGACAGATATAGATCAGATGAGCTCGTAGATCGATATATAATTAAGCAGCTATAGAGACGACGACGACACGGCGAAGGATGGAGAGCGAGATCTCTATCTGGCAATATATAATGGATAAGAAGGAGAAGAAGAAGGGAGCTAGCTAGCTATATTAATTAGGTGTGTATGAGATCCAAGAGCGAGCGAGAGAGAGGGGAAAGCAGCAAGCAAGGGGATGGAGGAGGAGGAAGAAGAAGATGAGAGCAATGGACGGACGGGCTGGGACTAGGAGCAACGCAAGGCAGACTAGTTTGGTGCGTGGTGATTTTGGAGTATTAGGGCCTGCTCTGGACTGGACAGCAGGGCGCATGTCCACCACACATAAAAACGATCCTCCTCTTGCTCTTGCTTGCTTTCTTTGCTCTCATCAGCTAGCACACAGATCATTTCTCTCTCCCCCCACTTGCTTTATAGGGCTTATTGGTTGGGTCTGGGTCTCTCTCTCTCTCTCTCTCTCGTGCAGTGTCTGGTATGGTGGTATCGCCAGGCAGCCCAGCCAACCCCCGTCTCTTTCCATCGTGTCGCTGTGTGTACACATTATTATTGCATTGTACACCCACCCTACACCGACTGCAAGTGCATATGGCAGGCAGTACACTAGCATAGCATGCAGCAGCATGGTTCCGCAGCGTTTATCTGTCTAGTATCTCTGTATACCGTATCTCAGTGCCTGCCGGCCGCCCTCAATTTGACCATTCCAACTTGTGCCACAATCTATATATTGATATACATATATACTACCCTAGATAATTTAGTATGATCATATACTACAACTACATATACTTCGTTGGACCATATATATCGTAAATTTAGAGGTACACACATATGGGAGTAACTACTCATGAAAAATTATGTTATATTCTAGCGTAGTATATAGTTTAATTTGTTCCACAATTTGTCTGCCACCGCTAGCATCTGCTCCTTCTGTCCATCAAACAATGTAATTATGTAATTCTCATATTTCTATAATTTAAGAAGTTTTAACTTTAATTAAATTTATATAAAAAAGTACTGACATTCATAATAGAAAATAAGTACCACTATATTGGTATAAAATATATTTTCATAATAAATTATTTTGAGACATAAATACTAATCCTATTTACTATAAACTAGGCCAAACATGAATTAATTTGACCATCACAATTCTCACAATCCATTTTTTTGGACGGAGGTAGTACTTTCGTCCACAAAAGAATACAATTATAGAATTCATGCCAGTTAACTGAGCTTAAGTTTGACCAAGTTTATAGTAATAAATAGTGTTAGCATTTATGTCTATAAATAAATTTATTATGAAAATATGTTATATAACTAATCTAATGGTACTAATTTGTATCAAAAATATTTGTATGTTTTTATATAAATTTAGTCAAAGTTCAGTCTGTTTGACTCCTCGAAATCTGAGAAATGCATTCTTTTACGGGCGGAGGTAGTACACCATGTGCATCTGGTCAGGGGTGGATCTAGGTGAAAGCCCTAGTTTGGTTTTGGATAATTGATGAAACCCAAAGTAATAAGCTCTATGCTAAGTGTGTGTAGATTAGATGAGATTGGTATATGCCAAGTGATGGAGCAAGAGATGATCATGGTGATGACCACAAGATGATCAAGTGCTCAACTTGGAAAAGAAAAAAGAGAAAAACAAAACACTATGGAGAACAAGGCAAAGGTATTGCTTAGGGTTTTGGTTTTGGTGATCAAGACACCTTAGAGGGTATGATCACACTTAGAATAGATAATCGTACTATAAAGAGGGAAATTATTTGGCTAATTAAGTGGTTATCGAGTTGTTCATGTGCATGCATTTAGAACCTAGTGAGCTAATTTAACTCCTTCGAAGAAAATATTTGAGAACATGCTAGCACACTTGTACATGTTGGTACACATGGTGGTGTCGGCATATTTTGAGAAGGAGTGGCGCACATTCGGCGCTTTTAAGAAAATAAAATGCATATTTTCTATTGTGTCGGTGGAAGGTTTGGAGAAGTCGTGGGAGTGTTTTTCACTGGAAAGACATTGTGTACTCTCGGGTTCTAGCGCGTGTGGAAAGTGTGTGTCGGACCGTCTGACGAGCGTCGAACGCGGGCCTAACACTGTGCCTGCGTCAAGTGAGTACTAATGACAGTGAGAGAGCGAGCGAGCGTCTCTAGCTGTGAGCTTCGGACACTAAGGAGCGTCCGATGTGGATATATGGTTTGCAGGGCTCCTTGAGTAGCATCTGGTGCTGAGGGTATCTTCTAATTCATATATAAACTACCCACCTCTACCATATAAAAGAATGTTATATAGCACCTTTAATCTAAATATAAATTACCCAAATATACCATTATGACAAAAAACTTTGACCCGATAAAAGTGATGGTCGAGTTTCAGTTATCGACAAAATGCTCCTTAAGGAATATGAAATGAGTCTGCTCACCTATTGCCATGAGAAATAGCTAGAATGAACACTATTGTAGTAAAGCTAGAAAGTATTTGAAATATGGAAGAAATAAAAGCTAGGTAGTGGTCCAGATCGAGAGAGAAATATTAAGGAATGGGATAGGAATATAATCTATTTTTAGGACATATCAAATTAAAGAAGTAGGAAGAAAAGAAATAATTGTTTGGGAAGTAACGAAGGTTTGCTGGAGGATAGCAAATTGATGATGTTGGTTTTTATAAAAAACATGTATGGTCTAGAGAACTTTGTGCTGAAATTAAATGATAACTTTTAGGAAGAAAGGGATAAAGCAACTGATAGTGAGAATGAGCTTTTGGAAGCTCCTTTTGCTGAAGAGGAAATTAAATTAGTTGTGTTTTTACTCCTATGCTCAGGGAGCCCCAGGACTAGGTGGTTTCTCTTTTATGTTCTATCAAACCTTTTAGGAGGTGATTAAGGGAGACTTAATGAATTTTGTAAGAGAATTCAAATCCGGTAAGTTGAACTTGAATAGACTTAATTATGCTATGATTATGTTGATTCCAAAGGAGCCTAAGGCTAAACACCTCAAAGAAGTTTAGACCCATTAGTTATATCACTACAACTTTAAGATCTTTGCCAAGGCCTTAAATAACAGACTTATAGAAGTAGCTGAAAGGTTAATCTCTCCGAATTAGACAACCTTCATAAAAGTCATATTTATTCTTGAGATTGTAGTGGAGGACATGAAATTGTTCATGATATTCATAGAAAAAGGAAATTAGTATTATCCTGAAGTTAGATTATGAGAAAGCTTATGATAAGAGTTGGTTGAACTTTTGTTGAAGATATGCTTCAATCTAGTGGTTTTGGTTCAAAGTAGTTAAATTAGATTATGAAAGTAGTTACAGGGGATCGATATGTGTGAGCAAAAATGATGAAAGCAATGTGTACTTTAAACCTGGTACGAGTCTTAGGCAAGGAAACCCTTTATCTACTTCGCTTTTTCATTTGGTTAGATTGTTGGAACCCCACAATTAGTTGAGAGAAGTATGGTATAAATATTATTCAAATATTTTGCTACGACCATTTACTTGTACAAAAGCATAGGGTACAGTCGAGTACATTCTAGCAACCTTTTCAAGATAGAATATTGTTCTCTCAACATCTAATATTGGTTGTATGCTAGGTTATTCTTGAACTCCAATTAAAAGAATCATGGCATACATGGATCCCAAAGCGTTGAACTAGTGATCATGTCTCTTGCCACAAAAAAGGATAGGTGAAGCACAAGTAGGTTTCTTTGTCACAGCTACAACATGTCAAGCCTTGATTGGCAATGTGTTACTTACACTTTAATTTCTTGCCTAACCTTAAGAAGATTGTTCCAAATATGAAGGCAATAACTATGTTGGATATTATTCTAGTTATAGTGTATGATGGATGACTTAGTGCTTCCATATGCAAGCAATGCATTGTATGATGAAGGACTACGAGTATTTTGTTGGGAAGTAGAAGTCTTTGGATCCAAGTAGAGGTATCCTTAATTCATTGACCAAACTTTTGTTCTTGCTACAATGGTGCAACCTAATCGGCAATGTAAATGGAGCATAGGTAAAAGAAAGAAAACTTATAGTTGGTGTCACTGAACATACCAGTATAAATCTGAATTCTTGTATACTTCAACAAAGTTGCACCCAAGAATGTCTTCTTGAGCTAGGGTGGTCACTTCCAATATCCATGTTGATGAAAACAATGTAGTTGTCATGTCATCGACTCTGCTTGCACTACCACATGATGTTTTTCACACTGGACAAGCCCCTGCCATGTCTGCCATGGCACACTACAAGCTGCTAATTAAGCCAAGATGTGAGCAATAATTGCCTCTGATCGTCACCTACCCATGTTCTCCAAGATCTAGACACGTACAATGTAGTAAGAAACAACCCTATCACCTCAATGAGGATAGAGATGACAAGCAGGGCCTCAAGTTCCATTAGAATGCCTCCTTACGCTAAAAGAGCCAACCGCAACGCTGGACCACCTACCGCCATACCACACATACCACCTTGGCAACACACTTCTGCTAGCCCACCTCTCTCACATTGATCCCTTCACCTGAATTCATGAACACCCATGGCCTATGACCTTCCAAACCACCACCCAACAACTGCCACACACATAAGCCTAGCTTCAATCACTATGCCTATGCCCTCATCCTAGTCTCCTTTTCACCACTATGGGCCCCACACCTCATGTCCATAAGAAGCCATCCTCCTCAACTCAAGACTATAGTAGCTAGGACACCATCAAGCCATCATGTTGCCTCTATGCCACTATGTCATGGCGCCATCCACACCATCTTAGGCCCACCATCCATGTCACGCCGATCTAGGGCCTACATACCACCATGCTTCCTTGCGTGGTCATCCATATGCCAAATCCAGCTACTCCTCCCTCGCCCTTGCCGCCACATGGCCAAGCTCGATGGATGCTATGATCAATGACTTGCACCATACTTTCATCGCCTGAGCTACGTGTGTGTCTGTCCAAACTAGATCCAACCGTACCTCCTTTGACCCAAAGGAGAAGGCTCCGCCACTGCCTTCTTGGGTGCCGCACGGATGTTCAACGATCTGCTCCGGTGGTGGCGAGGTAGGGGAGAGGGGGTGTGAGAGGGTCGGTGGTAGGGGTGTTGTTTGCACGTGTTGCCCCCTCAAGGACGACAGATGATTTTTTTATTAGCGTGCTGCACTATACACTTAGTTGACTACAAGGGGTCATTTGGATCCTTTCATTTTGGAGGAATTGAAATCTACATTGATTAGGCTATTTGGTTTGGAATTTAATATTCTATACCTTTTCGAAGCTAAAAAATAAGTCTATCTTAAAATTCATAAGGCGTGACATAGAAATGGATTCTATAGATAACTATACTATAATTCTATTATCTAACTTATAGCATATTCTTTAACTCACTTCCCTACAATAAAAATACAACAGATAAGTATGTCCTTTGTATGCCTAATAATAAATATACAAACATATTACATATATAACTATATTATTGATCTTAATTAATCTGTATGTCTAAAAATTATAATTATTAGAATAAATTCAAATTCCAAGGATCTAAACGGGACCGTTATATACAGTTTTGCTTGGCGCGGGTCTTAGAAGTTGGAGATAGCTTCAAAGTAAAGAGCTAGTGATGAGAGCACAAAAAATGTACAGTGGTATCTAGCTTGCATTGCTGTAAGAAACATAGCACGTGGTGATGGAGCACACGCACACGCAGACGCAGCAGTTGAGCACACTTAGTCGATCGGGACCCTGCTAGGACACGAGGCTGAGGATGAACCTCTCTTCCTGTAGCACTTACGTATGTACAACGACGTACACGACCGGCTGGGTTCAATGCATGCATAATGCAATGTGATGCACAGTACTTTGTGAGGAGAGCCGGCCGGTTAATTTATTTGGGTTCAAGTTACTGCGATGGGCAATGAAATGCAATGCAAAACACACACTAGTACTCTAGTAGTGTTCCCCGCTGCTAGCTTGTGTGTAACAGGATAACAGCAGCCACATGTACAGCAGACATGCATGGATCCGACCGGAGGGGATATATATGATGCACATATATCAATGCGAATTACTTAATTTGCAACTTTATTAGTTTGGAGGTATATATATATATAACTCTTAGCAGTAGTTACTCTCATGTGTATATCTTTAGATTTATAACGTATATGGTCCGATAAAGCGTATGTAGACGAAGTATATGAACATACTCAAACCGACAAACAAATATGAGTACATATCTAATATGATTTTTTAAAGATGAGAGAGTACGAAAAATGCATGCAAATAGATATAGACCTAGGGACAAAGATGGGCGCGTGGCCAATGCATGCATGTTTATATATCATCGCGCCAAGGTGTGGGTCGTCCAATATGATCCATTGTCCTAGCTATCACGTCACACCGGGCGCGCGCTAACGTGGTACATACACATCAATGTATTGGTCCCTTTAAACTTTAATGCCAAGCCACAAGTGTATATATATATATATATATATATATATATATCTCTTGGTCGATCGGTCTCGGTGTGGCATGACTCAACATTGAGGTATACAGCTACGTAGCAGCCACCATATCATATTTGAAACCATTTCTTTTTTAAAACGGGAGAATATAAATATAATCTCAGGAGGCCGGGGTACTACGTACAGGGTGGGCCGGCCGGCAGAGAGAGAGAGAGAGAGAGAGCGCGACGTCGACGTTACGACACCATCATCAGCTGAATCACTGGAGACCGAAAGGATCGACTGTCCACACCACCATGCATGCTGTCATGTCCTCTAGTGTACATGGTGGTACACCGTACCGTGTCTCCTCCGGTCCGGTCGTCTGTACTACTACTGCTGCTACCTCGATCCATTCTCTGAAGAATTAATCTCTCTCAGCGCTTAATTTCTCCCCGCTGATGATGGCGATGATGATACTATCTAGCTCTCTATCTCTTACTAACATTATTATATATATAAAAAGGCAGGCTTGCATGGACGATCAGTTAGGTGGCAGTCCCCTCCGATCCGTCTGCTGATCGATCCGTCCCCTGATTAGCTTTGCTTTGTTGGTTTTTGTTGGCCTATACCCAACAAACTAATATTCTTTTATTTGTACATACACACACACTGAGCAGTACTGGAGAGTGTTCAATATTAACTTGTCCAACACTCAGGACCACAAAATACTAAAACACAAATACTGAGCGATACTGAATTTTGCTCAGTACAATAGTTTGGTGTAGAATAGTATTCTACACCTATGGTGTAGAATAGCACTTATATATATATATATATATATATATATATATATATATATATATATATATATAATCGAATTGTCCTCTTCCCGTGCACCAAATATATAAATAATGCAAAGAGATGCAGTCGTATGTATATATACTCCATCCGTTCCAAATTATAAGTCATTCCAGAAATCTTGAAGAGTTAAAACATTTTCAAGTTTGACTAAAAATATAAAGAGAAATATAAAGATTGATGTTATGAAAGAGAGTATATATGCAGGCCACGCGAGCGAGCCAGCGACGTGTTGCCGTTGTTTGCGTGGTCGCCGTTGCCCCGCGCGTCTTTTCTCTACTGTTTCCCCTCCTCGCTACCGGACATGATCTTAATACTGTTACTAAATTCAAGGACCGGGTCCATATGCTAATCATCTCGTAAAGATGCATGTTTTTTTATTCCTTCATCAGCAGGCTACCGATGCTCTTTCAACGTGTTTTTTTTTTTGAAAACACGTCCGTTTGACGTGTTTTTTTTCTTTAACTGGAGAGAAGTCGTTTATTACAACGTAGTGTTACCATTGAGGACGCTCCGAACGCTACGCTTGACACGCTACTCTTTCAACGCGTGTCAGATGCATTCGGTGGCATTATTAGATCCTGCAGCGTTTTCAATGTTCATCTTAGACATCAAAACTAGCTAGACAATTGAGGAAATGAATTGGAGGTGAAAAAATAATGTGATTAGAGGCTCCAGATTTACTCTAGCATATCTTTCTTAATTACTGTCTACAATATACACTTAGATAGGGATACAATTGTACTCTCAACTATATAATATAAGATGCATACACTTGAGTGTCATTGGCCTTTCCGGCTAGGGCTTCTTTAGCGCCGTTGCCGTGTTGCCATGGTCCCCCTTGATCGTCCCCTCCCTATACATCGGGTTTATCAATCGTGAGAGGAGCAAGATCTATCCTTCTTGCTCATTCTATTTCATACATAGTAGTTACAGTTTATATTATTGAATTATGGACAACGTGTATTATGGGCTACTGCGTGAGCGTGACATTGTCTTTATTTGTTGATTCCTTACCGGAGCTTATTTGTTATAGATAATTTTGATGCAAATGTTGTGGCGTTTCTTCATGTTGTTGTTTTTTTAGTGTTGATGTGTACGGTGTCAGGTGTGATGGTGGTCGTGCTCTCACCATTTGCTTATTGTATCGCCGGTTCGGTAGATTCCAATCTTGTGATGGTTGGGACTCAAGAAGTTATATATGTTCCAGGGCTCTAGTTCAACTTTTGTGGTGCGAAGATTGATGGTGTCGACGCTCTTTCAATACTATGTCTGATGTGTCATCATGGGAGGGTTTGATGCATGTTTGTTATAGATGATTGGAGGGTGTTTTTTTGCAACGACGATGGTCGTTGTAGGCTATCATTGACCCTTTGGCACATAGGAAAATAACATGGACTTTAGTCCATCATCATATATTATTCCTCACTTTTTTTTTTGTTTGGTTTAAATGGAATAGATTGATGCAGCATCACTTGATTACTCACAAGCTAATAACTAGTATTAGTATGAGCAATGTAGTCATCCCATCAAATCAAATTACTAAATTTGAGAAATAAAATTAATGATCGATGGACCGTACCATCTCATCTTGGATGTAGTGAGTGATTTTCTCGAACCAAGGACTCTATGATGATAAGATGTACTACTGACACGAGTCACATGCATGGTTATCTTGTGGACGCAGGAACTGAAACAGATAGCGCTAGCTATGTGACGAGCGAGTGTTGGTGCATGCATATGCATATGCATACATACGTTGTGTTGACTCTGCTGTCCTAGCTAGATCGTCAGCAGTAGTACTAGCTAGCCAGTCATGTCGCATTCATAATATGGAAGTACTAATAATTCACATGCATGTCACACAGAAAAGAAAGAAAGACTAATAATTCACGCCCGCCCACCGTCTCGCTCGAGTCAAAGGATGAAGAGAAATAATATTTATAAATTAAATAAAGGGAGCGACTAATTGTACGTGCTAGCTGTGTACGTACGTCAGCTAGTCACGGTGTGCCGTAGCGCTGTCGTCGATCTACTGTACTCCGATCCGATCCGATCCGTCGTCGATCTAGCATGCATATAACAACGAGCAGTGATCTCTCGGCTGGAAATGTGTGTGCGCGTGTGTGCCTAGACCTGGACTCGATCCTTTCAAGCTGGTATCGGAGCCACTAGGTTCGTCCGAGCTCCCCAAGCCATCTTCTCCGAACGGGGGGGAGAGGATGCGGTAGTAGGCCGAAGTCGCGGAGATCCCGTAGTGTGTTGGTACGTCGAAGTCGCGGAGATCCTGTTTCCTCTTGTAAGAGTTCGCCTCGACCCGTTAGTCTAAGCTTGCCTCGACCCGTTAGTCTAAGCTTGCCTCGACCCGTTAGCCTTGTTTAGCCGAAGGATAGGCGTTTGTTGGCGTTGAAACGTTGGACTAGCAGCTTAGGCGGTGAAACGTTAGACTAGCAGCTTAGGCGGTGAAACGTTGGACTAGCAGCTCGAACAGAGAAACAAGTCGATCTTAATTGTGAGGTTTATCCCTGCCGTTGGACTGGAAACCATATACCCTACAAGGTGATCTTAATTGTGAGGTTTATCCCTGCCGTTGGACTGGAAACTACCCCATCTAAACTCCTTTGTCTTCGTACAAAATGTCTTGGTTAGTAAGGACGCTTAGTGCTTCTGACAGGTCTGAAGCCTCGTGTAGCAGTGATAGGTCGGTTAAGACTATGTCTGTGAAAAATGCATCATCTATTTGTTTTGAAGATATAGAAAAAAGCATTGCAAATTGGAAAATCCCAAAAATAAATATTAGAGAAATTTATCATGTAGGAACCTTCTCTCTTCGTTCAGACTACTTTATTAAAACCATTGAAAAACATGTCGTATCAATACCATGCATGAGACCTTGCACCTCCTTTCTGAAAGAGAAATAAATGACATTAGAGCTAAACCCCAATATCATTATCTGCACTTTGGTTTGGTCCAAGTAGCCATCAGATCCTTGACCAGAAAAGGTTTAAATGTATCCATCTTGGCCTGTCTAAGAGACTGTAGAAACAAAAGATTTCAGGATTCTTTACTTGGGATGGTTGAAGCTAGCCTCAGTAATGGTCCAGTTTTCTTCAACACCTTTCCAGATTTCTCAGTATCTCTTTCTGATCCAAATATCAACAAAGCTCTCACCCTAAATTTGCAAACATCAGGCTTTGACCTTGAACCAGGGAGTGAGAACATTTCTGTAACCTACAGAATCTATTACAAAGCAATGACCTCCTTAGCTCCATGTGCAAAACAATATACACCCAAAGGCCTTAGTACCTTGCTACAGGCTAATCCCAGAAACAATATCATCACTCCAAAAGCCTTAAAATGGGAAGAAATAAGGCTGCCCGAAAAATGGACCTTGACTCAAGCTGTTGAGCCACAAACCCTTGAGCAAACGGAAATCCAATCTATCTTTGAAACTCCTGATGGGGATGTTGAAGTTGCTTTCTCTTCCAAAAGAAAAGCCTTTGTCCAATCTAGGCCCTCTGTTAGCATTGACAATAGACCCCAAATGAAACCACAGAATATTGTCTATGCTACCTATGAAGATAACTCCTATGAACCATCAATCTCTGATTTTGAAATCAATGTCATTGAGACTGATGATCCTGAACTACAAACATATTGCTACATAGTAAAGGAAAAGGAGTTCCAAATAGATAAAGAGCTTCTCCGCAGAGAAATAGCGCTTCCCAAAAATAAAGCCAAAAAGGAAAGATATTTCAAGAATGTGGATCAACCTTTTAGGTTGAAAATTAGAGAAGTTTGGCACAAAGAGATGATTGAGCAAAAGAAGAACATATTCTTCTTTGATTGGTATGAAAATAGTCAGATCAGACATTTTGAAGAATTCTTTAAACCAGGTTCGAAGCAAAAGGATAAGATAGAACCTGAGTCTGATAATGAGAAGATAACCATGATAAAAAAGGTTTCTAAAGATTGGAAGACCACCAGTGGTAAACAGGTAGAAGCTGTGCATCCACCTTTTGAACCCATCCAATTAGAAGCAAAAGGTGAAAGCATTAAGGCCTGTCCACTCAAAAACATATCCAGAGCTACCTATGCTGAACCTATAAAAGTTGAACACATAGGTCACTTGGTAGAACAACAAAATTATTCAAATATATCTTTGCATGCTCTTGGCCAGCAGACAGAGCGGATAGAAGCCATTCTTACGGATGGAACAAAGCCTAACAAAAGTGAAGTTAAGGTAAATCTTCCTTCCAGCTCTCATTCTGAGGTTCCCCAGACACAAATAGTCATTCCACCTTTTGTTCCACAAATGGCCTCTTCCAACTTCAAGCTTGGAAAACAAAAGGCTATGGGATCCTCTGTTTCTGAGGAATTGATCAATGAATTATCCAACAAACTTGGAAATCTAAAGGTCAACAAAAATATTAACCAGATCACTGATGGTGAAAGTAAAGATGTGATCAACAAAATTAAAACGTTTAAAACAACAACCCAAACGGCTATGACAAGAAATTATTATCCAAGGCCAACCTATGCGGATCTTCAGTTTGAAGAATTGCCGCACATAGCCAACATGACTTGCTTCAATGGCAAGGAAATAGTTGAGTGGAACCTTGATGGGTTTGTTGAATACCAAATTTTTACCATGTGCCATCAAATGGTTATGTATGCAAATGCTTGCATAGCAAATGGAAATAAAGAGAAGGAAGCAGCCCATATGATTGTCATTGGATTTTCTGGACAATTAAGGGGTTGGTGGGATCACTACCTTAGTGAAACCCAAAGAAAATTGATTATTGAGGCCGTTAAAATAGATGAAAATGGTAGGCCAATCGTCCTAACCAATGATCAAGGACAATCTCTAGGATCTGTTTCTGATGCCATCTCAACCCTGCTCTACAACATAGTCTACCACTTTGCTGGTAATTACCAGGATATTTATGAAAAGAATAGGGAGCAATTGATTAGTTTGAGATGCAAAACCATGACAGATTTTAGGTGGTACAAAGACTCCTTTTTATCAAAATTATATACTCTTCCAGATCCTAATCAAGATTTTTGGAAAGAAAAATATATCTGGCTTACCTCCTCTATTTGCTGAAAAGGTTAGAAACTCTTTGAGAAAAGAAGGAGAAGGTAGCATAAATTATCAAAACCTAGATATAGGAAATATAACTCAAAAAATACAGTTGGTAGGAGCTGAACTTTGCAATGATTTAAAAATTAAAGAACAGCTCAAGAAGCAAAGGGCTATTGGGAAAAAAGAATTGGGAGAATTTTGCTACCAATTCGGTTTCCAAGATCCTTTTGAATCCCAAAGAAGAAGGTCACATAGAGATCATAAAAGAAATTATGATGACAATAAGAAAGCAAAACACCCTATGAGAAGAAGGCATAAGAAGAAATATGACACAGGAAATGTCTTCAAAAATTTTAAAAAGGGACACAAGGCAAATGATTTAGTTTGCTTCAACTGTGGCCAAAAGGGTCATAAATCTTCAAACTGTTTCAAATCAAAAGTAAAACAAGAAATTCAAGCCTTGCTTGAATCAGATTCTGAGGATATCAAAGGAAGATTGGGAGAAATCTTAAATCATATACAAAGTGATGACAGCTCAGAAAATAACACTGAGATAAATTGTTGTGAAAATAATGAATGTTCATGTTATGAACAGGATACCTCTGAAAATGAGTCAGATGAAAACGCTCTAGTTCTCACTGACCTAGAACAGTTTGTTTTAGACACCTTTGACACTGTGCAGGACCCAGAAGAAAAGGAGATTATCCTTGAAAAATTCTTATCAAGGGTAAAGAATAACAAAGATAAATTGGTTAATGAAATTCAGAAAAAGAAATATTGTTCTGCAGATGAGGTCTTCCAAAGGGTTGAAGATCTAAAAAGGAAAAATAAGCAACTAAGTCTTGATGATCTCTCAAAAGAATATAATTTCATCAAAGAAGAATTAATAGATCTCAAAAGAAGAATTCAGATCTTGGAGCTCCATAAGAACAATGATCATGGAGAAGAACTTATCGAAAGAGAGCCACCTGATGATGAATTAATAGGCTCTATAGAAAGATATTTTAAGCAAAAATGGTACACTGAATTATCATATGAATTCTATGATGGGCATAAATTCACATATAACACCCTGCTAGATTCTGGTGCTGATGTAAATTGCATTCGACAAGATATCATCCCATCCAGGTACTTTATAAAATCCACACATAAGATTCACTCCGCTGAAGGTCATCTTCTGAAGGTAAATTACAAAATTCCACAGGTCAACATTTGTATTGAAAACATTCGTATTAAAGCATCATTTGTGCTAGTTGAAAATCTAAAACAAGATGTTATCCTTGGGACACCTTTTCTATCTTCGATTCGCCCCTTTATGGTTACTAATGAGGGCATACAATTTCATTTAGATAGAACCAAGATAGAAATATCCTTTCTATCAAAACCAGAAAAAATAAGACTCAATCAGATTTCAGAAGAATCTATCAGTAGTATATCATCAGATGACTCTACGGGAGTAAGATTTCAAAAGGGTAAGATATTACATGATTCATCCCTAACAAAAAGGATTCTCTTGATGCAGCAAAAGCTAGAGATGGCTCCTCTCTTGAAGTACAAACATCTCATGCGGATGAGTACTTGGAGGCTGCCGATACTTCCAGATGGAGATCGTGACCGTTTCAATCATAATTTTGAGATCAATGACTTGCAGCAAGGGTTGTTAAACCTACTCTGGCAAGTTAAAACTAAAAAAGATAAAGCTCATGCTCTAAATGGGCTAGCATACTATTTCAGAAGCATGGGAAAAATCCCTTGCATACAAGATAACCTTTCTGATCATCAGAAAAGGTCTTCAAAATTATCAGATGATGACCACCTTGAAGAGGGGTCCTCAAACTTATCAGATTCTCTCCTCATGCCAGGAGAAAGATTTCCAAAATTATATGATCAAAATGATCCCAACTCAAAATTATTAAATCACAAGGTATGTGATTCTGAGACAAAATCTTCGGAAATATTCAAATCTCCACCAGATGATACTTTCCCTCAAAAAGATAAGATGTCCCATGCCGAGGTCAAAAACACCAAAGATGCTTCCACCCAAATCGAATCAATCCTCGATAACCCCAGTCACCACCAAAATAATACCACCGTTGATGAAACCAACCTTGCTCCACTCAAAAGACACAAGCCAGGTTCATTACCTATCAGCACCCCTTATGAGCTGCTTGTCCCAAAGCTAAGCTTCAAAACTGAGCAAGCCCTTTCAATCCTTTCCCAGGATTGTATTAACCTAATCTGGAAAAAATATCAGCAAAGACACATGAATGTGTTCCATGGTCTCCAAGATTATTTCCTAGACCTTTATACTGGGAAAGACACGCACAAGGGGATATCCATCAAGATTCATGCATTCCCCTTCCTTCATCTTGATGATAAATTGATCATCCAGCCACGACACAAATATATCATTCTCAGAGCCGATATAAACCTGAAATATTTCAGGAGCCTACAGACTTATTCCACCGAAGATATCTCCTTACAAACTATAATAGATCAAGGGTTGGTCCATGCAGTTTATGGATCAATGGAAGAAATTCTTCATTCTGATCTGGGAATAGCCATTAAAGAAGCCTGCAAGAAGTTATACCATCTCAAAGGAAGATTCAAGATTATGTTTTATTCATCACCACCAAGGTTCACGCCACCACTAAGGCCTGCAACCCATGATGTCTATATCAACAAGGGATGTTACCATTTTCCCAGTAATACGTATTATGATCTGGGACAAGAATATGAAGAATTGCTCTCCAAAGATACAAATCATGACAACTGGAGAATTTTCAATGAAGCCAAATAACTTAAAGAAAATATCAGATTTGATCCTACATATCATATGGTTTTCCAAAATAAAATTATGAGGGTTTTTCTGCCAGAACCCCATGGAAGTTTTGGGCCAATTACAAGATGTGTCGGAAGGCTGATAAAACCAGACTATGGTAAAGAAACACAGCTAAGGAAAGAATACCGTGAATTTATGGCCTGGCAAGACATGTGGCAACCTGATGAAATTGATGGTACAGAAGCAGCACCCATGATAGATTATGATGAAGAAGACTAGATATCCTTCAAGGACAAAGGAATCTACATTATTGAAGATAAGACCAAACATTATCAAGAGTCTAAAGGCTCATCATGAAGGCCTTTTCAAAGTCAAAAGTATCATCATAATGCCCATAGATAGTCAAAAAGAGATATCATGAAGATGCTCCACTACTTTTGTGAAGTCAAAAAGATCATCATGAAGATTCCCCAATAATGTATAACAAGGGTCAAAAAGACCATCATGAAGATGCACCAATAATGCAAGAAAAAGGTCAAAAGAGTCATCATGAAGATGCACCTCCACCAACAACCATATCCTTGCCACCCCTATATAAGAAGAGGAAGAGGCAAGAGGAGGGAGCACGCAGAAAACTTCAGACGCAAAACTTCAGACGCAGACTACTCCACACACACCCAAGCTCCAGCCCTCAAGCTCGAGCAACACCTAAGTATTGTAGTAGTGTCATGTACTCTAAATAAGAGGCTCAGTGTGAGAGTCCAATGAGAGTCGTCTTGTAAACAAGTCCCTGTAATTTGTTTGTGTGTTCGTGTGTTCAAGAGCCTGGTGTACTACTCGAAGGCGTTCACCTTCGACTATCAAGGTACCTAATATAATCCAGGACTATGTTTGTATAATTGTGTTCATGTTCTACTTTCTTTATATTTCGTTCTATGTTATATTGTGTTAGTTGTGTGTTTCTTTATTAATTAAATATCCAAAAATATTTATAGTTATTACTTTCATATTAATTACTTTTATGTTCATTCTATCTTCCGCACTGCATCCGATTTTACTTTCCTGCATATAAACTGCATATAAAAACCCATAAAAACTCCACCTTCACGGACATACCATCCTAATCCCACCTAGACCTGGACTTGAAAGGAAGTATGCATTCGAGGAGTATTTACATATACTCAAGTACATTACATACTTTTCTCAATATGGAAGTATGTGTATATACTATTTTATATGAGTATCTATACTCTGAACTCTGCAAGCACGTATTATGGACTATATATATCTCAACACTCTACAAGCAGGTATGTGCATATACTCGCTATAGTTTCATAAGAGTATGTATATATACTATATGCATACATGACAACAGACAGAATGTGGAGGTGGCAGTAATTTGTGCTCATCCACCGATCGAAGTTGTCGGCGAAGTGCTCCTTTTTGTCTGCCGTGTTACACCATAGAGGTCTTGCTGTTGGTTATAGAAGTAGCTTTCCATTCATGCCCGGTGGCTCCATGAAGTTCAGAGGGTCGTGCAACCTGTCAACCAAATAGAAACTGAGAAGGAATGAGCTAAAAGACCAGATCGATAGACCATGACCATGATCATGCGATGCAATTAGAGATAGGATTCAGATATACGCACAAACAATCTTGCAAAATAGAAAACTTACAGGACAGTGAAGAACAGGCTGCAATGCAGACTCAAGATGAAGAAAAAATTCCCCTGAATTCACAAGCTTCAACATATAAGATGATACTATAGTCTAGATTAATATGTATAAGAAGAAAAATGCCAAATCTGAGAAGGTATGCAATGATACTTTAGTTTAATACATATAAGATGATACTCTAATCTGGAAAAGGAAAATGGAATTGTACGCATGCATCATTGCTCTCATGCATGCTCTGCTGTTGAACGGCAAGAATCGCAACATGCATGCATGCACATGTATGTACAGAGAGGTAGCATACCTCCATGCAATTCTAGTAACCATCTAACTAGCGATGAGATTTTTTGCAAATATAAACAATAAAATTTCTGATGCCGATCAACAACGAATGACTCAGAGACCACTAATAGATGCCGATCTAAAAGGTAGATGACAAGCAACAAGTCATGTTTACCTAACGAGATGAAATGATGAATACTTACCTGTTCACAAATTCTCTGCACAATGAAGCCCGGCGAGCTGTGCAATAGTGCCCGCCGCCCGTACGAAGCTGCCTGGTTAAACGCCGGTGGATTAGATGAGAACTAACTTGGTTTGTTGAAGCTGCCTGGATAAACGCTGAGGGATAATGATTAAAAGACAACTCTTAGATGACTGAAATATCGGACTTTATAGTTATATCCACCGTATACGTGATTTAGCTTCCTCGATGACTGAAATACCGTAGTATAGTTTGTCCACCGTATATTATGTGATTTAGCGGGTTAGACTTGATGACCCGTTAGAGGAGTGCGGCATCTGATACTGTGTTTTAGAGGAGGGAGTAACTACTTCTAGGGAGTAGAGAAAATTTACCATATATATATATATATGACAACAACGACGACGGTCGTCTGCTAGCTTCGATCGTCACACGCACTGTCGCCGGCCGGCCGAGCTTCTTTTGCTCTCCTCTGTCATCGCGTCGATCGTCTGGCCACCGTACCACCTAGCCTTCGTAAGGAGGATCTGCCACTGCGGGCATGCGTCTACCACGTAACAATCTTTTCAAGATATGTGTGTTTATAGAGATGAGCATATGTGAATGATGTTTTGTGTTTAAATTGTGGCGTAAAAACAAGATACATGCCCTATGCATGGTTCTATCCAGAACTTGACCCTCAACCATAGTCCAAATTTGCCCTAGCAAAGTCAAACTATTTTAAATTTGCCCAAATTTATAAAGAGATTTCTTTTTGCATTTATGCCATCAAACTAGCACACATGCCTGTATATTGCAACGTAAGTTAAAAACTATCGAATATCCATAGACAAGAGAACACGAAAAAAATGTTATACATCTATTTTGATTTTCTATAATATTTAAGGGCTACATTTATTAATTATTGTTCTATTTGCATTATTATATGATGATCATAGCATTCATAATTTTAGTTAAATTAAAATTAAGAACCTATTAAATTTTTATCAAATTAATACGTATATGTTTAGGCCCAGTTATTAGTATTATACTCCCTCCATTTTAAATTGTAACTCATTCCAAGAATCTTGGAGAGTCAAAGCATTTTCAAGTTTGACCAAAATTATAGAGAGAAATACTAAGATTTGTAACATAAAGTGAGTATATTATAAAAATATAATTAAGAAAGAATCGAATGACACTTAGTTGGTATCATAATAATTATTATTTTATTATTGACTCTCCAAGATTCTTGGAGTGATTTATAATTTGGGATCGAGGAAGTATAAAAAAAAGTAAGAGGGATGAATGGTCACTAAATGGAACATGTGGGCCGACGCTGACCCTATTGTATGGTTGCAAAAAGGGTTGGGCCGATTTCCCAGCCCAGACGAAGCCTGTAGGGACGACCAAAGTTAGCTGAGCTGCTACGATTCCTGGTCACGGACGGATTCCATCCCATCCCAGCTTCTCGAACCTTCCTTCCGCTCACGACCCGAGCCCCCGTCCCGGTCCCGGGCAGCCGCCGCCCTTCCCTTCCCTTCCCTTCCGAGTCCCTTCTCCCACCGTCGCAAGCCACCTCCCTCCCTTCCTTCCTGAGGCCTGACCGCGATTTGGGCGTGCCATCCAAAGGCGGTCAAGATTCGAGAGGCCGGAGGAACCAAGCGTAGGGCCTCCGACTCCACGTCATCGTCCGCGCGCGCCGCCCGCCGGCGCAGGGAGGCGCCACCGCCTCCGCCGCCGCGGCCCAGGGAGATGGGGGCCGATTACTACAAGGTCCTCGGCGTCGACCGCGGCGCCGGCGACGACGACCTCAAGAAGGCCTATCGGAAGCTCGCCATGCGATGGCACCCCGACAAGAACTCCACCAACAAGAAGGAGGCGGAAACCAAGTTCAAGGAGATCTCTGTGGCATACGAGGTTTCGATCCATTCTCTGTCCCCGTTTATGCTGACCAATAAAATCTTCGATTCCCTGTCTGTTATACTTATATCGGCCAGCTATTCCATACTGCCATCTGGACCACGCCACCAATACTGCAAAGGATTTAACTTTCTCAGATGAGCTCGTGATAGTAACCTAACTTTAGCTAGTAGGGAGTAAGAAGCAAGAACAGTTGTTTTAGCTTATCGGTCTGAGGTTCTGATTATCTGCACAGCCGAATTATACATTTCGTTCCATGATTTGTTTTTTTTTTACTGCTACTACTAGTTCAAGTTCTTGCATCTGTTGTGTTGACCAATCCTATGTGCCACCTCTCAGGTCCTTAGCGATCCCAAGAAACGGGCAATTTATGATCAGCTAGGGGAAGAAGGGCTCAAGGGTCAGCCACCCCCAGGAGCAGGAGGAGGTCCTGGCTCATTTCCCTTCTTCCCTGGCGGGGCTCATTCCACCGCTCACCATTTTAATCCCAGGAGCGCGGACGATATATTTAAAGAGTTCTTTGGATTCCCTGGCATGGGTGGCATGAGGGCGGAACCAGGATTCCAGAGGTCAATGTTTGGCAACGATATCTTCTCTTCACGCTTTGGCTCTGAGGGTTCCACCAGTATGCAGCAGCCATCGCGCAAGCCACCTGCAATTGAGAATAGACTTCCAGTCAGCCTTGCAGATCTGTACAAGGGTGTGACAAAAAAGATGAAAATCTCAAGAGAGACTATAGATGCCAGTGGGTAAGCTTCCTCCGTCATTTAAGTAGTTTATCAGCTGTCAGTCAGGGTTGTGCTGTGTGTCTTGTGCAATGTTTTCAAGACGGCTGGTCGTGTCTGGACGCCAGGGGACCGTCCAGGTCGTCCAGGACGATTAGTCGTCGTCCAGGATGATTAATCGACCCTGGACGAGTCCCCTGGTCGTCCTGGCCGTCCTGGTCGTCCCCTACATATGGGGACTGATATATACCATATATATTATGTAGCTATATACAATGCACATTGTACCATATATATGTATATACATGTTCTAGACTCTAGAGTCTAGATAGGTCAGCTGGCCACTTACCTGGCTGCTAGAGCCCTTTCTTGTCTTGCTGGCTGCTGCTGCCAAACTGAAATTATAGAAAAATAAAGCTGCAGAGCCCTTTCCTCCCTTGCACAGCTGCACGCTTGCAGCAGCCGCCGCAAGGAAGAGAGGGAGGGCAGCTGGAAGGGAGGGAGGAGAAGCTGGGAGACGGAAGGGAGGATAGGAGAGGAGGAGCAGCGGGGAGAAAGAGGAGAGGAGAGGAGAGGAGAGGAGAGGAGACGAGGGCAGCAATGGAGGTGGCTGCTGCTGCTCGACAGGAGGCGAGGAGAGGAGTGAATGTGTTGTGCTGAAATGAGTGAGGGGTAGACAACATAAACCCTAATAGGCTTGGGCCAAAATATAAGGCAGCTAGCTAGGCCCAACTCTGAGATGCAGCCCATCTACTGACTGGACCATCTCCTGACTGGACGCCGGATAACCTGGACGGACGATTAATCGCGACTGGACGACGACTAATCGGACGACCAGTTTCCTGGTCGTTCTGGCCAAGTCGGAGGCCCTGGACGAGTACCTCCAACCGTCCAGGACGATTAGTCACGATTAATCGCGATTAATCGGACGTCTTGAAAACATTGGTCTTGTGTAAGCTCCTTTTAGAGAACTATCTCATAGTGGACTAACCAGACTATATTTACTTATATATCCCATTATTTATTAAAACATAATAAATGAATCCTATTCAAATAAACCATAAATCCTAACCATGTTCAAATGGCATGTTAACTGGATTCACTCGCTACCTTTTTGAGAGAGAAAAAGCAGTAACTGGATCCAGTTAACATGTCAATTCAAGTAGTTCAATAGCAAACAATGAGATAGATTCTTTACTCGTTCATCAATCATGGTAAGCTAAGCTTCCTTTTAACCGTTGGCAGTGATGTATTTCCCCTTTGGCTGTATGATGGAGTTGGGACCTAGTTTAGAGCTTCTCACCTACTCCCTCTGGTTCAAATATACCTTATTGTGGGATTTCTGCAAGTCAAAGATTTTGTAACGTTGATCATCACTACGTAAGAATACGTAGATAGACAACGTAAGATAGATGTACCTAGATTCAACATGAGAGGTACTCTCATAATATTTAAGTACTATATTTTAATAAAAATGCTAGTCAAAGTGACACATTGCAAACTTTCTAAATGTCATGCATTTTGATGAATGAGAGGGTGAGAGGGAGTAGAATTATTAGGTGTTGCAGCACTGCCAGTCTGCCACTGTACCTGTTGTTTGTGATGAAGGGTGAAGGCTACAGCAGCCCTTCCTTTGTAATCATCTTATTTACCTGCATAGCATAGTTAAGCAGTCCTCGTGTAATTTACTATCTGGTCAATTCTTAGGGTGTGTAGTGTACATGGAGCTGCATACGTTTCATTTTTTTCTTTCTGTATTTGATTTATTGACAAACTTGACCCTCTATAAATCCCAAGTGGCAATGAATAAGATCGAACAAACATTTCCGAAACTTGAAAATGAAGCAAATAGAGACAAATTCATGATTTCTTTACGAAGATTTAATTACTGCTTTCCATATCAAGCTTGTGTCGCATAAATAGCTGCTGCTCATCAATTATACTGATATACGCAAAGAAAATGTGTTTTTTCTGTCTCCGCGACAGTTATGTCAAACTATGAAAGCAATGATGTCGGGTTATATGTACTGCTATACTAAATGGATTGTCATCGTATAATCGTCTATCTACCTATCATGTACTGTTCCTCACCTCTTGACCTATAGTGTTGCTAATTTTACTAAATGAATTGCCATTCTTTCTTTACTTTTTGTTATCCTTACAGTTCTGGTTCCTTTTTAATACCTTGTAATCTGATCATTGCAACTATGTGAACTGGTAACATTTCCTGAGTATAAGAGTCTAATGCTAGTTGTTTTAAAAAGCACATAACCTTCCCTAGTTATGCTTTGGATATTGTATATTGTTTGTTTCTCATAACAGACCTGCAAATATTAGACATCGTTTATGCATCCCTCATTTATTCTACCTGAAGATAAAACATTGATATTGACTCTGATTTCTTTGCTAGCTAACTTGGTGCCTTTCTGGGGGCAGCAAGGAAATATTCGTTGAACTTCATGGGCTTATCAATTTCATTAGATATTGTGATACTACTACTACTACTACTACTACTACTATTATTTTCTTTAATTATTTGGCAGGCTTTTAGAGTACAAATCTCCTTTAATAGATGTACATCTCAAAGCACAAAAGCACTGGAAAAACAATTACGATAAAATTAAGGGTGGTACTGTTTTAACCTTCCAGGGCTTGCTAGTTACTGTATAGTATCTCCTTTTGCTGTAAATGAATTATTTTCCGTATTTTTTTGTTTCTTCTAGAGTGTCCATCTTATTTTTTTCAGTATGATAAAGTATCTTTTCGGTCTTGATTGATATGCTTCCTCTGTTAAATCTACTGTACTTCCAAAACATTGTTTTTGTTACATGGATGCTAATCTTAGTGTTGTCAATAGGAGAATCTCAAATGCAGAGGATATTCTGACAATAGAAGTAAAGCCTGGTTGGAAGAAGGGAACAAAGATTACATTTCCTGACAAGGGAAATGAAGCTCCAAATATGAAACCTGCTGATATTGTTTTCATCATTGATGAGAAGCCCCATGATGTTTTTACTCGGGATGGGAATGATCTTGTCATGACTGAGAAAATCTCACTGGTGGAGGCACTGACTGGCTATACTGCACGTGTCACTACGCTTGACGGGCGGAGCCTATCATTACCTATCAACTCAATAATCCATCCGAACTATGAAGAGGTAGTCCCTAGAGAGGGCATGCCAATACCCAAGGATCCCACTAAGAAGGGAAATCTGCGGATTAAGTTCAACATACTGTTCCCGTCTAGGCTGACTTCTGATCAGAAGGCTGGGATCAAGAGGCTATTGGGTTCTTAGGCCGCCTCAAATGACATTTTATGATGAAAGTTATTGTGAATATTGCCAGTAATTGGCTAGGTAGATTTTTATTTGTCTGGGGCAAGCAGAATCTATACGTATCTGTAACGGATGGTCATAATGTGTCAGTTTTTATCCCATTATTATTTACTGAATGTTTTCCTTGGGTAGTTTATGAATTGTTGAACGGATGTATTATTCGTCAGGCAACCAATTGAGCTGAGTACCTCTATTCGGAAGCATTCTGAGTCGATGTAGATGACTCGTGCGTAGAAATGCGCTCTGAGGAAGGAGGGTAGGGTTATATTCTCTCTTTTTTAATGGCTCTGAGGCCTTTCATTCACCATTGTGGACATCGCCAAATCGTGAACCAAAAAGTCACGCTAGGCAGTTGAGATGGTTAATTTTCTTGTATAGGGAGCAACCACAACTCTATTTATTAGTGGCAAAGAAAGGAAACTAAGCTTTAATTAATCACTCTTTGGTTATCACAATTATGTTCTAAACGTTAAGTTTTTGGGTATGGAGGGAGTACATGTCTTCTAATCTCTGTCATTAGTAAATAAATTAGGAATTATTAGTATATTATATTGTTAGTTAGTAATTATGATGGTAGGATTAGTTTTGATAAGTTCTAATATATTGATTAGTGCATGTTTCGTGTGCTAATTAGGATATTAATGATGCTAATTAACATATTTTATTTTAAATTTGTGATTATCATGGCAAAATTAGTACTAGTGCATATTTAACTATGCTAATTAGTTGTTATAATATTAGTGAAAAATTAGTATTAGTGAAATATTCTTATCCCATCCACTTTCATCCATCGAACCAAACATAAAAATGGTTCATCTCATCCATCCAACCAAACATGCATAATGTCCTTATCTCAATATTCATGTATCGCCATATCTCATCCAACTTCATCCTCCAACCAAACGCACCCTAAGTCTTGCCACCATCGTTTGACGCATTTACACTTGAGGAAACTCATCAAATCTCAGGCATATAGCACTAGCAGGACATCTGGTATCCAAATCAATCCTTCATCGTTTTATGTTCATCTTCAGTGAAAAACTATTGTGTGCAAGTCTCCAAATAAATTATTTGATTTTTAGTAAACAAGATTCCATATCTTTAGCCAAGACCTCTCTAGACAATTAGACGATGGGCCTCGTGATCGTTCCGGCCTTTTGGATCAGAATGCCAAGCAATAACGTCCTCATGTCCCGGCCTCACTGGAATCGCTAAAATGTTAGCTGCATCTTCTTCCCTAAATATATCCGGTACGAGTTGCTCATCCCATTTTTCAGTAGACTGGATCTATAAGGTCAGATACCTTATCAACCAGGACACCAGCCCTTGGAGTTATAGGTCATCTGGTAACCCTGCTTGCCAAATCAACCATTTTTTAGAGCTTGTACACCCCAGATCAGGAGGAGCCAGAGGCTCCTACTGCCAATAAATAAATTAAAAACACAGTTTACAAGTTACAAGCAACAGGAAAAAAAAAAGGAGTGATTCTGGCTTTTGTTCTATGAAGCAGCAGAAGGGCTTCAACAGTTACATATCCCTTGCATTCTTCTACCGATGGAGCTTTATTTCTGAAAATGACATCATTCCTTACCATCCAAATGGCCCAACACCAGAGAATGAAAAGGTCCAGTGAGAATTGAACCTTTAATTTAGAATTATAGTTCTGGAAGATCTGTGATATGGATAGCTGATCAGGGAAATCAAAGTTAATCTTACCCCAACAATCTTTGGCAAAGGGACAGTAGAAGAGTAAATGCATAGTGGTTTCCTCCGGTGGTTGGTGGCAGAGGACACTCTGATAATCATCAAGGAACATTCCTCTTCTCCTGATCATGTTTTTTTGCAAATGAGAATAATTCTGGATGCTGTAATTTCCTTACTTTGCCATTCCATTGATCATCCCAAAGCTGACATGTTCTTTCATTTGCAACTGAGACACCTGCCAGGCCTTTAAACTTATCTAAAAGCTTCAGAGCATCACGCCACCAGAAAGACACTTTCCTGATTGAAGTGCTTGGTAATTTACCATTTTTGTAATGCTTGTCCCATATCCAATGAATGAATGAACCCAGGGCAGGTCAAAACTATTGAAGAATTTATGGAGATGTTTGAGAATTAATGCTTCATTCTGAGTCTGTATGTTCAGGATACCAATACCACCCTGCCTCACTCCTCTTCTGCAACGGAGAGATTTCCCTGTAACCCCATTCAAAAGAACAGCAGATGACCCAGAGCAGAGTATTGCTTCCACCCATGAAATCCATTTTAGACCAAAGCCTTTGTGAGTCAAAATGTCCAAGATAACTGTGTGTTCAATTCTATCAAAGGCCTTTTCAAAGTCCAATTTTAGAACCACTATTTCCTTTTCTGAGTGCTGACACGAGTGAAGATACTCAAAGATATCCATGGCCCTTCAGAAGCCTCGAGCAGTTGACCATTAGTGCAGTATCTCGAAGTTTTGCACACTGGATTCTGCAGCAGTCTTCATGCCTGGCGAGCCAACGTTTCGCAAGATTAAAGACGTGTAGATCTCTATATCCAAGACCTCCCTTTTCCTTTACTTGTTTCCCATGATAACCAGTGTAATTTCTTCTGCTTCTGATCGCCCCATATGCACTGGGAGACCTAAGTACTTCCCTTATGCTTCTGTTTGTCCCATTTCCGACATGTCCATAAAATTACTTGTTGCTGTGTCATTTGTGTCCTTTCTGAACATGGCTGATGATAATTTGTCTTTGTTAATGGCTTGTCCTGAACACTTCTCATATAATTGCATTACATGTCCAAATGATGTGCATTTTCATAAGAAGCAACGAGTCATCAACTAACAACAAGTTATGCTCGGCGCACCATCACAAATAGTTACTGATCCTTGCAGGGTTATATTCTCTAAAATTTGAAACCTTTAACGCTCCTTGCCAATTTTATTACTCTCTTCCAAAAAATGAATAGAAATCTTGCTTATCGAAGAGCAAACAGTTACAAATTTGACTATATACAAAAATTGATATGAAGAGTCAATCAATTTCGAGTTTGGCTAAATATTTATACAAAAGGTATATTTGTGATACCTAATAAGTATCACTAGATCAATGATCAATCATATAGTATACTTTTATAACAAACCTATTTGAAGATACAAATATCAATATTATTTTCTATTTAAAACTAGTCAAACTTGGTTTTATTTGATTTTTCGGGAAGGGAGATTCCTCTTATTTGTTCTTTCTGGAAGGGAGTATGTGGGGTAGGCATGTATTTGAGTATTTGACGGATGCAGTTCACGCGAGCTCAGTCGATGAGACCTATTGGTTACGGCGAAGCAGGGTGAAAGTTCACCGTTTTATTTAGTCAGGCAGAGTCCTGTGCCCTTTGTATTACGGTACACCCGGTATTCCAAGCATCCATTAAGTTACAGGCGAATACCACTGTCTACCAGTACCAGCAACCAGTTTTACTTAAGAACCGAAATTTGTATCACTGCCAATTCCACAAACAGAATTTGCAGAGTTAATCACCAGATTGGGAACAAACAATGGACCAACTGACTCAAGATGAAAACAAAACAAGGCATAGAAGTAGGTCGAGATTGTCGACGATGTTGTGTCCGAGGAGGTATAACTCAGCCACCCGATAATATTCACAGCAGTCACCTCATCATGCGCTCTTTTTCTGGATTTAAGAAAATAGTAAGATGGCACTATCAGTCAGCAATGAAATGTGCATCCATGTTTCCACTGATACATACATGTGCTCATGTATTGAGGACCTAGTGACAAAAAATGTAGTGAAAACTTACCCTTTTCTCCTCTTCAATCTTAGCCTTAATGTAAGAGTACAAAGCAACACCCGCTATGGCAATGGACGTGCCAATTCCAGTTTGTGTGGAAATTTTGTTGCCTGCTCAGCGTGAGGTTTAGCGAGTGTTAGCTAGAACATGATAACAGGAAAATAAATAATTGTTCATTTCCTGGAGAAGGCGAAACCGTTCACTCACCAAAAACAACGATTGAGAAACCAATGACAAAAACACGTTTCAACACATTGCCGACAGCATGTGTCAGAGGAGCCACTCGCTCCAAGGTGTTTGTAGCAATCTGCAATACCATGAGCCCATGATACCATTGGTCATGTTATAACAGATGAAGGACGGTTCACGATAAAACTGCAAGCCTTTTTTTCGACCTCATGATCAACTAAATGGTAGATCAGTAAATACTGCATGGGGAAGAAAATATTGTGCAGCCATGTTCTACTATAATACCATGACTTTATGTGGCAAGCCAGCTAAAATTCTAAACAGGTGATTCATATAAAAGTGTTTTCATGATTCGCATGATATGACGAACTGGTTACCTGGTTATACAGATGGTAGAACAGTCCAACCAAGACTAGGTCACTAACAAACTTTGTCAAACCTACTTTTGCAATGGCATCACTAAATCCATGCGACATTAGCTGGGGCCCTTCAAACTGCACAATTATGGAAGTATATCAAGAATACAATTAAGTATGACACATGGATCCTATTTTTTACTACTTGTGGTAATTCCATCACACTTACAATTATTGCAGGTGGAATGCAAACAATGAGAGCAATTATTGAGATGTAAGCATACACGTTGGTGCTATCCATGTCAGTCTGCAATGCCAGAAACGATTAGCACAATAGTTAAGGCAAGAGTCCATAGCATAGTAAAGCAAATCATAACTAGCTAAGAGATTAAAACAGAAGAAGCACAAACCATAGCTTTCTTGGAATAAATGCTCCTGTAAGTGAATGAGATGTTTGATATCATGGCATTGATGAAGCCAGTCCAGTTGAACGAAAGCTCAGTAAGGGATGCCATTGAAACACCTGGTAATTTCATGTGATCAGAGAGGATGAGCAAGAAGGATACGTCTAATTAACTTGTAGCCAATGATTAAAATAGAAAGGAATGTACAATTCAGATAGTATGTGTTGTTTAGCCCAGTGAACAAGATAGAAGTAATGGGTAATTAGGAAAGGAAAATGCACCCATCAGATGAAGGCACTCTTAATTTCTTGTTGTCATATATTGTATTTACCTTGCCACCGATACTGTAACTTGCAACTTAGCTAGAGCATTAGGATGAGAGGATCGAATTGAGAATTACCAATGACAACAGGGGCAAGAGACATCCACAGAGAGAGGGGAACTTGCTGCCCAAGGATAAACTGAGTAGCAGCTGCGCTGAAGAAGGGCTCCAGAGCTGCATTGCAAGTATGTAGCATAGAAACATGAGTGAACAGGACAGGGGCAAGAAGAATCCACATTGAAATATAAATGGGAGGAAAAGAAGTACCTTTGATAGTGTGGGCAAATGAGACTGCAACAGCAGCGAAGGACACATTGCTAGTGACGTGACCAATACCATGGCACAATGCCACTGGAAAGAGCAGCTTCAGGAGATTGGCATTGATAGGCTACAAAACAAGATGGCACAAAAAGATGTATTCCCTTAGGTGAAACCGTGAAGGGGCTGTGCTCAAGTAATGGCACAAATACATTCATCTGTTCCCATAAGGAAATAACTGGATGGCACTACATATTTTTATTACATAATAAAAGAAACCCTTTTGTTCACTAGGCAAAGAGGTCAAGTTGCAGGAAGTACTAGTCCTTAATTAAAGAGGGAGGGGATGTGCAGGTTTGCAGTACAAATTACCGCTCGCTTGGGGAGACCGACACTCCAGCCGACGAGGCAGTATGCGACACCCACTACTAGATGGATCAAGGACACAAAGCTGCAACAAGTGGTATGGTATTCCATCATAAACTACAACTTGATGGTAAAGGGGAAAGCAACAAGAGAACTGAATGTCGTTGGTCCTGACTTGTGAATCAGGGGCTGCCTACTTACTATGGATAGGGGAAGTAGTTGTAGATCTTCTTGTTGAGGATGTTGAATATGACGTTGAGGAAGTACCTGCAGAAGGACATGCCCAAGTAGCGATCTTTAGACAGGTGACGAAAAAGTAGCCAAGCAGCTGAAAACGTGAGATGCAGATGCGGTGCGAGTGCGAGAGTGCAACGTACCACATGAAGAAGAAAAAACCGGTGACCAGGGCCGGGTATTTCTCCAGGAAACCCTTGGCCTCCCTGTCGCGAGCGGATTAGGAAGTCAGTAATATAGTCATCAAAAGCATGTAAGTAGCTAATTCTGATTAGCTGCAAGCAAGCAAGCAAGCAGCACATGACATCACATCACATTCACACTACAGGGACGAGTGATTGGTGAGTGGGACCAGCGTCCTATGATTTGGAAGGGAACTACTAGTCTACAACTACTAGTGATGATTTGCGGTGCAAAATTGTAAACTGAAAGTGAAATGCCACAGTAAGCAACTGCAGATAGCGGTAGCTGTTTTTCAGTCGCCTTTGTGGGTGGGATTGGGAAGGAGCATACCCCTTTGTCATACATGTATACTCTACTAGACACTGGTAGTGCAAGTGCAGCAGTAGTAGGTAGTAGAAGCAATTAATTAAGAGTAATTCGCATCATTAATTAATGAGAAGAAGGAGATATTGTATATTCCATCCAGTGGTGGTAAGTAGTAAGTAGTATAGTAAGTGACCCTGCGGACTCGGCGGCTGCGGCGGCCGGGCGCAGATTGTGCTTCTTGGCGGGCTGCGACGACGGGAGCAGTGCCGCGGGGAGGAGGAGCGCCGGTCGGAGCTGGCGGCCCCAGACAATCGGGGCGGCATCGGGCACGGCGGTGCACTTGATGGTCCCAGCGGGGTGGAGCGACGGCGCGGCGATCGCGGGGGCGGGGGCGGCCCGGCGGCGGAGGCGGAGGAGGCCGGATAGACCGGCGGCGCCGCCGGAGAGCGTCCCGGCCGCCGACATTGCGGTTGCAGCCTGCAGGGGGCGGGGGAGGGTTTTGGCTTCTGGCGCGGGCGCTGTGGAGTCTGTGGGGAGGGAGAGGCAGGCGCGGGCTGGGCGGGATGATATGGAGATAAGAAGGGTGCGTGGGTGGTGGTGGTGGAGGGTGGCGCCGGGGATTTTGGTTGGCGGAGAAGCGCGCGGGGCGGATAGAGCACGGCGGACGCGGGGACGGTGGAGCCGGCAGCCGGGAACGTCGCCGTCGACGGTTTTTTGCTGGTTGTGGGTCCCGGACCCGCGGACCCGGGAGCCTGAGGAGAGAATCGGATGGGCCGTGCCAAAAACACCAAAACCACTGGCTGCCGTTCGCTTCGCTTCGCTTATCGTCCTCCCATCCCCTCCCTCTTGGCCGGAAATCGAACAGGGTTTTTTTTTTCTTTAATTTAATAATATAATATATAAATAAAAGACAAGACGATGGATGCTTGTGCGTCTGTGATTTTTTTCGGCATCTCTTTTTTTTTTATTCGCCTAATATTTCATGGGGTCAGGTTCTCTTTGCCAACTCCATCAAGATAAGATTTTTAGATTTCAAAGGTTGAATGGTAACGGAATTTTCACCGATCGAGGATACACAACAATCAATTAATTGAGAACAAAACCCCTTGATGCCAATCTCCTGAAGCTGTACTAGTGGACGACCCATGTAACAGTACTACTGAAGCCTGAATGTAGAACCTATCCCGTGTGGTAGGATTTAGGCCGACAAGGTCGAGAAAATTCTATAATTAAGCACATAGGATTGAGGAAGAATCAATATAGCTATAGCCGTGGGTACGGTTACTATCGCATTATTCCCATAACGGTATCCCACTCCATTCTAAACTTTGTTTGCTATTGCATTCTTCTAAACATAAAGGGTTTTCTTAACATATTTCATCAAACTGGATTTATCGAATTTGACTATGTTTGCTTATCTTCCGTATCTTCAAATTGTTATATGAAACAAACAAAAAATATGTTAAAGAGTAGCAAGGGAGGTCGCAATTTGACCGATTTGCTAGGTAGTAAAGGCAAGGGTGGGCTAGGTAGTAAAGGCAAGGGTGGACCTAGTGTCCAACGACGTTAGGCCCTTGCTCAGGCTTCTCTCATGTCCATACATGACCCATTGTTGAGTATGGTTATCAGGGGCAGAGGGTGGTGTACTAGAGGTTGGTACTTGCATCGTCTAGGCTCCTCCATTCCTCTGGGTTCGCTACTATGGGCTTGTTTGGCATGGCTCTAGAGCTGAACTCCATGCCAGAGTCAGATGGAGCTAGCCAAACACCCCAACTCCAGAAAAATTTTGGAGCATCCCAACTCCATGCAGTTTTTGGAGCTCTAGTACAAATTTTCGGAGTACCTCTTCTCCTACTCTAGAACATACCAAAAATAGAAGTAGACATGGAGTTGGGATGAAATTACCCACAATTGCCACTGATTACACACTCCAGCCCTCGAATCATTTTTTTTGTTATGTTCTCCACCAGGCTTTCACGCAGTCCACCAGCGCCCAGCGCCGACCCCGACTCCCTCCGGGCTTCCCAGTTCGCGCGCAGCTCCCACGCCCGAGAGGGCGACGCGCCGCCATGCGCGGCCTAGGGAGCTCGCCGAGCGGCGCCGCCTCTTCTCCCCCGTCCGTTCCTGACCGCCGACCCTCCCGCCCCCATCCCCCACCGTAGTCTAGACGAGAAGGAGCAGAACCTTGCCAAAATCCCCCAACCCTAACCCTAAAGGAGACAAAGGGGAAGAAGAAGAGTGCCTCCACCTCTCTCGCCGTTGAAGGAGAAGAAGGGCGACGTGAAGGCCCCTCCGTCGTCCCCGCAAGCTCCATCAATCCTACAAGGTATTGCAACATCCCCATCTCTATGCTATGATGTTTCATCCCCTTTTGGAGCTTTGAGTACCGTTTTAGCCAAACACCTCTAACAGACAGTTCTAACTCCACTCAAAGCTGGCTCCAGCTGGATTTCTAGAGTGGAGCTGCTCTGTCTGGAGTTGGAGCCATGCCAAACAGGCCCTATATATAGGCTACTATTCAGATTCCTTTTTCCCACTTGCCTATACTACATTATAGTAGGCTTTGATTCTAGGTGCTTCATTACGTTAGCTAGGTTGCACATATTAAAGGTAGAAAGTAGCAATTGCTACTCTCTATCTCAAATTATAAGTCATTATAAAAATTTTAGAGAGTCAAAACATCTCAAGTTTGAACAAATTTATATGATAAGATAATAATATTTATGATACAAGTATGTATCATTAGATTCTTTATTAATTATATATTTATAATATAACTATATGATATTATAAATCTATGTATTTTTTCTATAATTTTAGTCAAACTTGATGTTTTCATTGACTCTCCAAAATTTTTTGAATGACTTATAATTAGGAATAGAGGGAGTACTTATTAATATAGAGCTTCAGTTGCTATTTATCTTGTCCACTTCCTATGCTCCACATTAACACATTCAACGCAGTACGATATTTAAAGCTCAAAAAACGAAAGGTGTCATTGGGCCAGAATGTAACAACATGGGTGTAGATATTTATTTCATTTCATATTTGTAAGAATATAGGACTACGGTTTGTGATTGTATGAATCTGTGAGTTAGGTGCCTATATGTCGTAGGATCAGGAAGGTTAAAAAGATGGGATTCTAATATAAGGTCAAAGTAGGAGAGTCGGTGCATCAACGTTTGTGTATGTGCAAAATGCTGGAAGTTGGAGACGTTCATGCAATCATAATCATGCACAAGCATTGGGAGAAAGGAAAAAAAAAGAAAAAGGACTGTACCGGCCCAACAAGATCCGATAAAAGTGCATCTCGCCTGGGCTGTCCCGGCCCAGACTAGAACAGCCCACGTTGTAGCTGTGTGGTACTCCATGCAGGAGACTGGCGACAGAACCGCCCAGCTACCTCGCCTGCCCATGAAATAGCCATTTCGAATAGACACAAAAGCCCGCAGTGTTAGTTTAGAGGAAAACTAGGGGGTGTTTAGTTCCCCTCCTATTTTTTAAAAAATTGGGTTTTGGTTCATCATTTTGCAAACTATAACTAAACACCATGTAAAATTTTTGAAAAAGGGTTGTTATTCTTCATTTTGGATTTTGGCCTCAAGGAAAAACCCAAAAGAGCCTCATGAGGGCAATAAATTTTGCATTTTGGATGAAACTAAATATGACCTTGAAAATTTTGGATTTTGCATTCCATCGTTCCAAAGTAGTTGGCATTTTACATTTTGTATTTTTTGAACTAAACACCCCCTAAATATATGTTACGTACAATATTCAAACCGCCCGTGAATAACTACTCCTTCCATCCCAAATTATAAATCATTTTAAGAATCTTGTTAAGTCAAAATATTTCAAGTTTAACCAATTTTTTATGATAAGGTATTAATATTTATGACACGAACTAAGTATCATTAGATTTTTTATTAATTATATTTCCATACATAGTATATTTATTTGATATCAACAATCTTTATAATTATTTCTATAATTTTGGTCAAACTTTATATGTTTTGGCTCTCCAAAATTCTTGAATGACTTATAATTTAAGATGGAGGCAGTAGTTATGTTTAAGGTCAATTATTAGGATATAGAGTCAAATTCACCGCCGATTTCTAAACTTGGTCGGGGTGTCATCTCGATCCCTAAACTTGTGAAAACAATACTCGTGGGTCCTTAAACTTGGCTGACGGTGTCAATCTAGTGCCTGAATTTTCAAAGTCATCACTATTGGTCCCTAAACTTTGCTAGCAGTGTCATCCCAGTCCAAATAGAGTCTAACCCACTCTGACTGACGTTAGATGTGGATCTAACATATGTGAGGTTCACCTCAATTAATCAATAATTATCTATATAACATTTATTACCATGAAATTATAAAATATATAAAATAATTTACATTAACAAAAAGTAAATTAAATTATTAAAATAATTTACAACAACTAATATATTAGGTTTAAACTAAAATAAAAAAAATCCAAAATTAATTTAATACTTGTGCATCATTACTAGTATTAGAATAATATTAAAAGTTACTTATAGTACTAAAAGTTTTCTCTATTAAAATTTACTTTTGGTAGAGAAAACTTTTAATAGAGAAAAATTTTAATATTGTAAGTAAACTTTTAATACTATAAGTAACTTTTAATAGAGAAAAATTTTAATATATTACTTTCTAAATGATACATGATTTGCAACAACAAATATATTAACTTTAATAGAGAAAACTTTAAATACCATAAGTAAGTTTCAATATTATTTTAATACTCTTAACATATTGTTAGAGTGCCACACCAGCTTATAGAATGAGTTAGACCCCATTTGGACCGGGATGACACCAATAGCCAAGTTTAGAGACCAACAGTGGTGAACTTAAAAAGTTTGTAAAAAGATGGCACTGTTGATCAAGTTTAGGGACCAGCGTTGATCACTTTAAAAGTTAACGAACCTGAATAACACCGTCAACCAAGTTTAGGTTCTCATAGATACACTACAAGGATTGGTGCTTTACATGACGATGGATTTGGTCACAGATTGTCAAAAATACGTCACAGTCAACTATCCATGACGAACGAGAAATCCGTCATGTATCTCACGTCATACATTTGTTGCACCGAATTGAGCCGTCACAGATTCGTATTTATTTCCGTCATGGATTGCATGGTCTAGAAGCATAGGAAAAGGGTATGTGATGATCTAAAACATCATGGATTTCCGTCACGGACTCATTCAGCTAAGACGCGTCGCTGGTGTAGACCTCATCAGTGACTCATTTAGCGAATACGCGTCACTAATGACAATTTACAAAACAAAAAAATATAGGTGCTGTTGTTCAGTAGCCATTTTTTACAGCTGTCGATCAATCTCACACATTACACATGTTTCATCCATTTCAACAATCAAATCACTTATATACTTGTACAATTTATGCTCCAAAGTATGCAATCAAATCACTTATATACTTGTACAACTTACGCTACAAAGTATCTGCCCAACGAGCCACAACCTAGAAGATCTCTAACAATACATGAGCATAAGCCCAGAAGATTTCTAATAGTACATGAGGTAACTGCTTTATGGGTTTTCTTAATGCACAATACTTATTGCATTATAGAGAGGCCTTCGCCTTATTGATGCCACTTTGGAACATAATATTTTGATAATCGCAGCACAGTACCTTCCTGGTCTATTTTTGCAGCTGGAGACAGCAACAATTTGTCCTGCAGACACACAATTTCAGTCATATTTTCAGCTATTAATATCATGCACCTAAGGTGCCAACTAGAGAAATATGAGGGAAAAAATATACACTTACAATTTCAGTTATTTTTTTTGAAGGCTGCATGTTCTAGTTCAGCTAAAACATAGTCATATACTTTTGCAGGGGATTATACATGAAGCAGGGGTAGGGGGACATGGATCTTTAAACAAAAAATAAAGGCAAGCTTTTGCATGTTATAAGTAATTGAGTAAGTCCAAGATCTCTCGAGACAAAGGTGAATAATACTATGTCAGAAAAGCATAGAGACAGATTAATCCAATGTTTCATTGCAGATGTAAATACCCACAACGCAAACCTATGAGAGGAATTAAATTGAAGTCTAAATAGCAACCCCTAGTCCCCAACCTTGGATTTAGAGCTATTAATTCTAAATAGGATAGACTGCAAATGAAAGAAAGGACATATTTATTTAGGTCTTCATTTGTACAAAAGTGGCAGTTTACCTGCAAGAAGAGGCCTTTGGGCACCCTGATGCCTGCACCCAACAAAAAACAACTAGAGCATGTAAATAATAAATTGACCAAAACTAAGAACTGAAATGGCCTGTAAATAGCAATTGTATTACTGGCGAAGTCAAGTTCAATGGAAGTGCTCTCCAAGTGCTTTCTCCAAGGGCTCATTCAACACCCTGCACCATTACCATCATAGCACCAAATAAGCATAAATTTCGAATAACAAACTGAGGCCTGCAATAGTATGAGCAGCTCAGGCTGCTTAAGACAAGCATATGCATGATTCGTGCAAAAAAGAAGACAATCATATGAAAGAGGTTTTGGTGATACATAATGTTTCGCACGTGCTATTCAGCTAAGTTAGCACTTGGCACTAGTACAAATGAAGACCAAACATGCTTACCACAAGGCATAGATGACTGATTGATCGAACTGCCACCACAAACTTATTCTGTAACATCTGTGCTGAAAACAGCTATATGGAAATGTCCAAGAATGCAACACAAAAGGCATTTGCAACAGAGCTAATCAAATACACTTTAACATAAGCAGAGAAACTGACACAACCACAATACGCACTAGGAACCCACATTGTAGCTTTAGAATAATCATGTTCAGATACATAGGACTATGATTCCATAGTTGCATATATGTGAATCATTAGAATTTATGTAGTAAAGCTCACTTGATGTTGCATAAGTGTTTGAATGGCATAATACAAAAGAGTACAGTCTAGAAACCATTTATTTGACTTTATCTGCTTGGATATATGGACACGATCTGGATCCCCAATTTTGTATGGCCCTACTAATCCCTGTACAAGGCATCACTAGGCATTCCTGAATAGAAGCAATTAATTTGCATCAATGGGTCATCATAGCAAATACAGAATGTACAGAAATAGTTGTTTTGCTCCATTGTATAGTTCTGATTTTATAAATAACTAAATACTAATCATGAGCTATCTGAACCATTGCAAAGAATGCTAAAAGTTGTAGACTGAACTAGCCACATATAGAAGACACTAAAAATCAAAGTAACAGATCTAGATTTGTAACTTGTCCCTGATCCAAACTTTTCCCCATTTGAGAACTGGTGACACGTATGCCTCTGTACAAGGGGGCAAGACTTGTAGGAACGAGAAATTCATCTAGAGACAGAAATCCAAACCTGAGCCAGCAGCCGCTCCATCGATCTGCCCCGATGGCACACGCACAAACAGGCCCTCTACAAAACTCACTCAATAGGATGCGCAGAACAGAAAAAAAGAGAGATTTAGGGTTAGAGCCATTACCCTGGAGGAGCCATTAGCCGGTGGAGGACACCGGCGTCGCGGCTGGTGGAGAGCGGAGGCCGCCGGCGCGCACGCAGCAGCCGCGCCCCAAACCCTAGCTGAGGCCTGGCCACGAGCGGACTGCTCTGCCTGACCATCGGCCAACCTCTATGGGGTCGGGTATGGGACTGAGGGGGTGGGGGACGACGATGGGCGGTGGGCGGCGCCAGAGTTGGCCGGAAGTGGGACGAGAATGCGACCCGGCGGCGGCGCCTCCTGGACTCGCGAGTGCGGCGCGCGGTAGACATAGGGTTTGGGTTCGGGGTGGAGTGAGGAGGAGAAGTGACTGAGTGGCTGTTTATTATGGGCTAATGGGCCATACACATTTCAGAGTCTGTTTATTATGGGCCATACACATTTCGGGTAATTAGGGTTATTACTACAAAATTTTTATAGGCGTTTTTTTACCGAAAATACAAAATTGACTTTTAAAAATAGAAAAAAAAATTTTAATTATAGGAAAGGCCCATTGGCTATTCGCCCGTCCGTCTCCGTCAGAGTCTGTTTATTATGGGCCATACACATTTCGGGTAATTAGGGTTATTACTACAAAATTTTTATAGGCGTTTTTTACCGAAAATACAAAATTGACTTTTAAAAATAGAAAAAAAAATTTAATTATAGGAAAGGCCCATTGGGATTCTTAAAATCGCGTGCTTCGCGGCCGGTGGGATTCGAACCTGAGACCTTGCCCTTGCGCGTAGCCTCCTCTACCACTCCACCTATCACTTACTTGTATTAGAGTTTAGTTCCCCACATATTATCCCAAACCGAGCATATATTGATTATTTGAGGCCCTAAACGGATTTCAATGGAAAAGTTGTCAACTACAATTTAAGAAATTCAAACATAGTTTTCGACGACAAGACACGTTGGATGCTACATCAGCACCATGTTGGATGTTTCATCTGTGACCAAACCAAGTTCTTCGTCACAGATTCACAACTGAGTTGCCACATTGCTCTGTGACGTCTAATCGTCACAGTTGTATCATCTTTGGCATAGACAATGTAATTCTGTGATGATTTCTGAGAAGGTCACCAAAAAACGTCATGTAAAGCACTATTTCTTGTAGTGATATCACTTTACAAGTTTAGAGATCGGAATGACACCGTCGATCAAGTTTAAGGACCTATGGATATCATTCTGGCCAAGTTTAGGAACCGGTGATGAATTTTACATATGAGATGAGCCCATCATTGGCACTTAGATTCCACTCCCAAACCTATCTAGCTTTTTTCCGTCAAGAAAAAGGAAAAAAAAAGTTATTAACCGTAACCGTATCATAAATAAAGTGCATAATAAAGCTTCTTGATGACTACCCAGCTGAAAGTACACATTAGGCTAGCATGCAAGATTCTTTTCTTGGTTACATATAATCATCACTTGGATCATCAGCGTGCCTACTGATGAGGTAGGTATAGGTCTGAATCATCTGATACATGTCAACAAAAGGCCCTGTTTGGATCCCATAGGCTAGACCTAGTTGGGGCTAGTTCGCACCAAACTAGCCCAAAAGTTGCCAAACATAAGAGCTAGAGCTAGTTTTTTTGCAAGTAACCCATCCCAAAAAACTATCCTTCCAAAGGGGTGATTATTTGGGATAGTTTGGTGGGACCCACTAGAAAATCATTTTACTATTTCATCCCACCCATATCGGATCCTATCTACAGCGCCCCTACCCCTCCGCGTCTTATCTTCTTCGTGCTTCATCCCGACGTTGCCTCGGTCCATCTTCCTGCGCCGTCTCCCTCCTCCCGTCTGGAGGCACCGGTAACGGCCCAAGGTACGACTTCCTCCTCCCGTCTCCAAGTTAGGGCGGCGCGGCGCAAGCGCACGGCCAGGGTAGTGCGCCGCGGCGCAGAGCTTGGTGCCCGGGCTCTTGGCCTCACTGGCTGTGGGGCTAGGGCGGCGTGGCGTCGATGGTGGCTGGAGGTGGGGGAGGGAGATATAGAGGGATTGTGCCGGTGGTGGCTGGAGGTGTCGCCGGTGGTGGCTGGAGGCCGCTGGTTTCTGGATTTGAGTTAGCTCATGCTTTGTTTAACAGAATGCAACTTTTTTAGTATGGTTGATGACTTGTAAGCTCGTGTGAGACATCTTGTTTGTATGGAGAAATTAAAATTTATTGTGATTTGGATGCTCAATTTGTAAAAATAATTTATTTGTGTCATTTGCGATTGTAAATTTGCCACATGAGAGTTTACCACACCAAATCCGAATAGAGAGATGGTTTAAATGAGTCAAATGATTAAATAACCATATTTATTGTCAAACTAACTCTTGCATCTAAACACCATTTTAGCAAGAGCTAGTTTAGGGGCTAGTCCAGGGTTAGAAACTAAATCTAGCTTTAGCCGAGCTAGAGGGATCTAAACAGGACCAAAATCACGAAGAGCTTATGATTAAGGCAGTGGAAATCCATCATCAACAGATGGGAGTACACATTAAATGACGTGCGCACTCTTATTGAAGTGAGGCGCATTGTATTAATTATAATTATATATGGGCATGCATGGCGTCTTTTCTCTTTTGTTGGCGCATACGTACATTATTTATTTATACATAAAAGGTGACTGCAGATGATAAAGTTAAAAGGTGTGAGTAGAGTATCGGTAGTGCTTTGTTGTGATCCCAGCTGATCGATCGAGTGCCGAAAGCTATAGGCAGCTACGACCACTTTGGTGTAATCATATCATATCGATCGTAATTGCTAGCTGCTACTAGCTAGCTAGAGCACGGGATCGGAGATGGCGCGCCCGGCCGTTTTAGAAATCATATCGATCGTAATTGCATTTTAGAAATCATAAAATCGGGCTCACGCAGGCCAGGTCTTCTTTCGCCGGCAGTTTTCATTTGATTAACCATGTGCTTGTAATTAAGCTTTAATTTTTCTGGGCAGACGATATATATATAGAGAGAGAGAGCGCGAAGCTCATCAGAGTAGCGCGCGACTACTAAGGCCTGCAAAAATTTTGGATTTCGGGTACTGTAGCACTTTCGTTTGTTTATGGCAAATTAGGGTCAAAAGATTCATCTCGCGTTTTATAGGAAAACTATGTAATTAGTTTTTGTTTTTGTCTAAATTTAATACTTGATGCATATGCCGCAAGATTAGATGTGACGGAGAATGTTGAAATTTTTTTGAGAACTAAACAAGGCTGCCGAAATGTTTTCGGGATACTGTAGCACTTTCGTTTGTTTGTGGTAATTATTGTTCAATTATGGACTAACTAAGCTCAAAAGAGTAAATTTCGACCAAACTGTGTAATTAGTTTTTATTTTCGTTTATATTTAATACTCCATACATGCGTCTAAAGATTTGATGTCACGACGAATCTTAAAAAAATTTTAGATTTTGGGTGGAAGTAAACAAGACCTAACTACTCCACTCAAGAGCAAGAGCTAGCTTAGGCCGAGGCCGGACAAGCAGGAGCAGCCGCCGTCCTTGACCTAGCTAGGTACGTACTAACTGTTCCGGCGGCCGGCCCGCGTTAACTAGTAGTAGTACAGTAGCGCTGGGTCAGCCGGAAGTGCATCGTCGGACTTGCAATTCAGCATCACCATATATCCAGCAGCCCCGTAAGTGTGTCGTTATAACTCGCTAGTTTACTTCCTAAAAATTTTACAAAATGTTTCAAGATTCTCCGTCACATCAAATTTTGCAGCACATATATGGAATATTAAATATAGATAAAAATAACTAATTGCACAGTTTGCCTGTAATTTACGAGACAAGTCTTTTGAACCTAGTTAATCTACGATTGGACAATATTTGTTAAATACAAACGAAAATACTATAGTGTCAATTTTGTAAATTTTTTTGCAGGCCCTGGTGCACTAGATTCATCGAGATCCATCATGCAACAACTTTATCGTGGATCCGAACATACCAATGTGTTTGGTAGAGCTCCACTGTGAATCTAAACTTATACACAACTGTAAACGAATATTTAGGGGGTATAATGAAAAATACAAAAGATAAAAAATGCTTCTTCTTCTTCTTCTTCTTCTTCTTCTTCTTCTTCTTCTTCTTCTTCTTCTTGACGAGGACTTGGACCACGGTGGGTCAAGCTCCCTTGATGAGGTTGCTCGAGAGGAGGAGGGCATGGGGTTGTCGGAGCACACCCCGCTAGCTCCCTCGCGGTAGTTGCCGGCACGCGCCCGCGAGGAGAAGTGGGCGGGGGGTCAGGGCTAGTAGCCGGAACATGTACCCGAAGAAGAGAGAGTGTGGCTGAAGGGTCGAGATGGCGGACTAGAGGGGGGTGAATAGTCCTTTCTAAAACTTAACGCACCGGCTAACCGAAACAAATGCGGAATTAAAACTATCGGTCTAGCCAAGACTACACCCCTCTATCTAAGTTCTCTAGCACCTTGTAAAAGATCCTAAACAAGCAAGCAAGGTGCTACCTTAGCAAGAGCTCACCTAACCAATTCTAGGAGCAAGGTCACACAAACCTATGCAACTAGTACTTTGCAAACCGAGGGAGCTCCTACTCAAACTAGTAAGGCAAAGCGCACAAAGCCTAAGCTCACTAGCAAGCTCAATAACAAGGCAACTAATGCCAAATTAGAGAGCGCAAATTACTTAGCTACACAAACTAAGCAAAGTGACTAACAAGGTTACACAAACCGAATTAGCCACGCAAGGGGAACTACTTCTAGCTACACAAGCAAGAAGGTAACTAGCAAGCTACACAAGCTTAACTAATTACAAAAGCAACTACACAAGCACAAGTATATAAAGAAAGTAAATACAAGCTCGTGTATAGCGAATGCAAACCACCGAGAAGAGTAGACAATGTTGACACGGTGATTTTTACCGAGGTTCACTTGGTTGCCACCAAGCTACGTCCTCGTTGTGGCGATACACCCACTTGATGGATCACGAGCTAATTGGCATTCCAAAGCCAAACCCTCAGCGGGTGCCGCACATCCACTCTCAAGATGGGGATGGATCCTCCAAGCCACAAGCAATCCACTAGAGTTGCTCTTCGCGATCCCCGCGGGGTGAGCACCGTACCCCTCACAATCTCTTCTCCGGAGCACCGCACAATCTCCTTGCGTGCTTCGACGGAGTCACAAGCCACCAAGCCGTCTAGGAGGTGGCAACCTCCAAGAGTAACAAGCACCACCGGCTTGCAACACGAACACCTAGTGCCACTCGATGCAATCTCTCAATGCAACGCACTAGAATCGCTCACTCACACAATCGGATGATCACTATCAAGCATATGTGAGTTAGAGGCTTTACTAGCACTCCCCATGCATGGACACTAAGTCCCAAGGGTGCTCAGCACCGGCCAAGGTCGGCCACCACTTCTACTTATAGCCCCAAGGGCTAAACTAGCCGTTGCCCCTTCACTGGACAAAACACGTGGGCACCGGACGCTCACAGGGAGCCACCGGACGCTCAGCTCCCAGCGTCCGGTGCTCAGGCGTCAGCCACGTGTCGCTAGCCGTTTGAAAACGACCGTTGCCGCCAACGGCTACTGCGCACACGCGCCTGCACAGCACCACCGGACGCTCTGCAAGTCCACATCGGACGGTCCGGTGCTCACCGGACTCGTGCGCAGAGAGGGTGTCAAACTCGCGACCTCACCGGACGCTAGGCACCGGACGGTCCGGTGCTCACCGGACTCGTGCGCAGAGAGGGATGCAAAACGCCTTCACACCGGACGCTGAGCACCGGACTCACTCCGGTGCGTCCGGTGCACACCTGCGCCACAGACACCACACCGGACGCTCTGGACCAGCGTCCGGTGCTGCCAGCACCAGCGTCCGGTGCGAGAAACACTCCCGCGACTTCTCCAAACTTCCCACCGGCACAATAGAAAATATGCACTTAATTTTCTCAAAAAGCGCCGAATCCCGCCTCGCAAGCTCGGCGGGAGGGAGAGAGAATCCCACATCTCTCTCAACCCTAGGAACACCACCTCCTTTGTAAATGTGCCAACACCACCAAGTGTACACCACCATGTGCAAGTGTGTTAGCATTTTCACAAACATTTTTCCAAAGGAGTTAGCCTCTCAACTTGCCACGCCACTCGATCCTAACACGTATGCAAAGTTAGATCGCTCAAGTGGCACTAGATGACCAATATGCAAACAAGTTTGCCCCTCTTGATAGTACGGCCATCTATCCTAAATCCAGTCATAAACTTCTCTACACACCTATGACCGGTGAAATGGAAATGCCCTAGGTTATACCTTTGCCTTGCGCTTTCCATTTCATCTCCTCCAATGTTGATGCAACACATGCACCAACCAATCACCAAATGATATGATCCACTTCATATCATCACGTGACCGTATTGGTTCATCGATCTTGACCTCACTTGCTCTTCACCGTTGCCTCGGTCCATCGGCGCCAAGTCTTGCTCAAGCTTCACCGTCACACGCGGTCCCTCGCTTCAAAGCCTCCGACTTGCCCTTCACTCTTGCAACCGGTCCATCGAGCCAAGCCTCATCTTGATCTTCTCCACCTTGGTCACATGACTCCATGTCATGTCTCATGTGCAATGAGCTCCTCCATCATCACCTGTGGACTAATCTCCTGTGTATCTCACATAAATACTATTAGTCCACCTAAGTTGTCACTCAATTACCAAAACCAAACAAGGACCTTTCAGTGGCGGTGGCCAAAGCATGCGCCCGCGAGGAGGAACATGCACGACTGCCGAAACTCCCGCCAGCGGTGACATCCATGGCCATGGTTGGCCCAGGTGCGCCCACCATGGCCATGTTAGCAGGCAACATGGCCACGACGAGTGCAAGTAGTGAGTGGAGCAGCGTGCAGAGCGTGAGCACGGTGGAAAGAGCGACACGTTGCGAGTCCGGATGTGCGGATCTGGGTTGGCGGCAACAACCATAAGAAGAAAGAAAAGTTAGAATGAACCAGTATCTTTTGCAATGTGTCACAGTAGTGGATAATTTTCTCCAACTTCACAAAACTTGATTTTGGTGGAGTATCCCTAGAGATGGTAGATGAAATCCTTAGATCTAGGGGCAAATCTACGAATTTTGTGGAGCTGCTGCTTGGTGGATCTGCTGAATGTGAAAGTGTTGTGGATCTAAGACTGTTGGAGCTCTGCTCTATTTGAGAGAGCCACGGAGCTCGTGGCCCGCTCCGATCCCCACCTGGTGCCTCGCGAGGAAGATGAACTTTTTCAATTTGCACCCTGGAAATTTTTTTAAGATTACATGAGTCCGTATCGAAACCGGAGGAGTACAAAACACTTAATTAGATGGTAAAAATGCTCCACGGCTGATGGATTTAAGTGGATTTGGAGCTAATGGAGCTCTCTCAAACATACCCATATATGGCGATGGCCGCCACCTCGCTCCATCTGATCATGATGACTGACACTGTTAGCAGCTCAGGCGGCAAAGCTAACCTGATGGGCTACCTATGAAATCCGGCCACCACCTGATAGGATACATATCAAAGTATACAAGTTGGCGCCTAAGTAATAGGTGTGTTCATTGGTCACCCAGATTAATTGGCTTATAGTAATTAATTAGTCAAATAAAATTTTTAGCCAGCCGAGAGTCGGGGCGGGGCGGCCTGGCCCTGGACATACTATTATACAATTATTCGTTAATTACTCTGCCGTCCACATCCTGCAGACCAAACCACCAACATATATATGACCCTGCTTGGCATGCCAAATGCCATACAAGTTGAGAACGAATCAGTTGAAGTGATCTTCTGAGAGCATGCGTGATGGGCACCCCCAATACACACAACAATATTTTTTTTTTAAGGCATCATATATCTATCTATCGTCCTAGCTAGTGGATCGGTCCTAGTTAGCTTTAATTTATTAGCTGCTAGCTAGTAGCTTCTTCCGTAAATTAAAACATTCCATTCATATTTCTTTTGATGACTAATGAGTATGATATATATGATGCGCATGCATCGACCAAGCAAACGTAGGACGTAGCTAGAGTAGCTAGTTGGCATTGACGTACTACGTACGGTAGTACACGTACTAGCAGCAGGTCTCTTCGATCATGCTCTCTACTTTCAGGGAGCATTATATATATAATTAAACTCTGTATGTATATAGAGCATGCGTATATATATACAGATCGATGCAGCAGCTGGTCGATCGGCTGGTCCTTGATTACATATATTACTGTACTGTATTATATATGTTGTATATTTTCCCTGCCGCACTTTTCCTCATCTCCTCCGCCGTCCGCAGACGCAGCTGCAGGTCAGGCCAACAGTGATGGATCGATCGCGGTACGCATGCATATATTCTATTCCAATTCAGATGTACACGGACACGGTACATATCTCGATATATAGATGTATCTATCTTGATGAATCCAAAACAACTACGTACTCGACGTCGACGAGATGTTGCGTAGCTTTATTTGTTTTGCTCAAGCTCAAATTAAAGTTAAAGTACTACTCGATCCGGACCTTTATTCTTTCTCAGCCAGCTAGCTGCTAGCTCTCTCGTTTTTTCTCACATGTTGATTCCGCTGTTTTGTTAATTTAATTTCTAGAATTATTCCTCTTCCCATGCATTTTTCTCATGTGGATGCAAGTTGATCCTCCTAGGCGACGCTAGCTAGTTGCTGCTGTGACGACTCTCTGTCGATGATGCTCTCGTTATTATATATACTTATTAATTACTCTCTCCATTTTAAATTGTAAGTCGTTTGACTTTTTTTATCTCAAATTTGATCACTCGTTTTATTCAAAAAAAATTGTGCAAATATAGTCAAATTTAAGTCATTCTTGAAGAACTTTTATTAATAAACCAATACACAACAAAAAAGTGATATTTTGTATAAAACTTTGAATAAGACGAGTGATCAAACTTGATATTAAAAAAGTCAAACGACTTACAATTTGAAATGGATTGAGTAGTTTTCAGCGTGCCCAAAACCGGCCAAGTTCCTCATATGTACTCTACTCGCTTCTTTTAGAACCATCAAGCTAGTAGCAGAGTAGCATCGCATGCAGCTGGCCAGGGCGCGCGCGGGGGGGAGCAACCTTCAAAGCAAAGCACCATCACACCACACGTATGTTTGCTCGCTCAGCAGTCAGCACCCTGCTACCTGTGTGCGGGCATTATCATATTTCCGCACGCAATAGTATATAATATGGAGTAGTATAAATCACAAACCTAGCTTGTTTCCTTTGTCTACATTAATTCTTAAGTCCTACGTTTAAAAGTACTCACATATTATCCAACATATACATACCCTTAGGAGGATCGCTCGCCGCTCTTGTGGCACAATAATTTTGATTTCATCACTTTAATCTCTCTCTTCACTTATGATTATAGATCCCAATGCAATATGTATGTCTAATATCTTCCATTATTCCATTCCATTCTATGTACAACTACTACATGCAGGGCAAACTAGCACCCCGGGCTGGGCGGGCTCTGCAAGCCGAGGCGAGCCCAAAAAATTGAATACATTCTTCTTCGATTTACCCTAGCAACAACCTCATTCTACTCTCCATGGCGACTCGTCGGCAACCTTCGGTAGAGTCGCCATTCTCTCTCTCTCTCTCTCTCTCTCATCAGCACTGGGCGCCACGAAACTGGCTACTGGGTTGTATCGATTATATTATATAGGCCCCTCTCCTTGTCTATCTCTACATCCGCCACTGGCTACATGTCAGTACTATAATAATGAACTTTAGAGCCGAGCCATACAAATTTTTACCAGTGGCAGCATCTGCCTCTATATCGTGATCTTTGTCAATATCAAGGATTGAACAAGTGGGCACGAGGCCCATGCCTATGAATTAGGGAAAAAATAAAAAATGACAGCACACTGCTGAAAGGTCCTAATATGGTTAGAGGGGGTGAATAACCTATTTAAAAATTCTACAAATTCACTAGAGCAAGATGTTAGTAAATAACAAAACGAAACTTTTTGCTCTAGCTCTAAAAGAGATGTTTGCAAGCCACCTATCCAACAATTCTAGTTGATATAATCACTAGGCATACAAGAGCTATGTCACTACAAGCTACACTAGTGAACTAAGCTATACAAGGCAAAGAGAGCAACTAAACTAATTACACTACTTTGCGGTAAGTAAATGGAGAGGATGAGATATTTATACCGCCACGTAGGGGATGAAACAGTCACCAATATATCAACAAACAAGCACTGGGAGAATGCCAATCAATCACAATTGAGACACAGATTTTTCTCCCGAGGTTCACGTGCTTGCCGGTACGCTACGTCCCCGTTGTGTCGACCAACACTTGGTGATTTAGCGGCTAAGAGGTGTAGCACAAACCTCGTCCTCATTAGGACACCGCAAGAACCGACCCACAAGTGAGGTAACTCGATGACACAAGCAATCCACTAAAGTTGTCTTTGGCTCTCCGCCGGGGTAGGCACAAAACCCCTCACAATCGCTGGGAGATGGCCACGAACAATCACCAACTCGTACCAATGCTCCTCCGCGGCTCCAAGCCGTCTAGGTGGTGGCAACCACCAAGAGTAACAAGAAAACCGCAACCAAATTGATCCCTAGGTGCCACTAGATGCAATCACTCAAGCAAATACACTTGGAATCACTCCCAATCTCACAAAGATGTTTAATCTATGAAAGAGATGAGTGAGAGGTGTTTGCTTAGGCTCACAAGGATGTCAAGTATGCTAGAATGTCAAGAGTGTAAGCCCCAAGCTGGCCAACAACTATTTATAAGCCCCTCAAACAAATAGAGCCGTTGGCTCCCTCACTGGGCAAAAGTCGGGGCCATCGGACTCACAGCCAGTGACCACCGGACGCTCAACCCGTGCGTCCGGTGCTTGGAACAGAGCCACGTGTCAACCTTTTGAACCAGGCGTGTTGATCTCTAACGGTCAAAACCGAACTAGGGCTTTCAACAGCTTTTGTCGTGGGTCAGCTACTAAGCCTATGGTGAGCCATATCCCGTCAAACCCGCTCTTGAGCTCGCCGCCGACTCTATTGTGCCTGTTGTTGATCCCACTGCATGCTCCTCCTGCTCAAAAGAATTTCCTCTACATTATTGGCATTGTCATATTGAGGGGCCATAGCCACACGAGAGCCACCCTCCCAAATAGATCGGGGCACCACCTCGATGGATCTATGTGACGCCACTGACCGAGAGGGAGGGGAATGCACGCACCGCTTCTAAGTGGAGGCAGTGGAGGGAGGGACTTGAGCACCACACACTAGGGGGTAGGGTGTGGAGCATGCCGTTGGCACCTGTAGAGGGGGTTGTGCACTGCCAAGGGGAGCGGACGCGGGCTGAAGAGTTAGGGGAGAAACGGAGGATTTGCAAAGACACGATAAACTCTTGAAAGAAATTGGGGCAAGCCACTTTTAATGGGCTTGCCCCATTCCTTCAGAGGCAAGCCTCTTAGAAGAACACAATTATATAGGCAATTTAAAAATAATTTTACAAAGGCGAACTTTGTATATTAATGCCTTTAGATTATTTGTAGAGGAGATGGTTAATATGCCATTCTAATTGTCGAAAGACATACATGGAGATTTTTTAAACCTTAAATACACCTTGCACATACAAAGGGATTAACAGAGACCATAAGGCGAGTCTAAATGGATGTTTCATGGAGGTTTCATGCACATTAAATATGTTGATGTGACATTATACTGATAAAGAGAGAGATAATGAGAGTTTTATGGGAGTAGAGATAGTTTTATGAGAATAAAACTCTTCTATACTGTTTCTAAAATACAAGTGTTTTAAAACTGGGTCATAAAACCTCCATTAAGACTAATCTAAACCGATAAGGGCACTCACAATGTAGACTCTATCATAGAGTCTAAAGTTATTTATTATCTCGAACAATGTGGACTTAGGGCACTCCCAATGCAAGACTCTATCATGGAGTCCAAGACAATTAATTACATATTATTTATGGTATTTTGCTTATGTGGCACCATATTTATTGAAGAAAGAGATAGAAAAAATAAGACTTCAAGTTTTATTTAGACTCCAAGTCCACATTGTTCGAGGTAATAAATGACTTTAGACTCCATGATAGAATTTGCACTGTGAGTGGCCTGAGTGCCCTAGTGAGTAATAGATGGAGAACGCTGCTGCTATCGAGACACATTCTCTTGCTAGGCGTAAATGGGGGCAGATTTCGGTGGGCCAGGCAGAGGATCGATGGATGCAAAGGCACTAGCTTTTGGTGGTATTGCGTGACACAACTAATCAATCTCTGGAGGAATAAAGTGCTTGATCTCGTTCATCTGCCCTATGTTTTGCACTTTTGTAGAGAATCAGTCAGGCAATCCTCAGTGAGAATTTTATGACTCAGTTTTCAATTTTAGAAACAGTGTCAAAGAGTTTTATGAAGATGGAACTCTCTATGCTTTTATAAAATTCTTATCATCTCTCACTTCATTAATACAGTGTCATATCAGCATATTTAATATACATAAAACTCTAATAAAACTCCATCAAAACTGAGCTTATGTCGTGAGATTTGTACCTATAGCTATATAGCACTCTGCTATAGATTTATAGGTGCGTTCGATCACGATCACCTCTCCCATGATCGAATCATCATTTCATTTTTTTTATACCATACTAGTTGCTACGGGTAAAACATATATAAAATTCTATAACATGCAATAAATGTTGAATTCCTTCTATTTGTGAATTAAGGTAGCGTAGAATTCTATATACAACCAATTTACCGAACCAAAAGTTTAGTATTCATCAGCTATATTTTTGTACCATAACCTAAATGACAATTATAACCTTGACAAAATGAAAACTCAGTTGTATAGAATAGTAAAAATCATGAATCCTCCCGTAACAAACCACATTGGCGTTGGCGGATTGAATGAACAAAGATAATATTATTATTGTCTGAATTGTATGCCACACGACTGCTTCACCTTGAGCTCGTGGCATAGGATGTATCCTCAAATCTCCTTGCCTAGATGAGCATGTGTCCACAACACTCACAGGTTCACTGGCTCCAATAAGTACCAACACAAGCTTTATTTCCTAGATCGTGATAGAGAAATTTCCCAGACGACAACAAAGAAGATGAAACTATCAAAGCTAGGTGGGTTGAAAGAGCCTTCTATGCATAGTTGAGGCTAACGATCAATATCGAGTCCTTTTGGCGGTGCTTTCCAATCTCGGAGACTACCTCGCATTGCGCCAATCCTCAACCTAAGATTCAGAGAATGTTAAGATGTATCTCAATCCCACAAAAACCTAAATGTTTATGGAACAATAATAGTGTTGCATAATGAAAAATGGAAGGCTTACATACAAACCTATGGCAAGCATCCAGAATTAAACATCTCAATGCAACTGGGTAGTCAGCAGGTTGTTTGCCAATTATAGCATGCTACTGCTACTAAGGTTCTATAGTTTCCCACAAACCCGTTAGTGTGAGATACATGTAAAAATAGTCATCATAAGTTAGAAAGACATAGATGTACTTAATTGTAAAACCACTTAAAAGAAAAAATTATTTCCTTGGATGAAAGGTTTTCAACCAGCTAGTTGTCAATATCAATTATCAAGCATGTCAAAAACATTACAGACGGTTTGGGCATTATAAAGTGAAGCATAAAGAGATATGTGAATATTGCCCTATGCTAGTTGTCAATAAATTATGATGAAATGACTTGATCTCCACTAAAAAACATTTTTCCATTTGAGGCAGTGCAGCTAGCAAATATTACAACATATACAAATAATACAAAAATACATGCTACCATTCAGCAAACCAAGAAGAATACAATATAGTCAGTTTAGTATTGTTCTCTTTTTACTTGATGACATGGTTCCCATGAACTCATGATCATCCATTTGTGATATTCACTTAGCATGTCATCCCCTACAAATACCCCGGATATGCCAGCACTCTGCCACAATAATTCAAGAGCCTGGAAAAATTAAGAGCCCAATAGATGAATAAATAAACCCAAAATGTTTCTTTTAACATAAAAAACTGACAACATCTGTTTGTTTACCTGCAAAGATCTTGTATAAACTACAGTAAATGATTATTTAAAGATAGGCAACCTCAGTTCAGAAAAAGACCAACGAAAGCAAACATGCATCATGCAGAGAGCAGCTTCGTCTCTTATGGTCTTACCATGTGAAACAGAAAAGTGTTCTACCACTCTAGAATTTTAGATTGGTATTTGTTAAAATATGAGGTTATTTTGTTGTGGTAGAAAGATGCGACTGAAACCAAATTCGTTTTGATATAGCAGTAAAGGAAGCACCATCATGTCAATGTCCAACATTCTTTTCGCCCCATCGTCAACTAATGCAGAAAGGTGGATTAATATTTGAATGGCTGAAAAGCTAAAAATAAATAGAGAATAAATAGGCTTCAGGAGGGGAGGGGTTAGCTCTAATTAGATACTTGCAGCTGCATCGACTGGTCAATGGCATACAATTTAGAGAAGGTCGAATATCATCACTTGAAATAACTCCCCAACCACAGATTCAGGCCCTAGCGTGCTTGCATTAGGGCCTCTTTGAAATGTAGGAATTTCACAGCGCACAGGATACAGGAAGAATGCAACATTCCAAAATGGGGACCTTAGCATCAACAACTAACTGAATGTGTGGAAAAAAGATCCTATTTTGTTAAGCTGCCACATGTTAAGTTAACTCCAATTTCAACATCAGCATGCTCCTAATGCCAAATTCTGAAATCAGCACATAAGCATTTTTTTCTTGATTGAGAAACTTTCACTGATTCAGGCCCTAGCTTGCTTGCATTAGGGCCTCTTTGAAATGTAGGAATTTCACAGCGCACAGGATACAAGAAAAATGCAGCATTCCAAAAGGGGGACCTTAGCATCAACAACTAACTGATTGTGTGGAAAAAAGATCCTATTTTGTTGCTGCTGCCACATGTTAAGTTAACTCTAATTTCAACATCAGCATGCTCCTAATGCCAAGTTCTGAAATCAGCACATAAGCAATTTTTTCTTGATTGAGAAACTTTCACTGCACATAACATTCAGATCAAAGCAAACAGACTGCAGCTGCAGATCCATTAAAGAACATGGGTGTGCACATGTATGCATGGTAATCTTTGGAAGGAAAGAGAAGCAGTTGGCACACCAGGTTCTTCTCTTCGCCGCAGAAGTGCGGCGACGTGGCGGCAACGGCGTCGGTGCGTCGCGATGGCACAGGCTTGGCGAGGTCGGCCGACGGCTTCGCAGTCACAGATGCAAGGGTCGCAGGCGTCGCGTCGCGTCCGGCAGTGGCTTGGCGAGATCGTCTAGTGGCTCCGCATTCGCAGTCGCGGGCGCCCGCGTCCTGTCCGACAACGGCAGCTTGACGAGGTCGTCCTGCGGCTTCGCGGTCGCGGTCGCATAGATCGTAGGTGCCGCTAGGGCCGAGGTGGAGGCAGCGGCGGCTTGGCAAGGGAGGCGGAGGCTTCGCAGGCGTCGCTTGGTCCGGGGAGGCGGCGACGGAGGTCAAGTGGCAGGGTGGCGTGTCAGGGTCTGCTGCATGCCGCGGTGAGGTCATCCGATGTCCGACGTCCGAGAGCGGTAGGAGTGGCGTCGCCTCCAGCAGCGGCATGACGACGTCGTCCGACGGCGGTTGGCGTGGCTTGGCGAGGTCGCGTCGAGGGCGCAGCCGTGCAGGGGTTGATGGCGGCTTCGGCTGCGGTTGCCAGGCGCAAGAGTTGTCTCCCCTCCGACACACGCGCGGCACGGTGATGGCGGCTTGGCGAGGTCGCTGTTGCCAGTCGCAGGAGTGGTGTCCCCTCCAGATCCAACACAGCGACGGCGGCGATTCCTGCCATAGCTTGGCGAGTTCGCGGTCGATGGCGTAGAGGTCGACGGTGGCAGCGGCTCGAGGTCACGGTCGGCGGTTCCTTGGAGGAAACGAGCTGGGAGTTGGGCTGTGAGGTCGCGTGTGGCGGTTCTCGGGAACGATGTGCCATGTCGCCCGGTCCTCCGATAGAAGGGTATGACAATACCATTTGACTCTTTTTAGTTGTAGATAGAGATATTATATATCTCGTATAATATACTGTAGCTGCATGCAGCACTCTGAGTGATCGACCTGATTATTTTTGTTTGCATATTTGCATTTATTCCTTCAAAATTCTTTTGTGAATCCTTTGATTCAAACAAGGCTTCAATCATCTCTAGTACATCTAGCATCGGAGCAGAAATAAAAAGGACCCGGCCAGGGAAATGAAATATGTTAATAAGGTTGTGGTACTCGCTCCTTAATTTCATTCAACATCCTATTAATTGTAATAGATCGTACATACAATTTCGCTCTGTACTTGTGCTCAACGGTTCATTTGATTCATTAATTTTAAATACACTTAGTCATGACGGATATTCAAGCAATTTTATGACAAAAAAGTAATCTAGCAAAAGGCTAACTTGTCCTTCACTAATAACTTAGTTTGGTTGTCAACTTACTTATTAGTTTACAATTAGTACATAGTTTAAGGGGTGTTTATCGGGGCTCCATCTAGATAGAGGGGGCTTCGTCGAAGGAGTCAGAGTCATTTTTTTAGAAAAGTTTTTTTTTAAAAAAAAATGGCTTCTCATAGAGTGTATTTGGTAGGTCTCCGGAAGAGCTAGAGGAGAAACCGAAATTGAAAAGGAGTCCTATCAATCAGGACAAGTCACGCATGCACGTGCCAATTTTACACAAGTCATTTTGTACGAGATGAGGCTTAAAAAGGCATGTATGGATGATTTTTTTCCGTATGGATAGAATTGAGCGAAAAATATCTTATAATTCGAAGCATATGCATACTTGTCCCTTGTGTTAACCAACGACAACACTGCACATACCGACGCCAGTACACATCGGTACTATTATGCAAAGTTGCAAACGAACCGTAACCCCTTAGCTAGCTCGAATGCAATGCAAGAGCTTGCATATATATATATTGTTCGTCCAAAACTAAAATGCAAGAGCTTGCATTATATTGTGTTCCAGCAGTACAGTATGTACGTACGGTACGTAGCGACGAGCGAGACGAGATGATATATATACCGGGAGGTTTTAGTTATAGCGCGCCGGTGCAAAGAAAACAACCGACCTAATTTAAAAAGCTTGTGTAAACCACTTTTTACATGCGATTCACTTAATGGAACCATAAGTGGAAATGCATCATTTTCACTGGCGGTTCACTTAATGAAACCACCAGTAGAAATACACTACTTAAAAAATTTTATAGAATAGGTTTGGTGGGAACATTTGAAAAAAGACGGAAACATTTGAAAAAATTAACACAGGTGGTTGGCTTGAAAATCTGTTTCCACTAGCGGTTGGCTTAATCAAACCGCCAGTGGAATTACATTTCCACAAACGGTTGGCTAAACCAACCACCAGTGGAAATAGATTTTCATTGACAGTTCTCAGTTAACCGCTAGTGGAAAGATCTATTTCCACAGGCCCCAACGCTGGCGGATCTAAGAAATGCCTGTAGAAATATGTACAATTAGTTTTTGTTTTCATCTATATTTAATGCTCTATGCATATGTCGCAAGATTCGATGTGACAGAAAATCTTGAAAAGTTTTTTGTTTAACAAGGCCTTGGAACCAACTGTACGGAGCTTCATTATACTAGCACTACAAGGAAAAGATCGATTTGCCTAGTGCCGATTACTTTGCCAAATGCTAAAAATCGGGTACTCAGCAAATCCATCTTTATCTAGTGTCGGGCCGCGCGACACTGGGTAAAGCCCAGTTCTTGGCAAAGAGAGTATATATATACCAACAATTCATGACGAAAAATCGCACTGGCGCATACTGCTGCAGCATATATGCATGCGTAATCATGATTCTGTGTGCTAAGAGCATCTCCAACGGTTTTGCAATTGAAGTTTGCATTTAACTAAATTGCCAAAAAAAACTCAAATTGAGGTATCCAATGGTTTTGCATTTGAGTTTTGCATTTTAGCAAAGTTGGCAAATGAGGGAGAAAACTTGGTATTTTTGCCAGATCCAGATGACTTGGCAAAGACCGATCGGTCTCTCCTCCCGCACGGTTTCCGGTCTCCCGCGCGTCTCCGACTCCTCTTCCCGACACAAAGTCTCACCGCGCGCCGCCGTCCGCCTTGCGAAGAAACCCCTCCACACGCGCCACCATCCCTGGAACAACAACCTCGCCTGCAGTACTCCGTCTCCCACTTTTTTTCCTTGAAGTGAACGCAGTGCACAAGCGCGAACTGAAGGAGATGGCGGCGCAACACAACGTGCGGGAGAACGCACAAGATTTCCCGCGCGACGGAACGGATGGCGCGAAGAGAAAAAACACGTGAAAAAATAACGACCGGGTCCACCATTTAGTTTTGACAACTCAATTTGCCAAAACTATTGGAGACTCTCAATTTTGTGACTTGGCATATTGATTTAAGACTTGACAAACTCCTTATTTTCCAAAACAAAAATTGCAAAACCGTTGGAGATGCTCTAACAAACGATCGAAAGAGGCTGACGATCGATTAATTATTACTAAAATACAACTACTACACTATCTCGCTGATGCCTAGATAGGAGTATATGCAAGCAGTAAAAAATGGATTCACGAAGGTTGTGGGTGGGAATATAGGGTGTGTTTGGTTGCAGCCCAGGTGTGGCTAATGCTTAGTTGGGCCAGAAAATATGTGTTTGGTTACTTATTTTAGGCTTAAGGTATGGTTAGGACGGGCCAGCCGTACCGCGCTGGCCTGGCCAGCCTTGAACGGCCAAATCGGCCTTCCCAACTCGGCCTGGCTCTAACCACCCACCTCCTGCGTTCTCGTCACCGACCCGCGTCCTCACCACGTGCTCTGCCTCCTCAGCAGGCGCCGGTCCGTTCTTCTCGCCCCTGCCCCGTGGCCGCGCCTCCAACCTCCACCTACTCCATCTCCACCTTCGTGGCACCGGCATGGCGGCGCGGGCTCTACGTACGGCCGCGGCGCCGAGATGGAGCTCGTCAGCCTCAACGGAGGGGACGCGAGGCCGCCGCACAACGATGCGAACCAGCAGCGGAGCCGCGAAGCCAACGCCGACAGGACCAAGCTCGTCCTCCGTGCTAACGCCGAGCCACGGCTACCGGAACAGAATCGATCGCCTACCGCCCAATTTCCCACCGGTGCTCCTACGGCAACGTGCCTGTGGCCGCCGCGTCGTGGCCGTGCTCCTCTCTCGCTCGCCGTGGCCGTGCTCCTCGCTCCCTCGTCGTGGCCGCTGCGGCTCTGCCCACGCACGTCGTGTTCGTCGTGATTGAACCTGTGTGCTGCTGTCATGTGCTTCCATGGAGGTGATGTCGTGTTCGCTTCGATGGAGGTGATGTCGTGATTGAACCTCGGTGCATCGGTGTGTGCTGATGTCGTGATGGAACCGAGGTGTCTATTTGTGAAAATGTCTCAAATAGGGTAAAGTTGCTAAAGTTGCCCAGGCTAGGATTCTAGCCATAGCCAGGCTAGAAATAAGCCAGAAAACCAAACACACCCATATGGTACAACATTCTTAATTTAGAATTTCCCATAGAATCCAAAATATAAAATGCCAACTATTTTGGAGTGATGAAATGCAAAATGCCAAAAATTTTAAGGTCATGTTTAGTTCTATCCAAAATACACAATTTATTGTTGTCATGAATCCTCTTGAGGCTTAATTGGGTTTTTCGGTCTCTTGTGGCCAAAATCCGAAATGGAGAACAACTATCTTTTCTTTCAAAAATTTTACATGGTGTTTAATTTTATTTTGCAAAATGATGAACCAAAACCCAATCTTTTTTAACTAAACACCCCCTCAGTGAAAAAGTGACTTTGTATAACATATGGTCTTTATTAATGTGTAGTTTTAACCACTTATATACCTTCTAGAAACATGTAACTAAAATTATTCAAATTTGGCGACACGCACATGTAGTGCGGTAGTTACTTAGTACTAGTACTACTAGTTTATATAGATACTCCTACATGTTAGTCCTAGCTCGAACATGCATGTGCAGCAGAATCCAAGTCGTTAGGGGCAAATATTCTGGCAATCATCGCAGTCACTCGCTGAATTCCATTTCCTTATATATATATATATATATATATATATATATATATATATATATATATATATATATATATATATATACACACACACGTCAGTGCTATTCTACACTGCAAGTCAAAACTGAGTACAGAAAATACTGAGCAGTATTGAACAACGTTTAGTATCATTCAGTCGTACATCCAGGATCACGAAATACCACCGAAAAAAATAGCGGGCTATTTTTCTGCTATAGCGGGATATTTAAAACGCCGCGACGATATCAGTCATTTTCCCGCTATCAGCGCTATCTTCGCTATTTTCCGCTATAGCGCCGCTAAACCGCTATATCGGCATAGTGCCGCTATTTTTCCGCTAAGCCTGAAGTGGCATTTGGGTCGAAATTGAGCCCGAACTTTAGCCCAAACTGGAGCCCAAAACGTAACCCTAACGTGATATCCAACACTCAGTCACTCTGCTCCCCCAACTCCTCCCCCGACTCCACCCCACCGCGTGACCGCCCGCCTCCCGCGGCCTCCGCCCCACCGCGGCCTCCGCCCGCACCACCGCGTGACAGCGACTCTGCCCCACCGCGCGACCGCCCGCACCACCGCGGCCTCCGCCCGCCCCACCGCACGACCGCGACTCTGCCTCGGCTCCAGCGCGACCGCCGGCCGGATCGCCCCAGCGCGAGCGCCCTGCGCCACCCAGCCGGATCAAGGAAGGATCGCCACCCAGCGCGACCGAGGAAGCAGGGCCAGACTGACTCCGCCATGAATACCCCAGGTGCAAACGATCGAAGCCCTGAGCGAAGTGCACCGCCAGCGCCAGCGCCCGCGCCAACAGTAGGCAAGTTCCCGAATCTCCCCTGTTCTACTGTCTTAGTTTAGTCATCTGCTGCAGTTCAGTTAGTCCTACAATGAGCAAGCACTTATTATCCCTGTTATGTCCACTTTGTAGGCTTATCTAGCACTGCATCCACGGGCATTGAATCAAATGAACCAACTGACCTAGCTTGGAAGTACTGCACAATGCCAGATGTGAACAAGAAAGGTTCTCTCCAGTGCACCTTCTGTAGCAGCATCTATCATGGTGGAATAACAAGAATCAAGTACCACCTTGGTAAAGTTCCTAAATCCAATGTTGCAAAGTGTAAAAAAGTTCCATCTGATGTGCAACAAGAAATCCTTGAAGTGCTGGCCATAAAGTCAGATAACAAGCAAAAGAAGGCTGAGGAGAAAGAAGAAGATAGAGCTGTAGTTGATTTGAGTCATTCTGAAGGAGAGGAACACAGTGATGCAGAAGGAAATTCAGTTATTGTGGTGAAGAAGATGAGTAGCAAAGGTCATTCAGGTCCTATTGATAAGTTCTGTAGACTAACAACAGAAGAAATAGTGGCTGCAAGGAAGGGCAAAGGTGTTCTTTCTGAGAAGGTTCAATCCAAGATATCAACTGAAAAAAGAGAAGAGAAGAGGGACAGAGCATGTGAGTACATCTGTAAATTTTTTTATGATGCTAGCATCCCACACAATGTGACGACACTTCCAAGCTTTGAGCTCATGCTTGAGGCTATTGGAGACTTTGGCAGGGGCTTGAGAGGTCCAACTCCATATGAGATGAGTGGGAAATTCTTGCAAAAAAGGAAGAGGAAAGTGCAAGAATTAGTAAAGGCTCACAAAGAGTCTTGGGAGCTACATGGATGCTCAGTTATGACTGATGTTTGGACAGATAAGAGAGGTAGAGGTGTGATGAACTTGGTAGTTCACAGTGCATATGGTGTTTATTTTCTTGATTCTGTGGATTGCTCAGCTGTGAAGAAAGATGGCAGATACATTTTTGAGTTGGTTGATAAGTGTATTGAGGAAATAGGGGTGCAAAATGTAGTTCAAGTTGTGACTGACAATGCAAGACCAAATGAGGCAGCGGCTAGTTTGTTGAGAGCAAAGCACCCCTCTATTTTCTGGAATGGTTGTGCAGCCCATACCATTGATTTAATGTTGGAAGATATAGGAAAGATGCCCAGAGTTGCTGCAACAATTAGCAAAGCAAAGTGCTTGACTGTTTTTCTTTATGCCCATACTAGAGTTTTGGACCTGATGAGGAAGTACCTTTCTAGAGATTTGGTGAGGTGTGGTGTTACAAGGTTTGCTACAGCTTATCTCAACTTGAAAAGCATGTTAGAAAACAAGAAGCAATTGCAAAGGCTTTTTAGGGAGGAGGAGCTCCATGAACTAGGCTACCTAAAGAGTGCCAAAGGGAAGAAAGCAGAGAAGGTTGCCAAATCTGAAACTTTCTGGAGAGATGTTGAGACTGCCGTTAATTACTTTGAGCCATTAGCTCATGTCTTGAGGAGAATGGACAGTGATGTGCCAGCAATGGGTTTCTTATATGGGTATCTACAAGAGGCTAAGAATGAGATCTCTAAGAGGTTCAATAATGACAGGAGAAAGTTCGAGGAAGTTTTTCAGTTCATTGACAAGAGGTGGGACAGTAAGCTGCAAACTCCTTTGCATAGGGCTGGTTACTACCTCAACCCTTTCTACTATTATCAAAACAAGGTGGCTATAGAGGACAATGAAACATTTAGAGATGGTGTCATAACTTGCATTACAAAGCTTGTTCCAGATATAGAGACTCAGGACAAGATTATTGAAGAGCTTCAAAAGTTGCAAGATGTTGAAGGATCCTTTGGCAAAGAAATTGCTAAAAGGCAGTGCAAAAATATTCATTTTGATCCTGGTATGAAAAATTGTCCTCTACCTCTAGCAAATAAATTTCTTTGTTGGCAAATAATTTACATTGTCCTCTATTTTCCACTTCTTTGTTGTATCGTAGCTAAGTGGTGGCTGAATCATGGAAGTAGTGCACCAACCCTCAGAAAGCTAGCTGCTAAAATTCTCAGTTTGACATGCAGTTCATCAGCTTGTGAGAGATGCTGGAGTTCATTTGAACAAGTAAGAATTGGTCTTGCACTCTTATTCTTACATTCTTAGTCTCTTAGACTCTTAGTCTCTTACTGATTCCAATTGTATGTAGGTCCACACCAAGAGACGCAATAGGCTGCTGCATGACAGAATGAGGGATCTTGTGTTTGTCAAATTGAACTCAAAACTGAGACAAAAGAAGGACAACAAAGATAGAGATCCACTTGAGAAACCTGTTAGTGATGTCTTAGAAGATGAAGACAATGAGTGGATCACTGGTGTTGAGCAAACAGAAATGGAAGAGGATGAGGAAGGAGGAATTGGAGGTACCTCACAAGAGGTTGTAGCTGCACCACCACCAAGGAAGAGAGGTAACCAGAGCAGAAAGAGAAAGAGACTGATTCCTACTGGTGATGATGAGTTATTTGCTTCATCTTCTGATGGAGAAAATGACACTATGATGCATTCTGATTCCATTTCTGTTTCTGATGAAGAGATGCAGTAACTTGTGTGCTTAGTGCTTGTCATTTCATTTATGTTTCAGACTTTCAGTTGCTTATCGAACAGTGGCACTTGTGGCTTTATGCCGTTTGCTTTTGAATTTGGATTGTAATAAATAGACTATTAGATCATGGGTTGTGACTTGTGAGTTACTTGTCACTTGTGAGATTTTAGTTTTAAACTTTTCATCTGGTGTGTGCTGTATTTAAATAGCGGGCTATAGCGGCGCTATAGCGCGACCGCTACGTCGTATAGCGGTCGCTATAGCGGCCAGAATCAGCCAGCGCTATTTTTGATAGCCCGTAATTTTTTTCGTGACGAAATACTGAATAATATTAAAATATGAGTATTAAACAAGAATTCAGTATTTATTTATATATTAGTTTGTTGCGTTGTTGCTGCCGCAGCTTCGTTCTGCTGACATTGTTCGTCCGTCGACGTCCTTGCTGGCAAATCCATATATGCATGTGTAGGGAATATTATCTTGTTCTCGACACATTATTACACTTGTATCCTGCCAGCATTAGCATGCATCGTATGCAACTGCAACTGATGCATTATTATATACTATTGCATTGGTTGGTAAATAATTGTTAACCGGCAGATCACGTACGAGAGGCTGAGAGGGCGCAAAATAAAAAAAATAGAGTTGGAGGCGATGGATACCTCAATTATAAAGGAGACAGTGCCACCTATCTGTGTCTCTCTGTTACTACCTGCAAGCTAAGCCCGATGTTGTCCTGTCCTGTCCTGCCTGAGTGCCTGCCATGTGGATTATACTCGTATTAGTTAGTGATGCATGCATGGATGATATACTCCTATGATATACGGAGTAAGCAGTAATTAATTAAACTATTTTTTCAGTTAACTAAGGCCTAGAACCAATTTTTTTTTGAATTTTGACACATAGCACTTTCGTTTTTATTTGACAAACATTGTCTAATCATGGACTAACTAGGTTTAAAAGATTTGCGATTTACATGTAAATTGTGCAATTAGTTTTTGTTTCCGTTTATATATAGTACTACATGCATGTGCCGCAAGATTCGATATGATGGAAAATCTTGAAAAGTTTTTGAGTTTTGGGTTGAACCAAACAAGGCCTAAATCGTTAGTTGGGACTTGAGAGAGGGAAGATGTAACTAAGAGGCTGTTTAGTTGGTGAAATTTTTTTATTTTGGCTACTGACACTTTTGTTTGTATTTAACACTACTGCACAGAAGCGGGTGTTTTGGCTTTACTAAGGCAAGCAAAGCAACCGCCTCAGTGCTAAGGTCATAATTAATCAAACCTTAACCGAGATGGTTTTCTTACCCGCCTCGGTTAATAGAGTAAAAGAATTAAAAAAAGCTCATGCCCGCCGGTGAGCCCATTTCGAAGCTCGCCGGTGAGCCCGCCTACTCTGCGCGACCCCATCGCCACCCGCATCATCGTACGCCGCCGAGCCACCAAAGGGAGGGAGGTGCGTGCCTACCATTATCGTGGTAAGTCCAAGAATGACTTTGCGTAGTGTTGGATTTTTGTCCTAAGGTTGATGTATGCCTCGTCATGGCCGTTGTCATGGTCTCATGTTCATATCGCAATATAGGATGGCTTAGCACTATTTGTGCCGACCGTGGACTAATTATTATATATTTCAACTGTAGTAAAAATTTTATACTCGTTGGATCATGTATATAACCAAGTATATATGATCCAATAAGTATGAAATTTTTGCTATAGTTTAAGCATACAATATGTCGAGGATATCAATAAGAGGATACCCAAACGGATATCCCCGAAAAGAACCAAGGGCCAGTCCCAGAGCAGGCCTCGACACCCCCAATAAAACATGACCTGATCGCAACCTTAAATCGACCTACAATACATACGCCGATCGACCTTGGTCTCGATGACGGAAAGTAGCTCGAGTGAATGCTTAAGGCTCGAGGCCAAACAACCCTCGATTACGAAAACAGAGTCGAGCAAATCAATCTGCCTCGAGCGCAAAGGCGCGCCCACGCCGCTTATCGCGGGTACGGTTCCCAGAGCATTTAATACGACTGACAAACCCCCACCTAACGCCATGGCCACAACAACCGTGATTATGGATCGTGCGCCCGTCAAATCTCACTTTCCACCAGCTTTAGCCCAGAATACAAAGAAAAGTACACGCTACTACCATTGCAGCCAGCGTGACGTCCCGTCAGGAGGCCCCTCGAGGCGTAATAGTCAGCGTTTCCATATACAGACGCCGCCGCCAGACCCGCCAGACCCTCGAGGCCTCCACATCCTTCCTAGAGAAGGATAGAGCGGAGGAAGTCAGCACTCCAACGACTCCTGACACAGCGACTGCAAGGATGTACAGGCGTGCGTATACGCGGGCCAATTACTAGGTGATATACAGGAGGTCAGCCCAGGGAACGCATGCGCCATCATCGTCAAGTACGCCGTAACAAGACCCGTCGAGGCCACGCCGGTACGGAGGCCTCGAGTTGACTTGAGCCCATACCCCTATCGAGGCCTACCCTAGCCTCTATTCTATGTAACCTTGTGCCTCCCCTTGGACTATAAAAGAGGACGCCAAGGTCGAAGTAAAGACAGACAGACACGATACGTAGAACAACGCACTCGCATACACCACCTTTTGTCGTCTTAGCTTCATACAGTTAGGACTTAGATCCACATTCACTCGCTCTTGTATTCAACTCTGTACAAGCACTTAGGTGCGAGATAATACAGACTCTCTTCCCCCGCTGGACGTAGGGCCTTCCCTTGCCCGAACCAGGATAAATCTCTATGTTCTTGCATCACCATCCAGAAAATGGAAACACGCACACAAATTCACTCGTTGGTGTTACCCCTGTTGTTAAAACACCGACACAATAGTTAGCTCACCATGAAAATTTCACCATAATTGGATCATAGAAATTAGGGATGAAAAGTAGACTTCTGCAAAAGTTGAGGGAGGTAATGTTTACAAAAAATTCATCCTATGCATCAATTCATTCTTTTTGCTAGGGTTGCATCTACCTATGTTGTTCGGTAATTAGCTTGGACATACATATTGCTCATGTTAAAGCAACTCGAGTAGAAGCACCTAAATGAGGGCCCTAATATTTGATTTGGATGCTCCCCTTACTTTTGTTGGTCCTCTATTTTGCAATCTTCTCGAGTAGCAGCCCCCAAACCTAAGCGCCTAAATACTTTTTAACAGACAATGACAATTGAAACAGAGCTATCTCAACGCAACAGGGAAGAAAGAGCAACAGCAGGGGCACCTACGGGCGGAGTGCCGGCGTGGCAAAGGAGCCGTCCCTGCATCCATCTTCCTCGGCATCATATTGGTGAGGGGAGAGCACTAGCCCTATAGCAGATCCAGTGTCGATGAGGTGAAGGAGTAGCTCTACAACAGATCCGTGCAGGAGGGAGCGTCGTCACGGTTCGCATAGAAGAGGAGGGAGCGTCGTCGTGGGAAGAGACGCAGCGCGACAGAGCAACGGCCAGCATTGTTGCAGTGGTCTGGATGACGGAGGGGTGGAGGAGCACGCACGTAGGGTGTAGCGCGGATTGGGGCTGGCTTGTTGGGCCAACAAAAATCGGGTCTGAGGAGAGATTTGGGTGCCCACCCAAAATTAGGGGCTCTAATAGGGGCCATGTTGGACCCGCGTTTTTTGTCTAGGCACCCACATTTAGCTATGGGGACTTGAGTATAGACCTTAATGGAATTACTTTTCAGAAACTTTAGGATTCAATTTGCCCTTTTATGTGCTGGTGACCCTTAGAGATTGCAAATGCAACATATTGACTCCGATCGCTTGTCGGAAAAGTCATGGTTGAAAGCACCGAATGCTGATTTATTGTGAGAGAAAAACACTAGTGAATAGCTAACTGATTTAGCATATAAGTTCAAGCAAATAGGGCCAGTTGTTCTAGCCTTGTACTCTCTCTCTCTCAACAGAATGATAATGTAATTATAAGATTTATGTAAGTGAAAGTAGCTTACTTTTAACCAAAATTATAGTTGACATTATTAACATTTATATGTGGAAACGAGTGAGAAAAATTACTACTCTAGTACTGTACTCGTACTAAGGACGACTACACCTTAGCAGCCAAGTTCTCGGAACATATGGAACGTGGTACGCGAACATGGTACATGATACGACACACTTTGAAATGACGGAACGCGGAGGGTATATCGCCTCGACTAGTCCTTTCAAGTACTGGAACACGTACCACTTAAATAGAAACGTGCAGGGGACGAGTTGGTTGGTCCATACAATCTAGACTCATTTAACAGTGTAATGTTTGGATTTCAAATCCTTACAACATCTACTTCTTTTTTCCTATTGTTTCTTTTTTTAAATTGGACCGCTGCATGGCAACTGTGTATCGCTAAAGCCCATTCAGTGTCCGGGACTCCAGGCAAACTTACGGGAAATCACCGTCGCCCATCCCCGCCTGCCGCTTCCCTTGTGATCCCATCCAGGCTTCTTCTCGCTTTCTGTCCTTGCTGCTTGCTTGCATCTTCCCTGGTTCCCCGCTCTCTGCGTTGTGGTGGAGTTCTTGTGGCAAGCAGCAAGGACGAGTTGATGCATGTGGGTGCCCCTAACTTGCCCGGGTCATGTTCCACTAAATTTTGAGACGGCGTTCCGTCATGTTTCAGTTCCGCAAATCAAAACGATGTTTCCGAAACGTGGAACGTGGCCAGGTTCCTGTTCCCTAGCTGCTAAGGTCTGCACTAGCTGATGTTGAAAGTGAGACAAATACAAAGAGTATTTTATATATTTTTATTTTTCTATATATGATTGAACTCACATATTTCTCCTTTAGATTCTTGAAATACGTGAAATAGATAAATTATTTACTAATCACTAATAACTACTCTCTCTTCTACCAACTGGTTCACGTGGTAGCTAAATAGCAACTCTCCGTATCCCTAAAAGAAGTTATTTAACATAATGACACGGTATCCAAAGTTTAACTTTGACTCCTTACTTTTATAAAAATATTTATCAAAATGTTGTATATATTTTTTATAAAAGTATTTTTTAAAACAAGTTTATTCATATGGTTTTTATATTTTCAAATTTAATAATTTAAACATTATTCATGATTTATATTTCTAATATTTAACTCAACTTCTTTTATTAGGTCAGTCTCAATGAGGTTTTTGTAGAAGTTTCATATACATTAAATATGCTGATGTGGCATTATATTGATAGAGAGAGATAATGAGAGTTTCATGAGAGGAGAAATAGTTTTATAGAGATGAAACTCTTAAAATACAAGTGTTTTGAAAACTAAGTCATGAAACCTCCATCGACACTGGCATTATGAGAAGCATTAGGGCACTCACAATACAAGACTCTATCACAGAGTTCAAAATAACTAATTACATATTATTTATAGTATTTTGCTAATGTGACAGCATATTTATTGAAGAAAGATGTAGAAAAAATAAGACTCTAAGACCCTGTTTGGATTGGAGATGAAAAGTTTTTGAGTGTCACATCGAATGTGTGGGAAGGATATCGGGAGAGGTTTTTAGAAACTAATAAAAAACAAATTACACAGCTCGTCTGGAAACTGTAAGACAATCTATTAAACATAATTAATCTGTCATTAGCACATGTGGGTTACTGTAGCACTTAAAGCTAATCATGCACTAACTAGACTTAAAAGATTCGTCTCGCGATTTTCAACCAAACTGTGTAATTAGTTTATTTTTATTTATATTTAATGTTCCATGCATGTGTCTAAAATTCGATGGAATGGATGGAATTTTTTTTAGGTAGGAACTACACAGTGTCTAAGTCTTATTTAGACTCTAAGTCTATATTGTTTGAGATAATAAATAACTTTAGACTCTATGATAGAGTCTGCATCGGAGTGCTCTTAGAGCAAGGTTAATAATAGAGCCAAGTGCTTAGCTATAAGCCAAGTGATTAGAGCCAAGTTATACAGTAAGAGCAAGATCAATAATAGAGCCAAGTACTTGGCTATAAGCTAAGTAATTAGAGCCAAGTTATACAATAAGTTGTCTCTAAAATATCTTCTCTTTCCTATTTATTCTCACAACACTGCTATTTGGGCCCACCACTACCTATGCATCCGTGTCCAGCTTAGTGCTTACATAAGAGCCAAGCTATCATCTTTCTCCTCCCTTCTCTCCTCCACATCAGGATTAGCTTGGCTATAAGCTCATTATTGCACCTGCCCTAAGTTGTCTCATACTTGTCTCTAAAACACATTCTCTTTCCTTTTCTTTCTCACAATACTTGTTATTTAGGCACACCACTACCTATGCATCCGTGCTCGGCTTGGTGCTTATATAAGACCAGTCTCAGTGGGGTTTCATCAGGATGTCATGCACATTTATTAGAGCGCCATGTCAGTAAAACTACACTTTTTGCATGAAATGAAGAGGAGACAGAAGGAAGTAGTTTCACCATGGTAAAACTCCATGGGCGTTGTTTTCCACGCGGTAAAACGTGATGAAATCCCCACCGAGGTTCAGATCGTTTCACCATCTTACATGTGATCCAATTATTTTGCAGCAATTAAATGCTTTACTTAGTCTTAGAAACAACAAAGTAAAATGCTTCATTGCTGGGGTTATTTCATAGATGGTTTCATTTTAATCTTGATAACGTGTTGATATATGAAATCAGGGACGAAGCCAGAAAAAAATGTAGGAGGGGCTGAACAAAATTGCTACATCGACTTAACTTTACTATAACCCTTTACAATAGAAAAAATATATTAACTTGAAGTAGTCTTATATTAATTCATAAAATATATCTAAGAATAAAGGTCTCAGCTCACCCTACCTTATAGATTTGTGTCTAAAATTAGAAGCAAAAACACTAGGAGCTTCACTAAATCAGCAACGGTAGGGGGGCTAGAGCCCTCTAGCCCCACCGCTAGCTTCGTCTCTGTATAAAATCGTAGAGTGACACTGTTTATTAAAACTGGCCTAATAAGAGCTAAGTTATTATCTCTCTTCTCTCTTCTCTGTATCAACATTAGCGTGACTATAAATTTATTAGTCTACCTGCTCTTACGAGGAGTACCTGTTTCGACGCTCTAAAGCGTTGTCACCGACAGACAGGTGTCGGAAGCAAGCGTTGAACGAGGCACAGTAGTGGTTTGACCGAAAAGGAGCCCACTGGGCAGAGAGACCACAGCGCCAGACGACAGGATTTGGCAGTGAGAATGTGAAAACAAGACCGACACGCAGGTCAAAGTCGTCGTGTCACCCAACGCCGACGACTCGTTTTTTACTCCCGTCCCGAGCCAACATCATTTAGGCCATTTTTATTTCCCAAAATATTTTAATTCCTCGTGACACCAAATTATTGCGGTATAGTATACATAAAGTATTAAATATAAATAAAAACAGCTAATTATATAATTTATCTATAATTTATAAAACAAAATTTTTAAGCACATTTAGGCCTTGTTTATATCCAAAAAGTTTGTGGATTTTGACACTGTAGCATTTTTGTTTTGTTTTTGACAAACATTGTCTAATCATAAAGTAACTAGTCTTAAAAGGTTCGTCTCTTGATTTATAGTCAAACTGTGTAATTAGTTTTTGTTTTCATCTATATTAAATGCCAATACATATGGGCGCAAGATTCGATGTTATAAGAAATCTTGAAAAAATTTTGTTTTTTGGATGAGTTAAACAAAAGTACTAAGTGTCTATTTTACAAAAGAAATTTTGGTAACTAAACAAGGTCTAATTAATTAATTAACGTACAGTACTCTCACTCGCTCCTGCTCTGTGCTCTGTGGGGCCATGTTTAGTTCTGTAAGAAAAAAATTTCGCGACACTGTAGCATTTTTGTTTGTTTGTGGTAATTATTGTCCAACCATGGATTAACTAGGCTTAAAAGATTTGTCTCGACAATTTCGACCAAACTGTGCAATTAGTTTTTATTTTCGTCTATATTTAATACTTCATACATGTGTCTAGAAATTCGAGGTGACGGAGAATCTTAAAAAATTTTAGGTTTTTGGAAGTAAGTAAACAAGACCATGTGCTCTGCTGTGTTGTGCCGCGGTGAGCGCAAGCGGCGAGTGACAGTAGTGTCTACTACTACTTCTGCCCTGGAGCAGCTCTCATGCCAGCCACTTGTGTTGTGTCGGGTCGGGGGGCCGCCGCCTTCTCCCTCCCTCCCTCCCTGTTGCTTTCCGTTGCTTTCTCTATCTGCAGTGCAGTGCTGGGTAGCTTCGCTTCCGATTCTCTCTTCTCTTCTTCCCGCATCATCTGCTTCTGGACAGGCCATCTCCATCACCACCACCACCACCACCACCATAAGAGAAGCAGGCAGGCGGCAGCCCACCATTCCATTCCCATTCTTTCTTCACCGGCCCCGTGCCGATGCCGACGCCTGCTCTGCCCCCACAAGCACTCTGAGCCACCAACCAACGGCATCTACCATGGCTGCCCCTACCTCCTTCCTCCCCATCCTCTTCCTCCTCCTCGCCAATGCTGCCCGGGCGCTCAACCAGGACGGCGTCCACCTGCTCAACGCCAAGCGCGCGCTCACCGTCCCGCCGGACGCGCTCGCCGACTGGAACGCCAGCGACGCCACGCCCTGCGCCTGGACGGGCGTCACCTGCGACGCCGCCACCGCCGCCGTCACCGACCTCTCCCTCCCCAACCTCAACCTCGCCGGCTCCTTCCCGGCCGCCGCTCTCTGCCGCCTCCCGCGCCTGCGCTCCGTCGACCTCAGCACCAACTACATCGGCCCCGATCTCGACCCCGCCCCCGCCGCGCTCGCCCGCTGCGCCGCCCTCCAGTACCTCGACCTCTCCATGAACTCGCTCGTCGGCCCGCTCCCCGACGCGCTCGCCCACCTCCCCGATCTCCTCTACCTCAGGCTCGACAGCAACAACTTCTCCGGGCCCATCCCGGACTCCTTCGCCCGATTCAAGAAGCTCCAGTCGCTCTCCCTCGTCTACAACCTGCTCGGCGGCGACCTCCCGCCTTTCCTCGGCGCCGTCTCCACGCTCCGGGAGCTCAACCTCTCCTACAACCCCTTCGCGCCGGGGCCCGTGCCTGCCGCGCTCGGCGGCCTCTCCGACCTGCGCGTGCTCTGGCTCGCCGGCTGCAACCTCGTCGGCCCCATCCCGCCGTCCCTCGGCCGCCTCACCAACCTCACCGACCTCGACCTCTCCACCAACGGGCTCACCGGCCCCATACCGCCGGAGATCACCGGCCTCACCAGCGCGCTCCAGATCGAGCTCTACAACAACTCGCTCACGGGACCCATCCCCAGGGGATTCGGCACGCTCAAGGAGCTCAGGGCCATCGATCTAGCCATGAACCGCCTCGACGGCGCCATCCCGGAGGACCTCTTCCACGCGCCCAGGCTCGAGACCGCGCACCTCTACTCCAACAAGCTCACGGGGCCCGTGCCGGACTCGGTGGCCACGGCGCCGTCGCTCGTCGAGCTCCGCATCTTCGCCAACAGCCTCAACGGCTCGCTGCCCGCCGACCTCGGCAAGAACGCGCCGCTCGTCTGCCTCGACGTCTCCGACAACGCCATCTCCGGCGAGATCCCCCCGGGTGTATGCGACCGCGGGGAGCTGGAGGAGCTGCTCATGCTCGACAACCAGCTGTCGGGGCGCATCCCCGAGGGGCTCGCCCGCTGCCGGAGGCTGCGCCGGGTGCGCCTCTCCAACAACAGGCTCGCCGGGGACGTGCCCGACGCCGTCTGGGGCCTGCCGCACATGTCGCTTCTCGAGCTCAACGACAACCAACTCACGGGAGAGATCTCCCCGGTCATCGCCGGCGCCGCCAACCTGTCGAAGCTGGTGCTGTCCAACAACCGGCTCACCGGGAGCATCCCGTCGGAGATCGGGTCGGTGTCCGAGCTGTACGAGCTGTCGGCCGACGGCAACTTGCTGTCTGGCCCGCTGCCGGGCTCTCTCGGCGACCTGGCTGAGCTCGGCCGCCTCGTGCTGCGGAACAATTCGCTGTCGGGGCAGCTGCTCCGGGGGATCCAATCATGGAGGAAGCTGAGCGAGCTCAACCTCGCGGACAATGGCTTCAGTGGCTCCATACCACCGGAGCTGGGTGACCTGCCGGTGCTCAACTACCTCGACCTCTCCGGCAACGAGCTGACCGGCGAGGTACCGATGCAGCTGGAGAACCTGAAGCTGAACGAATTCAATGTCTCGGACAACCAGCTGCGCGGCCCGCTGCCGCCGCAGTACGCCACGGAGACGTACCGCAACAGCTTCCTGGGCAACCCTGGGCTGTGTGGTGGGTCGGAGGGAAGGTCGAGGAACCGCTTCGCCTGGACCTGGATGATGCGGTCCATCTTCATATCTGCAGGTGTCATCCTGGTCGCTGGAGTCGCGTGGTTCTACCGGCGGTACCGGAGCTTCAGCCGCAAGTCAAAGCTGCGCGCCGACCGCTCGAAATGGACACTGACGTCCTTCCACAAGCTGTCGTTCAGCGAGTACGAGATCCTTGATTGCCTGGACGAGGACAACGTCATCGGCAGCGGCGCGTCCGGGAAGGTGTACAAGGCCGTGCTGAGCAACGGCGAGGTGGTGGCAGTGAAGAAGCTGTGGAGCAGCACGGCGGGGAAGAAGCCCGCCGGCGCCGACAGCAGCTTTGAGGCGGAGGTGAGGACGCTGGGCAAGATCCGGCACAAGAACATCGTGAAGCTGTGGTGCAGCTGCAGCTGCAGCTGCAAGGAGTGCAAGCTGCTGGTGTACGAGTACATGCCGAACGGCAGCCTCGGGGACGTGCTGCACAGCGGCAAGGCGGGGTTGCTGGACTGGGCGACGCGGTACAAGGTTGCGGTGGGTGCGGCGGAGGGGCTGTCGTACCTCCACCACGACTGCGTCCCGGCCATCGTCCACCGGGACGTGAAATCCAACAACATCCTCCTGGACGCCGACTTGAGTGCCCGTGTGGCGGATTTCGGGGTGGCCAAGGTGGTGGAGACCCAGGGGGGGACCGGCAAGTCCATGTCCGTGATCGCCGGCTCATGCGGTTACATTGCGCCTGGTATGCTATGGCTATGCGTTATTTCTCTTCTTTGAAACCGTACTCTCCTCTATCTATCTTCTAATTATAGTAAATAATAATAAGCTGCTGTACCCTGACTGACTGAGCTCGCAACGTACTACAGAGTATGCATACACGCTTCGCGTGAACGAGAAGAGCGACACGTACAGCTTCGGCGTGGTGCTGCTGGAGCTTGTGACGGGGAAGCCGCCGGTGGATCCCGAGTTCGGGGAGAAGGACCTGGTGAAGTGGGTGTGCAGCACCATGGAGGAGCAGAAGGGCGTGGAGCACGTGGTGGACAGCAGGCTGGAGCTGGACATGGCGGCGTTCAAGGAGGAGATTGTCCGGGTGCTCAACATCGGGCTCCTGTGCGCCAGCTCGCTGCCGATCAACCGCCCGGCGATGCGGAGGGTGGTCAAGATGCTGCAGGAGGTGCGTGCGGTGGACAGGCCTGACGAAAGAGTGGAGGGAAGGCTCAAGCCCTGACTGAAGCCGGCTGGTGGGCAGAGTAGCAAGGAGGAAGGAGGAAATGCATGTGGGGTGCAGTGGTTGGTTCCTAGTAATTGGTATGGTAGTCCACGGCACTAGTTGCTGTTGCTGTCTTGCATTGCATGATTGCACGTTGATTCCCAATCAGATGTAGGTGTGTGCAGTAATTGGGTGTTCCCATCCCATGGATGGATGGTGGTTGCATTGCATTTGCATCACTCGCCATCACAATTCACACACACCATCACAAGTACTGTACTCTTAGGTTTGGGTTTAGTTTAATTTTTTTTTTAAAATTTTCAATCACATCAAATATTACAACATATATAGAGCATTAAATATAAATAATAAAATAACTAATTTTACATGGAGCACTAAATATAAATAAAAAAAATAACTAATTTTACAATTTACCTATAATTTGTGAGATGAATCTTTTAAGCCCAGGCCTTGTTTAGTTCACCCTGAAAACCAAAAAGTTTTCAAGATTCCCCGTCACATCGAATTTTGTGGCACATGCATGAAACATTAAATATAGACGAAAACAAAAACTAATTACACAGTTTAGCTGTAAATCACGAGATGAATTTTTTGATCCTAGTTAGTTAGTCTATGATTGGATAATATTTATCACAAACAAACGAAAGTGCTACAGTACCGAAAACTTTTTACTTTTTGGAACTAAACAAGGCCCTAGTTAGTTTATGATTAGATAATATTTGTTAAATACAAATAAAAATGGTACGATGTTCATTTTTGAAAAAAAAAAGACACTAAACAACGCAATTACGTTAAATTTACGCACGCGGCACGGCAGCATTTTTACAGTTAAGCCGCTGCCACCTATTCAGCTCTTCTTGTTTGTATATACAGTAGAAAGTAAGAAATTAGTACCTGCATCGTGTTCGAGATACTGTTCAACTTCTAGAGTTGTTCTAAAAGGTTTAACTTCTAGAGTTGTTCTAAAAGTTTAACTTGTAGAGTTGTTTTAAGTCAAACTTTTAAAACTTTAACTGAATTTTTAGAAAAAAAAAGTTAATATTTACAATATCAAATTAATATCATTAGGTTTATCATAAAATATATTTTTTATAAGATACTCATTTTATATCATAAATATTGATGCTCTTTTTTATAAAGTTAATTAAACTTTAAAATTTTAACCGGCGCTTCCAGGAGTGAGTGAGAGAGTATATATCACTGGTATAGACGTCGCATGGCAAATACTAGTATCCCGTTTGGTTACTAGTACATTTTAAGAATCTGGATAAATAGAAAAATCTTAAAAACCTAAATAAAATCCCATCCGAACGGGTTTGGTTGTGTTGGATTTTGACACACAGATATGAAATCTAATGAAACATGCTTAGATTGTTTATCTGGATTCTAAAAATCTCCTGGTAACCAAGCACCACCTTAATACAGCAAATAGACAATGGGGGTCCATATTTAGGATTTGATTTGGTTCCAGGCTCCAGGTCAGTTGCAGTTGCAGCTCGGATCGGGCCGACAGATCGGTCGGTCGGTCGGTCATCGTCCTCGTTGTGGCATTGCGCTGCTGCTGCTACTCGTCACTATAGGGCCGCGTGGAGGCCCACACTTTTGGCCCAAGTCGGGAACCAGGAATCCCATCCATCCATCACCACACGGCTGGTGCTGGTGTGGCGGGAGCGGGACCTTGGAGATGGCACAAAATCTGGAACCCAGTCACAGTCACAGGTAGTACTTGCGACGTGAATCGGAGGTGGTTTGGGAGCAAGATCAAACTTATACTGGGGCTGGCACTACCGCCTAAACCCTAAACCCTAAACCCTAATCCTATCCTGTTCAGGCAGCGGCAAACTTATATCCTGGAAACGGATGGTCAAGCAAGCAATGAGATCGGACATCTTTGATGCAATGCTTTTCAAGGTGCACTGCCGGAGTTTTTAGCTCATGTGAACTTTAGTAATTTTGATTGTAATTTCCTAAGTAGAGTTGGCAATGCTATACCTGCTGCTTTTGGGTTATATATGCATGGTTGCATTCAAGGGGACCAACTAACTTTGTCTCTGAAAATATGTTGATGTAATTGTCTCTAATGACATAGCTGAGTAATGAAGTTACCAATGTCCACATACAGTAAGTGTGTTGCTACCATAGTTATAATAACCCTACCTAAACGTTGGTGCCTGCCACCTCTGAAAACTCCGTTAACTTGGCTAATTGATAGTACTACTATATGGACACGATCTAAATTTCCTTGATTAAATGGATACAAGGCAGCGTCCATGATGACTTGTCGTTACAGTTACCATGACAAACCCTCCCTCATTTTACTCAACTTTAGTTTCATATCTTCTTCTATCTAAAATTCACTAACTTTTCTAGTATATACACAGTTTCTCTTTGTTACTCTTCATTCAAGAAAAATAAGAAAACATGTTTTTCATCTCATCTAAAGTTTCCCACCATCCATCCTCCACCAAAGTTGATAATTGGTACCATATCCAAGGTAATTAGTTATTTTTTAAATTATAACTTAAAGATTCGAATGAGATAGAACAGAAAAATTATTGGACGAAAACTAAGGCATCCAACAACTTTTTGGATTTTGATGCTGTAGCATTTTCGTTTTTATTTGACAAATATTATGTAATCATGGACTAACTAGGCTCAACAGATTCATCTCGTGATTTACAGGTAAACTGTGCAATTAGTTTTTATTTTCGTCTATATCTAATGCTTAAAGTATATGTTCCAAGATTTGATGTCACGGATAATCTTAAAAAGTTTTTGGTTTTCGGTCTAGGTGATTCCCTGGTTGGTTGCAATTGCAGCTTTTTTTTGCAGGCAATCAAAAAGGAGTCCGTCCGGCTCCGGCTCCGGCAGCAGAGCAGAGCACGCTGCGCACCAGACCTGCGCTGCGTCCAACTGCCCTGCCAGCGACAGCGAGGGCCTGGCTCCCTTCTCTCTTCTCCTCGGCCGCGCCGCCTCCGCCTCCGGCCGGAAATGCCGTCCCCCTCTGAGCCTCCGCGCTCGTCCTGGGTCATCCTCGGCGCCATCCCGCGCGTCTCCGCCGCCGCCGCCAACCCCTCCATCGACCTCGCCGCGCCCCCGCGCATCTCCCTTCTCACCATCCCCAAGCGCATCTTCCCGGACAAGGTCACGCCCCACAACTACCCCAAGCTCCTCGCCGCCGACCCCTCCGGCCTCCTCCTCCTCCACGCCGACCAGGGCCGCGCCAAGGGACCCACCATCATCGACCGCCCCGACCACCAGTCCTTCTGCTGGCTCGCCAACGTCGCCGGCTACTTCGTCCTCCACGCCAACGCCGACTCCGTCGCCGACCCCTCCGCGCTCGCCCTCCCCGAGCCCGAGCTCGTCATGAACGCGGGCCACCTCGGCATCCTCGCCTCCCCCGACGGCTCCGGCTACGTCGTCGCCGAGCTCCAAACCTTCCTCGGCGATGACCACGCCACCCTCATCTCCTTCTCCTCCGACGTTGGCGAGTGGGTCGACAAGACCGTCGACTACCCGCTCCCCGCCCGTCCCCTGGGCACCCACGGCGTCGTCGCGCTCCATGGCAGGCTCTGGTGGGTCGACCTCTCGTGGTGCCTCGTCGCCTGCGACCCCTGCTCCGATAAGCCGGTCCTCGCCGTCGTCCCGCTACCGCCGGCCAAGGAGATCCCGTACGGCCAGGCGGCAGGGGTGATCCACAGGTACCGCGCCGTCAGAGTCAGCGCCGGCAGGCTGTGCTTCGTCGACATGTACAGGAACCGTGACAGCCGCGGCGGTCTCCAGGTCAGCGTCTGGACGCTGCCCGACGCCGACTCCACGGAGTGGGCGCTGGAGCACGAGGCCAGCTTCACTGACATCTGGGAGCACCACACCTACAAGGCCGCTGGCCTCCCCGCCAAGATCCCCGTCCTCGCGCTCATCCACCCCGACGACCCCGCCGTCGTCTACTTCTTCCTGGAGGACCATCTCGTCGGAGTCGACTTGCGTGACCGCGCCGTCGTCGCCTGCGACCTCTACCACCTCGTCGATCCGCCCAGGAACCTCGTCTCCACCCGCTTCGTCTACGCCTGGCAGCTGCCGCAACCTCTTTCCCGTTCCCCACCAGGTACCACTCCACACTTTGCATGCTGCTGTAGTACTCGATCATTATATTGATGCTGGAGTGTCTCTGCTTGATCTAGTTTTACTCACACTGCATGAGCTAGCAATGCCTTGGATTGGGTTGCATGCTCTTCTTCGTTGCAATTGTACCAAAAGACTAGTTAATTACTTACTTCGAGCATACATATCGATGATTGCACTTTCATGCTGTACCATCTCATGCAGTTTACCAACTGCTTTGCTTAAGCCTGAAACTAATATCCCAAATGTGTAATCCTACACCAAATAGGAGTAGTTTTTTTTTACCTGGTTAATCAAAGAACAGTTTTACATGTCTTGATCTATCATGTAAAGCTCTAGCATGCATGGTATTTTATTTAATTATTAGCAGCTGCCACATATACATATGGATATCTCCTGGAATCCTGGTTCTACATTAGGCCTTTATCTTTGACTTGATCTGGTCCGAGGATTGTGATGCATGGTTTTATTAAGAGTAGATGGCATTTCATAAACAACTTGGTTTATCTCAATAAACTATTTTCCTACTTTTTAGTGCCTGATACGATAGCTTGATCAAATCTAGGATGCCACAATGCACGCATTAATTTCATCTATAGTAATAAGTTTGGAACTTCCTGCTTGTAGGTTAATTTGATAACTACTGAACTGCTATCTTCTTCATCCTCTTTCCAATTTCTGTTGGCATCAGTACACAACAGTGGGTTTATCATACTAACAAATATGTTAGTTTCAGCTACAGAATATCTTGAATTCTTTGATTGCAATAATGCACATGCACTTAGGTTGGACACCTTTGATTTGATTATTGTGTCATATGATGGGACATTTTAGAATACTTCATTAATGTGGAACATATCTTACAGAAAGTATACAAGTTGAATTATTTTAATTACTTTATCTGCTAAATTTGCTTCTCCTCTTTATGTGGCATCTGTTGCTCTTGGGATCTGGTATTGTAGAATACTGCTCATGAGCAAGTTACTCTAAGTTGCCTCCCCAGTTGTAATTATCTGCTGTGTTGCCTATGTATCCAAGAATTCACATACTTGACTTCGCTAATAAGCAAGTTTTTTTTTTTTTTGAAATGACATGAACAGAGCATTCATAGTATTTCGAGCTGAACTCGCATTTTTTTCCCTATCTGATTGATGTATGCCTTAGAGGCTGATTGGGCTAGCTGATCCTATAAATGGTCATAGTTGGCCTTGAATGTGCAGCATATTTTCCACTGTAATTAAACTGTGTGACCTTATAAATCCATAAGAAAAAGCTTTGTTAGCCTGCTAGCTAGGTGGATATCTTTTTGGTTGAATTGTAAGAAATTAAAGTACAATGCTTCAAGGTACTTGTACATTTTAGACATAATTAGGTAAATTGTTTAAGATGGCCAGTTTGGTTTCAAATGTTGTGTTGCTCAGTTTATTTTGAAATGCTGTGTTTCACTGCCTAGCTGCAATGAAACTTCAGTGGATAATTCTTTCTAATCTGGCATAAACTTAGGTGTGCGCGCAATGACATCAAAATATCCTCTACCCAGGAGATTGGTGCTTTCTACTTTGTATGGATTGATTTCTTGTTCTTGTTTCCCACAAAAGACGGTAGAAAAGATTAAATGATCTTATGTTGTAACCAATTTTTTTCGCCATCATGTTAATAGCCTTGCGTTCACATTAGTATTATCTCAAAGGTACTATTATATATCGTGTTTTCAAAAGAAAAGGTGTAATGGTCTTATTTATAGTGTGACTGATATATTATGTTTTCTGAAGATTTTGCCAAGGAGAGTACTGAGGATGGACCAGATGATGTCGCTGCGACACTAGCATCATCAGTGAATATCTAAGATGAAGAGCTGAGGCTGGGGATTACTAGTGTTATCTTTTTGGCAGGTGAGGCTCAAGTTGTTTAGGATGACAATCTGCAGTAGATTCTGTTTTGTAGAACATAAGAACAACATCATTACATGTAAAGAATCGCTGTCTTGCACGGTACTGTTTTGGTTTTGCATCGTTGTCTTACACTGCGATTTTGGTCAGCTCTGTGTTGCAGGTTGAGGAAGCAATCAAGTTGTTGAAGGGCGTAATATATATTGTGATCTGGCGTTGCACCCAGGGTGCTAGCTAGTTTTCTCTGTTTTTTTTTTTTTTTTTGGTGATGGAATTACTAGTACCATGTTATGCATGTTTTGGTAATTTGACTGCTGGAGACGAAGTTTATCTTGTATGACTGCGTATGGGGATCCCTTTGAAGTTTGAACGTGAGTGGTCGTTTATGAATTAGTATGCCTATATGCGTAACGCAACAAGCTATCTATAAGAGTGCATTTACTCTGAGATTTTTTTTTTGGTTGGGATCTAGTTTATTTTCGATCGCTAGGAGGGAATGGTTGTAATGCTCCCGTGTCCAGCTGCGGCCGCGCCACGGCACACGGGTTCACGGCAACAGCCAAAAGCCATGGGTGACCGTACCGACCAAGCGAGAGAAGGGTAGAGAGAGAGACTGGCAAACGGCGCAAAAGCAAAAAGCATGCGTGCGTGCCTGCCTCTGCTCTGCCTGCTGCTGTTCTGATCGGATTCCATCCAGTGCACACCGTGCTATCTCTGCCTGGCTGGCTCTCTGGCGCTGCCAGACGATCGAGGCGCCCTGATTACTCGATTACTCCTCCGTCTGCCTCTTCATCCTCGCTCCAATTTCTTTCTTTTTTTTTTTGGAAAAGAAACTCCAATTTCATTTCAAATGGCATCACTACAGCATCAGCGGATTATTACTGTTTTTTTCATTCGATTATTACTGTGGCATGTTTGTTGGCTGCCCCCGCATGGTTTGAATGATCCCCACGGAATTTTGACGCCACAGGGCATCAGGCACACCACGACACAAAAGGAGGGGGCCCCAGGCTTTATTTGCCCCCTCCCAGACTTCCGCTTCCCACCCCAGCCACACCAGAGATCGAAAGAGCGCGCCGGAATCCCAACGGACTCCCAACTCCCAAGCAAGCAAAAATGGCGCCGCCGCCGTCGTGGATTATCCTCTCCACCACCCCGCGCGTCTCCGACACACCCCTCCCTCCCGCACGACTTCGCCCTCTCCCTCAACGTCCAAGCTCCCCCGCGCGTCTCCTTCCTCACCCTCGCCCCGTCGGTCTCCTTCCTTCTCGCCGACTTCCACTTCACTGTGGGCAGTGGAGGCGAAGAGGACACCCTCGTCCGCTACTGGTCAAGGACCCGCAACTGGCGCACCGAGTATGAAGCCTCCCCAGACCAGACCAGCACGATGAGGTGCCCGCGCGACAGGTACTGGGTCTTCGACGACGTCGTCTCCCACCACGGCAAAATCTGGTGGATCGGATCGACACCAACGCCGGCCTCCTCACCTGCTGCAAACCCTTCCGCAAGACACCCCCTCCCCCATTCAGCTTCGTCCCTCTCCCGGACGTCGACGTCGACTTCGACCAAGACCGTCGCTTCTCCTCTGACTTGGAATCCAAATTCGAGAGAGGAATCATCGGCCGCCGCTACGTGCAGCTCAGCGACGCCAAGTTCCGCTGCGTCCAGATCCGCAAGCCCAGGGGCCACGCCCACGGCGCCAGCGCCGCACCCACGTTCATCACCATGCGCACGCTCGACGACCGCGAGACGGGCGACTGGACGGATCCCGAGTACAAGCTCTCCTTCGCCGACATCCGGGCCTCCGACACCTTCAAGGCGGCCGGGCTACCGGACAAGGACCCCGTCTTCGCGCTCATCCACCCAAAAAACCCCGACGTGCTCTACTTCTTCCTCGACGGCTACCTCTTCTCCTTCGACATGCGCGCCAAGAAGCTGATCGAGTGCGAGGCCCACGGGCTCGGGAACAACCCATCTTCCGCCTCCGTTCGCGCCTGGGAGCTGCCGCCCGACTACGCCGCAGCAATCGCACCCGCACCCGCAGGTACTCGCCTTATTCTCGGATCACGATCGTCGAATTCATTCAAATCCCCGGTTCAGTTATACTAGCATATAGTAGTTCATGTCTCTACTGACACAGAGGCACGTATTGCTTCTCTCCTTGTTGCAACTTCAGACATACTTATATAAGTGTTCATACTTGAAATCGATTGTGCCTCTTAGTGCCTCCAAAGGTAGTGTGATATACTCTATGGGATCTAGCAAGTTTGGAAGTTAGATATATATGGCTGGAATAAGTGTGGGCTCCTTCACTTATTTTTGGTTTCTAATGGTGTCAAATTGTCAATGCAGAGAATGTATTTATCACAAACTTTATTGTACTTTTACCTGATGAGTTTACTGATTGCGATGCTTGTACACTCAGGTTCATAACATCTTTGAGTCGATTAATATGAAATGTGATTAAAAGTTTTGGAATAGTGCCTGCAAAGGTAGTGTCATATACTCTATGGGATCTAGCATGATGCAAAGCTTATTGTAGTTTATTGGAGGCCGGATATATGGCTGGAATAAGTGTTGGCTCCTTTACTTTATTTTTGGTTTTGTTTCTAATGGTGTCAAATTAACAATGCACAGTATTGTATTTATCATAAACTTTGTTGTACTTTTTACCTGATGATCGAGTGAACTGATTGTGATGCTTGTACATTCAGGTTTATAACATCTTTGACACGAATGATATATGCCGTCTGATGAAAAGTTTTGGAATAGTAAAACATATCTTATACAGAGTATATGTTTGAACATTTTTGGGTATCCTTTGGCTCAGAATTCGATTGCCTTAGGCCTTGTTCAGTTTACAAAAAATTTTGGCCTCGGATACTGTAGCACTTTCGTTTGTTTGTGGCAAATATTGTCCAATCTTAGACTAACTAGGATCAAAAGATTCTTCTCGCGATTTATAGATAAACTGTGTAATTAGTTTTTATTTTTATCCATATTTAATGCTTCATGCATGTGTTGTAAGATTCGATGTGACGGAGAATCTTGAAAATTTTTGGTAGTTTTTGGGAACTAAACAAGGCCTTAGTGTCACCTCTGCTGCTCTAGCTTGGAAATGTGGAACTGCTCATGAGCTTTTACTAATAGACTGTTACTCTCCAGGGTCAATTGTTGATTGTCTGAAATCCATGATTCCATAGCATTAGCATGATGGAAAGTATTTTTTTCAAACTATGACATTTAACATAGTGTATCATCATTCCTTTCTGTCCTAGTAGCAATATTAAAGAATTTTGTCAAACTAGGATGTCACTGTCCCTTTCTCTCTTCGTAGCAACATTTTTTCTATTGTTTTCTTATTAGGAAGTAGATTTGTGGAAGCGGGGTACTACAAATGTTTTTGTTGGCCTAGACTCTGCATATTTTGATATGGAAATCGCAACCTTATAATAAACCAATAATAAGATAGTAAACTTTGCTACATGGGTATTTTTCTGCAAGGATTGATAGACATGTTGGTGGTTAAAGTACATTTCTAGGATGCCCGATAGAATTTTGGCAACATTGTGCTGGCTGTTATTTGTAGTCCTCGTAATTCGGTAATTATATCATTTAAGTGTAGTGTACTGAACCCTTTGCACATCCCAATTGAGATATTCAGTGCGAGAGATTGTTGTTTGATCTTCATTATAACACAGTTTTCTGCAGACCAACAAGTTTGTGCATCGCATGTATGCATGTTGATGGCTTCTTGTTCCTATTCTCTAACTGATCTTTGATTTTGTCATTGAAGCTTTTCGTCACTACAGAAGGTTGGATCAACAAGAAGAGTTGGAGTTGGGGACAGTGGTCAGTTTTTTGGCAGGTGAGGTGAAGTTTTGTTTATTAGATGTTGTGTTTGCTGCAACATGACACAGTTTGCATGATATTCTCAAGTGTATGTACATAGCAAGAGCAAGCACTTGCGATCTCTGATAGTATGTATCTTGCTTTTGCCCTGCAGGATTAGCTAGGAAAGCAATAATATGATGCTGGAGTCGGTAGATGAAGCTAGTACGGGCTGGGATCTATGTATAAGCTTGATGATGGAGTATTACCTACTATATCTCATTTCATCATCTACTAAGGATCGATGAATATACTATACCAGTATAGATAAATGGACATGTTCTCGTAGCTAGTGTAAGGGTACGGCATCTCGATCTGCTTCCTGGTTTGTTGTGTTACTGCTGTTTGTGCGTTAATGCACAGTGCAATATTATTTCGGAGGCATGGCGATGAAGGAAAGATTGTGTGTGTGTGTTTTGCATTCGGGCCTTGTTTAGTTTCTAAAAAATTTTGCAAAATTTTTTATATTCTCCGTCACATCGAATCTTTAGACACATGCATAAAGTATTAAATATAAACAAAAATAAAAACTAATTGTACAGTTTGATCAAAATTGACGAGACAAATCTTTTGAGCCTAGTTAGTCCATGATTGGACAATATTTGTCAAATACAAACGAAAAAACTACTGTGTCGATTTTGCAAAATATTTTGAAACTAAACAAGGCCTCGATGGATTTCTGTGACTGTAACATTCTGCTGGAGTCGGTACATGTGTTTTGTTCAATTCAGTGCAGTCAGTGCTCGTGCTGGTGGTTCACGGGTACACCTTGACCCGCCTAAGAGCGTATTTAGCATTTTTATTTTATTTGTTAATTAGTGTCTAAACATAAATTAACTAGACTTAAAATATCTGTTTTATAAATTACATACAAACTGTATAATTATTTATTTTTTTTATCCATATTTAATATTTAATGTAAGTCCTCTATTCCAAATTGTAAGTTATTCTAAGAATCTTGGAGAGTCAAACTTTTCAAAGTTTGACCAAATTTATATGATAAAATAATAATTATTATGATACCAACTAAATATCATTGGATTCTTCCTTAATTATATTTTCATAGTATACTCACTTTACGTTAGATTTCACTCTATAATTTTGGTCAAACGTGAAAATACTTTGACTCTCCAGGATTTTTGGAATGACTTACAATTTGGGATGGAGGGAGTAATATGGACGCCACTATTTTACGAACGTTCAGCGGAAATGAAAGCAGCGGTCAATTTCCGACAGCTATTTTCTTTTCTTTTTTTTGGAAAGTGCATATGTTACTTTATTTTTGGACAGAACAATAATGGTTTCTCTTTCTCTTTTAAGGCATTCGATTCTCTTTTCACTTTTTTTTGCTAGATCACTTGTTCTTTAATTTTTTATTTTTTTAAGAAGCAGTGCTCATAACTTATAAAACGGAATTTAAAAGCATAACGTTCACGATAAACTTAACAGTACTAACTTAGCAGTGCTTCTAGACAACATAAGTTCGAGGAATAACTCAACATTGCTAACTTAGTCGTTCTCAAAAAAGTTATACTATATAACTTATGTACATAAGTTTACTCCCACTATTTCAAATTATAAGGCATATTGACTTTTCTAAATTGAATTTACTATGTATCTAGACACAACTATATATATATATATACATAACAAAATCAATATATGTAGAAATATCAAAATATTTTATAATTTGGAATAGAGGAAGACATAATTTACACAATACAACTTATGTATATAAGTTACACAACTAATACGCTAGTGTATATAGAAAGTTACACAGTTATTATACACAAACAGAAGTTATACAATACAACTTAGCATAATAGGTTAGCAGCATAACTTAGCAGAATAAATTAGCAATATAACTTATATGTTATAAGTTAATATAAATAAATTGCTACTAGAAAAATAAAAAACTTCGAAACATACAGAAGTGGGGTCTAGTTTTGTTCGCCTCGTCACGTTGAACACACCGGTGTAGACGAAATTAAAAATAGATACATTATTTAAAAGTTGAGCTCTTTTACAGTGGTTGGGAGTACCTCTTAGTTCCTCCTGGTTCCTAAGTAATTAATTAGTGCTAATTATTTTTATGAGTGGAAGGTTAACATGGTAGTTGCGGCTCCTCCTCCACCCCTTCCCCACGCACGCCTCGCCCACACGCACCTGAAGGACACAATCTCGTGTCTCCGCCTGACAACAAGCCGGTTACTCCGATCAAGGAATCAGCTAGGTGGTTGAGTATACGTGATCTTGGAGGGACCGGCTATAGAGGACAGGTAATTATGGATCAAATTTGTGTCTCCCTATGAGCTGTTACTGTGGTTGAGGTCACACATTAAGTTCACAAAAATTTCTCTCTAGTTGTATGGACTATATCTTAGTGAGTTCGAGTTGTTGAATTGCAGAAGGGAGTTATATATGGTTGCCCACGTATTACAGGAATGTGGTCACATTTTTTATGTCAAAAATCATAAGCACGAGAATTGTTTCTGGACCTGAGACATGATAGACTTAAACAATTTGTTTTTGCATTCATTTCACATTACCTCAAACATTGGTAGATTGGGGAGTAACTCAGCAAAAATTACAAGCAGACATCAACTTAAACTGAAGGTATACATAACTAAGGAATGGTTCGTCTGATGATCTGAACCTTTTGCTCATTTGCTGCCCATCGTATATCAATGAGTAGAGTTCCTATATCAATGACTAAAGCTAAAGAAGAGAGTGAAATATTAATTTCCAGTTGAAGGCCAGCAGCCACCTACAGACACCTGATATGCAAGTTCCTTCGAAGTGGCAAGCTGCAAATAACAAAGGGGAATGGGATTAATACAGGTAGGCAAGTATAGCATAATTTTAGAATAATAATCTTGCACCATACCTTGGACATTGTTGGATATCTCCAAATAATTATTTGGTTCTGAGAATACCTGTGGGTGCTAAACAGGTAACAAGCTCATGGCCCCATCCCTAGCTTGCTATTGTCGAACACGTCAGAGGTGATCTGGACGGCCTGCGGCTCGATCCCCAGCTTCCTATCGTCGAACACCATGTCCACCGCGTACCGGCCCTCCTAGCGCACAATGGACAGCCCGCACCCTCCTAGCAATGGGGACAGCCGCCGCCTCGGCAAGGAGCACGGACGCCGCCGAGCCCGGATCTCCCCTATTCCACCGTCTTTGTGGCGGCTGATTAACCGACCTTGGACCACCGCGTTCGCGGACGCGTGCACCACGCCGCTTGCACCCTCCGGGCAGCTAGGACAGCCGTCGCCGCCGTGAAGAGGAGCGCGTACGCCGCCGGGCCCGGATCTCACCTCCTACACCGCCTTCGCCAGATCTACACGATGCCCCCGTTCCTGTCCGCTCTCGCCCTCGCCCTGGTAGCCGGCGCCGCCGCAGCCCTGCCTCGCCCTCGCCCTCGCCCTGGCAGCCGGCACTGCCGCAACACACACTCTCGGTGAAAAGGAAGAACAGACAGACGAGAGAGTGGATAAGATTGAATTTGAGAAATAAACATGTGACAAACTATACTACTTCAATCGTTTATATACTACTCAAACATTATTTTTTATTATAAATTTTACTATTGTAACCTTAATTACATAAAATAATTTCACAAAAAGAATTATCTCAATTTTTTTAAAGGGTTGATCCCATCAATTTTAGTATACACTTGGTGCATATGGTCCCACCATTTAATATGCACTAGGTGCATCTCTAATTAGTTCCTCTTGGTTCCTATGTATTTTTAGCCGTCGGATTGGTCCTCGTGAGCCGTCCATTTTTAAACAACCATTGTAAAAATTCTCTTAAAAGTTATAGTAATTTGAAATAAATGTTTTACTTTTTTTCATGATGACGTCAAGTAGAAAGAGAAGTGGGAGGAAGAAGAAGAAGAAGGGTAGGCGATCGGCATGTATGGTTCGCTGATTCAAAACTACCGTAAGAATGGAATTGTGGTTGTCTACCGATGTAAGGGCTTGTTTAGATTGGAGATGAAATTTTTTTGAGTGTCACATCGGATGTGTCGGAAGGATGTCGGGAGGGGTTTTTAGAAACTAATAAAAAAACAAATTACATAGCTCATCAGGAAACTACAAGACAAATCTATTAAGTATAATTAATCTATCATTAGCACATGTGAGTTACTGTAGCACTTAAGGCTAATCATGGAGTAACTAGGCTTAAAAGATCCGTCTCACGTTTTTCAATCAAACTGTGTAATTAGTTTATTTTTTTATACATATTTAATGTTCCATGCATCTGTCCAAAGATTCGATGTGATGGACGAAAAAATTTTAGGTAGAGAACTAAACAGGACCTAAACCCAATAGGACTAGTAACGTCCAAAGCCAGCTACAAGGCTCCTTCGATTTCCGTTTCCATTTCCACACCTCTGCCCTTGCTTCGCTGTGAAGAAGGACGCAATGGCAACGGGCAGTGGCACCTTGACCGGTCAGCAAAGCATACTCCTACTCTCCACCTCGCGCGTCAGGCAGCGTCGCGACAACAAAGCCAGCCAGACTCTTGTATAAAAAAAAAAAAAAAAAAAACAGCCAGCCAGACAGCCACAAATTAAAGGAAATTTGCTTGCTCTGCAGCCTAAAACCCTGGTAACCAACCAACCAACAAACCCTGCAATCCCACGAGCTCCTCACCCCCACCCGATATCCTGATCGTTTCTAGCCATGGCCATGGCGCCGCCGCCGATCTGGGCCATCCTCCGCACCCTCCTTCGCGTCTCCGACGACGCCGACCTCCCGGACGGCGCCGACATCTCCCTCGCGCTCGCCGCGCCACCGCGCCTCTCCCACCTCACCGTCTCCACGCGCGTCTCCCCCGCCGACCCGGACCCGCACGCCAGGATCCACTCCCCGCACGTCCTCGCCGCCGACGCCTCGGGCCTCCTCCTCGCCATCACGCCTCCGCCCCTCTCCGCGCAGGACCCCGGCGAGGAGCGCGTCCACCGCGGCCCCGACGGCGTCCAGCGCACCTTCACCATCAGCTACATCTCCAAGCCGGACTACGCCGTCCTCGACCTCGCCTCTGCCACCGCCCACCGCCTCCCCGCCCACGACATCTTCAGCGCTGCCTGCCTCGGCGTCATCGCCGCACCGGCCCGCGACCTCATGGTCGTCGAGTTCCAGTCCATGTTAGGCGGCGACCGGGCCTCGCTCCACTGCTTCTCGTCCCACACCGGCGCCTGGGTCACCAAGCCCGTCCGCAACCCGCTCCCGCGCTGGATCTGGAATTTCCACGACGTCGTCTCCCACAGCGGCAAGCTCTGGTGGGTCGACACCGCCGCGGGACTCCTCGCCTGTGACCCCTTCGCGGACACCCCAGACATGGCCTACGCCCCGCTCCCCAGGCCTAGGGACGACTACCAGGATGACGCTGCTCCTGCTACTACTGCTCCGAGAGAATGATCGCCTCCCGCCGCGTCGTGCAGCTCAGCAACGACAGCTTCCGCTGCGTCCACATCACCCCCGCGCGCCACGGCACCGCGCCCACCGTCACCATGCGCACGCTCGCCAACCCGGAGACGGCCGACTGGACGCTCGACTACCAGGTGTCCTTCGCCGACATCTTTGCAGACGACACCTACAAGGCCGCGGGGCTGCCGGACAAGGAACCCGTCGTCGCGCTCATCCACCCCACCAACCCCGACGTCCTCTACTGCTTGCTCGATGGCCACCTCTTCGGCGTCGACGTGCGTGCGAGGAAGGTGGTCGAGTGCGAGGCTCACGGGATGGCCCCAGACAGCGTCTCTTCGTCCTCTGTTCTTGCCTGCAAGCTGCCCCCGCGCGCACAGCCGCAGCCCCAGGTATAAACACGAATCCGCCTCTAATTTAATTACTTGGCGATCAAACACCCTTGCTCTGCTACTAGATGTTTCCTCAAATTTACTCCAATCCATCACTAGTTGCGTATGGATCATCATGCATGTTGTAGCAACCTGCAGTCCTGCAGTGCTACACTGCTACCAGTTACATGTCGCAAGTGATGAATTTCAGTTCTTATAAGAAATACAATTAACGTAAATCTTTTCCTGTTGATGTTTACTAGAGGTCTAATGGATGCTATGGCTTTCGAGTTAGGAGTTCCTGTTTCTACTAGACAAGGCAAACTGGAATGGTTTGCTTCTCTTCTTGGTGCAATTTGCTCAGATTTGAACTTGTTCCTCATCACATATATATAATGTCACATAGTTCAAATCAATTGCGCTTCTTACTGCCATGCCAAGAGAGTGTTACTAGACCTAGAATGCAATGTATGTATGGACCACATTTATCTGAATTGTTGATGTGGACCATTTGTTGGTTTGAAGTTTTTCCAATTACTGATGCTGTCAGTTCGCGAACAATGTATACTATCATAATAAAATTTGTCATGTCTTGACCAGTTGAATATTCCTTCATTCCAATGCATATACACTCGTGTAGAGTTTACACTTTTGATTATTATTATGCCATCTGTCCAGACATTTTTGGTACACTAATGATCTCTGGCTTAACTGTTACTTACTTCCATGTATTGTCTGTTGTCCATGATTCCAAATGTTTGGCAACACCGAGATATTTTTGTTTCAAAGAAAATCAAACTGTGGCATTAACGTAACATCCCTTTTGGACTGAATTCCTGTAGCAGTAGTTTTCTCAACATATTTGTTGAAGCAAGATGTGTGGTAGTCGATCATAACAATAATGGTCTCTGTCGGCTATGCTATACTCCACAGTCTCCACTCTCCAAATGGAAATTGCAACCTGATAAGAAAGCTTTGGTACTAGCTAGAACATCTTTCTGCTTGGAATAGTTTTGTTTTGTTTGAAAATGTGCTTGGATTGGTTTAAAGGATGATGCTTAGGCATGTACAGAAGTGATAACTGAAGTAGTACTTCTCTACACTGCACATTCTAATTCCTCATTTTGTTTAAGCATCTATATTGTCTTATTTTCGTTGAACCCCAAATATTCTATTTTCTAAAGGGACTGCTGTGTTTTGAAGGTTTCGGTGGGGATGGCACTGTCAATGCTTCAAATGATGAGTCCACAACAGCAACATCAACTTGAAGTGCTGTTAGTGGCTGACCTTTTTGGCAGGTGATTGTACGTGCCTAGGTCTTGTTTTCCTGCTGGAGGAAGGATGAATATAGCAAGCCTCTTAATAACTTATACAGTTTTGGTTTGGTCCTGCAGCTGCAGGTTTAGGAAGCAATATGTGACCGGCATCAAGTTTGTACCAGAGGCGTGTTAGGATGTGGCATCATATATATATATGTTCCATGGCCAGAATGCATGCTCTTGGTGTTTAGTAGTAGTTCAGATCTAGTTTATATATATCGCTCATGTCAGGATGAGCAATGGACATGTTTTTGTAGCAAACTGGATCTCATTCTGCTTTGGTGTTTGGATATCAGAGTGGTATGTATTATCTACCAGACTGCAAGAGAATTTCAGTGGCACGGCAAATAGCTGTCTCTGGCCGGGGAACTGAATTGTGCTTAGGGCAGGGCGGGAAAACAAGTTGACTGAGCGTGATCTTTTGAATCGTAGAATGCTCGGCGAGTAAACGTACTGTTTCCTGTTTAATTTTGCCAAGTTTATGTCAAAACAGGAAACTTTAATTTGCACCGTGCACGCCCACGATCGCACGGTGGTATGTCCGCACCCTCCTCCCTGCTTCTCGCTTGGAACGAAGCTGCCGCCCGCCCGCACTCGACGCACCCGCACCCCGCACCCGCAGGTACTACTAATTCCTCTACTGCATGCCGTCGTTGAAACCGATCAGCTTCGTCATTCAAGATCCAGAATGAAATAAAGACTTGTTTGAGTAGAGGTGTTCTCAACTTTTCAAGATATATATAGGTTCGTTCGGGTATAGATGCATGTCCTGATTTCTCACTTCGATCCACTACTAACATATATGGACATTTCTCTTTCCTGAAACATCATCTGTGCTCGATATATATATATATATATATATATATATATATATATATATATATATATATATATATATATATATATATATATATATATATATATATATATATATATATATATATATATATATATATATATATATATCTTGTAAAAAAATTAAAGAAATGGGCTCAATTAAGTCCTATATTGGTGTAACATGTGTGGTGTGGTATCCAGCCGCATCTGCTGTGGTGATTGCAGGTTTGGCAGGCGGGGCCGGTGCGAATCAAGGAAGCATCTAGAGTCATGCATCTGCAAGGGTATAGTAGATCGAGGATATATTATTCTGCAGACGTACGACTGCAAAGTAAGGATCGGAGTGTATCTTCAACTGCGTGAAATTAAAAACGCCAGGAGAGGATGCTATATATCTTTCTGATCGATGATGATGGATCGCTTCATGTTTCTTAATTAATCTGTTTGTTAGATACGACATGATGAGCAGTTTTGCGCACGTACGTTTGGGATTAGTTTGAGACAATAATGTACTTACTACGTACGTCGTACTGATAGATGACGCATGGTGCATGCAGTTCATTCCTGCTTTATTTATTTCTTCGATCATGTGTACTACGTACTGTATATATACTTGCTGTGCTGCTGGATGAAAAACGGAACCCGGAGCTACCTGCTTGGGCCGGGCCGGGGTTATTTGCACTGCAATACTGCATGCATGCATACAGCATACATATGTGCCGTGCACGTGCGTGCGTGCTCTGATGATGATGATCTCCCGGTTCATTAATTAGCACTCCGATCCCTTGCATTATATTGATGAACGTCGTACATATACTCTCTCTATACCTACTTGCTTCGAGGTTCAACTCCTATAATCCGTGCCATTTATAGAAAAAAAATATCAATATCTATGACATAAAGTATTTTATGAAAATATATTTTATGACAAATTTAATGGTATTAATTTGGTACTATAAATCTTAGCGTCTTTTCTAGAAATTCGGTCAAAGTTTTAAAAGTTTGACTTAGGACAACTCTATAAGTTGAAGCTTTGAGACAGAGGGAGTATAGAGAAAGTCATTTTGGACAAGGTTTAAATCAAATATTATGAATGAAAATCATAAATAACACTTTTAAGTTGTTGAGTTTCAAAATATGAAAACCATATGGATAGATTTGTCTTGGAAAAATTTTCATAAAAATATACATATACCAATTTTTGATAAAATATTTTTTATAAAAATAAGAAGTTAAAGTTAGGCTTTCGAGATCATGTTGCTGTCCTAAATGGCTTTCTTTATAGGTATGAAGGGAGTATATGATTGTGACATCTTGTGCTGAAAATGCTTAGGGTCTGTTTGGTATAGCTCACAACAGCTTCATAAGCTGTTTTTTTTGCCAAATACTTATTTCTAAAACAGCTTCATCGGTGAAGCTGTTTTTCTTCTCCTCTCACAAAGGCATGAGTTGGAATGAAACTCAAAACAGTAGCTTATTGCAACCCTCTCCCATTTTCTCTCATCTATACATAAAGTGGTTGGTAAAGCTATTTTACCAAACACTTTTTTTCAAAATAGCTCAACTTCACCTATAAAATTGATCATAAAGCTATTTTCTAAAAAAATAAATTTACCAATAAAGTTGAACTGTGCCAACAAGCCCTTAGAATATCTCCTACTTCTTTCTTTTTGATGAGATAGTAGAATATATAAATACTCTACTTAATTGGTATGGTAGTGTTAGCTTGAAGGACTGAACAGAACAGCGGCAGGAGAAAATGCCTTCTGGCAGTACCTTATTGATACTAGTGTGTCCGGCCCGTTTGAATCTCGAAAGATATCCAAACATTATATGATAGTCGATATATTGGAGTATGCTATAAAAGGGACAAGCTGCTGGGCCGGGCTGGGCCGGGTCTGTCCACGTGCCTCGTGTTGGGTCACGTGGCCCATGTCAATGATAAACTAAATGCATGCCGTCTTCCCCACTTTCCTCTCCATGCATTTCGCACATGCCATGCCACCTCCTGGCTATTACAAAAGAACTAAAAAACTTACTCTTCTTTATTTAGCATAAAAACTTTAGGTGTTTCCAATTTGTCTAAACTTCAAATTTTTCTTTCCTATCTAACACTACAGTATTTTAGACATACTATACCTTGGGGCCATAGATATAAAAAGACTTATATGTCCCGAGTGGCGGATCTAGAAATGATGTAAGGGGGAGAGCTAAATAGTAAAAAAAAAGCTAAAAATCCTACGATAAGTCAGTGCTGGGTAGGGCTGATTGAACAAGGAAGCCTCCTGCTGCTGAGCTAGCTGTTGACGTGGGCTGTTTATGGGCCAAGCAGATTTAAGAAAAGCATGTATTTTAGTGAATAGCAATACTATTCTTCAGATTAGAGGTGCAACCTATATTGTTCACTCATTGCTTCATATATAATTTGTGTCATCGCAATAGGTGTATGCATTTTTTCATGCCTTTAGTTTATCTTCTCACGCATGCCATTGTTCAAGTGCTCGGGAAAAAATAGCCAAAAAATAACTAGAACACTTGGAGGGGTAAAAATGTCTTTTCACAATGCAACTTACCACCGTTAAGTGCTCAACTCACGGTAGTGTTAGTTTGGGAACAAAAATTTGAGTTGGTGCTAGATAAGGAAGATTTGAAGTTTAGGTGCTAAATTGGAAAGAGAAGTTTTTTGGATGTCAAATAAGGATTTTTCTCTATAAAAGAATGATTACTACTCCTCTATTTTCAATTATAAGTCACTTTATTTTTTTGGTACATCAAATTTACTATATATCTGACAATATTATGTGTACATATATAACAAATTTAATATACCAAAAAAAGTTAAATGACTTATATATAATTGGAACAGAGAGTACTTACTAGCTAGCCGTCGACTCCGCGCTCTAGCATATAATCTACAATCTTATATATATACGTGTGATGTGAGTATTTATTTTTTTTTATAATGGGTAAATTCAGGACACACGTACGGCTAAATCAAAATTATTGATGATCATGACCTGCTTACTCTATCTATCTCTCTATTGATTTCCTAATAACACAATACCCATATTATTTAGAATACTTTAATATCTTTATCTAGTGGTGATTAATTTACCAAGCAATCTATATATGTTTTCATCCTTTGCATTGCATCTGGGTGGGTTCCTAATATGTATTTAGTAGAAACCATAGGTTAGGTTATAAATATAGCTCTTTAATTGTTTCGCCTTTTTTGCGTTAATTATGAATCTACGTTTTTGTTCTTAGTTTCTGTTTATTAGTTGCTGCAACTTTTTATTCATGTCCTAAATTCAAAATAGAGATCCTAATCCCAAGCTACATTTTTTGGTTACTACAATAGCGCATAAACAATCATTTTAGGCTGCAATATAACACTAAAAAATTATGATATTTGCACTGTTATTATAAATAAAGCCATCTTTCAGGTCACAAACATACAAAATAAATAAAGATATATCATATATATACTTGTTCAAGCTACACTGTTGTGTTCAGTTGAGGCAAGAAATTTGCTGCTCTCTACTAACAAGTACACTCGTAAATAAAAGAAACGTACAGGTAGCTAGCAAGAACATGAATAATAATACACACATGACTAACATTAATTAAGTACATGGGATCTATTATTAATAATACATTTTGATGCAAATATATCTGTAGTAATACTACGTGCACATATATATGTACCAGTTTAATTATAAATATATATAATAATATACTTTGTTGTAGTACCAAGCTATAGCTAATCATTTAATTTAGACCCGATATCAATCCGGCGGAGTAGTTAGACACGTAGGATCGATGTATGGCAACGTACGGTCCGCTGCTAGGTACGTAGCGAGCGTCAACGAACATAGAGCGCCTCCCCTCCAGAGCAAGAATGCAGCGTGGTGTAGAAATTAAGGCCAGGACCTATATATAGCTATATATAGGAGTAGCTAGCTAGCTAGAACACCTCGTCGGTGTCGTCGGATATGGAGAAGCACGTGGGCGAGGGCGACGACGACATGCTGCTGTGTCGACGTTGGTTTTCGTGGGCGGCGGCGGCGGCGGCGTCGAGCATCGCCGTCATGTAGTTGGCACGCTTGCTGCTGGGCTGCAGGAGGTAGAGCTCGTCGATGGCCTGGAACGACAGGTTCCTCTTGATGGACTCCAGCACGGAGACCAGCCCAGCATGGTGGTGGTGGTGGGCGTGCGGCGGCGCGGCGCTTTCGGCGGCGGCGTGTCCGTGTCCGGGCCCCTGATCATCATGCTGCTGCTGCGGCATATGGTGGGCGGACGGGGACCCCGCGCCGCTGGCTATAAAGTACTGCAGCAGGTCGTCGCTGTTGTTCCAGTCGTCGTCGATGACGACGTCGCCAAACACGCCGGCGTCAGGCTCGGGCTCGGGCACCAGCTGATGATGATGTTGCTGGTGGTAGTCGGTGGTGTCTTCCATGTCCGCCGCCGGGCCCAAGGAGACGCCCTTCTTGCGGACGCGGCAGAGGACCCAGTCGTCAAGCCTCATGGAGTTGGCGGCGGCGGTGGTTGGCCTGCTGGCGGCGTCTGTGTCGAGGAGTCTGTACTCGTGCATCACCCACTCCGTCTTGCTGCCCTTGGGGGACCGCCCCTGGTAGAAGACGAGCGCCTTCTTCACGCCCAGGCAGTGCGCGCCGCCGGCCGCCAGGATGGGCTTGTCCGTTCCCGTCGCCTTCCAGTAGCCCGACCCCGCCGTGCGGTTTGGCCGGGCGCCGTTCGGGTACTTGCGGTCACGAGGGCTGAAGAAGAACCACTCGCCCTCGCCGAACATAGCCTTGTCTGCAATTATATTATATTAGAGCAACTCCAACAATTTGCCAAAAGTACTTGGCATTCTAGGATTTTTGCCAAAACTATAAAAAACAGCCTCCAACAAGTTGGCAAAACTACTTGGCAATTTTGTGAGCTTGACAAAATTTTCCCTTCACTTGGCAAATATGCCAAGTCCTCCATCACTTGGCATTATGTGTATCACAATTTGCCAACTAGTTTTGCCAACTTGTTGGAGCCTCAATTTTGTGATTTTGGCAAAAATACTAGGATGTCAAGTTCTTTTGCCAAGTCCAAATAACAAATTATTGGAGAAGACTTCTTTTTTCACTTAGCATTTGGTTTTGAGACTTGGCAAAAATATAGATTTGCCAAGTGAGTTTTAGCAAACTATTGGAGTTGCTCCCAACGATTGATATATCAGTCATATATATATATATATATATATATATATATATATATATATATATATATATATATATATATATATATATATATATATATATATATATATATATATATATAATGCATGCTGTGTTTATCAAAGAAACATATATATCATCATATATGCACTGCTGAATGGCTGATAAATTTGGCGACTAAACAAAAGTCATCGACGGCGGGCGGCCTCATCTGTCACCGTATCACCAGCCTGTCCTTGCATAGTTTGTATCTAGCGGACAAGACAAAGAGAAGAGACGCTAGCTGCTGCCGGTGCTTCCCGTCGGCCTTGTTCTCAACGACCACCACCGGTGCCGTTGCTAGCTTAGCTTGATGAGCGAGGGCGAGAAATTTCCATAAGAGATCGTCCAATATTAATAAAAGGATATCGAGTGTACATGCATCGATCGGCTAGCTAGCTAATTTCACTGACGAACCGGGAACGAAAAGACAGGCGAATGATATGATCCATCTGCTGACGGCCACCCGGATCGATACATTTGCGATCGATTTTTTGAGTATACATATGGAAGTTAATTAGGATGATGATGCGGCCGGCCGGCATGGATTGTTGGATGCTGTGAGCAGCTAGATCAGGACGGACGACTGGACTCACCAGGGAGGTCCCATGGGTCGAACTTGTAGATGTCGACGTCGGCGATGATGGAGGTGACGGAGGTGGCGGTGCCGGCGATCTTCTTCTTCAGGTAGCAGACGATGATCTCCTGATCGGTGGGTTGGAATCGGAAGCCCGGCGGCAGATGACACCCACGGAACACCAACGACGACGACGAACCCCCCGACCCTGACCCTGCTGCTGCGCCTTCCATAACTATCAATATATATCTGTCTCTGTCTATCTATCAGGATTATTGTTGAGGATGCAAAAAAGAAAAAGGAGCAAGCTAGCTTTGCTAGCGTTTTTGCTCCAACAACTATAGCTAGCTTTCTATGGCACTAGCTACAATAAGCCAGCTGCAAACTTTTGAGCTCAGTAAGCTAAGAGCAAGTGATATATATAGGCCTGCCCGTGGCGTGTGTCCCCGAGATTCCTACCACATACGTTACCGCCGGCCGGGGGCAACACATGTACACGTGCACATCATCCATTCATCGACCGGCCGGCCGGGTGCCGATAAAGGATCGGATCCATTTCATGATATTGGATCCGGTTCGGATTTGGGGCTTCCCTGCATCTATATATCGCAAGCAGCAGCAGATCCAATTTTGCTGATGCCCAACCGTTCGTCAGCTTTCCATAAAAGGTGCCTCGTTACCCCCAGTTCCTATGTGCAGCGCCAACAGTACGGACGCCGTCCACAAATTTATACATGTATATATGTTGTCATTTATTTACTTATATATAATGAAGTATGTGCCAATGTGTGACAGCGCCGTACTGTTAAATTAATTTAAAAGTTTCCATCTCATGCTCATCACCGAAGAGAACAACGACGGTATGTACGTGTGTAGACGATCCGCACCTGAAGCTCAAGATGCTTGATCGATGATACATCATATATGATCATGCATCCATATATATGCGTGGTCGTCTCAACCTCTCAACAAGGGATGATATACAAATAGCAACATTGTGGCCACCTCGCCTCACCTGCATGCATGCTCATCTCTCGTCAACTCAAAACATCATATCTCGAGTTACCGTAAAGGTTAAGGTCCCGTTTGGATGCAAACTACTCCCTCCGTTCTAAATTATAAGTCATTCCAAGAATCTTAGATAGTTAAAGCATTTTAAAGTTTGACAAAAAATATAGAGAGAAATATAAAGATTTATATCATAAAATAGGTACACTATGAAAATATAACTAACAAATAATCTAATGATACATAGTTGGTACAAAAAATGTTATTATTTTGCTATATAAATTTGGTCAAACTTGAAAAACTTTGACTCTCCAAGAATCTTGGAATGACTTATAATTTGGGACGGAGGGAGTATTAATTTTTAGAGTATAATGTGGGCTTGCAAATTTTTAGAGTATTAATCTTGGAATGACTTATAATGTGGGTTTGCAAAATACTTCAGTTTCCAAAATCCGCTAGGTGTTTTGGATACAGCAAAGTTATAGTTTCTAAAATGGTTAAGGGAAAGCCAAGCTTCGAAGAACTTTATGCAAAATACAAGAATAAATGAGGGGATACTGAAGGACCCAAAATGATGATCAGAGGGGCAGCCTCAAATTTCTTTCGAAACTTTTGATCCTTGGCACACAAACAACCCAAAACAAAAACTCACCAAAGACGTGAGATATTCGTGCTAACGGGTAGCAAAATACCACACGTAATGTTTTAGGCACACCAAAAAATACTCGAACACCGATGGAAACAAACTCCCAAATAAAGAGATCGAATTGCATAAAACTGGAGGTGGCGAACTGTCTGCTACAGTACCTCTCGGACAGTCCGCTACAATATCCCGGACTGTCTGTTACAGTACCGCGGACTGCTGCTACAGTGCTGTGGACTATTTGCAGTTCAAAAATCAGAAACGCAAACTTGCTGGACCGGTTCTGAGTCTTGGCGGAAAAATAAACAGTGGACTATCCACGAATAATTCGCGGACTATCCACAGTTCAAATATTTAGAAACACCCGAAACGACACAAAAGTGTCCCCGACACCTATACTGTCCGCGGTTCACTGGCGGATTGTCCGCGAATCGCGAATCAGCAAGAACAGAGAGGTATGAAAATCACCTCCAACCAAAAATCCGATTGTTAGGCTATCAAATCAAAACCAATTGCCACAAAATTTTAAAGATATGGTCACGAGGCAATAGGTAGGCTACTTCTAGGAGATCATCGTCTAATTTGAAGCCAATCAACGAGAAATCAAAAGAGAAGGGAAAATAGGGTTTCTTAAAACCTAGCCACAAAATCGACCTGATCTATGAGCTCGTGAGGAATTAGTTGATTTTCCTTCAGTGGAAAGGCTCAACTCATGTCATAGCTCAAGCCAACACAAAAAGAATGAATCAAATCGGTCTCAAAACAGCGAATCGAGGCTAGAACGAGAAGGAGGAAAACAAGAACGCGAAGAACACAAACGCAAAGAACACAATCAACTCATAAATCAAATCCCAAAGGACACAAGGAGGTGAAGGCCTCCATTCCCGCAGCAAATCTCAGTGCTTACACAAATTCTTGGATTTATGGACCTCTCTCACAAGTAGAAGACTAAGGGGAGGGGAAAAAACCTAGAAAGGATGACTGGAACATTCCCAAATGCCCCTAGATATTTTTGAGCGAACTAGCTAGCCACAAGAACATTTTAGTCCAACTCAATATAACCTAGATCCGACGGCCACCGCGCCCTTCATGAGGTATCTTAGCCTCGATGCTAACTCCTCGATGTCGCCATGTGCCGTCTGTTCTTCGGAACCTCCGCCCGGGTTTTGAGGCCCAAACCCGTGAAACCCGCCGCGAGTAGCGTACTCCATATGCTTTTCCCGCCACTCGACATGTGTCACCGCCATCCTCGACCGGCCAGCACGCCCACCAAGTCCTCCTGAGCCTCGCCCGACTCGCACGTCCGCCGTCTTGACTTGGTCAACACGGTCATTCCCAGGTACAGTTGCACTTGTCGATGTCCCAGATGTCAGCCACTGCAGCTGGTCACCCGGCCTCCTGGTCCGCCAATCCAATCCTCATGTCCTCCCTTCACCGCTTCAGGTCCTCGGCACAACATGTCTCTACTTGATTTTCTCCTCACCGTCGACCACCACCTCCGAGCTCCACACCTGCACATCACAAGCCAAGAGACACGTCGCACGATCCAACTCACGCTAATGGTTAGTCACTAACTCAACCTAGGTCGTGGATCACGTTGACAATCACTCATCACAAATCGAACCACAAGGGCACATTTCAACCTTGTGTTCGCAGATACTTAGAAGCAAATGAATTGGCAAAGAACTCAAACTGACCATCAAGACATGAAGATAATTGGATCATCAACCATTGTAGCGATGAGGTAGCCACTATTGTTGTTGTTAAGATATGGCTACTATTCATGTGGATCAACAACAATCGGCCAAGCAGCACACTACCTTTGGTCCTCTATCGCTATAAGGTAGCCATGACTGATTGTTGTTGACAATAATCTGAACATGATTGCATTTACTGATGACAAAAGGACTGAGAAGATTGTGCAACAAAGAGGTGTTTACGTATATACAACCAAGGTGGTGCCTGTTAGGCTTATCTCATGCACACACAAAAAAAAAGAAAAAAAGAAGATTGTAGCAAATGCACAAGGAAGGATCAATGGAGAAACAAGTAGAGTTGATTCCTACAAAATCTATATATACCAAGCAAGTATAGAAACCAAAAAAAGTTATTTGTACATCTGTTGAAGCTTGATCAGATGTTATGGCTGATGAGATGTTTATTAACCTTAGAACAAATATGGCCGATGAATTATAATTAATCATGACCCTTAAGCAATTCTACTCTAGGAGTTAATAATTTGAAAAAACTAGGGGACATATATACACATTCAGACCCAAAGTTAGCCAACCTTGAGTGTTCTGTAAAATCAGAATAGCTGGTTTCCCATTTTTCAAGACTAGTCAAATCAACAATTGTACTTCACCATTGAGTAGATGTCATCGAGACGATTGAAATGCATACATGGAACATCTAATTTGGAGTCTAGAATTATAACTTCGGGAAGATCCACACTTGTGGAAACTGGCCAAGCCAGTATTGACAACCTGTTAATAGTTCTGTTATAACAGAAAATTGTAAGAGTTTCTAATCCAAATAGGGCAAGAACTTCCCACCGTGTAAATATAAATTAAAGGGTCATATGGCCGGTTAAGGACATATACAATCAATCAAAAAACAATACGATTTACATGCTTAACCTCTCAAGCCCTAATCTCTTCCAATCTCCTATTTGTTGTGGTTGCTTTGTCTAAACAATGATGGAATGTGTTCTAGCTAGCTTGCCGCCGCTATAGGGAACCCCAAGGTGTGCTTGTCTTGACGGGGTCACTCCTAGGCGATCTCTCTTTGGTTTTTGTACGTTTGCCAAAAGTGATTTCAGTAGAGGCTGAGGTGCACCTTTGTGAGTGCACATGGATGTGCTTGTGTAACGGTGTGCTTTAGCGTCAACACTTTATGTCCCTGATGGTTTTTTTTTTTGACTGAAAACAATGTCCCTGATGGTTGGCCATGGTTGATTGACCTGCAGCTGCATCAAGTATGATTAATTCTCTGAAGACGCATTAGCAAACAAATAATTCTTGATATTTTCATTAAAACATAATAAGCATCAAACCATAAATTCGGTACACTAATGAAACCTTAGTATTTGCACAAAATACATATATCCGCAGGCCTTCAAATAATGTTCCCAGCAGGCATTTTCTCTGCTACCACACTCCATAGAGTAGTAGTACTATATATATAGCTAGCTTTGGTGATGACTAAATTAATAGGTAACTAATCGCAGCTAGCATACATGCATATATGAACTGCAAACGATGAGCTGAGCCACCGGCGACAAAAACCATTCTTTTTTATAGGGACAAAAACATTGCTTTGTTTTGTTGATTTCGGACTGTCACTGTACAGAGTGATCCCCACATCTCAGTTGTTAGCTAGCAGAGAAAGATCCGATATGGCATCAGCGTGTATTACCTAGACGATGCAAACAAAGCCTCTCGGTCTTTTAAATACATATATAAACTGCTGGATTGGTCTCAGGTCTTAATCTCATCGGATCACATATATATAACCGGTGATATATAATTCCACCAAGCAAATTATATTAGTACTGATCGGTTCCAAATCACAAGTCACCTTATAGTTTTGTTCTAATTTAAACTTCTCTAATTAACTCTGCCAAATTATTTAGTGAATTTTGGTGGTGGCTGAAAGAAAAAAAATTGTAATACACTAATTCTTGTGCTATATAACTCTAAACTCATATTTTTTATTGTTTATATTGCATATTCTTGTAGTTAGTAGATGTGTAGTCATAAATCATGCTAATATTTATTTAGATCTATTTTTTTTTAAAAAATGTATACTTCATGTGTAAGTCTAATAAAAAAAGTTTGTGAAATTTCGGCCGGATTTTACGAATTTTGGTAATTTTGGGGTGGCCCAAAATTTGTTAATACCAGAATTGAGAACCCTGCTTAGGACAACCATAAAGTGCTATATAATTTGAAAAGGGGGAGTATGATACTAGTGCATTATTTGATTTGTTAGTTTTGCTATATTAGCAACAAAAAAATTTTCCAAATAAATATGATGTGCTTTCATTTGGGACATCAATCTGATGGGTTTCGTCATTTGGAAAATGTTTAAAAAGCTAGTAACGAGCTTGTCATTTGGTCCTTTTTTGTATATATACTACTAATGAGATACAGATAACAGGTTCTAGCTCGTGTATCTTATATATAAAATACTGTCTGATGCAGTCGTAACGACGGACGTCTACACAGTTTAGGAATCTCCCCTACTGTATGGTATTTCTAGCTGAGGAAAAACAGAACAAGAGGTGTACTACTATACCTCGCTCCAGTGGCAATATATGAATGCATGACGATCGACACACCGCATACACGCATTCATCCGATCCTCAGCTGCATGCAAAATGTCGTCAAAGCTCCGGCAGTCCATGAATTTTGCTTGATTCTCTGGTTCAGCTAGACACACTGAATAGTAGCAATAATGGAATGCAATAAGATGCTGAACCTGAATATAGGAGGAACCTAATATGTGTGTGCACAGCTAGCTGTGATGATGAGGCCGATATATATAATGCTATTCCATTTTATTTTATTTTATTTTATTTTATTTTATTTTATTTTATTTTATTTTGCGAAACATGTTACTCCATTATTACGTCAAAAATAAAAACTTTATAGTGCAATTCGGTACCCTCTGTCCCTGAAAGCTTAAACTCCTAGAATCCGTGTCAGTTAAACTTTTTTAACTTTGGCCAACTTTATAGAAAAGAGTATCAATATCTATGATAAATGAGTATCTTAATTATGAAAATATATTCTATAATAAATCTAATGGTATTAATTTGGTACTATAAATCATAACATTTTTTCTATAAATTTGGTTAAAGTTTTAAAAATTTGATTTAGGACAACTTTAGAAGTTGCAGCTTATAGGGATAGAGGGAGTAGTTAACAATGGAACGCAAGATGATGATGCACCAACATGCCACAATAATACACATTGCCATGCATGCTTTAGTTGTCGACTAATTTGAAGCCTTAGTACTGAGAAAAACTAGCATGCCGGGCGGCAAGTACTGAGCAAGAACAGTACAGAGACGCTTCTATTTTCCGCGAAAGATCGAGGATCTCTGTAGCTAGCTAGCTCAGTCCAGATCTGTGCAGTCGTCGACAGTAGAGCAAGCAAGAACAAACGATAATGGCAGATCAAGCTAGTATATATGCGTTGGTTATGTTCAAATCCTAGCTAGTAATAATATAACTTACTCGTATATTAGAAACATTAATTATATTGACTCACTCTGAATAATGCACGGTAACTGCAGAGAGTCTATGCAGGATCGGACGGATATACTGCGGTAATATTGCCAAGCAGGCGACAGGTACTAGCTAGCTAGCTGCTATATGAAAGATACGTGTGCGAGGGTCGTTGTTGCAGAGTTACGCACGGGATGACTTCGTCGAAAAGTTTGGTATATATATATATATATATATATATCCACGGGATGAAAACGAGTTGTATTGTTTGCCCAAGTATTCGTTTCCCATTGACGCATTGCATTGCATTCATAGCTAGGAACCTTCCATGTTGTTTGTTAATTTGTCTGTATATGTGTATGTATGTATACTCCTTGCCCAACACGTGGAACCACCTGCGTGGACGCCTGGACGGACGTACTTGTTTTGCATTACTTCGTCGTTCATGCATGGCCATGCATGACCTGGTAATAAAAGCAATAATTGGGCAACTAAAACTCTATCTCATGCCCAACAACGAACAACAATGTTCTAGCTGGGAGACCCTGTCCAATTTATATATGTGATTTTCTTTTTTTAAAGCATACTAGTTTTTCTTTTCTTTCAAGCATGAAGCATGACGAGTACATAATGAAATGTCCTAATAATATATAGCATCTTTTTCTACAAGTAATTAAATTACAACTGTATCCAAATCCGTTTAATCATATGATTATTATAGACTGCTTGAGCATCATTTTGCACTCTGTAGTTAAAATTCTTTCGCCAATAATATGTACTGAAATGTGTCTGTCCCTGTCTAGGTATGAAAGTCTGCATGATCTCTACCAGCAGACCTTTTCTGATTTCTCTCACTTGTTTGGTCATCACAAACTTCTCCTCACCTGCTTCAGTTCAATTCCATACTACAGGTACAGCGCAAATGATATGGGACCGGACGGGACCCGCAGTTTATCCAAACTGATTAACCCTGCAGCTGTGATTATATATTATTACATGATACTTCCATGTAGGAAACACCCTTAGCTTCCTCTCACCATAGTTATCCAATCAAATCAAATCAATATATAATATAATCGTATCTCTGCAGAAAACAAGACACCTGATGGACAGCGACCGCCAACCGGTATATATATGTATGCAGTCGCTCTTCTGATCTTAGCCACAACATTGCTTCTGCGTTCAGGAACATGTGCATGTCCATCTCTTGATATATCTGCCGAATAATATAAAATTAATGTACTTCCATAACTAGCTAAGCTAGCTAGTAGAGGAAATCAGACTGAAAAGTTTTGACATCAGAAAAATCCGGCTGAGGTAGCTAGGTCATAGCAGATGGGGGACTAAGTTGTTATCTGTTATAAACAAACGAACATCGCGGGTGGCTTCAATGAGGCCACACGCCGAGTGTGAGACGAGATTCAGGTTTACTCCTGACGGTGAGAGCGATGTGAACATATAGCATCTTCCTTACTTCCTTTTACATGTGGAGGTAGATTCTCACACGTTTGGTATTTGCCCTGCCGGCCAACATAACAAACTATTTTTCTTTCATTGGTTTTTTTATATCTTATTATCTACACCTAATAATAAAGAAGTAAAATTTCAGTCCATCTTAAATTTTCATCCAACCTATAATCATAAATTGACTCGGTTTTGGCCAATTCACTTGAGATTGGAGTAGGATTGGCAGCGTGGCAGCGGGTGCTCCTCGGTTCGGACCGTCTTTCTATGTTGGGTGGGCCGGATCGCCTTGTGTTTTCGGTTTTCCTCTTTCAGCCGCGCAACCAGACCTTCTTTATCCCGACATATTTTTTTTAGTCCTGTGTGTATGCCACGCGGATCTCAGTCACAATCGCATTGGAATCAACGCCTCCAACAATATTTTTAAAAACAAATGTGTATCTCTGTTAACAAAAATAAGGCCCGATGCGAACTCATCGTAGATGCACTGGTTAGTTTCTTATGTAACCACCTAAATTTAAAAATTCTCAATCTATCATATTTTCTAAAATTTATTTTAGAATTTCAAAACACTACTCTCTCCGTATAGGATTTAGAAATCGTTTTGAACAAGGTTTGGGTCAAACATTGGAAATATAAATCATCAATAACTTTTAAATTGTTGAGTTTGCAGATGTGAAAATTATATGAATAGATTTGTCTTAAAAATACTTTCATAAAAGTATACATATATCGTTTTTAAATATTTTTATCTAAATAGATATTTATATGTGGTGGCGAAGTGGCGGGGCATACATATATTACATAGACTAATAGCTAGAAATACTTCAGATACATCATATATTATTGAGAACTTAATTAATGGTTATTTTGTCTTTTGAAAAAAAACAAGTATATATAGGTCTATCATGGCTCATGATCGTAGTATCTTCTTGTGCCCAATAATTTGTCTTCTATTATAACTAACTAACCACAAGTGCTTTTTCAATCCAAATAGAAGACATGTTTGGCTACTCTTTCAGATCCAAATACAAAGGCCTCGTCAACTTTTTTACATTTATATCTTATCATTTTATATTTGGATTCTTATTTAGAGTACTTAGAGAAGAGGTATCTATTTAGATTAGGATATAATTCTTAAGGAAGAAAATGTCTACATTCAGAGATGGTTGTCTCTGCCTACCGTACGATAAGATCAAGGCCACCACCGCTAAATGTAAACAATGAGACGGACAAAAGTTAGAAATCGATAATGATCCCGGGTTGCAACGCACTGGCACTTTTGTTAGTTATTACTGATTGGAGATCTCAACTAAGACTTAGGATATAATTCTTAAGGAAGAAAATGTCTACATTCAGAGATGGTTGTCTCTGCCTACCGTACGATGAGATCAAGGCCACCACCGCTAAATGTAAACAATGAGACGGACAAAAGTTAGAAATCGATAATGATCCCGGGTTGCAACGCACTGGCACTTTTGTTAGTTATTACTGATTGGAGATCTCAACTAAGACTTGTTTTTTTCAGTGTTTCATCAAAACTAAGACTCTTATTTTTACGACTCCACATAAGATGCGCTAGAGAAAAAAAAACTGGAAATTCCTACAACTATATATGCATATATAGATGGAAAAAAAACATATACAATGATCGATAAGTTCAATCACAGCCAGAAAAAATAAGATTACATGGTATCTACATGGGAATTGCGTTCAGAATGAACAAAGAGGCAAGCGGAAAGAGAAGTAATTTTGATTAGTTATAGGTACTAATTAAACAGGAGTTCCTAAAACTTATGTCCCCTGGAGAAATTCAATCTCATAATAATTGTGTTCAGAGCTAATAATTCTTCCACTCTTAAAGCATTTTATCAACTCGTTCAGTCGTTGTTGTATAATTCACATACACGATACTCGGGAACGGCCGCTCCACGACATTCTGGACAGGGAGATGGATCCAGGGCCAGGCGGTGAAGGATGTTGCGCCCTCACTCCTGGAGTTCGTCAGCCAAAGGGACATCAAGACGACGACCGTCGCCGAAGGATTGGCTGGAAGAGCTTGGGTACGCCAGATCTCCAGAGGGATCACTACCCCGGCCATCCTAGACTACCACAGACTGTGGGACCTAGTGTCCCAAATTCAGCTAGGCGACAGCGAGGACAGCCTGATATGGCGTTGGACAGCGGATGGCAAGTACACCCCTAGGTCAGCATACCAGGTGCTGCTCACAGCCTCACACTCGATCCCTGGATGCTCCAGGATATGGAAGACATGGGCCCACCTTCGAGTCAAAATCTTCTTATGGCTTGCCATCCGGGGACGCCACTGGACCGCGGATAGGAGGAGACGACATGGGCTACACGCATACGACCACTGCTACCTCTGCGACCAAGACCCCGAAACCATTGACCACATCGTCGCCTCGTGCTCGTACTCGCGCCAGGTCTAGTGGACCATGCTAGCGGTTCTCGGAGCAGACGCATCCCATGTGGGTGGCACGTCCTTGCTAGCCTGGTGGGACCAATGGCGGAGGCATGGCACGGAGACAAGCAAAAAGGAGCCGACACTCTCTTCGCCTTGGCCGTGTGGGAAATTTGGAAGGAACGGAATGCATGTTGTTTCCGAAGCGCTTCCTCCACCGTCAGCCAGCTCCTGTCCACCATCAAGCACACTGCTGATCAATGGATCGAGGCCGCGGCAAGGAATTTGGGTTGTCTCATTCGGGAGTAATAGGTTGCGCATGAAAAGGGGGGCGAGGCTGCAATCCTTGTAAAAACTTTGGACAGTGCCCCACCTCGCGCCCCTGCACGCCTGTAAAAACAATTGCTTCTACTTAATACAAAAGATACGCAAGCCTTTTGCGTATTCGAGAAAAAAATTCGAAGGGAATGAAGGGGATTTGAGGTCCCTCCCAATGCCCATGGTTTTGGAATGATCAAAGGAACAGGGCTGAAAGGAAAGAGATGACGAGGGGAAGCGGTTGATATCAGAAAGTAGAAGTGTTGGTCCACAATACAAGAAAAGTTACCCCTGCTGTCCCCCAGGCCAGTAGTTAACAAGCTGGAGTAGTAAGCAAGAACACCGTGTCACATTGTTCCAACCAACGACCTGAATAATTGGCCACATATATAGAAATAATAGGTCATATATATAGGATGATCGATGATGACTGAGATGATAGAGAGCTAGCAGGACAGATAGGAATGGCTGGCGAGTCCACGTTCACGACGACGACAGGCGATGGAGCAATATATAGTTTCTATACTCATTAATTTTTATATAGACACTATATATAGAAACTATAGTCCCAATGGATAGTTTCTATAAAATATTTTTATATCCAATCACAAGCATTCTCTCTCTATTTTTAGCCAATCATATCACTTCATATTTTGGATTTTGTGTAGACATGGTTTCTAACTTAGACCCAGTTTCTATGATTTTTACTCTCTCTTCAATAACTACATTGTCACATCAGCAAAATGCTTAGGTGGCATTGCAATTAATGTCTATAGAAACCACAATAGTTTCTGCATTGGGAGTGCTCTAAATCCCAAAAGAAACTCGTTATATGGGAGTTGAGACTGGATTGAAGAATGTTCTGCCAGACACATGACATCATGGTGCATACAGGTCATCTAGAATCTAGTTGTTCCTGGACCCTTGGTGAATTATAGCTCAAAACATGGTAGAAACAAGAAAATCATCTCAAAGGGTTAAACTATATGAGAAAAAGTCTACTTCACCCCCTCCCTCAACTATGGAAGTGGACTACTTAACCCTCTCAACTTTGAAATCGGACATTTTATTTTTTGAAATTTCTAAAACCGTTGAAATAACCCTCTTAGACGGTTTTCGATGGTGGTTTCGCTACAATAACCATGATTTTGCTAGAGTGATAGAGGTTTTGTCTTTTTCATTTTTATTTATTCTAGCTGAATCATTGAAAAATCATAGTAAATCATAGAAAATCATAAAATAAAAAATCTAATTTTGTTCGACTCCATATAAGTAGATCTACACAATGAATATATATAATATGACATACTTTAGTATAAATTTTTTGTTGTAGATTTTATAAAAAATAATACCTTATATAGCCATATAAACACCAATAAACACCACAAATTCGTGACCTCGACTTTTTGTGACAAGTGGGTGAGAAACCAAAAGAACTCATCATCTGGGAGCTATAATTGGAATAAAAATGTATCAACCAGTGGACATATTGGTTGCCTAAATCGAGCCTCTAGAACATCTCGTGTGGCTCAACAGTTCTTCGAACCCCCCCCCCCCCCCCCCCCCCAAAAAAAAGTTAGAAATCACGAGCTATTGTTGACAAAACATTTTTTTGACAAGAAACTTCAATAATTGATTAACAGCAAGAAGTTGTTAGAATCATTACAGACTTAATGTTTACAGATTGGAGTGCCACAAGTAATGGGCACTCTTGAACATGTTCTGGATTAGAACAAACACCTGAGAAACTATGGAAATTGGAATGAAAAACAGTAAGTGCCTGTCGAGCCAGCGAATCTGCCATTTGATTTTGAGATCTGCTGATCTTACAGATGGAAGAGCTTGTGCCTGCCAAGAGGGGACTGATCATTTGCGTATATGGTTTAATTCTCCAATCAGGGGGGTTAGAGAGATCTGCTCCATTTAAGAAATGGACCAACTGTTGGTTATCTGATAAAAAGATTGCATCCTGTAGCTCCAATTTTTCCAGCAGGACAGTTGCCAAAGCAAGAGCTGCTGATTCCGCCATCAGAACTGAAGTGGAATCTTGCATTGCCGCCTTGATGAAAATGCTTAATGGAGGGGACATTTGAGTATTGATAATGAAAACACCTATCCCAGCATCTCTGGGAAGAGAGACAGCTAGGTCTGGCTGTGTTGAGGCATCCGTGTAACATCGCGTCCCATGAATCAAAGTTGGAAAAGGAACTAAAAACCTTTCCAGCAAGTTTCTGGAACAACTGTTGTCCTGATGTGAGGCTTCATTGTTTCGTGGCTGAACTGGTGATGATGTGTGTGCTTCTGTCCCACTTGGAGCATCCTGCTGCTGTTGACGGAGTCGACTAGGACCTGCAGAAAGTAGAATTGTACCTGGCTGATTCTGATCTTGCTCATTGAGAGCAGCAAGATGAGTGTTCATGTGGGCATTTGCGGCTTGATGAATCTGGGAAGAAGTCCATGTTCTCCTTTGGAACATATTATCATTGCGAGCCTTCCAAATATACCAGAGAATGAATAGAGATTTATATAAAGTTTCATCAGTTGGGTTAGGGGTAATTAGTAGAGGTAGGGACAATTGGACTCCGTCTTCTTCTGCAGGAATGTTATTAGTTATGAGGGGAGGGTTAGCTGTGGACCAGATCTCAGTAGGTAAAGTGCACTTAAAAAACAAATGTTGGTCAGTTTCAATAGCCCCATAATAAGAGCAATGCTTGTCTATATGGACAGAATACCTCCCAGCTCTCTCACCAGTAGCAACTGCTCGTCTAAGGAGCCTCCAAGCGAAGGTTTTGAGAAGAGGAGGAATAGACTTACTTTTCCAGCATTTGTGTAGAATAATTCTTGCATCATCAGTTATACTTCTGGATCCATGACTAGGGAGGTAATGTACCTGCTGATGAGCAAGATAAGGGTAAACAGATTTAGAAGTGCAGATTCCATTTTTTGCAGGAGTCCATCTGAGAATATCATTACAATTAGAATTGACAACAGGAGTGGCTTCTATAGAATGAACAGCTTGAGCACTGAAGGTGGTGGAGAGAAGTTGGTGGTTCGAAGTCTGCCAGGAACCCAAAGATCAGAGACTTTGGCAGGCAAAGGGGAATTAACCACTGGCATGAGGAGGTGATCATAGACTTGATTCGACACAGAAGACCAAGGGTCAGACCAAATGGAGGAATTGCCAGAATGTATTTGGTAGATAGAACTGGAGTTCAGGTGATGTTTAATTTGCATAATAGAAGACCAATAGATGGATCTGGGGCCCTTGGCAGGAGAATTCCAGAAGGAATCAGAAGGGTGGTATTTGGCTTTAAGAATATCAGATAGGAGGGGATTCTTATTAGTGGCTATGTTCCAAGCAGAATGAATGATGAGACTTTTGTTGATCAATTCCATATCTCTAATGCCAAGACCACCTTGTTCAGTAGGCTTGCAAATGTCATCCCAAGAGCGATAAGCTATTGGATTGGTGTGTTGCTCCTCTTGAACACCTGCCCACCAAAATCTTTTAATGATAGTATTAATTTTCTCAATGAAAGATTTGGAGAAGAGGACAGTGGACATATAATAAATAGGTATAGAAGAAAGCACAGACTTAATATACTGTAACCTACCAGCATGGTTAAGTTTATTGGCTTTTAGGGTTCCAAATTTTGCAAAGAACTTGTTAAATATGAAACTGTAGGCTCTGTTCTTATCTCTATGACTAAAAATCAGGGGATGGCCTAAGTGCATAGTGTTAGGTTGCAGGTCAGGAACAGGAAAGATATTTTTAATTTGATTTCTAACATGATTAGAAACATTTTTGCTAAAATAAATGGAGGACTTTTGGAGATTAGGAGTCTGACTAGATTGTTGGCAGAAATCAAAAAGAATGGTCTTGATCACTTGGGCTTCTTGTAAGGTTGCCTTGCCACAAAGGATAAGATCATCTGCAAATAAAAGGGAATGGATGCTAGGAGCATTGGGCCCAAGTGATATACCCGCAAGGTTACTGTTGTGAAGCGCTGCCTGCAATCTTATTGAAAGCTCATTAATCGCAATAACAAAGAGGTAAGGGGATAGGGGACAACCTTGTCTTAAACCTCGTTGAGAGTTAAAGTGTGCAGTAGGCTCATCATTGACTAGCACTGCAAATGTAGGAGAAGAGATGCAGACTTTGATGAGATTAATAAAATTTTCAGTGAGGCCCAATCTGCAGAGAGCCTCAAAAATGAAACCCCATTCTAATCTATCAAAAGCCTTGGCTAAGTCAATTTTGAGAATGAAGGCTTTATCCTTCCAACTAGTCAGGTTGAAGGAATGGATGATTTTCTGTGTAATGATGATGTTGGATGAAATATGCCTGTTAGCAATAAAAGCAGATTGAGAGTGGCAAACATAATTAGGCAAGTGATTCTTGATTCTGTTAGCCAAAGACTTGGTGATAATTTTATAAATAACATTACATAGGCTTATCGGCCTGTAATCCTGAGGAGCAACCGGATTAGTCTTTTTCGGAATAAGAGAAATGAAAGTTTGGTTGAAATCAGTCGGCAAATAAGCATGTGTATAAAAATCTTTTACCACTTTATAAATATCCTCCTTAGCCTAGTGCTAGGTAGATTTGTAAAACGCTGCATTGAGACCATCAGGGCCAGGGGCTGCATTGCTCCACATCTGCTTAATGATGTCATATACTTCATTTAAGGTAGGAGTGGAATAAGTGTACCTGAATGTGTCATTGTTGTTGACTGCCTCCTCTTCCTGCAAGCTTCGGTTAATCATAAGAAAGTTGGTTGCGCAATCATGAGGGCGAGAATGCAGATGCAATGAGGAAGCACAATTATTATTGAAAATATTAGAGTGGGTGTGATCAGTAGGCTGCTGACTGTTCTTATGAGACGAGAAAATATTAGTAAAGTAGGTGATGAAACTGTCAGCCAGTTGCTGAGGGGTGGTGGAGTGAGAACCGTCAGGATTGATGAGGTGGGAGATTCTGTTCTTCCTATTTCTCTTGATAATAGCATGGTGAAAGAAGGAAGTGTTTCTATCACCTGCGAGCGCCCAATTCTTTTTGGCCCTTTGGATGTGGTACTGTTCTTCTTTGCCCATGAGATCTTAGTGTTTATCATGAAGGTGCTGCTGCAGATTGTGGTCTTGTTGGGATGGGGGCAGACTTTGCTGAACAAGAATTTGATTCTCAATTTGAGCAATCAGGTCATTATTGTTGGGTTTTTTCTTCCTCCATTTCCTGAGATCTGCAGCAAGAAATTTTGTTTTTTGAGAGAAATCACGTGTAGAAGAGCGATGCCAACTCTGCCTGGCTATGTCATGGTAATCATTATCCATTAACCACCAATTTTCAAATCAAAAAGGTTTAGTAATACGAGGGCGCTGGGAGTTGAGAACCGCAAGGATGGGCGCATGGTCGCTGTACATCATAGGGAGATGGTAGACTGTGGTCGCAGGAAACATCAGACACCATCCTGCATTGCCTAAACAACGATCAAGTCTCTCATAAGTGGGAACAGAGGAAAAATGCTTATTAGTCCAAGTATAGGCAGGCCCATTGTAACCAAGATCAATAAACCCGCACTGTTTAACAAGCGCACAAAATTCATTAATACGATTCAAGTCAGCCGAATTAGGACCTAATTTCTCCTTAGCATGCATCAGTTCATTAAGATCACCCATACAAATAATAGGCAGGTTGGTATTAAGACCAACAAAGTCAAGCACTTGGGCCCAGATAGAACTGGTGGTACGATGATGAGGGTCTCCATACAAACACACTAGACCATACTGTGAAGAGGTAATTTTATTGTTACACAAGGCAAAGATGAAGTGGTGGCTATGGTCTACAACATTCAGATCAACATCATCATTCCATAAAAGCCAGAGGCCACCAGATTGGCCTTGAGCGGGGACAACAAAGGCATCATAGTAATTAAAACGATTTTTAATGGCAGTTTTATTGATAGAAGAATTTCTAGTTTCTGATAGAAAACATACCTGTGCTCGGGTAGACATCAGGAGACGGCCGAGATGGTTCATGGTTGAACTGCCAAGGTTTCCACCCGAGCCTCTGCAATTCCACGCCAGGTGTGTCAAAACGCCTGGCCCCATAGATTGTCCTGTAGCTTGATGATGGTGTCGAGGAAGATTGTCATCAGCAGGCAGAGCCGGCTGGGCATGGGGGAGTTGATAACACCGCGGCATGGTGGTGGAGATGTTGGTTCGATCCAAATCGGAGCGGTTGGACCAAGCGCTAGTTCGGTCAGGCGGTCCAATCGGAGCAGCAGGGGCATGCATGATTGGAGATCTACACAGCATATCAGGAGGAGTAGTGGGATGAGGTGGATCTGGTGGAATGATGGGTGGTGGTGGGTCAGGGGGCACATCCTCCATGGCAGAGGGGATCGGAACTTCAGGGTTGTCGCTAGCCATGGCAGGAATCGGCAGAAGGAAACGAACAGTCGAAGAGAAGAAACTGGAACCAGAGAAGAAACTGGAACCAGGTGCTTCATCCAGAGGATAAAGCATGAAGGAAGGTCAGATGAGAACGACGAACCAAGCAAGAAAGGAAGATGGATCGGAGAGGAAAAAGGCCTCAGAAGAATAAATTCCCCAGAACTGGAGCAGAAACTCGGACAGATAGAAGATGGGAGCGAATTGAATGAATGGGAAATGGAGATTTGGGGGAAAAGGGGCAAGACACCAAAGAGAAACGCACTGAAAAAATCAGCGGAAGAAAATAACACAGCACAGATCGAAGGCAAACCAGCGGACGTAGCAAAGATCGAATGGAAAAAGATGGATTAAAGGAAAGGGGAATCAAGGATCTAGGGAATAAGCGGTAGGAAAGGGAGTTATGGCATATCGCCCGTGTACTACTCTGAGCGTCTAGAGGAAGGATCCAGTGCCAGCACTAGTGCAGTAGACAGTCCAAAAACAACAAAGACTAGATAGCACCAAGAAAGCTCTGTGGGACGTGTTGGATAATCTCCTATATATACAACTAAAAAGACTAACAATCTTCTTTCGTCCTGCCTGCTCGCGCGTGCGACCATGACCCGTATTAGGAAACAACAATTCCATCCCGCAATCGTTGCGATCCTCTCCCTGCTCGCGCCGCCACACACGCTCGCGATCCCCTTCCTGCTCGCTACGCCACACACGCCCGCTCCTAGATGGCCGCTCGCGCCTCCTCCTCCCGCCCAACGCCGCTGCCTGCGCTCGCAGGTGGCCATGCCCAACGCCCGCGCCTGCTCGTAGGTGGCTCGCCGCGCCCGCTCGTGCCTCCTCCTCCGCCCAACACCTCTGCACGTGCAGCTCGCACCGCACGCGCTCGTTGCCTGCGCTCGCCGGTGGCCGGGCCCAATGCACGTGCCCACTGCGTGGGATACATGGAGGTTGCCGTCGGAGATGCCGTCGCGTGGGATAAGTAGAGGTCGCCATCAGAGACCACTCCGCACCTGCACCGAGCACCTCGCCAAGTCAGACTGCCCCTGCCTTCGATCATCAAACTGCTACCGCAGGAGCTGCGGCCAACGTCAACGAGCATCGCCGGCTCGACAACAAGATGAACCCCTACGCCCCGATCTCTCGCTCTATCTCCCTTGGCTAGATCAACGTTGGGGCGGTTAGATCGACGTCGTCTCCAACCGGATCGACATCATGGGCGCCACCCCATCGATGTGTTGCGCCCCTTCGTCTCCCCTAACTTGACCAGTGTTGGGGCACATGGATTGGCGCCGCCCCCAGCCACATCAACATAGTCGCCCTCCAGTTGATGTGCCCCCTCCTTTGTCTCCCCCAACTAGATCTGCGTTGTGGCGATCAGATCGATGTCGTCGCCAGTCAAATCGATGCCTTGGCCGCCCTCCCATCGACACGCCACCACATTGGCATATGTGTTCATCTCCTAGCTCCCTCTCCCTTCTTATGCATTTTGAATTTCAAGATTGGGCATTTGTATAGTCGGATTGTCGCGTGTTGTGGTTTTTCTAGCATTTCTCAGTTTGAGTTTTTGTCTGATGGGTTTGTTGGTGTCGGTGTTGCAGAGATTGTGGCAGCAACGTCCATCGCGAGCCACGGGCGGATGTCGCGTACTGCATCCATGCGCTTGCCCGGCGCGACAAGCCAAAACCAGGAACTAGATTGTAAGCAGCGCTGCACTCTGCTTTAGATTATTTTCATTCATTCTGTGTATTCGATGCTCTGATGGTTGCTTTAGCTGCTAAATTGGCACTGATCTTGTAATGGTTTTTGGGTGATCGATGAGTCTCGAATGCAATTCCGTTTGTCAAAAAAGGTGATCACACTGTGGATTCGAATGCAGACAAATGTTCAATCGTCAAATGCCCAAGTTTCATGTGTAGTTAGTGCGGAGCAGTGCTATTGATTTGGGGGCCGTTTGGTTCTTTTGCTTAGGCTATGTAGACTCAAATTCTAGAAGACATTATGTTTCTAATTTGGTATCTATATGCTTCTTTTGTTCTGTCAGCTTTTAAAGGTAGCCGCTGTATAAGCTCAGACCAAGCAAATTCCGTGCAGCAATTGAGGCAGCTTTTCTCACTGAACGTGATTTTTTATCAAAAAATGGATGGGGTATGCTCACTGCGGAAGTCTGTAAATAAGCAGTCTGATCCTAATAGCTTTCAGGAAGAGGCGAATTCAAATAACGAGCAAGAGTGCCAATCCGATTCTCAGGTAACCTGATATGGTGAAAATGTACAAGTCCAGTCTGGAGCTACTTCCCTTGATACATCTTTTGAGCTGGCCTCAATTTAATTCGCTAAATTGTAGGTTGTTCGAAAATTGGCACTGTCTTGTGATAGCTGTGATAATCGCCTACCATCCAAGGTTCCGAAAAAAAGGAAGCAAGGGATGAGCAGGTGCTCGGCACTACGAAAAGGTTTGTGGCTAACCTTTTGAGTTGTGAGATACTTCATCTCAGGTATTCTTTACACATCCTTTCTTCCTTTTGATGACCCATGTCTATAAGAATTACTCTGTAGTTATTGTAGTTGAAATAATACTATGGCATATGTAAGAAAATTTAGCACCACACAGATGGTGGAAACTGGGTAAGAGCTTAGAAGAATACATGCTTTGGTTGTATATCCTCTTGAATATTCTGGGTACTGGCTTGAAAGGCACTTTGTCCCGGGTTTGTTATGATGAGTGCCACATTTGGGTTCACATTGAATGTGACCTGACATGCAACAACGTGGAGGTTATTTCCTTACTATTGTATGATGACATTTTGATGTCCTTATTGCTTGATATCTATATGCAACTATTTGATAAATACCTTTTCTTAACTTGGCATTGTGTCATAGGATTTAGAAAAGACAGATTATTACTGTCTGAAATGCAAACTAAAACGCAAAACAGTTCTAGCAACAGCAAAAATGAATACTTCCAATAGTTCAGAGTAAGTCATTTACTGCTCTCTAACTTATGGAGTATGATATGAGTAAATAAGCACTTCAATTCGTAATGTATTTCTCCACAGATGTGCTAGCACTTCAAAGGAAAAGTTGGCCGCAATGATAGATATTTGCTACAACAGCGAGGAGGCACTGTATGTACCTGACAAGCACATGTAATTATTTGGTATTTTGGTGGTATCTCACTGTAATTTAGAACATATATTATTCAATGTGTTGGGAGAGTAGGCTCACATTTTGTGTTATGTGATTTTGTTATTGCAATACTCACTCTTAAGTATTATTTAGTGGATGGCGGGCATTGTAATGTTGACTATGTAGACCAGAAACACCCAACCAACTTTAATATAATGATGCATAATTTTCCTGTGCATCCAAGAAATACTAGCAGTCTGCGTGTTACAATGATTCTACATGCTACTATTTGTAAGATGATTTGAGTTGAGTTATTGCTGGCAGGATACTATGTGTTAATTTCACAAACTTTGTTTTTAATTAAATATTAGTTTTTAATGTTAATATTTAATTTTTACGGTATTGTTATTTTATCATGCGATCCGTGTATTTTAAATATAAGATGTTAGGTATCCCGTAGCAACGCACGGGCACGCCACCTAGTAATATATAAGCCATCGAAACAACGACCTAGAAAGTAGAAATGGCGAAAATTCATGACCATGGGATTTCGAGAGGCTGGTGGCATAGAAACCCTCAAACTTGTTATATGGCACTTGAAACTTGCTTAAAAATCTTCTCCCAGTTATTAAACATCTTGGTCGTACAAAAAGTGCATCTGAATTGTCTAGCATCCCGCTATTCCTTATCCCTAAAATGCTTGAAAATTTTGAGCTGTGGATCAAAAAAAGACGTAGAATTGTGAAAATCCACGATGGAGAGTCAGATGGTTTAAAACTACTTGAGACCACAGAGTGCCTAGAAATAGTAGACGTGTGAAAATGAAAACTCTATTTTTCTTTCCCAACTTTCACAAAACTTTGCTTTTCCTCCCTCAACTTCAAAACTGGGCAGCCTCCTTCAACTTTTCAAACCGTGTATTTTACCTCACTAGAGTGGTTTTGAAGGCGGCTTTTGCTACAATAAATAGTGATTTTACTACAGTGATGGTGGTTTTATATTTTTTCTTTTTTAATTATTTCAGCTGGAATCTTTGAAAAATCATAGCAAATCACAAGAAAATCATAAAATGAAAAATCTAATTTTTTGGACTCCACATAAGTATATCAACATAGTAAACATATAATATAGTATGCTTTAGTACAAAGTTTTTGCTATAAAGGTTTTATCCTTTTCTTCTTTTTATTTATTTGGTTGAATCTTTTAAAAATCATAGTAAATCATAGAAAAATCATAAAATTGAAAATCTAATTTTGTTAGATTCCACATGAGTATATATACACAATGAACATAAAATATATGTATGCTTTAGTCTAACAAAATAATTATAGAAGCTACAACTATGAATTATTTCAATTAATTACAGAAAAAGCGTAGATATAAAGCTACAACAAAAAATGTAGTAAAGCATATCATATTATATATTTACTATATAGATATGCTCATGTGGAGTCTAACAAAATTAGGGTTTCTATTTCATGATTTTTTCTATAATTTACTATGATTTTTCAAATATTTATCCAAAATAAGTAAAAAAAAAGACAAAACCTTTATAGCAAAAACTTTATACTAAAGCATACCATATTATATGTTCATTGTGTAGATCTACTTATGTAGAGTCCAACAAAATTAGATTTTCTATTTTATAATTTTTCTATGATTTACTATGATGTTTTAAAGATTCAGCCAAAATAATTGAGAAAAAGACAAAGACAAAACCATCATCACCGTAGCAAAACCACCATTCGCTGTAGCAAAACTACCTTCGAAACCGCTCTAGGGAGGTAAAATACACGGTTTAAAAAGTTAACAAAGTTGGTTTGTTTAGTTTTGGAGTTAAGGGAGAAAAAATAGACTTTCGTGAAAATTGGGGAGGAGAAGTAGACTTTTTCCGTGTGAAAATGACTAGAAGCCATGTAACCAGCTTCTAGGGTACACGAAAATAGTGACCTTGGGTCTTTGATAGCGGGCGTAGAAATACATAAATATTCAACCAGCCATTGGATTTTTTTGGTTGCATAAATGGTTCATATAGACCATAAACCACAGTGCTTATGGTCACAAGCGGATGTAGAGTAGTAACATGGGGTACAGCTGTCTCCCCAAAATTTCTTGAAAAATATCTAGTATATATAATACCCTTTAATAATAGGCAACATATTAAGTGCAAACCAAGCAAGCTGTGCAAACTTGCAAACTCTCAATCTAGATCACTAGATCCCGATCCGATGGCTAGCAACAGAGGTGGGTCAATTTTACAACCGCCCCCCACCCCTCTATCCATTTTGCAAAAAAGACCCCTTCGTGCCCTCCAGTCAATCTCCTCATTCTTTTCTCCTCTGTCGTCGGCCCAGTCGCACTAGGTTCGCCCATCCCTTGGGCAGCTGCCAAGCCAGCCGGCCGCCGAGCCTCCCATCCAGCCGGCACTCGAGCTCGTGCTCGTGGACGGCCACGACTTGTGGAGGCCGGTCCTTGGAGTCCCTCTGCGCTTCCCGGCAACCATAGCGCCCGCCCTCCCGGATCCGGCGGCTCATCAGCCGCGTCGTTCGGAAGCAGCATCTGTACATTTGCACAGTCGGCACGACGACGTGCCTCACCTTGCTGGTCGTGTCGCTGTCGTTGCTCAAGTGCAGCGCGCTGACGGGCGGCGTCGACGTAGGGCTCTCCTTCCTGACGAGCTTCGTGGCTTCCTTCTCGATGGGGATGGGCGTCAAAGTCCATGGCGCGTGTGGGGATGTGCGGCAGCGGCTAGTCACGGTAAAAGGGAAACCGAGGAGGAGGAACCAAGCGACAGGATAATCAGCTACGGGAGATTGGGGATGGGTCAATTACAAAAGAAGTAAGAGAACTGCTCCAGTACTCCCTCTTCTAAAAATGGCACGAATCTCAAAGCAGCTGATGAAAAAAATAATTATTTTCTATTGATTTGTTGCATGGGTCGCTGTTGGGCTTAGCCTGTCCAACCTAGCCCCGAGTCCAGCACGCCCGCTCTGCTCCGTTAATTCATCGGAGGCGGCATCGAGTGCGGCGTGCCCGTGCCGCACTCCCATGCGAAGCCCACGACAACGTCCGTCAGCCGGTCAAGAAGCAAGAGCTCGAGTGCCAGTAGGTTGTGCGCCACGCCTTGGTTCACCAGGTGCGCCATGAACGCGGTCGTGGCTGCCAGTTGGTGAGTGTTGCCACTAGCATGGGCGCACCTGACGCGGAGCCGGCCGACACATGGAAGCCTATTGTTCACGACCGCCGCGAACGTTGCGAAGGGCATGAGGAGGGCGCGGTAGAGCAGTACACGCCGGTACACCAGGTTCTTGGCAAGCAGCTCGAGGATCACGTGCCGGACGTTGGCAGCGGTGGCCAAGTTGATGAGGCGTAATGCTCTTCCTCAGCGCATCACACATAGTGCTGGTATTCGGCGTTGCCGGACTCGCCAGCGTCGTCGTCTTCAGCGATAGCCTGGTAGTCTGGTACGACCCTTGCTTGATGGGTGCGGCGCGTCCGGCACGTTCGGTGGTTCGCAGGGGCTTCTTCTTCCTCAACTGCGCCGGCGCCGCCGCCACCGCCGAAGCTCCTTGGAGCAGCACGACGGGATCAGGGGAGGGGAGAAGTAGAGAGTGTCCACCAGCCGCAGCTGCTCGCCATCTCTGATGAATTAACAAAGCAGGGGTGCAGGGTGGACGGGCTGGACTCGGGGCAGGGTGTGGGTTGGACAGGCTAAGCCCAGCCGTGATTCAGACAACAAATCAAAATAGAAAATAATTAATTTTTTTAATTGACTGTTTTGAGATTCGTGTATTTTTCACAAGGAGTACCGAAGCAGTTGCCAAGAAGTAATTAGCAATGATGGCTAGTGGGTGTTTTTTTATAAAAATAGCCCACCTCTGTTGCTAGCCATCGGATGGGGATCTAGTGGTCTCGATTGAGAGTTTGCAAGTTTGCACAGCTTACTTAGTTTGCACTTGATATGTTGCCTTAATAATATATACATGTGTAATACATTGTTATATATAACTGCTAATCTCTTCAGCTCATACAATAACCTTAACATTTTACATTGACAACTATTTTATCACCGTTTAGTGATCTAATTATGTTATATCCATATTGATGAACTATATCATTTTTGTCCGTACCCCTACAATTAAAATCCTAAATCCACCACTGTCTGATTTTGGTCTATTTTCAGTACACATAATAATGCCAGCAATCTCATATTTGCGTATTAACAGACCAAAGCATGCATGTAACTCTATATGAATTGGAAGAATATCGCCATCAAAACCACTTCAAAACAGGGGTGGATGTAGTTTGGATGGTTTTGAGAGTTCAGGGCAAATGTCTAGTTTTAAGTTCATGAAGTAAAATCAGATCACGTCGACAATTTAGTACTACTAGTATAGTGCCCGTGCTAACGCTACGGTAGTATGTAACCAGACAATAAAAGGCTAAATTCATTTGTGTCATCAAGCTCAAAATATAACTGAAAAGGCAACAATTCCAAGAATGACATATGCATAGAGCTCTTACAGAACCTAAGAATGTGCAGTTAACCATTTTAACTTTATCTGAATTTGCGGCCATATAATAGAAGGAACCCCAAGATAAACAAACCACCACATAGCAGCTTTAGTGCAATTTATAACAAGCAGGTTACCTGACAACCATTATTGATACAAATAACATGCTGCCACAAGGAACCCAGAAGCACATATACACGCTGGCATGGCATCAAAAGCAGCTATACCTGAACGTTGCACAGCTGCAGAAGAGCTTACACTGCGAGCGCCATGGATCTCAAGTATTGGTGCTCGTCATCCTCAGATTGTCATGGGGATACCGCCGCCGCTGAATCGTCTTTGTCGTCATCGTTGTCGTGCGAGGGATGCTCAGGCTGGTCGTCAGTTGACGACGCCAAAAGCTAATGATCTAGTCTTTGTCTCTCAGCACAAGTATTTCTATAGGTTCACCTGAAATTCACCAAACTGTCCCTTAACAAACCGAAGAACCAAGCTATATTTGCTAGCAACCACATCTCCAAGAAGAACCTGACAAATCAAAATATAATGGAAAAGGGATCATTTAACAGTTCAATTACCACTAACATCGAAGGTCAACTAAAATGATCACTCTACATTTGAATTACCAGCTAAAATTATGATTACTGTTTCTCTGTGCATAAATTAACAAGAAGCCAAGACACTTATCCAAAAACATAAATTGGAGAGCTCGCATAAATAAATTATTAAAAACTTCTACCAACAACCGTAAACGCAAGGACCCTATCTATTTGTCCGGGGGCAATAATCCAAAGTCAAAGAAAGAATACGATCGCAGCCAATAAGTACTGGTGAATAGTGATCAAGATCCTGCTGGCTGCAATTCGATCTGTGGCGAAACCCATAAATGAAATCGAGTGCTCGGGACAGGAATTCGCACCAGCTTGGCCTTTGCGGAGCTTGTTCCCCACGTTGGCCACCATTGAATTGGATGGCAACTTGGAGAACCGCGGCCAGGACTTGACCTGCCTCGACGAGATCAAACCGCACGCAAGGAACTGCACTGGGGAATTTCTAGTTGGCCTCACCTCGATCGATGGGCGGCACCGGGTACTGGAGCGGGACAGCCTTGAAGGCGCCGCCGACCGACACCCTTCCCTTGGCTTGACCGCGGCACCGGCAGCGTTGACCACATAGCTCCACCGGCCCAGTCCATCTCCTCGCACAGCTTCCTGGAAAATGAAGAAATTTCACTAAATTGTAGCCTCACAAATCGACAATCCCCTGAGCCTAACTAATCGTCGTCCATTCTCCAATATTCAAACCCTAGGCCACCAAAGGGAAGAGAGCAGGGCGGCGCATGACGGACAGGACCTGGAGTCCTAGACGGCCACTCGTCGGCAAGTCCAACTGGATGCCAGCGTTGGCACACCTACACCAGTGCCTGGCGGGTCCATGCACACGATGGTGGTGCGGGCGCCCGGCGTGCGGGAATGCGGCGCAGTGGTGCCCGTCAGCCGGTTGGGGCGGGGGCAGGTTCTCTGCCTCGCTGCTTGCTCGGTCGCGCTCACGCAGACGGATCAGGTTAGAGGTCATGGTGGCCGCGGGGATGATATTTTCTTTTTTTAAAAAAAAAGAGAACAGGGCTCGAACCCCCCTGGCCGTTTGGCGCAGGCGTGGGAAGCGATGGAGAGGGATGGTGCGCGTGGTGAGAGATGGGCAGGCTGAGGACCATACGCACAATTCTGTACGTTAGATTTGAGTGAGTGAGGAGAGAGAAGATTAAAAAGTAATCTGGATGGTTGATTTCTATAGAGTCATTTTATTGGGTACAATTTTTGGGGTGGATGGAAGGAGAACTTCTCAGCGGGGGACATTTGTTGGTGTGGATGTAGGAAAGAAAATGTTGGTGCATTAGTAGGGTAGATAGATACAATTTTTGGGGTGGATGGAAGGAGAACTTCTCAGCGGGGGACATTTGTTGGTGTGGATGTAGGAAAGAAAATGTTGGTGCATTAGTAGGGTAGATAGATAGTAGAGAGAGGGAGGTCTGTACTTACCGACGAGGCCCACCTCGCGCGGTCGGCCCATGGATAAAGAAAGCCCAAGAAGAAAGACAATCAAGGATTTGCAGTGAGCTTGAAAAACCAGCCCAGTAACTAGACTAGAGTCTTGCAACACATGGTCACGTCACATCGGGGCAAAATCAGTAGACGGAATCCCTGAATGCATTTCTTGTGTTATTCGATGTCACATTATAACATTCTCTATCGATATATTTTTTTAGATGTGTTAACGTTAATCTGTGATTGGTAATTCTGTAAGACAACGCCTAGCTAGGTATGGTAACTCACCATGTGAGAGGTGAGAAGGTGCATCCATGTCAGCAGCAGGCTAAACAATGCAACCTGTGTTCTCAAAAAAAAAAAAATGCAGCCTGCAACTGCAAACCGGTAGCAGCAGCATCCGAGCGTTTTTCTTATTTCTTTCTCATTTTTTTTTATAATGCAGCTCCTCCGCCAGAGCGTTGAAGTTAAAGACGACTTGCAGTTGTAGCTACCTAGCCACGAGTTAGGCATCGATTCTTAAATTGTGCCGCTTAGTTTTATTGGTGACGATTAATTATCTTCGCTGTCATGGTTTGATTGACGCTGCAATATATATCATTATTGTTAGAACTACATCTATCTATAAAGATAAACTCCACTAGCTATTTTTCTTGACATGTAAAGTGTCCACATCAGCATCTATTAGAACATTCCACTAGTACATAGCACATTCAACTATTTCGTCATGCAAAGTGTCCACATCAGCATCCACTAACACATGACATTATGTGTGCATTCAAGCTATTCATATTAACAAACCATATTATTTATCGACATATATTACTGCATTACTAACAACATATATATACATCTCCTAATTCTTATTGATTAACACTCTAATATATTTATATTCTTTCTTTATATCCGCGGCAACACACGGAGAATCCTCCTAGTTCTCTACACGAATAGACGATTGAAAATTATGGTTGCTTGCATCGATCGGGTATCACACTAATGGATGGATGAGGGATATATTTCAAGGTCTCAATTTTTTTTCCTCTCGATGAGCTGATTTACTTAAAGGGTATTTGGCAGGGCTTTTTTGAGGAGTTATAACCATTTTGAAGGAGCCACCGTGGCTCCTCTAAAATGTTCCTGGCTCCTTTGTTTTTTATTGGAAAACTAGTCTCTCCTACAAAATGTTTAGTATGGCTCATCTAGAAAAGATAGAGCCGGAGCTAAGAATGAACCCTACCAGATAGGTCCTTGTTCTCGCACACGTGTCGCCGATGTATGCTCTCTCCCTCACCACCATCTCCACAGTTAGGGACAAAGTTAGAGAAAAAATAAGAAGGATTTCGTACCGTGGGCAGCCCATTGATATTATTTTCATTAGTCAACGTAGTGGGTTGTTCAATATAGTTGATTGGTCGTTGCAGTGAAGACAAAGATGCCATCAAAGGGGATGGTGGTTCTAGAGGCTAGCTCTTCTAATTAACACCTGCACGCACAAGATTAAAGTGTCTGGTTGTGCATGGGAGGTGGGATGATGGTGTCTTTCTTGTAGACGCTAGAGGAGGAAGACAAATAGAAGAGAATGAATCTGGACATCACGGAAGCGCGGCACCACACCATATATCGTGGCAGTTTTCGTGCTCGACATGACACACACACACACACCACGGCTTGACAGCAAATACACATAATAGTCATCTATTTAGGTTCAGTCAACCTCTTATCAATTTTTGGTACAGAAATCCACTTTTATTGCACATAATAATTAATTAAGTAGCAAAACATGCATGTGCATTGCAATGACAAAAACTATTATATGTTTACGAAAACGACCACAAACAGTATACACGCACGCGCTCACACACACAACAATATAAGTTAATAATTGTAACAATATATCAATATCCTACTAACATATATCAAATACAATTTTGATATATTTACAAAGCATGGAAATATTTAGATATATCATAACTTATTAACTTTAATTTTTATACTACCTATGTGTTATGTTAAATACCATGAGGGCACTCACAATGCAGACTCTATCATAGAGTCTAAAGTTATTTATTACCTCGAACAATGTGGACTTAGAGTCTAAATAAGACTTGAAGTCTTATTTTTTCTACCTCTTTCTGCAATAAATATGCTGCCACATTAGCAAAATACCATAAATAATATGTAACTAATTGTCTTGGACTCTGTGATAGAATCTTGCATTATAAGTGCCTTGAGGACCTATAAAAATCCATGGTTCTATTACTTAATTAAAGCCTGCAATTAGGTTAGTTGGATCCTTTGCTACTCTAGGTAACTTGCGGATAACATCTCAGAACTAAAAGATGAAAACGGAGGAAAAATAGAAAAAAAGAGAAGACACAGATATAAAAATTCTGAATAGAAAACACAAAAATAGAGAATGATAGTATGGAGGCAGTTTTATTTTTACAGAGAAAAAGCAAAACCAGTGAACGGACGAAGAACTAAATTAACATTAGGTATTATAGATAAATCATATCCGTGTGTTGCAATGAAATCCAAAACATATAGAAATCAAATCTTGTATGAACGAGTAGATATAGATAGATATTATATATTTTTTTAGTTTTTATATTTTTGAATTTATTTTAAGATTTAACGGTGGTATGCTTTCAGTGATAAATGATGTCTTCGTCGACAACGAGGCGCCTCTAGTTACTACTTCAATGGGTACTGCTAGCGTCCGGACGTCCGACGCCAACGACGCGTCCGGACGCCGAGCCCCCCACCCGCGCTACCGAAAAGAAAAAAAAAACCCCCCCATCCGTCTCTAACCAACTCACCTCTGCCCCACTCGCCCCGTCTGGAAGACCGTTTCTTATCCGCTCTCTCCCAACCAACTTACCCCTACCCCGCTCGCCCCGCGCAGAGGACAGCACTTCGTCCGTTCCCCGCGCAAGGAGCCCATCCTCCGCCCCCATGAGCATGGGATCCGCCCTGCCCCTCGCTTTGTCGGCCCCTAACAGATCTGCCTGCCGCTAACTCGTCCCTACAACCTATCCCCACACTTGACGCTGCAACACAATATGTATAATAGTACAACAATATCTGACATACTGCTACAACAAACAAGTTGAAGTAGCTGAAACATCATAAACATCGTATTACAACAAACAAGAACAACTGCTGCAACAACATGCAAACAACTGCTACAACATACAGATTGAATTATTGGATAGAATAGCTGAAACACCATAAATATAGTATTACAACAACAAAAAACGGCTGTTGCAACAACATGTAACAACTAATACAACAACGTAGGTTGAAGCATTGGATGGAGCAACCGAAACACCATAGACATAGTATTACAACAACATCGACCAACTGTTGCAACAACTAATACAACAGTGCAGATTAAAGCATTGGATGGAGCAACTAAAACACCATGGACATAGTACTACAACAACACCGAACAAATGTTGTAACAACATAAAACAAACTACTACAATATGCAGACTGAAGCAACTGAAACAACATCTCAAAACACAAAACTGCAACAACGACTAAAACCTACTGCAACGTCTAGATAGAACCATTGCAACAATGACGAGATCTGAACCCGAGAGCTCGCCGGAACCCTATCCTACTGCAACATCACCTGAAAAACATACTGCAAAAAACCAGAGAACACCATTACAACACGTACGAGCACTGAATTCCAAGAGCTCACCGAAACCCTAACCAACACAATATCCCATAGATCTAGATCCATAGGAAGAGCAGGAGGAGCAAGAGGTGGAGGAGGAGCAGAGGAGGGCTCAGATCCAGATCCACAAGAGGAGAGAGGGAAAAGGGAGAGAAAGGCTTCGGATCCAAATCCCTCTCCACCTACCTCGTCGTCGTAGGAGCCGCGTCGTTGTCTCCATCTCCAGATGCATGGAGGTCACGAGAGCGAGAGAGAAAAGAGCAGGGAGGAAGGGAGTTGCCCCGCTCACTGAAAGCTGTCACCGTCGTGCTCTACTCCGGCGGCATGGAGGGCGTGTGGGTCGCAGCGGGGAGGGAGGGAGAAAAAAGAGGGAGGAGCGGCTCGCGCATGGCAGAAAGTGCGGCCGCATGGTGCGAGCGGTGGAAGTGGCAGCGAGATGTGAGAGAAAAGTGGAGATGAAAAAAATGAGTGGATAAGAAGGTGTGGGGGAGCAACAAAATGAGTGGACAGCAACGTCCGGACGGACGGACGCCTTATAGCTATCATTACCGTACTTGAATCTCTCGTGGTCTGTCGGCTTAGTCGTTTGTAGGTGCTCATAAGGTAGGGTTTCTGTAGGAGATGAGTGTATGTGGGTTATGAGTGTTACTTTTATATATATATATATATATTGCAAACCACAACCTTCGTGAAAACCTGTGTAAACCATGACAAAAAAGTCATCTAAATTTACCATATCCGTGCAGCCTCAAGAGTCACATTCGCAATTTTCCATTGCGTCGTGCCCGTACGTCCTTGTTCTGTTTGGTCGCGCCGTGTGCATACCTCTATTTTTTCTGTTCGATCGACCGTCCCAGAGTCCGGTTCATTTCTGTTTGGTGGACTGTCCGAGGCCGTTCAGAATTCGGTGGTGCATACAAGCGCATTGGTTTTTTCCAGTCTCCACGTTCACCCATCAATATTATGATTAGGATTCCTATTTAGACATTTAGGGTTCGAAAAATGGATTATGATTAGAATTCTTATTCAGGTTACTCGCTTTGTTTCTAAATAAATAAATTTCTAGAGTTGTATTATTAAAACATTTTTTAAAACTTTAACTGAATTTAAAAAAAACATGAATATTTGTGACATCAAACTAATATCATTAGATACACCATAGAATCTATTTTAATATTGTGCTCATTTTATGTCATATATGTTGGTACTCTTTTTTATAAAGTTAGTCAAATTTAAAAAAGCCTGACTTGCACGGATTATAAGAATTTATTTATTTGAGGACAGAGGAAGTACTTAAGAAGCCTAACATATATTTCATATAAGATAGGAGGGTCGTAGATGATAGTTTCTATATTCACAGAGTTAGTTAAAGAAGGACCAGACGAAAAGAAAAAATAGGTGAAGAAAAATTTTACCTCTTTAATATTATACTAGCAAAAATGCCCGTGCGTTGCAACGGGAGATAAAAAGCTATTGAACGTTCATAAAACATTATAGGAATGATGCATATTTATTTATATTTTATTAAATATATAATTTATGTTATGATGACCATGACATCCTTGGCCACCATGGCCGGTAGGGGGCAAGCATCCGAGCAAGGTGGCATAGACGCACCTACACAAGTGGTTGCCAGTACGGTGTGAACGGTTGTTGAGTAGAGCATTGTGGCTTCTCGGCAGCACAACGCGGCCGCACAGGCAGGTGGGGAGGTGATATGCACAGCCTCAACGACGGAGCATAGCGTATAGATTTATTATCAGACTTAGGATTTATTTAAATTTAACTGGATATATAATGGCTAAGAACAACTAAATCCAAAAGAGCGAAGCTATACGCAATCAACACCCTCACATTGATGTTGCAAGAGACATGTGGAGAAGAGGAAGATGATGAAAGTGGCATCGATCAAGTCAAGTCAACTGGCATGTCTTGGGTTGCATCTTGGGCTTTGCTCATTTTGAAGGTATGTCAATTGGGTTGTTGGGACATGTATAGGCCTTTGCTCAAGAAGACAAACTTCCCTTTTTTTTTCTTTCACTCACATTACTGGGAAACTATTTAATTCCGATGACCAAAAACCGACATGATATAGTGTCCCTAACGATGAACCATCAAGAAACACCCTAAGTTATTAGATGTCCAAAAACTTATGATGTATCTAAAGAAAAGTTAAATCGATTTGTAATTTGGAAAGGGTATATTCCGATGGAGTATATACTACTACTATTTCCGGTCACTTGGTAAGAACGTTCGTTTCAGCTTATCTGTCGAATTTGTCAGCCATCCAACAATATTTTTCTCTCATAACCAATTAGCGAACAATACTGTCAGCCATAATTTTTCAGCCAAGCAGCCTTGTTTGTTCACTTGAGGTTATCTGTACAGTGTTTTACTCTCGCAACAAATCAGCGAACTGTGCTTTCAGCCATGGTTTTCCTACCAAGCGAACGGGCTAAGGCTGATATTAACAGATGCCACAGCAACCAGATATACACATATAGTATTCTACACATAATTTCTATGGTATTCTCCGGAAGCTCACGATGGACACGTCACCCAAAATATTTTCGGCCGTTGGATCGCAGTTTGGACGTTCCGATCTGGTTCGAGCTACTGTGGACAACACTAGATATATATCAGCCCCTGCCCCACATCCTGGCAAAAAAAAAAGAGGACACAGACTCACGGCCTCCCCTCGGTCTCTTCGTCTCTCCCGATGCCGATCTCTCCCGACGCGGCGGCCGCGGCGACGAACATCCTCCCGTGACCCGTGCTCCCGTCGCCCTTTCCTTCCCCTCTCTCCCCTGTGGTGGCTTGGAGGCCGGGCCCCAACGGCACCGCCTGACCGCGGGGCATCCTTGTGGTGCGACGGTGTCCTCAGGCTATGGTGGAGCGCCGCCCGTGCGACCTGCCGGTTGCCGTCCCCGGCCACGGCATGGCGTTAGCAGGGCTCTCCGAGCAGGGCCCTCCGGTGGCTGGCGCCGCGGGTGCTCTCCAACGCAGGCTCCTCGAAACCCTAGGTTTCTGTTCTCACAGACACGGCCGTCGGTGTTGGGCTCAGGTGTGGTAGTCCCGTCGATGACGGCGAGAGCCCCAACACGAGCAGGCCTCCGCCGCAGCCGTACCAGCGACGGCCGCGGTTCTAGCCTTTGATTTTGGAATAGCAGCGTCGGACGTGTACCCTACACTCAAGTTTCCTTTGTTTCTCATCTTTTCATCTTCCCTACCTGCAGATAAACTTTGGTAGTGATGTGTGAAGTTTTCATTTAGTCTTGCTTGCTCAGCTGCAGATCCGTGCTTGTCAAATGCATCTTGCTCTTCTCTGATTTGTGTACATAGTTACAGGAATATAGGTAGTAAAGGGGAAGACACCTGGATGTGTATCCTGCTCGCGCTTTATATTATTATATTATTTTTATTCTCCGCCAATCTGCAGGAATTTTCTGGGAGCTCACAATGGACACGTCAGCAAAAATGTAAAATGTTTTGGTCCGCTCGACCATGGCTTCGATGTCCGAATCTGGTTCTAGCAACTGTTTCTAGCACCCAATATCCTCTCTAATCCTATGTTATTCTGCAGCCTCTCCTTCTGCCCACTTTAGCAAAACTGGTATGCCCCGTTCGTTCATGTCTTGGACATATGGATCTGGCTCAATTTCTGAGAATAACTCCATTGCCGCTATGCATAGAAGCTCAGAGTTGATAGACAAATGATGATTCATATGTTTTTGAGGCTTAAAAAAATATTTCCACTTAAAAAAGGTAAAACCTTTTAAATTTATTCTTTATTCTCTTTAGCCTATGATGATAAATTTATGCACGTTGCTACACGATATGATCTGATATCTATTCGCTTGTGAGATACTGGGCATGTGCTAACCATGTATTGAGGCTCCAAGTTGATAAATAAATAGATGATGAATGGTATGTTTTTGAGGCTTAAAAGAATCCTACCTTCGATGAAAACCTTTGATTTATTTTTCCTTCCCTTGTTCAGCCTATGATGAAAAGTTTATATTCATTGCTAACAATATGATCTGATATATGTTCGCTTGTGAGGTACTGGGCATGTACTAAGCATGTCTTAAGGCTCCAAGTTGATAAACAGATGATGAATGGTATGTTTCCGAGGCATCAAAAATAAATCCTATCTTCAATAAATTTTTTTTATTTATTCTTCCTTCCCTTCTTCAATCTATGATGAAAAATTTATACCCATTGCTAAAGGATGTGGTCTGATATCCATTCGCTTGTGAGGTACTACACATTTTCTAAGCATGTCTTCAGGCTCCAAGTTGATTAATGGATGATGAATGGTCCTCTTCTATCCTGGGACATTCTCCAGCAGGAGACGCTAGCAACCTCATCACCGGTTCACTGTTGCAATGAAAAAAACCCTTCCCCTTTTATACAGAGGCGGCATAGAGGTGGCGGCGGCAGCCTCGACGCGGCCCGACTACCGGTGTGGTGGCCCTAGGGCAGGTGACGTGGATGAACAAGGTCACTACGCTCACGTCTAGGCACCCAGGGTTTCATGGCTGTAGGAGAGGTAAGCAAGGAAGCTATTACATGGATCTTTTTCAATATCAATGTATTTTTATTTGCTTGTTTTTTAATTTCTAAACTATAACTATTATTGGTTTCCTTCTTTGATTCCTATTCTATAAATACCACTTAGTAACTGAGTATAACTTTGTTGTTCACACTTTATATAGAAACTGTAAGTAATAAATAAATAGTAGCAAGACTGTACTAATAGTTGCATGTGCTTGCCCAATATCTTTGTAAGATCCTTCTTTACTTTGTTATTTGCAATTTTAGTTTGGTTCCATGCATTTTCTAAGAATATTCATGATGCCTAATCAGATAGGTGAAAATTCACTCTGATGCCTATCCCATTAATCTTAAACGCTATCTTACTCACTCGACTCAAATATTTTTTTTAATTTGGTGTTCCATGGCGGAACAAGGTTGTGAGATAATTCCTCGGATTTGTGCTAAAACTACAGACGGATTGCAGTGTGTTATGCTTCATAGTTCTGTGTGGTTAGCAGTTTTACATGACCATTTTGACGAGTCATTAAAAGTCCCATCAAATGGTGGACCAAAACCCAATTTTAAAATTGACCTTAACTTACATGCCGCACCAAGTTGGCCTTAAGCATTCCTAGGCTCACATTGGCTAGAAGGTCATTTATTTGCTCGATATTTTTAACTTAGTGCAGCTCCATTTTTTGGTCCTTGGCAATCAAGCAGGAATCAATTCAAAATACTTTTGCCATATAGTGTCGTGGGTTGCATCAAGAACAGCATATAATTATAAGTTATTTTCAAATGTTCTATTGGTATCCGGTCATTTCCTAAAAAAATACCATGCATCAGCTGCTTGTTGGGTTAAAATCCTGCTTAGGTGGCACTAGTGGTTGCTTGCTTCTTATCAAATGTGGTTTAGCCTAAGCCAGTAAGGAACTCTTTCTATTTTTGACATGCTGCTTCTTTTATACTAAATTTCACCTGGAAAATGTTGCTTCAGTGTTATGATCCAAGAGTTCCAAAAAAACTTGCATTGAATATGCTACTGGCAATGGAAAAATCAGCTACGCAACCTAGGTGTTCCCTCTTTCTACATACTGAAACAAGAAATCACACATGTAATTAAGCACTGCCATGATCTGAGAAGTACAATGTCCATTTCTATCTATTACTTCTTACATGCTTAAGATTTACGTAATATGTAAAGCATCATCCGGTATAAATAATGTAATAATTCAATTGCAACTAATCACTGCAATTTGTTCAGCTAAAAAAATAACAGAGGACCACATAAGAGAAACAACTCAAATTCTAGGGCTAAACTTCATCAATTCAATGAACTTGGTCTCTTCAGTCATGTTTTGGTTAATGATCACCTTGACTCATGCTATGAGAATTTTAAGGTTATTCACCTAGATCATTTGCTACCTTGCCTAGATTTTTTTCCTCCATGCAAGACTCTAATTATGATACTAATCTTTTCTAAACAATTGTTATTGTAACCTGCAGAGCTGAGGTTGCCATCTCTAGATAATACTAGGAAGATTCAAATGATTTCTCCGACTTTGATGAAGTATTTTTGCTTCCACTGTGCATTGATATTGTAGTTTGTATTTGGAAGCCCTAGTTTGGTTTTGGATAATTGATGAAACCCTAGTACTAACCTCTATACTAAGTATGTGTAGACTTAATGAGGTTGGTACATGCCAAGTGATGGAGCAAGTGATGATCATGGTGATGATGGTGATGACCACAAGATGATCAAGTGCTCAACTTGGAAAAGAAGAAAGAGAACAACAAAACCCTATGGAGATCAAGGCAAAGGTATTGCTTTGGGTTTTGGTTTTGGTGATCAAGACACCATAGAGGGTGTGATCACATTTAGGATAGATAGTCGTACTATAAAGAGGGGAATTCTTTGGCTAAGCGGTTATCAAGTGCCACTAGGTGTCATTGTTTATGTGCATGCATTTAGAACCTAGTGAGCTAACTTAACTCCTTCAAAGAAAATGATTGTGAAAATGCTAACACACATGCACATGTTGGTTTACACTTTGTGGTGTTGGCACGCTTTGAGAAGGAGGTGGAGTTTGAAGGGTAGAGAGAGGATGGGTATATATGATTCGGCGCTTTTTGAGAAATTGAAGTGCATATCTTTTATTGCGCCGGTGGGAAAATTTAGAGAAGTCACGGGACGCTGAGAAACACTCACCGGACGCTGGTCACTGAGGCACCAGACGCTGAGTCTGTGCGTCCGGTGTAGTCAGTGTCTAGCCCAGCTAGGGTAAGGCACCGGACGACAGGCACCGGACGCAGGCTTGTGCGTCCGGTGGTACGTGTCCGGTGTGAGGTCCGTTTGCAGACCTCCCTGGGTTTAAGTCCGATGAGCACCAGACGGTCCGGTGCTCAGCGTCCGGTGCCCTGCGCGTTTTGCGAACCTCCCTGCGTTTAAGACCGGTGTGCACCGGACGCGTCCGGTGCTCTACAGGTTACCGTTAGACTCTGACGCGAGAAATTCAGAAGCTGACACGTGGCTGACTTTGGAGCACCGGACGCAGGTGTTGAGCGTCCGGTGACCCCGAGTTTTGCCTAGTGAAAGAGCCAACGGCTCTATTTCTTTGAGAGGTCTATAAATAGTTGTTGGCCAGCTTGGGGCTCACACACTTGGCATTCTAGCATACTTGACATCCTCGTGAGCCTAAGCAAACACCTTCCACTCATCTCCTTCATAGATTATTCATCTTTGTGAGATTGGGAGTGATTCCAAGTGCATTTGCTTGAGTGATTGCATCTAGTGGCACTTAGGGATCAATTTGGCTGCGGTTTTCTTGTTACTCTTGGTGGTTGCCGCCACCTAGACGGCTTGGAGCAGCGGAGGAGCATTGACACGAGTTGGTGATTGTTCGTGGCCATCTCCCAGTGATTGTGAGGGGTCTTGTACCTTCCCCGGTGGAGAGCCGAAAGGTAACTCTAGTAAAGTGCTCGTGTCATTGAGTTACCTCACTTATGGGCAGGTTCTTGTGGTGTCCTAGTGAGGACGAGGTTCGTGCTACACCTCTTAGCCACCGAACCACCAAGTGTTGGTCGACACAACGGGGACGTAGCGTGCCGGCAAGCACGTGAACCTCGGGTCGGGAGAAAATTGTTTGTCTCCATTGTGCTTGTTCTGTGGATTTCTCACGGTGATTGGACGTCATATTACTGATTGGTTCATCCCCTCTACACAGCGGTATAGATATCTCATCCCATCCTTTACTTACCGCAAAGTAGTGTAATTAGTTTAGTTGCTTACTTAGTCTTGTGTAGCCTAGTTCACTAGTGTTCCTTGTAGAGACTTAGTTCTTGTGTGCATAGTGATCATAGCAACTAGAATTGTTGAGTAGGTGGCTTGCAAACACCCCTTTAGGGCTAGCACTACTACAATAATCTTTATTGGAAGCGGTCAAAAACGATTAACCGAGACGGTTTTCATAACCGCCTCGGATCAAAGGTCACGATAAATGATCTATTTTCTAAGGCGGTTTGCTGCCCGCCTCCGTTAATCAAACAAAAAAAGAAAAAAATCAATAAACAAGCCCGCCGAGCCCATCCACGGGCCCACCGAGCCCATCAACGCGCCGCCGCCGCCGCTACTGCTCGCCGATGAGGCCATCCGCTTGCCTGCTGAGACCGGATCTACCTCCACCGCATCAGAGAGGAGGGGAAGAGCTCGTTGAAGGGGAGAGGAAGAGGCTGTTGAAGTAGAGGTAGCCCTCGCCGGATCTGACCACGCCGTCGTCATCCCTCGGTGGATCCGCCTCCCACCAATCGGATCTAGAGCTCGTCGAAGGGGGGAGGAGACGCCACTGTGCTGCTGCTCGGGAGGGAGGGAGCCACCGCCGCGACTCGGTTGGCAGGGAGCCGCCGCCTCTGCTTTGGGAGGAAGGACGTCGCCGCCACTGCTTTGGGAGGGAGGGCGCCGCTGCCGGTGTGCGAGGCCGCCACTGCTTTGGGAGGGAGGAAGGACGTCGCCGCCACTGCTGCCGGATCGTGCGAGATGAGAGTGGGGAGGGCGCGGTTGTGCGAGAGAGAGGAGTGGGGCAGGGTCACGAGTCGGGGGGGGGCTGGGGGAGTGCCAAGGAACCCTAAAATCCAGTATATATACAATCAGTTGGTTATCGGGCCGAGATGGGCTGCCTTTTGGGCCATTGGGCCATCATTTATCGAGGCGGGCTCTATAGTGTAACCGCTTCCAGAAATTGATTTACAGCGACGGTTGTTATAGTGTAACCGCCTCCGAAAATAGACTATTTTGGAGGCGGATGAATTAAGACGACCGTCTCGATAAATCGATTTTGCGAGACGGTTGTTTGCGAACGTCACGGTTAATAAAAAGTGACCGCCACGATTAATCTAGACCATTAACCGAGGCGGTTTAAAATCCTGCTTGCCTCCGAGCCTGTTTTCAAAAGGTCACGGTTAATCTTTTTTGTAGTAGTGTAGAGTAAAAAGCTTCGCTTTGTTTTTTACTAACTTCTTGCTCTAGTGAATTTGTAGAATTTTTAAATAGGCTATTCACCCTCCCCTCTAACCATATTAGGATCTTTCAGTATTTTAGATGGCCAATGCCAGTAACCTTCAATTACCAAAGACCGCATAGAAACTGCAGGTTACTCTATTGTGTCAACAACCACATGTAGTATATACCTATGCACCAGTATATACATGTAAATATACAGTTTGAATGTGTATTTACCACCGTTTTTACTTATATTTCAATTTATATATCCAAATCCAACACATTTTGCCCGCCTTCAAAAACTTATATACACTTATCCATCCGCGCGAGGGCGCGTGCCTTTCACTAGTGTATAATAATTGAGAGTTGCATCAGGGAATCAGGACACATGATGCATGGTAATAGATAGATGGATGCCTCGTCATCAGATCAGCATCGTAGCAGGAGTAGCAATCAATCATGTGCGAGCGAGCACGCAATGATCCGGTCCGGTGCAGCAATGAAGGAATCCCATGTGGCATGCATGGCTTGGCCTTGGCTCCGTCCAGGCCTCCAGGGGACCAGTTGGTTTGGTTGCAGAACAAAACCAGAGGAGGAGAGACCTGCCCATCCTGTTCCTGCTCTTGCTGTTGCTTTGCGTTGCCACAAGAAAACAAGCAGCAGCTGCCTGCCTTCCTGTAGGCTATACCATACCATACGGCCAGGTTCAGCTAAGCTGGTGGACAAGACAGAGAGACCATCGTATCCGCCCGCCGGCGCGGCGACCCCAAGCCATCTGAGTTGACGACCATCAGCATGAGCTGCAGCTCGCCGCCGCCGCCGCCGCCGCTCGAGCATCACGCTCACGACGATGGCCGGACGAGAGCCCCAGCGCTGGACCTGCTGGACGAGTACTGGTTCTTCAGCAACACCCTCGTCACCAATAACAGCGCCAAGAAGAAGCCGCCACACCTGCCCAGGTCGCCGTCCACCTCCACCTCAGCCACAAGCACAGGGGAGAAGGCCTCGGGCTCGGCTGGGCCGCCGTCCAGGATAGGGGGCCGGAGGCTGCTCCGGACGCCGTCGCTCCCGACGTCTCGCGTCGGGATGACGATGGAGCAGGTGCATCAGGACGGAGCAGGTGCTGCTGCCGCTGCCGGTGCCAATCAACAGCCCCATCGACGGCAACTACAAGTTGTAGCAGCGGATGAGGTGGACGACGATGACCTCAACTGGAGCTCCATCTACGAGGGCGTCCTGCGAACACGGATGGCGGAGGGAGCCGGCAGGTCGTCGGCGCTGCGGCGGGCGCCGTCCATGCCCGTCGTCCCCTCGTCCGCCACGGCCACGGACCACCACCACCACGGAGACGGAGACGGAGACGGGCAGCGGCAGACCAAGTCGACGCCCAGCATGCCCAGGCTGCTCCGGCACTCGCACAGCACGCTGGGGAGGCACACGCCGCCCAAGGTTCGTAGCTTGTTCCTTCCGACCTTCCATAGCTCCAGGCTGCCTGCACGACTGACAAGACGATTCCAGGCTGAGCACAGCGCGGTGGCCCGGTGCAGCAGCAAGAAGCAGACGAGCGGCGGCTTCCATCAGTTGCAGTTGCAGGACAAGAAGTGGAAGAGCTCCAGCGACCTGGAGTCCATCGAGGTGCAGGGGTTCAGGGACCTTGGCTTCGTCTTCGAACACGAGGAGCTGAGGGAGAGCCTGGCCGACGTGCTCCCGGGCCTCAAGCAGCAGACCAAGAGCACCAGCACCAGCCCCCGCCCGCGGCCTTACCTGTCAGAGGCGTGGCAGCAGGTGCGGCGGCCGGCGCTGGCGAGGGTGCAGTCGGCGGCGGAGATGAAGGACCAGCTCAGGATGTGGGCGCAGGCCGTCGCGTGCAACGTGCGACAGGAGTGCTAGTTAGTACATTATTTATTTATTTATTATTATTATATTAGGAAAAAAAAAAGGAAGAAAACAGAGACAGTCGCACCAGAACGCACACACCACAAGAGCAACCAGATGAAAGCTTCTTTGTTACACATACATACAGTATAAACAGTAGTATATGCCAATTTTGTTGTTGTTACACCGGACCCTGATCGATCAACTTTTCCTCTCAAATTTCATGCTATATATATATATATATATATATATATATATATATATATATATATATATATATATATATATATATATATATATATATATATATATATATATATATATATATATATATATATATATTCATTCATTCATGGATTATAATAAAGATAATAATACAATATATAGTAATATACATAGAGCATCATCGGGTACACATACACTTGCTTGAGCTACAGCCATGAATCCAACACAATGTAAAGATTCTATTCGTGAAGATAGAGCATGCAATACATTTTTTATTCTATTCTTGGCCTGCAGCAGCAGTATATGTGAGTGTCAATCGAATCGAGAATGGGGACGCAAGAGCAAGAGCTAGAGATAGATAGATATAGGGGGATGCCTGGCTATCTGTCCGGACTCCAGGTCCAGGCCAGCCCATGTGCATACCAGTCACCAGCAGACAAGTCGGAAAACGATGCTCGGAATCTGGCCAGTTGGGCGCCAGAAACCTAACATGCCATGCCATGCGATGCGATCATAAACAATAGATCCAGTCCAGCAGCAGCCATCCTCTATTCCACTATTCCTATCCTCGGCGCTGATTGCGGCCGACGACTTGCTGCTGCTCTGTTTTTGTTTCTGCCATGGCTAATTGGATAGTATTTGGGGATGTAAATCCACCACGCACATTGTTCGTTTGACTGATAAACCATGATAGCTGTTCACTGATTTGTTGTAAGAGAAAAACATTGTTAAATGGTGGATGGCGAACAGGCTAACATCATGTACTAATAACTGCCAGACATAAACACCTACGCAACCACTGGAAGCTGAACACACACAAGTTGCGGAAGCAGTACTAGCTTAGCTGAATAGCAAGGAGTGCTCCGCTCGCTGAAGAACAAGTTCATTTAATAAAACAAGGCAAGCATCTTCCATAACAAGGCAAGGGGGCCAAGGGCCATATATATACTATACAAAAACCTGGAATAGTACCGTAAACAAAAGCTATGAGCACTTCGCCGTTGCCCATCGAATGGCACCAGAACTAGGTCCTGCTACTTCTGCTGCAGACATTCATCGTTTGGATTACCGGGCACAACCTTTAGCATCGCCACTGGTTTTTTTCAGGATTGGACCTTGCAGAAGATACGAAGCCTTGTTTCGGGCCTGCATCAAACAACAAGCTCAAAACACAAAGTGAAGGAAGATGGCATGTAAAAACTCACATCATCTATTTTTTTTTTCTCTACCTTTGGAGCATAGAATCTCCAGTCCGTGCACCCAATTTGTGTGGAACAGTTGCGCAGATAATTCCGCCAAGCATCAACGATCGCAGTCTTCTCTCTGAATGCATCGCTTGAGAAGAGCAGGTTGTCCATCAATACTAGATACACATAGAGCCTGAAAAAGTCACATTCTTTCTCCTTCACGTTGATGGATGTGACTAGCTTCAACATCTTCTCAACGTTTGCCACCTATATAACAAACATACAACACAAACAGTCACGCCACCAACCCAACCAAAAGGGGCACAAGGAAGCACATTTCTTAAACACAACACAAGCAGGCATTCCCATGCTTACCTTAAGGCCAAAGCTGATCTTCAGCAACTGAAGTGCCACCTGACTCCTTAGGAATTTGCTGCGCTTATTCATACCAGTAATGCAGTCGACAATCCTTAAACAATTGAGATCCACTGTGACCCTGCAATGTTATGAAATTCACTTTACATCGGCCATACAGTAGAGAAAATAAGGAGAAAGCCATGGGGAAACTTTCAGGCAGCCTCTTGAACAAAGTATCAGTATTTCATACTGTGTATGTATGCAACTTCTTGATGCCCCCCAACCTATGTAATGTGGTAGCTTAAATCCTTATTATAGGCTTATTTGTGAGCTAATGAAATTCTTTGGTGGAATAAGTTGCAGACAAACAATAAGTCCTACCCAGCTTTCATGCCTAATTTAGTTACAGCCCACTTCCTGAGTTGCAAATAATATACTACTTTATAACAGACAATCAGGCATTCAGGCATCTACAGAAAAGTATTACCTCCGGGCGACTGATTCAGCCACCATCACACAACTAGTTTCCCACTCACTCGTATCGAAATATAATATAAGTGAATTCAGGCAGTCTCCCAAAACAAGCAGCAACCCTTCAAGACGACGGTCCAAAAAGAGGAAAATGACAATAACAAGGAGTTCTTCAGCCTCAGAGGGCGAGAAGATGGAACACACTTTTCTGCACATTAAACGAATAGAACAATGAATTAGAGTTAACTTGGTAAGAAAAAATGAGCCTTTCTTAATATCACAATATTTACCATATATCTCAAGGATAAATCGTTATCACAGGTTATGGAATAAAGAATAAAACTTGAAAATGTCCACTAGGATTGATACAACTGGGACAATCCTAGCATTTACCATAGAACATATCGACACATTAAAAAAAAAAAGAAGCTACGTGCCCTTCGATTGGAGTCCTACGGCAGCGAATCACTCTGCTTCCTTTCAGTGCTTTTAGGGAAACATTCTCGGACCGTGATTGGCTAGAGTCTGTGATGTTGACACCATGCAAGTGGTTGCATGATTCCCACCCCATGATGGCGACGCCAACGGACATAGAAGAGCTCTGATGATAGTTTACCTTGCGCGTTGTAGACTCTTGTTCCTTGTTGGTTTGAGTGGGTCGGGTTTTTCGCTCTTCTTGTAAAGTGGTTTACCCAGTTGTATGACGCAGACTGTTATTACCTTTCAATAAGAGCTGAGATTTTTCTCCTTAAAAAAACAAGACTATACATGGTGAAATACAGATGTTATTTACTGCATTATCAATTTACAAAAAAAAAAGTATGTGCTACTTTGACATGACATGTGTTGTTTCAGGGCATGCTCTCGGCAAAGGGTCTCTTTGCCGAGTACCTGATGCTTGGCACTAGGCAAAGCATCCAGCGCTCGGCAAAGGCCGGGATTCCGGATTTCCGGTAGTGGAAGAATGTTGTTATATTTCATAGTGTTGAGAGATATGACAACATTCTTTCAGGTTAGTAGATTGAACACTTTAGCTTTGTCTGATATGCTGCTGCCATGTTCGCTATGCTGATGGGGACAACATAAATGTTCTAGAGTTGACAAACAACTATGGAGTCACAGAAATATAGCAAGATTAATGCATATGCTCATGCCTTTCTAGATATCTGATTGGACCAGTTTACAAATATCTACCCCCTGCCTGTTCTAGCATATTGCTTGATTCGACCAGTTACACATGCATGCCAGAAATTTGATTAGTATCCCAGTGATTCAGTGACTATAGTCAGTTTTTGGGGCCTGCTGTTTATTTGCTTGTTTGATTGATTGATTTCTGGCCCGTTGTTTATTTTCTTACTTGATTAGGTACATACAGATCAATATATACCACTACCAAATGGAGGACTGGTGGGAGGAGAGCAAGCTTAGATGCAAGATGGTGATGTCCTACTGAATCCAGTCACACAGAATACTTAATTTGTTTCAATAGACATGCATATCTGGTCTAAGTGGTTTGGATCTTTGAATTTGCCATTGCTTTCCAGGAACAGATAGTAAATGTGCCTAATTCTTCCTTTTTTTTCATCCCCTACACCATAGAGAAACCCCACTACAAATTGGGATGGCAAAGTTCCTTATTGAATCCGCCATGGAGAGTACATTGAATGTCAGTATGTTTCTAGCTCAAAGGTAACATCCCTCTACTGAAAAGGCAAAAATAAATGTTGAGTTCAGGCTTGCATTTTATAATATATTGTTCTGAACTTACATATTATTGCAGGATGTTTGGCCTAGGATGTCTTTTGGGCAATAATCCTATATCCAGATGAAATGGTGAGCTCAACTATGTCGCCAATTCCAATATTTAATCAGGTCTGGGTGACTTGTGAAATATTAATCTGCTGATTATCTGATAATTCAAGCAAGTACCAGCTAAGGTTTCTGGATCAGCATATGGAAAGAAGAGTAGGGATGTCCTAAACACTATTCAGAGTATTCTGCGATTTGGACCAAGGAAAGACAGATTTTGTAATTGTAAGAAATGAAATGGAGCAGTATTGTAGCTTGAAGATTTCTTCTGCTTTGGTCTTCAACTAAACATCAAGTTTCTTTGGGGCGCGGCTACCTATGCAGATGTAATTTTATCTGAAACAGCCACGGCAACAATGTTTTGCTAAACTGATTGTGCCACCTAAAGTATATATACAGGAATTCAGATCAATGTGACAACCAGCTACCACATATCTTCCACTCAACAACTTGAACCATTCAAACCTTAGTACTACATGGTCTTTCTCTTTATATTGCTATTTCATTCTAATACAACTATTTACCCTGGAAATCCAAATCAAATGAAGCGTCCTTACGCGCACAAATTACTAGTATTAATACAACATAAAAAAATGTCTGACAAAAAACAAAAGCACAAATAAAAGTATCACCCTGGACATTCTATTGTAGACAGAACTTGACAAACAAATCACCAAAGAGTATACATTGAATTTCATAACAAAATAATTAAAGGTTGATTTTACAGTGGTGTCTACCAGTTTAGGCTTGTGTAAGCATGCATGCTGAAATACTTGATAAAAATATCCAGTGTGTTAAGTTTTCATACCTGATTTTGCAACAAGCAGATACAACTCTTAACCAAGCAATGATGTTATGAGGTGGACCATCATCAGTTCTACCTGGTAATGAATTGACATAACCTTAATTGGAAATATGCAAGCTACTGCACAATATTTTATTTAAAAATGAGCCAAATATTTTAGAACCTTCAACATCTTGAGGGTGACAATTCCGAAATGGAGTGACAGGCTGACAGCTAATTAGAAAAGGGAGAAAACTTCTATGGAAACAACCTGCAGCAGGACTTCCAGAGGTTGAAGCTTCAGTGCCTGGAGTATCAAACAGATACCCATAGCTCAGCATAGCACGTTTTAGAACAGAGTAACTTGGAAAATACCCAAGGTTGACCAGCAGTTTACCAGCCTGCAATCAGTAAAAGGAAGATCTGTTTGCTGAAGGTTCAATGAAAGAGCAAAAGGAGAACATGTTTCTATAATTATATTACCTCATCCAAGGAAAGAATGCCATCCCAAAAGTCGGCTGCAGAAACTTGTAACTTCTCATTGGATGAATGCAACACTGACATGTAGTGGCATAAGGATACAGCATAATGAGAGAACAGATCACCGGTCTAAACAGAGTACAGAAACCAATACTTACAGTTGGTCAGCGTCCACGATGCTATAGAGTCTTCAACAAAACCACATATGCGAACCAAATTCAGAAGCCATCCATCCAATAGCATGCCTTCGAGAAAACCCTCTCCTGCACAAATAATATGAGGAAGACACTGAAATTAGCTGCAAGCGACAAAGCAAAAACCTGGAACAGGAGATGAATAGAGACAGAAGACAGCCATTAATGTTGACTAACAGATATAACAATATGGCGCAGTGAAACAAAACAAAAGGCTGAACCAATTCAAACACTGATGAGTTTTATTTAGTTAAAAATCAGAACATTTCACAGTGGGAAGTGGGAACAGAACGAACCTTGATGCATCTCTAGATCAAAACCTAGATCTTCAATCGCAGAGAATGATTGAAATAGCTGACAATTTTCAACTCCGACATTGGTAAGATTTGAGGGGGGCTTCTGTAAGGATAAATAATTTAGCGGTTGGTAATCAAAAGTGAAAGTATCTGGAGAACTGAAAATAACAAACAGTTAGGGTCATTGGACCTGGCATCCAAAAATTTGTTGACCCCATGGGGGTACATCATCTCTAGCATCCATCACTTTGCCCTGCAAACTCATGAAGATGGAGAAGAAACATCAATCAATCAAATAAGAAAAAGGCAGGACAGAACCGGTAGTAGTAGAGGTTGAGGAAGACGATGAATAACCTTTTCCTTAACTTCCTCCAATATTTTGCAAACCACATTCTCTTGCTGTGTAGCCTTGTCGTCTTCCTCAGCTGAATCATATCCTCCTTCGGGGCCATGCTTAGACTTGGCGGCCTTAACTTTGAGCTTGTCCTTTTTACTAGATTGCAAGTAATCATGTAGGAGATCATCCAAGCCGATAACCTTGCTCCTGAAAGTATTGGGGGGGAATCGGTAAATCATCCAAACCGATATTTGGCATTTGGTCCGGCACGGTGATTAGACAGGTTCCCGCTACATGTCACCACATAAAATAAAATCGCTACTAGTTGGACGGCAATGGCAGTTATCAATCATTCCGCGGGGCAGTAAAACCCTAAAGCGCAGCAGCTAGACGATGGGGGTGGAGTTGACACTTGGCGAACAGCGCGATTGCTCCAGCGCCGGGCACCTAAAAGCACGGCATCTAATCGAACATCGCCATCCGCATGGCTCCGCCCGCGCCCGATGGGGACGGAGAGGGGAGGGGAGGGGAGGGGAGGGGGAAAAGAGCGGAGCAGGTGGATCTGTGTACCTCTTGGCGGGGCGCCGTGTGGGGATGAGGGGATCGTCCTCGTTCTCGAAGTCTAGGGGCTCGTCCCTCACCATCTCTGGAGACTGCCTGGCCTGGAGGTAGGAGTAGGTCGTGTGGCGGCGCGGCGCCGGAGGGCGGGGGCGGGCGGGAGGTTTGAGGACCGGAAAGGTTTTAGCCGGCGGGCGGCGCGGCGCTAAAGCTAAAGCTGAAGGCGACCAAAGGGCGCGGCCTAGGCTAGTGGGCTGGGCCACGCCACTGGCCTTTTCTGGCTTTGCGGCCTGCCCCTGCTTAGATTATAGTGACGGGACGATCAGGGCCAAATTAAGCAGCGGGTGACCCCCTAAAATAAAAATAGCGAGGACACGAGACGAGCCGAGCGGGTTCAATGTTAAGAGCAACTCTAACAGACTGGGCTAAATTAGAGCATCTCCAAGAGACTAGCTAAAATTATATTCTAAATTACAAGATTTAGCCATTGTATAAAATGAAAAACTCACTCAAAGCATAGAGTTCCACAACAGTCTTTGTATAGGATAGCTAGTGAGGACGACATGCTATATATGACAAGCGAAAGTTTAGGAATAGCAAACTTGTTATTTTAGCAAACCAGATAGCACATTTGTTGGAGTTTAACTTTTGCTTTAAAAATGTAAAAATAGCCTAGACAACATGGATAGTATATCTGTTGGAGTTGCTCTTAGTAGCTAAATTCTATTGTTTAGCTATTTTGTGAAGTAGAAAATTTTTTAAAAAGAAGAGATCCACAACAGTCTTGCTATTTTATAAAATCATATAGCTTGTGTCAGTGGTTGGCTATATATGGCCAACGAAAATCAAGGAATAGCCAACTTTTTATTTTATAAAACTAGATAGCACATCTGTTGAAGTCCATCTTTTGTTATGCAAATTTTAAAATAACCTTCACAACAAGAATAGTCAAGTAGTTGCTCTAACCATGGTCGACGGTGGACGCCGCCGATTTCATCTGGAAATCTTGCCGTCCAAGGTTGCGCTGATAGATTGTCCCGTGGAGATAGATTTTTCCCGTCTGATGTGTTTCCACACGTTTCCTTGTGCGTGTCAGCTTTTACAGTTCGCCTTGTTGAGTTCACATAAAAAAAATTATAAAATTTTCCGTCAAATCGAATCTTACGGTATATGCATAAAGCATTAAATATATACGAAAACATAAACTAATTATATAGTTTATCTGTAAATCACAAGATAAATTTTTTGAGTCTAGTTAATCCATGATTAAACAATAATTACCAAATAAAAACAAAACTGCTACATTGTTCCAAACAAAAAAAATTTCAAAACTAAACAAACCAGAGGCTACGTATATTTCTTTCTTTTCTTTTTTCTAATATTTCTTTTTCGTTTTCTATGCTATCCTTTTTATCTTCATTTTATTTTATCTTTTTAATTTTTTATTTCTCTAAATATTTTTTATTCTATTTTTTCCTCTGTTCACCCATAGGTTGGTGTGTTTATCGTTTTCTTTCCTTTCTCATATTTTTTTCTGTTCTTTACTCATATTTTTTCTTCTTTTATTTCTTTATTTTTTCTATTTATTTTTCCTTTTATTTTCTATTTTTATTTTTCTTTTTCACTTACTATACGAACTATTTATTTTTGTTTTATGTGATTTTTGTTATTCTTTTAATTTTTAGATTTATGTCACCTTTTTATTTCCTTTTTTCTTAATATTTTTTATATTCGCGCATTATAAATGTGATTTTCTAAATTACTTTTTGTTTTTTATTTACTTTTTCTAATTTTGTTTTCCTTTTGTTCATGTATTTCATATTTTTAAGCTTTCTTATTTTTTCCTTTTCTTTTTTTATTTTTGTGCATCCTTCATTTTATTTGTTTTATGTGTTTTTACTATTATTATTTAAAAGTTATTTGTTTTTTATTATTTTTGTGATGTTTTATGTTGTTTTTTGATGTTCATGTGTATATAAGTGATGTTCTATATTTTTTATATTTACGTTTGTAACACCCTAAAAATTCTTTCTTTGAAAAATAGTTGAATTTGATTTATTGAGTCAATTTTGTAATCATTAAAATACAGGAAAAATAAATACATTTTAAAAATAAAATTTACTATAATTTTAAATATATATTGATGCATACATGATGTAGCATTTTATTTATGTGATGTGTGGTATTGTGCAAAAGAGATTTAAATTCAAATTCAATTTGAAAATAGTGTTAAAAAAAGGAAAACTTCTCTCCTCTCTAGTTTTGGCCTCCTTGGTCCATCACTCCGTAGGCCCGCGCGCTTTCCTCTCCCTCCTCTGGGCCGGCCCAACTCGGGTGGACAGGAGGCCACGCCCTCCCTTTTCGCCTGGCTCGATGACAGGCGGGGCCCGCGTATCATCCCCCACCTCCACCAATTGCCTCCTCTCTCGCTGGTGCCGCAACAGCGCGCTCCGCTCCGCACTTCCCCATGTCCCCACACCCCCGCGCGCCTCGCTCTCATTTGGACGTGCCTGAGTCGAACCTACTGCCTCGCTCTCATTTTGCCTTTTCTTTGCCTCAGTTTCCCCCGCGAGCACTTCGTGGACACCGAAGCTGCCACGATCCGCCGTGCACCGCGCCATCGAACCATGTCGTCTCCACTCCCATTCTTCACGCTGGTGAGCTCTCCTCCTTCCCTGCTTTCTTCTCGATCAAATCCCACGCGTTTTTGTGCCTCCTAGTGCCCTGGCCACGAGCTCTGGTGAAGTCCATGGTCGTCGGCCATGGCGCAGACCGCACAGGCTTATCCCCAGCCACGTAGAGGGCACGGATGAACTCGCCTGCACTCCCTCTCTCTTTCGGTATCCACGGCGCAGCGCCCAAACCGCCAACTTCGGTAAGCTCCATCGCGCCAGCCATGGAGCGCCACAGCCTCTCCCTCAACTCCGGCCGCCAGCCCCCTCTCTCCCCCTTTCTTTTAATCCCGGTCGAAACTCATCGCCAAATCGACGGCCGATATCACCCCGTACCCCTTCGTGGGTCGATTTGCTAGAGACCCCCGACTTTTGAATAATCACATGCGCAGTCCCTGGTCGAGGGGATTTCTAGGATTTTCTTGATTTATTTAAAGTTGTTTATTCTTTATAGTATTTACAACATTGTCATTGCATTGTTTCACTTATAAAAGTGTCGTTTTAGCTCCATTTTGATCCATTCAACTTGTGTTAGTTTTGTATTTTCGTAAGCTTCGCGTTGGCACCACTTTTGTATAGGTTTTACACTGTTAGATTTTTAAGGAAATTACAAGTCCATAGATTGCCTTTGAGGTCTAGTTTAATGCATAGTTTTCGCGCTGTAACTCTATTTTTCATGAATTTTGCGTTGACGTGATCGTTGCAGCGAGTAGATGATTGTGGAGAACCATTTATTTATATTTATTTACTACTAGTGTGTTGTTCTAACTTTAGGAATATTTTGCTTGCATGTCAGGCATTGGAGTGTGTGTTGTTGTGACGTGTTGATTGTTGACACCAGTTAACCCACAATGTTTGTTAGCAATTATCTCTCCACCATATATGAATATCTACTACAATGGGGTTATCACTCACAATTTCCACGAGTTTTGGTGATTTGTGTATTTTCAGGAAATTATTTAGAAAAGCCTAAAAAGAGGGATTTAAGTGCTAATCTACCATGAAACTTATCCACGATGAAAGGATATCACCAGAGGGATCAAGAATACTCTAGAAGACACCTGAAGTAACATGGGAGCCAGCAGCCGCCAAGTAGGGCTGGCCAACCCCACCCCTACGCCGGGCGGCCCCTAGGGTTAGGGTTGCCCCCCCCTTCTGGAGTCTTCCTCCACCGCCTTCAAGGAGCCATCTTGGCCGCTTGCTACGTCGGTTTGATCCAACGACGCGTATCCATCCTACTGGGCTACAAATAAAGGGCCAGACCCCCCTAGTGGAGGCCAGATCAAGAGATGAAGAGTCAGAGCATTAGATAGAGATCCACTAGATCTAGGCTAGCAATCAAGATAGAGATTAGAGAGATAGAGTAGAGGAGTAGAGATTCAGAGGAGTCCCGGCCTATCGGAGCTTCCTCAGGAGCTGTATTCAACTGGATTCGGCTCCCTCACTCAGAGCTGCGTTCTGAGGTACTTTTGTATTTACCATTCTGATTCAAATAAACAATTTATTTTTATTCGTTCTTTGGTTTGCAACTCATACTATATTGAGTACTTCGATTTAGGTAGCTTCTAGGTTGGGTAGTGATTCGTAGCATAGACGTGGTGTCTAGGCTATGGTTGCTTGTAGATGTCCCTAATCTACCGGACAGTGGTAGCTCACGTAGGTGATTTTATAGCTACGTTGAATCCTCTTTAGTCCACTTCCCATTGATAGGATTGATAGGATTATAGGTTCCTGGTAGGAGATTACACTATTTCTTCTCCTATTCGGGTTACTTGTCCGATAAGACAATATTATACAAAGTTACCAGTTATTAGAACCAGAGTACATTAGTTATTTCCTCATTCTCAATAGTTTTCTAGATTGTTTGTAACCCCCTTGGATTAAGAGTCATAGGCTAGGTCATAAATCACCTACTGTTCCTTTAGGTTCAATATTAAAACCGGGTTGATCTTGGTGAAGTGCTAATCAGTAAATATCTATACGCTTGCAGATAATCTGATTATAATTATTATATAGGGTGCAGTTAATTTATACCAACATTGATTGAGTCCAGACGGTGAGGAGTTCTACGAGAATCCGGAGTTCTACGAAGAGCAACAGGACTAGTACGATTTTATGAACCAAGACAAGTATAGCATGGGCTTATCTTTATGTCCTACTCACTTTAAATATTTCATACTGCATGTGTCTAATATTGTCAACTATAAGGACATTCTAGTTGTTGTTGACATAACACCTTGACTCCTAAAGGGATTTATTGCATATGGATAGAAATGCTAGTGCTCTAACTCTCTCTCTCTATATATATGATCTGTACATACTGAACCATGGATTATTTGATAAAACATGATTATGATAAATGGAACCTAGGGCTATGGTACAGATGACTATTGGTCATGTTGTCCTAGACCCTCTATAAGGACTTATCTATCAATAAAAGGTGGGATTTACAGTGTAATCGGGAGAGTCACATGGCTCTGACTTTGACTCAGAAATAGGGTTTTTTCTAACTCGTTAGAGGTTACCCGAAAGGGTGCAAGAGGAGCTTGCCACTTTGGGTGTAGTGTTGCCCCTGTTTTTATGAGTATAGTCGCGATGGATTTGTGCCATAGAAAAGAGGGTTTTCTATATCTGCCTGTCGAGGAAACCTCGTAGCCCTAACTCGTTAGAATAGGCCTATAAAAGACTTCATAGCACCCTACCCGCTCACCTTGGTAGTGTTTGGGGGTTGATGGACCTCGGACATATAGGCAACATGACTCACGGTGAAAGTGCACCACCTCTACAGAGTGTAAAACTGTTATAACAGTTGTGCTCATGATCACGAGTGGCCTGAAAAACTCATAGAATAATTGGTTACTTAAAATGATGTTGTACTTGATGATTCATAAATATGTTATATTGTGACTTAATGATTCGTTATGATTTTGACAACTGATCATGGGTTATTTGGGAGCTTAAGCATAACTTGGTATTGATTAATGTTAAAATATTGCCCTACTAAAATGCTAATGCACTAAACCTAGTCTAGCCTTTTGAGCTTCATGAATCCTCATGCTATGCTTGTGGAGTACGATATGTACTCACGTTTGTTTATATTTTTTTGGGATAAAAACTTTGGATGGGTAACAGATGATGTAGCTATGAGGACTATCCAGAGGACTTTTAGGCTTGTGCTTCTGTAAGGTCCAAATGGCTAGAGGAGGGGTGAATAGCCTATTTAAAAATTCTACAAACTTTACTAAACAAGTGAGTTAGTAAAACAAATGGCGAAGCAATTCTAGCACTAGCTCAACTAAGCTATGCAAGCCACCTATACAAACTAGTACAAGGCTAAACACTAAAGCACAACAACAAGAGAAGGCTAGTTACACTCCTAAACGAGAAGACTAAACTAAACAAGCTAAACAACTAGCAAGGTATACAAGTAAGTAAAGGAGTGGAGAGTGATTGATATACCAACATTATAGAGTAGAGATATATCCAACCAATCACTCACAATCACAAGAGAATCTTCGGCAAGAGATGACACAAGATTTTTTACCGAGGTTCACTTGCTTCCCGGCAAGCTACTCCTCGTTGTGGCGATACACCCACTTGATGGATCACGAGCTAATTGGCAATCCAATGCCAAACCCTCAGCGGATGCCACACATCCACTCACAAGATGGGGATCCTCCAAGCCACGAGCAATCCACTAGAGTAGCCAATTGCGATCTCCCGCGGAGAAGGCTCAAGAACCCCTCACAAATCACTTGGTGAGGCTCGAAACAATCTTCAATCACGAGCTCAACACCACCGCTGCTCCAAGCCGTCTAGGGCGTCGGGAAACACCCAAGAGTAACAAGAAATCTGCAGCAAACTCAAGAATCAAGTGCCACTAAATGCAACTCTCAAAGCAATGCACTTGAATCTCACTCAATCTCACTAGGATTAGCAATCATGCAAGGAGATGAGTGGAGGGAGTGTTCTCTAGCTCAATATATGTCTCAAGTAATCAAATGTGCAAGAGTTAACCCCCCAAGCCGGCCACCAACTATTTATAAGCCCCCTCAAGGAACTAGCCGTTGGCTACCTTCATTGGGCAGAAAACGGGGGCAGCGGACGCTACCAAGTGATCACCGGACGCTCGACCCCCAGCGTCCGGTGCTTAGGGGTTGGCCACGTGTCCTTCTTGAATCTCGCGTGTCAGTTTCTGACGGCTACCTGCGGAACACCGGACGCTCTACAAGTCTACACCGGACTCATGCGCAGAGAGTTCCGCAAACCTGCAGGCTGCAGGGTCACCGGACGCTCAGCACCGGTAGCGTCTGGTGCTCACCGGACTAAAGCGCAGAAAGGGTTGCAAAACCTCCTCACACCGGACGCACACCACCGGACGCACTCAGAGAGCGCCCGGTGCTCAACCCTAGCAGGGTCAAGCACACCGAACTCTGAGGCCAGCGTCAGGTGCCTCTGCACTCAGCGTCCGGTGAGTGTTTCTCAGGGAGGAAACACTCTCACGACTTCTCCAAATTTCCCATCGGCACAATAGAGAATGTACACTTATTTTTCTCAAAAGCGCCGAATGAGAGGAACCCACACCCCTCTCAACCCTAGGAAAACCACCTCCTTTGCAAAAGTGCTAACACCAACAAGTGTCCACCACTAAAGTGCATCTGTGTTAGCTTTTCACAAACATTTTCCCAAAGGAGTTAAGTTAGCACTTTACTAGATCCTAATGCATATGTTCAAGATATAGACCTAGTAGCACTTGATTCAAGAGATGACCGTGATTTCTCCTCTTGATAGTCGGCTATCTATCCTAAACCCGGTCAATCACTTCTCTACTCATCTTTGACCGGCAAAAGTAAAATCCTATGTTTATACCTTTGCCTTGATAACTTCGCTCCTCGTCTATCACCATGATCTACACTTCATGCTTCATCCCTTTGTGATCATGTGGCCACCTTTCCATGCCACCATGCACCTTCATCACATGTGTTGCTATGTCTAACTCAAATCACTTAAACACAAGGCATTAGCAACTTGGTGTCATTAATTACCAAAACCAAACTTGGGCTTTCAGCTTCACCAGTCAACCTTCCCTGTGTGAGGGTCGAGAGAGTTGTCTTATTTATATTCCGCTGTTGTACCAGACTATGTGTTGTTATGACTATGTTTGTTATAAACATTGCAATGATGATATGTAATTTATGACTTATGTGTGTGATTGATCCCTGGGAACACATGAGAGTTTATGCATTCAATTTCATCCTTGAAATTGGGTGTGATAAATTGGTATCAAAGCCATGTTGACTGTAGGACGCAAGCCTAGATAGCGATGGTCGATTTAGTACCTTTGTTTTATTTATTTAATTCTTTCTACCTTACTTTTGTTATTTTATAAAAAAAATAGTATGCAGATGTCACTTATTCTATTGTCAAAATGTTGATTCTAATCTAATCTCAAAATAAAATTTATAGATGCCGACTGTCATGAGGTCTCGCCACACCAGCACTAGAGGTTACCTCTCCCAGTTCACTCCCCAGTCGTCCCAGTCGGTGGTGGATATCTCTAACGACAAGATTGTCCCCATGGATGAGGAAGAAGGTCCGGTGATTGTGGAGGAGGTTGATGAGGATGATGAGAACTGGATGGACTCTCCCGCACTAGTTGCACCTCCTCCACCTGTTGTTCCAGCAACACCTGTTGCACCGACTCCACCTGCTTCACCAGCTGCACCTGCTCCTACTGTGGTGGTAGATATTGTCTCCCCTGATGGTCATGAGGAGGAAGACCTAGGATGGACCACCACTATTCACTATAAGTACCCTTCTTAGACAGTTTACTACCACAACCTACTTTGGGAGATGCTGGACACCTACTATGCAGATCAGGAGACTGACATAAGATACTATTGTGCAAAGTATATACATCCATATGAGGCCACCTATAGGAGGTTTGATATTACCATCACTGTATGGAATGAGACACATGATAACCAGAGGATAGAGAGCATCCATGGTCAAGTTGTCAGTCGTGCTGAGGTTCAAGACAACATGGAGGACGCCGCTCAGAGTGCTTACACTCACTACCATGGCCTTCGCTATGAGGCCATGAGAGCAGATCAGTACAAGTTTCTCCCTCACCATGACTCCACCATTGGTACTTGGTCCATTGAGAACACGCAGGAGGTTGACACGCCCCTGGATGTCACTGTTAGGCATATGCATGTCTTATAGATGGCCAATGAGGACCTATAGGAGGAGCTACACAACAAGCAAAAGTCCCTAGATCATTTCTAGGAAATGACCGATAACCTTAGAGAGCAGCTTGGATTGCCACTGCTCTACAATAACAAGACTGTGCCACCTAGCATCTCCGACAACACACCATAGGAGTAGGATGCCATATGAGTTCTATTTTGTAGTCTTGTTGTGTCTTATGTGTTTTTGAACAATTTGATGTGTCAGTTGAACTTATTTATTTTATTGTATGAGTTAGATCTTTGTAATGGCTGTTGGAAGGTTGTGGACTTATCCACAAACTTCTGTTGTCTTAGATTTTAAGTTTTAATTAATGAATAAGGGTTGGTTCTATCCTGTTGTTGTTGTGCTGTCTTCTAGAGCAGCATGTGATGTTTGTCTCATATATTTAAATTTGTATGTCCAAAAATTCTGAAATTTTTGTGGGGAAAACTAGACTGGTGTATCTCTCATTTGCAACTAGAGCCATGTCAATACCTGCTCGGATCTAGGAGATATCCTTGTTACAATTTGAGACTGCTGCACAGACTGAAACTCATAACAGATTCGCTTAAACTCTGTTTTTTATTAAGATAATGTCTGAATCTGTAAAAATAATCTGAATAAAAGTTGTGACAGATTTCATACGCTTTCCGGTTAGAATAAAAGTTGTAACAGATTTCATACGCTTTCCAATGATGTATGGTATGCCTCTATTGGATCTCAGAAACTCGATTATGAATTAAATACTGCATTGCTGTTTTTGCATCCTGTCCAGAAAATTTCAGCAATGCTTATTTAATATTGTAAGCGGTTTATAAATATTGAAAGGTCTCTAAAAAGCTTGTTTCTTTGTTGGAAACAGATGGTTGATGAAGGAGAAAGAGGTTGTGGACGTGGTCGTGGTTGTGGTCGTGGACGTGTCCGTGGTGCACCAATTGACCCGCCGCCACCACCACTCATACAACCGGTGACAGTAGAGCAGCTCATAGGGATGCAAACCCAGTTGATGCAAGCCATGATGGACCACCTAGATAATCAACCTACGGTCGTACCACCCCTTATTCAGGTTCATGATAAAAGGGGAGAGTTCATAAAGGGACGTCCCATAGTATTTATACATACTTCTAACCCATTAGAAGGCGATGACTAGTTAATAGTTGTGGAGAAACAACTAAACAATGCCCGGTGCAATGAAGTGGAGAAAGTGTTATACGCCTCCGGTCCACTGCAAGGGGCTGCACAAGAATGGTGAGAGACCTACCAATACGGACGCCCTAACAATGCACCACAACATGTCCATATTCCACTTTGTGATATTTCTACCTCAACAAGTCACTCTTTGTTACTTTTTCTATTTTTATTTCACTCTCATACTCCTAATCTTTTACGTGAATAAAACTTTTAGCCTTTTGTGTTTAGATTTGTATTTGATTAAAATTCCAACTATACAGGCATTAACTAAATATAGAAAGGGGAGCAAAATAAAGAACCCAACTCTTATCCATTTCCATTTGATTATTAAGAGTTCTATTTAGAGTACTTAAGGATGAAACAAATATATTTAGATTAGGATTCTACTCCATAATGGTCTAGACGCGGGCTATTCTAACTCGTATGAGCACGAGTTATATATATATATATATATATATATATATATATATATATAGAGAGAGAGAGAGAGAGAGAGAGAGAGGAGTAACACCAAATTCATTGCCTCGGTATCCACATATTTTTTGAAAATTTACTCCAAATTACCCTTGCATTATTAAACTTGCAGAAGGTAATAACACCATTTACACTATGACATGCCATTCATGCTAGGTGGAGTATTTCAATCAACTTCCTTTAATTTGATGGTGGTTTGTACAACATCTAAATTGTTTATGAGTTGCTAATTATGGCTCATAGCCCTAATTAATTTGCTACCTCATTTCTAGTATGACACGATTTTCATTGCTTACAAGTTAACAATATCATTTTTGTTTCAGAACACAGTAAACTATTGTTGAGAAATGAGAAGGTAAGGAGAAAAGTGATAAGTAAATTTTTTATGTCAAAACCAAATGCTAGTTCTTTATTTTTTTCGTGTGTCAATCAATGCAACTTACGCCTGCTGTCCCGGATGCAAGTGTTCTGCATACCCCTCGATGGCAATGCCTTTTATCTAATATTCTTTTTTTTCAAAAAGAAGAAACTTGAGTAAAATGTATATGAGTCGAAAGGATAAAAAAACTGACCAATGTGCATTTCTATGTTTTTCCTTTAATATTTTTTTTTGCAAAAGCACAAACTTGAGTAAAATACAGAGGAGTATAAAGATGAAAACTTGATCACTGTGTTTTTTTTTGGAAAAAGAACAAAAGAACCTGGCTGAGAATACGAGCATCTCCAATAGTTTTGCATATTGCTTTTGCATTCTTGATCTTTGTCAAAACTCACAAAAATATCTCTCCAACAGTTTTGCATATTCGTTTTGCATTTTTGGAAACTCGGCAAATTCTAGGGGAAGCTTGGCATTTATGCAAGTCCGTCCGCGACTTGGCAAACACCAATCTGGCGCGTCTCTCTACATCGCCATGGTGCACGCGGGCCTCGCCACCGCGCTGCTCGTGCTCTACGGCCTCTACCTGCTGCTTGCGTTGCCGCTCGCCGCGCTCTAGTCCTCGACCGCCACGCTCGCTGACGCACGCGCTGCGCTCCTGCGCTGCCCGCTCCCAGACATGTCGGCGTTCCCGCACCTCCTCCGTTGGCTCGTCTCCTTCTTCTTTCTCATCCTCTTCGAGCGCCTCAACACGAGTGGCGGCAGACTTCCTCAACACACGAAGAAAGCCCACGAACGAACCGAGACCGCGCGTGAAAACTTTCGGCAGTTGGGTCCACATTTTGGTAAATGGCAAGTCAGATTTGTGTTGACGATGGATAAGCTATAAAATCCACACATGAAAACACCGTCAACAGGCTGGAAATAGTGAAAGAATGGCATAGCATAGCCATCTTTTATCACTAAGAAGTTCCACTTGTGCTCTAAGTATTTGGATGGAGGTACATTTACATTTGGGGGAAAATGAGCTCCTAGACTCACCAAGTCATGGTCGGCCGACCTACACTTGGGGTGGTTCAGGTGCTGGCTCAATTCCAGGATCCTAAGGCCTTGTTTAGTTTCCAAAAAAATTTGCAAAATTTTTCAGATTCCCCATCACATCGAATCTTTAGACGCATGCATGGAGTATCAAATATAGACAAAAATAAAAACTAATTGCACAGTTTGGTCGGAATTGACGAGACGAATCTTTTAAGCCTAGTTACTCCATGATTGGACAATATTTGTCAAATACAAACGAAAGTGCTAATTTCCCAAAATTTTTTGGAACTAAACAAGGCCTAAGGCAACACACTCAAGTCCATCTCGACCCTCAGATCACACTTGTATTTCTATTCAAGGGTGAAAGATGGAGGTACAAGGATCCATGAACCCACCAGAAGAACTAGACCGAAGATGAACACAAGACACACTCCATGACAGATGGGGACAGCAATGGAGCAAGGCTGGTGGGCCCACCTCACCAAATCTCAGTCGGCCGACCAGCCTTTGGTGGGTCCCACCTGCTAGCTCCACTCCACCGACTTCTAGGACCTTCTAGAAGGCTCAGGGTGGCCCCACCTCACAAAATATCAGGTCGACCGACCTATGATGTGGGCCCACCTAAGGTCGGTTACACTCCACCGACTTTGGCAACACATGTAGATGATCTTAGACGTCCATCTAAGGTGGTTCCAATAACGGTTTATCCAAGGGTGGAAAAGCGGGAAGCACACGAAACGCTGACGTAGCACCCCCTCTACTCCCCCTATAAATAGAGGCTGCATCCACCCTCTCTAAAGGGAAGGTGTGTTCCAATGTAGCTCTAGCTTTCCAGTTGTAAGTGTGAGTGTTAGTCTAGTGTGGGAGTTAGAGTTGAGTCGAGCGAAGCTTGGAGTCTCCGGAGTCGTCTTCTGGAGAGTCTGATATTCCTCTTTATCTTTTCTCTTGTAAGACTTTGAGTATTTAATATAATTACTTTTCTAAGTATTTACTTAGTGCAATATTCTATTGTAGTGTCCTAATGTGTCTTATAGTAGTTATATACTAGCTAAGTTAGTCTTAAGTGTTTGGGTTATTTTCTCTACCGGTAACACGATGCTTGGACTAGGTTGTATACTTAGTTTGAGTAGTAAGAGTTAGCATAAGCGTGGTGCTTAGACTAAAGCCCGCCCTTGAATACCACCGTATCAAACGTGATAGCGGGCTGCGGCGAAGCGTGACAGGCCTTTGCTTTCCAGTAGGTTCTATTTACGCCGAGTACGGTCTGTAGGCGCCCATAAGAAACGAGTCCGCTTGGATAGGAGTTTCGTCCTCCTATTGCAGTCGACTTCCAACAAACAAGCAGTTAAGTTTAACGACGTTAGTGTGTGTCCGCTACTAGATTAGATTGGTTCACAGGAGTAAAGTTAGAGTCATATGAGTCTTTTCTCACTCGTTGTCCTCCCACCTAGCTACACTACACTAGTTATCTTAGAGTTATCCAGAACCACATCAACCTTCCTCTACGTCTTCGTTACCTCACTACCTTAGTTGATCCTAGCTGGGATAGAATTTCTCTTCCTTGCTATCTCCTCTAGCACGCTTTCCTTTGGACAAATTATAAATCACGACACCGTGGATACTCACCACGATCGAAGTGCTACATCGGTATCTATGCGCTTGCAGAGTTACCCCTGGTACATCTTGCGTCATCGCTAGAGCTTAGTGTTGCTTAGCATTTCTGGAGCCGTTGCTCAGGGTAGCCTGACAACCTATCCTAGTAACAACTCAGGCTTGCATTTAAGCAGTGCTGGTTAGGCGCCATCATTTTTAGATACTTGTCACATCTTACTCTAGCCAGTGTGCGTTAAGATTTGCCAACAATTTACAAAACTCTTGGAGATGTCTTATTTTTCTCCTACCATTTGCTTTCCAGAGTTGGTAAACTCCAACAAATGGCAAAGAAAAAATGCTAAACTGATGCTTAAAAAAGGTAAAAAGTAAACTTGAGTAAAATATAGAGGAGTATAAAGGTTAAAAGATGATCACTATGCATTTGTTCTCTTTTTGCAAAAAAGAACAAAAGAACCTGGCTGAGAATAAGGGAGGTAAAAATGCAAAAAAGAAAAAAGAACTTGCCTAAGAATAAGTGAGGTAAAAAAATATATAATGCAAAAAAATTAAAATATTGAAAAAATAGTCCTGGCTGAGAATAAGAGAGGTAAAAATTCAAAAAAAAACTTGCCTGAGAATAAGTGAGGTAAAAAAGTATAAAAATGTTTAAAAATGCAAAAAAAAACATAAAATATTTACAAAAAATGGTCCTGGCGGGGCTTGAACCCGCGACCTTCGGCTCATAAGACCAACGCTCTGACCAACTGAGCTACAGGACCTTCACATATAAAATTTTTTTGAAATTCTTGCTATATTATATGCCAAAATGATCCAGCTGAGGCATCCGTACAGACCTAGGACTGCAGTGCAGAAACTAGTAAATGATGCTCTCATAGTGATGCAAAGTAGGTTGCCAATGAATTCATAAATAATCTTAAGTTTATGTTACCTGCAAAAAAATAAGACTATTTTTGGGATTTGTGAACAACCCCCTGTTGTATCTCTGCGTCCTCAGACCTAGCTATCAACTTACGGTTTCAAAATTACGTGCTGGCGTGCTGCCTTGATCTTTCTTTGTCTCGAACCCTGTCATCACGTTATTTTTATACTCGGATTTGGGAGATTTCTTAATGTAAATTTGAGTGTTTATTTGAAAAACATCATATCAAAGGTGGATAGTTAGAAGCAAATAAAATACAATGGCTGTGGACAATATTTGAATCTGTGGGCCGGACTCGACGGTAGACTGTTTTGTTCTTTTTTCTAAAAGGATATCTCTATTTTTCTGTAGCATGTTTGGGCTGCAAAAGAGTTCTCCAATTAGTAATAGTAGGTTTTTTTTTCAAGACCCAGTTATAGACACAGACACTCATATACACGAGCACAGACTCACCTCTATGAATGCACGTATGCTCTATCTCTATGAACACCTCCAAAGAACCAAGTTGGATAGTAGACTTAAGAGACAACCATTTAACACTGGAGTGGGGGGGGTGCACAACAGTTACAAAAAAATGAGAACAAAACTACTAGCTAGCTGTGTTGCAGTTCCACACATATGTACATAGACACCCTTAGTTTTTAATTAAGTCATAAGATTATGGAAAGATAGGATAGATCCAGTTAGGTAGGGGACACTAGAATTGCTCCTAGTTTAATATGAAATGAAATAAAAAATTTATTATGTACTCCCGTACTCACAAAGAAAGTCGTTTTAGACAAGCTTTTGGTAATATAAATCATAAATAATTTTTAAGTTACTGATTTTAGAAATGTAAAAACCATATGAATAGATTTGTCTTGAAAAATATTTTTATAAAAATTTACATATGTCACTTTCTGATAAATATTTTTTATAAAAACAAAAAGTCAAAGTTAGACTTTGAAAACCGTATTGCTTCCTCAATGACTTATATATATACCCATGTGTGTGTGGTTGTGGCAGCCTAGTCGTCCTAGAAGAAACACCCATGGTCCATGCATGGAGCGGCCAAGGTCAATCCAAGCAATTCAAGCAAAAGCAAACATACCCATGTTGACAAGGCTTCTCTTTTTCCCAAACCACCACCATGTGTTAGTTTAAATTTCTTTTCCCAAAGTATCATATCTCACTTCTCTCTTCCCTAGCTAGCAGGGCCGCACAAGGGGACCAAATTAGAGAGAGAGAGAGAGAGGTAAAGAAAGCGAAATATTTTTCTGTGGACTTTGGAAAGGAATCTTGTGTCCCTTTAGAAAGGCTGTGTGTGTAGAGAGAGAGGGGCTGGCCGGCTGAGGCTAGCCTGGCCTCCTCTAGTCCTCTAGGGGTGTGCATGCACACTGCACGCTGCAATGGAAAATGCATGCACGAGCACGAGGAGAGGAGAGGAGAATATCCTAGGGCCTACTAGAGTTCATACGCTAGAATCCAAGGGATTAGCGCTAAACAATGCTCAAAGGCAAAAAGGCCAATTATCACGGACCGGAAACCACCGGACCCCTCTCAGCTCGATCATAGCTTTTTATATAGTATACATACTTATAATAAATAACAATTAGATTAGAATATCGATCAATATAATCATCTCAGCTGGTTTATGCTAGTACTAATTAATTAGCTAGGGCTGGGCTGACTAAAGTCAGCTCTCAAGCAGACGCCTTCCCACACTTCCAAATATTCACCTGCCAACTGCCATGCATTGCTCGCGATTCGATCGATCCATTCAGGCCTCAAAATCTCAAAAACTTTTTAAGATTTTCGGTAACATTAAATTTTTAGACATATATAAAACATTAAATATAAATAAATAAAATAATTAATAGTATAGTTTAATTATAATTTATGAGATAAAATTTTTGAATCTAATTAATTTATAACTAGACAATAACTATTAAAAACAAAAATACCGTAGTAGTCATATATAAATTTTTTCGCTATCTAAACAGGCCTCGGCCAGCCGATTGATTCTCGCTCTCGCTTTGGATTTCGCATCGCATCGCATCTCTCCGGCTGCGCCTGCAATCGTCAACAAATACACGTTGCCACACTGACATGACATGTTCCTATCACCACCTACTTCCCATGCATGCATCGGCTACACGTTAGCGGTATTTTTTCACAGCAGTATTTTCTCTCATAATAAATCAGCCAACAATAATTTTATTCTTGACTTTTCAATCTCTGTCCATTGCCTTCGTTTTTCAAATTAAAGAGCATTTTTGCATACGTGTTCCCTCTTTATTCATGCCTTTTCAATTCTAGTATATCGATGCATGGCCTTAAGTGAAGTCCGATTGATGATCCATGCATGTCAGGCACTGCAGCCAAAACACGTATACACGCGACGATACATATACAAAACTGCATGCATGCATATATATGCGCGCGTAATTTACAGTGCCCGCTGGAACGACGACGCTGTCCTCCTACGCGCATGACTGTTATGTATGCAGGCTTCAGTTCATGGACGACGAAGTACGCGCGCTGATGAGCTCATCGATCATGCTCTTCAGGGCTAGCTATAGCTTAATTAGCTTGTTATTCATCAATGGAAGGAATCATTGCATTCAATTCATATGCCTGCAGGGATCTTAGGCTAGTCTTCATATAAAGTTTTACTTCCCAGTTTCCAAAACATGAAACAAAATATAAAATGAGTCTCTCTCTCAATGCACAGTTTCATGCCATAATTTTATAGATTATTTTATCCTTTCTATGGGTCCCACCGCTCTCTTCTCTCTCCTCCCTACCGTAACCGCACACGTGACGGATGATTTCGCGACCGCGAGGATGCCGACCATGGTGGGCGGGCCGTGACCGCGGCGGCTGGCGGGGAAGCACCCGTGATGGGCGGAGCCAGCGTCCGCGATGCCCTACGGAGTAGCACCTGCGGAGGTCGGAGCTCTCGATCGGGGCAGGGCGACCGGAGCTCGGGAAGATTCCACGACAATGGCGGGAGGGCCATGACCGCGGCGGCCATCGGAGCAGCACCAGCGATGGGCGGAGCCTGCGACCGCGATGGCCGACAGAGCAACACCCGCGGAGGCCGGAGCTCTCGACCGGGGCACAACGGCCGGAGCTCGCGATGGATCGATTTCCGAACAGCGGCGAGCGGGCCGCGACTGCGGCGAGCGGCGGAACCGCACCCAGGGCGGTCGGAGCCTATGACCGAGGCACAACAGCTGGAACTGCGCGGCGGAGGATTTCGCGGCAGAGGATTTTGCAGTGCTCGCTGCTCGGCATGAAATGACCGAGGGCCTCAATGGGGTTTCTTGCTGTTTCCAAGGTGTTGGAAACAACACGGATACGTTTCATTCCCATGAAACTTTCTTCTTCTTCTCTCCTCCCAGTTTCATACAAAGATTCTCTTTTAGCTGATGTGGCATTTCATTTAATGTACATGAAACTTCTTATAAAATCCCATTGTGAGCCCTGCTCTATTTAATTTGTTAGATCAGCCGCTAGACGAACGGCTTTTCTAACAGTTTTCATCCAGCTCTAACCGATCGATCCAAATAAAATCTTAATCCGATAGGTACTGACAACTAGTGACAAAGTACATTCATATATTAATTATTGAATGCTTTGTAAATATAGTAATATAGTAGTGGTATATATTGTCATATTATACCTATTTATGATCATAAATCTTTGTAATTTTTTCTATAATTTTGGTTAAACTTTAAATGTTTTGACTCTTGGAATGACTTATAATTTAGAATGTAGGAAGTACTTACAGTACGGTAGCCACACTGCTGCGAGCCTGCGACCGTGATGAACTGTAGCGCTGCTAGTTATATATATAAATTACATTGTGTATGTGTTCATACTTGTTTATTGGTTTGAATTTTATATACTTATATTAAAATACTCTAGATCTTACCACGCGATTTTTTTAAAGAAATTTATATTTTTAATATATTACTAAAATAGCACTACTATATTACGCGTAGAAATGTAGAAAAAAAGTTTCACACACACACACACACACACACACACACACACACACACACATATATATATATATATATATATATATATATATATATATATATATATATATATATATATACACACGGTAGCGCTATTCTACACCCTAGGTGTAGAATATTATTCAACATCGCAAGTCAAAACTAAAAAGAAAAAATACTAAGCAGTACTGAACAATGTTCAGTATCATTCATGACTACACCTAGGACACTGAAATACTGAAACGCAAGTACTGAACAATATTGAATTTTGTTCAATACAATAGTTTCGTGCAGAATAGTATTCTACACCTAAGGTCCATGTGCATGATACATATATACTCCCTCCGTATCGTAAATTGATGACGTTCTGGAGGTCCAGCTATGTGCGGCAAAACATGTCGTTCACGGAATCGAGGCTGACTTTGGACGCGAATACCCCTAGCCACGCACACACGCCACACGTTCGCATGGTCTCCTCGTAATTAATCGCGGACTCCTCGGCTGAAGAGATTGTCGCGGTCAGCACGCTCGCAGAGCACCCAGGCACGCGCACCGCCTGTTCGCATTGCTGTATTGGTTCGTTTCATCGCTATGGAGATCGGCGGCGCGCAGGTGCTGGTTGTCGCGGACGGAGTGGCGCCGGAGTCGGAGGCGCTCGCCGCGGACGACATCGGGCCGGAGTCAGAGGAGGTCGCCGCCTGCTGCTGTCCGTGGACTCCGACCCGCTGCTCTCTGCCGCACAGGGTTCATAGGAGCCGGACGAGGTGGTGCTGAAGTCGCATATGCCACCGGACTCCATCACGCCGAAGTTGCTGGAGCTCGCGCTGGACGCCATGGAGGTGGTGACGGGGTACTTGCCGTCAGGCACTTTTGTTTGCGGACCGTGTGAAAAAAAACAATGATATTGTGGCTCGTAAGTGATGAGAACTGAAAAAAAAACTGCAAAAAAAAAACAAACAAACAAGTGCTAAGTAATGCATTACGATCGCTTGAAAAAACTCACCCAAACATGAGTGCGCACAGCGCCATGCAAAAATTATGGCGACAACAAAAAAAAAACACCACAGCTACCCGGGATTGAACCATGGAGCTCACGTCTCAAGACTTGAAGTGTTGGGCAATTGATCTACATTGGATTGTTGTACAGACAGCACCCTGAGCTGTATTTAATAAGGGCAAAACAGGAAATCTAACCCCTAATTAATCACCCCTTGGTAATCGTACTCATGTTCTAAACGTCATCTAATTACGATATGGAGGGAGTACATGAGTCACTACGTATTCTAGAGGCCGTCGACGACGACACGAATAGTAATTCAGACAGACGATAATATAATCATGCATGCACTTTAAATAGGGTGTCACATAAGTAAAATTGATGACTTAGCAGAGTCATTAAATGAAAGAGTTTCATTAGATGAGAGAGGAGTTTCATCCCCATGAAACTTACGTGGCTCGGTTACCTAGTTTATAGTTTTGATAACTGTGCCATGAAACTATGCATTGAGACTCGTCTTACATGCATTATGCGGGGCCTGTCGTTTCTTGCGTCGTCTATATCTAAATGGCCGCTAGCTAGCTCTGCTGCGTGCGTGCTTCCCGCGCGCGCTCGCGCCCCGGCCGGCCGTCCCCAACTCCCCAAGCATTGCGATTGCGTCGGTCTAACTTGTTTTTGCAACTTGCATGCATGCAGAGGTGCGTGCATCTCCAGAACACATGCATGCATACACGTGCCCCCGCCGGATCGGAGCACGGCTAGCTTGTTTACATCCCAAATCTTTACATCTCAATATTTTTGGTTGTAAATTTTATATTTTAAATAGGTGTTTAGGCCTTGTTTAGTTTCCGAAATATTTCAAAATTTCCCGTCACATTAAATCTTGCGGCACATGCATGAAGCATTAAATATAGATAAACATAAAAACTTATTACATAGTTTGTCTGTAAATCGCGAGGTGAATTTTTTGAGCTTAGTTAGTCCATGATTGGATAATATTTGTCAAATAAAAATGAAATTGCTACAGTGCAAAAAAAACCCAAAATTTTGGGAACTGAACAAGGCCTTAGATGCTTCCCAATTTTTTTGGTTTGCAACACACAACACACGGCCCCTAAGCAAGTTTACACAGTTAAATTTCAAATCTTTACAACCCAAGTTTTACAAACCTCTGTTTAGGTCCATTCTTCCAAAAAGTGCCTATTTCTCCAAAAGTTTTGGTTGTTTGGCTGTATCATTGGGCAGCGATATGATCGCGCACATTGATCAATTTATTATCGCGTTAATTATTGTGCTACCTCCGCCCACAAAAGAAAATATAATTCTCGGATTTCGAAGAGTAAAACGATCTGAACTTTGTCTAAATTTATATAAATAGTACAAACATTCATGGTACAAAATAAATATCATAAGATTAATTATAGAATATATTTTTATAATAAAATTATTTAGAAATATAAATAATAATATTATTTACTATACATTTAGTCAAAGTTGAACTCGATTGACCAGCACAGAAACCATAATTGTATTCTTTTGTGAACGAAGCCAGTACACACTACATTAGCTAGTCCCTTACTATTATAATCAATTAAGATCCTGTTTGCTTGAACTTATCTGTTGAATCTGCCAGCCATTTAGCAGTGTTTTTCTCTTACAATAAATCAACGCATAATACTTTTATCCATGACTTTTCAGCCAAGCGAATAGGCCCAATCTGTAATTTCGCTTGATGCAGCTAACAATATTATACTACTCCAATCCATTTTGGATGTATCTTGTTTATGTAAATATGGTCCTACACCCAAAGGGCATGCTAGGATCGCTAGAGAAAACCCGCTCTTAGCCGATTTCTTTTGATAGGTCAACCTTGGCGAAAACATGAAAACCCCTCCCGAGAAGATATCCATTGGGGGAGATAGACCTAGGGTTGTTCTAGGCCGGTATGGCCACCTAAAACGTCTATAAATCTCGTCATAGAACAAGTTTGGACATTGAAGGGATTATGACAAAAAGAGTAAAAAAATAATATATTGGGGTTTTCATTGATTGAATGCCTCAATTGGTTGTCGTCTTTTATATTTATATAGTGCGGTGGACTTATCCGCGCGGGTCAAGATTCCTTACAAATCATACCAGAACAACTCAATGGATCTAGAGTGCCAAAACCAAGCTAGTTCTGTGTGGTGAAATCTTCCTAAGAGCATATAATTTGTTCATCTAGACTTTAAATCTTATATTATGTATGTGCATTTCGACCATCTCGACAGGAGGAGTGCACTGATGAAGTCCATTATGCAATTTAGAGAAGTTTACAAAACTAGCTTAGCCAGTTTGGAACATTGGTTTCACTGGGTGTGGTCCCCCCCCCCCCAAAGTCTCATCTTTCTTCATTTGAACTCTAAATTGGGTGTTCTATATATAATTTTTTATGATCTCAAAAAGACGAATGCAATGGTGGAGTCTGTTATGCATTTTGACTAAGTTATAAAAAACCATCTTAGTTGGTTTAGGGAACCGTCCCACGAGACATTGACGTTGTTGGCTCTCACCTGAGCAAGGTGGTCGCTGGTCGACTAGGCCGTTTCAACCTCGCGCTCCTCTCCTCAGCGATAGCCTTGCACGTCCAAGATGGCTCGAGCGCTTTGAGTGAGGGCCAAGTAGAGAAGAAGGGAAGAGTGTATATGAGAGGGAGCCAAGGGGAGAACGGGCACCTCAGAGAGAGGGATGAGCAAATCACTGAGAGGGAAAGATGAGTAGATTAGAAGAAGAGGGAGAGGCCAGCAGGAGAGATGGAAGAGGGATGCGAGAATTATCTAGAAGAATGAGAAATATGTGTGGACCCTAGGTCTAGGGCTTAACTGAATTTTTATTAGTAACTAAACTATCAGTTTTAGGTCCAAATCTGGGACCGGCAAGCGAGTTTGCATTATTAACTGCCGGTTGATAATAGAGAGACTGTCTATACCAGTTATCAATGTAAGTTGTATTCTCAACAGACAGTGATATTTCAACTGCCGATTCTAACTGTGGAGCTGTTTGGTTGCTAGCCATAGTTTGCCACACTTTATCTTAGACAAGTTTGACCAAGTTGGCAAATGTTTGGCTGACAACTATATCATAGAGTAAAAAAGTGTGGCAAGATTCCTTTAGATATGACAAAGTATGACAACCAATTTGCTAGCCATACTTTTTGTGGGTTGCCATACTTGCCTAAAGTTAGTTGTGGTAGACTATAGCTAGCAACCAAACATCCCCTATATCTATCTACAACCGGTTTCAATTTTTATTTAATGTTGATATCTTGTCACTGCCAGTTTTAGATCACCTGATGGTTATATATATAGGCGGTAGTGCTAGATGATTTTTTAGTAATGTGAATATGTTAATATATATATATATATATAATTCTTTTTTATTCTTAGTAGTAGTTATTTTTATGTGTATATCTCTAGATTTAGGATGTATATGGCTCCATGAAATAGATATAGACGAAGTATATGATCATACTAGACCATCTAGGATAGTATGTATGTTAAGTATGTATGCATACATAGAGTATATGGTTATATTTATTATATATACTACAGTAGTAATATATTAGTAATATATTAAAAATATGATTTTTTTTTGAAAAATTTTCACATGATAAGATCAAGAGTATCTTAATATAAGTATATAAACATAAAAAATTGATAAATAAATATAAATATATATATATAATATGGTTTATTGAAGATAGGAGTAACTACGTACTCTCGAAAGTACGAAAAAAATGCACCACATATATATCGATCTATCTCGGCCGCATTGTAATTCGCCCGCTCGGCCCTGTTTACGTAGCTAGCTAGCTTAAGGTATATTATTATTTGATTGATTTGAGAAACATACTATGTCGTCGTCCATGAGGTCGATAGTATGCATCGAGAGGACGAGCTGGATGGTGGTATCCAAGGCCGGCAACGCGTATGCTATAATATGATAATAGTATAGGGCACCTGCCTGCCCGGCCTATGTAGATTTTGACCTCTGCCCGGCCGTGCAGTGATTCTATCTACCACCTACTATTATTATGAAAAAAAAATAATTTGAGCCATGGACCATTTCCCTAGGAAGAAACGGGCAGATTCAAACCACGCATCACGATATGCATGTTGAAACTGTAACTGCTCGTCCTTGGTGTTTTTTTTAGAGAGTCCTTGGCTTTTTTTTTATCGGCTTAACTTTTTTCTGGATCGAACTGATTAATACGTGCAAGCTAGGTACTTTTTTCTGGATCGAACTGATTAATACGTGCAAGCTAAAAACCATCAAAATGACAGGGTCAAAAAAATTGGGGAGCTCTGCATATAGTGATCTATCTAATTAATTATGACTTAGGATCTGCTATATATATATTATTTGCACAATGTATTACATATATTATTTATTTATCTCATATAGTGTAGCTAGTTTTGGGAGGAAGCTCAGTTGAGTTGACGCACGGAGTGGAGTGGACACCTAGGGCCACGTTCAGTTCCGAAAAGATTTCAGATTTCGGTACTGTAGCATTTTTGTTTTTATTTGATAAACATTATCTAATTATGAATTAACTAGACTTAAAAGATTCATCTCGTAATTTACAGACAAACTGTGCAATTAGTTTTTGTTTTCGTTTATATTTAGCGCTTCATGCAAGTGCCACAAGATTTAATGTGACGAAAATTCTTGAAAAGTTTTTGAATTTTGAGGTGAACGGCCTCGGTATACAATGACCGACCGACCGAGTTTGCATGTGGTAAGCAAGCATGCCTGTGCCTACTAGCTGTGGGTTTGGGCCCTACTGGTCAGAGTAGCAGACCCTGCAAAGAGAAGCAGAGCAGAATGTGGGATGCTCTGCATGACACTCATGGATCGATCTACCGGGGCAGCATCACATTATGGGCTAATGATGCCAATTGCAAAGGCAACAAGCCACAGCTTTTTTACCTTTCCCCTCATCATATGTGTCATCATGCATGCATGGTTTGATTCCATTTCCATTGCAGTTGCAGACTTGCAGTAGTGTTGGTAGTATTGCAGATTGCACACGCAGGCCACAATCTCTGTGTCTCTGTGCTGTCGTCTGCATGCACGAACACCAAGCCAAACGCTACTCCTTTTTTTACCGTACCTCTATCTCCAATTTTTTATTTATTCCTCCGATGCGATCCCTTTTCCCTTGCCTTGCTTCATTCTCTCTCACCTATCGCTGCCTGCATCACTGTCTCACTAGTCACTAGCTAGAGAGAGAGAGAGAGAACCACAGCCAGTTCAGTTGTCCAATATATATAATTGCCTTGGTTACAGAGAGGGAACTTAACCATAGATAGCATAGTACCGAAGAAGAACAACTTGTGTCCACAACCAGAGACTAAGGTCGATCGAGAGGTAGCAACTCGTTGTAGCTCATTTAATTGCTTTGGTAGAGAAGAGACCGATCGGCAGATGATATATATATAGAAGCTAGGTAATTAGGTCAAACGAGAGATCGATCAAGGACAGGAGTGCAACTGCAACTAGTCAGATCATCAGATCAATCCCAAGCACAGCAACAAGCTAATTAAGGTACGTTAGGGCAACAAGATACTGTAAGTAACAATGGCAAGTGAAGCAGCACCGGCGGCGGCGGCATCCATCATCTCCAACAACAACCCCTGCTTATTCGCTGCTCCTCTCACCAACCACCAGCAGCAGCAGCAGCAGCTGGCACTCCCTCCTCCCGCCAAGAAGAAGCGCAGCCTCCCGGGCACACCAGGCAAGTACTAGTATAATATAGTAGTGTATGTGTCTCTTCTAGCTCGACGATCTAGTTAATTAGCTGCTTCTTCTTGGTCATCGTCGTTAATAAGTTGGTAGCAAGCTCGCTCATGCCCAGTCATGGCGATATATAATCGATTAATTGGTTGCAATATTGGTTACTACAGACCCTGACGCGGAGGTGATCGCGCTCTCGCCGCGGACGCTGCTGGCGACGAACCGGTTCGTGTGCGAGATCTGCGGCAAGGGGTTCCAGCGCGACCAGAACCTGCAGCTGCACCGGCGCGGCCACAACCTCCCCTGGAAGCTCCGGCAGCGCAGCGGCAAGGAGCCCCGGAAGCGCGTGTACGTGTGCCCGGAGAAGACGTGCGTCCACCACAACCCGTCCCGCGCGCTGGGCGACCTCACCGGCATCAAGAAGCACTTCTGCCGCAAGCACGGCGAGAAGAAGTGGAAGTGCGACAAGTGCAACAAGCGCTACGCCGTGCAGTCCGACTGGAAGGCGCACGCCAAGACATGCGGCACCAGGGAGTACAGATGCGACTGCGGCACGCTATTCTCAAGGCACGTCGTCGTCGTTCGTTCCCAGTTCCTTCCTTGTTGGTTTGTTGTTCCTGCTTGTCCACACTGCGTCGTTGCTGACTGACCACGTCGATCGGTCTGTAAAAATACAGGCGGGACAGCTTCATCACCCACCGCGCCTTCTGCGACGCGCTCGCCGAGGAGACGGCCAGGCTCAACGCCGCCTCCAGCGCCGGCGCCGCCACGTCCTACCTCTTCGCGGGCTCGCCGCCGGGGCTGCACCCCAACATGATGCTGCCACCGGCCCCGGCCCCGGCCCCGGCCCCGGGCCCGCACCTCAAGCCGCTCGGTCCGCATGTCGTCGGCGGCCTCTCGCTGTGGGGGGGCGGGGACGCGCTGCCGTCCATGGTGGGCCACATTGGTGCTACTGGTGGTATCCTGCTGCCCGGTGGTGAGCCAGCGGTGCCCCCGCAGCTGTACGCGGATCTCTTCTCGCCCGCACCGCCGCAGCTGGGCTGGCTGTGCGGGAACGGCAGCAAGCTCGCGTCGTCGAACGCCAGCGAGCTGACGAGCGCCGCCGCTGCGTCGGGGAAGCAGGACACGGACAGCGTCTTCAGCGGGCAGCACCACGCCAAGCCCACGGCGCCGGCCGCCGACATGTCCGCGACGGCGCTGCTGCAGAAGGCCGCGCAGATGGGTGCTGTCACGTCCGGGTCCGGCAATGCGATGTCGATGCCGCCGGGGGCCTTGGAGCCGGCCGATATTGGTCATCATCAGTCGTCGGACGGTGCTGGAGGTCTGCTGTTTAGCGCATCAAGCCAGCAGAACGCTACTAATCTCAGGCTCAGGGGAACAGATACTACACTAATAATGAGCCACCTCACAGCGGCGGCCGCCGGGAACATGCCGTACGACGTGCTCTCTGCTGTGCGCCATGCCGGCCTCAAGGATGCTGCCGTCGCCGTCGGGAGGGAGGAGACCAGGGATTTCTTGGGCGTTGGCGTGCAAGCGCTGTGCTCATCGTCGTTGAATGGCTGGATTTAGCTAGCTACTACCTAGTTCATGATGAATATGATATGATGAGCTTTCCTTATTAGTAGTAACTTCATGACATTCACGCATTGAGTAAGAGCCACCACTAAGAGATGGAGGATTATTATTGATTAGCGATCAGCTAGTGTGAATTTGAAGCACTGTAAGTTGCAAAGTGAGCAACAATTTTAAACGGATCGATGCTTGCAAGTTCACGTACAACAACTATCTATATTTTTTTTTTGTCATTTCTTGCATGCCTTGTTGTGTTATGTTTTCTTAGATTTCCTTTACCAGGGAGTTAAAACTTGGCGACAGGCATGCTGGAGGAGTAAGTATATAGATGCAATGGGATATATAGAGATGTGTGGAGCAAGGAGAAGGGGAGGCGAGGCAACGGCAAGCAAAGTAAAAAGGAGAGATATCCATGCATATAGTCTCGATGCAAGAACCACTGATGAAAGACTAGCCCCCTTAATTTAGTCTACTAGTACTTTTTATGTGCTCTTAATAACAAAATAAAGTATGGGAAGAGGGGGCACTTTACTACTCTATTATTGTCCAATTAAACCAATACACTTATAATTAGTTAATTATTACCTTTTCAGTGCAGCTTGATCTATCTTTATTTAACACACATAGTGCTATTCAATAAAGGAGGATCTTTGCTCCCAATATTTAAGGAAAAAAATGAAGTAGCTGTCTTCATGTGCTTGTCCAAATGTCAGATGGTCTAAGGTTGGAGTAGGTTAATGGGAGGTTGCAGCAGGACAATGGGGTGCCCAATAACCTACCAGCATCAACATGGGAGGGTATGGAGGTGGCTATCCAATTAAGATGACGCGACCAGTGGTTTTGGCCTTCCACAAATAATATTTCTCTCAAATATTACATATTGATTAATGACGATGCACATCCACACTACCACACACATTTGCATTGCTGCTTAGTGCTAGTTAACTTAATTGGATGCTCAGTGCATTTTGGTTGTTATGAAAGGTGTGCGCGAGCTGAAACACACAATCCAGGATCCTGTCTAGAGATATTTCGATTAACTTTTGTCAGGAGTGCTATTAGAAATAAAGCAGAATCAGCTTACTTTCCTTGATATATACATATCCTCATAGATAGGAATAAGTAACAACCTATACCTGATCTTTAGTACTACATGTTTGGGTAATTGTTTCAGTACTTCTAATTTGCACATTAGAATTGATGCACTTCGAGTCATGGGTAAAAGATAGCTCAATCAAGGATGCTTAGTACTACATGTTTGGGTAATTTTGTTGCCTCATTGTTGGAAGTGTTGTGTAACAATGATATTCCTGGTGACTGGTGGTTTACAGTTTTGGCAATGATCGATCGGGTTGCTAGTTGTTCCATCTCGTTGATGGTGGTGCCTATGGATGCCACTTCCACCGGAGGCGCCATCAAAACTACCTTTTTTAATTCTCTTGCAGGGTCCTATTTGGTTGAAAACCCAATACTGGTCATCTAGTCATGCGATGGCATTGTCTTTGGACGTCGTTCTCCCTTTATCGATGTCATGTTGGAAGACCCCTGAGTTATCGGTGGCATAGGGTTTTTTATGTCACTTTTATGGAGGTTGCCTTGCTCACCAAGGCCTTGGTGACATTGCCATGCTCAATATCTAGAGTCTTCAATAGTGGCAGGATGTCCTACAGACTCTCATCCTCATGGGTTGTAGATAGGTTTTGGTAGCAAATCCTCAATTTGCTGGTCATAGTTTTGTTTAGTAGGCAGAGTTTGTTATTTCACCTATCTTTGATTTAGCCCACGCTTTGGATATATTTTCACCTAAAGTGTGGCGACAATAGTTGTTTTGTAGGTGACATCATGTAGCAAGCCAGAATGTTGTGAATGCCTACTCAAGTTCCGTTGTAGATTTGGTTTTTCTTCCTTTTCTTTCTTTACTTTGAATATGTTTAGTTTATGAAAAAATTTGCAAAAAACCTCAAACCCCCCCCAAATCCTAAACAACCCACCAAAAACCTGACACCAAATTTTTTTGGTTTTAGTGTTTAGAAGTAGGACAATTAATGATAAACACAGCTATAGAGATAGCTTCATCCCAAAATTTAAGTGGCACTGATGCATGAGCCAACAAGGATAAACCCATTTCAATGATGTGGCGATGCTTGTGCTCAGTAGACCATTTTGCTGGTGTACATGGGGACATGAAACATGATGTGCTATACCTACACGTTGGAAGAAAGAATGAAGTGCTTGATATTCTCTGCCAATTGGTTTGCAGAGCGAGGATTTTATGATCAAATTGTTGTTAAACCAAATTCTTGAAGTTACGAAAGCATTGAAAAACTTCAAATTTTTAACACAATAAATAAAGTCAAGTAAATTTGGAATGATCATTGATGAAGCTGACATAGCAATTATGGCACCCAACAGAAATTGGCATAGGTCCCCATACATCGGAAAAAAATTAAGTCTAAAGGACTAGCAGACACACTAGTTGACTTAGGGTAGGACAATTGATGACTTTTGCCTTGTTGACAAGCATCACAAACCAAGTTATTGATCGAATCACTAAGAAATGGAAGCTTGTGGCAGCTAAGTATTTGCTAAACTACGCGAGTAGATGTATGCCCTAGACTAGAGTGCCACAAAGAAGCTGGCCACTTGATGGCACCAAGAACTTGTTTATTCAAAGATGACCGCAAAGGGTAGAGCCCTCCTTCACATCTGCCTATGTGGAGGGTTCTCTTCGTCACCTGTTCCTTGATGGAAAAGTGACCGAGATGAAATTCAAGAAAAACATTATTATCTCTTGTGAGATGATTCACAAAAACTAGATTCTTATGTGCTTGTGGAACACGTAACACATTTTTAAGATGAATCTCTCTACTAGGGGAATGCAAACTTGTCTGACCAACATGTGTAATTTCCATACCTATGCCTTTTGCAGTGTGGACTTGCTCACCATCACCATACTTGTCGTGGATGGTCGGCCTCTCTAGATCTCTGGTGATGTTGTCGGTTACATCTGAGTCCATGTACTAGTTTGTATCTACACCATACGAGCTGGTTGCTGAGGTAGCGCTCTTGTGTGGGGGTCTAGTGAAGGTGGCGTCAAATCTTTTGAAGCAGTGCACAACAATGTGCCTTTCATTACTGCAGAGATCAGAAGGCACCTTGCTAGCATGATCCTTAGCCACGGCCACCACTGCTGCCATGGCCAGAGCTACCACATCCGCCGCGACCACCACCATTGTGGCCTCCACCACGACGATCGTATGATGTGTTGCCACCACCATGACCGCCCTTGGCCGCCATATTGGCAGAGGACTGCTATCCCCCTTTGCACAGATCTATGCACTCCTCATAGCTCACAAGCTATGTGAAAAGCTCACTGACAGAGATGGGCTCGACGCGCATTGCCACCACCGACACGACTGGATTATAATCCAGGTCTAGCCTGGTCAAGATGTAGGAGACTAGCTTCTTGTCTTCAATCTTCTTGCCTGTCGATGCCATGCATCGGCCAGGCCTTTCATCTTAGCGAAATATTCATTAATGGAGGAAGATCCCTTGGATGCAGTGGACAACGCCATGTGGGTGGCGATGACCCGCGCCCTTGACTAGGATGCGTTCATGCCTTCGATGGTGGCCCAAGCCACCAACGTCGTCACATGGTGAGAGACGTGGTCGAGAATCTCCTTGTAGAGTGAGGTAGTAGGTAGCTTAGAACCTGCTGATCTTTGGGCACCTAGATGTCGTACTCTGAGTTTGTCACTAGTGGCTCCTTGTCACCGGACTTGGGTTCCAGGAACTCTGGTGGCGGCTTGGCCCTCGGCTAGATGTACTTTGCAGCATGGGCTCCCTTGATCGCCGAGATAACTTGTGACTTCCACGACTAGAAGTTGTTGTGGTTGAGCTTCTCGGTCACTTGGATGAACACGAGACCAAGAAAAGTATCAACATAAACTGTGGAGGATGAAGGGAGCGCTATTCATTTGTTGGTGCGGTTCTGTTAAGTGAACCGCCTCTGGAAATTATGGATCTTCAGCGTCAACTCACTAAGGACAACCGCTCCTCAAAATAGAGCTTCAGAGGCAGTTCACTTAAAGGAACCGACTCTAAGAATTTAGAGGTCGTTTCCTTAAGTGAACCGCCTCTAAAACGGTTGCATCAGAGGCAGTTCATAAGCTATAGTGCACAACGATATGGTTAGAAACGGTTTCCTATGTGGGCCGCCTTTGATGAAAACGGGAGGCGTTGCTGAAATTGATTTCTGTACTAGTGCAAAATACCCCCCTGGGCACTCAGTTACGTGTTATATGGAGCGGGGAATAGCACCCTGCGTGAGCATCTCCAACCGTTTGGTATTTTTTTGTTTGTCATTTGTTGTAGTTTGTCAACTCTCAAAACGATATGGCAAGTGGAAAAATGCCATCTCCAAGTGTTTGACATAATTGACTTGGCGAAAATCAAAATTGTGGACCCAACCGTATTTGCCGCGACTTTTCTTCTGCGCCGTATCTAGTCCCGCACTTTTGGTCGCGCGCATTTCTTCTTCGTGGCATTTTCTCGTCGCCGCGCCACCAGTTCGCGAGCATCCAGGTCGCCGCTGTTTCCTGGTATCTGTATACGAGACGCTGCAGGTCGTCATCGAGAGCTTCCTGCCATAGAGTCCTTCGTCCTGCTGCCGTGGACTGCAGGTCGTCATCGATCTCCAAGGTTCGTCACCACGCGCGAAGAGTCCCCCACACGCGGGAGTAGCACGGGAGGAGCGCCCGATCAGCGTTTGCCAAGCGGCCCGCGACATTTTATTTATGCCAAGTTTTCTCCCTCAATTGCCAAGTTGCCCAAATTACAAAACACAAATGCAAAACTGTTGGATACCTTATTTTGATAATTTTGGCAAATTACAATAATGCAAACCTCAAATACAAAACTGTTGAAGATGCTCACAACATGAAGAAGATTACAACAAACTTGAGATAATATCTACTCTAAACAACTTAAGCTACAAACTAGGTACTCCTCTACACGCGCTTAGGATAACAACCTGCATGTCATGGGAGTAATCCTAACAACCGTGTATATAAATATTTTCACAGATATCTTAAAAGCATGTACTCCATGTGGCTAGCGATGATGCTCGAGATTTCGTCGAGTGAGCGAAAGAAGGAAAGACGAGAAAGAGAAGCTATTGGACGCGTCTTATTATGGCCCATAATCACTAAATCGGTTTTTTTTAAGGGCAAATATAGAATTGCATAAGTTGCTCTTATGCCAGTCTCCAAATAGGAGTTTCATGTCCTAGTTTTTAAAATACTCATATTTTAAAAACAGTGTAAAAAAGTCTTACTCCATAAAATTCTCTCTACTCTCACGGAACTTTCATCATCTCTTTTCATCAACAAGTTAATATATTCATTGCCCATGAAATTCTCATGAAAACCTAGTTAAGATGGCCTTAGAGACATCTTGACTTGTTTTCTTTGGATCGCGATATCATAAAAGTGGACACTTTTGATTCATGTGAGTGCTTTAATGGCTATTGACATGGACACACCTATCATTGGTTTTTATTTGCCATAAGGATTTATTTGCCACAATTTGTATGCACTAGAAAAAAACTACTCCCTCCATCCCAAATTGTAAGTCATTCCAAGAATTTTGGAGAGTCAAAGTATTTTCACGTTTGACCAAAATTATAGAGAAAAATACTAAGATTTGTAACGTAAAGTGAGTATACTATGAAAATATAATTAAGAAAGAATCTAATGATACTTAGTTAGTACCATAATAATAATTATTTTATAATATAAATTTGGTCAAACTTAGAAAAGTTTGACTCTCCAAGATTCTTGAATGACTTACAATTTGGGATGGAGGGAGTATTTAGGTTAGCTTCTACTAACATCAATTTGATTTGCTATCAAATTAACTAATAATCTGAGGTAGATAGTCACATCCTTGTGGTTGGTTTGTATGTTCAACTCATATTGGTCCTCATCTCCGTTTAGTGAGGATTGAGGTCTAGAAGTAATCCCCCTTGAAGGGCAGCCAACAATTTGGAGCAATGGACGATGAAATTAAGTCAAACTATTGGGAAGAGTTGTTTGTGGCTAGAAGTAGTAGTTGGTCAAATCCTTGGGTGCCAAGAAGAAGAGTAGCCTTGTCTGGCAAGAAGAAGATTTTTTTTTTCATCTTTTCTATGGAGAGGGAGGGATGTTGTGATTATACGTACTAGTATAATAATATAACAAGAGAAGGAGAAGAGTAGTATAGTATTGTAATAGCCAATGAAACTCAGCAGGAACAAAATCCCCTGTTCCGTTTTCAGCTGAAGCCTTTTTTTTTTTACGCGTTCTACGGACTCAATTCCCTTCCCTCCCCTCTCCGGGCTCCGGCCCTCAACAGTTCCTCTTCATCATCGCTTCGATTCGATCGGATTGGTGGCATCGCATTCGCATCGACCAAGCGAGATCCCGCACGATTCCACTCGATTCGATTCGATTCGATTCGATTCGGTTCCATTCCCTCTCTGGCCCTCGCGAGGAAAGGTAGGAGCACTCAGCAGCAGCAGCAGCAGGAGGAGGAGGGGCGCCGTGAATGGCGCTGCCGGTGGCGAAGCTGGGGACCCTGGCGCTGCGGACGCTGTCCAAGCCCATCGCCAGCCGCCTCAAGAGCCAGGCCGCCGTCCACCCCAAATTCCGCAACTTCATCATCGCCATCGCCCAGGTATCAAATTTACCGCCGTTACCTCCTCTTCTCCTCTGTCCTCTTCTCTGGGGGAAGTATCTAGATTATCAACTACTCAAATGGAGATGCCTTCCGTCCCCTTCCATTCGATTAGGGCTAGCCCGCTTCCATTTCTTGCCAATGTCTGCCAAATCTTACAACTCGATGGGGAGGGAGGGATCTGAGGACATCCCTGCCCATAAATAAATTGTAATATAATATGCACAACTCACTGTCCGACTTCTTGTTCAACTTCTGCTTTAATGCTTTATTAGCAGAATATAAGCTACTACGTGGGAGCATTCTATGCTACTCAATGAAGATCCTTGCTCCTCCTCTAGCGGTTCATACATATTGACGGTATACGCATTTGTTACAGATAAACCATCGTATCACCACCAAGATACAAAGGCGCATTTACGGGCACGCTACAGATGTGGAGATCAGGCCTTTAGACGAGCAGAAAGCTGTTCAAGCTGCTACAGATCTCATCGGGGAAGCCTTTATCTTTTCGGTGCTTCTCTAAAGTCTAAACCATTCATAAATCATCTGTGCTACTATTACATCTGCAGCTCCCCCACAGGGATGCTCTGTCTTTAACTCTCAGTTAATGGTACACTGTTTACTTGTTGTTATATCATAGGTTGCTGTTGCTGCTCTAATTTTTGAGGTACAGAGAAGTGCAAGGTCTGAGGCTAGAAAGGAGGAAGCTCGTAAACAGGAACTTGAGGTATGCCATTTCTCTCCTGTGCCTTAAGAGTTTGAGCTCACACAAATGTGCCATGCTAACTGCTCTTTACCTGACTTATTCACTACTCCATTCATCCTATCATGAAGATTATTTCCCCCCTCCACAAGACAGGATAAACGTGAAACATAACCTGTCTCCCTACCATGTAGCACAGGAATAGAAATATTCTGATAATCCTAGTTTGTTTTCTAAACTTATACAGAGATATCAGGATATATGCAGTGTCATAAGTATTTATTACAGAAGGAAATAATTGACATCCTGAGTGCAGCTCGCCTGCCAATTGGTCGAAATCTATACTGATATATCGTGTGATGGTGTGCACAACACATGCTTCAGTACTATGAACATTTATTATGGATTCAGGCCTTTTTCAGAGGAACACATTATGACTCATATGTGCATGTTCAGAAATGTTGGTAATAAGTTAGATGCTGCTCGTGCGAAAGCAAGTCAAAGTATGTCACCACTGCTTTGCCTGTGGAACACAGTTTCTAATAGCCTGGGAATTCACATAACCATAGAGAATTACTAATAACTGCCTAAAACTGGGTATTGATGGCATTTCCAACAGCAAGTCTTCAACTCAAGTTTTTTATGAATGCAATGCTCCTAGCTGAATTATTAGGTGATAGAGTGGAGAACCGTTTTTGTATGGTTCAGTGCCTGCAGAAAAGAATTGGTTCATCATATATATCCTCTGGAAAATTGACATATGCACATGCTGAGAGACATCGATTGTTTGTTAGCTTTGTTTCCAATGTTACAAGTGCTATTTTAGTTTAACAATTGTTTTTTTTTAACTGATATCAAGGAATTGAAACTAAGGGAAGAGAGTTTAGCTAAAGAACTGGAAGATCTTAAAGTGAGGCTTAGTGAAATTGAGCGGCTTGCTAAAGGGCGAGGCTTGACAGGAATCTTGAACTTGAAAAGGGTCCATGGGCCAGAAGTCGGCAAGGCAGCAACACCTGCGTGAGTAAGCAATTTGGTTTTGGTGCGGCAAAGTAGGATTCCTTGTCGCCCCCATTATTTGGTGGTGACACTTGTGTAGTCATGCCCACTCTATTCTTTGGTGCTCATATTGGATCTAAATTTGTATGGTTGATCCATGGTCACCCTGAAAGAATAATACAGTGTAAGAAAGAAATTAAAGTGCATTATGTATGTGCTACTTGGTGGTGGCAATCACAGAACCATATGTTAAGAGGAATGCAGTCTTGCATTGCATTGGCCTGCTGCTAACACATCAAGATTCAAGATGAGAACACAAGTAAATGTTTGAACTTGCTTTGTATCTTTTCCTAAATAATACATCTGCGTGCTAATTATGGTTCAGATTGTGGCGACGTGTGTATTATTACACTGCTATATATATGCTCATATATGTGTTGTGTTATACTATATATACACTTAGCAATTTGGGCCTAATACAAGTCACTCAGGGCCCACGTAATCTGTGCTCGGGGTGCGTAGCTCTAGCAGACCGAGGAGGCCCAACTTGAGTTCAGTAGCTTCAGCGTCTTCATCTGTTGCCGGTTCCGCTACAGTTACAGTGGAGTCGCCTGTTGTGGAGGCTGCAACAGCGATGCCGCTGACAGGATGCTACCTCACCTAAGCGAGCAGCTGTTGCTCTGGACAGACAACAACCATCACACAATGCATGTTGGCAATGCCATGGGATGCCGGTATTCACGAACACGTACAGCAACAGCCACCGGAATTTCCAACTAGTACCAATATGAACCACAAGATCATCAGAGCACACCACCTGGGTGGAGTCTTGCTTTAATTTGTTGATGAAGAGGGTGGTGATCATTTCTTCTTCTATATAAAGATCGATCTTTTTCATTTGTAAGAAGGAAGAAGAAGAAGAAAAATCAAAGGTCGTCCAGCAGCATATCATCATCATCATCATCTCCATCCATATCAGGATCCTGCGCCTGATGGCATTTGGCTTGAGGATTCCGGGTCCGGGATGATGATATGCTTCCTGCGGCTGTTGGAGGATGAGGAACCGAGTGGCAGCGGCAGCACCTGTTCCATGTTGGATGACTCGATTTGGTGGTGCTTCTCCCAATGCAAGGAGCATCCACGGGACTGGTAATGATCAGCCTGCTCCATGTCCATCCATCTTCGAGGTCGAGGCATCCCACCAGGTTAACGGGCTGGGCAATGCAAGGCTCCAGGTGAAGGTCGTGCTCGACGTACATGATGCGATCTTCAACGGCAGCAATGTCCCGATAAGCCATGGGCGTGCGTCGCCATAGTAGTCGCCCTCGACAAATCCACCATGGCAGGAGAGGTGGCGGACCTCGTCGTCCTTTAAATTTTGCATGGTGCTGGCGTTGCGTTGCGGCGGTCTGCAACGTAGGCGGTGTCTTCGAGGAGCACCCAAGGGATTTGGATTTCTTCTCGCCCTCAACATCGCCGTCAAGGGCAGGTGGATGCAAAGCTGGCCTTGCGCATCGGCATGCCTCTCTCTCTCTCTCCGACCGCCGCTACAGATGTCCTCTGGGTTTTGGTTTCTACGTGCTGCTTCGATCCGATATATTAGGAGTCCGAAACCGGTTGAGATTGGTTCCAATGTACAGGTAGGCAACAGGCCGCGCCGCGCGCCATCCTACTCAATTAACCAACGCAACACCATCCATAATAATCACTAATAACAAATAGATGTTCAACAATACATTGTGAGAGAAAAAAAAACACTATTCTGAAACTGAAAAGTAGTGCTCATAAGTTCACGCGAACACGTACTATGCAGTAATTTATATATATACACTACATAATAGGCCATCCCATCATGCATATCCAATGTTGAACTCAATAACCCAGCAGTCATACATGAAACTGTATAGACATGAATCACTCTCTGCCCTTCAATTGCAAAGCAAAATACAACACTTGACATATACTGACGACTTACTCAGCAATCAATTCTGGCAATGGCCAAAGCAAGCTGCGATTCTGCAACAACCGTACCCACGTCCTACAGATTCCACTCCACTTCAGTTGATGCTCATCTCCTCAGCACCAGCACCATCTCCGTCTGCAACCATGTATGTTACTATGTTACAAACGATACAGAGAACCTTTTTTTTTTTAATAATGGAAGACTTAATTAAAAAAAAACTCCAAGGACAATACATACAGAGAACTACACCCACATATACTTGCTTAGCTCTGCTTTTCATGTGCACAAGGACCAGAATCAAAAGCTAAGGAGTCGTCAACAAATTAAGGTACATACCCTCGTTTTCTGACGAAGTGTAAATGGAGCGCCTTGCGCGTTGTTGCTGCTGTTGGCGTGTTGGCTGAAACAATAATAAACCAGAAAAAAAGAAGCAACATAATGTCATGTACTGTACAGCAGTGTGGTGTTCAGCGGATCGGAGTCAGTAATTTTGGCTTTGGTTTAGCATCACTTAGGCTAGGGTGCTGACCGTGTATATGTACATTACACATAGATAGCAGAGTGATACCTGAAGCTTTGGCCTAAGTGCCTCCAGCGGTCCTTTGGGTTTGGCCACACCTTGCTGTACACAACCAAAGTGTTATGCATGGTACTAATTCATGCAAGTTTCAGAATTGCGCCCTCAACTCATCACTAGATTAAATTTACTGAAGCCACATAAATCAAAGAGAAGAAGGGTAACAGCAATACCTTTCCTAGAGCCCAGTCAGCAGAATCAAAGTAGGCCCGCTCATGATCCTACAATTACAGAAGAGAATTTAATTACTCATCACAGCACTTATGTGGATATTATCTGGTTCTGCTCCCCCACCCCTATTTCATCTATCTTGGGATAACGCGAAAAAAAAATGAGCAAGGAACCTTTGAGATGAGTGGTGGCTTTTTGGGCATTAGTCCTCCAAACTTCTTCTTGATTGCTTCTTCCTGCCCACAGAAACATTAGTATGTTCAGTACAACCTATCATGCCACTTACTTAAAGAAATTTGGATGGATGGTTATTCCATCACCAAAAGAGTGCAGGAGTGCCATTGAAATTACTGTGTGTAATAATACTGTATAATCTCCAGGACTAGTGCAGGAAATAACCTGTTGCTGAGCTGAGGGCATAGAATTGTCTTCAGTTTGGTCCATAGGTTGAGGATTTCCATCAAGTGCAGCAGGCGCATTGGAGTCCTTCATATCCGACATGATGCTAATTTTGTTTTTGTTTTATAAAAAAGCAGGAAGCAAATGCTATCATGTCAACGTTCACATAAAGCTGTGGACACATACATAACTCAAGACAGGACGAAGAAGCTGATGGAGGAAACAATTGTGCAATGATGTCAATGCAGTATGGCTTAGAACAGAAAGGCAAACTAAGTGGTGCTTTCTGAGTTCTGGTGTGATGGCTTCTCTTTCCTAGGAGCTATTAGCCTAGTAGTAGTGAAGAAGCAGATCCTGTATCATTATTTGAGCTCTTGAATGCCCCCCCCCCCCCCCCCCCCCCCCCACCCCTCAGGCCTCAGGCTGTGTGTTGCATTAGTTATTAGCCATGGCCGTGGTGGATGTTTCAAGGAGATATATGATGTTGACTCATCAGTCAGTACGATCGATAGTAGTACACCAACTAGTAACAAGTGGTAAAGGAAACTGGTATGACATGACTTTGAAAGGTGACTTGGAGCATACAGATCCAGTAGTATGTATGCATGATGCATGTGAAGTCAAACAGGTGCCTGCTGTTGAATCTGGAAGCAGGGGGAAGCTAGCAGTAGCAGGCAGAAAGAGCTTGGTTAGTTAAAACAGGGGGATCCAATCCAACCCAATTATATTACACATGTGAGAGTAATAAGTTAAATTTAACAAGGGGATCTATCCAATCGCGGTTGGGTTTGGGTGTCCACAGCGAAATTGTTGGTTCTCATAACGTGGATGCCACGCAGCAAAGTAATCCATCCATCCATCCATCCATCCATATTCCATCCGCTTGATTGAAATCGGAGATTTGGCGTGAGGAGGGCTTGCTCATACAGTATACAGGAATAACAAGCAAGCTGCAAGCAGACGTAGGGCGGTTGCTTACCAGAGCAGCACAAGGAGAAGCGGATGGATCTCCTGCGGTCCGTCTGGTCGACAAGCACAGCACGGGGCAGGAGTGAGGAATCGAGTTCAGTACAGAGCAACCACGGCGGGGCGGCAGGCAAGGAGTCCAATACAGCAGTCAGCAAGCACGGGGGGGATTTTGAATTTGATCGAATTGAGGACGACGACGACGAGGTCGCTGCTGCTGCCGCCTGCTGCTGGTGGTGGTGGAAGAGAGGAGGAAGAGGAAGGGTGGTTTGGATTGGAATGGATGGATCGGTGCCCGATCGGTCCGGTCCGGATCTGGATCAAGAAAGAAAGAGAGAGACAACCCGGAGAGCCGGAGCGTGTGGGGTGGGGCCTACCTACCCTACCCTTCGGCATCTCTCGTTCGTTTCGCCGCCCTCCATCCGTCTCTTCTCCTCTCCTCTCCTCTCCTCTCCTCTCCTCTCCACTTGCATTGCACATGGCTGGCATCGCATCGTTGGCTGACTCCCATGGGCCATGGCCATGCATATGATGATGGGGACTCCATTGGGCTGGGAACATCTGCACTTGCTTCTCCAACTATTGTGCAAAAAAAAAAGGGGACTAGTTAACAGGGTGAGAGTGAGACCCACACCCACACGATTTCAGTCTACTACTACATGCGTACTGTTGTAGTGTGTTTGGCACTAGCTAGCTCCAGAACAAAAACGTACATCGGATGAGCTACATACGTACTGTCGTAGTGTTATGAAATTAGGCATGGATCTGTTTGTTACCCTCCAGAGATGGCATCGGATGAGCTACTGAGGAGATATATAGGGGGCGTTTGTGAGGGTGACTGTGGTTAGTCTGGCTTGCTCGTTAGGCTCAGGTCACGCTAGACCAGCCCCAAATGCTGCAACAGACTACGTTCGTCTTCCAGTTCGATCCAGAAATGGTTGTGTTAGGACCGGGCTAAACCACCAAATACAACTATCTCGCCCCCTCCCCCCCCACTTGCCCCCGCTGTGCGCCGCAAGGAGCCCGGCTCCAAAACAACACCTATCTCCAGCGTATCTCTAGAGCCAGGTTGAGAGGGTTGTTTTGGCTGCGGGGTGGCTGGGCTGCGCGCTGAACCAAGTGTGCAAACACGTGCACTTGCAGCCCGAGAGCGCACAGCCCAGCTGAGCCATCCTCATAAACGCCCCCATAGGACGATGATGAGCAGATTGAAGCAGGTTATTATTTATGTTAAAAAATAAACCACCATAGTGAGAAGAAGCTTGAAACATGGAGTGCTGAGATCGACTACTGCTCAATGGAGCTCTCTATCTCTATATATATATATATATATATAGAGAGAGAGAGAGAGAAATATGATCGAGCCAAGAAAAATCTTCCTCGTTGTTGCGATTGCGATTGCCACTCTGCAGTCAAATTATACGATCTATTGCACTTCTAGGATGCCATGCGTTGTTGTGGATAACTATTGGCTTGGCAGTGATCTGTCTGGACGCTACAGCCAGCGGTTGGTCTGGTATCATGATCAATCTGAGATGGCAGAAAGAAACAAGCTAGCCCATGCATCACTTTTGCTCAATGTACCATATTACCATCAATCTCGCTAAGGCTTTGTTTAGATCCCAAAATTTTTCAAAATTTAAATATAGATAAAAACAAAAACTAATTGTACAGTTTGTCTGTAAATCACGAGATGAATTTTTTAAAGCTAGTTACTCTATATTTGGACAAGGTTTTTCAAATAAAAACAAAAGTGCTACAGTAGCCAAAACCAAACATTTTTTCAAACTAAACAAGGCCAAGAAGGTTGGAAAAAACTCTTTTTCTTTCATTTGCAATCACCCTGTCCTTGGACACACAATCACATGCATGCATCTCCAAACGTAAGCAGTAAGCTGGTGTGATACTTATATATATCCTCTATGGCGCACTCAACATCATCCATATCAACTGGATGCATGGAATGGAACAATACAAGGGAGAGTAACTTTTGCTAGGACGACGCGACACAATTATTACGCAACACAACACAGGGATTAGATTTCCATTCGATCAGAGAGGGAGGGCTATATATATATATATATAATCGAATCGATCAGTAGTAGGTGCAGGAGCCATAGCTGGGATCGGACTGCACCACGAGCGCCGAGTTGTTGAAGTAGCAGTTCCAGGGGTGCCTGCCATTGGAGGCGTAGTAGAGGTTCATGGCGACGGCGGCACGCGACACCAGGTTGTCCGGGTAGTAGCACGGTCCGCCCTTCTGGATCACGGCGCAGCTCACCTGGGAGCACGCGTAGTTGAGGTTCAGAGACAGGATGTCGTTGGACGCGGACGGCTTGGCCACGCACCACGTTTTCTGGGCCGCAGCAACGCCGACGCTGCTTACTACAAAATCAAAACAGTTCCAATCAAGCAATTCCCAGCCCCCCCAAAAGGCAGCACAAGGGTACTGGAGCACTACCAATCAACGGCACGGCAATCCCCATGCAAAAAGGGAAACCTTTACTCTTTTAGTATGAATGAAATGAAACGGAACAAGGAGAAGAGCAGAGGAAAAGAAATCAGAATCGGTACTAGTAACCAGCAGCGGCAGTGAAATTACCTGAGGTGAAGTAGAGGAGCACAAGCCCCAGGGAGAGGAGCAGGAGCCGCGCCGATGGCCGACGAGCACCTCTGCTGACCATCTTGCTCTTGCACTGCAGCAGGCTAGAGCTGGGCTGGGTGGACACTGCACTCGTTGTAGTGGAGACAGAGGTAGGTCACTGAGATCAGACGGAGTGGAGACGCCTGCCTGCAGCTTCTCTTCTGGTTTATATATATATATTGAACAACAAGTCCTTGGACCCTTGGGAGGCGAACGGAGGAAATGTACTCCTGCACCGCACCCGCTGGACATTCAGTGGAGCTGCTGAGTAGGTGACACTCTTTGCATTTGCATTTGCATTTGCTTTGCTTGCTGGACGGTCATGCTACACGCATGTGTACCACACAGACACAGGTAAGGTCTCTGTCTCTGGCTTCAACCCAAGGCAACCTACCATGTGCAGTGCAAGTGCTCCTGCTTCAGCTCCATAGCAAATACAGCTGGCCGATTTTCTTCTGCTCTTTGCAGTGGCCTTTTCTTGGGTCCCTCACCTCACCTCATCACAAAAGCTTAAGCCCATTCCCTGTGATGTATGCTAGTCAAAAGTCAAAACAGGTGTCATGCAATAGGGGATTCCTTTTATGCCCAGCAGAGATCATATCTGTTCTCTTTAGAGTATTTACTGATGGCTCTACGTGCACAACATGCTCCATACCAAAAAACAAACTAAAATTCATGATGATTACCAAATCATACATTACTCTACCCATGTGGGTGTTCCATAACCACCAATGAGGTAGATCCAGAAACCAATACCACCTGCTGCCCGTAAGAGTTGTTGAATGCATATACCTTGCTTGCTCTGTTCTTCCTCCTTGCCTATAAGCCTTTTCTATCTGCCTTTGCCCTTTGCTCCTGCTCTTATTCCCATCCACATTTGTCCCCTTGCCCTGCAACACCAATTTTGCCCACTTCGCATGGAAAGATTGAATTGATTTCAGCCAGATATATATTTTCAACATTTGGAAACCTTGGTTCTGAAAGAAAGAATGAAAGAAAAAGCGGGTTATATAAAACCTTCATGTGAACACCAATCAAGATCAGTAGGGGCAAACACAAAAGAGATCAATAATATTCTCATGTCACACGATAACTTCTCAACTGAAAAAAAGAACAGTATGCCACAAGCAACACCAAACACATGATGGCTATCTATAGGCCAGGCCATCCAGTGCCAAACACATGCCCTGCCCTGTATATTTCATTATCCTTGGGCAGTTGGGCCTACCACAATGGCAAATATCAAAACCCTACCATTGCTTATTTGCTTACGTATTATGCAGGTTGCTTCTAAGTTCTAACAGAAATATCTGGTTAACAAAGGCACATAGTAGTCTCAGGCTCTTTGCCCACAAAAAGAGCCATCCGATCCCAAGCAGTCAGCAGAAGCAATGTTAGATCCTGTACAGCAGGTAGATTAAGTTCAGTGCTATCTCCGCCTGGATCAAGGAGAAAATTAGACAAAACAAACTCATCATTAGATGCCGCTACAAGACAAAGTGCATGCAGACAGAACGCAATAAAAGCTCACCCCACGGAAATGATAGCCATACATTGGAGTTGGAGATGCACTAAGGAGGCAGCAAAGGTGGTTGCGATGTACATTCTTCAGCCACACTAATGTCAGTATTGTTTCCATATGCGAGCATAACAGGCAAAGCAGTAACTAAACTAGTAAAGCTTCCCTCTTTTACATTAAATAAAGTCAGTGCACACTTTGCACGATTCATTTAGTCTTGCAATGCAGATAGCATTACAAAAGCGAATGTCAGCTAACAGATTAGCTTGCCATTTACACAAATGTTGTAATAATATAAGGATATCATGACATTACTGTGGTTCAGTAATGGATGGCAAATCTTCAGAGCCAGACATAAAAAAGTTTAAATCAATACACATAAACATCTTCTGCATGCTACAATGTGACTGTACATTGAAGAAAAAAACACCTTCCACAATACATCACACCAACAGTTAAACATAACACCTGAACGTATTACTTCTGCAAGCACCCAAGCAGTAAATCAAACACTACACATGCTGTCTTCCTGAGACCTACATGCATTCGACTTTCATATGATCATATTAAATCGAAAAATAAGGTGATTCTTATGCATAACCTTCTGTATCAATACAATGATGAGATAATGTAGAATTGGCCACTGTTAAACAGAATCCAAAAAATACAGTGCAAATAAAAGATAAACATACAGGTATAATTGTCTCACAGTTGCCTAAAACACATGGATTTGGAAACTATAATAACTTGTAGAAGCATAAATATTCTGCAACCTATAGTTGAAGACAAGAGGCATGTTATCAGAAGAAAGAACACAATTTCTCGCAGATTTGCATCCATAGGTTTTCATATGGAAAAAAAATGCAGAAAGAGATATATTAAGGGCAGCCAAACTCACTTGGATGTGTATTCAATGCTATGTCCTCCATTGACCAAAATACCATTGGTATGCCTATCTTCTGGACCGGTTCACTTTGAGGACATCTTTGCTAGTTTTACAAGTGTTTTAAAGTTTTGACTCAAAATCAAGGAACAATGCAATGTTATCAAAAACAAAAAAAAGGAACAAAATGCAATGGAATGGAATGGCGTGCATTCAAATATATAACATAAGGTGCTCTCCTCGTACACACATGGGAGATAAGAGAAAATACGTAGAGAAAAGCGGCAGCAATGACTTGTATGATAGGAAGACAAAACAAGCTCCTGCCATTCTTGAATCCAATGAGAAGATTTCACACTTCTAGCTAATAATGGGTCATATTACATGAGGACCTGGAGAGGGAGGGAAAACGCAGCTACAGTTGCCCTTCACTCACTAGACACAAGAAATACAACATCTGGCAGTGAAGCCCCAAATACCTGGGCCAGCACTAGCTTCTGCCTTTTGTTCAGCCTAGAAAATTCTTGGCCCCTGCGGTTGCCGCCATTCAATAGCTTGCGTCCATCATCTACTGCTTTCCTTCTTAGGGAGCACAGCTGCGCCGACGCTTCTGCTGTAACAGCACCATCAGCTTCAGCTTCCGCTTCTGCTTCATCTGCTCCCCAGTCCAACTCGTCATCATCAGTCATGCCCTTTGACGGCTCATGCGTTGTTAAATCATGGGCTTCATGGCTTCCATCTTTGGCAGGCACACAGTCTGTGTCGCTGCTTGTGCCCCACCATTTCATCGTTTCACAAGACAAGCCAGATGACGGGAATCCGTACTTGAAATCATCCATATAACTAGGGATGGCCTTGGCTTGGCTACCGTGGGCCAAGCTTGGTGATGTGTTCTGCTTACCTGCTGGGGGCGAAACTGAAATTTGTCCTGCCTTAGAACTGCCCTGTTGAGACTTTGCCGCTCCTTGGGAAGTGCTTGATGACCTATAAACATATCCAGTCCAGTCCAAGTGTGAGATGAATACGATGCAAACAGATCAATTTCCTTTTTTTTTCCCTAGGAGAGAAGAAGGCACAGGCAGCAGCTAAATCACAAGAATCATCTATCAAGGCCTCAAGGGAAAGCATTACTCACACTATTGATGGGCCTGATGCACTGGAAGCCTTTTGTTTCACGATTTTTGATAACTCAAGGAGTTCCTTGGCTTTGTCTCTATCAGGACCTTTTGTATCATCCCCAGCTTTCCCAGAAACAAGCTGCAAGAGTAAAACTACAAATGACCAGACAGACTAAGAAATCAAAGCAGAAGTATTAAAAGTTGTATGGACCAAAACAACTTTCTTTGGAGCAGATACACTAGATAAGGTACATGGGGCTGGCTTTGAATTATCCCCAGATGAGATTTAGGGCTCCAGATTCTCGCAGAAATGTTTCGGATCCGGATTCTTTCAAGAACCGTTTATGGTGATGAATCAGAATCGCTTTATGAAATCGTTTAGCTGGCAATCCCGATTTCGATTAAAAAATCATTTAAATAAAAATATGTTCAAAAAATTCTAAACTTTTTTGTGGATGGAGAACAACTTAAAATAAAAACCATTTTAACTTGTTGCACTAAAAAAAGAATTAACTGAAAAAATGAACCAAAAAGGTAAGAAGCAATGAGATGAGAACTAGCCTCTAGCCGTTTCGCATGTGTAGGTAGAAACAGTGAAACGTTTCGGTTTCAAATTACTTGCTAAAAAGACCAGACCGTTTCGAAGTGATTCTGGTGAAACGTTTCGGTTTCGAATCACTTGCGGAAAAGACCGTTTGGAAGTGATTCTTCTCTCATTAGAAACTGAAACGTTTATCCCATCCAAACGGGCCTTAATACATGTCCAACATGGAACTATGTACTCAAAATATTGCGTGCTTATTATATATCGCAAAAAAAAAAGTATAAGATTTTGCAGGCGTGGATATGGTAAGGACAAAGGACACACTTGTGAGATAGGAGTATGAAGTCAAAACCAGTACAATTGAAATTTACCTTACGATAGGGCCACCTAACAATCCCGTGGGTGCGGCAGATCCTCTTCAAGACACTGGTGCAGACTCCTGCAAATAAGACGAGGACGAGCATGCAGGGTGAAGGGAAGTGGAGGAAGCAGCGCGCAAAAGAGACAGGCATGGTGGATTATCATACATACCGAGGATGGAGGCCGCCTCGGCGATGGGGAGCGAGAAGAGCTTGGAGATCTCCTCGTAGGACAGCGAGACCCTTGTAGGCTTCTGCTGGGGCGCCGGCTGCTGCGTCGGGGCGTCGGAAGCCATGGGAAAGAAAGGGTGGTTGGCTTGGCGCGGCGCGCGCACAAGGATTTGAAGCGGGAAGCAACGAATCGAAGGAGAGGAGGCGGGCGGAGCGGCGGGGGAACGGGGAAGCAAGGGGATCCGACCGCGACCGCGACCGGCCCGGCGGCGCTGACTCCACTCGACCGATCTGTCGCGCGTTGTGTGTCGGATTTCCTTTGGATTTCGGGGAAGGGGAGTAGGACGGCTACGTGGGCTTTGTTCATTCCTTTTCCCCAAGGATGTCAGGAGGGTGTATGTATACGTGACTGGGCCAGGCCCAAAGCTCAAATTCCCAAGTCATCAGGCAGGGAAGCCGGTCAAGTGATTTCGACCCAAACTCAAGTTATAAATATAAATAAACCTATAACTAAGCTATACATGAGTATGAAATTTTTACTAGCAGTTCAATCATACAAAAATTATTACACCATAAAAATGGACCATACAAACTGCAGCCATGAATTATTTCAATGAATTACAAAAAAGTATAGATCGAAAGCCAAAGCAAAAAACTTTGTACTCATATTATATATTCACTGTGTAGATCTACACATATGAAGTCTAACAAAATTGGATTTTCTATTTTATGATTTTTGTTATGATTCATTATAATTTTTTAAAGATTTAGACGAAATAAATAAAAAAGAGGAAGACAAAATCACCTTCAAAACTGTTTATAACATGGTTAGGAGAGTAAGATGAATGGTTTTAAATGTTAAATAAGGTGTTTTGTCCGATTTTAGGTTCAAAAACAAGGCAGACTTTTACAAAAAAAAATTAAGGAAGGTAAATGTGGATTTTCTCCTTTCCCATATCCTCCCTAATAAAGAGGCTAAGATTATTTTTCATTCTTCATCACACAAACGCTCACAATTGCTCAATAGAGATCCGATAAAGCCAATCTCTCTCGTGCTCGGACAAGTCAGAGTAGCATATCCAAATGTAGTGGAGAGTCCGATTCTAAAACAAATTAGAGTACCATGTCCTCACCAGTTAAGTGTTTAGACATAGCGCGAAGACCGATGTCAAAATGAATTACAAACATGACGTAATCTATCTCTAACTATAAAGAGATAAAATTTTAAGCTTTTTTTTATCCATCCATTTGTTTTTGGTTCATCTCTCTCTAACTATCGAACAATAGAGAGTTTATTTTTGTTCGGACTTATATATATATATAGTACGTTTTTGTATCTATCGGACTTTATATATATATATATATATATATATATATATATATATATATATATATATATATATATATAAAAGTCCGATAGATACAAGATAGACTATGATTAAATTTTTTTTTTTCTGTTCCTTCTAAGATAGAGTACGTTTGTTTTACAACAATAAGGTGCAGCTCGTCAAGCCAGTTGCACAAGGTACATGTAGACACCGAAGAGGAATTAAATTAATATATGCTATTTTTTAAATTAATATATGCTATATTTGCGTGCATGTCGTGATTAAGGGATAACTAACAAAAATGCTCATGTGTTACAATAAGAGAAGAAAAAACTATCAAATCTATATCTATATCTCTATTACCTAATTATATATATCTATACCTAACAATAAAGAGGCAAAATTTTATACTCTTTTTTTCATCCATCCATTTTTTGTCTGTCTTCCTCTAACTACGGAACGATGGAGAGTTCCTTTTATCTAGGCTTATATATATATATATATATATAGGGTTTAGGGTTTTAGGGTCTAAACCAATATGGAGTAGGAGTCCTAATATAAATAGATTCCTCACAGTATTCTAAATAGAACTCTTAATGTTAAATAAAAAAGATAAGAATTACATTTTTTATTTTGCTCCGCTTTCTTTATTTAGTTAGATGTCAATCGGAGGCAAAAGAAAAATCAAAGTCCTAATCTGTAGTTCTTTCTTCTTCTCTAATAAGAGCATCTCCAACAATTTGGTATTTCAACATACTATCCTACCAAATTTGCTAAAAGCATAAAAATCCTCCTCCAACAACTCCTTATCTCAACTTGCTAAATTTCCCAAGTTGCTATCCAGAGGTTTCTACTACCGAGATTTGTCAAGTTGCTATCCCGAGCGCAACTTATTGGAGACACATATTCTTTTACCAAGTGAATGGGTCCCATCTGTCATCCTCTATTTTTACCATGTGAGAATAGCAACTTATTGGAGACACATCCTTTTTTCTTTTGCTAAATAAATTAGCAACTTGCTATAACTCAAGATTTGACAAGTGAATTTTACCAAGTTGTTGGAGATGCTCTAATAAAAAGACAAAAAATTGTCGTTTTGGATTTTGGCCGAGCCCAACTATTCGCTTGTTTCCGTTTAAAATTGGTTTAAACTCGTATTAGACTTTCGAGTTAGATTCAGCCCATAACTTTCCTTTTTTTCCCCTTTACCCAATTGGACCAGGAGTCCTTGTGACATAAACAGAAAATAAGCTAAAAATAATATAAAACCAGATCCGAGAGGAGCATCGTTTACTTAATCTTTAAACCAATGAACATCATATACTCTTATAAAGTTAAACCCCACTAGATGAATTCTCTCTTCATGCAAGGTGTTCACATCATTCCCCACTAAGTAACCCACTAAATGTTCTATCTCTTCATGCAAGGTATCCACATCATTCCCCACTAAATCCATGTCATCCTATATTAATTACAAAAATGACCATTACATCTATATTATATGAAATACTTTAAATTTTTAATCTATTAACATACAAGTCAAATTCATATACATGTATACATATATAATATACCATATAGTAATCCTATATATATAATGATTTATTTTTAAGAAAATCTCACAGCAACGTGTGGGGAATTCACATAGTATAAAGATATAGTGAACTAAAATTTTCATAATTATATATTAGAGAAAGATGCAGCCGGACTTGTTTATTTGGTATATGTATGCACACGTAATATGAACAGAGCTTTTTCACATGATTGATTGAATACAAAATAGGTCTCGGCGCGTTTTACATTTGGACTTTGGGTTACTGGTTTAGAAGGTTCGGACTTTGGGTTACTAGAAGATATGCTTGTACGGTTTGAATCTACTATATCTATATCTATATCTATATCTATATCTATATCTATATCTATATCTATATCTATATCTATATCTATATCTATATTGGAACATATCTCTCCTTTGTTGTATGAGTTAATATGACGTGTTGTCTAATTTTAAAATAAATTAGAATACAAGTTGCAATCGGATCCATGCTTAGGATTTTGTTGTCCTAGAGCGAAACATAAAACAAAACCCCTATATCATAAATAAAATAACTAAATTAGGTTTCATTATCTAACAGTTACAATTTTCAATATATATGAACTATATAATAATTATTTAATAACCTTTTTAAGCATTCATTAAACTATTAAGAAAAAACACAAACTATATTAATTGAGAAATTAGATGAAAACAAGAATTGAGAATCCGTAGAGAAGAAAAGGTACAAGTAACAAGCACCAGCGTGATTGGTAAATGCTTGCACGATGATGCTGTAACACCCTAAAATTTTCTTATTTTTAAATAGTTGAATTTAATTTTTTTTAGTCAATTTTGTGAGCATTAAATATAGAAAAATAATAATAAATTTTAGGAAATTAAAATTTAATATAAGTTTAGAAACATATTGATGCATTCATGCTGTAGCATTTTATTTTTTTGTGAAGTGTGTTTTTTAGCAAAAGAGTTTTGAATTCAGATTCCATTTGAAAGAAGCTTTAAAAATTTGTTCAAAAAAAAAGAAGAAATCCACCTCTCTCCCTCTTTCCTCTCTCTGGTCCGCTTGTCATCTTCCACCTCTTGCAACCGCTCCCTCCTCTCACGCACGCAGCAACCTCCCGAGCCGCGCCCCGCTCCCACGATTCCCCCCACGCCCCACGCTTCGGCCGTTTTGAGGAGCGCCCGTGCCCGAGCCGCACTCCCTCTCCTCATTCCCCTCCCATTCTGCTCTCTCGCTCGCTCGAACGCGCACTGCAGAACCGCTATCGGAGCCGCGACTCGCCGCACTTCGTCCCGACAAACCGAGCCGTCCCGCTCCTCATTGTTGCACTCGGTGAGATCGCCATTCTCCCCACTCTCTCCCGCACCCTTCCCCACGTGATTTGGTGCATTCCAGTGCCTTAGGCACGAGCTCCGACGGGCCGTTCATGGCGCCGCCGCGAACCACCGCGGAAACTGCTTTCTTCGGCCGCGCAAAGACTAGGAACGCGCTCGCCTTGATCTCCTCTCTCTCCCGGTGTTCTTGGTTCGGAAAACGGTGCCCCATAGTCTCCTAACGCCCAACGCCGGCGAGCTCCGAGGCCGCCGGCCATGTGAAAGGTCCAAATGGCTAGAGGGGGGTGAATAGCCTATTTAAAATTTCTACAAACTTCACTAAGCAAGTGAGTTAGTAAAACAAATGGCGAAGCAATTCTAGCACTAGCTCAACTAAGCTATGCAAGCCACCTATACAAACTAGTACAAGGCTAAACACTAAAGCACAACAACAAGAGAACTAAGCTAAACAAGATACACAACTAGCAAGGTATGCACAAAAGTAAAGGAGAGGTGAGTGATTATTATACCGATGTTGTAGAGTAGAAATATAGCCAATCAATTAATCACAACAATAAGAGAATCCTCGGCAAGAGATGACACAAGATTTTTTACCGAGGTTCACTTGCTTCCCGGCAAGCTAGTCCTCGTTGTGGCGATACACCCACTTGATGGATCACGAGCTAATTGGCAATCCAAAGCCAAACCCTCAGCGGGTGCCGCACATCCACTAACAAGATGGGGATCCTCCAAGCCACGAGCAATCCACTAGAGTAGCCAATTGCGATCTCCCGCGGGGAACGCTCAAGAACCCCTCACAAATCACTTGGTGAGGCTCGAAACAATCTCCAATCACGAGCTCAACACCACCGCTGCTCCAAGCCGTCTAGGGCGTCGGGAAACACCCAAGAGTAACAAGAAATCCGCAGCAAACTCAAGAATCAAGTGCCACTAAATGCAACTCTCAAAGCAATGCACTTGAATCTCACTCAATCTCACTAGGATGAGCAATCTAGCAAGGAGATGAGTGGAGGGAGTATTCTCTAGCTCAATGTATGTCTCAAGTAATCAAATGTGCAAGAGTTGACCTCCCAAAGCCGGCCACCTTCTATTTATAAGCCCCTCAAGAAAACTAGCCGTTGGCTGCGGGGGCACCGGACGCTACTAAGTGAGCACCGGACGCTCGACACCCTGCGTCCGGTGCACTAGAGTTGGCCACGTGTCCTTCCTCGATTTCGCGTGTCAGTTTCTAACGGCTACCCGCAACACACCGGACGATGGGCACCGGACGGTCCGGTGCTCACCGGACTCGTGCGCAGAGAGTTTGTCAAACTCGCGACCTCACCAGACGCTAGGCACCGGACGGTCCGGTGCTCATCAGAGTGCGTCCGGTGCTTAACCCTAGCAGGGTCAAGCTCACCGGACGCTGAGGCCAGCGTCCGGTGCCTCCGCACTCAGCGTCCGGTGAGTGTTTCTCACTGAGAAAACACTCCCGCGACTTCTCTAAATTTCCCACCGGCGCAATAGAAAATATACACTTATTTTTCTCAAAAGCGCCGAATGAGAGGAACCCACACCCCTCTCAACCCTAGGAAAACCACCTCCTTTGCAAAAGTGCTAACACCAACAAGTGTCCACCACCAAAGTGCAAGTGTGTTAGCTTTTCACAAATATTTTCACCAAAGGAGTTAAGTTAGCACTTTACTTGATCCTAATGCATATGCTCAAGATATGGACCTAGTAGCACTTGATTCGAGAGATGACCGTGATTTCCCCTCTTGATAGTCGGCTATCTATCCTAAACCCGGTCAATCACTTCTCTACTCATCTTAGACCGGCAAAAGTAAAACCCTATGTTTATACCTTTGCCTTGATAACTTTGCTCCTCGTCTATCACCATGATCTCCACTTCATGCTTCATCCCTTTGTGATCGTGTGGCCACCTTTCCATGCCACCATGCTCCTTCATCACATGTGTTGCTATGCCTAACTCAAGTCACTTAAACAAGAGGCATTAGCAACTTGGTGTCATTAATTACCAAAACCAAACTTGGGCTTTCACCATGGCACGCCCTGCACAGGTGCACCCCCAGCCACACTGAGGGCATGGGCGGACTCGCGACGGTCTCCTATTTCTCCCGGTTCAAATGGAATCGAAAACCGTGCATCGTAGCTCCCGATTCATTTGCTCCGGCGAGGTTGTTTTGGCCATAAAATATTTGTTTTAACTCCGATTTGACCCGTTCAACTTGCGTTAGGTTCGTATTTGCGAGATCTAAATGTTAGTCTAACTGTTTTACCAATTTGAAACTTTTTAATTTCGTGACCCTATTTAATTAATTACTTTTCTAAAGAAAATCTTAGAAAAATTCATATCTTCTCCGTTTTAGCTCCGATTCGATCCGTTCAAGTTGCGTTAGTTTCATAATTTCATAAGCTTCACGTTGGTACCATTGTTGTCTAGGTTCACACTGTTAGGTTTCCTAGATAATTACAAGTCCGTAGATAGCCTTTGCAGTCCCGTTTAATGCGTAGATTTCGCGTCGTAACTCCGTTTTCTGTAAATTTCTCGTTGACGTGATCGTAGCAGCGGGTAGATGATTTTGGAGAACTTTTATTTACATTTATTTACTGCTGGTGTACTGTTCTAATTGTAATCTTGTTTGCTTCGTGTATGTCTGTCTCCGATTGTTTGTGTGTTGATGATCGATGATTGAGATTAGTCAGTGGGCATTACTTGGGTGATCAAGATCAGAGCCTTGGAAGCAAGTAAGATCAGCAGGACCAGCAGGAGCAATTGGATCAAGGCAAGTATAGCATTTGGGTTTTAATTCTATGACTATGATCTTGTGACTAGATTAATATAAAGCAACAAATGATAATAATGACTTTTTAGCAACTTGAGGATTTATTCGTAAGTGATAACCGGGATGAAAGTGCAACCATGAGGGCTATGATGGCTCTGGCTTTAGTCAAGTATGAGTATTTTTCTAGCTGGTTAGAGGTTACCCGTGTGGCACAAATGGGGGATAGCAGACCGTGGATTCCCTGCGGGGTAGAATCACACGGACTGACTACCGAAACCAAGCGGCCCTAACTTGTTAGACGAACCTTTGAAAGACTTCATAGTGATCCTTGCCAGCCTCCCTTGGAAGGGGGTTAAGAGGTTAGCTACCTCGAGCAAAAGGGTAAATCATGACTTATGGGTAAAGATGTACGACCTCTGCAGAGTGTTTAATAAACTGGTATACTAGCCATGCTCACGGACACGAGTGGCCTTGGGATTCTTACATTAAGGGTGATGAATCTTGTTGCGTAAATATGCTCATGTTTATTGTTTAATGCTCTATATTATTTATGTCACATTGATCATGAGACCGTGGGATCTATACTACCTAGTTGCCATACTTGTGGAGTTTGTCGTGGACTCACTCTTGCTATCTCCTCCACCCCTCAGGAGAAGTTTTGGGCTTGTGATCAATCAGTCAGTTGGATCCTGTAGAGTGAAGTTAACACCCGAAGTTTGGAATTATCTTTCATGGTTTGCTGCCTAAGGTTGTTTCTGATTTATTATCTACGTTATATAATTTATGCATTGTCATTTGATATTACCCCTTATTTGTAGCTATATGTGAGGTTTGTCTTCTAAAACTCACACATGGTGCATATTTGATTTTATTCTTAAAATCGGGTGTTACAAAGTGGTATCAAAGCAATGCTGACTGTGGGACGCAAGCCTAGTTAGAACCGGACGTTTTAGCATGCTTCTATCTCTGCTTACTTCTTGCTTTCACCTTAGCCTTGATAATTGCTAAAAATTATGCTTACCTCTGCCCTATTCTATTATAAAACTTTGTCCCTATTCTAAATCCATCCACCTTGTCTATTTAGATGGCTCATAACGAGGAGACCTTTGGCATGAATGAACAAAAGGACTCAGATATGCCACTCGTAAAAGCATTCGACACGAGAAGCTTCTAGCCATGCAAAAGCAAGTAGTGGAAGGAATGACTCAGAATGGGAACTCTCAGTAGTGCATCTCCGGACCAGTGAAGAGACAAGTAGCAGAAGCTTGGAAAAATATGAGAACCCATGGAGGTGTTGGTAGTAGTGCATCGGGATATCAGGATCAATGCCATTGTTGTAGGCATTATGGTCTTCCTTGTCTTCGGAACAGGTCATCTAAAAAGGAAGTTAAGGTAAAACCAAATTGTGTGACTAATGAGGATAATAAGAGGAAGGCAAAATCACTAGAGCCAGCATTGGAAAGTGAACAACATTCAAATCCTAAGTTTTCACATTTAGCTTTGAACTCTAGCCATGAAAATCCAAACCTTGGAGATGAACAAATTTCTCAAGCTAACCCCACTCCTCATGAGGTATACATAGATGGATGGACCATCACTTATAAAGAGTTTCAACCTCTTAGGATCAACGAAGTAAGGAAGAAAGTTAGCCAGCCAGAGACAAACCTTCAGAGTCAGCGAGCTGATAACACACCGAGCAACACCTCAGTGGAAAATGATATCACGAAGGATCCAGCTAAGAAAAAGTGTTATCACTACCGACAGGAAGGACACTATGTAAACTCTTGTCCATAGAGGAATCAATAGATGCATCATGAAAGAAGCCACACTGAGTTTAAGATATAGGAGTTTGTGCCCTTGTGTAATAAAAACGCTAGTAGCGAAAGTCGAGTTTTTGTGCCTTGTGAACCTTTACTGCTTGGTTGAATTGTCTTTATGTTTATGTTTGATTTGGATCTTTGTAATGAGTGTAATGATCTTGTGAGTTTCTTCACAATTTCATTTAGTTTATATGTCTAAGGCATAAGGATTAATGACATAAATAGTTGGGTTTTGGTTTTTCTCTTGTTACCTTATCCTGCCTTTCTGGAGTATCACTTCTTTATCAGTTCATATCTTTCGTCTCGGATGACCAAAAATCATGAGGAAATTTTGGATGATAGTAGACTTCAATATCTTTCTCTCCTAAAGAATCACCCCATAGCTATTCTGGTATTGGAGTTATAAAAATCACAAGATGATATAGTGGTGCTGTCAAGAATGTGACCAGTTTTGATTGATTACTGTTTTAGGCAAATGTAACTGTAGAACTTGGAAAAGTGTTCTATAGCAAAGTTTTAGATAAGTTGCTAAGCTTTCTAACGGTATAAGCTACAACCCTATTGGATTAACAGAACAAGAGTTATATCTATTTTACTGCACTGGTGATTTCCATACCGCGAGGAAATTTCAGGATATATGTTTCATCCTGGCACATAAGTTCCTTGGGATGTCAAAAAGGTCTCAATGCAAGATAAATTGTCAAGAAAAAGTGCAAGCTACCTTCATTGTGCCTCCTAGTCGACCTTTTCTTAAGGGGGGTAGTACTTTGATATCACTGGAAGATGCATTCTCATTTTATCTTGAAGAGAGGGATGTCTCTTGAGATATTCTATGATTATGATCATCTCTCCTTCTCGTGTTATTGACGTTGGTCACTTGATGATAGGGAGTGTAGTATCTCATGGATCAGGAGCCCTATATGATGCCTCATACTGATACGTGGGAAGAGAATGATGATCTTACCCTTGAAGGATGTAATGAGTATGACGAAACTGAGTACTGTCAAAATAATGATACTGAAGAGCAAGTTGGAAGTGAATCAAATCAGAATCCACAACGGCGAAAGAGAAAAAGGAAAAGCCGTAAGAAGCCTACTCAAGGAAGTATGGTGCAACAAGACTATATCAATGGAAGACTGAGCAATGTGGATAGCCATAACATTTATGGAGCTACCAAAGTGGTTGGTGGCTATATTCAAGTAGACTCAGTGCTAGTTTTTGCTCTGTTTGACCCAAGTGCTTCGCATTCTTTCATTTCCACCGACCTCGTGAAGACAATCGAGAGGGTGAAGAGCCCAACGAGGAAGCCTTTGTTAGTTCAAACCCCAGTGGGAGAAATACAAGCAGATCAGGTGTGCTCAAATATCAATCTGGTCATAAACAAGGAAAACTTCACTGTAAACCTCATTGTGCTAGAGTCACTTGGTATTCCCTTGGTCCTTGGTAATGGATGGTTGTGTGCACACAAAGGAGTGATCTATGGTACCCAGTACAAAATGCTCTTAACAGCACCGTCAGGGAAGAGAATTGAGTATCATGGTGGTCCACTCCTACCTGGGGAGGCAAATGCATATTAAGTTTCCATGTCTCTTGGAGTTGTAAGCTAAAAGAAATTAGTAGTCAAGATGGACTTTGGTCAATTATGAATAATAGTTATTCAATGGAAATTTTGTTCATGAGGTGTGACCTTGAGGTATAAGTGTTTAAGCTTGGTATGCAAGTGGTGAAGTTGAAAGTGTTATCAAGATATTTTTAAGTTTCTCTTAGAGGATCTGAGCCTCTTCCGAATCTCGAGGACGAGATTCATTTTAAGGGGGTAGAATTGTAACACCCTAAAATTTGCTTATTTTTAAATAGTTGAATTTGATTTTTTTAGTCAATTTTGTGAGCATTAAATATAGAAAAATAATAATAAATTTTGGGAAATTAAAATTTAATATAAGTTTAGAAACATATTGATGCATTCATGTTGTAGCATTTTATTTTTTTGTGAACTGTGTTTTTTAGCAAAAGAGTTTTGAATTCATATTCCATTTGAAAGAAGCTTTAAAAATTTGTTTGAAAAAAAGAAGAAATCCACCACTCTCCCTCTTTCCTCTCTCTGGTCCGCTTGTCATCTTCCACCTCTTGCAACCGCTCCCTCCTCTCACGCACGCAGCAACCTCCCGAGCCGCGCCCCGCTCCCACGACTCCCCCCACGCCCCACGCTTCGGCCGTTTTGAGGAGCGCCCGTGCCCGAGCCGCACTCCCTCTTGTAAGGACCTTGATGTCGCCGAGAGGGGGGTGAATAGGCGTATCTAAAAATTTCTACACAACTCAAAGTCACTTGTCAGCAACTGTCAGAACTGATGATAGTTTAGGTCAGAACTTCCGACGTCGTCAGAAGTTCCAACGCAAACTGTCAGAAGTTCCGACGCCTACGGGAAATGAACTACAAGTGCTTAAATGAACTTTGTGAAGCCAATAACTTACAACCCCACTTCCTAGTGGTAAGATGAAGTTATCCAAGTGCTTCCTTGACCATAGAGAGCCACCAATTAGTAGATCGGGACCAAACCCTAGAATCACAAATAAACAAGTAGAGAGCAACACAAATAGCAAGAACACAAAGCGACAAGGTATTTATCCCGTGGTTCAGCTTGCCACCAAGGCTTGCCTATGTCCACATTGTTGAGGAAGCCACACAGGCTTTTCGGGTCTCTTTCAACCCTATCCTCGTTCTCAAGTCAAGAGAGCAATCTCTTCAGATGAGGGGTGATTTCACTAGATGATTTGAGTGATTACAAACCTCCCAGGGCTACCACATAAGTTGGAAGCTCCACGGGCAACGCCTAGCCGGCTACGAGCCTTGCTCCAAGAGTAACAAACACAAATCCAACCGGCTTGATAAAGAAATCAAGTGCTCAAGCTTTGCTTTGATGTTTTTCTCACCAAGAATCCTTCTCTCACTCAATCCCTTGCAACATTTGAAGTTAGGAGCAAAGGGGATAGAAGAGAGGAGCTTTTGGGAGCTAGAGAGGTGTCTTGGCTGAAGGTTTGGTCGAGTGGAAGAGTGAGCCAACGGTTAGAAGTGAGGAGACAGCTATTTATACAAGAAGCTGAAAACTAACCCTTCAGATCTACGTCGGAAGTTTCGACGTGGATCTCAGGACTTCCGACATACACTAAAAACACTGTTCACCTTAGTCAGAAGTCTGCACAAAACCAGACAACGTCATCAGTTCCGACATACGTCATCAGTTCTGACGCGTCATCAGTTCTGACATACGTCATCACTTCCGACATGTCATCAGTTCCGACGTACGTCGGGACTTCCGACACAAGTGCGAGCATGTGGGGGTATAAACCCCTATACCCTTACGGCTAGACTTCGGCCAGGAGGCTTGGTCCATTACGAGACGAGTTCAAGGCTTGATCCGACAACCTGGAGTTTCGCGCAAGGAAACAAGATGTGGAGATCAAGCAGGATTCTAGTCGGTTAGAATAGGAATTGACATCGAATTATCCATGGCAATTGTAACCGACTAGGATTAGTTTCCAGATCTGTAACCCTGCCCTCCAGACTATATAAGGAGGGGCAAGGGACCCCCCTAGGACATACGATTCTCTCAACACAAATCAATACAACCAGACGCAGGACGTAGGTATTACGCCAACTCGGCGGCCGAACCTGGATAAAAAGCTTGTCCGTGTCTTGCGTCACCATCGAGTTCGTAGTTTGCGCACCGTCTACCGATAAACTACTACCGTGGGTATACCCCAAGGTAGACTGCCGACCAGCTTTCGTCGACAGTGGCGCGCCAGGTAGGGGGTGTGCGTGCAACTTTTCCGGCGAACAAGATGGTCACGATCCCAGCTTCCGCGACCGTGCCCGAAGGCCTCACGTTCACCGTCGGCCAGATCACGTGGACGACGTGCAGCGGCGGCTTCGCGACCATGGTTTCGAAAGAGACCCAGATCCAATCTGAGATCACGCTGTCTCCGACCACGCGCACGACGGCACCAAGCACCCGACTACCGATCCCACCCTACAAGGGAAAGGCGATCGACTGCTCGGACCTTCTCCGAGCACCCGATCGCGTTGACTCCAAGCTACTCGAAGTTTCCCAACTCATAGATGGGGTTCTGCGTCGGCCCGACCAAGCTGCTCCACCGGATTTTTTCAAATCCCGCCGGCCAACTCGTGTCGCCACACACGAACGGCTGGGAACGTCTTTGACGATAACCTCAACCCCCTCAGGACGATCCGTCGAGCTCAGGAAGGAAGACTATCCTTGCGGCCTGAACAACTCGGCCTCTGTTTACTCACGGCACACCCAATCCGTTTTCAGCAAGGCGGGTTGGTCGCCGACAAGGAACAATCGTCACCACGTCAACATGGTGACAATCCGAGAAATACGGGACGGCCAGGTCTCCAGCACCAACTCAAGCACCGGCTCCGTTCCCACCGAGGTTATAAACACCGAAGACGAGGACTACGACCTGGATTTTCCTTCACACCCTCCGGGTTTCGACCGATTCCCGATATTTCCCCCCCCCCCCGGCGAGGGGATATTGTGTTTAATGTCAGCGCCGACGAACCGGACGTTGATGGAGAAACAGATGACCAGAGGCAACTCCGCGAACAGCGTAACGCCGAGCGCGCCCGACGACGTGCAGACGAGCAACAACAAATGCCACCAAATAATCTCAACGATGCCTTTGACATGGTCGGGGACCAGCCAGTCTACAAAACGCCAAGCGCCAACGTGGCTGTTGCCATGGCTAACCTAGATCGGCTTCCTGATACCCCCGAATGCCAGGGAGTCCGGACCAGCATCCGAGCACACCTGATCGCCGCAATGGGACAGACAGCCACTCTGCTCAAGAGAGTCCAGGACGTCTCTTATACGGGAGCCGCCTCCGACCAGACTAATCGTAGCCGGGCCTCACCCAGCAGGCGTCACCGCAGCCGCTCCCCCGACAACCGTCGAGGGGACTCACGGCGCGACGATGGTGGTCGGGACGCCGATGGCCGCCGCCAGCAGAACCGCGCACGCGGCCAAGAAGAAGATCAACACAGGGATCTCCGCCACAACATCCCTCCCAAAGATGCCCGGGACCGCATCAACAGGCGCGCCGCAGAGAGAGCAGTCCACGAAAACCTGCGCCGCATCGAGTACGATGCAACGCACGGTCCTCCGGGCCTAAGACAGTTCTCCTCACACCTCCGCCAGGTCGTGTGGCCCCGCAATTTCAAGCTCGAAAAACTTAAAAAATACGACGGCAAGGAAAATCCAGAGAACTGGATCACCCTCTATGAAATCGCCGTCCGATCAGCGGCAGGGGATGAGCACGTCATGGCCAACTACTTCCCCGTAGTCCTCGACCAGGCTGGTCATCAGTGGCTTCTCGGCTTGCCCGAGGACTCCTTCGACTCTTGGGAAGAGCTGCGCCAGGCTTTCATCGACAACTTCATCGCCACATGCGAGCAGCCTGGAAACAAGTATGACCTTGAAAGGATAAGGGACAGGAGGAACGAACCTCTGCGCGATTACATCCGACGATTCTCGGATATGCGCCTCAAAATCCCGAAGATTTCTCATGACGAGGCCATCTCAGCCTTCATCAAGGGCCTGCGATTCCACGAAGCGCTGAGGAACAAGCTGTTGCGTAAACGTCCAACAACGGTAGCAGAGCTCCTCGCCACGGCTAAAAATTACGCCGATGCCGACGACGCAGAAAAACTAATCCGAGACGATGCGAGAGGTCCCGACCAGCCTCCCCGGCGAGATGACGGTCGTGGTCGCTACGACAGCAGAAATCACCGCCGCTCCGACAACCGCGATCATCGAGAGGGTTGGGATCGGCGGCGCGACGACTTCAGAGGAAAACGCCCCCGCGACTACGACCACGAAGTAAATACGGTCAAACGTCCCAATGGACGACGGGACTACCAAGAAGACTACAACAAAACGTTGAAGGGACCATGCCAACTACACCCAAAGTCCAATCATACCATGGAAGAGTGCCGCGTCCTCAAAAGTATCTATACACGGCGGGCCGCCCAAGACGACTCCGCCAAGAAAAATAACAAGCGCGACGGGCACGACCACGAAGATGAGGATGAGGACCAAGATAGGGACCCCCGACACCAATACGTCAGCCCCACTGACGTGGTCCACTCCATTTTCGGAGGCAAGGTCTCCACTGAGTCCAAGCGAGAAAGAAAGCTGTTAAAGAGAGCCTGCCTCAACATAGACAGCACGGACGGGCTGATCGCAGATCCGAAATTTCCCACGTGGTCCCACAGGGAGATCTCGTTCAGCAGGAAGGACCAGTGGGCTGCTATCCCAGAGCCGGGTCGTTTCCCACTGATTCTTGACCCCTGCATCAACAGCATCAGATTCGAGCGCGTGCTCGTGGACGGGGGAAGCTCCATCGACATCCTCTTCCGCAACAGCCTGCCCGCCCTCAAGATATCACCGGCACAACTAAAACCTTACGACGCCCAATTCTGGGGGGTTTTGCCAGGTCAAAGTTCGGTGCCCCTCGGACAGATAACATTGCCTGTCCAATTCGGCACACCCGATCACTTCCGGACGGAGTTCATCAATTTCGTAGTCGCGGATTTCGACGGGACCTATCACGCCATACTGGGCCGCCCATCGCTGACAAAGTTCATGGCAGTCCCGCACTACTCATACCTAGTCCTTAAGATGCCCACGGAGAAGGGTGTCCTAACCGTCAGAGGCAACGTCTACACTGCGTACACCTGCGAAGAAGAAAGCTTCAAGATCACCGAGGCAATCGACCTCTCAATCCGCATGGCGGAAACAGCAAACCAAGCCGCACAGCTGCCTCCCGACCAGCTCCGATTACCTGAGCAGGAGACAGCCAGAAAGAACTCGAAATCCAAGGAGTACAAAGAAGTGCAGCTGGTCGAAGGCAACCCCGAGAAGACAGCCCTCATCGGGGCTAACCTGGATCCAAAATAGGAAGACGCGCTCGTCAGGTTTCTAAGGGACAACGTGAGCGTTTTCGCATGGAAACCCGCAGACATGCCCGGTGTCCCACGAAACCTGATCGAGCACTCCTTAAATGTCTCGAAGACCGCAAGACCAATCAAGCAAAAACTACGACGGTTCGCTCGTGACAAAAAGGAGGCTATTAGGACAGAAATAACACGGCTTCTAGCAGCCGGATTCATAAAAGAAGTGTATCACCCCGATTGGCTCGCCAATCCGGTTCTTGTACGCAAAAAGAATAATGAATGGAGAATGTGCGTTGATTACACCGATCTCAACAAACACTGTCCTAAAGATCCTTTTGGTCTTCCTCGCATCGACGAGGTGGTCGACTCAACGGCCGGATGCGAACTCCTCTCCTTTCTAGATTGCTACTCTGGTTATCACCAGATCTCGCTAAAGGAAGAAGATCAGATCAAAACATCCTTCATCACACCCTTCGGCGCATACTGCTACACTACCATGTCTTTCGGACTTAAAAACGCCGGGGCCACTTATCAAAGGGCCATCCAGCAATGCCTCCATGACGAGATTCGCGATGACCTCGTCGAGGCCTATGTGGACGACGTGGTCGTAAAAACAAGGGACGCGAGCACCCTAATCGACAACTTAGACCGAACCTTCAAGGCACTCAATAGGTACAAGTGGAAGCTCAACCCCAAGAAATGCATTTTCGGCGTTCCTTCCGGTCTACTGCTCGGCAACGTCGTCAGTCGCGACGGCATACGACCAAACCCTTCAAAAGTCAAAGCCGTACTCGACATGCGACCACCGAAGAACGTCAAGGATATTCAGAAGCTAACCGGATGCATGGCCGCCCTCAGTCGTTTCATCTCAAGGCTGGGAGAAAAAGGCCTCCCTTTCTTCAAACTATTGAAAGCGTCAGAAAAATTTTCTTGGACAGAGGAAGCCGACGCTGCGTTCACTCAGCTTAAGACCTTCCTCACTTCACCACCTGTCCTCACAGCGCCTCAGCCCAATGAAGACCTACTCCTTTACATTGCTGCAACCGACAGGGTTGTTTCCACGGCAATAGTGGTCGAGCGAGATGAACCAGGTCACGTCTTCAAGGTCCAGAGACCCGTTTACTTCATAAGCGAAGTCTTAAACGAGTCCAAGGCCAGGTACCCACAAATACAGAAGCTTATATACGCCTTCCTGATAACGTCAAGAAAGCTGAAGCACTACTTCGACGGCCATCGAGTCCTGGTGACAACCAGCTTCCCTCTCGGGGACATCCTGCGCAATAAAGACGCCAATGGTAGAATCGTGAAATGGGCAATGGAATTATGTCCATTTTCCCTGGAGTTCCAGAGTCGCACCACTGTCAAGTCTCAAGCCCTGGTCGATTTCATTGCCGAATGGACGGATCTCAACGAGCCTTCCGTTCCTGATGTCTCAGACCACTGGTCAATGTTCTTTGACGGGTCCTTGAACATCAACGGTGCAGGCGCTGGGATATTGTTCGTATCACCCAACATGGACAAACTCCGTTACGTCCTTCGGATCCTTTTTCCGGCGTCAAACAACGTCGCCGAATACGAAGCATGCTTGCATGGCATACGACTAGCCGTTGAACTGGGGGTCAAGCGCCTTTATGTCTATGGCGACTCCGCTTTGGTCATCAACCAGCTCAACAAGGAGTGGGACGCAACCCACGAGAAGATGAATCTCTACTGCAAAGAAATTCGCAAATGGGAAACTAACTTCTATGGCATAGAGTACATCCACGTGGTCCGGGATAAGAACCAAGCAGCAGATGCGTTGTCAAAGTTAGGCTCATCTCGGGCCCAAATCCCGCGGGGTATTTTCGTCCAGGACATCCATGAGCCGAGCGTAAGCTCCCCCCTGGTCGACAAGCAACCCACCGAGGCAATGCTCATAGATGACGCCACTCCGACAACCGGTGGGCGTGACTGGCGTACCCCGTTCATCAAATACATATCAGACGGGACAGGCTTTCAGGACAAAACAGAGAACGAGCGCCTCATCCGACGATCAAAGAACTACATCCTGGTCGACGGAAAACTCATGCGGAAAAACGCAAGCTCCGAAGTACTGCTCAAGTGCATACCCCAAGATGATGGTATCAAGCTCTTGGAGGACATACACGCTGGATCCTGCGGCAATCACGCCGCATCTAGAACGCTGGTCGGAAAGGCTTTCCGAGCAGGTTTTTATTGGCCAACCGCGGTCGGCGACGCAGAAAAACTGGTTCGGCATTGCGAAGGATGTTAGTTTTTCGCTAAGAGGACCCACATACCTGCCCATGAAATTCAAACCATCCCGTCGTCTTGGCCCTTTGCTTGCTGGGGGCTTGACATGATCGGACCATTTAAACCAGCCCCGGGCAATTTCAAGTTTGTCTTCGTGTTAATCGACAAGTTCTCCAAGTGGATTGAATACATGCCCCTGGTCAAGGCAACCTCCGAGAAGGCTGTGGAGTTCCTCAACACAAATCAATACAACCAGACGCAGGACGTAGGTATTACGCCAACTCGGCGGCCGAACCTGGATAAAAAGCTTGTCCGTGTCTTGCGTCACCATCGAGTTCGTAGTTTGCGCACCTTCTACCGATAAACTACTACCGTGGGTATACCCCAAGGTAGACTGCCGACCAGCTTTCGTCGACAGTGGCACTCAGTCGACAGTGGACCAAATCATACACAGATTCGGCATCCCGAACAGCATAATCACCGACCTGGGCACTCAGTTTACTGGCACCACTTTTTGGGATTTCTGCGATGACAGAGGCATAGTCATAAAATATGTGTCAGTGGCACATCCACGTGCCAACGGTCAAGTCGAACGTGCTAACGGAATGATCGTTGACGCCCTAAAGAAAAGGTTGTACACCGAAAACGACAGAGCACCCGGTCGATGGATGAAAGAATTGCCGGCAGTGGTCTGGGGCCTCCGAACTCAGACCAGTCGAAACACAGGGGTGTCTCCCTACTTCATGGTGTACGGTGCAGAGGCGGTCCTGCCGTCTGACATACACTTCGGATCTCCTAGAATCGAGCACTTCGACCAGGTGACCGCCGACAACGCCAGAGAACTCGAAATCAATTGCATGGAGGAAAAGCGTTTAGTTTCATGTCTCCGAACAGCAAAATATCTCGCGGCAGTCAGGCGATACTACAACAGGAACGTCAAGGACCGTTCCTTCGTGGTCGGCGATCTGGTGCTTCGATGGAAAACAAGCCAGGAGGGAATGCACAAGCTATGCACTCCCTGGGAAGGACTCTTCGTGGTGACCGAGGTCACACGACCTACGTCCTACAGATTGGCATACCCAGACGGAACACGAGTGCCTAACTCTTGGCACATGGACAAACTGCGACGTTTCTATCCATAAAGTTTTAATGACTTTCTTTTGTAAGTATCTTATAATTTTTGATAATGAAATTCTCTATTTTTTGCCTATACCTTGTCACACACAGCACTCGGCAAAACTCCTGCAATGGATGCTCTTAGCGACAACCAAGACAAATACGGTGACACGTCACTCAGATATTCTTACAGCGCTCAAAACAACAGTCATGACAAAAAGCAAACTTTATTACAAACTTTACATACAAAGTTTACAATAAATACCCTGACGGGCAGACACTAGTCTATTCCTACAGACTACTTTATTGGCCTAGCTGCTCGGGCTGATCACCCGCCTGGCCCTGCTGCCCGGACGAAGGGGTCGGGGCCACCGGCGCCTGGCTGGTCGAGACCGCAGGCGTCGACCGCCCATCTCCCGCAACGGACGCGCCCGACAACTCCCTGGCCGACCTATCTGAACTCGGCTGGTCTGGAGGAGTGGCCGTTCCGCACAGATTGATGTCGCCGATCACTGTCGACGACAAGTCCAGCAGACTACCCCGAAGCTCGTCCGCTTCCTGTGGGCCGACTTCCTTCGGGTACCCCTTCTCCAGCCTGCTCAAGTCGACCAGGGGGTAGTGGGCGCGCACCATGCTGAGGACGTGCGCGCCGGCAAACTCCCCGGCGTCCTTCACAAACTGCTGGAGCCAGTCCCACGCCCGTTGCGCCTTCTCGACCGGGGTCAACTGCGGCGCGCGGGGCTGGCTCTCCGGGAGCTCGGGACTGATCAGGTCTAGGACCGGGGACACTCCTTTCCAGATCCTGCAACAGTTGACCTTCCAGGAGTCCCGGTCCTTGATCAGATCATCCAGGTGCTTTTTGGCGTTCACCTTGAGCTCTACAAACGAAACGAAGCGTTATTTTCGGCATACCAAACAAACAAAGGGGCAGGCAGCAACCAACAAGGCGGCACCCATTACCAGATAGCTCCCGGTCTTTTCGACCCAATTCCTCTCCTGCTCGCCGCCCGGACTCCAGCGCACCGGCGAGCTGTTGGCTGAGCTGCTCCTTCTCTTGTCGGAGGCGCGCCACCTCCTCCTCCAAGTCTGCGTGAATCATAAACTGGTCAGCAAAGCAAACTATACAAGTACGCAAAGCTGCTCGGAGCGTGTGACTAACCTTCTTGCAGCCGGTACTGGTCGGCCAAACGACGAGTGAGGTCGAGACGACGCTCCTTTTCGGCACTCATCTCGGCCACCTTCTCCCCGACCTCCGACCGCAACCGGTCTACCTCCGCGGCAAGGGCCTTGTTCTCGGCCATGACGCCTTCTATCTGGTCAAAGCACCGTTTCCGGTACTTCGCCGTTTTCATTGCGCCCTACAAAGCAAGCATATAACGACCATGCAAGACAAGGCATAGAATGTACAGCAGTACAAAAAGCCGCTTACCTTGACTTCGTCGACGAGGCGCTTGGCCGCGCGCTCCACCCTGGCGGCCTCTTCGGTCTCGGCGAGCTCCTCATGCCCGATAAAGTGATCCCCGCGTTGGCGCCACACATACACGTGTTGGCGGCCATCACGGGGACGACCCTCAATCTCTTCCACCTCATCATCGGAGGCCGCCCGGGTTTCCTCCTCCTGTGCTGCGTCACCCCCGGTGGTGGTCCCAGGTATTACTGGCCCTTGGACCAGACCTGGGGAGCCCGCAGCCGAAGAGGCTCCTGCTCGGGGCGGCGTGGGGACTTCACTCCCCTCGGCAGGAGGAGCGGTCGGAGATCTTCCCTTCTCTGAGGAGTCAGTTGGGGGAGCCTCTCCAGCCCTGGTCGGGCTGCTTGTCGTAGTCTGTGCCGCGCTCGGGAGCCCCTCGGTGCTCCCAGGCGCGACTGCAGCTGTTGGCTGCTCTGTGGTCTGGGGGGCCGCATCCCCAGAACCGCGGGCAGGCTCGCCCGTTCCCTGGCTGGCAGTTTGGCCGGGGTCGACATCCGATGCCGCACTACAGGAACAAAAGTTAAATTTCAAAAAAAAAGTCAAAGAGGAGTCCAAAATACGTAAGTCGAACACTTACAGGTCTGACCGACGGTGGGTCGCGGTGAACCTCCTCCTCGCCCGGCCGGTCGGCACCTGTGCCCCCATCTCGACAGCTTGCGGGGCAGCGGCGCCGCTGGCCACTCGATCAGTGGCGACCGGCGCATTGTCTGGGCGGCTCCGAGGCCGTCGGACCAACGACGGCGCAGCCTCCTCGTCGTCGTCGTCGTCGACGATCCGCACGAGCCGACGACGCTTCGGTGCTTGGCTGCTCTCCGCCGGTAGATCTGCCGGCAGTTCCGGTGTCGGCAAGGGATCTGCCGGCAATGGCCTTTTCCCCGCTACCCTCTCCTCGGAGGTCGGGACGGGGCGGGCTTGGTCTTCCTCACTGCTGGTGTAATGAGTACACCGAGCAGCGTCCTCCTCTGGCGGGACCTCTCCCGCAGGATTTTCCATCCCCGGTGCCAGTGATACATACACTGTGCACCGGTCGACATCGCCGATCTGCAAAAGCAACAGAGATGAGTCAACTGCAGACGATATACGAATGCTAAAACAGAATCTGCTACATACCTTTGGTGCTGGTCGTCCTAACTTGAAGGCTTGCACCCCATCACTGCCACGGATGAAGCCCCCATCCGCGAAGTTAAACAGCTCGTTCAACAGGTGTTGTACCTCCGCTTTCTCCAAGATCTCCGGCCGCATCCTGGTCGGGTCCGCGCTTCCGGCATACTCGTACGCCGAGTGCACCCTCTTCTGGCAGGGCATCACCCGGCGGCAAATGAAGTTGCCGACCACGCCAAGCCCGTCCAGGCGCGACCAGTCGATCAGCTTCATGAGATCCGCCACTGGACCGTCGAACTCCGGGCGGTCGGTCCAGCTCGTCCTCCTCTCAGGAATGTATCCCACGTCGCAGAACGTGGAGCTGCCCGGTTCCTCCCTGATGTAGAACCACTTCCTGTACCATTCGGTCAAGGAAGTGTTCCATGGGCAGTGCAGGTAGCGATTCTTCATTCCATCACGAAGGTTGAGGTATACTCCACCTGCAACCTTGGAGCCTCCAACTGCTCCCTTCTTCCTCAAGCAGAAAAGATACCGAAAAAGATCGAAGTGCGGCTCTATGCCAACATAGGCCTCGCACAGGTGGATAAAGGTGGAAATGAGGAGAATTGAGTTCGGGTGCAGATTGCAAATCCCGATCTCATAATACAAAAGAAGACCTTGAAGAAAAGGATGAACAGGAACACCAAAACCCCTCTTAATGAAATCTTCAAATACGACGATCTCACCGGCGCGAGGGTCGGGGTAGCTCTCCCCCTCCGGTGCCCTCCAGCCGCCGAGCTCCGGGCCGTGCAGAAGCCCCATATCGACGAGGTCACCAAGAGATTTTGTGGTGCTGCGAGACTTCTTCCACTCCTTGGCCATCAGTTCGGCCCTCTTCCTGGAGTCGCTCTTCGCCATTAGAGTTGCGAATGTGGGCTTGAGTTAGGAAGATGCAGGAGATTGGAGGAGATGAGAGCGGAAGGTTTGAAGGCAATGGCAGGGTAAGCGGTACAGGCGGAACTATTAGGCTCTTATAGCCCGCAACTCCACCTCTCCCACTTCCTGTATTCTCGGGAAGTGGGCAGGCCATGCGGCGGACGCGGCGTTTCGGTTTACAATGATTATAGACAATTAATGCGGCGGAGTTTTCGTACCAATTGATGGTTTCCTTTTCTCAAACCATGCAAAGGGCGGCTGTACAGTTGTCAGGCGCAACTTTTCATGCATCCGTCTGACACCCCGTCAGGAGGCCTTGTCACGTCAACTTTAACTGGAAAGATCTTTTCAAAAATAAGAAGACACATACGCCAGTGAGTCAACAATCCGGGGACTGCGCCGACCACCGAGCAATCGACGCTCGGGGACTGGTCGTCCAGTCTATCAGCTCGGAACTTCAAGGACTGCACCGACCACCGAGCACTCGACGCTCGGGGACTGGTCACCCAGTCTATCAGCTCAAAGCTTTAAAGCATGCACCGACCACCGAGCACTCGACGCTCGGGGACTGGTCGTACGGTATAGCAACATATAATTCCAAGGAGCACACTTAGTGCTTGGGGACTGGTCGATTGGTCTCTTCAATTGCAGACGAGCATGACATGCTCGGGGACTGGTAAATTCACTTTTGACCTTGCTACAAGGCTCATACTTCGCCTTCCAGCAAGCTCGGGGACTACATCGGTACGATGCATCTAGCGATGCATCTCAGTCTCAAAACTACTTTGGGGAATTTTTCTTTTGACCCTGGCACCACGTGCCTACGTCACCTACTACCAGGCTCGGGGACTAAGTGGGCACACTTCACCTAGCGGTGAATTTGCTTGCTTTTTTGATGTTTATACCTTTCAAAAAGGTAAAGTGGGCACACTTCACCAGAAAAGAAATTTTTTTAAGAGCACCATGCATTCTTCGAACAACCTGCTTCTTCGATGTCAATGTTGATCAACTGTCTTTTGAGTTGGTCAAAATACCGTTGCAACTGTTCGGGCGACTTTCCTGCTTATTGAAGACGTCAAGCCGCACTGATCGAAGAAGCTCAAGACGGCGTGTTACATCACAATACATGGTGCTCGGGGACTAGCTGTGGGGGTATAAACCCCTATACCCTTACGGCTAGACTTCGGCCAGGAGGCTTGGTCCATTACGAGACGAGTTCAAGGCTTGATCCGACAACCTGGAGTTTCGCGCAAGGAAACAAGATGTGGAGATCAAGCAGGATTCTAGTCGGTTAGAATAGGAATTGACATCGAATTATCCATGGCAATTGTAACCGACTAGGATTAGTTTCCAGATCGGTAACCCTGCCCTCCAGACTATATAAGGAGGGGCAAGGGACCCCCCTAGGACATACGATTCTCTCAACACAAATCAATACAACCAGACGCAGGACGTAGGTATTACGCCAACTCGGCGGCCGAACCTGGATAAAAAGCTTGTCCGTGTCTTGCGTCACCATCGAGTTCGTAGTTTGCGCACCGTCTACCGATAAACTACTACCGTGGGTATACCCCAAGGTAGACTGCCGACCAGCTTTCGTCGACAGAGCAGAGGTAGCAAGAGGACCTGGTGTTGGGACTTCCGATGGACGTCATCACTTCCGACATGCGTCATCAGTTCCGACGCGCGTCGGGACTTCCGACACAAGCGCGAGCAGAGGTAGCAAGAGGGTCAGGTGTCGGGACTTCCGACGAACGTCATCACTTCCGACATACGTCATCAGTTCCGACGTACGTCAGGACTTCGGACACCCCAAGTCATACAAAACTATTCTACGTGCTCGTGAAGTGCTAGAGTGTTTCTCTTTTGATTTAGTTTTAATACTTGAGCACTCTATCTTCCTCAGACCAACTAAATTTGCATCCCTCTTTATAGTACGGCATATCCTAAACTCAAGATCAAAAGTATATAACCATTTTAACCACTTGAGTCTTCATTGTCTTCATATGCCACTTCTCACTATCACTTCATTAGGGATGCAATTAACTTTGTATCCTCTCTTTGAGTAAATATAGCTTGAGCATGTGACTTGAATCATTTCAACACATGTGAGTTCAATCCATGGCTTCAAGTCACTTCCACTAATGATTTGATCCTTAACACAATATGACTCCTCATAGCTCAATTAGTACCTCGACTCAATGCAAGTACTCTCTTCTTCACCTTAGCCATGGTACCTTGGTCTACAAGCCATTGCTTGCCCTTCACCTTTGCTTAGTCCCTCGGAGCCCTTTCCTTGCTCGAGCCATACTCAAGTCACATCATGTTAAGCATCCATTGAAAAACCATTTCTTCAATATTGTGATCCTTGCTTGAATATCTTCTTGATATGAGTGTTGATATCAATCAAGCTTCAGTTTATAACAATACACAACTTTGGTCTTCATTTGAACATTATGTGAAATACCATCAAGTTTGCTTTCTTGTTGAACCTTTGATACACTTAGCAAACTTGTTAGACCTTTAACTGTGTTGTCATTCAATTCACCAAAACCCACTAAAGGGCTAGATGCACTTACAATCTCCCCCTTTTTGGTGATTGATGACTACACAATTAGAGCTTACAAGAGATTGATAAATAATAAGATTTTGAAACTTCTGATATAGTGAGCTTCCCCTAAATGTGTGCGCTGAATAGAATTCAAATTTTGGCCTCATATGCCAAATGCACATATTTAAGAAAAGGTGTGGAAACTCTTCTATATCTTAGCATCCGTGGGGTGCAAGGTGTCATCATGATAGACGTGATGCTCATGACAATTCATGCACTTAAGAGAAAAATAAACAATACATCATTCAAGGCATGAATATCACACACTAGCATAAATTGTCCTTATCAAGAGCATCAATTTAAACTATCTTTGCACACTCCACACAAAAAATTGAAAAATCTTATATGCCTCTCTTTTACCCCTTTAAATCCGCATATCAATCTCTCCTCCCATACACTCTCCCCCAATATTTCTCCCCCTTTGGCATTAATCTCCAAAAAGTATCTATCCACCCAGAGGAAGAAATAATGGCAGACAAGTGAGGGCAAGAGGTAGGTAAAAATTCAGCATATAGGATTTCTCTCCTGAGTTTTCTACCAAACAAAGTATGCAACACTTTAAGTCAAGATTCTTGAGAAGTTAGTATATTTAGCTCATACCTCACTTAGATGATAGTTCTAACATGAGATTTCACTGATTTAAAGATGTATTTCACTACGGTTTGATTCAAAATACGTTTTCTAGTATTTACAAAAATGCCATTGAGTTTGTTTTGGCCATAAAATATTTGTTTTAACTCCGATTTGACCCGTTCAACTTGCGTTAGGTTCGTATTTGCGAGATCTAAATGTTAGTCTAACTGTTTTACCAATTTGAAACTTTTTAATTTCGTGACCCTATTTAATAAATTACTTTTCTAAAGAAAATTTTAGAAAAATTCATATCTTCTCCGTTTTAGCTCCGATTCGATCCGTTCAAGTTGCGTTAGTTTCATAATTTCATAAGCTTCATGTTGGTACCATTGTTGTTTAGGTTCACCACTGTTAGGTTTCGTAGATAATTACAAGTCCGTAGATAGCCTTTGCAGTCCCGTTTAATGCGTAGATTTCGCGTCGTAACTCCGTTTTCTGTAAATTTCTCGTTGACGTGATCGTAGCAGCGGGTAGATGATTTTGGAAAACTTTTATTTACATTTATTTACTGCTGGTGTACTGTTCTAATTGTAATCTTGTTTGCTTCGTGTATGTCTGTCTCCGATTGTTTGTGTGTTGATGATCGATGATTGAGATTAGTCAGTGGGCATTACTTCGGTGATCAAGATCAGAGCCTTGGAAGCAAGTAAGATCAGCAGGACCAGCAGGAGCAATTGGATCAAGGCAAGTATAGCATTTGGGTTTTAATTCTATGACCATGATCTTGTGACTAGATTAATATAAAGCAACAAATGATAATAATGACTTTTTAGCAACTTGAGAATTTATTCGTAAGTGATAACCGGGATGAAAGTGCAACCATGAGGGCTATGATGGCTCTGGCTTTAGTCAAGTATGAGTATTTTTTCTAGCTGGTTAGAGGTTACCCGTGTGGCGCAAATGGGGGATAGCAGACCGTGGATTCCCTGCGGGGTAGAATCACACAGACTGACTACCGAAACCAAGCGGTCCTAACTTGTTAGACGAACCTTTGAAAGACTTCATAGTGATCCCTGCCAGCCTCCCTTGGAAGGGGGTTAAGAGGTTAGCTACCTCGAGCAAAAGGGTAAATCATGACTCATGGGTAAAGATGTACGACCTCTGCAGAGTGTTTAATAAACTGGTATACTAGCCGTGCTCACGGACACGAGCGGCCTTGGGGATTCTTACATTAAGGGTGATGAATCTTGTTGCGTAAATATGCTCATGTTTATTGTTTAATGCTCTATATTATTTATGTCACATTGATCATGAGACCGTGGGATCTATACTACCTAGTTGCCATACTTGCGGAGTTCGTCGTGGACTCACTCTTGCTATCTCCTCCACCCCTCAGGAGAAGTTTTGGGCTTGTGATCAACCAATCAGTTGAATCCTGTAGAGTGAAGTTAACACCCGAAGTTTGGAATTATCTTTCATGGTTTGCTGCCTAAGGTTGTTTCTGATTTATTATCTACGTTATATAATTTATGCATTGTCCTTTGATATTACCCCTTATTTGTAGCTATATGTGAGGTTTGTCTTCTAAAACTCACATATGGTGCATATCTGAATTTATTCTTAAAATCGTGTGTTACAGATGCATGGTGATTTGTGTGAGTTGCGTCATCAAGATACTAAAAAAGCAACTAATACTTAGACTAACTGAGTTAATATAAATAGATTCTTAATATAAATAGATTCCTCACATCCTAAGTATTCTAAATAGAACTCTTAATAGTTAAATAAAAAAGGGTAAGAATTACATTCTTTATTTTGCTCCGCTTTCTTTATTTAGTTAGATGTCAATCGGAGGCAAAAGAAAAATCAAAGTCCTAATCGGTAGTTCGTTCTTCTTCTCTAATAATAAAAAGACAAAAAAATATCATTTTGAATTTTGGTCGAGCCCCGTTTTGGATTTTGGTTGAGCCCAACTATTCACTTGTTTCCATTTAAAATTGGTTTAAACTTGTATTAGGCTTCCAAGTTAGATTCGGCCCATAACTTTCCTTTTTTCCCTTAACCCAATTGGACCAGGAGTCCTTGTGACATAAACAGAAAATAAGCTAAAAATAATAGAAAACCAGATCCGAGAGGAGCATCGTTTAATTAATTTATAGACCAATGGACATATAAAGATATAGTGAACTAAAATTTTCATAATTATATATTAGAGAAAGATGCAGCCGGACTTGTTTATTTGGTATATATATGCACACGTAATATGAACAGAGCTTTCACATGATTGATTGAATACAAAATAGGTCTCGGCGCGTTTTAGGTTTGGACTTTGGGTTACTGGTTTAGAAGGTTCGGACTTTGGGTTACTAGTTTAGAAGATATGCTTGTACGATTTGAATCTATTGTATCTATATCTATATCTAGATATATATTAGAACATATCTCTCCTGTGTTGTATGAGTTAATATGACGTGTTATCCAATTTTAAAATAAATTAGAATACAACTTGCAATCGGATCCATGCTTAGGATTTTGGGGTCCTAGAGCGAAACATAAAACAAAACCCCTATATCATAAATAAAATAACTAAATTAGGTTTTATTATCTAACAATTTTCAATATATATGAACTATAATAATTATTTAATAACCTTTTTAAGCATTCATTAAACTATTAAGAAAAAACACAAACTATATTAATTGAGAAATTAGATGAAAATAAGAATTGAGAATCCGTAGAGAAGAAAAGGTACAAGTAACAAGCACCAGGGTGATTGGTAAATGCTTGCACGATGATGCATGGTGATTTGTGTGAGTTTCGTCATCAGGATAGAAAAACGCAACTAATACTTAGACTAACTGAGTTAAACTTAATTATGAACTTGATGCCTAATTACTAATTAAGGGGCCCTTAATTTGGGGGATCAGTGTGGTTGTGCAATTTGCGCTGCCCAATATACGGGTCTGGTTACAACAACACATATCTAGGTAGTACATTCCAAAATGTATTAGAGTAGATAATGTGACCATTACATAAATCTCCAAATTGCATGTCGTCCATGTGTAACTGCTCAGAAAGTTGTACGTCGTGGTGCAATGCACAGACATATTTTGCTAGTCATTAATAATCTCTAAATATCTCATACCCATACAATGCAAGTTACTAACTGCATCCTAATCATCATTAATATTCTTAGTTATTGCATGAATGTCCTTGTACGGGGCGGGTCTTTTAGAGAGGAGCCCGTTTCAAACAACATGTGAATATAATGGTCCGTGGTCAAGTTTAAACTCGAATTGTAGTACTATAGGAAATGTAAACGGAGTTGCTGTAAATCAATCAATCAGTTGATTAAATTCGCCAGAGATGGAAGCAAGGCTTTCGATCAGCTATTGGCGCCAAGCTGCTGCCGCTGCTTTCGGCACATGACTGCCGCCCAGCCGCACGCCCGGTGGCGGTGGTGCGCATGCTCGTCACAGCCCTTCCCGGCGGCCTCCTCCGCCCCCTTGGCCAACGGCAGCCTGTCCAGCGCAGCGGCCACAAACGTGGCCACCATGACCACCACGGGCCCTGCGGCCACCAGCCCTCCCAGCGCAACGCCGCCGCCCAGCACGCTGCCCCGCGGCCCCGCCAGGAACACCGCCGTCCCCGTGGCTGCCGACCCGGGCCCCGGGAACGGGAAGAAGCAGCCGGCCAGGCTCAGTATCTCCATGGTGCCGCGGAGCACCAGCGCGGGCTCCCGGAGCACCACATCCGTGACGTGCCCGGCCGCGCCCAGCACCAGCGCGCCGCGACGCCCACGCCGCGCGAACGCGGAGACGCACGACAGCACGTCGCGCCCCGCGGGCACCTCCACCACGTGGGCACGCATCGCGCTGGGGCACTCGTGCGCGATCACCACCGGCGGCTTGGCCCGGTTCTGCTTGGAGTTGGAGTTGGAGTTGGGGCACGACGACGCGGGCCGGCGCCGAGGGAGCTGCGGCTCGTGCCCCGTCATCGCACTCGCACTCGCGGTGGCCATTGCCGCCCGTGCCTGCCTGCCAACGGTGAGGGGCTGAGGGTGATCGAGGGCGGTCGATCACATCTATAATCATCTGTTGGTGTTGGCTTGGCAGGGCTTTTAAAGGTGTATTCGATCGTCTCATCCAGGCCACACGTACGCACAAGCACAAGCAGAGGCAAGCTGTCTGTTAACAAGACAAATAAGCGTGACGAATTATTTTATGTATGTAAGGTAGGTGCTGCTCTAGCATCCTAACAAGCTCCCAACTGTACGTTACGCCGGAGTACTGATTTTCTAACATCCTAAAAAGCAGTAGCTAGGCGGCGTGATCAATTAATTGCTCCAGCGTATTGCTACAGCTCACTGCGCATGTACTTGTTGAATCAGCTCTTGTTTAGTTCCCAAAAATTTATCTTCGGTCGTATGCATGGAGCATTAAATATATAGACAAAAATAAAAAACTAATTGCACGGTTTACTTGTAATTTATGAGATGAATCTTTTAAGCCTAGTTACTCCGTAATTGGATAATGTTTGTCAAATAAAAACGAAAGTAGCCAAAAACTAAAACTAATCAAGGCCTCGGTTGTGTACCTAACAGGAGACAAACGAACCTAAATCGATACTTTCTCTGAGTCCAAATTAATGCCAAGTATTTTAGATTACAACATGAGGTTGGGTGCTACTAGATTTATCATGAAAATGAATTTCATAATGAACAATATATTTGTCTCTATTAATTGAAACATTATTGTTTTTAGTTAATCCGGCGATTTATGTTTGTGTTTCGCTTAGCGCTTCTATGGAATCTCGCCAATAGAATGATCGTGTTGTAAAACAACTCTAATTTCTCTTAATGAAGCACGTGCAAGGCACGATTTTTGAAAAAAAAAAAATTGCTAGCCAAGACAGATCTATATTACTGTATTCTTTTTATCTATCCTGCAACACTGATTCAAGTTTAAACTGATGCCAGGCAAACCCACGTGATAGAAATTTTCAAAAACATGCCTGAGGTTTCTTTGCATCATGACATGCATTGTCACGAAAATTTTATATTTATTGGCAAGTTACTCGTGATGTGACATGGCTGGCTCACAGAGTCCATTTTCATGACGTCGTTCTTCGCAGGCCTTATTTAGTTCTCAAAAGATTTTACAAAATTTTCCAGATTGTCCGCTACATCAAATCTTACGGTATATGCATAGAGTATTAAATATAGATAAAAAATAACTAATTACATAGTTTGTCTGTAATTTATGAGACGGATCTTTTTTAGATAAAGGATAGTTTATATCCGGCTTTATCTACCAACTAGTAGAATCAGACCAATTATTAGAGTTCGAACACCTGTTCAGCGCACCATTTCCAAAGTTTGCACAGTTTACTTTGGGGAAAAAAAGAAACATGAAGTAAAGATTTGACTAAGAGAGACCAATAAACCTATTTGACAACCAACCATTTGAGCTAAAGAAATGCAAGGCTGACGACTTAATATGATGTCCAACAAGAATCAGCTGGTCCTGCTGATCATCACACCGTTACAGTCTTGCCCATTGGCGCAACCAATGTGTTCCCCGGAAGAGTACCTACAAAAAAGTTTTTGTCTACTTTTGTTAAAAACTACTTCGTTTCATGTTAACCAAATTGTCCAACATAAAGCCGATGCTGCTGTTAATAACAAAGAATTGTGCAAATTATCACCCAACTTAGACTAATGAACAAATAAATCCTCTATGCTAAGAGAGGGTGATATCCCAAACATTAAATGTACCGCACGCCACAGAAATTTGGCATAAAAATAATCAAAAAAGAGGTGATGAATAGTTTCTTTAGAATGGCAAAAGCTACATCTCGTGTCACCATTCCAATTACGACGGGTTAGGTTATCTTTTGTTAGAATCACACCTCTTTTTAAGTACCACAAAAAAACTTTGAACTGACATATATCTTGTGGCACTCTGACACCATTGGTAATTAACGCGGTATACATCGAGCTAACTGAAAAACTACCTGATGGATGTAAAGACCAAACCAAAACATCTCTTTCCTCTTGTAAATTCACGTCTTGTAGAGAAGCAAAAATTCCATGCCAGTTTCGTAGGTTTCTCCCCGCTAAATTGCGGCGGAAGGAGATGTTTAAAGGGATGACAGCAAGAACACTTGTCACGGAGGCTTGTTTTCTTCTCACAATATTGAATAACGAGGGGAATTTAGTTTTGAGTGGTTGGTTGCCCAGCGAGGCATCCATCAAAAACGAGTTTGTGAACCATCTTTGACCTTAAATGACCCGAACTCCATGAAAGTATCTTTAACATTGAGTCTAGTTAGTTTATAATTAAACAATATTTATTAATATAAACGAAAGTATTAAAAAAAACTAAACGGGCCCCAATCGTTGAGACGTTGACGTGTTTTACCCGGCCCGGCATACTTTAATTTGAAGAACGTGTCGATCATGAGCAATAGACTAGCAGTAGGCTTTAACACCCCGTTATTAGTTTAGATACAGTAATAACTGGTTCAGAGGGTTTTCTTTCTTCCCGAATTATATTAACCTGGTCGACTTGAGCTTTTTATATACTGTGATGAATCGACCAGTCGGGAGTACAGTATATAATTATTAACGTCACCGCGGGCAAAAAAAAACTGTATATACATTATATATACAGTGGGGCTGACCTGGCGGGTATATATACTGTACGCGTTTTACCTTTAGGACGAAAAGTATAGACGAGCCTTTTGCATGCTTTGAGTGAGAAGAAGAAAAAGGCCGAGCACGAGGTTCGCGTGCATGTGCATGGATAAAGCAGAGAGGTGCACGTACCGATGCCCGATGGCGATCGACCCCCGGCCGGCCGGGCGGCCAGACGATCAGCTGAGATCCCGCACAGCACAGCGCACACATCGCGTCGCGATCCAGCAGAACGTCCGTGGTGCGCAGGCATCTTGGACCGTTCCCCCATTCTTTATCTTCGGTCATGCCCGACTGGCATTGACCACACCGGCCACACGTACGTGTTCTAGTTCTAGGCCTTGTTTAGTTCTAAAAAATTTTGCAAAATAAGAATAGTAGCACTTTCGTTTATATTTGATAAATATTGTCCAATCATGAACTAACTAGGCTCAAAAGATTCGTCTCGTCAATTTCGATCAAACTGTGCAATTAGTTTTTATTTTTATCTATATTTAATATTTCATGCAAGTGTCTAAAGATTTGATGTGACGGAGAATCTGAAAAATTTTACAAAATTTTTTGGAAACTAAACAAGGCCCTAGTGCTGGCCCCGCCCCGGCCGCCCCCGTCCAATAGCAATAGCGACGTTTCGGAACTGCTACACACTCCTCTTCCTCCCGCGCCCGACCCACCCGTTTGACTCTTCCTCGCCCGGCCCCAAGGACCAATTACCGTTTCTTTTTCTCATTTGACGGCAATATAAACTTGGGAGGAGATAATCATTTATATGAGTATATCTTTTATTTGTCCATAACACAACTAACCAACAAAGTGCTTTATAAAAAAACCAAGAAAGGTTTTATATATATATATATACCATCCATCCATAAAAGAATTTATGCAAGTTTGACTAAAGTTATATAAAAATACAAGCATTTGCTTATGATACAAAATAGGTATCATTAAATTAATTATAAAAGTGAACAACTTTTATACTAATTGATTTTTTCAAAGGAGATCATAGCCACCTCATTTGGACTAATTAACATTGGATCCCTCACTTCTCTAGATGTTGATTTTTTTGTTTTATCAAAGGATTATATATATAAATTGTTGTTTTCCTATAAAAGAAATAGAATCCTTATAATTATAGCATCAATATATAATGCTTATAATCACCGTGAAGGAAATGTTTTCTTATGAATGCATATTATTCATACATGCATTTGCCCTTGATGTGCATGATAGCACAACATGCATGTATGCTTACTTTAATCATTTTTAATATATTTGATATTAGCAAAATCGGATACTTTTGAAATGTCATGTGTATGGGAAATTTAACAATTAATTATTATATAGCATGTTGGTAAACTTTAGAAAAAATCTAGAATGTGAAATTCCAAGCTAAGTAGTCTAGTGCATAGAGTAGATTTTAATTCCTTCAAAAAATGAAAGATCAAAATAGGTTGTAATATATAGTAATACTAATAACTAAGATAGTACTAATTGTGATGTGATAATCTTTTTTCAGTCGCATATGTATGTGTCCGTGCCTTGGAGGAAAAATCACATAGAAATAGAAATAGGAGAAGTGCATGTAGTAGCATAGCGTGATTTTTTTGAAAGATCTGTTACCAGCTTTCATTAATAAGGGAAGAGCACAATAATTACAAGGTCTTAGCGCAAGGAGCGCCCATTTTTCATGGCTTTCACATTATAGTGAGTGCCATGCCACCCCTACGTTTTAGGTCTCTATCTTACATATGGTTATTGTCATCTACAAGAAGTTGCCCCATTGGTGGCAGCACCATTTCAAGTCCTCTATTTTCGGCCAATATCCACATCCTTGCTTCATCTTGTATTGCTCTAAAGATCTGCTTCGGTGTTCTTAAGGATCTGTTGAACACCTAATTGTTTCTCTCCCTCCATAGTTCCTAGGCAGTCAGCATGACCATTGTGTGCACCCCATACCTTGTAGCTCTTTGTCTGTTGTATTCACATGTTAGCAAACCATTGGCCCAAGTCTTCAATCTGCATCCAGTGTACCAGCTTCAGAGCTGCTGCCCTAATCCAAGAGCCCACCTTGTCCCAAACCATCCTAGAGTAGCAACCTTCCTGGAAAAGGTGTGAGACTATTTCTAGGTTCCTTACACACACTAGCGGAGCCACCGCCCGGCCACCCCGGGCGGCCGGCCGGGCTCCTCGCCAAAATGCAAAAAAATCTTCTTTATATTTATATAAAATTCTGTAATTTTATAGCTAAATATTTTTGCTTAATGAGAATTGCCCGAGCTCCTGAAATCTTCTGGCTTCGCCACTGCTTACACAGAGTTGACAGAAAAAGTCATTTGGCCATTGTCTAAGCCCTTGTAGTTGTCCAAATTCGGTTTTGTAGCATTGACCAAGTGAAGAAGTGACATTTTGGTGGTGCCTTTTTTCCATGTGATTTCAGCTATCATAGATGAGGCCATTCCAATTAATTGTATTTTATGCCAATCTTGCTATGTATTGGCCCTCAGAGGTATGGAGCCAGATGATCTTATCCTCTTGTGTCGGTTGGAATGCTACTTCTTGTAAGCATGCCCATAGTGACATAAATTCCTCAATCACCCACTCGGTCATGTCATGATCCACATCCTTGATCTACTTGTCATTAGTTAGTGCATCTTTGACTATTCTATTCTTCCTCTTGCTATGTTTGAACAAGGTCGAGTATAAGGTTGCAAGTGCTTCAACTTGTAGCTAGCGAGAGGACCAAAAAATAGCATTCTCCCCATTTCCTAATACCGAACTTGCTGCAACGTTGAAGAGTGTTGTATCATTCTCGTCCATGATAGCTCTATCCCTTTCCTATCCTGTTTGTGTCATCCTAAGAGAACCAGAGCCATCGTAGCCGCAGAGCATGACTAAACTTTTCTAGTTCAATGATGCCTAGGCCACTATTTATTATTGACGTACATACTTTGATCCATGCAACCTTGCATTTCCCTCCCATAAGCTCCTTGTCACCTGCCCATAGAAATCTTCTCGGTAGTTTGTCGAACTCTTTCAAGAATTTTTTGGGTGCCTTTACTACCATTAGCAAATACACTAGGAGAGAGCTGAGCATAAAGTGCACCAGCTCCCCACGACCAGTAACATTCGGTAGACATCCTTGCCAGCCTGCCACCCTTCCTTTGGCTATGTCTTGGATGTATTGCAGATGAACCATTTTAAGCCTTCCAAGCGTGAGAGGTAGCCCCAAGTATTGCATCGTGAAGTTTACTCTTGGTTCAGGAAAATCTTGCAGTATATCTTCCATATTCAGACTAGCGCACCTAATCGGTGTTACAATGCTCTTCTGCATGTTTATCTTTAGTCCCGTGGCTACACCAAACACACTCATGATATCCATGTTATAGGTAATGCTTTATCGTCTTGGATTGGTGAAGATTACTGCATCATCCATCAGTATACATTGAGATTTAGAGGCTTGCATGTCTACCTTTGAGTTTTGATAGGAAGCCTTGTTGCGTGGCGATGTCGAAAATGTTCTTGTGGATGTCAATTGCCAGTATGAATAGGTAGGGTGATAGTGGGTCACCCTGCCTAAGACCTCTCCGGTGCATGATGCTATCGTCTAGACAACCATTCAGTAGTATAGCCGAGGAGGATGTCCTAAGGATTACTACCAGGTAGTCAAGCCAACATGTCAGAAATCCTCTTGTGCCGAGCATCTCAATCAGGTATTCCCAATATACCAAGTCAAAGGCTTTGGTTATGCCAAGTTTGATGAGGCAAATCGGTGTTTTTGTTCGATGGTAGTGTCACATCAGCCCCTGACATACACAAAATTCTCCTAGATGCACCTTTTTCCTAATGAATGCGCTCTGAGAATTGGAGATGAGCTTCGATATACACCGTTAGTCAGATCGCCAACACCTTTGTTACTATCCTTGCAAAGGAGTGGATCAGGCTTATTAGTCTGAAATTCTTTAGTTCCGTTGCAATTTCAATCTTGGGAATCAGCACGACCTGTGCTCGGTCTAAAAGTTCCAGAGCACTATTTATAGAATATATTAGCAACATTTCTAGAAATTTGACTAGGTTTACAGAATATATTAGCAACATTTTTATTACTAAATAAATTTATTATGAAAATATATTTTAAATTTTATCTAATGATACCAATTATGTATTGTAAATATTAATGTTCTTTTATATATAATTGTCAAAATTAATATTTTTACTTCTCTAGAATTAAGAATGACATTCTTTATGAGTCGAAGGAAGTAGTTTTTATGTACACTGTCTACATAAATTAATAAACATAAAAATTATCTATGATTTTTAGTATTGTTAGTGCCCTAACAAAGCTATGTAAAATAGGACACATATAATTATATAATATACAATTAAAATTAGCCAACCAAAATGCCATTAAGTTTTAAAATAAAATAATCACTAAGTCCTATGCGGCGCCTGCTCCCTACCTCATCTCCTATGTAGCTTTTTTTAGTTTTACTAGCAAATATGCCCATGCATTACAACGGGAGAAAAAACTATTGAAACATTAATAGGAAACAAGGACAAAAATGTTACATTTGATTTTTTATTCTTTATGTAAATTTTAAAAACTATAATTTATTTATCCGTAATATAAGGTAATGACAATAATATAGCCATGTGCTATTAAATATCTATCAAATTAAAATATAATATTAATTGAATTTTTCTTCCTTTGTAGGGCACACAAATATTTATTTATAAATATATCGTAACTTAAGTTTTTATGCTATCTATATGTTGGTAGAGTAAGATATATCATGAGCCAAGTTGTCATTCACAATGTTATCCCTGACGAGCAACTTTGCCTCCCTAAAGAGGTAGGTGACCATGGAGAGCAGTTTGGGTGAATGAGGCCCCTCCTCCCAGTGGCGGATCCAGTATGGGGATAAAGAGAGGACTAAATAATGAACATATAAAATTAAAACTGAAATTAATAAAAATTTAATGCTAATTAACACCAATTTAATAGACAAATCAGAATCATATGGGGGGCTGGAGCTCACCCAGCCCCCCCTTTGGATCTGCCCCTGCCTCCTCCCATGAGGCATGTGCTTCGAGAAATATTTCCATCCAACACTCTTTATCTTTTTGAACCACTCACCGCCTGGGATAGCCTATCTGACAGGGCCCCTTGTAGGCACGCCAAAGTTTTTGCTGCCAAGCACCACCTTGGACGAACACCAACTCCCCAAGGTCGTCGCGATTGAGTCGCATGGCTCGCATGCGCCTCACCTGCATGCCATCTAGTATGTGCATCGTCTCACTCGTGGCCTCACCCACGCGCTGCTGCCATCGTACTCGCCCTAGTCGTTGGACCCGCCACAAGCCTAACTCGGGTTCACAATTTTTTATTTGGGTGGGGTGAGAGGAAAGAGATAAGAATAATGGGCAACTTCATTTTTTTCCCTTGCTTTTCCGTATGTTTTGCTTTTAAAAAACTGTTTATTCCATTCTTAACTTTTTTTGAACGGTCAGTAAGGAAGTTTTCTATCTATTTACAATATGTACAAGTACAAGGCTCCCAGAGCCAACTATTCCACTTTTAACTAACGAACATCCAAACCAAAGGCAAACACGTGTGTCATTCAAAATCGTAAGGGCAAAATCACAAAACTAGAAAAGGAGTAAAATCATAATTAGATTGCTAGACAGGTGTAAAAACCTAATATAAGTTTTCTTCATAGCAAAAATTACTTCAACAATTTAGTTGTGAAAATATTTATTTATTAGAGAAGGATCAATAGTTTAAAAAACTATAATACTTTATTTATTATATTTGATTTATATGTTGTAAGTGCATTCGCCCCCGATGTGGGTTTTGATAATTGATGACAATCAAATTAGGAACTAACATGTTTATCATGTGTAATCTACAAGTGTTAGTTCATTGATGGAATCAAACAAACACATTTGGTGAATCACAGCACCCCCAAATTTTCATTGTTTAAGCGACGTTTCAACTCAAGAGGCTACCTAGTTTTATTTCTTGTTGTTTGAGTTATAGGAAACACCGCAATATCAAGAGAGATGCAAATTGAGTTGGTAAGATGAGGATAAGGGTGCTTGAGAGACACACTTGCACGCACGAAATTTCTTCTCTGCCAGGGTGAGCCGGTAGTACCGACCGTCAGGGCCAGTGGTACCGGCAAGGCCAGCCTCTCTCCTGAGTTTTGCGAGAAAATAAACTACCGGTAGTACCGGCTACCGCCGGTGGTACCGGTGAAACGCCGGTAGTACCGGCAGGTCAAATTTCCGCAGAACTGCTGAATGCGGGAATTTGAACTGTCGGTGGTACCGGCCTTCCACAGGTAGTACCGGCCTTCCACCGGTAGTACCAGTAGGCCTTTTTCTCGCATCTTCTCCAGCCTTCTCTCGTTTAGATCTGAGGACACCGGTGGTACCGGTGGTTGCACCAGTAGTACCGGCATGTGTTCTGTACTCTTGTATAAATAGCTCTCTCCTCTTTTCTAACCGTTGGCTTGCTCATTCTAGCTATTCCACATCTGAGAAAACAGTCTTCAAGCTTTGTCTCACCCACTCTCTCTCCCTCTTTGCTCCTAGACTTCACTCCTTGAGAGATTCGAGCTAGAGAAGTGAGATTAGAGAGTTGGGAGCTTCGATCTGTGATTTGAGCACTCGGTTCTTCGTCTTGCCGGTTTGGTTTGCATTTGTTACTCTTGGGTTCTTGGAACCCTAGCCGACTAGACGTTCTTCGTGGTTGCCCGTGTTGACTTACTTGTGAGGGCACCCCGAAGTGTTTGTATTACCCCTTGATTCTTAGTGGAAATATCAAGCTAACCTTTGTGGTTGCTTGAGGAGGAGACCTAAGTGGTCGGACATTCGTGGTCACCTCAACAACGGGGACGTAGGAACTCCTCAGTGGAGATTGCCGAATCTCGAAAAAATACCTAGTCTTGCTGTGGCGGTAGCTTCGACTACCCTTGGGCTTGTGTTCTTTGTGTTGTTTCTCTTCCCACTCTTCAACAGGTAAACAAGGGTCGATCTACGTTGCGGAGAAGAACCAAGCTAAAGGAGCTTCAACAACATCCTCTTCTACATCTAGGAAAGTGGGGTAACACTCAGATCTGAAATCCAAGCTCATTACACTCTGATTTCGTAGCTGTCTTTCGTAGCTGTCTTTGGAAGTCGGTAGTACCAACAGTTTGCGTCGGTAGTACCGGCCATCTTACGCCAGTAGTATCGGCCCAAACTGTCGGTGGTACCGACAGATATTTAACTTCCGCAACTTGAGTTTTTGAGTTTCAGGTTTATAGATGCGTCTATTCACCCCCTCTAGGCCAATTAGATCCTTTCATATGTTTAAAGAAAAATAGAAGATATTCTATTTATATTAAAAGAAGTCACAAGAGGAGTAGCACATGGAAGTCGGACCAAAAAAAGACACGTGCAAAAAGAGAGAAGAAAACTGATGCTTTTATGTTCACAAGAAAAAAAAGGAAGATAAAGAAAAAGATAAAGTCACGGATCGGAAGGAGAGGATCACATGAAAGTCTGATGCATAAAATCGGATGTACGCAAAAGAAAAATAAAAAGCAAAGCAGGCGGACTCCAAAACCAATGGAGAAACATAAGTAAAAGAGCTCGGCAAAGCTGCTGTCCAAGCATAGAAACAACTTTTTTTTAGGGTCTGTACGTAGTGTTTTTCTTTAGGGAAGTCTGTATACCTATGACTATTTGTGTCTGCAGCAACGAGGCCGGGCCCTACTTCTCTCAAGTGCTGCTAGACCTCGAAATCTTTCAATGTACTACAAAATTCAAAAATTTATAAGATTTTCTATCACATCAAATCTTGCGGCACATGTAGAGAGCATTAAATATAGATAAAAAAAATTATACAGTTTACCTGTAAATCTCAAGACAAATGTTTTAAGCTTAGTTAGTTTATAATTAGATAATATTTGTTAAATACAAATAAAAGTGCTACAGTGTCAAAATCGAAAAAAATCATCTAAACAAGGCCTAATTTCCTGTTGTGACAGCCATCTACATTCTTGAGAGTATAGCGTGATTAAGGCCTTATTTACTTCTGAAACAATTTTAGTTTTTGGTACTGTAACATTTTTATTTTTATTTAATAATTATTGTCCAATCATGAACTAACTAGGCTTAAATGATTTATTTTGTGATTGACAGGTAAAATGTGTAATTAGTTTTTGTTTTTATTTATATTTAATACTCTATATATATATACCGCAAGATTCGATGTAACATAAAATCTTGAAAAAATTTTAGTGTTTAAGTGAATTAAACAAGGCCTATCCGGACGGATGGATGAAGCTACTAGTAGGTAGGGATACGTGGAGTAGAGACAAGTCAACGTCGTCATGTCAGACATAGAATCGATCTGTTGACTGGTTTTTTCCTTCCGTTAATAACCTGCATCCCCTGCCTACGGCCTTGTTTAGTTCACCCTGAAAATCAAAAAATTTTAAAGATTTTCCGTCACATCGAATCTTGTGGCACATACATAAAACATTAAATATAGACAAAAACAAAAACTAATTACACAGTTTAGCTGTAAATCACGAGACGAATCTTTTGATTCTAGTTAGTCCATGATTGGATAATATTTATCATAAACAAACGAAAGTGCTACAGTACCGAAAACTTTTCACTTTTCGGAATTAAACAAGGCCTACAAGTACAATAGCCTTGTTTAGTTCCAAAATTTGTTTGGAAAAAAATTACTGTAGCATTTTCGTTTTTATTTAATAAACATTATTCAATCATAGAGTAACTAGGCTTAAACGATCCGTCTTGCGTCTTGCGATTTACAGACAAACTGCGTAGTTAGTTTTTATTTTCATCTATATTTAATGCTATGTACATGTGCCGCAAGATTCCATTTGATAGAGAATTTTGAAAAAGTTTTTAGTTTTTGGGTGAGCCTTGTTTAGTTTCAAGATTTTTTGGAAAAATGATATTATAGCACTTTCGTTTTTATTTGACAAACTTCGTTCAATCATAGAGTAACTAGGCTTAAAAGATTTGTCTCGTGATTTATAAACAAACTGTGTAATTATTTTTTAATTTTTATCTATATTTAATTCTATGCATATATCGAAAGATTCGATGTGATGAGAAATCTTGAAAAATTTTAAGTGAGCTAAACTATTAGCAAGCGCCTGCGATGGAGATATTTGATGGTGCAAGCGAGGTAGGAGATATCAGAATCAGACGGCGGCCGGGTGGACCATTTCCATACTAGCTAGTGGGGCCCTGCCACGTACGTTGACAAAAGTTGGGTTGGGCGTCGGTCGAATCGAGTCGTCGTCAATTGTCAAAAAAAAAAAAGAATCGAGTCGTCGTCCGTCCGTCCGTCCGTCCCATGAATCAACCCAAGTCATCCCATTTGTTCAAAAAAAAAAAAACCCCAAGTCATCCCATCCCATCCATTTGGGCCTTGTTTAGTTCACCTCAAAAATAATTTTTTTTTTCAAATTTTTTCGTCACATTGAATCTTAGGACACATGTATGGAGCACTGAATATAGACGAAAATAAAAACTAATTACACAGTTTACCTCTAAATCACGAGATGAATCTTTTAATCCTAGTTACTCCATGATTGGACAATGTTTTTCAAATAAAAACAAAAGTGCTATGGTCCCTAAAACCAATGTCTTATTTACTTTGTTTACTTCTAAATTTTTTTTGTAAAATAGGAGTAGTATCACTTTTCTTTTTTATTTGACAAATATTATCCAATCATGAACTAACTAGACTCAAAAGATTCGTCTCGCAAATTATAGATACACTGTACAATTACTTATTATTTTTATTTATATTTAATGCTTCATGCATGTGCCGTAAAATTCGATGTGGGAATCTGAAACTTTTTACAAATTTTTTTAAAAACTAAACAAGACCCAAAATGATTTTGCAACTAAACAAGGCCTTGGGCACACGGCACACCCACATCGATCATCAGCAGTGGGATGGATGGTTATTATACTCCTCTAATCTGTATGATATATATTGCTTCTTTTTCTTGACGATCCATGGAGAGGAGTTTTAAATGGGAGTAGACGTTTTATATATTTAGGAGGTGTTTGAGACTGCTCTGCTTCACGTTTTTCAGCTCCGCTCCATGTTTTTTAGCCAAACGGTTTCAGCTCCATGCACTTAGTTCGAGGAAAAAGGGTGGAATTGTGAGAGCATCTACTCCACAAACTCCAGTTTTTTGTGGAGCTGCTCCATATTGGAGTTTATAGAGTTGAGTTTGCGGAACGGTCCTAAACCCCCCCTAGCGGCTGAGGTTGGATTGGATTGGATGGTTTCGTTTTTCTTGTTTGTTCTTGGTCCTTGTCTTGTTCGATTCCGAGGGGTGGGCATGCCGGCTGAAGACCGGAGAGAGACTACGGGCTGAGAGAAGTTGAAGAGATGAGAGGGACGACGACAAAACGGAAGAAAGACGATGCGCGTGGACAAACTAGTACTCCAGGCGATGAGAGGAGGACATCACAGTCGCCAAGTCCCGCACGCACGCACGCACGCACGCAGGCGGCCGAGGAAAATGTATGGCACGGCACGGCGTGGCGCGGAAATGACAGAGACGGAGAGAGGAAAAGCGATCCGGTCCGGTCGTCGTCTATTCCGTCGCCGGGCACGGGCAGCAGCCGGCCACTGAGGAGGCGCCACGTTCCACTGACGCAGCTCCTGATGTCATGTCTCTCTCCCTCTAGTCATGCAGTCGTCTCCGCGCCTTCTTCTTTTTTTTTGTTTATTAATTATTTAATTTAATAATTATATATACGCGTCCCCGGTCAAAGACTTGGGCCTTCACTTTTCGGAACTGTACCACTTTACTTTCGTTTGTTTGTGACCAATATTATCTAATTATGGACTAACTAGGATCAAAAGATTCGTCTTGTGATTTACAGCTAAACTGTGTAATTAGTTTTTATTTTCATCTATATTTAATGTTTCATGCATGTGTCATAAGATTCGATGTGACAGCGAATCTTGAAAACTTTTTGGTTTTTGGGGTGAACTAAACAACAAGGCCTTGTTCCGCCCTTTTCTTTTCTTTCCTCCCCGCAGCCGCAGGCAGCCGACGACGAATCAGATCGGACTTGGGACGATCTCATCCCCGTCCCCCACCCACACACAACCATTCTTGTTGTTGCTTGCATGGACAAGGCCCACCTCGGAGTCGGAGGGGGTCTGTTAGCTCTCGACGCGTCGCCGCGGCCCCTTGGCTTCCTCTCCCCCACGGCGTTCCACAGAGCAAGAACAACAGCCATGGAGGCCGCCGACGACGGAAACGGAACACCCCCGCCAGGCAGCAGGGTCCGTAGGTCCGTCGAGGTGGACTTCTTCTCCGACCAGAAGATCGCTGCCGATGCAGCTAACAACAACACCTGCGGCAGGACCACCGTCTCGCCGGGATCGGGATCAGGAGCCAGCTGCCTCGCCATCAAGAAGGAGGATCTCACCATTAACGTACGTCCTTGTTACACGTACTGCTGCGCTGCCTTGTGTCTTAATTTACTTTCTTTTTTTTTTCATTTCTTCATTGCATTAGAGATCGAGCGAGTACATCTTTTTTTTTCCCTCCCTCTCATTCGATTCGATTCCCCCCTTGTGTCTTTTAATTCCCTGACGACTGACGCCGATGACCGGCCCATGCGCGCATGCAGCTCCTTCCCGGCACCGGCAGCAACGCCAACGACGACGAGGCGGCCACCCGGCTCCGGCTGCTGGACCAAGACAAGCAGAGCAGGAACACCAACGAGGTTGTTGTTGTTGTTGATTGATTGATTGCAAGCCGATCGAGCGTCGTCGATGCATGCCATGTACAGTAGTTAGTACTATATAATAGCGGATCTGTCCGCCGCAAGTCAAGTTAGACTTTCTTTAATTTGCAGATGCAGGCGGAGCTTGCGCGCATGAACGACGAGAACCAGCGGCTCCGCGGGATGCTGACCCAGGTCACCAGCAGCTACCAGGCGCTCCAGATGCATCTCGTGGCGCTCATGCAGGCGCGGGCCGGCGGCCAGGCCCAGCTGATGCTGCCTCCTGTGGCCCAGGCGCTGCCGCCGACGACCGACGGCGCGGCTGCTGCTGTCATGCCATTGCCGAGACAGTTCCTCGGCCTAGGACCGGCTGCTGCTGCCGAGGAGACGTCCAACTCGTCCACGGAGGTGGGAAGCCCGCGGCGGTCGTCGTCCACCGGCGGCAACAGGCGGGCGGAGCGCGGCGACAGCCCGGACGCGTCAACAAGGCAGCAGCAGGTAGCGCAGCAGCAGCAGGAGGCGAGCATGAGGAAGGCGCGCGTCTCGGTGCGCGCGCGATCCGAAGCGCCCATCGTAAGTCGTCTGTACTCTGCTCTTCGGAGTTGTTTTCTTTCTTTCTTTTCTTTCTTTCTTTCTTTCTTTCGGCATGACTAATTGCTTCGACGGCCACGCAGATCGCCGACGGCTGCCAGTGGCGCAAGTACGGGCAGAAGATGGCCAAGGGCAACCCATGCCCGCGAGCCTACTACCGCTGCACCATGGCCAACGGCTGCCCCGTGCGGAAGCAGGTGAGAAGAGGGAGAAGGACCCAGTCAACGGCTGCTGCTCGCATCGCATTTATTTGCGTGTTTTGACCGGACCTCTCGGACCTTGGACCGGGATGCTCCTTTCCTTTGCTTTGTACATGCATGCATGCATGCTGACTTTGACTGACCAGCTGGCACACGCAACGCACGCAGGTTCAGCGCTGCGCCGACGACCGCTCCATCCTCATCACCACCTACGAGGGCACCCACAACCACCCGCTCCCGCCCGCCGCCATGGCCATGGCCTCCACCACCTCCGCCGCAGCCTCCATGCTGCTGTCCGGCTCCATGCCCAGCGGGGACATGATGACCTCCAACTTCCTGGCGCGGGCCGTGCTGCCGTGCTCCTCCAGCATGGCCACCATCTCCGCCTCCGCGCCGTTCCCCACCGTCACGCTCGACCTCACACACGGCCCGCCCGCTGCTGCACGACCGCAGCCGCACTTCCAAGTCCCGCTGCCACCGCACCAGCAGGTCCAGCAGCAGCACCACCACCTGCAGGCGGCCGCGCTCTACAACGCCCACCAGTCTTCGTCCAAGTTCTCCGGCCTGCACATGTCATCGTCATCGACATCGGACAATAACAACAATGTTGGCACTAGTAGCAGAGCCGCCGTGGCAGCGGCTGACGCGCCGCCGCACATGGACACCGTCACTGCGGCGGCGGCCGCCATCACCGCGGACCCCAACTTCACGGTGGCGCTGGCGGCGGCCATCACGTCCATCATAGGCGGCGGCGGAGGTCATCCAATTCCAATTGCAATTCATCATGGGCAAGGGCAAGGGCAAGAGCAGGGGCAGCAGCAGGCCCCGACGAGTAACAGCAACGCCAACAACAACAACAATGCGGTGGTGACGAGCAGCAGCAACAACACGGCGACCAGCAACAGCGAGACCCAGTGAACATAACATATATGCGTACATACATATATAGGCATACATACAACCTGTGCAAGGTCGCCTCAGCTCAGCTTTTTAGCTCAAATGATTTCTTAGCTTGCATTTTTTTTCTTCTGTAACTTGTTTCCCAGATCAGTGGCACGCTTTTGTTATTTCTCTGCGGCAAAATGAAGTTGTATTGATTCATTATTTTCCTAAGGCTTTGTTTACTTCCAAAAATTTTTGCAAAATAAGAATAGTAACACTTTCGTTTGTATTTGATAAATATTATCCAATTATGGACTAACTAGGCTCAAAAGATTCGTCTCGTCAATTCCGACTAAACTGTACAAATCTTACGACACATGTATGGAACATTAAATATAAATGAAACAAGGCAAATCTTTTAAGCCTAGTTATTTCATGGTTGAACAATGTTTGTCAAATAAAAACAAAAATATTACAGTAACAAAATCTAAATAGTTTTCGCAACTAAACAAGTGCTAAAGTTATACGGACTACAGTTATCACCAGGGCATAACAACCGGGGGCCAGCCGGGTCACGGGCGCGCGGCGCCGTAGGGCTGCGAGTCGTGTATATATGACCCGGCCGGTTGCTGCCATTTGCCGTCGGAACGGGTAGCTGCTGCTTGCGTGTATTTTCGTGCTTGCATTGCATTTGCACGCGACAGTTGTTTCGTTTGCATTGTGTGCTTTCCTTGCCAGCTTAGGATTAGGATTGGTCTCTTTAATTTGATTTCTGGTCCGAGTCCAACCTTGCGGCGGCCGGTAATTTTAAAGGCAGGCAGGCAGGCAATCCAAGCCAGACAAGCAATGCCTACGATCGAAAAGCAGCAGGAAGAGGAAGAGACGGGAGCCCCGACGACTGACGGTGACGGCCGGAGATGGAGCGAGGAATCGAATCGAAGACAAACGGTGGCGACGTTGACGAGATACTTGGTCACGACGACACTGACATTCGCTGCGCCGGTCTCGCACGCATTCGCCTGCAGCTGCAAACAGCCTGGCCCGTGGCCCATGGCAAATTCATTCGCATCTTTCAAACGGCATGGCCGAGGGAGGGTGCCACAGCCCGGCCCATATAGTGCAGCCTGCAGTGCCGTCTTTTTTGTTTTTCTCAAACATTAGTTTGATTTCAGAATTTAGACCCAGTCACCCAGGGCTTGGCACCATCACTATTTGCACAAATCTAACATATCTCGGCAGCAGTGCTATTAGTTCTAAAGTCCTTGCACCGTGGCAGTTTTGGTTTCCGATCAATTATATATTGGTTTATATATAGGTCGAGAGGACAGTCACGAGACCGTTTAGTGGTTGGGCGTTTTTGTCGCCCCGGCCGTCTAGTTTGTAATTTGTCTTTTTTTTTTCCTATTTCTATCGTCTAATAAAAATTCGGCAGAGTTCTTGCCGCCTTTTAATATAAGAGAGAACAAAATTAAATTAATTAATCAAAAACGCATGATGTATATATTGAATCCTACCTCAGTACCTCTACGTACGTTAATTATTATTAACCCATATATGCATGGAGAGAGCTACATACTGTACATAGGAAGAGGAAGATCAATACTCCTATATAGGATTAAGAATAGGATGGTCTGCAGTTGGTGGTGGTGGCGGTGACGTTGATGAGTGGTGGTGGGTGGTGTTTTTGCCTTGCTCCAGCATCTTGACAACTTGCGCCATGGTTGGTCTGTTTGCGGGATCAGCGTCGAGGCACCTGTCGGCGACGGAGAAGACCAACCTGACTTCCTCGGTGGGTAAGTGGTGGTGGTGCAGCTTGAGCAGAGCCTCGTCTATGGCGTGCTCCTCCCGCTTCTCCTCCATGGTCTCCTTGACCCAGGTGACGAGCCTTGTGCCGTTCTCCAGGAAGGACTCGTCGGTGGGCCTCTTCCCCGTGAGCAGCTCCAGCAGGAGGACGCCGTAGCTGTAGACGTCGCCCTTGGTGGTGGCCCTGCCGGTGTCGAAGTACTCGGGCGCCAGGTAGCCGAAGGTGCCGGCGACGAGGGTGGTGACGTGGCTGGCGCTGGGGTTCATGAGCGTGGCGAGGCCGAAGTCGGAGAGGCGCGCCTCCATGTGGTGGTCCAGGAGGATGTTGCTGGACTTGATGTCGCGGTGGATCACGTGCGGGATGCAGTCGTGGTGGAGGTACGAGAGGCCGCGAGCAACGCCCACGGCGATCCGGTAGCGAGCAGGCCAGTCGAGGCGGCTCGCTTGCAGTTGCAGATGATGATGCAGCGCCTGGTCCAGGCTCCCGTTGGGCATCAGCTCGTAGATGAGGAGGTTGAAGTGCGTTTCTGCGTAGTAGCCGCAGAGCGGGACGACGTTGCGGTGCTTGATGTCGCCCATGGCGTCCAGCTCCCGCTCGAATCCCCGGTCCATCTCGGCGGTGCCCCGGTTGAGCCTCTTGACGGCGAAGGCCGTCTTGTCGTCCAGGCGCAGGCGGTAGACGGTGCCGTAGCCGCCGGCGCCGATCACGTCCTTGGTGGAGAGTCCCATGAGCATGGCGAGCAAGGACTTGGGGGTGAGCGACTGCGGCATGGCCATGGTGGCGGAGCGGAAGATGACCATCTTGCCGCCGCCGGCTAGGCTGTTGTCGATGATCCTCTTCTTCCGCGCCCATTTCTTGTAGAGGAGGAAGGAGATGAGCATCTTGGAGAGGAGGAAGAGGACGGAGCAGATGGTGATGTACAGCGCAACTAAGCCAGGATTATGCATCTCTCTCTTCACTCTTTGAGTAGTGCTGTGCTCTGCTCTGCTGTACTGTAGTATGTGAATGAATTGTGATGGAGAGCTAGCTAGCAATTACGAAGAAGAAAAGAAGGATCGAGCTCTCAGAGCTCAGGATGGAAGATGGATGGAAGGGAAGGGAAGCGGCCACCGGTACGTGTTGGCGGTGTGGTCATGTCTCAATTCTCATGTGAACGAGGAGAAATATAGCTACTATATACGAGAAGTTTGGCAGAGCTGGCCGGTGCGTGGAAGAACGAAAAAACAACGGGAAAGGAAAAGTGGAGACACTCTAATCATCAATCAATTTGGCTGCAATGCAATGCAGGTGCAGCTGTCTACTACTACTAGTAGTATCATCATGTGAACGTGATTTCTGAATTCCATACTCTCCTACAGGTCCTACGGCTGGCAGATAATCTGGCAGGCATGTCTCTCATCACATCAACCATGAGATATCAGCACAGTCAGCAGATCGACTCCGTGCGCCAAATCGGTACAGTACAGTACAAAACAAATTAAGGTTAAAATTAAATTAATAATTCAGACCCTTGCGCTTTCCTTCTCACTCACACAACAAGATATATGTTGGGTATAGTATAGGTGAGGCCGGGCCCACCCCGTTGGCGACACATCTGCTATTTTCTTTTCTAATTATATAATATAATGAACAACGTACAGCTATATCTGGCTTGGCTAGCCTCACCGTTGAAAACAAATACGCACAGTACTATGGTGGTGGATGATGATAGAGATATTATTGCTGGCCATTTCACTGTCAGTCTAGCAAGCTCATGCATCTCTCCAGGAAAATGGGGGTGGTGGGACCATTAGTTTCCAGCTGCGCAGCTAGAGCACAGGGATCGTGCTGCTCTTCTTCCTTTCTTTTCTTTCGGATCACATTCACGTGACCGACACCGACCGATGACCGATCACCGTATATGAATATGATGGAGCTGCCAACTGTATATAGAGAAGAGTAAGTGTACGTGTACCTCCTTAATAACAAAACCAATGCATGCAATTAGACTCCTACTGCTGTACAAAATGAAGAGGCATCACCACACCTAGCTTTAACCACCCCTCATCACCGTGAATCTCAATATACGCCGATTTCATGATTGCCGCACATTATTTTAGTTATATTACTAGCAAAAATATCCGTACATCGTAACGACAACGAAACTTATTTTTTTTAATTTCATTATTACATATATAAATTGTTTTAGTCAAAATACAAACATATATCACATACAAAATGTATAAGATGCAATGACAGTTTAAAAGAGGTTAAAAACGGATCCTCGGTACAAAGATGCAAGGATAGTTTATAATAATTAAAAGAAGCAAGTTCCTAATACGTCTTAGATCAGCGTATTGTTTTATCATTATACGTGAGTTGCTCTAACTTATATAAGCACGAAAGTATATCTAATTATCTATACCTAATATATATTTTTTTATCTGAGCTATATTTACGTTTTTGTTTGTAAAAAACACACCTAGCACGTGAAAAAGCTTAGCATCATGAGGCATCACATCACCGCTCTTTTCATGCTCTTATTTCAATTCTTGATCCGTCGTACTCTTGTAGCGCTTTCACGCAAGCAACATTACATAATCTATTTTATGATAATATACTTAAAAATTAAGCAGTGCACTAATTAAAAATTTAAGTTAATTGAAAATACACTTAAAAATGAAAGCTTTTTCAGCCCGTGCCTTATTTTGGCCCACCTTAAGACAGAGAGAACAATTTAAAACGTAACCTAGGCCTCGACTGAAAATGCTCCTTTGGGCCTTGTAAACCGATAGGCCCAGCTAATGGCAAGCTCCCATCTTCATCCAACGGCCAAGATTGTCGTTTTCAAGAACAAAACCAGTGAGCTTTCGATTTATCTAAAACCCTAGGCCTTGTTTAGTTCCTTATAATTTTCGCAAAATTTATCAGATTCTTCATCACATCGAATCTTACGGCACATGCATAGAACATTAAATATAGATTAAAAAATAACTAGTTGCACAGTTTATCTGTAATTTGCGAGATGAATCTTTGAGCCTAGTTAGTCTATGATTGGACAATATTTGTTAACTACAAATGAAAGTGCTATAATATCTATTTTGCAAAATTTTTTGCAACTAAACAAGGCCCTAGTGTCATTTGTTTCTTCTCCCCTACCTCTCTCACGCACCAGTAGCCACCACATGGCCTCTTCGGTATCTTCTTCCCTCCCCACATCGTGCAGCGCTGCCCCTTTTGTCCTCTAGTCTTCTTCTGTCTCCCCATAGGCTTGCAGGCTGTGGGTGCGAGCTGTGAGGTGCCGGACATGGCGGTGAGCTACGAGCGTGCGAGCATTAGGGCACAGTCGGCCACACAGGTCTCAGGGTCAACCACGCCGAGCGCGGGTACACCAGCCTCATGTTTGAACAAGCCAAACGTCGGGACACCAGACTCGTATCAGACGAGAATAGTCTCTCGCAAGGATGATCGATCTCATCCCTTCCGATCTCCAACCAAACACCACGATATATAAGGACCATCCCATCCCGTCGTCCTCACAATCCACGAAACCAAACGGCATCTTAGTTTCTCTCATAAGGAGACGTGAGGATATATATGTACAACTGGAGGTAGACGACGACACGATGGATGGGAGCAAGGCACGGTGTGAGAGAGACGGCACCACTAGCTGACTTGATCAGCTGATCTGACCTGCCCCAGCACAGCTGCCGCTGCCGGCCTCACAGCAAATTAAAAGGCAACAAGAAGAGGGGATCGGATCGGACTATCGGAGGCTGTGGGCTGTACGTACGCGCGTGGCTCAGCTGGGTGGTGGTATTCGCACTAGCTTGTTGCATTGCATGCTAGGTGCATGCAATTCGTACGCTAAGCTGAGACGCCAGGTGGACGTCGATCGGCATCATGGATATTATTATTTGCAAGGTTCTAGGTTGTTTGCTAGACGTACACATCGTCATGCACGTATATATTTTTGTCTCTATCTGGGACTTGGGGCCGTGTTTCGTGCTAATTAATGCGGACCGTACGTAACTCATATATGCACCTACACATGGAAGACGACACCTTCTTGTTGCCATGCCGGCACGGCACGATAAGCCTTTTTCTGGTCCGGCGGCCCGTTTTCATTCAATACCGTACCGTACGACGATACAATGTTAATCTTCTTTGGGTTTTCATTGCACTGGGAGATTACATCGATCGATCGTGTGTTGCAGAGCTACTATAAATATAAAGGATCGGATCGGATGTTGTGGACAATAATGTATATATATACTAGCTAGCATTTGTCTTTCCAAAAGTACTAGTAAATGACAACATATATATTTCATTCACAAAAGACTGTCTGTCCTTGTATCGATCTCATCTCAATTTACATGCGTTTAACATCTACTAGAAAAGTCAAACCTGATTTATAATTAATTTGAAACGTAGAATGCATCAATGATCTATGCATGCATGTTGTCTAGCTGACTAGCTAGCTAGGATGGAGGAACGAGCAGCTGGGGGGGGCAGCTGCGGGCAGTCGAAGGGGTCGTCGCGCGGCAGCAGGTCGGCTGTGCGTAGGGCGGTGAAGAGCATGAGGGCGAGGGTGACGGCCACGGACAGCACGGCGAGCGCCAGCATCAGCGCGTTGGCCGCCGCCTGCCGCACCTCCCGCGCGTACTCCGCCGACGCCAGCGCCAGCAGCGTCAGCGGGAACGAGTAGGCCCACCACGCCACGCTGAAGCGACGCATCGCACGCTTGAACAGCGTCGGACGGGAAACCTGCATGCATGCATGCACATTATATATCATAGTAATCTTGAATTAGTATTTAATTATTTACTGTATGCATCATCGATCAGTGAAGTTCGTTCATATAATCATTATTGTACCACACGGAATATATGAGTCATCTGTATGCACTACGACCACTAGTTATATGCAGATATAGAGTATGCATGCATGATCCAATAATATAATTCCAACGTGCAATGCATGATGAGAGTATATATGCATGCATGAGATCTACATGCATGCATCGTCGTCTATCTCACATTCTCTATTTCTGTCGAATCTAGCAGTTATTTAACAGTATTTTCTCTCGTAATAAATCAGCAAATAATATTTTTCAATCATACCAAACGAAATCACGGGGACAAGGTATATCTTTTAATTTGTCTCCGCCCACCATCACCAGCGAGAATAATATTATTATACTTATCTATCTATCTAGTCTACCCGTGCATGCGCACTAGCTAGCACTAGCTTGTTTTTAATTTTCGGATATTATTAACAAAATGAGTGTGGTGTGCGCAACGCAACTTCATTCACCGTATAGTCATTTCAAGCAAAAATTAGTTACTATGCATAATTAATATAAAATAGAATAAAACATGAAGAGAAATTAATTAACAGATAAACGATACGCGCGCGACGTACGATGGACGCGAAGAGGAAGAGCGAGAGGAAGAAGAGCATCTTGCAGCATGTGTCGAAGGAGGCTGATATGGCGTCCCAGGCGAGCGACGCCATGCTGGGCGCGGCGAAGAAGAGGAAGAAGACCGGGCGCAGCATGGCCGGCAGCGAGTCGGATCCGAGGAACCTCTGGTACAGCGTGACGAAGAGCACAAGGTAGTGCGCGGCACCGACGGCGAAGATGGCGACTGCGGCCTCGTGCCATCCCATACTGGCGGCCGCCCTGGCCGTGACGAGGTTGCCGATGACGGTGATGTGGCTGGCCGGGTTGGCCACCATGGAGAGGAACTTGCGTCCTCGCGTGAACCACTGGCCGTAGATCTTGACGTCCAGCGCGAGGATGGGCAGCGAGAAGGCCCACCACAGCAGGTGGTACGGTGGCGCGCTGGGGCGCAGGAACAGGAACGGCGCGGACTGCAGGAGCAGCAGGCACGAGATCCAGGGCGCGAACAGGTAGTTCATGGCGACGTGGTGCCGGAACTCGGCGCGCACGGCGGGGAAGCGGAGCAGGCAGCGCACGGCGTAGAGCGCGGCGAGCGCCAGCAGGGCCAGCAGCGCCAGCGACCAGAGGAGAAGGAAGGCCACGGAGGGCAGCAGGGGCAGCAGCAGGGGCCCATGATGCCCGCTGGAGGCGGAGGCGGCGGCGGCGGAGTCGCTGATGAGCGTGCGCCACAGCAGCGCCTGCCCGCTGAGCGCCAGGCTGATGCGGAAGTAGCCGGCGTGGAAACGCGTCAGCATGTCCCACTCCCACTCCCACCCCCACCGCCGGAATAAGTTGCCGCCGCCGTGCGGGGGGCATTTGCTGCTGCTGCTGGTGGCCTGCTTCTTGCTGCTAGCAGTATTATTGTTGCTCTTGCTACTGCCGCCGTCGTCGTCGTCGTGGGGTTTAAGGGAGGGAGAGGATGATGATGATGGTGATGCGACCAATTCCATTTGCTAATAACTTTTGATATGATGAGCTTGCTGATCGATCGTCGATCCACCACCACCACCTCTGCTCGATCGTCTGCTTAATTGTATATTGCAGCTGCAGGGTGTGTGGCTTGGTGGTTATCTCTCGACCGATCGGTATTTATAGGCCCATGGATCGAGCGGGCAGCCAGCGCGCAGCAGGTCCAGTTCGATCAGCTTGGGATTTTAGGCCACCTCCTAAAATTTTAGTCCTGTCGCATCGGTAGTAATAAACATATTTAAACACTATTTGAAGTATTAAGCATATTACACAGACGATGGAGGTTAATTTATGACACGAATCTGTTAAGTCTAACCAGTCCATAATATAGTACTACAATAAATATATGCTAATGACAAATTAATAGATTCTTCATCTCGTGAATTAGTCACAGCTTCTTAATTAATTCTATTATTAATATTCAAATACTTGATGTGACAATAAATATGATATCCTTTAGTTCCTGGATCCAAACACCCTTGTCACCAACTGAGGTTACTTAACTCCTCCTTCCTGGAGTACAGTATATTCTACAAGCAAGCAAGTAGTACCTATTCCATCGGATCAGAAGTGGTGAGTGCTCTCGACCGGTTCGGTTCGTTCATTCTAGTCCAGTACTGGCGGCCCGGCCTGCGGGTACATGTGGGTGAGGCAGTAACTGGGGCAGGCGCTGCCAGTTTCTTGCCCAGCTATGGTTTTGTTTAGTTTCAAAAAAATTTTACAAAATTTTTGAGACGCTACATGCATAAAATATTAGATATGGATAAAAAATAATTAATTACATAATTTATCTATAATTTACGAGACGAATCTTTTAAACCTAGTTAGTTTATGATTAGATAGTATTTGTCAAATACAAATGTAAGTGCTACAATATCTATTTTGCAAATTTTTTTGCAACTAAACAAGACCTGTGTATTATTCCTCTGTAGGAGGACCAGTTTTTTTGTTTCATGGAGAAACGGTAGCTAGCTCAACAAAAAAAAGGTGTGTGTTCAAAAGGCGACTATAGCTAGCTTGCGTACCGGAGCACCGTACGAAATATATATGTGTGTGTAATGTATGAATCCTACGTGGATTCCTCGTCAGAATGGGCCGGCAGTGGACCTGGTTGGCTTCCCCTCCGATCTTCCTACGGACGATGTGTATCACACATCGATGCACACAGAAGAATGATCGAATAGAAAAAGGAAAGTACGTAGTGGAGGTAGCACGAGGACGATCGAGCGAGAGGGGCAAAATAAAATAAAGCCACCACGCCCCGCAGACGCACCTCGTAATCACGTCTCCATGGCCGGATTTGGAGTTGATACCGTTTTAGGTACATATTAGGTCTGCTAGCTCGATATGGCCTTTAATTTCTTGGATTGGACTAATATAGTGCCCGTGCGGCATCTGAAAAAACAAATTAAACAACTAAACATGATAATTATAATATACAAGATATTTTCATATTTATTCTTAAATAATATCATTGGAATAAAAAAGAAGCACTTCTAACTCGTCACAACAACCATCTCACGTGGGGACGGAAATGGATCGAATACGCATGGGATTGAATTCAGATGACACTCTTTTGCCACATTACAAAACGGATGGTCCGAATTCAGATTTACCATCGGATACTTACTCAGATTCAACATGAAGCAAATATTCTAAAATTTAACCGTGATGAACATAACTCAGTGCAAGTTCACAAATAATAAAAGTAATTTTGAAGTACACTCCCAATAATACAAAGATTCATTTTGAGCCATAGGCTCCTCTACCCTCCAAATAAGCTGACACCACAGTCAGATATTAAAAGGAGAGTAGCTATGAAACACAAAATTTGCTGAAAGCACAAAAACATCTTTGTTGCTTTGTGTGCATTGTGGAAGTCTGAACCATAGCACAACCTGCACCTGTTCACACAAAGATCAGATGACCAATCCTATTACAATGTCCCTTACCAGGCCCTTAACGAGTGACGGAGTGGGCTAACCCATGTATCAAATGATGTCTCTGTCAACAAGGTCTTGGAATCTGAAATCCCCTTGATCAAAGATCAGCGCATACACAATGCCATTAATGTGCCCCTTCGTGTGCAACTCTGACAATAGTTTTACCCTTGTTCACAGCCTTGCTCCTCTTCATCGACCATGCAAGGAACTGTAAGAAAGCATCGAAAATTTAACTGAATTGTTTGGAGTATGGATGATTGAGTTATCATGCAAAGTTTGATGCAATTAACAAATTTGTTCTATAAGTTGGCAATTCAACCCTGAACTCTGCTCCAACAAGCAACGACGCCTAGTCAAGCACCTCTGCTTGCCTCCAACAGAATGATGAAATTAATGATCAGAGCATGTATCACATCCAAATAAAAAGGAATATACCTAAATTATGTCCAGGTCAACATGTAGGTACTATTTTATTTCAGCTTAAATAGTCCTAGACTCCTAGCAACAAATATTATATTAAACTAATATCGCACAAGAAAAAAGTTGACAAATATTAAAATCGTTCTAATTCAATAGATCAGATAGTGCAAATAAAAAAGATAAAAAACAGCATCAACAGGATCACCTACACAAGGTGATGATGATATATATAAAAAAGATGAGCATCTATAACTAATAGTGTGAGGTCTAGTTAATTTGTTCACATACCTTCATCTTCCAAAGCCCGCATGTAGTCTTCTTCGTTGTCGTCGTTGCCATCAGAGGAGACGTCGATGACATTCTCATTGTTATCATCGGCTTGTCATGTTCTAGATTTTTTTAGTATAACAGATTCAATCTATTGAAAATAAGAACATTACTTTTCTGCCTCGTTCTTCTGTGGTTTATGGCAAAGATGCATTAAAATGCACAAATAGTTGGTAGAAAGGTTCACCAAAGCATGCAGTTCAGGAAAATCAAAAAGTTGGGAGAGAGAAAAAACAAAGAACAAATGTAGTGACAACCTGACCGGTGAGGCACCTCACCTGCATGGGGCTTTGTTGGACCTTCCTCTATCATCTCAACCACTTGCTCTTACTTAGGACCATCACTTACTGACCCGTTGACTGCAATGCACATTCAGAAACTATCATCATCAGTGATCCCATGATATCAAATTAGCGTAAGGGAGTGCTGGCCAACATTAGCCAAATTAACATTTTAAATTATGTTGAACGAAGGACTTTTACTACCACTGACTTCATAGCAGAATCAAGATTTCTTTTTTAAGAAAGCAACATCTCTAAAGCAACAAAAAAAAAAACAACCAGCTACCTCACACTGTCAATACTCCAAAACATTGTGCATCGAACAGAGATACTCGAACCAGAGAAGGGTTCTAAGACCTGAACATACTAAGCTCGGATTGTCAACAAGAAAATATAAAAAATATAACCAAAAATATTTGTACTCAAATCAACTTCATGGTTCCCAAATGTGCCAATTGCATATGAGTGAACTACTGAACTTATAATCAATAACTAACCTTACCTCAACCCCGTAAACAGAGAGCAAGATGTCCTTCAGATTGTCCCTGTTGAATCCAAACTGTCATAGCCCATGTCAGATACTACATTTATGTTCAAATTCAAATGTCAGATATATCAGACTGAAAGCATACTTGCTTCAGACCATGTCACCATCGAGTAGAAAACCCAGCACGTTTGTCCGAGGCACCGAATCCGGTAAATCGATCGGGTAAACGGTGTAGGATTCAGACAACACCCAATGTTCCTATCAACAACGCACGAGTTGATCAACGTTCCCAGCAATGACGCATGCAAAGGCACAAGCTTGAGCACATGGCACGCGTGCACAACTGATCATGTGATGTGCTTAGATTTCATCAGAAAAATAAAATCAAGGGGGTGGGCGGACAAGGGTCTGCTCACCTGCACCAGTGCGTGATGGAGGTGCCGAAGCCGTGAACGAGTAGTACGAGTAATCCAGCGACAGTAGCGTTCACAATGGTGGCTGCTCCTGCTCCTCCTTTCAACTTTGGTCTCGCTGTCCAACCTAGATACCCTGGTACGGCAGGCTCGACCGGGGTCGGCGGCCGAGCGCGCACCGCATCCTGGTGGGGAACGAGAGAATGACTGCCTGTGCTAGACGGCCCTGCGTCGAGAAGAAGCTGTTGAGAGCCCTGTCGAGGTGCCCGCCGTAGCTAGCGAGGTGGTTGAAGGTGTCTTCCTGGGTGCGGCCGCTAATCTAGGCGGAGAGTTTGATGCAGGGTTCAAACTTTCCTCTATTGTTGTCGTATTGATTTTGTTGGAGATAAAATCCTGTGTGCGCTTTCCTGGGTACACAATAGTTGAGGCCCTCAGCGGGGGTGATTTCTTTGGGTGGACCAAGCACAATTCTTTTGGGTGAATTATAGTAAAGAAGAAGATGATGATCATATATCCCCGAGCTGCCATGTAAACCTTGACAATGGCCATTGCATCATGTGCATGCCCACCATACCATTTGGGTTTTGGAGATCCATGGGGACCGAGACAGGGGGCAGCGACTCAGCACGGTCGGCTAAAAGTACATAAAAGTTCCAGATATTATAGATGGATCGAGTATGTAAATGCTATGTTTTTATCAACCACATAGTCATTAGATGATGATGAATGGATGCCAAAACCCTCTTATTACCATATTTATCAGGAATTTGAATCTCTTTCATTTCTAGTGTCTCTTTTACTGCCGGCACCTCTTCCACCATCTCAATATCTTAAGTTTCCTCTTTGAGTTTGCATTACATCTTCAATTCTCACATCTACCTCACAAGATGTTCTTTATTTGTCCTTTTCTAATCTTGGGTGATTAGCTCTCTCTTCATTTCCCACCCATTGACTGGATCCCACTATAATAACTGTAAGTTATATATATATATATATATATATATATATATATATATATATATATCCAGTAAATACAATGCTAACATACTTATTATTATTTTTAAAAAATATATCAAGTATATGTAATAAAAATTTAGACAGGGCCTTACAAACAATGTATAGTTAAAAGTACATAAAAGTTCCAGATATTATAGATGGATCGAGTATGTAAATGCTATGTTTTTATCAACCACATAGTCATTAGATGATGATGAATGGATGCCAAAACCCTCTTATTACCATATTTATCAGAAATTTGAATCTCTTTCATTTCTAGTGTCTCTTTTACTGCCGGCACCTCTTCCACCATCTCAATATCTTAAGTTTCCTCTTTGAGTTTGCATTACATCTTCAATTCTCACATCTACCTCACAAGATGTTCTTTATTTGTCCTTTTCTAATCTTGGGTGATTAGCTCTCTCTTCATTTCCCACCCATTGACTGGATCCCACTATAATAACTGTAAGTTCATTGTTCAAACGCATGACTCCCTTCTTCTTACCCATGTTGCCTTCATCTGATTTACCAGAGTTAAGAAGTGCCCTTTTTGCCTCAATGGCAGCCAAAGGATCATATTTGGAATCACACATGCTAGAGGCCAACTCATTCATCACCGTGGAATGCCCCATTCATTAAACTGCATGTAGCTCAGTTTATTGATTTCCACTAGGTTGAAGTTGCCACATATCAATCTATCAACACCAGGTTGACAAGCCTCCCATTTGCAAGCACTCATGCATCTTCACTGTCATACTACTGTGAAATTGTGATTGGTGGGGTCGAACTGCTTGGTGGCCATGTAGCGCTCGAGCTTGGGCTTGCGGAGTAGGGTGCGCCGCACGGGTGGGTGGTTCCGGCGGCGGTCGCGGGTGAAGTACTTGATGTCGTAGACTGTCTCCGGGTCGGATGTGGGCACGATGGCCTTGTTGCGGTCATCGCTCACGGTGGCCGGGCACTTGACGCGGTACTCGAGCGCGCCAGGCAGTGCGCTGCGGTACTCGGGTGAGGCGCAGGGCCCTGTGATCTCCCACGGCTTCTTGAGGAACCTGCGGAGCCCTGGAACAATGATTTGCCAGCGCTGGTGGCCGATGAGGTGGCAGAGGCCATCAGGGTCGGCAAGGTGGTGGGATCGATCGACGAAGAGGGGAGGATGGGATGGGGAGATCGGCCGATGCAGCGAGACAAGACAGACGCTGGGAATGGCGATGGGCTCGGGTTTCTGCTAGGCAATAACGTGGGCCACACCAAACGGTGTGTCGAGCTGGCCTAGCCCATGCTGATCAAATTCCGACACAGAAAGGCAGGCCAGAACGGGAGCCCAGGAGCCGTCCCCACGCTCGGCAGCGATAGAGTATTCCCGGAATATTCTGTCAACGACGCCGTAAACGTGTAAACGCATGCGTCAACTCCATCGTAGAGGAGTGGCGGACGGGTGGGCCCTAACGGAGTACCGTGATGTAGCCACCTGTCAGCAAAGGTAGGGTGGTTTTAGCTCGTAACCGTACGACTATCTCATTAGTTGGGGTGGCCATTGATTTGGTTGGATTGTGTCTCCCGTTCTGTTTCAATCTAGGGAATAACAATGAGGAAGCGATGACATGCCCAAAAGAAAAAGAAGGGAGTTATAGTTGTAGTGGCGGGCGGAGGAGAGTGCAGAGGGGCGCTTAGCACGGAGCAAGGTGCCGCGCGCCGTTTCTTCTTCTGCCCCGCTGAAACCGAAGCATAGGAAGCTCGCTCGCTCCCGTATACAAGGACGATGCCATTGTGAGTATTTCCTGTTAGGATGATATCAGGCCCAGCCCAACGGCTGGGGCCTTTCCGTCTAGATCGTGCCCTGATCGGGGGCGCCCAATCGATCCATGGTTGGTGGGCCCCCAATGTGCTGCGCCATATAAATAGGAGTGGGGGGCTACACGCACACAACACGAGGTTCATCGTGCGCCACCAAACCCTACTCACAACCCTAGGTCGCTGATCAACAACACGTAGTGGTGTCGGGAAGCACCACTTCACCACCACGCTTCTACCCCCTGGGCTGTCGTCGGGTAGAGCCGCTGGAGGCCTAAGTACGGTGAGATCTCCATCGTCACCGCCTCGACGCAATAACCATGGACGTCTCTAGAGCTGCTCCCGCCGCCAACAACGGTCGAAACCCTAAACCTCTTGATCTACGCATTTCTCTATTTCTTCCCATTTGTAATAGATCTACTGCATGTACATGTATCACTGTCTATATTATTCTTGTACCCCGAATCCCTGTTTGTCCTACTACTAGTAGATCCTAGCTAAGTCTTATCAATGGTATCAGAGTTTTCTTGTTGTAAAATGGCCACTAGCGTTGAAGTGGAAGTTCAAGCTATAGGAAATTTATCTCTAGATTTGGCTAGTGGTTTCACACTTGAGTTACATAATGTTCTTTATGTTCCCTCTCTAGATAGAAATTTAATTTCAGTTTCATGTTTGTCAGACTATGGTTTTGATTGCAATTTCAGCAAGAATGATTGTAAGCTACAGTTAAATAATAAATGTGTGGGTCTTGCCTTCCGACAAGACAAACTTTATTTATTATCTATGTTTGAGAATGTGAATGCTGAATGTAATAATGCTGAGAATGCAATGTCCGCAAATGCAAGCAAGAAAAGAAAGAGAATTGATTCCTCATTGAAATTATGGCACCGTCGTTTAGGCCATATTTCTAGGGGGAGAATAGAACGCAGTCAAAGAATCAATCCTCCCACCACTAGAACTCTCAGAGTTGGAGCAATGCATTGATTGCATTAAAGGCAAGTTAGTAAAGAACATAAAGAAAGGCGCTAAGCGAAGCACGGGAGTACTAGAATATATCCACACAAACATTTGTGGACCTTTTCCAGTGACATCTATGGATGGTTTTGATTCCTTCATCACATTCATGGATGACTACTCTCGTTATGGATATATTTATCCAATCAAAGAATGTTCAGAAGCTTTAGACAAGTTTAAGATATTTAAGGCTGAGGTTGGAAATCAACTTGATAGAAAAATCAAAGTAGTAAGATCTGACCGTTGGGGGAGTACTATGGTTGACATACCCCTTATGGACAAGTTCCTAGACCTTTTGCAAGGTTCTTACAGAAAAATGGCATAGTAGCCCAGTATTCAATGCTGGGTGACCCACAACAAAATGGAGTATCAGAAAGGCGTAACCGTACTCTAATGGATATGGTGTGCAGCATGATGGGCTATTCCACTCTGACATTGAGTTTGTGGATGGAGGCCTTAAAATCGCCATTCATATTCTTAACAGAGTTTTACTTAAAACACCGTATGAGTTGTGGACCGATAGGAAACCCTCAGTCAACCATTTGCGTGTCTGGAGGAGCCCTACTGAAGCAAAGGTATTTAACCCAAATATTGGAAAGCTAGACCCCAAAATAGTAAGTTGCTATTTTATTGGCTATCTAGAAAAGTCGAAAGGTTATCATTTCTACTGCCCTGGTAGACATATCAAGATTGTGGAAACGAGACACACTAGTTTCCTAGAAGATCAGATGATCAGTGGGAGCAAGGCAGCGCGAGAAATCAACCTTGAAGAGAAGCGGGTGTTCGTGCCCATTCCTATGGTGCAGGAACCCTACTTCACGCTACCTATTGTTGTTGGACCTACAGCGGTGGTGACAACACCTACTGTTATTTCGCCTACAGCTAATTCGGAACCTATCCTTCAGGAGCTGAATAAACCCATAGTCGATGAACATCAGCCCCAACAAGAGCAACCCCAAGAAGAAGAAATGCTAGTAGCAGAACCTTCTGGCAGACCTCAAAGATCAAGAAAGTCTCCTATTTCAGATGACTACATAGTCTATGAATGCGAAGAACTTCAGATGGAGGGAGAACCCACTTCATTTGAAGAAGCCATGAGGAGCGCTGAAGCATCTAAGTGGCAAGAAGCCATGGAAGATGAATTAAAGTCCATGAGTACCAATAAAGTTTGGGACCTAGAGGAAATTCCTAAAGGAGCCAAAACAGTAGGCTGCAAATGAGTCGACAAGGTGAAACGTGACTCCAAAGGGAACATAGAAAGGTATAAAGCAAGATTAGTAGCAAAGGGTTTTACTCAGCGAGAAGGGATAGACTATAATGAAACATTCTCTCCCGTCTCAAGCAAGGACTCTTTTAGAATCATAATGGCCCTAGTGGCACATTTTGATCTAGAATTGCATCAAATGGATGTGAAAACAACATTTCTCAATGGGGATCCCGAAGAAAGAGTATACATGGCACAACTGAAAGGTTTTGTTGTGACAGGCGAAGAAAGAATGGGCTGTCGCCTGAAGAAATCCATTTATGGATTAAAGCAAGCATCCAGACAGTGGTATTTGAAGTTCGATAAGACGATCAGAAAGTTTGGGTTTAAAGAGAATGTCAAGGACAATTGCGTCTATGCAAAGTTCAAGAATGGGAAATACATTTTCCTAGTACTGTATGTAGATGACATTCTACTAGCAAGTAGTGATGTCACTCTACTGCAGGAAACCAAAATGTTTTTGTCCTCAAATTTTGATATAAAAGATTTAGGTGAAGCTTCTTTTGTCTTGGGCATAAAGATTCACCGAGATAGACACCGAGGGGCATTGGGATTGTCTCAAGAAGTATATATAGAGAAAGTTTTGAAGAAATTCAATATGCATAAGTGTAAACCTTCACCAGCTCCTATTGTCAAAGGTGACAAGTATGGGGAACATCAATGTCCCAAGAGCAAGTTCGAGCGTGATTGCATGCAAGCCGTTCCATACACTTCAGCTGTCGGAAGCTTACAGTATGCTCAAGTGTGCACACGACCAGACCTGGCTTTTGTGGCGGGGCTGCTTGGTAGATATCAATGTAATCCAGGTATGGAACACTAGAATCTAGTAAAGAAAGTCTTAAGATACTTGCAAGGCATGAAAGGTCTCATGTTAACCTATAGAAGATCTAATGACCTATGAATAGTAGGATATTTAGATTCTGATTACGCGGGAGATGATAGAAAGTCTACCTCAGGGTATATATTCACTCTCGCACAAGGAGCCATATCATAGAAGAGCTCAAAACAAACAATAGTCATTGCATCGTCCATAATGTATGCTGAGTTTATTGCTTATTATGAGGCATTAGGACAGGTGAATTGGCTTAATAAATTTATACCCAATTTAAAGGTGGTCGACAGCATCGATAAACCACTAAAGTTGTATTGTGACAATGAGCCAACAGTATTGTATGCTCACAACAATAAGTCAAGCAATGCCGCCAAGCACATTGACATAAAATATTATGTTGTGAAGGATAAAATTCGGGATCACGTCATAAGTCTTGAACATATAAGCACAGAAAAGATGCTAGCGGATCCGCTTACGAAAGGCTTACCGCCCAATATGTTCAGAGAACATGTAGCCGGCATAGGTTTAAGGGAAAGCCTATGATTCCTAGATACTAAGGGGCCCAAGGTGAGAATTCATCTCAAAAACAAAAAAGTAGTTGTGGTTGTCTAATCTAACAGTAATAACTGTTAAGATGAAACATACTCAATACACTAATTTGTGATGGGGTGGGTTAACAAAGCGTAAGAGCATAGATGAGATCAAGAGGGAGAATGTTAGGATAATCTCATGCCTAGCCCAATGGTTGGGGCCTTTCCCCCTAGATCACGCCCTGATCGGGGGCGCCCAACCGATCCATGGTTGGTGGGCCCCCAACGCGTTGCGCCATATAAATAGGAGTGGGGGGCTAGAGGCACACAACATGAGGTTCGTTGAGCGCCGCCAAACCCTACTCACAACCCTAGGTTGCCGATTAACAGCGCACAGTGGTGTCAGGAAGCACCACTTCACCACCGCGCTTCTACCCCTACGCCGTCATCGGGCAGAGCCGCTGGAGGCCTAAAGGACGGCGAGATCTCCATCGTCACCGCCCCGACGCCATCACCATGGACGTCTCTGGAGCTACTCCCACCGCCAACGACGATCGAAACCCTAAACCTCTTGATCTATGTGTTTCTCTATTTCTTCCCATTTGTAATAGATCTACTGCATGTACATGTATCACTGCCTATATTATTCTTGTACCTTGAATCCCCGTTCGTGCTACTAGTAGTAGATCCTAGCTAAGTCTTATCACTTTCGACTGCTTACTGCATACTTCCCTCAAGATTGTCCACTGTCATACTACTGTGAAATTGATTGCGGCTTCTGTGAAATTTGTTGCTTTTGTTTTCTGCATCTAAGTTCTCTTTGCCCACTACTTATCAATTTACATAGCCATTTTATTATGCAATTATTCATGAGGTAAACCTGATCATCCATAAAGAGTAGTATTTGACCTTTGTTAATAGAGTTAGTTTCACATTGCTAAGATAACTCAACTGATTATCCATCTTAATGTATTGGAGCTTTTCCCTTTACATATACAAATTCATAGTTGCACAATTATTTTAAGTTTTATATTAGTTTTTTTCTCTAGTCAGTATATGGTCTAACAAATTTGCAACATGAAGGTCATATCTAACAAATCTAGATTTTTTTGGTTGCTATTGTTGCTAGGTTGATATGGAGGCCTATCTTGCTCAAGCAACAGAAGATGGGCAAGATCCAAAGACACCAGTTGAAGCTATAGCTCATGTGTAGCCTATGTTCTGCAGTCATTTGTGCTTTTGGTGTTGTATTGTAGTTTGAAACCTGTATAAAATGCCTATGATATTTTAATTAATTGTGGAGATTGCAGGCTCTATCAGACCAAATTCATTTTATGACATTTTACACCTTCCTGCCATGTCAGCAATTCATCCTACGTGGCATTGCCTACATGGCAAGGCTAGGATTTAATGACACTAAACTAGTATCATAAGATTATATGACACTGAAATCACACGTCATAAACTTATGACATTTAGCAAAACAGATGTCATAAAATCATTTTATGACAGTGGCTTTTTGACATTACAGTTTATGTCACCTTGATGTCATAAAACTCAATTTATGACATAAATTGCATATATTATGACATTATAGAATGTCAAAAAGCCACACTTTTTGTAGTGGTTTCTGCTGCATGCCTAGCTGCCTCTTCGATCGTCCGCTAGATTGTTGTTTTCTCGACATTACTGTAGAACTTAGTCCTTACCAAGAAATAGTAGACTACGTGATCTTAACACCTCTCCTCTCCTCGGTCTAACTTAGAGGCGGACTTGCACGCCGGCCCAAGCAACAAAGCTTTCTTTCAATCTGAGCCCACATACTCTCATTAACTTACATGGGTATGACTATGCTTTTTTTTCTGTTCTTCTTACAATGCAACAGAAGTATATTTCAAAAAGATGAGTGCACATTGTCTGCGTTGTATGGTGTAATTCTAAAAAAAACAATATAATACAAAAAGGAAATGGTGGGATGGGCAAATGTAAGAACAACACTTCATAAATTACGATGGTAGGCTAATCGTTTAAAGTGAGGACTGTTTTATACATTAAGAGTTTGTTGGGTAGGGATCTAAATTTTGGTTGAAATATTTCAGATTCAGATTCTCCTATGAAATATTTTTGTGATGATTAAGGAAAATTTTATGAGAGTGTTTGGTAAACCAGATTCTAATTTTCAAAAGAATATTTTTTTACAAAAAATATATAAATGTGAATATCCTTAGAAATCAAAATGTTTTTTTGCGTGAAGGTAACTTAAATACAACTTATTTTATATTAACTTGTTACACTTGAAAAGGTACATTAAAAATAATACAACCTCTAGTGCAGAGGGATAGGCAGGAAGCAAAATTGGTGAAACCACTCCGATGCCGTTTCACGTGTGTACAAGAAAGTGAAAATTGTTCCGAGGGTTGGCAACTTCCAGTTCAGAGTATCTCCAACAGTTTGCTAAAAGTTGTTTGCCATACTTTGAGTTTTGACAACTTGCTAAAAGTTTTGGTAAGTGGAAAAAATGAACATCTCTAATAGTTTGCTATTTAGGATTGCCAAATTAAAAAAAAGGCCCACACCTCAACTACCCATACATCAAACCAACTACCGATCCATCTACTCCCGTCGCGTGATCCATCTATCCCCGGCGCACGTTGTCTTCATCACGTTGACACATCTGTGAAACATATCTTGTTTTGGAACCATCATCTATTATTTTATTTTGGAACCATCATCTGTGAAACATATTTTGTTTGATCATGAAGTGTATTTGCTTGAATTTATTTGCTTCAATACTAATGTCATTTGCTGTCATTTTATTGAACAAACAAGCACTAAATTATTTGTTGTACCGTAACACGGCAGCTTAGTAGCAGTTTGGCAGCAGCTGTCGCTATCAGCAGTAGCACGGCAGCAGCTGTACCACAACACGGCAGCAGCTCTGTACCACAGCACGACAGCACAGCAGCAGCTATCGCTATCAGCAGCAGCACGGCAGCAGCTCTATACCACACTGACAATAGCCTAGGAAAATTTCGCACAGCGCGCGGGAAGGAAGAGGGATGACGCGGGAGGCGGATGGGCTAACGAGTACGCGCGTGTACAAATACGCGCGAGGCACCCGACGATGGCAAGTGGAAATTTTTAGCAAACATATTTAGCAAACTGTTGGAGAGGATTTTTATCATTGATTTGTCAAAATTTATAGGATGGCAAGTGATTTAGTAAACTGTTGGAGATGCTCAGAGGCAAATTAAATCATATTGCCAAATTCACCTATGGTGCCTAAACAAATGTTGTATGGCACAAAGTTTTGCACCATAAGTTCCAACCCTACACTAACATGTCAATTTAGGAATCTAAATTGCAGAAAGTATGCAAAATATAATGGTTTAGAAACATGGTGCTTTTTTATGTATCAGAGAGTCGACACTCTTTATTTGTCCTTGTTGGAGCACACGTGCAAGGATATAGCTATCCCATGATCTATCATGGACCAAATGCTCTCTCATGGTTGTTTTTTCTCCATTCCAAAATGGTGGATTGCCACAACCGTGAACACTTTCTTAGGCCTCTCATAATCGGCAAAGAGACATAACAAACCATCAAAACACCACCAAACTGTCTAGGTGATGTCATTTATCATGAGTAATAAGCATAGACTTTCACTTGGCAAGAATAACGAGAAGAGCGGATGCATGCTTGCCACGTACTCTTTGAGTACTAATAGATTCCTTAACCTAAAATTAAAATATTTTGATCACTCAAATATACCAAATTTCTCTTGGGCCCAAATATGATGTGTCATGCCTTCCAAGAGATCTCAAATGGATGAGAGGAGAAAGTATATATAGTCTATGCACAATAAACTAGCTGGAACTGGACTCTCTGAACTAACAAGCACCATATTTCTTCGATGCAACCTCTGCATCGCATGCATCCTTTTCTCTAGTGATTTCTCTGGTGCACCTAGTAATGTTTTTTGGTGGCTGCTTCGTCCATTCGACAAACTGTATCTGAACACTATTGCATTTGTCCGGTGCACATTAGAAGTATGCCTTGGTGGAGTTCGAGACAAACCCTATGCACTATTTGTTATCTCTTGTTCTCATTGAAGAGCTCTCTGATGCATATAAAAACACCCCCAAACTCTTTGAACTCAAATCCTTTGTGTTTGGAATTAGGTTTTCCTTGCATCCTTTGGCTTCATCTGAGTTACATTGTGCTAAATTTCACAATTGTGGAACATATCCACTCGCTGTACTCAATTAGCTAGGTTAAGCTACTTGTTTTGTCGATGCAGAAATTTGACCAATGTATCGGACACATGACAAGCCCGGAAAATCTGCTTAACTCCAATGCAGGCCCTTTCGGTTTTCTTTCATTGTGGCACCATAAAAAATCTTACAGTATTACTAATGCCAATACAAATTGAATAGGGACGACGAATCAAGAGTGGGCAGGGACTGAATGGAGTGCATGAGCTTCGTACGTCATTGGATCCTTCACCTCAAGCTCCTCCAGTCGTGGCTCATCCATCACAAGCTCCTCTGTATCCTACCTCCTACAACCCTACATTTGAGAGGGATGCTGCTGACACAGATAGACTTAGCTAGGGATGCCGACCTTAAACTGACCAAGGCAACATGGATGGACCTCCAATTGTCCGCCTCAGGCTAGGCCAATGTGGTAGGGAGTTTTTAAATGGGGGCACATCTTCAAAATGGAGGAGGCAGTGGGAGCACGTGCAATGCGATTGATTTTTTTTATCTCTTGTTCTCATCCATCGCCCATAGAATTTTTTTCCAGGACAGGAGGCGTATATATGGCGGTGGGCGCGCTGTTGGAGATGGGTGACGGGATCGAGATGAGAATAGACAGGGTGTTCTCGGAATGGGTTGTTTGACCAAACTTTGCCACTTTGTTCCTAGCTAGGAGTTTTGTGTGGACTTGGTTTTTTTACACAGCAAAATCGTGTGGGGGGTTTTGGGCCACCAAATTTGGCATCCGTGCATGCGTGTTGCTTGTTAATTTTGTTTGGATCGGTCCAAATTTTCATGTGACTTATCTTGACAATGATTGTAAAAGAAAATGAGAATCCAACAAGACAATTAATTCAAGCACAGGCGCCATAAAACAATACGTCCTCGATCGTACTGGAACTAACTATTTGGATGTTGTCGGATTCACTTCAATCCATGTGTGTTGATGTGGATTGGAGTGGAATTTAGTTCAAATTTCACTCCAATCCATCTCAACACATGTCGATTGATGTGAATTTGACTACATCCAAACAAAATCTAAATATTAAACCAGTTGTGGATTAATTCCATCCATATGAATATTGTAATTGAAATTGTCAACACATACAGTATGTCTCCGAATGCACTCAAACAATAAATTAATCCAGCAAACGGATAATTGAATGAAGTGGCCAAAAGAAACAAACAAATTAAGCACCCGGCTTCTTCCTTCCTTCCCTTAATTTTTTTTGTCCTTCTCCCTTTGCCTCAGATCCGTGCCATGCATATATGTTTCCATTCGTTCATCCTGCAAAGTTGCGGCGGCGCTCGACCGGGACGGCGGGTCCGTGACTTCCCCCGTGGATCGCGAGCACGTAAAAGAACTGCGTCACTGTTAGGATGATGGTGAAGGTCTCCATGGTGCCCTGACATGATGCAAATTAACAAATATATATATAAAATTTTGCAGCTAGGATTAATATATAGTACTTTGATAATAAACAATAATATATATATATATATATATATATATATATATATATATATATATATATATATATATATATATATATATATATATATATATATATATATATATATATATATATATATATATATATATATATATATATATATATATATATATATATATATATATATATATATATATATCACTCTCTTGCGCTGTAAACTGGATCTTGGTCTTTTGATGTTAACTGAAAGGTAGCCCTTTAACTCAAAAAACAATATATCACTCTCTTAATAATTACTAGTTAAGGATCATTTTAATTGTTAATTTGTTGGAACGAGGATCATGTACTTTTAGTAGCTAGCTAGATACGTACCAGCTTGGCGTTTCTTCGGTCGAAAGAGATTTCCTGACAAGCTAGCCTGCAATTATTAAAACACATAAATGCATGATATGATGATGATCAAATAATAAGGACTATGCAGACGATCGAGATGGACGAGAGACATACCCCATGGCTAGGACTGTGAGTGCCCAGGCACCGAGGCCCAACGCCGCGGCGGGCTGCAGGCTGTGGTAGTTCCAGAAGCGGAGGTGGTTGAAGCCCACGATGGCGGATGCGATCCCGACGACGCCGGCAAGGAGGGAGAAGAGGACGAAGAAGCCGGTGGCGAAGTTGCCGATGGGGAAGAAAATGGGGTGGAAATGCGCGGGAAGCCGCAGCTCGGGGCCGATGATGAAGCCGCGGTCGATGGCGACGTTGAGGGCCCACCCGCCGATGATAGCCAGGATGACGTACATGCACAGGTTCAGCAGCAGCAGCAGCAGCGCCACGGGCTTGAGGTTCTCGGCCATGTCGGATCGATCGATCAGTTGGCCTCCGACGACGACCGTGCTAGCTGCTGGCTCTAGCTGCCTGCCACTTATTAGCTTGTTAGCAGCAGCTTACTTTTGCTAGCTTGTCGATCGATCGATGTATATGATCGTCGTATAGCTAGCTTATTAGCTTGCTGCTGCGTTCTCGATCGATCTTCAGGTACTAGCTACTGACCGGCCGGCTGCTGTGTACAAGGATCGATATCGATGATATATGGACGGACGGGCAGGCGGCCGGTTATTAGTTACTACTACGTACTGTATATACACTAGCTAGCTAGACAGCTAGATGCATGTCTCCGATCCTGCTTCATTTTGTTCTTTGCATTGCTTGCTCTGGCCACATACTATACGTACCCCTCCATGCCACGAAAGGAATAACATATATATATGGATCGATCGATGGCTTGTGCTGGCTAGATCTCGATCGTCTGGCTGTAAAGCGAGGCCAGGAAGACGTGTGTGTCGATACTCGATCGATCCCATGCGTCCTAGCTGCTCCATGCATGTACTGTCTACATTATTGTTTGCTTTGCTTTGCTTGGGGTCGGGGCGTTGGGGTTGGATCGACGTGCAGGTCAAGCAAAGGATCCGCGGATCGGACGACGGAGCCCATGCATGCATCGATGATCAATATAATCACCTTATTTAATTTTTCTTTTCATCAACTTGTTTGACGTAAATTATACACTAGCTAATGTATACTACGTACTGCAATAACAGCTACAACTAGCTAGTACCTATATATATAGGTAGACGTACGTAGCTGGATCATCGATCGTGTTATTAACTCCGTGGTTGATTTGATTTGACGGTGGATCCATCGATATATACCCATCGCAATGTATGTATTTGATGAGATTATTCCTTTTTAATTTCAACTACATGCATGCATGCTTGGCGCGCGGCAACCCAAACCTTAGTCTGCTACTGCTATATATATATGGAGAACAAATAAACGAGGAACAGAATAAAATAAGCACGCATACCTACCGATATATACAAAGATGAGAAAAGCAAATATTATCACTCTATTCGCTGGATCATTTCTGTGACTTATGTTAATGCTGATTTGTTGTGAGAAAAGTATGACTAAGTCTCACTAATAAGTCCAAGTGTGAACAAAATTTAGAATCAGCTGTACTTTTTCAACCACATAATATTATTTTTTTTCATAACTAGTAAATATGCCCATACGTTGCAACGGGAGAAAAATATCAATCTATTTATATTTATCATTTTTATAAAATTTAAATTCCATAATTTATTTTATTGATAACCATGACATCTATGGTATTGGATAGTTAATATTTACAATAATATATAGCTTGGAGACATAATTATTTAATAATAAAAATAGAAATTAGGCAAATCTTATCTTACTCTAGTATTATCTCTTAATATACTTCAGTATTATATTAAAACATGAGAAGTTTGTTGCTAGCTTTAGTTTTTTATTTAGATTATGATTCCTATAAAATATGATATATCAGTTAAATGTATGTATATTAGAGCATCTCTAATAGTTTGGTAAAAATCATTTGCCAAATCTTGTGATTTGGCAACTTGCTTTAATGATATGGCAAGTGAAAAAAAGATGTCTCTCCAATAGTTTGTCATTCCAGCTTGGTAAAATTTAAAAGTAAGCACCTAATCCAACCCTGGGCCTCCTCCTCACGCCGTGAAGATCCTTGGTCCTCGCGTACGTGCAAGACGCCGCCGCCGGTTCGTTTGTGTCGCCTACTCCTGCTGCGGCGCCGAGGACACACCCGTCATGCGAGAAGCTCACCTCCTGCTCGCTTCCTTCTTTGATTGATCGAACAAAGGTACTGATCGAACAAAGCTCCATGCTGCTTGCCATCTGTTGCCAGAAGCTCACCGTCTATTGCCAGATGCTCCCCTGTTGCTTTGAATTCAGCTTTTGTACATGCCGTTGTTTATTGCAGAACAGAATTCAGCTTTTGTACATGCCGTTGTTTATTGCAGAACCTTATCGTTCAGGAATCATGCCTACGAAGAGATCTTGTTCGCGAAGACAATTGGATGAAGAATCATCCGATGACTTCCTGATATTATCGGCTGCCCGAATTGTACAAACTTTGTCCGATGACAAAGGACCACACGGTGGCTCTGTCAAAGGTCGTAGATATCTTCGCCGTGATAGAGAAGGTGGACATGACAGGATGTATCAAGATTATTTGGCGGACAATCCAACATACGGCCCCGAAATATTCCGTCGAAGGTTCTTGTTCTTTACCTTCGGATTAATTTTTCCTTATTACCTGCTAAAATATTATTAGAGTTGTCAAACTTTATATTTATTTTGTTCAGGTACAGGATGTCTAAGGAACTTTTCGTACACATAATGAATGCTGTTGAAGCGTACGATGATTACTTTGTGCAGAAAAGAAATGCGGCCAATCAGCTTGGATTGAGTTGCTTCCAAAAAGTCACTGCCGCAATGCGTATGCTCACTTATGGGGTTCCAGCTGATGCGACAGATGAGTACGTTCGCATTGGCGAAAGTACTGCACTTGAGAGCCTACGTAAGTTTGTTGCTGCAGTTGTTGAAATATTTGAAGATGAATACCTCAGATACCCCAATGAGGCGGACATAGCACGATTACTTGCAATGGGTGAGAAAAAAGGATTTCCGGGAATGTTAGGGTCCATTGATTGTATGCATTGGGCATGGAAGAACTGTCCATATGATAAACAAGGTCAGTACAAGGGGCATGTGGACAAGCCAACTATTATTCTAGAGGCTGTTGCTTCGGACGACCTTTGGATATGGCACGCCTTCTTTGGAATGCCTGGGTCCCATAATGATATCAATGTTCTTCATAGATCTCCTTTGTTTGATAACCTAGCCGAAGGTAGAGCTCCAGGAGTGAAATTTTCTGTTAACGGACATGACTACACAATGGGATATTATCTTGCAGATGGTATATACCCCTCATGGGCTACTTTAGTCCAGTCCATCGCTGCTCCTATGGGCAACAAGAGGCAATATTTTGCCAAAGCACAAGAAGCAGCGAGGAAGATGGTCGAGAGAGCTTTTGGGGTTCTTCAGTCTAGGTTCGCCATTATTCGAGGACCAGCGCGCCCTTGGGACATTGAGACTTTGGCATTGATCATGAGGGCTTGTGTGATCATGCACAATATGATTGTGGAAGATGAAGGATTCGTGGTTGACCCTCGGGAACGTTTTGATTACGGTGGTGAAAATGTTGAACCTGATCATGGCCAACCTACTCGTACACTTGATGAATATATTGAGGCACATAGAAAGATCAGAGACAAGGGAACACATGTGCAGTTGAAAGAAGATCTCATCGAACACCTGTGGAACCATCATCCAGATTTATATTCGTACACTATATAATTTTAAATGTTATAGTTTATTTCGATTTGTGTTAGCTACTCATTTCTATTTCATCCTGTTCAAAATTATATACTCAAATGTAATAGGTCATTTGTTTTTATTCATGTACCATGAACCATCGAATTATTTTTCTTCCTGTCGTCAGCTCAAGTGCAATATTTTACTCAAATGCAACAAGAGACAAGACCATGCAAGATTTGTCGTCAGGGAACATTCAGCAGCTTCAGCTTGCAGACATTCAGCAGCTTCAGCTCTGCCGGGCACCAATACTCTCTAGCTACAGTACCATGCAACGTACCAAAATCTGCACAGTACCATGTCGGCCAGCAACTCAAGTGAATACAAATGCATACAGTACCATGAATAGAAGTAATTCTGATTGAAAGAAAATGTTCTGATGACTATGAAAGCAAATCAAACTAAAGGTTCAAGAATTATAGAACATAGAAGACATAAACTAAATTGTTTTTCCAAGACGCTTATTAGCGACAATCTCCTCTTGCATCATCTGAAGCCATTCAAGCTGCAGCGTGTCAAGACCAGCCTTGTTCGCCATCATAATTTCTTTTTCCTGTTTTAGCAAATCTGCTGCAGCTCTTTTCAGTTCCGCATCAGCTCTCTTCTTCTCTAGCTCTAGTGCTTGTTTGTCTACTTCAAGTGAAGCCATGAACCTCTCTTGTTTAGCCTTCGCTTTTTCCTTGTCCGACTCCTCCTTTTTTGCCCACATCTTGTCCAAAGCTTGCACGCAAGCCTCACCACCTCCTCGCCTATGATTTTCTTTGACCTTCTTGATCCCATCTGACCTTTTTCTTGGTTCTGTTTCTACAGGTTCATCACCAACCGCTACGACTTGATCATCACTATTGGCTCCTTCATCCCTTGGCCTGGAATTCTTTGTGGCCTTCTTATTCTTCTTGCTTGCTGCTACTTTCTCCAGCTCGGCAAGTTCTATCATCTTTGCTTTCCACTTGTCCTCCTTCTTTAGTATGTTCCAACAATGATCAAGACCAAAAGATTTCTTGTCCTTGTCTTGTGAAGTGTAGTACTTTTTCGCTTCGTTCATCTGTATAAAGATATTTACAATGTTAATACATTTTAAAATAAAAAATTTCAATTACAACAATGAACACATATGTCATACCTTATCTTCAATTGTTGTCCCACTTTGATTCCTACGTTGAATGGCCTCATAGCATGAACAAAACTTGTTCACTTGCAACTGAATAGTCAGCCACCTATGCATGATCGAATTCTCTGTACGAACAACTTCAGTTTTATTGTGTTCCACATAGAAAGCATGAACTCTTCCCCAAAATGTGGTACGTGTTTGATTAGCCCCATTAATGGGATCTTTGCTGACATTCAACCAGGCCGAGCAAATTACTTCGTCCTCGCGCCAATGAAAATTTTTTGCCCTCCTAGTTCCCTTTGTACTGCGGCTTGCCTGCACTTCATCATGAGTGTGTTGAGTGTTTGGAATGAGCATCTCATCCAAACCAGCAACATGAGAGTCTTCTCCATTGAGAAGAATGCCCGACAGAAAATTTCCATCTTCTTCCATCAGTCTACACAAATTTATGAAATTTTTTTTTAGAATAATGCTATGAATAGACCATGAACAGATATTCTATCATGACTATCAGATCGACCATGACATATACTCGTCCTGGATGCACCGGTGATGCCATGCATCTAGCTATGCATTGGTGGTCTTGAGACAAAGCAAACAATATACTAGAATAATACATGCATCTATGCAGAAACTAAAAATAGGAACCCTTGTACTCGTCCAGTGCGGCGCCCGTCCATCCCCCACGGACCTTGGCCTCAACACGGCACTCGATTTGATCTACACCAAGGATAAACTGACCCACACCCAGCAATACAGAAGGAGGACCGCAAGATTGGCAGGGATCTAGCCAATAGCGGACGGGACATACCTGGCGACACGAAGAGAAAAGAAGCCGCCGCGTGACTCGCGCGAAGATGAAGACCGACGGCGGCAGCGGCGTGGTGATAAAAACGAGGAAACCACGACTTCTGCTCTGGATATATACCGCGGGAAGAAGGACTTGGCGCGCGCGGGAGGGGAGGCCGTCGCGCGGGACAGGCGAGGGCGACGGAAAATTTCGCGATGCCAAGTCCTCTCCAAGTGCGCAAATATGGCAGTGCGAGGCCGGAGGATATCAAGTTGCCAAGGATAGCAAGTTCGTTTAAGGAACTGTTGGAGGGTGTTTTTTGTGGTTTTACCAAATAAATTAAGATAACAAGTTGGTTTACCAAACTACTGGAGATGCTCTTATGAACACATAGGCTTATGAAGTGTTCATATGACGTAACAACACATCGTGCAAAAGTAGTGGAAACATCTTTTTTATATTTTTACATACTTAAATTGATTGTAAACTATTTAGCAAGCATAAATTTAGGTAAATTAGTAAATCAGTGAGATATGCAGGAATGGTGCTAAAACTTTTACCACAAACCAAGAATCACATTAAATAGGCTACCATAAAATTTTTATAATAATTGGAGCAAGATAACTACAATTTTAATTTTACACTAAAAAGCATAGGCAAGCATCTCCAACAAAAAAATATACTAAAATTTATGATATTTTTTGTTTACTATATGGATCTACATATATGGAGCTAAACAAAATTTGTTTTGCAATTTTTAGATTTTTCTATGAATTTTTACGCATTTACCAATTTTCAACCAAATTTAAAAATAAAAGAAAAACAAATTAATAGGACAGACATTTTGCATCTATTTTTTATTTACTACATGGATCTACATATGTGGAGCTGAACAAAATTTGTTTTATAATTTTTAGATTTTTCTATGAATTATTACGTATTTATTAATTTTCAGCTGAATTAAACTAATAGGATATAGGAGATTTTGTATTGGGAACTTTGAAAAAAATTCTATTTTCTTTTTCTTTCTACAAGCGCAGAAGGCTAGCGATCCTTCCTGGCCAGCGATCCGACATTAATACAAGATTTTGCATTGAAAACTCTAGAAAACATTCTATTTTTCTTTTCTCTCTTTACCAGCGTTAAACGGAAGGAGGTTTCCTGGAACGAAGACGGACAGGGCAGGAAACAGAACACGGACAGGGCCGGTAGAAAAATATTGGCAGACTGAAATTTTCTCTCTTTATAGATAGGTATAGATAAATTAACATTAACATTAGCCGCAAAAACGATCTAATGAACAGAATGATAATATTTGTTTTTCTCATCCTTGCTTTTGTTTTTTCCCACTTGTACTACTACTTTATTTGCATTGAATATTGATTGCTGGCCATGGCTAATCGTCGTCAGTGCATGACATGCATATGGCAGCCGCAAGAATGTCTGCGCTGCCCCTTCTTCCTTCGTCTCTATTAGAAGATGAAGATGTGTGTTACAAGTTTGATTCGATTTGTAGAAAATACATTTAATATTTAGAGCAAGGTCAATAACAGAGCCAAGTGCTTGACTATATATAAGCCAAGTGATTAGAGTCAAGTTATACAGAAGTTCTCTCATACTATACTTATTTTTAAGACACATTTTCCTTTCTATTTCTCCTCACAACACTTGCTATTTGAACCCACCACTACCTAGTCATTTGTGCCTAACTTGGTGCTTGCATGAGAGCCAAGCTATTATCTCTCTCCTGTCTTCTCTCCTTCACGTCAACATTAGCTTGGTTATAAGCCCATTATTATACTTGTTCTTATATCTTTATAAATAAATTTATTAAAAAAACTAGATTTAAAGATCTTTCTAATGATACTAATTATGTATCATAATATTATATATGTAACTAAAGTTGTTTCTCAGAAAGGATAAACGATATATAGCTATTTAGGGACAGAGGGAGTTCATGTCATGCACAAGCAGAATTTTTTATTTCTTCTGGTGATATGAGATTCTTCTAGTATTTTACTATTTAAAATTTAGTATAAACTTTCTCTAACTAGCGGTTCATAATATATAGCGTCGCTAGAAATAAAATTGTGGTTCTAAACCATGAACCACAAGTGTAAATTCATTTTTATTAATTGTTTTCTTAAGTTTACTACCACTAAGAAAGCAGCCAGTAAAAATATATTTATAGTGGCAATTTTCATAATCTTGCGTCAATACAGATAATTTAAAATAGACGTTGAATAATAAGAATTAAGCATTAAAATTTGATTTTTTTTTAAATGATCAGGGATGGAGAAATGATCAAATTAAAAGTTGTAGAACTTTGTTGTTTATAACCTTTTTATTTCAAACAATTTACTGCTTCAAAATGTTGTTTGAAAATCAATTTCAAAATTGTTGAAGAACTCTGATTTCTTGTTTTAATCTCTGTCTAAAACTTGTAACTAGTCTTTCTCCCTCATACTAACTTCAAATTTGATAATTTCTTTCTAAAAATTTCTAAAATCATGCTCTATCAAATTTTTATTTTAATTTCTTTAAGATCTCAACAATCAATTTATGCTCGGTTTAGTATAATATGTGGGGAACCAAATTGCAACATAGACACAAGTGACTGTTAGGCGTAGTGGTTAGAGAAGTATCGCGCGAGGAGCAGGCAAGTGGCTGATCAATGGCGGCCTCCCTGGATTAAATTATTTTTCCTATTTTTAGAGCCTAATTTGCAATTTTCAAAAATCATTTATAGTGGGGGTAGCCTTAAGAAAATAGTATGTAAAAATGTATTTATAGTGATGGTTTTCTTAACAAAACGACCGGTGTAAATCATTTGTCGTGTGGTGGTTCTCATGATTTTCATTGGCCTCTGGCACCGGCGGTGGATAAAAACTAGTGGATAAAAACTAGTGGTGGATAAAAACACCAGTAAAAATAAGTTTAGAACAACTAGTAAATACTAGTGAACATAAAGTGCGTGGCTGTGGCCGAGGAAAAAAGTACATTCCAAGCATTTTAAATTGTAAGAGATTTATGTTTTTTTCTAGCTTTTACTATCTATCTATCTATCTATCTATCTATCTATCTATCTATCTATCTATCTATCTATCTATCTATCTATCTATCTAGATATAACATATACATAGTAAAAGTTATATATATTTCCAATAAAGTCAGAACGTCTTTTTAGAATGTTTTGAACGGAGGTTGAGAGAGTGTATAAGTTTAACTTGATTTATCAAGCCTTTACCACTATATAGCAAACAAGGTAACATATATATACATTCCGATGGATCGACCTTTTGTATTTTTGGTAGTCTAATTAAGGGTGAGGATGACCCTTCAAATGAACGGTCTTGTCTAGTGTAACTAAATGAACTAAATTAAAAAAATAAGATAAGAAATTATCTATTTAGTTTGTTAAATTAGACTAGAGAAGAACCATCACTAAAACTCGTTCTTTACCGAGGGCCTGAGGCTTTGCCGAGGGCCAAATCTCGTGCACTTGGCAAAGACCTTCTTTGCCGAGGGCCGCCAACTGAGACCCTCGGCAAAGAAAAGCCCTCGACAAAGAAGCCTTTGCCGAGGGCCAGGCCCTCGGCAAAGAAAGGCCCTCGGCAAAGACGCCCTCGGTAATTTTAGTGTATTGAGTAACGGCAGCCGAGCCCCGTCAGCCTTTGCCGAGGGCCATCCGTCAGGCCCTTGGCAAAGGTTTTAATTTTTTTTTTTACAAAATTCTTTGCCGAGGGCCTTTCCTCTGGTCCTCGGCAAAGACCCCCTTTGCCGAGGGCCAAGCTTAGCCCTCGACAAAGAACTTTTTTTTATTTTTGAGTCCAATTTTTTTTGGCACAAATTACATTATTTTAAACACAAATTTAAAAATTGACACAAATTTCACTTTTATATATATATTTCTTGAATTTATTTCAATTCGTCGTAATTTTTCTGCTGTTATAAATTTGAACTGCAGGTGCATGATATAATAAATTGTAGTCTTTCAAAAAATATTATTCATGTTATTTGATGTGTGTGTGGAGTCTCTACGGACAAACTGGAATCAAATTCCGCGCAACTTTTTCGTGTGACATGATTAGCCACTTCTCAGAAAATTGATTTAAAATTATATTAAATCTATATGAAGTCTAAAAATCACGAAACTTTACGAGGTTTCATATTAACACATGTGTAGGCTATGGTAAAAAATTCAATCGTTTTCGAATAAGTTGCGAAGTCAGATGTCCAAAACCCGGACATCTCCACATGTGATCGCAAGTGATCATATAAAAAAGTGAAAACTATGACGAATTGAAATAAACTCAAGAAATATATATAAAAAAGTGAAATTTGTGCCAATTTTTAAAATTAAAATTATGTTTAAAACAATGTAATTTGTGCCCACAAAAATATTTGACACAAAATTTCAAAAAAGAAAATTCTTTGCCGAGGGCTAAGTATGGCCCTCGGCAAAAGGGGTCTTTGCCGAGGGCTACAGGATAGACCCTCGGCAAAGAAATTTGTAAAAATAAAAAATAAAAATCCTTTGCCGAGGGCCGAAACCCTAACTTATCCGTGCTGCCTGGGCCTAAGGCCCATTTTCCCTGCTCCAGACGCCGACGCCGCCTCTGTGCCCCCAGCTGCGCGCCCGCCCGCACACGCCGCCACCGCCGCCTCCGCGCCCGCCCGCCGCCCCTTGCGCGCCCGCCCGCCGACCCCTGAGCGCACGCACGCCGCCCCGCCGCCACCGCCTCCGCCCTCTGCGCGCTCGCCCGCCGCTCCCTGCGCGCGCGCGCCGCCCGCTCCGCCGCCGCCGCATCCGCCCCCTGTGCGCCCGCACGCCGGCCCCTGCGCGCCCGCACGCCGCCCGCCCGCTGCCACTGCGCCTCCACCGCGTGCGCCCGGCTGCCTGCCGCCGCTGCGGCCCCACTGCGCGCGCCCGGCCGCCTGCCGCCGCTGCGCGCGCCCGCCCGCCCGCTGCGGCCCCACTGCGCGCGCCCGCCCGCCCCCCAACAAGCGGCGCGGTCAGCTGGAGCTTCAAGCGGTGCGGCCAGCCAGATCTCCAAGTGGCGGCGGCGGCACTGTGCAGTACGAGGACGGGTGAGGCAGCATGTGCATTTCTTTGTCTTTCCTAATGGCCTAATCCCATGCAGCGGCTTTATCTTCAGTTCTTCCTCTTCCCCAACCCTAAGCAGGAGGCGGACACCATGGCAGATCAATCAAGTAAGTTTCTTCTCTTCTGATCTGCTAGTTTTGAATTTGTTCTCTGTATTTTGTAGCCTGCGTGAACTGCTACATAATATATTTGGGCCTAGTTTAGATTCAGAAATGCAATAATCCTTTTTCGAGGAACTAAGGCATAACGTAGTACTACTATATAGTTTATTTTGGTCCTATATTAGTTCAGGTTGCTATATTAGTTCTGTACTTAACTCAAGCAGCTATTTTAATTCTGTTTTATTGATTCAAGCTTTGTACTTAACTCAAGCTAGTATATTAATTTTGTTGCCTAGGTAATGCATCTAGCACCGCCTCTGCCCCAGTAGCAGGTGCACAAGCATGAGCACAACATGCTATTAATTCATTTGTAATTGCTTTGAGTTCAGATTTAGTTTAAATGACAGTACAATCTGTTGATTGCATAGATTCAGTTTCTGGAGAGCAATTTTAGTTGCTACAATTAAGTGGGTGTGAGGTATGCCATTGCTTGGACTTTTAGTTGCTACAATTAAGTGGGTCGTGTAATCACCGGAAGGTTATAAAAAACTAGAAGCAATCATCGCAAGGCAGCAGGATCAAAGGCTCCCGGCTCTTCCAACTAGCATCCGTTTTATTTGCTTTTCTTTGTACATGCAGATTTGTATGCATGGTATGTGTTAAAATTTAAAACTTGAGATACTCAATACATATCTCTAGATTCTTTTTATGCCCATCAGTTATGACTTTCGAATGGTCATTACTCACATTTCTAGGCTAGCAGACAGTGCTATGTTAGAATTATTTTGTTCTTATTTTGCTAGTTATTTTAAAAGAACATTTAGCGACAGATCGTCTATTGTCAATCTCGATGTTGTGATGTAGTCAATAGTGATCTTCCTATCTTATTTTTTACTACGGTGAACAAAAATTAGGTTGCGAGAATCTTGAATTGCTTTTTTTTGTATGCTAGGCTCAAAGGAGGCCATCACTACTGAACCACTGCAACAAGGGTAAGTTGTAAAGGTTCTGTGGCTTGCTTGCCAAAGTTGCGTGTCTTTGCTGAAAGTCGCCATGGATTTTGTTACCATGAAGTGGCTGGATTTAGTTACCATGAAGTCTGAAGTGACTGAAATTTAGATGTCTCACTCTGAAAAGCAACTTTATTTATGTGTCAACCAATGCACTGAATTTTTGTGACTGAATTTCAATAGATTCAGACCATCGGAAAAAGGAAAACTAAGTCATTGTCCACGTGAGTATCTTCATCAATCTATTTGCAGAGTCTTGAATGGAGAGTAGTGCAAACACTCGACTAAGTGCTATCCTGCTATTTTTTCTAATTCAGTATCAAATCATATAATCAGTGATTCCGTAAAACCAGATACATTTTGTTCATGTTAGATACTCAATTCAAGTCCCATGACTGCCTTTTATATCTGTAGTTAATTTATTCTAGCAGTTTTGAAGGCAGGCTATTAACAGTAGCACTAAAACATTATTAAGCAGACAAGTCATGCTACTCTGTCTTTCCATTAAGTGATCTAAATCAGTCCTATGTTTTGGTTCTAAATATTTTTTTTGTCAATTCTACAGGATATCAGTCAGCAAGCACAAAAGTCGATTGTGAAAGAGTGCACTAGTCATCTTTTGGTGTATGTTATTTTCCAGCTACTTTTGTTGGTTCATCATACTAGTAGGATGGATCTAGCTAGAGTAGTGAAAATCTGAATTTTATTTGTAAAGGATGTGTTTCCTGAACTACACAAACTATGAATGAACAATCTTGAAGTTTATTTCGTGTAACAAATGTGGTAGGCCTAGATAGCTTACTTCTACTCTTTGTATATTTGGATGATGACTATGACTTATGTGATGTGGTCAGATTTGGTATTATATATATGATGTGCTGTGGTTCGATGGGATTTGAAATTATATATGTTGTGCTAACTGCTTTATTAAAATTTGATTATTATATTTTTTTTTGCTGTAGTTGTGTCTTTGCCGAGGGCCCTAGCAATAGCCCTCGGCAAATTTTTTTTTAAAAAAAATCCTAAACATTTCTTTGCCGAGGGCCAGGGATGAGGCCCTCGGCATAGGTCTTTTTTTAAAAAAATAAAAAATTTCTTTGCCGAGGGCCTGGAGAAAGCTCTCGGCAAAGATTTTTTTTTAAAATATTTCTTTGCCGAGGGCCGGCCCTTGGCAAAGAAACTGCTAACAGTGTTGGCGCCGTGACGGCTGCTTTTCTTTGCCGAGGGCCAATCTTGGCCCTCGGCAAAGGCTTTACCGAGTGCCTGACAAAGGGCCCTCGGCAAAACCCCTTTTGCCGTCTAAAAAATTTCCCCAGGGGTCTTTGCCGAGGGTTTTTTGGCCTTTGCCGAGGGCCTCTGGCCCTCGGCAAAGAGGCAGTTTCCAGTAGTGCATGGGTACCCATTTGGAGCATGGTCCCCATTCTTATGTCTAATTAAGGCCTTATTTAGTTCTAAATTTTTTTGCAAAATAGACATTATAGCAATTTCGTTTGTATTTGACAAATATTGTCTAATCATGGACTAACTAGGCTCAAAAGAGATTTGTCTCGTAAATTACAACAAACTATGTAATTAATTATTATTTTATTTATATTTAATCTTCTATACATACACTGTAAGATTCAATGTGATAAAAAATCTAATTTTTTTTACAAATTTTTATGGAACTAAACAAGGCATAATATAAAACACGTTCCAACACTGCAGTAGAAAGCTGTAGGAAGGAATCTCTCCTGCGCTTTCAATCCGTTGACTGCATGCAATGGCCGGACACGTCACGTACCAATGCAAACAATGTATGCCACATGCGAACGAGTTGACTAATAATAAGTTGACCTTTTAGGCATCTATACACGCTAAAGTTGCTTTCGAGTTTGTAAGCGTCCTATATGCATGCATTCACGCACTCCAACATCAGAATATATAGAATATATAGTATGCCGCGGATACGTGTAAAACGACCGTTATTGTTGCAAGCCGGCCGCTGCTGGTCTATCAGCAGTTCAGCACACAGTCCGGTCCATTTATTGGTACAGTCGATCGCGCAATCTCTTAAAGCTAACGATGATGGCAGGCATCAAATTGCTAATAATCCATATGTTGTTCAAAAAGAAGAAAGGAACGATCAGCCTTTTCCTAAAAAAAAGACGATCAACCAGCTAGTGTGTGTATATATATATATATATATATATATATATATATATATATATATATATATATATATATATATACACACACACACTACACTGTAGCTGGCAATAAAAATAACTATTTTTAGACATGTTGAGCATCTCCAACAGTTTGCTATCCTTCATTTTTTTAGCAAAACTAAAGAAACCACCCCTCGAACACTTTTGCAAAAGACTTGCTAAAATTTGATAACTTGTCACATTTCCTACCTCCACCCGCGTATAGATACGCATCGGTCTCAACTTGCCATCGCGCAAAAGCTAGGCCAGTAGGCGCAAGTGGCGTGGTTTCTGCATGCGGTCCGTACAATTTTACCCATGCATGCATGATCGCGCAATACATGCATTATCTCAAATGGCAAATTATTGGAGATATAATCTTTTTTTACTTGCCATATGTTTTAGTCACTTGCCAAATCATAAGATTTGTCAAGTAATTTTTGACAAACGGTTGGAGATACTCTATGATAATTACTAGATTAATTTATGATATTATAGTAACCCTATATATATATTAATTATATTCATAACGTCAATTATAGGAAGTATTTAGTTTGTGATCAGGGAGTAATATATATCACTCGCTCCATCTCATATTTCACACAGGGAAATTAAATACAAATAAACTAGATTTTGGTCATTAATTTGGTTTACAATATGTTGTCATTTGTTGAAGAACCATGCAATATCATTTCAAAAAGACACTATTGTGAATATAAATATTATATCCTAATCCTAGACTTATAAGCTGACTAATTATTGTTGATAAAAAAATTGTAAAATTTGAATTTTTCCATATAAAATACATTTATTATTCTGGGAGATGGAGGGAGAACATATATACTGAGTAATTTTTTCCCTTCAGATTAGAGAAGATGGCAAAGAATCAAAGAAAATATATATCTACCTCATGGTTAACAATTAGGTACACAGCACGTACAGACCAAAAAAAAAAAGAGATGAAACATATATAATTAAACACATCACAACACATATAATCAATTTTATTCATATACCGTCAATTATGACCACTTGTAACAACAACAATAATCAGGACCCGATCGAGCACAAGGAGTGCTAGATAAGTTTGGATAATTTTGCCCCAACCCTTTTTTCTTCTGTAATAATAATATGTATATATTTGTATACATGCGCGCGCGGCCAGCTTATATATATACTATAATAATTAATATAGCAGGAGCTCAACAATTAATATATATAATCGAAATGGTTTTTTTTTGGAACAACGTACAAATGGGAATTTAAACGTACTGCCATATTTATTTCTGTCGTTGGATGATGCAGAAACTGCGTGTCCTGTCTCTCTTTCACGCATCACGCCGCGTAGTCGCAGTAGCCGTTGGTGCACTTGCTGGTTCTGCACTTGACACCGCACCCGCCGCAGTTCTTCTCGTCGGTGAAGGTGTTGACGCACTTGCCCTGGCAGCAGGTCTGCGTGTACTTGCACGTCTTGTTGCAGTTGCCGCAATGCTTGAAGCTGTACTCAGTGTCGACGCATGTGCCCTGGCAGCACGTCGCGCCGGGGCTCCCCGGCGAGAGGCAGATGGATTGCGACTTCTTGCCGCTGCAGTCGTACAAGTTGACGTTGGCAAGGAAGCGACTTCTCCTGAGGGGAAGATCAGGCGGCGGCGTCGCCACCACCGTTTGCTCAAGGGGGATGAGGGCAAGGGCGAGCGCCATGAGAAAGATGGTGGAATTTCTCATGGCGGCCGCGGGTGGAGGAGCGGGGTACGTTGGCGAGCTCGGCGCGCTAGCTACCAGAAGCGTATATGTCGTCTATGATCTCTGTGTGTCTCGGCAGGTGCCTCCTATTATGATGGTTCTATCGGAGGAGCAGGAGGAGGAATTGAAGGGAATGATGAAATGGGCCGCCGGGGGTTGGTTAGTTGACGTACGGAGGATGGAGGCGAGGAGCTAGCGATCGAGTGCTTATACTAAAAGGCAGGCATATGCAGTGCGGTGTGTGTACGTACTGTGTGATAGGGGCCGGTGCCCGGGGCTGCGGCGAGAGTCAGAGCACGCACGCATGCAATTGCAATGGTTGATTTGCACGGCAAAAGCCTGGAGTGCAGGGCGGGAGTGTGCGGAGCAAGGTTGTGGTTGTGGTGTGGTGGGCTCCTGCTACTGCAAGCTAGCAGGCGGCCGGCGAGCTCCAAACACGACACGGTTGAGTGTCCATTATTAGTCTCTCACGGGCCTGCCTACGTACATTGCTAGCTGGAACCCAATATATAATAAACCTTCGTTCCTTGATATAATACTTTGCAACTAACGGTAACCCCTAGCTAGGATATGATACGTAGCTACGCTGTGGCTCTCTTCCGAGTGCGATCAAATAAAGGGCCGGGGGATTACGATTATATTATTACTATACACTTGTATATCATTTAATACTTTTATGCTAATAATGACTGATCGCACCCTGAAGATTCCAGAGCCTTTGTTAATTTGCTAATATAGGTACGCCATTACGGCCGGGAACGAGTTGACCACACACCTGTGACTACTGACTACACGTACGGTAACAGTGCTGGCACTTTTTAGTAGGCAAGGGGTGTGTTTGGCTTCCTAGAGGACCTGTTTCGTTGCTGGTAAGGCCTTCGGAGCCTGACCAGGGTTGGCCATCTATTGATGTCGGATGTGACCAAGGTTTTTAATTTCGTTATCGCAAAAATTTTGGCCACCACCGAAATTACCGAATTTCGCGAAATTCAGCCGAAATTTCGTCGAAATTTTTTTAGAGACTAGCACATGAAGTATGCTTTTATTTTTAAAAAAATTAGATCTAAACAAGTATCAATATGATTTATGATTACACATCTATTGAATAGAAGAATATGCAATATAAGCACTAGAAAATATGAGTCTAAAGTTATATAGCACATGTAGGGTTTAGGGTTCTAAATATGAGTCTAAAGTTATATAGCACATGACTAGAAAACCCTAAACCCTATATAGCACATGTATTAGTATATAATAAAATTTTGGATTTTCCTTTCGGCCACCACCGAAATTACCGAAATTTGCGAAATTTCGGCGAAATATCGCCGAAATTTTGAACCCTGGATGTGACCGGTCTTTTGTCCTGGTCGAAAACCACTTGTAGTCTCAGGTAGCGAGCCGGGACTAAGGGATCGGGACTAAAAGTCCCACCTTTAGTCCCGGCTCGCCGGACCGGGACTAAATGGGGACTACATTCAGGCACTGACGTGGCGCCACCCCTGGCCACCCCTTTTAGTTCCGGTTGGTAATAACAACCGGGACTAAAAGGTTTTTTCTTTTTCTTTTTCTTTTTCATTTCTTTATTGATTTTGGTTTTCAATTGTATATGTTCTCCAATTTATTCGTATATGTCGCTATTATTCGTATACGTTGCACCTATACGAGAGCGTCATTATTGCACATAAATAAAGTATGAAACTACATATATATATATATTATCTGTATAATATATATATATCTATATATATTATATAGCTATACACATACGTACATACACATTACATTTATAATAATAATATTATGTACAAGTAATAATCAAGTGTGCTGGCACCGGTTAATGATTACACAATGTTTGCCCGCCCACTCAAAGCTCATACAAGTGTTCGTCCTTGTTTGGAATGGGCTTGAAGCCCTGCTGGTATAAGTGGAACTCGCCGTCTTCCGGAATGACATGATCGTTGATAAATCTGGCGATCGTCTCCTGGACTCCAAGGAGTAATGTGTACTCGAACACTTTATCTTTCATATTCCACTACTTCCATTTGTATTAGTTAAAAAAGATATTAATATACATAAAATGTATTTAGTTCCAACAAATAAATAAGATATGAATTTACTGTATACACATGCATGTTAATTACTTTTAGAACACTTTGAGCAGGTTTAAATAGGGTGCACCGCATAAATTCACAAACATAGTATCCACATAGATTCGTTCCAAATGGCTGCGTGGGCACCCAAGGGAGTAGAACAGGAGGAGGAAGTGGCACATTCAGATCCGTACGATATCTTTGTTGTAGCCAAGCCTAAGACCTGCCCAATAAGATGGTCGTTGATTAGGTATAGCTAGTATAATAAAGTAAAGGAGCACGCATCGATATTTAAAGCATGATATATACTTACCTCTGGATCATGTCTATTATGTCTTGATAGAGTGCCATGTCTTGTTTCATTGAGTCACACACATTTATTTTTTGTTCCGTGATCTTAATCTCAATGAGTATTCAATGATCTCTGCATTTGTTTAGAGTCAACTTATATATGTATATCTTAATGCCGGATTAATTAAGACATGATATAACACAACACTTACCCTATATTGTAAGGGAAGAGTATCTTCTCCGTATGCCTTTGGTTATAAAAGAACCTCCGGAGGTTCTTCTCCATTTCCTTAGGCTTCAGATTCAATGGATCTTTAGTCTTAGTGTCCTTGTACACGACATATGGATCGGTGAAACCAATTCGATTGTCTTTTTTAAATCTTTGTTCTCTCATCATGTGTCTGCACATCGTTAGCGTAGTTATTACGAATACATACATATGCTATAATGGGATTAATGATTGAAAGGAAGAATCACCTACAGACAGTAGCAGCTCATGAGAGATTTGTCGAGAGCATTCATATAGAGAAGTTGGTGTACTTCACTAAAATCTATCCATATGACGTCATCTCTATGGAAGTAGTGTCGGTCGTGAACTCGGACGACAATCAATTCTTCTTCCTTATGTTTTGAGCTGACTCTTAAGTAGTACTCGTGCAGCTTGTATATTTGTGTACCAAGTCCTCGTACCTTCTCAGGGTGGCACATACTCTTGCCGTAAATGTACCGACTCTGATAGTCATCAACACCTCCGTAGATTGGCGCATCGGTAGGTCCTAGAAGTGCTTCTAGGGGCAGCCCAGTTTCTTCCATCCAATTGCCGAGTTCATCTAAGTCCACATTAGCAAGTATAGCCATTGCCATCAAGTTGACGTTTGAACCGTACTCATTCGCAACCACTAGTGGCTGAACTGATTGCTGTGCTTGTTCGCCGAGCTGTGCAACTTTTTGCTGGACTTTTCTTTTGTCTGCCTTGATTTTCTTTAGGACAGTACGGTCGTAGTCTGATATTGTTGACCCAGGTTGTTTACTCGCAGCATGGTTCGCGTCTGTAATGTTCTGCACCACTTGACGTAGCTTTGAACGAGGATACATTAGGTATGGCGGCTCTTGCTCTGCTTTTCTCTTAGCTTTGCATGTTTCAACGAATGCTTTGACTTCGGCTTTGCTTGCAGCAAGAACTTCCTCATCGGTCTTCTCATATGGAAGCTTGGTCGTCTTCGGGATCTTCGTGTTCAAAGCTTTCTTCTTTGCCGCAGGTGGTTGGAGTGATCTCTGTGTCTCGACGGATGACCTCTTCCTCCTCAATGCAGCACCAGTCGGTGTCGACGAGGCGGCGGCCGTTGTCGGCATTGGCGGAGGCAGCGGCGCAGGTGGAGCTTGCTGTTGTGGAGGAGATTCGGCCACGGGCGGCGTTGGATTCCTTCGTGGAGGAGATGCGGCGGCCGGTTGTGGGGATGCGGCCTTCTCTTGTACGTCGTCGTCGTCGTCGTGTCCCACGGCACTATGGTCATGCTGTGAATGGACAGACAGACTTCAGTGGGGGAGGCCCTGGATTTGAAGAAAAACAAATAAGGTATATTTATACATGAGTCGATGTAATTTGATACAGTATATAATTACAGAAAAAGCAGTAGCGTCCACAATAATCAACACCTGCTAGGGTTCGATTGTGGCGGCGGCACCCCAGGAATAATGATGTACCGTTTCCTCCAACATATGAATGTCTTCTCCACTTCACCAAGTGTCTTCTCTCCATCACCGCCTTCGATATCGAGAGGTACATTTTCACGGCCTCTGACCACTCTATCCATTGAGACACAAGTATATCCGGCTAGTATTGGGACAGAGTGGATCCTTGGTGTCTTGGTGGGGTCGATAGGAGATACGACACCGGTAGCCACCTTTACTGTGCCATCGCCCTCCGGAATATGGAGCTCACAAGACGTCAACGGAGCGGTGACGTCATCCACCGGGAATCTGTTGGGTATTTTAAACGCAAACAGAAAAATCCACAAGCACACGGATACCGATGTAGCTTTCACCCAGGAGTATTCCAGAGTATCGATTTTCCACAGAGAACGTGAGTGTACTAATTAAGATCCAAGATCGCCCAAGAATAACTATATAATTATTTTTGGTGGGAAGAGAGAAAGTTTCCTGAGAGTTCTCTAGCTGATTTAAGAATCAAGAATTACTTCAAGATTATCTATTTCGGGACATCAGAGCACTAACCACAGAAAGAGATGAGAAGGGGGCTAGGAAGGTCTGACTACGGTCCTACAAACACCGATCCGAACGTGGTGGAATACGTCGACCGTTAGGGCTGTCACTACCCTAGGGCTACCACAACAATCCGCAGGATTGGGTGCAATTCTAGGTAATTGCAAGACTAAACACCACGTCTAATCTAGTAATTACTACTCTAGCATTATAAAGACTAGAGCACTTGATGCAAGCGGGAATCCAATAAATAACTTGAATGTAAATAAAAGTAATTAAAGAACTCAGGAATTATGAATTGAAGAACTTGGAGAACGATGAAGAACGAACCAGTTGCTGCAAAAGTATAATGTTGAGGAAGATCCGACAGATCCGGCTCCTCCTCCGCTCTCCTCTTCTCTCTCCCTATTTTCTAGATTACAATTAGAACTAACTAGAACTAGAACTAGAGGAACTAGAACTAGAACTAGATGAATTAGAACTAGAACTAGATGAACTAGAGGTAGAACTAGAAGAACTAGAGGTATCCTCTCTACTTGGATGAAGAATTGAAACCCTAGCTTTGATTCTATAGAAGAGGTATGATCTCCAGGGGCCAGGGGGCCTTGCTTATATAGTCTTTTCAGATGAATCTAGGCTGTTGGATCAAACCGACATTGATTGAACGGTTATCCTTGATCCTTTAGGTCGGTGGAGCAATATCCCGAAAGAGAGTCCTCATTGGACTCTATGTGAGGGCGAGCGCCCAGGAAAGGAGGGCGGGCGCCCTGTCCCTCAGTCCTCTCAGCCTCCGCTTCGTTCCCGTGGCTTCTGGAGTCTTCTAGATGGTAGAAAATTGCGCAGCATGTTAATACCTCTATGTAAACCCGACGTGTGGGCCTTTCCTCCACATTCTTGATAACCCCCTGTAGAAATAGACAAACACCAAAAACTCGTGGAATTCTGTCAGATAAAACCCTAAGTCTGGGTGTTAGTTGCATTTTGGATCCTTTTCCATGATTAGTTGATGGTTAAATGTGAGCATTAAGGACCGTCAACAAGCTCCCCCAAGCTTAACCTTTGCTCGTCCCTGAGCAAAGATGAACTCAAGAATTTCTGTAGTGGTTTCTTGACTTAAAGATATACATGTGTTCAAACAAGATCTCATCTCTGGGTTAAGGTAAACTGTTAAGATTTAAACTTACTCATATTACCTTCCACCATGGGGCTTGCAACCGTCACTTGTGTCTTGAGCAGTTAAAAGATAGAACGGTCTAGTCAAGCGCCATGTCTCTTATTCTTGATCAACTATAGCTCTGGAGCTTTTGCAGATTTTCAAATAAAACTCAGAGATTCCTTGTATGACTCTCTCTAATATCTTTTTTGTGGTATTTCTGGATCCTTACCAAGGCATTAATGGTGTATGCCTTCTCTCTCACCCTACTCTAATAAAGTTTTGATATCTGGAGCTCATAGGTGGGAGACAACTAATACATACTTACAAGACATTTATTGCATAGTCAAACCATGGATCCAAAAGAACAAGTCAATAAGTCAAATCAAGATGTGCATGTGTGGCGAATGAATGGTGCATGGTGATGATGGTGATAATAATGGTGAAAGTCTAATTCTACTTGTGCTCTTTTGAGGGATACATATCTTTCTTGCTCTTTTGAAACTTTTTGAGGAGAATGAGATACTCTATATTTTCTTTTTCTTTTCTCTCAGGTGGGTATCTTGTACCCCTAATTCTACTGTCGGACACTTGTCCATTTTTACCTCTCGTCTCACTTTTTTTTCTTTCGAGGTTCCGGGCACTTGCCCCTTTTTATTTCCTCGTATTTTTCTCTTTTTTTAAGCACTCATCTCATGAGATAATGTAGCAAGTGGTAGTAATAAGATAACTTGAGCATTTATTTCACAGGGGAAAACAGAAATATTTTTGGCTATTATCTCCCGGATTAGGAGTAGAATATTTTTAGGTGATTCTAGAGATGGAAATGGGTGGATATATGTGGATGCGTACTTCCGGAGTAGAAGCAGCATGTATGAGTGAACGTGCAAGTGAATCTTGATTTAACCACATGACAAGCTCCTAAGGGTCTACACAACTTGACCACACTCAATGCTCATAAGCAGTAAAGTAAATGTGTGGCTCAAAGTTTAGCAAGCATGTATATATGGCTGTGGTAGGAATTTAAACTCTCATCATACAGGAACTCATCATGTGTTATTTTAAATATTTTCAAAGATAAAATTCTCCAGAATTCTAGCATCTCTAAGAACAGATAAACAACAGTTCAACCTTCCCATATCATATCCGTTAACGACTTAGACTTCAGATCAAGTACTCTTCCCACAAGTTCAGGTTTAGAGCAAATCTTAATTAATAACAGTCAGGCCTAAACTTGAGAGAGATTTCAATTTTGAGAACTAGTCATGGTAGAGCAACTATTCATCATTTCCATGTGAGAGCTGATCATGAGGGTTCATAGCAAACTTTATTTATTTATTTATTTAGCAAACTAAGTAAAGATATATATATATATATAAGCACAAAATCTTTATTTGGATTTTTATGATTATGCATCTTTTTATTATTTGAGTAAAGTATAAATGTGAGTAGAATACTTAGCTGGATAAATGGGGGTGCTCTCCCCCAAGCTGGATTTCGACGCAATTTCTTCTGATGTAGCTAGCAGGTGGTGGAGGTGTATTTGAATGTCGGTAGCATCCTGACAGCGGTTAGGATGTCCTCCGTCTGCTAGTCTTCTTTGATCCTTGAATTCTGTGGAGCTTAAATAGACAACAAAGCTTTATGGAACTGGTTAAGTGTTAGCATAAATATCTAGCCTTTATCATGTTGAGCCTCCTCAATAAATGTTACTCTCTTTAGTCGGATCATAATTTTATTTTTATAGGACAGTAATATATTTATTTCATTTTTATGCCACCACAGTGAATGTACTTATGGGTTTTATGCCATGAGCATACTCACATGGGGCTTACTATTTTTAACATTTTTATTTTCTTTTCAAGATGATATGAACCTGATTAACTAAGCAAACTGTTTTAAATAATTGAAAGGAAAAGGATAACTACCAAGTTTACCTCTTGGCAAGGCATTCGGTGTTTTTAAGTCCTCCGAACGGGACCCTCCGTTTTCTCAGTCGTCCTGGGATTCGCTGGATGGCGTAGTCGGTGGTTCCGACGGTGCTTTCTCTTCGTGTATAACTATCTTCTTTCTCCACACCTAACTCGGTGCTACGGTCTCCTCAGGACAGTTCTGTTCAAGTTGTATGTCTTCAGACCTTACCACTTCTCCTTCATAGTCTGCCCATCCGTCCTTGATGATTTGCCTCCTCTTGTTGCGGTTGCGTCGTCTTCTTCTTGTCCTGACCTGCTTAGAGTCTTCAACTATATAGTTAGGGTCAGTAAAATAGCGGTGTACCTTCTCAGAGGGGAAGTGCATGTGGACTTCTCCGGTTCCAATGTAGATGATTGCTTTAACATTGCTGAGGAACTGTCTCCCAAGGATGATGGGTGGATTGTACTCGTCTTCTCCCATGTCAATAACCTTCAACCTTTCAAAATGTCTGATCTGCCATCTGGAGCTGAATGTATGTCGGTTTTAGGGGCATGGTTCCGAATAGGAGCTGATAGGTGACTGCGGCCATAATGTTGACGCCTGACCCGGTGTCGCAAAGTGTCTTCTAGAAGTTGTATCCATTAATGGAGCATTGGATGCTTGGCATATTTGGGTAGTCCTTTTTGGTCAGGAACGGTGATTTAAGTCGACGATCTTGACCTCCTTGAACTGCCGTGACCATCTTAGCTGACGCGGTCCACATTTGCTTGTTCCTGTTCCTCCTGTTGGTCCTCATGTCAGGATTGCTCTGAGATTTGTGTAGTCTTGTTCTTCAAGGAAAACATTTCCTTCCTTCCCTTTATGTAGAAACTGATCTTGGCAGCACTAGCGTAGATGACAGCTTCCGAGGTGTTCAGGAATGGCTTCCATAGGATGATGGGTGCCGTCTCATCAGTACCCGTCTCTATCACCATGAAGTCTGCTGGAGCGTATAAGGTACCAACTCAGACGTAGAGGTTCTTCAATATTCCCTTTGGGAAACTTAGTGTCCGATCTGCAAGCCTGGGCATAATGTTGACGCTGGAGCCAAAGTCGCAGAGTGCTTCTGGGAAGTCCACCATGCCGATGGAGATCGGGATGACAGGGCGTCCTGGATTGCCTCTCTTGACTGATAGAAGGTCAGTAATTACTTCCACAACAAGGTTACTCCAGAAGTTATGTCCTTAAGCATCTCAGGGTAGTGATTGCCTGAGTGTCCAGTATCTCCAGTGTGTTTGTGTCCGTAGATCTATGTTCTTCACTTGGTGGAGTGTAGGAGTTGTAAAAGTCCTTCATATTTTGCTCGTAGTGTACCTGCTCATAGAGACAAAGCTGAGATCAAGTGCATGGGCCCTGTTGGTGGAAAACACCAACAGAACCAAAAGTGTATTTGTTCTCCTCTAACCTTAAGCATAGTGAGCAAGACAAAGTTGATGGATAATAAGATCATGAGAGTAACATTTAAAACATTTGTCAGATCAGATTTCTCAACCTAATGGAAAGATAATCTATCTATAGTTATGTTGTTTGTTTTTTATATATCTTCCAAAGATTGAGCGTGCAACATTTTAGCTTATATGATTAGGAGTGTGGGATCACAAAGGTGGAAGGACTAAACATATTGAATTGACTGGGTTGGTTAATCTAGAGTTGTAAATCATACATGTTTGTCTCTTTTATTCATGTGAACGCCAGAACCAATGAGAAGCTTATAAAAAGTGATAGTCAAGTACCTTAAGATGTTACCTTACTTGAAGAGTGATGGTACAGTATCACCTTGTGGAAGCTTTCCTTTCTTAGCGGTTGTGCATCGTGTTTGTGGCACCCTCCATGGATCATCTCTTCTGAGCTATGCCTTCCTTGTGTAAATTGTTAACCTTCATGTGTCTCTCTCTTTGTCTCCAATGTGGGTTTATCTCAGGACTTCCCAGGTCGATATTGAAAGTTTTTCTGCAGGGGTTAGTCCAACAAAATATCCAATATCTACTATAGCATACTATCGGCTCAAAGATCAACCTATATACCATGTCTAATTTGATTTAGGAGGGCATTTTAACCTAAGCATCATGCTTAATTCAAACTCCCTTGGAAGTAAGATCATCAGCCCTAAACTAAGCACCATGCTTAATTAAGAGATAAATGAGACTACTCCAAACCTAGACATATACTAAAGCAAATAAAGGTAGCATGAGAGCATTTATAGAGATCTACTTAAGTGGAGATGAAGTAGTGTGATTAGTATTTAACAAATTGAGCATGTCTCGAAGGTAGGGACAACCAACATAGCAACATGGCAAAGGATGTTTTTATGTAAAGTACTCCCCAAGCTTGAATTTTGCAAAATTCAAGTTTGGATGAGTTTAATTCAATGTTGTATGATGATTGGTTGGACATATCTTGTGCTTGTCATTCATTCGATCTTCTTGCTCCAATCCTAGAAAGGTTAGTGACAAGAATACCCAAAAGAATATTTTTACAATTATCCTTATATGATCAACTCACAAGGTAATGTTGCAAATAATAAAAAGCTCATGTTACACTCTGATCAGTGCTTATTTTAGGAAACTAAGCTTGTCCTTGGGAAACCATCAATTTATGTCTGCGAAGTGGTTTCCCCTCCAACGCTGACCTAAATCAAGATCAACTCAATGAGATCTGCAAAATTTATTATAGAAATATGCATCGACAACCGCCCTTTTAAAGTTTTTATAAATAGAAAGGAAGAGGGGGTTGGAGATCTCGAATGTGGTGATGTTGGAGAGACCAATGGATTGTGAAGATGTTGCATATGAGCATGGAGTAAATGAAGTGGCTATGAAATAAATTCCATGCTCATTAATGCTTAGAGTGAAATCCATGTGGTATGGTGAAAGTGATAAGGTGAGTGTGGTAAAAAAGGAAAAGAAAAAGGATACACGGACGACTTGGTTCGAAACTAGCACAGCTACCGTTCACCAGCAACGGTGCCAGAAAGCTTGTTGGATATTTTAAACGCAAACAGAAAAATCCGCAAGCGCACGGATACCGATGTAGCTTTCACCCGGGAGTATTCCAGAGTATCGATTTTCCACAGAGAACGTGAGTGTACTAATTAAGATCCAAGATCGTCCAAGAATAACTATATAATTATTTTTGGTGGGAAGAGAGGAAGTTTCCTGACCGTTCTCTAGCTGATCTAAGAATCAAGAATTACTTCAAGATTATCTATTTCGGGACATCAGAGCACTAACCACAGAAAGAGATGAGAAGGGGGCTAGGAAGGTCTGACTACGGTCCTACAAACACCGATCCGAACGTGGTGGAATACGTCGACCGTTAGGGCTGTCACTACCCTAGGGCTACCACAACAATCCGCAGGATTGGGTGAAATTCTAGGTAATTGCAAGACTAAACACCATGTCTAATCTAGTAATTACTACTCTAGCATTATAAAGACTAGAGCACTTGATGCAAGCGGGAATCCAATAAATAACTTGAATGTAAATAAAAGTAATTAAAGAACTCAGGAATTATGAATTTAAGAACTTGGAGAACGATGAAGAACGAACCAGTTGTTGCAAAAGTATAATGTTGAGGAAGATCCAACAGATCCGGCTCCTCCTTCGCTCTCCTCTTCTCTCTCCCTTTTTTCTAGATTAGAACTAGAGGAACTAGAACTAGAACTAGAGGAACTAGAACTAGAACTAGATGAACTAGAACTAGAACTAGATGAACTAGAGGTAGAACTAGAAGAACTAGAGGGATCCACTCTACTTGAATGAAGAATTGAAACCCTAGCTTTGATTCTGTAGAAGAGGTATGATCTCCAGGGGCCAGGGGGCCTTGCTTATATAGTCTTTTTAGATGAATCTGGGCCGTTGGATCAAACCGACATTGATTGAACGGTTATCCTTGATCCTTTAGGTCGGTGGAGCAATATCCCGAAAGAGAGTCCTCATTGGACTCTATGTGAGGGCGGGCGCCGAGGAAAGGAGGGCGGGCGCCCTGTCCCTGAGTCCTCTCTGCCTCCGCTTCGTTCCCGTGGCTTCTGGAGTCTTCTAGATGGTAGAAAATTGCGCAGCACGTTAATACCTCTATGTAACCCCGACGTGTGGGCCTTTCCTCCATATTTCCTGATAACCCCCTGCAGAAATAGACAAAAACCAAAAACTCGTGGAATTCTGTCAGATAAAACCCTAAGTCTGGGTGTCAGTTGCATTTTGGATCCTTTTCCATGATTAGTTGATGGTTAAATGTGAGCATTAAGGACCGTCAACAGAATCGTAGCCCTACATCATCAACTTGCCTTGCAGGTGCCTCCGTAGAAGCACAACTGCTCTTTAGATGAGCTGAGCAAGGGCTGATGTTGGCGGCCGGTGGCTGTGACAAGCTTTGGAGGCGGGAAGTTACAGCTTCCTCCACGACCTTTTGGATTTTCTCATCCATTGTGGCCTTCAGCGCTTGCTCCCACTCAAGGGCCCGTTGAGCCACTCCTTGGGTCTTTATGAGTCCTTCCTCCAATCTACGTATCCGTTCCCTGTCCTCTTCCTTTTTTCTCTGGTGGCTTCTATAAGTTTCCCTATCAACAGGGATGGCATGCTCCCACGACACGGTGCCATAGCCTCTCGTCCGTCCACCGTGCTTAGGGTTCCCCAGGGCGAATGTCAACTCATCTTTATCTCTATTCGGCTGCCATTCTCCACTTTGAGCGATGGAGCGGGCTTGATTGAATCTTTCCGCAACAGCTTGGATGCGTTCCCCAAACACGACCTTTCCGGTCTCAAGGTCCAGTGAGCCTCCGTGAGTGAAAAACCAGTGCTTCACGTGCTCAGGCCACTCGAGGGATTCGGGCACCAACCCCCTGTCGATTAACTCTTTTTTGGCCTTTTCCCACTTAGGAACTGCGGTTTGGTAGCCACCTGATCCCATCGTATGGTGGTAGGTCTTGCGTCGGGCATTCTCTTGGTTCTTTCTCACCCGTTCCTGAGCCTCTTCGGACATCTTAAACCGTACAAAGTCATCCCAAAACGGTCGTAGCTTCGCATAGTTCGGAGAGTTGAAATCTAGAGTCATGTTTTTCTTGATGTAGTCTTGATTAGACGCTTCTTATAGCCCTGGAACATTGGGGCCATCTTCTTCATAGACCAATCTTGGACTCTTTCCTTCAACTGTTCATCGTTTGTCTCCAGTGTGAAATGTTGCAAGACGTCACCCCAGAGTAGCTCCTTGTCACGTCTAGAGACATAACTGATTTCTAGGTGTTTCTTGTTCTCCTTCCATTCATGGACACTGATCGGGATCCTATCCGAGACAAGGTACCCTAAGTGGTAGACAAAGGCCCTTGAATGGGGTCCAAGTGGCTTGCCTGTTGCTTCCTCGAATTCTGAGATTACTAACCGGCCCTCCATAGGCTTCTTCGGGCCTCGTACTCTCCGGCTGGTCCCCGTGGTTGTCGTCGAGCCAGAGGGCTATGTAGGAAGAAACAAGACAATTTAATACAAGATATTATTTTGAATTGTATCTGTAAAAAACAAAGGAGACTGCCATATTACAGACCTACTGGCCAGCATTGTCTTGCTCATTCGGGTCGACCAAATACTGAGAGCGGTCATCGATGCCCTTAGGGTTCTCATCGCCTTCACGATCGTCGTGATAAACTTCTTCATTGGGACCGCAGATCAGGTTCATCATTTCCTCTTCGTGTTCTATCGGGTCGGCCATTTCTGCAGAAATATGTGACACATGACTACTAGCACTACTGTATATACCTGACAAGGAAAATAATATATAAAACTAGAGTTTACAACTTAGGATTTTCCGCAACAGTTTATGGCTAAGGGTTTGGGGTTTACAGCTTAGGTTTCAAGGTTTGGGGTTTACAGCTTAGGGTTTACATCATTTGCTAACAAAAGTGGGATGATCTGAACCGGTCACAATTAAGTGTGTGTGTGAGAGAGTATATGTGTTTAGGGCTTAGGGTTTAGGGTTTAGGGGTTAGGGTTTAGGGGTTAGTGTTTAGGGTTTAGGGTTTAGTGTATATCATTTGCTAATAATTAAATATATCATAATTGTACCACTAATTTATATCACTAATTGTACCACTAATTATAGCACTAATTGTACCACTAATAGATCCATCTTGACATACATGTAGTTTGAAGGCGGTGAGACGGTGGAGAGAAGGAGGTCGGTGCGGAGGCTCGACGGGGACTTTGGTGACGACGGTAGAGAGACTTCAATCTGGAAGAAGGAAGAAAGAGGGAATAAATATTATATCACATTTACATATGTGTGTGTGAGAGAGAGAGAGAGAGATAGACGACAAAGAGACGTCGATCCGGTGTGTGTGCGCGCGCGCACGCGCATCGGCCCAGGATGATCAAGTGTGTGTGTGTGTGTGTGTGTGTGTATGTGTGTGTTCCGCGGCGGTGCTCCACGATGGCGACGACAACAGCGGTACAAAGATTACAACGGCGAGGACTAGGTTTTTTTTTCCATTATACATATATTAATTAACATATGTAAACACTTTTATTATTATCTAATTTTTCATTTTTTTTCTTTCTCTTTTTTCTATATATAAGTTTCACTTTTTCTTTCCTTTTTTTCTTTCCCTTTTTTATTTAATTTTTTCTTTCTTTTTTTGCTTTATTTTTTCTTTCCCTGTCTTATTTTTGGGTGAGGAACTAAACAGGGCCTAATATACATATACATTATAAATTTTTTCTTTCTCTATTTTTCCATATGTTTTTTCATTTTTTTTCTTTCTCCAAAAAAGGCCGGGCTCAGGTCGATGCGCGTGGCCGTCGGCAATGGGGCCGGGCGCGCCACCACGCGTCGTCTGCAGGCCGGGGCCGGCCGCATCGGCCGGGGAAATGGGACGGGCCGCGCGTCGGGCGGGACTGGCCGCATGCGGGGCCGGCGCGGCGGCCGGGAAATTAAATGGTGGCGCGTGCGGCGTCTAGGCAGCGGGTACGTCAGGCCGTGGCGGGGGAGGAGGAGGCAGCCGCGTTGGGGGACGACAGAGGAGGAGGAGCGCGGGGCCGGAGGACGATGGCGGCGCGACGTACGGCGGGGCGAAGACGAGGACAACATGGCAGTGCTCTGCGAGAAGATCGTAGACAGAGCGGTGGCGGTTAGGGCGTGGTGGAGAAGGAGGAAGAAGGACTCTACCCTTTATAGGGCAGGGCACCTTTAGTCCCGGGCCGAGCCACAGCCTGGGATTAAAGGTGACCTTTAGTCCCGGTTCCAGCCTGGAACCGGGGCTAAAGACCCTTTAGTCCCGAGCTGTGGCTCGGCCCGGGACTAAAGGTGTTTCACCAAATTATGGCGCCAGTTCATGCGCCATAATTTGGTTTTCCCTTTTTTATTTTCCCTTTACATTGTTAAATGCATTATAAATTAAATAAATCTGATAAAATTGTTAAAAAATACACATTAATTTTATTCTGCTCTACTCTTGAGTATAAAAATTCTTAACACAATTGTTTTTCAAATATTTCATATCATTCAAAATAAATGTTATTCATAATGAATATTGTGTTAATGCAAAAATATAATGGCCAATTAAATTTTAAAAAATTGTTGGCTTTAGACAGATACTTGGTTTTTGGGTCAGTTGGACGTTAAACTTTTGTTTCTTTAATAATAATTATACAAATGCACGACATTGATTATATAAATTTGAAATTTAAATTTTCAAAAGTTGTAAGATGGATTTTGGAACCCTGGATGGCCTCAAATAGAAAACTCATGTATACAAAGTTTGTTCCACTCATCAAGACCTACATTTTCTCTGGTCACATTTTCATTTGAAAAAGTTTGGACCACTAAATTTTAAAATTTGAAAGAATTCATAGCGAAACGCTAATTTTCAGAACCATGGATGGCCTCAAATGGAAAACTCATGAATACAAATATTGCTCCACTCATCAAGATGTATATTTCATATATAGACCATTTTTGCATTTGACAAAGTGCTAGCAAAGTGTAGTTCAAAATCCACATCAAGATGTTACAATTATATTATACATAATGTTACAATTATATTACACAAGATGTCAAGTACAAATCACTAGCATTATCAAGCTAGCACAGTGGTAAACTTTTTCTTAACGTAATGCCCTTGATTATGATCATTCCATAACCATAGAGTGTCCTCTACAGCAAGCATGATGCTTGGGTCTTTTGCCACACATAAGGGTGGGATCCGTTCATCCTTTTCATAAACATGTCTGACTTGTCTTCAATTCCCACGATGTTTCTTTTCCCTGTAAGAACGATGTGTCGCTTTGGTTCGTTGGTGTTTTTGTCATCTTGTTTCCCTCTCTTGGGTTTTGTAGACATGTCTTTCACATAGAACACCTGATTCACCTTAGTACCGAGGACGAATGGATCGTTTGTATATCCAATATTGTTGAGGTCCATTGTTGTCATTCCGTACTCCTTATCGACCGATACCCCTCCTTTCATCTTCACCCATTGGCATCGGAATAAAGAGACTTTAAAATTATGTGCATAGTCTAGTTCCCAAATCTCCTCTATACGACCATAATATGTGTGCCTGTCCCCATTCATGTCCGTGGCATCCACACGGACACCACTGTGTTGGTTGGTACTCTTTTTATGTTGTGATACGGTGTAAAATGTATTTCCATTTATCTCGTACCCTTTGTACGTGAGGACATGCCACGCTGGTTGCCTAGCCAACAAATAAAGTTCATCTCCAATATCTTTATCACCCTGGCATTTTTTTTCGCAACCAGTCACCGAATGTTTCCATGTGATGACGCGCAACCCAAGTCTCATTCTTTCCAGGATGCTCGGATCGTACAAAATCGATGTGTTCCTCAATATAGGGTTCCACCACAATGGAGTTTCGAAGGACTGTGTAGTGTGCTTTATTGAATAAATCATCACCCTGGCTGATATATGTTTTCTTTCCTAGTGTACCCTTTCCACCGAGTCTCCCCTCATACCTTGATTCAGGAAGACCAATCGGGTCAAGATCAGGAATGAAGTCCACACAGAACTCAATGACCTCCTCTGTCCCGTATCCCTTGATGATGCTTCCTTCTGGCCGACCCTGCTGGTGCACATATTTTTTTAGTACACCCATAAATCTCTCTAAGCGATATATGTTGTGTAGGAAGACAGGACCCAGAATATGAATCTCTTTGACCAGATGAACTAGGAGATGTGTCATGAAATCAAAGAAAGATGGAGGAAACACCAACTCAAATCTAACAAGACATTGAACCACATCGTTCTGTAGAGTACAGATCAAGAGGATTGATTGCCTTATGAGAAATTGCATTGAGGAATGCACACAACTTCATGGTGGCCAGACGTACATGTGGAGGTAGAATTCCTCTTAAGGCAACCAGAAGCAGTTGTGACATAATCACGTGGCAGTCGTGCGATTTTAAGTTGACAATTTTTTTCTCTGGCACATTTATTATACACTTTATGTTGGAGGAGAACCCAGATGGGACCTTGATGCGGCTTAGGCACTCAAACATGATTTCCTTCTCCTCATTGCTAAGAGTGTAGCTAGCAGGTCTTAAATACTGGCGTCCATCATCTGTCTGCTCTGGATGCAGGTTGTCTCGTTCTTTCATACGCTTTAAGTCCTCTCGAGCTTCAAGGGTATCCTTAGGCTTTCCAAACACACCCATAAACCCTAGGAGATTGACACAAAGATTCTTCGTCAGGTGCATCACGTCGATGGAGTGGCGGACCTCAAGGTGTTTCCAATATGGTAGCTCCCAAAATATTGACTTTTTCTTCCACATTGGGGCACGCCCCGAAGCGTCTTTCGCAACAGGTTCGCTGCCTTCTCCCTTTCCAAACACTACTTTCAAATCTTTGACCATCTCGAATACCTCTGCCCCATCTCGGTTGCCTGGCTTGGACCGGTGTTCTGCCGTACCTTTAAAATGTTTGCCTTTCTTTCTCAACTGGTGGTTCTTAGCAAGAAATCGACGATGGCCAAGATACACGACCTTTCGACATTTTTTCAAATAGACAGCTTGAAGGTCACCAAAGCAATGGGTGCAAGCATTATATCCCTTGTTTGTCTATCCTAAAAGATTGCTTAGAGCTGGCCAATCATTGGTAGTCACGAACAACAATGCTCGTAGGTCAAATGCTTCCTGTTTGTACTCATCCCACATACGCACACCTGGTTTGCTCCATAGAAGCTGGAGTTCCTCAACCAATGGCCTCAGGTAAACATCGATGTCGTTGCCAGGTTGCTTCGGACCTTGGATGAGCACTGGCATCATAATGAACTTCCGCTTCATGCATAACCACGGAGGAAGGTTGTAGATACATAGAGTAACGGGCCAAGTGCAATGAATAGAGCTCTAGTCCCCAAAATGTAACATCCCCGATGTTACGGTCACTAAAATTTAGATCATGTCATCATCCGCATTGCACAGCATATTTGTTAAGCACACTCTGATGCATTAACATAAAACAAGGTTAACTTGGTTGAATGTGCTTAGGGAATTAAAGTGTGTTTATATTGTGTGTGGATGCTTGTGTTGGTTGCTAAAGTCCTCCGGTGAAATATTTCCGAAAGATTAGGGGGGAAAAACCCTGATTTTTGAACCCTAGAATTGCCCCCTTTTGCACAATTTAAAAACCAAGCAAAATTGGAGGTTGAGTTCAAAAGCAAAGTTGTAGATCTTGTCAAGATGTACAACTTTGGTGTTTTGAGTTTTTGAAGCTTCAATACAAAATTCAAAGTAATTTTGAAAATACAGATTTCCAGAAAGTGTCCCCTTTTCCAATTTGAGTCTCCAATTCAAAATCTAATTGGAATTTTGAAAAGTGATCAACATGAAGGTTGTAGATCTCAAAAAGTTGAACAACTTTCATGTTGAGAGTTTTTCAAGTTGTTTTGAAAAAATCAAAAGTAATTTTGGAAATTCTGATTTGTCCCCAATTCAAAAATTTGAATTTCCCCAAATTGAATTTTGAACTTCAGACTGTTTGATCAAATTCACCATGTTACACTCAAAATTAGCTCTGGTCACCAAAATATGATTTGTAGCTTATAAAATTTTGCACAACTTTCTTTTTGATGGCAATTTGGCTTTAGTTCAAGTTTTGGCCGATTTTTGCAAAAGACAGAGAAGAGGGGATAAGGGTCGGCTACAGTGATCCGATATGGATCACGGCACCCCTGTCCAGCGCGGCCACCGCGCGCGCAGCACCGCGTGCGCACGTGCAGGCATGCAGCCTGCTTGCTTGCCTGCATCGCCAGGCGACGTGGACGCCCCGGGCTCGCTTCCTTCTCCCCTTTGAGCGCCAGCGTGGACGACGCCGCCCGATTTCTCTGTCCTGAGCCAAAGAATCCCGACGAGCTTATCTCTCAAAATTCACCGTGCTCGATCCCTCTCCAGTCAAATTGAGCACTCCACAGCATTCGCCACCTCCTCACGAGCTCAGCGCACGCCCTAGCTCACCTTCTAACCTGCTCAATCGCCGGAGCTTCTCTTTCTCCTCCAACTCCGGCCGGGACCGCCGCCATGGAGCTCTTCCCGTGGCCACGGTGTTCTATTCGGTATCATGCCTCTCTAGCGGCCGTTTCAAGTTCTTTTCATGCTCCAGTTGCTCATGCGCTCGCTCCTTCTCCCTGGACGCGAATAGGATCGCCGGAACGACCTCGCCGGAGCCGGAGCACCCGCCCGACCGCACGACCACCATCGCCAAGCTCTTCTACTGCCTCTCTCGCCGTGGTGATGTGAGCACCATGTTCCTTACCCTCCATGGAAGCTCCCTAGCGCGTCAATTTGTACTCTACCGAGCCCTAGTGGCCGGTCTTCGGGCGACCGACGCGGCCGTCCACCATTTGTGCGGATGAGGTAGAGAGAGGGAGGTAGAGCACGAGTGAGTGGTAGCAACAGGTTCGCGAAGGTGAGGCGGTGCGGGTGCGCACGCGCGCGTGGGCCAAGACCCTCGCCAACGGCGGCCGGAGTCGTGACCGAGCCGCCGTGCGCGACATAGAAGGAGCTGACGGGTGGGGCATCCCCGTCAGCGTCCCGCAGAGAGAGAAGGGAAGGGGGGTCTGACGAGCGGGACCCGCCCGTCAGTGACCCGCAGAGAGAAGAGGGGGGGGAGGGGCAACGCGCGCGGCGCGCGCGTGGGCCGAGCGGGAGTGGGCCGGCCTGCGGGCCGATTTCCCGGCCAGTCGCTGCACAGTGTTTTTTTTCTTTTTTTTTTTGTGCAGTTTTTGCTTTATGTTTGATTTTGTGTAATAAATTATGTGCTGATCCAAAAAATTATGAAAATTTTTGTATAGGTTCCATAGAATGAGAAGAATAGAGGAAAAATACTAAAGTTCATTTTCTGTCTATGAATATATATATAAATTCTGCCTTTTATTTAGTAAATAAACTTTCCATGAATTTTTGTAATTTTTAGGCACATCCAAAAATCACCAAAATTTGTGGGAGGTCTCTGAATGTTATTCCCTAGCTTCACACAAAATTTTGTGGCATTTGGATAATGTTTGAATAAAGTATTATTAGACCCTTATTTAATAATTAAATAATAATGCTAAAATAATTAGATAATAATTAGTTAAATCCTCATACTTAGGGTTTGAGTGATTTTGGGATTGTGTGATGACCTAAGGTCATTAACCTCAATGACCTTTGGCATTTAATTATTGTTTGGCATTAATACTTAATTACTGTTATTAGTATTTAATTAAGAATTAATTAAGATAAAAGGGTTAATAATTAGTTAATTTAAGTTAATCATGAATTGAGAGAAGTCTTAATTTACAGATGCGACCTCTTGGGTAAAGACTCTAAGTTGCTAAACAACTTTAATTATTGTTTAGTCTATGTTGCACCAAGAGAGCCAGAAGTACTTAACTTGGTCCTTTTTGCATATTTGTCATATGCATATCATGAGCATTCATCATTTTGCGTATAGTGCCCGTGACCGAAGGAGCGACCGTTGAACCGAACCCTGTTGACACCGTTTTTGGGCACGTGTCTAGGATGACAGGATAGGGTGGCAGTACGATGCGGGTTGCCGATGAGGATGGTTGCCGATGAGGGAGAGGTTGAATGTGACTAAGTCCACAGGCAGTAATATGGTGCCGATGGCTGGATAAAAGGGTCTGCCGATGACTATGGCAAAGGGATTGCCGATGATGCAAAGGAGGAGTCCGGAAGCTGCCAGTTGTCATGTGGAGGAGTTTCGGTTTGTCACGAAGGATAGTTTTGTTATTTCCTTAATTATTTGCATCGTTTTGTATACGGATTCCGTGTAATTTGGAATTCGAATTCTAATCGTGTCTGGTTGTAGCTCTTTGAGCAGGGTATAAATATAAACCCTAGGGCCTTGTAATAATCAATCAAGAAATCAATCAAATACACGTTTTTACTCATATTCCAGCATCTACTTTTCGACGACTTCGTCATATTTTTTTCTTTTTATTACGAGTTCTTAGGAATTCGTCGACTTAAGCTCGGCGTGTTCTCAAGTTCCGCGTGAGTACCTCTTAGCCGTGACATCCGGGCGCATCGCTGTTGTCAGGACTAAAGTATTCGAGTTATCACCTTTGCCGATAGTAAGGTCAAATCGGCTGGCACGCCTTAACGTTTGAATCGGGTATTAGCCCTTTGTGTTTGCAGATCAGTTTTGCATCAACACATCTTTTGGCACGCCCAGTGGGACAGATTCAAGATCAAGATCAACATGTCGATCTCTGACCTCGATCAAGAGAACGTCATCCCTGTGACGGAGGCCAACCTCAAGGATGAGCAGAAGCAAGCTATTGCCCAAGCCATGGAAGAGTTCAAGCAGCAATGCCTGAGGTCTTTCAGCATAAACAGGAGCGGCGAAGTGGTCCAGAAAGATGCACTGCCGGCACCACGGTAGGTCACCTTTGACGCCAATCCTGGCAAGCTTCAAGATATGGTTGACAATGCCATCAATCGAGCGTTGATTAACCAAGCTGGTGTACTGTCTAATACGGTTTTCAATGCCGTGGCAAGAACTTTCAAGGAAGGACAAATCCCGCCAGATTATGTGGGGCCCTCCCATCATCAGCCAACGGCACCAGAGGTCACGGCTCCATCGGCTGCCTTGACGAATGCAAGTGCACAACCTGCCGTCCCTCCAAGTACATCGGGGACTACTGGTGCACTATCTATGCCGATGGCAACCAACCCACAAATTTCAGTTGGGTAGCATAAACTGACAACAGATATGTCGGCATCGGCAATGTCAGGGTTGACTCTTCCTCCCAACTGGTGGGGTTATGGTATGCCTCCAGAGTTGACGCCGGGAACATCACAAATAACCGACATGAGGGGCAAAACTCCTATGACATCGGCACCTCCCAATGCGCCGGTGAACCAGAGTCCTCGGTATACCACAACTACTACTGCAAGGCCTCACACTGGGAATCCTAAAGATTCAATGTTCCAGATGCCCAACGCATCGGCAGAGTCAATGCTGATGCAACAGAGGCCCATGGCCCAGTCGGGGTATGTCAATTCAACGACGGTACCCAATTACCAATCATCGGCAGCACCTATGCCGATGAACGCTAATAATGGATGGCTTGGACAGCAAGCCTTTCCACAATCGCCCCAGCAGGGTTATCAGACTACAGGGTTCCAGCAAGGGCAGGTCTATCCCGGGTTCCAAGGTCAGGGGATTCCCAACCAGCCAATGAATTTTGGACAGCAACTCGGAGGACAGCCAATCGGTGGACAGCAGTTTGGTGGTCCGCAGATTGGAGGACAGGTGATCAATACAATGTTCCATGCAGATCACGTCCCGAACAGACACGTGGAGGTTCGCCACCAAGTGCCAGATCCGGAGCCGCCTCATCGGCAAGATGCCGATGCGTATTGGGCCGATAAGATTGCTGAAGTAATGAGGGAACAATTTGGGATAAAACCCAAAGTCAACACTTATTCTTATCGGACACCGTATCCTCCCGCGTATGATTTGATCCCGCTTCCACATCGGTACAAGGTACCGGATTTTACAAAGTTTTCCGGACAGGACGACACGTCAACCATGGAGCATGTCAACAGGTTCATTATTCAATGTGGAGAGGCTGGTAACAGGGACGAATTGAGGGTTCGTCTATTTTCGTCATCATTGTCTGGATCGGCCTTTACTTGGTTCATATCATTACCTCCCAACTCAGTAATTACTTGGGCCGATCTGGAGAAGCAATTCCACAAATACTTCTTCTCGGGGGTTCATGAGAAGAAGATCACCGACTTGGTCAAGTTGAGGCAACGTAATGATGAGTCGGTTGAAGGATTTGTGCAGAGGATACGAGAGGTCAAGAATAAATGCTATAGCCTGGTTCTGGATGATCGGCAGCTAGCCGATTTGGCTTTCCAGGGTTTGTTGCCACATATCAGGGATAAGTATGCCTCTCAGGAGTTCGAAAGTTTAAGTCATTTGGTGCAGAGGATTTCTGATCAAGACATCAAGCCTTTCGAGCCTAAGAGAGCATGGAATAAGAAAGTGTCGTTTGTTGATGAAGCCACAAGCTCAGATTCTGATGAAGAACCAGTAATCGGTTTGGCAGAGTGGGTAAAAAACAAGAAGCCGATGTCTTGTCCTTTTGGGCAGAAGGAACCAGAGAAGTTTGCTTTTGACACCGCTAAGGCTGATAGGATATTTGACTTTCTACTTCAGGAAGGTCAAATCAAACTGTCACCTAACCATGTGAACCCATCGGCAGAAGAGTTGAAGAGGATGAGATATTGCAAATGGCATAATGCAACGTCCCATGACACCAACGAGTGCAAAGTATTCAGACAGCAGCTGCAATCGGCTATAGAGTCAGGGAGAATCAAGTTTGACAATTCCAAAGCCCAGAAGCCGATGAAGATAGACCAACATCCTTTCCCGACAAACATGTTGGATGCTAAGGGGAAGGCTAAGGTCTTAACATCGGAGACAGCTGAGAAGAGTGCATCGGTAGATCCTCAGCATCAAGTTACTACTGCCGATGCAAGAAGTAAGGGCTTGGTCCAGGAAGGAACTAGCTCAGGAAGGCTTCCTCGATCTGGTATCGTCATAACTCATAGAAGGCCTCGAGAAAAATGGCAACAACGGGAAGATCGGTATCGGCGCCAGTAGGAAGATTATCGACGGGAAGAAGAAAGGCGCCGACAGGAGTGGAATCGGCACAGGGATCATTGGAATTGTCCATTCTTCATCCATTGTTGGGAGGAAAATATCAAGCTTCCTACTGTCAGAGACTGCCCTGAGTGCAACGGTTATGATCGGTACGATAGGATCGATCGGCATTATCATGATGATGAACGGCGATTTAATGGGCCGATCAGAGGAAGGGTGTCAGTTCATGACCGGCTGGGGGGCAGATTTAGTGGGCACAACAGACTTAGTGACCGTGTCCAGTATTTTCCCAGGAACCAAGAGGAGCTCGAGGGAATGGCTGATGCGCGGGTTCCCGATGAATTCATATTTTGCAGGGATGCTAACACGCATCGTATGGAGTCAAGGGAGAACCGACGCCCGACGGCAAGGCAAAGGCCACTTCCTCCATGGTGCCCTGGAGGATTAACCAAAACACAGAAAAGGAGATTGCAACGTGAAAGGCAAGAAGAGCTAAACAAGGGAGAGAACTCTGGAAGTCGGCAGCCGTCAGACACTAAGAGGGAAGGTCCATCGGCAGGCGTCAACATGGTCTTCATGTTGCCGATGGAGTTTCTTGCACCAGCCAGTGATGATGAGTTGGAATTTTCTGATCAGATAGCTCAGTTGGCTCTGGATCCGATGACGACTATCTTTGAGAAACCTGCCGATGACGAGAGGCAGCATCTTAAAGCTCTGTTCCTCAAAGGAAGGGTTGATGGGCAGCCAATGACCAAGATCCTAGTTGATGGTGGAGCTGCTATTAATATTATGCCGTATGCAGTATATCAGAAGCTTGGGAAAGGGGATCAAGATTTGACCAAGACCGATATGATGCTCAAAGACTTTGAAGGAAACGTGTCTCCAGTCAAGGGGGCGATATGTGCAGAGTTGACCATCGGCAGCAAGACCTTGCCGACAACTTTTTTCATGATCAGCGGAAAAGGTGCCTACAACTTATTATTGGGAAGAGATTGGATTCATGCCAATTGTTGTGTCCCATCTACAATGCATCAGTGCTTGGTTCAGTGGGTAGGTGACAAGATTGAGATTGTCCCAGGAGATTCTTCTTATGTTATCGCATCGGCAGAAGCGGATACTTACGAAAGGACCAGGTGCATTTCAGGAGAAGTTTGGGAGAAAGATTTTCTCAAAGTTGCCGATTATGAGATTCCACCGATCCAAGCAGTCGGTTCTGACAACGGTTTTTAATGGATAGATTCGCCGATGATGGAAAATTAGGCCAGGTATTCACATCGGCCGACGATTTGGTAGAAGTAGATATAGGTAGTGGTGATAAGCCTAGGCCTACTTTTATTAGTGCTAAATTAGATCCTGAGTGTAAGCGACAATTGACTAGTTTGTTAAAGGAATATAAAGATTGCTTTGCTTGGGATTATACAGAGATGCCTGGTTTAGACCGATCAATTGTTGAACATCGGTTACCCATCAAGTCTGGATTTCGGCCACATCAGCAACCAGCCCGCCGATGTAATCCTAACATTCTACCTGATATTAAGGCCGAAATCACTAAACTTATTGAAGCTAAGTTTATTCGGCAGTGTCGGTATGCCGAATGGATTTCCAATGTTGTTCCGGTTTACAAGAAGAACGGGTTTAGGGTTTAGGGTTTAGGGTTTTAGGGTTTAGGGTTTAGGGTTTAGGGTTTAGGGTTTAGGGTTTTAGGGTTTAGGGTTTAGGGTTTAGGGTTTAGGGTTTAGGGTTTAGGGTTTTAGGGTTTTAG